>NC_072479.1:101252500-103652500 GCF_027574615.1 Eptesicus fuscus
ATGGGGGGCTCCTGGGACCTGCTGGGGAGGCACAGGACCCACTCTGTACCCTCCCAAGAATGGGCAGGGTTCGTCTCTGAGTGGGGAAGGAGTGCTGTGCCCACATCCCTTCCCCTGAGGCTCCCCGGGGCCCCTGTCCCCTCGCCTCCCCTCGCCTGTGCTGCCTTCGTGACGTGGGCGGCCTGGGGGCTCACTGAGCTGGGAGGATTGGCAGGCAGGTGTAGACAAGGCCAGCACAGCGCAGCTGGGTACCTGGCTCAGCTCCTCCACCGGGGACCCTGCGCCCCAGGCGAGGACATCCCGGGATGCCCCTGTGGGTGTGTGACAGCACAAGAGTAGTTCAGACTCAGTGAGCACTCGCTGCGTGCCAGGTGCTGTGCCCGCTGGACCCTCCCGTGACCTTGTGGGGTGAGGGTCACTCTTGTCCCCATTTCCTGGGTGGGGGGCGGATGCAGAGGCCCGGCGACTTTCTCAGTGTCACAGAGGGAGCCCCGTGGGTCTTTCCTGGGCTGGGCTGTGTGGCCTGAAGGTTCACCCCCTCTGGGCCTCTAGGGGTCCAGTGGGGATGTGACTGTCAGTCCATTTCAGCCTGCGGCCCAGACCGGCCTCCCCGTGCTGGGGGCGGGAGAGGAGGAAGGCGCCGTTTCTCATCCGTCCCCTTGGAAATGGACGCAGCGCTGTCCAGAGAGAGAGGCCGCTGCCCCTTCCCTCCTGAGGGCTCCTGCCTCTCCCTGCTGCCCTCCAGGACGCCCGCCCCCAGGAAGGACCCGCCCTGGATCACACTGGTCCAGGCAGAGCCGAAGAAGAAGCCAGCCCCCCTGCCCCCGAGCAGCAGCCCCCGGCCGCCCAGCCGGGACCGCAGGAGCGTGGAGAACGGAGGCGAGGAGGTGGCCCCGCGGAGCCCGGCGGCAGCTGGCCTGGAGCCCAAGCCCTACAACCCCTTTGAGGAGGAGGAGGGCGAGGAGGCGGAGGAGGCCCCTGCTGCACCCAGTCTGGCCACCAGCCCTGCCCAGGCCCACCCCGAGTCCACACCCAAGTCCCTGCACCCCTGGTACGGCATCACCCCCACCAGCAGCCCCAAGACCAAGAAGCGCCCTGCCCCCCGGGCGCCCAGCGCATCCCCGCTTGGTGAGTGTGTCCCTGGAAGCTCTCCTGACAGTCGGAACGCGGGGGTCAGGGCCGGGAGCGGGGTGTGGTTCAGCAGGATCCCTCTCGGCCAGGTGCCGGGTGGTTCACCTGTGTCCCCTCATTTATCCTGGAGCTAACCTGTGAGATAGGTGCCCTACCCCCATTCTCAGGCAGGGAAACCGAGGTACAGAGAGGGTAAGTGATTTGCCCAGGTCCTCACAGCATTTAAGCAGCAGAGGCAGGATTTGAATCCAGGTCCTAGACTCTTCATTTACCTCGGTGACCCCCCTTCACCTGAGAGTTCTCGGGTGAAGTGTTGAGCATGGCGTTGGCTCCCGGGAAAGTGCATGGCAGGGCTTAGCTGGCCTCCTGCCTAGCTAGTCACCCCCTCCCGTGGCCGCTGACAGCCTCGGGCTCTGACCTGGCTGTTCGACTCGGCCTTGTGACTTTGAGCAGTTCCTTCCCCGTGTCTGTCCGTGTGTCTGTCCCGGTCTGCTCATCTGGAAGCTGGTGGTGGTGGGCCAGCTCCGGGCGTGCGTCCCTCTGCCGGGCTCCCTCCCCCCAGGCACGTGGTATTGTGGGCTCTCCCCAGCTGCCAGTCTTCTCAGCCCTGGGCCCCGTCACCTTCCACCATGGCAGGGCCGGCTGCCTCCGAGACCTCAGGGGAGCCCTCAGATTGTGGGGCCTAGAGCGGGTTGGAGATGATCAGAGGCAGGTGGTCTGGGGTCCCACTCTGGCCCTGCTGGAGCCCTGAGACCCTCTAACTGAGCCAGAGGAGGTGGTGGGCGGTGTGATGAGCTCTGAGTCAGACTCACTGGGTTCACCCCCAGCTGGTGCCGGGCGGTGCCGTCGCTCTGCGCCTGCGGCCTTGTCTGGAAGCGCAGATGACGACACTTCGAACACTTTGAAGTGTGGTGTCATCACCGCACCAGGATTTCAGTGGTGCGGGCAGAGCTGGCCGCTCCTGCGGCCCCCCTCCCCCTCTGCTGGGGGCACAGGCACGCCGCCTCGCTTTCCTTTCCGTTTTGTCTGTGCCTCCCCTCCCCTGGCAGATTTGTCTTTATTTATTTTTTTTTTAAGGCAAAAATTTTTATTTACTTTTATTCTGTTCAATTAATTAACTAACTAATTAATTTTCAGATTTGCCTTTTAAACTTGGCTTGGCTTGGGTCGGCTCAGATATGGGAGGGGAAGTGGAGATGGTAGCCCTGCTGGGCTCCATCTGGACGTGGCAGGACATGGTGTCCGAGGCCACCCGCAGATCTGTTGAGGGGACCATGTTAGGCGTGGCGCCCACTTGCTCATCTGTTTGTACAGCTCTCCACGCCTCCCGCCTCTCACACTCGGAGCCGCCCTCGGCCACCCCGTCGCCGGCCCTCAGCGTGGAGAGCCTGTCTTCCGAGGGCTCCAGCCAGCCCGCCGGCGGGGACCTCCTGGAGCTGCCGGTTGTGCCCAAGAGCTCCTCAGAGCCTGCCGTCCATGCTCCTGGCACCCCCGGGACCTCTGCCAGCCTCTCTGCCGACTCCTCCCTCTCCTCCTCTGGGGAGCTGGCACAGCCCACCCTGGACCGGACGCCTCAAGCCAGCCCTGGCCTCGCCCCCAGTACCAGGGGCAGCGCGGGTACCCCGCCAGGCAAGCCCTGCAGTGGCGCTGCCCCCACCCCTCTCTTGTTGGTGGGAGACAAGGTCCCCAGGCCTTTGCCTGGCACCTCATCCCCGCAGCTCCAGGTAAAGGTGAGTGCCTCACCCTCGCCCGGAAGCTGGCCTGTCAGTGAATGGGGTCTGGTCTCAGGGCGGGAATGTCCGTGGCCATCCATCTTTGCTGGCCTCTTACTTCTTGACTGACCTGGCCGTGTCCATCTACCCATTCACCACTCCATTCACTGAGGCACAGAAAACCTGTCTGTCGTTCGTCCATCGGCCAGACCTCCCGTCCGTTTCTTCACCTGTCCACCCACCTGGCCTCTAGGCATTGATGCATTCAGGCATCTGCTCACCTGCCTATCCGTGCACTGCTCCATTCGGGATCCACTCACCCAGCCACATCCATCCGCACGTCCTCTGTCCACCCTTCTGCTCCCTGAGGCCCTGTTTATGCCAGAGGCCCTCCCAGGCCCGTCCTGCACTCCGTCTCCTCTCGGGGGTGGAGTGGGCATGAGGCGACCATCCCAGGGAGCTCATGGCCTTTGTGGGCTGTCTGCACACTTGTTTCAGTTCCATGCCAAGAACGGGGGGTCGCCAGGGGTCAGGATAGTCCTCTGGGCACCTGGTTCCTGAGGGGCCTCTCTTGCAGCCACAGCCCCTCTGGGCCACCAGGTTCTGATTGTCCACTTTCGCCCCCCACTCTGCAGCTCTCTGCAGGCCCAAGGCTGGCCCAGCCCCGGGGGGAGTGGCAGGACGGCTCCTATGGGGCAGCTGTGGTCATGGTCTGACCTGACAGAGGACAAGGCCGGGGAGGCAGCTGAGCTATTGGTCCAGCCTCTGCCCATGTGCCTCTCGGGCATTTAACCTTCCCTGACCTCCACCAAGGCTGCCTGTCCAGCTCTGCCACCACCTGCTAGGCCTGGAGGAGGCCGCCCTGCCCCTTCTCTGGCCCCGCCCCTTTTCTAGGCCTCAGCGGCTCTGAGAAGCCCCAGGGTTCCTCCGTGGGAGGTGGGGGAGGGGTGACTTTGGACCGCCCCTCTTTAGGCCTCTCCCTTTAAACACCCTTTTGGGTGAAGGAATTGTGTGTCTGAGGAAAGGCTGAGAACCCCCGAGGGGCTGGGGTTTCAGGCTGTTTGGCCCTGCTGAGCCCCTCAGGGTGCAACTGTGGAGAGAGGAGGTAGAGACCCAAGTGGGCTTCCTTTTGAGGCATCCCCACACCCTAACCCCAAGGTGAGGCAAGGATGGCAGAGGCACTGTGGGCAGAAGAGGGGTCTTGGGTGGGTGCTGTCCTGCGGGAACCATACCTGCCTCCCGGCCATGCCTGGACTCCGAGCAGCTACCCCTGAGGGAACCTCTCCCCGGGCTGCACGAGGGGTGAGCAGGGCCCCCTGCCTCCCCAGCTGCTGGAGAAAGCTGGGTAAACACTCGGGGAACACTCCACGGCCTGTGAGGCCTCTCCATGGGGCCCTGATGACCCCTGTGCTTCCAGTGGCTGGGGAAGTGGTTGGAGGTGCTAGGGCTGCCGGCTGTGCTGGCCTCAAGCGGGCAGGGCTGTCCCCTCTGGGTGCACGCAGGGGCCAGTGGAGGAGAGGGTTCTTACCCAGGAGGGGGAGCCGCTCTCCGCCACCTGCTGGCCAGATGCAAGGCAGGGAGGGGCGGGTGGAGGGGGCGGTGTTCCTGACTGGGCCACGCTGGGCAGGGAGCAGTGCCTCTCTGAGCCTGGGAGGCCTCGCTGGGGAAGGGGCGGTTATGAGGCTGAATGAGCTACTGCAGCTCTGTTGGCCCTAAACTCCAAGACCTGACCACTGCCCCCAGGGCTGATGGCTGCCGCCCTGAAACATTCTCAGCTGGCTTGGGTCCTTGGGAAGTGCATGACCTTGAGCCGATTACTTAACCTCTCTGAACCTGAGTTTCAGCTGTAAAGTGGGCATTACAATACCCACTTGGCGGAGCGGCCGTGAGAATTAGACCAGCATGTGTACAAGTTCCCAGGGCAGCGGCTGCACTGGCCGAGCTGGGGAGTGGGGGGGGGGGGGGGGTGTTGGATGACTGAGGGCCTGAGACTGAATGCTGGGGGATTCCTCTCTGCGGGGGCCTCCTCCCCTGCCCCCGGGCAGCCTGCTTTCCCAAGTCCCACTGCTCCCTTCCCAGACTTACCCTCTGTCTTGTCACCTGCCTTTAGTCTTCCTGCAAGGAGAATCCCTTTAACCGGAAGGCATCGCCCACAGCGTCCCCAGCCACAAAGAAAGCCACCAAAGGCCCCAGGCCAGCGAGGCCCCCTGCCCCGGGACACGGCTTCCCGCTCATCAAGCGCAAGGTACCAGCTGGGAGCTCCAGACTGCCGGGCCCAGCCCCCCGTGGCAGCCGCAGGCTCCCCATGGGGCACTTGGGGAGGATGGGCTGCCTGGGCAGCTGTGCCCGGATGTTGGAGGGGCGTTGGGTGGTCCAGCTGGAAGGTTCACTTGGCCGGGGCGTTTCGAGCAGGTCAGCTGTTTGCAAGCAGGAGCAGTGGGCGGGGCCTCCCGCTCGTCACTAACAGGAGCTCAAGGGTCAGAGCACTGAGATGGCTCCCAGTGAGATGGGCCAGGCCCGCGGTCGGCAAACTCATAGTCACAGAGCCAAACATCAACAGGACAATGAAATTTCTTCTGAGAGCCGAAAACCGACTTCTGCGCACGGGCCACGCAGTTTCAATCGCACTGTACGTGCGCGCCCGCACGTGGTATCTTGTGGAAGAGCCACACTTAAGGGGCCAAAGAGCCGCATGTGGCTCTCGAGCCGCAGTTTGCCGACCACTGGTCTAGTGTTCTCCAGTGTCCCTCTCTCTGTAACAAGGCCACTCACCCTGGGATGTCGCTCAGGGAGTGGCAGAGAAGGGCAGGGCGGCCACGAGAGGCGGGAAGTGAGCCTCCCTCTGTGAATGCCCATCGGTGCTGGGCCAGGGGCATGGAGCAGCCGTGTCTGTGCCCACCCTGGGTGCTGCATAGGGCGTGGGAGGGCGCCCGGGCCCGGGGCCTGCGGCGGCCAGTGCTGACCCGAGAACGTGAAGTTCCTGGCAGCAGGCAGGGGGCGGGGGCGGGGGGCTGTTCCTCCGGTGACCGGGTGCTGTCGGGCAGGTCCAGGCCGACCAGTACATCCCTGAGGAGGACATCCACCGCGAGGTGGACACCATCGAGCGCCAGCTGGACGCCCTGGAACTCCGTGGGGTGCAGCTGGAGAAGAAGCTGCGAGGCGGGGTGAATGGTGCGAGAGCTGCGGGAGGGCCGGCGGGCGGCCGCGGGGGTGGCGGGCGCCGCTCTCGCTGAGGGCGGGACCCGCTGCCAGCCCTGGCCTCAGTGGCATCTGGTTGCAGAGGGCCACGAGGACGACATGCTGGTGGACTGGTTCAAGCTCATCCACGAGAAGCACCTGCTGGTGCGGCGGGAGTCCGAGCTCATCTACGTGTGAGTCCTCCCCCCGCGGCCCCGCTCCCCGCCCTGGGCCGTGCAGCTGGGAGGGGAGAGACGCCCCACTTCTCCCCGCATCACTGACAGCGCAGGCCGGGGCAGCCTGTAATAGTCGTCTTATTCCCACCCTCCAGCTTCAAGCAGCAGAACCTGGAGCAGCGCCAGGCCGACGTGGAGTATGAGCTCAGGTGCCTTCTCAACAAGCCAGGTGAGTGCAGCCTCCTGCACGCGGGCACCAGCCAGGGCCTGGGGACAGGGGAGCGGGCCCAGTCCTTCCCCTCCAGGCTGGGAGTGGACGGACAGCGCTCTGATGGGGACACACCGACTCTGGGAACAGGGCCAGGGAGAGGGCCGGGAGGCGCCGTCTGGGTTGCATCAGTGATAAACTGGCTGGAGCCAGCGGGGCGTGTGGACACACGGTGTCGGAGATGACTGGCCACAGAGCACCGAGCTCAGGAACAGACACCTGTGGCGGCCCCCCTCCTGGACCGTGTGGGTGGGTGGATCCCGGGGGGTGGGGCTCAGGCTGCAGAGGCCGGGGCTGCTCTGATGAGCAGATGACAGCAGCTTCCTGTCCAGAGGCAGCTCTGGGCTCAGGCCCTCAGGCGAGAGCAAGCACGTCAAACTCTCCCACTTGCTCGGGCTAGAGCTCAGCAGGACCTGCCCGCACTGGGAGGGAAGGTGGAGGGAGCCCCTGCACAGCGTGACTCAGGATGACTGGGAGGGAGGGGCAGGGCCGGCTCCGGACGGGGGAGGGGCAGCTGGAGGGCTGGGTGTGGAGGCAGACCATCCTGTGTTTTGCTGCTCATGTGCTGGGGGCGGGGCCTCCTCAGTGGCTTCAAGTGTCAGACAGGATGAGGGTACCTACCTCATAGGGTGTTCTCGGGACCAGGTGACAGTGGATGTGGAAATATTCTGTGGCCCCTGAGGGGCAGACAGTGATGGTTATCAAGTGGCTGAGTTGGGATCTGTGGCTGTGACATGGGAGCCGCAGCTGCAGGCCCAGAGGCCCAGGGACTGTGGAGTGTTTAGAGGGAGCCAGGGCTCTGACCACTTCCTGTGGCCCAGGTGTGGCACCTGCATTTCCACAAACAGGTGAGGAGATGCAGAGCCAGAGAGGTGGAGTCTTGCCCATGGATGGTGGACCTGGGCTTCTACCTGTGTCTCTAACCTGCGCCCGACCCTGTAGACACAGCCCTTCCTGCCAGCGGGGTCGGTGGCCCTGCCTCTCCATTGACTGGGGAAGTTGGGAGGTGGGATGAGACCCGGAGGCGGAGGCCGGAGTGTTCCTGGGAAGGCCTGGGAGAATAGTCACTCCCAAATCTCAGGGAAGGCTAAGGAGTGACCACACTGGAGGGAGCCACAGTGACACCCTGTGGCCAGAGTGGGCAGAGCACCTGTATGCCGGCCAGCCTGGCTCTGGCCTTACTGTGTGGCTTGTCCAGCCCTCTGCATGGTGACAGCACATCCTGGCTTTGTCACCCTGTCCCAGAGGTTGTGTTGGCGGGGTGGAGACCCATAGATACCCTAAGGGCTGCAGATGGTGAGTGTCAGGTTGCCCACGTTCAAATACGGGCTCCATCCTTCCTGTGTGACACTGATCACGGACTTGACCTCCCTGAGCCTCAGCTTCCCCATGGAGATCGGGCCCAGGTCTGGGAGGGGCAGAGTAGGGCTTGGACTGGGTGGTGGCTGAAGCCCGAGCCGTCCCCTCACTGTGCGGGCCTCTGCTGCTGCCTTGTGCGAGGTGAAGTGGAGGGACGCTGGGGCATGGCTGGGGGGCCTAGATGCTTATTTCAAAACAGGGAGTCCTGTGGTGGCAGATGTGGGGTGGGCCTGCGGGCTGGGTGGGAGGAATCCTAAGGGGCAGGTGGGCCCTGAGGTGGTCCTTGAGGATTCCTGAGAGGAGGCTGGAGGAGCAGCAGGTGCATGGCTGGGCTCCCTGCCCCAGGGCCCCCTCTAGTCTGCCCTCCTTCATGGCATTAATGTTCCAATAAGCCACGTGGGTCACCTGGCTTCTCCTGCCGAGGACCCCTGGGATTCCCTGTTCTTTCTGCACCCTGCTCCCTCTGGCCAGCCGCCTCGGGAGGTTCTCAGGAGGCCCAGCCCAATCCTGCCTCCTCCAAGAAACCACCGTGAGCATTTATGAATGAATGAATGCCCAGAAGCAGGAAGCTGTCTGGCATGCGCTGGTCTCTGCTCTTAGAGCAGGTGCTGTGCGGGCCCTCCTGAGCCCCCACGGGTGGTGTTTTGGAAGGCAGCCCAGTAACCTTGGTCCCTTCTATAATAACCTTCATCTTTCCCCCCACGTGGGCTCCCACCCATTTGCTCCTCCGTCCTGGCCTCTAGCACAGGGCTGGCCCGAACTCAGCATGTAGGGGTTGCTGCCTGGCTTCCTGGGAAGGCAGGAGGGTTTCCTACCACTCACACCCCCAACTTTCTCCTTGGGCAGAAAAGGACTGGACAGAGGAGGACCGGGGCCGGGAGAAGGTGCTGATGCAGGAGATGGTGACCCTCATTGAGCAGCGCAATGCCATTGTCAACTGCCTGGATGAGGACCGGCAGAGGTGAGCAGGCTGGGTCAGGGCTCCCCTGGGGCTCCTGGGGGAAGGGCTCAGAGTCGCCCTCACTGCAGCGACCCCAGTGCACCCTGTTCACCTGGAGCCGGAGGCTGGAAGGGACTGAGATTTCTGGCCCTCCCTCCTGTGACATTCAGCTTCCCTGTCTCGTTTCAGGGAGGAGGAGGAAGATAAGATGCTGGAAGCCATGATTAAGAAGAAAGGTGAGGCCCCCCTCGGCGCTGGCCCCTTTGACCTCCAGGTTGAACAAGGGGTGGAGTGGGTGCTACAGGATGGCGTGTGCCAACTCCCAGTTCTGTTTTGTTGAGAAGGCCGTGTGTGGCGAGGCAGGCGGCCTGTGGCCAGGAAGGGTGGGCGTGGGCTGCCCGGTGCCCACAGGGAGCCCCGGTGTGCAGTGAGCATTTGCCCAGCGTGGTTTGCCTGAACTCTGCATTCCTCCCGGGGAGCTGCAGCTGGTCTTAGAAGTCTGTGGGCTCCAATAGCAGCACCTTCCAGCAATAAGGCAGGGCCTGCAGCGGTGAAGGGAGCACTGAGCGGGGAGGAGGCAGACCTGGGTTTAATCTTAGTTCCACCGTGACTCATGTGGTGGCCTTGCGGCTGCGTCTAGACTCCAGTCAGGCTGCTGGGCTTCCAGGCCCGCTCTGGTGCGTATTAGTGGGGGACCTGACCTGACTCCTGGCCCTCAGAAGGGGTGGCAGAGGCCCCGCCTCCTAGGCGTGTGCTGAGGGTACTGGAACACGTGTGGGAAGCACTTCGCCAGGGCCTGGCACCTACGAAGAGCTCAGTCGGTGCTAGTCCGTTGCAAACCCACATTTTCTCATCTATAAAGTCAGGGACAAGGAGCGATGATTTCTGAGGTTTCTTCCAGCTCTGAGTCAGTGTTTGTTTTGGAGCCCACAGAGCTGTGAGCACCGGCCTAGGGAATCAGCCTTTTAAAGATAAACGTATGCCACCCTTCAGAGTTCTCACATTCCTTTATCTCGGATCCTTGCCAAAACACTGGGAGAGAATATGGTTCCCATCCTGTAGGCAAAGAACCAGAGGCTGAGGGCGAAGTGACGGCCCCGGGCTCCCGGGAGGAGGTGCCGGCCTCTGTCACACCCTCCCGCCCCATGTTGTTGAGGCTCCCCTCTCTCTCCGGCAGAGTTCCAGAAGGAGGCTGAATCCGAGGGCAGCAAGAAGGGGAAGTTCAAGAAGGGGAAGGTGCTGAAGCTGCTGACACCAAATAAGCGTGACACCAAGAGCAAGTCCCCGGGGGACAAGAGCTAACAGCGAGGGGACCCCCCGCCCCGCCGGCTCAGCCTGTGCCATCTGGTTCTGATGACTCAGGTGCTGTGACAGACCAAGGAGCAAGCAGGGTCCAGGCTCCTGGGTCTGGGGAGCGGCAGCTGCTGCGCACACCTGCCCCTCGTCGCCCAGCCCTGCTGTGACGGCAGCTCCTTGGTCCTTCCCCGAGGTGTGCGCACGGCCGCCTGCCTCTAGGGCCCTGTTCCTCGGTTGGCAGAGAGCAGGGCTTGGCTGCGCTGGCTGCTTCCTGCCCGGCAGGGCCCGGCTCAGTTCCCGTCTTCCTCGCGGGGCAGGTGGCCCGAGTCTGCTTCTCCCCTCGGGACCTCTATTTATGAAGTCTCCCTGTTGCTCAGTGACTGTCCTCAGCCTGAGTGGGGCTGATGGACGAAACCCTCCCTCTGTCTCTAAGTTCTAGGAGGTGCTTCCCTCGTTCCTTGCTCTGTAGGGACCTCACAGGACAGGGGCTGTGCTGGCCGCACTGGGGAGCTGGGGGCCCCAAGCTGTCTCTCCCCACAAGGGCCTCTGGAGGCAGGCTCGGTGGCAGCTCCCTGATGGACTGAGGGGTCTGCTTCGTAGGTGCTAATCCCGGTTCTCTAACACACTGTAGTCTGAGGCCCCATTGAGGCTCACCCGCCCCCCAGGGGGGGGGGGGGCCCATTCCTGCGTGTGGTCATCACCAGTCTGTCTCTTCACACTCCTGTTGCTTGTTCTTCCCCGACTTATTCTCACCAGAGGACTGATGGCCACTCTCCCCACTGGGAGGAGCGATGGGGATGGGCCTTTTCCCAGGGACTGTGCCAGCAGCTCTTGGTCGAAGCACTGTTGCTCTAAGCTAGTCTGGGACCTCCAGGCCCCTTCCCTCAGCACACCTCTGGGGAAAGATCGCACTGTATTTCGCCAACAATAAACGGAGACCACCTCATTGCAGTGCCCTCAGCCTCGGGTGCTGTGCCTTGGCCAGGTCTGCCTTCTTTCCCGCCTCCAGGTGCCTGGCCTCGCAGGTGGCCCAGGAGGCATGTGGGGGCTTTGGCCTCACTGCCTGCCCTCGGGCGGGACTCCCTTGCTCCGGGGGGGAGGTGGCTCCTGCCCGTGTAGCCCCTGACAGCCCCCTTCTCATGTGCCTGTTGCCCTGGGGCCGGGTCACCGACTCCAGGGCCTTTCAGGGGCCAGGATGCAGAGCCGGGCTGGGTACCTGAGGGGTGGCTCCGTTGGGCTGCCTCGGTGTCAGGAGACTCGGGTGGTGGGGACTACCGTGGGAATGTGCCGTGTCGTCAGATCTTTCCATTTTTCAAAAGAAGCTAGAAATCCAGATGGTGTGTGTGTGTATAATTTGTAAATGTTGGCGACTAATCTGAAACTAAACCGAGGGTAGGCTGAACGTGTCTGGGTCCTCCAGTTGGCTGCCTCGGGCCGTGCGGTGGGGCCGTGCGATGGGGCCGTGTGGTGGACGGCGGCTGGCCTTGTCGTGTTGCACCCTCTGGCCTCAGGTTCCGGAGGGCGTGGACACAGGCTTCCCGCGGACTGTTCCTGAAGCCGCCCTGGATCTGGCCCCACTCCCTTGTCTGTTTGAGACTGCAGGTAGAGTTTACCCACAAACTAAACTTGGGTCACGTGGCCTGCAGGATTGTATGACGCCAGGTGGGTGGGCTGCTTGAAATTTCCAAAATAGGGTGGTTTATGGAGACGGGAAAGGACAGAACACGGGACGGAGGGCTCGTGATTGCCAAAGCCATGGGGGCCCCGCCGCGTGCGCCAGGCCCGGGCTGCTCTCGCGGCAGACGCCTCCTGTGGGGCTGGGCCTCAGATGAGAGTCAGAGCTGAAGCTGGGGTGCCCGGGTTCAGGCAGCAGAGCTGGGGTCGGAACCAAAGCCAGGGCCGGGTCTGGATCCTGCCCAGCCCTGTTTCTTCCTCTGGCCGTGGGTTTAGTGGAAAGACGCAAAGCTGACTTAACCCTGAGTCAGCTGCTTGCTAGCGATGTGACCTTGGTGATCACAGCGTGGTGAGCCTCCGTTTTCATGCAGGATGAGGAACCACGGGGGCAGGGAAGGGTGGGGGCGGGGGTTATGGAGAGAATGAGAGGAATTCAGTACTTGCCACAGTGCCCGCTAGGGGGCGCCCAAAGAGGTTCGTTCCCTTTCCACTAGAAATATGCCAAGCTAGAAACAGGCCTGGAAAAGTCTAACTCCTTGAACAAATAAGCCTTATCCCTCTGGAAACAAAACGGTGTGTGTAATGTGTAATGACCTGCGTCAAATGTGTTTTATTGGCCAATCGGTCGTCGTGGTTAAACATTTGCCTAAGGCTGTACGAAGTCAAAGAAGCGGCCCTGAGGCAGGCAGGACGGAAGGAGCCATGCTCGTTCCTGAGTTCAGACACTAACCGAGGGACACCCCGCGCTGCAGGTGGTGGGACGCGGGCCTGTTGGCGGCCAAGACGTCCGCCCACGATGGGGAGACCGGCCTTGCCTTCACTCTGAATGGGGCTCTTTCCCCAAAGGAAGATTCAAAGCCGTGTGTGTGTGTGTGTGTGTGTGTGTGTGTGTGTGTGTGAGAGAGAGAGAGAGAGAGAGAGAGAGAGAGAGAGAGACTGGGTCTCAAGAGGCACAGCTGACCCAGGACCCCTGGGTGCAGTCTCGGGAAGAATCAACTCATTCTCTGATGTCCATTTTATAGGGTGCTGTGTATGCCCGGGTACCCCGTACCCTAGGCCAGGGCAGTGCTGTATGACCATTTGACATGGCTGGAGGCCTGAGTGGGTGGGCTGACCTGGGATGACCCTGCTTGGCAATGAGGTGGGCTCCAGTGGTCAAGGCTGGGCTACTCCGCCCCCTGGAGACAGATCAGGCGGTGGCCAGAGCCTTCCTCAGTTCCTTGCTCCTCTGGTGGTCGATGTCTTCCATTTCCCGTAGTTTCTGCAAAGGGCAGCAGGGAAAGCTGGGGATCAGGGCAGGAACTCCAGGAGCCAACACAGGTGAGGCCAGAGCTGGACTCCGCAAGCCTCAACCACAGCTGGCCCTTCATTTCTACTCGGATCCCATATTCTCATGGCCACGTCCCCTCCCCCGGCCTGCTGCTGCTCCTACCTGGGAGATTTCCGTGAGGATGATCCCTCGGTACTGTCTGGCCCGTCCCAGGGCCTCCATCTCAGCCAGGAATTCTTTCCTCTCCTGGATTTCCTTGACCACTGGACAGAGAGAAGGGTCGTCATCGCACAGGGCAATGGGGCCCTCAGGCTCCTGGTGGGGAGGGGGGCGCGGGGAGGGACTGCCTCTTGGGGGAGGAAGCGGTTCTGTGGTCAGACATTGTGTCTCGCTAGTTCACCCTCAAGGATCAACCCTTCCCCGATTCTGGGCCCCTCACACGCCCCCCCAGCGATAACAGCCCATCCCGGGGCTTACGCTCTTCAAACCGGTCCAGCTCGGGAGCTGGGTCCTTCCGCTGCACAGCACGGGGCTTCTTTTTCCGTTCCTCCTTATCCTTCCCCGTGGCAAAGATGTTCTGGAGTCTTCGCTTCTCCTTCTCCAGATCTCCTGTAAGGCCCAGAAAAGGCCTAGTTAAGGCACGAAGGGCACCCCGGTTCATGGCCAGTGTTGGGCATGCTTGCTCCAAGGGGCCTGGGTAACAGGGAGGGGCTTCTGCAATCTCGGCGCCTTCTAGCCACGCGCCTCTGAGCCTGTCTTGTGAAGACAGGCAGGAAAAGGACTGAAAGAACCAAGAAGAGCTTTTCAAAACCCACACACCGCCCTGGTGCAGCCTGCGTGCAGTGCAGGAGGGACTGGGCCAAGAGTTCTGTGAAGTGCACGGAGGGAGGGATGAAGGGCTCCCTGAAGTAGGCTGGGGTGCAGAGAGCTCTGGACTTGAGGCACCATGTAAGCTTGAGAGAGCCGTGGCCATGAGGTCTGCCGGTCAGCCACTCAGCAGAGATGGACAGAATCCAGTTAATGGTTAAAGAGCTTTCTGGAAAACTTTTGAAAAAGGACAACCTGTTTTCTGCTGCACCCTGAACCACTCCCCAGCTAACGTGCCAAGGCTCAAGAGCACTGGCATAAACAGCGGGAGAATTTGATTAGATTGGTGCTCACCTGCCCTGCTCATCCCCCCGCACCCCCTGCCCCTCGTGGACGGGGTGAAGAGGGGCTCCGGTCCAGGCCCTCTAACTTACTGGTGGGTCGAGGTTTGAACTGCTCCCGGTTGTAGGCCCCGTTGGCCTGGCACATGCTGGCAGGTCGGAGCTGGGACCGGGCCGTCAGGATGGGAGGCAGGTAGACGGCTGAGGCCGGCTGCTTGGAAGGCAAGACCCTCTGGCTGGATGTTGGGCTGCAGTACAGGGGCAGAGCGTCTCCTCCTGGGGAGGAAAAGGTTGGGGTGGGGGATCCACTGGATTCTTAACAATTTATAAAAGTGGCACCTTTTATAATGAGGCTAACAGTGCAGAAGAGTCTTCCCTCCTCCCCCCCCACCCCGCCTCTGCAATGGTAGCAATTTGGTGGTCTCGGTCCATTCTTTTTTTAAAAAAATGCATATTTTTATTGATTTCAGAGAGGAAGAGAGAGAGATAGAAACATCAATGATGAGAGAGAATCATTGATTGGCTGCCTCCTGCACACCCCCTGCTGGGGATCGAGCTCACAACTTGGGCATATGCCCTAACCAGGAATCGAACTGGTGACCTCTTGGTTCCTGGGTCGAAACTCAACTGCTGAGCCACACCCAGCTGGGCTTGGTCCATTCTTTATGATACTATACAAACGAGCTCATACAATGGACAACACTGTGTTACATTCCATAATAGACTCTTCACTTAACAGTGTATCACGGATCTCTTTCCAGATCACTCCATTTACATGTAACTTATTTTTTTTTTAAATATATTTTATTGATTTTTTTACAGAGAGGAAGGGAGAGGGATAGAAAGCTAGAAACATCGATGAGAGAGAAACATCGATCAGCTGCCTCCTGCACACCCCCTACTGGGGATGTGCCCGCAACCAAGGTACATGCCCTTGACCGGAATCGAACCTGGGACCTTGCAGTCCGCAGGCCGACGCTCTATCCATTGAGCCAAACCGGTTTCGGCACATGTAACTTATTTTTTACAGCTGCATACTAGTCCTTATGATGGCTACATCATATATTCAACTAGTCTCCACATTTCAGAAATTCAGGCTGTTTTTATTTTATTTTTACCACTTCAAACAATGCTGCAATAAACATTCTTGCACATCAAGCCTTCGTACTGGTGCTTTTATTTCTATAGATGGATTCCTAAAACCTGCTTGGTCCACAGGGAAGGAGGGATGGTTTGGATGGTAATAGACACAAATCTGTCTCACTGCCCCGGCCCAGACCTGGGGCTCCTCCGCTAGGCCAGGCCTGTTTGGATCTGGCCCCTGTCTGTCCATCCCACCTTCTTCTATCATCCACCCAGCAAATATGTAATGAGCATCTACTCTGCCAGGCCCAGACCACTGGGGGTGAAGTGGTAAGAAAGACCAAGTCCTGCCTTCATGGCACCTGCATTTGGGGTGTGGAATAAGATAAAATAAAATACAGAGTATGTTAGGTGGTGGAACATAGAGTGTGTGACAGCAGGATTCACAATTTAAATAGGGTAGCCAGGGACGCCCTCGTGAAAAGACCCAACAGTGGTGAGGGGCCAGCTCTGCAGATATTTCAGGGAAGAGCAGTGGAGGCAGAGGGAGCAGCTAGAGCAGAGGCCCGGAGGTGGGAATGTGCCTGGAATGTCAGGAACAGCCAGGAGGCTAGGGTGCCAGGAAAGCAGTGAGCAAGGGGGGTGTAGTGGGAGTAGGGGTCAGAGGTCATGGAAGATAAGAGAAGGACAGGGCTTTGTAGGCCTCTGGAAAGACTGGCTCTTACTTTGTGTGAGGTTGGAAGCCATCGGAGGGTTCTGAGCAGAGGAATAACATGATCCTCTTGGTTGTTGTTGAAAATATAATACAGTGTTGGGGGCCAAGGGCAGAGGCGATCAGGGCATGGTTTGAAGGTCAAGCAACGGCTGGCTGATGGTCAGATGTGGGGTCTGGGAGATGAGGAGGAAGGATGGCTGAGTGTCCACCTGAGGACCTGGAAGGATGGAGCTGCCAGTGTTTCCCATGGACCGTCTCTTCACACAGCGCTATGCCTCTCTCTTCTAAAGCGATGCTGTGCTTCCTAGAATGCCCCCCTGCTCCCTCCGCTCCCTATTTCTGCCTGTCCAGTGCCAGATGCTTCCTCTTCCTTTGGTCCATTCTCAGCAAATAGTTACGGCCCGAGTAATTCTGGGAGTTCAGGTAAAGGAGAGAAATTTGTGGCTTGCAACAGAATTTGAATCAAGGCTCAAAACAACAGTAGGATTTGGATAAGAGGAGAGAAGTAAAGAGAGTCTAGAAGAAAGCAGATTCAACAGCAATGCTTGGAGGCAATTAAAAAAACCCCAAACCTCTAAGCCTTCCTTCCCCTGGCGGCCGGCACCGCCTTCGCTCTGGCTGGAGCAGCCTTTCTGCCTTTCCACGCTGCCCAGAGGCCTGGAGTGGTGCAGCACACCTGCACCATCACCATGGCGACAACACAAGCATCCCGCCCTGTCCCCGGCCACTCAGCGCCTGTGTATGCAAATTAACCCACCGTCTTTGTTGGGTTAATTTGCATACTCACTCCTGATTGGCTGGTGGGCGTCGTGAAGGTATGGTCAATTAGCATGTTACTCTTTTCTTAGGTAGATTAGAGGCCCGGTGCATGAATTTGTGCATGGGTGGGGTTGGCCAGCCTGGCCAGGGGGAGGGGACATGGGCGGTTGGCCGGCCTGCCTGCTGGTCGAACTCCTGGAGAAAAGAGTAACATGCTAATTGACCATACCTTCGCGACGTCCACCAGCCAATCAGGAATGAGTATGCAAATAAACCCAGCAAAGATGGTGGGTTAATTTGCATACACAGGCACCAAGCAGCTGGGGGTAGGGCAGGACGCTTGCGTTGTCACCATGGTGACGGCGCAGGCATTTTGCACCACCCCAGGCACTCCGGGCCTCTGGGCAGCGTGGGAAGGCAGAAAGGTGGCTCCAGGCCAGAGCAGAAAGGCCGCTCTGGCCGCGTTCAGAGATAATAATAATCTGGCCACTCAGTGTATATACACAGTTCTCTCCTCTGGAGAGCTCATATGTGTGTAACAGGGAGGAACAGATTGCAGACATGACAGTTTTGAGACGACTTTGGCTGGGCGAGAAGTTCCAATGGCTCTGTGATCTCTTGGGAAGGTTGGCTAGGGGGGGACTGCAGGAAGCTTGTTGTCCCAGGACGCATGTCAGGAGGGAGTAACAAAGGCCCCTCAAGGTCAATTCCCCAGGGCAGGATAAAAAAAATACGATACTGTACTATTCTGGTCTTTGAAAATGCTGCCCACTGCTCCTGAAGACAGAGGAGCACTCAGAATGTGGCCCAGAACCCCTCTGCCCAGCAAGCCTCTGGGGCCTGACTCTTACTTTTCATGGTGTCCATGATGTGTCGCTGTTGGAACTTAGTCAGTTTGGATTCCTTCATCATCACTGCAAGAGAAAGCCCTTCAGTAAGGCCGCCTGGGCTGCGGGCAGAAGCCTTCATCTCACACCGCTGAAATGCAAAATTGCCACCTCCTCCCACCATTCTGCATCCAAGTATTCCCGCTCTTACTCTCCTGCTTTATTTTTTCCTATAGCACTCACCACCATCTAAGCTCTATTTTAATTTGTTACCCTCCCACTAAAATATTTGCTCCATGAAAGCAAACATTTTTGCTAGTTTTTCTTCTTCCTTTTTTATGCTGTATCCTTTACCACCTAGAACCGTGGTCGGCAAACTGTGGCTCGTGAGCCACATGCGGCTCTTTGGCCCCTTGAGTGTGGCTCTTCCACAAAATACCACGGCCTGGGCGAGTCTTATTTTGAAGAAGTGGCGTTAGAAGAAGTTTAAGTTTAAAAAATTTGGCTCTCAAAAGAAATTTCAATCGTTGTACTGTTGACATTTGGCTCTGTTGACTAATGCGTTTGCCGACCACTGACCTAGAACAAAGCACATAGTGGGCTTTTACATGTTTTTCATTGAGTGAAGGACAAGTATTCATTAAGCATGTGTCAGACACTGGAGCTACAATAGGGAGCCAAAACAGGAACAATTGTACCCTGATGGAGTTCACGGGCTAGAGGTGTAGAAGGATGCTGATCCAACGGGACACACTAAGTATCTGACTACAGGTTATGCTGAGTCCAATGAAGAAAAGGTATTTGGTAAGGTGAGGGCATGTAACAGCTGGTTCCATGTGGTGGTGGGTGGGGAGGAGATAGGCTTCCCTGGGAGGAAAGGGCAAGTGCCATCTAAGGGATGCGCAAGAATGATCTACTCTGAAATCCTTTGTTCTTTGACTTTCATGCACTTGCAAGTAAGTTGTAGGACCTGAACCTTCCTGAACCCAACGCTTCTCCTCTGTAAAATGAAAATAGCACTTACTAAGCCACAGGTCACATAGGGGAGACCACCTCTCTTACCCTGTCCTTTAAGCGTACTAACCTCTGAGGAGCTCGCAGGTTCCAGGGGTGTAAGTGGTCTGCTTGGGGCAGCGACAGAACCCCGTTCCTTTGGTCACTGCCTTTACCCTATCCTGGGAAGCCATGGGAGGGCTCTGCGGAGGATAAAAACGCAATGACACATCCGTCTCCCAGGTCCAATCTCTACTCCAGCCCCTCCCCCCACCCCCGCCCCCAGCCCAACACCAGGAAAGTCTGGGAGCAGCCCAGTCCCATTAGAATTGTGACGCCGCCCTTCACTATTGCGACAGTGCCCTATCCTTCCACCCCGAGCAGATACGCAGGCGGATGCAACACGTGAACAGAGACCTCATCTGGACCTGGTGTCTGGGGCAGGAAAAGCCCTAGGAAGGGGGCCTTAGCCACGACAGTGCCTTGGGTGTTACGCCCAAATTGAAACCTCACCCTAAAGTAAGACGCCGGTTGGGTGGGCCCCACGCAGACAGCGGCGGCTGTGACGCCCCCCCGCCCCCATCAAAGAGCGGCGGCTGGGACCCACCCCGCCCCCAGCGGAGAGCGGTGGCTGGGCTCGGAAGACCGAAGACCGTAATCACGGTTCTACCGCGGCACCGCGCGGAGGCCCAGCAGAAATACTCTGAGATCTTGGTGTACAGAGCGGGCTGCTAGACGCTCTGGCTACCATGGTAACGAGCGCGCGAACTATTCGGCGCATGCGCGCACACCTATAGCACTGGCCCGCCTGCTGGAAGGGATTGCTTCCGGGTTACCGCGCAGGCGCAGAGAACGCGTGGCGCTGTGCGAGGTGGAGGCGCGCAGTTTGTGCGTCTCCGCGCACGGGTGTGGGGCGCGGATCCGGGTCTCTGGGTCGCGGGCGTCATGTCAGACAACGAGGACAAGTGAGTGCGGGAGCGAAGTGGCCTTTGCGGATCCTCGGAAGGGGCGGGTGAAGCGGGAACCTGGGTCGAAGGAGGCTGAGGAGCCTGGAGTCGAGGAACAGAATCTGAGGGACCTGGGCTGCTGAGGGGGCCCGCGGTGCTGGAGCCGGGAGGGGCGGAGAGCATAGCCCGAGGTTGGGCACAGAAAGGCTCAGGCTCGAGGGTCCAGAGAGGATCAGTGCAAAAGTGCCTTCCAGCAAACTTCCACCGAGCCGGGCTCTGTGCCTTGTTTTGGGACCATTGAGGTGTATTAGGCACAGTCCCCCATCTCCACGTGCTCCCTTTCTAGAAGAGGGGACCGGCCCGTGGACAGATAATACAGCATCCTGTGAGATTAGGCAGGTCCTCGAATAAAGTCGTTTTGTTTCAACGTTGATGAGATGCTGTAGGAACGTAACTCCTGTTTGTATCAGTTAGCCGATGGTAAAAGTGGTTTGCTTAAAGTCGCAGAAGCTATCTACGATGTTACGTGAGGACTTACGCTACCGAAGCTCTTGGAAGGGTTGCCGTAACCTGGGTGAGAGAAGGAAGTGGCTTGCACTGGGGTGATAGTAGTAGAGGTCGTGAGAAGTGGTTTTGAGTTCTGGATTTATTTTGGAGCTAGGGCCACAATGATGTTCTGATGTGTGTGTGGGGTCCAAGGAGAGGCCTGTTCTGAAGATAAAAATAGGGGCTTGGTCAGCATCAGTGTATGATTCCAAAGGAAGAAGCAGGTGAGATCATCAGGGGAGTGTCAGTGGAGAAGAGGAAATGACTGCTGGACCCTGGGGCCTGAGCCTTTCTGTGCCCAAGCTCGGGCGATGCGTTTGGCTCCCCGCCCTTCCTGCTCGCTGGGCCCCATCAGCAGTTAGAGCATCCCAACGGGAGTGCTTGTGGGGAAAGAGGAGAAGCCTGCTGAGGAGACTGAGGAGCAGCAGCCAGTGAGGTGGGGAAACACCAAGAGAGTGAGGTGTCCTTGCAGTCCCGTGAGGAGAGTGTACTGAGGGAGAGGGAGTGGCCTAGGGTGCCAACTGGTAGGCCAAGCTCAGTGAGAACATGAGTAGTCCATTGGATTTAGCAACATGGAAATCATTAACATGCTCGAAAGAAGGAGTGGTTTTGAGGGAGTTATGGAGGTGGGCATCTTCTTGGAGTGAAATTATGACAGAATAAGAAGAGAAGAATGGGCCATAAGGGCTTGGCTCAGTGGATAGAGCGTTGATGCCTGCGGACTGAAGGGTCCCAGGTTCGATTCCGGTCAAGGACATGTACGTTGGTTGTGGGCACATCCCCAGTAGGGGGTGTGCAGGAGGCAGCTGATCAATGTTTCTCATCCACGTTTCTAACTCTCTATCCCTCTCCCTTCCTCTCTGTAAAAAATCAATAAAATATATTTAAAAAAAAAAAAAGAAGAAGAATGGGAATCCATGACATTGGACAACTCTTCCATGAATTTTGATCCCAAGGGGAGCATGGAAATAGGGCTCCATGGGGAGAGAATAGAGAAGTTTTGTTTGTTTTTTAAGGTGGAGCAGTATCTACATGTTTATATGCTGATGGGAATGATCCAGTAGAGTGAGAAAAGAAACAGTGAGGATGCATGAGTCCTAGCACAATTTGGGGGGCTGATGGGAGTAAGTTTGAACACAAGTTTGATTCACTCATTAAGTAGATATTTATCGAGCACCCCCTCAATATTGGCTGAGACCCCCTTTGCCCTCTTTGATGCTATTAAGTGATGCTCTAACTAACCGGTCTCTTCTTGTACAGTTTTGATGGCGACGACTTTGATGATGTGGAGGAGGATGAAGGACTAGATGACTTGGAGAATGCTGAGGAGGTCAGTATTTAACCCTGGGCTCTCTCTTCTGCAGCCCAGGCTGCCAAATAGCCTGGCCAGTGGTAATTCCCCAAATGCATCTGCCTCCTGTTTGTGCCCCTGCCACACGCACCCCCAGTTAGAGTGAGCAGACTTCCAGTCCTGGGTGGTGGAGAAGCTCTAAGGGTGGGTCCGAAGGCTTTGGTCCATTTGGATCACAGCCCATGGCTTCTGGGACAGTTAATTCACTGATAGGTGAAATGTTACCTTCATCCATTCAACAAACGTGTTGAGTGTTTATTATGTGCCAGGTGCTCTGCAGGGTGGGGGTACATAGGAGCAAGGGGGAGAGTGACCTGGGATAAAGCTGGAAAGATAAGGGCCCAGATCAGGCAGATTTCATAGCTACAGGTAGCGGGAAGCCACTGAGGAGTTTTGAGCAAGGGAGTGGATGATCCAGTTTGCCCTTTAGAAAGAGCATTCTGGCCTCTGAGTAAGGAGCGGATTGGAGGAACAAGAGTAAAAGAGAGAGACCCACTAGGGAGCTCCCATAGACCGCCAGGTGGGAGGCCTGTAGCTTGGACTTGGGCACTGCTAGTGTCAGTGATGAGAAACGGATGGAAGATATTTTGGTGGGCTGGCTATGGGGCTGAGAAAGTGGGAGATGACAAGGAGACTTCTAGGTTTCTGGCTTGAGCGGCTGGGTGGATGGGTTCCTAGCTTCATGAATAAGATAGGGCTCTCCCTCTTGTGTGACTGATGGAGGAAGAAGTGCTTTATGTCTCCTGGACAGAGTGATCCCTTGACTTTTTTAGGCTTGGAAGCTGCAGCCCCTCTTTTTGAATTTCTCTCTCAGGTTCCTAGTCACTGTGTCAGAAACCTCCTCCCCACCCTTCTGGGCCCTTCCATTCCTGTCCTGTCAGCTTTGCCTCCGACATGTGGTTTAGCTCTGGTCCCTTTCTACATACCTAGTGCTCAGCTGGTTTAGAGCTGTATTGCTTTGCACTAACATTACTGCAGAAATTGTGTTCCTGGTTTTCCTGCCTTCGTTCTGCCCTGATTGCCTTTCTGCTGCCAGTCATCTTTCTTACCTGCCCACGTGATTGATTACTATTGGTCTTCCTTAAAATGGTCTCGTTGCTTCTGCCCTTGCCCCTACAGAATATTCTCAACAGAGTATCCAGAGTGATCATTCTAAATGTTAATTGCACTCGGATGTTGAGTGTGACTCGACACGGTTAGCATCGGTAGCAGCTCGTATGTCAAATTGTATTGAATGTATCAATAATTTGAAATATAAAAAATCCAAATAAATAAGTTTGTATGAAAAGAAACTCCAGTTTTTTATTCTACTGCCGCGCTTTGTAAAATCTGGGGTATTTAAAAAATTAAATCCCGAGTAGAATGAAGGAATCGAGAAAAAAGCAAGAGAGTGCAAAGGGTTAAGTCAGATTGTGTCTCTCTTTTGCTCAGAACCCTCACCCAGTGGTTTCCCATCCAATTCACAGTAAATGCCAGAAAGATGTATAAGGTTCTCCATGACCTGGCCACTTGCTCCCTCTGTGACCTTATCTCTTCTTGCTGTCCCTGTCATGCCAGGCAGATTCCTGCTTAGGACCTTTGATCATGCTGTTCCCTCTTCCAGGAACACTTTTCCCTAAGATACCCACATGACCTGCTTCTCGCCTCCTTCAGGTCTGTCCAGGGCATCTCACTGAGGCCTCTGTGACCATCCTATTGAAAATGCAGCATCCTCCCCTTTCTCCCACATCACTGCCCTGGCACTTCCTGTCTTCTTTCTCTGTTGTCATACTGTACACTTATTACTTTCATTGTTTACCTTTTCTCATTATAATATAAGCTCTATAGGGGAAGAATTTTTTTTTAAAATCATAACACATTTTATTTTGTAGAAACACCTGTCAGTAAATTTCTGGTCAAATACTTCCATCAATGTTTTCATTTATGACATTTTATTTGGGAAATTTCAGTATAGATTTAACTAGACATATAAATCATGCGAGGTGAAATGGTTCTCTCTCCCATTTTGTGCCACATCAAGAGCTGGCGTTTATGTTTGCTCTGTCGCCGATAGCTGCACATCTTTGAGCAGATAACTTTCTGTCTCTGTTGTGTCTGGAAAATGGGCCATTTGAGCTAAAGGATGTCCAAGGTCCTTTGACTGGTAAAATGTCTACACAGCTCCATGTGGTCTCTACTTTCAGTCCTAAGTCTCAGGGTTCTCTCCAGGGAGTCTTCTGTTGATTATTCAGGAAGTTTTTCTGTATTTTAGTTGTATTTCCAGTTTGTTCCTGGGAGCATGTCTGTGCAGCATCCACTCACTCTGCTGCCATTTAAAAAATATATATATTTTATTGATTTTTTACAGAGAGGAAGGGAGAGGAATAGAGAGTTAGAAACATCGATGAGAGAGAAACATCGATCAGCTGCCTCTTGCACACTCCCTACTGGGGATGTGCCCACAAGCAAGGTACATGCCCTTGACCGGAATTGAACCTGGGACCCTTGAGTCCGCAGGCCAATGCTCTATCCACTGAGCCAAACCGGTTAGGACATCTGCTGCCATTTTTAATCTCTACCGTATATAGGGGAAGAATTTTTATGTCTTCATGCTCTGTCTCAAAAACTTAGAACACTACCTGATAGGTATGTAGTAAACACTCAATAAATATTTGTTGACTTAATTCTTTATTATAGAATTTATTCTCCTGCACCTTTGCTCTAATCATACTCCACAATTAGTTGTCTAAACCTAGTACATTCTCTCCCTCCTCTGTCCTTTGGACATGCAGTCCAGCCTGTCTCCATGTCCTTCCCTTCCCGTTGGCTTGGGAATGCCAGTTAATTCTTCTACACTAGTTCAAGTCTCATCTCTGGACTGTCTTCCTAACCCCCTGCATGAGTCAGGTGACCCTCACCTTCTTGTGAACTTTGTTGCACACTTGCATACCTTCAAAGCACTGCTGTTCTGTTTACTCTTTCTCCTTCCCAGACACTGAATTCTTTGAGAGCAGAAACTTTTAGCTTTCTGTCTCAACACCTATTACAATGTCTGGCAGGTGACAAATGCTTACTAAGTAATTGTTAAATATATAGAGAATATACTTAACAATTGAAAAATGTTTGCTAGTTTCTGCCTTCACTGACTTTGTAGCTACTTGACCATTGACTCAGTTATCCTGTCTGAAGATGGGATGTTTGCTCCTCACTTCCTGCTTAGGGTGATTTGTCGTCTGTACTCAGGGCTTCTTTGTATGGGGCCACTGATCTGGGACAGCCCCATCTCTGGACCCTCCGCTTCTCTCTTCTGGATGAGGCAGCTGGCTTGGATCCTGATCATGATTCTTCTCTCTTACTAGGTCTGAGACTGGCCAGTTCGCTAACTCTCCAAGCCTCTAAAATGGCACTGTAATCCCTACCTCATGAGGTTATTGTGAGGGTTAAATAAGGTGTCAGTAAGGCACCTGCAAGGTTGCCGGGGGGTGATAAGCAGGAGTGGTGGTGGTGGTGGTTATCATCATTGGCATCGCCATCCCCCCTCACTCAGTAAGGCGTACTGAGAGTTTCCCTCTTTCTGCCTTGGTGTGCAGGAGGGCCAGGAGAATGTTGAGATCCTCCCCTCTGGAGAGCGACCGCAGGCCAACCAGAAGCGGATCACCACACCATATATGACCAAGTATGAGCGAGCCCGCGTGCTGGGCACCCGAGCCCTCCAGATCGCGTGAGTGTGTGCCCCGTTACTGTCTTTTCCATCCGTCAGGCCACAGTGAGCCTCTGAGCTGTTGATGTGGCCCAGCCTGGCACCTAAAAACAGACTCTCCCTGCTTTCACATGCTCAAAGTGTGGATTTAGAGAACCCTAGACCACTGTGGGCCAGTTAGCTGGGGGTGCTGTGGCAGCCCGCATTGGGCTTATGGTGGTTCCTGTCCATGGCCAGCCCAGAGGAGTAGGAGAGCCCTCCATGTAGAGGCCATGCTAGAGATGTGAAAACAGAACAATGATGGGGTTCTGGGGATTTGAAATTAGCAACCTTTTCTTTATCTTCCAAGTCTGAAACCAGTTGAAGAATAACAAGATTCAGGAGCTAGCCACTGGATAGGCGGAGATGCAAATGTCTGATGAGTGCATGCTCAGACAGTGCAGGCATCGAGGCTGTGTCTGCGGGGCAAGCCTGCCTTCGAAGGTTGCAAGGCCCCCGCTCTGCAGGCAGGTGGCTTTCAGAGAGCAGGGACTCCCCCAAAACCTAGGCCACAGATGCCTGTTTCCCCCCTCAGGTTCCCCTGTCAGATAAGTCACTCCTCCTTCCTGGGGAGGAGGAAGTCGGGGGACAGAGAGGGCAGGTTGGGACTGTTGCTGTCATTGAAGGTCTCCTATAGGAGCCCTACCCAGACTTCTTACGAGCTGGAGTGGAAGTATTTCTGGCAGTTGGGTTGCTGCAAGTAGGGAGTATTGGAAACGAGGGTAGAAAGGAAGCTGGGGCCAGCGTTGTGGAGTTCGGCGTGCTGGAGGAGTTTTCAGTCAGCTTGGGACTTGACTTCCTCCAGTGAAGATGGCCACCATGCCCACCTCGATTAAGGGCTTTATGGTCGGTCAACATTGCTCCTCTTCCGTTCCTCAGCAGTAGACCTTGCTGGCTTGGGCGCACTCAGCTGGTCTGGGAGAAATTGGAGCCGCAGTCCATAGGATCATTTTGGTATCTTTGGGTCCGGATCCTCAAGCCCACCATCAGTTACAGTAGCTGCTATCTACATGTGGCCATTTAATTTTAAATTAAGTACAATGAAAAGTTCAGTCGTTTGGTTTCATCAGCCACATTTT
Organism: Eptesicus fuscus; assembly: GCF_027574615.1. Taxonomy (NCBI): domain Eukaryota; kingdom Metazoa; phylum Chordata; class Mammalia; order Chiroptera; family Vespertilionidae; genus Eptesicus; species Eptesicus fuscus. Next base: position 101,278,670 of record NC_072479.1, read on the forward strand.
ATATATTCAGTAGTCACCTGTGGCTGTGGTTTCTATAAGGATAGTGCAGATAGAAGACATTTCCATTGTTGCAAAGCAGTTTATTGGTGGTCTAGTGCTTATCTCTGCTAAAAATGACCGGCAGGAAGAATAATTCATAAATTATTTTTCAAGTAAGTTAAGTCTTTCAAACATTGAATGAGATACTGCACTTGTACCTGTTGGGGATGTGAAGATAATTAAACACAATCCTCCTGTCTTCCAGGTGTTTATGGCCTGGTGGGGAGGTGGTCCCCTTCACAAATACCCAGAACCCAAGGCAGGCAGAGGTGGTGCTTTGTTCGAGGCACAAAAACGGGGAGAAGGGAGTAATTGCTTGAGGAGGTTAGAGTTCAAGCGGGGACAGGAAAGGGCGGTGGTTTTGAGGGTAACCGGGCAATGGAAACAGCACGAGGCAAGGCCAAGTGGAGGCAGGCAAGTTTGGTTTGTGGTGGGGAATGGCGAGTGGCTTGGGGCACAAGACTGGAAAAGATGTCACGGTGCCTTGAGGGACACGTTCAGAAGATTGGTGTGCATTTGGCGGGCAGTGTGCAGCACTAAAACGTGTGGAGACAGACATTCAGAGCACTGCTGAGGCCCAGGACCTGCTTTTCTTTGGGAACAAGGCATGGTCCCATTCAGCTGGGTCTGTAGTGCTCCTTCCGATGAAGGGGTAGGCCGCTGTCCGGCGGTTCCCTGCCTGCTGTGAGTGGTGGACACCAGGGCTGTAGCTTATCCCTCGCACCAGGCATGCAACCCTGCAGTTAGGTGCTGAACAAACATTTCTTGGATAGTTTTTGGATGAAGTCTCACGCCTTTCCTTAGCACCACCTAGTGGTGACGTGTACTACAGCCACTTCCTAAGAATCATTGCCGTGTTCTTTTATGGTGGCTCTGGTGCAGACAAATTACCTAAGGACACACTCACACTTAGCACATTGCATGCACACAGTAGGGCTGGATGAACGAATGCTCTTTAATTATTCATATCGTGAAAATAAAGAAGGCATATGCAGCTCATGAAAGGCATTTTTACCACATTCTTTAAAGCTTTAACACCTACTGAGAGAGGCTATAGGGCAAATTAAACACTTGGTCTCTGCCCTTGGGAAGTTTTCAGGCTTTTGGGAGTAGTAAATCAAAGTATTTAGTAATAAAATTAGTAAATTATCTGGTGTGAACTGGGGGCTCTCCCACTGGCTGATTACCAGAGTCAGCAGGGAGCTTTGTAAATGCAGCTTCTCAGGCCCCTTCACTAGAGAGTCCATTCCGAGGGTCTGGAAAAGGGTCCTGGGACCCTGACGTTAGTGTACTCTCCTAGTAACTGATGCTCAGGTTTGGGGTCTGTTAGTGTAAACCTGAGCTGGAATCATTAGTGGCTTCCTAGAGAAGGCGGGCCGAGAACTGGCACCCCTCCCATTTGTGTTGAGAGCCGCTGCTGTGGGTCAGGCATTGTGCCAGCGCGTGTCCTGGGCCACAGGTGCTCATCATGGTCTAATGTGGAAAACTTCAAACACGTAGTTAGAGTCCAGGGAGGTTGGTGCCAAGAGAAGCCTATGTAAATGAGCCGGCACTGAGGATCCAGCACATGATCCCCAGAGTGGAGGCATTTGAGTCTCTCCAGGCCTATAGGGAGAGGAAGCGTGGTAAGAGGACACAGAAAGGTAACAGCAGTGTCTGTCAGGGAGCCTCCGGAGTGTGGTGTGATGGGAACACGGGTGAATATAGGCAAGGAGCATGAGACGTGCCAGAAAGGTGAGCGGGGCCAGTAAGCAGGCGACGTGGGCCCTGTGCGGAGGCTGGAAGCGCAGGACTTCTGAGGGGTGTTGCCAAGATAGAGAAGGAAAATGGGAGCTGGGCCCTGAGGCAGGGCCTGGCTGGGGGGCGGAGGGGGCGGGGTTAGAGCCATCAGGAAGGGAACCTTGGCTCATGCCATTTCTCTGTGCTGGAAACTCTGCCCTAGGCCCTGGGGAAGGTCCTGAGAGGGGAGCTGACACGGAATGGCCTTGTGATTAAAGCTTATTCTTGTCCCATGCACAATACACTTTTCTTAGTTTGTGGATCTTCAGCTTATAAATGGGGGGTGTTATAGCACAGTGGATAGGAGCACGTGGGGTTCACATCTTGGTTCTGCCACTTACTGGCCGTGTGACCTTGGGCAAGTTACTGACCTCTCTGTGCCTCAGTTTCCTCATCAGTAAAATAGAATACTCACCTCAAATAAAATGGTCTATGCAGAGAACTGAGAGCTGGGTGTGGTGCTCAGTGAGTCGCTGCCTGTTAGCCAGTAGTGTCCTAGCGTCATTGTGGGCGAGGCAGGGCTTTTTGTCTTCATTTTCAAATGAGGATGCTGAACATTAGATAGAAATTCAAACCAGGTCTACCGGCTCCCACTCACATACCCTCACTGTCAGTGCCCCTGAACCACTGCTCCCACCTGCCATGCCTATCTGCCTAGATGACCTTTCTAGGTGAGGACTGGGGTGCCCATCCAATCCTGTTTGTGAAGTAAGCCCCACCCCCACTCCCAATTTCCTGTTGGACCTTTCTCCCTGCGTTTGCAGTCTCCCCAAAACCTGTCCCTATACCTACAGGATGTGTGCCCCCGTGATGGTGGAGCTGGAGGGGGAGACAGATCCCTTGCTTATCGCCATGAAAGAGCTCAAGTAAGTTGCCCAGATCACGGTTTGCTGCTCCAGAGCCCTGGCAGGCATCCCCTGGATTCTCTGCTGCACACCCTGACCCCACTTCCCTGCCTGGGGAAGTGATTGTTCCTGTGGATCTTAGCTTGTTAAGGAGTCAGCGCATGGGGAAGAAGGAGGGAGAGGGAGGAGGGGCAGGCAAAGGGGAGGCCACTGAGGAGACAGCACCTCTCCTGGCTGTCAGAGTTCCCTGTTCCTGCTGCAGTCTGCCTTCCCAGGCCCCCACTCTTCCTCCTCCTCCCTTCAGACATGGCTGGCAGAGCCCTTCCAGACCACTGTCCCACACTCCCGGATGCAGGAACCTTCTTTTTATTGCAGTTCTTTTCCTACAAAGTACACTCAGCCCCAGGAAGATGCTCCCTGAGACTTCTCTTTCCTTGCATTCTGCAGACAGTCTGCCCTCCTGCTGTAGAGCTGGGGTCTCCAGCCCTCATGTACATGTGCCTTCTCCCCGCCACAGGGCTCGAAAGATCCCCATCATCATTCGGCGCTACCTGCCTGACGGGAGCTATGAAGACTGGGGGGTAGACGAGCTCATCATCACGGACTGAGCTGGAGTCATCTTCCCAACTGCGCCTCACCCCACCTCCTGTTCCCACACTCGTTACACGTGTAAATAATAAACTATTCAACCTTTCCACCCCTCTGCCTCCGGCTGTCTGCTATGCCCACCAGCTTCTGCCCTGCTGTCTAGAGCTGCACCCATCCCGGTGGCCCCGTGACTGTCAGCTCTTTACTAGTAAGAAACACCAGGGGCCTTTACCCCTGTGGATACCCCGCATCCTTCCCTCCAGCTCCCCTTCACCAGAGCAAAGGCTGCTGCAGGGAGACACCTCAGCTGCCTTCCCAGCAGACAGACCAGCCTTTGTGCCCAGGGAGCTGGTTGCCATGGAAACTCCCAATTTCCTTTCCAGTGGGGACTGGCTGCAGGGGCTTCTCCCTTCTCAGGAGTATCACAGAGCAGGTCTCATCAAACCACCCATTGTTTCCTAAGGACCTGCCTCGAGCCTCTTATCATGGGCTCGGATCCCCTTTCAGGAGCAGTGGCCCAGCAGGAAGCTTGGGGACGCAGTGATCTCCGCCCTCCCCAGGCAGAGCCCTGCTGGGCAAGTCAGCTGGAGCAAGGACCCAGCACCTGCCCACCTGCCCCCCTTGTCCCCGCTCCTCAGGCCACTGCCCACACAGTGTCCTCCATGGCCCGCCTCCCTGGTCTGCCACACCCATACCCTCTCCTTCCCAGCCTCTGGAAGATGTCCTTCCTGTTCTGTGTGGGCCCGTGACCCTCTGAGGCCTTGACTGGGATGGGTGCTGGGGTCATAGTAGGCAGGGAAGCAGGACTCCTGGGTTCAAGGCGGGGCTTTAAATCAGGACTGGAGCACACCCTCTGTCCTAGGTTCTAATGGGTCCTGATCTCTTCACCCTGCTTACCCGACATTCGGACATGCGGTAAGACCAATCACGTTGGAGCCTCCCTCCCTGGGGGGCGGGGGACAAGGAAGGGTTTATATGGACACCAACGGAGATAGAAAGGAAAATTGACTCCCTGAATATACCAGCCTTAACCTCCATTCTGCTGTCAGCTCCCCTTCCAGGAAGAGGAGGAGCGGGCCAGCCTGACTTCCACAAGAGGCATGGCCCAGGGTGGGAGTGATGAGCGGTCAGTCCCAGGAGGGGTGTTTGCTGCCTTGGAAGAGGGTTAATTCAGGGAGCAGTGGACTTCGCACCCCCTCCCACCCTCCTCCAACCCTGTGGAATCCTTTAATCAAGTTGGGTGCTGAAATTTCAGCTCTGAAATGCCGCCTTTGTGCTGGCATCCAGGCGGCCGCCCCAGAGTGCGGGGTCACTTTCTCGGCCCCGTTTCTCTAAATGGTCTCTTTGTTCCTGCTGGGCCACTCAGTATCAGATGTGATTAAAGGGAGATGGGGTTTGGGTGGGGGAGGAGAGAGGGGGCTGGGAGAGGGAGTGGGGGGTTAACCCTTAGGGAATAGGGTGTAGGAGAGAGGGAGAGGGGGGTGTTTTTCCTCCCACCTCCCCTTTTCCACTCTGTTCCTCTTTCAGGGAGTCCGTCCCTGGCTACTCAGCTGGCCAGGCCTGAGCATAGTCTTCACCTGGCTCCTTCTCTCTTTACATGTGGTCACTCCCTGACTGAGGCCCCAGCACATCCGGAACCTTGAGTCTAAGGGATGAACACAAGCCAGGTCCATTTTCCCTTTTCCCGAGTCCCCACTGATTTCCTAGTCAATCTCATGAGTTGCAGAGTCCCACCGAGAGCAGGAGCAGTGAACAGACTGGAAATGGACTAATACCCTGTTTTCCAATAGAGGTGAAAGGGCAGGTTGTAAAAATTACGAGCACGTAAGGTTAGCACCGATTGATCCCTGACACATATCTAGAATCGGTTATTGCATATTAGAAAACAGATCATGAAGAGATCCAGGGGCTAGCATAGGGTTTCTCAGAATATTACCAAATGTTTTTTTCAGTGGTGGCTGGTCTGGAAGGTCGGAGGCTACAGCAAATCTTGGCAAGGCATCAGGCAGTCTGTACTATGATGAAGTGTGGACTTTGTGGTGATAATAGATTCGGAATTGATTGCCAGTCTTTCCTTAAGAGTGTAGTAACAGAACTAATGATGAAGGATTTAGTGGATTCACAGGGCCTGCTTCTCTTCATTTCAACCTTTTTTATTAGTGACCTGAATAGGATATTCAGGTTTGCAGATACAGAAGGAGAGCTAGTAAGTTGTATTCAGGATTCCAAAAGGTTTAATGTAGATGGGAAATGGTCAATTCCAACAAGATGAACTCTGTTAAAGATCAGTATAAAATCCTGCATTTATCTACAACAAAATGAAACACCGGAACACATCTTACATACAGTTTGGGGCGATCGGACTTGGCAGCAGATATTGTTCATGAGAACGGGTTCGCAGCTACCACTAAGCTTCACGGAGCCAGCGGTTTTGGTGAGGTTGCCTAAGCGCTCACATGATGCAGTTTCCAGATGGGAGTCTGGCCACCCTGGAGGACTGGGCTAGGTCTTGGCACGCTCTACCCCACCCCTCCCAACCCTACCCCACCCCAGATCCTGACTAGGAGGTGAGAGGTGGATAAGGGAGCTGAGGTTGCTGGTCTGGAGCAGTGGAAAAAGCGTCATTTCAGATGAAAAGTGGAAGTAGGGCCTGCAGGTGATGGGCAGATGGAAGAGATGATGGTTAAGAGCTCAATGGAGTCAGAGCATCAGCACTTCTTAGCATGAACCTCGAAGCTTCAGTTTGCCCATCTGGAAAATGGGGACAAAGACGGGATCTACTCCCTCATAGGCTTGAATGACATAAAGCACCTGGCCAGGGAGCGCTCCATAAGTGGTAGCTATTACCGTTACTATTAGCTGGGTATAAGGAAGACTCCAACCATCGGAGCCATCCATCAGTGGAGCATGTGGTAGAAAGATTCCCCCTGTTCCTGAGGTGGAGTGGCTCCTGCCGCCCAGCACAGCTTGGAATTCAGCTGAGGAAAGAGCTCCGAGGGAGTAAGCTCTGAAGGGTTAGATTGCACATCTGTCATCCTGGGTTTACACTCAGACACAGGCAGCTGCTGTGAAGATCGGCTAGATCCTAGATTGGACCAGTGTGTATTTATGTGTGTGTGTGTGGGAGGGGCCGGGGGGTGGTGCAGAGAGAGAAGGCCCAGCATCACATCCTAAAGGACTGGGCCAGCTGGCCAGACACCAAGAAGTCGGGCCTGACGCACCTCTCAAGTACCTGTCTCTTGAATTCTTTGCAAACTCCCTCTCCTCTGCTGGGCAAGCAAAGGGGCTGCTGGGAAGGCGCTCAGGCTGAGTTCCAGCTTGAGCCAGGGAGGTGCCCATCTGCAGTGTGGGCACAGCTGGGCTAGGGGAAGAGCTCCCATCTGAGGCCCCAGCCCCTGAGCACACTGACCCACTGCGAGGCCCCCACCTTCCCAGGCAGAGAGGAGACCTTTGGGTTAGCTACCCTCTGCTTTCCACCCCTAGCTACTTCCAGGAAGTATCTGAGGAGGCACAGGCACAGGGAGAAGAGACCAAGAGACAGGCCAGGTCAGGCCCACCAAGCAGGTAGCTGGAACCTTTCATTTTATTACGGGGAATGCTTAATGCAGAGTTAATAGGAGCTGGAGAGCCTAGGAGCAGGGGGAGGGGAGAGGGAGCTACTGAGATAAATAAGAGGGGGTAGTAATGAGTTACATGTGGATTGTGGGGGCTGCAGAACAGGATAATAGGGGCAGACAGAACTACATACTTTATTCAGATACCACTGGGAAGCAAAGGGCAGAAGGCCAGGGCAGAATGTACATGTCAGGAGTTTAGTGTCTTCAGCTGCTGCTAGCAACCTGGTGCTGGGCCCCTTCTCCTCCTGGAGCCAAGGGTTTGGGCATGAGCAGCGCAGCTCTCAGGGAGCCCAGGAGTGGGGCTGAGAGCAGGGGCCACAGAGCCTGGTGAGGGGAGAGGGAGCTGGCGGAGAGCCAGGAGGAAGGCTCTGTGAATTGTCTCCGAATCCTTTCCTCACCTCCTCCAGGTCTGGGAGGCTGTAGTGGAGGAGGACCTGGGGCCTCTTTCCAATTAGACGAAGAGCCAGGCTGTTGGCATAGAACTGGGGTCTCTAAGTTGATGCCTTTCTGTGTTCAGGAGGGAAGGGGGCTCTGGGGGGATGAGGATACCTCCCTCTGAGCCCCCACCCACCTCCACGCTCTCGGAGGCTGTTCAAAGCTGTCCTCAGCCCCCAAGGGGCAGACATAGCCCACTCCAGGCACTGACGCAGGGTGGGCCTTGATCTTAGGCACGTGGCACAGGTGCCATGGGTTATGTCAGACCCCTCGTTCTCCACGAAAGAGGAAACACAGTCACAGGAATGGCAAGGCCTCCGATTCCCACCCGACCCTGGATGCTCCCCCTCCCAGAAGAGGGTGAGCGGGTCCTTCTCAGGTCCTGGGATGGAGGGTCATCCTGGGGGGAGGTGCAGCCCCTCATGGTCCAGTCTAGGGGCAAAAATCAACCTCCTCCTCCGCTGCCCAGCCTAGAAGTCTAGGGCTTTGCCTGGGCTGGAGCCTGGATAGGATGGGGTGGGGTCATCAAAGGCAGTGAGCCAGACAGAAAGCCTCCCCTCCGCTGTCAGCCTCTGCCGCCTCCTCCCCAGCCACCACCAGGACGGAGATGGGCGAGGAACTGGGTGCGAGGGCTTGGGGAAGGGCATACTACCCAGGGTCTGGGAGGGGATGTGACAGGGCCCCCTTTAAGGTCGGGACAGCGTCGTATATACTGGCTGCTCCCAGTGTGTGGGGCTGTGGGATTGGGGCCCTGAGGGGCTGGGATCAGAGATGGCCGTGTAGAGGGGCCGCTGTGAGGGCCCCATGTAGGAGAAGGCCGAGTAGAGGCCAGAGGCCTGGCCTGAATGGCCGTAGTAGGGTCCTGAGGGCTGATGGTCAGAGTAGTCAAACTGGGGGCGGGAGATGGAGGGGAAGGCGGAGCCGTAGTGGGGCAGACTGAGGGAGGTGTAGGCGATCTGCGAGGTGGACGGCTGGTCGCTGTAGTGCGGGGGCCCCTGGGGCCCTGCGGTCTCCGTCTTCACCTGGGCTTTGGTATCCACACCAGGTGGCGAGACCGTGGGCAGAGCCACGCCTGGCGGCTTGGAGATCCAGGCGGAGTGTCCACTGGCCACAGCCAGGGCGCTGCCCAGCCCATAGCCAGCTGCTGAGTAGCTGCCCACGTGGCCCGGGTGCCCGTTGGGTGGCAGATACTGGTCCAACTCAGCCACATCGAAGGTTTCCATGTTGGACATTACCTCGTGGCTGATCTCCCCGATGTCTACGTTGCCGAAGTCGATGTGAGGCTTTCCGCCCTCCCCCAGGGAGCGCCCGTCCCGCTTGGGGTCTGCCTTGCCCGACTGCAGCTCTGTCTTTGGGGTGGTTGGAGGGGTGGGGGGGCCATGGCTCTGGCCTGGGTGGGAGGAAGAGAGAGAAGCAGGAAACCAGGTCAGAGGCTTCTAGATGCTGATGGTTCACCTTCAGAGAAGGGGTCTCCAGGAGCTGAGGGCTGACCCCTGCGTGCCTTGTACGTTTGCCTGGGCAGTCTGGGTTGGCACTGATGTATGTAACCGTCTTGGATTGATCTCTAGTGGTTCTTGAAGTTCCCCTGCCTTACGGATGGGTCCTGCTCCCTGTCACCCTCCTGGAAGGACTGCCTCCTTTGGAAAAACCTTTCCCGTTGGGAAGCCTTCCTCCCATCAGCTGAGGTCGCTGCCTTCCTGCGCCCTTGGCTCCTTAGCAGCTGAGCCCAGTGGGGCCCGGCCCTCCATTCAGCCGCCTGCCTGCTGGCTGCTGTCCTCGCTGACCTCCGCCTGCCTCACTCCTGACTCCCTTTCAGGTTTGCTGGCTTGCCTGTGCCTCCTCCCCAGACAGCAGTGTTCCCTCCAGCCCCTGCCTCCAGGAAACCTTCCCGCTGAGCCAGTCCCCCGGCAATGTCTCCCTCTGCCCCCCTCCTCCCCTCCCCCTCACACACACCACGCTGCCCAGTGTTCCTCCAGCGGCTTTCCCCGCTTGTTCAGGAGGCACTGAGATGCCTGACTTTCTCCACCCTGCTCCTTTGTCCATTTCACATTCACGTGTTCATTCGGCAAACACGTAGGGGGCCCTGTGCCAGGTCGAGGGGACACAAGCATCGATAAAACGGGTTGCTGTCTTCACAAGCTCAGGGGCTTGGGGAGATCCCAAGACCCACGCGAGGCAGCTTCAGAAGTGCCGTGATGACGGGCACGCAGGGGCTCAGGCCAGCGGAAGCCACTCACCCTGCCCTGGGGCTCTGGCGAAGGTCTCCCTGAGGGGAAGGAGCTGAGCTGGGCCTTGAAGGCTGAGAAAAAGCCCAAGCCCACAGTTATATTCTGAGGTGGTGGTTCTCACGGCCCAGGTCTTCTGGGTGTGTGTGTGTGTGTGTGTGTGTGTGTGTGTGTGTGTGTGTGTGTATGACTGCACGGGAGATCCCGTCACAGAGATCAGAGCTCCTGCAGGCAGGCCTGTGCCCCTCCATCAGACCAGAGGGAGGGCCGGGTACTGCCCTGGCCAAGCGTTCTGGACTGTCACTTACCGTATGACCCTGGCAGACCCCTGTCGTCTCCTAACCAGTTTCCTTATCAGTAAAGCAGAGACAGGACCAAGGAGCAAGGCACAGCCTCCATCCTGAAGCCTTCCTGGCCCCGAGTCGGGCGGGGCTGGGTGCTTTGGGAGACCTGACTGGATGGATGGTGGGGGACCCCTCCCTAGAGATCTTGGGCGGCTTTGCGTGCACTGGCTTCTTCCTATACCTAAGGCACGTGTGTCCCTGCTCCTCCGACACCCTGGTTCCTGAGTGTCTGCTCCCGGGCCTGGATCAAATGGGGACTCGGGACACATCTTCTAAAGGCAGAGCTCTGACTTCCCGTGCACCCGGCCCACGCAGGCGCTCTATACATTGCGAGCCCAAGCGAGGCAGCCGTGGTGCCGCAGAGGCCCCGGAGCCAGAGAGCCTGGGCTCAGGCCTCAGCCGTGTGGCACGTCACCTCGGTTTTGTCACCTTCCAGTGAGCATAACGAGCCTCAGCTGAGGTCGGAGCCCAGGCAGGGCGGCTGCCTCCTCCCAGTGTAGAATGATTGAATGAGCAGACACACAGGGCAGTTGGCACAGTGCCTGGCACACCGTAGGTGCTCAGTTAATGTTAGCTGTTGTTATCATTAACGAGAATGAAACAAGATGGCCTGATTGGCCCTTGCAGGGCATGCACTCAACGTCACAGGCCCTGTTGTCTGTCTCCCCATCAGACCGGGAGGTGGGAGAGACAACGCTCTCTTTTCTATCTGCTCTCCCATTTCTCAAACCACCCGGTCCCGCCTTTCCTTCTTGTAGCTCACCCCAGGGCCCCCTTAACTGGCCCTTCCTCAGCAGCAGTGCCCCCTCCATCAGCCAGAGCCATCTTACCCACTGCCTTCCCTGGCACCTGGGTCCCTGCTGGAGTGACCACACAGCCTGGCAAGCCCATCCCAGGGCACAGGGCTATCGTGGAGTGTGAGGGTCTCACGCCATCCATCCAGCCTTCACCTCTCCCCACACCCAGCTCCCCCACCCACAGCTCATCATCACACCCCACCTAGCCCCCAGCCCAGTGTTCACCTGAGGGGTGCTCAGGGTTCCCGTCTGACATCGGAGAGCCCTCTCCCGGGTGCCGGTGGTCCAAGTGGGCGCTCTTGTAGTGGGCCTGGATGGCGGCGGCCCCGCCCTGCTCGGCCTCCCCGCCGGGGCATTCGGACTCGCCCTGGGCCGCCTTCCCGTTCTTCCGTCTCCTCGGCTGGTACTTGTAGTCCGGGTGGTCCTTCTTGTGCTGCATCCGGAGCCGCTCGGCCTCCTCGATGAAGGGGCGCTTGTCACTCTCGTTCAGCAGCCTGGGGCGGGCAGTGGGGAGACAGCAGAGGGGCCGCTGTGAGTGTCTTCCCTGGAAGAACTGAGGCCTGAGGATGGGCGCCCAGCGTGGGAGCTTGCCTTTGATTTACAGACTGGAAGATGTGAGGCCCAAGGAACCCCAGGCTCAGAGGGCTGTGATCTCACCCCCAAATCTCTCAAGGGGTTGGGGTATAAGAGCGGTCAGCCTGCTGCTCCTGGTAGCCCTTGGGACGGAGTCAGAAGTAGGAACAGAGCTTAGGAGGGGCAGACATCAGTTCAAGGAGAGGAAAGACTTTCTCCCATCAAAGCTGTCTGGCCCGGCCGGTGTGTGTGTCTCAGTGGCTGAGTGTCGACCTATGAACCAGGAGGTCATGGTTCGATTCCCGGTCAGGGCACATGCCCAGGTTGCAGGCTCGATCCCCAGTGGGGAGCGTGCAGGAGGCAGTCGATCAATGATTCCCTCTCATCATTGATGTTTCTATCTCTTCCTCTCCCTTCCTCTCTAAAATAAAATTTTAAAAAAATGTATTTTTTTTACAAAGCTGTCTAAGTGGGGTTTTCTACTTGTCAGGGGTGAGTTCCCTGGGACTAGAGGTGCACAAACCGAGAAGCAGCGTGGTGAGGGGGAGAGCCCAGTCTCTGCTACTTACTGGCTCTGTGACCGTGGGCAGGTCACCTCTCTGAGCCTTAGCTTCTTCACCAACAGAACCAGGTGACACTGCCCACTTCACCAGGTGTGGCGCTGGCCAAGATGAGGCATGTGAAGTGCGTGGCACCAGGCCTGGGGTGGGGGCTGGCGCCTGAGAAATAGGTGCTGCTCTGATGCTGCTTGGGGGGAGGCCAGACCGGCCCTGGGGTGGGCCGGCTCCGCTCTGGAACTCTGATTCTGCTTGTTTCAGTGGCTGGGTGTGAGCCCTTCCCTGCCTCCTGGGGGGCGGGGGCGGCATATCTCCTCAGCCAGGGCTGACAGGGTAGAGGGAGCTAGTGCTCTTCCCAGACCTGGGACAGGGGCAGACAGACCCTCTCTGCAGGCCCAGACCAACCAGTGCAGGCCCCGAAGGCACTGCCCCTGCCCACGGACTTCAGCCTCAGGCCGGGGCTCGGCTGCCCCAGAGGGAGGAGGGCAGGATGGGGTACTTGCAGAGGGTGCTGAGGGGCGTCCTAAACAAAAGGTACTCTGCGGGAGCAGCTCTGTTCTCTGCCCAAAGGCGCTCTCTCAGCCCCCACCCCACCCCCAGTGGGCACCCTCTTCCCCTAGTCAGCAGAAGGCTGGGCCCTCCCACCCGGGATGGGAGGGGGTGGTCATACCAGGCGCCTCCAGCCGGCAGCAGCATTCCTCTGCAGCTTAGCGCCCCCCCCCCTCCCCCCTCCACCCGCGAGGCCCTGAGCCCAGCCCTAGCCCAGCTTGCTCCAAGGGTCCCTCTGGCTGAGTGATGGGACAGGGACTCCAGATCAGGGCCTCAGGGTTCAGGGAGTGGGGTGCCTTCCTCCCTGCAGCCAGGTCTCTGGAAGGCTGGGCCAGGGGAGTGGGTGGGCAGGCCCTGAAGGTGTGTGTGGGTTGGGGTGGGGATAGAACTGCTTTTGAGGTGAAGAGCAGGCTTAGCTAGCACGGAGGCTCCCTGGATGGTTGGGGGACACTGAGCTCAAACCTTCCCTGTGCCCTCTGCCCAGCCGTCAGTGGGGTGTGAGTCTGAGAAAATGGCAGGGGGTGCAGAGGGAGGGCACGGGCCAGAAGAGAGGGAAGATTCCAACACTGCATTCCAGCCTCCCTCCCTAGTTCCTCCCAGTACCCTAACCTTGATGGAAACCTAACCTTGAGCCCACCCAGACACCAGCCCATTCTGGCACCACCTCTAGCCCCAACCCCAGCCTCACTCAGACCTCACAGTTTAGGCTCTCTCCTGACCCCAAACCCCTCCTGCCCCCTCCCCGCCCATAAAACCCTCCCTGCCCTCCCCCATGGCCCACAGCTCTTAACCATGAATCCAGTCTCCTCTGCACCTTCACTTCACCTCTGTCCTCTGGGTCTCCAAGGTCAGGATAAGGCAGGGAATGGGGAGGCTGCTTCCCCTTCCAACCGGAAACCCCAACCTGGGGGCCTCCCAAGGTGGGACACTGGCTGCTGCTCCATTTGCTCCTCCGGGCAGGGGAAGGGCCTGGGGGGGCCAGCCTGTGACCCCCATTTTAGTCTCTTGGCTCTAGTTATTCTCTCTGGGCAGATCAGCTACATACAGCCAGCACCACGTGACCGCGTCTCACGTCCTTTCCCAGGTGGGCAGGGGTTAGCATGACTGTCGGAGCCACATAGGAGCCAGGACCTGGATGCTGGTGTGTCTACCCCAGCTCCCTTCCAGCTCCCTATATAGTTGTCTGTCTGTCTTTCTTCAGGGTCGGGGCCCCTGTTTTCCAGTTTTGCTTCCCTAATCACCCCCCTTCCTGCTGCCTGCTGGCCTGGGAGTCATGAACCTGGGGCGGGGACCTCAGGAGGAGCCCGTGGCGAGAGCCAGCCTAGTCCAAGTCCCAGGATTCCAGGACGTCCCTCAAGATCCCACCCAGGATCCAGGGAGCCCGCCCACATGTTGGCAGGGTCTTTATCTTTGCACTGTCCTGCCACCCTCTACCCCTGGGACTGGGTCCTGAGTAAGCAGCGCCTGTTTTCCTGATTGCCCCACCCCTGGTTGGCTCCTGGGGGCACCCTGGGCCCCGGTGCTCACACTGTGAGTGGCGGCCAGGAATGAGTCCTCTTGAGGGAGCCTAAGCCCAGGGTTGTGGGCTGGGGAACAGGGACGGGGCAATGGAGGCCCCGTCTTAAATCCTTGGTGATGGAGTGCTTGGAGAAGTGGGGGCCATTCTTGCTCCAAGGCTCCCCCTGTGGTCTGTTCACCGTCCCCACGGCCTGCTCCGTCTGCCAGTCTGTCTCCCTCCTGCTTGTCTGTCTCTCACTGGCTCTGTTCTGTCCCCTGGCACCGACGGTACTGGCCTGGGCTGAGCCCTACATGGGTGTGGGTGGACCTTGGGCAGAGGGACTGACCTGTGGGCTGAGGGCTGAGAGGGGTAAGGGAGCACCAGGCCATCAGCAAACACACAGCCAAGGACCAGGCTGGGGCCAGATGTCAATCCCTCTTGGAGGCCCTCCTGCTTCCTCCCCCACCGAAGCCTTCGGCTTTGGGACCTGGTCTCCACTGGGCTAGGGGCAGGCAAGGGGCACAGCAGCAGGAGGGCAGCAGCTCCTCCGACAAAGCCCAAACCACAGCGCTCCTCTGCCCCATCCCCACACCCTCCTGGGCACACCTTAGAGTGACAGGGTGGCCCCCACTGTCACCAGGGTCGGTGTGGGGAAGACCACTGGGCGAAGAGTCAGGAGCCGGGGTTCCGGCCCTGGCTCCCGGGCTCTGCCCCTAGCCGTTAGGTGGCCTTTCGGTCCCCTGCCTTTCGGGGCTATCTCGTGGGCAGTCTAGTGGGCAATCAGGTGACCTCCGCAGGCTCGCACCTCGGGGAGCCCCTGTTCTCTCTGTGAGCTGCCCAGGACTGGGGTGTGCGGGGGTGGGGGTTGCCTTTCTCAACATGTCCCCAAGGAGGCCAGGCTGAGTCGGGGGTTGGCGGACTTCCTCCTGGGGGGGATGCTGTCCCCACAGAGGTTTGGTTGATCCCTGGGAGTCTGAGGGACTTGGGTAGGAAGGGCCCAAGGTTTCCTCCGGGCCAGGCTCTCAGCTCCAGCTTGGGGTGGAGGGGTAGGAGGTTACTCAGCGCTGGGTGGGGCCCTGGAAAGGAAGATGGCGCCGAACTGGGAGAGGGAGGGAGACAAGCCTGGCAGCTTTGGGACGGGTGGGAGGCGCTTCTTCCTGTGTGTCCCCTTCCCCGTGGGGGGGGGGGGGGGGGCGGGGGAGAGAAGCCCCTGGTCTGAAGGAGGGGGTGTCAGGAAGGTACAATGAGGGAAGCTGGGATGGGCCAGGGTCCTGGGCCACAGGTTTCTCCATCCCTCCCTCTTCCAAAGGCTCCTGTCCGACCCCTTGCTTCCCCGACCTTGCACCTCTTCTGCATGGCTGCCTCAGTTTCCCTGCCTCTCCAGCCAGGCCCTCAATTCTTTGCCAAACGTTTCCCCAGCATCCCCGCCACCAAACCGGTAGCAGTCCCCCCCCCCCCCCCCCAGAGTGTTGCCTGCGGGGAAGCGGTTAGTTAGTGACGGCCTTCGGCCTCGGTGGGACTCTCCGCCATCCTCCCTCCCTCCAGGGGAGTGGGTGGGGGGGCATATCTCTAGCCTTCGCTGGCCCCCACCCCCAGGAAGAAGCCTAGGCCCTACCGCCTGCCACCGACAGAATTCCAACCACGAGGGGGCGCCTTTCTGCCCGCTGCCCCGGCTGGGGAGCCAGCACCACCCCAAGGGGGCAGTTGTGGGGGGCCTCCCAGCCCCACCAGGAGATGGCTACCTCCGGAGAGGGGTCCGAGGAGCTCCGTGGGGCCTGAACCCACCCGCAGCTGGAGGGCCCGCGGGCAGTCCCGGCGGGCGGGCGGGCGGGCAGCGGGCGCTCACCTCCAGAGCTTGCCCAGCGTCTTGCTGAGCTCGGCGTTGTGCAGGTGCGGGTACTGGTCGGCCAGCTTCCTGCGCGCCGCCTGCGCCCACACCATGAAGGCGTTCATGGGCCGCTTGACGTGCGGCTTGCTCTTGCTGGCGCCGTTGACGCGCACGGGCATGGGCACCAGCGTCCAGTCGTAGCCGCTCAGCACCTGGCTGACGGCCTCGCGGATGCACACGGGGAACTTGTCGTCGTCCGCCTCGCCGTCCTGCTGCTCCTTCTTGACCTTGCCCAGCTCTCCCGGCCCCGGGCTGGCTCGCAGGCCCGATCCCCCGCCGCCGCCGTCGGGCCCCAGCGAGGGCGCGCTGCCCGGGGACAGGCAGCGGGGCTCCTCGGAGCCCACGGGGCTCAGCTCCACCTCGGAGAGGTCCTGCTCCTCCGCCATGTCGCCCCCGGCCGCCGCCGCCTCGGCCGCCTCCCCGGGGCCCGCCGCCGGCGTCCTCGCGAAGAGTCCCACGCTCACCTGGACGGGAGGGAGTGCGCGATGGAGCGGCCGCGCGCAGCCCCGACGGCGGCCGGGACGCGACGCGCACAGCCCGAGGTGGCGCCCGCCCTGCTCCCCTCAACCCACTGCACCCCCGCACGCGCGCACATGCCAGACCCGCTCGGCCTCCTCGCTCCTGCCTCCACGTCTCCCCGCCACCTGGTCCCAACCGTCTCTTGGTGTGGGTGGGTTTGGGATTTTTTAAAACCTCCTTTTGGGTGGAGGTTTGTTGATGGAAAGGAAGAAAAACGGACTCTTTATTCGGCTCTAATCCTGGCTCCTGGAATTTCCCACCTTTTCTCTCACCTTTCCTTCTTCCCTTCCGCCCGCCCCGATGGAGTCCAGAGGAGCAGGGTGGGGGCCAGGTGGGTGGCAGCCTCTCTCCCCCCAGACCTCACTGCAGGGTCCCGGGCCTGGGCCGCGGGAGGGAGGAGCGGGCTGCGCACTCACTCACCTCCTCGGACCTGTCCTCCAGCCTGGGGCTCGTCCTTAGGAAGTGGAAAACCGTGTCCCAAGGTGTGCGGTCCAGCTCGGAGCTGGGGGTTGACGCTGGTGGGCTGGGAGGGAGGGGCTGGGGGGCCCTGAGCCTCAGGCCACGGCCTCGTCGGGACGGAGCCTGAATCCTCACCACCAACCACCCTGGCCGGACAGCCTGAGACTGACTGAGCACTGAGCTGCTGCCGAGGGCTGGGGAAGGAAGGAGGGGGAGAGGGGGAGGGGGAGGGGGAGGGGAGGGAGGGAAGGGCAGAAGGTGGAGCCTCCAGCGCTTTCCTTCATCCCCAACACTCAGGGCTCCTCCGCCAGGCCCCCCCACCCCAGCTCCCTACGCTGCTGCCCCAGGCCCACCTTGGGGTCTGAGCTGGGGTGGGGAGGTGTAGGCGGAGGGTGGTCAGGCCAGGAAAGTCAAGGGATGCGCATGGGCGGGGTCGGAACCTGTTGCTTGGAGGAAAAGTGGGCCGACTCTGACCCCCCAGTCTCTGGGCCTCAGGTGGTAGGATGGGCAAGTAGCAAAAAACTGGGGAGGGATGAGAAGGCAGGGGAGGGTCTGTTGCTGTGTGAGGGTGGCTGGCGGGTGCTGCTTCAGTGAGGACTCTCCTGGAGCACCTGTGGGCAGGCCTGCTTCCCAGCTGTCTCTGCCTCAGCCCCACCTGGCCACCCTCTCTGCCTCAGCTTCTAGAGATCCGGGTCTGTACTTAGTAGGCTGTGGGCAGCTCCACACCTGCCGGTGCAGATGGCCCGGCTTGACCCCGGGCCCTTCTCGTCGGACACCCGGGCACGTAACCGTGGGGCTCAAGGTGGACAGAAGGACTGAGGTTCCCAGGGGGCTGGGCTCGGGGCTGTGGGGCCTCTCCAAGCCGGTCTGAAAGGCTTCTGGGCCCCACGTCCTGGGCCCCAATCCCTTCACACTGGGCTCGCCCCCTCTTAGTGCGGGAGTCCCTGCTTATCATGAAGTCCCCCTCCCACTCCCAGCCCCTCTCTTCCTCCTCTTTGCCCACGTCTCCCCTCAGCCCAGCTGGGTGACCCTCCATTTTTCTGTCTTGCCCACTACCCGTGGCTCCTTTTTCTCTCCTCTTTCCTAGGCCTCTCCTCCAAAGCACATCCCTGTCTCTTGTCCACGGGTGGGTGTGGAGGCCGAGGTCTGGGTGTGCGTGGAGGGGCCGATGGAGCGGCCGCACTGGCGACCAGGTATGGTTGGGAGCTCCTCAGCAGCTGGGCAGGGGCCCAGGCCACCCCAAGGGAGTCCTGTCTGGAGTGGGGCTGGAAAGGGGGTCTAGGCCAGGCCTCTTGCTTGGGAAAGGCCAAGGGGGTGGAGGGGGTGGGCAGTGGGACACAATGAGGCAGTCACACGAGGCGAAGGCATGTTGGGGGTGGGGGGAGCGGACATTGGAACACACACACACACACACACACACACACATGCTCGCACACACAACCAGCCAGACAATCGGGCCAGTGTGTCTGGGGCCTCGGAGCCCAGTGAATTAGGAGTTTGATAAGGGTTTTCTCTTTCTCTCGCTTGCCGGCCTTGGACAATCTCCCCCCAGTTTTCCTCGACGCCACCCCCGGCGCTGCCAACCCTCCTCCCCCCGCCTCCCTTCTCTTCCCTGTGCCCAGACTCTTGTTCGGGGCCTTGAAACAGTGAGCTGTCTTTGTTCGAAATACAGGTGAACGGCAATCATGTGATTAACACACACACACATAAAAAGCTTTTTAACAGCGCCCGCCCGGCCTCAGAACCGCCCAGAGAGGAGCCGCCCTGGATGGACAGAGGGCTGAGGGCCGAGCATCCAGCTGGCCGTCCGGCTGCCCCGCGGTCTCCGACGCCGCGGCTGCCTGTCCGCTGCCCGCCTGCCTGGCATCTCTTGATCCTCCCGGTGGGTCCCCATTCACCCTCCACCCCTGGGTCCTCCTCTTCGAGGGAAGGGCCTGCCTGCCCCTGCTCTGTCTGTGATCCGGGCCTGAGACCCCCCCAGGGCAGGGAGGGGTGGCTGTGGAGGGCGAGGGCCCAGGGTCGGAAGCTGGGTGTGGGGTCCCACAGCTCCCTCTGCGCCTCCCCCCTCCTCCTCCCAGCTGTGCCAGGATGGGGGTGGGGGTGGCAGTGCACGCTCTGGGGCTGCAGAGAAGCCATGGTGGACAGGGGGCCTCTCTTTTCCCTTCCTTCTGTCTCTCCCTCTTCCCTCCTGTGTCCTCAGTGCTGTGCTTTCTGCTGAGAGGTGCTGGCCGAGGCAGTGGGCCTGAAGAGGGGGTGTGGGGGAAGGACTGTCAGATGCCCAGGGCTGTGGGGGCGGGGACCCCCTGCTGGGAACACTTTCCTCCATCCACCCACCATGCTGGCAACTGTGATCCCCTCCTTCCCACCCAGGCCCCGGGGATCCAGCTTTCTCCAGCAGGGGAGGGTAAAGGCCCATGGAGGGCAGGGGGTTTGGAGAGGGGGGCAGGGTCCTGGGTTAAGACCCCGGGCCTCTGCCCTTGGCAGAACCACCAGGTGGGCCAGCACCACCTTTGGCTCCCTTCCCTGCAGCGGTGGGAGGGGTCCCTTCTCCCTCATCCCTGACCCTTCCCCAAGGATGCTCACCAGGACCCTCCCCTCAGCACCCTGTCCACTCTGCCCATCCTGGGCGAGCTGTGGGGAGAGGTGGCGCTGGCCTGCCCTCTCTCCCCAGCAGAGAGGTGGGGACTCAGGCATCCCTTCCTGGCGGAGAGGCCTTTCAGGGGCAGTAGTAGTCGCGGGGAGTCCAGCCTGGGTGCTACTGATCCCGGTCCCACATTCCCGCAGTCAGCCCTGAGAGGAGGGGAAGGAATGAAGTTCTGTCAATCAAAGGTCAACCCACTGAGGGCCCCACCTGGCAGAGCTGCTTCGGTCAGCAGTGACCCTTAACCCCTTAGCTCCCTGAGCCCTCTTCCCAGGGCCCTGGTCATGCTGTGGAAGGCTCCGCCCTCGTCCTCCTTCCCTGCTCTGGGCCGGGCCCCTCCCCTGTCACCTGGGGCAGTGCTCACCCTCCTGCCCTGCTGCCTCCCAGGACACAGAGGAAATGGGAAATCGGTTTGCAGAGCCAGGGCTGTGCAGGGTGGGGGTGCTGCTCCCTCGTGTCTCTGCTCCTGCCTGTTTCCCAGGTGGGCTGACACTCTTCCCAGCCCCTCAGAGGACAGGGCTGAGGGCCAGATGGGGGACACGGGGAGAGCGCTCTCCATCTGCAGGCCCGGGTGGGTGAGACCTGGGGCCCAGGCTGTCCTCTCCCTGGTTCCCGCAGGCCTGTGCCCCTCCCAGCACCTCAGACGCACCCAGCCCCTCTGGCCCCCGAGGGACACTCACCCCACGCTGGCTGTGGAGACGGGGTGGCCTCGGCGGTGTCTCTCCATGTCACGGTGTCGCCGGCTCCCATTCTTTGGGTCCAGGTGGGGCCTGAGGTTTCGCGTTTGTGACCAACTTCTGTGTAGCTGCCTAGGGCGCTGGTCCTGACACTAGTCGCACTTTAGAATCGGGTGGAGTTTTTAAAAAATCCTGAAACCTGGGTCCCATGGCAAACTGGCGAATTCTGACAGACTGAAGAGGGGGTCCAGGCCTGGTTACTTCGCGAAGCTCCCATGGGGCCTTGCTCATCCTCACTTGGCTCTCTGAGCCCTGAGGACCCCAAATCAAATCACCACGGACAGGGGAGGGGCTGGGGCTCTGGACCCCCGGGCTGGAGGCTCCACGTGCAGTTACCCTGGGGTGTGGCAGGGAGGCTGTGCACTGGGGAGGGGAGGACTGAGGACCCAGGGGTCAGGGTGCAGCAGTAGCCAGGACAGAAACAGTCCGGGTGAGTGTCTGGGAGCATGGGGGGCTCCGGATGTTGCCTAGGCCACCCCCACCCCTCTGCGCAGGCCGTGTTCTTCGTGGTTTGGGTGCAGGAAAGAGCTGGACCTGGAGGAGGAAACGCGGCTGCTAGTGTGCACAGGGCCTGGGGCAGGTTATGCTGCTAACCCGCAGGGCTCGGCTTTTGCGTGTGGGATGCTGGCATTTTGTATATGTTATACACGTGGGAGACCTAAATAGGAACGCACACATGTGCTCCTAGCTTAGTGCTCGGTGCATTGAGTACTCAAGACGTGGTCGCAGTTCAGTCCTGAGAGGGGCGGAGGTACTTCGCGTGCACACGTGTTGACTGAGCAGCCACGTGAGCCTGCCTTCAGGCTTCTCATCTGCCTGCTGCTCCCACCATCAGACCTGGTGGTGTGTGACACGTTCCTCGTGGGTGGGCCTCCCGGCCTGCACCCTGTCCTTCTGGGGCCTCCCCGTGGACGGGCCCCGCTCTGAGCCCTCCTGTCACTGACTCATTCGGTCTTCTCAACAGCCCTGTGAGTAGGTGCTGCTATTAGATTCCTTCTAGGAGGGGAACGGAGGCACAGAGAGGCTCAGGACAGGCCTGAGCTCACCCAGCTCATGATGGGAGGGTGTGGACCTGCACCCGCGGTACCTCCCAGGCTCTGACCACTGAGCTCCACAGCCACTAGACTGAGGGCGCGTCCTCTCCTCCTCCCTGTCCCCAGGCCTTCCCACCTGCTCTGCCCACCACGTCCTGCCTGGTCACTGCTTACAGCCCAGCTCAGAGGCCCTCCCTCCAGGGATGCACTTCTGGACACTGTGGTTGGAATTCTTTAAAAATATATATTTTTTTTTATTGATTTCAGAGAGGAAGGGAGAGGGAGAGAGAGAAACATCAATGATGAGACAATCATGGATTGGCTGCCTCCTGCACACCCCCCACTGGGGATCAAGCCTGCAGCCCTGGCATGTGCCCTTGACCGGAATTGAAACCAGGACCCCTCAGTCCGCAGGCTGATGCTCTATCCACTGAGCCAAACCGGCTAGGGCTGGAATTCTTTCCCTGTATCGCCTTCCCACGGGGGTGAGGTAGGAGCCTCACCACGCACAGCCTGGCGTCCAGGCTGGGTCTCCACTTGCTGGGCGCCCCCTGAGGGCAGGGCCATGCCTTCCTCTGGGTCTCAGCCTCTCCGGCCCAGCATGCCCGCAGGGAGACTTCCCTGAGCGGAGTTAGTGTCAGCGTTCCCAGGATGAAAAGATCTGAGAGGCTGGAGCAGGCAGGCGTGGCTTCCTGGAGGTGGAGGGCCCAGAGCTCAGGGAGGACAGCATTCTAGGGCCTGTCCCAACACGGCCTCTCGCCTGTCCCTGGTTCTGGCCCAAGCTGAGGGTCCTGGACCTGGGCCACGAAGGCAGCTCCTGGGGCCCGAGTCTTCCTTCCCCTCCCGGCCCCGCCCTTTCCAGGAACAAGGGAGCTGGGGCTGGTGCCCAGAGCTGCCTGGGGCGGCGGCCTCTGCCCTCTTCTTAGAAGCCCTCAGAGAAGGGCACTGCTGGTTCCTGTCACCCAGACCCGCTGCCGGAAAGTCCTTCCTGGCGGCTCCCCTGGATCGCTCAAGCCGTGGCGAACTTTTGTGAACGTTCCGTCTGTGCAGAGCTCCGGGCCAGGAGCTGGGGTGGGGCTGACGGAGGCCAGAGCCCGGCCTGGAGCTCAGTTCGAGGGGAGACGCCTACGTGAAAGCCCAGAACCCTGGCACAGCCGAGGCCCTCACGGCTGAACGGCGACTGGAGCCCACGGGCTGGGGTCAAGTCCAGCTGGACTCCGGAGGCCCTGTGTGGCCCGGGCTACCTTCTTCCCTCTCGAGGCCTCAGTTTCCATCTGTAAATGAGGAACAGCCTAGGTTATCTCCATAGGCGGGTCCCTGATAGCCCGTGGGCATTTCACAACAGGAGGCCAATGCCCGGTGTTTCCAAGGTGGTACCTCAGGCCCCTGGGGCTCCCCAGACCTGGGTCGCTTCTCTTGAGAAGACAGAGTTATGGGCAAATACGTGTAGGAAACTGCTTTCCCTTCCTCTTTTTAGAGGTGCAGGGCCTGCTACGGTGTTAAAGGCTCTAGGGCAGGGGTCCTCAAACTTTTTAAACAGGGGCCAGTTCACTGTCCCTCAGACCGTTGGAGGGCTGGACGATAGTTTAAAAAAAACTATGAACAAATTCCTATGCACACTGCACATATCTTATTTTTTTTTTTTTTTTTTAAATATGTTTTATTGATTTTTTTACAGAGAGGAAGGGAGAGGGATAGAGAGTCAGAAACATCAATGAGAGAGAAACATCGATCAGCTGCCTCCTGCACACCCCCTACCGGGGATGTGCCCACAACCAAGGTACGTGCCCTTTGACCGGAATCGAACCCGGGACCTCTCAGTCCGAAGGCTGATGCTCCATCCACTGAGCCAAACCGGTTTCGGCCATATCTTATTTTGAAGTAAAAAAACAAAACGGCAAAAACACCCGCATGTGGCCCGCGGGCCGTAGTTTGAGGACGCCTGCTCTTGGGGCTGCAGTTATGAAATGGATCTCTGTTTAAAATCCTTATCCCCTCCTCCCCCTCGCCCTCCTCCTCCTTCTTCTTCTTCCTCCTCTTCCTCCTCCTCTCCCTCTTCTTCCTCCTCCCATTCTGGTCTCCTTGTCTCCCCCTTCCTCTCTCCCAAGAGTCAAGAAGGTAGGGTGTTCCCTCGAGGAGCTCTGACCCCAGGAGGGCCTGGGAGTCCCTCAATTCCTCGTCCCCCCCCAATCCCAGCACGGAGCTCCACCCCCACACCCACCCTTGACCTAAGCCCACTGCTGAGGTGTGGCCCCGCCCTGCAGGCCCCGCCCTGTCCACAGGATACCTTGCCTGTTGGCCAAGGCCCGGAGCCCTCCCTGCCCCCGGCCTCGTCACCTTCCCAGCCGGACATCCTCCCACTGGGGCTCGTACCTGTGAACTGGGGCTGGGCCACTTCCACCCTGCTGCCTGGCACACGGCTGCACAGTGACGCGAATGAATGAATCCAGGTACACAGGCCGTGAGGGTGGTGCTCGCGAGTGAGGCAGCTTCAGGTTTGAATCCTGGCACCCCACGTACTAGCTGCGTGTTCCTGGCAAGTGACTTGATGTCGCCGAGTCTCAGTTTCCTCCCAGGCTGTGGTGAGGCCCAGACAGATAATGTGTGAAACCCGGCAGAGCTCCGCACAGAACGGGCCCGTAAGGGGCGGCTGTTGTTATTAGCATCCGGGGACCTGCCCGCAGAGGGTGGCTGCCGGCTGACCGTGGTTTGGTAGGAGTCATTGGTCTGACCCTGCCCAAGTGCTGTCATGGATGCTCTCCCAGTGGCCCCCGGGGACCCTGGGGCCGGCAGAGCCGGGGCAGGACCGTTGAACTAAAGCAGAAGGGGGAAGGTGGACTGGGGTCGACTGTGCTCGCATGACTAGCCATGGACCGGAGTTCTCTGCCACAGCTGTTTGCACCCAGGTGTTTTGAGGACCCACCGTAGGCAAGGCGCTGCTGTCTGAGGGTTAAAGAAGAGGGGTGAAGACTCACTGTGTCTTCCGGAAGCTTGTCCACCAGCTGGGAGCTGGTTCGTTCTTTCGTTCGTTCGTTCATTCATTCATTCATTCATTCATTCATACATTCCCACACACTTCACAGGCAACACGGTACAGACATGTGTGAGGATGAAGAGAGGGGGGCAGGGGGAGGAAAGGAAGGATGGGAAGGGCTGAGGTGGCCTTTATCGGGGGGACCCGCGTGGGCTGCTCCTGTGGGCACAGGGTGGGCCGTGTGTGGCTAATGAGAGGCCTGTGTCCTTCCGTCACGAGAAGGAAGCTGAGCAGCCTGGGGGAGGGGATGCGGAGGGCAGGGCAGGGGCCTGCCTGGCTGGGCATGGCCAGACGCCCATTTGAAGTTGGTGTTGTGGGTGCATCTCTGCTGTCTCAAGGCTACCTCTGCCCCCTCCAAGTGAACACGGGTGATCCTGTGGGGTTTTAGCATTCTCCACGCTCGGAGGGGCCTCCCCATGATAAGGTTACCTTATCCTTCGATGGACATCACTGTATAATGAAGAAGGGAGAGGTGTGATGACCGGCCTGAAATCTGGAGCCAGAGAGACTAGGGTTCAAACCCAGCCTCCGCCCGTCTCCAGGGCTGGGATTGGGCCAGCGTGTAATTTTCCTGTGCTTCAATTTTCTCGTTTTTAAAACGGGGATAACAATACTATCTGGTAGGAATGTCACAAAGATGGAAACCCCCGCCCCCGCTCCCCTAAGAAATAGTCAGTACTTCGCACAGTGCCTGGGACAAAAGGCAGACGTAGTAACTGCCTTCTCTCAGCCATTCCAACTGCAGGCCGATGCCCAACGTTTTCCAGGCCGGTGGGCTCCGTGTCGGCATGATAATGTCTCGGCTGTAACGGCACCGGGGAAAGCGCTTCCTTTCCAGGGGGAAGAGGTGTACTGATTTTGACAAGAGCAAGGACTCAGCACAGGCCTGGGTGTGCTCACGCGTCCGGGCGCTTGGGTGCGAGCAGGACGTGTGATATACCCGTGTGCTGCCAGGCTGGGCATTGTCTGGCCGCCTGAGCAGGTGGCAAGTTGGGAAGTCAGAGTTTGAATGCCTCCTGTTTGGGGCTAGAACCTGGAGGGGAAGTCCTGGCTTTGGCAGGTGCCGTGGGAAGAGCTGCTTCTGACTCTGCCAAGTTCTTGCTGTGTGACCGTGGGGACGTCAGCCACCCTCTCTGGGCTCGCTCAGTCCTTCACCTGTGAGGGATTGGCCTCTGAGACCTCTAGGGGTTCTTTATTTTTCTTTATTTATATTTATCATTGAAAGTATTACAGATGTCTCTCCCCCCCCCCCACCCCACCGACCTCCTCGGCCCCACTCCTGGCCTCTCCCCAGATGGGGTTCTTTGTTTTTGAATTTTATTTTTCAATGATAGTTGACATTCAGTATGATTTTGTATTCGTTTCAGGTGTACAGCATAGTGGTTAGATAATCATATGCTTTACAGAGTGACCCCCCCACCCCATCGTTCCAGTACTGAGTACTCTCCTGGCACCATGCACAGTTAGTACAATATCGTTGGCCCTGTTCCCTAGTCTGGACCTTACCCTGTGACTGTTTTGTAACTACCAATTTGTACTTCTTAATCCTTCGCCCTTTGCACCCAGCCCCTGCGGGGGTCTCTACTCTCGGGGCTGCGGGGTATGGGAAAGGCCCACATCCGGCTTTGTCTCAGAGGCAGCTGCTCAGGGCCGGACGTGAGAGCACACGGCAGGTGCCTCGTAAGTGCTTGTTGAACCCACTGACCAGGGGGAGAACCCACTGAAAGCCCTGCCCACGTCCCTCCGCAGAGAGCCTGTCCCTGGCCTGGACCGGCTCTTCGGGGTCAGGACCTGCATGCTCACTCCCCGCAGTCGGCCCTCACCATTTGTTCTCGGGGCACAGAGGCGCAGACACGCGCACGTGGGAAAGGAAACTTCCCGTCACAGGTGATCCAGCGCAAGCTTCCTTCTCACGGCTGTCCCCAGCCCTCAGAGGGCGCGGCGTGGCCGGCCCGCTCCCCGGGACTCCAGCCAGCGTCTGCCTTCCAGCTCCTTCCACCCAGGCAGCGCCTTCCGGCCTCCGAGCCTCCACAATGCTCCCGCCCCTGCTCTCCTCCAGCATCGGCTCCTTGGCTCCTCTTCTGGGCTCAGCCTAAAGGTCACGGCTGCAGACACCTCCCAGGCCTCCAGAATTAGTTATTCTCGGAAGCACCCTGGCCTGTGCTTCACTGCCATTTATGATTTCAGATTTATTGTCAGATTACTCATTATACTATACTGTGCTGTATTATACGAGAAACACACATTATACATTACATTTATACATTTACATATAGTTATGCTATAGTATACATTTATGCATTATGTAATATACCATATATAATACATGTTACATGTTTTATATACACGATGTATTACATATACATACAGTATATCACTGTGAAATTCATTGTCTTCCCACAAGGATGTCACATCCATGGGTCCTGGGTGACTGAGTGCCTGGCACAGCAGAGCTGGCCGAGGAATGAATGCGTGAGTAAGGGCCGCAGGTGGGCGGCCGGGTGGGAGGGCGGTGGGTGGAGAGGGGCTGAGAGCCGGCAGGGAGGCTGCCCTGAGAGAGGGCACTTGTCCGGGTCTCATGCGATGGAGGCAGCATCTTGATTCTCGTGATCTTCCTTCCTGTGGAACTGGGGGCCCTGGGGGGACAGGCTGGGTTAGCAGGACACCAGGCACCTGAGGACCTGGGCGGGGGAGGAGGGGTTGGGGGATCTGAGCCAGCTCCACCTCTTCCTCCAGCAGGCAGGAAGGACGGGCAGATCTGTCAGCTTCAGATACCACTGCACCCCTCCCCCCACCCCCGGGGGGGCCCAGCCCTGAGCCCCAGGAGGCTGCAGGGAAAGGGCAGGGTGGGATGGGGGGGGGGGGCGGACAGGAAGCGCCCGGGTCTTCCCCTCCTCCCTCCTGCCCCACCCTCCACCCCCATCTCTGGCTAGAGCTTGCAGCCCCAGGCCTTGGCACTAGGGGGACGGGGGCGGGGACGGGGACAGAAATCCCATCCTGGCTCCATGCCTCCTTCTCCCTGGTTTGATTTGTTGGCCTCGGGATGGCGACGGCCTGGCAGCCCCTGGAGAGCTGGCCCGAGGCTGAGGATGGAGAGAGAGGGCGAGGGCGCCGCCACCGAGGCCCTTCCTGTGTGCCTGGCACTGGGCTGCCGACGCTGCCCCGGGCTGGGCCTGGAGGCCTCACTGGGAGCCCAGCTCTGCAGGGATTGTCCTGTGACCTCAGGTGGCCGCCCGCGTCCTCCTCACATGCCAGTGTGACCCCCACCCGGTGTGGCTGCTGCTCGCTGTAAACACTGACCCCGGTCCCTTTCCTCGGCTTCCATTTGGGTGGGAATCTGTTTTTACAAGCTCCGCTAAGATTGTGATGATGATGATGATGATGATGATGATGGTGCAGCTGGCCCAGGAACTATTGAAATAGATAGAGGGTCTCTAGGCCCTCTCCCCAAATCAACCCCCACCTCTGGGGCGGGCATCCCTCTGTGCCCCGTGGTGCCCTCCTCACGGCTGTGTGGGGAGCAGGGAGCTGTGTGGGGAGCGGGGAGCTGTGTGGGGAGCTGTGTGGGGAGCTGTGTGGGGAGCGGGGTGCTGTGTGGGGAGCGGGGAGCTGTGTGGGGAGCAGGGAGCTGTGTGGGGAGCGGGGAGCTGTGTGGGGAGCAGGGAGCTGTGTGGGGAGCAGGGAGCTGTGTGGGGAGCAGGGAGCTGTGTGGGGAGCTGTGTGGGGAGCTGTGTGGGGAGCGGGGAGCTGTGTGGGGAGCGGGGAGCTGTGTGGGGAGCGGGGAGCTGTGTGGGGAGCGGGGAGCTGTGAGCTGTGTGGGGGCCGCAGGAACTGCCAGCACCCAGAGGAGCTCGGAGGGGCCCTGAGAGTGCGGCCAGGGCTGCCCCTTCCTCCTCCTCCTCCTCCTCCTCCTCTTCTTCCTCCTTCTCCTCCTCCTCCTCTCCCTTTGGCCTCTGCTTTCTCCTTTTTCCACGTCTGTCGATGCCATTGCCTCTCTCACCATGGCTTCCCCTCCTCTCCTGTCCTCAGCCCCTCTCCCCGGAGGCTTCGTGGTTTTCACCCCAGTTGGTTGTCCTTCCCTTTCTGGCCCTCTCTCCCTCCTGCTCTCCCTTCTTCTCTAGCCCCTGACCCTGCGCTCCCACCCTGCATTTCTGTGTCTCTGTGCCCCCCACCCCTCATCTGCCCTGTCCCTGTCAACCTGGAAATGGGGGCGGGCTGCGGGGCGGGTGGGGGGGGGCATCCCGGGACCAGGAGAGTGATGGGGATGGGGAGAGGCGACAATGTGGGCTCCCAGGGCGGAGGGCGCGGGGCCTCCCGCCCACTGGCTCAGCCCAGGCTCCAGCTTGCTTCTCCCCAGGCCACCTGGTCTGGGCCCCAGCCAGGCCCGGTCACCCTGCTGCTGTCTCAGGCCTGTGCCCTGCACCCCATCCTATCCCCAGCTTAACTGCCCTGCTTCTCAGGCCCCTCTCCCTGGGTTCCATGGCTCTGGGTCGGGTGGGGCCCGCAGTGGGGACAGGGGGCGAAGGAGGCCAGCAGACCAGCGCCTCCTCTGTCCTCCGGGACCAGAGAATCACCTCTTGTCTTTCCTCGGTGACCGGCCAGGACAGGTGGTGTGGGGCCTTCAGTCCTATTAACCCTTTAGGGCCAGGGCGGGGTCAGGGGCTCCCCTTGGAAGGAGCCTCCCTGGGGGCCAGAGGTGTCAGGCCGGCCCTGGGCCTCCCGCTCTCAGGCGGACAGGCCTCTGGCCACAGGGCCCGGCGAGAGCCTCAGGTGAGGAGCCGGCCCGGCTCCCCAGGGAGGTCAGGTGGTCCTGCTCGCCCACCGGGGGACGCTATCCGGGAAGCTCCGGGCGGGAAGAGCCTGTTTCTTCCAGGCCCCTCTCTGCGCCCCACGCACTGCGGCCCCGGGGGCCCTGGTGTGGGACATGCAGGGAGCCGCCAGGAGAAGGGTTAAGTCAGGAACTCTTGGGATGGCTTTGGCCACGGCTATCCCTCCGGGAGAGGAGAACAAGGGCCCCATTCTGTGTGTGGGAATTAATAGCAAAGAGTCATCTGGGGTGTCATTCAAGCCCTGATCAGCTCCCAGAGGAATGCACGAGAGAGGGAGAGAGAGGGAGCGGGGGGGGGGGGGGGGGGGGCAGGGAGAGGCCTGAGGCAGAGATGTCAAAGGAAGGGCACGGGGTCCTGCGGGTAACAGGAGCCTGCCCGGCGGGTGGGCCCATGGCCCTGGGACGGGAGTCCTGCTTTTCATCACCAGTGTGTCCCTGTCCCCACTCAGGACCGAGACCCCTCTCCTGTCACTCCCTCACCAAGGTCTCCTCCCTCTGTCTTCCCTCTTCCCCAGGATGTCTGCAACTGCCACCCCGTGTACCTGTCTCCCCCGAGGCCTGGAGCCCGGCCCAGGCTGTGGACCTGTCAGGGCGGGCCCCTGGGCCTGCTCTCCCGGGCACCCCCAGTCTGCCCCATCTTTGCCTGGTCCTTAGTGTTCCCTGTGGGAACGGCCCCGAGGCTGGCGGTACCCTCTGTCCCCGGTCCAGTGGCCTGGTTCCAGGTGAGCGGAGACATTCCTGCCAGAGGACACAGGCACTGTTGCTGCCTGCACGCGGCGGGCGCTGGGGCACTCAGCCGCCGCGAGCTCAGCCAGGCCGCGGCGTGGGCACGAGGTCCCGCGGCTTCTGGAGACATCGTGAACGTCACAGCCTCAGGAAGGGCCTCGGAGAAACTCGAGGTCACATTCCTGGTTTTCGGGACGTGCAGGCTGAGGCCCCAGAGGGACCCACCTCCCCATCAGCCTTGTGGCTCTCAGCCCACTGCCAGGACTCTGCCCGCTGGGGGCCTCTCAGGCGTCAGCTTGGCCTCTCAGCTAAAATGGAAGGTTCTGGACCGTGCGGGGGGAGAGCCCTGGATGCAGAGGGTGGAGGCTCCACGGCCTGTGTGGCCGGGGCAGGGCTCCCGGTGTCTCTGAGCCCCTGGGGCCTTGTCTGTAAGACGGGGTCATCCAGCCCCCCTGCAGCTGGTTGTGAGGTAACAGGTGTAAGTCCCGACACACTAGCTAACCGCCGGGGCTGTTGTTATTTTCATTGTGATTATTAGTGTGATTGGAGGTCTGGGTGGCTTCCAGGCCTTTGACTGGCGGATGGCGTCTGCGCCTGGCAGCTCGCCCTCCGGCGTCGGAGGAATCCCGTCACTGCTCCTTCTGGGCCAGCTTGGTTTCGGCGGGGGTGAGTGTCCTGGCCCCAGACCTCCCTGGTGCCGGCTTCACCTCCACGCCTAGCGACTCCTCCTGCTGGCCCTGCGGGACGCGCAGGGACAGAGGGCGGCCGCTGGGGCGCTCTGCAAAGCTCCGGCCTCAGTTTCCTCGGTGGCCCAGCCAACCCTCCTCACCAGGGTCGTTGTGGGCGTGCTGAAGCCCGACGGGACCTTATGGCCCAGACAAGGAGCTGAGGCTTCGAAAGGGGCTCATCTGAGGCCGTGAGAGGTGGACCGAGCCTGCAGGCCCCTCTGTGTGGCTGGAGTCTGGACTCCTGGGTGCTGGCCTGGGTCCTGGCCCCAACTCCACCTCCAGGAGCAGAGGGGACTGGGGAATTCCTTGTCCTGAGCGGGGATGGGGAGGATCTACTGAAAGAAAGGAGATGGAGCCTTTTGCAAACCATAGAGTTGCTCTACAAATATGGGGGTTTAGTAGGCGGGTCACCTTGGGACCTCACCTCCCATGAGCGTGTTGACCCTCTGACCTTAAGACCCTGGGAGGAGGAAGGCAGGTGGGACAGGCCTGTCCCATGCTCTTCTCCAAACCCCGTGTAGGGGTCTAGGTGGCTGGTGCCCCGAGCCCAGAGGGACAGACTCACTGTGGGTAAGAGGAAGGGCAGCCCAGGGTGTCCCTGCCGGGCTTGGGAGGGGTGGTGGGTGTTTGCATGTGACATTCTCCAACATCTCCAAAGTGAAGGGTGAGTGGCGAGCTCTCACTGGCTCTCTACTCTGAGCTGGGTCTCTGATCTCGAGGAGCTCATAGCCTGGCGACCTTGGCATTCATTATCTCAGCTCTGGTTCTTAGCCTAGTGCTCGGCACATAGTAGGTGCTCTGGAAACATGTCTGGGACTGAATGGGGTGATGGTGTTGAGACCACCCCGCTGCTGATGGATGAACTGTGTGGGTGGCGGTGAGGTCTGTGTCTTGCCTGGAAGCAGAGGAGTGGACAAGGGGAGGGAGGCTGACAGGGGCCTCTGGCCAGCGGGGAGGGCTGCGAGGGAGACCGGAGGACTGGGAGTCGGACAGTTCTGAGTTCACCCCTCCCTCTGCAACCTCTTATTTGCCAGCTAGTTCCCTGCTCTGAGCCTCAGTTGCCTTCTCTGTCCACGGGGACAATAGGATCCATGTCATGGAGTCGTCAGGAGGCTCAGGACAGGTAACATACATGAGCGCATAGTGGGCTTTCGACGGCACACACGCCGGCCACTCCAACGATGAGGCATGCCACAGAGCTCTTTGTAGAGAACAGACATAAATTACAGGAATGTTTTCTAGAGACACGGCGACACACACAGATGTAAGTACGCGTCGTGTTGCATTTGAATCATAGCGGCGAAAGATAGATTTTAGCGGAATTTATGAATGTATTCGTTCCATGGTCGGTGCCCGCGTGCCTACTCCATGCTGGCGTCTGCTGACCACCAGAGACATAGAGAGGACCAGGCGCTTCCCCTTGACCTTGAGGTCCATGGTCCTGAGGAGGAGACAGGTAGATAAACGCCTAGTTCTCTGCAGCCAGCGTGGTCAGTGTTGGGGCAACAGCACCAGGCGGGTCTTCTTAACCTCTGGCAGGGGAGCCTCAGGGCCTAGAGGCTTTTTATTGGCCACAAAATAAATTGAGAACTAAAGAAAAAAGCACCAGTTTCAGAGTATGTGAAGAAAATAGCAGAATAGAAATTAATCAAAATCTCCAAATGAAAAATCACAAACACCCTTTAAAATTTGTTTTTAGCCAAATGAGTATATTTAGTATGTGACGAGGGTGCATTTTCATATGCTCAGTATGAAGGGGGGTCTGTCTGAGCCCTACAGGGTCTTCTGAAATGATTCTGCGAGCCAGCGGCTGAGGGTGCTCAGTAACGGGAGCTGTGCCTGGGGCAATCAAGGAAGGCTTCCCAGTGGCGGTGACATTTGGGCCAAACCTTAAAGAGAAAGAAGGGTTTGAACAGAGAGAAAAGCAGCCTAATGGTAATTAAAGTAAAAGGAGACGCATGAGCGAAGGCACAGAGAAAGGACAGCATAGGGAGGATTTGGGAGATTGCACAGTATTTGGGATGCAAGACGTGCACAATATTTTGGACTTAGGGTCCAGCGAACAGGGGAGGGGCCACAGTGACACTAGAAAGGGTGTCAGGGGATTTTATCCTGAGGACAATGGGGAGCCTTGGAGACATTTTAAGAAGGAGTGGGAGGAGGTGGTGACATGGACAGACTTTTTTAAAATTAAAAAGTATTGGGGTGACATTGGTTAATAGGACCATATAGGTTTCAGGTGTAGAGTCTATGTTACAAGATCTGTATATTGCACTGTGTGCCCACCACCCAAAGTCAAATCATCTTCTTTTTTTAAAGTTCACTCTCAAAGCATCAGGGGAGAGGAATGCTTGGGGGGCAGGGAGGCGCTGGAAGAGACAGGCTGGGAGGCGGGTTAGGAGGCCAGGCCGAGGTGTTAATCCTGGGGCAAGAGGAGGGGGACCTGTGCTGGGACAGGGCCAGGAGGGGAGCGAAGAGGGGGAGAGATCTGGGAACTAATCGGGCAGTGGCTGGAGTGAGAGATGCCAGAAGCGGGTGGCAATACCGGAAGCTGGTGGCAATGCCAACACCTACGTGCCCAGGGCTCCCGGGCGCCTGGAGCTGTCTGTGATGTGTCTTCTCACCGTGTCCTCCCAACTTCCCCCTGGAGAGAGGCGGGAGGCAGGGCTCACTGGGATCTGTGTCACATATGCCTTCAGCTAACCAGAGCCCTCCGTGCCCTGCACTTACAAAACAATGTAAAAAAAGACAAAAAATATACGTGAGACACTTTCAGTTTTGTAGACAAGTTAGAAAATACAGAGAAACAAAAGGGAGAAAGTAAAACTCCCAACCCCATGGTCCAGAAGGCGGTAACGGTTTGGTGTCATCGTCTTCACACTTTGACCCCTAAATGCGTGCGGCTCCCTGTGCACCTGGACGTGTCTGTGTGTACATCTGCAGCGCCATGCGCAGCGGGTGAGCTCGTCTCTAGATGGAGGAGGGCAGATGTTTGGGGGCCATCTGAGCACGTGCTTACGTGAGTACTTGGGTTTACACCCCAATCAGCAAACTCCTCGGTTCTCACTGTGCTCACTGTTGCTCGTTATGACAGAGAAGCAGGCTGGTTTCCGATGTGCTCCGGGTTCTCCTCGGGCCTCCTGTGGGGTCTGCTTTACGGGAGTTGGTGCTGTTATTCGGGGCATAAGTAGTTACATTTTTATACTTTTGCTGTGTTTAGCTTTTAGCTTTACAATTCCACGTCGTCGCCACCTTTTCTGCTTTTGTTAGAGACTTCACCTTGTCAGGTCACGATCGCCTGCTTGGTAGGCCGTCGCCATCAGCAAGCAAGTGATCCGCTCCAGAGGCCGGCAGACCTGACCGGAACCCCGGTTCTGACGCTCACTGGATGCGTGACCTTGGGCGAGTCCCTTCATGTTTTAAATCTCCATGTTTGACAGATGAGGCTGACAGCGGCTTCATAGGTGGTTGTGGTGAAGGGAGAGAAGTCTTGCATTAAAAATAAAAGGTCTCGCCCTAGCCAGTTTGGCTCAGTGGATAGAGCATCGGCCTGCAGACTCAAGGGTCCCAGGTTCGATTCCGGTCAAGGGCACGTACCTTGGTTGCAGGCACATACCCAGTGGGGGGGTGTGCAGGAGGTGGCTGATCGATGTTTCTTTCTCATCAATGTTTCTAACTCTCTCTCCCTCTCCTTTCCTCTCTGTAAAAATCAATAAAATATATATATTGATTTTTAAAATATATATATTAAAAATATAATATATATTAAAAATATATTCTAAAAATAAATAAATAAAAGGTCTCTAGGAGGGAGAACCGCTGTCCGCAGGACAGAATGGAAGGGTTTCTGAGCCGCTTGCTGTGAGAGTCCGTCCATTCATATGCGGAGCTGATGACAGGGCCAGACAGGACACCTGCTTCTGCTCGTGGTTGGCAGAGGGGAGCCCAGCGGAGGGGTCCCATCCAGGAGACACTGGGATGGAACGGGTGACCGCTTGGTCGGTGTAGGTGGCAGGTGAGGGTTGTCAGGCAAAGTGGGGATGGGCGGCGTCTGCAGACGGGTGCCTTCCCTGGAGGAATGCGTACAGGCGAGAGTCACGTGCAGAGCTTAGAAACTGGGTAACGGTTCGACATCGCTGCAATTTCCCTGAGCATGGCCAGCTTTTAGGAATTAGTTTTTACTGTATTGTACAAAAGTATTGGCTTTCAGAAAAGTGCCTCCTGCCCTGACACCAGTGGGCTGAGAAGTGCTGGTCTAGGCCAGGGGTCCTCAAACTTTTTAAACGGGGGGCCAGTTCACTGTCCCTCAGACCGTTGGAGGGCCGGACTACAGTTTAAAAAAAACTATGAACACATTCCTATGCACACTGCAGATATCTTATTTTGAAGTAAAAAAACAAAACGGCAAAAACACCCACATGTGGCCCGCGGGCCGTAGTTTGAGGACGCCTGGTCTAGATGGACAGCTGCTGGGAGAGAAGGCGGGGGCTGGGCGCCGTGCACCCACCCAGGGGACCTGGGGTCACAGGGTCAGAGTGACAACGGGACGCTGACCAGAGCCACCCTCCCCCCGCCGTTCTCTCAGCACCGAGTATGCAGCACAGGGTCGGGACGGGCACCCTAGCCCGTGTGAGGCTGCAGACGACAGCGAGGCAGGGCTGGCCTTGTCCCCCCAGAGCAGACACCCTCTCAGTCCAGTCCAAATTTGGGGGGTCAGCTAGGCTCTGGGGAGGGTTGGGGAGGGGGGCGAGGAGCAGCTTCTCCATCCTGCGGGCCCATTGCCCGCCGCACACAGAGCCCAGAAAGGGCCTGGCTCAGGGCAGGGATGAGGCAGGCAGGGGACGGAGCCCAGGACGGGTGTGGTGTGGTCCCAGCGCTGTCACTTCCCTTCATGCCCTGGTCCCCGGGAGGTCCTCGCCTCCCTGACCTCCAGCGCCCTCTTCTGCGTGAGGGGGCTCCTGGGGCCTCTGTCCTCCCTGGCACCACCGAAGTGGAAGGAGACACCGATTATAAAGCGCTCTGGAGAGGGCAGCGGGCCCACTTGGGGTCCCGGTCCCAGTTCCCGGGGCGCGCCCTGCTCCTTCTCCAGTTGTTCTGGGGAACCACAGCTGGCGACCTTCGGCAGGAATTGGATTTTACCGGTTACAAGAGCTCTGTGTCTCCAGTGAACAGAGCCGAGAGGCCCAAAGGGCCAGGATGTGCCCAAGGTCATGGGGGGAGCCACAGAGTGAGAACCTGAGCCTGACTCCAGCCTTGAGGTCTAACGCACGGACACAGCACTGGGCACTGGCCCCGGGCACCTGCCGGGAGCATGTGAGCACCTGGGCGGCAGGGATGTCTCTGCACCCCCCCCCCTTCCTCACTGGGTCTCCTGACAGCACGGCCCAGGATGCACCTGGGGGCACCTCCTGGAGGGCAGCAGGCAGAGGGCGAGCAGGCTGGTGACAGTGCCGACCCCAGGGCTGGGAGGGCAGCAGTGGGGTGGCTGGTGGGCGGGAGGGGGCATCCAGCTGCAGGGGAGAGTCCTGACTTGTGAGGATGAGCAGAGAGAGGAAGCCCTGCTCATAGGAGGTGGGGGCCGTGGAGCCACGGCTGGAGCACAGAAGGGAGGGGGGCCCAAGGGGAGCAGCCCCCATGCCACCAAGACCCCTGCCCCTTCCAGGTCTGCAAGATGGGGGGCAGGAGGGCAGGAAGTCCCTCCCGGTGGTCCTAATGGAGGACGAATGGCAGAGCCAGCATCAGGGGCATCTGGTCTCAGGAAGGCCAAGGCACCCATTCCCTACCAGCCTGGCATGGGGGCGCATGCAGCAGGCGCCCCTAAGTGCTTGCTGAATAATGAATGAATGAATGCCTGAGTGACAGAGAGGGGATGTCTGTCCTGAGGACATGGTGGATTACAGGGGCTCTCGGGCTGCCCGCGGCCTGTCAGCGGGATGTGAGGGCCACACGGTCCCCTTTAGAGTCCTGTGCACAGCGCCCCCTGACTCCCCACCCCCTGTTTAAGGAAGCCATTTGCATTTCACCAGCTCTTCTACTCCCCTCACATCCCTTTTAGGCCAAGGCAGAGGGAGCACTGGAGGAAACCCGGAGGGTCGTCATTTCTGTTGTTATAAGATACGGTTCAGTAGGCAAGTACCTGGAAGTGGAATAGCTGGATTGTATGGAGGGTGGACATGCATTTAACTTTCGGAAAAACTGCCAGACTGATTTCCGAAGTGGGTGCACATGTGCACCCCCACCAGCAGTGTCTGCGAGTTCCACCTCCCCCACAAACTGGGCAGCTCCGGACGGTCAGTCTTGAACTTGAGCTAGGACAGCGGTCGCCAACCTTCCGGACCTCAGGGACCACCAGGAGGCGCAGGGCCCCAGGTGCAGTGGTTTCAGTCTGCATCTCCCGGATGACGAGTCCCCCTGAGCATCTCTGCGTGTGCGTATTGCCATCTGTGTGCCTTCTTTGGTGACCGGTCTCTTCCAGTCTTATGCCCATTTAGGAAGTTGGGTTGTTTGTTTTCTGATTGAGTTCTGAGAACTCTTCATATATTCTGATTACAGCCCTTTACTTAGATACGCAATTTTTTAGTATTTTTCTCTCAGTCTTTGGCTTGCTTTTTGTGTTTTTTTTTTTTCATTCTCTTTAATGATGTTTTTTGAAGAGCAAAATTGGAAAAATTTGATGAAGTCCAATTTATCAATTTTTTTATTTTATAGGTTGTGCATTTAGTGTTATAGCTAGGAAATCTTTGCCCCAAGGTCCCAAAGATTTTATTCTATATTTTCTTCTAAAAGTTTTATATTGTACATTCAGGTCTTTGATCTGCTTTGGAGCTTTTTTTTTTTTTGTATATTGTGCGAGATAAGGGTCAAAGGTTTTTGCATGTGATTATTCAATTGTTTGAGTACCATTTGTTGAAAAGACTCTTCTTTCTCTGTTGACATGTCTTTTGCGCCTTTGTTGAAAATCAGTTGACCATATGTGTGGGTCTATCCTTGGCCTCTCTATATTTCTGTTGATCAATATGCCTTTCTTTATGCTAACACCATACTGTCTTTTTTTTATTTTTGGTTAAGCCTCACCTGAGGATATTTTTCCATTGATTTTTAGAGAGAGTGGAAGGGAGACAGGAGAGAGAGAGAGAGAGAGAGAGAGAGAGAGAGAGAGAGAGAGAGAGAGAAACATCGATGTGAGAGAAATTCATTGATTGATTGCCTTCGAACACACCCCGACCAAGACCAGGAATTGAGCCTGCAACTGAGGTACATGCCTTTGACTGGAATTGAACCTGGGACCCTTCAGTCTGCAGACCAACACTCTATCCACTGATCTAAACCGACTAGGGCTACACCATGCTGTCTTGGTTATTGTATCCTGATAATAAGTCTTGAGATCAGGCAATATCATCCCTCCAGCTTTGTTCCTTTTCAAAATTGTTGTGACTATTTGAGATCCTTTGCATTTCCACATACGTTTTAGAATCAGCTTGTCAGTTTCTCCAAAAGAGCTTTCTGGGATTTTTATTGGGGTTGGATTAAATCCAGAGAACAATTTGGGGAGAACTGATATCTTAACAATATTGAGTCTTTCAATCCATGAACGTGGTATGTCTCTCCATGTATTTATATTGTTACTTTCTCTCAGTAATGTTTTATCTTTTGTCCAATTTATTCCAAAGTATTTGCTATATTAATTGATAGGCTTTCTTTTTTACTTTTTTGTTTGAAATAACTTTGGACCTACAGAAGAGTTGTAAAGACAGTACAAAGAGTCCCTGTATATCCTTCACCCGGCTTCCTCTAATGTCCTTTGCTTTTTCCAGGATCCAAGCCAGATACCACATTGCATTTAGTTGTCCTGTCTCCGTCTCCTCCCCGCTGTGACAGTTCCTCAGGTAATCTTTCCTGGTGTTTCATGACCTTGACATTTTTGAAGAGTACTTGTCAGGCATTTTGTAGAATGTCCCTCAATGTGGGTTTTTCTCAGTATTAGACTGAAGGTATGGGTTTTGGGGGGGTGTCCTATTCTTTGCATCATGTTAGGGGATACATAATAGTGATATTGGTGATGTCAGTGGGTTATTGGTGATGTCAAGAGTGATCAATGGTGATGTCAGCCTTGATCACTGGGTTAAGGTGGTGTTGGCCACATCCTCCACCGTCAAGATTCTGTTTTCCTTTTTCCTTCTCTGTCAGAAGTGAGTCACTAAGTCTAGCTCGCCGTGAGGAGAGGAAAATTAAGCTCCGCCTCCAGCACCACAGGGTTTATGCTAGACGTCCCCCATTGCATATTGGTAATTTCTTTCTCTGACAGTGAGAAGCCTGGCTCTTGTTATCAATAGTCTATTTACCTATTTGTTCAAACTGAGCGTCCATGTAACATAGTCTTGAAATTGCTAAGCCATGCCTTGTGAGAAACCAGCTTACCACCATCACACAGTATTTGTGCGGTTATTTTTGTCTTTAGCATGATAGTATCTGGTAAAAACACCATGTGCAAAGTTATTTGGGTCAGGTCATTTCTTCTCCACCCATTTTAGTGTCTTTAAAACTTTTTTAAAAAAAGCTGATTTTAGGGAGAAAAAGGGAGAGAGAGAGAGAGAAAACAACAACAACAAAAAACAACACATCAATTGGCTGCCTCCTGCACGCATCCCAACTGGGGATCAAATCTAAAACCTGGGTATGTGCCCTACTGGGAATCGAACCCGCCACTTTTTGGTGTACGGGCCAATGCTCCAACCAACTGAGCCACACTGGGCAGGGATTTAGTGTCTTTATGTCATACATTTGTTATTTACATTTACCGTAACTATTTTATATTGTATGGTTTTATTTTAAATGATATGTAAAATTTAAAAAATTTTCTGATTGTTTTTGCTAGCATATAGAAATGCACTTACAACCTTCTAACCTCACTTATTTTTTTAGTAGGTTTTTTTGTAGATTATTTAGGATTTTCTATATAGATGATTATGTTGCCTATGAATAAAGATAGTGTGTTTTTCTTCCTTTCCAATTTGTATACCTTTTATTTTATTTTCTTGCCTTATTACAATGTTGAGTAGAAGTGAGATTGCACATTCTGGATGTCTTTTGAAGATAAAGCTAATAGGATTTCCTAAAGCAGGGGTCCTCAAACTTTTTAAACAGGGGGCCAGTTCACTGTCCCTCAGACCGTTGGAGGGCCAGACTATAGTTTAAAAAAAACTATGAACAAATTCCTATGCACACTGCACATATCTTATTTTGAAGTAAAAAAACAAAACGGCAAAAACACCCGCATGTGGCCTGCGGGCCGTAGTTTGAGGATGCCTGTCCTAAAGAATTGGAGTTTAGCGATGATTATGATGTCTCTCTGTTGGAGAAAGAGTTGTTGCCCACAGAAGGGACCTCACCCCAGTGGGGTTGGTGGGATGGGTTACAGGAATCAGGAGTGGTAGGGTGCTGTCAAGAGGTCCCTGCTCAGCAGAGGTGAGAGCGAGGTGAACTGGAGACTTTCTATGCATTTTTCTCCTGCTAGTCTGGGCTTCACCGTGAAAGGACTGAAGACGATTCCGTGTGAT
The DNA here is from genome assembly GCF_027574615.1 of Eptesicus fuscus. Taxonomy (NCBI): domain Eukaryota; kingdom Metazoa; phylum Chordata; class Mammalia; order Chiroptera; family Vespertilionidae; genus Eptesicus; species Eptesicus fuscus. The sequence goes on from NC_072479.1 coordinate 101,318,667, forward strand.
TTGTTGATTTTTGTATTAGGCCATTTAGCACTCCTCTGACCCTCCATCCCAGATTGCTTATTTTGGGTGTCCATCCCAAAGCAATTGAGGAGGCAGGAAATATTCCTGGATTTGGGGTATGGAGCCCTGGGTGGGCATCCTGGCTGTGTGACCCGGGGGAGACCCAGCCCAGCCGCCCTCTGTGGAGGCTGTGGTCTCCCACCTCAGGGTGGTTGTGAGCATCCACAACAACAATAATAATGGGCACAGGCTCTGTACTAAGTACCTTATTTGTATCATTTAATCTTCCCAAGTCCCCTGTGAGACAGGAACTTCTATTTATTTTATTATTATTATTATTTTTTAAAAAAATATTTTTATTTAATTTCAGAGAGGAAGGGAGAGGGAGAGAGAGATAGAAACATCAATAGATGAGAGAGAATCATTGATGGGCTGCCTCCTGCACGCCCCCTACTGGGGATCGAGCCCACCACCCGGGCATGTGCCTGAGTGAGTCGAACCTGGGACCCCTCAGTCCGCAGGCCGATGCTCTATCCACTGAGCCAAACCGGCCAGGGCGAGGGGAGACAGGTACTTTATTATCTCATTTTACTGCAGGAGAAGCTGCAGGGAAGTGGGGAGGCGTCTGCTTTCGGACCTCTGCTGGGAACTGTCCTGCTTTTGCTGGTGCTGCTTCCTCAGCCCCAGTATCACCTCCTCCCAGAACCTCCCTGGGCAGCCCTCCCTCTACCTGCCCAGCACCAGCAGTGTCAGGCCCACTTCCGGGGCTCCCACACACCCGTCGCCTGTGCTCCCCCAAATTCAGGACCATGTCTCGCTCATCCTCACACCCAGCACCCAGCCAGGGACTCAGCACCCCCCAGGGCACCAGCGCATCCCTTTGGCCGGAATGCACTGCTTGGGAGCAGCCTGCATCGACCAAACCGTGGGCTCCGGCCACACCTGTGGGGGTCTTTAAGGAGGTGCCACCTGCAAGGGGGCCATCGATCCAGAGGCAGCCCCTGGCCTGAGGCATCTGGGAGCCCACTCCTCCCTCTGCGCCCCCATCAGCGACCCCAGGATGCTCCAGGAAGTGCTGTGCAGGACACCCGCCCCCACCCGCCAGAGAAGGGACCATTGTGTCCGAAGGGTTAAGGAGGGATGCAAGGAAGGGGCCCTTAAGCCATGATGCCCTCTGACCTTTCATAAATCAGAGGGGCTGGGGGCGAGGGGGCTGCTTGGCAGGACTTGGTGGGGTGGGGGCTTAGAAGCAGCTGCGCGCGACGTTGACATTGTTCCCACCATTCTAAGTGCAACAAATCCCTCTATTGTGTTCCTGGTTTATCTGGTTCCTCTTGTTTATTAGCACGGCTCCTTTGGCAGCGGTTCCAGCCCTGGGCGGGTGGAAAGAGTGCTGGCACGCACCGCGGGGGGAGGGGGCCGGGAGGGGGCTGCCATCAATGCCCGCATTGTCCCCGCGCTTTTTGTTTCTACTGTAATGACATGTTGGAAGAGAGAGAGGAGAAAAGAAAAAAAAAAAGACTCGAGTTGGGGAGGGAAGAGGAGGGCAGAAAAGAAAGAGGGAGCAAGGGCCCTGGTGTGGATTGATGTCTGGGCCTGGGCGGATGTGCCGGCAGCTGGGCAGCCGGGTGGATGGAGCCAGGCTGGGGAGCCTGGGGGGGGCGGTGGTGCGAGGGGCCATCCAGTCTCCCACTGCAGCCTCTGCCGCCTGGCACCAGGTCCCCCCACCATCCTCCAGCCCTCCTGGGGCAGATGTGGGGCTGTGCCAGAGCGGGGCAGGTGCCAGGGCCTGGGGTCTGCATCTTGATGCGCCCCAGCCTGGCTGTGCCACCCAAGGCAGGCGTCTTAGCCTCTCTGGGTCTTGGTGTCCAAGGTCGTAAAAAAGGGGGTGCTGGGGGAGGAAGGCATTTGGGAAATGGTGGTGAGTCCTCCCCCTGGGACAGCGAGCCCAGCACCGCCCCAGAGAGACAGCTGAATGCCAGCTTGGCAAGGTGGCTTCCTCTCCCATCTGGGCCTGGTCCCCACGGTGCGGAGCGGGGAGAGGAGCGCGGGCAGGTGGGTGGAGCTCTGGCCCCACCTGGCTGGGCTGGGCTGGGGGAAGAGCTCAGGGCACCTGAATGAGGCACAAAGGCCCTGGGCATCTTGGGGCTGGCCGGCCCACTAAGGCCCGGGGCCCTCCCGCCACTTCCTGTGGGCCTCTCTGCAGCACCGGGCAAGCACCCGCCTCTGCCGGCTCACCTCCAGCCACACGGAGCGCCTACTCTGCACCAGGCCTGTTCCGTCCTTGCCCAGCCCTACTTTGGGGAAATTTTCCCGAAAACTGTCTCCCTATGGCTTCTGCTCTTTTGGTTCAGTTCTGTTTATTGCAACCACGGGAAATGAGTTAAGCCTCCCTGAGAATCGGTTTCCTCACCTGTGAAATGGGCACGCCAGTCCCTGCTCTTCTGCCACGTGGCAGAGGCTGTCCTGTGGATCCCGTGGTCCTGTGGATCCAGCTCTTCCTAGGTGCCAGCTAGGGCCTGTCCGTGGGTGAGGTCCAGTCCTTGTGAATAAAGGCACCGTTTTCTGAGAGGGTTGGCTTCGGGTCAGGGCCGTGACTGGGGTCGAGATCAGGCCTCAAGCTTGGGCCAGGATCAGGGTTCCGTCTGGGGTCAGGGTCAAGGCTATCTAGGATCTGGGGTAGGGCTCAGCGTATAGACAGTGTCAGAGATGGTTTATTCTGGAGTTAGGATGATGGCTTAGTCTGGGGTCAGGATTTAGGCTGTGACCCGGGGAAGCATTCATTCTTGGAGTCAGGATCAGTGTCCAATCTGTGGCCAAGATCAAGGCTTATAAGTATTCATTTGGGTTCAGGGCTAGCCCCAGGCTGGGGTCAGGGTCAGAGCCAGGCCTTAGGTCCAGGCTGGGGTCAGGGCCAGGGCCAGGCCTTAGGTCCAGGCTGGGGTCAGGGTCAGGGCCAGGCCTTAGGGCCAGGCTGGGGTCAGGGTCAGGGCCAGGCCTTAGGTCCAGGCTGGGGTCAGGGTCAGGGCCAGGCCTTAGGTCCAGGCTGGGGTCAGGGTCAGGGCCAGGCCTTAGGTCCAGGCTGAGGTCAGGGTCAGGCCATCACCCAGGTTGATGGACAATGTCTCACTGGAGTCAAGTCTGTGGCTGGGCTGCTGTCAGGGTTCAGAGTGACGTGGGTCAGGACTGGATTTGAGGTCGTGTCTGATTATTAGGAGGCTTAGGTTGGGGCTGAACTGAATGTGTTTTGTTTTTTTTTGCGTCTCGCTCCCTAATGGCCCAGCTCACCAGGGTTCTCCATGGCAGACCCCAGTCCCCAGAAGTGGTCCCCACAGCCAGCAGCACGAGGGTATGTGGGGAGATGAAGCAGGAGGAGGGGAAGCAGGAGGGTGGCCTGGGAGGAGGCTGGGTGTGAGATGATGAGACGGGAGGTGGGAGTCAGACACAGGGGAGGGTTAGCATGTAGAGGGCCAGCAGGGCCTGGGCAGGGAGTCCTGCCTCTCTAGGGGCGTGAGAACAGATTCTTGGGGTGGTTGGGGTACAGGGGCAGGGCAGGATGAGGTTAAGATGACACCATCCTCTACCCTCTCCATCCTTTCATCCCCAGGCAGCTGGTGCCTCTTCTCCAGCCCCGAGGGTCCTGCCATTCCCACATGACTGGCATCTGAACCCTGGATGACCCATCAGCTGAGAGCTCGTGACCCACTGCCTGGCAGAGGAGACACCCAGGAGCACCCTCTCACCGAGGATGCCCTCAGGAGGCAGGGGGAACGCCAGACTCTCAGGTTAGGGGTCATGGTCACAGCCCCCAAGCCATACACACCTTTCCTCCCAGATTGTCCAGGCGCAGCCTAAACATGGCAGCTTCCACCGAACCTGCCTGCGGAGGTACACGGGCCCAAGCGAAGACCCTGGTCCCAGGGGGGGCGATGGAGGGTGCAGATGGCACAGCGGAGGTCAGGCCATGGTTGGGGGGAAGGTGCCATCCTTTTCAAACATGGGGGTGTGGCACTGCAGCCCAGGTCTTCTGTGGCCTTTAAAAATATAGATATTTTTATTGATTTTAGAGAGGAAGGGAGAGGGAGAGAGAGAGAAACATCAGCGATGAGAGAGAATCATAGATCGCTGCCTCCTGCATGCCCCCACCGGGGATCGAGCCCGCAACTCCAGGCATGTGCCCTGACCGGGAATCGAACCTTGACCTCCTGGTTCCTAGGTGGACACTCAGCCACTGAGCCACGCCGGCCGGGCTCCTGTGGCCTTTCAGGTGGGCCGCGTGGGATCTGAAGGCCGCCTCTCCCAGCCCCATTGCCTCTGTTTTCTCGGTTCTTTCCTGCGGTCACCATCCAGGGCTCGGGGAGTGGAAGACGCCCCTTGTCCTCTGTGTTTTCCTGTCTCCTTTCTCAGTTCCCTCCCCTCCCTCCAGACCTGTGGTTTCTTTCCGGTCTGAGGGTCCGTGCGCGTTCACTTACCTTGGGGTCAGGGTCATTGCAGGGTATCAGCGCCAGAAGGGACCCAAGTCCCACACCTGGAGGTGAGGCTGAGTGTGAGGGTCCTCTGTGCCTGTCACTCTGCCCCTCACTCCCAAACACCCCCTGAGCGCTGCAGCGCCAGGCCCGGCGGCACCCAGGCCCAGAGGAGGGTCGTCAGGGGCCCTGCTGCGGGACGGGAAGGACGGCCAGGCCAGCGGGGAAGGACAGACCAGGGGCGCCGGCTGGGGAAGGCGACCTGGGCCCGAGTTGTTGCATGAGGAGGAGCTGGCCAGCCGGTGTGCATGGACGTGTGCTGGGGGAGAGGCCCAGAGCTGGCTGATCAGGAGGGAACCCGGCCCCTGGGCTGCCTTGGCCAGGCTCTGCCTCGTGGTTTGGCAAGAGGAAGTCCGGGTAGAAACGGTGCCATTGCGGGGTTAGGCCCAGGAGGGTTGAGGCTCGGCTCTGAGGCTTTCTAGCCCCGGAACCTCGGAAACAGTCTCACTTCTCCCCTCTCTTCAGTGGGAAGAACGTCCCCCTCAAACGGTCTCCGCAGCTGCCTCTGACTTTTTTGATCGGGCACCCTTCTCAGTAAAACGGGGGGTAGGGCTCAGCGTATAGACAGTGTCAGAGGTGCTAGGATGATGGCTTAGTCTGGGGTCAGGATTTAGGCTGTGACCTGAGAAAGCGTTCATTTTTAGAGTCAGGATCAGTGTCCGGTCTGTGGCCAAGGTCAAGGACGTGCGCAGAGTCCCGGCGTGTGTACAGCTGTTCCTCACTCTCAGAATCGGTTTGGCTCTCGAGTTTGCACGGCAAGAATCAGATGCCAGGGTCGCTCCCTGAGGCCATTATTAAAATGTGCCTGGTGCCTGCGTTGGGCGAAGGGAAAGATATAAAAAAGAATTCTCCAGATCTAGTCCGTTCCCAAGTCAGGTCTCCAGGCATATGTCTGTTTATGGATTTACAAATGCTGTACGTGTACTGCTGTGTTAAACACACACAATGCAGACCTTTCAGAATAACGAGAGTAAAAATAAAAGTGGAAAGAAAGCTAACATTTTTTTCTGCACCCCACTGGGTCATTTTGTGTTTCCCTTGGGGTGCCCTGCCCCCCTCAGAAGATTCCTGGGCTGAGGTGGGGGTGCTGAGGGGAAGGGTTACCAGAGGTCACCCTGAGGACTGAGGGATCCTAGTCCTAGAAGCCATTGTCACGTCGGTACTTCACTGTGCATCTGTTCCCCCCACCACCACCACCATGCAGGGCCTGGGGCTCCCAGGAGGAGGAGACAGGGCGTCGCCCCGAGGGAGGGAGTCAGTGCCCTGTCCTGCCTTTTCTATTGTCACAACAGGTTGCACAGAAAGAAAACTGTCCCTTCCCATCTAACAAGAACTTCCTTGAAAAACTGTGTTTGGTGCCCCCCGCCGCCCCGCCCTAGTGGTAAGCTATACAGAACATAAAATTTACCATTCTAACCATCCTTCATGTACAGTTTAGTGCCATTACGGCCATTCACATTTTTGCAACCATCACCACCACCCATCTCCAGAACTTTTCCATCTTCCCAAACGGGAACTCTGTCTCCATTCGCCACTAACTCCCCAGTCTCCCCCCTGTCCCTGGCCCCCACTGTCCTCCTCTCTGTCTCTGTGATTTGGCTCCTCCAGGGCCCTCGCGTAGGTGGAGCCAGACACTGTTTTTCCTTCTGTTCTGGCTGCGTTCACTCAGCATAATGTCTCCCGGGATCACCCATGTAGCGTGTCAGGATCCCCACCCTCTTAAGGCGGACTCACGTTTCAGTGCATGTATGCACCACATTTTGGTCATCTGCCGACGGACGCTGGGCTGCTTCCACTCTGGGCTGTTGTGAATCGTGCTGCTGTGAGCACTGGGGTGCCGACACCCGTCTGAGTCCCTGCTCTCCACTCCTGGTGGCTTTATGGAGAGAATTCTTTGACAGGTTTTCCCATAGCCTCGGGTCTAGTGATCACAGTTTTGTAAATGACAGCACCGCGTAAGGACTGTCATAGATGAATGTGGGAGCACAAGCCGTTATGGGGATGCAGGAAAGCAGGGGAAGGGACACATGGGGAGACCAGCTCCCCGTGGCTGCCCTGGTGGGAAGGCACAGACGGAGGGTGGTGGGAGATGGGGTGTCTGAGAGGGTGGTTGGATGTGGCTGGAGAGTAGGGTGCGGAGGAGACCGGCAGGGAGAGGAGCAGGGAGAGCGGGCAGACACCAGACCATGGAGAGTGTGGCTCACCCTGCGGAGTAACCTGCAGAGAGGAAGTCATGCGGAGTCTTGGGTAATGTGGGAGGGGCCTCCGTCACGTGCTCCTCGCAGGGTCTGGCTCAGCTGCTGGTGCCACCTTGACCCAGAGGAGGCTGGGTGAGGAGGCTTCCCGCTGAAGCAGGTGTCTCCCTCTTTCTCGGGGCCTCCAAGGGCCTGGTCCCCTTCCTGGTCCCTCCCGCCACCTTGAGGGGTCACCCTCCCGGCCGCCTGGCCCCTTCGTATGTTTGACATTTCAAGGCTTAGCTCAGTCACCTCTCCCGAGAAGCAGGCCACAGGTGACCCCGTCACCGCAGACACACGGGCACGCACACTCACGTGCTCACACATTCACTTAGTTATTCACACTCACACACACACACTCATATGCATCACACACGTGTACACAGCCACAACACATACTCATACACGTGCACAACTCAACCCACTCATGCCACTCATGCATGCCAGCACACTCAACACCTATTCTGTCACATACACATGTACATGCATACACTCACACTCACTCTCTTTCTCACACACAGTCTCCCCCCCCCCCCCCACCTTCTCCCATGTCTCTCATTTCCAGACTTCACCAGGAGGCCAGAACTAACGTTTCCTAAGAACCTATGCGCTGACAGCCAGTGGGTTTGGCTCTTTCCATGTCTTCTCCTGACCGTCTTCCTGGGTAGATATCATCAGCCCATTGTACAGATGCGCACACTGAGCCTGGGGAGCTGATGGCCTCACAAGAGCTGGCGGGGCCAGGACTAACGCAGGGTGCCAGGGCCCTAACTCTGCGCCGTCCTTTGGGCACAGTTTGCGGCCAGTTCAGGTTGTTTCTGTCATAAACTCGCTTCGTCAAGTTGGCAAGACCCCCCAGGTCAGGACCAGGCTTGCTCCTTCTCTTCTGTCTCCGGCCTGGGCCGGAATCCGGAGGTGCTCAATAGATTCTCGATGCTGAAGAGGTGGTCTCAGATGCCTCGGTGGTGCCCTTGTGCTGTTCCCTCTGCCGGGAATGTCCCCCCGTCCAATCTGAGACTCCCCCTTCAGGGCCCGGCCCTGGGCTGTGGTCAGGAACCCCCGGAGGACCCTGACCTCTCCGTGGGAACTTCCACGGTCATTGCTTGTGTACTCATCTGTCTTCCTGTGGGACCGGCCACTCCTCGGGGACTGGGCTGCCTCTGGTTCACCTTCGGGAGCCCAGAGGTGCTCCCGGGCCCGCACAGCGGGCTCCTGGCAAGTGTGAAAGGAAGCGGCAGGGGGCACCCCGACTCCCCTCCACATGTGCACTTGGCTCCACTCTCCAGGAGGTGCCGTCCGGCCTGCTCCCCTCCTCCCTGTCCCCCGCAGGCTGGCCTTCGGCTGCCCAGGTCAGGGAGCAGGGGAGGCCTGGTGGGTGCCCTTGTCCGTCCTCCTGGGCTCAGACCCCCGAGTGGGCACTGTGAGCAGAGCCACCCACCTCCTCCTGTCACCGTCATGTCTAGGGCAGCTGGCTCGGCTGGCCTTGGGGACTCAGGGTCCCTCCCCCCCAGCAGGGACAAGGCAGTGGGCACAGAGGAGAGTCCAGGAGACGGGCACCAGCCGTTTCTCTGCTGCCAGCCAGCACCCATCCTGCCGTGGTCACACCCCCTCTCTGGGCCTCAGTTTCCCTCTCTGTAACACCGAGTCGTCGGTCTCCCTGACCCGAGGGCCCTCCCCAGCTGTGCCCTCCTGTGACTGCGAGATGCCGAGAGCAGAGGCGGGAAGGCGAGATGGCCCCTCTTTCCCCCGCTGCCTCTCCCTGTCCCCCAGGGTCACCCCAAAGCCGCCCCCTCCCCGGCTCCTTGGAACTTCCCTGCAGCTGCAGGCCTGGTGAGACAATTGGGTGTTTTAGAGAAATACATTTTTGGGCTAATTTGCCATGCATAAGTGTTTCTCTTACCCTTTAAAGGCAGAGAACAAAGAGGCCTTTCTGCACCCAGGCGGGCTGCTGGGGAGGGGCCCGCAGCTGTACCGCCCGACGACCCTCCTCCCTCTCTCATCCCTGCTATCGCCCCCGACACACACGGCCCCCCACCCCCCAGGAGAGACAGCCTGGACTTTCCCAGCCTCCCCCAGCCCCTGCCCGCTGCTGCCTCTGAGGCCCCTCTGGCCTTGCCCCACCCCAGCCCCCACCCTCCCACCAGCTGCCCCAGGCAGAGGGAAAGTGTGCGTGGGTGGGAGGTGGATGGGGAGGGGGCAGGCAGGGAGGGGAGCAGCCTTCCACGTGGTGGTGGCCCGGCTGGGTGTGTGTCAGACAGAGTTCCTGCGGGTTGCACAGTGTGGTCACGGGTACGGATGGTGTCAGTCATCAGGTGAATCACCAGTGGCCGGGGGCCGGGGGCAGAGGTGGGGGGCGGAATGAGGCAGTCGCTCCATTCATTCATTCACTCATTCATTCATTCCACTAGTCTCTACTGAGTTCCCACCATGTGCAGGTCTCAGGCACTTATCCCGGCGGGACAGGGCCGGTGATCCTAGTAAAGCACGCTGCGTTCATGGACTTGGAGTTGGTGAGCCCATGGCCACCTGTGGGTGGGGCTGCGTGAGCAAAGGTGCGGAGGCAGGAGGAGCAGGGGAGTGGCCCTCAGCCTGCGTGGTGCGGGGGGGCCTTGAGCATATGAGGGGGCGGGGCTGAGAGCAGCTTCCCTCCCTGGCTGCTGGGGTGACGGTCCGGAGCAGTGGTGTCTGCAGGGGCAGGGGCGCTCCCTGGCCTCGGTTCGCCACCCGCCCCTTCGCTGACCTGCTCCTTCCTTCGGCCTGGGACGCTCTCCTCTGTTCTGAGGCCACACCTCCCTCTTTGGGGGGCCTCTCCAGGCTCCCCATCTCCCCTCATCAGGCTTGGTCCCTCACTGTCCCTCGCCTGTCTCCCCTGGCAACCCAGATGCACATGGGCACTGCGGGCTGCGAGCTGCTCTGCCCCTTCGCACCCTCCCCATCTTCAGGAGGGCGTGGAGGGCAGGGACCTGGGGTGTCTTTCCAGCACCGAGGAGGGGTGAGTGCACAGACTCCGAGCTCAGGCAAGGAGGCAGGAGGGCTGGACTCCCTCCTCTGTACTCACAACAGCATCGCTAACGCCAACGGTTGCTGAGCACTGCCCACAGGCCAGACGCCGTGGGGACCCCGGGAACTCCCTCAGGCGGCACAGCTCACTACGGTGGGCGCTATTGCCTGCCGCTGTTCTGCAGGGGAACTGAGACGCGAGAGGTTAGGTTTTGCTGAAGATCATCCAGCTTCCAGGGGAGGAGGCACCGAGTCTGGGCTCGAAGCCATTCCGTCTGCATCGCCCAGAGCCCCTGCACCCCGTAGCCTCCTGGGACGGCAGGCCCACAGTGCTTCTTGCGCCCTCAGTTTGCTCTGTCCCTCCCGCCCCTGGGCCCTGGCTCTGCCCCGTGTGCGTGTGAGATGCTGAGGTTGAGGTGCAGGAGGTCAGGGCCCTCTAACAATCCCGCACGGACCCCTGCGGTCAGCGTACCCGCTGGCATGACACTCCCTGTGCTCCCAATGTCAGCGCAGGGGACTGAGGTGGGGTGTCAGGGTCCTCCGTGCACATGTGTGTGCGCTCCTGCATTCGTGTGCGGGTGCCGCGTGTGGCGTCCTGTGCACGTGTGCTCGGGAGATGAGTGCTCGGGAGAAGGAAGAGGAGGCAGAGGTTGAGGGCGGACGTGGCCCCACAGCCCCTGCGTCCTCCGTGTGTAACGGGAGGAAGGGCAGCGTCTACCCTGCTCACTGCACAGACACAGCCTCTGAGGGCTGGGACAAACAGGCAGAGCCTGGATGTGGCTGTTTGCCCTGGGGCCTGAGGGGGAGCCCCGCCGTGATGGGCAGGCAGCTCGGGCCTGTCTGAACAGGGACTCGCCCGGGCCCTGCAAGCCCCGGGGCCCCCTCACAGCCCCGTGGCCCCCTCACAGCCCCTTGATGGGCATTAATGGGGGTGACCCTAACCCTAACCCTTGTGGGCAGGGCCAGGGGTGCATGGGCCAGGCCTCTGCCCTTTCAGAGGAACCGACAGTCTGGGAGGAAAGTGCACCCAGAGAAATGGAGTTTGGGGGTCCGGGGCATGGCCGTGTGGTCGGCTGTGTGTGTGGGGGGGGAGGAGAGGGGTAAAGGCAGCTGAGGAAGGGGTGTGGCTCAGGGGGGGGCTGGGAGATTAGGGAAGGAGGCTTGAAGGTTAGAGACTGCGGGGGGAGAGGGAGGGGTGCACATTCACAGAATCCTAGAATGTGAGAGGTAGAAGGGGAAACTGAGGCCTAGGGAGAGGGGATGACATGCCCACAACAGTGATGGAGTCCATTCAGGTCAATGCAACCAGCAGTTCCTCAGCCTTAAACAAGCGGCTGCCCTGCCTCGCAGGCCGTGGTCTGTGCGGCAATGGGCACACAGACAGACAGACACGCACTACCCAGTGCCACGGGCATGGCCACCACAGCATGCACCAGGCGGAGGGGCAGGGGATGATCTGGGCAAGGCCTGTTGTCAGACGTAGCATCTGGGTTGGGCTTTGAAGGATGAAGAGGAGTTCAAAAGGCTGAACAGGGAATGAAGGGATTTGTTTCCCAGGACCCAGGTGGTTTGAGTTGGTTCCTGTTGTTGCCATCCCTGGGGGCAGCCACCAGCCTGTCCTCCACGAAGGCCCGTTCCCTCGGAGACGTCAGCAGGCTGGGATGGCAGGACGGTTTGGTGTCTTTCTGTCCTGAGTCAGGGGGATGGATTCAGGTTTTCTCGGGCCCCCAGCCTTGACCAAGACCCCAGTTTAGTCCTGGCTGCAGGGCCTCGACTCAACCCCCTTCCATCAGTCAAAGAACATTTATTGGGCACGAATTATGGATAAACCTTACAGGTGGGAAGGGCTGCAAGACGTGGGGCTGAGGGAAGGGCATTGGGGAGGAGGGAACAGCATGAGCAAAGGTGTGACTGCGGGACAGCAGGCCTGCTGCACGGGCATCATCTATTGTCCTGCGCTGGCGGCGGGCATGGGGGGAGCAGTTCGAGGTGCAGCGGGGGGACTGGCGGGGGCTGGGGCTGGACAGCCCAGGGGAAAGGGCTGGCTTTAATCTGTGGCGAGCAGGAGAGATGCTAATGGATTTTGAGCAAGAGTAACTCCCCCGAGAGCCCAAGACTTGAACCCAGAAGCCTCCAGGGGACCCAGGAGAGGGGACAGAGGTGTGCTCTGTGCTGGAGGGAGGGGAGGGTTGGGGGTTGGGAGGGGGAGGGTGCAGGTGGGGGGGGCCAATGTTCACAGTGTAAAAACTCCTACCAGGGCCAGTCTCACGCTTCCAAGGTGACATCAACAAGCTTGGAAAATTCCAGAGAATTGAACAATGGGCTCTGAGAGCTGGTCTGAGCTGACTCCAGACTGTGGGTTCCAAACAGAATGTCGTCCCCAGTGCTCCACCCTCCTACCCTCCTGGTTCGCTCCCGAGGTGACCCGAACTCGGGGCCCAGGGACGGAGAAGGACGTGGACGGCCCACTCTGGGGTTGTCCGAGCTCGGGCTCTGCCTGTCTGAGACCCCCGGCCCTGTGGGTGTGAGCCTCGGCTCAGCTGCTCATGGGCTGGGGCGTGCAGGCCAACCCCTCACTCCTCTGGGCTCCCTCCGCTTTCAGGACCACTGCTGGTGTGAGATGACACAGTGGGGAAGACAGGGGCGGGGACAGGATTGGCTGGGAAGGCCTGGGGGTAGGGGACAGACCTCACTCCTCCACCACACCCAGCTCATTTGTCTGAAAACCCATCAGGTCACCAGTAGGGGGTGGCGCAGGCGTCCTGGGAAGTAAGGGGTCTGGGGACAGGGTAGGGGGCAGGGAATGCCACATGGGAGGCCTGGGCAGCAGATCGCCCGTGCCTCAGCCCGGCCGACGGTGGGTTTCTGGGCCCTGACACATGTGGGTCCCTCTGCCTGGTGCCACCTCCCTGTCACTTGGAAAACTCCGAGTCACCTCTCCCACGATGCAGCGGGTAGGAGCACGAGTTTGGGCATCATCAGGCCTGTGAGGCCCCCCACAATCCACTCAGTCTTTCTCACCCCATCTGTAAAATGGGCACAGTGGTTGCCAGGATCCCATGAAATGCACTTGGCACAGAGGGCCCGCTCCTGAGAACTTGGATGTCATTATTCCTCAGTCACTCCTCCCGTCTCCCCAAGGTCGGCTTGGCCCTCTGAGTGCCCGCCATGCCTGTGGGAACCCCTCCATAGGTTGCAGTTATGGCCATGTCTGTCTCCCCCAGGTCAGTGAGCCCCTGAGGGTGGGGGCTGGGCCTGATTTGCCTCTGGGACCCCAGCGCCGACCCAGCCCCAAGCCTCACGGCCAGCTTTAGGAGAGGAACTGGCCCTGGCCAGGACTCCAGTCCCAGCCCTGACACTGGCCCCCGTGGCATCCCGGCCACGTGGCTGCTCCTCGTGGCGCCCTGTTTCTTCACGTGTGACCCAGATGAGCTCTGGGGTCACTTGTAGCCGAAAACGCTGTGAGTCTGTGCCCCAAACCCGCGTCGCCGTCCTGCCCGCCGAGCAGCCCCACCGGCGTCTCTGCCCCGTCAATGGCCCCACTGTTCCCCCTCGACCCAGGCGCGAAGCCTCGCAGTCATTTTTGAGTCATCCGCCCCTTAACCCCCCACGGCTCATCATCGGCAGCGACAGTTTGTCCTTTAAAACGTTGCTCACATCCGCTGCCCCTCCCTGGGGTTCTAGGCCCCTCTGCCTGGAGTCGGGTCCCCTCCCCTCCATCCCGGCCATCTCCCAGCAGCCACTGAAATGCACCGTCATGAGGCACGCCCCGCTGCTGCCTGGCAGCCGCTGCCCTTGAACCTGTGAGCAAGGAGCCAGGTGCCCCGTCAGGCTGAGGGGGCCCAGGAGAGAGGGGGTCCTGGGCCTGGGGAGGAAGGGACCCTGAGCGGAGTATGGGGGGGCACCACCATAAACTTTGACTCTGCCCACGTTGCTGCGGGCGTCTCCTAGGCCAGCTCCTCCGGCGCTCACACTCATGCTCACACTCATGCTCACACTCATGCTCACACTGGCTCATTCATACATGTTCACGGAAGTTCCCACACCTCCACTCAAGCGCACGGATCGAGCTCTGCCCCTGTGACATGGCAGGGACTCCGGGAGGATTCAGACAGGCCTGCCTGCGCGGAGCTCGCACACTCCCCGGGGACACGGGGACACGCGCTGGGTGCAGCTCATCCTCCTGAATCGGGGCGAGGCCGTGGAGCTGGGCCGTGAAGGTTGAGGAGCAGTGCTGTTGGGCGCGTTTCGGGAGGGGCAGCAGCCTGTGTGTGGACGTGGCCAAGGGGCTGGGAAGGCCTGGGACGGGCCCCCCGCTGGCCAGAGGTGAGCAATCTTAGGGACCCCTTATTGCCGGCTGTAATTCGTGTCCCTGAAGGGAGCCGGCTGCCCCAACCCGGGAGGCTTCCTCTGTAAACGCACAGTGACCTGTGGGCCCAGCACCTGCGGCTGACTGGAGCCGCCCTCCCCGTCCTTGTCTCTGCCGGCCCGGCGGGGGGCGGGGGGCATAGAGTCCCATTTTACAGGTGCAGAAGCTGAGCCCACAGAGGGGGAAAGTGGGCGGCTGCTCTTTGGCGGAGCCTGGAGTTTCCCTGGCCTGGACCCCAGAGTCTAGAGGTTGCAGGGGGAGGGCGGGAGGGGGGGAGGGGCTCCAGCTCTGGCACCCCGAGTCTTCTTGGGGAGGGGCTGGCCCTGTGGGACCGGATGGGGTGACAGGCCCAGCTGCCGGAGCCCGGGACCTACGATCATGCCCACTGGGCCTGGCCAAGGCCCACCCTGCTGGGCTGGCGCCTCTGTGGCTGAGCCCTCTCCAGGGTGCGCTGGGTGGGGGCTCTGGCCTGAGGGAGCGGGGTGGGGGTGGGGGTGGGGGGAGGACCGGGTGGCGGATTTGTGTTTCCACTTGATTTCCTCAGTTGTTTTCCAAGAGCAGAGCAGGATCCTGCGGGGCGGGCGGGCGGGGCGGCACCGGAAGGCGCTGCGGCCTGGCCGCCCGCCCTCCATGTGATCCCCTGCCTGACGACAGTGTCTCGTGGAAGGGCCTCGAGGCTTCCGTCCTACGCTCACCCGAGTGTGTGACGTGGGCCCGGGCACAGGGCCACGCTGGGTGACTTCCCGCGTGACCCGCGCTGTGCCCAGGGCCTTTCCATCCGGCCCAACACCTGTGACCGCTGCCTGACCCCCACTTTCCACACAGTCCTAGGGGCAGCACCTGGGTGGCCTGAAACCCAGGGACCCCAGTTCTCCCAGGTCCCTGCCTACCTCTCCAGCTGCCCCTCCCCCCCAGTTCCGTGGCCTGTTCCCCTTGCTCCTCCTCCTCCCGCCACCATTTCGGGGTGCTGCCTCGCCACCCGCAGGCCATTCATCCCTGACCTCCCAGGCCTGCCACGCTGGGCTCCCGTCCCCACTGTTATGTCTCCTGCCTTCTAGGTCCCCGGCCTCAGTCCCGGCCTCTGTCCTTTGTGCCTCCTCAGACCAGCACGAGTGGGTGGGCCACTCCCGGCTTCAGAATCTGCCGGCCCCTCCTGGCTGTGTGGTGGCAGGTGACCCCGGCCTTCTCTGGGCTACAGCTTCCTCCTCCGTGAAGTGGGGGTGACAATAGTGGAATCAGCCACCTCCCAGCGCCGGGTCTAAGGAGACGGAGGCGTCTGGCACAGAGTGAGTGGGTGGTGGTGGGGGCGCTAAGGGAAGAGCTCCAACAAGCCAGGCCTCTCTCGGAGCCTCAGCTACGGCACCAGCTGTGCATACTGACATTGCTCTGAGCCTCGGTTTCTCCTCTGTCAAATGGGCATAATAACAGTGCCTCCTCTTGGGACAGAATGAACTACTCCGGGGAGGACTCCCAACCAGTCTGGGGTTCAGAGAGGGCTCCTGGAGGGGGTGTGGGGCACAGCTCAGACGGAATCAGCCAGCACAGACACTGGGAGGCTCCTGGGGGGTGGGAGTGGGGCTGGGGGGGGGGGCGGCGCAGGGCTGGCAGAGGCTGGAGGTGGGAACTAGGAATTTACGCCTGAGGCTGGGGCGTGGAGGTGGGACTCGGGGGCTCTGGCCTAGGAGGAGCCGGGGCTTTCCAGGCTCCCACTCCAGTCTCCCCACCGCCCCAGCCAGGGGCTGACGTCACCTTTCCTCCTCGCCACCTGGTTCCCTCCGCTGTGCCTTTCCTTGTGCTGGGCCTGCCTACAAGCCCTCCTGCACCTGTGGCCTCTGCACACCCTGCCCATCCCCTAGCCCCGTGGTCGGCAAACCTCGGCTCGCGAGCCACATGCGGCTCTTTGGCCCCTTGAGTGTGGCTCTTCCACAAAATACCATGGCCTGGGCGAGTCTATTTTGCAGAAGTGGCATTTGAAGTTTAAGTTTAAAAAATTTGGCTCTCGCCCTGGCTGGTTTGGCTCAGTGGATAGAGCGTCGGCCTGCGGACTGAAGGGTCCCGGGTTTGATTCCGGTCAAGGGCATGTACCTTGGTTTCGGGCACATCCCCAGTAGGGGGTGTGCAGGAGGCAGCTGATCGATGTTTCTCTCTCATCGATGTTTCTAACTCTCTATCCCTCTCCCTTCCTCTCTGTAAAAAATTAATAAAATATAAAAAAATAAAAATAAAAAATGTGGCTCTCAAAAGAAATTTCAGTCGTTGTACTGTTGATATTTGGCTCTGTGACTAATGAGTGTGCCGACCGCGGCCTAGAGCACTAAAGCCGCCGCCTCCAGGAAGCCCTCCCTGCCCAGCATGGCCAGCTCTCCCCACTTCCCTCCTCCTCTCCCCTTCCTCTCCTGCTCTCATTTCCTCCTCTTTGCAGCGCTGTCTGCTGCCCAAATCCGCTCCGTTGGATCACGGTGTACACAGATCACGGTGTACACGGCGCACAGGCCTGGAACCCAGCAGGGGCCCCATGAGCACACATCACCACTGCCAAGAACAGCCCCCTGCAGGCTTCCCACCCACCCGGGGCCGCACCCCTTTCCCCTCCCTGGGGCTCACACCACCCTGAGGAGCTAGAAGGGATGGGCCCCTGTGACAGATGAGCATGCAGAGGCCCGAGAGGCCAGGGGCGGCCCGAGGGCCCACAGCAAGTCAGTGGGGGGCAGACAGGCACACAGGGGTCTCTCTCTCACCTGCCCAGGTGCCTGGCCCAGGTCTGGGGCCAGCCAGGGACGCGTTTCCTTTCTGTTCAGTTGGAACCCCTGAGTCTGACTTGCTTGTGTCCCTCGGGGCCACGTGGCCTCCCTCTCCTCCCCCCTGGCCCGTAGGCCATCTGAGGCTCCCTGGTACCATCCCTGCCTTGTTCTCCTTAGGAACCTGCCTCTGCTAAGGGAACGGGGCCCCATTCTTAGCACACAGTAGGGGGTGCAGTCAACTGTATTCCAGGGAGGATTGGACTGTAGGGCTAGAGGCTGGGCATCCGGTGGGCAGTGGCTACGAGGGGTGGGGCATGCCGTGTTTGGAGGTCCTGGTAGGTCTCCAGCTTTCACCTTTGACCTCCTACCGTTCATTCCCCCACGACAGCCAGAGAGTCCTTATTGAAATGGGGCTCAGACCACACCCTCCCCTGCTCCAAGCTCCCGCGGCCCCTCACCCCAGGCTCCTCCAGCATTCCCACGAGGCCTGAGCCCCTTTCCCTTCGCTCCCCTCCCTCGCTCTGCTGCGGCCACTCTGGCCCCCTCCCGGCACGCCCCCCCTCAGGGCCTTGGCCTGAGCTGCCCCCACTGTCTGGAACATTCTTGCCCCGGGCAGTCTTCCTCTTCATCCGGACCTTTGTCAGATGCCGTGCCCTCGGGGGCCTTCCCGATCTCCTGTACACCCTCCCTCACCCTCTCCCTGTACCCGCCTCGCTGCCACCACGGAGCGTGGCCGCCTGCCATTCGTTTGTATATTTATGTGTCCACGTCCCTGACAAGAACATCGCTCCCTGAGGGCAGGAGTGGCCAGTGCTCAACACACATTTGTGCAAGGAGGGAAGGAAGGAGGGAGGGAGGGAGGGAAGGAAGGAGGGAGGGAGGGAGGGAGGGAAGGAAGGAAGGGAGGGAAGGGAAGGAAGGAGGGAGGGAGGAGGGAAAGAAGGAAGGGCGGGAGGGAAAGAAGGAGGGAGGAAGGGAAGGAAGGAAGGAAGGGGGGAAGGAAGGAGGGAGGGAGGGAAGGAAGGAGGGAGGGAGGGAAGGAAGGAAGGAAGGAAAGAAGGAAGGAAGGAAGGAGGGAGGGTAGGAAGGAAGGAAGGAAGGAGGGAGGGAGGGAGGGAGGGAGGGAGGGAGGGAGGGAAGGGAGGGAAGGGAAGGAAGGAAGGAAGGAAGGAAGGAGAAAGGAAAGGAGGGAGGGAAGGGAAGGAAGGAAGGAAGGAAGGAAGGAAGGAAGGAAAGAAGGAAGGAAGGGAGGAAGAGAGGGAAAGAGGGAGGGAGGGAGGAGGAAAGAAGGAAGGAAGGAAGGAAGGAAGGAAGGAAGGAAGGAAGGAAGGAAGGAAGGAAGGGAAAGGGAGGGGAGGGGAGGGGAGGGGCCTCTTCTGCTGCCCGGAGCAACCTGCCCTTTCATTTTCATTCCTGGAGAGGCTCCCCTGTGGCCCTGGGGGAGGTGGTTTTGGGACAAGGGGCGGGACAGGGGGACAGGCGTGCACGTGGCCGGGGCCCAGCAGGGAGGCCGGAGGGACTGCCCGGTCACTCGCTGGTGACCACACGTGCCTCCGGGGCCGGACAGGGCTGCGGGCAGAGGCGGGGCGGGGAGAAAGCCAGGTGGGGAGCGAAGGGATTCAGTTAAATGTCAGGAAAGGCTTTGTAACAAAGGAAACTACAGGCCGGAAGGGGTTCCTCTGGAGGAAAGACCGTCAGCAGAGGAGGCCCCGGAGGGGTGGCCCTGGGACCCACTGAGGCCGGAGGCAGAAGGATCCGGAAGGAGGGAGGGGCCGGAGGCTGGTGCCGCCCAGAGCCTGGAGCCCCGGCTCGCCCTCCGGCCAGGCCTGGGGGGAGGCCACGCTCCATCCCGTCCTCGGGCTGCCGGACCCAGCCACGGCCACGGCCACGGCCACGCTGGGGCTCGGTCCACCGCTCCGGGCCCAGCCCCGCGCCCACCGGCCGCCCGCGCCCATGGGGTTAAGGCCCCTCCGCTCTCCACGCTGTTTTCCAAGCGCAGAGAATGGCTCTCTTGTTACCAACATGGCTCCCGGGCATTGGGTAACCTCCTCTTCCCGGCGCCACAAAGGGGCCTTTTGTTCCCCTCCCTGCCCCTCTCCGTCTTCCCGGCCCCCGCCCCCCACTCCCGCTCCCCCGCCCGCTGCGCCCCGGGCTGCGGGACTGACCGTGGCCGGGCCGTGGCGCCCTCACCCGCAGGCCCCGGGCGCCGATGGGCCTTGCGGCCACGGCCATGTTGAGAGCGGCCACGCCCGAGTCCCCAGCTTCTGTGGGGACACATGGGGGGGCTGGGCTCAGCGTGACACCCTGTCCCCTGGGAGAGGGGGCCCTCCCTGCCCCCAGCCCCCACCAGGCACCTCCCTGCCCTGAGACCAGGCGGGCGCCTTCCCACCACCCTCTCCCTCTGTCCGCGGAGGTGGGAGGAACCCCATTTCCCGGAGGTGGAGACTGAGGCTCAGGGGTAAGTGTCTGTCTGTCCCCGTGGCTCAGGGAGCCGGGCAGCAGCTGGGCCGAGCCCTGTGCTTCTCCCCGAAACCCCTCCCAAAAATGAGCCCTCGGACTATGCCCAGGCCCGTGGGAAACGCCCAAATGGGCCTGAGTCTCCAGCGAAAGTCCCAAACCCAATTTCCTGGAAGTTTTTTGTTTTTTTCAATATATTTCTTTTACTGATTTCAGAGCAGAAGGGAGAGGGAGAGAGAGATAGAAACATCAATGGTGAGAGAGAATCATTGATTGGCTGCCTCCTGCACAACCACCACTGGGGATGGAGCCTGCAACCTGGGCATGTGCCCTTGGCCAGAATCAAACCTGGGACCCTTCAGTCTGCAGGCCGACGCTCTATCCACTGAGCCAAACCGAGTAGGGCTCCTGGAAGTTTTTGAAAACTTTCTAAAGCCTGGTCCCTCGGCACATGGCTGTGTCTGAGAGGGGCGTGTTAGGAAGCCGGTGAGATATGGGAAGGTCTGCTCTCTGGGAAGGCAGTCTCTGACCACTGTCCCCTCCCTACAGCCCTGCAAGGCAGGCAGGGACGGGCTGATGAGGCCATTTTCCAGGTCAGGAAACTGAGGCACAGAGAAGATACACAGCCAGGACTTGGGCCCACCCAGCTGACTCTGGCTCTGGTTCTGGGCCATGGCCCACCACCCCTTGCGAGGCCGGCGTCCTGGGCAGGGACGTGGGCGCTCACAGAGCTCCAGCCCCTCGTCTGGAATCACAGAAGCCCGGGAGCCCGGAGGAGGAGGTGCTTGGGAGAGGAGCACAGCCCCTGCTCCTGCAGTACCGCGTGGCGCCGGCAGGGTGCGCTCACGGTGACCACCCACCGCGCTGGGGCCGGGCCTTAGGGCTGCGGGGAGAAGAGGCAGAATCCATGGACTTGGTGATGATGGGAAGAGGGCTGGAGGGGCGAGGAAGAGGGAGAGCTACTCAGAGTAAAGTGAGGAGCCACAGGCCAGGAGAGACAAGGCAGTAAAGAGCCCTGGGAGCTCAGTGCCCAGCGGAGGGTGAGGGAGGAGGGCAGGGCAGGCGGCTGGGAGGAAGGGCACTGGGTGGAGATGCCCAGGGGGCTGGCGCCTAGGAGAGGGGGCTGGGCTGGGGATGCGGCCGAGGCCGAAATGAGTTCAGAGTGGAAGGCGTGGGGGCAGGTGAGGAGCCCCAGCCGCTGGAGATGTTGTCAAGTAATAATGACAGTGAGCATCACATTGCATTCAGTCTGTGCCAGACACCCTCCTCCGCCCTGTGTGACCTTATCCAAACCCTCCCAGCACCCCCCTCGAGGCCGCAGCAGGGCATCCCCATGTTATGGGTGAGGAAACTCGGGCAAGAGAAGTTGAGTCTGGAGTTCCAGGACAGGCCCATCGGTAGAGACAGGAAGTAGATGAGTGGTTGCCTAGGGGAGGTTGGGGGTGGAGGGTAGAGGGGATGGCTAAAGCGCAGGGTTTCTTTCTGGGGTGATAACAATGTTCTAAAATGATCGGGGTGATGGTTGTACAGCGCTGTGAACATACTAAAGGACATTGCACTGTGGACTGTGCATGTGTGAATGTGTGGTAAGTGAATTCCATCTCAATGAAGCTGTTGCTAGAGGGAGGGCAGGGCTTGGCCTCCTGACTCTGGCTTGCTGGGGGGTTGAGGGGGGGGCGGGGAGGCAGGCAGGGGTGCAGGAAGCCTGGGCGCGGGGAGTGTGCTGTCTGGGGAGACCTGGGCATTCCTTGGGGTTTGTAAGTCCAGGGAAACAGTTGTTAAAACTTAAAAATTTGTGCCCAGCCGGCCTGGCTCAGTGGTTGAGTGTCGACCTATGAACCAGGAGGTCATGGTTCGATTCCAGGTCAGGGCACATGCCCAGGTTTCGGGCTTGATCCCCAGTGTGGGGTGTGCAGGAGGCGGCTGATGGATGGTTCTCTCTCATCATTGATGTTCTCTCTCATCGTTGATGTTTCTCTCTCTCTCTCCCTCTCCCTTCCTCTCTGAAATCAATACAAATACGTTTTTTAAAAAACTTAAACATTTGTAAGAGGTCAATCTTATGTTAAGTATTCTTATCACAAGACAAACACAAACCGAGTTGCTACGTGGTCTTGTTGCCGATGTTGCTGACAGCCTGCTTCACGGGAGGACACAGAGCCGGCACGTGACCACAGGACACCGCCGGGCGCCCGGGGGCCGCTGAGCAAAGGGCCCGGGCGCTCTCCTGGCTCAGCTGCTGCTGCAGTGACTCGGTACGGAGGGAGGCCACACTTGTCCGACTCTGTCACAGCACACCAGGTGCGCATACATGGTTGCGCGCGGACAGGTCTATTGCAACACGTCCAATAGTGACCAGCGGGCCACCTTACAGGGAATTGGACAAACGAATCATAGCACGTTCCTAGGGCAGAATACGATACGGCCACTAAAAATGGTGCTTATGAAGCTTCTTAATGACATAGGAAATGTGTTTGGTATATTTATGCTTAAGTAAAATCCCCGGACATAAGTGATATATGCAAACATGCAACTTTAATAAAAACTACATGCTGTGAGTTCCAGGTCATCTAAAAAGTATAGGGGAAAAAACCACAAAGGAAACACAAAAATGCCCACCTTAGCTATATATTTAGGTGGTGGGACATTGTGATTTAAAAATTTTTTAGTGCTTTGTATTTTATGGTATTTCCATATTTCTACAGTAAACACTTTCGCATCTCAAAGCGATTTGAAACGAGGCATGGAGCGCGCCGTGTGTTTAAGAGAGTCCCATCCTCCGGAAAACCTCCGGTGGACCTTCCAGACCGCGGCGGCCATTGTGTATGCTCAGCCCGAGGCCAGGAGCTTGAATAGGAATGCATTTGGCTGCAAATAACAGGAAATCCAGCTGGGGGGCCGGCGATGCTTCCTCCCTGCAACAGGAAGTCCCTGTTAGGCTACTCTGGCCGATGGGCTCAGCCTCGCTGTTGAAGACACTGCCACTGCTGAAAGTGGCCTGTGATTCACCCGGGAAGCATCTCTTCAAGCCCCTGCCTCCCGTCAGTGTCAACATTGTGGGGCCCAGAACAGCCTCTGCACACACCCCTGCCCGCCAGGTGACGGGGAGCCGGCAGAGAGCCCGGTGGAGGTGTCTGCTCGTCCAGCCCGTCCTCCAGGTCCCATCTGGGGGCTGGGACCGGGCAGCCCAGTGCAGGGCCTGCTTGCGAGGAAGGGACCTGCCTGAGGACCACGGAGGGATGAATGCATGGGTGGACGGAGGCAGGATTAGGACCTGGCTCTCGGCTCTCTTGCTCCCCGAGAGAGAAACTGCCACGTCTACACATGGAACGTGGTGGCCTGTGAGCCCTGGGAGACCTGGCCCTGCCGCCCCCTGGGCCTCCTTTCCCGCCACGGACCTGCGTGGCTCCCACACACTGCGCTGCCTTTACTCTGAGCCTTTGGTGGTGCTGTTCTCTCTTCCAGGAACGCCTTTCCTTGCTGCCCCACCTGCTTCGGTCTCACTTCCACTCACTTGTTTAGAAGGAGCCCCAGCGTCACCTCCCTCTGGAAGCCCCCCGGGCCTGCTGGCTGGTCTAGGGGATCCCCTTCTGACACCCTTAGCACTCGGTGCCTATGGAATGCACGGCGCTTGGTCAGACTGCCCTGTCCACAGCCCGTGAGCCCCTCGAGGGAGGGCTGCATGCGATTCGCCTCAGCGTGGAGCTGGCCCGCGTGGGGACACGTGAGCAGGAAGTCCCGGGACCTGCTCCTGAGGAGAGCCGTGACCGAGTCACCCTGTTTCCCGGCCGCAATGCAGGAGGGCTGGGCTCTGTCAGGCCATCTCTGAGGACCTAGTCGCCCAGGAGGCGGGCAGCCAAGCCAGCCTGAGGCCCCTGTGGGAGGGAACAGGGGGGACGTGGAGCAGCGGGAGTGGGGGCTGCATCTGGGCCACAGCAGACCAGACCCCACCGAAGAGGCTGGCCTGGCGTCCCTACAGCAGGGAGGGCCCCAGCCGTCATCAAAGGCCAGCGGGGCCCCTGCCGCGGACGATGACTGGGAGGGATGACTGGGAGGGGGAGGGGCGGGCCCTGGGGCAGCGAAAGCTCTGCGGCTGCCAGACAGGCAGGCCATCCGTCAGCCCGAGCACAATGGGGTCATTAACCCCTGCCCCTGCCCCCTTTGAGCCACTTCCTTTGGAGGGCTACCCCCACCCCACCCCACCCCACCCCCAAGGAGAAGGGGGGAATTCTGTTAAGTCTCCCTCTTCAATGAGGGCCCAGCAGCGATGTCACAGCTCTGGGGCCCTTCCGAAGCTCAGGGTCCCTGTTCCCTGGCTCCCATCCTCTGAAGCTGCCTGGGGGCCGTGGTGCCCGCCAGCCTCCGCCCCCACAGGAGCACCCCTCCAGCCAAAGCAGTGTGTACGGGAGGGGGAGGGCGACCCAGGGAGACAGAGAGAGAGGCACTTCAGGTCAGAGACGGAGCCCTTTCCATTGTCACGGTAAATTCACATGGGCCAGTCCCACTTGTGAAACTCGATGCAAGAACCCCAAATAAAACATTAACAAAACAAGCCCAGCAATGCATGAAAAGGTTATAGACATCAGGGCAGAATTGGGTTTATCCTAGAAATGTATTTTTACATTTGGAAATCTATTAACGCTATTTATCATGTTCATAGGTTAAAGGAGAGAAGTCATATGATCATCTTGGCACTGGCCATTCATTTCAACACCTACTTATGATAAAAATGTCTGAGCAAACTTGGAATAGAAAGAAACTTCCTTGAACGGATCAAGATCATCTACAAAAACCAGTACCAACATGGCTTTTAAAGGGGCAGCGGACACATTCCTTAAAATCAGGGACAAGGTGAGTTTGCCCTCATCCATGCATCTTTTTGGTATTGTCCTGGGATCCAGGCTGGCTGGGGCAGGAGGACGTGAAAAACAACAACAAGGTGTAAGGATTGGAAAGGAAGAAGCAAAACGGGCATTATCTGCAGATGATACGATTGTCTATATAGAAAACCCCAAGTAACGCACAGGCCAATTATTGGAGCTGTGAAAAAATTCAGCAGAGATAGAGATATAGGATAGTCCCATACCAAATCAACATAAAAAACGAAATGCTACAAAATATGCATGAACCTTGGGAATATTATGCTAAAGAAGTCAGACACAAAAGCCACATGTTACGCGACTCCGTTTATAGGAAAAGCCTAGAATAGGCAAATCCCCAGAGACAGAAAGCGAGCTAACAGTGGCCAGGCGCCACGGACAGGGGGACGGGGACTGACTGCCAATGGGAAAGGTTTCTTTTCAGCCGGATGAGAACATTCTGGAATTAGGTTGTGGCCATGGTTGTATGGCCTTGTCACTGTGCTAAAACCTACTGAACTGTACTCTTAACCATGACGAGTTCTATGGAGTGTAAATTATATCTCAATAAAAATTGCATCTATATGCTCTGGCCAGGTGGCTCTGTTGGTTGGAGCGTCCTTCTGTACATCAAAAAGGTCGGGGGTTTGATTCCAAGTCAGGGCACACACCCAGGTTTCTATCCCACATCAGATCAACAAAGCATCATTTAAAAAAATCCTCCTTTACAAAAACAAAAGTTAAATCTAACGAAATAGTTACAGAGAAAAACATAAAATGTTACTGAGGTACAGCCTCTCCGGAAGATAGTTTGACAGTTTCTTAGAAAAGGAAACATCTGCCCTGGCCAGTGTGGCTCAGTGGATAGAGCATCAGCCTACGGACCAAAGGGTCCCAGGTTTGATTCCAGCCAAGGGCACGTACCTCGGTTGCAGGCTCCTCCCCGGCCCAGGCCCGGGTCAGGGCTCATGCAGGAGGCAACCGATCAATGTGTTTCTCTCACATCGATGTTTCTCTCCATCTCCCCTCTCTCCTCCACCCTC
Organism: Eptesicus fuscus; assembly: GCF_027574615.1. Lineage (NCBI taxonomy): Eukaryota > Metazoa > Chordata > Mammalia > Chiroptera > Vespertilionidae > Eptesicus > Eptesicus fuscus. The sequence goes on from NC_072479.1 coordinate 101,343,896, forward strand.
TCTAGAAAAAGCTATGGAAAAATATCCTCAAAAAATATCCTCGGGTGAGGATTTAAAAAAGCAGAGGAAACATCCACTTGCCACATGACCCAGCTGCCACACTTGTGGGCATTTATTACAGAGAAACAACACTTCGTATTCGCGTGGAAACATGTGCACGATTGTGCACAGTCGCTTCATTTGTAATAGTCAAAAACTGGAAACCGCCTAGATGCCCTTCAAAGCATGACTAGTTAAAAACTCAGCACACCCAGGCCACCGAGAACCCCTCGACAATGACAAGGAACTAAGTTGCAGCAGGAAGAGGGAGAGGAGCCGGGTGTCACGTCAGTGAGTAGCTGACAGTCGGGGGTCGTGGTGGGGGCAGGTCTGTGTCTTGATTGTGGGGAATCCACACAGAGGATGAAACTGCACAGAACACACACACACACACACACACACACACACACGAATGCATGTAACACCCGTGCAGCCTGAACCAGGTCTGCATAAGGTGCCAATGCCAACTTCCTGGTTTGGGGAAAGCGCTGTGGTGCTGTGAGGCGTCACCACGGGAGGGCCTATTGTTGCAACTTCCTGTCCATCTATAATCATTTGGAAACAAAAAGTAAGACAAGAAACATGGTTGGACGATATTGAAGAGGATCCCAAAGATTTGCTTGGAAGTAATGAGCGCCGGGACGGAGGACGGGCAGCGCGGGGCGGGGCTACGGCTGACCGTGGAGCGGCCACGGGCCAGTGGCGAGGCTGGGTGTTGGGTAGAAACCTCTTCTCTCTAATATTGCACATTCGAAAAGCTCCCTCATAAAACGCAGAGACAATAAATGCAGAGGGTCAGCCATGAGCTTGCCTAGGGAGACTCAGTATCATAAAGAACTCAGTTCTTCTCAATTAATGTCTGGATTCCATTCGGTCTTGATCCACTCTCACTCTGCCCTCCCCCGGTGCCCCCCCCCCCCCCCCCGTAGGTTTTTGGTGAAGTTTGTCAAGATGCTTCTAAAAGCAGTGAGGCAGGGCAGAGCACTAAGAGCAGTTGGAGCTCCTGAGGAAGAAGGGCGGGCACTGCCCCCCAATAGGGCTTATCATGAAGCTCTGTGTGGTGGTTACGGTCCAAGGTGGACAGCCAGATGGGGGGCAAAACAGAGGACCCGACACGGATGGATGCTGAGGGCGGGGCCGGGGCAGATCAGAGGCCAAAGAGGGAGAAGACAGTCACATTGGCATCACGGGGCAGTTCCCGTGGGGCTGGCTTGGCTCAGCATCCCAAGACCATCCCACAGCTGGGGAGGCTCTGGGCCTGGCTCTTCCCAGCCCCGTGTCTGGTTCCTGCTCTCCGGTGCCCTGGCCTCTGCATGGTCCCTGAGGTCCCAGCTGAGTTGGAGAACTCCCGACCGACAAAGAGAAAGAGGGAGGATGACAGAGAGTGAGAGTAAGAGCAGAAAAGGGAGAGAGAGGACTGGAGAGCAGAGAGCCGGTTACTCTGCAGACAGCACACTGCTAGGACAGGATGGAACAATCGGGCCCTGTCCCTCTCCTCCACCCCCGTCCCCCTCCCCCCGCCCCAGGCTCCCACAGCTTTCATCACTGACCTCACCCAGGGGCAGAGAGCTAGGCGAGGGGGAGGGGAGGTCAAGGGTCAGCCCATTACATGCCAAGCAAAGCCAGGAATAGAGCTGCTTTGGGGGTGGTTGGGGGGGACTCAGGGCCCCATGGAAGCCCACATCCCACCTCTGGCCAGAGGCAGCCTGGAGGCGGTTGAGAAGAGCGGGAGAGCTGCCCGGTACCCCAAGGGCAGTGGGTCCATGGCTCCATCAAAGCTGGAGGGGGCTTCTGGGAGTTTGCAGATGCCTCTGAGCAATGCCCTTCCCCTCCTCAGCCCCTGCCACCCAGTGAGTGGGAGAAGCGTCTGGCCCCACAGACCCGCCATCCCGAGGCTGGCCCTCCCAGCCAGGGCTCCCTTCCGCCTCCCAGTCCAGCTTCCCAGTCACTCAGCTCCTGTCCCTGCTCCCGACCCTGCTTCAGACTCAGGGAGGAGGAGATGAGGCCACCACCGCGCCTGCCCGTGGCTTCAGCCAGCACACGGGTACAACCGCTCCGGCCTCTGCTGGCGTCATAGTAATAGTGATAATGATGGGAAATGAGTAGAGAGTGTTACACTGTTATGGCAATAGAAAACAATTAGAGTGTTATAGGAAATTAGAACCATTATTTTTTGTGAAATACTTGTGTATGGCCAAGCCCTAGCTGCACCATGTAGATAAGACCATAGCTGAATGCTGCCCTGAGGAATGATGTGTGTAAACCTGATAGACACCTTCTGAGCCGACACTGACTGATAACCAGCTTGTGCTCTGGTTAGCACTTGTGTGATAACGTATGCTACTGATAGCCACCTGGACTGCCGTGGGCCAGAACAGGCTTAAAAACGGTCCGCGGCTTCAGACATCAATCATCCTCCTGATTCACGCTCCACGTGGCCTTGCTACACACCAGACAGCAGAAGAACGGCCGAACCTCTGATGGCGAGACTTCGGTCGCCCTCCTCCCGCTGACTCGACCCAACCAGACGGCCAGCCACCCAAAGACGGAATCGCTGCTGCCCGCAGAGGACACCACTCTCCCCCGGGGACCCCGTTAAGCCTGAGCCCACGGCACCAGGAGCCTTGTGAGTAATAAAGTGCTGTGTGATTTGCAGCTGCATATTCGTGTGTGGCTTAGCTCCTCCGGCAGTCTTAACTGTGTTAATGTAAGGTCGGGTGATGACGCCTACCCTCGGCCCTGCTTCCTTAGAGTAGCCTCTTCGCTGGCAACTACTTAATGTCCGAACACCTGCCCGGTTAAGCTTATCTCAAGGGACGCCTTGGATAACGCCCCATATACTCTACTCCGACAAGCTCCCACGAGTCCACAACCCTGCCCTTTCCCACTGGGCTCCCGTTAGAGTTGGGGCCTCTCCTGATGCTCTGAAGTGGGAGGTTGTTACCTGGGTTCACCTGCCTCTCCCACGCGTGTCAGGGCCAGACCTTGTTTTCCTGTTCTCTGATTGGCACTATTTGTTGAATGAACGAATGCAGGCAGGGCCAGCCCCACCTCTAGGGGCTCTGGTGAGCTTCCCAGGAGACAATGAATGGAAGCCTCCTCTCCAGGCTCGATGCATAGTGAAGGCCCAGGAAGTGCTGGCGGCTAGCAGTACTGTCATCATCTGTTTGATTTAAAAACCCATGCTCTAGATCTCTATGCTGATGATTAACTGAGCCAAATTCCACCCACCAACCCCTGGTTTCTTGACCTTTAAGGGGGCTGCGAAGCCAGGGGTGAGTCAGGCCTGGGGCTACAGCCGCGCTAAAGGTCAGGCACGTCAGACACAGCACGGCACATGGATACCCAGCCTCATCCGTCGCCTACCGACTACAAAGACTCGTGGTCTCTCCCTGAGCTGGGCGGGGTGGTGGCAATGACAGGAGTGGGAAGGTGGGGGTGGTGTACAGCTCATGCAGCTCCAGTCCTCAGGGGTGTTTCTCTGAATGGCCACTTGGTGGCAGCACGTCCCCAGGAATATGGGGTTGAGGGGCCATCTTTTGCCATTGAATCTGAGGCTCAGGAACTGAGGGAGGAAGGATGGAGGGAACCCAGGCCCAGAGAGAAGGTTGGGACTGGCCCAGGGTCACACAGCTTTCAGTGGCAGGCCAGGGCCAGGTGAGAGGTCACTGCCTGCCTGGGAGCAGAGCCGGGGAGGAGGAGGAGAGCAAGCTTGGAGAGTGAGGGCGTCCTGGAAGTGGGTGGATGTTCTCACCTCAATTTCAACCCCTGGAATCCTACCCGTCTGGAAGAAGGTGCTCAAACCTCCCCTCTGAGACCCTTGTTGACCCCTCTCACCTGTGACTCTGGCAAAGGTGGCAGTTCTCCCCATGCCCTTGGATGGTGACCTCATCCCCCTGTCACTGTGCCCTGTCACTGTCTGTCTTCACCCCTCCCCTGCCACAGTGACTTCCTGAGAACAGGGACTGTACCGTGCACCCCCTACTGCCTGTACCACTGTGCCCTCTGCCTGCCCCTCTGCCTGTCACCCTGCCCCTCTTTGTGGCCTGGGAACCACCAGCACGTCCTTCAGGACTCAGCTGAGATGTCACTTCCTCCAGGAAGCCTTCCCAGCCTTTGGCTCCTGCTGATGGGGAGGCCTCTGGGGCAGGGTTGTTGGTGGACCTGAACGGGCCCCCCGAGTGTACACAGACACTGTGCATCCTGAGCCTCTGACAGTGCTCCATCACAGTTGGCCCTGAAGCTGCCCGTGGGGCTTTGTGAAAATGCAGCCTTCTAGTTCCTCAGAGACTCCACACACAGGACGGTGACAGAGCCCAGGACTCTGCACAGGGACACCTCCCTGAGGAGCCTGAGGCAGGGCCCGGCCATCTGGAGGCCCTTTCAGTGTGCCATCGGCCCTGCCCTCTGGAGTAGTTGGGCAAAATGATTATAACGAGGGGACAATAAAAACCTGACACTGCCGAAACCGGTTTGGCTCAGTGGATAGAGCGTCGGCCTGCGGACTCAAGGGTCCCAGGTTCGATTCCGGTCAAGGGCATGTACCTTGGTTGCGGGCACATCCCCAGTAGGCGGTGTGCAAGAGGCAGCTGATCGATGTTTCTAACTCTCTATCCCTCTCTCTTCCTCTCTGTAAAAAAATCAATAAAATATATATTTTTTAAAAAGATATAAAACAAACAAACAAACAAACAAAAACCTGACACCTGTGCCAGGTGAGTCACTAACAAAACACACTCACACCCATTTCTCCCTTTAATCTCCATCCTTAGAACTGCTATCTTGGGGGGGGGGGATCACCATCCCCAGTTTACAGATACCCAAGGCTCAGAGGCAATGGGCGATTTGCCCCAAATCCCCCAGCTACAAACTAGCAGACCTGGAGTTTGGTCTGGGGATGTGCTGAGGAGGCAGAGTGCAAGCTGTGTTAAAGCTCCTAGGTTTGGAAATTGCTGTTTGCTGAAGATCACAATTCCAAAACTCAGGACATATATACTTGGTCTTATGTCCCAGGGGTCTGGTGATCCCTGTGGAGGAAGCTCAAGCTACTGACTGCCACTGTCCCGGTTCAGGCCCTGGTCATCTCGTTCCCTCTCTGTCCATCCATGTCCTCTCCTCCCGGGCCCGGAAAACGTCCCATTTCATATAAGGTCACAGCTATTTTGATGCATTTCATCCTCAGTCAGATATTGTTCTCTGTGGGAGATCAAAGGGCAAGACCTGCCGCCAGAGGCCCCCTGTCCAGCTGGGGAGACAAGAATGCTTACTTTGGTGATGGAACAAGGCACTCCAACTCTCTTTCCTCTCAAATAAATTCATGGTTCCAACCTCACACTTTAATTGGCTGGAACATGTTCCAGGCTGTGTGGGCTGACCCTGGAGACCCCTCCACTGACAACATAAAGTGGGTCAATATTTTCATTCTAACAGGCATTATAAAGCAACCTGATTTCTTTTTTGTCACGGTGACCCCTGTTGATAGAGACCTAGCATCCTATGGAAGGGTATAAAGTCGGTGCCTAAGAGGAAGAGAGACAGGGTCATGGAGAACTTTAAAATCCTGTGGAGGTGACCTGGACTGCAGAGCAGTGGGTCCATGGGAAGGTTGTTGCTATTGTGGCATCTGCACATCTGATGAGGCTCAGATTAGCTCCCTAAGAGAGTGGGTGGGGCTCCCATCAGGCTTTGGGATACTAGGATAATCATCTTTCTGCACCTCTCCTTCTCCCTACACCCCTGGCAGCTAGGGAAGGAAGCTGGACAGGCCTGGGCCCATGCTTCCTGGGTGAGGTGGATGCCAGGGCTGTGGCTCTGGGAGCACCAGCCCCCTGGGGGGGACCCGCTATACACAACAGCAGTGGCAGCAGAGGCTGGCGGGGAGATGAGATTCAGACTCCTTGGCTGGGAAGCACTGATGGCATTTCCTGGCCCTCAGTGGGACTCCAGGGGGCTGTTCCTCAGGGCTAACACAGGAGATGGGGTGTGAGGAACCTCTCACCAAATACCATAGAAAGCAGCTGCCTCGGCGCTTAGCTTGCACATGGGGCAAGGAGGCCTATAAAGAGGAGGGAAGGTAACTTGTCCAGTCTGTCCATAGCAGATCTACTGAACACAGGTGTGCACGTGTTAAAAGGGCGCTGGAGGAGGCGGCAGTCTCAAACTCAAGATCTGAATCTTAGACCAGATCTCGGATGGGTGGCTCTGGATCAAATCCCTTCCCCTCTTCTTGCATTTAGGTTCTTGGTTTGCAAAACCGGGGTTAGGCTGCCTCGGACACTGTCATTGTAGTAGAGGAGTCACAGCATGACAGGGCAGGGCGCTGGAAATGTGGAAGGGTTGGTAGGTCATCGGACTTCGCCCAAAGTCTCCCCAGCCAAGGATGCTTCCGTTGCCACGGCAACCGCCCTGCCGGCGTGGTCCCCGGCGTCCCGCTGAGGACGCTGGGAAGAGCCCTGCCCTTACCAAGATGGCGGCGGCCTCTGGGCAAGGGGCGGGGTCGAGCGCTGCCGGCCTGTCCAGACCTTCCCTCTGTTTCCGCTTTCCCAGGCTAACGGCGAACTTCCGTTCATACCGGTTCTCTTTCCTGGTTCCGGGAGCCCCGGGAGCCTGGGAGGGGAGGGTTGCCTGCAGGGATCGGGGCAAATACCCAGAGAGGGAAGGCATGACTTCCGCGTCCCTCCGGAAGTGACGCGACAGTCGCGGCCGCCGACAGGTGGAACGGCAGGTGGGTTCAGGTGCCAGCCTGGCCCGGACCGACTGTGGGGCCGGCGCTTCCGGTGAGCCACAGAGGCTGCTCCCAAGGGCCTGGAGACTCGTGGGCGGGCTCTGGGACCTGCGCCCGTCGCCCTGGCCTGGAGTCCCCCCCTGTTCTTAGTAAGAATCACCTACCCACCCGCCGGGACTCCCCCCAGCCGGGACTCCCCCCGCCCCCGCCGGCCCGAGGGGAGGGGGGCCAGGGTTGCCCGGGCTGGGGGAGGCATCTAGGCACTTCGGTTCCCTAAGCCCTACGCTCTTTTCTCTCCCGGATCCAGTTCTCTGTGCCCCTGCCGAGCTGGGCAGTTAGCCCGCCCACCTCAGCTCTCGGAACCATGTTTGCAGACTTGGATTATGAAATCGAAGAGGATAAACTGTGAGTACTTTGTTCCCCCAAGTCCCCAAAGTGCAGGCGCCCCAGGCCCCCCAGATCCCCTTACTTCCCAGGCCCACCCAACCGTGCTTCCCAGCGGACAAGGTCTTGTCCTGGAGCTGAATGGCCCCTTCCCTTCCAGGAGCTCACCGTCCTTGGGGGCGTGGACTCACTGACAGGCCATTACAGTTCGGGCCACGAGGGCCCTGCTGGAGAAGGGCCTGGCTGCACGGGGAGGAGAGCAGATGGAGCAGGGGGTCAGGGAGGCTTCGCAGAGGGGAGGGCAGTTGAGCCAGGTTTGAAGGACGAATAGGAATATCAAGCAAACTGCCTTCCCCAGTGTAGACAGTTAGTGGGACAGGTTTTCAAAAGTTCTGCTCGCCTCCTTGGGAGACGAATCCTCCCTCAGAGCAAGGACTGGGTCAGGTGCCTTTTTGTGTCCTCAGCACTTTGTAAGGTGCTCGGCGTCTGTAGTTGTTAGCAAACATTTGTTGAATGAATGAGTGAGTAAATGAGAATACTTACTGCAAAGCATAAGTAAGTGCTCACTTCTAGTGAACACTGAGCGGTAATGAGCAAAGCCGCTGAGAGATGGGTGATGGGTAGTTTAACAGGAGTCTTCCCAGAGGACGAGACCATCATGTCCCATCTGCACCCGAGGAGGTGACAAGTCTGACTCTAACCTCAGGGGTGGAATGAAGCACAGGGCAGGGGGCCTGTTTTTAGGGAGTGCTTGCTATGGGCAGCGTTGGTGTTAAATGTCTTTGGGCACTTTCTTACGGGAACTCTGCTAACGTAGCCGTTTAGTCCATGTTATTGGACGGATGCGGAAACGGAGATGCAGAGAGGGTGACTGACCCAGTCCCAAGCTGATCCATGGCACAGCTGGGATGTCATCCCGCATCTGTGTGGCTCCAGGAGCTGTGCACGTCCCACCAGATGCTGTCCCTGTGGCCAAGGGTGAAAGCAAAGGCGGCGCAGCAGGTGGAGCCTCTTGGGGCTTTCGCAGGCCTGTCCCCTTCCCCGTCCCTCCAGTCCCCCTTCCTCCGGGAGACTCAGCCTCGGGTGCTTGTCTTTCTAGCGGAATCCCTACTGTGCCTGGGAAGGTGACCCTGCAGAAGGACGCTCAGAACCTGATCGGGATCAGCATCGGAGGAGGGGCCCAGTACTGTCCCTGCCTCTATATCGTCCAGGTATTGGGTGCTCCGGGGTGGGGGTGGGGTGAGGTCCTGGAGGGGGCGGGCCACCTCCTACTTGGGCATGACCAAGGCAGGTTCCTTTCTCTACTCTGCAGAGCTGGCTCCTTCTCATTCTGGAGGTCTGCCCTCCTAGGAGAGGCCGTCCTGGCCACCCCCTCTCCACAGGTCTGCCCTCGTCTTTCTCTGTGATTTCAGTCTCTCCTTTTCCTTCTGGGCACTTACCTCCATCTGTCACTGGGGGTTTGCTCTTTGGTGGTTCCGTATCTGGTTGCTTTTTCAGACTCTGTATTGTGAGGCAGGGCCCAGGTTGCTTTTCGCAGCAGTCAGCTCCTGGTGTAACACCTGACAAAGAGTGGACCCTCAATGCAATATCGTTAATGAATCAACAAAGCTGTCAGCCGTTGGTGCTCGCACAAGTGAAGTGTAGTGGAAAGACTACAAGACTATGACATAACATTGGCCTGAGTTCAAATGCAAGCTTCTCTGCTTATTAGCAAGTTAATTAACCTCCCTGGGCCTCAGTTTCTTCACCTGGAAAGTGGGTATATAAAATATGTAAAGATGAGCATCTTCAGGTTGCTGGGAAGATTAAATAAAATGACATAACGCAACGTCTGGCACACAATAAGTAGTCATTAAATAGTAGCTACTGCTATTTTTACTTAAAAAAAACAGCAACGTGTTTTGATTTTAGAGAGGAAGGGAGAGGAAGGGAGAGAGGGGGAGAGAGAGAGAGAGAGAGAGAGGAGAGAGAGAGAGAGAGAGAGAGAAAGAGAAACATTGATGTCTGAGAGAGGTATTGGTTGGGGACCAAACTTACAACCTGGGCATGTGCCCTGACTGGGAATCGAACCTGCCACCTTTTGGTGTACAGGACAATGCAGCCAAGTGAGCCACACTAGCCAGGGCACAGATGCTATATTTTTATGCCATTAGTTCTCTCTCCAGCTGATCTGCCAGCGGTAATGAACAATTCTGTGGTCCCTGGTAGAGGAAGCTGCCTGGTGATACTCAGTCAGCTGTGACTCGGGAGTGGGGACAGGCAATGACCTCTCTCTAGCCCTGCAGGGAAGCTTGCCACCTTGGACATAAACTTGACGTGGATTCTAACCTGTTCTGACAGCTAAGTGGCCATTGGTGGCAGATGGGGAAGTACAGTCTCTGAGGACCTTGCAAAGGGTCACTTCTAGGTCTTGAAGACGGAGATTCCGGGGACCTGGTCTTGCCGGCTTAGGGTGTTGCCTTCACGAGAGCTTTGGCCTCTCCTGGCCCAGGAGGTATGAGGGAGGCTCCCCGGGGCCTGGCCTCCTTGCCATGTGCCTGCTTAGCCTCTCTCTTCCAAAACCACTCGGCTTCCTCTCACCCCATCTTCACAGCATAGTTATTTTGTAATTTTGGCTAAATCAGTATCAGCTTGGAAGAGCATTGTTAGAGAAACCTTTTAAAAATGACTGGAGGAGCAAACACTCAGAGGGCTGTGTCAGGTTGGGTGTATCTGGCATTAGAAAAGGCAAGTCTCATCAGTTCGCATCTACCTTCCGTCCTCCTCCCCCTCCAAGAATGTGGGGTCCTGCGCTTCTGTCTGTTCAGGCATCTCTACCCTGCCCTTCTCCAGTACCTGAGAGACAGGGAGATGCCTGGCCGGCGTGGCTCAGCGGTTGAGCGTTGACTCATGAACCAGGAGGTCACTGTTTGATTCCCAGTCAGGGCACGTGCTTGGGTTTTGGCTCGATCCCAGTAAGAGGGTGTGCAGGAGGCAGCCGATCAGTGATTCTCTCTCATCACTGATGTTTCTCTCTCTCCCTCCCTCTCCCTCTCTCTGAAGTCAATCAAAACATATCTTTAAAAAAGAGAGAGAGACGGGAGGATAGAGGCCAGGACGGAGCCAGGCACTAGTTGGGGTGAAGGGAATGACTGTCTCCCGCTGGGTGTCTTCTTAGCACTCCCCTCCCCCCTTCTGCATCCCCAGGTATTTGACAACACGCCGGCAGCCCTGGACGGCACCGTGGCAGCTGGCGATGAGATCACCGGTGTCAACGGCAGGTCAATCAAAGGAAAAACTAAGGTGGAGGTAGCCAAGATGATTCAGGAAGTGAAGGTAAGGGCCGCCCGGGAGCGGGGCCCTGCGCCAGGAAAGGCACTTCGGAGGCCCGGCAGGCCTGGCACGGAGACCGGGCCTATCGCTGCCCCCTCCTCAGAGCATCAGGGTCTGGGTCACCCCCTCGCTTTCTCCTCACTCGCTCAGTTGGCACTAATTGCGCTGCAGGACCTGGGCTGGGCCTTGGCACGAGGGGCACCAAGAACCGAAGGTGCCTGTGCTCGAGCTCCAGGGCGCCAGCAGACTCAGAACCGGCTTCAGGGCCCGGGGTGTCCCCAGTCAGAGCCGAAGCCAGAAGTCCACGGTGAACTCACCTGGGTTACAGACACCCCGGCGATGCCGGCTAAGCCGTGGTGGGGCTGGGAGGGAGACAGGAGCCCCCTTGCCCGTCCTGATGGAACTTTCATTCCAGTGGGTCCTTCTGGGCTCGCAGACCCCCAGGGACCCCTCTTGGCTCTGGGGCAGCTGCTGGTCTTCTGTTCCTCGACCACAGTCCCACGCTGCCTGCTCCCTGCTCTCCCTCCACCCTCCACCCCCACCCCTGCCCGCCAGCTGCTCCGGCCTCGGCCCCTCCCGAATGGCAGGCGGCCTCCCTGCCCCTCGGAAGCAGGCGTGCAGCCCTTTTGCCGCTTCCCAGAGACTGGCTGTTGGTAACTGGGAAACGAACGCCATGAAGGAATTGCAAAGCGGGGATGGTTTAGAAGTCAGAGTCAAGGGTTCCCGCTGTAAATGGGCTTGGCTGAGTTCTAGCTCCCTCGGCCCCATCCAGACCTCCCCTCCCCTCCCTCCGCGTCTTTAGGACCGGGCACCGCATCCTTCCAGCCCCTCTTCCTCGCCTTAGCCAGTGCCTCCTCCCTTTGTCCTGTTCTACCTCGCCTCTCACTCCTCCCGCCTTCAGGGCAAGAGTCCAGTCCCATCCTTTCTCCGGCTCCAGCCCTTTGGCCCGGGCACAGGAGGGGTGGGCTCAGGCTCCAGCCCTTTGGCCCGGGCACAGGAGGGGTGGGCTCAGGCTCCGTTGTACAGAAGGGAGTGACAGGGTTCGTTGGAGCCCATGCGCTCCCCCTGGTCTGGGTTTCGTGGCCCGGCATTACCTGTGGGGCCGAGATGCTCATTCTGGTTCAGGACTGGTGTGTGCACCCTCGGGGTCCTCTCCTTACCCCTCACCACACCTCCTGGTCCTGCCTCGCGCCAGCCCCTCAGTTTCCGTGGGGCTTGTGTGCGTGTGCAGCTCTGAGTCGGCACTGGGATTTCCCAGCTCTTGTGGGTGCCCAGCCCAGGAAGAGATTTGCCTGCGGCCACTAGGCTGGCCCAGCACCCAGCACAGGCGCTGCACCCTGAGGGGGTCTGGCGCATCCACCTGACCCTGCCCACAGCCGGTCAGTGTGGGTTCCATTCCGGACGCGGTTTTGAAATCCCGTCTTGTATTTGAACGGATTCAGCCCCAAGTTGCAGGGTCGTAAGAGTGCGAGGACGAGAGCGATGCGCGGCCTCAGGTGGTCAGGGACGGCTTCTTGGGAGAAGTTGGCCCCTCTCTTCAGTCGCTAGGACTGTGTAACCCCGTGTTTGCACCGGCCCCGGGCGGGCCCCTGTGCGGCTCCTAGCCATTCCAGCACCGGCACAGAGAGGTGCTCAGACGCGCTGGTTGAGGATGGAGGGGCGGGAGGTGGGGACGATGGAGGGTGCGGGGAAGACGTGCTGTGCAGGGCAGTTCTGCAGCAAAGGGTTGGAGTGTGGCGTGGGGGAGGGCAGGGCACCTGATCGGGCTGGAGCTCAGGGCGTCAGACTGCCAGGCTGTGGGCTCTGACAGCAGGGCCATGTCTGCCCCATCCCTGCTGATTCCCCAGGGCCTGGCACAGCCCCGGGCCTGGCACAGCCCTCCTTCAGGGTTCTCTCACGACCACAGGTTCCCGGGAGACAGGCCTCCCTGGGGCAGGGGTTTGGGGCCCAGGGGACTCCTTCTCAGCTCGGCCTGCCTTGCTTTTGCAGGGGGAGGTGACCATCCACTACAACAAGCTGCAGGCGGACCCCAAGCAGGGCATGTCCCTGGACATCGGTGAGCGGCCCCAGCCCCGGGTCTCCTCCTCATGGCGGTGCGCCGGCAGCTGCCTGGTCGTGCTCGATAGCTTTCTGACCAAGCCGCGCCCCCCGGGCTGGCAGGCCACCTCCCCGGGGACCTTTGTAAGCCAACCCCTCAGCTTACCGCAGCCCAGGTACTCAGCCTTCCAACAGGGAGGGCGCCCAGCCCTGGCCTGCACCCCCCACTTCCCCTCGGCCTCCTCTCCCACCCAGCTTCTCCCAGGGGAGCTCACGGTCTGAACTGGGCCGCAGGCCGCTCCTCTGCCCAGCATGCCCAGGACCAGGTGCCCAGCTGTGGGGCTGGGTCTGTGGAAAAGTCAAGACTCAAAGGTCCGGGCAGAGTGGAGGTCCTCTGGGCCAGCCACCTCATTACAGACAGACCGGAGACCCCTCGAGGCTCCGTGCCCCCTGGGTGAACACCGCCCCCCGCCCCCAGATCTCCAGGCCCCAGTCCAGCACCCCTCCCCTGTACCCTAGGGCCAGAGTTGCCTCCTGGGTTTTAAGGAGAGAGGCCAAGGGCAGATTGAGCCTGTCCTGGGGTCCTTCCGCTGAAACCCTTTGTCCCCACCCTGATCCCCTTCCAAGGACCAAGTGTGCAACCGTGTTCCATCACGAGTCAGTAACAGTCTGGGGCCAAGGGCAGCTGGCGCCTCTGCTCCCCCGGGACCCCCAGGTCAGGTGTGGAAGAGAGGAGCAGAGGCGATCGGGGTCCAGCCTGTGGCACCAGGGCTCTCGGTGAGGCCGGCAGCCACTCGGAGTGCCAGGCCTGGGGCTGAGCGCTTTACATAGTTCCTTCCTTCCAGGCGGCCTCACTCCTGAAGTGGAGAGTGAATAGGGCAGGGCCCAGTACCCCCCTGGTACCTCCCCACTTCATAGTCACCCCACCCCCCACCCCACTTCCGCCCTGGTGTGGTCCCCGCGAGTCGTGATGCAGGGGGCAGGGGTGGCCTGGGGCCCAGCTGCAAACGCCACCTCCCTGAGCCCTCCTCTCGCTGTCCCAGTGTTGAAGAAGGTGAAGCATCGGCTGGTGGAGAACATGAGTTCGGGGACCGCGGATGCGCTGGGCCTGAGCCGGGCCATCCTGTGCAATGGTGAGTCCCTCCCTCACACCAGCTCTAGCTCGGGTCTCGGGCCCAGGCTCCCAGGGGAAGGGCATCGTGGCTGCCCACCAAGCCATTGTGGGTCCCTCTGGCCTGGCCTCTACCCCTGGGGCTGATGGTCGCCTCTCTGTATCCCTGGAGGCCCTCCAGCTCCCAAAGCGGGACGCCGGGATTTCCCCGCTCTCGGGGGGGGGGGGGTGCCCAGGAAGAGATTTGCCTGTGGCCACTAGGCGTTGACTTTGCTGGGGTCTCTGGTGTGTCTGTAAAGAGCGGGGCTGGCCTTGGGGGGGCTCCAGAGCGGTGGTCAGGCGAGGAGACACAGGCGCAGCTCCCACCGGGAGACAGCACAGCAGGGAGGTGCCTCTTCCGGCTCCCGAGCTGGTACCTCCGCCACTGCCCAGCTGCTCTCCAGAACCAGGGCTCAGTGCCCCTTGTGCCTCCCTCACCCTCTTTCTAGCACGCCCACTGCTCCCGCACTGCCCTCCCACCCTGCCTTCTCCAGGAGGTGGCGCTGCTGCCCTGTCTCAGCCGCCCTGCCGGCCCTGCCCGGGCTGGAGGCGGCTGCCTGGAGGGAGAACGCCGTGTACGCGCACATTCACACCCACACGCGTGTGCACACGCTCCCCCAGGGTGGCCGGCGAGGCACTTGGACCTGTTCCTCCCGTCATCCGCCTGAGTTTATAAACAGCAGCGGCTCTGCTGGCCGTGGGGAGATATAAATACCTACAGGCATGGTGGGCTCAGCTGGGCACACCGGCCTTCATTGGCTGGGCGTGGGGGTGGCGTCTGAGCCTGTTCCAAATGGTGTTCAGAAGTGGAGGCTGCTATTTTCGGCCTCTCGGTGTCTAAAATCCCTGTTACTGTAGTTACCATGCGTCGGGATGGAATTAGAACTGATTGTTGTGTTTTTCCCTGAACCTGGCAATTTCCCGGCCTGAAATAGGGTTTCTAAAATTGAAGCTGTCATGATGTCCATGACCCAGCGAAAAGCAACAGCAGCGCTACGTGCTCCTTTCCCGCCGGGCTGGCCTGGCGCCAAGGCTCTGGGGAGCCAGGCCTGGAGGCCGCCAGGGGCCAACGCCTCGTGAAGACCTCCAGGTGCCCCCTCCTCCACCTGAGCCGAGCCTTCCTCTCCTGACACCCCGTCCCACAGCCGCCTTCCCTGTCCAGAGAAAGGCCCGGGCGGCCCCTGCTGCTCCCTTCCCTGCCCTCCAGGCCAGCACGGGAGGGGCAGAGCACACCAGCTGGGACAGCCCCGCCGTGTGCCTTTGACCAGGTGGCTTCATCTCTCTGTCCCCGTTGTTTTTCCTGATAAAACTAGAGGCCCAGTGCAGGAATTCCTGCACGGGTAGGGTCTGGCCAGCCCACCCTGATCGGGGCCGATTGGACCAGGACTGCCAAGGGGAGTGGCCATGGCTGGTTGGCCGGCCGGCCGCTCCCTGGTCCAACTCCCGGTTGAACTCCCGGTTGAGGGGACAATTTGCATATTAGCCTTTTATTATATAGGATGAGGGAAGTAGTCCAGACCCTGCCTGGGCAGGGGCGACGGGGGAGAGGGGGGGCAGCAAGCTACCACCAGGGCCCTTGGGCTGCAGTTGCTGCTGGGGGCGCGGGGTGTGCAGGCCTCATCCTGTCGGAGTGGAGGGGTGGCACCCACTGCTAGAGGAAGCCCCACACGGTACCGCTCCTCACTGCCCTGCCCTGAGCTTGTCTGGTAGCTCCCTGCCCCGTCCCTCTCTAATCTGAAAGGCCTGCCTCAGCCCTGGCAATCCACGGGCCCCCTGTTCCAGCCCCTGAGGTGAGGCAGCTGCCCCCTCCCCTCCCCTCGCAGCCTGTCACTGCCAGGCAGCGGCTGGCCATTGTCTGGCTCCTCCTAGACTGGGAGCCTCGAGGGCGGGCACGACTCAGATCTCATGCACCCAGACATTCCTGGAGCCTAGCCTGGTGTCTGCACACAGTAAGGTGGTCCTCAAGGCCCCATCTAACGCGAGCTCTCCCTCACAGCCTAGCCCTTCCAGAATTCCGCCCGCTCCCCCCATCGCCCCCCTCTGCGCCGGCCCTTTGCTCGGTGCTGGGAGCCACATGGAGCCTGTTACACTGACCGCTGATCCACCGGTCTCTCCCATTGTCCCTGATGGCCTTCCTCCTCGGCTGTGGGCAGCGCAGCCCGTGTTAGCGGGATGGGGGCCGGGGCTGCTAGGCTGGCCTTGGGGCTGGCCTTGGGGGGGCTCCGACGGTCTTCACACATGCCTTTTGGAAGTACCGGTGTTACCACCCATCTGCTCCTTCCATGTGCCCTGGCCTTCTGGGTGGGGGCTCGTCTTAGGAGTGTTTGGGGGGCCAGCCCTGCCTCTCATCTGGGTGTTCTGAGCTGTTTACAAAACACCTCTGAACCCAGCTGACCCTGAGGTGCCAAATCCCCCTGAAGGACCCTGTTCTGTGCCGATCCTGCTTGTCCTCCGGGTTGCCTCTGCCCTCTCCCCGATTGCTTGCTGAGACCCTGACCCCCACCCCCTTCTCTCTGATCCCCACAGATGGGCTTGTCAAGAGACTGGAGGAGCTGGAGCGGACGGCTGAGCTCTATAAAGGTGGGCAGCGCCTGGCCGGAGTCCCAGAGGCCTGCTCCAAAGACGGTGGCGGGTGGGGGTAGGAATGCCAGCCTAAAAGCTCTAGGACCGTGGCCATTAAGAATTCTTTTTAAAAAGTCTTAAGACACTTTCTGGTTGTAAAAGTAATACGTACCCATAAGCATTCAAGTAAAAGTGCGTGTAAACGTAGCGAAGGCCCCAGAACGGCCCGCTCTCCAGAGAGAGAGCCCGCAGGAGGCGCGTCCACTCCTGCCCTGCGGAGTCCCGGCTCCCGTCCCAGGGGCGCCTCGTGCTGGGTCTAGGGGGGCTGTGGGAAAAGTGGGTGCACTCAGGAGCAGTGCAGGCCTTGGTGGGGTGGACTGGAGGCCATGTCCGGGGCCAGGGTCGCCCCCGTCACATGCCCACCCCTCGGTGGCCTCTCCACAGGGATGACAGAGCACACCAAGAACCTCCTGCGGGCCTTCTATGAGCTGTCGCAGACGCACCGAGGTAAGGGCACCCCCAAACTTGCTGCATGACCGCAGGCAAACCCCTGCCCCTCTCCGGGCTCAGTGTCCCCCATAAGTGAAGGTGTGGCTGCTGTCCCTGGTCCTCATGCCGTGCTCAGGTAGACATCACAGCACCGGCCAGGGCCAGCTCTAGCTGGCACGTAGCTGGCACGTCCAGGTGCTGGAAGGTAGCAGCGCGGAGGGCACCTTGACCAGCTGCTGGTCTCTGTGGGCCCAGTCTCTTGTCCGAGCCCCATCCGGTCCGTCTGTGCTGCCATGTAGCGTACGAGGCCCTTCCTCCTGCGTGGTCTCATTTGGGAAAGAGAAGCTCAGGCAGAGGAAATGGCCCCACAGCTCCTGGGGCAGAGCTGGCCTGAGGACCCAGGTGTCCGGATCCAGACCGGTCTCTGCCCTCAGACATCGCCACCTCCAAGCCTGGCCCAGCCCTCTCCGTGGCCTGGTCACGTGGGGGACGAGGGCAAGCTCCCTTAGGGCACGGACCAAGCTCCCTCAGCAGGTTGGAGTCTCAGCTCCCTCCAGGTGTAGACCAGCTTCCTTGGGGCGGATGCCCAGCTCCCTCAGATCTCCGAGGGCAGGGGTGGGGAGCCTTTTTTTGTGCCCAGGGCTATTGGAATATTTATAGCATCATTCGGGGCCATACAGCATTATCCACTTAAAAGTTAGCCGCTCTGTTTGGTCAGATATGTAATTAACTCACCCCTAATGCCTTGGCAGGGCCAGACCGGATGGTTTCATGGGCCTTATACGGCCCGCAGGCTGGACGTTCCCCATCCCTACTTGAGGGGTATAGACCAGCTCCCTTGGGGTGTAGACACACCTGTCTTGGGGTGTAGGCCCCGTGCACACCTTGGCCCCAGCCTGCCATGCCCCCCCTGGCCTCCCCACAAATCCCTGGCTTCTCCTTAAGGGCCAGGTCGGGGCCGCCTTCAGGGCAAACTTGTCGTGCAGCCTTTGGGGACGTGTTCTCTGTGATCGGAGTGCGGGAGCCCCAGCCGGCGGCGAGCGAGGCTTTTGTGAAGTTTGCGGACGCCCACCGCAGCATTGAGAAGTTTGGCATCCGGCTGCTGAAAACCATCAAGCCGGTGGGTCACGGGGCGCCTGTGTGGCCGTGCGTGAGGGCAGATGGAGTCGAGCACCTTGGCCTCGGCCAAGGGTGACCTCCAGGTGGTTTGTGTCCCTTGCTCCCCCACGGAGTCTCCGCTTGCCCTGGCCTGGCCTGTCTTCTCGTCCTTGAAATGGACCAGACCATCTAGCAGCGCCCGGTGGCTCTGACATTCTGAGTCCACTGTTCTCTGTCGCCCTGGCCCCTCTGACCCCTGCCTGTGGGGGCCTCAGCATCGGCCCACTCCCCCTTCCTTGCAGATGCTGACGGATCTGAACACGTACCTCAACAAAGCCATCCCAGACACCCGCCTCACCATCAAGAAGTACCTGGACGTGAAGTTCGAGTACCTGGTGAGCGGTCTGCGGCCTCCGGGGCGGGCGGGGCTGGAACCTGTCGCGTCTGATGCAGGAGGTGGACCAGGGCCTGGGGAGGGGCTGGGGCATTGGCAGGGCCCTCACTCTGGACCTCTGACTCCTTGGTCACTTTGAATAATGGGTTAGACTAGGTCCGCGGTTATGAAGTGCTTACCAAGGGGTGTTAAATGAGTTTTATGTTTAAATGGTAATTCTGTGGTCCAGCGGAGTCGAGGGAAAAGGCTGCATTAAGCGAGCTGGGGTTCCTCGCTGCGGGAGCCTCTGGCAGGCCGTGTGCAGCGTGAGTCTGCGGGTCTTCCCAGCTGCGTAGCCACAGAACCTTCCCCAGAGCATCCTGTGGGACTGGAGTTTGGCAAATGGTGGGCTGCCTCTCAGGCCCTTCCCACCCTCCCCTGTGCTGCCACCAGGGACCACCCAGCAAGGGTCAGCCTGCGTGAGGGGCTGCATCCCTGTGCTTCCCTGGCGCCCAGCCTGTCCCAGCCGGGAGCCTGCAGGCCCAGGAGCCTGGCAGGGCTGCTCCCCTGGGTGGCCTAGGGGCAGTGTGGCATGTGGCACTGGGGACATGGGGTGGGCATCCGGGAGGTGCAGCCACTTTGACAGCCTGGCTTCACTTGTCCTACGCAGTCATATTGCCTGAAGGTGAAGGAGATGGACGACGAGGAATACAGCTGCATTGTGAGTGTCATGGGTGGGGGTGGGGGTGGGGTCACAGCCCTGGGATCAGAAAGGCTGGGGGGGCACAACCTTCCCTGCCTGCCTCACAGAGCCCCAAGAATGTCCTGGGTCTGTCAGGATGCCAGGTGGCTCAGGCCAACCTGGGAGAGGCCTGGGGGCTTGGCCGGGCTCTTACTCCTGGAGACTTGGGGCTGTCTCCCCCCTCACCCCCGCCTCCCGTTCCTCCCGCCCCCCCCCCCCCCCGCCCCAACTGTGTGAGGTTCTTGCAAGGAAAAAGGGACTTTCTTCACTCCTGAGAGGCCTTTTTTATTTTTTAAATCTGTAATATATTTTTTAAAATATATTTTTATTGATTTCAGAGAGGAAGGGAGAGGAGAGAGATAGAAACATCAATGATGAGAGAGAGTCATTGATTGGCTGCCTCCTGCACACCCCCGACTGGGGACTGAGCCCACAACCTGGGCATGCGCCCTGACTGGAATTGAATCTGGGACCCTTCAGTCCTAGGCTGACACTCTATCCACTGAGCCAAACCAGCTGGGCTAAATCTGTAATATTTTTGATACTGGGATCTATCTTATGACTCAGTGTTCCTTTATTTAACGAGGCAAGGGTTTGTTTTATTTTCTCATGAAACTGTAACTAAGTGCTTCTCAAAATCCCTGGCATCTCAGAAGTGAGGAGCCCTGGGAGCTTTGAAAGGTGCCATGTGGTGCCCCCTGCCCCGTCTGCCCCAGAGCAGATCCCCCCCACCCAGGTCCCTGATGTGCCCCTCCCCACCCAGGCCCTCGGGGAGCCCCTGTACCGGGTCAGCACAGGCAACTACGAGTACCGCCTGATCCTGCGCTGCCGCCAGGAGGCCCGAGCCCGCTTCTCCCAGATGCGCAAGGACGTGCTGGAGAAGATGGAGCTGCTGGACCAGAAGCATGGTGAGGGCCTGGTGGGGATCGGGGCCCAAGGGTCATGCCCTCCCTCAGCCAGTCCATACACCATCCTCGTTGTGGTGAGTGGATACCATCTTCTCCCCATTTCAGAGCTGGGAAAACTGAGGCCCAGAGGGAACGTTTTAACCTGACGTCCCAGAGCCAGGCCCTGCCATGCAGTGCTTTGTCAGACCCAAGATGGAGAGCTGGCAGGAGCACCCCACCTCCCCAGAGCCTGGACTGGGTGGGACTGGACTCCATGGGTGCAGTCCACACCCACCCGTGGCAGGGCTCCTCTGTCCCCCCAAGGAGGAGCTAGAGGCCTGGGTACTGTGCAGGCGTGGGCAGCTCGAGGGCCAGGAGGTGCACATGGGAAGCCCAGGGCAGGGAGCGGGCCCAGGCTGGCGGGGAGGGCCCACGCCACAGGCAGGCAGCCGGCCCACTGGTGCCTCCCCACCCACTCTCCTGCCCAGTCCAGGACATCGTGTTCCAGCTGCAGCGCTTCGTGTCCACCATGTCCAAGTACTACAACGACTGCTACGCCGTGCTGCGCGACGCCGACGTCTTCCCCATCGAGGTGGACCTGGCCCACACCACGCTGGCCTACGGGCCTGGCCAGGACGAGTTCACTGACGGGGAGGACGAAGATGAAGACGATGAGGACACGGCAGCCAGGGAGCCGTCCAGGGATGCGCGAGGGGCTGCCGGGCCCCTGGACAAGGGTGGAAGCTGGTGTGACTCCTGAGTGCGCCCGCTGTGGGGTGCGGATTTGGGGGGTAGGGTGAGTGGGAGGACGAGAGCGTGGGAGCGGGGGCTGGGCCGCCGCGCAACAGGGTGGCGCATAAAGGCCTGCTGGCTTGGGGCGCCTGCCTCCCTGCTCCTCTGTCCTAGCTCAGCGAACCCGGGCCCCTCCCAGGCAAGGCCACAGGGCTGCGACCTCGGGCCTGGACCCTGGCCCTCCACCCTCCTCCCCTCTGCCCCAGCCAGGAGAGCTCGGTCTCTGGACCTGACCCAGGAAGGCGAGAGGGCAGAAGGGAAGAGGGTTGGCAGGGGCAGGAGGTCCAGGGCCCATTCCTTGTGGGCCCCTCCGTTGGAGTGGGGACTGGGGGTGGACAGCCGAGGCTGGGCCAGTGTCTCGAGTGCACCCTCGCCTCCCCCAGGCTGGCCCAGCCCCGTCCACACTCACACCTCGGCGGCCTTTATTTATTTTATTCCCAGCTCAGCCACTTCCCGGGGGAGGGCTGGGCTGGGCCTGTACTGAATAAACAAACCCAGATGGAGCCGGGCTCTGCAGCGGCCTCAGACCCGCCTCTCCTTTCAGCTCCCCTCTTGTCTCCTGATCGCGAGGCGGGTGGGCAGCGAGGGTCACGGCCCTTCCCTCACATGCCGCACGTGCCTCGTCCTCACAGCAGTTCTGCCGATAGCACCGCGGCCCCCGTCACAGAGGGGACTCCCGCTGAGGCCACACTGGACAGACAGTGGGGTCCACGCAGATCTGTCCTGTCCGAAAGGCGACCCCCCTGCCTCCCCGCTTGCTGTTGTGTGGCGCCCACCACACCCGCCCTCACCTTGATCCTTCAGGCTCTGGCCTCGAACTCAACCTTTGGGGATGGGCAGGGCAGACACTAGGTCAGGAGGCCCTGAGGCCCCAAATAGGAGAATGTTAGGGTGCCCCGGCCACTCCAGGTGCCCCTTCTGCAGGGCCCCCGGAGGAGCCCAGAGGAGATGCCGCAGAGGACCCTGTGTCTTTGCGGGGGGCGGGGGTAGAAACGGGGTGGCCCTGTGTCCTGCCTCACCTGCACAGCCAGTGCCCCCTGCGGTCCCAGTGCGGTTACTGATCGAGGTCCTGTCCCTTTCAGAGCGCCCCAGCAGGACAGCGCCCTACGCGGGCGGAGACCGGCAGGGGGTTGTCGGGCCCACGTGGGTCCCTAGAGCGGTCGGACTGCACCCCCTTTGAAGGGCAGCCAGCGAGGCCAAGGGCACAGGCGGCCTCTGACCCTGCATGCTCCCTGACTTCCCCGGGCTTCGGCTTCCCTCTGTGATTCGGCCAGTGACGGCCCGGCCTTGTTGGGCTGTCAGAGGATTAGACGAGTTACCAGTTAAGGGCTTGGGACAGGCCTGGCACAGTCCGCTCTCTGTCTGTTAAAATGAGAGGGAGCCATTGTTCTAGGGGCTGGGGTGGGGGTGGGGGGAACCGCAGGTGCAGGTAAGCCGGCCAGGCGCCTGCAGGGCTCCCACACCTTCCTGGGGCTCGGCTGGAAAATAAGGGCGGCCACAGGGAGGGGCCCCCAGTGGGATGAGCCCTGCTGAGGAGCATGGCTGGACGGAGGGGGTCTGGTGGGAAGGCTGCTCCCTCCACTGGCCTGGTCACCACACTCAAGAGTTAGAGGGAGGGGAGCAAAGGGGCGCCAGGTCTGTGGGAAGAGGGACCAGGTACCTGAACCTCCCGGCAGGGAGCTCCCTGCACTAGATCAACGTGCACGAGAGGAGCCGGCAGGACTCCCATGCAGGAAGCAGGCGCCAGGGGCAGCTCTCAGTCACGTCGGTGCCCACAGGACACCGAGTTTGCATCCTAGAGAGGTTCTCAGCTCGGCGGGGCAGGGCCCTCAAAGGGGAGGGGATGGACACCTTGCCGAAGGCAGCAGGGCAGTGCTGGCCCCGTGCCCCAGGCAACCACAGGGTGGGGTCACTGCCAGCCTCAGTGCCGAGAGGAGGCTTGGGGCCAGGGCTCACCCCGTCCTGACGCTGCTCTTTCTCAGGGTTCTGGGTCCCTCTGCAAAGCGGCTCCCACGCTCCAGTGGCAGGTGCTGCCAGTGGGCAGGGCCGGGGCTGGTGGGAGCCCAGGGCCAGGCCCACCCAGTCCTCAGTCTGGGAACACCTTCCCCACCCTTCCCCCCTCTCTGCCCCTTCCTCCCCCAGCACCTGCCAGGCTGGAGGGCCTGGAGAGCCTCTCAGACTCTCCTCCCCGCCCCTCCCCAGGTCGAAGCCAGAGCCACGGCCACAGTGGAGGTGCAGGAACAACCTCTTTCAGCTGAGTTTTATGAACGAGTTTCACAGCCCTCAGACCCGTTTCGGGCTCAGCAGCTTCACTGAGCGGGGGCAGGGCCGGCCAGGGCTCGCTGGGCGTACAGGGAGGAAGCTCCCACCTGGCCCCCAGGGGTGACCACCCTGAGCAGCCTCCGGCCAGGGCAGCAGGGCTCCGGGAGGGGAAGCTCTGTGTCTGGAGTCCCTACTCTCCACCCCACGCCTCTGTGCTACACAGACTCCGGGTCCGGCTCTGGCTCTGCCCCCACCTCGGGGTCGGAGGGCCCAGCCCCAGGGCTAAGCAACTCCAGAGCCTCAAGGCCGCTGGGCTCCTGGGTGGGCAGGGGCTCGGAGTCCCCTTCGGCCTCAGCGTCCTCCGAGTCGCTGGCCCCGCCCTCGGAGCCCGGGCCGGGCGGGGCGTCCCGGGAGCGGCGCAGGCAGCAGTTGGCCACAGCCATGAAGAGCCCGGCCAGGACCACCTCGGAGCCCGCCAGGTAGAAGATGACCTCGTAGCTCTTCAGCGCGTCCACCAGGTGGCCTGGGGTGGGGAAGGGGGGTTAAGGACAAGCGGGGGACCCCACCCTGAACCCTCAGATAAAGGGCGGTGCCTCGATTTGGTGGGTAAGACACACACATGCCCCAGTCTTAATCCCGTTTTACAGATTCAAAACCCCACACAAGTTCTGCCATTTGAGACCTTAAAAATGTCACTTTACTTCCCTGGACCTCAGTTTCTTCAGGGACACGGCGAGGCAGCACTTTTTAGGGTACAAGGCACCCCCTCCACCCTCAGATTCAAACCCCACATGTGCCTGCGAGGTATGCAGCTGGGGCGATTCAGGGTAGGAGTGGGGAAGGAAGGGGCTCTGGGCTCAGCCCCTCTCCTGGGGGCCCCCAGCTCGTGCTCTTTCCACAACCTTCAGGGGCCAGTCTCAGCTCTCCCACTGAGAACTGGGGGTGGGGTAGGGTGGGGGGTGGTTTTGTGGCCTTTGGTAGTGAGCTGGGGCCTCCCTGCGCGGTTCCAAAGGCTTTGCGGGTCCCACTGGTCAGGTGAGATGGCCAGTCTTGCTGGCGCTCAGCTAGCCCAGCCCTGGAAGGAGGGCAGCTCACTCCACCTCCGTGCGCACTGGGCTCCGGCAAAGGGACCTCTCCCTCCAGGGCCCCTTCCTGCAGCCGGCGCAGCCCCTCCGGCTCACGGCAGGCTTCCTGCTCTTTCAGGGATCACCCAGCCCAGGAAGACACGAAGACCCCAGCTCCTGCCTTCCTCGTGTAGGAATGCTGTCCCCTGTGGGTCTACCCTGTGCCCTCTGTGGGGTCTGCCCTGCCTTGAGGGGCTGCCTTCATGCCAGCGCCTGCAGGAAGCCCTCCTGGACCACCCTCATCAGGACGATTCCCTAAAAGGTGATGCGTGTCGAGTGCCCAGCAGTGTGCACAGGGGAAGAACCCAGCGCCCCTCCTTCTCCACCTGAGCACCCTGAGCACCCCCACTCTGCTCCTGGCCCCAGGGCTGGTTCTCCAGAGACACTGTCCCTGTTCCAGTCACTCAGGGGCTGGGCCACTAAAGCACTCCGAGGAAGTGTTTCAAAGGTGAGGCACTTAGTGCCGGGCAGGGCTCCACTCTAATTCTGGGACTGACACTTGTACTGGGCCTCTGGGCCTCAGTTTCCCCATCTACAAAAGGAGAATGCGCATTTGTGCTCTGTGCCAGCTGCTGGATGACCCGGTGAGCCGGGAGCTATCAATGTTGGTGCTTCCTGGCACTTTTCCGTCCCCGCCCAGAGCTGGTGCCACCGGCCTGGAGGAGGGCGAATAAGCCACGTGAAGGGGAGCCCGCCCACCGGGCTGTCTCCTCTGGGGTCATCCCTGTAAGTTCCATTTTACAGGAAGGGGGCTCCCCTCGGGCTCAGGGGCACTAGGCTGCGCCACCCCACCCCCCCTCCCGAAGGGCGCACCCGCAGAAGGCGGTCCGATGAGCACAGCCACGGCCTCGATGAGCAGCACCAGGCCCAGCGCGCTGGGGAAGCGGGGAGCGCCCACGGCCGCCATGAGCACCTCGAACTGCAGCGCCCCCACCATGCCGTAGGAGAGGCCGAACGCCACGCAGAAGGCGACCAGGGCGCCGTAGGAGCGCGCGCGCGCGCTGCTCAGGTCGGTGAGCCCGTTGGCCAGCAGCGCCAGGCTGAACAGGTCGGCCACGTGCGGCCGCAGGCGCGCCAGGCCGGCCAGGGCCCCGCACGCCGGCCGCGCCACGATGTCCACGAAGCCCACGATGGAGAGCAGGAAGGCGGCGTCCGCGTCCGGCACGCCCGCGTCCTTGGCGTAGTTCACCAGCAGGATGGCGGGCACGAAGAGCCCCAGCGCCATCAGGAACTTGGTGACGGCGTACGCGGCGAAGGCGCGGTCGGCGCACACGGCCACGTCCAGCAGGCGGCGGCGGGCCCGGCCGGCGGGCGCCGCGCTCAGGCTCCGCCCGGGGCTGGCCGCCTCCGCCGCCGCCTCCGCCGCCGCCTCCGCCGCCGCCTCCTCCTCCGCCTCCCGGGCGGCGCCGCCCGCGCTGCCCCCGCGCCGAGGGCCGGGCCCCGGCGGCCGCATGAGGGCGCCGCAGGCGCAGCAGTGCAGCAGGAGGCCGCCCAGCAGCAGGAAGCCGCCGCGCCAGCCGAAGCGCTCCAGCAGCTGCTGGCCCAGCGGCGACAGCGCCGACAGGAACACGGGGCTGCCCGCCGCCGCCAGCCCGTTGGCCAGGGGCCGCCGCCGGTCGAAGTACAGCCCCAGCATGACGAGCGACGGCTGGAAGTTGAGGGCCAGGCCCAGGCCTGCGGGCGGGCGGACGAGGCGGCGCTGGCCAGGCTCCCCGGGGCCCCAGCCCCGCGCGGGAGGGAGGGGCGCGGCCCCGCGGGGCAAACCCACCCCGGGAAGTGAGCAGAGGGACTTGGAGGACAGCTCCTCACGGGGAAACGGAGGACAGGAGTTCTTGCAGCGAGGACTCCCCGTCCCCTGCCACGGCCCTCACCTGTCAGCACCCCCGCGGTCAGGTAGAGCTCCAGGAGGCGCCTGGCGAAGGACGCCAGGACCATGCCCGCTGAGGCCAGCAGCCCGCCCACCAGCATCACGGGGCGACAGCCAAAGCGGGCCACGAGGATGCTGGACACCGGGCCTGTGGGCGGGGCAGGGTCACCGCTCGGCGGGTCCACTCTCCTCTCCGGCGGACACGCTCCAGGCTCTGCGCCCCCAGCCCCGGAAGACGGCTGAGGGATGAGGCCACCGTGGTGCAGGGACCCGCCGAGGCACACAGCTCGGCCAGGACAAGCCCAGGAGACAGCGCCCCGCGGGGCCTCGGAGGGAGGGACCTGTCCTGGCCCAGGGCCCCCTCCCCACCCTCCGGAGAACACGGAACCCAAAGCGGGAAGGCAGCCCCCACCCCCTTCTTATCTCCACAGCCTGGAGGCGAGCCTGCCGCACCTCCGGCCCCTGCCCCTTTCCTGTCCTCGCCTCCCCTCTCCGGTGTCCCCGAGCCGTCCGAGGGGCCCCGTGGGTGCCCAGGGGATCAGGCACCTGCGGGCCCCGAACCCCACCCCGCCCCGGGCGGGCGCTGACCGGTGCCGTAGAGCATGGCGAGCATGATGGAGGACACCCAGGCCGCGTCGCTGTAGCCCGCGCCGAAGTCGCGCATGAGCGCGCGGAAGAAGACGCTCACGGCCTTGGGGAAGCCGTAGGCGAAGCCGGTGACCACGAAGCAGGCGCCCAGCACCGCCCAGCCCCAGCCGCCGTCCGGGGGGCCCTCGCCCCGCCGGGGGCCGCCGGTGCCCATGGCCGCTGCCTCTGCTGGGGGAAGAGGAGACAAGGGAGCAGCAAGGGTGTGACCCAGACAAGGGGGCCTGGGGACCCAGCCTGGGGAAACTGAGGCACGGGCCTCCACCGGAGCCTGCGCAGGGAATGAAGCCAGATTCCCGCCCCCAGGGGGCACGTGAGGGAGGAGGGCGGGTAACAGAGCCGGTCCCACCTGAGTCCTGACTTCCAGAAGGCTCTCCGGAGGGCACCCCTTGCTCTTCAGGACCTGGTGGCAGCAGGAGAGGGGGTGCTGGTGAGCGGGGTGCTGGCAGCCAGCGTGTGACCGGAAGTGTGGGTGTCCCCAGCGAGCATGTCTGATGTTGGACAGAGAACAAGCATGGGGGCAGGAGGGGGAGACAGGCACCAGCAGCGAAAGGGCCGAGATTTCCCCCTTGGCCTGCGGTATGCCCTAAGTCCTCGGTGACCAGGCGTGCCTATTGTCATTGGAATATTGTTGGGGGGAGGGGGACAAGAGCGCCTGTAGGACAGCATTAGCCTCCTCTCAGAAGCCAAGGGAGCCGAGTTCCAGCTCATCCAGCTTAGCCATGGGTCTGCTGGGGGGCTTGGACAGGCCCCGCCCCTGTGAGCCTCAGTTTCCCCACCTGTAAGATGAGGGATTGCTCACTCCAGGCCAGCAGGGAATCTTGGGGTGGGGTTGGAGCTCCGGCTCTCACTGGACAGGTGGGGACCTTTGAGGCGGCACCAGGAGAGAGAGCCCTTCTGCCCCCTGCACCCCAAGCAGCCTCCCCACCCCTGCACATGCGGAACCAGCTCAGAAGCCTGTCATACCCTGGGCTCAGCCCAGGGGTTCACGCGGCAGCCCCCTGCGCCCCCCTTCCCCGGGATGGACCAGCCTCCAGCTGGGCAGCAGCCTCCCTCCCTCCTGCAGGGAGCATCGGGCGGTGCCCAGGGAGCTGTGGGTGTCGGGGACCCTGCCCCTTCCCCGCCAGGACAGGTCTGGCCTTTCCTGCCTCCAGTCCTCTCCTCAGGAGAAGCGGGCGGTCCCTGGCTGCCTCGCCCCACACTCACCGGAGCCGTCCTGTGGGTCTGGGCGTCCAGCCTCACATCTGAGGCCTGCTGGGAGGGGCTCCCCCGTGTACCCCAGCCTGGTGAGGGGGTGGGGTGCAGCCAGACTCCCAGGCTTGCCTGCAGATCAGCCACTGGCCTGGCTCTCACCCCAGGTCTGGGGCTTAGAGCATTCCCACCCCCACCCCTCTAAGAGGCTTTTCCTGGGAGGGGTGACGGGACAGGGGGACCCAGGCCTGCCGGGGAGATTTGGGCAGATGAGGCTCCATGTTCTGGGGCCCCAGGAGGACACACAGAGGCCTGTTCTGTGAGGGGGTCCTGCTGGTGCTGGGAACACAGTCCTGTCCTAGAGAGACCCCCCCCCCCAGGCTCCCATTACCTCAAGGCCTCGCCCGCCCCCCACCCCGGCCACATGCCAGGAAGGGCCTCTGTGCCTCCCCTGGATAAGGCTAATCCAGGAGCCGGGACTGGGGCAGGGCGGGCGGAACAAAGGGTGCTGTGTCCCAGGCCACTGAGGGTCCCTGACCTCGGCCACTGCCACCCGCTGCCTCTGGAGGGGCAGCTATTTCCTGAGGCTGGAGATGGAGGAGGGGGAGGGCTTCGGGCGGGGGGAGGGGGGACCTAAAGGCTTGTGAAAATGAGGGCTGTGAGGGGACAGGAGGGGGTGACCCCGTTCTCCAGTGGGAGGTCTCCATCCCACCTGCCCAGCCCCCAGACCAGAGACCAGTCCTGCTGCCTGTCCACTTGCTTTATTTCTGGTTGTTTACAAAAGTTAAAAGGGGACAGGTGGGGGCGCGGGAGGGTGTGTGTAAGGGGCTCCTCCCCACTGGGGTGGAGAAGGGGAAGGAGGGTGGGGGCATGAGGTAGGCCCCCAGGGAGAGTCCTGGGGCCCCTGCAGGGGAAGAAGTGCTTCTGTCCCCATTCCGCCTGCTTTAGTTTGAAGGTCCCAGACCCATGCCAGGGCCTTGGAGCTGCTCAGGCTGGGGGCTTGGTCAGGGGAAGGGCACCCCCCACCAGGATCAGGGCCCCGGCGTCTCGGATCCACTGCTGCTGCTTCTGCTGCCGCCAGCTCTGGGCAGGTGGCGGGGTGACCTCAGACCCCTGATGGAGGGAGGCCCTCAGCGGATGAGGGGTGCCGAGCGGTCGTTGGTGACAGTGGGACGCAGCTTTACGGTGGCAAAGGGGTTCGTGCCCCTGTGGGGGGAGAGTCAAAGAGAGGTCTCCAGCTGGCTGTGGGTCCAGGGAAGGCAGCTGGACACCTGAGCCAGGTGTCCACCCTGCCTCCTGTCCCCATCGTCACCGCACTCACCCCCACCATCTCCCTCTACCGAGTCCAGTCCCCGCGGGCCCAGTCCTGGCCCAGACTCACCGAGGGAAGAGCTCTGGTGGCTGCTGCTCCCAGGACATGAGCTTCTGCAGGGGATGGAGGAAGGGCCGAGTCCGGAGGGGAAGGGGCAAGCCAGCTCCTGCCCTCCCTCTCCCCGTCTAGGAGGCAGAGGCCCCGCCATGCCGGGCTCTGGGCGTGCAGCCTGGCGTCCTGAGGCCCAGGGTTCTGTGGGTTTCAGACCTGAGAAGCCTCCGGGCCAGAGGACCATCTCCAGGGCCAACCGCCGCCCAGGACAAGACTGCGGTGACCTCGTGGGGAGGCGTTCCCTGTGTCGCTACCGGCCCCCTCGGGCTCTGACCCAGGACCCTGGTTTGACCTCCCTGGGAGGCAGGGAGGACAGGCCTTTCCCAGTGCTCCCAGCAGGGCACCTGGGGCTCGAGTCCCTGAGATGAATACATCCCCCACTCCCACCCCCACCCCTCCCTGCACAGATGGGCAGACTGAGGCCAGGTGGAGGGGCCCCTGCCAGACACAGTGGCAAAGCAGAGAGGGTTCCCTGTCTGCAGTCTCCCTGCCCACTGGTGACCCAGGTTGAGGACAGCTTGGGGGAGAGGGCTCACCTTGACATCAGTGGCCACCCCCATGCTGCCCATGCTACTTCGGCGGCTGCCAGGCAAGGGTGTAGGTGCAGGGCTGGGGGCGCGGCTCGGGACCCGGCTCGGAGTTCGAGAGCGGGGCTGGCCGTCCCAGTACTCTGAGGGCGCCGTGGGGTTGCCCGGCCGGTCCAGGAGGTCATCTAGGCTGTGGCTGCCCCGGAGCGGGTAGGACCTGAGCCCAGAAAGGAGGGGAAGGGAGGGGGTCAGGGGTCAGGCCCCATCTGCTGGGCCCCTGAGCTTCCTACAGCCTCCTCCCCGGCGCCTGGGGGAGAGGAGGCTATTGGCTTGCAGGCAGACCTGAGAGGAGGCAGAGGGATGGACACAATGACCTTCACAGTTAGAGAGATGGGGTGCCCCCTTCTCCAGAGGCTAAAGGGGGCTGGGCCCACTCAGGACTGCAACTCACAGATACCCCCCTGATGGGTGGGGTCACCCCCCACTGGAGTCCCCACCCCTGCCCCAACTCTGACCACCCAGGTACCTGGAAGGTAGCTCATTCATGGGGCTCATGGGGTTCATGGAGGTCACTGGGTTCAAGGGGTTCATGGGGTTCATGGAGGTCATGGGGTTCAAGGCGTTCATGGGGTTCATGGAGGTCACGGGGTTCAAGGCATTTATGGGGTTCACAGGCACCTCCTCCAATGGCTTCACATAGGCCTCGGGGAACCAGCCGCTCCTGCTGGGGAAGCAGAGGGTCCCCTAAGCAAAAGGCCCAACAACGGTGATCCAACCCCACTTCCCAGGGGAGCGCCGAGCCCTGGCACTGCCGGTGCGGCTGCTCCAGGGCTTGGCCCAGAGCAGCGCACTTCACCCCTCGAAGGAGGTCTTGATCGGCATTCAAGGCCACCAGCCCAGCCTCGTGTCCCAGCACAGGCTCGGCTCCTTAGGAGGAGGAACTGGAGATCCAGAAGGAAAGCAACGTGTCCAAGGCCCTAGGGTCCCCCCTTCAATCCCTGCTCCCCGAGCACCCACCCGTGAGGGCCCAAGAGGAGGCACAGTCCTCCTCCCTAGAGGCTCCCTGCCTGGCTGGGGGCGGGCCACACACATGATCACAGGGTGACAGCCAAGGGCAGGGCCACAGGCAACTGCAGGCTCCAGAGCAAGGTGCCCACGCCCAGGGCCTGACTCCCAAGCCCCTGCCCTCTCCTTCTCGGCCCAGCTGCTGCCCGCTGGGCCTGGGGCCTGGCAGCCTGCCGGGGAGCCTTTGCCAGTGTAAGCCTTTAAGGATTTCCCTGCGAGTGGCTGTAAGGAGGGGAGCGGCCACCTGCAAGGTCCCAGCACTGCCTCTGCCGCCTGGGGAGGCCACCGGCGTCCCCCCCATCAGAGCTGGCTCTGGCGGACTCGGGGGCGCAGAGGGGAAGCTGACCCCTCCCTCGGTGTCCCGTGCACAGTAGGTGCTCATGATGAGGTTTCTGTCATGCTCCGCTGGTGAGTCTTCATTCTCCCACCTCGCAGGCGCCGGCACCCTGACCTTGGTAAGGGGCTCTTCCTCCCTCATGGAGTGGATGGGGGACCTCCACCAGGGGAGTCTCAGCTGGAGATCAGGCCTCCGGGGTCCCCCCCCCCCCGCCCCTGCCGCCGGCCCCCTGGCCTCCAGCCCACTCACGTGGAGGAGCCCTCCAGCTTGCCGTAGAGCCAGCCGTTCTGGGCCTCCGCCACCAGCACCTCCACGACGTCTCCGGCCGAGAAGCGCAGCAGCGTGTGGTTGGCGCCCTCCGAGTGGGAGACGAGGGCGCGGACTCTGCGGGCGCCCCCGCCGCCGCCGCCGCCGCCGCCCGGGCGCTCCCCGAACGAGTTGGAGCGCGAGCGCTGGGCGCCGCCGGCGTAGAGCGAGGCTGCGGGGAGGGCGCGGCGGCACGTGGGTGGGAGTCTCCCCGCGTCCGCCCGCCTGCCCCTCCCGGACCCGCGTTCCGCGCCCCGGCCGCCCCGCGCTCGGGACGGGCACTCACAGGCAGACGGCGTCCGGGGCAGGGAGCGGCGGTCGGGCTCCAGCTGGGCCGCGGGCCGCGCCTCGGTGGGCTCGGGGCCGTAGGAGCCGGAGCCGGGCCCGCTGCGGGGGGAGCCGAACTCTCCCAGAGGCCTCGGGGGCTGCGAGGGGAGAGGGCAGGGGAGGGTGGGGCGGGGAGGGGCGGGGCCGCGCGCCCTAGTCCAGCCCCCACCCCCAGTCCCAGTAGTCGGCGTAGGGGTTCACCGGCCGGTGGCCCAGCCACCAGGGGGGCGCCGAGGCCGCGCCGGGGCGGAACGGCCAGGTCGGGGGCGCTGCGTAGAGCGGGACCCTGGGCGGGAGGAGGCTCCGCGCGGAGGGCCACAGGCCCCAGGGCCCCACGGAAGGCGCCGGGGACAGCGGCGGGGGCATCAGTGGTGGCGCGAATAGCGGCGGGGGCACGAGGGGAGGCGCGAAGAGCGGCGGGGGCACGAGTGGCGGAGGGAAGAGCGGCGGGGGCGCCCAGGGCCTCACCATGTCCAGGCGGGTGGGCGTCAGGCGGCCCGAGGGGTAGGGCGGCCCCAGCACCGGGCCCAGCAGGCCCGGGGAGTGGGCCCGCGACGGGTTGCGGCTGGCCTCCGACTGCTCCTTCCACAGCAGCACGCGGTTCTGGAGCGTCCCCCGGGCCTGGGGTGGGGGGTGAGAACACGCGGTCACCCAGGTCCGAGGCCCCCCAGGATCCTGGAGACGCTCAGGGGCACCCGAGGGAGGCAGAGCCTCTGTAGCTTCAGGAGCTAAAGGTCATGGTGGCGTCACTTTGGATCCGCCCACGGCCCACGCACCCCACTTTTGTCAAAGGCCTCTCGGGCCCCCTGCCCTCTGTGTGCTCTGGGTAGAGCCCTCCCACTGCCCTGCGGCGGGAGGGTAGCCTCATCCTCCTGGCTACAGGGACGGACTCAGGGATGGCACTTAGCCCAAAACTGTGGCCGTTCAACCCCAGTGCTCACCCCGGAACAATCGGGAGAAATCTATCCTTTTTCCTCGTGGGGTTTGCTAATAGGCAGAGTGAAGCCAACACAGAAAGCTACAGCTAAGCGACAGACAAAGGCAAACTTCTGATGGCATCGGCTGTGCTCCGGGGCCCACCTACACCCGAACCCTGAACCTCCCAGTCAGAAGGGAGCGCCTTCCGGTTGGAGCCCGTTGGAGCAGTGCTCTAAAGAGGCCTTTCGAGCACGGCGTTCCCAGTGCACCCCTGCAGTCACATGGCACCCCTTTTCCGGGGTCCCCAGGACAAGGGCATCGAACTCTGAACACTTTCAAGGACACACACTCAGCAGCTTGGGGTAGGAGGGCTTTAAATGTTAGACCTGCGATGTATATTAATCATGTTTTAAATTTTCTGTATTTTATGATTCTTTGACATCCCGAGGTCTTGCTATTCCTGGAGAGGCTGCCCCTCCCTTGGAGTAGAGAATCCCCAGGAATCCTGAACAACTTGCCCCTGGACATGCCTTTCTTATGCAAACCAGCCGATCCAAAGCGACTGGTGTATCCCCAGCCACTTCCTTTAACTCCCCCATCAAGCCAATATTTCCCCTAAATCAGCCCAGAGCCAGGTCCCAGACACACAGACACCACCCCTGTACCACAGAGCCCACTGAAACGGCTCAGTCCTACACTGGCTTCCATTTACCTCCTGGTTTGCCCCTGCCTTCCATGGAAACCATAATAAATTCCTGGGCCATGATTTCCTCTCGCTCCCTCTGCCTCTTGACCAACCCCTGGTGCTTCCCATGTGGCCCTGGGTGGCATGGCGTGACCCCTGCTTTTGGGAGCTGCGATATGTGATAAACTGTTTTCAATGGTATTAATCTGTGTGGTCACACAGTCACCTCTGTAAATTAAATCCATCAGAACCCTGTTCTCCAATTTTAAATTTAATTTTTTCACGTTCTTTTTCTTTTTTAAATATGTTTTTATTGCCCTAGCTGGTTTGGCTCAGTGGATAGAGCATTGGCCTGCGGACGGAAGGGTCCCAGGTTCAATTCCAGTCAAGAGTACATGCCTGGGTTGCGGGCTTGATCCCCAGTAGGGGGCATGCAGGAGGCAACAGATCAGTGATTCTCTCTCATCATTGATGTTTCTCTCTCTCCCTCTCCCTTCCTCTCTGAAATCAATAAAAATATATTTAAAAAAATATGTTTTTATTGATTTCAGAGAGAGAGGAAGAGATAGAAACATCAGTGATGAGAGAATCATTGATCAGCTGCCTCCTGCACGCCCCGCACTGGGGACTGAGCCCACAACCGGGGCCTGTGCCCTGACCCGGAATCAAACTGTGACCTCCTGGGTCATGGATCTATGCTCAACCCCTGAGCCCCGCCCACGAACTCCTCTTTTTATTCAAGCATTCCGTCCCCGAGGGATCGGCCAAGCTCCAGCCCGTCAGCTGAGGAATAACGAAAGCTCCCTCTTTGGAGTGTGCACTCTGCCAGGCCTAGCGTTAAAGGCTCCGCCTGCATTATTCTTCCTGGATTCTCACAGCGGCTCTGGGAGTGTGCGAGTCTAGCTCCGTTCTATAGAAAAAGATGCCGAGGGTCAGAGCAGTCAGCCACTGGCTCCAGGCCTGGCCTCCCGGCAGCAGGGAGGTGGCCGGCACCGGCCTGGGGAGGCTTCCTGTGACTGCCCTTCGATGCCACTCCCGTCTCCCTGGCCCCGCGCCTGGGAACCCCAGCCCCCAGCGTGCTCTCCGGCAGCAAAAAGGCTCAGGGTCTCACATCACAGGAGCAGCTGGGCAGCTGGCCACGAGGGGCAGTCTCTCTGCTGCCCTGCGGAGTAATTAGCAAACCCCACAAACCAAGGTCTCTGTGAGCCTGGTTCAGAGGCGGTGAGCACAGCGAGACCATGAGGTCCTGCATACCATATTTTTTTACAGGTTTTTTGGTCTAGTTTGACACTGTTCAGTGGAGAGCGCCTGCCAGGGCAGCAGGGGGTTCCTGGAGTGATGGCCACCACGCGTGGCTCACACTGTTGTCCAGGACGCAGGGACTCTCACACGTTGTTGGTAGAAGTGTGACTTGGTATAACCAATGCCTACATCCTGGGACTCCCAAACTCCATTCCTGGGAATTTACCCTGGAGATGGGCTTGCATAGTGGGAGCTGACCCACCGGGAGGTGCTGCGGGCGGTGGGAGGCGTGCTATTTGAGGAGACCCCGACTAAGCAAGGACTGATCGCTGCGGACGGACGCCTTCCTGTGCCAGGAGTCACAGTCCTCTGCATCCTGTTCTGAACCTCGTGCGTTCGCTATAGCAGCAGGTAAACGTTTATGGCTAACTAGCTTAGGAGTTAGGTCTTGTATGTCCTCAAGCCCAGCTGGGCCAGACAACAGGCTACCCACTCCCCATACCCCGGGGAAGCCAGGCTCATCCAGCCCAGGCCCCTCCTGGGAGACCACCCAGCAGGAGGCAGCCAGGGAGCGGTCCGCTGGAGGTTAACTGTTAGGACACAGGCAGAAAGGAGTTTCCTTCCAAATAAGCACCTGAAGAGATGTTCAGCATCATAGTCACCAGGGAAATGCAAATCAAAACCACAACGCACTCACTAGGGCGACTACAAGCAGAAAGAGTGAGCCCTGGCCCGTGTGGCTCAGTTGGTTGAACATTGACCCATGAACCAGGAAGTCAAGGTTGAATTCCCAGTCAGGGCACATGCCCGGGGTGCAGCAGGGGGTGGGGATGGGGGGGGGGGAGACGGGGGGGGGGACGGGGGGGCGGGGGAGAGAGAGAGAGAGAAAAAAAAAATGAATCCTGGCTGGTGTGGCTCAGTTGGTTGGAGCATTGTCCTGTACACTGAGCGGGGGTGGGTTCAATTCCCAGTCGGGGCACATGCCCTGGTTGCAGGCTTGATCCCCAGTGCAGGAGGCAGCCAATCAATGATTCTCTCTCATCGTTGATGTTTCTATCTCTCCCTCTCTCCCTCTCCCTTCTACTCTTAAATCAATAAAAATATATTTTTTAAAAAGATGACAGATAAATATAGGTGATTATGAGGGTCACAAAGTGAGGTCATCATGGGTAGAGATGAGGACAGTAGAATTTCCAAATTAATAAAGGGGAAGGGAAATGTATAGTAACTCAACCACATGACATCAACAAGAAGGGGAGGAAAAGAAGAAATGACAAAGTTAATACAGTCAAATGAACTTCTCCAAAGGCAATAAGACAGGTACATCAGTTGTTAGGCAAGAGGAAGAGACCGAATTCCTCTGTGAGAAGACAGATGTCAGACGGGTCAAGCATAAAAACTGAGCTACTAGTATATGTTAGTAACAGAAAACACACTTAAAACGAACAGATGAACCCAGCCAGCGTGGCTCAGTGGCTGAGCGTCGACCTATGAACCAGGAGGTCAGGGTTCGATTCCTGGTCAGAGCACATGCCCAGGTTGTGAGCTCAATCCCCACTGTGTGGGGCATGCAGGAGGCAGCTGTTCAATGATTCTCTCTCATCATTGATGTTTCTATATCTCTCTCCCTCTCCCTTCCTCTCTGAAATCAATAAAAATATATATTTTTAAAAAACGGAGGAGAGAAGAGAAAGTAGGAAGGGCAATATTAATTTCAGACAAAGTGGAATTAAAAGCATTAGACTGGATTATGAGAGACAGAACCTAAATGGCAACACTAACCCAGAAGGTATAACACTCATAAACCCAACAGCACTAAACAACAAGGCAGCAAAATACAGAGAGCTAGACTCATTAGAAATACAATGAGAAATGAAAAAAAATCTGATTGCTCTTAGCAAATAGAAACGCGTAGAGGATTTAAAGTATGGGATAAAATTAACAGACAATAACTGAATTTGTGAATGGGAAGTATATGCAAGCAGGAATGAGAAAGTAACTGGTTCATACACGAATGAATAAGTGCATGAATTAGTGAATGATGTGAGAATAAACAAAACCATGAGTGAATAAATGCACGAATATCTGATGGTACAAATAAACACGGAAATGAGTAAAAAAGGAGTAGATGGAGAGAGAAAATAAATAAAATATCTACGGAGGAAGAGAGAAGGCAAAGGAGGGAGGGAGGGAGGGCGATTCCTGTGTGCAACCCCGAAGAGCACAGCCCCCGGGCCCCGGCGCTGTCCCGGCCCAGCTCACCCCGGGCCCCGGTGCTGTCCCGGCCCAGCTCACCCCGGGCCCTGGTGCTGTCCCGGCCCAGCTCACCCCGGGCCCCGGCGCTGTCCAGGCCCAGCTCACCCCGGGCCCCGGTGCTGTCCCGGCCCAGCTCACCCCGGGCCCCGGCGCTGTCCAGGCCCAGCTCACCCCGGGCCCCGGCACTGTCCCGGCCCAGCCCACCCCGGGCCCCGGCGCTGTCCAGGCCCAGCTCACCCCGGGCCCCGGCGCTGTCCCGGCCCCGCCCACCCCGGGCCCCGGCGCTGTCCAGGCCCAGCTCACCCCGGGCCCCGGCGCTGTCCAGGCCCAGCCCACCCCCCCGGTGCCCCAGCTCACCCCGGGCCCCAGCCCACCCCGGGCCCCGGTGCTGTCCCGGCCCAGCTCACCCCGGGCCCCGGTGCTGTCCCGGCCCAGCTCACCCGACCGAAAAACTGCAGAAACGTATTGGAAAGCAGCAGGTGCTTCTCGGCCAGGAACCGGTAGCGCCGCTTCTCCTCCAGCTCAGCCGCCCGCTGGCTCTCAGACACGAAGGTCTGCATCTGTGCGTGCAGCCGGTTCACACTCTCCTGGGGGGAGGGGGTCTTGGCTGGAGGCAGGGGGTGGGTGCCTCCTCCCACCCACCTGGAGGCCAGCTCTCTGAGCCTCCCTGTCCTCCCTGTCCCAGCCGCCTCCTCCGGGGGCCTCCCCTGAACACCCAGCCCGTCCTAGCTCCCGGGCCTGCCCTGTCACAGGCAGCTGCATCCTCCTGAGCCTGGGCTCTGTGTCCCCCCAGACGTCCCTCTGTCCCCAGCACCCAGCTCGGGGCCCAGCACAGAGGTTGGTTTAATGAAAGGGCAGAGGAGTTGATTAATAACCCTCTACTTGGGAGGGAAGATTCTGAAAAGATGAGTTTACTAGAGGAGCCAGAAGAGGAGATGGAAGGAGACCAAGGTCTTGGAGAAAGAGGCCAGGGCTGGGAGGAGGGGCCCGGGGGAGGCTGGCCTTAGCCAGGGGAGGAGAGCCGGCCTGGGCAGACGGGAGGGGAAGGAGGCTGGGTTACACCCTTGCTACTGGGTTCAGGAGCGCATGACCAGTGGTCTCCGGTTTGCTCAGTGAAGTGGGGGAAGCGAGGGAGGTGCTAGGGTTTTTGGGGGGCCTGGGGCGCCCGGGGAGGGCCAGGAAGTGACCGGGCAAGGAGCAGCACTAAGGGTGTCCCTGACCAGTAATTCCCACCCCCTCCAGGGGCTGGCTGACCTCACCAGGGGTTCTGGCAAGCCACACTCCTGGGCCTGGCCTGGTGCTGGCGGGGGGAGCTCAGGAGGGTATCAGAGGCCCCCAGAGACCAGTCCTGTCGCCAGCCCTCGCACCTTCATCTCCCGCACATTCTTGTCCCTCTTGCGCTCCATGCGCCACAGCTCGGACATGCACTTCTCCAGGTTGGCCGCTCGGTGGCGGTACTCGATCTCGTAGTGCTGGCGGCTGTCCTGGGGTGGGGCGGGGTGGGGGAGGGAGGCCCACGTCAAGAGCTCTGGACGCCTGGCCCATGGGTCAGAGCGCTGGACGGGCAGGCAGCTCTGTGCCCTGCGGCCGGGCACTGCCCAGCGCGGGCCTCAGGGTGCCACCTGTCCGGCGGGAGGAGGGCCCGCCCTGAGGGGCAGGGCCGAGGCGGGGCCAGACTCACTTTGATGAACTGCATGTCCAGCTTGGTGTTCTTCTCCATGTGCTGCAGCAGGTCTCCGTGGAACGTCTGCACCTGCGCGGAGGGCAGGGTGGTCAGGGCCCCTCCCCTCTCAGGCCCCGGCCTCCCTCCACTGCCCACGCAGACCCATCGCCCACCCAGGGCTCACACACCGGGCGCCGGCCCAGTCGTTAGAGGAATGGGCGGAGCAAGAGCCCTGGTTGGAGGAAGGATTAGACGTCAGTCAATCGTGAGAAACACTAGTGTGGCGCCGCGTTCGAAACACCCTCGATAAATGTGCCAGCGGCCCCTGGTTCTACTCCTGTCTCCGCCTGTGCTTTGACGACGCCATCCCCGTGCCCGGATTCCCCACCAATCCTCAAACGCCTGCCCCCTGACCGCCCGGCAGGGTGGCCGCTCAGTCATTTAGTTCCTGAAAGGCGTGTGCATCTGTCCGGTCACTGTCCACTCCTCCAGCCACCGGACAGGATCTCTTGCTGGGCCCTCTCCAGCCCTTTTGTCTGAGCAGCGAGCACTGTGGGTAGGAGCCAAGTCTGACCCATCTCTGCGTCCTCGGCACCGTGGGCAGGGCGGGGCCCAGCAGAAAGGTGCTCAGGCCGGTTGCCGCCTTAGCTGCGGGTGGTAGGCTCCCGCGACAGGTGAGAGGAAGGCGGCCAACCCCTGCGTGGGCCTCAGGAGAGCTAGGTCCTAGTTCGGGTTGTGTCTCCAATTTGCTTTGTGATTTTGGACAAGTTGCCTCCCCTCTCCGGGCCTCAGTTTCCCCACCTGTAACAGTAAAGGCTTGGCCAGGTGCTGCTAAGGCCCAGGCCTCTAAACCCGATGAGCTTTGTTTTGGGGCCTCAGCGGTCGCCTGGC
This sequence comes from Eptesicus fuscus, assembly GCF_027574615.1. Classification (NCBI taxonomy): domain Eukaryota; kingdom Metazoa; phylum Chordata; class Mammalia; order Chiroptera; family Vespertilionidae; genus Eptesicus; species Eptesicus fuscus. The sequence continues at coordinate 101,383,214 of NC_072479.1, forward strand.
ACAGTCCGCTTGTGCCCCCCTCGTGTTCCCTGGGTCCCTCTGCATCGCTGGGGCATCAGATCTTCAACCCTCCCCGCGGCCCTCTTTGCCCCGGAGTTCAGGCTGCACAGGGAGAGGGAGGAGCATCTCCCACCCGCTGCCCCCGCCGCCGCTGGGACCGTCCACCTCCGCTGGCATCCTACCTCCTGCCACGGGGTCCTCCCTGCTGTGCTGCGGGGGCTCTGTCCCCCGGGCTAGGGCATCGCCCAGAAAAGGAATGCTGGGAATTTCCTTCCCGGATGCAGGAAAACCAGTAAATATAAAAGTTCTGAATTGTAACTTTTTCTCCCACAATTGTTTCTGAAACCTTGGTAATTTATAGTCTATAAGGGGCTGGCCACGCCCTAACCCCCTGAGCTGTGGCTAGCAGTGTGTGTGTGAGTGTGTGTGTGTGTGTGAGTGTGTGTGTGTGTGTGTGTGTGTGTACGTGTGAGTGTGTGTGTGTGTGTGTGTGTGTGTGAGTGTGTGTGTGAGGGTGTGTGTGTGAGAGTGTGTGTGTGAGTGTGTGTGAGAGTGTGTGTGTGAGGGTGTATGTGAGAGTGAGTGTGTGTGAGAGTGTGTATGTGTGTACGTGTGAGTGTATGTGTGAGGGTGTGAGTGTGTGTGAGAGTGTGTGTGAATGAGGGTGTGTGTATGAGTGTGTGTATGTGAGTGTGTGTGTGTGTGTGTGTGTGTGTGAGAGAGTGTGTGTGTGTGTGGTGTGGGGCGTGTGTGTATGTGTGAGTGAGTGAGTGTGTATGTGAATGAGGGTGTGTATATGTGTGTGTGAGAGTGTGTGTATGTGAGTGTGTGAGAGAGTGTGTGTATGTGAGTGTGTGTGAGTGTGTGTGTGTGTGAGAGTGTGTGTGTGTGTGTGTGGTGTGGGTGTGTGTGTGTGTGTGTGTGTGTGTGTGGTGTGGGGTGTGTGTGTATGTGTGAGTGAGTGAGTGTGTATGTGAATGAGGGTGTGTATATAAGTGTATGTGAGTGTGTGTGAGAGTGTGTGTATGTGAGTGTGTGTGAGTGTGTGTGTGTGTGTGTGTGGTGTGGGCATGTGTGTGTGTGTGTGTGGTGTGGGCGTGTGTGTGTGTGTGTGTGGTGTGGGGCGTGTGTGTATGTGTGAGTGTGTGAGTGAGTGTGTATGTGAATGAGGGTGTGTATATAAGTGTATGTGAGTGTGTGAGAGAGTGTGTGTTATGAGCTGCGCTGAGTACACGCTTCTGGCCTGTGTGGGCCCTTTAGCTGGATCCACGGGAAGTGCAGCTTCCCAACCTGCGAGACCTCCCAGGCAGGAGGCGCCCACCGTCCTCCTGGCCCTGCCTCCCACGAAGACAGGTCAGGATTCCTCCTGAACACAGAGCTCGGGCTCTGAACATCCCCACATCCTGCTACACTGCCCAACAGAAACCACAGGCTTAGGGGAGGTGGGGCTGGGGCCGACTTCCAAACCCAGACAAGTGTGCAACCAGCACTAGAAAAGAGGGCCTGGCACCTGGGAGACGGACCCGAACGGCACTGAAGGCCACAGGAAATACCAGATGCACCAAACCAGCAGAACGGACATGCTGGCGCGCCTTAGCTACTGCAGAGCCGGCCTGCTGAGGAGGCCGAGGAGGAAGTGGGGCTGTCATGAGGGGGGCCGGCAGGCAGGGGACACTGGCTCCCGCTGAGAGCCGGGGAGGCCGGGGTGCAGATTGTTTCAAATGTCCTTGTAACACTGACAGCAGACAAGTTGGGAGCTTTGTGCCTCCTCTTCTGCTTTCCTCATCCCTCTCCTCTTGCCTGGAAACACTGCCGGCGAACAAGCCACCTTCCATCATATGACGTCACTCCTGCTTCCGAGCCCACGTGGCTGAGCCACCCGCGGCGATGGGTGGACAGAGGGGTTGTAAGGCGTCGCATTGCCGCGGCCTGACTGTGGCCGCAGACGGGGAGGAGGCCCAGCCGAGGCTGCCCGATCAGGGGGGCCCGGCACACGGCTGGCTCAATGGGAAGTCCTCGAGCTCCCGGAGAAACGGTCTGTGAGAGGATGGTACTCAACGCGGACTTTGCGCTCCCGCAGTGGAGGGCGCGGACGGCTGTCGATATGGGCAGGTGGCTTTGGAACAAGGAAGTCCCCACCCAGGGGCTGAGGAGTCTAGCAGGTCAGGACAGAGACTTCTCCCCTGCCCCCACGTTTCAGCTCGTCCTGGGAGCTCCGTGCAGCGGCGGAGGGCAGCCCGCTGCTGGGCACAAGCCTGCCAGCTCTGTGCTCGCCCAGGAACTAACTCTCACAGACTCTGCCATCTCCACAGGAGACCCCCTAGAAGGAACTGCCTGTGGGCCGAACCCCATTTGTCCTTGAATCCCCCGCAGTCAGGCTATGCCCTGCCACGCCAACAAAATGCTTTTGTCGAGGTCACGGAGACTCCGTGTTGCTAAGTCAGTTCTCCGGCCTCACCCACCTCAGCCAGCCATCACCATGGGGCGCGATCGGCCACTCCTTCCTCCTGAAACACCTCTTCCCCCGGCCTCCAGCCAGCACCCTCTCCTGCTCTCTCACCCCCACCCCTCGCCGCTCCGTCCTTTGCTGCGTCCCCCCATCTCCCTGATCCTTTAACGCTGGGTTGACCCAGAGCTCAGGCCTTGGGCCCTTCCCTTCCTCACTACACCCACCCCTCGAGCTCCCGCAGTTCCTATGCTCAGCTGGTCATCCCAGCCCCCACCTCGCCCCCAATCGACAGCTTCCTCTGTGCGGCTGATGCTGCCACCCCTCCCATTGTCTCCCGATCACCACCTCACACCCATCATGTCTAAACTGAGCCCCACCTCTCCTCTCCATCCAAACAGCTCCACATTCAGTTTTCCCACCTCAGCTAATGGCAACTCCACCTGTCCAGCTGGTCAGGTTAAAACCTTGGAGTTACCTGGACTTTCTCCTTTCTTTTGCAACACACATCCAACCCAGCAGGAAACCTCATAGGTTCTATTTTCAATCTGATGTCTTCTCAACACCACCGCTGCTGTAACCCTTTCCCCAGCCACACCTCCCTCTTCTAGGTTACTGCAATAGCCTCCTAACTGGTCTGCTGCTGCTGCTTTTGCCCTCCACAGCTATTTTATTTGTTAAAAAAATTTTTTTATTGATTTCAGAGAGAAATGGAGAGGGAGAGAGAGATAAAAACATCAATGATGAGAGAGAATCATTGATTGGCTGCCTCCTGCACGCCCCCTACTGGGGATTGAGTGCACAACCCAGGCATGTTCCCTGACCAGGAATTGAACTGTGACCTCCTGGTTCAAAGGTTATGCTCAACCACTGAGCCATACCAGCTGGGCACTATTTTTAGTATAGGAGCCAGAGTGATCCTACTAAACTATAAGCCAGACAATGAACAAGTGGAAAATGATATTTTAAAATGCCATTTACAAATGACTTCAAAAGACGTCAAATACCTAGAAATAAAACTCTCAAAAGATGTGCAAGACTGCTACACTGAAAATGACAAAACATTGCTATGAGAAATAAATAGAGAGGCATACCGTGTTCATGGATCAAAGGACTAGATATTATTAAGATGACCATTGTTTACAGATCAATGAAATCCCTATCAAAATCCCAGCAGGCTTTCTTAGCGAAATTGACAAGCTGATTCTCTAATTTATAGGGAAATGCAAAGGATCTTTAATGGACTAGACAATTTTGAAAAAAAAAGAAAAAAATTCTTAGACTACTTGATTTTAAGACTTACTATAAAGTGACAGTAATTTATACAGTGTGGTATTGGTATGAGGATAGACAAAGATACTGATGGTCAGAGTAGAGCAGCGATTTTCAATCTTTATCTCATGGCACACGTAAACTAATTACTAACATTCTGCAGCACATCAAAAAACATATTTTTTTTGCTGATCTAACTAAAAAAGGTATAATTTTGATTCATTCACACAGAATAGCTATTGTTGTGTTGGCTGTTGTCATTTTATGTATTTGACAATCTAAGGGGGAAAAGGTCAGTGCCCCTGACTAAATAGCCAGGCACTGCACGTTTTAAAAATTATTGTGGCACACCGGTTGAAAATCAATGGAGAGTTCAGAAATGGACCTCAACATATAGGACAAATCCACTTTTGACCAAGACACCAAGTCAATTGAATAGGGAAAGGGAAGTTTTTTTTAAAAAAATGGTCTGGAACAACCAAATACCTGTCCAGGGCAAAAGGAACCCTGACTCCCTCTCACTTCATACACAAAAATACATTTGAGATGGATCACAGACATAGTGTAAAGCCCAGAACATAGAACTTCTACCAGAAAACTAGGAGACTACCTTTGCGATGGGGGGAGGCGAAGATTTCTTGGGTAGGACACAAGCACAGACCGTTTTTTAAAATTGCCAAGTTGGGCCCTGACCGGTTTGGCTCAGTGGCTAGAGCATTGGCCTATGGACTGAAGGGTCCCAGGTTCCATTCCAGTCAAGGGCATGTACCTTGGTTGCGGGCACATCCCCAGTCTGTGCAGGAGGCAGCTGATTGATGTTTCTCTCTCATCGATGTTTCTAACTCTCTATCCCTCTTCCTTCCTCTCTGTAAAAAATCAATAAAATATATATTTTTAAAAATTGCCAAGTTGGGCTTCATAAAAATGTTAAATTTCTGGTCATCAAAGACACCATTAAGAAAATGAGTGGACGAGCTACAGACTGGGAAAAAACATTCGCTGTACAGACATCTGACCAAGGACCCATGTCTTGACTATATTGAAGAACACGGAAAGTCAGCGATAACAGTAACCCAATAAAAAGCGGCCAAAAGACTAAAGAAACACCTGCAAGAAGGTATGCAAATGTCCAGCAAGCCCATTAAAATCACCAGTCCACCAGGATATGCAAAATGTAACCACAATGAGGTACACCATTCCCTAGACAGGAGGACCTGGGCTGTGACTGGGCAGGATCAGAAAGACTGACAGCAGGGACGTGGGCAAGGACAGAGCGCCCGCAGCCTCAGACCCGCTGGCGGGACAGCAGATAGTCCAGGGACTTCCGAGAACGCTCCGACAGTTTCAAGTACAGCTAAGTATATATCAGCCCTAGGGCTCCTCATCCACTCCTAGGTGTTTACCCAAGAGAAATGGAAATACATACTCACAAAAAGACTTGTACGAGAATGTTCACAGCGGCCCTAATTTTTCTTCCTTTTCTTTTTTTAAATCCTCACCTGAGGGTATTTTTTCCATTGATTTTTAGAGAGAGTGGAAGAGGGAGGGAAAGACAGAGAGAAACATTGATGGATCGATTGGTTGCCTCCTGTACGCGCCCCACCAGGGCCCAGACTGGGGAGGAGCCTGCAACTGAGGTGCGTGCCCTTGACCGGAATCAAATCGGGGACCCTTCCTTCAGTCCGCAGGCCGACGCTCTGTGCACTGAGCCAACCCAGCTAGGGCCCAGCAGCCCTATTTCTAATAGCCCCAAATGGAAAGCAACCCAACTGACTGTCAACAGAAACAGAGGTAAACAAATCGTGGAATATTCGTACAATGGAAGACACAGCAATTAAACAAAACAAGCATCCATGCCTGCAACAGCAGGAGTTAAACGTACAGACGCTGTGCTGAGCGAGGGAAGCCGGACGCAAAGGAAGGCCGATTGCACAGTTCACACGGACCCAGCCCTCCTGGCTCCGGCTGGGTCTGGCTCCGCTCTTGGGGACAGCGGAGCTGTTGTCTGCGGGACCCCCAGTGCCTACGGCAGCGCCTGGCACAAGGCAGCGAGGAGCTGTCCAATGAATGAGCCAGAGAGGAAGACGGCCTCTGTGTGTTCTGCCCAGGGTGGTTCTGGCCGCGGGCCCTGCCCTGTTGTCACAGCCAAGACACCGGTGCGAGGTGGCAGCTCTTTTTACAGAGGGGCCTGGGTGACACTGTCCCCGTCCGGCCCAGGGTGCCACAGGGACCGGGGAGCCGTCAAACACAAGGACGGGCGGCCCGGGCTGCCCGCGAGAGCCGGGCTCCACGACTCCCGCCCAAGCCCGGGAGGCCGTGCCGGCTCAGGGCTGCATCCACCACAGAGCGCCGGGAGGGGCGGGGGGTTGTGCGGGTGGGCACACAGTTTCCGCTGGTAAAACTGTTTCCCCTTTCAACCTGGTAACCAAACTGAGTATTTAATGGTGTCCCCTGAGTTTTAGGGTCGCCCCCCCCCCCACATGTTTGAGAACCACGGACTGTCACGATCTGTTGAAATTCCTTCAGAACCTTCTAAGGCCCCTCACCACCGCCCCCACCGCCCCGTGGCCCAGCCCCGGTCTTTGGCTCCGTCTCCCATGGATGCCGCGCTCATGCCCACGCTTGGCCACTGCGCCCTTTCGGAATGCCCGCTCTCCCCCCACCCCCCCGGCCATGCCCCACGCCCCCTTCCCAGCTCACTCTTCCCTCCGAGTCCTGAGCTCTGCTCAGTGCCAGGCCCCGTGCCAGGCCCCGAGCTGCAGAGAGACCACATCCCAGCAGAGCTCTGAGTCTCGGCAGGACAGAGGCAGGGAAGTAAAATTTCCTTCTAATCATCACAGCTCAGGGCCTCGAAGGCCCGGGTGCCAGGCCAACGGTGTGTACGTATCCATTCCCCGGAATCCTCACAAGACCCGCCAGGCAGGTATTGTGATTGTCGCCATTTCACAGACAGATAAACTGAGGCACAGAGAGGTTATGCCAGGACAGCTCACCCACGGTCACAGAGCCAGTGACGGGTGAGGCTGGGCTTTGACCCCAGGTGCTCCTAACCACCAGGTGCGAAGAACAGAGGGGAGCACCTGGTGGAGTCAGAGGGAGGACGGACCGAACCTGCCCAGGAGTCAGGGGGCTTCACGGAGGAGGGGGCCGCTGTGCTGGATGGAGGGGTGGGGCTTCTGTCTGAAAGGACAGCAGAGTAGCAGCCGGGGGAAGGCTAGCCTGTGACTGGGGTGCAGCACTTGGGGTGGCTGGGCTGTGACTGGGGTGCAGCTCTTCGGGGTGGCTGGGCTGTGACTGGGGGTGCAGCACTTCGGGGTGGCTGGGCTGTGACTGGGGTGCAGTATTTCGGGGTGGCTGGGCTGTGACTGGGGTGCAGCACTTCGGGGTGGCTGGGCTGTGACTGGGGTGCAGCACTTCGGGGTGGCTGGGCTGTGACTGGGGTGCAGCAGGGCCTGCACGTCCCCCCTGAGAAGCCTGGGCCAGGATGTGGAGGGCTTTTCCAGGGGCGGGGCAGAGAGGAAAGGGAGGGCGGGAGGGGCGGCACGGGGCCACCGCCCTGGCTCCTCCTCTCAGCTGGAACCTGGGAGAGTGGCTGCCTCTGAGACTCAGTTTCCTCCTCTGCCAAGTGGAGACAGACCCGGTCCCTGCCTCCCGGTGGCTGCGGCCAGAACCGACGCTGCAGACCCACCGCCTGGCAGTGCGGCGGCCCGGGTCCGAGGAAGGCCTCCCTCGGGCGGGATGTGGACGGTGACCCCGGCCAATACTCACCACCACCTCCAGGTCAGAGTTCAGGTGGCGCTGGGTGTCTGACATCTGCACCAAGATCTCACCTAGGAGCCCCAAAACAGTGGCTCAGTGAGGGCTCCGCCCGCCCACTCCTCCCATCAGAGGCTCCAGAGGGCCCGCCTGAGGCTGCACTTCGGGCCCAAGTCCTGGGTCTCCCCCAGGCTCTGGCCTCCCAGGGTCGGTCCCAGCCCCGAGGGAGGGAGGGAGGAGCCTGGGCCCAGGAGAGGCGGGGCTCTGCCCTGGCTGCTGGGCCTGAGTCTGGGGGGACTTCCTGGAAAGGCGAGTCTGGAAAAGGAATCCCCTCCTGACCGAGAACGAGGGGCCAGCGGGCCGGGGCTGTGCGGAGGCCCCGGGAGGCAGGCAGTGCCTGGAGCCTGGACAGCGGAGGAGGCCTGGGGAGGAGAGGGGCTGGGGGAGCCCCGAGGCCCCCAAACATGTGGGGAGCAAGTGCGAGGGGAGCCCCTTACCCAGGATCTGCGAGGTGGAGCTCTGCAGGGCCTGCTCCCCGATCTTCTGAATGGCGCTGAAGTACACCTCGGCCGCCTCGGACAGGGCTGCGCGGAGAAAGAGGGGTCCAGCCCTAGTCCCTCCTCCAGCCGCCCCACCCTTCCGGACCCCTCCTCCCACCAGAGAGAGTGTGCAGGGGGCACGGTGGGGTCTGGGTGGGTGCAGTGAGAGGGAGGGGGGCTCTGGTGAAGTGGCACAGGCCGGGATAAGGGGGGCAGCGTGGGATGGGTTCTCCCTACGGGGCAGGGCCTGGCGCTGTTCGGGACTTTGGTGTGGTCTCTCCTGGGTGGGGGTGCAGGCATCTGTGTGTGCCCATAAGGAGGGGTGGGTGCTGGTGTAGGGGTGAGGTAGGGTGGGTGAGGGGTGGGCGCAGGTGTAGGGGTGAGGTAGGGTGGGTGAGGGGCGGGTGCAGGTGTAGGGGCGGGGTGGGAGGGGTGGGTGCAGGTGTAGGGGCGGGGTGGGAGGGGTGGGCGCAGGTGTAGGGGCGAGGTAGGGTGGGTGAGGGGTGGGCGCAGGTGTAGGGGCGAGGTAGGGTGGGTGAGGGGCGGGTGCAGGGGGGGCGGGGTGGGGTGGGTGAGGGGTGGGTGCAGGTGTAGGGGCGAGGTGGGGTGGGTGAGGGGCGGGTGCAGGTGTAGGGGCGAGGTGGGGTGGGTGAGGGGTGGGTGCAGGTGTAGGGGCGGGGTGGGGTGGGTGCAGGGGTGGGGCGGGGTGGGGTGGGGGAGGGGTGGGTGCAGGTGTAGGGGCAGGGTGGGGTGGGTGAGGGGCGGGTGCAGGTGTAGGGGCAGGGTAGGGTGGGTGAGGGGCGGGTGCAGGTGTAGGGGCAGGGTAGGGTGGGTGAGGGGCGGGTGCAGGTGTGGGGTGGGGTGGGGTGGGTGAGGGGCGGGTGCAGGTGTAGGGGCGAGGTAGGGTGGGTGAGGGGCGGGTGCAGGGGTGGGGTGGGGTGGGGGCAGGCTCAGGGTGTGGTGTGGGGGACAGACTTTGACTCTGAAGAACGGAAAGGCAGGGCGGGGCTGGGTGGCACTTGGCTCCGGGAGTGCCCCCGGCCTGTCCATCCTATAGGTGGCTCATGACCTCCTGTCGGGAGCACTGGTGGAGAGGGTGCCGCTGAGAAATGGTGAATGGCTGCCTGTGTGGGGGGCGGAGGACCTGGGTGGGGTGGGGTCTGTGAGGCGGGAAGGAGGGCTGAGGCGGGCACTCACCGTGGAAGGCCCGCAGGTAGTTGTTCCCCAGGTACACCAGGTTCTCCAGGGCGGGGTTAAACTGCTCCAGGATGCTCTGGGCCCCAGGCGAGGGCGGGAGGGTGAGAGGAAGAAGGAATGATGGGCCGAGGCAAGTTGCTGGGCCTCAGGAGCAGGGCACCCCTAGCCCCATGAGAAGCCTCCAGAATCTGGGGGAGCCGCCTAGAAACCTGGGGCCACCCAGAATCCTGCACGGGCCTCAGAGGCCATCTCTGTTCAAGACCAGGCCCCCCCGGCCAGCTCCTGCTCACACACCTAACCTGAGGGTCCTGAGCCCCCGCTGGGTGAGGCCTGCCAGTCTGCCGCAGGCCCCAGCCGGGCAAGTAAACCCGGGCCCGAGGCCAGGCCTCGCTGGACTGCACACACGGGCTGCCCACGGTCACCTCAGAGGCAGGGGCGGATCTTGCCCCCCTCAAAGAAGAGCCTTCTGGGAGCCAGGCCACCCCAAGCACGGCCCGTGCTGGGCACTCCGTGGTGGAGGTGATCTGGACTGGGACTTGGGTCTTGTTTCAAATCCCTGCAGCCCCTCTGCCTCCCTTGGTGACCTTGAACAAGCTGTTAACCTCTCTGGCCTCCGAGTTCTCATCTACCAAATGGGGGATCGGTTTGACCCCACAGGTAGGTGTTGTGAGGCCTGCGAAAGGGGCCTGCACAGGTGCTCCCTAAACGTCTGGAACCTGCAGCAGCCCCTCTGCAGTGCAGCAGGAAGTATGAGAGAGCGGCTCAGCAACGAGTGAGACAGAGAGACAGGAGACAGACAGAGAGGCAGAGACACAGAGAGACAGAGACTCCCCACTCCCAGGCGGCGGCTCTTGGGGCCCTGCTCCCAGCTGCAGCCGGGCCCTGTCCTGCCTCACCCAGCGTCTGGGAGGCGGAGGCTCCTGCTGAGAGCGGCTCAGCAGGCCCGTCACTCACTGGGTGACTGTGGACAAACCCCTGCCCGGAAGCCTCAGGTTGGGGCTGGGGTGACTGACTGCCCCCCAGAGACTCCCCCAGCCCCATGCCCACAGCTGAGCCCGGCCCGGCCCCACGCCTTCCCTGCCGCAGCCACGCTCGGCCTGTCCTCCGGAGCTGGCCCAGCCTTTGCGCCCTGGGCCGGTGCCGGGCCTGGGCCGCCGTGTGCTCACCTTGTAGATGGCCATGGTGGACCTGTAGAACTGGTCCATCTCGGGGGCCATGGAGCGGCTGCACCCGGGGCTGAGCAGCAGGCTGGTGCGTGCAGGGCTGGGAGCACCGGATCGGGACCGTCTGTCTGTCTGTCCGGTGCCCACTGCTCAGCGGTAGTGGAGGAGGCTCCAGAGTGGGACCTAGAGATGGAGGGCCGGCCAGGAGGAGGCGGCAGCTTAATTATTCACCAGCCGGGATGTCAGCATGCGATCTGGGGCGTAACCAGACCCGGGGAAGGCATCCTGTGACGCGGGCGGGCTCGTGTGACCTGCCCTTCAATTATTTACCCCCCGGAGCGGGGGCTGGGGGCGTGTGATGAGCCTCTCTGAGGTCACCGCCACCTCAAGGACCAGGCCCGCCGGCCAGCCGGACGGAGCCCCTGGCTCTGGGAGGAACCCTGCCCACCGAGGTGCTAGGACTGCTGGTCGCCCTCCCCCAGGACCCTCCCTGACAACCCCCTGGAGGCTGAACACCCAGTGGGGGTCACTGTTGTCAGCTTCCTGCTCTCCCCTGAGCCCCTCAGACCCGCACCTCGAGCACCCAGCCCACGTCCGCTGCGGCCGTCCAGCCCGTGTGTGCTGGAGGGGGGACAGCACCGCCTCCAATGTCGCACAGACCCGGGCAAGCCTTGGCCCTGCTCGCTCACTGCGGGACACCGAGCCCCCGCCCCCTCTGGACCTCATCCGCTCCCAGAAAATGGCTCTCTCTCTTGCCTGCCTCCACTGGGGCAGGTGGGCCTGGGGCCACCTCAGAACACCCTCCCCAGCCACACGTGGGGAGGCCTGGAGGAAAGGAGGTCCCCCCGCCCCAGGGAGCCGGGAAACAGAGCAGCCACGGGAGTGGGCACAGGAAGCCGAGGGTCAGGCAGAAGGTCAAGGCTGCGGGGAGCTGGTGGTGGGGGGACTCACACCACAGTGCATGCAACACAGGGCAACCGGAATCAAACCGTTTATTTCACAGTTTGGGGCGCCCCGCCCCATCGTAAATCACTGTCTGTCGGGAAGAATCACAAGTCCAGGAGCGACCGTTGGGAGCTGAGGCAGCTCACAGGTGGGGCAGCGAGGGTGCAGGTGGCTGGGTGGGTACTGAGGTCCAAAGTTGAATGGGGCACCCCACTCCCGAGTGTGGGCTCCCCTGCTGATGGGGTGGATGGTGGCCGGTTTCAGTAGCTTCTCTAGCCCCACCCCCAGGGAAGAGGGCAGAAGGCAGATGGGCGGCTGCACCCCAGAGGACCCGAGGAGCCCAGGGCTGGGCAAACGAGGGCGCCCTTAGTGTCGGAGTGAGAGGCGGCAGGGGCGGCTGGGCGGGGCCTAGGGGGACAGCAGCAGCTGGATGAGCTTCTGGAACTGCTCCTGGTGCTCGTGAATGTAGACCTCGGTCTCCCAGAGCGCGTTGACCAGCACGGTGTCGCTCACCTCGTCCAGCATGATGTCTGCCCCCAGCTGGGGGTTCAATCTGCCCAAGTCAAGGAGGAGGGGTCACCCCAGGACTCTTGGCCTGGGTGGGGGAAAGAAATGTCCCTGCCAAGGGCTGGGGTGCGGAAGGCCGCCACGTCTGGCCAGGCCAGGGAGTGGGGCTGGGGCTGGGGCTGAGGGCCGGCCCTCACCTGAAGTACTGGATGCCGACCATCTCGCACCAGGCCCGGGCCCGGTCCACGGCCCGCCCGTCCGGATCCGTGCACTGGGGAGAAGCAGCCTCCGTGAGCACCCAGCCCCCCCACAGCCCCGCCCGGACCCCTTGTCTGGCTCAGCCACCCCCTGGTGTGGGCAGGGTCTGGGGCTCACAGGTGGCTCAGCAGCACCACCGAGGGTCAGGGAGTGTGATGGGGTGGGCGGGGCTGAGTGGACAGCCTCCACGCCCCCCCCCCCCCCCCCGCAGCCTTTGCCATCAGACGTCCTGCGGCCGCTGAAGGGAGGCACTGCAGCTAAAGATGCTGGAAGCCCTGCTCAGGTGGTCACAGGGTCCCCTCTGGCACTGAGACGGAACCGGGACCCCTCCCTGAGCTGGCTAACGAGGATCCACAGAGCCCCTGACACGCGGGTACCAAAGAGGGGAGGGCACCGTCCTGGGGCTGAGACCTGGAAGGTGGGCCTGGGGAGGGGCCCATACTCACACAGTCCACCACCATTTTGCCCAGTTCCTTGGCCCCAAAAACAGTTTTCGCCAGTTCCCAGGGGTTGCTGGGACGGAAGACGTCCACACAGGTCACGGGCACCTGCGGGGACTTCCCTGTCCCCAGGGAGACGACGATGGAGAGTTTCTTCACCTTGTGGCCCTGACCCTGGTGGGGACAGGACGGGGTAGGCAGAGGAGACCTTCCCCCGGCGGACCTTCCGCGGGAGTGAGGCCCGGAGGGGCCTGGGGGGCAGAGGCAGTGGCGGACCTTCCGAGGGGAGTGAGGCCCGGAGGGGGCCCTGGGGGGCAGAGGCGGGCGGCGCCTGTGGAGGGGCACAGCCTGGGCTGCCTCCTTTGCTCGGCAGGAGTCACTCCACACAGAGCGGCTTAGAGGATGTCACAGGACCTTCCTCACCCCACAGCCTCCTCCCTCCAGGAAGCCTGCCCTGCCAGGCCTGGCCCCTAGAGGGCGCTCACCCTCTGAAGGCAGAGCCCTGGCTCGCCACCCAGGGTGCATGAGAGCTTAGCGATGACCAGAGCGGTGACCACAGCCAGCAGGCCATGCGTACTCGGGTCGGGCGCTGCCCTGAATGCTTTACAGGGCGGAGCACAGGGAGCCTCCTAACCACCCCTAGGCCCCGACGACCAGCCACCCACTCAGTGGCTGAAGGCGAGGGCGGGCAGAGCCAGGACCCAAGCCCAGAGGCCGCTGCCCCACGGGTCCCAACCGGGCTCGGAACCGCTCTGGGCACAGTGCTTCGGGCAGACACACCGGCCACGCAGGCACAGGTGAGACAAAGCTGCCGCTGAGAGCGCAGGCAGTGACCGCACGGGTAACCCCAGATCTGCTGAGCGGGGTGGGGGCGGGGCGGCTTGTTGACCTGGGGTGGCTCTCACCTTGCGGATCATGTCCTGGTTGTACTCGTGGATCTCGGTCATGGCGTCCAGCGTGGGGTTGTTGGCCAGCAGCCCGCCATCCAGGTAGCGCCCGCTCGGCCGGAAGTAGGTGGGGGCTGCCCCGCTGCTCCGGGCTGCCCGCCACACCAGCTGCTCTGAGGGTGGGGAGGAGGGTGGCCCAGCTCTTCAGACCTCAGTATGCGTGTGTGTGCCTGTGTGTGCGCGCGCCTGTGTATATGTGTGCCTGTGTGTGCATGTGTGCACCTGTGTATATGTGTGCATGTGTGTGTGCATGCCTGTGTATATGTATGCATGTGTGTATGTATATGTGTGCATGTGTGTATGCGTGTGTGCATGTATGTGTGTGTGTGGCATGCTGTCTGCCCCTCCTCCCCCGTGGAAGGCAGGGTGCAGCTGAGGGCCTCCGGGGCCTCCTCTAGCTGCCCGAGGCCTGACAGCTCCCCACTCTGTCCGTCCTCAGCCAATAGAGACTCAGGGCAGCAGATGGGAGGGGGTGGGCTAGGGGTGCCCAGGGACAAGCCTACGGCTCCACCCGCACCCCACGGCCTCGCAGGTCAGTCGCTTCCACAGATGCGGCCAACGTGGTTCTAACCTGAGGGCTGAGTTGGAGGCTTGAGGTTAATGTTCTGGCTGCAGCGGGGCTCCCGTGCACACTCCGGGGCCTCGTAATTGCGGAAGAGGTGGAGCTCAGCCGGCTGCCGGTCCGACAGCGTCCCTGTCAGCATCACCCTGGAGAGGAGCAGGAACAGGAACAGGACGGCTGAAGTCGCTGACTGTCCCCCCTCCCCCCCCACTGCCAGCAACCCACTCCTGGGAGTGCGTCCTCTCTCTCGCACGCATGGAGGTGGGCGCCCGGGGCTGCTCACGGCAGCAGCATTTGTCCAAGCACCAGACTGGCAACAACGGAACTGCCCACGTGCTGGCCGGCGCTGCCGCGGTCCCCACCCAGTGCGGCCTGTGTCGCTGCAGAAGGACCAAGCAGCTCTCTGAGCTGATGGGCACCGAGCACCGAGATTTGTGGCCAAGTAGAAGAACCAGGCTCGGGACAGTGTGTGTTATGCCACCACTTATTTAACGACAAATCCCCCCAAAACCCATGTACCTATTTGCTTGGTGGGAGGGTAACTCTGAAGGGCCATGAGCGGCACTGGGGACAGGGGGCCGCAGCTCAGGAGACCTCCCCGTGTCCCCTGTGGCCCTCCTTCCATGTCCTATCTGCCATGAGAGTCTGCTGAAGAAGATTCCTACTTGTCTGAGAGACCAGGCACCCTTACATACGTGGGGCGTGCAGACCGGCACAGCCCCCGGGAAACTAACATGTATGGAGACTCTTGTCAGTGCCCTGGCGCTCTGGCCTGGAAGCCACGTTAAGAAATCTGCCCTAAAGGAATCCTCCAGTCACAGCGCTGGCTTCCGTGCACGGCTGTCGTCTCGGGGCAACGCATGTTGTGAAAAGTGAGCCCCTCGAAGCAGCAACAGCGGGAGAGAGCGAAGTGCTGTTCTGGCCACTCAGAGTTACCCTTGGAGGGGGTCAGTCACACAGAAACGCATTTGTCGTACTGTAAAGCCAGGTATAAAGGGAGGGAACAAAAACTCTGCCTAGGAAAAAATGCTAGTCTTCCATTTCTGGGGATACTGTGGAAAGGCAATTTGAACAATCTTTCCACTGGAAAAGAAATTAAAAGCTGGAAAAGATATATATTTTTTAAAATCTACTTAAAAGCACAGACCTGACAAGACAGAAAGGGAATGCCAGGGTAAGTCCCGAGGAAAAGCAAGACCCCAGAGAGGTCAGCGAGCGCAGGCCCAGCTTCGACCTGGCGGCCGATACCAAACTCTGTCCACTTACACTTCAGGGCTGAGGGCCTCCTGGGCCAGAGGGACAGAGTCCAAGTCCAGGGCCCACCAAAGGTTAGGGGTCTAAGGAGAGACCCTCCCTGTATTAGGCTGGGACCCCAAAGGGTAAGGTAAACCAGAAATAAACCTGCCCCTTTCCCCATCCCTGCAGGCCAGGCAGAGGTGTGCGGTGCTGGACAAAGGAGAAAAAGATCCCCGAAAAGGAGTAAGCAGAAGCCAGCCCTCCTTCAGATCTGTGAACGCGCCTCGCCTGGGGGAGGCCTCAAGTCCTCACATCAAGAATTTAGTTAGAGTGGCCCTAGATTTGGGGGGGGGGGGAGCCTTTTCCTGCCAAGGACCATTTAGATATTCACAACATCAGATACAGTAGGAGTTTTTAAGTTGCTCTGGGGTGGGGAGAATACGAAGTAGTGGAGGCTCTTCTGGAACCTCCTACACATGGCTGCTGTTTTCTCAGCTCACCTATCTCCCAACCAGGTGAGCCTTCCTACCTGGTAGCTGCATCCATTACCTCTCCCCCCGCACCCTCCTGCCCCGCCAGCCTGGGGCAGAGAAGTCCCGGCTGTGTGCCGGAGGAGAACTGAGCCCTCTGAGCCTAGGACATGCAGGAGCCCCTCATTTCCATGGGATGAAGCTGCCCGTCCCCCCACCCCCAGTCCCCCCACCCCCGCAATCAGACCAGGGCAGGGAGCCTCTGCCCCCAGCACAGCCCGCCACAGCCCAGGCCCGCTGCGCAAGCTCACTTGGGCTTCTTGATGTCTGTCATCTTGGTGTGCTCGCCAAACTCCCGCTTCAGGAACTCCTCCAGGGGCCCCGACTCGTAGGGCCGTGAGCCCCGGAATACCTCGTCCTTCATGCGGAAGTAGACGCCACGCATGTAGACCATGGACTTGCCTAGGAACACACGGGTCGGAGGGGGAGGCACGCGTGAGCGCAGGCCGCTGGGGAAGCCAGCGGTGCGGCAGCCGCAGGTGAGGGCAGCTCCGCCCAGGCCCCCACCAAGCCGGGCTGCGGCCTCCTCTGCACCCCCGTCCCAGGCAGATGTCCCCTTCAGCAGCCCAAGCTCTGCACTTGACTTCCTATTCACAATTTCGCCTGAAGAAGGGCCCTGGAAGTGTATGAGCTTTGAAATCTGGATCTACTCTGCGTGTCGCGGGAAATAAGAACCAGCCCTGTCCTCAGAGCCTCCAACGACAGGGTCAAAGGGCAGGTTGCACCTCACAGGAGGTGAGGTGAGGTGCCCACATGCCTCACCGGCCGGGGTGGGCAAGCAGGGGCTGTGGAGGGGGTTCTGCCCGTGACAGGTCTAACTGGGCGACTCCCAGACCCCTTCCGCAGCCCCCAGGAGTCTGAAGACCCTGGACGAGGGCCCGTGTCCTCTGAAGGGGGAAGAGCCCCTGCCTGGGGGAGAGGCTTGGCTTTCTCCCTCCCCAACCGATGTCCCCGGTGGAGGCAGGCCCTGAGATGGCTCCTCTCGGGTGGAAGGCAGGGACTGAAGAGCAGAGAGGGACGTGGGACCTGGAGCCAAGAGCCGGCGGGCGGGGCGCACAGATGGAGGCCCGGCCTGACCCTCTCTGGTCCTCAGTTTCCCCAGTTGTAACCTCACACGGCTACGGTAACCATTACAAACATGATGTGAAGTCCCAGGCAGTAAACTGTTGGGATGCCAAAACCTGGCAACGTGCCAGCTGATGACCCTCCTCTCCCAGAGCCCAGGGGCACTGCTCCCAGGCACCTCCTGGCCCAGGTCCCTCACACTGTGGCTGCCAGGCTGTGGCCTCCTTCCTCGGTGAACACCCATCAGACTGGGGCTCCCCGGTGGGGCGTGTGTCTGACTCGGGCCCGTGTCCCCAGCACCTCGCACAGGCCTGGCCTGATGCCCGGGTGCAGAAGGGTCCTCTCCTGGTGCCTTCAGATCTGGAGAGTGCGGACTCCGACTGGACCAGGCAGGGGGCACAGTCAGGGAGGCCGAGGCCGAGGGCACTGCCTGCCTGGAGGGGGGATGCTGCTCTGAGAGGCTCCCCACAGGCAGCAGGACCCCACATCCCGGACAGCCCCATGAAGGAGATACCAGTCCAGACGAGGCCGGCCAGAGTTTGCAGGTCCAGACCCCAGCCCGCCCGGCCCGCCCTGCAGGGAGCGCCTCACTGTGCAGAATGGCCAGGGCCAGGATGCCTCCGGTGCTGGTCCCAGCCACCCAGTCAAAGAGGTCCTTGGTGGCGACGCCCGAGGCCTTCTCGATGGCGATGAGGAGCTGGATGATGACCAGGCCTTTCACGCCCCCTCCGTCCAGGCAGAGCAGGTTGTCGTGGCTGCGGCGGGGACAGCAGTGGGAGAGAAGAGGGCTCATCACCGCCAGCACTTTACCCCCCGCACTCAAGCCGTGAGCCAGGGCACCGATGGCCACAGGATGGGCATGTGAGACCAAGCCGGGCCACACTTGGGGCTTCTGAAGCTTTTGGGGGGGGTCAAAAAAGGAATAAATCTGTGTTTCAGGAGGTGAAAAGTACAACAGAGAAAAACAGGGGGTAAGGGGCAGCCGGGGCACCTGGTCTGTCCCCACCCTGGACAGGAGCTCCGTGAGGACAGCCGCTTGGTTTTGTCAGGCCTGGGCTCCCCTCCCCCTGCCTGAGTCAAGCCTGTGACTTAAACGAGGCTGGGGAGGGCTGGGCAGGAACGGGTGGCAGAGGAGGGTCAGGGCGTTCCGCCCAGGTGGGAGCAGCAGGGGAGGAGCGGGGAGGAAGGGCTGTGTGTGCCAGGACCTGGGAGGGGCTTTGCCAGCACGAGCTCACGTAAATGCCCCATCCCTTTCCAGGCGGGCACTCGCTGCGGCCCTGTGCGGGACTGAAGGAATGAAGGAATGAAGGAATGGAGCTCAGGCACACGGGTGGTCACGGATGCTGGCTCCATCTGGACCAGGTCTGCTGACTCCGAGTGGCCGCTCTCCGCACGCCCTGACATGTCTCCCCAGTCCTGCGTGCCAGGCCCGGCCCCGGGGGGGAAGGCCTCCGCTGTCGGCGCAAACCTGGACTCTCCCTCCTGCCTCCTCATCTCCCAGCTCCGGCTACTGCCTGTCAGGGCCCGGCCCAGCCTGCCTGTGCCGCCACGTCCTTGTGCTGAGCACTTCTCCCCCATCGGCACCACGTCTTGCTCATTGCTGACCGTCTTTCTCCCCCTGGACTGGAGGCTTCTGAGGGCAGGGCGGGCTCCAGTGCGCACAGGAGGTGTCCACAATAGACAGCTGTGAGCGAAGGCGGCCTGTGCGCCTGCCTGTGTGGCCCCGCGGCCTTTCCTGAGCCAGCGGCCAGCCCCGAAGCAAGCCCAGTGGGTGGCAGGGGAGGCCGCTGTCGCCAGGGAGCCTCCAGGGCCTGACCAAAGGGACAAGCATGTAAGGGACCCTCCTGAGGATGCGGGGCCGAGCGTGGCTCCCAGACCCGCCTGAAAAGGTGCCCACAGGGGGTCCTGACTGCACCTGATGCCCGGGTGCAGAAGGGTCCTCTCCTGGTGCCTTCAGATCTGGAGAGTACGGGCTCCGACTGGACCAGGCAGGGGTCACAGTCAGGGAGGCCGAGGCCGAGGGCATTGCCTGCCTGGGCGGGGGCGGGGGAGGGTAGGGGGGGGGCAACGCTGCTCTGGGGGGCTCCCTACAGGCAGGCAGTACCCCACAGCCTGGACAGCTCCATGAAGGAGATACCAGTCAAGACGAGGCCGGCCAGAGTTTGCAGGTCCAGACCCCAGGCCCCATCTCCAGGAAAGCTGCAGGGGGCACAGCAGGAGGGAAGGACCAGAACTCTGATAGGCAGACACACCCCCAGGCTACGAATTACAAGGTGGCCAGGGAAACCAGCAGGACAGCCAAGGGGAAGGCACCCTCAGGCGCGGAGCAGCGCACCACACGGGGTGGCCGCCTGGCCCTGGGAGTGGGCTGTGTGTGCTCATGGGGCTTTCCCTGGCCCTGCCGGGGCTGGCACTGAGGCACGGCCAGGAGGGAGCCTGCAGCGGAAGGAAGCACACGGACTCGGAAGACCTGGCCTGTCTCCGCTCTGACACTCGCTCCATGTGACCTTGACAAAGTCACTTAACCTCTCAGAGACTCAGGTTCTGCAGTTACTAACATGTCCCTAGGAGGCTGCTGGTCCCTAGGAGGCTGCTAATCCCTAGGAGGGTGCTGGTCCCTAGGAGGGTGCTGGTCCCTAGGAGGCTGCTGGTCCCTAGGAGGATGCTAATTCCTAGGAGGATGCTGGTCCCTAGGAGGGTGCTGGTCCCTATGAGGGTGCTAATCCCTAGGAGGCTGCTGGTCCCTAGGAGGCTGCTGGTCCCTAGGAGGGTGCTGGTCCCTAGGAGGGTGCTGGTCCCTAGGAGACTGCTGGTCCCTAGGAGGGTGCTGGTCCCTAGGAGGCTGCTGGTCCCTAGGAGGCAGCTAATCCCTAGGAGGATGCTGGTCCCTAGGAGAGTGCTGGTCCCTAGGAGGGTGCTAATCCCTAGGAGGCTGCTAATCCCTAGGAGGATGCTGGTCCCTAGGAGGCTGCTGGTCCCTAGGAGACTGCTGGTCCCAAGGAAGGCTGCTAGAACAGGAACATTGACAGTAATCTATAATAATAAAAGCATAATGTGAAAATTGACCGAATGGCCGAACAGCGGAACGACCATCTGGACTACCACGCTATGACACCCACTGGCGCCAGCCAGGCCAGCCAAGGCGGGTGCGATGCAATTGGTCGGGGGCCCAGCCTTCACCCATGATCGTCCTTCAGAGGGAGGCCCAGGCCACCGACCAGCGGGCTGCAGCAGGTAGCCTGGGCCTCCCTCTGCAGGGGCGATCCATCACAGAGCCCTGGCTGGGTGGGCCGGGCTACCTCTTTGGGGTGATCCATCGTGGAGCCCTGGCCGGGTGGGTGGGGCGTACCTCTTTGGGGCGATCCATCACGGGGCTCTGTGATGGATCGCCCCACAGAGGGAGGCCCAGGCTCCCTAGCCGGCGGTGCTGCGGTGGGTGGGTGGGGCCTCCCTCTGCGGGGCAATCGATCACGGGGCTCCCAGACTGTGAGAGGGCACAGGCCGGGCTGAGGGACCCCCACCCCCAGAGCACGAATTTCCTGCACTGGGCCTCTGGCAGAGAATAAGCCAGCTCTAATACTAAGGGAGGGTGGAGAGAGCAGCCGCTGGGAACCATGTCATCCTGCTGACCTGATGTGCTGCTGGGCACTGATTCTGGGCCCTAGGGACTGTCATCCAGGGCGTGGCAGAGCTTCTTCTCTTGGTGCCCATCACCCAGGCCCGCCTCCTGCAATGGGCCTGGGTGCACAGCAGGTGCTCGGGAGGCAGGGTAAGGAGTGGGGTGCAATCTGAGGGAAGCAGGCCCTGGTCTCTGCAGAGAGGACCTGCACCTGCCCCCACACCCGTGACAGGTCTCGAGGAAGGGACAGGACTGCAGCCACTCCATCATGTGACCCAGAGCTTGCACGGCCACTGGCAAAGGAGCAGACCCAGGCTCTCTAAACACTCAGCCTCCTCGCTGTGAACTACAGAGGACCGAGCTGCCTCACAGGACCGTGGGCAGACTAGACACAAGCCCCAAGCGCACACGTGCCCCCCCTTTCCCTCCTCACTCACATCCGCTTCTCGTCCCGCATGGAGCTCAGGATGAAGGTGGGCTTCCGGGCCCGGGAGATGTGCACCAGGTCCTGCAGCTCTGCAGGGCAGAGGGCTGGGTGGGCAGAGGCCGGGCAGGTGCCAGCCCTCCCCCCCCAATGGGTCCAGGAGCAAAGCTGTACCCTCACCCCACCATCCCTAGCAGGAGCATCTGCCTGCTGCCCTGGGAAGGGCTCTTTGTCCCAGAAAACAGCTCAGCCAAAGCCCGCAGGCCCCTGGGAGCCCCCAACCTGCCGGCCGGTGCCTGGATGCTGCTCGATGTCCTCCCCGCAGGGCTGCGAGGCACAGGCGCCATGGGTGTGTCCTGTGCCTCGCAGTCCAGAGCGTGCTTCCTCACACACCCGGCTGGGCTGCTGACTCCCACCATCACCAGAGCTGTTGTCCCAACTCGCAGACCAGGCTCCCAGGCTACGTGACCCGTCCACGGTCAGAGCCAAAAGGGCGTTCCCTGAGATTTAACTCCATGCATGGCGGGAGAGACCCGCACCACTCTTCAGCCTGATCCCTCTGAAAACTTCCTCAGCGGCCTCTCAACTTGGATGCGCCCGTCCACTCAGTCCTTGTGTCCCCCGTGCCCACCCCGTGCCTGAGCTGCCCTCCTGACCAGCAGCTGGGCCCCAGGTGCCTGGCCCCGCAGTGTCAGGCCATCCGGGCCCTCCACACCGCTGAACACGGAGTCTAGAAGCAGCAAAGCAGGAAGCAGCCAGCAGGCGGCCAGAGTGGGCAGGATGAGCGGGAGACTGTCCAGGAGAGCGGGGGACAGAGGGCCAGGCAGGGAGGGCAGCAGGGTGCACGTGTCGGCATGCAGCTAAGAAGAAGAGGGAACTCGGCTACAGCTAACTCGGGGCATGGCGCACTCGGCGCCTCTAGGCCAGGGCATTACCCATCTGCCGCCGCGCCCAGGCCCACCATCCAGCCTGGCTTGGGTGACTGCCTGCCTGTGAATTAAGAGATGGAGGTGGGGGCAGGTTCTGGAGGCGGGTGGGCAGCGGGAGGGGAGAGTGGACCAGAGGACTGACTGAGCTCCAGGCTTCGCTGGGCTCTCCTGGCTGGAGTTGCTGGTCTGCTTCCCCAACAGCAAAAAAAAAAAAAAAGGCCGGCTCACCAAGGATGGGTTTCTGATGGCCCTGTTCAGGGCCCCCCTTCCCAAACCATCTAGGGCCCTGGGGGCTACTCTCAGAAGACCCAGAGGCTCCTGGGGGGCCTCTCCACAGGCACCAGGGAGGCCCGGGGCAGATGCCTGTGGGTCACTGAAAGGGCCAGCGGGGGGCACCCAGGCCTCAGGCCCCACAGCGACTCCCTGCGCAGCCCGAGGGTCAGGGGCTCTGGACCCCAAACAGAACTCCTCACTCCGCCCTGAGCTCCCAGGGGACACAGAGGCCATGAAAGCACCCACCTCATGGGTGCCAGGCATGCCCAGACCTGAGACCCGTGTCCAGGGCATCCCTGCAGGAAGAATGGACTGTGGGGCGTTAGCCAGGGACCCGTGGCCTCTGGGCTCTGTGAGCTGCTGGCTTCTATGCTGAGGCCCTTCTCTCAGAAGCTCTGATCTGAGAGCCTGGGAACCAGCTGGAGAGGAGGGAGCATAGTGGGGGGAGAGGGAGGGGCCTACCTAGGTTGTTTAAGCTGATCGGTGGGGGCTGAGATCTCTCCGGGCAGAAGGAATGCTGTGCTGCTGAGGAGCCCAGCTCCGTGGGGGCCCCTGGGAAGTGGTGGTCGGCCCCTATGATTCTCAGCAGAGTTAAGGCTGCCTTCCTGGTGCCAGCTGGGGACAGTGTGGGGAGGGGGAATCGCACAGGATCAGAAATGATGTCATCATGCAGGTGAGAGCCCTCCCTTCCACGCACGGCCCCTCCCCTCTCCTGCCCACCAGGCCTGGGTACGTGGGGGACGACCCCACCCTGACAGGGCATGTGGACTCTAGTCTGTTACATCCCAAGCAGCTTCCGGAGGCCGGGAAGGTGCAGGGTGGACTGTGGAAAATGGAAGGAGCAGGTCGGTGTGGCCCCGCCTGAGTATTTGGGGGACTCCCCTTTTCCCTTTGACTCCAGTCAAGACAGCAGAACTCCCACCTCCATATTCAGCAATTCTCAAAGCTGCTGAGTGGAGAGTCCTTCAGAGCTCGAAAGGGACTGGCCAGCCAGCCATCTAATGCATGGGATGACTGGAAAGGATGCCACAAGAGGCAGCGCACACACATGCGTACACGCATGCACACACACTGGTGGGTACACACCGATGGCAACCTCCACAGCCCCCGGACACCTCCAGAGGGGGCTCCAGGCTGCTGGTGAGGAGCACCTGCTTTTTCCAGCCCTGAAGCCAAGGCTCACCAAGCGAGCGTGCAGTGCATGCAGCGTGCCTGTGTAGTGAAATGCGTGCAGGGTGCCTGAGCACGGGGCACGCACACACTTGTGTAGTGTAATGCGTGCAGGGTGCCTGAGCATGGGACATGCACACACTTGTGTAATGTAATGCGTGCAGGGTGCCTGAGCATGGGACATGCACACACTTGTGTAGTGTAATGCGTGCAGGGTGCCTGAGCACAGGACACGCATGCACATGTGTAGTGGCTCCATCAGAGAATTCTCGAAGACTGAGGAAGAGGACTGCCGCTGCCTGTCCCACCCCCTGAACCCTGGCACCCTGAGGTGGGATGGGGCTGCACAGGAGGGGACACTGGCGTGGCAAGCCCCTTGTGGGCTCCATCTACTGGTCGGGGCCCCGTCTCAGCCTCCCAGGTCCTCCTAGAAACCCTGCGCAGGGAGCAACGGGGGTGGGTACAAACGGGATTCTGGGCCCGAGCTGGGCCTCCCTCCTCCCCAGTCCCGCACCCCGCCCCTGCCCAAAGCTGGACCGGGTGATGAGCACATACCTTTGCTGATCTTGGAGGCTATGTGGGTAGGAGTCTCCCCACAGTCATTTGGGGTGTCCACCTCTGCCCCAAACACAATGAGGGCCTTGATCATCTCCACGTTGCCTCTCTGTTGGGGATGGAGCGGGGGTTGGAGGAAAGAGCCAACAGCTCCAGGAAACAAAAGAAAAAGGAGCCCAGCCTCCCACGCTACTCAATTCGGGAGCCCCTCCTCGGCACGGGAGAGACACTGGGCCCTTTTCTTTAAATCCTCACCCAAGGATATTTTTCCATTGACTTTTAGAGAGAGAGAGAGAAAAATCAATTGGAGAGAGACACATTGATAGGTTGCCTCCCACACATGCCCTGACTCGGGCCGGGAATCAAGCCTGCAACCTGAGGTATGTACCCTTGACCAGGAATCAAAACCATGTCCCTCTGGTCTTCGGGTTGACGCTCTAACCACTGAGAAAACTGGCCAGGGCAACACTGGGACCTTTGACCTCCTGCCCCATCGACCTGGAATTCCAAAGTCTACAATCTGAAGGCTGGTGCCCTGACAGCAGGCTTAGCATCCCCAGGCTAGGGCTTCAAAACCCAGACAGAAGCTGGAAGTGCCTTACTGGCCTCCAGCCCCACCGGCTCCTCCTCACAGGAAGCAATGCCTCTATGACCCCAACCCAGGAGCCATGGGGACACTGAAGGGTTAGCTACTGAGCGCTTTCAGGAGGAGCAGGAGAGGGTGAGCAAGGAAAGGGAAGGCTGTCTTGCTGATCCGGGCCAGGATGCCAGTGCCGTGGGGCACCCAAGCACATGTTCTCCCTGATGGCAGCCTTCAGTGCCGCCTGCTGCACACGGCGCTGTGCAGTGACCATCTGGAGGCTGGGCGGGTGGGGCATGGCTTGGTTTCCCAGGGCAGCTGAAGGCTGGCTGCCAGGCCAAAGCTCTGGTCTTATTACCACCCTCGTCTTGGAGCCTGATTTCTCGGTCTAGAGAGTGAAGAGGTGTGTCTAGAATGCAGTTGTCCCAACAGCTGCTCACGTGCCATTAGGATTTGGGGGGGCACAGGTAAATATGTGTGCTTTAAACACGAGTTACGGAGTTCTCTTCTGGTTTCCTTTCACTTGTGGCACTGGCTTAACCACTGATGGCGGTGATATAACATTTCCTTCCAAATAGCTTTCAGGGACTGGAAAAGCAAACCAAGTCGAAGAAGTGATGAAGTCGATCACTGTAAAGTGGTCCATGAATGGGCCCCAAATGTGAAGATGGTGCTGCCGGGACTGCAGCCCGGGAAGCCATGAAGCCGTGCTCAGAGTAAGGTCTGTGGGCCCGGGCATGCAGGAGCCCTTTAGGGGGTTTGGGAGGTGGAGGTTAAGACTGTTCTCATGAAAATACCAAGATGTCTGCCTTTGCACCGATGGTGTAAAGCAAGGGCGGGTGAAGTGCTTAGTGCCAGGCAGTGGCATCAGACCAAGAGTCATCGAGGCTCTCCTTCCTGCCACGCGCTCCCCGTAAGAATAAGCTCGGCAACCGGCCTGGTGTGTGAAGTGCGGGGAGGCGGCTGCGGAGGGCCCCCGCGGACGGCCTGTCAGAAGCTGCCCCTGGGGCGCCGTGTCGGGAGCATCCACGGTTCTCTGTGAGGATAGCTACCTGTCCTTCCCAGCCACACGCCTCTGCGAGGCCAGGCTCTCTTCGCATTCTTCAGCGTGTCCCACGACACACCGCCACAGGGCAAGAGTGGCAGAGGATACGAGAATCGTGTCTTCTCTGAAGCCAGGCAGTAAAAAGATTCAAAAAATGTAAGACAACGCCATCTCCTCTCAGTCAATTATATTTTGTGGTCCCCCCCCCCATAAAAATATCATTTATGTTAGTATGTGATGGTAAATTATGGTTATTTTTGAATGAATTGAGTATTTTGAAATTTTCTCACTTTTAATTTCTAAGATGGTAACCATAGACAGATAAAATTCATATAAGAACATCTTTGGGCCCTAGCTGGTTTGGCTCAGTGAAGGGAGCATTGGCCTGCAGACTAAAGGGTCCCGGGTTCGATTCCGATCAAGGGCAGGTACCTCAATTGCAAGCTCCCAGCTCTGGTCAGGGGCATGCGGGAGGCAACCAACCCATGTGTCTCTCTCACATCAGTGCTTCTCTCTGTCTCTCACTCTCCCTTCCACTCTCTCTAAAAATCAATGGAAAAAAATATCCTTGGGCGAGGATTAAAAAAACCCCACATCTTTGGGATCCTCAATTATTTTTAAGAGTATGAAAGGACCAAATAGACCAAGACGTTCGAGGACTGCTGAACCGGATCATCCTAAGGGCCCACTCAGGACTAAAAATGCCCAGGGTTTTATTTATAACCTCAGCCTCTTGAGCAACGCTGCTCTATAATCATGACCTTTGGTATAAAACAGGATGTCTTTGAATTTGTCGACTTCTTTTAGAGCCTCCCAGTCTCTCACTCTGAGACTTAGAAACAGACTTCTGTGCATGTGGTGTTGCTACAGTTACACACACACCACATACACAGATGTGTCTACAACACAGTAACATTCCCTGCCCTCATGCAATACGCTCATCCTGTAGCCGTCTAACCAGACTGCGCGGCCTTTAAGGGCAGGAACTATGCTCTATAAGAAACCAACAAGCGTGACCAACACCAACCGCTTAGAGTCCACCCGGGATGTAAGAACAATACACAGCCGGCCGGCGCGGCTCAGCGGTTGGGCGTCGACCTATGAACCAGGAGGTCAGGGTTCGATTCCCAGTCAGAGCACATGCTGGGGTTGCAGGCTCGATCCCCAGTGTGAGGCATGCAGGAGGCAGCCGATCAGTGGTTCTCTCATCATTGATATTTCTCTCTCTCTCTCTCTCCCCTCCGCTCTGAAATCAATACAAATTTTAAAAGAGAACCATACGCAGACAGATGTGGCTCCCTAGTAACAAAGGACTGACTCCTGAGGACTCACTCCGCGCCAGGTCCCGGATGTCATTCAGACAGTCAGTCCTCAGAGCCACCAAGTGCTCCCATTCACTCCTCTCGACAGCTCTGAGGTGGGGACTGCACCTACAGTTCCCAGGTGAGCACACGGGGCTGACAGAGGCCCCAGTCAGCAGCCAGAGCTGCATCCTCCCCGCAGAGCCAGGGGTCAGGTTGGGAGCGCGGGAGCGAGGGTGCCAGGGCGCAGGCTCACCGCCATGGCCAGGTGCAGCGGCGTGTTGCCGTGCTCCCCGCGGGCGTTGGCGTTGGCCCCGTACGTCAGCAGCACCATGGCGCAGTCGAAGCGGTTGCGCATCACTGACACGTGCAGAGCCGTGTTGCCCGCGGAGCTGGTGTTGTTCACATCGCAGCCTCGTTTCAGCAGCATGCGGGCCATCTGCGGGAGACAGGGTCCGGGCCCGCGTCAGCAGCTGTGGCCGGCGGCACCTGGCACTGCCACTCCCGCCCTCAGAGGCCTGCAGGTGCGGGGCCTCTGGAAAGCTGCACAACAGACGGGCCCAGCTGGCAGGCTTCAGTTCCGGGGGTGGCTCTAGACCGTGGCTCCATCAGCACCCCAAGAACTAGGGGTCAAAAAGCCGAAGATGTGCCAACTGTTCTACTAGGAGTCCAAGTCCTTCCCTGGAGCTCACAGGGCCTGTGCCCCCTGCAGAAGTTCTGGGCCCTGCCCCAGAACAGCCCCACTCTGTCACCCTCCCTGGGACCCTGCAAAGGTGGGCTCCCTCCTCGGGACGTGGCCACACACACCATTGCTCACCCCGCAGCCCCGAGGAGCCTGGGCCGTGGGGAGGAGCCTGGACTTCGAAGCCCAATAGGCTTGAGCAGCCCCGCTCACCCCAGTTATCTGAGCTTGGGTGGGTCACTGCACCCCTCAGCTTTCTCTTGTTGTAAGACGCAAGTCCCTACCTCACAGAGTGTGGTAACGACGAATGACATAAACGGAAGCCCCTGGCTTGGTGGCTAGCTCCCGGCATGAAGACAGGACCCTGAAAGTGTGGGTCTCCTCCCTCCCGGCCCATCGCAGCCAGGAGCGGCCATGGCCTCCGGGCCACCCAGTGCCCTGCCGAGCGGTGCTTCCCGGAGATGAGACCAGAGACCCCCTCCTCCCAGGTGGACGGAGCGTGGCCTAGGGAGAGGCCTCAGAGGAGAGGCCGCGGGAGCCAGCGGCAGCCACGCCATCAACCTCGACCTTCTGTTTATGAGGCACTTGACAATTTATAAGGATTTTTCTCCCGCGATACCTTGCTGACGTCACACCTCCAGAGGCAGGACATGGGACCTCCAGTGCAGACAGGAGGAAGCCGCAGAGGGACAGTCACCGTGCCAGTGAGACTGGAGCAAAGCCAGGATGTCCTCTCCTTGGTCCTCTCTGCCTGGGCGCCCACCGCGAGATCAACCTCCCAAGTGCCATCCTCAGGGTCCCCGCAGGAACCAGGCTCAGGGAACTGGCCCTGCCCACCTCTCCCCCAGAGCCACCTACCTCTGCTTTCTTGGCCCAGTGGAGGGGGCTGGCTCCATAGCGTGGGTCTTTGCTATGGACCTGGCTGCTGTCCATGCTGATGATCATTTCAGCACACCTGGGGAGAGAGGAGCCTGGGACAGTGAGGAAGGCCGGGGGAAGCCTGGTGCCAGAAGAGGTCACGGGGGCTTCATCTGCTGGTTAGGGAGAGTTTCTGCAAGTAAAGTTGCAACAAACCAACCAGCGTGAATACCATGGAATATCTAGGGTATCATGAGCCCTTCCAGGCACAGCTCAAGCCCCTTCCTCCAGGAAGCCTTCCCTGATAACTCCAATCAGCCATGATCACTCTCACTGGTGTTGGCTTTAGGGTCAGTCAGGCTTGAGGACAAGCCCCAGCTTCCCCACTGGTGACCTCTGGAAGGAGACTGAGTCCACCGGCCACATGGAAACCGTTCTTACAGGAGTGAGAGGAGACAGGATATCTCAGCACCTGGTTCTGTGCCTGGCACACAGCCCGCCCACCCCAACCCTGACCCCCCACTGTTAGTCTCCGGCAGTGACTGCACCCTGCAGGAAGCAGCAGGCAGGGTGGGTAAGAGCCCAGCGGCTCTCCACCCCTAGGATTATAGCTAAAGGAACTGAACTCGGGGGCTCGAACAGTATGTTACTGCGGCCCTATTCACAGCAGCCAAAAGGTGGAAGCAACGCCGGTGTCCACCGACAGGTGAATGGAAAGCCAATGTGTCCGTCCGACGGAGCACCATCCTGCCTGAAAGTGGAGGAGATTCGGGTCCGGTGACGACCCTGCCTCCTGAAGACGTTCTCTAAGCGAAGCCGGGCCCGGAAGGCCAGCACCCACCAGAGGGCTCCCGGGTGGAGCTGGGATGAACCAGCCTCAGGAGCGCCACCGCCTGCGGTTCTCAGAGCGCAGCTGCGCGGCCACCACGCGGCAGTGGGGGTGTCCCCGTGGGGTCCGAGGGGCATGGCTGTGGCACACCCAGGGCACGAGAGGACGGGCGTCATCCTGCAGGCAATGGTCCTCTTTGATCTGAGCGGCCCGCAGGGAGGCCTGGGTGCGGCCGAGAGGGAACGCGGCTGAGGGTATCTGAGGAGGCAGCCGCCTGGACAACACCGGGGTTCTGAAGGGACATGGACGGAGCAGGTGACCGGAGCCTGCAGGAGCAGGGCCACCGTGCCAGCCCTCAGGCGCAGGCGAGCCCGACCATCGCTGGATCCATTCGGGTCGCAACCTGACTCCTGGGGGTGAGAGCGCTGGTACTGCCTCCAGCCCCTTGGTCAAGTCTTTCTTCAAGTTCTAGCTCGTGGCTGGGCTCAGGAGAATAAGGGAAAGGAGGGTTTGTCCGAGGGTGGGCCAGACCTTCGAGGGGAGGGCAATGCCCAGGGGGCCAGCCAGGTGCCCAGAGGAAGGGGAACCCTGAGGAAGGGCGAGAGTGCCTGCCCCCCAGCCCTAGGGTGGCCCGTCATGCGCCCCTTTTCCCGCTGCCTGCCTGGCACTCAGCACTGGGAGGTCTTGGGTGACTCTGTCTCCTGTCCCGGGGCTGTTCTCTTATCCATCTTTGTAGGGCACAGTCCTGCTTGGGGCCTGGGTCTGAGGGACTGACCGACTCATTCATTCATTCATTCATTCTAGGTATTGTACCTGCTAGGGAATATTTTGAGATAGTCATCTCTTTTATCCATGCCCCGCCTCACCCCCTACACACACACACACACACACACACACACACACACACACAAAACCCCCACATGAGAAGAATTTCCTGAGACCAGGGTTCCCAGATCAGGGAGAAGGGAGAAATGAGAAAGTGTTCTAGAGCTCCCTGAGACACGGGCCGGGACCTGTGACGCCACCGTGCCATCCACCCGGAGGGACAGATGCTTCTAGGCAGATGGGCCACCCTGACAACCATGCCTGGGCCTTGAGTCGGCCACAGAAGCCGTGAGCACTGCAGCAAGAGGGGTTCAGATGAGGCTGGTCAGCTTGGGGGGAAGAGGACCCAGGCAGTGGGCCCCTCCGAGTCTTGGGGCTGCATGAGATTCTAGCACTGAACCACCCCTGGGGAAGCTGGAAAGGGGACCCCCAGAAAAGATCAGAGTTGTATCTCTAGTTTGGCAAAGGGAGGTTCACGGTCAGACATTAAGGTGCATTAGAGGGCAATTTTATGTTTCATTCTTTGCACAGTGGGGTTTGTGGGCTGAGATTCACGCCCTACACATTGGTTCCTGCCAGGCCAGCCCTGGGCGCCAGAATCTGATGCGCATCTCAGGAGGGAGGTGAGGCCCAGCACCGTGAGGCCGGGGTGGAGAGGGGGTGGGGAGGGGGAGGGTGGGGGGAGGGAGGGCTTACCCCTTCTGGGAGAACTTCATGGCCGTGTGGATGGGGTAGCCGCGGGGCCCCATGACGTTACAGCGAGCGTTGCACAGCAGCAGCACGTGGACCATCTCCGGCTTCCCCATCTGGCAGGCCAGGTGCAGCGGGGTCAGGCCCTGGTTGTTCACCTGGTTCAGGCCGGCCGACGCGCTCTTCCCTAGGAGCTGCCAGCACAACAGCGGCGTGGGCTGCAGCCCGACGCGGAGGAGCCCCTGCGCTCCCTCCCCGCGCACCCGCCGCGTCTCCCTGGGGACGAGGGCGAGGGGAGCTGGGCTTCAGGAGG
Source organism: Eptesicus fuscus (assembly GCF_027574615.1). NCBI lineage: Eukaryota > Metazoa > Chordata > Mammalia > Chiroptera > Vespertilionidae > Eptesicus > Eptesicus fuscus. The sequence goes on from NC_072479.1 coordinate 101,414,170, forward strand.
ACACGCCGAAGAACTCAGAGAGAAGCAGCAGAGCAGGGGGCCTTGGAGGGGAACGGGAGCTGACTGAACCTGGGGTGTGGGCCTGGCATGCCTGTGGCATGGATGCCAATTTCCGAATAAAGACACTGAAAATGTGGTCATATCTAGGGATGGGCACTGGGTCTGAGAGGGAGGGGCAGTGTGTCTAGCTTTTCTGACCTGCTTGCATTTTTTTTTGCTGTGTGCGGATATTTTTCAATTAAAAAAAAAATCAGTATTGCCCGGCCGGTGTGGCTCAGTGGTTGAGCGTCGACCTATGAACCAGGAGGTCACAGTTCCATTCCCGGTTGGGGCACATGCCCGAGCGATCCCCAGTGTGGGGCGTGCAGGAAGCAGCCCATCAGTGATTCTCTCTCATCAGTGATGTTTCTGTCTCTCTCCCCCTCTCCCTTCTCTCTGAAATCAATAAAAACATATTCTAAAAATATCAGGCCCGAGCCGGTTTGGCTCAATGGATAGAGCATCGGCCTGTGAACTGAAAGGTCCCAGGTTCGATTCTGGTCAAGGGCACATGCCCGGGTTGTGGGCTCGATCCCCAGTGGGGGGCCTGCAGGAGACAACCGATCCATGATTCTCTCTCATCATGGATGTTTTTATCTCTCTCCCTCTCCCTTCCTCTCTGAAATCAATAAAAATATATTTAAACAAATATCAGTATTAAAAGGCACGCCAGGAGGCTTTTATTTCCTCCTTGGGCTGAACGCTGTCCCTCTGAGGTTAATTACGATTCTGTGTGTCCGGATGACCAGCTGGGCATATCAGCGGCCTGGGGACGCGGCAGGGTGGCCCGACTACAGGGCCAGCCCCACTACTCACAGCCCAGTGGCCCTCCCTTGGCAAACATGAAAGTCACCAACCCTGTTTCTTTAGCAAGGAGAGGAGGGCATGACCCTCCCGCACAGAGGGTATTCTGAGAATTCGCTAGAACACACACAACACCCAGCACGGGGCAGGCAGCAGACGAGCACGCGATAAAGGACAGGTACAGCTGCGCATGACCGCTGGTAAGAGTACCCTGCCCCTGCCCCGAGGCAGGACATGTGTGGCCCCGTGCTGGGCACTCAGTGGTGGAGAGGGTGGATGCCACAGAGGTGTGCAATTCCCTCCCCGAGAGCACTAATCATTAGGGATGGATCCACATTTTCTGGAATAATGTCGTTCCATTCTGATGCCAAGGCAGAGACAAGGATATAATCTTCAGAAGAATCTCCTAATCCTAGGCAATAAAATACTGCCCAGTAGTCTGTCTTCTCTGCCTTATATTTGAAGTAGCCTCTCAATTACGTCACTGGATCTACTCGCTCAGAATTTTTATTTTTATCTCTCTGCCCAGCTCATGGAAAATTCAACGGGAATGCCTCTGGCGCAAATGCCTGGAGGAGCCCGATGGAATTTTGTTGTGTTTGTGTTGAATTCCTGTAAAAAGTTAAGCTCGGGCCCTGGCGGGCGTGCCCAGTGGTCAGAGAGGCAGCCCGTCAGGGCAGGGTCTCGGGTTCGGTTCCCTGTCAAGGGCACGTACCTGGGTTGCAGGCTCAATGCCCAGCCTCCCTAGGGGCACACGCAGGAGGCAACCAATCGATGTTTCTCTCTCACATCGATATTTCTCTCTTTCTCTCCCGCTTCCTCCCTTCCACTCTCTTTAAAAGTCAATGGAAAAAATATCCTCGGGTGAGGATTAACATCAACAACCAAGTTTGGGTCCCCCAGGACCACGAGTGCCTCCGCGTAGGGGTCCGGCTCTCCGGAGGCGCTCGGGAGCTGCTGAACTAAACCCACCGGCTGGACTGCCAGTGGAGTCTGCCTGCTGGGTTGGAGGGCTTCCCCAGATTGTCAGAGCAAGGAGGCGAAGGCCGTGTCTCCTTGACAAGCGAAGGAGGGAAGAGTGGATGGAGCTCGGGCCTAAGGACCACAGAGGGACCGGGAGAGGCCCAGCGTGACATCTGAGTGCAAGGACCCAAAGACAGCTGAGGGCACAGCGCCTGGTCACCCTGTCCCCGCCGCTGCTCACCTGCAGCACCTGGGAATTGTTACCCTGGACGGCGTAGTGGAAGGCGGTCTCCCCGTTGTTGTCGGTGACGTCCACCTGGGCATGGCAGTACTGCACCAGCTCCACCAGGATCTCCGCATCCCCCTTGCGGCAGGCCAGGTGCAGGGGTGTGCAGCCCTCCTTGCTCTCCGTGCTGTTGGCACAGCTGTGGGGGGGGGGGGCAGGCAGGTGAGTGGACATGGCACGAGGTGGGCAGGGCACTGAGAAAGCCAGTGCAGAAGAGGGAAGCGGGCTAGGCGCTCAGGAGCACTCAGGCCACGCTCCAGCTGGCCGGTTCAAACTCAGGCTCAGTCACGACTTACTTGTATCTCATGGGACTTGTATCGTTTTTAGTGCCAGTTGCACACCTGTATGTATAGGAGATGTGCCCAGGCCACACCAGCCTGCAGTGGGCAGTGGGGTGGCACAGAAAGGGCTGCAGGCCTGGGCCAGGTGGCTCAGTCGGTTGCAATGTTGTCTTGTACATAAAATGCCCCAGTCGGGGTGGGTATAGGAGGCAACAGAGAGATGTGCCCCCTCCTCTCTCTCTCTCCAATAAACATATCCTCTGGTGAAGATTTTTTTTAAAAGGGACGCTTACCTGGGGTACTTATATGCATATATGGACACAGACAATGGAGTGATGAAGGCCTGGGAGGGGTGGGCACGGGGTGGAGGGGGTCAATGGGAAAAAGCCAAACATACAAAGGGGACAGCTGTAATACTTTCAACAATAAAGAAAACATTAAAAATTTTTAAAAATTAAATAAATAAAAAGGGCCGCAGAAGACAGAACTCTCACTAACGATGGGCAATTCCCTTAACCTCCTGGGCTTCAATACCTTTATTTACAAAAAGTAACATCAGTCCCTGCCGTGCCTGCCCTAGGAGATGGCCCGGCTTGTGAGATTAAATACCATGATGGTCAAGAACAGGCCTGTCACCTGGCAAGGGCAGCCAGGAGCTGTGAGCTGAGCCCAGGCGGTGTGGCCACCTCAGGACAGGACTGTGACCGTGACACACATCTGGCCGAGTGGGTGTGAGTCAGTGGTCCAGCTCCGGGAGGGGCAGCCACCAGACCCGTGGAAGGAGCCACCCAGGACCTGAAGCCCCCGCAGCGCCCTCCAGCTGAGCGACCTGCACAGGCCACTTAACCTCCCACTGGATGACAACGCCTCCTGGGGTGTTGGGGAAGTTCAAGTTCATGGCGGGTATAAAACAGCCACCATGGGCCTGCACCCGGTAGATGCTCCAGAAATGTCACGTTTCCCCTCTGACTGTAGCCAGCACCTCTAGGCTCTAACCCAGAGGCAACGCTGCCCTTTTAAGTCAAAGGTTCTGGGCAACCTTTGAGTTTACGGAGAACGGAGGCAGGATGGAGATTCCCTGAGGCCCCATCCTGCCACACATCCCAAGGGTCCAGCCCTGCTGCCCGCCCGGCAAGGCCCCGCCCACCTGATGATGCGGCTGTGATGGAAGCACTCTCGGATGCCCAGCTCCACCGCCAGGTGGGCCACCGACCAGCTGGGGTGGCTGCGGATGAGGTCGGTCAGCTGCTGCAGGACCTCCACCTGCAGGATGTGGGCGGAGCTCTCGTAGAAGGGCGGCAGCAGGGAGGAATACTGCTGGAAGGTCACCAGGGCCTCGGCCTCCGTCTCCAGCTGGAAGAGTCTGCGGAGCCAGGACCGAGGAGGGAGATAGGAATGAGCCGGAGGACGCCCGGCCCACCCGCCTCGGGAATCAGGAGCTGTGGGTCCTCACCATCAGGACACTGGCTGCCTCCCGGTGCACACTGACCCGCTGCAGCCGGACTCCGCCGACCCCACACACCCCTAAATGGAGTTGGGACTTTATTTGAAAATATTTCCTTCTCTCTCTTTTTTTAAGTACCATCATGTGGTGCTTTTAGATTTTATTTTACCCGCTTTCTAATTTGACTGTCACGTCTGACAGCCCCAGCCTCCAGTGCCCAGCCCCTCCCACACAGTGGGAAGTCAACATGTTGTTTAACCCAAATGTCCAGCAATAGAATGTTATATAAATCGTGTACATCTATGTGGTGGAACGTTACGCAGCCGAGAAAGTCAGATATTTAAAGAACAGGGAAAAGTCACTTTATAATATTAAATTTAAAAGCAGGATACAAATTTTGTATGATACGTGATATAAACTGTATTTAAAAGACTGAAAGGAAATGTCAGAATATGTGTGATAGCATAACAACTTAAACGTTCTTCTTTATCCATTTCTGTACAATGAGTTGAAATTATTTTTACAATCAGGAAAAATGTTTTGTTCATTAAAAAGAATATACACTGAGTGGCCAGATTATTATGATCTCTGAACGCATAATAATCTGGCCACTCAGTGTATATCCTATATAATAAAAGGCTAATATGCAAATTGTCCCCTCGACCAGGAGTTCGACCAGCAGGCAGGCTGGCCAACCGCCCATGTCCCCTCCCCCTGGCCAGGCTGGCTGGACCATGCACGAATTCATGCACCAGGCCTCTAATATATATATATGTGTGTGTGTGTATGTGTATATATATACATATATACACACATATATGTATATATGTATATATATACACATACACACACACACGCATATATATATATATACACACACTCACACACACACACACACACACTGAGTGGGAAGATTATTATGCGTTCAGAGATCATAATAATCTGGCCACTCAGTGTGTGTGTATATATGTCACCTGAGGACATGCTTAGAGAGAGGAAGGTGGGCGGGGCCGGGGGGTGGAGAGAAACATGGATCAGTTCTTTTCCCTAGGCTCCTGTCTGGGGATCAAACCCACAACCCAGGCATGTGCCCTGACCTGGAATTGATTGAACCAGTGACCTTTTGGAACGCAGGGCGACCGAGGCTAAAGCAACTGAGCCACTCCAGCTGGGGAAAGTATTGTTCATTTTTAAAGAGTAGAGTGTGAGTCCCAGGTCTGCTGTTATCCTAAAACAAGTCCGTTCCTCTCTGAGCCCTCTCAGAAATGAGCCTAATTGCACCTGCCCCACCTACCTCACCTAGGGGCTGTAGGATCAGCCGAGACAGTGACGTAAAAACACTTTAAAAGCTGAAGTAATTCCCGTCCGTGAGGGTGGCCTGACGTTCTGACCAGGGCTGTCAGCACACCAGGCGTTTCCCACACACCTGCACAAGCCCCGCAGCCGGCCAGGGCCCAGCCGGGGTGGAGCCAGAGAGGGGGCTCGGCAGGGCCCAGCCAGGGTGGAGCCAGAGAGGGGGCTGGGCAGGGCCCAGCCGGGGTGGAGCCAGAGAGGGGGCTCGGCAGCGCCAGCTCTTCTTTCCCAGGGAGAGCGATCGCTTAGCAAATACCTACTGACAGCTGACCTGCGCTCGACACTGTCCTAAATGGAGGGTAAATGAAGGAACAAAACAGACAACAGCCCTGCCCTGCCAGAGCCCCCATTCTCATGGGGGAGGGCAACAGAATGAGCAAGGTGAAATCAAAATAAGGAAGTATGAGAAACAGACTGTCTGGTAAAAAGTGCCATATGCCGGTGTGGTTCAGTGGTTGAGTGCTGACCTATGAACCAAGAGGTCATGGGTTCAATTCCCAGTCAGGCACATGCCTGGGTTGTGTGCTCCATCCCCAGTGTGGGGTGTGCAGGAGGCAGCCAATCAATGATTCTCTCATCATTGATGTTTCTATCCCTCTCTCCCTCTCCCTTCCTCTCTAAAGCAATATGTGTGTGTGTGTATTTTTTAAGTGCTATAGAAAAACAAAGTAGGAAAGGGGGATATGGAAAGGCCGCTCCTCATTCTCCGTGGCTGGTTTTCGCTTCATCTCACCAGCCTCTCAATGTTGGAGTGCTCCACGTCAAATTCTGCTGTGGTGTCAGGTATAATGACAACTGGAATTGGTCACTGGGTTTGGCATTACTGAGGCACGAGTGACCTTGACAAGAGTGTGGGAACCAAAGCCTCACTAGCATGGGTTTAAGAACGAATGGGATGTGAGGAGCTGGAGACAGCAAATACAGACAATGTGGAGTTTTCCGCAGAGGGTGCAACTAAAGGCTCCTAACGGGCAAGTGTAATCGGCTCTTCAATGCTGGCAGAGACGGCCCAAAAGAAACGGGGTCTCTCTGAGGACTTCCACTTCCGTTAGTAGCAGAGGTAATGTGAACCAGGTCACCGGCTGGGGACAACCAGAAACGCCAGACAAAACATACAAAGCATCTGCGTGAGGCGCTGGATACCTAGTCAGACAGTGAAGAACTGCTGGGCGGGCAGGGATTGTGGAAACCCAGGACGTGAGCCTGCTGATTAGGCTGCTGCTACTCGAGAGGCTGGAGGGACACGCGGCAGCATCAACAACCTCACAGGCTCCGGGGACAGGGACTGGAGGCCAGGGTCTGCAGGCAGAGCCCTGGTGACCACCTCTTGCTGTGGGTTGGGGTCCTGAAAACCTTCACAAGGGCAGGCTGGCTCAGCCTCAAATAACTCGTTCCAGAAACTGGACTGAGGCGGTCCCCAGTGAGCGTGCTCCCAGGTACCTGGGAGATACACACATAAAGGAAACATCAAACTAGGCTTCAGATTACTCCTACACGCATTGTTGCGCATCCAAAGTCCGGCACAATCAGAACTCGCCAGGCCCACGAGGAGATACGACAATAGAAAAGAAAACCAACAGAAACAGATCTATACGCGAAAGGCTGCAAATATTAAAGTTATCTGATACAGACTTTAAAACAACTGGGACAATATTCAAGAGGATAAAATAGAAGACTTACAATTTTGGCCAAGAACTTTAAACTATAAAAAAAAAATAACCAAGTGGAAATTATAAAATTTTTAAAATGCAATTGTCAAAATGAAGAAAATGGCTAGGTATAATAGCAAATTAGACAATGCTGAGATAAAATTTGTGGATAGGAAATAGGTCAGAAAAGATTGAACAGAATAAAGCATGGAGAGACAGAAGATGGGAAAATACAGGAAAGTAGATAAAAGATATAGAATATATAGTGAGAAGACCTAACATACATTACAAGTAGAGCCACAAAAACAGGAGAGAGTTGGACAGAAGCCATATGTGAAGAGTTAACAACTGTGAACTTTCCAAAATTGATGAAAAACACTGATTTAAAATACCTTCTGAGCCCCCTCCACCAAAAAGAAAAGCAGAAGAAGGAAGGGGAAGAAGGAGAAAGAGAAGAGGAAGTCTACACTTAAGGACTCTGTAGAGGTTTAGAACATGGATTCAAGTTCTTTGACACTCCTCCCACTGGGAGGGAATTTGTCTCTTTACGCTTTAATCTGGCGCTGTAACTGCTTTACTACTAGGATATGGCGGAAGTGGTACTGTCCTAGTTTCTGGACCAAGGTCTCAAGGGACTGGAAGCTTCTACCTCTTTTCTCCTGGGATCCAGCCATCATGCCCTAGGGAAGCTGAGCACCCATGGAGGTGACTGTAGGTCCTGGACCCTCGGCCCTGGATGAGCTCCCAGCCAACAGCCAGTACCAACTTGGCCAACTGTGGGTGAGTCATTTTAACCGTGGATCCTGCAGTCAAGCCACCCCAGCTGGTGCTGTGTAGACTAGAACTGAGCCTTTCCCACTGAGCTCCATCAAATTACAGATTTGTGAGCTAAATAATTGAGACTGTTTTCAACCACTACATTTTGGAGTAGTTTGTTACATAGCAATACCGGAGAATGACATATATTGGCGAACATACTGTAACATAGCATAACTGACACATGTATCCTACTACAACTGCTGAAAACAAAATGCAAAGAGAAAATATTAAAAATAGCAGAGAAGAAGGTCATCTTCAAAGGACAACCAGTACACTGAGAGCTGGCTTCTCAACAATGGAAGCCAGAGACAATGGAACGACATCCTGAAAGAGCTGTAAGAAAATAAACACCAAAGAGAATTCTATGGCCAGAAAGCAGACAAACACAGAACCTACAAGTATGAAGTTGAAATTAAAACATTTCACCAGTCAGCCTGGCTGGCTTGGCTCAAGGGTTGAGCGTTGTTGACCTATGAACCAGGAGGTCATGGTTCAATTCCCTGTCAAGGCACATGCCCGGGTAGCGGGCTCAATCCCCAGTGTGGGGTGTGCAGGAGGCAGCCAGTCAGTGATTCTCATCATTGTTTCTATCTCTTTCCCACTCTCCCTTCCTCTCTGAAATCAATAAAAATATTTAAAAAAACAAAAACATTTCATTAGTCAGAAAGAGAGAGAGAGAGACACTGTCATTAGCAGACCTACACAAAAGGAAATATAAAATTATTTTCATGAAGTAGAAGGAACCTTATCCCAGGTGAATGATCAACAATAAAGATGCTGGGGGAAAAATGAAAATGGTATATTTATAGGCAAATCTAAATGAATATTGACAATATAATGTCTTATTGTGCTTAAAATAAAAGTATTAATAAGAAAAAAAAGTACATGGCATAGAAGCCTGGAGGGGGATAAATGCAGTAAAGGGTTCCAAGGCCCATTTATTGTTCTGGAAGATTCTAGAGTACCAATTATACTTCAGTAAGCCCAAGGATGTGTGTTACAATCTCTAGGGCTCTATCAAGAACTGTGGAAGGTTTCAGATTTTGCCCTAGTTGCAAACTAACAAGTTAGCCTGACACAGTTTCATGGATGCTGGCAGGAGACACAAGATTCCTGGATCAAAGACAAAGGGCAATTTATTACTCACAGCAACAGCAGTAGCCAGAGTATCAGCATTTGTGCCAATTCCCTGGGATCCAGTTCCCACAGGGTGACATGAAGAGGGTCAGGTGACACCTGCTCATGTTGCATCAGAGGAGAGAAACCCTGAGTGCAGGGAACTTGAATCTTCTGTAATTGTCAATAAGCAAATCTGTTTAAGCTTTGCTCTGGAGGAAGATACTGTCTTTATTACACAGGAGAGCAGGCAAGCCGGCCCTCTGCTCTGGAGAGAGACCCTCTCTCTGCCTTCCAAGGCTGTTCCCTGCAGACATCCTTGTACAGACAGCCCGAGCAAAGGTAACCAGCGTCTCTGTTCACAAGATGTGCAGAAACACAAGACACCCAGAGAGAACTGTCTCTTAACAGTTATCACGAAAAGATAATAGAGTGTATAACTTCCAAGCTAACTGAGAGGGGAAATGGAATAATTAGAAAACAAGCATGAATTGCAAAAGCATTATAGTAAGTGGGGAAAAAAAGTCAGACTCCTGCAACTACACGCTGCATGATTAAAAGGTAAAACTAGCCCAGCTATAAACAAGGAGGTCACGGTTCGATTCCTGGTCAGGGCACATGCCCAGGTTGCAGCCTCAATCCCCAGTTTGGCACGTGCAGGAGGCAGCCAATCAGTAGTTCTCTCTCATCAATGATATTCCTATTTCTCTTTCCTTCTCCCTTCTTCTCTGAAATCAATAAAAAAATATATATATTTTAAAAAGCAACAAACCCCTAACAAATCTGAACAAGAAATAGAGAAAATACAAAGTACCATCTCTTCAGAGCCTTCAGATATTAAAAAGAAAACAGGATATTATGAACAACTTTATGTCAATGAATTTGACAACTTAAAGTGGACAAATTTCTTGAAAACACAGCATAGCAAAACTGACACAAGAAGAAAGAGAAAATCTGGTAAAGAGAAAGAGAAAATCTATATCTGTTAAAGAAATTGAATACAGTCCTAGCCGTTTTGGCTTAAGTGGATAGAGTGTCAGCCTGAGGACGGAAGGCTCCCAGGTTTGATTCTGGTCAAGGGCCCAGATTGTGGGCTCAATCCCAGCAGGGGGTGTGCAGGAGGCAGCCAATGGATGATTCTCTCTCATCACTGATGTTTCAATCTCTCTCTCCCTCTCCCTTCCTCTCTGAAATCAATAAAAATATACAAAAGAAAGTGAATACATACTATATTTTAAAAACTTCCCACAAAATCTCCAAGCTCAGATGGCTTCACTCGTGAATTCTTCTAGATGTTTAAAAAAAGAAATATCAGTCTTAAACAATGTTCAGAAAATGGGAGGATTACTTATCAACTCTTTTTATAAGTCTAGCATAAAGCTGACACCAAAAACTGATTAGAGTATTTCTTAAAAGGAAAATTATGGCACAGCATGTCTCATAAATATGTATAAGAAGTGCCTGTGGGGAAAGTAGAGTCGAGAAAGAGGTTCTTTAAAGCGCATTTGTATGGCAATGGAAAATATCCGGGAAAGAGGGGGAACTGTGTAGGAGAGGAAAGATGATGGGGGTGGCTTCAATGAGACCCATGAGTGATGCATGTCCAGCCAGAACAAACAAGGAAGGCCCAGCACAGGGGTGCAGCCTGGGTAGACGCGGTGTAGGGAGCTTATGGCACTTCTCTTCCGGGTGCTTACTTCCTCAGTGAGACAGATGCCAGGCCATCCGGGAGGTGAGCATGAGGAGGGGCTGGAGGTAGAGGAGAGGACAGGCATGCCGTCCAGGAGGGCTGCCAACAGGATGGCAGGTCACTTGGAGCTAATGTCATGACTTGAGGTGGGACCAGTGGGTGTGGAAGGGGTGTTCCTTCAGCCATGGTGGAGAGAACGGGAATGAACGCCTGTCGGGGTTGTGCCCAGCAAACATAACGGAGAGAGAGAGCAACAGGAAAGCGGAGAGCACGTGCAAGGTGTGATTGTGAGGATGGCCGTGGTGTCGAAGCAGTAAGAAGTAGAGTCCACGGAAGGGATGGGAGGAGGTTTCTGACAGGCAGCTGCACAGCCAAGTCCAGGCGCAGAAGTGCAGCGGTCCCGAGGGTCAGCGCCCTCCTGCGAAGCGGAGGTCACGTGTCGCACACGCCTTGAAGTGAGAGGCCTGCTTCTGCTGGGATGCCGGTGAGGGCGGCAGGTCTCAGCAAATAGCATATGCCACAGTCAATGTCAGCAGTCAATGATTAATTCGTACCAGGAACACAAGTGTGGACGTTATCACAACGTACACAGCAATGCGACCAGCGACCGCCCGGGGCTCACAGCAGAAGAGCCAGGGCCCTGGACCATATGTCAGGCCGGGGCCCAGGATGGGCCCAGGTGAGCTGAGCCCCGCCCAGTTCGCCACCCTGCCAGGTGGCTCTGGTGAAAGGAAAGGAGGAGGTGGGCTCTGGAGGCAGAGTGCCTGGGTCTGAATCCCATTTTGCTGCTGACCAGCTAGGTGACCTTGGGCAGGTCACTTAACTTCTCTGAGCTGCGTTTCCTCCTCGGTAAGACAGCGTCACAACCCCCACCGCTGGGACTGCTGTGAGGATGGAGGGGGTTAACACTGAGCCGAGTCCTCTCACATGGGACGCGCTAATAAACCACAGACGCCATTATTGCAGCTGCTGCCACCTGCAGCAGCCAGGGTCCAATCTCTCCAGCCAGCAGGGGGGTTGTGGGACTCACAGGCCTTAGGCAACAAAACCTGGGGACTCCCAAGACCCTGACTCCCTTCATCACCCTAAAGCTATGTCTGCCAGCTACCAGCAGCTACAGGACTGCAGGGACACCTCCACCTGGGCCAGGCTGGGAGCAGGACTCTGACATCTCTCTCTCACCTTCCTGCAGTTCAAAGCCCCCCCCCGCCCCCCCCGGCAAGTAAAGGAGGAGACCTGTGAAGAACAGAGGCTCACCCAGCACGGTGTGGCTCAGTGGTCGAGCATCAGCCCAGGAACCAAAGTAAGGTTTGATTCCGGTTGCGGGCTCTATGTCCAGTAGGGGGTGTGCAGGAGGCAGCCGATAGATGATTCTCATCACTGATGTTTCTATCTCCTCCTCCCTTCCTCTCTGAAATCAATTTTTTTTTTAAAGTTTAAAAAATAAAATAAATTTTACAAAGGACCGAGTCTCAGCCCCTGAAAAGGGTGTCTGCTGTACTGAGCCTTCTCTCTATACACCGCAGGGTGTCAGAGCAGCAGGGAGCCCCTCACTCCCAGGCACACCCCAGGCCCAGCACTAACATGTCAGCAACTCTTCATAAGAACCTCCGCTCCAGCACCCCACTCTCCGACCATCCACTCACGCTTCCCAGCTCACCCCCTCCAGCCCTGACAAAGGACCTGGCACACAGTGGCCCGTGATGAATACTGTTAAAGCTGAATGAATATTTCACACTCATCTCACAAACCTGACATGTGCTAGGGAGTCACGCCAGGATGAATAAGACAGATCCAGCCTCTACCCACTCAGGGTCTGTGGTCCCCAGGCAGGCAGTCCACTGGGCGCAGGGATGGGATTCCAGTGGGACACACAGCAGCACCTACTCTAGCCTGAAAGCCAGGAGAGGGCAAGAAGTGCGGCCAGCAAAGAAGGGCGAGTATTCTAGGCAGAGGTAAGAGTCTGGGCAAAGGCCAGGAGCACAGGGAGGCCAGAGATGGGACCAGAGGGAGAGGCAAGGCCCTAGGAGGGGCCCTTTCAAGCCATGCTCATCAGCTGATATGCTAAGGACATGGCAGCCCTTGAAGAGTCAATCAGGGGAGTGGGTAATCAGATTTGCCCTCTAAGATGATTCTGAGAGGAGAGCAAGACTGCAGACAGAGCGCCCGGCCAGCACAGCTCAGTGGTTAAGCATCAATCAATGAACCAGGAGGTCACAGTTCGATTCCCGGTCAGGGCACATGCTCAGGTTGTGGGCTTGATCCCCAGTGGGGGGCAGGCAATCAATGATTCTCATCACTGATGTTTCTATCTCTGTCTCCCTTCCCTTCCTCTCTGAAATCAATAAAAAATATATATTTTTTTAAAAAGACGCAGACAGAGCAACATCCCAGGAGGCAGGGAGCAAGGAGTCCAGGTACACAATCACCATGGCCTGAAAAGAGACCAGCAGCAAAATGGAGAGTAACAGGACTCTGATTTTGGATTAGAATGTGACTGGAATGCAGCCTCCTTGTGACTAATTCCTGGCCAAAGGCATTTAGGTGGAAGGCATGTGTGCAACTTTCCAAGAAGCGTTCCTAAAGAGAGTGCCCTTCCGCCTTCCTGCTGGCTGGAAAGGTGGCTGTGACAGCTGATCTAACGTGGCCATCTGGGCCATGCGGTGATCTAGAGCAGGCATCCTCAAACTACGGCCCATGGGCCACATGTGGGTGTTTTTGCCGTTTTGTTTTTTTACTTCAAAATAAGACATGTGCAGTGTGCATAGGAATTTGTTCATAGTTTTTTTTTTAAACTATAGTCCAGCCCTCCAACGGTCTGAGGGACAGTGAACTGGCCCCCTGTTTAAAAAGTTTGAGGACCCCTGATCTAGAGAATGGAAGCCACACGTGGTGGAGCAACAAGACAGCAGGAGCCTGGGCCGCTGAGGACTTTGAGGAGCGGGGCTGCCACACCAGCCCTTTCTGCCATGGCTGTCACTTAGGAGAAAACGGAAATTCTATCCTGTTTCCCCACTACCATGTTGGGCTTCCTGTCACTCAAGCCCGACCTAAGTGTAACTGACAGAGAAGCAGACTCGGGATATACGTGGGAGGAAAGCCAACAGAATTTGTTAAGGACCCAGACCTGGGGCTGTGGGAGGCGGAGGAATCAGGATCACCCCTGGGTGTCTGGATTGCGCAATCATGTCGATGGATGGTGATGCCCTTTGCTGACACGGAAATGCTTGGATGGGAGCAGGTTAGAGAGGAGAACAAAAACAGACGCCAGAGCCAAGTGAGGAATGTCAGGAATTCCAAGAAGAGATATGAGCTTAGCTTGAAACCCCACCCACTACTGCTCTTTGTGCTGCCTGAACACATGGGAACAGCCGCACACGAAGAGAAATGGATTCGGAACCGGGTGACGCAAAGATTCGGCTTCTTCGCTGCTTCCTGCGTAACCTGGAGCATCCCTGCTCATTCCTGAGCCTCGGTTTTCTCACCCACACAAGGAGACGCTGCTTCCTCGCTTCCCTCCACAGGTCGCTGGAGGAGGCGCTAATGCACCGTATGTGAAAGTATGTTGGCGAGAAGGTGCACAGTACAGGTGTAGTTAATAAACTGCTGGTAAAGGGTTTAACCTGTGAGATGGAAGTCTGCCCAGAGCGGGGCTCAAGCTTCCCCAGGCAAAGCTGGAATCCTGTCAATGGATACTTACAACTCACAGGACTCGGTGATGATTTGCACGTGGAGGGTGTGGAGCCCCCGGGGCAGGGCACCTCAAAAGCAAGGATGGCCCTGGCCTGGTGGCTCAGTTGGTTGGAGTGTCATCCCATTACCAAAAGGTTGCGAGTTCGACTCCTGATCGGGGCGTGTATGGGAGGCAACAGATCAGTGTTTCTCTCACATTGTCGTCTCTCCCTCTCTCTCTAAAATCAATAAAAGCATATCCTCGGGTGAGGATAAAAAAAAAAAAAAGTAAGGATGAGTGGCCCTCCAAGGAGTGGACACACTGCCCTGGTCAGCTGTGCTTCCCGGACAGCAGCCCTCAGCTGCAGGCCTGGGGAAGGGCAGCCAGAGCTCCGACTAGTCCTGCTTCGTTTAAACTATGTCTGGACTGGCCACTGAGCTGTATTCTTGCCCACCCGCCCACTAGGGTGCCTCTGCCTCAGTTTCCCCGTGGAGCCAGGCCCTGAATTCTCACCTGATTGGCTGGGGCCGATACCTTGCCTTGCTCTTCTCCTGGCGGCTGGACCCTGACCCCCAGCTGCCACTTCCTGAGACTCTTGCTGCCACGCCTGCTTACTCAGAATGACCCCGAGGTTCCCTTCTCACCAAGGCGCTGGGTGCACCTAGGATCCAGCCAGAGCCTTCTGCCTGCAGGTCCCCCCTCCGAGCCTCCCACGTCTGGAACAACCTTATCCATTCTGTTCTGCCTGACACACTCCTACTCATTCTCCCACACAGAGGAGCCCACCAGGAAGTGGTGCCTCCTTGAGTCCCCCTGTTCCGTGGGCCCCTCACGTAGTATTGCCTGGTCTGCAGGTGCCTCCCCCAAGGACTGCGCGTTCCTTGGAAGCACAGAGCGCGTTTTGTCACCTCCAGAGACACGAGGTGCTCGGAGCACGGTGACTGGATGGATGGAGGACGGGGTGGCAAGAGGAATAAATAAACGGAAAGGGGGCTGTTGGTACGAGCCAACTCAATGCCAGCCTGCAGGAACCCACGCTCCTCTGGACCGTGCATTTTAGGTCATTGGCCACTCCTCTCCCCTTTTCCTAACAGCCCTGCAGCTGGCTCTGACCCCTTCCTTCTAGCCCATGGCCGACCCAACGTGCCCTGAGAAGTGACAGCTATCTACCTCTTACAAGCTCTCCTGAACCAAACTAGGCCAGCCCTGGAGACTGTCATGCCTTTAAAGACCCAGGGCTGCAGGTGACCCTGGGCCTTACCCGACCTAGCCTCTCTGTCTGCACGGGTCAAGCCCCACGGCAGGGAACAGCCCAGTCTTCTGCCCCCCATGCCCCTGCTCCGGGACCCTGATGAAGTCTAGGAAGCCCCTCCCTCCGCTGAAGAGCGGCTCCCTCTCCCAGCCCTCTCCTGACCCCTCAGATGTAGCCCCAAAGCCAGGGACCTGGGGGAGTCAAAGGAAAGATGTGTGTGTCACAGCAGAGCTCACCCACCGGAAGGCGCTCTGTGAGTTCCTGGGGTTGACCAGGATGCAGTCCCAGGTGCGACTGGGAACGTGGTGGAACAGAATCAGCTGCCCTTCCTCCCGAATCCGGCCGCTCGAGGTGTAGTCGGCCAGAGACACCTCCTTCACCCGGAACGGGTTAGAGAACAAGCTGGTGACGCTGCTGAGGGTGTTAACCAGGCGGCCGAAGAACTGCATCTTCTGCGGGGCCGGTGGGGGGGCCCTGCTGCCTTCCCCCTCCGTCTGCAAGAAAACGGGGTCTCTGGTTAGCGGGGCTCAGTGTCCCAGGCCCACCTCACCAAGGACAGCAGTTTCCTGCCCAGGTGCCCAGGTGGCTCCCCACCAGCGTGGTCCCCCTGATTCTGGGCCTGGAGGGAGCTGACAAGGAAGGGAGAGAGAATGGCACTGAGTGGGAGGGAAGAGGCCTTGTGGGAGTAACAGAGCTGCCACCGGCACAGGCGACCGGACCCAGTGTCCCAGCAGAGACTCAGTTTGCTCATCTGTGGTATGGAGCCGTGCGGATCCAAGGAATGCACACACGGGCGGCCCTGCCCTGGGCCAATGGAGCGGCTCTCCTTACGTGGGGAAGGGGGAGAGTCAACTTTTTGGTACTCGAAGAGCTTGGCAGGGTCCTTTCAATTCCACAAACAAACCAGTGACCCCGCTCTACCAGAAACCACAGGACCAGGGGGGCTCACACTCCCAGGGGAGGGAACGGTAAGTACGTGTCTGACACCTTTAACACCTGCCACCCTGGTTTCCCAAGGAGCTCCCGGAAATGAAGAGGAATGAACAGACTCAGAAAGAGTGACCGCCTATTTGGGTGGACGTTTCACGTTTCATGTTCGTGGGGTCACAGTTTCTGCTGTTAAATTATCCTGTTTGGATGATAGAATGATTGTATTTTTAAAAATATATTTTTATTAATTTCAGAGAAGAAGGGAGAGGGGGAGAGAGATAGGAACATCAATGATGAGAGAATCATTAATCGGCTGCCTCCTGCACGCCTCCCTCAGGGGATCGAGCCCACAACCCGGGCATGTGCCCTGACTGGGAATTGAACCCTGACCTCCTGGTTCATAGACTGACGCTCAATCACTGAGCCACGCCGGCCGGGCATGGATGACAGAATTAGATGTCTTGCTATTTCCTGGGTTCCTCAGTGCACCCAGAAAGCACACTGCCTTCCTGAGTGAGTGTCACCGAAGTCAGGTGACAATGAGCCAGAGACCACCCTGTCTCTGTGCGGCACACACCTGCCAAAAGGGTGTGTCAGACCCGAGGACAGAGGGTGGAGGTGTGGGCAGGCGGGTGGACACTAGTCACACCCTGGCTGTGTGCTGAGGAGAAAATCAACTTCAGGGATAACAGGAACAACAAAAGGCCTCATTTAATTAGCTAAGCAGAGAATACGAGTCAATAATAATTACATCAGAGGCGTTTATTGAGCACCTACTAGGTAGTAGGCCCGAAGCTAAACACGTCACGTCAGTCTCATGTCATTCTCACAAAACCACAGGAGGCAGGTGCACTGAGCACACAGCTCAGCTCTGGAGCAAAACTGCGTTCAAATCCCAGCCTCACCAACAATGCGGGACAAGCACGTGGCCTTCTGTGACAGGCTCAGTGGCATCGAGTCCATGACGCACCGTGCTGTTCGTGGGCCACAAGCACAGCCTGGAGAGCCCCTCCCCACCCCTGCCTCCCACCCCCTGCAGCCTCTCCCCTGGAGTCCCACCATCAGCTCCAAACCACGCACAATTCCAGAAAGCAATGCTGTTTCACACCTCCTTGCCTGTCTGCGTTGACCTGTCTATCTGAAATATCCTCGCCTTTGATCCTCCTGCACAATTCCTACTACTACTCACACCAGACACTCACGGGCCTCACCGAAGGCCTGTGCCAAGAGCTTACACCTATTAGCCAGCACGTCCGCACCCCCACCTACACAATTGTTACCACTGTAGTCCTCATTTCACACGTGAGAAGATCAAAGAACAGAGAGGTAAAGTGACACGCCCAAGGTCACACAGCTAGATGGGCGGGCTCTGGAGTCTGAGCTCCTTAAAGGCAGGTGCTACCCCTCTGTACACTCACCCCTAGCGCTAAGCTTGGCCCACAGGACGTTTGTTAAAACATAATTTACGTAATTTAATGGAGTAAAAATTATGCACAGCAAAAAAAGAGAGAAACAGACTGATAGAAAACATACCAAAATACTAAGGGTAGAGAAGAGTATAGGTTTTATGGGCAATTTTTTTCTTTTCCCTATTTTCCAAATGGTATGGGAAATTATTCCATTTTTTAAAGAAAAGTACCGTAGGTGTGGTGGTAGCCGGAGGGGAATGGGGATGGGAGTAGGTAGAGGTTGCAAAGGGGGGACAGATGGGGATGGAAGAGACTTTGCTTTGGGCGATGGGCGCACGACGCGGTGTGTTTTGTTGAGCTGTACAATAGACACCTGTGTGGTTTTGTGAACCAATGTCGCCCCAATAAATTCCATTTTGAAAAAGCAAGTGGGAGTATAGGGGAGATGGGGCCCGTGGGGGCCAGGCATGGCTTAGGGAGGTGGCAGGAGGCTTCCAGGGGGCGGCTGGCTGCCCTGGGAATGGTGCTCGCAGGAATGGGGAAGCCAGGAGCATCAGCAGGGAGCCCTCGCAGGTTAAGGGGTCCAGCTGGATGAAGGAAGGTACCCCGCCCAAGAGGAGACACGCCCTCCGGGTCCCGCCGTGAGGGGTGCCTCCCACAGACAGCAGCCTGACCGCTGAAAGGACACACCTGCCCTCCTCCCGCCTCCGGCTGGGCAAGAGGATGGAATGACACAATGTGGGGACAGTGGCCAGGACACGCCGGGCACACACACAGTGGCCGTTGTTATCACGAGGTGGAAGAGAGGAAATGAAAACCACCGCGCCACATCCTGGAACAATCATAACAGGCCAGCAGGGAAAGTGGCGAGTGTGGCATGGACAGCGCAGGCCTGCGTCCCGGCTCAGCGCGTGCCTGTCACCCCCTCCCGCCCCCCTCTGCCCCCACCGCCTCTGACCTCAGACGCAGGGGTTTTTCCAGCGCAGCTGCAGGAGGAGGACGCTGGGCCGGGGAGCCGGCTGCTGCCGTTCCCAACCTGTAAGGTCCCTCCCAGCCACCGCTCCCCTGCACAGCCTTGTCACCCCTCTCTTCCTCTCGCTCTCACAGCTGCTTGCCCTTTGACCTCCCCATGGTGTCAGCATTTGCTTTCACTTGCTGACATCTGTTCTCATCCTCACCTGGGCTTGCTCTCTGCACCTGGGTGGGGCCAGGTCACCTGACAGGGCCGTACCCTGCTGGGCACCTGAAGCTGCTGCAAGCAGCCCCCAAACGCCACGAGGGTACGACACGAACAAGAGCTTCGTGGTGACAGTGATGGCAACAGTTCTGACTCCACTCCAGGCAGCCGCCAGGCGGGGGTTTTGCGTCCCCTGGAGTGTGGCTGGCTGTTTTGGCCTGTTCTGTGTTGCTCCCCCGGCCCCTGGCACAGGCCCAGCTTGCCTGCTCAGGTCCTTCAGGGAAGAATGACAGTGGCTGCTGGGGTGAGGCGCCCCTGGAGGAATTGTAAGGCAGGAAGGGCAAGCAATGTTATCCCCATTTCGGAGATAAAGAAACTGAGGCCCCGAGAGGCCTTAAATTGTGGGTGTTCAAAGAGCAATTTAAGAAGCACGTGTTGATGTCCACCAGAAAAACAAACAAAAAGCTCTCACTGGGATCAGAGGCGACTGGAACCAACAGGCAGAATCTTGGGTGAACTTCCTGGAAGGGGTTCACAAAGTGAGTAGTCACGGGGGACCCCACGCCCAGTCCCTGTCTAAACAAGTACACAGTCCCTTGTGGGGAAAGTGTCGGGAAGAACGGCTAGAGGAGGTGGCTCTTGAGCTGTACCCTGAAGTTGGGGACGGGGTAGAGGTGCTCCCAGCAGACGGAGCCAGAGAACGTGTGGGAAAGCCTGGGGACTGGAGCCCATCTGGAAGGAGCATCGTCGCTCGTCCAGGTGGCACAGAGGAGGGGCTACGACTCCTGCTGCTGCCAGCATGGATACTGGTCACCACGGCGCTGTTTGTCCAGCACCGGCCATGCCAGCCTTGACCACCGCCACCCTGCGAAGTGGGCTCCATCGGTGTGGCAGAGGATGGGGAGCTCATGGTGAAACAGCTCTCCCAGAGTGAAGGGACACCTCCTGGCCTGTCCCTCCTGGAATGCCCCCCCCCCCCCCCCAATTCCTGCCAGAGCCTCTGCTCCTCCTTCAAGGCCCAGCTGCACCCTGAGAACCCTCAGGGCCCTGGACCTATCTGCCCCTCCTGCCACACTCCCTCCCAGCTTCCCCACAGCCCTTTCTGTACATACGCACCCTGAGGGCCTGGTCCACCCACCCAGCTTACACCCCTCTGTGCAAATCAGACCCCCGTGAGGGGCTCCCCATCACCCTCCAGAGAAAGGATGTGAGCAGCCGCGTGGGCTGGCCCGGCCCACCCTCCAGCCCGCTGCCTGCACTGCAGCTCCAGCCACGCTGCCCACCGCAGCTTCCCGGAGCAAGTCACTCGGGCCTGTGTCGCTGCACCCTCCCTCCCCCACGCCCCGCCCCACACCTATCTTCTGTCTCAGAGGATGCTCTCAAAAAGGACTGTTAGACAAATGAATAATCCCTCTTATCCCTCTTGTCCTTCAAGGCGGGGCTCATGTGCCACCTCTTCTAAGAACCACGCCCTGTGTCTCCCCTGCTCTCAGCCCCCGGTGCCCCTGCTCCTGCCTCTGTACCCCCACCGCCCAGCGCACACACACTGCCGTCCGTACCCTGCAATTATGGGGGTGTACCTGTGGGTTTGGGCTGCCACCTGCCCCCTTTTTATTTATCAAAGCACCTAACACGTCTGGTGAATGAACGAGGGAGAACTAGTGAATGAGCCAGCTGGAGGCCCACAGGCCGCACCTCTGAGGCGCTCCATCCAACTCCCGCAGGTGGTAACGGACCACACACCCTAGTCCCCACCCACTCGGAGCGGCAGCATCTCCAAGAAAGGCTCAGGGGCGCTCGACCCTGACCCTGCGCCAGGGAAACCTTGCTGGGGCTCCTGCGCGGCCCCAGGAGTGACACTGCGCTTGGGTCTGGAAAGCTCAGCTTTACAGACACCAGCTGAGCTCTCACTCCAAGGCGGAAACTCTCACAGCCTCTGCCTCCTTCTTGGAGAAGCCTGGCCAGAGGGCAGGACGGCCGCTGGGAGGTGCGTAACAGGATCCTCAGGCAGCCAGGCCAGGAAGCTGACCTCACGGGACTGGCCACGTGGGGACCCTGGGAACACACGCAGAACTGCTCCCGCTGGAAATCAGGCCTCCTGAGCCACTGCTTACGACAGGATGTCCCATGATCGGAGCAATGGCCACGGGACAGCGACACCCTCCTGTGCAGCCGATGTCTCCCCCAGTCCACCTTGGCAGGACGGGCTGAGAACACGGGGTCTGATCCGAGCACCGGCCCCCTGGCCACTGCGGACTCCCTTCGTGCACCTCGGCACGTGAGCGCATGTCCCCACAGCCACCATGCTTTCCAGCTGGCAGGGAATTCTTTCTGCTGGCTGCCTTGAAGCTCACAAATGCCCGTTCAAGAGGGGAAGTGCAATTGGGGGAATACGGGAAACCGATGCCCAGGGAGAGGAGATGGGAGGTGCTGCCTGCAGCTGGACTCATGCCTTCTTCCTTAGACTCCTGAACAGCACTAGGCGGAGGGCCTGCACACAGTAGGCACTCAACTGGTGCGTGAGGAAAGACTAGATGAGAGTGGGGGTCAAGTCAAATGCCATCTCCACCTCCCATCTGAGCCTCTGGACCTCCAAGGCTGCCTCTAAGACAAAACGTCCCTCCGAACGTTCACCCTGACCCCAGCTCGTCCCTCTTGCCTAAGCGAGTGACGAATGCGGAAGAGCTCGCGCCCATCACCTACACCCCAACACCACTGCTACGCTCACCCAGCACCCCTGAGTACCAGGTGCCTCACCACATCTTGTAGGTAATTATCATATTTCATCCTCAAGACACTCATCAAAGAAGGCACACTCTGCCATATTACACCCAGGAAACGGCGGCACAGGAGGGTATGTAACTTGCCAGATCTGAACCGAAATCGTTGGAACCCAGAGCCCCGGCTCATACGCCTCAGACTCGCTCGGGAGCAAGCCTGACTGGGCGATGGCTGAGCCAGGCCTGACTTTCAGACTCTTGTACTCCCAAAGCTGAGGCCCCCGTCTTACAAACGCACTGCCATTCATATGAGTCAGAGCAAAAGGCTCTTTCCAAAAAGGAAAAGGTGTCTCTCCCATTCACTCGGCCCAGCTGGACCAGACCAGCGCTGCTGGAGCTGGGCCGGACACACCAGTCACTCAGAGATCTTTGGGCTGATGGCGTGGCCCCTTTATGACTCACTCTACAGAGATTTATTGAAGACCTATTACAGGGCAGGCATAGTTCTAACTGCTGGGAATACATGAACGAACAAAACAAAATCCCTGCCCTCCTAGAACTTATATGTTAGAGGGCTATAAACCAGAAAGAAGATAAACAGGCAAAACACATACGAAGGTTTAAATGCTGATTAGGTGCTCCTTCACTAGAGCAATGTGTGAGCGCGCACACACACACACACACACACACACACACACACACGATTTCAACTCCTCCTCCCGCTCCTGCTAAGGTCATTCTGCTGAGTGAGCAGGAAATTCCCTTTTGAGGATCCTGTCATCTAAGAAGAAAGTGACCCATGGGAGGAGTAAAAGTGCCCTGGGCACCGGGACAGCAGCAGGGACCCTCACACCGCAGGGCACTCACACGGGCTCTGGTGTCACCAAGCACTGTATTCAGATTCCAGTTCCAACCGACATCAATTGGTGTGATCTCGGGCAACTCGCCTGCCCGCTTTCCTTATGTTAAAAGGGAATAACATGGGCTACACCCAGGGTAGCCTAGAACACAGTAAACAGTCCATTAATATCTGTTAAATAAATGAGGAATGAATGAGCGGTAAGGTTAACATAGAAGAGAGCCTGACTCATAGTGCATGATCAATAAATACCGCCAAATACTCTGTAAAAGACAGTGTTACCTTCTACTTGTCTTTCCCTCCTCGTCTATGACAAAAGAGCAAAAGCATGCATTTGTACAGGACCACACTGATCTCAGAGCTTTGCTTTTCTACGTTATCTCACACTTTGAACCTCACAGCAGCCTTCTGAGGGCAGGAAATACAATCCCCCCCCGTCCCCGATGAGGAAACTGAGACTCGGATGAAAAACAGCCTCCAAACTCCAGTAACATTCTGAGGCACAGACAGTAACAAAAACACTGCCTTCAGCCCAAGGGTGGAGCACATGTGTTGCCAAACCAAACCTGCCTAACATCCTGTTGGGCGGGTAAGAGGCAGGTGAGGGAAAGATCCAGAAGCGTAGGGGAAGGGAAGGTATTTGTTTGATAGTCTATTAAAAAATAAAATAAAATTCCCTGAGCCCCATGCCCTCCTCCCTCTCCCACGCCCACGGCTTGCCTGTCCCAGTCACACGGTCACATGGGTCACATGCACCCTGTCACCAGCTTCCAGGTCATCTGTGGGAGCAGGAGGTGGACAGAAGCTTAGGGGGTTGGGAGACTCTGGGGTGAGGAGACTATGGGGAAGGAGGGAGTATGGGCGGGGGAGCAGGCAGGGAAACAAATGGGGGTGAAGTCGGGAGGAAATGGGAATACACAAAGGCAGAAAACTCGGGTGCGCTTAGGAAAAAGCGGGGGATAACCAGTGGGGCCAGAGTGAAAGCGGGGGGGGGGGGGGGGGCCTGAGAGATGGGGAAGGGAGGAGGGGTTGACTCAGGAAGTTAGGGACAGAGGGAAGACACATGGGCAGGCTGAGGTCCTGATGGGGACCCACGGTCAAAGCTGGGGGTTCCTGGGAGACAAGAGAGGTCACGGGATGGGAGTTGAGGACGCTGGGGTCAAAGGGAGGAACCTGGGGGGGTACTCGGGTGTCACACAAGGGTTAATGGAGAACATGCCTCAGGGAACACGGGGAAGGTGCGAGGAGAGGACCACGAAGTCTGGGGCGCTGAGGAGGTTTGGGGGGGGCGCCCCCAGGCCCCGCCTCCCCTGCCTCGTCACTCACCTCGGCTTACTCAGCACTTCCACTTCCTTTTACTTCCGCAAACAAGCCCCCGGCCAGAGCCGCCGCTCTCCGCCAATCAGCGAAGGCCTGGCCGCCCCGGCCGCGCTGCGGCCCCGCCCCCGCGCCGGGAGCGCGGCGCGCGAGGGAGGCGGGACGGCGCCGCCATCTTTTATAACCGCCCAATGGACGAGGCTCCCGGCGCCGGGGGGGCGGGGCTGTGGGCTGCAGCCAATCCTCGCCGGCGGCGCGCGGCCATGTCTGTGCTGGGCGGAAGGTCCCTGTGACGGCGCGTTGGCAGACATGTTGGTGAGGGGCAGGACCTCACCCTCCTCCACCCTCCGCTTCCTGAATAGGTCGGAGGCCTGAAGTCTGAGCCCACTGGCTCCTAAAGAGAAAACTAAACCCAGTAAAGACACAGGGCCGAACAGGGAGGAAACCGGTTTTTATGTTGCCGGGTACCCCCAAGCTATGGTTGCCAGATTTAGCAAATAAAAATACGGGATGCCCAGTTAAATTCTGCCCGGTTCAACTTGAATTTCAGCTAACCAACCAATAATTTTAACTATAGTTATGCAAAAAATAAAATAAAAAATCTGGTAATCGGGCAGCCCTACCCTAAGCCAATCTCAGGAATTATTTTAGCATCTTTAATACAAACTTGAGCTACTTACTTGATTGCTGTGAGCTCGTCTGAGAAGTAAGCACAGTAACACCTAATGCGTAGAGTTGTGAGGACTAGGGCAGTGATGGGCAACCTTTTGAGCTTGGTGTGTCAGACTTCGCCAAAAAACTGAGCATAACTCGGGTAGTGTGTCACTTTGAGGAAAAAACTAACTCCAAGACTCTAGTCGCAAATGTTTCATCCTCAGGAGCAGCAAATGTTTCATCCTCGGCACGCGGCCGCGTGTCAGTGCTGACACGCGTGTCATAGGTTCGCCATCACTGGACTAGGGATACATTAGTCCCTGGGCCTGCAGCTGGTGGGATTTCAATAAATGGGGGTTGTTATGATCAATAATGTTGAGAATGGGGTGTGCTGGGAGGAAACAAGGAGACTGGGTTTTAGCTACAGCTCTGCTTCCGACTGAGCAGCTCATGTCCCCCCTCCCGCCCACCAGGCTCCAATGGACAACTTCTACTCCCCTAATGACCCCCCAGCCCTAGGTCACATGAATTCTCCAAACTGCCCTCTGTCCCCCCGGGGAAATGGAGTTACTGTTGTCATTCCTGGGAAAAGAAGGGAGTTTGGTCCGCAGCCTGTCCAGAGATATTAATGCCCAGACTGAGGGCGGCCAATACAACAGGGGCACGGTTTAGTTAAGGATCTGGACAGTTACAAACTAACCATAGTGACTAATACTGGTACCGAGCTTTACCAGTTACAAAGGAACCAGACTTCACATCCGTCATTGCTAGGGTGAGTTACTCTTGTGGGCCCTATTACAGATGTCAATGTAAGAAACGTCCAACCCCGTAGATAAACTGTATGAGTTTATTTGAGCCAAACTGAGGACATATGCTGGGGAGCAGGATCTCACATGCTCTGGAGAATAACAGCTTTGCAGTTTCTTTTATGCATTTGAAATTAAGGAAGATTAGAGAAAGCAAGGTGGGGGTTGGATTACAGGATCCTTAACAAGATTCTGTCTCTCTTAAGGGTTAATATCCCCTTTGAGGGGTATTGCTTCTGGCATTTCAGAGATGTGTTAACCTAGATGCCCAAGGGCAATGCACAGGGCTGGCTTAAAACTTTTCACTAAAGACGGTATAGGCCTGGAGCAAGACTACCCACCATGACCTGCCCAGTTAGGAATTTATGACCTTATCACCCTGTGGGGTTATCTTCCATTCAACTCCTTTTTTCTTTCTATCCACACAGATGAGGAAATGTTCCCTTAAACTAATTGAAGTTTTGCTCAAGAGTTTCAGCTTGGAGTGGAGAGAATGGGATGAAGACTCAGAATTCTCAATGAAAACATTTTGTCCTACACACCCATAGCAAGTGAAGTTAGGGAGATGGTTATCCGGGAGATTGCAAAAGACCAGGCGTTCCACCCACTATTGAGCAATGAGAACCCCCCAAAAATGTGTAGTTTCAACAGAATGAGTCCCATTCTTCAGCAAACATCCAACTTTGTGTTCAAGGTGAGTCTGCAAGGCGAATTTGTCAACATGGACACACAGTGTAATCTGAAATGCAGACAAGGCCAAGGGAGACTGGATCGCTCTTTAGACACACTTGAAGATCCGTGGAAGACATCAATCAAATAGGATCTCAGGACTTAATGAGCGGAGTGCTCCTCCCCTAGGTATCTCTGACAAAAATTGTTACATGAGTAGATAAAGCGAGAGATGAAATAGAGTGGTTATCAGGCCGCATTGGATAAGCAAGCAATGGAAAGAGAGCAAGTAGGCACAAAGGAATACATTCTGTTGGGTTTCTCCTGGATTTTCCATTGGAGCAGATCAAGTCAAAGAGCTTCTCTTGAGGGGCTGTGTTAGGTCCTGCATCTAAGAACATCCCGGAGCAAGGTGTCTGCCTTCTAGGAACCCAGCCTCCAAAGGGTCAGACTAGACCAAGTCCCCTCCCTCAAGGAGTTAGGTGGAAATTTAACTGACATGCTAACAGTGCAATTGTACACTCTTACCTTGTTTGACCCTCACAACAACCCTGAGAAGTAGTACTATTCCCCTTACTTTATAGATGAGGAAACCAAGGTTCTGCAAGGGGAAATGATCCCCAGAATCATATGTCAATTAGAGGCAGAACCAGAATCAGGACCTGGCTAATCTTTTCTTCCCCTGAACGATAGGCGTTTGGCAATGTTCTCGATGCTGATGATACCACGGTGAACCAAATAGATAAAAGTCTCTGTCCTCGTGGTGCTCACAGTCTGGTGGGGAAAGAAAGATGATAAACAAGATAGAGACGCCAAACATAGCGTGTGTTTTGCTAAAGTCTGTAGGTGAAATGTCATGATGTTAGCATCTTTCTTTCAAAAGACCTTGAGTGTTGAATCTGGGGTTGTGTACATGAGTGTCATTACATTAGTCCTTCCATGATCTCTGTTTGAACATTTTTTCTTAGAAAAGCAAGCAAGAATTTATTGACTGCAGCAAAACAAACAAACAAAAAACCCCCACTTAGGACAGTGAAACAAGGAAGGGCATGGAAAAGGCAACAGGAGAGCCTAGGCTGGGTGGCGTTGGCTCACTGGGAAGTCAGAGAAAATGGGGCCTCAGAGACGGTTTCAGGGGGTTAGCCTGGAATGAGCTGTCGACGCCCGTTCCTCCCCTGGTTGCAAGTTACATGGGGTCCCTTGGAGTTTAGGAGATATGTGCTCCCTGAAGGGAGAGCACGCCTGAACATTTTTTTTCTTATATTGATTAAGGTATTATGTGTCCTTAACCCCCCATTGCCCTCCCACCCCACCCCCGCTCATGCCCTCAACCTCCGGGTGTCTGTGTCCATTGGTTAGGCCCATATGCATGCATACAAGTCTTTTGGTTGATCTCTCCCCCTTACCCCCACCCTCCCCTACCTTCTCTCTAAGGTTTGACAATCTGATTGATGCTTCTCTGTCTCTGGATCTGTTTTTGTTCATCAGTTTATGTTGTTCATTATATTCCACATATGAGTGAGATCATGTGATATTTGTCTTTCTCTGACTGGTTTATTTCACTTAGCATAATGCTCTCCAGTTCCATCCATGCTGTTGCAAATGGTAAGAATTCCTTCTTTTTTACCACAGCATAGTATTCCATTGTGTAGATGTACCACCGTTTTTTAATCCACTCATCTGCTGATGGGCACTTAGGCTGTTTCCAAATCTTAGCTATGGTGAATTGTGCTGCTATAAACATAGGGGTGCATGTAACCTTTCTGATCAGTGTTTCTAGTTTCTTGGGATATGTTCCTAGAAGTGGGATCACTGGGTCAAATGGGAGTTCCAGTTTTAGTGTTTTGAGGAAACTCCATAGTGTTTTCCACAGTGGCTGCACCAGTCTGCATTCCCACCAGCAGTGCACGAGGGTTCCTTTTTCTCCGCATCCTCACCAGCACTTGTCATTTGTTGATGATAGCCATTCTGACAGGTGTGAGATGGTACCGCATTGTCGTTTTGATTTGCATCTCTCAGATGATTAGTGACTTTGAGCATGTTTTCATATGTCTCTTGGCCTTCCTTCTGTCTTCTTTCAAAAAGTATCTATTTAGGTCCATTGTCCATTTTTTGATTGGGTTGTTTATCTTCTTTTTGTTAAGTTGTATGAGTTCCTTGTAAATGTTTGAGGTTAAACCCTTATCGGAGATAACATTAGCAAATATGTTCTCCCATGCAGTGGGCTTCTTGTTGTTTTGTTGATGGTTTATTTTGCTGTGCAGAAGCTTTTTATTTTGATGTAGTCCCATTTGTTTATTTTCTCTTTAGTTTCCATTGCCCTAGGAGCTGTATCAGTGAAGATATTGCTTTAGCATATGTCTGAGATTTTGCTGCCTGTGGATTCCTCTAATATGTTTATGGTTTCCTATCTTATGTTTAAGTCCTTTATCCATTTTGAGTATATTTTTGTGTATGGTGTAAGTTGGTGGTCTAGTTTCATTTTTTTTGCATGTATCTGTCCAATTTTCCCAACACCATTTATTAAAGAGGCTGTCTTGACTCCATTGTATGTTCTTGCCTCCTTTGTCAAATATTAATTGAGCATAGTGGTTTGGGTTGATTTCTGGGTTCTCTATTCTATTCCCTTGGTCCATATGTCTGTTCTTGTGCCAGTACCAGGTAGTTTTGAGAACAGTGGCTTGGTAATACAGCTGGATATCTGGTATTGAGATCCTTCCTACTTTGTTCTTTCTCAGGATTGCTGCAGCTATTTGGGGTCTTTTTTTATTCCAGATGAATTTTTGGAGAGTTTGTTCTAGGTCTGTGAAATATGCCGTTGGTATTTTAATGGGGAGTGCATTGAATCTATAGATTGCTTTGGGTAGTATGGACATTTTGATGATGTTGATTCTACCAGTCCACGAACACGGTATGTTCTTCCATCTGTTTACGTCTTCCTCTATCTCTTTTTTCAATGTCCTGTAGTTTTCCGCATATAGGTCTTTACCTCCTTAGTTAAGTTTATTCCTAGGTATCTTAAATTTTTTGGTGCAAAGGTAAATGGGATTGTTTTTTAAATCTCTCTTTCTGTAAGTTCACTATTGGTGTATAAAAATGCCATAGATTTCTTGGCGTTAATTTTGTATCCTGCTACATTGCCGAATTCATTTATTAAGTCTAATAATTTTTTATGGAGACTTCAGGGTTTTCTATGTACAGTATCATGTTATCTGCAAATAATGACAGTTTGACGTCTTCTTTTCCAATTTGGATACGTTTTATTTTTTCTTCTTGTCTGATCAAAATGGCCAGTACTTCCAGAATTATGTTGAACAGGAGTGGTGAAAGTGGGCATCCCTGTCTCGTTCCTGTTCTTAGGGGAAATGGTTTTAGTTTTTGCCCATTGAGTATGATGTTGGCTGTAGGTTTGTCATATAAGGCTTTTATTATGTTGAGGTACTGAACATTTCTATAACTGAAAATGATGGGGGAAATATAGTGTGCTTAGATGCATGCTATAGAGTAAAAGTGGGGAGGAAAGACAGGGGAGGGTTGCAGTTTTGATCAGAGGGGCCAGAGGAGGCCTCACTGAGAAGGGAGACATTTCAATAAAGACCTGAGGGTTGATGAGAGACAGTGGTATGACTATCATGCCATGTAGCCAGCACAACTGTGGAGTTGTTACAGAGGGGTTTGTGTTATGACAAAATGTGGAAGGTATAGAGGATGTTGTGAGAAGGCATTGTTGAGATCCTCCTGTAGAAAGTTTTCTGAAATGACTCTTGAGCGGGGTGAGCACACTATCCCTCCTGCCACCTCTTCCGTCAACAAAGTTTTATGGGAACACGGCCACGCCATTCGTTTCCATCTGTCTATACTTTCTCCAATGGCAGAGTTGAGTAATTGTGACGCAGACCATCTGGGACACAAAGCCTGAAATATTTCTATCTAGCCCTTAACAGAAAAAAAAAAAAAATGCCAACCCCTACCCCTGTTCTTAAGTTGGGTTGCAAAGATTGACTAGAGAGTTTACCAACTGGATTAGGAAAGTAAGAACATTCCAGGTGGAAAGAACCATATGGGCAAAGGTCAACATCGTGAGGGTGTGTGGATTGTTGTGCTGGAACCTGGTATGTGAGCAGGTGATCAGGCAGGTGAGCCTCGGAGGCCAAGCATGAAGGCTCTCCAGTGCCAGGCGGAAGATGAGGGCCTTGCCCTGCAGGCAGTGGGAGCCCCAGAAGGGATACAAGCAGGAAAGTGGCCTGGAAAAAATCCCTCTGCCACTGTGAGGGAGGGAACCGAAGGGCACAGAGGTCATGAGGCAGCTGTGTAATGATTACACAGATGATGTGGCTTCTGGCTTGGTGAGGGGCCACTGGGTCTTGTGCCCTCCTCAGGAAGGAAATGAGTGCAGGTAACCTTGAGCTGTGAGGCAGCAGCCACATGCTCCCATGCCTGAGGCGGGGGTGGGAGGGTGGGGGGATGGGGGTGGGGTGGGACACGCACGGGGAACCAGTGCTGAGCAGCAAAGGCAGGATTTCCCCAGCTCAGGGGCTCTCAGGATGGACTGTGGCCTGAGGAGAGGCTGGCTCTCAGGGCCAGGGCCCAGGGTGGTTTTGCCAGAAGCTGTCTGAACCCGAGTCCTGAGGGATGGTGAGGGTTTAGAGAGTCCTGAGGGATGGTGAGGGTTTAGAGAGGCTGAGTGACGGGCACTCAGGGACATGTGCCAGGAGCAAATATGCAGATTCTGACCTCTCAGGATGGGATTCCAGTGTGGGGGTTCCTGGGGGTCAGTGTGTGCAAGGCCTTCATCCTTTCCTTTCTTCTCTCTCCTAGACTTCTCGTCCTCACTTCCGTTTCTTTAGCCAGTAATTACGACGTACCCACTACCCACTATGCGCATGGCCTCCCTCTTGGTGGTACGGGGATATGAAAGATACCTCTATTCCTGTCCTTAGAGGTCCCAATGCCTCAGGTACAAGGATAATGGCTTATTGTGAACAAGCCATGGGATGCAAGGCAAATAGGGTTTTCCTGAAGAAATCACGAAACACAGTGGATCATGTTCCAGACTCCATCAGGCAGGACAGGACAGGGTAGGGAATGCCACAATCGCATTGGCTTGGCACAAGTTAATGTCTTTGTTCGCACTATCTGTGCCATGTGGGGAGGGATGGGGGTTCTGTTTATCCGAGTCGCTCAGGAGCCCAGACTGAGGAGGCTCCTTCCCAGCATAAGCTTCCAAGATCATTGTGGGGATCCGCCCATTGTGAATCAGGCTCCCCCTCTTAAAGGTACTGCTCAGAAGTGACATGTAACTCCGGTGCTACTTTTCATTGGACAAAGCGTGTCACATGGCTACACCCAACTTCAAGGGAGATGGGAAATGTGGTCCTACCATGTGGCAAGAAGGAGAGGAACCAGAATAGGTGTGAATATTCCAAATGACTTCTACATCGATTGACAAGGCAACAAGGTTCTGTTTGGTTTGTGAGGACAGAAACCTTCATGCTTAATCAACTATAAATCATATTCCCAGGCAATCTTCAGCATAAAGCTTTCTAAAATGTATATACATTAATTAAATATGGCCATCCAACCATCTTTTTAGAGATTCCCAGAAGAGGGGATTGAATAAGAGGAACAGGATTCGATGGGACCCAGAAGAAAGAGATTAGAGTGAGTCAGGACTCTCTTGATTGTAAGTGACAGAAACCCAACTCACATTAGTGTACATGATTGGAAAGTAATCAGAGAATCTTCCAGAATCCAAGGAAGAGATGACCAGCTAAACCTTAGAGGGGCCTTGGGGTGAACCAGGCCCCCCATTTCCTCTTTCAGCACATCCATCTCATCCTCTTCTCTGGCTTCTTCTGCTCAGGAATGAGGAATGCAGCCCCCACACTCTCCACTGCTTTCACCCAAAGAAATGGACTGACCTTCCTGGAAAGGACTCTAATTGGGCCAGCTGGGGTTGTGTGCCCACCCCCGAGCCAATCAGCTTTGGCCAGGAGTTGGGCACTATGATTGACCGCTGCCACAATCAGCTTTGGCAGCCCCCTCCCCGCCTCTAGTTGGGCATGGCAGAGTTATCAGAAGGGAGAGAGCATGGTCCTTGAATCAGATCAGCCTGAGTTTTCAGACCGGCCAAGTTTAAGTCCTCCTCTTCCAGGGATGAGCTGTGTGATATTGGGCAAGTTCCTCACCTCTCAGAGCCTCAGTTTCCTCCCCTGCAACATGGTGATGATAATATCTAACTTCTAAGATGGTGGGAAAGGACTAAGGGCCACCCAGCACACCACACCCAGCAACTGGGGGTGCTCCCTGAACCCATACCAGTCCGAATATGCACCTCCCATCACAAAGTGGGGAGGGCTTTGTGAGAAGGGAAAGTTGGGTCTTAAAGACATAGAAATGTGATAAAAAGAACAAATCATTTTTTGGATGGTTGGGTTATTTAGGAGTGGGAGAAAAGAACCAGAAAAATATATACCATGCACACAGATCTTAGACACAGTATCTGGCAAATAGGAAGCATCCCATAAATACAGTCACAGTAGTAAGTATATAGTAATAGTAATACGCAGTAATAAGAAACTGGTAGGAATGCCCTAACCGGTTTTGCTCAGTGGATAGAGCGTCCGCCTGAGGACTCAAGGGTCCCAGGTTCGATTCCAGTCAAGGGTATGTACCTTGGTTGCAGGCACATCCCCAGTAGGCAGCTGATTGATGTTTCTCTCTCATTGATGGTTCTAACTCTCTCTCCCTCTCCCTTCCTCTCGGTAAAAAAATCAATAAAATATATTTAAAAAAACAACAACACTGGTAGGAGGCGTGTGATGAGTGGAAGTACCCAGAACAAGGTCAGGTGCCAAAAGGTGCTGAAAGAGGTCCCTTTGACATCACTGCCACCCAGCAGAGGGGACCATGGAAAATGTAGGATATGGCCCCGCTGATGGAGGGCTGTCTTGCCGAAGGGGTGGGGGTGGAAGACCTGAGGGTCCAGGAACAGGCACTCACAGGGGCCAGGAAACCAAATCTCAGGGCAGGAAGGGCCTCCAGAGAATACTCAACAGGGAAATGTTAAAGCCAGCCCTGGCCTCCTCTGCCAAAGCCCACCTTCTAGCTGACTCACAACTTTCATTTGAAGAAAGTTTCCTGTGGTTTGGGGTTCTTTAAAAACTACTGATCTAATCCTATGCACGCACTGCAGTTGGGGAAACTGAGCCTGGAGTGAAGAAAGCCCCAGACTGGGCTTAGCCAGAGGTGCAGTCTTGTAACTGAAACTGAGGTTCAGCTGCCTGCTGACAGTTGAGACAGGTGCTGGTGGAAAAGGAAAGAGGTTTATTCAAGTGCCGGCCATCTGAGAAGATGGGGGACTCTTGTCGCCAAGCCCACCTTCCCATTTCAGTGCAGGGAGACATTTTTATTAGGAGGGAGAGGGAAGGAAGAACAAAGAGATCAAGGGGAGGGGGTGAAAATGTTCTCTACGTGCAGGCCAGCACAGTCCGTTCCGATAAGGATCTCAAAACTGGTCAAGTGATGATCCAGTCTTCGTCATCCTGGTTCTACATTCCCCTGGTTCTATCGTTGAAGGTCAGCAAATCTCCTGGAACTGGGATGACTGAAGGTCAAAGTCTGTATCTCCTGAAGTTAGTTCCTAGGATTCTTATACAAGCATGCTGTTTATCTACAAGCTATACGTATTAGTCAGAGTCAGCATTTACAGAAACAATGTCAAAAGCATAGTGGGGTGGGTTGTAATTCTTCACTGTTACAATCTGAGCCGCAGATCCTGTCTCAGGTCAAGCCTGTCACTGTCAATGAGTACCTACTAGTGGGAAAAGCACCTACTGTGGGCCAGGTTCCCACAGGGAGGTGCTTGGGTGCTGTCTGGTGTTTTGGACTCTGGGGCAGGTAAACAGGGAGGGGCCAGCTGGGCCAGTCAGCGCCTGCTGGACTGTGCTGGCAGAGGGACACTCCCCCCCAGAAACTGGCAGCCAGGCCCCTCCCTGTGGCAGGAGATGGGGGCTCTCTGCAGGGTCAAGTCATCACTGGCTTTGTATCCCTCACCAGGGAAGAAGCAGATTTCTTAGAGGAAGTGCCCTGAAGGACTCCAGAGACTCATCTCTCCACTGGGGGTGGGGAGAAGCTGTCAGAAGCTGTCCAATGTTTATTAATCATTTAGTCCATACTAGGCATGGTGCCAAATGCTTATAAGTATGGGCACATTCAATCATTTCACAATCCATGAAATAGGCCCAGTTTACAAAGGAGGAGACTGAGGCAGGGAGAGGTGAAGACACTCAGCTGGTGAGGGGTAAGGCCAGGATTTGAGCCCACAGGCTAACTACAGAGTCTCTACTTTGAAGGAGGGAAAAACCAACTGTTTTATTAAAACAAAAATTGCAGAGAATTTCCATATGTTCTCCCAGATTCCCCAAATTGTTAATATTTTATCACATTTTCGTATCTATCTGTCTTTGTTCTAAACCATTTGAGAATAAATTGAAGACATGACACCCCCTTATTTAGAAATACTCTGGTGGGTAAAATGAAGGACATTGTCTTACATGACCACAGGACAAGGATCAAAGTCAGGAAATGAACATTGATGCGATACTATTATCTAGTCTACAGACCTTATTCATATTTTACAATTATCTTAAAAGTGTCCTTATAGCAAAAGGAAATCCTGGATCACACATTGTAGTTGGTTGTCATATCTTCTTAACTCCTTTAATCTGGAACAGTGCCCCAGTCTTTCCTTGTCTTTCATGATGTTGCCATTTTTTTTAGCATACAGTCCAATAATTCTGTAGAACTCCTCTCAATTTAAATTGGTCGGATGTCTCTTCACAATTAGATTCATTGTCTGAATTTTGGCAGGAATGCCAACGGAAGTGATGCTCTGTCCTTCTCAGGGCATCACTTAGGAGAAAGATGTGCCAGTTCGTCCTTCACTGTTGACATTAACTTTGTTTACTTAGTTAAAGATGGTATCTGCCAGGTTCCTCCCCTACAGAGTTACTATCTGTCCATGTGTAATTAATAATTGCCTGTGGAACAATACTTTGAAACTATGTAAATATGATGTTTCTCATCAGAATTTTCCTATCCATTAATGATTCTCATTAGAATTCTCATTAGAATTTACTAATGGTCCAACTCCATCATTCCTTCTACTGGAAGGAGTAGCTTTCCCTTATCTGTATTCGCTCATTTATATTAGCATGGGCTCATGGTTTCTCATCTTACTCAATAGGTTATAATCCATCATTACTGTGATTTCTTTTGATGCTCTACTTGTATCAGATTTGGCCATTTAAAACCCACTTCAAGCCGAAACCGGTTTGGCTCAGTGGATAGAGCGTCGGCCTGCGGACTCAAGGGTCCCAGGTTCAATTCCGGTCAAGGGCATGTACCTTGGTTGCGGGCACATCCCCAGTAAGGGGTGTGCAAGAGGCAGCTGATCGATGTTTCTCTCTAACTCTCTATCCCTCTCTCTTTCTCTCTGTAAAAAAAACAAAAAAAATCAATAAAATATATATTTTTTAAAACCCACTTCAAGTCAGAAAGCTCCCACTTTCAAATATGACATTGCACCCATGTTCCTTGACCTTGACCAAAAAAGGATCAACCCCAAACCCAGGTTGTGTGCCCTGATCAGGAATCAGGCCTGCAGTCTTTCAGTGCCCAGCACAACGCTCAACCAACTGAGCCACTCGGGCTGGGCTGTAAGTAACCTTCATAGGTCTCTAAGCATTTCCTCGGGTGAGGATTTAAAAAAAGAAGAAAAAAATAGTTATATACAAACTAAGTTTACAGGTGGAGGCTCCTTTAGCCAGGGAGTCGGGAAAATCCTCTGTGAGACAGTGATACCTGAGCTGACCTGAAGGAAGAGAAAGAGCGGACAGCGAATCGAAGAGGAAACAGCAAGTGCAAAGGACCTGTGGCAGGAATGAGCTGGGTGTGTTTGAGAAACAGTGAGGAGGGCAGTGGCGTAGTGGGTGAGGCCAGGGGGGCCGGAGGTGAGGCTGGAGAGTGGGTGAGAGGCCAGAAGGCTTAGGGCCCTGTAGGCCAAAGGGAGGAGTTAGTTTATATCCTAAACGCACAGGTAGGCAAGAGAGAGGGTGGGAGTGTATACAACAACCTGATCTTTGCTTGGAGAAAAACATTGTCTGGTGTGTGAAGAAAACCTTTAGGAACAAAGTGGGGAGGCGATCAGGAGGCTGCTGCCATTGTCCCGGGAAGTTGATTGTGTCTGGACCATGTGGTGGGACTGGGGGTGGGGAGAAGCTGTCAGATGCAGAAGGGTGTTGGATGTAGAACCAGGCTGACTCAGGGTGTAGGGAGGAGGGAGAAAGAGGGATGCAGCCGGGGGCCCTAGGATGGGGCTTGAACAAGTGAGAAGGGGAGACTGGGGGTGTGGGTTGCCCGGGTAGGGCTGATGATCAGGAGGTGGATCTGGGCTGTGTAGGGTTTGCAGTCCCCCTCTGGCACCCACGTGGAGGCACGCAGTGGGCACTTGGATATGAGCCTGGCACTCAGAGAAGCTGTTGGCTCTAGAAATACAAATCTGGAGCTCATGGACATACAGACGGCATTTTAAATCACGGGACTGGGTGAGATCATCATGGCAGAAGGTGTAGGTCGAAAGGAGAAGAGGCTCAGGACTGTGGACTGTAAAATGAGCCAAATGACACCTTCACTAGCGAGGTGTCACGTGAACGCATCCAGCCTAATAGGAACTGAGAACCCCGGGGCGGGCCCGGCGTGTGGGCGGGGCCCGAGGGGCGGGGCAATGGGCGGGGCCGAAGAGCCCGGAGGCCGCTCAGGGGGCCGAGGGGGCGGCCAGGGAGGTGACGTCACCGCATGACTGGGTTTTTATGAATGAAAGGAATCCTGTGAGTGAGTAATTCCGGGAAGCGCTCCGTACAACTTCGCGCGGCCTCCCGCGCCGCCCGCCCCACAACAAAACTCGGCGCGTCGCTTCGGGAGCCGGGAGCCGGGCTCGGAGCAGCCGGCGGTCAGGACCGGAGGGGAGACGCACCGGGGAGCGGGCTGGGACGGCAGCTCGGACGGCAGCGAGACCCGCGCGTGCCAGGGGCGCCAGGAGGAGCGGGCCCGAGGAGGGGTGAGGAGCGCGGGTCCGGGGCGGGAACGGGGGCGCGGGGCTCCGAGGCAGCAGGGTTCCCGCACCCCGAGACCGTGCCTGGGGCGGGGCGCCAGGGCCGGCGCTGTTGGTGCTCTGTGTCCCCCCCCCCCCCCCGCCGGTCGGTTGACGGGAGGAGGGGTAGAGATCCAGGGACCAAGTCGGGGCCGAAGGGAGCTTGGCAGGGTGCTGGGGTGCTGGGGGCGCCGGCCGCGAGGCGGCGAACCCGGCAGGAAGGGGCTGGGGGGCTGGCTGGCGTCAGCGTCCATCCAGGAGGCGCGGGGGGGCAGTGTGTGCACGTACGTGACTCGGTGAGAACATTCCCTGGACGGGCGCCCGCGGCCGGGCGTGCGCGGTTTGTTTACGTCCGAGGGCGGGCGGCGAGTGCGTGTGTGTTCCCTGGCCGCGTCCGGGCGTCCTGCCCGCGGGTGCGCGCGGGGGTGCCGAGGAGAGAGGGAGGGCGATGCAGAGAGAGACCACCCGGTGAGGACCCTGGGGCCTGCTGCCAGCGGTGCGTACCTGGGGAAGAGGGTGCCCAGCGAGGAAATGCGGAATAGGGACTCGAACTGGGGAAGCGGCCCCGTCGTGGTCACACGGGGCGTCCGGGAATTCTTGCCCTGCTGTCCCCGTTCCACCAAGCCAGCGACCCTGCTCTTCCCCGGAGTTTCCCAGGGCCGGGGCCACGTGATCTCGGTGTTTGCCCCCCTCCCTGAGCGGGCGGCTGCAGCCACAGGGTGGGGCACAGTATTAAAGACCCCACCCGGCGGGGCTGGGGGGAGAATGAGGGGGCCCCTCCTTCCTCCAGTACCCTGGTGGGCTGGCACAACTCAGGTCCTCATCCCGGTTTTCCTGCTCCTTGGGGCAGGCAGACCCTCAGCCTCTCCTTCACCCCCTTCAGCCTCGGGAGGAAGTGGAAGGGCCACAACACCCCTAGCAAAGTGGGGGGCTGGGAAGGGATCCCAGGCCTCTGTTTGCTGGGCCCCTGGCTGGCCTGGGGTTGGAGCTGGTACTGCTGGGTCTGGGAGGGTGAGACGGAGGAAGGGGTGGGGTTGGTTTCTGTCCTGCCGGTGGTTTCAGTTACATGTGGGACTAGTCAGGCATACCTGTGGATGGCCGGACCTGAGGAGCTAGTTGAGGGCCGGGGCCAGCTGGTGTGCCCAGAGCCCGCCCCCTGGGGGCCTGGTCAGCAGGCAGTGGAACAGGTGGCCTTGGTGCATGAAGGGCTGATGTG
Organism: Eptesicus fuscus; assembly: GCF_027574615.1. Classification (NCBI taxonomy): domain Eukaryota; kingdom Metazoa; phylum Chordata; class Mammalia; order Chiroptera; family Vespertilionidae; genus Eptesicus; species Eptesicus fuscus. The sequence continues at coordinate 101,452,448 of NC_072479.1, forward strand.
TGAGGGTGGGGCCCAAGCTAGCCCGAAGCCCCTTTATCAGCCCTGGGAAGCTCCCCTTCGCCCAGTAGCCTGAAGGACGGGCTGGCGCTAGGGATTCCTTGGTCCTATTCTGCCCTCCATTCTTCCCACCCAAGGGGCTACAGAACCATGGGGGAGGGGGGTCAACTGGGCTTGGGGGATGAGGAACCAGATGATCTTTTGAGTCTTTGAGCCCTGGTGAGCTCTGCGACCGCAGTGGGGACCTCAGTATCCCCATCTGCAGCAGGAGCTAGGCAACATCCAGGGGCGGGATGGGGGTGAAATGGGGCGGTATGGCAGCCTCTACACGGAGCCTATTTCCCAGGGAAACTGTGGGAGAGAAAGCAGAGCCAACGGCCCCGGCCAAGGCCTGGCACGTCCAGGAATGTGTGGGGTTCCGTCAGGCCCATCCTCAAAGCTGGGCGGGGAAACATCCTGAGTAGGGTTGGGGGGCCGAGGACGAGGGGAAGCGGCTGGTTGGCTCTGTCACTGGTGCAAAGCTAGCACCGAAAGGCTTAACCTTCCACTAGGTCACCCCTGGGTCTTCACTAGGGCCTGGGACCCACAGGTCGCCCACAGCCCCTGTGCCTCCCTCAGTCCCGATGCTTCCAGCTATGAATGAGCCTGCCCAGGGCCAGAGGCTGGGGTGAGACCGTGGCCGAACCAGATCCAGAACCCGCCCTCCGGGAGCTTACCATTGATGAGAGCAGACAAGGTTAAAGGGAGAGCCACACAGAACTAAACACAGAGCCGAGGGGAGCTGGGTGGTGTGAGGGGGAGGTCTGCGGTTTGCAAGTACCTAGTACGAAGGCAGGCCTCGCTTTATTTTGCGCTTCGCAGATACTGTGTTTCTTACAAACCGCAGGTCGAGCAAGTCTATCAGCACCATCTTTCCAACAGGCGCAGGTGATGATTAGCATTTTTTAGCAACAAAGTTATTTTTTTAATTAAGATATGTACATTGTTTTCTTGGGTATAATGCTATTGCACACTTAACAGACTACAGTATAGTGTAAGCATAACCTATATGCACTAGGAAGCCAAAAAACTCCTGCTTAATTGCAGTACTTGCTTTATGGCCGTGGTCTGGAACCGGACCCACAATATCTCCGAGGTGTGCCAGGAACAGGGCTCCAGCGTACCCAGGGCAATCAAGGAGGGCTTCCCGGAGAAGGTGACCAGGGACCCAGGTTGTCAGATGGAGTGAGTGATGATTGTCTGTGGAGCCCCTGAGGGCCTTCGGAGCCTGGCACAGAGTGGGTGCTTTTTGTGTTGGCCGGCTGAAGGAAGGAGCACTGGGTCCAAGAGGATCCTCGGAGGTAGTGGGAAAAGGACATGGTGGAGGCCTGGAGGCCAACTCTGTGGGCTAGGAGGGAGGCTGGCACCGCAGGGTTCTGAAATGAGCCAGCCAAACATAGGTTTGTAGGTTTCCTCAGTAATGATCCTCCTGACAGCCTTTGGGAGAAGCTAGGTGGTGGGTCAGAGGGAGAGACCAGAAGCCAGTGAGGAGGCGGCTACGGTCATGGAAAGACTAGAAGCCAGTGAGGAGGCGGCTATGGTCATGGTTCAGCTGAAAGAGGAAGTGGTCTCTGAGCAGAAGGATGGTCAAGTCTCTGAGTCTGTGTTCTCATGCCCCTGACTCCAGGAAGCCTTCCCTGATTTCCTTTCTCTTCCTCTAGGGCCTCCACTCTGCTAGTGGTGGTCCTGAAGCTCCATTCCGGGCCAGAATCGGACACTCTGAACGCCAAGACTGCCAGGTTAAAAGGTCCCTTAGGCTTGGTGGAGGTTTGACATGTTGGGAAACTGAGGCCCCGAGAAAGGGCACAGCAGTGAGTGTGAGTGGGTGGCAGAACGGGAACTGGATCCCGGGCTCCTGCTTCCCTGAGGTGCTGGGTTCTCCCGGCTCCCCTCCCCTTTCCAGCAGGGAGGAGGCTCCCCAGTGCCGCTGCCAAGGCCCCGGGAAAACACATTTTTTCCCTCTGTCCTCACAGAGGAAGCGAAACGGCTCAGCAGCCAGAGAGGAGCCCATGCCAGGGGGTAGGCCGTCTGCAGGATGTCCCTAGAGTGGAGAGGGAAAGGACGGGGCGGGGCGGGGGGGACTGTAGGAGGCTGTGGCTGCAGACTGGGCAGGGCAGCTGTCAATCCCCCAAGAGTAAATTCGTTCTCCATGCCTCCAAAAGAATGGTAGGAACCTGCAGCCCCTGGCATGGAGGTTGCTCTCTGGCCTCTGAGGGAAGAAGCGGGGTGGCGGGGGGTCCGGGGGGGGGGGAGGCCTGGCATTGAAGATGGAGCCCTGAGCTAGGGGGTCAGGACTCCTGGGTTCCAGCCCACCACTGCCACCAAACAGCTGCTCAGTTGTCTGTGACAGAACAAGGGGGATGGACCAGCCCCTGGCTGAGGCCCATGCTGGCTGAGGCGGCAGGCGGAGGGCCCAGCCCCGTGGCATATAGCGCAGCAGCCCCGGCCTGGGGCTGAAGTCTGAAAGCCTGAGGTTATCAGAAAGTTCCCCCTTCTTGTGACTCTCTGTGATTGCCCGACTTTGCTGAGCTAGGGACATTCCTGGGCAAACATGAGTGCCTCAGCTGACATCCAGGATGTGGGTGAGGGGGCTGAGGCTAGAACACGAGAAGGAGGAAAGGAGAGAACAGGTTCAGAGCCTCCCTAGGGCCTACTGGGACTCAGATCCCAGCCAGCCCTGTGGGCGGGGCCTCCAGTCATACAGAATAGGGACTGGCCAACAGTTCCCATCTCTCGGGCTTCCTTGAGAGGGCTGTGTTGAGGATTCTGAGGTTGTGTCCAAGCTCAGTGGGAAGCCGTGCTGTGGGCGGTGGGCGATGGCTGAGTTGAGAGTGGAGGGAGGGATGTGCTGTGGGCGATGGGCGATGGCTGAGTTGAGAGTGGAGGGAGGGATGTGCTGTGGGCGATGGGCGATGGCTGTGTTGAGAGTGGAGGGAGGGATGATGGAGAGATAAGCAAACCGTTTGCCACTTCTGCTCTGTCTAAGCCACTTGTGTTTCTCACACTAATGCTAATAAAATCATCCCCACTTTACAAGTGAGGGACCCACGGCCCAGAGAGGAAAAGTGACTTGTCTGAGGGACCAGTCTCCAAGGTTCTGCATCGGCCCCAGCACCCAGTGCTCAGCACCCAGCACCCAGCAGGCTCAGGGAACCTGTGTACGGGGAGGCTTGCCCGCTCCCACGGGTCTCTCTGTAGAGCCCAGACTGCGGCATCACCGAACTCCCTCCTCCCCCACAGCGGGCACGGCGGCCTGGCTATCTCTTCGTCTGCACAGATCCAGGCGCATCAGAGCAGAGTGGCCGTGGAGACTGGCGAGCCCACCTCCTCTCCACAGAGGTGGGGGACAGAGAGGTGCCCTGTGAGGGCCATCTCGGGAGGAGGCACGTGGCTCGGCGTGGCCTCCGTCCTGGGCGCCACCCTTTTTTAGCTGTGTGACCCTGGACTGCTCTACTGACCTCTCTGGTCATTACCTCACAGGGTTGTTGGGAAGGTCAGGGTGATGACAGTGTGAAAAGGACCAGGATTCAGTGTCCAGAATCCTTCTGATTTGGGGGGAAGCAGCCACTCACCTGCTGTGTGGGTCTCCCCCTCCCCTTGGGCAAAGTGAGGAGGTGGGGCCTTTTCTGTGTGACCCCGGCCAGCAGCCAGCGGGGAGATGCTGTGGAAGCGAGGGCCAGTGATTGCTGCAGGCCTGACCCCTCCTGGACAGACTCGGCCATTCTCCTAACCTCCCACATGCTCACTGACCTGCCCTTGGCTCCACCAAAACTCTGAGCGCAGGTGCTGTTCTTACAGATGAGGACGTGGAGGCCAGAGAGGGGGGCAGCTTGCACAAGGTCACACAGCCTGGAAAAGGAGATGGGACTCAAACCGGAGCTTGGCTTTTAATCTAGCGCCCCTTTCCTTATTTCCCACGCCCGACCTGGGGGCCAAGCGTCGTGAGGACAGAACCCCTCCTGCTCCTTCCCCCTCCTCCTGGCCTCTGTGTGCCAGCCCTGCCATGCAGAAGCCAGGAGGCCGGTGAAAAGGAGGAAGAACTGGAGACGGGGCCAGAAGGTTTTTCTCTCAATGGCACTTAGCTGGGCTTGGGCTTGGCACTGACAAGCCAGATGACGGACGGTGTCAGAGACTGCACCCATCCACACCTCGTGGGGGCCTGCCCCCTGCCAGGCCCCACGCTGGCGGCATCAGCACCCAGAGCTACCTCGGCCTGGTTCCTGCCCGTGGAGCTCCCTGTCTGGTGGGCAGAAAGGGAAACAGACCATTACAATGCAAGGGAGAAGTGCTGGGTGGTCAGTGCCCAACGAGTCCAGGAGGTCAGGGAGGGCTTCCCGGAGGAGGAGACGTCTACACCCAGCGCTTTGCAGACAAGGCGAGGGGAGTAGTGTCACAGGGTGTGGGGCGGCACAGGGGCCAGAGGAAGTAGAAAGGTCCACGTGGCTGGAATGCGGAACGGAGGTGGGCAGCGGTGGAAAGGGAGCCTGGGAGCCGTGCGGGTGGGCCTGGCCCCTGGCCCCAGGATGGTAGGGAGCCGTGAGGGTCCGCATGTGGGTGATGACAGGTCAGACTCACAAGGCGGGAAGATGCGCTGACTGTGTGTGGAGGACGAGCGGACGTGCCGGGACCTCCCCAGGTGTGTGTGTTGGGGAAGGTGGACTTTTCAGAGGCCTGTATTTCGGTGGTGGTGGTGGTGAGGGTCTCCAGGTGGGGTCTGTGGCAGGGTAGGGTCCTGACTGGGGACGCTCTGGGCCTCTGTTTCCCCCAGCTATCCCACAAGGAGCCTGGGTGCTCCTGGAGACCCTCGTCGCCCGAGGGCCAGGGCGGCTGTCTGTCAGGGGATCTCTCGCGGGCCGACTTCCCTTTCCTGCCCCGCTCGCTTCCCCCTGGTGGCAGGTCCCCTGGCTGTGTGGGCCGGGAGGGGCTGGGGATTTCTGAGAAGCCCTGGACTGTCCCCACCTCGGCCTGAGTCACGCTGAGAACGCAGCAACCGCCGAGCTTCTGCTCTGGGCCAGGCACTGCTCTAGGCACGGGGGACACAGAGTGGGCAAGACATGGTCCATGCGGTCCTGAGCTGGCATTCCCGTGGGGAGGCAGACGCTGAACAAATAGGTGAAATACATGCGCAATGATTACATGTATGAGAAGTGCTAGAGAGAGACAGGAGGTCGGGAAGGGAGATGGGGAGTGTGTGTGTGTGTGTGTGGGGGGGGGGGGGACTGGGAATTCTAAATTGAGTGAGAACAAGAGATTTGAAGAGCGACCTGCAGGAGTGAGGAAGCCAGCTCTGTGGCTCTTTAGGGGAAGAGGAGGCTGGGCAGATGGAACAGCCCGTGCACGGGCCCGGGGGGGGGGGGGGGTGCGGTCGGGTTAAGGAGGCGGGTGCAGAGGGAGGCAAGGGGAGTGGAGCTGGAGCTGAAGTCAGAGGGGCATTTGCTGAGCCCCCATAGTGGTGCCTTGTGAGCCACTGTGATGATTTGGGCTGTAACTGGAGTGAGATGGGGACCATGGGGGGCTTGAGAGAGGAGTAACGTGACCTGACTTAATACACAGCCACTGGGAGAAACCGAGGCACCGGGAGGTTAACTGACGTGCCGGAGCCCCACGGCTAGTAAGTCGGACACCCTCCGAGAGGCCCCGGGTGTCTCGTGCCGAAGTCCATGCACTTGCTACTTCTCCCCAGCGTCTGAGGCACCTGGGCCTGCAGAATGGGTCAGACTCGGCCCCACACAGCTCCGGGAGCCAAGGTCTGGACCGGCTTTCACCCCTGCTTCACTCTGTCAGACTGGGGTCACTAGTGAGAACCGACGGGAGGCTGGTCTCAGATCACCCCCCGCCCTGCTCTCCTTTGCGCCTCACCGTCCCCTTCACATGGGGATTATCGGAAGAGAAATCCAGCGGAGAATGAATGGGGAGAAGGGCGGGGTGGCCGTGCTTTCCAGGAACTGGGGGAGACCATCCCTTTCCCCGCCCAGAGCAATGACCATTGGCCCGTCGAATGTGAAATGTCATTGACTGGTACACATGTGTTCTGTGCACTTTTCTGTATGTAGTTTGTACTTGAATGAAAATATATGTTTATTGATTTCAGAGAGGAAGGGAGCGGGGGAGAGAGAGAAGCATCAATGATAAAAAAGAATCATTGATCGGCTGCCTCCCGCACACCCCACACTGGGGATGGAGCCCACAACCCGGGCATGTGCCCCGACCAGGAATCGAACCGTGACCTTCTGGTTCATAGGTCGACTCTCAACCGCTGAGCCGCGCCGGCCAGGCAATGAAAATACTTTTTAATAAGACAAAACGCACATGTCTGGGCTCCATGTGGGAAAATTGCTGGGGAAGAGGGAGCATTCACTTGGTGCATACTTATGGAGAACTGACCATGTGCCAGGCACTGATTTAGGCATATGGAGGCAGCGGTGGGACAGGCAAGGCCTTGATCCTTGTAGACTTACATTTTGGTGGAGGAGAGGTGGGAGGGAGAGAGACAAACCATAAACAAGTCATCAAACAAAATAATTGCACAACAGCCCGGCGTGGCTCAGGGGTTGAGCATCCGCCCAGGACCCAAGAGGCTGTTGGTTCGATTCCAGGTCAGGGCACACACGATCCCCAGTAGGGGGCGCGCAGGAGGCAGCCAGTCGGTGGTTCTCTCTCATTGATGTTTCTGTCTGTCTGTCTCTCTTTCTCTCCCTTCCTCTCTGAAATCAATAAAAAAAATTTTTTTAAAAATAACTGCAAAAAAACAAAACAAAACTGCAGAACAGGTGACTGTTATGAGGGTTGGGAAATAGGGTTATATGATATGACACAATGGGGTGTTTTAGCCAGATAGTTAGACCTCTTTGAAGAGGTGGCATTGAGCAAAGATATACCTGCTGAAGAGATGCTGTGAGGCAGTAAAGGGACGGGAGTGGCAAGTGCAAAGGCCCTGGGGCTGGAGTGAGCCATTCAAAGAGGCCGCTGTGGCTGGACCACTGGGATGGAAGAAAGTGGCGAGATGAGTCCGAGACACAGGGGCCTTGAGCGGCCAGGCAGTGAGTCAGGATTGTGAGTGAGAGGGAAAAAGTGACCTTGGCCTCTTCTCTCCCCTAGGTCTCAGCCCAGAGGGTACCTTCTGCAAACATGTCTGTGGATCCCTTATCCAGCAAAGCCCTGAAGGTGAGGAGCCCCTGTAGTCCCAGCCCTTCCCCCCCTCCCTGCCCAGGCTGAGCTGCCCAGCCAACTTCCCCTTCAGGCCCTGGAATCCCCAAAGCAGCTCAACAGGCAGGAGGCATGCATGGGCCATGGCCAGGAGGCCTGGGCTCGGTCATCTAGGCTGTGTCCCCGGGGCAGGCCACTTCCCTCTCCAGACCGGCTTCCCCATCAGGACAATGCCCACTGGGCTGCGGGACTTGGAAGGCGCTTTCCTGGGTTTCTTACGGATTCCTGCCCCTCTTTGGGGTCTTGGAACAAGTCCAGCACCGCCGTGCCTACGGCGGTGGAAGGGGAACCATCCCCAGCACCTGATGCGTGCCAGGCCCAGGGCTCGGCCCATAGGCAAGGACCTCAGTTTCCTGGGCCTCAGTTTCCCCATACGTCCTCCCCTCCCCCCACTCCGCGCTGCCCGCAGATCAAGCGTGAGCTGAGCGAGAACACGCCGCACCTGTCCGACGAGGCGCTGATGGGGCTGTCGGTGCGCGAGCTGAACCGGCACCTGCGCGGGCTCTCCGCCGAGGAGGTGACGCGGCTCAAGCAGCGGCGCCGCACGCTCAAGAACCGCGGCTACGCGGCCAGCTGCCGCGTGAAGCGCGTGTGCCAGAAGGAGGAGCTGCAGAAGCAGAAGTCGGAGCTGGAGCGCGAGGTGGACAAGCTGGCGCGCGAGAACGCGGCCATGCGCCTGGAGCTCGACGCGCTGCGCGGCAAGTGCGAGGCGCTGCAGGGCTTCGCGCGCTCCGTCGCGGCCTCCCGGGGGCCCACGGCGCTCGTGGCGCCCGCCAGCGTCATCACCATCGTCAAGTCGGCTCGGAGCCCGGCCCCCGGCCCCGCCCCGGGGCCCCCCCCCGCGCCCGCCCCCGCTCCCTGCTCCTAGTGCCCGCCGCGCCCCCCGCCCCCCACCACCACCCATTCCCCAAACCACTCCCCTCCGACCCCGCTCCCTTCCCCAAGTGCCTGAGCACGACCTGTCCCAGGTGCCATTTCTCCGCAGCCCCAGCGCCTGTGGTTAACACAGGTGCTCTCCCTGGAGCCTGTCTTCCTTGTGCCGCCCCTGGACCTGGGGCCTAGTATCCCCGGGAAGGGGCAACTTGGGTGAGATGGGGGCAGGGTGGGTCAAGGTCTCCCTGGGCTGAAAGCCCCGCCTTCCTAGATTGGGAGGAGGGATACAGAGCGAATTAGACCAGAGAAGAGTCGTCGAGGACAAGAGGGCCTCCCCACGTTGGGGAAACTGTTCAGATTGTGCCGGTGGCCCCTGCCCGTCCTGGGCAGCCCTAGGTTCGGCCCTGTATGTCTTGTGGGGCTGCCCAGCTGGGGAGCCGGTGCCCCCCCCCCCCCCCTGCTTTGGGCCTGGGGAAGTCGCCTGCCCTGTTAGCAGACGGAAACGGGCCTCCCCTGGACGGGCCACCTGTGCTTAGTGGGTGAGCTGAACCTTACAGCCAGGTCCCCCCACTGCTGTCCTGAGATTCCAGCCATGGCCAGGGGGGCCGTGGACAGGGACTGGGAGGGGAGGCAGGGCTGCCGTGGCCTGGGAGACGGCTGTCTGTGAGTCAAGGTAAGAGAAGTAGAAGGAGAGAGAAGGGGATGTAGATGGAAGAGAGGGAAGGGGCTGGCTAGCCAATTAGCAAGGGGACGGAGGAGGCAGGTGGGGAGATGAGAGGACAGGTCCCGCCATCTTGCAGCCTGGGGTGGGGGTCCTCAAAAGGGACAGTCCCACCTCTTCCCTGTGACTGTCCCCCCTGGGGTGGGGGCTGGCCACGGCCATTGATTGTTCTGGGAAGCCCAGCGCCCCCTCACACACTGTACACAGCTGCCCCCGCTGTTATTTATTGCACGAGTCTAAGTTATTCTCTCCAGCCGGAGCCCGAGCGCCCACTCCCTGGGAAACGTGGCGTGTGGCCCTGCGCTGGACTTTATATTTTATATCTGCAAATAAATCACATTTTATCTTATATTTAGGGAAAGCCGGATGGCAACAACCAAAAAAATGTTTTTAAAAAATTGCCCCGGCCTCCAGAATTTATTTATTTTCTGACTTACAGTAAGCGAGTTATCCGCCTTCTGTATTTTGTAGACTTTCTGAATAAAGTCAAGTTCTCTTTTTCCACAGTGAAGAAGTGCGTGTCCTGAGCTATGGTTTGTTTGTTGTTGTTGTTTGGAGGGGGGCGTTCTGAGGGGCCCAAGATGGGAGTTCTCGTTTGCAAGTGAAAGCTAAGCACCATCGCTGCTCTCTCTCGCGTGCGCTGGGGGTGGGCTGGAGGTGGGAACCCAGATGGGTGGTGCCAAAGCATGGCCTTCCTTCTGGGTGCCCGAGCCAAGGATCCTCCGTGGGGAAGGCAAAGCCGGGAGCACAGTGAAATGTAAGGTTAAGTTTCCGGGGCATCCCTTCAGCGAAAAGACAGCCCCGCTCGGAGAGGAAAATTCCCAGATTGAGCGTCATCGCTCCAGCACTTTCACGTCGAGGGCTGACTTTCTACAGCCAAGTAGAAAATACTTTCCTCATGTTCCGGAAGGCGCGGGGGGGGGGGGGGGGGGGGGGGCGGCTTCCTCAGTCCCAGCCCGCAGGCCTACACGCAGCCGCATCTCATCCTGGGGCCCAGGCGACAGGGTACACTGTGCACGTCAGGGAAATCGGGGTTTGAATCCAGATGTGTTTTCCTAGCTGCGTGACCTTTAGTGACTTATGTAGCTTCTTGCAGCCTCGGTTTACCCATCTGTGCCAGGAAGGTGCTCAGAGGGCACAGGTGACAAGCACTGGGAGCCAGAGGGGCTCAAGCTTGAACAGAGTGAATGTTGACCGGGGTGCGCTCCGCTGCGTGAGGGTCTGAGTGGCTGCCATGGGTATGAAGATGGCGGGGCTGGGAGAAGGCACGGATATGGAAGTTGGGGAAAGGCCAAACCACATAGGTTGGCTTGATCCACAGGCCTTCCTCCTCCTCCTCAGGTTGGGGCCCTAGACCCTTGATCCTCACCCAACGCTGAGATGCTGCGTTCAGGCCTAAGGAAAAGGCAGCCGGAAGCTGCAGGAGGGCCAAGCTGAGGCTGGGAATTTCCCCACCCCCACCGCATTCCTGAGGGCCCGAGTCAGCAGCCACACACACACACACACACACACACACACACACCCACCGGCCCCCCGAAGAGGCATACGGAGGTGGCTGCAGGAAGGTGCCCTGCCCGGCCAGGCCAGACACCTGGCCTGAGTAGAGGCAGTGCCCCCTGCCCAGCTCCAGGCCTGGCGCTAGAGGGAGGCACCTAGGGTCCCACAGTGGAGGCTGGGTTCAGGGAGGCAATTTTAGCCTCTGACAATGTGAAGTCCCCCATCACCTTCATGTTCACACCGGAAGGACAGGGTTTCCTAAGACACCCCTGCTCACAACCACGAAACCCACCCCAACACGGGGGTGGGAAGAGGAAGGAAAAAACCTCACCCACAGGCAGAGGAGATTTCAATACAATCTATATTATCTCATATATATATATATTTCTTTCTCACTTTATTTGCTCACTTCTGTCACGCATTTAAAATGTCACAGAGACCAAAATAGAGCGACTTTCTGGTGGAACTCACGGCAGTCATACACGAGATATAAAACTAGGGGACTCTGTCTTCTCATACATCATACAATTAATTTTTCAAGTATTTTTTATGTACAAAGAGCTATTCTATTGGGAAAAAAAGTTTAAAAAAAGACAAGGTAGGTTACGAATCCTAGGAAGTAGGTGGGTGGTCAGGCCGTTCCCAGCCCCCACTGCTCCGGGCCTGGCTCCCCACCGGGAGCTGCAGGGCAGAGCCGGGCAGGGAGCAGCCGCACACTTTGGCCTGGAAGGAGGATCAGAGAAACAGAAGGGAAGGGAAATGGGGGGAGCGGGGTGGGGGGAGTAGAGGGCGTCCTCAGGCGGCCTGCACCGGCCTGCTGCCTTCCCAGGCAGCTTGGGGCTGGCCCAGCCCACCAGACAGGGACCTGAAAGCTGGCCTCTAGTATCCCTCACGCAGGCCTGGCCCCGCGCCCCCACCAGGAGGGCTGGCTTGGTCACAAGGGCCAAGTGCTCAGGAAGATGACTGGGATGGAACCCCCACCCGACCCTGGGCACAGCTCAGCCCAGGAGTGGCCAAGAGGGAAGATTCCACCGTGAAGTCTGAAGCCACGGGCAGGCCCTTCTCCCTGCCCCTTCCTGCCTTCCCCGGCTGCCGCCGCCCAAACACGCGCTACCTTGGGACGGACGCTCTGCCTGTCCAAACAAGCCGTGTCCACCAAGCCTCTTCCTGACGGTGGCCGCCGTGAGCCCAGGCTGCAGAGGGGCTCTGGCCCCCGGTGTGTGGGTGTGGAGGTGGGCAAGGGGAGGGGCCTGGTGGTCCTGGCCACCGGAGGCCTGTCCAAGGGTGCCCGGCCCAGCACTGCAGGAGCCCCCAGGGGGTGTCTGGGACAGACTGAGGCCTGGGGAGTGGAGCGTTCATGTGTGACTAAGGCACAGAAGAGATGGGCTGGGGCCAGAGGAGCAGGACACCAGGCCGTGTGGGTATGGGGCCGGGGCCCTCCTGCAGGCCCAGCCCTTGTCCTCCCTCCCACAGAACCGTGTCCTCCGGAAGCTGGTCTGAAGTGTGGAGACTCAGACTCTTTCCCTGAAATGGGAGGGAGAAGCCCCAGCAATGATCGGGACCAGCAAAGGTCTGACTGCTCAGCCAGGAAGGAAGGTGGGAGCCCCTGATCCTCTGAGCAACCAGGCAGTAAGGGCTCTGCCCCCAGTGCTCTCCAGACAGACCCAGGAGCGGGGCAGTGTGGGCTGCCGCTGTCCTCCGCAGGCCAGGAGGAAGGGGCGTGCGACGGAGGTGTAGCCACGAGGACACCCAGGGGACACGGGGACCTCACTTGGAGAGGCCACACGCACAGAAGAGGGGCCCAGAGGCGCCTGAGCGCCTTCCTAGCGGGACCTGTGGCTCCTGGCGTCTGGCTGAGCCTTGCAGCAGGCCAGGCAGGCCGGGTCAGGAGGGGCTCCACAGACAGCTCCCTCCCACCCCTCCTCCCTCCTGCCCAGAAGAGCTAATGCAGCACAGGGAGGCGGAGGAAGCAGGGGCAGAGCTGAGTGCACGGTGTTTGGGGAGGGGCTGAGTCTCACGGGGAGGGCAATGAGCTGGGGACGGAGCTGAGAGGCTGTGGCCACTGGTCCACAACACAAGCGTCAGGGCCTGGGGCACGGCTGGTCCCAACACGCCGCCACCGCAGCACGAGCCGCACGGGCACGGGAGTCGCTCCCCGTGTCCCCTGCTCCTCGCTGGGGCGTGCGGCGTGGCCGTGTAGAAATATTCCTGAAGGCTCGGGTGAGCCTGGGCTGTCCTCTGGGCAGACAGCGACGGGCTGTCCCTCTGGAAGCGACATGTGAGTGCTCTGGTCCAATAAATTAAAGGCAATGCCACGCTGTGGCGCCTGCCTCCGGGCTGGGCGTGAGGCCGGAGGGCACACCTGCCCTGGGCCAAGGTGCCAGTCCTTCCCCAGCAGCAGCCACGCTTAGAACTCGTCATCAGAGCTGAGCAGGAGAGTCTTCTCGGTGTCGCGGGCGCCACTGAGGCTGTGGGAGCGCGAGAGGCCGTGGGCGCCGCCGTGCCAGGGGGGCCCGGGCTCCAGGGTGGACTGCTGCGTGTACTGCTGGTAGGCGGGCGAGAAGTTGTGGATGGCGTCCTGCACGATGTCGTGCGGGTTCATGGTCTCCTTGAGGCTGCTGGAGATGCTCTTCATGGGGGCGCAGCGGCCTGCGGGCGGGAGACGGGGGTGAGGGGCTGGCGCAGCAGGAGACAAGGGGCTCGGCCCCAAGGTTGTCATCCAACCACCTCTAGTCCTGGGACCCACCCCCCAAGGCTATGCCATCCAACCACCCCCTCCTGGGACCGAGGATGGGGCTCTGCACGTGAGAAGGTGCAGGCAAAGACACGGCCCTTCTGGCTGGGGTGCAGAGCAGAGAGCACCCCTGAAGGGGTGGAGGTAAGCAGCCCTGGGGGCTGAGTCCGGCAGGTGCGATGGGCCCGGGGTGGAGGCTGGCACGATGCAGGCAATGAGCCCAGGATGCTCCGGGGAGGCAGGCCAAGCCGGCACGAGTGGAGGAGGGAGTGCTGGGGACGGGGCTCCACGTGCTGGCCCTGCCCCCCCTCCTGAGGGAGTGGACCAGGGCCCCGTTCCTTCGGGGCAGCTGCAGGGCTGGACCCGGCGGAGCAGACATCTTCACCAGCTCCCCCGAGAGGGCGGGAGCCACCGGCCGATAATCTTATCTTACTCCCTCTCTGGTGAATCATCCCCACAGGCCAGGCCACACACTGAGAGGTAAGGGAAGAGCTCAACTCGCAGCCAGGTCTTCAGACTCAAACACGCCTGCCCTTTCTGCCTGCACGCCTCTGCCATGGACACACGAAATGCCCCTGGTTTCCCAGTAATGGGTGCTGTGCCCCAGAACCACACAGGGCGTATGCCAGACGACAGGCCGGACAGAGCAGGCTCGACAGAGGGCGGCCCTTGGCAGGCAGGGCTCTGGGCACTGCCTTCAGGTGCCCGTGGTGAGGAGACAGGGACACAGAACCAGGCAGAGAGGCGTGCCGGTGACAGTGACCAGGACTGACATGCAGGACAGACATGCAGACAGAGAGCAGAACCTACCGTAAGGACCATACGTTGGCACTGCCCACGGCCAAACCCGGGGCAAAAGCAGGGCGGGCGGGGGAGGGGGGAGAAGCAGGAGAAATAGAGAAGACAAGAGACAGCTGAGTGAACACCATGGCCCACCACCGAGGCCAGTGCACACCACGCCCCCTGCCGCCCCCACCCCTGCCCCACCGGCACCCCCGCAGCCCCAGCTTCCCCTCGGGCCTGGGCACACTATCCACCGAAAGAGGATCCCCCTGAGGCACTCCACTCTCTATGGGGGACAAACAGTGGACACCAGAGTGGCGGGCCGAGCTCACCTCCGCCCCGAAGTCAGGGCCCCCACACCCCACTTCTCCAGCTTTGGCGGGAATTGCTAGGCCTGTGCCTTGTGCACCACAAACCTCTCCCCACTTCACAGACAGGAAAGAGAGGCTGGGGCGGGGGTTTCTTGTGCAGCCCCCACGACAGAGCCAGCTCTGCACCCACGCCAGACCGGAGGGCTGAGGGGCTGGGCACTGTGGTTGGCGGGCGCGTGGCCGGCCAGGACCACGCGGAGGGGCAATGGCAAGCAGCAGCTTCCCCTGGCGGGCAGGGTCCGTGCACCGCTGCGCGGCTGCGGGTGGGTGTGTCGGGGAAGACGGCCCGGGCCTCCACTCAGAGCGGCTGCAGGGCCACCACTGGAAACGGTCCTCAAACAGAGACCTTCCCAGGCTCTGGGCACAGAGGGACTTTCCCGAGGGACAGGGTCTGTCATCCAGGGACATCGCCCTCAATACTGGGAGGCTGACCCTCCAGCTGGGGCCTTGGTGGGAAGCCAGTGGGCCACCAGCGGCAGCACTGAGCCGGCAGCACAGTGCCTGGCACTGACAGGTTGCAGTCAGATGTGGAGAAAGCACCCCCAGGCCCCAGCCCCCAGCCCCCAGCCCCCAGCCAGCGTGTTGGGGAAACGCGGCCGGGCCCACCAGTCACGAGGCCTGGAGTACGCGTCAGCAGCTGCGCAGGCCCCGAGGCCTCCCACCAGGGAAAGAACATGGCAGGAAGGGGTGGGCGTCGAGGAGCCGGCCACAGGCCAGGCGGTCCTCTATACTCGCCCCAGGACATGGCGGCCCCGGCCCGGGGTGGGCATCAGTGCTGCGCCTGGGGAGGTGGGCTTCCCGCTTCCAGCCACATGGGAAGGGAGCTGGCAGCAGCCGAGCTCGGGGTAGATGTGTTAGACCAGGAGGCCTCCCTTCCAGGCCCTCCCCCTCCTCCCATCATCCCAGCATCCCCAGACTCCTCCTCCTGCTCCCCTTGGGCATCCCTCCAGGCCCAGTGGCAGCAGAGGCACCCAGGCCGAGAGCTCTGAGATCCCGCCCTGCCAGGCCCGAGCCCAGGTCAGTTACTGCGGAACCTCTGAGGGTGGGGCCAGCACGGGACTTTGTCTCTCCAGGGGGCTCTGCTCTGACCCAGGAAGTGTAAAAGCAAGTGTAAAAGAAAGCTGTTCAGGGCTACTGCCACCCAAGTCTGCTTCTGAGAGGTAATCAGGTTAAAAAAACAACAAAACACTTAAGAGCAGAGGATTCTGGGATAAAGAGAGAACCGGACTCATGTCAGGAACGCTGAGGGACTTGCTTTTCTAGAATCTCTGTCCTGACCGTCCCACGGGGTACTGCGCCGGCTGCCAAAGACAGGTGGGCCTCGCTCCCAGGACCTCCCTCACGTGACCCAGGACTCCTGGCCCGTCCACCCTGCAGGCCGCCGCGGGGCAGGAGGGCTCTGGCTCTCACCTTGCGCGTCCAGCCTCTTGTCGGCATAGACCTTGTAGGTGAAGGCGTGCCGCAGGGCCAGCGCTGCGAAGAACATCTCCACGCAGATGATGAAGTCCTGGTAGCCGGCAGCCACGGTGCCCTCGCCCACCGACACGCGGGCTGAGTGGATCTTGGGGATGGCCCCGCACTTCTCCAGGATGGCCAGGAGCAGGCCTGGGAGGCACGGTGGGTGTCTGGCCCAGGCTGGATGGCCTCCCATGCCCTCCTCCTCCATGCAGCCCCCCAATGCCCGGGCGGTGGAAGTAGGGGCCCTGGTTGCTCCTGTGGGGCAGCACTGCCGACACAGGCCGAGGCCCCTTGGAAACCCCACACCCCCAGACCCTTTCCGGCCACTAACACTGAGACATCACAGATTATGCGGGGTCCCCTGTGTCCCCCCATCCATGAAGCAGCCCCCCTAAAGCTCTGCCCTGGCTCCTAAGGCCCCTGAGGGCCCCGACTTCCGCCCGAGTGGGCACCCAGTGGGTGGAGGCCCCTTTGAGCTCCAGGCTGGGATCCCCAAGGACCACCCCAGGGCCTGGGCCCCAGGGGTGCTGGGGTGGCAGGCAGGAGGAAGGGGACGAGGTTTAGGGGCAGGGCCGCCTCTGGGGCTGGGCGGAGGCTCACCTTGCCAGAAGGAGAGGAAGATGACAGACTTGACCATGAAGAACTTGAGGACGGGGCTGTAGGGGCTGAGCAGCTCCCTGGTGGCGAAGTAGAAGAGGAAGAGGGCGTAGAGGGCCAGGCTGACGGAGACGTTGTAGATGATGGTCACGTACAGGTAGCCGCTGGCGACGCTGCAGAAAAGGGGAGCATGCTGGCTTGGACAGACCCCTCCGAGGGACGAGGAGCCCCCCGCTCCCTTGTCCTGCCCTAAGCCGATCCCCATGGCTCCGGCCGTGCTCCCCAAGCAGCGCTCCACGAGCCACATGGTGATCAAAGGGGCCAGAACATGAGGCGGGTGCGGGTGCGCCCGCAGCACGGGCCGGGCCAGGGCCCCTGCCTCACGCAGGGGTGTCTAGCCACCTGCCCGCAGCTCTGGTGGGGGACACGACCCAGGCGTGGAAGCCAGTCTGGCCGGGGTGAGGGCTCAGCCTGATGGTCAGATGGCGGGTGTCAGGGTGACGGGAGCTCAGCCCTGCTCTTTCCAAGTTGAGCAAGTTACACCCACTGAGCCTCCGTCTGCCCACGGCTGCTGTGACCGTCCCGGTGGTGTTGCCGAGCGCAGGCCAGCACACGGCCATGTGGCCCCTTTCCCTCACGCCCAGTGAGAGGCCTGTGGGCAGTTCCCCAGGCGAGGCTTTCTACCCGAGGACTCAAGGCAGGCCTCTCGGGCTCCAGCCCTGCTGCCTGCCTGCCCGGATGGTCACTGTTCCTTCTGCCCCAGGTGCCCCCCTCCCCCATGCAAAGGGGCTGGATGCTGAGGGCTCCTCCTGTGCCAGAGGCGGGCCTCGTGCCCTGCCAGGCCCAGCCTCGCAGCTCAGGGGTGCGGAGGCGTGAGGAAGGCTGGGAACATGCGTGGCCTCCATTCAGAGGGGGTCCTGAGGGCGTGCGTGTGCCCGGTGTGTGGCCGCCTCCTTCCCTAGCCAGGCATTGCCTCTGGGCAGGGACATCTACCCTGGCACCACCTCCCCCACACGCCCTGCGGGGACCGCTGCTTACTCAAAGTCACCATCCTGGTACTTGCCAAAGGCCTGGAGGATCACGGTGCTGACGGCCATGAGCGGCTTCACCACGCAGAACTGCAGCGTAGCCTGTGGGGGAGAAGCCCAGGGTCAGGATGGGGACAGACCACGTAACAACACCTCCTCTGGCCGGCAGACTGCTGGATGCCAGGCCTGGGGGAGCCCGGGGTCCTCCCCCGAGGGGACTGCTGTCTGGGGAAGGCAGAGTGAGGGAGACGATACCAGGGTGACTCAGCTGGGTGAGAAGACGGATGTGGAGGAGGGAGGTCGATGGACGGAGGAATGCCGGAGAGGGGACAGGAGATGTCCCTGGAGAAGGGGCAGCAGGAATGGGAGACAAGGGGACAGGCAGAGGGGACAACTCAGACCAAGGCCCGGAGGCAGAGTGGACAAGGGCTCGGGTTCGTGCTGGACGGGCAGCAGCAGTGAGGTGGCGAGGGAAGTGGGTGGGGTGGGGAGCAAAGCCGGGGCCCTGCTCCAGGGACTGGCCACACGGGGACCAGGGTTGGACCAGGGTTCCCTCTCGTGCCCCTCGCCCACCCCCGGGGTCTGGCTCCCTGCCCCTTGCTCTGGGTCTGGGGCCAGGGTTTACACTGAGCTGGGTCCTGCTGGGGATGGAGATGACTTAACAGGAGCACGAAACAGGAAGCAGCCCAAAGCAAAGGTCTAGTTTTGGCATCTGAGTTTGAATGTGGGCCTCGCCAACTACCAGCGACAGAAGCCCGAGCGGGCGGCCCCTGAGCCTCTGGCGGATGGACGTCAGCAGCCCCTCGTCACAGGGTAAGCCCCTGCCCCAGGCGAGGCCCCAGTGACCCAAGGGGCACCCACAGTGCCCATTATGTCACTAGAATCGCCTTTCTCTTGAAGTCAAATAAATCGAAGCTACGGGGCCTTCTGTGGAGGCAGGAGCCACTGGAAAGGCTAAGTTAGTGTGGCTCCAAACAGGGCAAGGACCCCGGAGGGGAGAGCGTGGCCTGTGGAACCCAAAGCTGTGGGAACCGGAGTGAGGTTTGCAGGGGAGCCCGGTGGTCAGAGCTGTGGGGTGCCACCAGGAGAGGCGTGTGTGCTGGGGCTAGAGGGGTGATACTGCTGTCACACCCCCCACAGACCCCCCCGGCCTCCCCACCTCACCTAGAGGAGGCAGGACTGCACCGACCGCCCACAGAGAGGAGCAGCCCTTCGCATGGAGTGAGCCATCGAGGGAGCGAGTGAGGGAGCGTTAAGAGTCCGGCCATCGGCTGGTGAGCCTGGGTCGTCCCTGTGGAGCCCCGTGGCGAAGTACTGTCCCCAGCCTGATACAGAGGAGGGAACTGAGGCACAGGGACCCTGAAGTGCCAGTGACGACAGCAGGAGGTCGTGCCCTGGGACAAAGCTGCCACCCCAGGACAAGGGGGGAGCTTTTGTTCTCTCCCCTTTTCCTACCTCTCCCTGCCACCTCCAGGAACAACGGTGGATATTCCGGAACAGCCAGCCCACAGGCCTGGGGATAATTTATAACAAGGCGGCTGGAGCTAGTGATCTGGGATCAAAACTTTGTACACAATATAATCATCAAAGAAGGCATGAGTCACCGGCCCCAGGCGCCCAGCCCTGGGTAAACAATGGCCCTGAAAGCCCCACCCTGAGCCCAGGACAGTTTAACTCTTTCCCTGCAGGTCCCGTGGGGAGAGTGTGAGTTTAGCAACACCCTGAGGAAGGAAGATGTGGACGCTGGCCTGGAGACCCGGGTGGTCCAGGCGGGCGCTCTGTGGGTGTGTGTGCCGGGCCCTCCCCAGGAAAGCCAGGCCTCCAGCGGCCCAGGGACTGGCTGTGGGTTCATTTCCCCTCGGGTTGCTCTGGCGATGCTAGAGGGGCTGAAAGGCCCCGTGGAGGCAGAGGAGACTGAGTAGAGGTCGTGCTGCTGGGCGTGACACCTGACTCTCCCTCCCACAGAGAAGGTGGGCTCTGTGCCAGCGCGTGCGAACGCTCTGTATCCCACCTCACCTGTTCTTTAGACCCTCCCCTGAGATGAGTAACATTACGCACATTTGACAGAAGGAACTAAGGCTCAGAGAGGTTAAGTAATGACCCAAGGTCACAGTCAGGAGAAGCTGGAAATAAAGCTCAGATGGTCAGACGCGCAGGCCCAAGCACTTCACCACCACACCACACTGCCCCGCCCAGCCACCCTAGACCACAGGGAGGGCAGCCAGCTCCAAATGGGGAAGGGACTAGAGACTGCACACACCTGGTTTGTCATGTATCTTTTTTTCCCAATCCTCACCTGAGGGTATTTTTTTAAATGTATGTTTTTATTGATTTTAGAGAGGAAAGGGAGAGGGAAAAAGAAATAGAAACACTGAGGGAGAAACATCGATTCGGCTGCCTCCTGCACGCCACCTACTGGGGATCGAGCCCACAACCGGGGCCTGTGCCCTGACCTCTTGGTTCATGGGTCGATGCTCAACCACTGAGCCACGGCAGGGCTGGTCTTGTATCTTTAATGCAGAAACCCTCCTTCCCTCTAGTCCCAGCTGATGAGAAGTTTTCAAACGGAGATTCCAGAATCCCCATGCACATCCTCTGATTCTCACACACACCGAGACTTGGTCAAAAGGAGCAAGAGTCGCCCTAGCTGGTTTGGCTCAGTGGATAGAGCTGACGCCTGTGGACTGAAGGATCCCAGTTTGATTCCAGTCAAGGGTGCATGCCCAGTTTGCGGGCTTGATCCCTGGAGTGAGGCGTGCAGGAGGCAGCTGATCAATGATTCTCTCTCATCATTGATGTTTCAGTCTCTCTCTCCCTCTCTGAAATCAATAAAAACATATTTAAAAGAAAGAAGGAAGGAAGGAAGGAAGGAAGGAAGGAAGGAAGGAAAGAAAAGAAAAGAAAAGAAAAGAAAAGAAAAGAAAAGAAAAGAAAAGAAAAGAAAAGAAAAGAAAGAAAAGGAAAGGAGCAGGAGTCTGAGACCACTTCGTGCCCAGGACGCCTCTCCCTGCCCCTCTGAGCACACCCTGTGAATGCAGGGGCATCCCTAACTGCGTGGGGAGTGGGTACTGGTGCTTGGGGGGCTCACAGGAAATGGGGACTCCAAGGTGGAGCCAGGGCAGCCTGCGGCAGGGTCCTCCCGGCGGGCTCTGCCACCCTGTCAAGCAGGGGCAGCACAGCCCCGCGGCTGCTGCTCCAGGGCAGACTGGGCAGGTGCGGGGCACACACCTGCTTGCAGAACCGCAGGAATCCAATGGAGTACGTCTTTCCCCAGAGGCAGCAGGTGCCATACATACAGCTGGACCTGGAAGAGACCACAGAGGGGATGGTGAGCAGAGAGCTAGGACTCGGGGAAGGGGGGGCTGGGGGCTGCCCTCCCTCACATCCAGACAGGCCAGGGCACAGCAGAGTGGGGTGGGGATGGGGCAGAGAGCCCAGGCAGCTTTGAGCCCGAGGCCAAGTACAGGGAGACTGCGGAGAGCATTTGGAGAGCACGTGCAATTGCGGTAAAGCATGAGGGAGCAGGCCGCTCCGGCGGGCCTCGGGGTAACAAACCACCTGAGAAGCACTGAATGCAAACAGTGCAAGAGGGAGAAAGAAACAGGAAAAGACGGGGAGACAGAGAAGGGGAGAGAGCCGGGGAGGCCCTTCCAAAAGTCCCAATGAATGACCTTGCTGGGCAAGTTCAAGAGACACACAGCAGGTCCAGGCCACAGGCGCAGAGGGGCGGTGTGTCCAGCTGCCGCCAGGGCAGCTGGGAGAAAGGCAGGCCCAGAAGCAGGGTGCGGGGCTGCAGGGAGCTCTGTACTCACTCGATGGGCTTCCCCCTGATCTCCGACATGATGGAACTTTCTCCCCCGAGGTATTCATAGCACAGGCTCAGGAAATTGTAGATGACCAAGGCTGTGAAAAGAGTATCCACAGTGAACCCTCCGCGTCAACAGGATGGGTAAACGGACGGCAGGATTCTGAGCAGCAACAAAAGTGAAAGACCAGTCCAGGCAGAACCCATACCCGAATACTCCATTTTTACCCAAACCAGGCAGACAACTCGATTGTCTAGGGATGCGTACACACTGCTGCTCACTCTGTAAAGCATGGAAGTGACTACCACAAAAGTCAGGACTGTGCGGGGAGACGGGAGGAGGGGAGGTCAGGGTGGGCACGGAGGGGACTTGGGGGAGCTGGCAGTGTGCCCGCTCTGGGGCTCAACTGGGTACTGGCTTTATAATTCACCCTATGCCCTGACCGGTGTGGCTCAGTGGATAGAGCATCAGCCTGCGAACTCAAGGGTCCCAGGTTCGATTCCGGTCAAGGGCATGTACCTTGGTTGCAGGCACATCCCCAGTAGGGGGTGTGCAGGAGGCAGCTGATCCATGTTTCTCTCTCATCGATGTTTCCAACTCTCTATCCCTCTCCCTTCCTCTCTGTAAAAAATCAATAAAATATATAATTCACCCTATGCTCTTTCCTATTGTGTTATGGGCCACAGATTTACAACAACAATAACACGTTCTCCAGGGGGATCTCAGGAGACACCCTAAGCAAGAACGAGACAGCAGCCCTCCGTTCGCTCACAGCCCGCAGGGCACCTGAGTCTGACTAAACACCGGAGCGGTGCGGAAAGAGGCGCAATGCCCTGAGGAGCTGGGTCAGCTCCTTCTGAGTCAGGACGCGGCTGGACATCCCCACAAAGACATAATCTGCGAGAGGACGGCCCGCCGGCAGAGAAGTATGTGTAAATTCTGCGCTATAAACACAGCAGTGCGCTGTCACGGCTCCTGGTCAGAGATGTCTGCTGGGTCAGCAAGGCGAAGGCTGCGGCCTGCAGGCTGCCAGAGCAACGGGATGTGCCAGGAGCGAGGAAGGAGAGCGAGCGTGGAGGAAAGAGTCAGTGTGGCAGCGGGCACCACAAAGGACGGGGGCAGGAGGGGCAGGGGCCGAGAGCAGGGAGCAAGGAGAGGCGTCCAGCAAAGCAAGGCCAGGGCAAGGGTCGAATGGGGCCAGAGAGGCCCCTTCTCCTCTGACCCCGCGGCCCCCGCAGCACGAAGGCCTCGGGGCTCCCGGCGCAGCCCCTGGTTTGGCACTCAAGGTCTCCCCACGGGTGACGTGGTCCCTGCCCACCCCTCACTCTTCCTTCCCAGCAACACTGGGCGCCCCTTGCCCTCAGCAGTTATTGCTTTTGCACTGGCTGTTCCCCCTGCCTGGGGTGCCCCTCCCTCCGCACTCCCATCAGACACCGCCTGCCCTGCGAGTCCCTGGCCCCCCTAGACCAGTGCTGTCACCAGGGCCCCACGGACGTGCAGATGCTGTGCTGACCTCAACACGAAAGCCTGGCACAGCAGTCGGAGGCGAGCGGTGGCCTTCCATTTGGAGAGGAAGGTATTTGGGTGTTTTTTGCCACTCACGGCTGCTCTAACCTACGAAGGGCTCATGTCTCCAGCTGGGGTGGGGCCCCAGGGAGCACCCTCTATGAATATGACCCCTAGCACCTACCACACTGTGCTGGGACTATCCCTCAGCAGACATACAGCAGAGGGTTTACCGCCTGGGTCTGCCACTGGGTTAGCTGTGAGCCTCAGTTTCCTCATCTGTTAAATGGGGACAGGAGTCCCTACCTTCCCAGGTGGCTGCGAGGTTGACGTGAGTATGCAAAGTGCTCGGAAGAGTGGCAGCACTCAGCAGCGCTGCGTGTTGGCTGCTACCTGCCTGCCTCCCTCGGGGGCCTGCCTCCCTGGATGGGCCGGGGACCCTGTGTGCCGTCTGCCTGGCACAGGAGCAGCTCAGGATGGCTGGTGACTGCGGGCATCCCCACTGACCATCAATGACAAGAACTACTATGGGGTCTGGGAAGGGGGCATCTAGCCAAATCTGACGTCAGCCTGCTAATAACCTTTGTCCAAACCCACACAAGGCCACGTGGAACGGACGTGTCCATCCCGGGCTGGGGCCAGCCACACTGTGGTCGATGGTATTTTCCAAAGACGGCCACACCCTCTGACACTGACACGACCGCTGAGAGATGGGGTCTCGTCCTTCCGCTCGCACATGGTGGGCTGGGTGACATCTGACACGGGGGTCAGAAGCCTCTTGCCTCTGCTCTTTCCCGGGACGCCTGCCCTTGGGCCCAGTCACCGTGCGGGAAGCCCAGGCTGGCCCCATGTAGGAGGAACTGAGGGCCCAGCAGACACCAGCACCCACTGTCAGACACAGCAGTGAGTCAGGTTCCAGATGAATCCGGCCAGCCGAGACCCGATACCGCGGGCAGGGGCACCCCAGGCCCACGTGCGTCCCGGCACCGCCAGCAGAAATGAACGGTTGTTTTACACGGGCTGTTTGGGACAGTTATCCACACAGCCATGTAAGTAGAAGCTTTACATAAAACCACCCCGGCGTGCCCAGGACGGGCCCGCTCTCTCACGCTTCCCGAGGCCCCATGTGCTGGCCCCTCTGACTCTCAGGGAGCCGCTGAGAGGCCGCCTTCCCCTCGGCGGCCTCCTCTGTCCGGTGCCATGCTCACTGCCCACACGGTGAGCTCTGCCCACCGCCTGATACTTCCAGTACAAGCGGCAGCGCAAGTGGCAGGAAAGCGGGAACACGGACCCAGACGTCCTGGGTGTGGGCGTGGCTCGACCACAGAGCTGTGTGGCCTCGGTGCTGCCAGGATCCCTCCTCTCGGGGCTGCTGGGAGGCCGGGAGGGGTGAGCACAGCCCCTGCCTTGGATGAGCGAGTTCACACTGAGCAGAGTCCACAGCATGTGGCCTGCTGTTTCTTCCAGACTGTCAAGTCCCTGCAGGTAGAAACGGAGGCCCAGCCCCGACAACCACCAGAGGCCCGCACTTACACACGGTAAACACGGAAGAGACGAACGATGGGCGTGGGCCGAGGTCCCAGGGGAGGCTCAGAGCAGCAGGGCAGGCAGCCGCGCCCACACTCAGTTCTGTGCTCAAGTCCGCCCTCTCACGGGATGCTGAACAGACTTCCCCAAGGTGATCGGACTTCAGGCCCGAAAGACAAAACCCTCCAGGGAACCCCCAGGGGCCGAAGTTCATCAGCCCCTCCACACGGAACCACTCTCGCAAGCCAGGCCTCCCGCCTTCCACGGAGAAGAGCCTGGCGCCTGAGCTCACACCCTTTCCTGCATCACATACGCCAGCCTGCAGCCCAGCTCTGTGCTCAGCTGGTCAGAACTGTCAAACCTCATCCACCTCTCGGCTCAAGATTCTCGACCCTTCACCAGAGCTCTGGCCAGCGAGTCTGTGTGATACCAAGTTGGTGACGATTTCGTTAAAGAACCAAGAGTGAGTCGATAATGCATTCTCAGAGAAGGGAGGCAAGACAGAATTTCTCCCAGATGGTCCAACCAGCCCACGCCGGACCATCTGGACAAGCCAATCCCTTCCCAGAAAGTTAGAGCCGCCCCAGCACCCGGCAAAGGTGTGTGAAATGGACACGTCCACACACCCCAGGAACAAACACAAAGATATGCTGGCCTGGACGTAGGAAAGCACAACAGGTTAGGAGTGAGGTTCTCAGCCAGCGGCCTTGTCGCCTGACTACCCTCTGGCCATGCTTTCAATCTGGTCCCCTGGAGAGGCCTCAGAGAAACAAGTAAATCTATGCCCCCTAAATGTTCACACAGCCTCTGTGCTGGGCCCTGGGGTCACATAAATGACCAAGGGACCCGCAGACAAGGCCCTCGTGTGAAGGAGAGCATCCAGAATGAGGTAAGGGATGGCATCTGTCTGTCTGTCTCCTGCTCTGGAGAGTGAGGGACCTGGAACTTTGGGCTCCATCCTAGGCACCTAGAGACAAATATACAATCAGGAGAGCAGGGCAGGGTGGAGGTGAAATGAGGGCTGTGCTGGATCCTTGAGGCCTGGAGGGAAGACACTGGGAATCACCCTCTTCATCTGTGTGCCAGTGACCTTGTCCAGAAGGTCAGACAGCACCTGCTCAGTCCCAGGGGTGGATCCTACGACTTCTGCTCAGAATAAGAAACTATTCCTAAGAGGCAGTCTTCAGAGGTGCAAGGTAGTGAGCTCTCTGCTAATGGAAGCAGGCAATCAGAGGCTAGGCACACTTTTTTTTTTGATAGAGAGAGGGAGGGAGGGGGAAGGAGGGAGGGAGGGAGGAAGAGAGGGAGAGACATCAATTGTTTGCCTTCCACATAGGCCACAACCGGGGTATGTGCCCTGACCAGTATGAACCCCTGAACCCACCACCTTGTGCACGGGACAACGCTCCAACCAGCTGAGCCACACCGACCAGGGCACGGCAGCCACTGAACAGACATTATAAAGGGGTCTGAGCAGCTGACAATTTACAGGTCCTTCCTTTCCAACCCCGAGACTCCGGACTTTCTTTCTCACCGGCAGCGTCTCTAACCTGGACAGGAAGCTGTTGTCCAAGACACTGCTCTCCACCAGCCCCCCAGGAAGCTA
The DNA here is from genome assembly GCF_027574615.1 of Eptesicus fuscus. Taxonomy (NCBI): domain Eukaryota; kingdom Metazoa; phylum Chordata; class Mammalia; order Chiroptera; family Vespertilionidae; genus Eptesicus; species Eptesicus fuscus. Next base: position 101,478,197 of record NC_072479.1, read on the forward strand.
ACTTGTCCAAAATCTGAAACTGGGTGAAGGAAGCATCACTCTTTAATTGTTTCATCCAGGCCTGTAAAATCTCCTCCCCTAACAAGAGTTCACACTCTTCGCTGAGAAACCCGTCCTGTGTTCCTTCACCAAGTCTGGCACCGGGCAACCCTGGGCCTGGGAGCCCCGGGCGAGCCTGGCCTCTGCAAGCACCCTGGGCATCCTGGGCCAGTTTCTTAGCCTCTCGAATTCCTTCCCACGGTTGTAAATGGGGGTGATATGTACTCCTCCGGGCAACTGGGAGGTGAGAGTGAGCTAAGAGGAATGGAAAATAGGTGGTAAAGCTGTGATGGCCACACAAACGTTACCGGGAAAACAGTGCTGCATAAAGCGAGGGAAAGCATCTCCTCTGCACCCTGGCCTCCTGCACTCCTCAGGTCCGCTCCCCAGCTCCTCAGGGCTGTCTCAGAGCTGTCTCTAGGAGCTACCTCCCACCCCGCCCACAATCACTAAATGCAGGGAAGGGGGCTGGTTTCCCCGCTACTCCTCTGCCTGGCGCTGCCGTGTGAATGCGGTGTGAGTTACAGCCCGCACCAGACGGCAGATACTCCATCAGGGACCTGGGCTAGCCATTTACTTCTCTGAGACTCGGCCCTCTCCTTGGAAAATGGCAACATTACCACCCATCCAAGCTGTTTATCTCCACTCTCCCTCCCCCTCGCCCCCCAGAAAGCCACTAGGATGAGAATGAATCGGTGGCAAAGTACAAGCCTTCAAGGACAAGGAGATGGACTGGAGGCAGCCGACAAGCGATGTTGACAAAAGCTCGAAGATGCAGCATGGTGAGCGTGGTCACTGACCGGAGGGGAGGGGGCTAGCCAATGAGAGCCTCGGAACCCCAGGCCTGCGGGTGAAGGTGCAAATGGAAAACCTGGCTGCAAGTCTCCACGCGGCTTTTACTTTCCAGGCAGAGGGGGACAGCGCCTCCCTCAGAGAACTTAGCTCAGCTGAGGGCAGCAATGAGGACACTTGAAGAAAACAGATGAGGTCTGAATGCGAAGGGCGAGGTGTCCAGGTCCCTTCCCCCAACTGCACCCTGAACTCAGCTTGCCCAGCTTTTAAAAAAATCTTCATCTAGTGCCTGTCCCCACCACTGCATAAAAACGGCTCAGGAAAGCCGTGTCCTGTCACCCAACTGGGAGGCTGGCATTTGAGGAGAGCTTCCAACACAAAGGTCAAAGGCCAAGACAAACAAACAGGGAAGTCAGGAGACAGAGATAATGCAGGAAACAGAAGAAAACTGCAATTAGCGTCCCGGGGAAAGGAGATACTCTCTCCAACACCACGCACAAGAGACTATAAAATAGAACAGGAAAGAGCGCCTGACGCTTTACAACATGATAAAGAAAACAAAACCTTCCGTAGAAAAGCTCAAAGGTAAATATTTAAAATAAAATTTAAAAGCTCCTGGGAAATAGAACAAAAGAAACCGTAAAGAAAACTTAAAGGTCAATCCAGAAGTGCAACATCCTACTAACAGGAATTCCAGAAAGGAGGAACAAACTAAGGGGGGAGGGGCGGGGGGGGGGGCACGGCTAGCAAAGGAACATGCACGAACATTGCTCAGCACTCAGGACATGGGCTTCCACAGTGAAGGGGCCCCGGGCACCCCGCACAATGAATATCCCGCCTCCTTTGAGATTCCAGGACACTGGGGGTAAAGATCCTGAAAGCAAGCGGGGAAAGCAGGTCACATACAGACATTAAGCATCAGAGTCCAGCCCTGGCCTGGTAGTTCAGTTATTTAGAGTGTCGCGCCACTATGCCAAGGTTGTGGGTTCGATCCCTGGTCAGAGCACATACAACAATTAACCAATGAATGCATAAACAAATGAGACAACAAATTGATGTTTCTCTCCTCTCTCTCTCTCTCAACTCAATTTTTTAAAAAAAGAATCAGAATCCAGCAGACTTTCTGAAAACAATGCTGGAAACTAAAAGACTGAAAAACATGCCTTCAAAATTCAGAGGGAGAATAATTTCCAACTTAGAATTGTACTCCCATTGATAACTAACCAAACAGAACAATATAGTATGTATTTGTAGACAATTTTCAGATTTCAAAAAACAGAACTCCCACACACCCTTTCCTCAGGAAGCTCCTGGGAGCCATGCTCTAACCAGAAGGAGAGGGCGAATCACCAACAAGGAAAAATGGCCCCCGGGGACAGGCGGTCAGCACAGGAGCCGGGAGCAGGGTTCCCAGGACGGCGGGAGGGAAGACCCAGGGGCCAGACCCCAGCCCAGAGCCAGGGGCAGGGTGTCAGGAGGAACAGCACCGAGGAAAACCCAGCGCGAAGAGATCTGGGCCTCACTGTGGAGAAGGCATGCTTCTGATTCGGTGAAGCGTCTGGGAACAAAGTGATGACAGATACATAGGAAACAGCAAAGCAAACAGCAAGACAAGTGGCAAGCAGAGGAAAAGCCGTCGTACAAGGAAATGTCATCTTCAGACACCAGCAGGCTCAGCTCTGAACAATGTTTACAGACACGGAGTAACGCACACACGAGCTGCGGGCTTAGAAACGCCTGTCACGTTACAGAGATGAAGGCACGAAAGCGTGTGGGTGTGAACGGCGGAGGTGAGTGCCTAAGTCACAGGCCTCCCAGAGGAAGACGCCTGCTACCTAACGCCACGTAAAACTGGAAAGTCCACAGCAGCCGTCTCCGCACATGTTTAGGTTATTCGAGGGGAAAAAAGTTTAAACAGTTGAAAGTGGCCCTGGCCGGGCAGCTCCGTTGGTTAGATGATCGGCCCAATTTTTAAAAAATAATAAAAATAAAAAAAGAGTTGCAAGTGCAGTGAACTTGGGAGTCAGAGGAGTTGGGGCAGCTTGTTTCATCCATATGCACGTATGACTTTAATCAAAGTAAAATGTTAGCTGCTTTAATTTTATTAGAAAGAAAAGCAAATGCCGCCTAATGGCCAGTGAAGTAGGAGTTCCTCGGCCCAGTCTGGCCACTCCTGCCCTCCCGGTCTCAGGAGACTGGGAGGAAGGGGGACGAATGGGCGCCTCCTTTTGAACTGTAAGGGACACGCCACCACCGAGCCTGCTGGGGCAGGTCCTGCGGAGCTGCAGCACTTGTAGACACAAAAACCATGGGAGAGGGTCCCAGACACGGAGCAGCGGTGCGGGAAAGGGCGAGGCGAGGGCCACGCCACCCGCGCGGACACCCGAGCTTGTGGACTCTGGTGGCCTGCACTTGGGGCGGCTGCGGCCCTGTTTGTAAACTGCTGGGAGCGGCCGGGACAAGCGCGTTGCTAGGAGATGCAGACTTCCTACGGGGACCTTTCTGTAGCTGGGAGGAAGGTCTGGACAGGCAGGGCCTGAACAAAGAGGCTTCTGGAGTGGGAGGAGCCGCCAACCATCTGCCGCCGCCTCTGGGGCCTGGAGTGAGGGCGATGCGAAGGCTCCCTGGCTGTGCCCCTTCTGCCATGCACCCCAGTCTGCAGGGCCTGTCCCCCAACCACAGGAGAGCTCCCTTGGCAGGGCACAGCTTTTTTATTCTGAACGAACAAGCAGCAGAGGCTGCGCCATGCGAGGCTGGCAGGCGAATGGAAAAGGATTCTTGGCCTCACCTTCTCCAACCCCAGCCTTTGTGGCTCCCCAGGTACCAGAGGTTTCGCTGGGGGCTCTGCTGCTCCCAGGAATATCAGGCACTAGAGCCCCACCTGCCTCAGCACTCTCACCTGGCAGAGCGAGGCAGGGACACCAGCCAGGGATTTTAATGAGGTTGCAAGTGGATGAATGCAAGGCACATAGCAGGTGTTTCACCAAGTCCCTTATTCATTCAAAACTTCCAGAACGAGTAGCACCTACCATGTGCCCGGCTCTGTTGGCACTGCCCTCAGGAAGGGAACCAACCAGCACTTCACTGCAAACCATGGTGCTGTGGACAGGGTCTGGGAGTGGAGCCACTGGAAGGCCTCTCTGAGGGGACACCAGGGTCCAGATGGAGGAGGAGGAGGAGCCGGCGGAGAAGAGCTTGGCGGGCCCTGGGCAAACACCCGGTGTGCCCGGGCCAGAAAGGAGGCCAGTGTGGCTGAAGGGGCAGGTGGGGTGCAGTGTGTTAGGCACCTGAATTTCCTCCCCAAATCCAAAGGCATTCCCTTGCCCTGTGAGTGCTCAGGGACACACAGGTTCAAAATGGGACAGAAACAGACTCCAGTTTCTCGGGGGACGAGCATGAAGCCCAGGGCCAAAGACCAAGCCCTCCCAGGTCAGGGAAGCTGACAAGCGGTCATGGTCAGAGCTGCCTGGTCACAGCACAAGAAAAACCACATCTGCCCTAACTGGTTTGGCTCAGTGGATAGAGTGTCGGCCTGCAGACTGAAGGGTCCCAGGTTCGATTCCGATCAAGGGCATATACCTTGGTTGCGGGCACATCCCCAGTAGGAGGTGTGCAGGAGGCAGCTGATGGATGTTTCTCTCTCATCGATGTTTCTAACTCTCTCTCCCTCTCCCTTCCTCTCTGTAAGAATCAATAAAATATACTTTTTTAAAAAAGAAAAGAAAAACCGCATCTGGTCACTTTACCAGGAACCAGCAGTGCAGGTACAGGAGACGGGGCGAGCATCACAAAGGATCTTGAATCCAAGGACCCCTCCCACCCAACCTTCTGGCCTGTGACCTGTCCTGGGGCCTCTGGCCCCTCCGTCACCCACAGTCCATGTAGAGAGCTTTGTAGCCTGCAATTTCGTATCATGTTTTTATGCATCAACAGTATGAAAAAAGATCTAGATTTCTCTGTGTGGCCTGCAAGACTATGTATGTCCCTGTCCCTGCCTCCCGGTGCAATCCCTCCTCCAGCCCCCGGCCCCCCACAGCCACCCCACCCTGGCTGGGCACACGGGGACTCCTCCCTCCCCTCAATTTAGCTCTCCTCTCGGCCCAGAATGGACCTCCTCCTCGGCCTCCCTCTGACAGGCACCAGCTCATTCTCCACGCCGCAGGCCAGGACCACTGGCCCCGGTGAGAGAGGCCACCTGCCCTGCGGTGACTGTGCAGGTGGCACAGGCTCTTGGAGGGCTGGCGGCTCAGGGCCTGGCCTGTGCCCGGAGCTCAGTACCCGAGCTGGTGATGCTCCCACGTCACATGCAAGAGCGGAGGCTCCAAAAGGCAGAGAGTCACCTTCTTGGGTGGCACAGTAGAGCGCCTCCAGGGACAAAGCCCTCAGACTTAAGGCACATGGGGAGGGAGGCCCAGCGTTGCCCACAGACCCCTGGATAAACCCCAACCATCTGCACCTGGAGTTCCTATCTGCAGACGGATCCTCATTTGCTGCCTGTGCACCCCATCTGAGACACCAGAGCTGAGAGGGGAATGGGGGGCGAGTCCCTGCTTCCAGGGGTCTGTGACGCTGCTCTGGGAGCCCCATCGCAAAGGGCATCTGAAGGGGAGACTCTGGCCACACCTGTGCTGTCACCTGTCCCTCTAGGCCTGGATGGTGGGTAAAGAAGCGAGGGGTGGCCCCTCGAGGAGAAACCAGGAGAGGGGCCCGTGGCTCCCAGACGCCGGGCAAGAGGGGCGCCCCGCCCACACGTCCTCACCCTCGTAGCAGTCGCGCACGGTGCCGAAGTACACGTAGTACTGGTCGTTGGTGAAGAAGAGGAGGCTGAGCCAGGAGTCGAAGGCGTAGATGGGCACGATGAAGAGGATGCGCACGATGTAGCGCTGCTCGTTGGGGCAGCTGTAGCAGCGCAGGTGCATGTAGATCTGCGGGCAGAGGGGCAGCATCAGCCGGAGACCCGCCCGTCCTGACTGGCCCGCCAGCGCCCCTCCGCCCCCTGCGCCGCGGGAGGAGGAGGCTGGCCGAGGGGTCTAGCTCAGCCACTTACTAGATCTGTGACCGAATTACTCCACCCTGAGCCTCAGCCGTCTCCTCTGCAAAATGGGACGATGAAGCTTCCGGTGTGAGGCTGCTGCGAGCATCAGACCCCGGGGTGCAGAAGCTTGTGGGGGTGCAGGCGGTGGCGCCAAGGCCGGCCTCACAGACACAGGAGCATGAGTCCACGCCCGAGACTGTCCAAACCCGAGCCGGGGGATCCGGCTGTAACAAGCACCCCGGGACCCTCGTGTACAGCCGGGCTCGTGTGGTGCAGAGAGGCTTTCAGTGTGCGTCCCACCCCCACCTTCCGAAACACCTGGTCCCTGGAGCTAACTCACAGGCGAGGGGGTGGGTGCCCACGGGTGCCCACCCCGCCCCCTCCCTAACTAACGCATGACGGGGCCCTCACTCCCGTGCAGGGTGGACGCACTCCCTGGCCGAGTGGCTGCTCATCCTGTCTGACTTCCCACGGGAACAGAGGCCGCGCTCCTGCCGCACGGGCAGTCGGGAGAATGAAATGCAGTTTTTAGAAAGCAGGGGAAATAAAAGCTACACACAAATGCCAAGACCTGCTCTAGCCAGGATCCCCGTCCCAGCCCGAGTCCCCCATCCCAGCTTCATGACTTCACACTTGGCCCAGCCGAGCCCTGGGCTCGGGAGGAAAAGAACAAAACATTCCCCATCTGCAATGAGCCAGCTGCCTTGGAAGCAACTGGGTTCTAGAAAGGATGGGGAACACAGGGTGGCCGAGAGGAGCTGAAAGGGGACCTGAACGAGCTCAGCCTCCCGTCTTTGCTGGAAACCTTCAGCCCTCCCCTTGCTCAGGCAGCCGAGGCCCGTCTCAGCCACGCCAGGCTCCTCTGGGCCTGTGAGCACGGGGGACGGGACACTTGACTTCTACCCCAGCTCTGCCAGCGACTAAGTAAATAGGCGAGTCCCCTCCCTTCTCTCTCTGGGTCCCCATTTTCTCATCTGCGAAGGGGTCACTGCCAACTAGGTGCTCACGCACAGTCCCCAGGCGCCCTGCAGCTCAGGCTGGACACGGGACTGACAACTAGGTGCTCACGCACAGTCCCCAGGCGCCCTGCAGCTCAGGCTGGACACGGGACCAGTTCTGGCGCAGGGACAGTGAGCAGAAGAAATGAGTGTCATTTCTGGATCTAGAAAGGTCAACTACCCAGAGTGCCTGCCCACGTGACCCTCCTCCCAGGGGTCAGGTGGGTGATGCCTTGGAGCTGCCAGAGGCTGGAGCCACAGGAGGAACCTGAAGGCACAGGGCTGGGATGTGAGAATCCCCTTCTCCAGAGGAGCTCCGGAGAGTGTGGGTCCGGTTACAGCTGCAGCATCGCCCGCCCGTGCCTAACTAACACCTTTTGGACTAGAACCCGCTCAGGATCCTCTAGCCTTCGGGCTCGGGGACTGACTGGCCGGTACCTGGTGGCAGGTGATGAGCAGCGCCGTCCAGACAAAGAAACCGGAGATGGCCTGCGCGGCGGTTGTCATCAGGAACACAGGCTGTTCCATGGCCGTGGGGCTGCCCTCGGGGATTTCGGAGACGCTGGGCGAGGCTGCTGCCGTCGTGGGCGACACTGGATCTGGGGCCAGTGCGGCCCCCCTCACTGTCATGGTGCCCGGCAGCAGGGGGCTCCCTGAGAGAAACCCTGGGAGTGAGCGAGGAGCTGGCCTGGAGAGAGGAAATCACAGCATTAGCCAGGATTGGAAGGAATCTCCCAGGGTTCCACGTCCACCTTCAAAACGTGCCCAGACTCTGACCCTGTGGCACCCGGGCCCCAGCCATCACGCTGGAGCCAGCCTCACCTTGTCCCCCTTGAATTAATGGAACAGGCTCCTGACCAGTCTCCCTGCTTCTGCCCTTGTCTCTGCCACACAGCAGCTATGTGAGCCTTCAAAGATGTCAGCCAGACTGGCCTCTCCTCTGCTCAAAACTCTCCAAAACCCCCATCTCCTTCAGAGCAGGAGCTGCGTCCTCCCGTGGCCCACACGACTGCCCTCCGTGGCTCTGGCTGCTTCTCCTCTCCTAAGTCCCACCTTGATGCTCTACTCCCGTCACGGCCTCCTGCTGCCCTCGGGTGTGCCACAGCCTGCCCCTGCCCAGCTCCCCAGCTCTCCCCAGCTCTCCCCAGGACCCTCTGGCCACTGCTGCAATGGATGCGACGCGGAAAGCGTGGGCATTGGGAAGAGCCCCAGCCAGAGCGCCAGGCCCAGATGCCCCACCGACCAGCCGTGTGTCCCACAGGTTCACTTGGCCCCGGAGGGCCTCTGCTGTCTGACCCAGAAAATGGCCAAACCCCAAACCCCAACAGTCTCAGCCTGAACCCCGAGGGCGGCCCATCTGACCTCTCACAATTTCCAAGTCCAAGCGGATATCCTCAGCCAGAGCTTTCCCTGGGCCTTCATGGGTGCACCGGGCCCATAACCTGACCTGCTGGTGTCTCCCCACGCTTCCTGGCCTTGTCCCCCATTCTCCCCAATGTCACCAGCATCCCCTGCCACCATCTACACCGTGTGTGCTCTTAGCTGTAAGTTTCACCCCTGAGAGCCCTTTACATTTCTATTTTCCTGTAAAAATAAATTATTTCTAACACACCGACCAGGAGATGTATCTAGATTAGAAACCCAAAATGGAGAAGACATCTATATAAAGAAACTCAAAAATGGAATTGTCTATATAAAGATTGGTGACAAGCTTTGAAAAAGAGACACAGTGACAAGTCTAAGAATAAATAGTTCCTGTAAGAATGACTGCAAAATTGAAAACCAGTGCCAGAAATATTCCTTTAAAAAGGAGACTTGGGCCTGGCTGGTGTGGCTCAGTGGTTTGATTCCCAGTCAGGGCACATGTCCGGGTTGCTCGATCCCCAATAAGGGGCGTGCAAGAGGCAGCCAATCAATGAGTTTCTCTCATCATTGATGTTTCTCTCTCTCTCCCTCTCCCTTCCTCTCTGAAATCAATAAAAATGTATTTTAAAAAATTAAAAACAAAGAGGAGACTTGGGTTGTAAATCATCTTTGCCTATCATCCCAAATTAAATGAACCAATGAGAATCGAAGGGGGATGGGAGGAGGTGGTACAAAGACTCCTAAGCGCTCACCTTCTGAGCAAACCTGTGGCAAAGGCTGTTTTGCTCTAAGGCAGTGCTGAGAGGCCCCTGGGTGTCTCCCCAGCCAGGGCCAACTCTGGGCTCTGACCCTGCCCACAGGAGGGGACACCAGCAGCTCCAGGCCCAGCCTCTCCCTGGGGCTTTGTCACTCACACTCAAGTGCCTCCCTCTTAACCCCGGGGTGACACCAGACACTCAGCGTTCTCTCGCTTCCCTCATGTAGGTCACCGGTTCACAAGAAATCCACTCGGGGGCACTTGCCCAGAATCAGAGCCAGGGCTCAAACGCAGGTCCTTAAGCACGCTGTCTCCCACCAGGCCTGGAGGAGGCCCAGAGGAGCTGCCTCCACTGCAGAACCCCCTACAGACAGGGCCCCTGTCCTAGCACAGCTGGGGCTGTCCTCACAGGAAGGGGAGGCCTCTCAGGGAGGGTGGTCACGGGGCCGGGAGGCTTCTGTGGCCCGACCCACGCCGCCATGTTGCTGCGCCATGCCCTGTGGTTTACAAATCATTTCTCCAAACATAGTATCTAGTTTTTTCTCACAGCAACTTTGAGTAAGTAACATTTTCTCCAACTGAGAGATGAGAAAAATCATGTGGGACTTGGTTTTGCAGTCTCCTGGGGTAGCATGAAATGATTTGAAGGTTTTCATAATATCCCCCCAAAGTACTTGATGCAATATTGTCTTTTTTATCAGTTTCTTTTTTAAATATGTTTTTATTGATTTCAGAGAGAGAGGAAGGGAGAAGGAGAGAGAGAGAGAAACATGGATGAGAGAGAATCATTGATCGGCTGCCTCCTGCACGCCCCTGCTGGGGATCGAGCCCATAACCCGGGCATGTGCCCTGACCAGGAATGGAATCAGTGACCTCTCGGTGCATGAGACAACCCTCAATCCACTGAGCCACACCAGCCAGGCATTTGATGCCACATTCTGAGTCAGACGCATGGCCCCTGCCACCCAGGAGAGGCAGGTGATGGTGGCTCCTCAAAGGCTGTCTCCCAGAGCTGGCCCGGCTCCCTGGCCCAGGATGGCACACAGTGCTAGATCTCACCAACTGTTCAGTGTGTGTCTGCTGGGAGGTGGGGGGATGGACACTGGGGTCCCATCCTTTCACACTCAGGACAGGCACCCACCTGCCTGCCCAGGTCTCACAAGTAAGCGGGACACTGGCCTGGCACAGCCCCAGGCCTTGGGAAGGCACGGAGGACGCAGGCTGGTGTAGCCCCTTCACTCTCCTGGAGAAAGGGGTTCAGAGAAGGGCCTCCCAGGCTCCCCTTGTTAATGCAGTCCATGCACCCTGATGTGGGAAAGAAGCACAGGATGGAGCTTGGAACCCCAGATGCTCTGGCAGGTCCCCTATTTTCTTAATTGTACAAATATTAAACTTTCGCCAGGGACACGACAGAGAGCCCTGAGGGGAGATGCTGGAATCGTCTTTCCAACAAACATGTCCTGAGGCCTCTGGACACAGTGCTGAGCACTGCAAGACCCAGTCTCAGCCTCAAGGAACTCACGGCTCCTCCACACACTTGCTCCATGCGACAGGGGCGACCGGAGGCCTGGCCCACTGCCCGGCACGAGAGGTGAGCGCCCAGCACCAAGGGAGCTGCAGGCAGCGCCACTGCCTCGGCCTCGGTTGGGGGAGGGTCAGGGAAGGCTCCAAAGTCGTGGCACAACCTCGCTTCTGCTTTGCAGTCAGCACGCAGGACTCTCGCCACCCTCCACCACCTGCCAGCCTGGGCAGGTGACTGCCCCTCGCGGAGCCTCCGTTTCTTCATCTACAACATTTCAGGGCAACTACATAATTGACAAGGGGGTTGTTCTACATTACGTAAGTCCCCTTAATACAAGGACACAGACTAATAAAATAAAAAATGACCATTTTACAATTCCTAGTACAAACAATGGATGGAGACTGGGTCATCAGTGGATGATAAAACCACTAGGTGAAAGGCTGATAGGGAATTTGATAAGGGATGGATCGGGCCGCAGAGGCGAACCCACAGTCAAGATCAATGTCACTAAAATGGGGCACTGGAAGTTTTAAGCCTCCTAACTGCCTGCACGGGAAGCGCACAGCGCCTCCTAAGAAGGATCTTTGCCCAAAAAGTGAACAGGGATTGAAACAAGCCTCTAGAACTAGTCACCAGTACCAGGAAATATGGAGGCAAGTGGATCAGATTAAATGATGCCATGAGGCCCTAGCCAGTTTGGCTCAGTGGATAGAGCATTGGCCTGAGGACTGAAGGGTCCCGGGTTCGATTCCCAGTTGTGAGCTAGATCCCCAGTAGGGGGGCGTGCAATGATTCTCTCTCATCATTGATGTTTCTATCTCTCTCTCCCTCTCCCTTCCTCTCTGAAATCAATAAAACTATATATTTTTTTAAATGATTCCATGAGCAAACAGCAGCCAAATCTAGACCACCGAACCATCTGCAGCAGGCGTCCTCAAACTACGGCCCGCGGGCCACATGCGGGTGTTTTTGCCATTTTGCTTTTTTACTTCAAAATAAGGTATGTGCAGTGTGCATAGGAATTTGTTCATAGCTTTTTTTAAACTATAGTCCGGCCCTCCAACGGTCTGAGGGACAGTGAACTGGCCCCCTGTTTAAAAAGTTTGAGGACCCCTGGTCTACAGGATAAATGACCTGGTTTTTCCAACAAATTAATGTCTTACCAACAAATGTGGTTGGGGGATTGCTACAGAAAAAGAGACTCTAGAGATATTATCACCAAATGCAATGTATGGACCTACTGGGTCCTGATGCTTAGACATCTTAAAAACAGTCAACATACAGAATTCCTGTCAATTTGGTCCAGTGTGATAAAGGCATGGTGGGTGTGTAAAAATAAAAGGCCTTACCAACGGAAGAAGAATAATTTTTCAATAAATAGTACTGGAACAATTGTACATTAGAGACAAAAAAAAATTAACCTAAGCCTTTACCTCATATACAAAAATTTATTCACAATAAATCACAAACTTAAATGTAAAATGTAAGACTATAAAACTTGTAGAAGACACAGGAGAAAAATCTTTGAAACCTAGGGCCAGGCAAAGTGTTCCTAGACTTGACACCTAAGCATGACCCATAAAATTGGAAAAACTGGACTTCACAAAAAGTGAAAACGTACACTGTGACTCAGGTAAGAGATCGAAAAGACAAGCCACATAGTGGAAGAAAACATTTGCAAGTCACAAATCTGACAAATGATTAGCATCTGGAATAAAGCAAGAATGGTCAAAGCTCAACAACAAAAAAAGCATCAATCAAATTAGAAGATGGGCAAAAGACATGAACAGACATTTCACTTAAGAAGGATACATGACCGCCCTAGCCGGTTTGGCTCAGTGGATAGAGCGTTGGCCTGCGGACTGAAGGGTCCCAGGTTCGATTCCGGTCAAGGGCACATGCCCAGGGTTGCAGGCTCGTTCCCCAGTGGGGGGTGTGCAGGAGGCAGCCAATCAATGATTCTCTCTCATCATTGATGTTTCTCTCTCTCTCTCCCTCTTCCTTTCTCTCTGAAATCAATAAAAATACATTTTAAACATAAAAAAAGGATACATGGCCAATCCTCCTATATAATAAAAGGGTAATATGCAAATCAACTGAACCACGGACGACCAGTTGCTATGATGTGCACTGACCCCAGGGGACAGATGCTCAATGCAGGAGCTGCCCCCTGGTGGCCAGGCTCACTCTGGCGAGTGCAGTGGTGGTGGCGGGAGCCTCTCCTGCCTCCACGGCAGCGCTAAGGATGTCCGACTGATGGACATCCCTCAGAGGGCTTCCGGACTGCGAGAGGGCGCAGGCCGGGCTGAGGGACTCCCCCCAGGTCCCCCCACCCCCTGCTGAGTGCATGAATTTTGTGCACCGGGCCTCTAGTAAATGCATAAATAACAGCTGTTTCACATCCCTAGCCATTAGGGAAATACAAACTAAAACCACAATGAGTTATCATTACACCTTATAAATAAAAAGCAAAGACAACACCACATGCTGGCACAGATGTAGAGAAATGAGCTCATATCCATTGCTGGTGGGAATACAAAATGGTACAGGCACTCTGGAAAACAGTCTCTTATGAAAATCAGTTTCTTATAAAAGCAACACGCACTTACCACACTAGTCACTCTCAGACACTTACCCTAGGGAATGGAAAGTGAGGCTCACACAGAAACCTGTACACAGATGTTCACAGCAGCTACACTTGCAATCGCCAAAGCCTGCAGGCAACCCAAATGCCCTTCGGCAGGTGGAAGGCTGGATACTGGAGCGTCCTGACTATGGAGCCCCTCAGCAACAAAGGGGAACTCCTACTGACACAGGCAACCACCCAGACGGAGCTCAGGACAGGGTGTTACTGAGAACAGCCCCTCCCAAAAGGTCACGACGGCCTCGTTCCCACTATGTAACATCTTCAAAACGGTAAATCTATGCCGATGGAGGACAGATGACTCACGGGCAGGGAACAGCAAAGGGGCGCACAAGCACAAAGAGAGGGAGCACAGGCGCTCGCTCCAGGGGCCGGGTCTCTGTGTCCTGATGGTGGTGGTGGCTCGTCTACAGGAGACAGAATCATACAGAACCACACACACGCAACAACAGTGAAGGCTGAGCACCAGGTACTAGCCTTGTCCTAATGTCCACTTCCTGGTTTTGATACTGTCCTACAGCAATTACGTCACCATGTGGGGGAAGAAGCGTCTGTGGGACTCTAAGTACTATTTTGGCAACTTCCTGTGAGCCTACAATTACTATTTCAAAATAAAAAAGTTTTGTTCGAACTGGTTTCACAGCCGCCATCGCTCTCTAACGCCTGCACCGCCTCCAGCTCGCCGAGCTCCAGCCAAGGAGAAGCGGGTAAGTAAAGAGGTCTCTGTACCATGGCTCCTACAGAGCAGACCGCCCGCAAACGGACTGGTGGTAAAGCACAGAGGAAGCAGCTGGCTACCAAAGCCGCTCGCGATAGTGCGCCCTCTACTGGAGGGGTGAAGAAACCTCATCGTTACAGGCCTGGTACCTTGGCACTTTGTGAAATTAGACGGTATCAGTCCACTGAACGTCTGGTTCGCAAACTTCCCTCCCAGCGTCTGGTGCGAGAAATTGCTCAGGACTTCAAACCAGACCTGCGCTCCCAGAGAGCAGCCTGCGGTGCTTTGCAGGAGGCAGGAGGCCTGTCTGCTTGGCCTTTTAGAAGACACCAACCTGTGTGCTCTCCATGCCAAACGTGTGACAGCGATGCCAAAAGACATCCAGCTAGCACGTCGCCGACGTGGAGAACGTGCTTATGAATCCACTGTGATAGGAAACATTTCATTCTTTTAAAATAAAATTTCTCTTCTTCCTGTTATTGGTAGTTCTGAGTGTTAAGTATCTTTTCCCCATGGGGTCAAAAGATACTAAGGATATGATTGCAAGTTGAAAAGAGGGGACAGAAATCAGGTATTGGCAGTTTTTCCATTTTCATTTGTGTGTGAATGTTTTTAATATAAATGCAAGTCAAATGTTTCAGTGAACAAGTTTCAGCAGTTCAACTTTATAACAATATAAAATAAAACTTAAATTTTTCTGGACAATGCCAGCATTTGGATTTTTAAAAAACAAATAAATTTCTTATTGATGGCAATTAAATGGTGTTTGTAGCATTTTTATCATACAGTAGATTCCATCCATTCACTACACTTTTCTGAGTTGTCCTACATGCAAGTACATGTTCTTAACGTTGTCTGTCTTCTGTGCTGTTCCTGTAAGTTTGCTATTAACATATATTAAGCTATTAAGAAAAAAAGTTTTGCCAAGCTGACATGGCTCAGGGGTTGAGTGTCAACCTATGAACAAGGAGGTCATGGTTCGATTCCTGGTCAGGGCCCATGCCTGGGTTGTGGGCTCCATCCCCAGTGTGGGGCATGAAGAATCAATGGTTCTCTCTCATCATGGATGTTTCTGTCTCTCTCTCCCTCTTCCTTCCTCTCTAAAATCAATAAAAACACATATATATTTAAGTTTTTAAAGTAGAGATGTATATTGAACTATTTAAGGGTGAAAAAATAACACGAAGTCTGGGATTTACTCTTTAAAAGGGGGGGAGATAGATTAATTAATTAAATAAAAGGGGAAAGATAGATGCAGGGCACATGCCCTGGTTGCGGGCTCGATCCCCAGTGTGGGGTGTGCAGGAGGCAGCCAATCAATGATTCTCTCTCATCATTGATGTTCCTCTCTCTCTCTCTCTCTCTCCCTCTCTCCCCCCTTTAAAAAGATTGCAAATGTTGCTAACTTTGAATGAAGTGACTGACAGAAATTCATTATACTATTTACTCTATTTTTGTGCATTTGAAAATTTCCATAATAAAAACTTTAGACAGTAGAACAGCAGAGTTTTCCACAAAACTTGTAATGGGATGGGCAATAACTCAGGAAATCGTCTGTATCAGAGACTGACTGGTTATCTTATAGAAAAACCGTTGAAAAAACACTTGTCCAACCTAATAAACGAGTTTAACACAGTTTCGTTTACAAAAAAAACTGCTCCCAATTTGCCTTTTCTTTCTACAACCATTGATTGTCAGAGATGTGCTTCTCGGTGATGTTTTCAAAATATCTGTGAGCACGTTTAGTACGTTACCGCAATGTTATCACAGTGAGTGGGAAAGGCACTGCTCTCTGGAAGAAACCTAGGCTAGTGCTACTCAGAAATGCTTCTACTGTAGTAGGATTTTGTTACCAAAAACAGTATCCGTCTGTAACTTACAAAAACTCTCATATCTGAAGTCCTATGAACCTACGTAACGCAATTTTCTAATCTGTTTAAAAATTTCCAAAGCATTTCAGTGGGTTTGGGACTCCTGTGTTAAGAACTTTAAAATCAAAATAAAATACCTTCCATTGAGTTTACAAAGACATCTGGCATCAGGGAGGATGGAAATGTACTAGCCAAATTTCAACAAATCCTCTGCATACGCGGTGGACAGGATGGAAAAATGAGTAACCCGATTTAGAAAGAAAGCCAGTGATGCGTTTCCTGTGTGCGGCTACGTGTCCCGGGCAGGGATCTTTCCCAGGGAGGGCAGCCCTTAAAACCAAGTCTCTAAACCAAATGAATGTAAGAGCCAGACCTGCCGACTGCTCTCGCCGAGCATTAAAGCACAATTTCCGAAAATAATCAAGCACATGAAGACAGAAGGCTTTTTGTACCACCAACAAAATTACTTAAAATGTTGGTAATGATTTCATCTTCAGCTCATCCTTCGGTTTCTATTTTTGGTGTGGGTTTTATTACGCACACAATGTAACAGTAACGTAATGCATGCGGACAGTTATAAGCACATCGGTATAAGTTTGTTTACTGTAGGGATGTGTGCACCAAGTTTGAAGAGCAGGGCCGTACGCCATGGGAAAAGCTGGGGGCTGGCACGCTCCCCTCTTCTCCGCAACATGTCTGCCTCTCTGTCCCAGTCTGCAGGCCCATCTGCCAGCCAGGTCGCTCCACACCCTTGTCCTTATGTGCACACCACCCCGAAGGCTGTGAAGAGGCCAGGCGGCAGTGTGTGCTCTGTCCCAGGGACTCTGGGCTCTGAGTCGGGGACACTGGGCCGGAATCCGGGCACGGCACGGCCACCCGGCTGTGACTGGGCAGGTAACTGGCTGTCTCTGAATGTTTCCTGGGTGCACCGTGCGGCAGCCAGGGCCCTTGGGCCAAGTGAGGTTAGGAATTCCGAGTTTTTCAGATTTTAGAAGGACTGTCTGTGGTGCTGTATATGGTGTGTATATGATGACACCCCCACAGGGGTCTGGGCAGCATCCCAAAATCAAACACAGAGTATTTCCATAGAGAAACGTGAGATATTTTTAAAGACCATAATTAGTCTCGCATCAATTCAGGTCACATTTTTGCCACAAAATTAGTTTGTTGCAGACTTAGGAAGAACCGCTGGGATTTCAAGTGTCCTGGATTCCAGGAAGGTGAAGGTGAAGGTGAAGGTGAAGGTGAAGGTGAAGGTGAAGGTGAAGGTGAAGGGACGTGGGCCGGGCCATCCTCCGGGGCCGCAGGGAGGCTGCTGCTCAAGCATGCAGGGGTCAGTGTGGTTTGTTTTTTCACTTTGTTTTCAAAAGTGACCAAGCCCCTCCCCTGCTCTGAGAGCCTCTGAGAACAAGAGGATCTGGTGGGGCTGCAGGCCAGACTCCCGCTGCAGAGCCCAGGGCCCTGGCAGCTTGGTCCCACCTCCCGCCTCTTCCCTGAGAACTGCAACACTGGTCCCTGCACACGCAGCCCCCACTCGACGCCAACGCGGCCCCCCCCCCCTTTGCCCCGGTCCCCGTGGAGAATGCCAACTCTTCACTCCGAGTCACCATAACATCACGGCCCCACCCGAGGGCCTGCCACTCCCGCCCAGCGGACTGCGCTCACTCCTGGAGCTAACAGGTCAGTTCGGACAGGGCTCCTGCCTCCTCACCCGAGTTTTCCATCTCTAGGACCAGGGTGGCGCCAGGCACACAGTAGGGGTTTAGAAGAGAAGAATCAGTCCATCAACTGAGTGACTGAATGCCTGCCATGGAGCCACCTGCTACACCGGCTTTCCGTCACTCGGTCCCCTCCCCACCACGGACACCTCCCAGAGCTCGGCTGAAGAAGGTGGACACTGGGCTGGAGGGAGAGATGGGCTGAGTGAGGGCAGAGGATGGAGGCTGAGTCACACCATCTCACACATCTTCCAACGTGGAGGCCACGCCAAGGAGGGCAAAGGGACTTGTTCTACGTGTTCCATCAGGACACACCTGGTCCATCTGATGGGAGCAACAGGAAGGAGATAGAGATGGGGTTTTGTTTGTTTGGTTGTTTGGTTGGTTAATCCTCACCCGAAGGTACTTTTCCATTGATTTTTGGGGAGAGTGGAAGAGAGAGGGAAAAACAGAGAGAAACATTGATGTGAGAGAAACACATCATTAGTTGCCTCCTGTATGAGCCCTGACCAGGGCCTGGGCCGGGGAGGAGCCTGCAACCAAGGTATGTGCCCTTGACCGGAATCGAACCCGGAACCCTTTGGTCCGCAGGCTGATGCTCTATCCACAGAGCCAAACCGGCTAGGGCTAGTGATGTTCTTAACAACGGTCTAGTAATTTCCTGGTTGTTTCTAAAATAAGGAAGCTTCCAGTCAAAGAGGACTAGAAGCCCCTGGGGCAGAAACTGATGGAGGAACCTCTGTAGGCATTTACTCTCACCTGTCTTCTCCCCAACTGGCCTGCGACCTTCTGCAGGTCAGAGGCCATGTCTCATGTGCAGCTCTGATCCCCAGCACCGGCCTCAGAGCCTGGACAATTAGCACTCAATATGCTTTGACTGGATAAGGAAACATCTGCCCTTTGCAGTTTCTTCCAGTTCAATTCTCAACCTCTGTGCTAAACCTCCACCACCTCCGTGTCAACCTCGGGGAATGGAACGTTCTCTCCTCACCACCACCCCCATTTCATCCGCATCTGCCTTGACAGTTATCACCTTCTGTGATCTATTACAGTCTGTACGTGGCACTGGCCACAGCTGTGATTAGACTTATTCCATCAACACTCTGTGAGTCAGGCTCCATGAGGGCAGGGACCGTGTGCCATGCTGAAAAGGTATGTGCTGCGTGATCGGTTTGGGGACAGAGGAAACAGCGTGGACAGAGGCACGAGACAACACGTCAACAGACACGCGGACAGGGTGTGCCCCGGCTGCTGTTAACTAGCCTCATGGAGGGCAGTGTGACCTGAGTGACGGCGCCCTCCTGGTGGCAGCGTAAAGCCACGGGGAACGCCAGGACACAGGGCCCTGCTAGGCCACCAGCCACAGGCTGGACAGAGCTCATCTCAGGTCCAGAAAGCCAGCTTCAGGGGTCAGGGGTCAGGGGATCAGGGTTGGGCAAAGCCAGCTCGCAAGAAAAGGAGGCGTGCCAGTTTACGAATGTCCTCTATCAGGGGCCAGGGAGCCGAACCAGTCACCAGAGGGGCACTTGAGAGCACAGAACTGAGGACAGGGAAGTGAGGGCCCTTGAGCAAATTCAACCAGGCCTGGCAAGGCCTGATGAGCCAGGGCACCTAGAGGACAACTCAGAGGCGGCAACAGCTCCCCTAAAGCAGGCCCTGCCCCATCCTCCTCCAGGAAAGACGCCTTTGGGGGGACTCCCCTTCTGAGATTGCTACCTTTTCCAGAAAAAGCTACGAAGCCATGGGTAGTACTCACTGAACTAGGCCACCTGCCTGGGACTTAGGTATGTCAGAGAGCATCTCACCATCTCACCTGTACTTTATTCTGAGTCATTTTCACTTCGTGTTGCGGGGACACCTGGCTGTTGCCCGTACCCTCCCATCCCCCTCCCCCCCCCCCCCCCCCGTTCCTGTAGGGAAGGCTGAATAATGGCCTCCACAGATGCTCACTCCCAACCGGTGAGGTTTTTACTTTCCATGGCAAAAGGGACTTTGCAGATGTGATTACAAGAAAGATGATCTCGGATTATCTGGGGAGGCCAATATAATCACTAGTGTCCTTATACGAAGGAGGCAGGCCCTGGCCGGGTAGCTCAGTTGATTAAAGCCAAGGTTACAGGTTCAATCCCCAGTCAGGGCACATACAAGAATCAACCAATGAATGCATAAATAAGTGAAACAACAAATCTCTCGCTCTAAAATCAATAAATTAATTACGTTTTTTAAAGAAGGAGGTAGGAGGGTGAACGGGTAGAGAAGACAGTGTGACAATGGAAGCAGGGAGGAGAGACTAGGAGATGCTACACTGTTGGCTTGGAAGTAGGGACAGGGCCACAGCCGAAGAATACCACGGGCCGCTTGAAGCTGGAACAGGCAAGGAGACAGAGTCCCCTGAGCCCCCAGAGGGCACAGCCTGCCGACACCCTGGCTGTAGCCCAGTGAACTACACTGTGACTTCTGAGCTCAAAACGGGAAGATGATAAATTTGCATTTTAAGTCACTGAGTTTCTGCAATTTGTTAGAGCAGCAGGAGGAAATGAATACACTGATTTACAGATGAGGAAACAGAGGCTTGGAGGGCTAAAGTCCCTTGCCCACAGTGCCCTGCCTAATGGGGTCTGTCACTCTGTCCTGGCTGTACCGCCAAATCCACAGATTCCCAAGGCTTGTTAGACAGCCATGGGCTCCGGGCCAGACTTCCAGCTCCGCCGCTTAGCTGCTTTGTGTCTGTGGGCAAGTTGCATAACCTCTCTTGCTTCAGCTTCCTCAGCTGCAAAATGGGGTTGCAGCCACACCTGCCCCCGAGAGAGCCGCACGGAGTAAACAAGTGGACACAGGAGAGCACTGAGAGCCGGGCCTGGCCCTCTGGCCCCTCTGAGGACCACGGTCCTGTGTCAGTCGCTTCATCCCTGTCAGGCCGAGAACACATGTTCCCAGCAGTCTGAGACCCAGGCCAGCCCTGTCTGGCCGTCTGCTCTTTTTTAAACCTTCTGAGGTCATATTTTCATTCACCAGCTTCAGATCCAAACCCTTTTGAGCTTCAGCCATGAAGTGCTCGCTCGGGCAGTTGCCACACATCCACTGGCCGAGCTTAGCTGGCAATCCGCTTGCACACACGTCTCCAGAATATTAACACAGCCTGAGAGGGATTAGTGTTCTTTTAATAATAGATATGGAGAAACTTCCATCTTAACAGAGCTCAGCGGCAGAATGGGACTTGGGCACCATGAATCTGAACGGGGCACGCTGCTCCCCCTCAGCCGCCTCCTGCGCCTCCTGCCTCCAGGACTGCCTGCTGCTGGGAACTTCTGTGCGGCTGGTCCACATTAGGGCAGGTCAACACCCCCCAGTTCGGCCTGGCAGGTCGACACCCCCCAGTTCAGCCTGGCAAGCCTTTGGAAAAAGAACCACATGCCCTCAGGAGGGGGAGCGTCCCATCTCTCAGTCCCTCTCCCCTTCCATCAACCGACAAGCAGAAGCCACTCTGGGACTCCACGTCTCTCCCCTTCTCCTGGGGCCATGAATGTGTCAACCAGGAAAGAAAAACGATCTAATCCTGTACCTATCCTTCACTCTTTGGGGGAGGGGGAGAGGGGGGGACAGGAATAAAGTGAACAACGAAGTAATCCAAAAACCTTCAACGAGGGCACACTTCCGTGAGGGCTCACTTCATTCAGCCTGTGATTAAGTCTTTTAAAAAAATATACGCCAGGCCAAACGGTGACACCCCACTTCTCTCCCAAACGGGGAGGAGATGGGCCAACGCTCAAGCCTCTTGAGCTGGGTTTCGCTCCCCTCTCAGTGCGACCACCTTTCCAACCAGCTAAACCCACCCAGCACTGCGCAGGTGGCGAAGCCTACACCTAAACAGTCCCATTGCCCCGGGGGAGCCAGTCGTCTGAGCCACGTCCCCTGAACCTGCCCAACCCCCGGGACCCGTCAGCAAGAAGCCTGGCTGCTGCCCAGGGTGCCGCGGGGAAGATTCCAGCCTGAATTTCACTCACACAGTAGGTACTGAGTGGGTGAGCCAGCCTCCCACCCTGAGTGTATGTACACCCAGTGAGTCCACGTGTGCCCCACAGACAAGAAGAAATCCCACAGCAGCCCCGTTTATAACGGCAAAAGGCTGGGCACAACCCAAATACCCGTCCACAGGAAAGTGGACCTGAACAGTGGACTCCCACGCAGCCGTGAAAAAGAACAAGAACTGACCCGAAACCTGTTTGGCTCAGTGGATAGAGCATCGGCCTGCGGACTGAAGGGTCCCGGGTTCGATTCCGGTCAAGGGCCTATAACCTTGGTTGCGGGCACATCCCCAGTAGGGGGTGTGCAGGAGGCAGCTGATCGATGTTTCTCTCTCATCGATGTTTCTAACTCTCTATCCCTCTCTCTTCCTCTCTGTAAAAAAATCAATAAAATATAAAAAAAAAAAAAAAAAAAAGAACAAGGACTGCTACCCACCACCTGGATGAACCTCGCCGGAATGTTTCTCTAAGATTCCATTCACGGGAAGGTCAACCCGTCAACAGCGAGGAGGTGGGAGCAGTGTTACCCCAGGAGGGTTGGGGACCAGGAGGAGGCCCAGGGAGCCTCATTTCCGGGTGCTGCAAATGTTCTGCAGCTCGATCTGGACAGCGGTTTGCACGGGCCTGCACAGATATAAAAACCCACTGCACTGTACAGCTGAGATCAGTGTGCTTCACCACAGCCCATAGTAAGTCAAACCTTGAAAAGCTGGGGGTTTTCTTTAGATTTTTTATTGATTTTTAGGGAGAGGGAGAGGGGGAGGGGGAGGGAGAGGGAGAGGGAGAGAAACATGGATCGAAAGGCAGACATCAATTGAAACCGGGGCATATACCCTGACCAGGAATTTAACCGGCAACGCTTCGGTGCATGGACCAATGCCCAACCAACTGAGTCACACCAGCCGAGGCCAAACCTTGAAAAGTTTAAAAATATAAATACAGGTGTTTGCAGCCACCGTCACTCTCCCAACGCCTGCACCGCCTCCAGCTCGCCGAGCTCCAGCCGAAGGAGAAGGGGGGTCAGTAACGAGGTCTCTGTACCATGGCTGGTACCAAGCAAATCGACCGGGGGCAAAGCCCGGAGGAAGCAGCTGGCTACAAAAGCCGCTCGAAAGAGTGCGCCCTCCACTGGAGGGGTGAAGAAACCTCATCGTTACAGACCCGGTACTGTGGCACTTCGTGAAATTAGATGTTATCAGAAGTCCACTGAACTTCTGATTCGCAAACTTCCCTTCCAGCGTCTGGTGCGAGAAATTGCTCAGGACTTCAAACCAGACCTGCGCTCCCAGAGAGCAGCCTGCGGTGCTTTGCAGGAGGCAGGAGGCCTGTCTGCTTGGCCTTTTAGAAGACACCAACCTGTGTGCTCTCCATGCCAAACGTGTGACAGCGATGCCAAAAGACATCCGGCCAGCACGCCGCCGACGTGGAGAACGTGCTTACGAATCCACTGTGATAGGAAACTTCCATTCTTTTAAAATAAAATTTCTCTTCTTCCTGTTATTGGTAGTTCTGAGTGTTAAGTATCTTTTCCCCATGGGGTCAAAAGATACTAAGGATATGATTGCAAGTTGAAAATAGGGGACAGAAATCAGGTATTGGCAGTTTTTCCATTTTCATTTGTGTGTGAATTTTTTTAATATAAATGCGGGGACATAAAGCATTAATGCAAGTCAAATGTTTCAGTGAACAAGTTTCAGCAGTTCAACTTTATAACAATATAAATAAACCTGTTAAATTTTTCTGGACAATGCCAGCATTTGGATTTTTTTTAAAACAAGTAAATTTCTTATTGATGGCAACTAAATGGTGTTTGTAGCATTTTTATCATACAGTAGATTCCATCCATTCACTATACTTTTCTAACTTAGTTGTCCTACATGCAAGTACATGTTTTTAATGTTGTCTGTCTTCTGTGCTGTTCCTGTAAGTTTGCTATTAAAATACATTAAACTATAAAAAAATAATAAAATAAATAAAAATATAAATACAGCCTTGGCCGGTGTGACTCGGTTGGTTGGAGCATCATCCCGAGCACCGAAAGGTGGTGGGTTTGATCCCCGGTCAGGGCACATGCCCAGGTTGTAGGTTCGGTCCCCAGTTGGGGCGCGTCCGAGAAACAACTGATCAATGTTCTTCTCTTACACTGATATCTCTCTCTCCCTTCCTCCCTCTAAAATCTATTTCTGAAAAAGTATAAATATATACCTTTAAGCAACTTCTATGTGCTAAGTCCAAAGGGTATCTCAGACAAGACTAGCCTTTTAAGAGCTCACAGTCTAGTGGGGGGAAATACACTTGAGTAACAAGACAAGGGTCCCCTGGCCAGTGGGACAGGCGATGAGAATGGGCCACGGGTATGGGTATCACTCGCGATTTGGGGACGGTGGTAAACTGACGAAACATGGTTTGGAGGCAGCCAGCCCTATGTCCAGATCCTACTTCTCACTGTGTGAGCTGGACAAGATGTTTGCCCTGCTTCTCCATCCAAAAGAGGGGTCACAGCAGCTGTACCTCATGGGTCCCCATGAGAATGCAAGGAAAGAATGCACACTGGGCACTCGGCCACGAGACTGTTGTTATTCCTGCTGTGAGGCTGGGCCTGCCTGTGCCAGGCACCAGTGGTGTTCGTGGATACGGAAGAGGCCCTGCCCTCGTGGATATGGAACAGCCCCTGCCCCCCACAGCTTCCAATCCCACCAGGAAGAGGCAGCCGGCATTCACCCGCTAGCAAACATCTAACAAATCCGGGGCTGTGCGCCTGACATGGCCTTGGCCCTAAAGGAGCTCGCAGCCCAGCGAGGAATCAGACACCTGGGACACAATGTAAAACAGCTTAAGTGTCGGCGGAGAGGAACAGATAAAGGAGCGGGGGAGGTCAGAGGGCCACGCGGAGTGGAAACTGAGCTGGGCCTTGAGAGGCAGACAGGATTTGAGCAAAGGCATAGGGAAGGGAAGCCGAGGTCCTGGAGGAAAGGGCGGCCAGTCACGTGTGGATCAAGAGGGCCTGGGTTCTGCAATCAGTGGGAGGTTTCAGAGCTTTAAAATGACAGGCCAGCCGCCCTGGCTGGTGTGGCTCAGTTGGCTGGAGCGCGGTCCTGTACACCAAAAGGTTGCAGGTTCCATCTTCGGTCGGGGTGCATATGGAAGTCAACCAATCGATGTTTCTCTCTCTTTCAAATCAATGAAAACATATCCTCAGGTGAGGAGTAAAAAATAAGTAAAATAAAACGACAAGCCGGCCAACAGCAGTGTTTCGAAGGGGCCAGACGGGGGTGGCTCCATGTCCAGGGCTGGGACTGCTGTCGGATTAACCAAGAAACATGCAAACGCTCGCACCCAGTCCCTTCCCTTTGTGAGGCCCAGGCACACTTATTTTATTAGATGGCGAGCAGGGGCCTGAGCAAGGCAGACTGAGCCTTGACTTTCCTGCACTGGGCAACAGGTGAGGATACATTTCTTATGGCTCTTGTTTACATAATTTTATTTTAATTTTTTTTAAAACATCACAGTCACGATTTGGAACTCAAAAGAGACAAAGCATCTGCAGTGCGAGTCTCCCAGTACCAGCCGCCATCCCAGAGGCACCACGATCACTTCCTGTGAATCCCAGGACCCTGTTTACCAACAAAAGCAAACGCGCTTTCCAGTTGCACAGACGGAGGCGTCCCAGTCGCGGGCCCTGTACCTGCTCCTTTCACAGCAATCTATTCTGACGGTCGTGCCATATCTGTGCATGGAGTCTCCATCTTATTTTTTTTTAATATGTTTTTATTGATTTCAGAGAGGAAGGGAGAGGGAGAGAGACGAACATCAATGATGAGAGAGAATCATTGATCAGCTGCCTCCTACACGCACCCTACTGGGGATTGAGCCCGAAACCCAGGCATGTGTCAAACATTGACCTCCTGGTGCGTAGGTCAACGCCCAACCACTGAGCAACACTGGCCGGGCTCCATCTTATTTTTCATGGCTGCACAGTATCCCTCGGTTCGGACAGACTACAATTTGTTCCAGGCCCCCTGCTGATGGGACATTAGGTTGCCTTCTGCTATTACAAGTAAGGCAGCAATGACAAACCTTGCAAATAAGTCACTGTGCACATGTGTTAGCACATCTGGAGGATAAATTCCTAGAGTGAGCTGCGGGGTGAAAGTATACAAGTAGCTGAAATTTTGAAAATGTTGCTAGAGAGGCAGGATGCACTTAAATCACTCATCTAAGAAATAAGCCAGATTATTGGGAGAAATGCTGATAATGTATAGTTTTAAGGATGCCCAGATGAAGAAATGGTAGAGAAAAACCCTCTTTCAGCAAACAGAGTGCTGGGTCAGGAGATGGTTCGGAACCTGGATCAGCCCGTACTCGCCTGGTACCCTGATCCATGAACTTGCATTTCCTCACCAGTAAGTGCCAACCCAGACCCGCTCAGCTCCTCAGCCCTTCCCAGCACAGAGGGGCTCTGATGCCCTGCTCCCACGGCAGATGGACACAGCACCCAGCTGTAACTGGTCTCCCTAGGTGAAGGTGCCAGTGCCCAGGGGAGCAACAGACAGGCCAGGGTCATAGGTCATAGGTCATAGGCAGGCAGGAGGGGCTGGGAGTGGAGAGCTTCAGGGGGTCAAGCGTTCCAGTCTGGCCATCAAATGAGAGATAAGCCCCTCTTGCCGCTTCCCCTGCATGGCACACTCACACTGCACACACCCAGCGTGCATCACGGGCCTGTTACACAACGTGTGCCGGAGAGCAGTGGCCGTCTAACCCTAGGTCTGCAAGCCAGCAGCCGGTGAAGGGGGGAAGGGCCTTCCAGGTCGTGGGCCACCTCCAGCATGCACAGGGACAGGGGACACAGGTAGGGGAGTTGAGGAGCAGAGGCGGAGTGAGCTCTCCTGGGGTGTTTGGAGCCTCACCTCCATGAAGAGGACTCAGGTGGGACTCCGGACACCTAGCGACCTCCCTGTGAGGGAGGACAGCTGCATAAACGCAGCAGCGATCAGGGCAGGCTTCCTCCCATGCCCACAAATTCGGCCCAACTACTGACAACTGTGAATGAAAGAAATGGTGGCCCGCCCCCAGGTGAGTGGGAAATACCTCCGGGCAAACCACAGGCAGCACCGGAGAGGAGTAACCCTGCCAACCGCCCCACTTCCCGGCCACGCCATGTTCCGACTGAGAGGGCCAGGGACTCCTGTGCATCACATCACACTTAAATGCACTGAGGTTATTGCTATTCAATTGTTTCTGACGCACACACAATACGCCAACCTTTCTTTGTAAAGCAAATACTAGCGTGTGCTGTTTGGTAAATCCAGACGTCCACACGTCCTATTTGTTTAAAATTAGAGACAAACTCATGCAGAGATGCACCTCCTCTTCATGGAGGTGAGATGTGACCCCAAACACCCCAGGAGAGCTCACTCCGCCTCTGCTCCTCAACTGTGTCCCCTGTCCCTGTGCATGCTGGAGGTGGCCCACGACCTGGAAGGCCCTTCCCTCCTCCACCTGCCACCTCCACTGTCCCTCAGCCAGCCCCAGGGCCCCTACCCCAGGGAACCTGTCTCTTCAGCCCACCTGCAGGCAGAGCAGACTGCTGCCTCCTGGGGCCCCCACAGCTTCGACCTGATCCTCTAAGTATCGTCCTTTCCCTGATCCTCTAAGTATCGTCCTTTCCCAGGCTAAGCCACAATTCCATCTGCTGGGAGCTCAGAGCAGCAAGGGCACAGGGTTCGATATTGAACACCTGGGTGCTTCCTTCCAAAGGATCTTAGGCAAATTCACCCTTCTGGGCCTCAGTCTATCCATCTACAAAACAGGCGCAGTAATTCCAAGGTCCCAGGGCTGCTGGGAGAATTAAATAAACAATATAGATGAACTGTTATTTGCAAACTGCAAAGCCCTACCCAAAGTCTGGAGAAGATAGTAACATTCGTATTAACTAGTATATCAAAATTAATTAATATTAATATCCTCACACATATCCCTTCACCAACACCTATCACTGTGCCTTGCAGGCACCCAAAATGATTGCCAATGGAACCCCAGATTCTCTGTTCATTCTATGTGGACTAAAACACATGGGTGCTAGAGGCGGAAGCCAGGAGGCCCTGCCAGCAGCAGCCTTGGGGTTCTTTTCCCTCGAAGCTTTTCTGTAAATGATGGCCCAGAGGGCTTTGGGGAACAGCACAGCCCAGCAGCGTGAAGGTTCCTCCTAGCCACCTGCCAGCAGGGCAGGGCCTCCCCGGGTTCAGGCTGTCCCCAGGGGTTGGAGCAGGAGACAAATAAAAGCATCAAACTGCATGCATGTCTCCCAGGGTGGGAAGCTGTCCGAAGTGTAAATCCCTTTAACGGGGACAAAGTAACTTCCAGAGATCTCACTCCACCCCTTTGTTGGGTGGGGGTGGGGAACAGCCATCCTGGGACCACCCATGGCCCGTGGCCGCAGGCACAAGGTTCAAGACCAAGGCTCCCCAGCAAGGAGACTAACTAGAGTGTTCAGGGGTCACCAAACAGATTACAGGTTGGAAAAGATCTCTCTCTCTCTCTCTCTCTCTCTCTCTCTTTCTCTCTCTCTCTCTCTCTCTCTCACACACACACACACACACACACACTCACTCACACACACACACACCTCCTTCCATCTTCATGCAACTGTGAAGACCTCCTCTCCCTGCAAACCAGGCCCCTCCCCTTGGGGGTTTTCTAACCTGGGACCTAGTAGCACCCAGAAGGTGGGCAGAGAGGGTACGAATAACCCCATTAGAGACTCACTGCTGAGCAAGTGACTCACCCCAGGCCATCACCCGGTTCTCTGACTCTCCACTCCGTGCTACCCACCCCTCAAGTTTGAGATGAAGCACTAGGCGCTGGTTTAGAACGTCTCTCACTCCTTTGTATCTATGGCTAACTTCTTAGTTCCATGGGCAAATGCTTATGACCTGGTGCTATGTGAATGATGAGATAATGCAGGAGCACGCCTACAAAGAAAGCTGCCCAAACTTCAACAGTGATTATTTCTTGGTTATGAAACACGGGGTGATTTTTAGTCTTATCCCTCACTCTTTTCTGTGTTCTAAATTTACTATAATCAACAAGTACTATTTTCAAAAACCAGAGAAGCCTGTTGCTTTCCGAAGGCTGAAACACCAAGGTCAGCAACGCAAACTTTCCACGAAATAGTCACTCCGTTAAGTGTGCGAGTTTTTCTAAGCGCGGAGGGCTGG
The DNA here is from genome assembly GCF_027574615.1 of Eptesicus fuscus. Taxonomy (NCBI): domain Eukaryota; kingdom Metazoa; phylum Chordata; class Mammalia; order Chiroptera; family Vespertilionidae; genus Eptesicus; species Eptesicus fuscus. Next base: position 101,506,898 of record NC_072479.1, read on the forward strand.
AAGTGACGCGGGTCGGGCACAAAGGTTTTCTGGGTGGGACCTTCCCCTCTGCTTCCCGCCCCAGAAGAGGAGGAAAAGGAGGTGACTGGGGGCTTCCTGCCACGCAGCCCAGGCCTGAGACCTCCCAGACCATCAGGCTGAGCCCGTCGCAGGGCAGCCCCACGGCTGTTTAATGTGCCCCATGGGCTCCTGACATGAGCTCATTTCTAATAAGCAATGCTGTTCTGATTGGCCTTAACGTCTGTCACTTCTCAAGAGTGGCAATGAATTAACCCATCCAACTGTTTCATTTGTTTAGTCAAAAACTATTTCAGCTCCTACTCCATGCAAGGCATTGTGCCAGCCACGGAGCCATCATTAAACCAAGACTGGAAAACAACCAGCCAGAGGCTCCGTGTCATCCTGCTATGTTCTGCCCAAGCGTAGGGTTTCAGCTGCGCTAAAACAGCACCAGGAATGCGAACAAATGCTGCCGGGCGTGACGCCTGCCTAATTCCTGCATCTCAACGACTCCGCACAGGGCCCCGCTCCCCCGTCCTTAGGCAAAGCGGGTCCCGGACCTGCGCTGCATCTCACTCGGCAGAGGCAGAGGCAGAGATGATGGGGCGGGAACCGGAGAAAACTCGAAACTTGGCGACCATCCAATCCTTTTTTAAAAAATATTTTTTTATTGATTTCAGAGAGAAGGGAGAGGGAGAGAGAGAGAAACATCAACAATGAGAGAGAATCATCGATCTGCTGCCTCCTGCATGCCCCCTACTGGGGATTGAGCCCGAAACCCAGGCATGTGCTCTGACCTGGAATCGAACTGTGAGCTCCTGGTTCATAGGTCAACACTCAACCACTGAGCCACTCGGGCTGGGCCATCCAATTCTTCCCTCCATGGCCCCCTCCCACTTTCCTTCTTCCTGTCCTTCTTGAGGCTGAGAAGATCACATTCAATTAACATTTATTGAGGGCCTACTAGGTGTCGAGCCCCAGTGTCAAACAATTTTGTAGACAAGAACTCAGACCTTAGCTTTGCACATGCTCTTCGTTCTGCCTGGAACCCACTTCGTCCCCTCACACATGGCGACAGCTTCAATGTCACCTCCTGCCCTAGCCAGTTTGGCTCAGTGGATAGAGCATCAGCCTGTGGACTGAAGGGTCCCGGGTTTGATTCCCATCAAGGGCATATGCTCAGGTTATGGGCTCAATCCCCAGTAGGGGATGTGCAGGAGGCAGCCGATCAATGATTCTCTCATCATTTTTGTTTCTATCTCTCTCTCCCTCTTCCTTCCTCTCTGAAATCAATAAAAAAAATATTTTTTTTAAATATAAACACCACCTCCTCAGAGAATCGCCTGCCCAGGCGAGAATGACTTTCTCTCAGCGTATCCATGACAATGCACCTGCTCCCGTGCTGGCTCTTTCCCCGGCTGGGCTCAGCTCCGTGAGGGCGGCGGCCTGCACACTGGTGGGCACACAGGCATGCAATACCTCTTTCCTGAGCAAATCAACAGCCTACAGAGTACAGACAGTCCTCCGGTTACGGCAGACTAGACTTACGTCGTTTCGTGGTTATGTCGCCATCTCCCATTTATTTATTAAAAAAAAGTTCCGTCATCTCGATGTATGTACATATGTGCTTTATGTTTTTTATTATTTACTGTATTTACCACAAGTAAAGGTCAGGAATTGTTATCTTTCTTTTAAATTTTGTTTACTGTTTCACTTCATTGCTGCTGTGTATGTGCTCCATGTGAGTGACGTAGGTGCTTCTGTAGGTGGGTTCCGACTTACGGCGAAAATCGCGTTACGTCACGTGGACCTACTGTAATAATAAAAGCCAGTGTTTACTGAGCACATTCTACATGCCAGGGGCCGTGCTGAGCTCCATGCAGACATTGGGTCATGACAGTCGCATGATGGCTGCACCATTATTACTCCCATCTTTTTAAAAATTGATTTTAGAGAGACGTGGGGGGGAGAAACAGCAATCCTTTGCTCCACCCACCACCCATGCATTCATCGGTTGATTGCTGCATGCGCCCTGAGGGGGATCGACCACAACCCTGGGTATTGGGAATACACTTGAGCCAACTGAGCACCTAGCCAGGAGGGCCTCCCAACTTTTAATGAATGGGAATTAGAAGCTGGTAAGCAACCCGCCCTAGGCCACAGGGATAATAAGAGAGCGAGGATTTGAACCGCACCTCCCAATTCTCTCTACAGGTCACTGGACTGCTCTCGCCAATGCCCGGGCGTGGGGGGGGGAGGGTCCCTTTCTCCTGCTCTGCCAGTGACCATTTTTGTTCCCCTCCTGAATTCTTGGCCTCCCCTCCAAAGGCACCCAATTCAGAAGAGTTCCCCAACTCCTCGCCTCTCATCCCACACCCATCAGCTCCCACACACCACCCAATGTGGGCCCCTCAACTGCGCTTCAGCACTGACCTAGTGCAATCCCCCCAGCCTTCCGGCCCCAGCGGCTAGAGCAGAGCGTAAAATGCAGGCAGCCAGACCCCCAGCACAGCAGGCAGGTAGAGCAGGCAGCTCCTCAGCGAATCCACGCGGGTTCGTCCCCACTCTGTCCCCACTCTCTGCCTGTATTTATAGAGCCGGTGAGCGTGGGCACGTGGATGGACACCCACCGCAGCTCTCAAATGGGAAAGGGAGCTGCCCACGCCCATTCCAGACCTGCAGTCTGAGAAGTCGGTGAGAACCCGTGGGGCCCAGAAAGGACTTGCTTCTAGGGCAGTGGAGAAGGGAAAAGGCAGCACAAGTAAAAAGAATGCCAGTGAGCCGAGGGAAAGCAAAAGCGAGGGAGGCCGTGTCTTGTTGGAGTTCTCTGTGGGAATACAGGAAGGAGGAGGGAGATGATCATACTGTCCTGTAATACACGGCTGAGGTCGTCACCTCCTTTATGAAACTTTTCGGGCTCCTGATGACCACACCAGGGTCAAGTTCAAACCCCTTAGCAGGGCCTTCAGAGGCCTGCATGCCCAAGCCCCACAGCCGGGTCTGGGAGGTGAGGTATTTCAGGCCTCCCCATCTCCGTTCCTCTGCCTGGCAAGCCCCTTTCTGCGGGAGCCTCGAGGCACAGGACATTCTGTTTCTAGGAAGACTTCGGGGTCCCCCTCAGGGTTGGTGGGGGAAGAGCACAGGCTCTGAGGTCAGACCCTCTAGCTCAAAGCTCAGCTCCACCAACCAGCCCAGCTTTAACCTCCCAGGCTGCCTCCTCTGCAAAGTGTGAAGGTAACTGCTCCACCTCACTGGGTGGTGGGAAGATGAAATGCCCTATTTTAAGGAAGCGCTGTGAACTGCGCCTGGCACACAGTAAGTGCTTAATAAACAAGCTGTTGTTCCTATTGTCCGCTGGTCCCTGTGGGGCCCTGTTTCTCCCACAAGGAGAGCACTGTCTTGCATGTATTTGTTGCACTCTGGATCCCCTAGCCAACCACAGCCTTTCAGAAGGCACCACGCACGACTCAGGCCTCTCTTCCCGGCCTAGCACAGTGCCAGGCACACAGTAGGTCTTCAGGGAGTGCTCACTGCCTGTGAAGGTCCTCCCGTAGACCCCACACCGAGCTCTCCCAGGGCCCAACTGCTGGCCTTCCACAACTCCCACACCAAATCCCGCCTGAAGGCCCCGCAGAGCCAGCGGACATTCACTGTTACTGGGTTTCAAAACAATAAAGAGCCGCACTCTGCCTCACCAAGGCCGTTTCCACTCCAGGGAATTTACGGGGAGAAACGAGCACAGCGGGGACTTGAAATAGAACTGAGCCCTTCCGGGGAGAGAGCTGGCTGGCCCGCCAGAAACCAGGAGCAACACCTCAAAGGCCACGGGGAGCAAGCCGCCTCCAGACAAAAGCCCGAGCTGCAGAGAACTCGGCCAGCAGGAGTGAACTAGGACAAGGGGTCACCGGCACCCGCTCTGCCGTGAAGCCTCGCCACCTGGAGAGCTTCAGAAGGGGGTCCTTGTACAGCCCACCCCCATGCGGGAACAGCTTACCACACACCCAGAACCCCAAGGGCTGCACACAGGAGCCCCCGGGCGCTTGTGGCTCTCGGCGGGGAATTCACACTGCCTTCTCCATCCACGCTGCCTATCAGGGCCTCCCGCCTGGATTGGGGTCACTACTTATGTCCATCTCCCCAACAGACTTGGAGCTGCGAATGACTGGGCACCGGGTCTCATTGATCTTCAGACCCTGCGCCCCTAGCATGGTGCCAGGTACGTACGTAGCAGATGCTCAGTAAGTTACAAGGCAGCAAGAGAAAGGTCCTGGTTCAAGGATGACTCCATCCAGGCCTGCCACGTACCACGGACAAGCAAGCCATGTACTGCCTCTGCGTCTCCGTGTCCTCACCTGCCAAAGAGCTATAACAAGTTCCGTACTCACACAAGTGCTGAGAGAATGAACTGGAGAAACACATGTAGAAAGCATGAAAATACATGCTAGTCACCCTTCAGGCTTCAGCTCAGCTGTCCCCTTATGTCAGTCTTGTCCTTTCTGCTGGCCACACTGCCCCTCTCCCAGCACAAAAGTCACTCTGTACACCCTTTATTGTTTTATATGGGTCACATCTTTGTGATGACTTGTTTCTGAGTTTGACTCCCTCACTGACCTGAGAGGGCCTGTACCCAGGGGACAATACGTGTTTGTGTCCAAGGCCTGACAAAATGGACACTCGGGCCTGGCCGCCCGGGCCCTCCCGCCGCACAGCCCCAATTCGGATGCACACAGCACCCTTGGGCAGGATGTCCGGCCGTGCAGAGCCCCAGGGGAGATGGAAAGGGCACTGCAAACAGGTCTCACCTGAGCCTGTGCCTCCTCTGCAGGTGCAGGTGAGCTTGTTTGCCTGGCTGACTCGGCAGCGCAAGGGCCTCCAGGGCACAGATTGCTGCTGCTTGCCTTACATAAAGCACCAGGCGATCAGATAAATAATGCATGGCCTTCAGCTCACACACAGGTATTAGGCGTGCAAGCACTTGCTTTGCGACAGGGTGCCCTGGGTGTGTGTGTTTGTGTGTCTGGCTTTGCACAACCCCAGGGGAGATATGAATTGGGAACAGATAAGTCATGTTCACCCACAACCTCAATGCCTTGCCACGGCCTGGAATCAACTCGCTCTAGACCCAGGCAGTGCACCAGGGAGGAAATGTACAACCCACAGGATGGATACCCACACCCTAACCCAGACTTCATGGCCTCTTTCAAGGCGAATATCCGTGGAGTCCCAGGTTCCCGTGGGTGCCCCTCCGAACAGCTGACCTCTATGCAAGGCCAGTACACCCTCCAAGCAAGCATCCCCATGGGCCTTGGCAGGCCAGCCACCTTCCCCGATCACAGCACCGAACAAGCACGGATGCCTCCCCCACTCGCTAGGCGGTGCCAGGCGCCAGCACACCCACCGGGCACACAATCCCACTTGCAAAGAGGCTGCCCATCCGCCTGCCGGCTCCCCTGGCTCCCCCGGCCACCCCCACGGCAGGTCCGATTACACGCCTGGCGCCGGCGCCGGCGCCGCCACGTTGGCGAAGAGGGGGCCAGGGCACACCCACGGGCGGCCCACGACCCCGCAGGGAGGGCAGGGGACGCAGGTCAGGACGTGCGAGGCGGCGGACGCTCCCTGCCTTCTCAGCCAGGCCGGCCGCCTTCTGTCCGAAGATCCGCGGTCCACCAACGTGACCCGCGGGGTACCCCCTGCACGGGCCTCCCCCAAACCCAGCGGCCCCCGCCCCCTCGAGCCCACAGCCGACCCCCTCAGCACCTCCGGCCCGAGACCTGCCAGGCGGGTACCTCAGGAGCCCATGGCGGCAGCGGCGTGTGCTGGCGGGCGACGCACAGCGCGGGTGGGGCGCGGGCGGGCGGCACCGCAGCCCCGGAGTCTGGTCGCCGCGGCCCGAGCGTCCCGGGCACCGCGAAGTGCCGCCGCGGTGCGCATGCGCGCTGAGCGCGCCTCCGGGGAGGGCGGGGCGGCGAGCGCGGGGCTGAGATCACCGCGCGGCCTTAAGGGGACCGCGCCTCGAACCTCCCCTCGCCGCCCCGCCCAGGGATGGGGTCAGCCAAGGTTCTCCTGCGGCTAGCGAGCAAAACAGCCTCCCCCGCCTCAATCCGACCCCCCAACCCTGCCCACCACAGAGTTTCTGGGGGTGTAGGACAGACAGGTTTGGGGCTCCAGGCTCTGTTCCGGACATCTGTGTCTAGTGTTTCACTTCTCTTAACCCTCATTACCTCCGCTTAGGCCTGTTTTGAAGATAAAACAATATACTGGAATGGCTATTTGTCGAGTGAAGGGTGCATGTAGAACTGAAATGAATGCAAACCCAAGTGCTGTGTGCAGTCGCGCCCCGTGAAACTGCAAAGCAGAGAAAGAGGCTTTTCCTTCCCACCTCGCTAGGCAGCCTAACGAGCAAAGTTTTGCAGACGTCATCAAGCCGCCTAGCCCATTGCTGTTTCTGGCTTCGATGTTGCTCAAGATCCCCAAATTTATTTATATCCCCAGCCCAGACTCCTCCCCTGAACTGTTAGCTCAACACCTCCTACTGAGGTCCGACAGGCATCTCAGAGTCAGCATGCCCACAGCAGAACCCATCTCTCCTCCCAAGCACAGACAAGACCTGCTCCCTCACAGACTCCCTACAACCGGCATCGGCATCTCCATCCTTCCAGGGCCCAGGCCCAAACTCCTGGAGTCATCTTTATTTATTTTTATTTTTTAAAATATATTTTATTGATTTTTTACAGAGAGGAACAGAGAGGGATAGAGAGCTAGAAACATCGATCAGCTGCCTCTTGCACATCCCCCACTGGGGATGTGACCGAAACCAAGGCACACGCCCTTGACCGGAATCGAACCTGCGACCCTTGAGTCCGCAGGCCGACGCTCTATCCACTGAGCCAAACCGGTTACGGCTTGGAGTCATCTTTAAATCCCTCCTCCCACTCCCTTCCCCGCTCGGCGGGAAATTCTATTGACTCTACGTGCAAAATATATCTAGCCTCTGACCCCTTGCACCCCATCTCCACTGCTACCAACCTCATTCAGTTTCTGCCCAGGATTATTGCAATACTCTTGCTAGAGACTAAATGTTTGTGTCCCCCCAAAAATTTGAATGCTGAAATCCTAACCCACAATGTGATGGTATCAGGAGGTGGGGCCTTTGGGAGGGGGTTAGGTCAGAAGGGTGGAGACCTCAGGAATGGGATTACAGTCTTTACAAAAGTGACCCCAAAGGGCCCTCTAGCCTTTTTTGTGCCATGTGAGGTGTCCAGACAAGTAGAGAATTTTTTTTTATTATTATTTTTTATTGATTTTTTTACAGAGAGGAAGAGAGAGGGATAGAGATTAGAAACATCGATGAGAGAGAAACATCGATCAGCTGCCTCTTGCACACCCCCCTACTGGGGATGTGCCCAGCAACCAAGGTACATGCCCTTGACCGGAATCGAACCCGGGACCTTTGAGTCCAAAGGCCGAACGCTCTATCCACTGAGCCAAACCGGTTTCGGCAAAGTAGAGAATTTTTAACCCTTTGCACTCGCTTGCTTTTTTCTCGATTCCTTTATTCTACTCGGGATTTAATTTTTTAAATACCCCAGATTTTACAAAGCGCGGCAGTAGAATAAAAAACTGGAGTTTCTTTTCATACAAACTTACTTATTTGGATTTTTTTATATTTCAAATTATTGATACATTCAATACAATTCGACATACGAGCTGCTACCGATGCTAACCATGTCGAGTCACACTCGACATCCGAGTGCAAAAGGTTAAAATATATTTTTATTGATTTCAGAGAGGAAGGGAGAGGGAGAGAGAGATAGAAACATCAATGATGAGGGAGAATCATTGATCGGCTGCCTCCTGCACACTCCCCACTGGGGATGGAGCCCACAACCCAGGCATGTGCCCTGATTGGGAATCGAACCGTGACCTCCTGGTTCATAGGTTGATGCTCAACCACTGAGCCAAGCCGACTGGGCAGAGAATTTTTATGAGTTTATTTGAGCCAAAACTGATCATTGCCAGGACGCAAGATCTCAAACACTTTAAAGAGTGACAGTGTCGCTGTTTCTTTTACACATTTGAAATTAAGGGGGGGAACATAGCCGAAACCGGTTTGGCTCAGTGGATAGAGCGTCGGCCTGCGGACTGGAAGGTCCCAGGTTCGATTCCGGTCAAGGGCATGTACCTTGGTTGCGGGCACATCTACCGTAGGGGGTGTGCAGGAGGCAGCTGGTCGATGTTTCTCTCTCATCAACGTTTCTAGCTCTCTATCCCTCTCCCTTCCTCCCTGTAAAAATCAATAAAATATATTATAAAAAAAAAAGAGAGAGAGGGGGGACATAAGGAAGATTACATTGTTAACGTAAAAAGAATTCAGACCTGTAAAGAATTTCTGTGAGTTTATTTGAGCCAAACTGTCATTAATGTTTCTATCTCTCCCCAGACAGAGGTGAGAAGTTGCTCAGGGCTACCCCAACACCAACCAGGCTTATCTTACAATCATTTGCTCCATAATCATTTGTTTATGACTTCCAGCTCTCCTGTCTCACACATAAACACCCCCAGGGCATAGTCCTTGTCTCAGGTATCCTGGTGGCAGCGTCTGCTTAGCACCGAAAGCTTACCAACCAGCGGATTCTGACATCACTGCCCCTCCTGAGCGGTCAGGCCAAACTGCACCCAAACTCGGGTTCTGAGCCCTGCTCACTAGAGCACTCTTGGGTCTCAACTTACAGAGGCCCGGGGCCGGCGGGGGCAGAGGCAGATGGTGAGTATTTTTAGGTTTGTATTGCCGGGATGGGCTCAAAGACAGAAAGTCACCTGGCCCCGTGACAGGGCAGGTCAACAGGTGGCACTGGGACTCCTGGTTGGCTGCTCCCGGCCGTTCCTTCTCCTCTCCTCCAGGCTTTCCCAAATGAAAATAAACATCCACCCCTCTTCCTACGCCCTCCCAGTGCAGCTGCACATCCTCCCAGGTTCAATGTCGCTACTCACTTTGGTCCCCTCTCCCCTCCAAGCCTGGGGCCGGCCCTGGTTCAGGCCCCCTTCCTTCTGGACAATTATAACAATTCCCAGCCCACCACTCACCTGTGCACCCACCCACTGGCTACTAATACCTTTTTAAAAAAATATATTTTATTGATTTTTTTACAGAGAGGAAGGGAGAGGAATAGAGAGCCAGAGACATAGATGAGAGAGAAACATCGATCAGCTGCCTCCTGCACACCCCCTACTGGGGATGTGCCCACAACCAAGATACATGCCCTTGACCAGAATCGAACCTGGGACTCTTCAGTCCGCAGGCCAACCCTCTATCCACTGAGCCAAACCGGTCAGGGTTACTTTTTCACCTCCAGCAAGCAGCTATTCTTCCTTCAAAGACCAAATCAGATATCTTTTGGTTCCTTCTGGATCCCGCTCAGTTTTGTTAATCCTCACCCGAGGATATTTTTTCCATTGATCTTTAGAGAGCGTGGAAGGAGGGGGAGAGACAGAAACATCGATGTGAGAGAAACACATCGATTGGTTGCCCTGCATGCGCCCTGACCAGGCTGTATCCCACTCTGTTTCAATTAGTTTCTCCCTAATAAAAAAAAAAAAAAAGGGAAATAATCTGAAACTCATCAAAGAATAGTTAAGTAAATTATGGTAGATCCACACAATGGCATATTGTGTAGATATTAAAATAGCCTCTTTACACATTTCAAATAACATGGGGAAATGATTAAGAATAACAGTGAGTAAAAAAAGCAGTAATAAATTTGCAATGACAGCCTGTTCTGAAGTCTGTTAAAAAAAAAAAGCTTAGAAGAAAAATTGGAAAGAAATGTAACAAAATGTTAACAGTGGGTTCTTGTAACAGGATTATGAATGTTGATTATCTTATCTCTGCCCACTTTGTTTCTTTTTCTTTTTTAAATATATTTTTATTGATTTCAGAGAGGAAGGGAGAGGGAGAGAGAGATAAAACATCAATGATGAGACAGAATCATTGATCGGCTGCCTCCTGCATGCCCCCCACTGGGGATGGAGCCCACAAAGGGGGCTGCCCTGGCCGGTTTGGCTCAGTGGATCAAGCCTGCAAACAGGGCATGTGCCCTTGACTGGAATCAAACCTGGGACCCTTCAGTCCACAGGCTGATGCTCTATCCACTGAGCCAAACCGGCCAGGGCAGCCTCCTTTGTTTCTCTGTATTTTCCAAAATCTGTTTGCAAAAGTATTCAGTATTTTCAAAATAAGAAAAAATAATCTCTTTTTACAAAATAGAAAAAAAAAGAATGACTTTCTTTAAAACTTATTTTAAATGATTTTTTTGTTTGTTTGTTAATCTTCATGGGAGAGTATCTTTCCATTGATTTTTAGAGAGAGTGGAAGGGAGAGAGGGAGGGGGAGAGATAAAGAGAAACATGGGTGTGAGAGAGACACATCAATTGGTTGTCTCCCAAATGTGCTCAGACCGGGGCCAGGGATGGAACCAACAACCCAGGTAAGTGGCCTCGACTGGGAATTGAACCTGAGACCCTTCGGTGTGAGGGCTGACACTCTAACCACTGAGCAACACTGGCCAGGGCAAGAAATCATTTCTTATTCCCTTCTGGTTTCTTCTTGTGTCTCACAATCCATCGGAACGTACCTGTCTCCACACCATACTGAGGACCTCTCAAGGGTACGGGCCAAGTTGAATTCTCTTGGCTTCCAAAATCCACCCCTAGCACCTGGCAGGGGCGTGCAGGGAAGGAGCAGAGGCCCCAGCCATGCCAGCTGCTGCGTGGCTGGGAGCCCAGAGCTCTCCAGATCCATTTACCTGCAGCCTCTGTGTCTCCCCCTTGTCCCCACGGACGCTGAGGGAGCCCTGGCCAAGGGCAGCGTGTGGAGTGGCGAGCAGAGCCAGGCCCAGCCCCATTACCTCCTAGCAGGACACTCTAGGCATGTGGCTTTGCCTCTCTGAGCCTGGGTCCCCCAGCAATATGTGTACAAACGTTGGCGCAGCTCTTAGCACACCGCTGATTCTCACGCTGCTGTTTACGGAATGTGCTGCTGAGGACCCAGCTAACTTCTTACCTGAATTAGACCCTTTTGGTTTCAATGGACAAAAACCCGACTTAAACTGCATTAAGCAACATAATTTAAGGACTCGCTTCATTAGGAAGTGCCAGGCACAGCTGGATTTGAGGTCTCACATGTGGTCACTGGGACACTCTTACTCTCAGTGTGTGTGTGTGTGTGTGTGTGTGTGTGTGAGAGAGTCTGTGTGTGTATGTGTGAGTGTGTGTGTATGTGAGTGTGTGTGTGAGTGTGTCTGTGTGAGTGTGTGTGTGTGTGTGTGTGTGTGTGTGTGAGTCTGTGTGTGTGTGTGTGTGTGAGTGTGTGAGAGTGTATGTGAGTGTGTGTGTGTGTGTGTGTGTGAGTGTGAGAGTGTGTGTGTGTGTGTGTGTGTGTGTGTGTGAAAGAGAGTGTGTGTGATTTAAAACTCATAGAAAATGGCCGAAACCGGTTTGGCTCAGTGGATAGAGCGTCGGCATACGGACTCAAGGGTCCCAGGTTCGATTCCTGTCAAGGGCATGTACCTTGGTTGCCGGCACATCCCCAGTAGGGGGTGTGCAGGAGGCAGCTGATCGATGTTTCTAACTCTCTATCCCTCTCTCTTCCTCTGTAAAAAATCAATGGAATATATTTTTAAAAAAAACAAAACTCATAGAAAATGTCTGGAGGATGGGCCTCACACAGGGCAAGCAAACAGGGCTAGGTCCTGATCATCTTTGCAGGCCCAGAGCCTGACCCAGGGGCTGGCATTACTGTCCCTCCTTCTCTGCCATTTGTTGAGCACCTACTACGTGCAGGCAGTGCAGTGACCTCTTTATTACGTCAGCAAGCAGCAGCGACTGTCATTTGGCAGACGCGGAAACTGAGGCACAGAGAGGCATCATTACTTGGCTAAAGTCACACCTTGAGCAGCCTGGCACACAGGACGCCCTCCTGGGTGTTTGTTAAATGAACCAGGACCCACGCCCGTCCCCACAGGAACTGGGAAAACCAGGCAGCAAGAGAAAATGCCCCTGACTTCACACAGTCCTTCTGTGGGTGGTGACCCTCAGGGCACCAGGGGCCCTCAGCAAGCAGAACACGGCCATTCCCAGGGAGGCCGTCGGGGGCGCGTGAGAATCCGGGATGTGGCTGGCGATGGTGCGCGGGTTGCTGTGGAAGAGCCTGAGTTGGAGACACAGAGGGAGGGAGCTTCCTTTTTCTGTCTCAGTCACACACACACACTTGCACCTCCAACCCAGGTGAGATGAGTTGCACTTCCAACTTACCTTGCCGGAACCAACAAGCAAATGAAAACAGGCCAAAGACAAGGATGTACTGCCAGCTTCCCTGGAGACATCAGGAACATGTCTCAGATTCTTTTACTTTATTTTTAATGAATTTTATTTATTTTTTATTTTTTTAATATATATATATATTTTATTGATTTCAGAGAGGAAGGGAGAGAGGGAGAGATAGAAACATCAATGATGAGAGAGAATCATTGATCGGCTGCCTCCTGCACACCCCCCCCACTGGGGATCAAACCTGCAACCCAGGCATGTGCCCTTGACCGGAATCGAACCCAGGACCTTTCAGTCCGAAGGCTGATGCTCTATCCACTGAGCCAAACCAGCTAGGGCAATTTTATTTTATTTTACTTTTTAAATGTATTTTATTGATTTCTTACAGAGAGGAAGGGAGAGGGATAGAGAGTTAGAAACATCGATGAGAGAGAAACATCGATCAGCTGCCTCTTGCACACCCCCCACTGGGGATGTGCCTGAAACCAAGGTACATGCCCTTGACTGGAATCGAACCTGGGACCCTTGAGTCCGAAGGCCGACGCTCTATCCACTGAGATAAACCAGTTAGGGCTATTTTTAATGAATTTTAGAGATAAATGAAAGGAGAGGGAGAGAGAGAAACATCAATGTGAGAGAAACTTCAAGGGATTGAGCCCACAACCTGGGCATGTGCTCTGACCGGGAATCGAACCGGCACCCTTTTGGTGCACAGGCTGCCGCCCAACCAACGGAGTGACAGCGGCCAGTTTGCAGCAACTCCCCTGAAGGCAGGTCCACCTCAGGTGGGAGGCACTTAGGGAGCTGGGGAGGCAGGGCCAGGGCCTTCTCAGAGAGTCTTTCAGGAGAGGGAGGAGGGGAGGGCAGGAGGGAGCCAGAGGCCAGGGTGTCCCAGTGGAGCTGCAGGGATTCGGGAAGCAAACCTGGGTGGGATGACTTCAAAGGGCCCCACCTTAATCACAGGCGCTTTGAAGAGGCTGCGATGAAAGGCCTTGGGAGGCCTAATTACCTGAGATTCTCCCAGGGGCCTGCAGGGGCCCCAGTTACTGGCTGTAGGGATCTGTGGTGGGGGTTGCCTGGAGCGGGAGAGGGGGAAGCAGGGGGCAAAGGGGGGGGGAGGACAACTTCCTTAAAGGGACAGCGCCCAGGGCTGGGCCCTCATTGCTGGCTGACCGCTCTCCCACCCCATCAGCCTCTCCTGCATGGGCCGAGCAGCCTCCACGAAACCAAGCTCTGGATGTGCCGCGTCCTGAGCCTCCACGGGCGATGGGCTGTGGCCTCACGCAGGACAAGTGGAGGACAGAGATGCTGGTGGTGCCTCAAGGTTAGGGGGAGAAAAGGGGTGGCAGGGAGCCGGCCAGAGGAAGAGGAGGGGGAGGTGGCGCGGTGTCACCATGGCAACATTTATCCTGCACACCAGACCTCTTCTCCCTCACCCACCCACGTGTGGGCAGGGATACGGGGCCCCAGAGAGCGTGGCTGGAGAATGGAGGGCGTCTGGGGATCGGCAGTGACTCCTCCGAGTGATTGGATGTGTTCCTGGGGCCGCCCGTATTGCAGGGTCCCGGAAAGAGGCTGTGACGTGCCCTAACCCTAACCGGTTTGGCTCAGTGGATAGAGTGTCGGCCTGCGGACTGAGGGGTCCCGGGTTCGATTCCGGTCAAGGGCATGTACCTTGGTTGCGGGCACTTCCCCAGTGGTGGGTGTGCAGGAGGCAACTGATTGATGTTTCTAACTATCCCTCTCCCTTCTTCTCTGCAAAATCAATAAAATATATTAAAAAAAAAAAAAAAAAAGAGGCTGTGACGTGGGGGCTCACCATTCTTAGCTGCTATTCCAGTATCTGTTTCTGGAAGAGAGCAGGATGGGGGAGCGGGGGGCAGGGGGGAATATGGGAGCAGAAGGCGCTCCCCTTTGCTAAAGCAGTGGCCCCATCGCCGCTGGCCTCAGGGGTCCCCCTGACCAAGTCCCACCGCAGGCCCTGGGTGGGGGCATCAACACGCAGGTAGAAATGAGGGGCGGCCACGGCCTCAGAGGGGGCGGCCCAGGGACAGGTGACTCGAGCTTTTCGCAGGTGATGAAAAGCACAGGGAAGTGACTGAGCCAAGTTCCTCGGAGCTTAGCCCTCCTTCTGTCCTGGGCCAAGTTCTCCCTGCCTCCCCACACCTCCTCCTCCCAACCTTCTGCTGTCCACTCATCCATACCCGCCCTGAGGGCTCTTCAGCCTCCTCCTACCGGCGGACCAGCCCCAGGGAGTGTCCCCGCCCGGGGCCTCCTCTCCCTGGCCATTGGTTCCCTCTGCCTCCCTTCTTTAAAAAAATTTTTTTTCAATTGATTTCAGAAAGGGAGAGGGAGGGAGAGAGAGAATCATGAATGATGTGCGGCTGCCTCCTGCACACCACACACTGGGGATCGAGCCTGCAACCAGGGCATGTGCCCTGACCTGGAATCAAACTGTGACCTCCTGGTTCATAGGTCAATGCTCAACCATTGAGCCACACCAGCTGGGATGTTTTAATATGTTTTTATTGATTTTAGAGAGAGGGGGAGAGGAAGAGAGAGAAAAACTGGGATTAAACCCGCAACTGGGCATGTGCCCTGACCAGGAATCGAACTGGTGACCTTTCAGGGCATAGGACGAAGCTCAACCAACTTAGCCACACTGGCCAGGGCTCAAAGATCTTTGAAACACATTCCTTGATGACTCCTGACACATTCCCTCCCTCCTTTGTCCCCAGTTCATACAGGATTCTGGTTTGGGACGAGCCATTTGCTTGTCTGAGTTTTTCCCTGACTAGGCTGGGAGCCCCGGGCAGCCAAGATCACACCACGTGTTTGAAATATGTAGTTACCGCCCAGCCAGTGTGACTCAGTGGTTGAGTGTCGACCTATGAACCAGGTCATGGTTTGATTCCCGGTCAGGGCACATGCCCGGGTTGCAGGCTCAATCCCCACTGTGGGGTGTGCAGGAGGCAGCCCATCAATGATTCTCTCTCATCATTGATGTTTCTCTCTCTCTCTCCCTCTCCCTTCCTCTCTGAAATCAATAGAAATATATTTTTTTTAAAAAAAGAAAGAAATAGGTAGTTCCAAAAGGTGAAGGGGTAAAGAAATTGGCAGTTACAAAACAGTCCTGGGGTTGTGAAGTATAGCATAGGGAATATAGTCCATAACACTGTAGTAACTACATGGTGTCAGGTGCTGCTAGACTTACCACGTGATCACTTAGTAAGCGATACAAAGGTCTAGTCACTGTTATGCACCTGAAGCTAATATAATAGTGAATGTCAACTGTAACTGAAAAAAAAAATTTAAAATATGTAGCCCTGGCCAGGTGGCTCAACTGGTTGGAGTGTTGTTCCATACACCAAAAGGTTGGGGGTTCGACCCCAGGTCAGGGTGTGGGGGGGGGGGGGAGCAGCCAATCGATGTTTCTCTCTCCCTTCCTCTCGCTCTTTTTTTTTTTTTTATTGATTTCAGAGAGAAACATCAATGATGAGAAGAATCATTGATTGGCTGCCTCCTGCACGCCCCCCACTGGGGATGGAGCCCACAACCCAGGCATGTGCCCTGACAGGGAATCGAACCGTGACCTCCTGGTTCATAGGTTGACACTCAACCACTGAGCCACACCGCTGGGCCCTTCCTCTCGCTCCTAAATCAATAAAAGCATATCCTCGAGTGAGGATTGAAAAAAAAAAAAAAAGAAATGTGTTACCACGACTGGGTGTTCCATGGGCTGTGGAGCCAGGCAGTCTTCTCTGTGCCTCAGTGTTCTCATCCATAAAATGGGCATCGTAACACACCTGCCTGCGGAGTTGGTGAGCACAGGGCTAGGACCAGGGCGAGGCACAGTGAGCTCTCAGTGAGCTCGGCCACAACTATCTAAAGCAGGTGTGACCACCCGCTCTGCACAGAGGCGAGAGCTGAGGCCCAGACAGCGCCCAAGGTCTCGGAGGAGCCGAGCTGGCCTTTGGTCTCCGGCCCTGAGCTCCTCAGTTCTCACCGCTGTTCTCCGCTCCACCTCAGCCAGGCGCGGCACCCACACAACCAGCCAACGTTCGCTGCACGAAATGAAAATGACTCACTAAGTGGCATGTTTGCCCTTCCAGTCTGGGCAAAATTCCCTGGCGATTACCTGGCATTCTTATTAAAATAAACTGACGGCATGGTTGACACATCCTAGTCACCCCTCTGGCCTCAGCTGAAATGCCACTTCCTCCGAGCTGTCAGCTGCCACCCTCCCGTGTGCCACCCTCCCGTGTGCATCAGCTCCCCGAGTGAGGAACACAGGAAGCAGAAGCCGGAACCCGGGGGATGGTGGGTGGGAACACAGTGGGGGGCAAGGATGCAGCGATTCTAACTCCTTTTATTGCTTCGTTTTCATACACGGCATCTCCAACAAATAAAATGTAAGCCGGAAAGGGGGAGCACGGACCCGCCATTAAAACCAATGAAAACCACACAGAGCAAAGGGTGGTTTCAAGTCGCTCTGGCACTGCACGCTGCGGCCCAGCCTCAGGGGGATCCCGTCCCAGGTCAGAGGTCTTCAGGGAGCATTTCAGATCTTGCTTCCCGGCAATGTCATCCGTTTGGCTCAAGTACACTCATAAAAATTCTCTACAAATTTGGATGTTTCTTCATCGCCATTTCCTTGGCGTTGCTGGCAGGGTTTTGAAGAAGCTGCGCAGGCCCACCCCACGGACCCGGACCCGGTGCTGGTACCAGCATGGGCCCATTGGGCCCCACTGGCTCCCGCTTCAAATCGGGTGAACTTGGAAAGGACATCCACTAAAGGGACACGCTCCAGTCTCATTGGAAGGGACCTTACCAGGCACCTAACCATGAAGGGACACCTACCCTTGCCTCCACCTACAAGGGACATCCAAGGTTCCTCTAGGATGAGCAGCTGGTGACCAGAGGTAGACAAACAGCCATCCCAAGACAACAAGATCTCTCAGAAGCGTAACCACCCCCAAGAGATCCCATCACCTGGTTAACCCTCCCGTAATCCAATCCCCGCCTGGCTTCCTCCCACCTTCGAGTAATCTTCCTTACACGCCTTCCCTATTCCAAACGTATAAAATAAACTGCAAAACTGGGATTCTTCGGAGCAAGATTTGAGATCTTGCTTCCTTGGCAATGTTGTCAGTTTAGCCCAAATAAACTCTTATTTTTTTTTTTATAAAAAAATGTTCTTTTGCCTTAACTGGTTTGGCTCAGTGGATAGAGCGTTGGCCTGTGGACTGAAAGGTCCCAGGTTCGATTCCGGTCAAGGGCATGTATCTTGGTTGCAGGCACAACCCCAGTAGGAGGTGTGCAGGAGGCAGCTGATCAATGTTTCTCTCTCATCAATGTTTCTGACTCTCTGTCCCTCTTCTCTTCCTCTCTGTAAAAATCAATAAAATATATTTTAAAATAAATTAAAAAATAAAATCCTAACATGAAAAAAAAAAGGTTCTTTGCTCCATAAGAGCACTTTTTTTAAAAAAATATATTTTATTGATTTTTCACAGAGAGAAAGGGAGAGGGATAGAGAGCTAGAAACATCGATGAGAGAGATACATCGACCAGCTGCCTCCTGCACACCCCCCACCGGAGATGTGCCCGCAACCAATGTACATGCCCTTGACCGGAATCGAACCTGGGACCCTTCAGTCCGCAGGCCGACGCCCTATCCACTGAGCCAAACCGGTTTCGGCCGTAAGAGCACTTTTTAGTAGTAATATTAAAATTTACATATGCTATCAGATAGAGCAAATAAGCACAGTAGTGTTATAAGGAACTAAGATTTTCTTTAAAAATGTATTTTTATTGATTTCAGAGAGGAGGGGAGACAGGGTAGATAGAAACATCCATGATGAGAAAGAATCTTTGGTCAGCTGCCTCCTGCATGCCCCCCACTGGGGACCGAGCCCGAAACCCAGGCATGTGCCCCTGGCCGGGACGGAACCCAGGACCCTTCAGTCCGCAGGCTGACGCTCCATCCACAGAGCCAAGCCGGCCAGGGCAGAAAGTATTTTTTTAAAAGGGTTAGCTCATATCTCCCCCTCAGGGCCCATAGTTGGTAATTTCACACTTAAGTGTTTGATGTCAGATGCCCACCCAGAGAGGTCCTGGGGGGGGGGGGGTTGGGATCAGACTCTATGGTCACCCCACCCTAGGAGGGTCTTCCTGGGACTCATTGCCTTAAGTCAGGGCCCTATGGGGGGCTTGGGGAACACCCCCTACCCCTGATGGCTGTGAACAAGGACCTGCCTTTGCCTAAAGCTCCCCTGGAGGGTCAACAGGAGACCCTTGGCCAGGCCCAGGCCAGGATGTGGGGCCACAGTCTTCAAATGGCAGTGGAAGGGGAAGGGCACGGAATAGGAGTAGGACCACAGTGGTTTAATGATTCTTCACCCGACTCACTATAGGTGAGAGGTTTTCTTACAGACCCTGGGAACCTGGAAGGGGTGCTGCTAGAAGGAAAAGAGCTGTAGGAAGAGAAGGGGTGCCTTGGGGCCGATGGGGCCACCGCTCAGAGAACACACTTGAGAGCAAATGACAGGAAGTGCTTTGATTTGGTTGCTGTGCCTGGACCCTGACCCCCTCCAGTTTGCCTCAGGAATGCTGACCTTTCTCCAGGCTTTTTGTTGTTAATCCTCACCTAAGGTTCTTTTTCCATTGATTTTTAGGGAGAGTGGGAGAGAGAGACAGACACATCCCTGTGAGGGAAACAAATAGATTGGCTGCCTCCTGCACAAGCCCAGACCCGGGGGAGGAGCCTGCAACCGAGGTATGTGCCCTTGACAGGAATCGAGCCCAGGACCGTTGGTCCACTATCCACTGAGCCAAACTGGCTAGGGCAGGAGCTGGGTTTTAATACCATTGAAAATTACCACCCTGACAGGTTCGGCTCAGTGGATAGAGCGTCGGCCTTCGGACTGAAGGGTCCCAGGTTCGATTCCAGTCAGGGGCATGTACCTTGGTTACGGGCACATCCCCAGTAGGGGGGCGTGCAGGAGGCAGCTGATCGATGTTTCTCTCTCATCGATGTTTCTACTCTCTATCCCTCTCCCTTCCTCTCTGTAAAAAGTCAATAAAATATATGAAAAAAAAAAAGAAAAAATTAACTACCTTGTTATCAGGACTTCAAGCTCCTGGAAGGAAACACGGGGGCCACAGCCCTTGCAACCATTATCCTACCCCCCATTCCCCTTGCACCCAGCTTCCTTCCTTATCCCCGTATAATCCGCCGGCTCGTGGCTGTCAGGGCAGAATTTACACGGTGATCTGCTGCTCCCCCATACTGCCCGCATTGTTGGAATAAAGGCTCATATATGACTCAATCTGCTCTCTGCTGAATTTGGCTCAGGTAGTGACAGGCGGCCAGGACCTGCTTTGTGTCCTGTATCACCAGCACTGGAAGGGACCCTCACTCTAGGGGTTTCGAGCTATGCCCAGGGCTTCAAAGTGCCCCAGGGAACCTCTGAGCCCTCCAGCACCTCCCGGCTGACCCATCGGGTCAAGCGGTCAAGTAGATTTGCTCTTGTCCGTGGGTGGAGACTGCGGCAATAGCAGCTCTGGAGTTAAGGAGAAATAGGAAAGTAAACCGTGTTGGATAAATGCAGGCTGACAGACAAATTCTTTTACAAGCCGGTGAGACAAAGGCAGGCTGGGCTGACGGCTGCCCCGTTATCAAGGCTCCGATGAAGGCACCACCAAGGTCATCTGTGAGTACAGTCGCCACTGACCCCCGACTCCAGTGCCCTCCCTTGCAGGGCTCCTAGGCCAGGGGTGGGGCTCAGATCTGGGTTCTGCCACCAGAGCTGCTGCGTGAGCCTGCGCAGATGACTTCATCTCTGACTCTCCCATCTGAAGGCAGAGATGAGCAGACCTGACTCGGGATTCCGGTGCGGATGACAATGTTGGGAAAAGCTGTCTGAACCTTTCTCTTCTGTGCCCTGGGCCTCGGGCACCCCCCCCCCCCCCCGGAGCTGGTTAGGATGCAGACTCTCAGGCCCCGGGCCCGCCCTCGGGGGTCAGAACTTGCTCCCTGGTGGTGTGTATTGGGTTCTGGAAGCATTGGTTTAACCCCCAGCCCTCCTCTCCCCCAGGTCTGCCGAGGAGAAACCCCCCGGAGCAAAGAGGTGGACTGTGGGCTGCCCATGTCACTTGATCCTTTTCTACTTTATTACTTCAAATTAACAACCACAATAAAGCTCAAAAAAGTCCAATATTTACACAGGAAAAAAGTACAAAATTCCCCCCAAAGTTCTTCAGTATTTTTTTTTTTCAGTTTTTTAAATTACAAAGTTATAAAAAGCTTTGCTCTTTAATTAAAAAAAAAAGAAAGAAAAAGAAAGAAGGGGAAACAGAGGTAAATAAATTAGGAAATACACACACAAGAGAAAACAAACAAAAATAAAAACGGGTGTTAAGTAGGAGGGGTGGGTAAGGCCATGCCCAGCCCGGACCCAGGCTCCTCGCTGGAGAGGCTGGGTGCAGGGGGGTGGCCCCCGGGGGGTGTCAGGACCAGGAAATTCATCCACACCCCAGGAGCCAGGTGCTTTCTGGGAGTCTCCAGGCATTGGGGACAGGGCTGCCCTGGGTGGTGAGGGGCTGGTGGCGGCCAGGACGCTCTGTGCCCTTCTCGAGACGCACGCAGGTCGTCATCACCCACCCGGTGTCCTGGTTAGAGGGATGAGAACAGAAACTCCGCCTGGCAGGGGGCAGGTCCTGCTGTCCCGGGGGATGCAGGTCACATACGCACACACAGGCACAGGACGACGCTCGGCCGCCATCACCTTACCGCCCACAACTGAAGTCCCCTTGCCAAGGCAAAGGACAGCCCAAACGCTCAGGGGGACGCTGGGAAAGCCCTCTCGGGAAGCCAGCCACCATCGCCCCGGGCAGCGGGGGCCGAGTCTCCTGTGGTTCTGAGGCTCAAGAACCCCTGGTGACACCCGGCTCCACCCAAACAGTCAAACCACTCCCCAGGCTCCTGGCCACCTCCTCATGGCCGCCTCCTCGTGGCCCTCGAGGCTGAGCTGTCCCTCTCCTGGCCTCAGCATCACCGGGCAGGGCCTCGGCGGGCGTCTGGCACGTGTGGCCTGGGGTCTGGGGAAGCCTTTGGCAGCCTGAAGGCGTGGGCAGCGGGAAATGCAAAGGGACAAGAATCCTCGGTGCTGAGGGCATCTCATCTTCTTGCCGTTGGCCAAAAAAAAAAAAAAAATTAAAATAAAAAAAAAATTAAAGAAACAAAATCCATCGTCGCTTTTGTGCTGGGTTTTTGTCGTTTTTGTTCTTTTGAGTGGTTTTTTCCCCATCTTTTTGTTGTTTTTTGAAAGAAAATACAGTGAAGACACTAAAAAACGGAGAGAAAGAAGACAGATTAGAGGGCCCTTCACCTCCTGTCTCCTTGTCCCGAGTCTTTGCACTTGGTCCCCCGTCTGGGGCACACAGTAGGCGCTCCATTTCCACAGGAAGGACACTATCTCTCTCCTTCTGTCCTCCCGGTGAGCAGCCACCCCGGCCACGACGTGCCACGGACAGGCTGGTTCCTGGCGTTAGGTCCCCGCTCGGTCTGTGCAATGACCTCCTCGGGTGTGAGGCCTAGCCTAGCCCAGCCTGTCGTGCGCATGCTCCCCAGGCTCAGACCCACACCTCCCCTTCCCCAAGCCCGACCCACAGCGGGGGCTGCTGTACACCACTCAAGGCCTCAGGCGGCCATGGGGTCCCAGGAGGCTCACTCCTGGGCTTGCGGAGGCCAAGGGTCTTTGCTGACGGCAGATTATGTGAGAGCAAAGGGGTGTGGAGGACAGAGAAAGGGGTTTCCAGCAGAAATTAACGGATGTGGGCCAGGCCTGCTCAGAGGTTTTCAACTCCCCTGAAGGCCCTTGGTTCTGGGGTCCCTGGTACCATCTGCAACTCCCCTGCCCCTCCACAACACACACTGGTCTCCTCCTTCTAGAGCGGGCGGGCTGTGTCTGCACCGGCTGTCCACTCACCTAAGCAAATACTGGTCCGATGGAGCTCCCCTCACTTCCCGAGGTGGTCAAATGGCACGCTTGTCTTGGGGGGGAAGGCAGAGAGAGGGGAAGGGATAAGCTGTCGGCCTTGGGGCAAGTCTCCCCACGGAGCTCGACCCCACCCGCCAAGGCCCAAGCCAAGGGCAGGGTGCGTGACCTCAATGACCCCAGGATGTCGCTGCAAAGCAGCTGCTCCAGGCCACGCACAACCGAGCCCGGCCACCGGATGCCCAGCTCCTGGCCTGACCTGCTGAGACCCCTCCACTGTGGACCAGAGCAGGACTCCTCCCGCCTCTGCCAGGACACCCTCCTTGGTCAACCAGGATTCCCCTTCCCCAACTTTCCTGGCCCCAAACATGGCCCCTAAGTGGGGCCACGGGGACAGGATCCGCCCCGCCTCTATCCTGTGCTAAATGGGACGTGCGGGGACTTCCTGAAAGCAGGGACTGTGAGCCCCTCCCCTGCGAGCTCCCCGCTGCCCACCCGGGTCTCCCACTCGCTGGAGCAGGTTATGTCTGACTTGCTCCATGGGGCCAATCAGATGGTGGAGAATTAGAGGCCAGGTCCCTGCTTGACAAACAGGGCTTGCTCCAAGGTTGTCAGACTCAGCGGACAGGGAGGAACCGGGGGGCTCTGGCTCAGCAGGGCGGCACGGCAGGAATGGGGTGAGGGCAGCTCACCTGTGAGGCTGAAATCCGGGAGACCTCTTGCCGCCCAGTGAGGTCGGAGGACGAAACGTTGGCCGGAGCGCCCCGGTGTAGCCTCATGCTCACCTTCCTCTCTCTGTCGACCCGTGAGATCGCTCTGGGAGAAGTATTGCCTGGAGGGGGAGGCAGGGGGAAGCCAGCCTCAGTGTCCAGGGCCCTGACTGCCCCGGCCCCCGCTTGGGCCCAGCTCACTGCCCGAGGCCCCTGCTCACCAGCTTGCTGGATGCGGGAGGCTGGGGTGGAGGCCACAGGCTCGGCAGCACTGCGGAGCCGGTTGGCGGGGGTCCCCGTGGGCGGGCCTGGGGGCAGGGCCCGGGTCGCAGACCCCCGGAGCTGCCCCATCCTCTCCTCGCGCTCGTGCTCTCGCCGCTCCCGGTCCACGTCCTCGGGATTCCGGGCTGCACCCTGTGGGGAGGCAAGAGGAGGCCTGGTCAGCCCTGCAAGGTCAGGGTGCTCTGGGGTCCGGCATCCCCGCAGGGCACCTTGGGGAAGGGGCATCGCAGACACCCTCTGGTCCAACCTCCTCCCCACAGCAGGAAGCCTGAGAGGCCTGGCCAGGACCCATGATCGCACAGCAAGAAAAACAGAACCACAACCTGCCCAGAAAAGAGGAAGCTGGATGTGAGAGGGGGAGGGAGGTCACTCTGCCCTGGTCTCAGAGGGCCAGTCAGGCTGGGGGGCTGATGTCCTAGCGCCCCCCTTGGCCCTCCCAACCTGGTCCCCTCCATGAACAGAGAGCCCTCGGCTCCTCGAGGCTTCCCAGCACAGCAGGGCAGGTGCTCAGAGGCCAGAGGGGGAGTTACAAGGCTGCCGAGGCCAGGCCGGGCCTCGAACCCGGCCTCCCAGCCGGGGATCTTTTCAAAGGGCTGCCTGTCCCCTACCCCTGGACCTGGCGATGGCTCCCGGCGGGTGCCGAGGGGGCCACTACCATACAGATGCTGCCTGCCTTCACAGGGCGCGCAGGGGAGCTGAGGAAGGAAGGGGTCCCGAGCCCACGGAGGAAGAAGACACCGAGCAGGCAGGCTGGGAGAGGGCTGTGAGCCCAGGGGCCCTGCCATCCAGCCACTTGCCACCCCAGCGCAGAGGACAGGGGAAGGCCCAGAGCGAGGAGCACGGCAGGGGAGCGGCATCCGGCCGCGTTACCTAGTTGGTCCTGGGGTCGTCCACAGGGAAGGGCGGGGGGCTGGCGAGAGGGGGGCCGCATCTGTGGAGGAGAGAGCTGTGGGCTGAGTTGGGGCCTGATCATGGGCTCGGGGTGCGGGCTCTTGCAAACCCCGTGTCTCCCGGGGAACTGGCCGAGAAGGCCCTACTGTCTTTGGGAGACGGGGGAGGCCCTTGCCTTTAAGCAACTCTGGGAGGTAGTGGCTGGGGATCAAAACGATCCCTGAATCCTAGTAAGGAACCGAGGCCCAGAGAGGCCTCAGGAGCTGCCTGGGGCCACACAGCTCAGGGCAGAGCTGGAGCGTGAACCAGTCCTGCTCTGCTCTCGGCACCCCCAGAGGACTGACCAGGACATTCTAGAAGCGAACATCCCGTCCTCCCACCCACAGCCTGGCCAGGCAGGCAGGCCTGGAACCACCAGGCTCCCGCTCCTGACCTCCAGTCCCCGTGCCCCCCTGGCTCCCACCCACTCATTCCAGGCTGCAGAGAGCCGCTCAGCCAGCACCACAGCGAACCGAGCGGCCAGAGCGGCAGCACCCGCTCAGGAGCCTCCTGCGGGAGGTTAGCCCTCACTCCCCGGGTGGGGACTCCGGCGATGGGCTCGGGGGCCGCAGCCCCGAGGCCGGAGGTGGGCTCCTCTCCATGTTTCCATCCGAGCCAAGTGACACCTTAAGAAACGCGTCCCAGGGAAGCCTCTGGGCTGTATTTGCCCACAAGAAAAGACGGTAAACATCCAGTCACCGCCTGCGCCGCGCGGACCGTCCTGGCAGCCGGTCGGCCTCGAACAGGGGCGAACGCAGCATCCCGGCTCCGGGTCTGCAGGCTCCAGGCCTCACCCTGGACGCCAGGGGTGGCTGCTCCCAGGCTCTCCGTCGGGGCGATCTTCCTGCTGACCAGCCTGGCCCCGTGCCCAGCTGGCACCCATCTGCTGGCGGGTGCTGCGGGCTTCCCGCAGGGGGCGCTGTGCCAGGTCCTGGCTTCCGCTGAAAGGCACGTTAGGTCCCCGGCGCGTCTGCGGGCGCCTCTGCCAGGGGGCGACGGAGCCGTTGGCTGAGCTCAGCACAGCGGTGGGTCACTAGGGGCCACTCCTCAGTCGTGGCCTTCACGCCAGAGGTCGGTGCTGGAGAAAGCCGCCTCTTCCTCTGCTCAGCTTGACTCCAGGCCCTGCTTCCAAGGGGTCCCCAGGACTGGGGGGGGGGGGGGGGGCGCGCGAGCTCTGGCCCGACGAGGCGAAATCTTGCCGGCGGACGATGCAACGGGAGGCTCTGAGGAGCCGCTAACACAACACTCCACAGTGCTCCGTGACGGGTGTGTCCACGTCGGCCTCAGACGTGGCAGCCACTAGCCAGCCCCCTGCGGCTCCTGAGAACTCGAAATGCGGCAAGTGCGACGGACGCAGGACATTTCCCGCCCGGGTTCATTTTAATCCACTAAGACGGAGCCCTCGCAGCCAGGGGCTGCCGTGCTGAAGGACAATGCAACGCCTGTGTTTGGAGCTGAACGGAGAGTCGGGCCGAGCCCCTCCCAGACCCAATGACCTCCCACATGGCGAGCGAGGTCCCACGTCCGACTCCCTGGAGGTGCCCTGAGGCGAGAAGCGCTGGCCTGGGCCCTCGGCCACACTCCCCGCTGGGAGGTCCGGGTGGAAGGAGCCCCCTGCCACCTCCGACCCTCTCCCCTGGGCCCCTGGGCCTGTGGGAACCCTGGTCTCGGCCCAGCCTCCGCCCCGCACCTTAGGGAGCAGCTCCAGGCCACTGTCTGAGGCGCAGAGAGCAGGCACAAGACCACACGCTGCCCCACCCGGAACAAGGCCTGGGTCCTGAGCGCCTGCCAGAGCGGCCGAGGCCCGTGAGCAAAGGAGAGGCAACTCAGCAAAGCGGGTGCAGGTGGGGACGTTTAATGAGCTCAGGTTCATACAGAGGCTGCTGACAGGTCTGGCGGAGGCGGCTCCTGGTGCCCAGCCCCAGGCTCTCCAGGGCCGGGACCCCCCCCCCCCCCCACCTTCCGGCTCTATCCATCAGGCCGCTGACTCATCCCCAAGAATCTCTGGGCAGGGCCTTCTCCGCCACGCCCCCCCTAATGCCCCCCTCGCCCCCCACGCCAAGGGACACCTCCTCAGGCCTGGCCCCGACGGGCTCAGGCACCTGGTGCTGTCAGAACTGGGGCCCTGGAGTCCAGACCATAGGCCAGTAGTTTTGGGGGGGCAGTTCCTCCACCTCCTCCACCTCCTGCACCGGCCTACCTGCAGGGCCCTGTGTGCCCAGGGGCGCCGGGCACCTAGAAGGGACAGAGAAAGCACAGCAGAGGCTCAGCCTCTTGTGCTCAGCCGGCCAAGTGGTAAATCTTGGAAGGGCCAGGCCTCGGGGGGTCCTTACCAGTATGTGCGTGAGTACGCGGGCCCGGCACTGGGAGGGGGGTGGGGGCAGGGCAGCGCAATAGCCTCGCTGTCACGGGGCTGAGCCTGGCTCGAGGAAGCCCCCTTTTCCAGGAGAGACGTGAAACAAGTCATACGATTTCTGATGCCAGAGCTCCAGGCACACTGACGACTCCCCCCAAACCCCCCTGCCAGGCTCTCAACAGAGGGCGACAGAGCAGCCGCCCAGCAGGGCCCAGGGGCCCGTGACCAGGAAGAGAGAGACCACACTGAAGGGGTCCAGGCTGGCCAGAGGGGCTGCGGCGAAGGCGGCCGCCTGGGCCGCGCAGAACAACAAGAGCAGGACGGTGTAGGCCGCAATCATGACGGTCGGGGGGCCCGCCAGCGCCATCCACGCCCGGCCGCGGGGGCCCAGGAGGGACCGGAGGCCCAGCCAGGTCCTCCTGGGTCTGGTGGGGGGCAGTGCCCCGCGCGGGCCCTGCTGACCGTGGCGGTACGAGCCGTCGGCATTGATGAGACAGGAGTGGGGGGAGCGCGGGGGCGCGGGGGCCCCGGTGCAGTCACTCGCACGGTCCGGCTCATAGCGCCTGTCCTTCGGGAGCCCCGCCCACCACAGGGTCACTTTGGCCTCGGGCGTCGGGGCCTTCCCCGCCCAGTCCCCCAAGCCCGCCGCGGCCTCCGGCTGACTCACGAATTTGAGCATGTTCCAGTCGAAGACGTAGTCGTAGGAGAAGCCCTGCCGGTGGAAGAGGTTGCGGAAGAGCTGGCGCAGGTACGAGTAGTCGGGCTTGTCGTCGAACCGCAGGGAGCGGCAGAAGTTGAGGTATGTGGAGAACTCGGCTGGCGGGGGGCGGGGACAGAGAGGCCACTGTGAGGCCCCGCTCCCAGGGCCCCAGCAGCTGTCCTACCCCCACCCCTACACTGTCCCTCGAGGAGGGGGCTCTCCCTACGGTGAGGGCCCCGAACCTGCCCGTGAGCAGGGCCTCTGAGGACGAGGACGGGGGACCGCGCCCCACGAAGGAGCGGCCCTTCAGTGCGCGGCGCTGCGGCCTCGTGCACAGCTGGCCACCCGCGCTGGGGCGAGGAGGTGGCAGACCAACAGCTGCCACGAGTTCCAAGGCCAGCCAATGCCCGAGGGGGCTCCCAGCGTGACCTGAGCCACAGGAAGGAGGAAGACTTCCATCCCCTCCCTGAAATGAGGGGCGAGAGGGGCCTTAGTACGAGAACAGAAAACATACACGTGGGTCCCTGGCCCAGAGCTCCTCAAAACCGTGTTACTTCCTAAGTGGTAAGCACAGTCCTTGCCCTGACCGGTGTGGCTCAGTGGATAGAGCGTCAGCCTGCAGACTGAAGGGTCCCAGGTTCGATTCCGGTCAAGGGCATGTACCTTGGTTGCAGGCACATCCCAGTGGGGGGTGTGCAGGAGGCAGCTGATCCATGTTTCTCTCTCATCGATGTTTCTAACTCTCTCTTCCTCTCCCTTCTTCTCTGTAAAAAATCAATAAAATATTTAAAAAAGAACAGTCCTTGTCCTAATATTTGGTCTCTGACCCTGTCCTAGACACGGGGCTCCTAAAACCCTGTAACTTCTTTTTTTTTAAATATATTTTATTGATTTTTCACAGAGAGGAAGAGAGAGGGATAGAGAGTTAGAAACATCGATGATAGAGAAACATCGATCAGCTGCCTCCTGCACACCTCCCTACTGGGGATGTGCCCGCAACCAAGGTACATGCACTTGACCGGAATCGAACCTGGGACCTTTCAGGTCGCAGGCCGGCGCTCTATCCACTGAGCCAAACCGGTTTCGGCTGTAACTTCTAAGTGGTAGGAGCGCTAGCAGCATCTCTTGTCCCATTGAGGTGACGCGGGGCGGGCTCCCGGTGGGGGCTGGGCCCCAGAAGGACAAGCCACGGTTAGGAGCTTGGAACTTTCAGCCCCTCCCCGCTCCCAACGTCCCTAGAGAAGGGAAAGGGCTAGAAACGGGGTTCTCTGATCGTGCCTGCGCGAGGAAGCCTTCTTGGGTTTGGAGACCTTCCAGGTGGGTGCCACACCCCAACGCCACGGGGAGGGAGGCTCCTGCACCCGGGACCCTCCCAGGTCTCGCCCTGAGCCTCTCTTCACCCGCCCGTCCCCTGCGTCCTTCATCACACCCTTCCATAAACTGCTACGTGAGTTTCCCCGAGGTCTGTGAGCCGCGCTGGCACGTCAATCAGACGCGGGGAGGGGGTCGCGGGACCCTGAGTGTGGGTGGGAAGCACAGGGGGAGTGGCCGGGGGCGTCAGTTGGTGGCAACAGTTGTGGGACTGAGCCCTCGGCCTGTGGGGTCTGACCCTACCTCCAGGGAGACAGTGTCAGGATCGAGGTAAATGGCAGGACACCCAGCTGGGGTCCCAGAGAAGTGCGTGGTGGGGGAAGAACCCCCCACATTTGGTGACCAAAGCGTCAGGCGTGGCGAGTTCGGGGAGGGAGGAGGAACGGCTCCTTTTCCCTAACGCTCAGCCCCTGGGAGGTGAGGCAGGAGCTCGGTCGGGGATGCTGAGCGCCTCACAGCCAGGCCTCCCGTCGTGCCTGAGCCACGACAGAGCTCGCGGTTCATGTTCTGGTGCCGGGGCAACGGCACCCCAGACAGGACTCTGCGGCCTCGTCTCCCCCTTGGAAAGGGCCTCAGGGGTCCCCCGGGCTACTCACAGGGGTAGCCTTTGCAGAGGACCTCGATGGGTGTGGACATCTTCTTCTCGCTGATCCGCTCGTACTTCTGGCGTTTGGTGGCGGCCTTGAGGCCCTGCCAGGGCAGGGAGCCCAGGTTGAAGTACATGAGCACGTAGCCCAGGCTCTCCAGGTCATCCCGGCGGCTTTGTTCTGCACAGAGGGGCAGGGGAGGGCAGGGAGCACCGACACATGAACACGCGTGCACCTAACATGTCCTCGCTCCTGGTCGCCGGGGCCAGGACATGCTCCGTGACTGAGGGGGAACAGCCCGCCCTGTGCACCCCGTGCCCCACCCCCTGCCCCAGCTTGCTGCAACCCTGTGACCAACAGGCCATCTCTGACTCCTCCTACAGAGGAGGAACCTGAGGCTGAGCCTTCTCAAGCCAACCTGGGCCTATTTTTTTCTGGGTGGTGGAGGGGGCTGGGGGGGGGGCCCTAGTTTTTCCAGGGCAGGCATCTATTCACTCGACAGCTAGGGCCTCCTTGCCTGGCCCACCTTGTGGACAGGGCACAAGCTGTGGCACCAGACACAGCTGGGGTCAAACCCGGCTTTGGCACGTGCTGAGCCAACAACCTTAAGCAACCCGTGTCACCGCGTGAGCCTCGTTTCCCGGCCTATAAAACAGGGGTCCTCAAACTTTTTAAACAGGGGGCCAGTTCACTGTCCTCAGACCGTTGGAGGGCCGGACTATAGTTTTAAAAAAAACAACTATGAACACATTCCTATGCACACTGCTAAGTCGGCTGCTAAACAGGACAGGCAGCGGCGGCAAAAACACCCGGCGGGCCGGATGAATGTCCTCGGCGGCCGCATGTGGCCCGCGGGCCGCAGTTTGAGGACCCCTGCTATAAAAGCTGGGGGCGAGGTCGGGCAGGAGAGCCTGCTGGGGGTGCCGCAGCTCTTCTCTGAAAGGGGCGGGCCTGGCTTTGTGGGAGTCGGGGGAACAACCAGGCTGCAGAGTGCCAGGATGTTGGCCAGCAGCTCCTGGGTGCGCGCTGGTGCGCGCCGCCCCTGGCCCTGACCACTCACCGATGCCCAGGTGGGTGTTGATGGAGGCGTAGCGGGCAGTGCCGGTTAAGTTCTTGTTTTCCCTGTAGGGGATGTGCTGGTGGGTGCGGGCGTCCCGGTACTTCTTGGCCAGGCCGAAATCGATGATGTACACCAGGTTGCCCTTCTTCCCCAGCCCCATGAGGAAGTTGTCCGGCTTGACGTCCCGGTGGATGAAGTTCTTGGAGTGGATGTACTCAATGCGGCTGATCTGGGGGACGAGAGGGGACAGCCCGTCACTCGGCAAGCACTCCACAGAGCGGCCTTCGCCACGTGCTGCGGGCCAGGCCCGGGCTGCCAAGAAGGAACAAACACACATGGCCCTGGCCCTGGGCGAGGGGAAAAGATGCTTGTAAGATGACTTCAAGAAGCAGGTCAGGGAGGGCTTCCCGGGGGAAGTGCCATGAGAACGCGGCTCCGAAGGAGGAAAGTTTGCTGGGAGTCCGAGGAGAGAGCAAGGCAGCAGGAAAGCTAAAGGCAAGATCTGGAAAGGCACCCCAGCCCACGGAAGCCGCTCCTGCCTGGCTCTGCGCCCTCCTCGGACCCGGAAGGCTGTTCTGGCGACAGGTTGAAGGGGTGGGGGGAGAGGGAACTCCAATAAAGCCTGAACTTGGCACGGGTGACTCTGTCCCCTGGCCTCCCAAGTACACCAAGTCAGGCGGACACACAGGCCCTTCTTTAAACAATTTATTAAAAAAATAAACCATAAAACCCTGAATTAGCATACATGCACACAATACGTCTCTGGCAGGCCAGTCCCGCCGGGGCCTCGGCCTTCGGTAAATCCAAGGCCTCCTCAGCGTCGCCAAGTATTTCCTAAACCTCTGACTCTATATCCTAAGAGACTGACCGCCCTCCTCGGCGCACACACATTTAGCCGAAAATCGCAGGTAATATTTTTATACATTTTTATTGATTTCAGAGAGGGAGGGAGAGAGAGAGAGAGAGAGAAACATCAATGGTGAGAAAGAATCACTGATCGGCTGCCTCCTACACGCCCCACACTGGGGATTGAGCCCACAACCTGGGCATGTGCCCTGACGGGGAATCGAATTGTGACCTCCTGGTCCATAGGTGACACTCAACCACTGAGCCACACCGGCCGGGCTATTTTTAAATATTTTGACATCCGCCCCCCCTTGAGTTTATAAAGGGCTTTAGGAACTAAGGATGCTGGGCGGTGGGTGCCCCCTCTAGTCCTGGCACTGTGAGCATCCCGCTCGACCCCATGACGACCCAGCAGAGGGGAGAGTCTCACCTGAGGGGACTGAGGCTGAGCTCACCTGCAGTCACCTCACTGGGACGGGACCTAGATCACAGGCTGTATATCAGCCGCAGGCGGAGTCCCAGGCCCCGCCCTGGAGCCCAACACAGCAGGTCGGAAGCTGAGCCCGGGCATCTGCGTTAGACACCACCTCCCCATGTTACAGCCAGCGGTTAAGGAACCAGGCCCGTGCCACGTCCCCGTTCCCGCCTCCTGCTCCGGCACCCTCCGCTGGCACCCTGTGACCACTGGCACGACGGGGAAGCGGAGGTTGGAAGGGAAAGGGCGCGCCCGGCAGGGCCCCCGGCTCCCCGGCGGCGGCGGGCGATGGACTCACCATCTGGTCGGCCAGGAGCAGCACCGTCTTGAGGCTGAACTTGCGGGAGCAGAAGTTGAAGAGGTCCTCAAGGCTGGGCCCCAGCAGCTCCATGACCATCACGTTGTAGTCGCCCTCGGCCCCACACCACTTGATGGACGGGATTCCCACTGGGGGGACAGGAAGTGGGGCTCTCAGGGGAGGTCCTTCCTGGCCCCGGACCAGCCTCCAGCCGCCCCTCCTCTCTCCACTCCACCCCGCCCTCCCCCACGCCACCCAGCCCTCCCGCCCTCCCCCATGGCCGGCCGGCCCTCACCTCCTCCCTGCATCATCTTGTAGAACTTGCTCTCGATGTGCAGCTGGGGGTGCTTCGTTTTCACACATTCCAGCTTGATGGCAACTTCTTCACCAGAAGCGATGTTGGCACCTGCCAGGGGTGTGGGAAGCAAGGGTCAGGGTCCCCCTCGGCTGGCGGGCAGCTCGACGCCAGCACCAACTGTGCCTGTGCCTGAGCCTGAGCTGGCTCGGTGCCCTGGGGGCGGCAGAGGGCTCAGCACTGTACCCGAGGGAGGGAAGCGGAGGGAGCTGTGGGGCACAGGGGGGCACCCGAGCCAGCTTGGGGGCGGGGGAGGAGAGGGCCCATTCGGAGAAACACGGGCCGTGCAGCAAGGAGTCCCGGTTCCAGGGGGGACAGGCGGGGCTACAAAAGGCTCACAGACCACGTAAGGGGAGCCTTATCCTGGAGGGTGGGGGCCACTGGGCCGGAGAGGTGAGGCCAGTGGGGTACCAGGCTGTGGAGGAGAATGGGGGGGGGGGGCTGGCTCCATCTCCCCAGCTGTGGTAATGGGTGGGCCGTGCGGAGGGGCTGGGGCCGGGCTGAGAGGCAGGCAGGCTCCCTGTCGGGCCAGCCGGGACCACAGCTGCTGTAACTAACACTGTGGTGTCAGCACACAGACAGACAAAGCAGAAAGCCTACAGGGCACGGCCACTGGGAGAATTCCGGAGGATCAGGCTGGCACCCCAAAGCAGGGGAAAGGATGGGGCTGCAATAAACATCCTGGCACACCTGGCTAGCCACGTGACAAAGTCACCCCAGCTCACGGCACATTCCAGGAGGAAGCCCAAGTGAACCAAAAGTTTCTATTAAAAAAGAAAAAAAAAAAGAAAAAAAAAGGTGGGGTGGCCCAGCCAGTGTGGCTCAGTGGTTGAGTGTCAACCTATGAACCAGGAGGTCACGGTTCAATTCCAGTCAAGGCCACATGGCCGGGATTTGGGTTCAACCCCCAGCAGGGGGCGTGCAGGAGGCAGCCAATCAATGATTCTCTCTCATCAATGATGTTTCCATCTTTCTCCCTCTCCCTTCCTCTCTGAAATCAATAAATATATATAAAAGCAGGCTAGAATGCGTCAATCAGGAAAAAGGGGGACGTGTAATACTTTCAACAGTAAACGCCCTGACTGGTTTGGCTCAGTGGGTAGAGTGTCGGCCTGTG
Organism: Eptesicus fuscus; assembly: GCF_027574615.1. Taxonomy (NCBI): domain Eukaryota; kingdom Metazoa; phylum Chordata; class Mammalia; order Chiroptera; family Vespertilionidae; genus Eptesicus; species Eptesicus fuscus. The sequence continues at coordinate 101,540,310 of NC_072479.1, forward strand.
GACTGAAGGGTCCCAGGTTCGATTCCAGTCAAGGGCAGGTACCTTGGTTGCGGGCACATCCCCAGTGGGGGGTGTGCAGGAGGCAGCTGATTGATGTTTCTCTCTCATCGATGTTTCTAACTCTCTATCCCTCTCCCTTCCTCTCTGTAAAAGATCAATAAAATATATTTTAAAAAAAAATTGATGAAAAAGAGAAGCTTCTGAATAAACTTATTTTATATAAAAAAAAACAGTGAAGACTTAATTTTTTTTAAAAAAAGCATATCCTAGGATGACGATAAATAAATACACATACATAAAATTTTAAAAGCCAGGGTGTAAGTTGGCCCAGCCACTTTGGAACCAGGCTGGCATTTACCTAGTAAAGTGAAACACACATGACCAAGCGAGCCAACTCCCAAGTGCATGCTCTTCAGAAACATGAGCACCAGGAGGGCAGGACAAGAATGAACACAGCAATGACCACCCAAATGCCCAGCAGCTGGAGAACGGCTAAACGGCGATGCAGTCATCCAGAGGAGATGGCGCTGCAGGCATCTTGGCACCGGGAACCAGAGAGCAAGGAGGCTCCGTTCACAGTGCCAGAGGCGCCCACAACCCAAGTGGCCACGGACGGACGCGCGGATAAAAAGCATGTGTCTACACATGCAGTGGACTATTACTCAGCCATAAAAGGGAATGACGTACTGACACATGCCACATCAATGAACCTTAAAAACATGTTACGTGAGTAAGCCAGACACAAAAGGACAAAATACTGTAAGGTTCCATCATACGAAATATCCCGAATAGGTAAGTCCCTGGAGAAAGTAGATTGGTGGATGCCAGGGGCGGGGGAAGGGGACATGGGGAGTACACCTGTTTAATGGGCATGGGGGTTCCTTTTGGGGCGATACAAACGTATCAGAACCGGGTTGCACAACACTGGGAATGTATCAGTTGCCACTGAATTGTGTCCTTTAAAAGCGGTTACTTTTGCTCTGCCTCCGTTGGTTGGAGCCTCCTCCCATACACCAAAAGGTTGTCAGGTCAGAGTGCATATGGGAGGCAACCAACAGATGCTTCTCTCTTATATCAATGTTCGCCCCCCCCCCCCCCATCAATAAACATATCCTCCGGGGAGGTTACTTTTATGTCATGTGACTCTCACCTCAATTATTTTTTAAAAGGAGGAAGGGAGAGACAAGAAGGCAAGCACATTTTATCTGTCTCAATTTCAAAAAAACACAACACCAAGTGAGCATCAACCTACAAACCAGGAAACCATGGTTCAATTCCTGGTCAGGGGCATGTGCCCAGGTTGTGGGCTCGATCCCTAGTGTGGGGCGTGCAGGAGGCAGCCGATTAATGATTCTCTCATCACTGATGTGTGTATCATCATCTCTCTCTCTCTCTCTTCCTCGCTGAAATCAATTTAAAAATATTTTTAAAAATGTCAACAGCGGTCACCTCTGTGAGGGGAGAGGGGAGGACGGGTGGAAGGGGTGCCGGGGTCTTCACCAGGGGAGGCAGGTCCTCCTCCAACGGGGTGGTGGGAAGGGTGCCTGACGCCGTGCACATATTGTACACGTAGTCTTCTGTATTTACCCAAAATTTAATTAAAAATTCAAAGCAATGCGGGGGGAAGAAATGTTAGAAGGGGGAAGTGCCTTCTTTTTTTAAACCTCACCTGAGGCTATGCTTTTACTGATTTTTTTAGAGAGAGATAAACATCAATGTGAGAAACATCAATTGGCTGCCCCCCATACATGTCCTGACAAGGGACAGCTCATAACCTGGTGGGTCCCCAGACCGGGAATCCAACCTGCAACCTTTTGGTGCACGGGACGACGCTCAACCAATGAAGCCTCCCAGCCAGGGCAGGAGAATTGTCTTTTAATTTGGGGCTAGGCAAGGCTTTTTGTCCCTGACTTAAAATCCGGAACCCATTAGAAAGAAAAAAAAAGTGGCTTCCTCACCTCCAAAAAAGGAATCCCTTCTCCGTGGCAAAAATCCAGAAACAAAGTCCTAAGAAACACACACACTCGCAACCCTTCTCAGTGGCGAAGAGCGAACATTACGTGGCTAATCTATATAATAAAAGGGTAATATGCTAATTAGACCGGACGGCCTTCCAGACGTCCTTCCTGATGAAGCCGGGGCTGGAGGGAAGCCAGCCCAGGTCCTGGGTGCCTGCGGGTGTGGCCCAAGGGAAGCAGCCCAGGTCCCGGGTGCCAGAGGGAAGCTGGCAGCCAGGGGAAGGAAGGCCTACTCTTGCACGAATTTTCGTGCATTGGGCCTCTAGGATAGTATAACCAGCTCCGAGAGATCAGTAGGAAAAAGAGCAAAGACTCAATAGCAAATAGGGTAAAGGATCGGAACAGACACTCCACAGAGAAAGAAATCATTAATGTAAAAACGGCTTACTCATATGAAAAGATGTCCTATCTACCTCCTTGTAAGAAAAACACAAATGAAAATGCTCCTAAGACCATTTTCCCCCTACAGTTGGCAAAAGCCTCACCAGAAGTCGACAGGATGCCCGCTGTGAGGCTGTGGGCAGTGGGCACTCCCGCCCGGGGGTCCAGGCGAACCGCAGATCCCTGTAGGGGGCGATCTGCCACCACCCAGCTCCCACTTTGGAGATTACTGGTCACCCTTGCCCGGTGCAATAGGAGGCCCGGACCAGGCTGTCCACTGTCGGCCGTTTGTGATAGCAAAAGCCTGGAAACGGCTGAAATGCCCATCCCTCTGGGGCCCGGTTATGTAAAGAATGGGCCATCCACAACGCGGACTACAATGGAGAAAGAATGAGGAAGCTCTCTCTGTGCAGAAGTAGAAAGATCTCAAAGATACAGGAAGTGAAAAAGCAAAGCACAGAACACTATGTATCCTATGCTCTCTTTTCAGTACAAAAAAAAAAAAGCAAGGAAATAATATGTGTCTATGTTTGGTTGTATCTATATAAAGAAACACTGAAAAAAACATGAGAGCCAGGGAAGACACTGCACTGGATACTCTGTTACGCGCTATCATTTTTTCCTGCACCTCTGTGAGGATGTAACTCACATGCTATACAATTACTCCTTTGAAGTGTACAATTCAGTGGTTTTTAGAAGGTTCACAAGATTGTGCAACCAACCCCACCGTCAATTTTAGAACATTTTCATCATCCCCAAAACACTCTTACCCCTGAGTGCCATCTCCCCACCCCCCAGCTCTAGGCAACCTCTAATTACCGCCCTGTCTCCAGGGACGGCCTCTTCGGGACATTTCTCAGAAATGGAATCATACAACATGTGGCCTTTTGGGACTGGCTCCTTTCACGGCGCGTGCTTTTGTGTCTTAGCTTTTGGGTTTGTGTGTTTTGATTTTTGAGCCACATAAAATGAAATTAAAATTAAAAAAATAAACAGATTACTAAGTCCATGAGCCATGGGAGAGAAAGTGCCTTGCAAACCATAAAGTGCTTTTGACACATCAACATTCACCGCTGGGGGAGTTGCTCACACACGTTTCCGGGGATGGTGAGGATGTGGCAGGGAGCGGAGCTGGGCTCGGTGCCGTCCACCAGGCCGGCCATGCCCTCTCCCCGCCCGCACAAGGGCAGGAGAGCACAGCCGTTAAGAGTGTGGGCTCCAGCGCTGGCCGGTTTGGCTCAGTGGTTAGAGTGTCGGCCCTGGGGCCGAAGGGTAGCAGGTTCAATGACGGTCAAGGGCACGTACCTGGGTTGCAGGCTTGATCCCTGGGCCCTGGACCCTTGTGGGAGGCAACCAATAGATGTGTTTCTCTCACATTGATGTTTCTCTCTCTGTCTCTCTCCCTCCCTTCCACTCTCTCTAAAAAAAAAAAAAAAAAAAAAAAAAAATCAGCCGAAACCGGTTTGGCTCAGTCGATAGAGCGTCGGCCTGCAGACTGAAAGATCCCGGGTTCGATTCCGGTCAAGGGCATGTACCTTGGTTGAGAGCACATCCCCAGTAGGGGGCATGCAGGAAGCAGCTGATCGATGTTTCTCTCTCATCTATGTTTCTAACTCTCTATCCCTCTCCCTTCCTCTCTGTAAGAAATCAATAAATATATATATATTTTTTAAATCAATGGAAAGAATACCCTCAGGTGAGAATTAACAACAGTGCGGGCTCCAAGCCCAAACCCTGATTCTGCCACTTCCTAACCAGGGGACCCTGGCACAACGCTTTACCCCTCTGCGCCCCAGGCATCCCAGCTGTAAACTAGGGGTGACAGTGCCTAGCTCATTATGGCTTTTGAGGTGCCCGCAGCCTTAGCTGCGTGCCTGGCACACTGTAAAGTGCTCGAGGAACATGGGGTGTGGTGACCAGGACCAACCCCTGGGCTTCAGAGATGAGCCTGAGATGCCCTGACCACGTGTGGGACACGGAAGGAAAGAAGGAGGGAACAGGCATTCGGTGGGGAAAGGAGAGCGTCCCTGGGCAGAAGGCTGCAGGGGTCCCGATGCCTGGTCAGGGCTGTGCTGGACAGCGACCACAGCACGTGCAAAGGCCGGACAGGAGGGGGTGCAGAACCCTGAACTGCAGCTGAGGATGACAATGAACGAGGAGAGCAGGGCAGAGATCAGGTCTCAGTGCCCAGCATAGACCCTGGCCGTGAGCCTGAGACTCCAGGAGCCAAGTACAGGTGGCTGCTCACAGGGTCTCTCGGCCTCCGAGCGACTGACAGCCTTTGTCCTGAGCACAGGAGGGTGTCCAGCAGCACCCCTGGCCTCTACCCACCAGGGACAGTCGTGCCCCCTTCCTTGAGAACAACATTCACCATGTCCCCAGACTTTGTCAAATGTCCCCCATTGACAAATCCCCTTCTCCCCTCATTGAGAGCCAGGAGTGTGAGGACTGGGGAGGACCCGAGGGACCCCAGGCTGCTGCCCTTGTCCAGAGAGAGCTGACCGCGGCCCCACCCAGGCGGGGGCAGGGCCTCCAGCAGGGAGGAGAGGTGCGGGGAGAGTGCCCGCCCCCGAGGTGGGGAGGTGGAGGGAGGAGCCCTTTAAGCCTCTGAACTCTTGCAGCATCCTGCAAGCACCACTGCTTGCAGAAACAGATGCCAAAGGTCAATGACTAAACGCCACAACTTCTCCGGGACGGGGTCCAACTGTTAGGCAATCTTCCGACCCCACCACGTGCTGGAAACCTGTCCCAGCTGCTTCCCCCAGGGTCCCACCCCTGGACCCGTGTGCTGCCTCCATGTTCTATCTGGACGCTGCCAATGTTTTCTCCATCTCCCTTAATTCTCACCACTGCTGAGCTGAGGCTCAGAGAGCTTAACTAACTGGCCTGAGGTCACACAGAACTGGTCGCAGCAGAGCCAGGATTTGAAGCTAAGCCCCAAGCCCGGCTGGTGTGGCTCAGTGGCTGAGCGTCGATCTGCGAACCAGGAGGTCATGGGTGGATTCCTGGTCAGGGCACATGCCCAGGTGGCAGGCTCGATCCTCAGGGGGGTGTACAGGAGCAAGCTGATTGACGATTCTCATCGCTGATGTTTCTCTCCCTCTCCCTCCCACCCCCTCTCCCTCTCTCTGAAATCAATGAAACTGAGCCCCAAAGCCCCTGCTTTGTTCTCTATTCCAATTCCCTAGCACCGCATTCATTCACACAACACACACATACCGAGCCCCGGACCGGCGAGGCAGGCCTGCCTGCAGCTCAGCTCACCTGTGGGAGGAGCCGAGGCTAACTGTGGCCGAGTAAAAGGTGCCGGGGAGGGGCGACAGGTGCCGCCCGCTGGAAACAGGGGCTTCTGGGGCGGCGGCGGGGGGCAGTCTGATCTGGAAAACAAACTTGGTCACGGGGAAGGGCTTGGCCCTGGCCAGCGCTAGAGGGTCTGGAAGTTCTAGCTGGGAGGGCTGCCTCACTCTGGGGCTTGCTCGGACACCCACACAGACACACGGACACAATCAGGAGCCGACTGGACCAGAGGGCGAAGGGCCTCCATAACCACCTGGTGGGAGCACCATGCCCTCCCCACTGGGAACCAAGGGCCAGAGACTAAAACACGCCGCGCTCCCAAGGGCACATGGCCAGTGGTTGGCAGAGTGGGCACGGGCTGGGCCAGCTCTGGACCCCATGAGCCAACCTGAGGCCTAACAAAGCCGGCCCCACTCTCCCGCTGTCCCCTTACGATGGTGCCGGGCGTGGGGGAAACGGACCGGACCGAAGAGGGGCTGGGGCCTCGCAGCCGCATCCACAAGGTGTCCGTTCGCCTTCGGGGGATCCTGGGAAGCAGGGCCTGGAGGCCGCGCCCAGCCCCACCTGCAGAGGCCATCTGGAGTCAGGCCCTGGCACTGGCCTTGGCGGCAAGAGTGTGGCCAGAGCTTTGAACAAAGGGAGCCAGCAAGGCCAGCCGGGAGGCCCTACAATCACCACTGTCCTCACGCCCGCAAGACAGGGGCCCAGAAGGAGGTGGCAGGACACGGTGTCAGAATGGGGCCCCCATGTACCCGGCGAAGACCGGACAGCCAGGGAGAAGGGGCTCCCTCCCTCCCCCTTGGCCCAAGAAGACCCAAGAGGACAGTAGCAAATTCCAACGAAGAGCGAGGGTTGGGGGACACACGAAAAAGCACTACTGCTGGGCCGAGCGTGTGCAGGTGCTTCGCACGCTGTGACCGAGCTCATTACTTCTCACCGCTTTGGAGGCCTACACCCATTTTACAGATGGGAAAGCCAAGGCTGGCAGAGGTCATCGCTTGCTCAAGGGCACACAGCCAGTAAAAGAAATGCCAGCACCCAAACCCTGGTAGGGTTTACTCCACAGCCTGTACAGCAGGAGGAAACCTGGCCCCAGGGTTTAAAATGAACTAGGTGAAACACAAAAAAATAAAAAGAAATAAAATGAACTAGATGACTACTAGACAAACAGCAAGTCCTGCCCCCAGGCTGGTCCTGCATGTGGACCAGGAGTACTGGCTTTCTGAGTGACCCTGGCCTGCCCCTCCCCCTCTCTGGGCCTCAGTTTCCCTTCGAGAAAAAGAAGGCTCTGGACCGGGGGCTGTCCAGGAGCAGGTGTGCGTCTGTGCCAAAAGCTGCCTCTCTGTGCCCTTTGCCCTCAAGCCAGCGGTTCCAGGCTTCAGTCCGGAGCCCCAGAGCCGTGGTTGGTAAGAGGGTCCTTTACACCTAGCCCAATTTCACAAACAGTAAGGGTATGGGTACCCCCTTTCACAGGTGAGAATGCTGAGGCTCAGAGGGAGAAAGTCACACAACACATGAGGAGGAGACTGGGGACCTGAACCTGGACCTGCCCCCAAGTCCCAACCCCCTGCTCCCGGGCTACGTGAGGCCGCTTCCTATGCCTGCGTCCGTGCCAGCCACTTCCTCCTCCTCCATCCGAGAAGCTCCACGGAACACCCTCTCTGGGCAAACCACATGCTGGGCTCTAGGGACGGAGGGTGGAAGCAAACCAATGCCGCCTGCCTGGAGGAGCGTGGCATCAGAGAAAACCCTTAAATGACTGCGCCCTGCACTGCGCCTTCCTCCCCTCTGCGCCCAGCAGTGCTCAGCGGAGGGTAAGCTACGAGGCGATCGGCAGTGACCATGACGTCCGGCTGGCACTTCAGTTTACGATGCTTCCCCGTGCCACGCGTCACGCCCTTCTGCCTCCTGACAGCCCTCGGTCAGCCAGGCGGCAGCATCACACACTCTTTCCAGATGGGGACACCAGCCCCGCGCAGCCGCGCAAAGCAGGCCTGGCGGCGCCCGCGCTGTCTGATGTCTCCCTCCCACGTTCTGTCTCCCGCGCTCCGTCCCTCAGGGGGGGGCTGGGCGTAACGGCACCGTGGGGGCCACTCAGCCACGATGCTCCTGCTTCTCCGTGTGGGAATGGGGACAGCGCAGTGCCATCGCTAGAACTGCTGTGACCGATCGCACTGTTCAGCAGGAAGCATGCGCCGAGGCCGCGTGCCCTCCCCCTCCCCGTCCCCTCTGACAGGCAGGGGAGGCTCCCTGGTTAGCAGACTTCATACCCAAGAGGCGGGGACCGCCTCACCCCCCGCTCTGAATCCAAGAGCCCAGCACACTGCCTGGCCGCTCTCCTCCTCTCCCAAGGACGCGGACGGAGCGAGGAGACACAGGCGCTGGCCGCCTGCTCTAGCAGCTCCAGTTCACAGTGACCCACACAGCACCCCCTCTGCAAACAGCCGCCGTCGCCGCCAGGAGGGCCCCGACTCCAGACCGGGCGGCTGGGAAGTGGCTTCTGAAGGCACGCGCCTCTGCCTCTTTACTCCTGGGCGAGGGCCGGGCCAGATGTCCGTGATGTGTTTAAAACAACAAAACGAGAGCAAACTCAGACTTCCAGCAGGAAGCACATCCGGAGAGAGGGAGCCTAAAAGCAACGACCCCTGCCCCCGCCCCAGGCTAGTGGGGAGCCTGCGTCATTCCCAAGCCTGCCTGCGCCGAATCCGGAGGCCGGACCCCAGGGAGGGGCCTCGCCGGAGCCAGCAGGAGCCCAGGCCTCTCTGTCCACCACGTTCTCCTCCCAGGAGACAAGGCGCGGGTGCTCATCCAGCCTGGCCTTTCCCACGCCCGCTCGAGGCCCAGGGCACCCACAGCTGGGAGCAGAGCTGAAAGCACCCTTCTCTGCCCAGCCTGCCTCACCCAACCTGCTGCTGCCAACCCCACCTGGGGTGGCCCCAGGGACAAGTGACTAAAACATGCTGCCCCAGAACCAAGTTCCGACTTCAGAGCCTCAAATCCCGGCATCTTCCCTCCTCCGCGTCCCCACAGTTGTCGGGGGGCCCCAGAGCCGCGGAGCTGGAGCCGGGGACACTTACCCAGGTAGATATCTCCGAAGGACCCGCTCCCGATCTTCCGGCCCAGGCGGTACTTATTCCCCACACGGAGCTCCATGGTTCGCTCTCACTGCGGAGGGAAGCAGAAACACGGGGCTCAGCGGAGCAGGCAAAGCCCCGGGAACTGGGAGAGCAGCCTTCTCCCTCCCACCCCCTGGGAAGGCGATCTGGCCTCGCCTGGCCTGAGGACAGCCAGGTGTCGGGTGGCCCGAGAGCCTCCAGGTGTGGGCAACGGCCGAGGCCGGCTTAGCAGAGGTGTCAGCTGGGCCAGGCAAAAGGTGGAATTGGAGACAAGGCCCGGGAGCAAACTTTGGGGGACCCTCACTCAGGGACCCTCCAATTGGAGCCCCTCAGGGGCAGGCCAGTCATGAGCCAAGACCCTAAAAGGAAAGTCAAGGACAAAGGGGCTGAAGGGGCCGGGGGATGCGGGAGCTGATCGTCCAGGTGGTGCTGCCATGGCAACCACCAGCAAGTTCCAACCTCCAGGGATGGAAGAACGCTGAGCAGAGGGGTCCCTAAGCTCCTCGGTCCCTCTAGGGCTCAGAAATCACAGCTGTCCCGCCCCATCCCCACCCCAGGCTTCCAGTGCCAAGAACCAGAGGCCGGGCCTCCACAGCTGGCCTGGTGTGCCCAGAGGCCAGACCTTGCCAGTCTCCAGTGTGCCCCGCAGAAGGGACCCTTCCTCCGTGGTCTCCTTCTCGCCGCCTCACAACACCGGGGCCTCCCACACAGGCCGCTCCGCACCCGTTTCCCTGGGTGGACTGTTGGGGCCGGACTCCTTCCGGACCGGGACCCCCAGGAGGGCCTTCAAGAGGGCAACTGAACAAGTGAAGGGACCAAAGCCAGGTTTTTGGCCTCCAGTCTGAGCTTCTGTGGCTTGGGAGGTGGGGGAGGGGAGGGCAGCTGGGAGAAGGGTACGGATTCACAGCTTGTCCACATCCGGTGTCCCGACCCGGGTGTCCAAGCCTGTGGGACATCAGGGTCCCTGGTGGACACCCCCTGCTCTGGCCTGGAGCGCTTGGGGTCCTGGCGAGGGGAGGAGGAAACCCCACGGTCTGGAGGCGGTTTCTGCTGTGGGGGGAGAGGAGATGGTAGACCATGAATGAAATTGGGAGAGCAGTAGGGGACCCCTAGATCTCGCTGAGTCTACAAGAGGCCAGCGTACAAGACTATCAAGAGGGGCCTTCGGCCTGGCTGGTGTGGCCAGCTGGTTGATCACTGTCCAGTACACTGAAAGGTCGCTGGTTCAATTCCCGGTCAGGGCACATGCCCGGGTTGTGGGTTCCCTTCCAAGTTCTCTCTCACATCAATGTTTGTCTCTTGTCTCTCCCTCCCTTCCTCCCTCTCTTAAAAAAAAAAAAAAAGAGGGGCCTTGTCTGCAGCCCGGGAACGCAGACCCAGGGGGCCGTGCCCTGTCCACCCCAGCCCACAGCAGCTCGTCAGTGCATCTCCTCACTCACCGCCAACACAGGGTTCTTGCCCCCCACCTGGCGGCCTCGCACCCCCACAAACAGGACTTACTTCCTGCCAGGGCGGCAGCTGTGCCAGGCACAGAGGTTCTGCCCCTTCCCCGGGCCAAGAGCAAGCCTCCTCCAAAGCCAGACGCCCCTGGGAAGGGAGAAGGGAGACCAGCCCACAGATGGCCGGGCTGCGCTCTCCCCGGCAGAGGCAAGGTGCCAGAGCTCCTGCCCAGGAGACATCCAGCCGGCACCTGGCTCCCAGGGAGCCACCACCGGCCCTTCCCCAGTGGCCACAGGAAGCAGTCTCCGCCCCAGAGCTGGCCAAACTCGGCTCTTAACCACGGGCCTCTGCGCACACGCCCGGCCGGTCCCAGCTGAGGTGCCAGGCTGCCAGCTCACACACTCCGTCCACATCTGCAGGAAACCCACACGCCACACACCGCGCATCCACGCCGTCCGTCCTGTGTGTACACTTCCAGAAAGAAGGAAAGCAGGCAGTCACCATGAGCCCTGCTGGGGGAGGGGGTGCGGGCCTACACACACAGCCCCCCCCCCCCCCACTCCCCACGTCTGTGCTCCACCAACGCCAATTCAGAGACCACGCATGGCAGCCGGGAAAGCCGCAGGTTCGGAAAAGGAACATAAATACACCCGCATCCTATATTACATAAATACCCACGCCAGGTTATATAAATACCCGTGCCCTCCGTCTGGGTGTCTTACATAAATATACGCACATGACCCCCCAACCCTCCCCACTCACCGGGCTGCCCGCGGGGAAGGGGAGAAGAGAAGGTGCCAACCAGCCACCCTGCTCTGTGCTGGCCGCCCAGACCCCAGCCAGAGCCTGGCCTGTCCCAGCACCCCCCCCCCCCCCCCCCAGCCTCCCCTAGGAGAGGAGAAAGGATTGAGTCAGGAATGGGAGAGGCTCTCCAGTTCTGTGCTGCTTCTCCCTCGGGGGCGGGGGAGGGGGCAATAAACGAAGTATTAAAAAAAAAAGGCAGACAGGAAGACTCCAGAGTTTCAGCTAGTTACAATTAGACAACTACCAAGCGACACAACACACGGGCAGTTTTCTAACTCCCTGTCCGCCCCCCAACACCCCGGCCCCCAGCCAGGGAGGGCCCTTGTCTCTGGACCATTAAAATAAAAACTGGAGGAACATGCTAGGCAGAAGGCAAAAGAGCCCAAACACATTTGGGGGTGCAACTTAGATACCCTGACCCCCTCCCCTCTCCCCAGATCTTTCACCCCGAGGGAGGCTGCGCCCACATACGCAGGAAAACTACGGCAAAGTTGGGAGGGGGCCCACCCCACTCTGAGTTTGGGTGTGATGGAGCCTGGGAATCCTCTCTCTGGAGACACCCCGGCGCACACGGAGTTTTAGGTTCCACAGAGACTTGCAAAACATGGGCTTCTCCCAGGCAGAAATGGGAGAATCCGAGCTGATAAATAACCCCCACCCCTTTCTTTCTCTCCACAAAGGAACACAGACTCGGTGGCTGGGTGACTATACACCCCCTCAATCTCAGGGCCCCCCGGCGCCCCATCCCACCTCCGGGAGCAGCCTAGCTGACCCCCCAGGTCCGAAGCACCGAGCCAGGGGAGAAGCTGCTGATTGTCCGGCGAAACAGACAGAAGCCCAGGGTTTGACGGAGAAGCTCGAATGAACAGTATCGGGTGCCCCCAGCACCCCAGACCCGGACCCCCTCCCTCAATGTCCCCAAATCACAGCCTGGGGTGGCCGCTGAGGGGTGGCTGCGACCTTAAAGGGTCCAATCTGGGGGAGGGGGAGGCGGGCTGGACTGGGGGGCCTCTCCCCCATCCCCCCACGAGCCAGCAAAATAATAGTCACCCTCCTCCTCCTCCTCTCGGCCTCAGCGGCGCCTTTGTCCTCGCGGGCCGAGCGGGCGGCGCCCGGCTGCCCCCTCCCCCCGGTTCCCGAGTGCAGCGCGCGGGTGTCGCCCTCCCCTCCCTCTCGCGCAAAAACAAAGAGGCGGAGGGAGCCCCGTTTCCCCCCGGGTTTGCGCCCCTCCGCGAGCCCCAGGTCCCCCAATATTTACCCCGCCGGGAAGGCGCCGGTGCCGGGCCGCTGCTCGGGGGGCTGCCGCGAGCGGGAGCGGCCCGCCGGGCCGGATGCGGGAGGATTCGCGGGGCAGCCCGGCCGCCAGCCTCTCCGCCCGCCGCCTGCTCCGCTCGCCCTGGCCGGGCTCAGGCTCGGGCTCTCGCCGCCGCCGCCGCCTCCTCCTCCGGGCGCTCCAGCCCGCCGCCCCCGCCGCCGGCTCGCGCTCCCGCCCCGCGCGCGCCCGCCGGCTCCCATTGAGCCCGGGCCCGCCCGCTGATGTCATCCCCGGCTCGCCGCCGCCCCGGAGGATTTAAAGGGCCCGCGCCCTCCGCTCCCGGGGACGCTTGGGGGCCACGGCGGGAAAGCACAGCCCCCCAACCACGCGGGGAGCGCCTTGCAGGAACGAGGTCTCCCGGGTGGGGCCGGGGAGCACACACAGGCACTGACCTCCCAAAAAAACGAGGTGGGGCGGGTTGGGGAGGAGGAGGGCGCACAAAAAGCTGGGGTGTTCTAGACCCAAATCGTCTTACCCCTCCCCGGCCCCCCGCTGGGCGCTCTCTCTTACAGCACAACAGGCCCCTCCGCAGGCCCGTGGATTCACGCTTTACTGCAAAAGGAGAATGTTTAGAGAGTTGGGGTTCACTCGACTTCCGGCTCTGAGTGCTGCAGAGTCCACAGGCCCGATTGATTCTGGGGAGAAAGATTTGACAGGACAACAAGTGGGGCCGGTGTTGCTCAGTGGTTGAGCCTCGACCTATGAACCAGGAGATCACAGTTCAATCCCCAGTCAGGGCACACGCCTGGGTTGTGGGCTGGATCCCCAGTAGGGGGGATGCAGGAGGCAGCCCATCAATGATTCCCTCTCATCATTGGTGTTTCTATCTCCCTCTCCCTTCCTCTCTGAAAGCAATAAAAACATATTTTAAAAAAGAGAGAGAGATGGAAGGATTCTGACTAAAGGTCCGGAGAGGGAGCCAGGGCTCAGCTACTCTCTCCTCCCCAAGAAAAAACCAAAAGCAAGGACATTTTTCTTCTCCCTCTGCCCTCTCCCTGCAGCTCAAACTGTGATGGGCCCAGCAGATTCCTTTCCCCATTCATTTCAGCAGGGACCCCACACACTGCCTTGCACCAGCGCTTGAGTCAGGGTCCTGTGTTCTGGGCTTAGGCTTCCATATCTGCAAATCGGGAAGGACCCCTCCCTCCCCGGGGCGCTGGGAGAATTATTTAGGCTTCCTGCTGGCTTCCAGAGTAGCCATGAAAGGTTCCAGGGCAGAGTCATTAAAATAATGGTGTTTACATCGGGCCATGCAAAGCTCCACATGATGACACATCCACTCACACGCACAATTGTGACCGACACACAACACGCAGAGTGCACAGCACCCCATCCCGGAAGCGTGGTTCCTGGGAAGAGTCACTTCCGTAATAACTGCATCCTTAGAGCCCGAGGGATTTAGTCACACACTGTCCAGGCTTGTGGGAATCCCACAGGCCAGGCTGTCTGTGCGGAACAGGAAGCTGGCCCAGAGAGGGGCAGGGTTTTGCCCGGGACCACACAGCGCAGCAGGATGGCTCTGTTCTCCCCATGGTCCCTGGGAAGCTGAATCTATGATGAGCTCATTTCCAAGAGCAGGAGAGTGAGGACGAGCCTCCCAGGAGAGGTCTGCAGCAGGCAACTGGGACCCGCGCTCAGGGCCACCTTTGCCAGAACAGGGGGCAGAAGGGCGTGGGGGTGGGACACAGGTGTCACCAGCCAAGGGAGTGGGTTTTGCTCGGCCTGCCTGGTGGTTTTGGTTATTTCTTTCATTTCGTTCATTGATTCCCAATGTTTTAAAATGGAAAGATTTCATAGGACAAGTCCCTATTCCCTACTTTTCTTGAAGCTCTGGGAGAACAGGCAACTCTGGGCCCAAACGCCCAGGGTCCTGGCCACACCCTGCTGGCCGGGGCAGCAGCCGCCTTCCTTGGTGACAGCCCACGGGTCCCACCTTGTTTCCTCACAGCAGCTTGCTTTACCCACATTCATGACTCCCTTCGTCCCCTGGAGGTCCCCAGTGTGGCCCTGTCCGTTGTCGCGTTTTCATCCCAGTCTCACTGACACGACTCCTGGGCCTCCGTTTCCAGCGTCAGGGTGCCCAGGCTGGGGCCCTAGGCAGAGAGACCCTGCCACGCTGAGCCGAGGTGGAGAGCACCCCCATCCTCACCACCCCAACCTCCCGCCTGGGTCCTGCCTCCCAGTGACCGGCCCTCCCTGTCTGGACAGGACTAGCCCTTCCCCAGCACCTACTGATGCCGAGCACCAGGCACAGGGAGAGGTGGTTATCTCACGTAATCCCCTCAGACAACAGATTAAACCCTTCTCTGTTCTTTAAGGAGAGGGACCCTGAGGCTCCCAGAGTGCTTGCCCACGGGCGCACATCAACCACCAGCGGCTGCTCCCTATCATGTCACATGCTCCCCTCCGCATTCCAGAACTCGGAACCACCACCACCCTCTGGGTTGAAGATCCTGGTGGGTTCCCTGGGCCAACCAGTCTTAAGACTCACTCCTCCCTTCAAAGGCCTGCTCCTCCTCTCTCTCCTGCGGTCCCCACCCACTGTCTCCCTTGGAAAAAGCTCCTCGCCCTGGCCGGTGTGGCTCAGTGGTTGGTGCCTAGTCCTGTGCACCGGGAGCTCCTGGGTTTGAATCCTGGTGGTCAGGGCACATACCTAGGTTGCAGGTTCGGTTTGATCCCCAGTCGCCAACTGATATTTCTCTCTCGCAAAGATGTTTCTCTCTCTCTTCCTCCCTCTCTAAAAAATCAATTTTAAAAAATTTTTTAAAACCTCCCCAAACCCCTCCCCTAATTAGCTGTGCTGTGGACCCAAGTTATCCTCCCTCCTACTTCCCTCAAAGACCAAAGATCCTTCCCAAGAGCTTTGCAGCTCAGCTCTAAGGAGACACAAAAGCCAGCTGAGGAATTAACACGGCTCCAAAGACAAAGAAACCTCCCTTACTGAGCTCCAGCAGCCTCCGTGCCTGGCTCCTCTCCAGGAGGGATTCTCAGTGATCCCTTCTGGCAATCCACTCAGGGGTGTAGCCAGCTTGAGTCCCCCTGGCCCCCACCCTACACACCCACCCACCAGCCAGAAGAGGCAAGCAGGCCTGGAGCCAGAGGTGCCAGTGAAGTCCCAGCTCCCTGTGGGCCCCACCCTGGGGTTCAGCTGCTCTGCACGGGGCCAGGAGTGGCAGTCCCTCAGCACCTTTACTGTCTGAAATGCATACCCGATTCTTGCCCTGGCTGGTTAGCTCAGTGGGTAAAACATCGGCCCATGGACTGAAGGGTCCCAGGTTCGATTCCGGTTAGGAACATGTACCTTGGTTGCAGGTTCCCTGGCCCTGGTCAGGGTGCATCCAGGAGGCAACCAATCGATGTTTTTCTCTGTCTCTCCCTCTCCCTTCCACCTTCTCTTTATTTTTTTAAAATATATTTTATTGATTTTTTACAGAAAGGAAGGGAGAGGGATAGAGAGGGATAGAGAGGTAGGAACATCGATGAGAGAGAAAGATCAATCATCTGCCTCCTGCACATCCCCCACTGGGGATGTGCCCGCAACAAAGGTACATGCCCTTGACCAGAATCGAACCTGGGACCCTTGAGTCCGCAGGCCGACGCTCTACCTACTGAGCCAAACCAGCTAGGGCCCACCGTCTCTTAAAAAAAAAAAAAATCACCCTGACCAGTTTGGCTCAGTGGATAGAGCGTTGGCCTTCGGACTCAAGGGTCCCAGGTTCGATTCTGGTCAAGGGCATGTACCTTGGTTGCAGGCACATCCCCAGTGGGGGGTGCATAGGAGGCAGCTGATCGATGTTTCTCTCTCATCGATGTTTCTGGCTCTCTATCCCTCTTCCTCTCTGTAAAAAATCAATAAAATATATTTAAAAAATAAATCAATGAAAAAATATCCTTGGGGGAGGATTAACAAAATAAATAAGTAAATAAAAATATATACCAGATTCCTTGGCACCCAGAGCACTGGGCCTTGAGGACAGCCCGGGAATTGCTCTACGATAATAAGGATATCACCGCTGCAGCCAGTGATGGGAGGAAGATTTCAGTCCTCCCAAAGGGATCTGCAACCCGAGTCCCAGCTGTGGGCCCCGGCGTTTAGCATGTTCCTACCCATCAGGTCCTACACAATCCATCCCGAGGAGTCCTCCAGCCTCGGCCTGAGCCCTGGCTGTTCCCACTGCCTGGAATGCTTTTCCCTCAGACTCCTCATGCTCGTTCCCTCCTCTCCCTCAGGTCTGACTCTCAAGTCACCTTCATGGAGAAGCCCGCAAGGGCTCTGCCTCTCCCTTCTCTGCCGTATTTTTCCCTGGCACTTACCACACTAACATGTTCTATGTGGTACTCATTTGATTTGATTTTTGGGGGGGCGGGGAGCAGGTCTGAGTCTCCCACTAGAAAATAAGTTGCATGAAGGCAGGGAGTCATGCTATCTGGGGCACCACAGTCACCAGCATCAAGGACAGTGTCTGGCACATAGGCGGAACTCGGCAAATATTTGCCGAGAGAGCGAATGCATGAAATGTGAAGGGGCTTCTCCCCTCTCTCGGATAAGACATTAAGAGCTATCATTTTATTGAGCACCTACTGTGTGCCAGGCCCTCTGCATTAACTCCTTCCACCCTCACATCCACCCTCAGCGGAGACAGTGGCCTGGCAGACCACCCCTTAACCATGTCACCCAGCAAGTGGAGGAGAACACAGTTCTAGACAAGCCCCCACCCCCTTCCACCAGACTCCTGGGCCCCTCCGCTAGAGAAGCAATTCTGGGTCCTTGTCCAGAGCCACAAGGGCCCGTGAGGCTCCTTCACGCCACCTCCACCATTTCACAGGCAGGGGGCCTGAGGCCAGGGGGCCTTGCTCAAGGTCACAGCGGGAGCCCGAGGCGGGAGCCCACAGTGGTGAAGAAGCTGCCTTCAGCCCTAGCTGGCTTGGCTCAGTGGATAGAGCGTTGGCCTGCGGAAGGAAGAGTTCCGGGTTCGATTCCGGTCAGGGGCATGTGCCCAGGTTGTGAGCTCAATCGGGAGGCAGCCGATCAATGATTCTCATCATTGCTGTTTCTCTTTCTCTCTCTCCCCCCCTCTCCCTTTCTCTCTGAAATCAAGAAATGTCCTAATAAATAAAAGGGTAATATGCAAATTAGCCATCACTCCATCACAAAGATGACGGTGCCCAGTCCTCTCAGCCCCGCCAGAGTCCCCCAGTCCCGGGGGGTGGTGGCCACTGAGACCAGGCAGCGTGAGCAGCCTGGCGGAATGCATTCCGCGCCCAGCCGCGGATGGGCCTCTGGGCCGCGGGCACGGAGCGGCCAGGCCCCGCAGAGAGCTACTGGCGCACAGATTCGTGGGCAGGGCTACGTGTGTGTGTGTGCGCGCGCGTGTGTGTGTGTGTGTGCATTTAAAGAAGCTGCCTTCAAATGCTGACTGCCATGTTTAACTGTGTGACCTTAGGAATGTTCCTGAAACTCTCAGAGCCTCAATTGTAAATGGGGCTAATACAGATGACCATCCACAAAACTACGTGGCCTGGAAGAAGCCGGAGCAAGAGCAAGAAGTTGACACTATCCCTATTCTGAGGAGCAGACGAGTGACATCTGGGCCGCCCCCGCCCCCTTCTAGCATCACAGTCTTCGTCTCCAGCTTCTTCCTTTCCCGCTTTCCCTGCCCCTGGAGGGCCCCCCCCCCCCAGCCCCTTCGAGGTGAGTGGGGTGAAGGCATACAGACCTATGTGGCCCGGGGGAGCCACTGGCCTTGCCCACCCTCTGCTTTTCCCCGTGGTCTTGGCTCTAGGAGGCCCCTGCAGACATTTCTCTGGGGTCTTCCCTCTTCCTCTTCTCACTGGCTCTGCTCTGAGAGGTGTTCCCAGACCTGCCAGCCTGAAGATGCTGCCCTGTGCACCCTCCTTGCCCAGCGAGGCCTCAGCTCTGTGCCCCTAGACCCTTCCACGACGTCCCCCCCCCACCTCTGCCTGCAAGGCCATTCCCCAGCAGTGGTCCTCCCTCGTCCTCCATCTTCAGCAGAGACGCAGCAGGGCAGGGGAGCGGGAGGCCTGGCCTGGGGCCAGAGGAGCGCCAGCTCAGCCACCGCGTTTCCGAGGGAACTAGGAGAACCACAGCCCGCTTTGGGGGGCTGGACAAGGAGCCCTCCACAGCTCTTCCGTCAGTCTCCCTGTCTGTAAACTAAGGGCTGCCCTGGCCGGGGAAGGCCTATACGTTCCACATCTGGGGTACTCTGTTGAGAAAGATCCGGAGATCACACACATCTGGGCTCAGTGGGAAAGGGTCCTCCCTCCCCCGCTCACCCCCATATTCAGAACGTGTGCACTTCCCATCCGCTCGGCCTCCCAGCTGTATTTCGAACCAGACACCTCTCATGTGTGTATCTTTCACTTGGATACCACAGAGGTCTGCTGGTTGGTGAGATCACACCCCACGGCTCCCTCTGGCCTCAGTGTGAAGTCCATGTTCTCTCCCACCTGCCTCTCAGACCTCATCTCGAACCTGGCTTCCTCCCAGTCTTCTCCCACTTCATCATACCCCAGGGCCTTTGCACTTGCTGCTCCTTGTGCCTGGAATTACCTCCCCTCAGTTCTTCAGAGGCCACACACAGTGAGTGCCACACACGGATCCACGTAACCTGGGGCAGTGGAGGCACCAAGGGGTGGCAAGCCAACCCTCATGGTTCAAGTCACAACTCAAAAGTCACCTCATCACAGAGGCCTTCCCTGACCACACAATCTTCCTTCCTTCCTTCCTTCCTTCCTTCCTTCCTTCCTTCCTTCCTTCCTTCTTTCCTTCATTTTGAGAGAAAGGGAGAGAGGGAGAGAGATAGAAGAGAGAGATAGAGAGATGGAAGTTTGTGGTCCCACCTATCTATGAATTCACTGGTAGATTCTTGTATGAGCCCTGTCTGGGGATCAAACCCACAACCCTGTGGTATCAGGGATGATGCTCTAACCAAGTTACCGGACGAGGGCGGACCACATCATCTTTTTATGTTTTCAGTTAATCCTCACCAGAGGATGTTTTTCCCATTGATTTTTTTTTAGAGAGAGTGGAAGGATTAGAGGGAATGGGGGGAGGGAGGGAAACACCAAGTGGTTGCCTCCCACACCCGCCCTGACCAGGGCCAGGATTGAACCTGCAACTGAGGTATGTGCCCTTGATGGGGAATCAAACCCAGGACCCTTTAGTGTGTGGGCCGATGCTCCAACCACTTAGCTACACAGGCCAGAGCTGACCACACGATCTTAAGTGGCCCCCTGCCCCTCGGTTCCCTGTGGCTGGGTTTGCCTGCCCTATTTTCTTTATGGCACTTATTATAGGCTGAAAACATTAACTTGTGGGTTGTTGGGTGTTTTTTTTTTTTTTTCATGCCCTTCATAAGCTCCAAGAGAAAGAAACCCTCCTATAAGTGCTCCTGTGGGTGTCCAATTGGTAATGGGTGCCCCAGAATAATTGTGCAATTAACGAATTCTGCCTCAGGTGTGTGACCATGCGGGTGGGGTCAGGGCTTGGCACTTTCAGTCCCTCAGGGACAGGCCTGTGGCTCCTCCCCACCCCACCACTGGGTCTCACAGTGGGCCCCCTGCTGGGCACAACCTCCCTGTTTATACCACTGCCAACTCTCTAAAACTCGCTCCTTCCATCCTGTGGGAATTCGAGGAATGCCATTCCCAGGACACAACCACTAATTAGCTAGGCCCCGGAATTAAGGCGATTGCCACGGCTAATAATCCCAATTCCCACAACACTTCTCAACGCAGCCCAGCTGGGGCAATTCATCACCTCCTCGCCACGTCACGTGTCTGTCCACAAACATCTCCTGATGCCAGCTCCTTAGGGGCCTGAGCGGTCCCCCAGGGCCCTGCCTGCCAGGAGGTGAGGAGCCACGGGGGAAGCTGAGCATGCGCACACACACACACACAGAGATGGACTAGCGATGCTAAAGAGAACATGCCAGGCAGTGAGTGCCGCACACAGACCCACGGAACCTGGGGCAGTGGAGGCACCAAGGGGTGGCAAGCCAACCCTCTCCCCCTCCCCCAGGGTATTCCATGAGGTGCATAACCAGGGTCTTCTTTTTAAAAAATATTTATTGATTTCAGAGAGGAAGGAGAGGGAGAGAGATAGAAATATCAATGAGAGAGAGAATCATTGATCGGCACACCCCATACTGGGGATCAAGCCCGAAACCTGGGCATCTGCCCTGACCAGGAATCGAACCGTAACCTCCTGGTTCATAGGTTGACGCTCAACCACTGAGCCATGCTGGCTGGGCTAACCAAGGTCTTCTTAAACCTTACACAAATACACGATCCGGACAGGTCCCTTATTATTATAAGATAATAATATATTATCTTATTTTTTTTTTATTGAGTTCAGAGAGGAAGGGAGAGGGAGAGAGAAATAGAAACATCAATGATGAGAGAGAATCATGGATCAGCTGCCTCCTGCATGCCCCTCCACTGGGGATCAAGCCTATAACCTGGGCATGTGCCCTGAACCAAGACCTCTTGGGTCATAGGTCGATGCTCAACCACTGAACCACACTGGCCGGGCCCCCAAGCCCCTGCTAGAGAGAAATTTGGGAGTTGCCCCTGGGGAGGGCAGGAGGAGGCGGGGCTTGAAGCTGGGCGGATTTGGAGGGTGGAAGGCTGGGGAGGAACAGCCAGAGTGGACACTATGGTAGGAACCTCAGACATTGGGGGTGAGGGGCCACTCTGGGGAGAGCAGTCAATGGGACCCTGAGCGGCGGGGAGAGAAGGCTGAAGAGGAAGGAGGGGCAGCAGGTTTCCATCTCTAGCACCTGAATATGGGGCCGATGCACTGGGTTTGCTCAGAACAGCTTGTGTGTTCACGGGGAAGGGAAGAGGGAGAGAACCAGCAAACTAGCGTTTCCCGGACGGTGTGCCAGGCGCCGCCCAGGCACTGGGGTCTTGTTCAATTCTGCAACAACCCTCCGAGCTGGAGATCACCCACCTGCTTTACCTGTTGGAAGCCGGAGCCTGAGCGAGTTTAAGAGAACCTGACCTAATGTTCGCAAAGGCTCTGAGGGCTCCAGTTCACCCTTCCAGATCCCCAGGAGCCGCTCCCGCCTTGGGCCCTGTGCCCCAGGCTGCCTTGGTCTTCCTCAGTGGGTGCCAACGGGGACCTGCTCGGGGATCGGATCTGAGGCCCCCACTCCGTGGTCCCCTGGACCTTCAGGACTCGGCGTCTGCTCGCTCACGCTGCAAGCATCCGAGGGATTCTGGAGACCCTGACAGAGCTGTCTCCGAAGCAGACACCTGTGCCCAGGAAGTTGCCTAAGGGATCCACGGGGTGTGTGTGTGGGTGGGGGGGGGACCAGAATTTATATTCTTATTTAGTTGTTAATCTTAGCCTCCCGAAAATTCCATTTTGATGTATGTTTTATAACTCACATATTAGCACAGCAAAACATCCACACCTACGCAATAACACATATATACACATGCGATTACACTCAGAAAGACGCTTGCCAGACAGGGTGCCGCTGAGTTCGCATTAGCATTTGAGGGTCCCTGCAGGGAGTTCTCGTTTAGAAGCAGAGAGAACTGCCTCAACCTGCTGGGTTCAAATCCTCCCTCGGCTACTTCTGGGCCCTGTGGCTGGAGTTTGTAGGACCTTCCGAAACCTCAGTTTCATCTTAGAAACGGGCGTGGCGCTAACACCCACCGCAGGAGATTAAAAGAGATAATGTACCTAAAGCCGTAGCCCAGAGCCCGGCACCTGGATGCAGATGCAATTATCACTCATCCAGCGATAATCCAGCGATAATCCAGCCATAGGGAGCAGAGCTGAGGGCCTGGCCCTGCGGTGGGCCCTGCCCGGGTGGAGGGCGTCTGCTGAAGGGGACCCGAACCCACAACCGACCATGAGAAAACAGAGATCACACACATGTGGCCCCTTTTTCTGCCAGAATCGTGGGGGGCACGGGAGGACTTTCTATATAAATCAGCTCGCGTAACCCTCACCACACCTGGGCAGTAGCTGCATGTGGCCGTTTCCCAGATGTGACACCGAGGCTCAGAGGGCAGAGGTCACTACCAGATGACCTCCGTAGCCCAGAGCCCGTGTGTTTCCTACGACGCCTCCCTGTCTTCACCCCCGAATCCTTCCTCCAAGTGTTTAGAATGGTACCCATCCCTCAAATTAACATTAGGCAGCCATTAAAAATAATAATTACACACACACAAGTGACTAAGAACAACACGAGAAAATGCTTATGACACCATAGTCCGCGGGGAAAAGCAAGACCCAAAAGTTGTAAATAAAGTATAATCGATTTATACCAAAAGGGTTGTGCAGAGAAAAGACTGAAATACACCCAATACCCACAGCGGGCCTTTTTTGTGTGTTAGGACCCGGATGCTTTCCTACTTTTCTCCATTTGCCCACTAGTCAGTCGGCGCCTGTAACTTTTACAACGAAGAAGAGCTATCACATACAAACAATAAACACACGTGTGGCTGAGATGTTTGTAAACCTGCTCTTTCCTTCCTCTTCCACTCCCCCCCTTCAACCCCCTCCAAAGCCCATGCTTTCAGGACCAGAACCATGAGACACGGGAGGAGTTTGGGGAGCACCCAGCACCTCTCCAGACCCACGCAGCTCCGTCCCTGTGACCAGCCTGCTGTGATCAGGGCCCCTCTCTCCGTGGAGGGAGGCCCCCCACCCTGGGCCCTCCTCCCAGACCGCACGCAGGGCTCCCGCCGAGGCTCACCTGGCACGCGCCGCCGACCTCCGAGCGAGGAGCGCACACCTCCGCCTCCCAGCGCGGACTCCGCCGGGACGCCGCGCGCCGGGGGAGGAAACCCGCCGGGCGGGCGGGGCGGTGACGTCACCTCCAGGCCACGCCCCCAGCGCAGGCCACGCCCCTCCTTCCTGGCCCTCGGGGGTTCGTGGTTCTCGTGCTTGCGGGGTGAGGTGCTGGGGACACTGACCCGATACGCACGCCCCACGTGGGCCGGGCCCCCGGCCATCAGCCGCGCCTCCAAAGGGAACCTCCTAGGGCAGCCCTGGGTTGGGGGGCTCCCCCGGGAGGCCCCTCTCTTCTAGAGACAGGGTCCCTTTGAGGAGCCGCGAAAGAGCGAGAATCCCTCCCACCCCGACCCCACCTCCAGCCCAGGTTACAGAGCTGCAGGCTCCCATCCCCTGGGCTGAGGAATGATCAGGAGGGACCGGGGAGCTCTGATTCTCCGAGCGGCTTCTCGTCCGCGTCTCACGCTCGGTGCTTCCCTCGGACCAGACCTCCCACCCTCCCGCTCAGGAAACCGGGGGGTGCGTGCCCCAGAGGTGCGGTCCCAGCCCGTGGGGGTTGGAGAAAGTTGCCCGGGCACCTGACACCTGCTGTTAGGAAACCGTTTCCATCTCTGCATGATCCGAGCTTGTTTCTATTTAGCCAAGTTCTGTACCGAAACAGCCAGCCTGCTGCTGGTGGTGGAAAAACAAAGGGTGAGCAACAACCCAGTGGTTGAGCGTCGCTCTATGAACCAGGAGGTCGCAGTTCGATGGTTCGGTTCCCGGTCAGGGCACGTGCCCGGGTTGCCCGCTCCATCCCCAGTGGGGGACATGCAGGAGGCCTCCCATCAATGATTCTCTCCATTCATTGATGTTTCTATCTCCCTCTTCCTTCCTCTCTGAAATCAATAAAAATATTTTACAAATAAGATAAAAATAAAGGGCATCACTTCTTTGAAAAGGCCATTAGGTTGCACCTAGCCAGGAGCTTTACAAATGTGCTCGCCATTGGAACCCGGAATTCCATTTCCGGACATCGATCCGAAGGAAGTAATTCAGAATAGGTGTTCATTGCGGAGGTCTTCATAACGCGGCGAATTTGGAATTAGTCTAAGAGTTAACACCTGAGGGGAGGGAAAGGGAGGGGTGGGGTAGTGTGGTGAAGGGCACACACAATGGAATATTATGCAACCTTTTAAAAGTTGTGTTTACAAACAGCTTAGAATAATATGAGGAAGTCTGTTAAAATAGTAAGAGGATAAAAGCAGGATATAAATGTGTGGTGACAGCAGGGTTACAGTTGTATTTAAAAGTAAAACAATTTATTTGAAAATTTTATTGCATGTATTGGGGTGACATTGGTTAATAAAAGTATATAAGTTTCAAGTGTACCATTTTTAAAAATATATATTTTTATTGATTTCAGAGAGAAAGGGAGAGGGAGAAAGAGATAGAAACATCAATGATGAGAGAGAATCATTGATCAGCTGCCTCCTGCTCGCCCCCCACTGAGGATGGAATCTGAATCGAACCGTGACCTCCTGGTTCATAACCAACCACTGAGCCATCCAAGCCAGAAAATAAAGTTAATCTCTTATTGCTTTATCTTTTATTATGGGCATTTTATTTATTTTTAAATGTTTCTAAAAATTTGATTTTTAGAGAGGAAGGGAGAGAGAAACATCGATGTGAGAAAGATACATTGATCAATTGCCTCTCACACTCACCCTGACCAGGAATAAAATCCACACCTTGGTATGTGCCCTGAGCAGGAATCGAACCCTGGGCCTTCCCGTACACAGGATGACACTCCAACCAACGGAGCCACACCAGCCAGGGCTGGACTTTTAAGTAACAGTAAAAAGAAAGAAAATACCGTACATACACATCACGAATTTTCAAAATATATCAACGTTTTCCATTCTTGTTTTATCCATCACCCCACATACATTTTTAAAAAGGAAATTCCAGAGACCATGACATTTCACCTATAAATACCTCAGTAATTGTCTCTAACAGCTAAGGACTTTGTTAACAAACAAAACACACACACACACACAATACCATTTTTACACATAGCAAAAGTAACACCATCTCTTTCATTAAATCACTTCATATGCAGTCCATGTTCAAATTTCCCTAATTTGTCCCCAAAATGTCTTTTTATAATTGGTTTAAATCAGTATCCATACAAGGCCCACATATTATATCTGGTGATGTATCTTTTTAATTTCTCTCTCTTCATTGAGATATAATGCATATACCATAAAATTCACCATGTTAAAGTGTACAATTCTGGGGCTTTTAGTAGATTCACAACGTTTTACAACCTTTACCACTATCTAATTCCCTAACACTTTTATCACCCTAAAAAGAAACCCCAAACCTACTAGGAGCCACTCCCCATTTCTGCCCTCCCCCAGCCCCCCGTGCCCACTAATCTGCTTTTGTCTTTTGCCTATTCTAGCTGTTTCATATAAATGGAATCATAAATATGTGACCCTTGTGTCTGGCTTCATGCAGCCTGATGCTTCCCAGGCTCAGCATGTGGTAGCGTGTATCAGTGCTTCATTCCTTTTCTTGGCTGAATAATAGTCCAGGCTGAGTTTCCCACAGTCTCGGGTTGGTGGACTGCATACCTGTTGTGTCTTTTTTTAAAAATACATATATTTTTTATTTTAGAGAGGAAGAGAGAGGGATAGAGAGATAGAAACATCAATGATGAGAGGGAATCATGGATTGGCTGCCTCCTGCACGCCCCCTACTGGGAACCGAGCCTGCAACCTGGGCATGTGCCTTTGATCAGAATCGAACCCAGGACCCTCAGTCCGCAGGCTGACGCTCTATCCACTGAGCCAAACCAACCAGGGCCCTGTTGAGTCTTTTATCATGCTCCATTATCCCCCAAATTTCCTAGAAACTGGAGGCTTGATTTGGATTCAATTATTTTATCAAGACTACCGCACAGATGATGCTGTGCCCTCCCGTGCCTCAGAGCAGGAGCCACAGAGGTGGGTGGCTCCACATTTGAGTGACGCTCAGGGGAACCAGTGGCTCTAGGTGTGAGCCTCCTCCTTCTCTTTCAAAGCTCCCATCAACATGTCACCCAGTGGTCTTAGCACCCACTGATGGTCACGGGCCAGGTCCGCCTCACCCTTCAGCTTACAGAGAAGGAAACAGGCGAGAAGAAGAGAAGTGGCCCAGCCGGCGGGGCTCAGTGGCTGAGTGTCGACCTAGGAACCAGGAGGTCACTGTTTGTTCCCGGTCAGGGCACAGGCCCGAGGTGCGGGCTGGATCCCCAGGGTGGGGCCTGCAGGAGGCAGCCAATCCATGATTCTCTCTCATCATTGATGTATCTCTCTCTCTCTCTCTCACCCTCTCCCTTCCTCTCTGAAATCAATAAGAAATACATTTTTTTTTAAAAGAGAGAGAAGTGATGAGCCCACGGTCGCAGGGTTAGTACTAATTAGTAGCTGCCACATATCATCCCCTGCTGTGTGCCTCGCACTATGCTAAGTGTTTTACGTGAACTGACTCATTGCACTGAATCCTCTCAACAGCCCTCTGTGGTTGGCTTTACATCTTGACCTTCCTTTTTCAAATGGGGAAACTAAGGCCCAAAATGGTGTAGGGACCTGCCGTTGGTGGTAATTCATGTTAAGAGGTTCTGGAGGACAGACAAATGGGAAAACATGGTTCTTACTCCGTCAATATAGAGCTAGACGAGGTGACCAGGACCACAGAGAGAGGGAGGGGTGGGAGCACAGACGCCTTCCCTGAGGGAGCATCCCTGGCACGTGGCCTTTGGTATGTGTAGGAGTTTGCCCCGGGGAGTAAAGGCAGAGGCATGAGCCCACCGTGTGAATAAGGCCTGAGGTGTGATTTGAGCTGTAGCCAAGGACTCCATTCCTCACCAGGACAGACTCTCACAAATGTCTGCCCTGGGGAAGGAGGAAGAGAGAGAGGGTGTGGCTTGGCCCATCGCATACTGAGAATATGCAGACATAGTATACCGAGGTGTGCCAGGAGCTCTGGACTAGGAGTCTGAGGATGAGCGTTCAGTGGGCTGTGAGAGGCCTGGAAGCTGTACCCAGGAATGGTCCCTGCCCTCAAAGGCCTCAGGAAAACTGACGGAGACGGACCTGCAGGACATTAGCTCCCGACCCAGAAAGGAGAAGGCCACCAGTCAGGCCCTCAGCTCCAGCCCGCAGGTTCTGCCTGGAGGGGTCCCCATCAGACACTGGACCACTGAGTGAAAAGAACCTGCAGCAAACACTAGTTCCAAGTGCCCATGATAACATATAGGTATTTGCTTCTATGTGCATAGAATTTCTCTGAATAACAATATTTGTAAAGCATGCCTTCAATATATAAAGAACCCCTAGAAACCAATAAGAAAAATACCATCAATATAATCCTATAGAATAAAACCCTAATATGCAAATCAACCGAACTGCAGAACGACAAGTCTCTATGATGCGCACTGACCACCAGGGGGCAGACGCTCAACGCAGGAGCTGCCCCCTGATGGTCAGTGCGCTCCCACAGGGGGAGCGCTGCTCAGCCAGAAGCCAGGTTTATGGCTGGCGAGCAAGCAGTGTTGGCGGGAGCCTCTTCCACCTCTGCGGCAGTGCTAAGGACCCATCAGGGGATGTCCAACTGCCGGCTTAGGCCTGCTCCCTAAGAGGACCCCCCCCCCGCAACCCCCCAGTCCATGAATTTCGTGCACCAGGCCTCTAGTATAGAAATGAGTGCGAATGTGAACAGACTGTTCGCAGAAAAGGAAATACAAAGGTCTTTGAAACTCAGGTAAAGATGGTAGTGAGACAGGCCAGTAAGCCAGGACGCTGGGAACAGGGAAACTGAGGCAGATTGTTAAACAGCAGTTTGCAGCCATCTAGTAAATCCTATCTTCCTTAAACCAGGGACACTTAAGAGTAAATGGTTTGAACTTCTCCCCAACCACAGGGTAAATAGCTTAAATCAACAACAAGAACAACAAGCCGACACTGGTTTAGCTCGGTGGATAGAGCGTCGGTCTGTGGACTGAAAGGTCCCAGGTTCGATTCCGGTCAAGGACATGTACCTTGGTTGTGGGCACATCCCTGGTAGGGGGTGTGCAGGAGGCAGCTGGTCGATGTTTCTCTCTCATCGATGTTTCTAGCTCTCTATCCCTCTCCCTTCCTCTCTGTAAAAAATCAATAAAAAATATATTTAAAAAAAAAAAAGAAGAAGAACAACAACAACAAATAGCTTAAATCACCCTACTTAGTGAGACTGATAACAGAAATCCAATTAAGTGCCATTTGCCAACCCACCCAAGGACAGAGGAAGTTGACAGAATAAAGCTCATTTTGCACATCAGCATGAAGCTGATGAATATTCTATTGAGCTCTTCCCCTAAGCGCCCCCTAGATGCCCCACCTTTAGAACCCCTCAAAGCGAAGGTCCTGCTAGAACTCTCTCCCAGGGGCAGCCCCGGGCCGCCCCCTCCTCTTCCCCTAACCTCTAAGGGACCCCACGGGGCTTGCAGCCAGGGCAGCAATGGGCAGTGGCAGCTCACCCCAGGCACCCCCTGAGCCTGTCCCCAAGGCCCCCTTCTCTCACTTCCCAGGGAGCCAGAGCCGCCCGCCTCGGCTCATTTCCCAGCCTCTCCTGCTCCCCCGTCCCCGGTGTAACACACATCCTCCAAAATTCACCCGGACGCAGGTTGTGAAGTTTCTCCTGAACGAAGTCAAGAACCCCCACACATACCCACTGGCCTAGGCAGACCCGCCAGGGCCTGGGCCCCGTTCCAGTCACTGTAGAAACTACACTGAGATCCCCCCACCCCACCTGTCAGGTTAGGAAAGATACCACATTTTGGTAACACACTGATGGCGAGGCTCTGGGGAAACAGCGCCTTCCCCAGGGAGGAGGAAATGAGTCTAGGCCAGTGGTCGGCAAACCGCGGTGCCCGAGCCACATGCGGCTCTTTGGCCCCTTGCGTGTTCTAACGCCACTTCTTCAAAAGAGACTCGCCCAGGCTGAAAACCGACTTCTGCGCATGGGCCACGAAGTTTCAGTCGCACTGTACATGCGTGCCCGCACGTGGTATTTTGTGGAAGAGCCACACTCAACGGGCCAAAGAGCCGCATGTGGCTCGCGAGCCGCCGTTTGCCGACCACTGGTATAGGCCCTAAAGAGGCCTATACTCATTTCAATCAGAATGAGAACGGGGGTGGGGGGTGGGGTGGGGAGAGGGGAGGGAACGGGACGGGGCTTATGTCCGTCAATAAGGGCAGATAAAATAGATCCTAGAACTTTCATCCAACGGACCATAGGGAAGCCATATAAATGAATGAGGAAGCTCTTTCTGTGCAAATGGGGAAAGGCCTAGCTGAAGTGTTGTTCAGCGGAAAAAACAAGGTTCCGAGAAGAGAATACAGTTTGTGGCTATTTATGTTAAAGCATCACCTTTTTCTGTTTCTTTTCTGTGAGTATCCCTGGCCGGCGTGTAAGGCCCCGGTGATGGTCGTCTCCCCGGGAGAGGAAATGGGTGGCTGGGCTAAGGCTTGGAGGGAGACTGTTACTCTACCCTGAGCCCGGTAACTTTTGAATACTGATCCTCGTGAAAATATCTATTCCAAAAGTTACATTGAATTAAAAGTTGAAGGGTCCGTGTTACAGAGTTGCAGGTTCCTCTCCTGCAAGGCTCAGGGTGAAGGCGAGTGGGGGTCGGGAGGAGGTGTTCTCTAGGAGGGCACCAACCTCGGTTTCCTGATGAATCATCACAGCCGCCTACCCATTTTCCAGATGTGGACACTGAGGCTCAGAGCTGGAGAATGACACTCTGAGGGCACAGGCTGGGGTGGAGGGGGCAGCCAAGGACCAGTCACACTCATGGCTCATGGCCCTCCCACCGGCCTGTCACCACACAACGCCACCCTCCGCTGGCCAGCAGGTGGGACAGATTTCTCATTTAACGGGCACCAGCCATTCTTCCTGAACTTGCTGGTCATTTCACCAAATTGACTATTGTTTGCCTGAATTACACTTTATGAAAAGAGAGAGAGAGAGAAAAGGAGAAAGAAGAAAGAAAGAAAGAAAGAAAGAAAGAAAGAAAGAAAGAAAGAAAGAAAGAAAGAAAGAAAATCAAGGATAAGCCGACTGAAGGAGCGGTCACGGGGCAGGCATGACTCCGGGCTGGATTTATCAGGGACTTGACTCAACCGGCCGGTTCACTGGGTTACGTGGGAGTTCACTTTAAATGCAGCGGGCGGTGGGACTCCGTGGCTTTTTGAATAGGCCTGGATTTGGAAAGACATTCAATTAAGCGGTTCTCTGACTAAATTCGCAGGATGGTTTTCTGACTGGATTGTGGCAGTTTCTTTCAAGACTGAATTTGCCTCTGAAGCTTTGGAGATCTTGGCAGAGACGCGGGGGGAGACGGCGACTCCTACAGTTTCAGCTTTACTCTGAGCAGCTGCTGCTCCCCAAGTCCAGTCCTGGGCCCCCTTCCCCTGGCACCCCAGGACCCCACCCCCACCCACAGCAGCCATGCCGCCTCCTGGTTCACGCTGGGCAGAGGCGAAGGGCTTGCGCCCACCTGTCTGGGACGGACACTGTAGAGGCACTGGCCCCGGTCCGGGCGCAGGTCTCGGCCCGGAGCAGGGCCGCAGGCCAGGCAGGACGAGATATTTAGATAATTGACTGACCCCCGGCTTCTGATTCCAAGGCCGAAGGACAACCCTCCCTCCCTTTGCTGGGACCTTCAGCTCAGTTCTGAGGGGAGGGGTTTCTAACCGACCACGGGGGACTCTCCCCCTCCCCCCGCCCGCCCCCGCCAGCTCTTCTAACTCCATTCCCTTCCTGCCAGCATCTCCCGTTAATGGGGTCTCCCAGGTGCACAGCCCTTCACAGTTTCACAGTTTCCCGCGCTCCCCACCCTCTGTCAGCACTCCTCAGAGCAGTCCATTAAGGGTGGTCTCTCTTCCTCCTTTTACAGCTGATGTTCAGGGGCTCAGAGACGGCAGGGCCTTGCCTAGCACCACACAGCCAGTGGGAAGGGGCTGCCAGGACCCCAGGCTCCCGGAGGGTACGGCTGAGACCAGGAGGTGTGCAGGGTGGTGAAGAGATTTGGGGGGGGGGGGGCTCCTCCCTTGCTTGAAGGGCAGAGGGCAGAGGGCTGGGAGGATCTAGGATGGCAGGGCACAGGCCTGAGCGGTGAGACGGAGCAGCAGAAGGTCAGGGGAGATTCCACAGAGTCCTGGGCGGTGAGGCCGGCAGCAGTGGGAGGAGGAAATGGACGTGCACTCGGCTCATCCAGCCATCAGCAGACCTGAGGGCCTGTCGGGTCCAGCCCTGGGCAGCCTCCGAGGCAGGGAGGGGCGGGGAGGACGCCCGGGCCCTGCTCTCAGGAGGGCGTGGTCTGGGGTGAGGAGGTGCAGGGAGGTAGCTGGCCCTCACCTGGCTGGAGGAGGGAGGCAGTGAGGCCTGGGAGATGGCCGGGAGGCACTGAGGGAGGAGGAGGCGTGGCCTGGCAGGAAATGCTCACTCTGTCAGCCGGCAGTCACTGGGCGCCTGCTGCTGCCTGGCCCTATGCTAGTGCTCTCCACATCCTGCCCCGTGAGCCTCATGCCAGCCGGGAGCTGGTACTCAGCATCCCCTCCAGCGGCTGGAGAACCCTGGCATTGAGAGGTCAGTGATTTGCTCAAGGTCACAGGGCTGATAAGAGGCCGAGCTGGCCTTGAACCGGGCAGGGAGGCTCCCGAACCGGCCCTTAACCACCGCAGCTGCCTCCGGGCAGCGGGTCACCCACCCACCAGGCAGGGGGACGGGGACCCGGGCTCGGAAAGGGGCCGCTGTCAGAGCGCAGACTGTTGCTTTCTGCTGTTTCCCTAGAGGCAGAGGGTTGAGCACACTGAGGTGAGAACACTTCGAGTTGTCTCACCTCCTGCACTCACGACCTCTCTGGGCCTCAGTTTCCCCCTTTGTAAGATGGGGAAAGAGCCCTAGCCGGTTTGGCTCAGTGGATAGAGCGTCGGCCTGCAGACCCAAGGGTCCCGAGTTCAATTCAGGTCAAGGGCACGTACCTCAGTTGCAGGCTCTTCCCTGGCCCAGGCCCTGGTCAGGGCTCGTGCAGGAGGAACCAATGATGTGTTCCTCTCACATCGATGTTTCTCTCTGTCTCTCCCTCTCTCTCCCACTTTCCCTAGAAACCCATGGGGAAATATCCTTGGGTGAGGATTAACAAAACCACACACAAAACAACAACAACAAAAGATGGGGAGAGATGCCTTGAAGCCGGTGGGGATAAAGCCCGGGGGCTGGTACACAGCAGGTGCTCAGTAAAGCGGGGTTCCTCCCCTCCCTTGCACCCCTGAGGAGCTCAGGGGCAAAGAGCAGGGGCTTCCCTCCAGCCCTCCCCAGGGTCCAGCCGGTGCATGCAGAGAGCAGGCGTGCCTTGGGCCAGAGGTGCCCTCAGAGAGGACATTCTTTGAACTCCTTGTCTGTGATGCGGGATGATGGGGTGGGATGATGGCGGTGATGCAGAGAACAGTGTGACCAAAGGGTGGCGGTGGAGCTGATGGCGGTGACGAAGCTCTGGCCCCGCCCCGACATTCCAGAGGCCCCGGCAGGAGCATGGCTCGGCGTGTGTGTGAGTGTGGGCGCCCAGAAAACTCCGCTGTGAGGATGATGGCCTTGGCCCTGTCCCCCGCGGCCCCACCCACAGGTCATGGCCCCTGATGACTCCCTCTCCCTGCCCTTACTGCTCTCTGACACAGCATGTCCCCTGGGACCAACTGCCCAGGAGGGCACATTTCCTAGAAGGCTGGAACCAAAGCCCAGAGCGGGGAGCCCCTGGCCTGGGGCCACACAGCACATCTGGACTCTCTACCAGCCCCACTTGCTCCTGCTGAGCCGAGAGAAGGGAATTCTCTGAACTTCCTGACTATGGTGCGGGTGGGATGGCGGCGGTGATGAAGAGAACAGTGTGAAGGCTGCTTTACACCAATCCCTCAGCAGGGTAGACTCCACCTGAGCCCCTACTGTGTGCTGGCACCTGAGGCCCTACTGTGTGCTGGCACCTGAGGCCCTACTGTGTGCTGGCACCTGAGGCCCTACTGTGTGCTGGCACCTGAGCCCCTACTGTGTGCTGGCACCTGAGGCCCTACTGTGTGCTGGCACCTGAGCCCCTACTGTGTGCTGGCTCCAGGAAGGGCTGCAGTTTGGGGAGAGGGGACCCTGCCTGTGAAAGCTGGTGGACCGTCGGGAAGGTGCCCCAGTGAGCACAGGAGGCACTCAGAGGAGGAAGCAAGGTCAGCCGTGGAGGATGGGAAAGGGCCTTCCCGGAGGAAGGGGCAAAGGCAAAGGAAGGAATGAGCAGAGTAGTGGCTCCTGCGAGGCTGGCTGCTCCTTAAATGGGCACCAGTACCCACGGGGCAAGTCCAGGGCCTGGCCCAGCAACCCTCAGGGGCGATGGGAGAGGTCAGCTGGGACCAGGCACCCAGAGTCTTCAACGCCAGACCCCAACCTCTGGACTGCATCTTGTAGACCATGGGGGTCCCAGGAAGTTCCCTCCAGCCCCCTTCCCAGGGTCCAGCGGTGCAGAGGACAGACCTAAGGGCCAGGGTGTGAGTGACAGCTGGGGTCGGGGGTCAGAGAAACTGTAAGACTCTAAGACTCCCTGAGTTACGGTGACTAAGAGGTCTTGGGGGCCTGGAGTGTGACTGTGGGGAGGTTGGGGTCTCAGGGCGGGGCTGAGGGGCTGGGATAATGGATGACTATGAGGAGGAAGTCAGGGGAAGGGAGAGGGAGAGATAGAAACATCCATGATGAGAGAGAATCATTGATTGGCAGCCTCCTGCACACCCCCTGCTGGGGATCGAGCCTGCAACCCGGGCATGTGCCCTTGACCCGGGACCCTTCAGTCCGCCGGCCGACACTCTAGGGCTGGCCATTTTTAAGTGTACAGTTTGTGGCACTAAAGTACATTCACATTGTGCAACCATCACCGCCCTCATCTTCCCAAATGGAACCTCTCCGCCCGCTAAACACTAACCTCCCATCCTCCCCTCCCTAGCCAGGGCCGCCACCCTCCTGCTTCCTGTCTCTACGAACTTCACTCCTCCAGGTACCACAGGCTCCATAGGAGTGGAACCGAGCGCCTGTTTCTCAAAGCTCAGGGGACAGGCCCCCTCCTCTGAGAATTCATGCGATGTCACAGGCCCCGCCGGCTCCCTGTCCCCCAGCAGGGGGCCCCAGAGGGCGCCTCACCCAGCTCCTGCTTCCATAGAGCCGGCTGCACCTGGGCCAGAGGAGGAAATGCTTTGAACTTCTTTGAGGTGGCTGATGGTGACGATGGTGATGATGTTGGTGATGATGATGGTGAAGAAGAGGGGAGGAATCTCTGGCCTCCTGCTGACTACTTCTCCTACTAGGGCAGTCCCTGGAGGCCACTGCCTGGGTCTAAGCGCAGGGTGGAGGAGGAGGACGGAGGCACCATCGCTATGACAACGACAGCCCCTGGTGGTCCTGGTTGTGTCCTCCCCTCTCACCCAGCCTGGGGCGGCCGGGAAGCCTGGCCTACGCGGCTCTCCCCCAACACCAGTCGCTGGAAGCCTCTCTTGAGCACTTTCTTGGGCTCTGTGTGGGTAGGGCGGGGGAAACCGAGGCACAGGGAGGTGCTCCGACTTGCCCAGGCCACCCTAGAAACCCGCTCCCCTTGGGGCCCATGGGAAAGCAGGCTGCAGGTCCCTGCCCGGGAGATAGGTCAGACCCGAGGCTCAGTGCCAGGTGTGGGTTCAAATCCCATCGGCTTGCTCAGTCCTCACCTGTAGGGGGCGCCCGGTGGCTCTGCCTCAGGGTGGCTGGAGCACCCAGTGAGGCGAGCACTGCGGCCAGAGCGGGAGCTCAGCAAATATCCCCTCTGCCCCCTTCCTGCCCTGCGATGTGCAGGGCCAGCTCAGGGGTGCAGACAGGCCTGGAGAGACAGGTTCAAGTCCTGGCCCTGCCTCTGACCGCCTCTGAACCTCCGTGTCTTCATCTCCTGTGGCCTGAGGGAGACGGAGGGGTCCTGTGCTGGGCTGGCCCCGAGGCAGGTCCTGGAGCAGGCCAGGTCCCTGGTGCAGGCCCTCCCACCGGCCCTCCGGCCCTCTCTCTTGCCGGCTTGTGCAGAGCCGACTGCCAATTCTTGTTCGGCGTAATTTTCCAAATCAAGGTAAGAGGTGGGCTGGGGGCTGCTCAGTCCTCGAACCTGGAGGGAGGCTCCTGGAAAGGCCACTGGTCAGACAGGGGATCCGCGGGGCCTGTCCTCAGGGGAGAGCTGGGCAAGCCCCTCCCCTTGGGGGGCTCAGGTGCCATCCCTGTACACGGGGTCAGGGGTCAGGGGTGACGGCAGGGGACTCACCTCTCCGGCCTGAGAGGCTGTCAGACCCAGTCAGGACCCCGCTCGGTGCCAGGAAAAAAGCCCCTTTCCATTCGCTACTGCAGCTCGCTCCGGGGTTGCCAGGGTCAGAGGCTCTGGCAGGCGGCCTGGCCCAGTTCAACTGATAGACGGGGAAACGGAGGCTCCAGGAGCCAGACGACCTGCCCAGGGTCCCAGCGTGGGGTGGCGCCAGGCCACACCCAGGCCCAGGTCCCCCCTCTCCCAGACGCTCCCCGCCCCCCGCCCTCCCCGCAGGGTCCGCTGGTGCCCACGGGGGCTAGAACCCCGGCGGCGGGCGGCGGGGAGGGCGTTCGCCTGCTGCCCCCCTGTGGCCGCCGCGTGCGCTGCAGCCGACCGGTCGCGGCGGGGCCGCTCGGTAGGGATCACGCGGGGCGGGGGCCCTCCTGGGTGCTCAGCGATGGGCAGATGCGGGGCAGGGGCAGAAAGGAGATGGATTCTGACCTCTGACCGCCGGAGACGCTCGGGTCTGAGCCTGTGGCCCCTAGCAGTGCCCTGAACACATTCAGTCACAATCGGGAATCGGGGAGCGAGGCCTGCACCGGGGAGGCGGGGTCACATGACGGCGCTGCCTTGGAGGGGTCCGGGCTGGGCTGAGTTTTGTGCTGGAAATAGCCAGGCTTGGAACCTGACGGGGGGGGGGGGGGGGGGGGGGGGGGGGTTCCCGCGCTTAGCAGCTGCCCCTTGACCTCTCGGTGCCCCCTTTTGCTCAGGGGGAAATTGGCACACACACCCCTGTCTTGAGGATTAACTGAGGTGGTGTTAAGGCACCCAGCTTAGACCCTGGTCCCAGGGGCGGGGAACTGGGGGGGTGCTGGGCCTCCCTCCCGCCCTCTCCTCCCTGCACCTCCCAAGAGCAGGAGAAGGCCCCTGGGGCCCCGGGGCAGAGCACCAAGCCACCCAGCCAGTGTTGGCCTCCTCCGGCGTGGTCACCGCGCTGATGGTCCTCGCGAGGACGAAGGTCTCCATCTAGTGCAGGCGAGTGGACAGCTTCCAGTTCCCGCTCTGAGGGAGCGGCCTCAGGCCCAGGTTCCCTCCGCTGCCTGCTGGGCAGGGGCACCTGCCGGACAGACACCCCTGCTGACTTCACTGTGGGGTTCCACCTTCGCCTTCTTACAGGGCAAGTTGCCGCTGGTTTCCAGTCATGGTAGGGAGAGAAGTTTTCTTTTAAAATAAATTCATTTAGGGGACTCATCCCCCCACCCCCCACCCCCCACACACGGGAGTCTCTGTACTTGTTCTTTAATAAATTTCCACCTTTGCTATACAAAAACAAACAAATAAATAAAATTCACTTAAAAGAGTGAGTTGCCTTAAGAATGAATTGCTTTAAAGTCTGAGTCGTCTAAAGGCTCACAGCTGTGACAACAAAGGGGATGGAGGGTGAGAATGTTGACAGCTGGCACTGGAAGGTCTCCTCTCTCCCTCCCACGGCTCGGGGGGCGGGGGGGGGGAGCCCTCATTCTGTGGCATCAGCTCAGACCTTCAGCCCAGCACCCACTCTGTGCTGGAGCCATCGCCCACCGAGCCTCCTCTTTGGTGGGGAGACCAGGCCCAGCAGGCAGGGTGCCCGCCAGGCTGGGCACACACCCATCCTGGATGGACGTTAAGGGAATGAATCGAGCATCTCGGGTCTGGGACAGGAAACCCTTTCTGGCTGGGAGACTCCGGAAGGCTGCCGGGAGGAGGCAGGCCCTGAGCATAAAGGCCGATTCAGAGAGACCCAGAGTGAGCATGGAGACGCTGCTGGGTCTCCTACCCCCCTGGGGCCTGAACACCAGGCCGAGGGGTGTGGACCTTCAGCTGCCCTCCAGGCCCCAGAGAACCCCAAATCCAGCCTGGAGTAACAAGTCCCCGTCCCCACTCTCAGCCACACCTGTCGGCCCGTGCCTGGCCGTCCTCCGTGGGAAAGCCTTCCTGTTCCCCTCGCCCTGCGCTGGGCGAGGCCCTCGCCTCTGGAAGGAAACCAGCCTTTACTGAAGAGATTGCTCTGCTCTCATGGTGACGTGAGACCGGGCACCATGGCCACCGGGAGGCTCCGAGAGAGGGGTTCTTGCTGAACTCGGGCACCTGGACTGCAGAGCCGGGCACTGACCACTGGGCAGTGCTGCCTTTTGCGAATGGCTCCCCGTCTTGTGTGAGCTCCTGGGGCCGGGCCTGGGCCAGGTCTCCTCTGGGCCTGGCGTGGGCCTGGCATTCAGCGGGCTCCTTGTGAATTCTGAGTGAACCAAGACACGAATGAGTGACAGTTTGGCGTGTGAGTGACCCCGAGACACCACCCTGAGACTCCGTGACGCTGTGGACCTGAGAGGTCTGAGGGAATCACCTGGGAGTGGGCAGAGAAGCTTCCAGAAGGATGCGCAGGAGCTGGTGCTGGCGGCTGCCTCTGGGCACGGGGTGGAGGATGAGGAGGGTGGGAGCCTTACCGTTCTGTTTGAATGTTTACGTTGCATATTATAATGTGTCATAATTATAACGCATCGCCATGTGCCTGCTCGGTGCCTGCGTGCGGGAGTGAGTAAGCACCTGGGCGCCTCACCTGCGGGCTCCTGGCTGCAGCCCCGAGGGTGGCAGCAGCAGGGACCAGCACGAGCTTTCTAGGTGGTTCTGTCACAGGTGGTTCTGGACCCCACTCTGGGAACAAAATCGCCAGCTGGGCCCTCTTCCCACCGGCCACCAGCTGGGCTCATTTGCATGGTAGTTTGCATATATTTGCATGACTTCTCTGTTAGCCTTTATCCTCCTTTCTGTTTATACCACTTCCCTAGCCCTGTCCTCATCCTCAGACCTGCACCAGCCCCATCCACCTCACCACATCCCCCAGCCAAATGCCATTCTTTTTTTTTTATTTTTATAATATATTTTTATTGATTTCAGAGAGGAAGGGAGAGGGAGAGAGAGAGAGAGAAACATCAATGACGAGAGAGAATTATTGAGCCGCTGCCTCCTGCACGCCCCACACTGGGGACCGAGCCCGCAACTTAGGCATGTGCCCTGACCGGGAATCAAACCGTGGCCTCCTGGTTCATAGGTTGGTGCTCAACCATTGAGCCACGCCAGCCAAGCCAGCCGAATGCCATTCTTTAATCCTGTCTCCACATTCTCCTAGTCCCCGAGGCCTGGCACACACACATCACCTCCACGGAAGGTCTGTTCTGAATCCCACACTCTCTATCCCCGGCCCCTAACTCCCCCAAACACTCGTGTTTTGTTTTGAGTGTCCCTGTGCATCAAACACCCACTGTGCACCCGAGGCTGAGCCAGGCCTTCACCCATCTCACCCCACCCAGCTCTCCAGAGACCCCAGGAGGCCGGGCTGCAGTAGGCACATTTTGCAGAGGAGGGCGCTGAGCCTTAGGGAAACCACGCCCTTGTGGGTTTTCACTCCTCGCGTGTTAAGGGTACTTGGGTTTTGTTTTACTTCACTCGCTTTAACTGGGTCTTTTTTACAAATATATTTTATTGATTTTTTACAGAGAGGAAGTGCAGGGGCCTGAAGCGGCGGGGGCCAAACATGGCGGGGATCTCCCTTTTCCGCGTCCCGCACGGAAAGAGAGATGAACGAACCAGTTCTAAGTGGAGGCGGCCAGGGATTGAGAAATAATAGAAATAAAGAAAACAAGACGCAAAAATAGATTCATGAAGCTGGGGCTGGGTGGGACGCCATCTTCCCTCTCTGATGGAGAGGCAGCACGACCCTGAGCTACCCAGCAGGTTTATTTTATATCCCCCAAATCCAGGAAGTAACACCAAAATTTAGGATCAAAGGAGCTTATTTGCATTCTTAACTAGGCCCTAGCATTACTGGATTTACATATCTAGACCCGCCCCCGCTGACACCTGGGCTGCTATGAAGTCAGAACTGATTAACATGTCCAGCCTCATTGGGGAAGCATGTTCCCAGGGCGTGACTCGGCCTAAGCCCTGAGTTTGGCTGATGATAATTAAGGAAATGCCCAGGTGCCTCCCAGGCGGCCCTCTACAAGGAAGGGAGAGGGATAGAGAGCTAGAAACATCGATGAGAGAGAAACATCAATCAGCTGCCTCCTGCACACCCCCTACTGGGGATGTGCCCGCAACCAAGGTACATGCCCTTGACGGGAATCGAACCTGGGACCCTTCAGTCCGCAGGCCGATGCTCTATCCACTGAGCCAAACCGGTTAGGGCTTAACTGGGTCTTTACAGTTACCCAGGTCATACACACTTACTGTAAAAACATGCAAAGCGTCCAGAAATATTTGACATCAAATGAGTCCCCCCGACCAATAACTCTCTCTAGGAAGAGCCATGGGAACCGTCTCCTTCCAACCTCTTACGCATTTACATACCGATGTGATGTGTGCAAATGTACAGGCAGAGCATTTGCAGGATAGACGGAGAGAGGGCGGAACGGGGCTCAAGCCTCAGAGACCGAGAACAGCCCGGAGGCCACAGCCTTCAGTCCCCGAAGCCGCCACGGGGCGGCGCTGTGGGACGAGGGACCCTGGGACCGCGCAGCCCTGCAGAGCTCTGTGTCTGGCCTGGACTTTGCCCGGAAGGGGAGCAAGGGGTCATTCTGGTGCCCCTGTGGCAGGAGGAGGTACGACGGCCAGGAACTACTCCCACCGTTATCTCATCCACCGACAGCTGCTGTGGAGGAAGGCACTCAGCCTTCAGCGCCCAGGCCGGCCCAGCGCCGCCCAGCGGAGGGACCTCGGGCCGGCCGTTCAAGTTGCTGCCGCTGCTTTCTCACCTGTAAAACCGGGCACCAGGCTCCAGGGCAGGAGCAGAGCTACTGGTGATGCCAGAAAGGGGCTTTGCCACCTGGCTGGCGCCGGCAAGACGTGCACAGCAGCGGGCAGCGACCGAAAGGTGGACCGTGAAGAATGGGAATAAAAATAACTGCCGTTACTAAGCTGAGGGCACCATTGCCCTTTCTTACAGACGAGAACGCGGAGGCTCAGGGGCGGGCGTGGCTTGCCTGAGGGCCCAGGGCCCCGCAGAGCCCAGTGCCAACTAGACTTCGAGGTTGGAAACGCTGGGCCTTTTCCCAGCCTTCTCCGACCCCTGGCTCCCCGTTTCCTCCTTCCATCCTTCCTTCCTTTCGAGCCCTCTGGGCCTCCACCTACTGCCCCACTGCCCCCAGTCTACCTCCCCCGTCTCTGCCCCTCCCCGCTGCTGCTCACCAGACCTGGGCCCCCAGCCCTGCTTCCTGGGACAGGGGCTCTCTTCCTGAGAAAGGAGACCTCAGCCCTCAGCGCCTGGCAGGTGAGGCGGCTGTGCTGAGCAAGGCCGTTTGCACCAGCAAGCAGCTGGCGCGCAGTGGGCTGGAGTCCCATCCGCATTCATCCAGTTCTCACCTCTGCCCAGAGGCCAGCTGGGAGGCTGTCGGTGTGGGCTCCGGCCGAGAGCAGGCCTCCAGGCCTGGATTCCGCTTCCTCGCTCACCAATGGGTCATCTTGGGAAGCTATGTCACGTCTTTGCGCCTGTCCCTTATCTGCAAAACAGGAAAGAGTGAAGTCCCTTAGTGTCTCCAGAAACCCACACCTTCGGCCCGTGACAGCGCCCCCTCCTTCGTAAGGGCCATGCTTAGTACCTGCCCTCCCGCCCCTCCCCGCTTGGATGTCCTTCCACAGTGACCACCGAGCGCTTCAGAGGTGCCCCCTGGACCAGGCCGTCCGGATTCCAATCAGCTGGCGATGGAGGAGAGCAGTCCAGGCAGGGGGGCCGCAGGTGCAAAGGCCCTGAGGTGGGAGCCGTGCGCAGCACTCGGGGCTGAAGGAACACGCTGAAGGCTGCACCCCTCACCCAGCTGTCCTGTCTTCCCGTCTGCCCGCTTCGGTTCTCTTTGGGGTGGGGCCGTGGAAATAGGAATGGGCTTGAAGGCCCAGGGGACGCATTGGAATAACGCAGTGAAGCGTTGGGGACCCTGGTTGACATGGTGGTGCCGGGCCCCATGGGAGAAGCAAGGACGGGCAGTGAGGTCCTCACCTGGAACTGGGACTGGAGCCGAGCCAGGAGGGCGGGCAGCCCAGCCCAGCCGAGGTCCCTGGTGCCCAGGACAGGAGACGGTTGCCAGGAAGCAGGAGAGGCCCCAGGTCAGTGCCTGGAAGAATGGGGGACGGGTACAGGCCCTCGGCAGCCAAACAAACACCCTCTCCACGGAGGAGCTGGAGGCGAAAATAGGACTCTATTTTGGGGGCCTGAAGTGAGCGGGAGTCACTTCCCCGCCAGATGGAGAGGTTGCCTCGGTCTCTTCGGGGCCTCCACCCACGCCCGAGTGGCACGGTGTGGGCGCTGACACGGGTTCGAGGCAGAGGGGCCCAGCTGAGGGAGAGGACAGCAGCTGCGGAGGGGGCGGGCGGGGCGCGCACACGTTACCTCCCCCCCCCCCCCCCCGCCGGCTCCCAGCCCCTGTGAGTGGGAGCCTGGGCTTCCCCATTTCACAGGGAACAGCCCCAGCTTCAGAGAGGACAAGGCCTGTCCAAAGCCACTCAGCAGCCACGGAAGAGCAGGCTGACCCCGAGGCTGCTCCCACCACGGCAGCGACGTGAGCGACCTCCGCGCGCGGACGGTGCCGCTGCTTGTGAGCACCTGCTCTGTGCCCAGACCTCGCACACCAGCCGGGTGACCCCCCCCCCCCGCACAGATGGGCCCGGGGTGAGGGAGGGTCAGGCCTGGGATGGCCCGGCCTGGGTTGGGCGTCCGAGTTGCTGCAGGACCATGGCATGGGCACGTGCCTTCCCGTTTCAGACCTCAGTCTCTCCATCTATACACCGAAGAGAGGGCTCAGGTCTCAAGGGTTGGCCCTGTGACTGTGACCTGCTTCCCGGAGGCTGGCAGAGAGCCGGGGGTGAGGGGGCGCCAGGAGGACAGGGCGGTTCCAGGTCTGCCTTCCCCGCCACCGCCTCCCGCAGACCCATTCTCCAGGCCGGCAGGGGAGGCCCCTGCTTCCCAGGAGAGAGCCCAGGGTCTGCGCCTGACGGCGTGTGGCGGGATCAGCATGCACCATGCCCGTCGCGCGGCCCCTGGAAGGGGGGCTGGTGATCCCCTGTCATTCCTACGATGGAGCACGGACAGGGAAGCGCCACACCCAGGACAGCCAGGCCCAGGCGGCCGCTGCGGCTCCTTCCCACGGGAGCCAGGCCGTGCTCCCCTTCCCTGTCACTGGACGGTCCCCGTGTCCCCCCCCCCCCCCCCCTCCACCACCCCTGCACCTGCTGAGGCTCTCCGGCAGCATCTCTGGGCCTGCCTGTCTCATTTCTGAGCCCAGAAAGCTGCCCCCCTGTTCCTGCTGCCCCCCCTGTGCCTGCTGCCCCCCGTGCCTGCTGCCCCCTCCCTGTGCCTGCTGCCCCCCCGTGCCTGCTGCCCCCCTGTGCCTGCTGCCCCCTGTGCCTGCTGCCCCCCGTGCCTGCTGCCCCCTGTGCCTGCTGCCCCCCCCGTGCCTGCTGCCCCCCCTGTGCCTGCTGCCCCCCCCGTGCCTGCTGCCCCCCCTGTGCCTGCTGCCCCCCCTGTGCCTGCTGCCCCCCCGTGCCTGCTGCCCCCCCTGTGCCTGCTGCCCCCCTGTGCCTGCTGCCCCCCCCGTGCCTGCTGCCCCCCTGTGCCTGCTGCCCCCCCTGTGCCTGCTGCCCCCCTGTGCCTGCTGCCCCCCGTGCCTGCTGCCCCCTGTGCCTGCTGCCCCCCCTGTGCCTGCTGCCCCCCTGTGCCTGCTGCCCCCCTGTGCCTGCTGCCCCCCTGTGCCTGCTGCCCCCCTGTGCCTGCTGCCCCCCCGTGCCTGCTGCCCCCTGTGCCTGCTGCCCCCCCTGTGCCTGCTGCCCCCCCGTGCCTGCTGCCCCCCTGTGCCTGCTGCCCCCCTGTACCTGCTGCTCCTTTAGAGGCCCCAGAGGAGCCCAAGGCTGCATGGAGGCCAGATGTCGTCCATCCGGCTGCCCCCTGCCCGCCCCGCTCAGCCAGCTTCCCATCCTGCCTCGATGTCCTATCAGCCGACCCTCACCCCGCGGCTCAGGGGCTCAGGGCTGAACCGCCATCCACTCTAGGCCAGAAAGCTGGGGTAGCGCGCCAGGGGCTGCGTGGCCTTGAGTCGCCCCATGGGGATAACACAGCCCCTCACGGGGCTGAGGGAGAGCCCCCCATGGGGATAACACAGCCCCTCACGGGGCTGAGGGAGAGCCCCCATGGGGATAACACAGCCCCTCACGGGGCTGAGGGAGAGCCCCCATGGGGATAACACAGGCCCTCACGGGGCTGAGGGAGAGCCCCCTTGGGGATAACACAGCCCCTCACGGGGCTGAGGGAGAGCCCCCATGGGGATAACACAGGCCCCTCACGGGGCTGAGGGAGAGCCCCCCATGGGGATAACACAGCCCCTCACGGGGCTGAGGGCGAGTGTCAGATGAGAAAGCTAAAGTCAGCCAGAGCCAGTCTGGCTCAGTGCATAGAGCATCGGCCTGTGGACTGAAGGGTCCCGGGTTCGATTCCAGTCAAGGGCGCATACATCCAGCCCTGGTTAGGGCACGTGCAGGAGGCAACCAATCGATGTGTCTCTCTCACGTCGATGTTTCTCTGTCTCTCCCCCTCCCCTCCACTCTCTCTAGAAAACAAAGGAAAAATGACCTCGGATGAGATTAACAACAGCAAAGCGCAGGGGCTTTGTGACCTGTGACCTGCAGGCCTGTGATGGCTGCGTGTGCCACGGAAGGAATTGTTGAGATGAACCTCAAACGTGACAGGAGGCTGGTGGGGGCGTTGCCGCCGGACTCTGCCCACAGGGCCTTGGGTGTGGCTCCAGGGGCCGAGGCCAATACCCCCCTCACAGGCCAGGGAAGAGCTGGGGCTGGGCATTCCTCGCCTGCCCGTCCCCGGCCCGGTCGGCCTGTCCCCGGCCCGGTCGGCCTGCCCCCGGCCCGGTCGGCCTGTCCCCGGCCCGGTCGGCCTGTCCCCGGCCCGGTCGGCCTGCCCC
Source organism: Eptesicus fuscus (assembly GCF_027574615.1). Classification (NCBI taxonomy): domain Eukaryota; kingdom Metazoa; phylum Chordata; class Mammalia; order Chiroptera; family Vespertilionidae; genus Eptesicus; species Eptesicus fuscus. The sequence goes on from NC_072479.1 coordinate 101,584,800, forward strand.
CGGCCCGGTCGGCCTGTCCCCGGCCCGGCCGGCCTGTCCCTTGTCCCCAGCACAGAGCTGGGAGTGGGCCTCCGGGATATTCATCGCCACGTGGGTTTCGGTGGCTCCGTGGTCCTGCCTGCGCAGGGCGGGGCCCCGCCGCCCCACAGGCCTGCTGTCAGCCGCTCCGTCCCGGCTGCCCTGTCCCCTCGGGCTTTTCCATGGAGCACGCGTCCGCTCCCCTCCGGACACTCCTCCAACTGCACAGAGCCCTCCTCGGGGAGCTCAGTCTCCCTCAGCCTCCCGCTGCCTGTGGTGGGCGCCCTCGCTCAGCCACGGTCTCTCCATCTTTCTCAGACCCCATCACTGTCTGCCTCAGTCTCCCCGAGCCTCTCCCCTCCCCCATCTGTGTCCCCTGCTCCCACATCAGTGTAGGAATCCCCTTCCAGGCCGTCACCCCTCCCCGACCCGCCCCCTCCTCCGTGGACTTGCCCTTGGCCCCCGGACGGGTGTGGGCAGGGAGGCCAGGAGGGGAGGAAGGAGAGGACTCAGACAGGCTCGGGAGGTCCTGAGCTGAGCAGGGAGGACAGTGACCGAGCCTCCCTCTGCGGGGCCGGGAAGCACCAGGGGCAGGCGTGGGCTCCAGAGCCTCATTCCAGGGGCACATCCAGGAGGAGGTGACCTAGGGACACGCAGGGCGTCAGGAGCCTGGGTCTGGGTGGGGCTCTGCACCTGCCCCTCAGGGTGGCATCCCACCCTCCCTGGGCCTTCCTCTGTCCCCGGGGCCCCTGTCGGCCTCCCCCCCCACCCTGGGCCCCTGGGAAGCCGGCAGTAGCTTCCACCCAGCAGGGGCTCTTGCCTAGCTGCCCCGTTGCCATGGCACCTGCAGCTGCAGTGGACAGCCATGGCGACTGTAACCAGGGAGCCCCATCTGCTGTCCAGCTTGAGCAAGGAGCGACAGGGGTTGTCCACGGTCCCACCCGAGGCCTCAGCACCCCACAGCCCACGGCGGAAGGCGGAGGCCCTGTTTGGTTCGGGGCCTGAAGTCTCTCTCCTCCTTGCTCACGGTAGGTGCTCAACAGGCGCTTATCGAATGGAGGGAGGAATGAAGGGCACAGAAGGCCTTTGCTATCCGTAGGCTGAGCTGATGGCAGGGCCCGGACAAACGCGTCTGGCTGGGGCTCCCCGCTGGGGCCCGGGCAGGGATTTTATTCCAGGTCTGAGGCATGGAGTGAGGAGGAGGCCCTGGAGGGCGCCAGTGACTGCCAGAGGGGCCACAGGGTCGTGGGCATCCTCCCAATCGCTGTCTGGCACGTTCAGGGTCTGACTTTGAAGATGGGGAAATGAGGTGCAGAGAAGGGACCGATTGCCCAGGATCACAGAGTAAGTCAGAGCCCAGTCCTCACACCTGAGAGCTAGGTGGTCTAGCAAGTTTCCCTTTTCCCATGGCTGCCAGGGGGCTCCGAGGCCAGTTTCCACACTGTGTCTCGTAGGCTAAGCCCATCAGAATCCTCTCTGGGAGGCCACTCACCTGCATTTGGGTCCAATAATGTGCCCGGCAGACACCATGCCATGTCTGGTCACATATGACGTCTAGTTGACGCCACAGGACAAGCACGTGAGGTAGATGTGAACGGCCCTTTTAGCAGACGAGGAAACAGACTCAGAGACGCACACCAACCTGCCCAAAGTCACACAGTTCAGCAGTGGTCGCAGCAGAATTTAACCCTGGACCCCGACTCTCACACCCATGAGCTTTCCTCTGTATAACTAGGCAGGTAAATGCCAGCCTCTGGCCCCGTGCCCTGGTGCCATCGCTGTGCCCACTGCCAGCCACCCCTCCCCATCTGCATTCACCCTCTCAGCAGGCAGCCCTGGAGAAGCCGTGGAGGGGGGGCTGGGTTTTGAAACGTCTCCCTTTCCCAGTCCTTGGACCCAAGTCTACCCTGTCCCACGGGAAGATAGTGGGGGCTGCACTTGGAGGAGTCTGGCAAATGTAGCCCGGAATCTGTTAGTCCTTAGCCCGAGCCAACAGCCACAGGAAGAAAAGAAGCTAAACAACAGCCCGGCTGGTGTGGCTCAGTGGTTGAGCATCGACCTATGAACCAGGAGGTCACGGTTTGATTCCTGGTCAGGGCACATGCCCGGGTTGTGGGCTCGATGCCCAGTGGGGGGCGTGCAGGAGGCAGCCGATCCATGATTCTCTCTCATCATTGATGTTTCTATCTCCCACTCCCTCTCGGAAATATATATATATATATATATATATATATATATATATATATATATGTATATATATATATATATATATATATATATATATATATATATTTAAAACTGACAAAAAACAAAACACCGCACAAATATGTTAACCACAGCCCTGGCGATCCATACCAGGAGATAAAGGAGGATGGAGACACGAGGGGGAGACAGGCGGACAGCTCATCAGAGGGCCGGCTTCCTGGGAGGGACCCGGGCTTGGCTTCATGCTCCGTGGCCTCGGTCTTGAAATTGTTTTTAAAAGTTAATTTTTATTGACTCTGTTGGGTGACGTTGTTGAAACTCTTGGTGGTCTCTCTGACCTCGTACTCTGTAGGTGAGGTCCGGCGGGACGACGCGGCCAGCGCAGCCGCAGAGGCGGCGATCTGGAGGGAGCACACGCTTCATACGTGAGTGCGTTAACGGCAGTTTTCCCAGCTTTTGAACGAGAGACACACGTTTTCATTCTGCAGTGGACCCAGAAGTTACGTGGCTGCTTCTGTGGGCGGCGGTGGGAAGGGCTGGGGCCCAGGGGAGTGGAAACCATGTAGAACCCATCAATGCCAAGAGGAGCCAGTGCCCAGGGGGAAGTACAGGGAGGAAGGCAGGCCCGGTCACGGCCCGCGACCCAAGGGCGGACCGGGAGGAGGCGAGTCTGACCAGTGAACGCTGAGTTGAATGTCTTCTAGGTTCTTTCCTGTTTTTCTTTTTCTTTTCTTCTTCCTCTCCCTCTCCCTCTTCTTCTTCTTCTTTTTCTTCTTCTTCCTCTTACTCCTCCTCCTCTTCTTCTCCTTCTCCTTCTTCTTCTCCTTCCTCGTTGTTAATCTTCACTCGAAGATATCTTTCCATCAATTTTTACAGAGAGTGGGAGGGAGGGGGAGAGACAGAGAGAGAGAACATCGATGTGAGAGAGACACATTGATTGGCTGCCTCCTGCACACACCTGGCCTGCAACTGAGCTACTTAACCCTTGACCGGAATCGAACCTGGGACCCTTCAGTCCACAGGCCGCCGCTCTATCCACTGAGCCACACCAGCTACCTTTAAGCAGTTTGAGTTCACAAGGAAAATAAGTGCTTTGGACGCGGCGGGAAGGAAGCAAAGGTGAGCCTGAAGGGGGATTTCAGGCAAGATAAGGGCGAGGTTTTCAGCTTCATCAGGCCACACCCTCTTCCTCTCCCGGCCCCACCCTTTCCTTCCTTCCTCCCTCCCACATCCCCTTCCCTCTCTCCCTGCCTCCCACCCCTGCCCCGGGCTGTGACTGAAGGGGGAGAGAGGCCAGGGCAGGGACCGTGGGGAGAGGTGAGCAAGGGCCCCTTCAGCCAGCCAATGTCCATCACTCCAAGCCCGTGATAGCTGAGGTTCTCACCCCCCCAGATCCTTCGATCCCCCTCCCTCGGCGCCGCCAGGAGCCTGGAGTGCGGGAGAGCAGAGCAGGGGTGGGGAGGCAGGTGGGAGGGCTGTGCCAGGGGAGCAGGTGGGAGCAGGGAGGTGAGTCAACCAGGGGAGCAGAGCTGAGCAGGGGTTTGCAGCTGAACCCAGCCTCCCTGCAGCGGTGCTTGCCTCTCCAAACCCCGTGCCCACCCAGAGCCCACACTGGCACTGCAGCTCGGCATCCAGGAAGTCCTTGCTGTGGGCTCTTGTCAAACCCGCCTCTCCTGTGTCCCCCGGTCACTCCACGTTAACGGACAGGCCTCCGGCAGGAGTCGCAGTCAGCGGTGTCTGAGCAAGTGGCCACCTGGGGACCAGGAAAGGGTTTGGGAGGGACCTCGAGGTGCCCCCACCTCACTCTGGGTGGGAGGCCCTCTTAGGGGCCCCGAGTGTACCTCCTTCCCCCTTGCCCTCGGGGGTCCCCGGGCGACCTCTGAGATGGTCCCAGGTGGAGGGCTCTGCCCGCCTGAGCCTGAGGCCGTCCTTCGTCACTGCTGCTCCCCCCGCAACCCATGACCTCCACCCCACTCCCCCTCCCCACCCCGTGCCAAAGGGTCAGTGAGAATGAAGCAGACAGGGGTCCTCCAGGGCCTGCAGGGCTAGGGGAGGCGCTCTCTGAAGAGGCCCCTGGCGGACAACCAGGGCCCCTTGGGGACACGGGTGCTGGCACCTGGCAGAAGGCACCAGGGCCCTCTGGGAGCTGGGAGCTGGGCGCTGGGCTTCTGTCTTGCTGAGTGGCCCCTGCAGCCCTTGGAGGTGCACTCAAGAAGACCTGGATGGGGAAGGGGGGAAAGGAGGCCGCCCCCACCCCCCGCTGCTCCCTGAGCCCCTGCCTGAGGGGGGATGGAGTGCAGGGGAGCTGAGTGGGCCCAGTCCTGGTCCCACCTCCCTCTGGGCTTTGGCAGGAATTCTGTCAACTAAAGGACGTGACGGATGTGAGCAAAGGAGAGCGTGGTGACGAGTTACTTGCTGGGGGACTTGCAGCCCAGGTGGCCTCTGTCTCCAGGAAAGACGCCTCAGGCTCGATGATGAAACTGTAGAAGCACATGGGGTGCCCGAGGGTTTACCCAAACGGCAGGCCAGGCACGCCGCCGGGGCTGGTGAAACGTGGCAGCTCACAGAGCGGCCCACCGAGCGGCCCAGCGGTGAGCTGGCCTGCTGGTTCCGTGTTTCCGAAGGTCGCGGGCACCTCTGCATAGAAGATTCCGGAGAAGGAAGAGGGTGCCCTCTGCTCCCTCACACACCCAGCGCTGGGCGCACAGTGGGCACGCAGAACAGAGTTAGAGCTGGAAGCAGCTCCAACTCAAAGGCTCGGTGACAGGCCCCAAGCTACGGCCTCAGTCCATCGCGGTGCCGTGCCCTGTGCGACGGGACTTGACAAAGCTCCCGAGAGGCGGAGCCCCGTTTCCCACGCTTTGAACCTGAGGTGGCCTCGTGACCTGGGTTGGCCAACAGAACACAGTGGAGGTGATGGCATGCAAGTTCAAGGTGAGGCTCAGAGACCTTCTCTTCACCCTCTTAGTTGCTGCCCTGAGACACCAGGAGGGTTCTGGTGCCGGAGAGGAGGCCGCTGGCGGAGAACCAAGGCCCCTGGCTGACAGCCAGCCCATCCCCGACGTGGGTGAGGCCATCTTGGTCCTCACGGCCGAGCTGACGTCCCAGCTGGCATAGCTGCTGGGGCGAGCCAGAGGAAACCGGGTAAGCAGCCACCAGCCCCCACAAAAAGCTTAAGAAGAAACCCTATTGTCTAAGTTTTGGGGTTGTGTGTTACACAGCACAGGCTGACTGAGGCCCAGAGGGGTGGGGAATTACCAAGATCCCACAGCAAGGCAGAGACCAGGCCTGGCTCTCACCAGGAGTCCCAGCGGCTCCAGAGCCCTTCCCACCGCAGTGTCTGCGGCCACCTTGATCAGCCTCGCCGGTGCATGATGTGCATGGGTGTGAGGGGTGTCAACCAGGGGGCCCTCCCCACGCCCCCTGAGTTATAAAGGGTTGGCTGGCTTCCACACAGGAGTCTCCTGTCCATCATCTCTTGGGAGGGAGGGATGGTTCACCCCGCCCTACAGGTGATGAACTGAGGCCGAACGGATGGACAACCTGCTGACGGCCACACAGCAGGGACGCAGCAAAGCTCTGACTCAAACCCACTCGAGCCTCTGAGGCCCACTCAGACCCTTCGCATATCCATATACACACAGGTACCGCACACATCCATACCACACACACAATACACAGGCACGCCACATACAATACACATGCATGCATAGCACACACATCCATATATACACAGGTACCGCACACATCCATACCACACACACAATACACAGGCACGCCACATACAATACACATGCATGCATAGCACACACATCCATATACACACAGGTACTGCACACATCCATTCCACACACACAATACACAGGCATGCCACATACAATACACATGCATGCATAGCACACACATCCATATACACACAGGTACTGCACACATCCATTCCACACACACAATACACAGGCACGCCACATACAATACACATGCATGCATAGCACACACATCCATATACACACAGGTACCGCACACATCCATACCACACACACAATACACAGGCACGCCACATACAATACACATGCATGCATAGCACACACATCCATATATACTCAGGTACCGCACACATCCATACCACACACACAATACACAGGCACGCTACATACAATACACATACATGCATAGCACACACATCCATATACACACAGGTACCGCACACATCCATACCACACACACACAATACACAGGCACACAACATACAATACACATACATGCACAGCACACACATACATAGCATGCACAGCACACACATACATATCACACACATCCATACCACACAAACACAATACACAGACATGTCACATGCAATACACATACATGTGTAGCACACACCATACATATACATATCATACACACCACACACAGACACATTCACATTATGTTGGTCTCTCTCTCTCTTCTTCCCAACCCTCCATTTTCAACCAACCTACCCCAATGGGCCATATACTTTATTAAAAATATATAGTTACAAATCCATTGTCGATTTGGGCTGGGTCCGGGGCCCGGAGACACCACAGGGAGGGGTGGCCTGTGTCCCGCCCCTTGGGCTCCCACCTCTACACTCAAACCAGCACCATCCAGGGGCGAGGAGGCTGGCTCTGAGGGCTTCAAGGGGCAGCCAGCTGGGCAGGGACGGGCTGGGCCACACGAGCGGAGGAGGGTGCACAGAGAGGACGGCACTCCGTGTCCCGCAGGTACAAACGGCAGAAGGTGGATTCGGTGCCTCCATCTCTCTCCATTTATAGATATTTACAAAAGGAAGTCATGAGCAACAGGTCACAGTCATGCAAAAGAACGCACCCACCCCGCCCTCCCCCAAAACTACCCCCTGCCCACCCCAGACCCTCTGATGCCCACCCTCCAGAAGTCCAGCCGCGTTCCCCAGGGTTCTGAGAACAAAGGGGCACGTCCTTGAAGGGTCGGTGGGGGAAGGATGGTGAGTCTGGGGTCCCGAGCGACAGGGCAGAGGGTCTCGGGTGCCCTTCCCAGGCCTGGGTTCCGGAGTCAGTAGGAAGGGGTCCCCCAGCTTTGAAGCCCCGCCCCCCTCCAGAAGGTCCAGGGAGCCAGGGTCAGCGCTGTCCTGAGTGCGGAGGGGGTGTCCTGGCACCTCACCCCCCCCAGCAGAGGCTCTTGTGGGAGGCGGCGCGGGCGGGGCCCCGAGGTCAGATGGCCGACTCCCTGCGGTAGGAGATGCTGTCCAGCGGGAGGGTGGCTTGCATGCGCTCCAGGTCCAGGTGGCTGCCGAACTCCAGCATCCGGATGATGCCCGCCTCCTCCTTGGAGCCCGCCTCCAGGCCCAGGCCCGCGGCCACCGCCGCCGCCGCCGCCGCCGCCGCCTCCTCCTCCATCTCCTCCTCCTCCTGGCTCATGAGGGCCAGCTCGTTCTCGTAGCAGAAGGCACTGGGCGGGGGCGGCGGGGCGGGCAGCACGGTGATCTTGCTCTCCTGCAGCTCCCGGGCGGAGCAGCAGGGCGTGCCCGCCACCTCGTAGGTCTTGTGGAAGCGCGAGTAGTCCACCTTGTAGTGGCTCTTCTCCTCGAAGACCACGGGCTCGAAGCGGTGGCCCCACAGGATCTCGCTGGCCAGGTAGGAGCTGCGGGCCTGGGTGGTCATGGCCGTGGCCTCCACCATGCCCTCCAGGATGACCACGATCTCGAAGTCCTCGGACTCCAGCTCCTCCTTGCCCATGCCGTACAGCGGGCTGTCCTCGTCGATCTCGTGCACGATGATGATGGGCGACACCAGGAAGATGCGGTCCAGGCCGATGTCGTAGCCCACGTTGAGGTCCCGCTGGTCCAGCGGCAGGTACTCGCCCTCCTGGGTCATGTAGGGCTTAATGAGCTGGGCCCGCACGTGGGCCTCCACGATGTGGCTCTTGCGCAGGTTGCCCACGCGCCACATCAGGCACAGCTTGCCGTCGCGCACCGAGATGACCGCGTGGTGGCTGAACAGCAGCGTCTGCGCCCGCTTCTTGGGCCGGGCCATCTTGGCCATGATGGTGCCGATCATGAAGGAGTCGATGACGCAGCCCACGATGGACTGGACCACCACGGCGATGACCGCCAGCGGGCACTCCTCCGTCACGCAGCGGAACCCGTAGCCGATGGTCGTCTGCGTCTCCACCGAGAACAGGAAGGCGCCCAGGAAGCCGTTCACGTGCATGATGCACGGCTTGGGGCTCGCCGGCGCCGCCCCGCCGCCGCCCCCGCCGGGGCCGCCGCGGGGCCGGCCTCCAGGTCGCCGTGGAAGAAGGCGATGCACCAGAAGAGGAGGCCGAAGAAGAGCCAGGAGACGAGGAAGGCCGCGGAGAAGATCATGAGCATGTAGCGCCAGCGCGTGTCCACGCAGGTGGTGAAGATGTCCGCCATGTAGCGCTGCGACTTGTTGCTCAGGTTGGCGAAGTACACGTTGCATTGGCCGTTCTTCTTGACGAAGCGGTTGCGGCGTTTCCGCCGGGGCACGTGGGCCTGCCCGTTGCGGCTGTGCCCGAGCATGTCCCGAGGCAGGCGAGGTCACCGGGGAAGACACAGGGCCTGGGGGGGGGAAGCCAGACACGTGAGATGCTGGGAGCCGGCGGCGGCCGCGGGGTGGCCTCTCCGAGGGCCCGGGGAGCCCCGGCTCTGGTGGCAAGGCGCCCACCCAGAGACACTCAGAAGGGGAAGCGCCTGGCCTGGCCCCCGAGACCTCCTCCGCCCGGGCCAGCAGAATGTGACAGGGAAGGTGGCTCTGACGACAGGGAGGGGTGTCGGGCCCTGGCCGGTTTGGCTCAGTGGATAGAGCGTCGGCCTGCGGACTCAGGGGTCCCAGGTTCGATTCCGGTCAAGGGCACATGCCTGGGCTGTGGGCTCGATCCCCAGAGTGGGGCGTGCAGGAGGCAGCTGATCAGTGATTCTCTCTCATCATTGATGTCTCTCTCTCTCTCTCTCCTTCCTGTCTGAAATCAATAAAAAATATATATATTTAAAAAACAAACAAACAGGGAGGGGTGTCGGGACCTGAGCCAGCGCCTCCACGGCCAGCCCAGCTCCAGCACTGGGGTCTCTCCAGGCCAGAAGCTGGGGCCACCAGGATCCAGGGCCCAGCCCTCCCGCGGCCCCTCCAGCCCTCCTCTGCCCACTGCTCCAAGCCCGGGCTTCCTGATGCCCAGCCTGCCACAGCTGCCCTGCGCAGAGGGAGCTGTGAGGGCTCCGGCCCCGCTCACCCCCCTGCGTTCACCCTCTGCCTTTGGGTCCTTCCGGGGCAGGATGCTCTCCTGTGCGGTCCAATACGACAGCCGCTGCCACCTGTGGCTCTTGACATTCGCTTAAAACTAAGTAAGAACTTAACTCAGTCCCACAGCTGCATCAGCCACATGGCACCGTCCAGTGCTCGTGGCTGCGGGCTGCCACGCTGGCCCGCTGACAGGACACGCCCATCACTGCAGGAGGTCCCGTGGACAATGCGGGGACCGGCGGCCCCACCTCGGGTCCTGTCCTGTCCCCAGACTTGTTGGGAGCAGTGGTGGGGGGAGACCCCATGGTGGGCAAGACAGGAAGGGGGGACCCTGAGCTTGGCTCCTGTGTGGGTATCGCTATTCCCCTGTCACAGGAAAGGGAAGAGGGGCTCAGAGAGGGACGGGACCTGCCCCAGGCCACACAGCTGATACGTGGGCCCACTCCCAGGGGCGGTTACCCCTTCTGTCCCCACGTGCGGTCAGCCTCGATGAGTTCAGCGTGTGGAGGCTCAGACAGGGGAAGGTTCCACACCCACCGACCGCGGTGTCACCTTCGGGTGACGCAGTTCACCTCTCTCAGCCTCACTTCCTTCATTTGTAGAGTGGGGACCAGCACCCTGCCTCACGATAGGTGCTCGCTCACCGCCGGGTGCCCTCCCGCCTCCCGGGAGCAGGAGGGACGGGCGAGAGGCAGGACCGGGCTGTCAGCATGCCCAGCTGTTTGGGCAGAGGCCGCCCCTCACCCCGCCGGGCGGCAGGGCGCACCAGCTGGGCCCGTGGGGGGCAGACCCTCCCTTACCCTCTCTTCCCCGGGGGCCCCGGCAGAGAGATGGCGCTGCCCGGGCCGCAGCGGCTGGCAGGGCCAGCCCGAGCCTCGGTTCCTGGTAACATTTTGGCCCAGAATTATATAAGGCTGAAAGTTTCTATTTTCTGTGCTATTCTTCTTCCTGATCTAATTGTGCATCTGTGGCAATGTTTATACACTTCCCCGGTTCAGGACAACTCGGTTGCCGCAGCAACCGGTGCGCGCCAACGCTGTAATTTAGAGATCAACGGCTCCGGAGCCTGCCTCTTCCAGGGAGGAACGCCCTCTCTCAGCCCAGGGAGAGAGCCCTGCCCCCTCCCCCACCGTCCCTCTGGGTTCTTCTCCCTTCAAAGGAGCTCCCTGAGTCCCACAGTCCCTGATGGAAGTCCAAGAGCCACCTTGTAACTTGAGTAAGTTACTTGCCTGACCTGAGCCTCAGTTTCCTCGTCTGGAGAATGGGATGAGTGAGACCCATCAGTCTGAAGACCTAACTGGTAATGTTGCCATGAGATGCTAGCCCTTAAGGGGTCACACCTTCACCCCGGCACCCCAGGCTCTCTCTGCCACCTCCCCCAGAGGCTCAACAGCCAGGGTGCCGGGTGCGCCTTCTGGCTAGAAGCACTTTCCAGGGAGGTCTGCCTTCACTAAGCGTCTCTGTCCCACTGCCTTGACTGCCTCCATTAACACCACGGAAGGAACCGGAGCGGAAGGAACAGAGGATCGCTGGTTTCCAGGCCTCGTTCACGTGAGGCCAGGGAAGCCCAGCGCTGGGACGGACTAGCTAAGAGCCCGGAATGAGGCCGGGGGCCGCCCTGAGCCTGGTCTCCTCACTCCCGCTCCAGAGCCCCTGGCAGAGCCCAAGGTGCTGCTGGGAAGAGGGGCTTCCTCCCCGGAGGGCACTGGGGTGAGGTTGGGGCAGGGGAGGAGAGGGCATCTGCGGGTCTCCAGGAGAGGGGCAGAGGGGACGCGTGGTGACCCAGCCTTTCATGGATGAGGTCACCGAGGCCCACAGGGGGTGAGGGCCTTGCCCAAGGTTCTCTGCCCAAAGGGACTGTCCCTGACCTGGCAAGGCCGCCCACCCCATTCCCCCCGGGTTCTTCCTCCGGCACTTCCTTTAGTCTGAGCGCGTCCTGGGGCTCCTTTCGTGGTAACAGCCTTTCTTTGGGGAAAGGAATGGGGATGGGACATGCCGGCTGCGTTTTACAAACCGAATGTCCTTTCTTGGCAACGTGAAGGACTGACCGTGCCGTGCCAGTCACCAATTTTTAAAAATGTCCTGTGTCCTGGCCGGTGTGGCTCGGTGGTTGAACATCGACTCATGAACCAGGAGGTCACGGTTCGATTCCTGGTCAGGGCACACGCCTGGATGCAGCTTCAATTCCCAGGAGGCAGCCAATCAATGATTCTCACTCATCATTGATGTTTCTCTCTCTCTCCCTCTCCCTTCTCTGAAATCAATAAAAATATATTTTTAAAAATTTTACTATGTTGTGAACATCTAAAATCTGAGGCCCCTAGCCCAGATTTCACTGGACAAACCAGGGAAACTGAGGCAGAGAGCAGGGATATGGCACAGAGAGCCAGCAGTGGGCCAAGGACCTGGGGCCCCAGGGAGATGGTGCAGGTGAGCAGCAGGGCTGTGAGCTCGCTGGCACGGCTGCTGTCCGGTCCTTCCTGAGGAGCTGGGGGGGAAGGGGGGGACGGGGCGGAGACCCTGCCGGCCAGGGGTCCGAGGAGGTCGGAAGGAGACCCGCTCTGTCATCTCTCACATTTTCCCTCTGATTTTGCGTGGCAAAGCTGGGATGCGATTCCTTGTCCACACTCCTTTCCGGAAGAAAAGCTGACAGGGTGGCAGCAGCCCTAGTGGGTTCCAGCACCCGGGCACGTCTCCCGTGCGCACCCTCACCACGCGTGGGAGGCGCGGGGGCAGCGCCTCGGTGGCCCCCAGCCCCAGACAGAAGCAGGGGCGGGTCTGAGCCCAGGGCAGGCTCAGTCCACACTGCCGCCTAGAGGCAGGAGGGAAAGGGCAGAAGCCACACGAGGACACTCGGCCAGTCTGAGGACCTTCACGCATCTCCTGGCATCAGGTGGGGTGACAGGGAGGTGAGGGGACTTGCCGCCGTGGGCCCGCTGAACCATCATCTGTGGCTGCTCTTAGGGAACTGGCCCTCGGGACGGCCGGTCTCGCTCACTGAAGCCTCAGCAACCCTCCGTTTATTGAACAGTATCTGCTGGAACCTCCCACAGCACAGGCAGGGCTAGGGTGTCCCTTCCCAGCTGAAGAATCACAGGTTGGGGTGGGGGTGGGGAGAGGGATGGGGATCGGGGGGTCATACAGTAGAAGTGGCAAAGCTGGGATACTGATTCAGGTCTGGCTGGCTCCAGGTCCCTGACTCAGCCCCCGCCCCGGCCCCGGCCCCTCCGCTCTCCAAAGCCCACGCTGGCTGCGCTGCCAGCTGCCCGCCTGCCTCCCCTGAGCCCGGGCCGCACTGTCCGCTCGCCTGGACTTCTTTTCCACTTTATGAAAATAATGCGCTGGCTGAGCACTTGTGTTTGGGGTGGCGAGACCTGGTTCCTGGTCTCAGCTCTGTCACCTCCTAGTGTGTCCTCTTTGGGCCTCAGTTTCTTCATCTGCAAAATGGAGATGCTGATCACGGTATCTACCCCATCAGGCCGCTGTGGCGGCAAACGTGATCAGCACTCGTAATGGACACCTCGGCTGGGGCGTCCACAGGCACTGCGGGGAAAGGCACAGAATACGGCGATGAAGAAGAAGAACAAGATGATGATGATGATGATGACTATGTCAGAAAATCTGGCTTCCAGTCCTGGTTCGGCCGCTGACTGCTCAACCCGATGCTCCCCTCTGTCTGCAAAATGGGGGTGGCGGGGTGGAGCCGCTCCCTGGGAGAGCTGGGAGGATGTAATGAAACGAGCATAGCCTGGAGGGGAGACTGACTCTCCCACCAGAGGGAGCAGGCCCGGGGGGCGGGCAGGGCAGAGGGACTCCCCCCGTGAGAGCCCGAAAGGGTGCTAGAGGGTGGGAAGTGGAAGGAACCACACCGTCCCGTTCCCAGCCCCCGAGGAGCACAGAGCCTGCCCATCCGGCGCTGAAGGAGGCCGCTCAGGTCCGGCTACCCGGTGGGGTGGTGTCCTCTCAGCTCTCACACACGGGGCTTTGCGGGGAGGGAAAGGGACCGGGCAGCTGTGTGCTCCTCAGAGTGAAAGGGAGCTGAGGATGGATCGATCCAGGGAGGGGGTGGGGTGGGGGGGAGGGGATAGCGGCAGGGTGTCCACTCCTGCCCATGACCCCCTGCAGGCCTCCGTCCTGCTCCTTGGACCCTGGGAGGTCTGACTCTCTTCTCTTTGTGAATGCCGAGAGCCCGTAGCTCCCCGCTCCCCGTCCAGTGGCTTCGACTCCGAGTCTCTGTCCACTTTCTGCCTGTGTGACCTTGGGCAAGTTACCTCACCTCTCTGGTCCTGCACGCCTCATCTTCTGGCGGGGCTAATAATAGCCCTTGCCTCACAAGGCTGTAATGAGGAATAAATAGGACCGCGCACGTCACGTGCCCAGAGCACAGTCAGTGATTGATGGGTGGTCGGAATCCCTCCCAAGCCTGACCCTGACCGGTCCTTCCCTGGACCTCCTCCCTGCTCTTCCGAGCCCACCCTGTGTCCATCTCATGCCCTGTCCAGTCTGTCCCGGCAGCAGCAGAGGGACCAGGTGAGTGGGCGGTGGCCTCAGAACTCAGAGCGGGGCCGGAAGCGGGCTCCGGCGGGTTCCCTGACCTCTCTGGGCCTCAGTGTCTCCACCGGGGAAGGAACAGAGCCGTGCCTACCTTGCACGCGGTCCTGAGGGCCAGACGCAGCTTGTCAATTGTCATGAGAGCGCAGGCCACACAGTGGGTGCTCAATTAACGCTGTTCCTCCCCCACAACTTCTTCTGAACCCCGACGTCCCACCGCACACCGCGCCCCTCCCCCTGGCTGACGGTGTGAGGTGTGACGTTGCAAAATCCGCAAGGAGCCGTGAGCACCCACTTCCTCTGTGCGGGCTCTGCTCTGAGTGCTTCGCCAGGATCAATGCCTGCCACCCTCCCCGTGACCTCGGAGGAGTCACCGTTACTGTCCCCGCTTCCGGAGGACCCAGGCACAGAGAGGTTCGGCCACGGGCCCGCGTTCACACAGCGCCTGAGTGGCAGTCAGGAGTCGGACCCCAGCGGTGGATCCCAGAGCATATGCCTTAGACACTCCGTTCTCCCGCCTCGAAGAAACACGGTGACACCGCACCTTTCTCCCACTTAGGTCTCCCACTTAGTAGACACCCACCGGCCCCCCCGTGGGCCAGGCGGGCAAGTCAGTCCTCCTGGGAGGGAGGAACTGGTCGCAGGGAGTGGAGCCAGGACCCAGGTCCTTGATTCCCGGTCCAGCCGGAGCCTAGCCACACAGGCGGCTCCGAGCTCCAGAGGGGCTCTGCGCCGTGGGGTGAAGCAGCTCATCCCTCCAGCTCTGCACCCCACCTCTCTCGCCCAGCCCCCCGGCCTGCAGGAGAGCAGGCTGAGAGAGAAAGCATGTTCCCCAGACTGTCCACACAGGCCTCTGGTCATGGCCAGTGGCAGGAGCCGGTGGCCGGAGGACTCCAGGGCTCCAACCTGCCAGGGCGCCCTGTGCTGCAGCCCATGCCTGGCTCCTGCCCTGAAGGAGAACTCGCCCCCCCCGCCCCCCCCGCCCCCCCTGCCCCAGGAGTCTCTTCTATCGATTACTCTGTCCCACCCACCACAGGGGCACCCCAACCCCCTGTGCCCCTCCCCCTACAAGGATCTGGAGGCGAGCGGGGCTCCCCAGGCTTCTCCTTCCCAGAACCCCAGTCTCTCGCTGGCGGTGCGTCCACTCCCCCACCCGCTGTGGCTCGGATCCCGTGGCTGCTCACTTGCTGCGGGGCAGGCGGCGGGCGCCCAGCTTCGGGCCAGCTGGGGAGCCGCTCCACAACAACAAGCGGAGGCGGCAGCCTGAGGACAAGTCTCACCGAGAGAGGACGAGGGGCTCTGGTCGGCTGGGGGTCCCCAAAGGCCTCTTGGAGAAAGTGGCATTTAAACCGAGACCTGAGTCATGAGTGGGAGTCGAGGTGGCCATGAGAATTGTGTGTCTGTGTGAACGGCAGGGTGTAGAACATTCCAGAAAGAGTCTGGTGTGTTGCCTGGCCGGTGTGGCTCAGCGGTGGAGCATCGATCGACCCATGAACCAAGAGGGCACTGGTTCGATTCCTGGTCAGGGCACATGTGCAGTAGGGGGCGTGCAGAAGTAAGCCAATCAATGACGTTTCTCTCCCATCGATGTTTCTCTCTCTATCCCTCTCCCTTCCTCTCTCTAAAAACCAATAAAAACATATTTTTACAAGGAGGTTTCACCTGGGTTGGTCTTGAATCAGGAGATACAGCAGGCCCCCGTGTGTCTGGGACACGGAAGAGGACCAGGTTTGAGGGGTGACACGTTCTAGTACGCAGTGGCCTTGGCATGTCCCGATGGAGATGCCCGGCAGGTCAGACCCCAGGTCTGCGCGGAGTTAGACCTTGACCGCCCCGGGGATATTTTAAGCTGCGAGGGCGGAGGAGATCGCAGGGGGCAAGAAGGCTGGATGAGCAGAGACGAGGGCTCAGACCCAGCCAGTGCCTCCGCACAGGAGACCTGACACAGCAGAGGGAGGCTGAGTGCAGAGCCAGAGGACACGGGGACAGGGGGACAGCAGCGGAGCCAGGAGGAGGGAGTGTTAGCAGAGCCGCCCAGGTGCCCTGACCAGCCCCGCCCACGAGGCCCTCGGCCCCACCTCCCTTCTCCACTCGGAAACCCTCCCTCCCGGCCAAAAAGGCAGGACTCCTCCTGAGCTGAGGCGGGGAGGTGTGGGGGCAGAGGGAGCTGTGGTGGGAGCAGAGGTGACCTCCCCGCAGCCCACGATGCCCTCCCCATCCTGGCATCCCAGCCAGGGGTGGGAATGGGCGTGGAGATCCCTGTCCCTTAACCTTGTCCTTGGCCTCTCAGCAAACCAGTCTCCAGGAGCTGGGCTGCTGGTGCAGGGGGAGGGTGTCCGAGAGCTTTGGGGAGTGGAGGCCAACACCCTCATTCCCACACACAGGAGTCCCTGGGATGAGGCTGGGCCCAGAGGCTGCACCTAAGAAGAGGTGGGGGGAGGGGGGGCACTAGGGAAGGGGAGTGAGAGCCAAGTGCCAGGCCTGCTCCCTCCCTTGCTCTGGGCGGCCTGGGTGGCTCTGGAGAGCCTGCGACGCGTGTGCGTGCTCCTGGGACCTCGGCCTGCGGACGGCCACGCACCTCCTTTGCCCAGCCTGGCAGCAGCCCGCCGCCCATCCCCGAAGGGCTCACCACGCAGCCAGAAAGGAGGAGGAGGGAGCCCTGGAGGAGCGATGTGGGTCTTCAAGATGAGTTTCAAGTGGAAAAAGGCAACAGCGATGGATACCAAGTATAGTATCTACCGTTTGTACAGAAAAGGAGAGAGGAATTTTTAGATACACATATTTGCTTGTCTGTGCTTGTCTGCGGATGGAGACCCAGGAGACGGGTGCCACGGCTGCCTCCGGGGAGGGGAAGCAGGTGGCTGGGGATGGGGTGGGAGGCAGGATTCTCACTGTATTCCCGTTGTGTCTTTTTAATTTTAGAACCATATGAATGTATTACCTACAGAAAAAAAAAGACACAGGGAAGGTTTTAAAATTAGTGTGTACATATGTGTGTTT
This sequence comes from Eptesicus fuscus, assembly GCF_027574615.1. Lineage (NCBI taxonomy): Eukaryota > Metazoa > Chordata > Mammalia > Chiroptera > Vespertilionidae > Eptesicus > Eptesicus fuscus. The sequence continues at coordinate 101,601,833 of NC_072479.1, forward strand.
TTCTGAGAAGGATCAGAGCATTCGTAAGGTCCTCAAAGGGACTGTGATCCCAGAAAGCTCGGATCTGCTTCACTGAGGCGCTGTGTGGCTGTGGGAAAATGCCTTCGCCTCTCTGAGTCCCATCCGTGAGGGGGAGAATAGCACTCTGCACACGCGTCCGAAGGTGGACCGTGTACTGGAGGTGAGGGCCGGTAAACTGTCAAGTGCAGAAGCCCTTCTGGAAGAGGGGGCCTTCGCGTCACCTCTCCCCACAGGCCCCCGAGGGTTCGGTTGCCCCCACTGTCCTCCCCGCAGCTCGGATGGAGGCCCTGGCTGGCCCCCGCCTTCGCGGTGAGGCCTCCAGGCCTGAAGGCCGCTCTCTGGTTGCCCTCCTGGCTCTCCCTCCTCCAGCCTCTGCGTGCCCACCCCGTGGCTGAAAGCTCACCGTGGCTGAAACACCACCGGCCCCTGTCACCCTTCCAAGCAGTGGCGAGCCAACTCAGCTCCTGCTCCCCGTGTCTGCTGGGTGTCAAGAGGCATCACAAACTCAGCCTCGCGAAGACCCACCCACCGCCCCTCCCCTGCCTTCTCCACCCCCTGTGACCTCCCAGGGAGGGGTCCACGCAGGCCTAGCGCCTGGGTGTCACCCTTCAGCCCTCTCCACAGCAGTCGGCGCACAGTGATCCAACGAACATTTAGTGTTTGCTGGGGGCCGCGAGCCCCGGCCACTCCTTGGATCCTCGGGAGACCCTGGAAGGGGAGCTGCTATTTTCATCCCTGCTGGGGGCTCAGGAGCTCCCCCAGGCAGGAGAACCCCAGGACTGGGGCCTGGACGCTGGCCCCACACCCAGCCCATGCAGCCTGCACAGGGCTCCCTGCTCGGAGCCACCTCGCTACCGGACACTCCACGGCCTCCTCCTCCCTGCACCTCCGGCTCCTCTCCCCCTGCAGCCCCAGCTCCACGGGCGGAGGACCCACGGGCGGAGGACCCACGGTGCTCCTCAGCTTAGGGCGGAGGGGCTTTCCTGCTCCTCTGACCTCAACCTTCCACTCCCCACCCCACCCCGGCCACCTGGGCCCTCCTTCTTGTCCCCCGGACACACCAAGTCCATTCCCAACTCTGGCTCTTTACACTGGCCGTGCCTTCTGGTTGGAATCCTCCAGGACTCCACCGCCCTCACCTTCCCACCATTCAGGTAAGGCTGCCTCCTCCAAGAGACCCCCGGGCACCCTCCGTCCGTCTGTCCATCTGCGCCCTGACCTCCTCACAGCACTGATTCCATTTCATTTGCAATCTCCTTAAGTGCAGGGACCTTGAGTCTCTGCCTCACCCCTGAGCCCCAGACGCTTCATAAACATCTGATGACTGACAAAGAAACAAGATAATTTCGGCCGTCATGATTCCCACAAAGGCCCTCAGCAGGGTGATGTGACAGAACGTGACCAAGCAGGAGCTATTTTTGTCCCCGTAGCCAGGGAGAACCTCTCCACAAGGTGGCCGCTGAGTGGAGACCAGGAGACCTTCTGCGACACTGGAGTGGGGACAGGACATCTGAGCCCCGGCCTCCGCCTCGCCCTCCCATGGACCACTGGCTTCTCCTCTGCTGACCCTCAGGGTCCTCCCAGGGGGTCATCAGGGCATCTGGGCTCCGTACTCAGTGTCCTAGGCCCAAAGGATAAGCTCCAAGGACTGGCGGGGAGAAACGTGCAGGGCCGAGCCGGGTGCAGCCAGCTGCCTTCGGAGGGTCAGACAGCGGGAGGAGCACGCAGCCTCCACTCCTGCCCCGGCATTCCAGCTCCTCCACAGCCAGGAGAGATGTCGCTATCAGAATGCCCACTACGCGCAGGCCAGTGCTAGGCGCTTACTCATCATTTCTGCCCATCTGCCCATCTGGCTCCTGAAGCCAGAGACTCTCAGACTCCATTCTTTCATTCATTCATTCATTCATTCATCACCCTAAATGTATGCTGAGCTGCAGTGGCATCTGCCCTCCTGCCCGGCACGTCTCTAGCACAGCACAGTGCCTTGCCCCGGAGAGCACTCTATAAATCATTGTGGAATGAATGAACATTTACTGAGCACCTACTATGCGCTGGGGGAAGACACGTGAGTAAGGCTCAGCCCCCCTTTGCTGAGCTCCGAGTGTCAACACGTGAGGATGGAAAACGAAGGGTCTACACAGCAGAGGGCGTAAGAGAAGGTTCCCAGGAAGATGTGGGGCAAGCAGGGAGCACAAACGTGAGGCAGGGCTGGGCCAGGGCTGGGCTGGGCAGAGAGCCGGACCTAGGGCCTGGGGTGGGGGTGGGGGTTGACAGAAGGCCCCGGGCCTGGAGCTAAGTGGGCTACTGGGCAAGAGATGGAAGGTCTGAGGACAGAATAGCCGCATCCCAGAATTCTCTGCGCTTATGTTATAGGAACCGAGCATCCTGGGAAAAAGGAATCTGCACCCCTTATCAGTGGCACCCCCAGGGCTTCTATACAGAGCAGTAGCTTTCACGCTTTTTAACCAAGACCCAGAGTAGAAACAAACATATTGTACATTGCTACTCATTATATAATATATATTTGAAAAGCTGAAACAAAAACATAAAAAAAAAATACTCTCCCTACATGCAAAGTGCTTGTTATTTTGTTTTTTAAAAATAAGTAGTGAGCCCTTGCAGGTTTGGCTCAGTGGATAGATCGTCGGCCTGCGGACTGAAGGGTCCTGGGTTCGATTCCAGTCAAGGGCACATGCCTGGGTTGTGGGCTCGATCCCCAGTAGGAAATGTGTAGGAGGCAGCCAATCAATGATTCTCTCTCATCATTGATGTTTCTCTCTCCCCCTCGCCCTTCCTCACTGAAATCAATAAAAATATATTTAAAAAAAAATAAAAATAAGTAGTGAACTCACTAAGTCAATTTTACAACCACGGATGGGGCAGGACCTACATGCAACTTATTAATTTATTTTAAATATTTTTAAAATATGTTTTTATGATTTCAGAAAGGAATGGAGGGGGGAGATAGAAACATCAATGATGAGAGAGAATCATTGATCGGCTGCCTCTTGCACACCCCCCACTGGGGATTGAGCCCACAACCCGGGCATGTGCCCTAATTGGGAATTGAACCGTGACCTCCTGGTTCATAGGTCAATGCTCAACCACTGAGCCAGGCTTTTTATTGACTTTTAGAAAGAGGGGAAGGGAAAGGGAGAGAGAAACATCGATGTGAGAGAAACATCAAGGGATCGAGCCACAACCTGAGCATGAGCCCTGACGGGGAATCAATCCGATGACCTTTCCATGCACGGACGACGCACAACCGACTGAGCCACACCGGCCAAGGTGGACCTGCATGCGATTTGAAACCACGGACCTGTGGGGTGTTTAGGAGCTGCGAGCAGATTGAAATGGGGATTTAGGGCTTGTCTTGAAGCTGTGACCAACTGCGCTTGCACCATGGGCTTTTGGGGGGCACAACCATGGGAGGAGGTGCTGGAGGTCACGGGGAATACTCAGAAGAACAGGCTGGTAGACCTTTAGGGTCCCAGGACTGCTCTGCTGTGGCCCAAGCAAGAGGACCTCTGGGTTCTGGGTCCAATCCCTTCTCCGGAACCTGTGTGAAACCTGCTGCTGCTCCCCTAACAGTGCTCCTCAGCAGTTGCTTGCACACCTCCAAGGACAGGTAGCTCACCCCTCCTCAGGTGGACTTCTGCAGTGTGGGGAGTGAGGCTCTGCCGTGCTACCACTGCAGCCGGGAACGGTAACCCTCCGTGGCTGGCCGTCCATTCCCTCGCTGTGTCCTGGCCTATCATCTTGGGACCCAGCCAATCCCCGGCATGAGGCCATGGCCCTCTCTGTACCCCGTCCGGTTCCCTCTCTTCCCTGCGGCCCTGTTCCTGCCCCGGGTCTGGGGGGCGGTGGCGCTGAAACCCGCCAGAGACTCTTTCCAAGGTCAGGTGGCTCAGGATCTGCAGCTGCAGGGCCTGGCGCTGGCACTCAGCCAGCCCTCCCCCCACCCAGCAGGTCGGGAGGGCTGAGAGGGGACAGGGCCGGACTCAGGGCCAGAAAGGCAGGATCTGAAGGTGTGGGCTAGGGAGTGTGGGGGCTGCAAGCCTGGAAATCTGCCAGGATTTGCCACTGAGTGATCAGGCCACACAGCAGCTCCTCAACAACCGGCCACATGCCACACAGGCTCATGGGATCTTCCCAGCAGCCCCCAGCAGATGCAGGGCGCCAGCCCACCCTCACGGCTCAGGGCGGGGAGGCGCAGAGGTGAAAAGGCTGCCCAAGGCCACACAGCCATTCAGGGGTGGAGCTGGACTTGCACCAGATCTTCTGCTTCCCACCCACAGGCCTCAGCTGGGACCACTGAGGGAGGAGCGAAGGAGGTGGGGTGCAGGGGAAGTGGCCACCCTTCCCCTCAGAACAGGCTGACTCCCTCAAGCCCCCGAGTGCAGAGCAGAGGCCAACGTGGGAGGCAGGTATCAATGAGCAGAACCTTCTAGAGACAAGTGGGCTGCCCGTGAAGATGGTGAGGTGTGGAGGGGTGTGGAGGGCTCGGATGCCCATGTGTCAGAGTGCGGCAGCCCCTTCTGTCCCCCATGTCACCCATAGTAGCCAGGGCCTCTCTAGTTCTGTGACTGCCGCCTCCCCTGTATGGCCTCATGGAGTTCCTGAATCACTGACCCCCACTCCATCTGTCCCCCAGGCTGAGCAGCGCCTTAACTCTCACAGGGCCGAGGGGTCTGGGCCTGTGGTGGGGGAGGGGAGCTCCTACCGGGAGCTTGGGGTGGGGTTAGGAGAGGAGCTGCGGGTGGGGGTGGTGGGGGGGAGAGACTGCCGAGAAGTCCCAGAGGCCAGCAGTGAAACCTGACTCCCCCACGCCTCAACCTCCCCATCAGGTAAATGGGATCAGGCCCTCACAGGGCATGGACCCCTCCTCCCCGGCCTCGCTGAGGTCCCCTCCCATCCTTGCAGGCAGGGGAGCTGGGTGGGCTCTGAGCACAGGAGGAACAACCAAAGGAAAGAGCCAGGCACATCCCCGTCACCACCGGTGGCCCAAGTTTCACACAGGAACTAAGAAAGGTTCCCAGGGGGACAGTGACCCGGGCAAGGTCGTGTGGGAGAAGTAAGTCGCTGAGCTGGGGTTCAGTTGCTGCCTCGGGCAGCCTTCCTCATTCAGCTGCACCAGCTGCTGCCCCTTCCCCTCCTTCCAATCTGGGGGTTTGCCCAGGACAGGGGGTTGATGGGAGTCAGCACTTCCCTTCCTCCAAACCCGGCCATATAGGGCATGTCTGAGAAAGAGAGGGTGTCAGCAGCCCTGGGGGAGGGAGAGCTCTGGGTTCCAGTCCAGCCCCAGCTCTGGCACCGTTGCTGGGACCCTGGGCAATCACTGTGGCCTCTGGACTCAGTTGCTCCATCGCCCATCAGATGCTGGAGAAAAAGCAGACACAGGAGCAAAGCGGGGCCACCAGGTAAAGCTGGGGAGAGTTTTCTCGGTTGTCCCAGGCCCACGGGGTGCCCTGCCCAAAGCACCCCTATGCCCTGCCCACTGGGCCCACCGGAGCAGGCCTAGACCAAAGCTCCCAGCTGATAGGTCACCATGACAACGCCTTCACCCTACACAGCTCCAGCTGGGGTCTGGAACACCGAGGCCCACCTTTCTCAGTGGCCCCTCTCCTTGACCTGCCAATGCCCCTCGTGGCACCTCCCCTCCCCCTGCCCACTGAGGCCAGATGTTCCTGCTGCTCGACTTGGCTGGTCAGCAAGTGGCCAGGTAGCCACGGGGAAGAGGGGAACCCTCACAGGGAGAGGATGGGAGCCCCAGGCTAGAGGAGATGCACCCTCCCTCCTCAGGAGGACAAATGGGTCCCAGAATGACCGGAACTGGGAGCAGAGGTGGGACAAAGGACATATGGCCCCTTCTACCTGCGGGGCCTTGGACAAAACCTTGCTTCTCAGTTTATGTACTTTTTTTTTTTTCCAGAGAGAGAGAGAGAGAGAAGGGAGAGGGAGAGAGAGATAGAAACATTGATGAGAGAGAAACATTGATTGGCTGCAACCTGCATGCCCCCTACTGGGATCGAGCCCGCAAACCAGGGCACGTGCCGGAGACCTCTTGGTTCCTGTGTCAACGCTCAACCACTGAGCCACACCAGCCAGGCAAGCATCAGCTCTTTCATCTGAAAAGTGGGAGTGATGGTCCTCGGAGCATGGCAGTGAGGATTACGTGAAGTAATGAATATAAAGCCCAGCTCAGAGCCTGGCACACAGGGGGTCGTCCCCGACTCTGCAGCTGGACCACCCAAAAACCTCTTTGTCACCCCAGCCACCAATCAATACCATCATCTATCTGAGTAACTCGTGTGTGAGTGGGAAAGTGTGAGTGGGAGTGTGAGTGTGCAAGTGTGAGTGTGTGAGCACATGACTGTGTGTGTGTTGGGAGGAGACAGGGCACGGCATACACAGGGAAGGGCAGGGGCCACCCAAGCATTCCTCCCACCCGTCTGCCTGGCCTGTGTGTCCTGGAAAGAACAGTGGTCTGAGGATCAGGCAAAACCCGCCAGTTCAAATCCAGTCCCAGCCACTCCCCTGGCTGAACCTGTTTCCCCTGGAAATGGGGAGAACAGCTGAGGCCCCAAGTCTTTAAGTCCCCACCGGACCCCACAGTGGGCCACAGGGCTGGAACTGCCCCAGGCTTTGGGAGTTGGGGGCGAGACCCAGAGCAACTTGGAGCGTGAACCCCCCCTGCTGTACCCCACCCACCACCCCAGGAGCGGTGTGCGCGCCTCAGGAGTACGCGCGCGCGTGTGTGACTCAAGGTCTATTCATAGCTGCGCTCCACCAGCTGCATCGTCACAAGCAGAGGGGCCTCAGCCCATATTATTATTTCAATTACCATCTGAATTAAAAGTTTGAGCAGCGATCAGCCCACGTAGCCAGGGGAAGAGGGAGCAGGAGAAGAATAAAGATGAAAAGGAGAAGAAGGGCTGGGCCTGGAGATCCCCCCCAAACCCCGAGGAGGGCTGAGGGGCTGAGGAAGCTGCAAAGGTTATACCAGCCCCCAGGTCCCTGCCCCCCCTTGCCCAGGGCCCAGGATCCCCAGGGGGTGGGACGAGCGCACGTTGGGATGGCAGCCCAATGTTGGCTACTTTGTGGAAATAACTCATAAAACCCGACTCTCGGCCACACGGATGGGCGGACCAAGCTAGAAAGGGCGAGGAACTGACCTAAGGTCACACAGGAACCGCACCCAAGGTTGCCGGCTCCACGACCCTCTCAGGCGGGCCCCACCCCGTGTCCCTGACTTCACAGGCTGCACGGCACAGACCGCTGAGGGCGGCTCCAGGGCAGGACCGGGGAGGACAGAGGTGAACCTGCGGTCCCTGCTTGTTCCCCTTCTTGTTCTCCAGGCCTGATCCCCTTCCCATAGTCCTAGCCTCTCAGCCCTGTACCAGACCTCCCTGAAATCTGCACCCCCAATCTCAGACCTCACCCCACCATCAGCCCAAATGCCCCTCCTCACCCACTGGTGCAGGGGACAGAGCCCTGGCCCAAATCTAACCCTCTGGGCACTTTGGGGGCAGGTCATTCATTGTTTCTGAATCCCAGTCTTGCCGTTTGTAGAACGAGTTCTCCCCTTGGGTGTGTTCAGGATGGAGCCCCAGACAGTCCTTGAGGGGGTGTCATGCTGTGGGGGAGACAGACCATCTCCTGCCAAGATTCAGGCCAGGGGAGGGACGTTCTCCACGCTTCCCAGACTGGCCTGGACTCAAACCCAGGCTCCTCCACTTCCCTGCTGTGTGACCTTGGGCAAGTCACATAGACTCTCTGAGCCGTGGCTCCCCCATCTGTGACACTGGGACATCCATTCGACATTGTGGGGATGCTGGGAAACTTAGGCTGAGCAGGGATTTGCAAAAGCTCCTGGCGACAATGTGTTTCCTTGCTGGGAAACAGGTAACTGATGGGAGCTGCTTCCCAGAACCTCCTCGGGGAGAGCAAAGACTCCTGGGGTTTTGGAGGTGGAGATGTCATTCAACCTCACCCAGAAAGCTGGGGTCACCGGGTCAGGATCCCTGGCACATACCCATCTGGTTCTGCTTGAATAGCTCTGGTAGGGGGGTTGGGGAGCTCACTACTTGACAGAGCACCCACAGATGCTCCCCAGCCTTCTCCACTTCCACTCTGGGAATCTTCTAGAGGAGCCACATTCTTCCAGCTTCACCCCAGCGGCAGCCTGCCCTGCCTGGGGCTGCCTGAAACTGGCTTCTAAATGAACCTGAGAGGGAGCTTTTCAAACGGATCAAAGGAGGGGTGGGATTAGGGTCTAGGGATGGTGGAGGTGGGGCCAGAGAGCTGGAGGGGAGCCACAGGGAGGACTGGGCCCTCAAAGCGCCTGGGTCCAGTCTGGGCCGCCACTCTGCTCCCTGGGGTTGGGCATCTATCTGCCTGTCTGTCTCCAAGCAGGACTGGGAGCCAGGAGCCCCAAGTTCAGGCCGCAGTGTTGCTTCTTCCACCCCCTAAACCATCACTGTGACCTTGGGGGGCTCCACTTCCCTCTCTGGGCCTCGATTTCTAGTTCTGTGAAAGGAGGGCGCCAGAGCAGTGATTTGAAGCGCCAAACCTGGTGTCTGAATGGAGACACTGTCCTTCTGCCCCCGCCCCCAGCCTCGCATGCTAGGAACACGGGGCCTCTGAGTGTCTGTGGTTTCGGGGCCAGAGACCCTCTCTCTTCTCCTCGTACCCCTCTTTCACATCTAGTACCTTTGCAGGTTCTGCTGTCCCCATTTCACAGGCCAAGAGATGGAGGCATACGGCGGTAAAGTCACTTGCTCAAGGTCACAGAGAGCAATTCACACGTCAGGACTCTGCCCAGGAGAGCAGCAGAGCTCAAGGGCATCTTCTTTCAGGAGAGTCACCAGGATTTTGAGTGGCCAGCTGTTCCCTATACAGATGTAGACTCTGCGTGGGGTGGGGGCGAGAGCCGCCCAAGGTCACACGGCCAGGCAATGAAAAACTGGGGTCCTGAGCGTAGGCTCTGGCTTCCCAGGCCCCACCTAGCCGGGGGGCCAGCAGCATGGTCTGACCTCCTGCCTCGACCCTGGAGTCTCCCTAAATTAGAGCCCTGGCCTGCCTCTGGGCTCCCCGCGGCTGCTCCCCGAAGCCCCCGACCCCTGGCACTGAGGCAGGAGAGTGAGCAGGAAGTCAGGGAGGCAAGTTGCGGATTGGCCGCTTGTCCCTGGCCCTCTGGCCCTCCCTCTCCTCTCCCTGTGCAGGGGGAGCTGCAGTGATGTAATGCACTCAGCTTTGGTCCTGGTGCCAATCTCAGAAGAGAGACGACAGATTGCGTGAGCCAAATTTGGCATCCTAGGGGGAGAGGCACGAAAAGTGGAGACGTGGAGGAGAGGAGCGAGGAGCCTGGGGCGGTGCAGGAGAAGCCCCCCTGCCCAGCAGACCCCGGGGGCGCCGGTCCTCCTTCCACTCCGGCCTCCCCCGCCCCAGCCCACCTGCACTGGAGGCCTCCCCTCCTGAGTCTGAGAGGCCAGCCTGGCTGCTCCCGGCCCCTCCGGCCCTGGTGCTGCCAGTCCTGCGCCTCCCCGCCCAGCACACCGCTCCAGCTCCGTTTCCCATCGCCGCCACCAGTCTCTTGGTTACCATGCTGCTGGTTGTCATGTCGCTTACATGTCCTCGTGACTCAGTGGTCCCTGCAGAGGGGCCCCCTCCTCCTCACACCCCCTCAACTCTCGCCCCCGCCTCCCCCAGATCCACATTAAGAACCAGCCCGCCCTGTAAGCCTACACTGTTCCTCCTCCCCTCCCCTCTTATCCTAAGCTAAGAAATCTTTTCACAGCATCTCCTACCGCTACTTCATTCTCTTCCACAAATGTCTGTTAAGAACCTACTATGCCCCAGGCTTGTGCAAGCTGCCTTCAGAGACATGGCATAGTCTGTAAATCACTCAGCAGCCCACTGAAGTCACTACCATCATCCCCATTCTCCAGTTGAAGAAACTGAGGCTCAGAGAGGTCAAGACAGCTACCCAAGGTCACCCAGCAGAAACTCAAGGCCGGCGCTGTCTGTTCCCAGTGGCGCCAAAGGTTTTTTTTTCTGGGATAGGAGCTTCTTTTCCACGGGTAACCCAAGGGATCCTGAGGAGCAGTTCCCAAGCCCCAGATCTTCCCTCTAATCCCTGGACCCCCCTCTCCCTGGTCAGCTCTCTATTTCCCCCCTCTCCCTTAGCTGTGCATTTTCCGAAAGGTAAAATGAATCCTAACTCCCACTTGCCCAGCCCCGTCCGCAGCCTGGGAGCAGCCCTCGGCTCTCTTGAGCCCAGGGGCCCTCCTTGGAGGTCAGCGGGCAGGGAGTGGTGTCCTCATTCCACAGATGCGGAAGTTGAGGGTCAAGGAACAAGTGACTTGTCCAGGGTGCTGGTTCCTCAACTAGCTAAGCTGGTTTCTAGGAGCCTGACTGGAGGATACACAGGCCCACTGCCCAGTGGAGAAAGCCCCAGAGAGCGCCCCTCCTCCCAGTGGAAAACAGAGTCGAATGTTCTAGGCTCAGTCCTCCAGGCTCTGGTGTGAATATGGATGGGTCAGCTCCATGGCCAACAGCCTTTGCTCCTGCCATGTTGCACCCCAGCCCTCATCCCACTGCTCACTTCAGCCTTTTGCTCCCCTCATCCCAGTCCAAGCCAAGGCCATCATGTGGTTCTCAGGCCCCCAAAGTCCTGGCAGCAGTCCCCCAAAGCCCTCACGCTCTGGAGATCACAGAACTGGATGTGCAGGAGAAGCGGAACAGACATTTTACACGCATGCACACACACGCACACAGTCAGGGTATGGCTCCTCTCCGGGCCCTGCCAGTGGGACCTCCCTCCCTAAATTGCCTTTCCCTTCCACCTGCTGCTCGACATCCTACTGCTCTGGAGGCCCCCACCTGCCAGCGTCTCCAGGCCACCCTGCCTCTGGTCCCTCCACCACACTCCTGCCTGCCCGTCTCCCTGCATCCTCCCCCCATCCTGGAGCCTGGGCACCCAGGCAGACGTGGGTGCTGCTGGTGGGGAGACTCAGCAGGCGGCAGGGGAAGTTTCCCTGCTCGGGGGTTCATCCAGACCTCTCTTTGCTCGGGGTTCTCCCTCTAGGGAGGAGAGAGCAGTCTGTGTCCCTCCCCACAGCTGGTCTCTACCCCTGTGAGATGTGAAATGCCTCAGTTACTGGGTCCCTGTCCCCTCACCCTGGGTCGTCTGGTCCCAAGTCAGTGCTCAGACCTGGAAGCGGGATTTTGTTCTTGGTCAGATGGAAGGGCCCTTTGCAAACAGGCTGCGGCTGGGGATGTGGAACGGAGAGCTCTCCGCCCCCTTGCCACAGTCACCTGCCTTGAAACTCCTCTGAAACCCAGAGACAACTGGAGGTGGGTGGAGGCAGGGAAAGGTCGTGACCGGGGCAGGAGGTCAAGGCCAGCTCAGCCCACCTCTCCCCCATTCCTGGCATCCACCCAGACCTCGCCACTGCCGACAGACAGAAGGACAGAGCTCGCCGCTCCGGGGAATGCGCAGGAACCCGGGTCGGGTCGAGGCTAAGGTCCTGGGCGCACCGGGCCAAAGCAGCCGGCCCAGGACACAGACTCCCACGGGCGGGACAGACGACGGACTGCGCCAGCGGAGCGCGGGCCAGGCTTACCGCGGGGCAGAGGTCCGATGCGTGTCCGTGTCCGGAGGCTGCACGCCGGCTCTACATCCCACGGCGCGGGCGGGCGGCGTCCCGGCGGGGAGAGGGGAGTCCCGGCGCCCTCTCCCCGCGAACCTGGCGGCCGGCCCCGGCCCCTCCCAGGCTGTCGGGGGTTCTGTCCCTGACTCTCCGGGCGTCCGGCTCTCCGCGCCTCCGCACGGCCGGGCGCTCCCTGCCCGCCGCCAACTTTCAGCGCTGCCCCGCGCCGCGCCCTCCGCGCCGCCTGGGCGTCAGCATCGCGGGGCCCGGGCCGGGCTCAGCGCGGGGCTCCGAGGGCCCATGGCTCCCGCCGCCCCCCCCCCGCCGGCGCCGCTCTCAGGCTGCCCCCCGCCCTGCGCTCACTCCCTGCCCCGCTGCGCTCGCCTCCCGCCCAGACCTCCGGGCGGACGGTGCCCCGCCGCCCCCTCCCCGCCGGGCCCGTCTCCGCCCCTCTCCGCCCCGTCTCTCTCCGGCCCGTCTCTCGGTCTCCCTCGCTCTCGCTGTCTCTCCCTGCGAGTCTGTCTCCGTCCCGTCGTCCTCCCAGCCTCTCCCCTGCCTCCCCCTCTGCTCGGCGTCTCTCCTCTGCGCGCCTCAGTCTGTCTCCCGCCCCGTCTCTGTCCTTCCTCGTCTTTCTCTCCCCGGCACTCTCGGCGCGCCCCGCCGTCTCGGACCCAGGCCCCACCGCCGCTGCGTCCCCGGCTCGCCCGGGAGCCCGAGCTCCCGCCGCCCGCGGCGCCGAGAACTCCCAACTCGGCTCACGCCGCCCCGTTTGCGAGACTTTCGCCCCTCCTCGCACGTGACCCGCACCCCGCTGCGGGGGCTGCACCGCCACCACCACCCTGCCAGCCCGGGAGCCCCCGACGGCCCACGGGCCCGGCCCGCCCCTTCCCTTCCGCCGGGGGAAGGGGGGGGGGGCGTCAAACCCTCGCCCACCCGCCCGTCGCGCAGGGCTGGGGGCTGCGTGGCCCCGCTCCGGCCCTAGATCCGGTCCGGGTTTTCCTCATGCCTCCCGGAGCGCTCCTCCCAGAACCCATTCCTATAATCCGCTCCCGGGTCTTCCAGCCCCCCAGGGGCAGGTGGAAAGGGTTCCTGCGCCGGCAGGGGAGTGGGTGGGACAGGGTTGGTACTGGGTTCCGTGGCGCCGGGCCGCTCCCCTCCGCGGCCCTCTTCCCCTCCTGAAGTACCGGCAGTGAGGGACCCTATGCACCCCGCTCCTGCCGGAGAGGCCCTCACAATCACCTAGGGCAGCACCGCCCCATTTTACAGACTGGGAGACTGAGTACGAGGGTCACAAGCCTGCCAAAGGCACCCAGAGAGGCAGAGATGGTCCAACCCCCAGTCTCTGGTTCTCTGCATCCCCATTACTTTAAAGTGTTTGTCTATGGGAGGGTCGTGCCCTGACTGTGCCCCAGGTCTGGGTTCCACACACTCTGGACTGTGGGGGGAAGTCCCCAGCACCCCTACCCCTGGGGAGCCAGCCACTTCCCTGGCCATTCTGCCACCTCACGCCAAGGCTCAGAGGAACTTCCCAGGAGCCTGGCCATCGCTGTCTACCCCCAGTTAAGAGAGGGAGAGACTGAGGCACCCCGAAGTCAGACTGGGAACTTATTGAATCTGAACTCTCCAGCTCCTTCCAGCTGACCCCGGAAGATGCAACCAGCACAGAAGCCACACACGTGAACCACCGTGACTGCCCCCCTGCCCCCAGACCCCCCACCTGAAAGGATCTGGTCCCCACTTCTGGGGTGATGCACAGCCAGGCCCCACTTTACCGCACCCCCCCATACCTACACATACACCCTGATTCCCACAGATTCCAGAACACACCAGATGCTTCCACACCTCTCTGCCTTTGCACATGCTGTTCTTCCTGCCTGAAATGCCCTTCCTCCTCCTCTGCCCAGAGAATTCCTGCTCTTCTCCAGGTCCAGCCTCCATGCTCCCTCCCCTAGGAAGGTCTCCTGACACCCCCCCCCCCCCGAAGTCATTCATCGCCCCCTCATTCATTCATCCAGCACTGCGCACACATTTGGTTCTTAAGGGAGCTTGGGAGTCAGGCCAGCTGGGCTCAAAAGCACTGAGGAACTGCACGACCCTGAGCACGTGTTTCACTTCACCTGTCTGCAAAACGGGGCCCTAAAGTCCCTCCCCTCACAGGAGCGGATCTGGTGACATAGATGCACAAGCATGCAGAGCTCACAGCAGCTGCTCAGAAACAGTGACCAGCCCTTCTCGGTCCTCCCTTCACCCCTGTGCACACCTCCCTTCACCCCTGTGCAGACCTCCTCAGTGCATGCCCCATCCCGTGCCCCTCTCCCTCGCTACCCAGCTGTGCTCTCATAGGCGTGCAACCAGGACTGAAGTCCCGGTGAATGAGTCTTGGTATGTGAACGCATGGGGACACTCACGCCATCTGAATGCTGGTCCCGCAGCAGACGTGTGCCTGGTGCCTATCACACCTTCCCATGGATTGAGAGTAGGAGAGTGCAGGTGAGGCAAATGGCCTGGCCTGGTGTTGGCCCTGAGAGTGTGGGGTGCAGGTGAAAGGGGAGGGGCAGGTAGAAGGGGGAGAAGGGCAGGGGAGGCGTGGTGGCTGTGATGTCACGGGAGTGGAGAAGGAACATCCGAGGGTGACCTTGCTAAGTCTGGGGCGCAGCCCGGCTCCCCTTGCTCCTTTCCGGTAAGGAGGGTCCTGTGCAGGCTGAGAGTAGACTGGGAGGAGGTGGGGAGAAGCAGAAAGGGCAGCGCTGGGCAGGGAAAACATCAGGGGCCCCAGGAAAGAGTCCCTTCTCCGCCACCTGGCCTTATGTGACTCTGGGCAGCGCACCTCTCCGCTCCAGCCTCGGTTTCCTCATGTGTCAAGGGAGCGGATAATGCCCCCCTTAAGGGCCTGCTCTGAGGATGATTACAATCTGAAAGAGGAACTCACCATTGTCCATCCCATGTTTGAGTAGCTCTAGGCCAGTGGTCGGCAAACTCATTAGTCCACAGAGCCAAATATCAACAGGACAACGATTGAAATTTCTTTGGAGAGCCACATTTTTTAAACTTAAACTTCTTCTAACGCCACTTCTTCAAAACAGACTCGCCCAGGCCGTGGTATTTTGTGGAAGAGCCACACTCAAGGGGCCAAAGAGCCGCATGTGGCTCGCGAGCCGCAGTTTGCCGACCACAGCTCTAGTAGGCAGGGGGTAGGGAGGTGAGACAGGTGTGCAGAGGCTGTGAGGGTGGGGGAGGGCTGGGCTTGGGTGTCAGAACCTGGGTGGCCCTGGGCAAGCGGCCTGTCCTCTCTGGGCCTCAGAAGATCATCTAACACACACGCATCCCCTGGATGGAGTCGAGGACAAGCACCTCGCGAGGGCACACCCTTCACCCGGCACGGTGCTAGGCTGCCACCGTCACTGCCTCCTTTCATCCTTACCAGAACCCTGTGCCACAGGCTCTGCGACCGATGGGGAACTGGGCACGGGCCGTAATGTCACACGTGGTGTGGCCTGGGCGGCCAGGGACAGCTGTGGGAAGGGTGAGACCCGCTGTGAAGTTTGACGGGGAGTGCTGGTGAAACCCTTACCTACTTGGCCAGAGCTTCCTGCTCATCCTCCTTTCTCACCTGAGCCTGGCAAGCCTCTGAGGTAGAGACGATGACTAGCCCTGGTTCACGGGAGGAACCGGACTGAGACATGGGGAGCGGGAGGGCCTTGCTCAGGGTCCCTCAGGAAGTAAGCACCTGTCTGACCCAGGATTCGAACCAGCTGCTAGCTTCCGGGGGAAGGTCATTCAGGCCAGCCCAGCACGGTCTGACGGGCTCACTCTGAGAGCCCAGCCAGGCCTCCCTGGTCCCACAGGGGCCTCGAGAGCACTGCGGAGGGCAGGGAGGACTGGAGAGGAGAGGCGCGCCAGGGAGGTGAGACAACTGGGGAGGCGAGGGAAAGGGCACCTCAAAATGTCAGTCACAGAGCTTAGAGGTTCCTGGGCTGGAGAGTTCCTTACAGTCCGGCCAGCCTATTCTACAGATGGGCAAACTGAGGCAGCTCGGCTGCTTAGATTAGAAATCACATCAGGACACAGCTGGCCTGTCTCAGAACTCTAAAGTCTGAGCAGCCTTGAAGGGTGAGGACCAGAGGCAGGGAAAGGGGATGTGGGGTCCAGAGGGTCAGGACCCATCCTAGCAGACTGTGCCCTGGGGATAGAGGACTGTCGGGGTCTCTCCCACCCTCCGTTCCCGCCCTCGCCTACCCCCAGTACTCAGTAGTCACCA
Source organism: Eptesicus fuscus (assembly GCF_027574615.1). Lineage (NCBI taxonomy): Eukaryota > Metazoa > Chordata > Mammalia > Chiroptera > Vespertilionidae > Eptesicus > Eptesicus fuscus. Next base: position 101,617,766 of record NC_072479.1, read on the forward strand.
GGGTGGAATATTTTAGCACCTATAGGAAAACTGCCACAGACGGCCTGTGGCAGCTGTTGCTAAGGAGACGCTCCCAAAATAGCCCCCCTCCGCCAACCTTTCCCGCTGCTGCTCCTGCTGTGGGGAGGGAAGGAGGGTGGCACACAAGCCCTGGCCCCAGATTCACCCACCCACCCTTGCCCCCGGGGCCCACACCTGCCAAAAACCGGGGCCAGCCAAAGACCTGGGCAACCACCTGGTCTGCAGAGGGGGCGGGAGCTAGCCTTCGGTGCCTGTGGCCTCAGCCACCGTCCTCAGCTGGGGGAGAAGGTCACCCCATTGAAGTGAGATGGGAACGAAAAGAGCCGGGCACCCAAGACCCCAAGCACATGCCTACACATGCACAGTCACAGACCTCACAGTCTTACACATCCACTGTGCACACCACAAGCACAAGCCCACCAATGCCCACCTAGACACGCACATACACCATCAGAGACACAAATAGATGCATGGGTAAACACATATGCCACAAATACACAACACACACCTGCAAGCTCATACCACACAGCCATAAACACATATTTACATACACATACACAAACGTGTCTCAAGTACACACACCCTCCAACATATGCATGCTTCCAACATATGCACACACACACACACACCAACGTATACACAGCCTCACAGCACAGGAACACACAATGTCCAAACATGCCCAGCATGTTGCATTCAGAGGGAACTGAGTGGTGTTACCCATGGGCTGGGTCCAGGGGCATGTCTTGGGCCCTCCAGACAGCCTCACGTAGTGGGGAACCGCTAAGATCCACCACAGGGTGGCAGATTAGGAAGAGGTGCACACGAGGGTGGGTGGAGGGTGATGTCTCTGTGCATGGTCTGGGGACCAAAGGATCCCCGTGACCAGGAGAGCTGCCGTGGGCCCATTCCTTGGGAACTGAAAAGTGTGTGTGTGGGGAGGGGGTGCAGGGGGGCTCTCACCTGAAGACTGGAAAGCTCTGTGCATGGAGAGTTCTGAGCCCAGGTTCACTGTGCAGCTGGCTGGCAATGAGGCGGTTTGGGTGATGAGGAGGGCAAGAAGGCAACAGGGTGGCAACGGTGATGGTCGCGGACACGTGCCAAGCACTTCACAGTTTGTAAGCCACTTTCACACATGTTCTTTCACATACTTGGTGAGAGCTACTCTGAGTGGTGCTGTTCCCCTCTGAGCCCCGGCAGGAGAGGGGATTTCGAAGATCACACAGCAAGTTACTAGCGGAGCGGGAACCGGAACCCAAGGAGGCGCCGGCACCCAGCCCTACGTGCTTCCACCTGGCTGCGCGGTACCAGCTGGAAGGCTTTGCCTCTTATTTGCCCCGTGATATTGGCAGCCACGCCAACGGGAAAGCCGAAAGTGAATCCCCAGGGGTGTCCAAGCGGCAGTGTGTGAGCACAGCCCGGGGCAGGGGAGTGGTGCCTGCTGGATGCCCTCGGAATGCCCGCGCAAGGACGAAGAGCGCCTAGTCGCTCCCCTCCGCACTTGATCAGCCGCGCTCCAGCGTGGCTCCGGTTCAGGAATCCGGGTTCCGGGTCTTCGCTGGCGCCTCGTCACTCGGGAGACGCGGCGAGCGGCGTGCGGTTGCCTTGGGAACCTCGCCGGGGCCGCGGCGCCCGGCGCAAGGGCGCCTGACTTCCCGCGCGGGGCGCAGAGCCTGCGCTGCTGGAGGAGAGCGGCTTCTGGAACCTGAGAGACACCCGTCGCCCTCGGGCAGGAGAGGGGGCGTTGTGCTAGGGTCCTTGTGTTTTTCCTTTTCATTTAATTAAGGAGTAACTTAACACATCTTAAGGGTGCAGGTGGATGGTTTTTACAGATATAAAACCCGTAGCCACCACTCAGATAAGATACAAAACACTTCCAGCGCCCAGGCTTCCTGGGCCGAGAGGTTATTTTTAATTGTCCCTTTTGCACTTCTCCGGGAATAGGGAATAAACCGGAGAGGGGGGATCGCCTTCCGAGGACACAAAATTTCCGTGTCCTCTCCCAGCGCGGCATGGGCCTCGACGGCCTGTAAAAGGGAGCAGGGGATGGCGTTTGTCGCGTGGTGTACTCCTTGCAAAGCACGTTGGATACTGAGCTCACCCAGCACCCTATGAAGTCAGTACTGCTTGGTTTATGCCCAGGTTATCGATGAGAGCACTTGGAGAGACTGAATAAATTGTGTAAATGGTGGAGCTTGAGACGCCCATGACGGTCTTTCTCACCTTGACATTTGTCTCCCCCTACCCTTCCCTGGTCGTTGGCCTCTTTTATTTTTTATTTAATCTTTTGGTCTTTTTTAAAAAAAAATATTTTTGTTGATTTCAAAGAGGAAGGGAGAGCCCTAACTGGTTTGGCTCAGTGGATAGAGCATCGGCCTGCGGACTGTGGAGTCCTGGGTTTGATTCTGGTCCAGGGCACATGCCTGGGTTGTGGGCTCGATCCCCAGTGGGGTGTGTGCAGGAGGCAGCCAATCAATGATTCTCTCTCATCATTGATGTTTCTATCTCTCTCTCCCTCTCCCTTCTTCTCTGAAAATCAATAAAAATATATTTTTTTTAAAAAAAAAAAAGAGGAAGAGAGATAAACATCAATGATGAGATCCCTGCAACCCAAACGGGGGATATGCCCTTAACAGGAATCAAACCCAGGACCCTTCAGTCGGCAGGCCCACGCTCTACCCCCTAAGTCAAACCAGCGAGGGCGGTTGTTGGCCTCTTTTAAAGAGGGATACAAATAAAATGCACTGGGCGCCCTGGCCGGGTGGCTCAGTTGGTTGGAGCTTCCTCCCATGCACCAAAAGGATGCGAGTTTGATTCCTGCTCAGGACACATACCTAGGTTACCGGTTCCATCCCCCGTGAGGCCCCTGCGGGAGTCAACTGATAGATGTTTCTCCCTTTCTCTCTCTTCCCATCTCACTTCCTCTCTCTCTAAAAATCAATAAAATATTTGTTCACAAAATCAATGGAAACATATCCTCGGGTGAGGATTTTAAAAATGTGCTGGGAGAGCGGTTCGTATCACATCTCTGCGCAGTTGTGTGTGTAGCTCCTTCTACTTGGGACTCTACTCTCTTCCCCCAGGTTTTGTCCTTGAGGCAAGCAAACTCCTACTGATCCTTCAAAACCCACCAGGGCGTCCTCTGAAGTCTTCCTGATTGAAATCTTCCCTGGAGACTCCCCGCAACCCAGGGTAAGTAAGACTCTCTCTCCTCTGTGCTACCTCCAACACATGCACAAGCACCCACCTCCCACAGCGTCCCAAGGGCCCCTGAGGCTGCCTCTAAGCTCAGCCTGCAAGGCGCCTGGCACGCAGCGGGTCTTCAATAAACGTGCTTGGAACTGAAAGCGGAGAAGGGCTTGGGACCCTTGGTTCCTCCGCTCTGTGCAAACGGGGCCGCAGTGGCCCTGCCGCACGCCACTCAACAGGTGCTGAGCTCCGAGGACACCTGGGGCCCGACGGCAGGAGGGGAAAGGCTGTCCTCGGCCCACCCCGGTTCAGGGAGGGAATGGACTCGTCCGCGCCGCGCGGGCTAGACCTCGGGGCTGCCTGGGAAGAGTTCATTCCTCCCACGGGGGAGCGTCCCCTCGCCGAGGCCAGAAGAACCTACAGCGGCCCCTAGGGACCCGAAGGGAGACCCAGGAGCCCGGGCCCATGGCCCCCCCCCTTCCCTCCAGGTCCCTACCCTGCGAAAGGCACAGATTACGTGGTGGCGTGGTGGCGTGTCCTCAGGATGGTGACTCTTACGTTACCTCCACGCTTTCCTTCCACACAATTGGAAGCACTTGACAGGATGTTGAATACAGCGGGGAAATATGCCAAAGAGCTAGGACCAGGAAGGAAAAAAGATTACACGGACTTCTTTTGTGTGTGTGTTTTAATATTTAAAAAAAAAAAAACCGGAAAAACCAAGATGGCGGCATAGGTTAAACACCTAACCTGCAGCCGGGCACAACAATTTCAAAAATACAACTAGAGGTCAGAACGGACATCGTCCAGAACCACAGGAGAGCTGGCGGACTGAAATGCCCACAGCTGGGGGGAAGGAGAAGGCCACGGGGACAGTCAGGGAAGCCGTAAAAGCCTGAGGTATGGAGAAACGGGCGGAGACACGAGCACACGCGCCTGCGGGGAGGATGGAACCGGAGAGGAGGGGGCGGCTGATGACCTGGCCGGAGTTCACTGGCAGGAAGGAGATAAAGGCTCCGGAGTGCGCTGAGCACCGGCTCCGATTGCACTGAACCCCATTCCGGGCGAAACCCTGGGAAACTCACTCACTTTCGCAACTCCGCCGCCCCCGCAGGCCGCTCGGCCCGGGACGCTGGGGACGCCGCCGCAGCGGCGGCGCCCGGAGCCCGGCGGCCTCCCAGCACCCGTCCCCGCCGCGCAGCCCCCGCGCGCCTGGTCCCGTGGGCCGCGCGCCCCGCACACCGGACGGAGGCCCGGGCGCCCTCTCCGTGCACCTCCCGGCGGCGCTAGACTTCAGTAGAGTTGACTGAATTCAAGGGATTAAAAAGTAAAAATTGGGGGGACGCCGCGGCGGCGACGTCCAGAACACGGTGATGGCGGTGCCTGGAGCTTGGCGGCCGCCCAGCGCCCGTCCCAGCCGCGCGGCCCTCGCGCGCCTGGTTTCGCGGGACGCGCGCACCGCGCACCGGACGGAGGCCCGGGCGCCCTTTCCGTGCACCTCCCGGCGGCGCTAGTCTTCAGTAGAGTTGACTGAAATGAAGGGATTAAGAAGTACAAATTGAGAAGTTTGAAAAAGATGGCGGCGGAGGTTAAAGGCTGTTCTGTTGCCTCGCACCCAGCGAAATCGGAGGGGACGAGGTGTGGAGGTGCGTGGGTCTGGCTGGTGGCGGGGGAAAGGGGCTTTTGTTCCAAATCTAAGGGAGATTAGCTCTCCATCACCCTGAAACCCATCTTCTGGCGAACCCCGGGAGACCCAGATGCCTGCGGGGAGAGGCGGGACTCTTGCAGAGGTGCGCCCAGCAATCAGTGTTTGCTGCGCTGGAGTGCGGTACGAGGGGACTTAGATACATGGAAGGCAGAAGGACCAGACTCACAGCCATCGAGGCTCGCCGCACCATGGCCTGTTGGCGCCCTGAGACCCCGCCCCGCCCTGGGACCCGCCCCGCACGTTTTGAAGACCTGCCCCGCAAGTCTTGCAGGCACACCTGCGCCCCAAGCAACGGCTTATGCATGTGGGTGGCCTGCCCTCTGGCAGCGGACCAGATGATCTGCTGTTCTAGTCGGACTGCTCCAGGGCCACTCAGACAGGAGGAAGAAACTACAGTTTTTGCTGTAATCCTTGCTGAGTGCCTAAGGCAGTAGCTGATCTACACCCCATTGGAGACCCAGAAACGAGGGCATCTAGTGGTCTGTGGGAGATGACACCAGATTTCAACCACGTGCATAAGGGACACATTCAACGGGAATATTCAGTGAGCGCCAAAGCTTTGCTGCACCAAGACCCGGCCCATAAACGTGTCTCCTGCACAGCAACTCTTCCTTTATAGACAAAGAGAGCCCCCCCAGTGACACCAACAACAATCAAGACTTAACTATACAAAGGAGGACCAAGATGGAGGCATAGGGCGGAAGCCTGATTATTGCCTACCACAACAACTTTGAGACTACGACAAGAGAGCAGAGCAGACACCATCCAAGACCACCATAGGGCTGGCTGAGTAGATGCTCTACAACTAGAATAAAAGAGGGGTATGTGGGATGATGCTGATGCCGGTGACCCAAAGACCACACTTTAAGAACTACAGCTCAGGCGACACAAAAGAACTATGGCTCAGGCGATACAACAGCGGCCTGGAACGTGCTCGGCGCAGTTCCCCCGGCGGTCTCCGGCTGAGGGGACGGCTCCACTGGCAGCCAAGCACGGACAGACGAGCCCCTATGAGACATGGGGTGGGAGACTCCGCGCTTGCTGACCTCTGAGTCCGTCAAGAATCTCAACGCCCTGGAAGCGGCCAGGTGCGCATGCTCGGCGACCGGCCACCTATGCAGACCCAAGGGCCGACCCAGCGACGCCAGACTGGCCCACCGCCATGCACCGGGTGCACCGGAACTTCGCCGAGCCGCCGCCCGACGAGTTCTGCAGCAGCCATACTGGAGCTCTGGAAGGATGGCCAGGGGAATTGCTGAGGGGGGATTGACCGGCAGGAATTGGGATCGGGAAGACGGGGCCCCGCTGAGACCCGGGTGCGGGCGGGGTTGCGCGCCTCTGGACTCGGGTGTGGTCACACGCCTCTGGGTATAAGTGAGGCCTCACGTCCCTGGGTCTAGGTGAGGCCACATGCCCCTGGGCCCAGGTGAGGCCGGACTCCGGGTCCGGGTGAGGCCAAGTGCCCCTGGACCCGGATGACGCTGGACCCCATGCCCGGGCGAGGCCAAGCGCCCCTGGGTCTGGGAGAGCCCACACACCCCTGGGTCCAGGCGAGACCATGTGTCCCTGGATCCGGGTGAGGCTGCGTGCACCTAGGCCCGGGTGAGGCCACGTGCCCCTGGGTCTGGGAGAGGCCAAGCGTCCCTGGGTCCGGGCGAGACCATGCGTCCCTGGATCCGGATGAGGCCTCATGCACCTAGGCCCGGGTGAGCCCAAGTGGCCCTGGGTCTGGGAGAGGCCAAGCGTCCCTGGGTCCGGGTGAGACCATGTGTCCCTGGATCCGGGTGATGCCTTGTGCACCTAGGCCCGGGTGAGCCCAAGTGGCCCTGGGTCTGGGAGAGGCCAAGCGTCCCTGGGTCCGGGTGAGACCATGTGTCCCTGGATCCGGGTGAGGCCTTGTGCACCTAGGCCCGGGTGAGCCCAAGTGGCCCTGGGTCTGGGAGAGGCCAAGCGTCCCTGGGTCCGGGTGAGACCATGCGTCCCTGGATCCGGATGAGGCCTCGTGCACCTAGGCCCGGGTGAGCCCAAGTGGCCCTGGGTCTGGGAGAGGCCAAGCATCCCTGGGTCCGGGTGAGACCATGTGTCCCTGGATCCGGGTGAGGCCTTGTGCACCTAGGCCCGGGTGAGCCCAAGTGGCCCTGGGTCTGGGAGAGGCCAAGCGTCCCTGGGTCCGGGTGAGACCATGTGTCCCTGGATCCGGGTGAGGCCTCGTGCACCTAGGCCCGGGTGAGCCCAAGTGGCCCTGGGTCTGGGAGAGGCCAAGCATCCCTGGGTCCGGGTGAGACCATGTGTCCCAGGATCCGGGTGAGGCTTCGTGCACCTAGGCCCGGGTGAGCCCAAGTGGCCCTGGGTCTGGGAGAGGCCAAGCGTCCCTGGGTCCGGGTGAGACCATGCGTCCCTGGATCCGGATGAGGCCTCGTGCACCTAGGCCCGGGTGAGCCCAAGAGGCCCTGGGTCTGGGAGAGGCCAAGCGTCCCTGGGTCCGGGTGAGACCATGTGTCCCTGGATCCGGATGAGGCCTCGTGCACCTAGGCCCGGGTGAGCCCAAGTGGCCCTGGGTCTGGGAGAGGCCAAGCGTCCCTGGGTCCGGGTGAGACCATGTGTCCCTGGATCCGGGTGAGGCCTCGTGCACCTAGGCCCGGGTGAGCCCAAGTGGCCCTGGGTCTGGGAGAGGCCAAGCGTCCCTGGGTCCGGGTGAGACCATGTATCCCTGGATCCGGGTGAGGCCTCGTGCACCTAGGCCCGGGTGAGCCCAAGTGGCCCTGGGTCTGGGAGAGGCCAAGCATCCCTGGGTCCGGGTGAAACCATGTGTCCCAGGATCCAGGTGAGGCCACGTGCACCTAGGCCCGGGTGAGCCCAAGTGGCCCTGGGTCTGGGAGAGGCCAAGCGTCCCTGGGTCCGGCTGAGACCATGCGTCCCTGGATCCGGATGAGGCCTCGTGCACCTAGGCCCGGGTGAGCCCAAGTGGCCCTGGGTCTGGGAGAGGCCAAGCATCCCTGGGTCCGGGTGAGACCATGTGTCCCTGGATCCGGGTGAGGCCTCGTGCACCTAGGCCCGGGTGAGCCCAAGTGGCCCTGGGTCTGGGAGAGGCCAAGCGTCCCTGGGTCCGGGTGAGACCATGTGTCCCTGGATCCGGGTGAGGCCTCGTGCACCTAGGCCCGGGTGAGCCCAAGTGGCCCTGGGTCTGGGAGAGGCCAAGCATCCCTGGGTCCGGGTGAGACCATGTGTCCCAGGATCCGGGTGAGGCCTCGTGCACCTAGGCCCGGGTGAGCCCAAGTGGCCCTGGGTCTGGGAGAGGCCAAGTGTCCCTGGGTCCGGGTGAGACCATGCGTCCCTGGATCCGGATGAGGCCTCGTGCACCTAGGCCCGGGTGAGCCCAAGAGGCCCTGGGTCTGGGAGAGGCCAAGCGTCCCTGGGTCCGGGTGAGACCATGTGTCCCTGGATCCGGATGAGGCCTCGTGCACCTAGGCCCGGGTGAGCCCAAGTGGCCCTGGGTCTGGGAGTGGCCAAACGTTTCTGGGTCTGGGTGAGACCATGTGTCCCTGGATCCGGGTGAGGCCTCGTGAACCTAGGCCCGGGTGAGCCCAAGTGGCCCTGGGTCTGGGAGAGGCCAAGCGTCCCTGGGTCCGGGAGAGACCATGCGTCCCTGGATCCAGGTGAGGCCTTGTGCAACTAAGCCCGGGTGAGGCCACGTGCCCCTGGGTCTGGGAGAGGCCAAGTGTCCTTGGGTACGGGTGAAGCCAGATCCTGGGTCCGGGTGAGGCCGTGCGCCCCTGGATCCATCCGGGTGAGGCTGGGTCCCAAGCCCAGGTGAGACCACGCGCCCCTTGGGTATGGGTGAGGCCACGTGCCCCTTAGTCCAGGTGACGCCGTGCCCCTGGGATCGGCCGAGACCAAACCAGAGGGAGTCAGACCTCCATTACCACCATTTGTCCACCATCCAGAGCTGAGGGGTCAGTGCTGACATGTACACATAAGGAACTACTGGACATCGAAATTGGGTCTCAAAAGAACTGTTGGTCCAGGGGGAAGCTCGCTACAGATTGATTCATTTGCCTGTCAGCATAAATGTTATTGCTCGTCTCACATTCAGTTCTTATTAGTATATATCTAGTGACATTTGATCTCGTTCATCTAGAGGAAATGATGAACAACATAGACTGAGGAACAAGAACAGAACCAGAAGCAAGGAGGCATCGATCGGACTATCGGGCCTCAGAGGGAGGATACGGGAGGGAAGGGGGAGGGTGGGGGGAGGGGGAGAGTTCAACCAAAGGACCTGTATGCATGCATATAAGCCTATCCAACGGTTAAGTTCAACAGGGGATTGGGGCATGTGTGGGGAGAGGGGTGGGATGGGAATGGGGGGATGAGGACAAATATGTGACACCTTAATCAATAAAGAAATTAAAAAAAAAAAAAAAAAAAAAAAAAAAAAAAAAAAAAACCGAAAGATTTTTTAAAAATATATTTTACTGATTTTTTACAGAGAGGAAGAGAGAGGGATAGAGAGTTAGAAACATCGATCAGCTGCCTCTTGCACACCCCCTACCGGGGATATGCCCGCAACCAAGGCACATGCCCTTGACCGGAATCGAACCTGGGACCCTTGAGTCCACAGGCCGACGCTCTATCCACTGAGCCAAACCGGTTTCGGCACCGAAAGATTTTTTTAAATATTAAAAACAATCAAAAGAAGTATGTGTAATCTGACTTTGAACATATGCTTTGCTTTATTAATGATTTAAAAAAAAGAATCCTTGCCTCTGAGCTGAAGGAAATGTCCCTCCTGGCTTCCCCTCAGTCGAGTTTTTACAGCAGACACAGTTTCAGTGTCAGGAAAGTGAGGCGCTGAGCGGTGAGGGACTTGCCGGGAACCACCTGGCACAGGGAAAAGTGTGTGACGGTGCAGGTGGCCTGGTGCTGGCATGGGCCACAGCCAGGGGTTTCTAATGAGCAGGCTTTTCCCTCTGCTCCACGGAGAAGGAGGGGGGGGTTGGTGTTTGAAAAATGCTCCACCTAGAAATGGAAGGGGCCTAAATATGGAAAGGCAGGGCTGATTACTAAGACAGAGTGGTAGACGTTTGCGAAGAGGAGACCTATGCGACCTGGGGAAGCTAGAGACAAGTTTGAGCCTCAGTTCTCTCATCTGTAAACGGGGGGAGCTGAGCTCCCTGTCTTGAGACATAGGGAGTATCGATTCCACAGGGAAGACCAGATACAAAGAGGGCCACGTGACCAGTCAGCAATACTTCTGTCTTCATTATCCCTTTTACCAGATGGGAAAGCTGAGGCCCAGAGAGGGGCCAGGGCAGGCTCAAGGCCACCGTGCCCATACGATCTTGGCCCTGGGGCCACGCAGCCTGGGTCCTTCCCCCTCCGCCATTGTGGTGGTCGCTCCTCAGACCGCCCCTGGCCTTGGCCTGTCCCCTGTGGCTCCCCCGGAGAGACAGGGACGAGGAGGATCCCAGCCCTGTTCCCGCTCCTGCCGGCAGTGGGAGTTGCTGCTCAGGAGGACAGATGTTTCCCCAAATGGCAAATGCACGTGCTTTTCCCTGGTTTGGGAGGAGGTGGGCGCTGAGAGGGAGATGCCAGCTGGTTGGGCAGAGAGAACCGTAGCCACACCTGAGGTATTTAAATAGCCACCGCCTTCTCCGGGCACCAGCTGGAGGCATCTGGGCGGGCAGGGCTGGGGGAGGGGAAGGGGACAGAGCAGCTCATTCAGAACCTGCCACAGCCCCAGGATGAGTGCCTGGCTCCTCCCCCCAGAGGGACTTGGACCACCCACCTGGCCTACTGAGGCCTCGATGGCCATCACCAGCAAGGTAAGGGCTTAAAGCCTGTCACCGGGTGCCTGCCGATTGCTATTGTTATCTCAACCTCTGTGCCAGGGCAGGAGTCCCCGCTGCAGCATCCCTGGAAAATGGGCCCTCACCCCCTGCCCCCACCTCTCACGACAGGGAACTCCTCACCTCCCACGAAAACCCACAGTGTAATGTAATGGGTTGACGGCATGAGCCCTGAAGTCAAACTACACGTTGGAATCCAGGCTCCACTATCCAGTGTCTGTGTGACCTTAAGCAAACTACTTAACCTCTCCATGCCTCAGTTTCCCCAGTGCAAAATGGGAATGATAACAGTACCTCCCTGTAGTGTTTAGATCAGTGCCTCTCACCAACCACCCAGGGATCTTGTGTAACCAAAGATTCGGAGTCAGTAGGTCTGGGGTGCGGTCTGGGATTCTGCATTCCCAGAAGGAGAAGCAGATGCTGCTGGTCCTTGGACCACAGTTTGAGACTCCAAGGACCGCCTTGTACCGGAAGTCATGAGAGGGGGCCTAAAGGGTCATGGGTAGAGGGTGTGGGAGGCCAGTAATTTAGGGAGAGATGAAGGTCTCCAGTGGGAGAAGGGAAAGGGGTGTGTGGTAAGGCCCCTTGGCTCAGCTGGTCCACTCCTACAGAGGCAGAGACGAAGGCCCAGAGAGGGTGGCTGACCTGCTCATGCCACACAGCACTGGGAGGACTCCTGCCCACCTGTGGTCCCCCCCACCCCTTCCTGCCTCCCAGCTCTCTGGCCAGCAGCCCCCAGCCCCTGGAGTCTCTTCTGGCCTGTGCTCCCGTGTTACAGCTTGTCATACCAAGAAGGAAACATTAGTGAGGTCAACCTGACTCCAAAACTAAGAGCCGTTAGATACCATTGTCTCCCCGCACCCCCTCCAACGGGCCAGGTCAAGGTGGCTATTCCAGTAAACACGGGGGAGGGGTCAGGCTCTTCACCCCGCCAGGCCCAAGGAGGAGGTGTTCAACCCAGGATGACGACAGCAGCAGTGGGTCACAATGTAGGGTGTCTCCAACCTGCTGGGCTGGGGTGAAAGGTCATGTTAGGGCTGGAGAGCAACGCAGTCCGCACGGCCATTGGTGCGCTTCCCGCCACAGGAGAGCGAGGGCCAGGAGGAGCTTGCTGGTCACAGGAGTCAGCCCACAAAAGGAATGGAAAGTGTCCTCAAGACACCTGGCCTCACACCTGCACCCACCCCACCCCACCAGCTCAGCCCAGACCACCGAGGCCTGGGTTCCCGTCAGTGACGGCCCAGAGGGTGAACTGCAGCTCCTGGCGCTGCCGGGGCCGGCGCCGTGCAGCCCTTCCCCTGGGACCGGGGTCGGCAAACTGCGGCTCACGAGCCACATGCGGCTCTTTGGCCCCTTGAGTGTGGCTCTTCCACAAAATACCACGGCCTGGGCGAGTCTATTTTGAAGAAGTGGCGTTAGAAGAAGTTTAAGTTTAAAAAGTTTGGCTCTCACGCCCAGCTGGTGTGGCTCAGTGGTTCAGCATCGACCCATGAACCAGGAGGTCCCGGGTTCGATTCCCGGTCAGGGCACATGCCCGGGGTTGCAGGCTCCATCCCCAGTAGGGAGGCGTGCAGGAGGCAGCCGATCCATGATTCTCTCTCCTCATTGATGTCTCTCTCTCTCCCTCTCTCTGCCTTCCTCTCTGAAATCAATAAAAATATATTAAAAAAATAAAATAAATAAAAATAAAAAGTTTGGCTCTCAAAAGAAATTTCAATCGTTGTACTGTCGGTATTTGGCTCTGTTGACTAATGAGTTTGCCGACCACTGCCCTGGGGTATTCCCCCCCCCCCCCCCCAGCCCCGTCCCTGAAATAACTTCCCATTTTCTTAAGTCGCCATCTGGGGTGGCTCTTTGGCCTGCCCGCGGGACCCTCCCCTTTAACCTCCCACTTCTCCCGGCACCGGTGTTCCGAGGGGCCTCTGGCCTGCGGGGGTCACCTCCTGGAGGACCCGGGTCCTGGGAAGGCAGAGCCCGGACTCGGGGCCGCCCCGCCCGCAGGGAGCCGGGTCTGGGCCGGGCCGGGCCGGGGGGCCGGGGGCGGGACGCGGGCGGCGGCGCTTCCTGGCTCCCGGCGGCCCGGCCACGTCACCCCGGCGGGAGCGCGCGGCGGGGCGGCCGGGAGTGCGCGGGAGGCGGGCCGGGCGCGGGCCCCGAGGGCGGCCGGGGACGTGGCAGCGCCGCCCCGCCGGAAAGTTCCCCGAGTTGGCTGCGCGGCGCGGGCCGGCTGCGCCATGAACGTGTTCCGCATCCTCGGCGACCTGAGCCACCTCCTGGCCATGATGCTGCTGCTGGGGAAGATCTGGAGGTCCAAGAGCTGCGCGGGTGAGGGGCGTCGGGGGAGGGGCCCTGAGGCCGGGTCAGGGGGGGACGGCTTGGGGTGAAACAGCTTCACAGCTCAGCTCCCCAGACGCGGTAAAGGAGCACCTATCACAGGGCACCTGGAGATGGGGAGGTGGGCTCGCGCCTTTCACCCCCCCGCATTGCCACCGCTAATGGGAAGGGGAGGGGATGAGGGGAGGTGACACCCCTCTCCCTCCAGGGATCCCCTTTGCTCCGGGGCGACTGAGGCCATTGTCCTCTCCTCCCTCCCTCAGCCCTGGGTGGGAGGGGAGGGTGGGGGCGGAGGAGGTTTGAAGACGGTGGCCCCCAACTCTGTCTCCTCTTTCCTTCTCACACACTCCCCCCCCCATGCCCCCTTCCCCCTCCCCCCCTGGGTGTGGCCCAGGCATCTGTGATGTGGCAGGAGGGGCCCAGCCGGCCCAGGTGGGCGCGGAGCTGGCCCTGAGCGGCAGCCTGCGGAGGCCAGCAGGGGGCGCTCTTCGGCCCTGTAGCCTGGCGGCCCTGCTGGGCGTTTGGAGGAGTTTCAGGGCTGGACTGGTGGTGGCCAAACATGCAGAGGCTGCCCAGGCCTCCTGCCGCCATCTCTGTCGGCTAGGGTCCTGCCGGCGCCGCCCTGTGCTGGCACTGGGGCCAGGACATGCAGAGGGGGGAGGGGGGGCAGGCTTCTTGAAGGTGCAGCTCTGTGCTGGGTCCTGGGAGACGGCAGTGTCACCAGGAAGGCTGTGCTGCGCGGGGGACACGGGGGTGCCAGAGTCCAGAGGTCACAGAGGGCAGGCATACCCCTGGAAGGGCGAGCAGCCCAATTTGGGGGTGGTCTGGGAGGAGGGTGGTTCATATGTGACAGGGTCTTGCCTGTCAAGCTAGGGAGCTGGGACTGGGGAGCCGTGGAAGGCCCTGGAGCAAGAGAGGGTGCTCAGAAGGGGACCTGGAAGCTGTGCAGAGGGTCCAAGAGCGGAGGCAGGAGAGCAGCCTGGAGGCCACGGGCCTGGGAGGTGGGGTGGGGATGAGGGGTGGTGCTGAGGGGAGGGTCGCTGCAGAGGGAGTCCTTCTGGACTGGGAGGCCATTCGGGTTTGGGGTTTCTGGAGAGACTGGCACTCACGGCTCCCACTCAGGGGAAGGGGCCAGGAATGCTGAGGGGCGGTTGGGGTCAGAGGGTGTCAGTGATGGGAAGAGCCTAGCTTGGCCTTGTCCGTGCACTTCCGCGGAGGGCTCTGGACTGGGTGTGCAACCGTGACCAGGAGGGGGCGCTGTTCGCCAGCCCATTCTGCCCGGCGCTGTGCTAGGCCCCTGGCTGGATCCTGGGCTGAGGAAGCAGACTTTCTAGCCGGGGGAGACCACCGACCAGCACCAGTAGCGACTGAGTAAATGATGCGGTTTGTTAGGGGCGCTCAGCCCTGCGGGAGGAGACAGGACAGCCTGTGCGTGGGCAGAGCGGGCTTGGCACAGGCCGGTTGCAGTGTGTGAGGGTGAGGTGCCTCGATGGCAGCCCTGTCCGCCCCGAGGAGCGGGGCCTGGTGTGACCCCGCTGACTCAGTGTGTGACCTTGAGACTCGTTTTCCCATCTGTCCATTGGGAGGGAGGGCCGCGCCTGGTCGGCGGCCCCATATGTGCTTAGGTGCCTCAGGGACTCTGGCCAGCGCTGGCTCGGGCTCTCTTCCATGTTCCGGTCTCCAGGCCCCGCTGGCTTTGGTGGAAATGGCCCATTGCTCCCAGAGTGTGACAGCCATGGCACTCCAGCCCCCCAGGCCCACGTCCCTGAGGAGACTGTGCTGCAGCCCAGGGCCTGGCAGGCCGAGGGTGGAGCTCGGGGAGGGCTGCGGAAGGCCGTGTGAGAGGGGTGGCCAAGCACCCCACCAGGCTGCTTCCTGGGCCCTCCCCATGGGCTGAGGCCTCCCCGAAGGCGTGAGGGCTCAGGGGGATGGCCCCGAGCTGTCGGTACCGCCTCCCCGGCGGCTCATTCCCACGCTGCGCAGTGCCAGACCCCGGGAGGCACTCAGGTTCCCACCGAGTCAGTCCTGTCTGTATGTGTGAAGGTGCCCATTTTACAGATGAGGACTGTGAGGCGGCTGCCAGGCTATGCTGGTAGGAAAGCTGGCACATGGGCCCAGGGCTCTCTGGAATGTTAGGGGCTTCAGTGATGTTCATCCTCAGTCATTAAAAACATTCCTCTCGCCCCGCTGGCGTGGCTCAGTGGTTGAGCGTCAACCTACGAATCAGGAGGTCACTGTTCGATTCCCCAGTCAGGGCACATGCCCAAGTTGCGGGTTCAATCCACAGTGTGGGGCGAGCAGGAGGCAGCCGATCAATGATTCTCTCTCATCATTGATGTTTCTCTCTCTCCCTCTCCCTTCCTCTCTGAAATCAATAAAAATATATTTAAAAATATATTCCTCTCACCCTGCCGGTGTTGCTCAGTGGTTAGAGTGTCAGCCTGCTCACTGAAGGGTCACAGGTTTGATTCCTGATCAAGGACACGTACCTGGCTGGATTGCAGGTTTGATCCCTGGCTCCAGGGGCACATATGGGGATCAAAGGCAACCATTCGATGTCTCTCTCTCTCTCTCTCTCTTTCTCTCTCTCTCTCTCTCTCTCCCTCTCCTTCCCCCCCTTCCACTCTCTCTAAAAAAATCAAAGAAAAAAATATCCTCAGGTGAGGATTAACAAATATATACACTGAGTGGCCAGATTATTACGATCTCTGAACACACAATAATCTGGCCACTCAGTGTGTGTGTGTGTGTGTGTGTGTGTGTGTGTGTGTATGTTAGAGGCCCGGTGCATGAATTCGTGCATGGGTGGGGTCCGGCCAGCCTGGCCAGTGGGAGGGGACATGTGCAGTTGGCCGGCCTGCCTGGTGGTCGAACTCCTGGTCGAGGGGACACTTTGCATACTAGCCTTTTATTATATAGGATATACACTGAGTGGCCAGATTATTATGCATTCAGAGATCATAATCATCTGGCCAGTCAGTGTATATATCCCTCTCTCCGAAATGTCCATCACCAGAGAAATAGATCAGGCGCAGGAAGGAACCAGAGCCTGAATCAGGTAATATCACTTCTCAGTGATATTACATTTAGGATAAAATCCACAAGTGTCACCATGCTGGAGGGCGGGAGAGAGGAGGAGAGCAATCAGATGTGGGACCAGGGAGGCGACCCGGCAGGCCCTCCTGAGCCATGACGAGGATTTGGTTCTTTACTTGAAGGGCACTGGGGAGACACTGAAGGGTTTTAAGCAGAATTTTATTTTATAAATAGCACCTGGTTGCAGGTGGCTGGCTAAGAGCCCATGGGAAGAGCAGTTGGGGGTCACTGAGGCGGTGGCCTGGCTGAGTGAGGGGCATGGAGTGGGAGCCCTGGAGCTCAGAAGCAGGGCTGGGGGGACAAAGGGGAGAGAGACTCAAGGATGGCTCTTGGTTTTCTGGCTTGAGCATGGAGGGGATGTGGTGGCATTTATGAAGGGGAGAGAGGAAAAGGAGGGGGCTGCCGGGGAGACGGTGAGTTTGGTCAGGCAGGAATACATAGGTCAGAACGCGGAGGAGAGTCCGAAGCTGGAGTGTCCCTGCCAGGGGGTCGGGATGGGAAAGGGACAGAGGGAGAGGCTTAGGTGGCAAGGATAAGGCGGGCAGGAGGACAGGAGCAGCCAGAGCGGGTGAGAAGCCAGCGGTGCGGACCGTGGTTGAGGGTAGACGTGGTTCAGGACAGGTTGGGAGAGTGGACAGACTTGCCCTCTGGATGCAGAAAGGTGGGCTCCAGACTGGTGTGGGCTTGAGAGAGCTAGGGAAAAGGGGGGCAGGGCCTCTGTTCCCCTCGTTCTGGAACCATCTCCAGGGCGTATCAAAAGTGGCCCAGAGGAGTCCAGGAGGCACGCCAGCTTCGGTTCCTGGATCGGATCCTGGAACAGAGGAGGGGTGTCAGTGCGAAAGCTGCTGCGATCCAAATAGAGCCTGGACTTGGTCGGCGCTGCACCCATGTGCATGTCTCCGTTCCGGGCAGGTCTGTGGTTACGCAAGAGGCAGACGCTGGAGGAAGCGGGGAAGGGTGTGTGGGAACTCTTGGCACGGTCTTTGCAGCTCTTCTGGAAATCTAAGATTCTTCTTAAAATAAAAAGCTAGAAGACAAAGAGGCCGAAGCAGGTGAGGAAGTAGCATAGAAAGGGGGACTCCAGTGTGTCCTCGCGATGCATCCTGCGGGTCCTATGTGTGCGCCACACGTGAGCCGCGACAGACTCGGAAGGACGCGGACCGAGGCTTGGGGACTCAGGTGACGACTGCTGTTTGTTTACAGCTTTATGTTCATTCTGATCTCTGTTTTACAGAGAGTCAAAATAGGCATAACATTTACGACTAGAGAGAAACAGGCTTTTTCACATTTTTCAATTTGGAAAAATAAATAGAATGTTCCCCTGGCCCCGTGCCTTCCTCCACCTGCTCTGGTCTCCCTGGCGAGTCAACCGCGTCACGTCAGTGAGTTGTTCTTCAAAAGACAGCGCTTTGGGGATTGTCCGGGGGGCCTTTGGGTGTGGAGCACAGAGAATCCTTGGGACCCCCTCATCCCCCCAGTCTCCCTCACACCACCGGACACTGTTTCCAGAGCAAGAACCAAGGCAGGCACACGGCGGGCCCTGGGGACTCCGTGCTCAGTCTCTTTGGCGATTGGGAGACAGATTGCACCTAATGAAAGGGAACAGAGACACAAGTGACCCAACGGGAAGGGTGTTCCCCGCTCCGGAGAGTCCGGTGCCGGCACCGGGGGTCTTCATTAAAGGAGACGGACCCTCTGAAGGCCGCTCGGGCTTCTCGGGTGCACATGGGCCTAGAAGTCTGTGTTCTCACGGTCTCCTGTCCCCCTCTGACCACAGGCATCTCTGGGAAGAGCCAGATCCTCTTCGCTCTCGTCTTCACTACCAGGTACCTGGACCTGTTCACCAACTTCATCTCCGTCTACAACACAGTCATGAAGGTGAGGGGCGTGGGGGGGCTGTGGGGGGGGCCGGCGGAGGCCCCCCACACCATGAGACTACCCTTGGGAACTCAGGCTGTGGAGCCAGGCAGACTTGGTTTGAGTCCTGTCTAAGGAAGAAAGGCGTCATGGGCGGGGACCCTGTCTGGCAGGGCGAGTGTGAAGATGACAGGAGACAGTCTCTGTGAAGTGCCTCAACCCACAAGCGGTGTCACCGAAGTGAGCTCCCTTTCTGCTCCATCATCAGAGCGGTCCCTTTGGGATTCCAGGCATCTTGTTCCGAGGATTGGTGGGAGGGGGCTGCTGCGGGGTGCGAACTTGAGTGTGAGGTCCTGAAGTCACTGTCCACTTAAATTCAGCACAAAGTGGTGCCTTTATTCTCTGCCCAAGGTCTGACCTGTGCACTGCAGACCAGCCGCCCTCAGCGTGGCTCTTGAGGCCTAGGAACTGTGAGGAGGTCAGTTCCCACGTTTTTGTGACATGAAGAAGTGATCAGCCCTACCCGGTTCGGCCCCGTGGACAGAGCGTCGGCCTGCGGACCAAAGGGTCTAAGTTGGATTCCAGTCAGGGGCACGTACCTGGGTTGCAGGCTCCTCCCTGGCCTGGGCCCTGGTCGGGGCTCGTGCAGGAGGCAAACAATCGATGTGTTTCTCTCACATCGATATTTCTCTCTGTTGTTCCCTCTCTCATCCACTCTCCCTAAAAAAAATCAAACATATCCTTGAGTGAGGATTGAAAAAAAAAAAAAAAAGTGATCACCACTTCCTTGATTCATTCGCTCATTCCAGTATTTGTTTTGTGCTGGGTCCTGAGTTAGGGGCTGGGGATTCAGAAGTCAACAGGACCCTCTTATAGGAATCCCCTCGCAGGGAAAACACTGTTACACACACATTTACAGAACATGTGGTCATGGGCAGCAGTTCATATTTTCAGCTATGGTGACAGAGTATGTGTGCCTCATTCTGGTGAGAAAAGACTTCAATGAAATAACCGGAATTGTTTTTTTGTTTATTTTTAATCCTCACCCAAGGATATTTCTTCCATTGCTTTTTAGTGAGTGCAAGGGAGGTGGGGAGGGAGGGAGGGGGAGAGAGAGAGAAACATTGATGTGAGAGAGACACATAGATTGGTTGCTTCCTGCACAACCCTAATCAAAACCTGAGGTCAAACCTGTGACCTTTTGGTGCCCAGGCTGACACTATTATTATTTTTTTTTATAAATTTTTTTTAAAAAATATACTTTATTGATTTTTTACAGAGAGGAAGAGAGAGGAATAGAGAGTTAGAAACATCGATGAGAGAGAAACATCGATCAGCTGCCTCTTGCACACCCCCTATTGGGGATGTGCCCGCAACTAAGGTACATGCCCTTGACCAGAATCGAACCCGGGACCCCTGAGTCTGAAGGCCGACGCTCTATCCACTGAGCCAAACCGGTCTTGGCTGACACTATTATTTTTTAAAAATATATTTTTATTTATTTCAGAGAGGAAGGGAGAGGGAGAGAAACATCAATGATGAGAATCATCAATCGTCTGCCTCCTGCACGCCCCCTAGTGGGGATCCAGCCTGCAATCCAGCAATGTGCCTTGATCCGGAATTGAACTGTGACCTCCTGGTTCATGGGTTGACACTCAACCACCGAGCCACAGCAGTCGGGCACTACAAATAATCCTTTAGGCCAGTGTAGTCCCAGACCAGCAGCAGCAGCAGCATCACATAGAAACTTGCTAGAAATAGAAATGTAAATCCTCAGCCCCACTCAGACCTACTGAAGCAGAAACTGGGGGCAGGGAAGGGGCAGTCAACTATGTGATTTTGATGCATCTCCAAGTTTGAGAACCGCTGGCCTAGAAGGTTTGAGGCCAGATCCTAAAATCATTACATGCTGGAGGACAGCTGCTGTTAATTAGAAAGGGAACTTTTCTGAAGGAGCAGTGATCAGCGGACTCAAGGGGTTAGTCCTTGTGGAAGAATGCTCACAAGTCACCGATGCACACCTAAAAAGCTCTGGTTTTATAAAAGCGCCCTGTGATGCCCCTGAAGAATCCTCCCGCCAAGACCAGTCCTGGCCTTTTGCCTGGGCACCTGGGAGTCCTCACCGAAGACTATCAGTCCCAATTAGAAGCTTGGAGTTACTTAACAAGGGTCATTAGCTTCAGGTTCTAGGCTACTGGACCTAAGAGAAATTGCAAACACATTTCACCTCCTGCACCTTAAGGCAGAGCACTAGCCATGAGGCTTGGTAGGTCCCAGCTCAGGGTGGCTTTGAAGCCCACAAAGCCCAGAAATGACTTCATCGATGCCTTTTTGTCTCCCTCCCTCTGCAGCTGGTTTTCCTCCTCTGCGCCTATGTCACAGTGTACATGATCTATGGAAAATTTCGGAAAACGTTTGACAGTGAGAATGACACGTTCCGCCTGGAGTTCCTTCTGGTCCCAGTCATTGGCCTCTCCTTCCTCGAGAACTATAGTTTCACTCCCCTGGAGGTAAGCAGGCCTCGGGATAATTCTCAAAGGCAAGCATGCGCCCTAACACCCTGCCCTCTGGACTCCTGTCTGGGCTTGTTTTATTACATTGTTCAGCTGGAGGTTTAGAAATGAGCAGCAAGCTGTCCATACTGCACCATTTGAAAGTGGGCACATTTCCCGTGATGTCAGGCACAAAGCCTCACAGCACCACCTGAGGTTCTTGAGACCTTCTGTCCAGCAGGTGGTTAGTGGGCACAGAGCACAGTCCAGGCCAAGGTTTCAACTCTGTAGTCTGAGCTGTAGCCCAACCACCTGGGCAACAAGCAGCTCAGGAGATTCTGACGCTGGTGTTCTCAGACGACATTTTGAGAAACCATGGCCTCAATTAAGGCGAGTTTATACAATAAAATCTGCAATTAAAAAGATTGAGCTATAGACATGTTCATGCTGTTGTGGGGGGAAAAAGCTTCTTTAAAGAGGTTGAGTGATATAAAGATATTAAAAATCATTAAGAACCTGATTTTTTACTTCACTGTATTCTCCCCGGGAAGCACATTTTAGTAATTTAGTGATGGGCCTCTTCTTGGTCCTGACCAACCTCCTCTGGCCACTTCTCTCCTTGGCCCCTGGCTCAGATCCTCTGGACTTTCTCCATCTACCTGGAATCGGTGGCCATCCTGCCCCAGCTCTTCATGATCAGCAAGACTGGTGAGGCCGAGACCATCACTACCCACTACCTGTTCTTTCTGGGCCTGTACCGGGCACTCTACCTGGCTAACTGGATCAGGCGGTACCAGACTGAGAATTTCTATGACCAAATTGCAGTGGTGTCTGGAGTGGTACAAACCATCTTCTACTGCGACTTCTTCTACTTGTATGTGACCAAAGGTGGGTGTTGGGAGACCAGAGCCGTGTTGCTGGCATCTGTCATTCAGTATTTGAGGGGATATGGAAGTGTGAGCAGAGGCAAGTCTCTGCCCCTCATGGTGCTTATTCTAATGGGAAGACACAAGTATTTTCAGGAAATGGTGCCATGAAAAAAAATAGTACAAATGGGATAGGCTATTAGAATGTACAGTGCTAACCCTGTTTAGGGAAGAACACTATGAGGTAAGTTTGGAAAATAAAGAACAGCTTATATACATAAGCCCCAAGGCAAGAATCTGCTTAGTACGATGGACAAAAAGGCTAGTGGGGTCAAGATCTCTAAGCTTGGAGATGTCAGAGGTCAAGTGCGTCAGTCACACGGGCCATATAGGCCAGAGCAAGGGTTTGCAGTGCATTCTGATTACAACGGACTGCTGTTGGAGTCGTTTAAACCAGCGGCCGGACCTTTTCGGACTACCGGTTGGTGACCGCTGATTTAAACCAATCCACCAGCAGCCAAAGCAGGATAGTTTAGGGGCAATTGCAATGGTTGGGAAGAAGTCACCAGTGGAAAGAGATGTGGACAGTTCTCTTGGGAGTAGAATGAGGGAGCGCTGACGGACTGGTGTGATATAGACTAAAGGAAATCAGGTGTTAAATTTATGGCCTAAGGGAGGGGTGGTGGGGAGATCAGAAACAAAGATGGGGGTCAGTGAACATGTAGTTAACTTGCAGTGAAGTTCCCTCTTGGCTTTGCCATCTGAACACCTGTGAACTGGGCATCAGAGATACTAAGATTATGCACAGTTATAAAGGAGTCCTCTCATCAGGTTTTTTTCCCCTGAAAAAAATTAATACCCCACCTCTCTTATTTTCTTCTAGTCCTTAAAGGAAAGAAGTTAAGTCTTCCAATGCCAATTTGAGGGCCCTCAAAGAACAAGGATATGAAGCCAATTATTTGAGATGTTCTACTGAGCAACTGAATACATGACTCAGACCAAATGTTAAAATTAAAGCCAGAAAACTGCTCAGTGTGCATGGACTTCAGCAAAGCACTGATCATTCTATCTAGAAGACCTCATCAGTAATACCTCCCTTACAGAGGTAATGAAAAACCTGGGCCAATTACATAAAAATGGTGCCATACAATGTCAACAGGAATATCAAACCTTAGCTGGCCAACTCACGAATGGGTCAAATAAACTACGGTCTCTAAGGCCCGTGTGAGACACGCTAGGGAAGGCAATCCCAATCTGGAAAGATGTCCGAGTACAAAGCAAACCAAATTACAAGCTCTAGCAAGACTTTAAAATCAACTCCAGTCTTACTGTGGCTCATAGTTCCACACTCAGCACTTTAATCCAGATTACATTCCTAGGTCGGAACTGTCAGCATGACGACCATTTTACTGAGGAAGAAACAGAGCCAAGCCTTTACCTTCTCGGTCTTGTTTTTTGCTTTGTGACTGGAATTTGCATTAATACCAATCAATCCCACCTCCCTTTCACATTTTTAGGTGCTAATAACTAAGGCAATTTCCAACATCCCCAACCCGTCTTGAAGCAATAAAAATAATGTAAGAGGACTACCATTGGACTATAGTCAGAATTTTTAAGTAATAAAAAGCTTACACTTTATTGTCAACAGTGTTTATTTATACCTACAAAAGAAAACAAGATGGTATCAAAAGGACAATTTACAAACTAAGAATAGTAACATAGCTCTTAGCATCCTGTGCCTGGACATCACACATTTACAATCTTTCAAGTCTTAACGCAACAGGAATGTGTTCAGAGACCAGCAAGGACATGAATAGAGAGCACTGATCCCAAGCAAAAGCCACCAACCTTTGAGATGACAGAACTCCACACAATGAATGGCTGAGGAGGGACTGGGGAGAAGCAGCCCATAGCTTAATGTTGAAATCCTTTCCCTCAGTGAGTTTTAACCATGACCGCAATACCTAGCATCCAATGAGGTCCCGTCTGCCTGTGCTCTGAAGCTAAGGCTGAAGCTGAATTCTGAGCAACAGGCACAAAGGCAGGTTACTCTAGACTACGGAAACAACTCTGCTAGGTTCCAGCTGTGCTCAGGCCACAAGAGCTTTTGGGACCTGGAACATGCTAACTTGACTATATGATTACAATATCCCTGCAGGAAAAAAGGGAGGCAAGCAACAGACAAACAATTTATTGCTTGCTTGCCCAGAGACCTTTCCTAAAAAGGGACGCTTCTCAGACCTGCAAGTGAGTATGACAGCCCCTCTGGTGGCACCTGTTTTGAAAAAAAAAATCAGAATTCTCATGTAGAAATGTCTACGATGGACTGGTCAGTGCTTAAACAAACAAACATTTTTTTAGGGGGGGCAAGAACACTTTGGTTTAAAAGCACAGAGCAGTTTTGCCTTGTTTTTCCTGTGCCTACTACCCTCTTTCGGCCTCAACTTCTATAAGGGGGGGGGGAAGAAGTTAAGAAAAAAGAAAGGAGTGGGGGGAGAGGTATAGGGGTGGGCAAAGATGGCAAAGTTCTCACATGCATATATTTCAACTTATGCTCACAACCTACCTGTACGTTGCATTTTCAACCATACTTTCAGAACCCCTCAGAAACGAACCCTTCTCTCTCCCTTCATTTCAAAAGGAAAACAAAAAACCTCAAGTATTTAGATATTTGGATCTTACAAATGAGCACGTGCTCAGGCCTTAGCCTAAAATGCAGCGGACCCTTCCCTCTTTAACTACATTGTGAATGAACAATACTGATGACAGCGTTAAATATTAAGTCTTAGACTAAATAAGACAGGTTTCTGACCTGTCTGATCTCCCTGTGCTGTCATAGTGAACACGAGCACCGAAAATTCTTTCCAGGCCTATTACAGGTAGTCTCAGCAAAATAGTCACCATTACTATGAGGGGACAAACTCACCTACCTTCAGACGGAGGGAAAGGAAAATGGCTTAGGTTATAGTCCTCTGTAACTTTTCTTAAGCGCTACCTACCTGTGAAAAGCTGAGTGCAAAAGGATGCCAAGGAAAATTTGCACCCAAAGCGGTTACAAAGCACTGCAGACAACAGGGTATGAAGAGAGTAAGAATTCTTTCTTAATAAACCCTTAAGATTCTTTATTCAAGATCACTTGGCCAAAAGGGCTGAGTAGCTGGCAAAGTGTTGCTTTTATTCTAGCTCTATAGTTAAAAAAAAAAATCCCATTATATTGTTTATAATTAAAGGTGGTTTTTACACTGCAGGTGAATGCATTTGACTGGTTAATAAAGTAAATTTCCAGTGAGCATTTATGTTCATTCTGCTAATAGCAGCTGTCTGGTTGAAAAATGAATTTCACAGATGGTCCCTGTTTATATGGGGAAGAAAAACAGGCAGCTTCCCAGATGCTGAGATGCTACTTTTAACCATTGCAATAAACACTTGGGTTTTTGAATTTAAAAGATACACTTAAAATACTCGGACTTGGCAATTCAATTTCTAACCTGACACTAAAATGATTATTTTTTAGTCACTGGAAAGGGGGAGGCCAGAATGTAAGGGAGACAAAACCAATTAGAAATTTTTCAAAACTGTGAATGCACTTAAAAAGCAATCAGCCAAAAGGACAATGGCAAAGCACTGTCTTAGAAACTCATCAGGCCTGAGGAAGCCTGTCCCAGCTTGGGAAACATTAAAAACCATATGGAAAAAACGCAGGTGACTCTCTCTTGGTTTTCTAACTCAGTAATAAGAACAATTTAAAGCACAGATGCCATCTTCTTCTGCGGAATTCAACCCTTTACCCTCCCCACCCACCCCCAACTCAGGACAACAAAAAGGACTCCCACAAAAGGGCCTAATACCTTGCCTTTTCTTTTAAGATGAAAAATAGCTCAAATATCCTCAACATGCAAGAAGTTGGGGAGGGAGAAATCTCTTCCAGTCAGCTATATATATGTGTTTTTTACAAAAACTATTATTAGACTGGATCAATTTGGCGGGCAGAAGAAACCTGGCAGTGAATTCTAACTAATCTGCATAAAAGACAAACCACAATGGTTGGGGGGTGGGGAATAAAAAAGAGAAGGGGAACAGAACAAAAAGGGAAAGACAGCGTTCCTTTAAATGTAGTAAGTCTGCACAAGTCACTACCACCTGAGTGGTTTCATTTACGTGAAGGGGGAGGGGGAGGAGGAGGAGGAGGGTACTGGTAGGCAGTCTGCCCCATGTAACCTATCATACTGGCAGCTCCGGGAGGCTGTGCAAACTGCTGTGACATCAGTGGCTGTGGTTGCTGCCCAGACCGGCCTAGCCCACTAAACGGCTGGCCAGAGCTCTGTGAACTTCTCCCAGCTGAGGCGGCGCCACTAGCCCCATAAGTGCCAGCGCCATATTCCTGGGCTGTATAGCCACTGGTGCCATAAGCAGCTGCACCATAGGTGCCTTGAGCATAGGTGTATTGGCCTGCTTGTGCTCCAAAGGCAGAACTTGGACTTCCATAGCCACTGCCGTTAGCATAACCAGCTCTATCGGTTTCACTACGATCCCGATAGCTTGCAGAGTCTCTCCGGCCACCATCCTTTACTCCTCGAAGCCTCCGGTCACACTCATCCTGGTACATCAGATTGGGATTATTGGCAGAAGAAGCGGTCCGGTATCGAGAACGACCTCCTGATGAAGGATACAATTAATTTTTAATGCCAGACTTATGATGAAAACATAACCACATGTAAAATGTTCTATTAGGTACAAAAGGATTCAACATTCTTTCTTGATATTTAACTAGCCCAGCCTCCAACTCAGTACTTAAAAAACATACCCATAATTTGAATCTTTAATGGAAACATATTCAAAAGAATGGTAAACATAAAGAATATTCAACTACCTATCCATTTAGAAACTGTATTTACTTGAGGATTACTGAGAAGCTAAATCTTATAAATTTGGGAACAATGGCAAAGAGGTATGTGATTTACCACAGGGTTCAGAAAAGACACAGCTAAGCTCACACCACCGTGAGAGAAGGGGCCCTGTACTAGTAAGTACTGCTTTGTGGCCCTAACGGCATCTGAAGTATCTCACAAGCTTTAGGAAAGATGCTCAGGTTCCTAGCTCAATTCTAAAGCCCCCAAACCTATGTATATAAACATCTCCAGTAATCCCAATGTAGAGCTTAAATATGCATGCAATAAGTTGGGGGGGGGGGGGGGCGCGGAAATACCAAAATGGCAACCAGGAGGTGTAGATTCTAGTATATTTTGCAGCTAATTTTTAGATCCAATAACTGCCTGCTCTACTCCCACACAATGGTGTAAAATTAGGTATTAAAGTCGCCATAATTCAGCTTAATTCTGAACATACACCAGGTATTTAAAAAATACAAAGGTCAATTTTGTATTATCTACAGAAATAATATGCTGCAAATGTAGGACCCTCACACCATCTTACTCAGAAGAGATTATAAAAACTATTAAGCACTGTCCTTTGTTACTGAGCAGCATACTTAATTCAAGCCTTCACAGAATTAAAAAAACAAAGCACAACGAATACAAAAAGATACCTTGGCAGTTCCTGGAAAACTCCAGGACTTACCCTTACCCCCTCCTCCGCCGCCTCCTCTGTGGTCCACCAGCTGCATCAGTTTGGGGTTGATAGCCTGATTAGCTTCTTCCAGCACTTTGATCAACTCTCTGGCCTGCTTGAGGTTTCCCGGGGTGAAGAAGGTGTAGGCAGTGCCCTTGTTGGTGCTACGGGCTGTTCGGCCAATGCGGTGCACATAATCCTCTGAGCTGTTTGGATAGTCATAGTTGATCACAAACTTGACATCTTCCACATCTTCAAAGCCAACGATGATCAGTGCAGGTTGACGTGGCAGGGAAAGAGAAGGTAAGGACATGCCAACAACAGGTGGAAAGCACAATGCAGGTGACAGCAAGAGGAGAGAAGGTTAAGTTAGTAACCACTCTGAACAGGAACAAAGAAAGACTCATCCCAACAGAGTAAAAGAGGATAATGATGCTTGGGACATGCAGAGGAAGTGGCATCTTTATCAGCTGTAAAATCCTAAGGGAATCCCATTCAACCATCCAAACTCCTGCCTCTTCTGTCTGTATTTTAACCAATATACTGACAGAAGTTACATCAAATTCCAGCTCCATCCTTTTCAAAACTGGAATGAAGAAAGTGGTACCACCATTAAGTTGAAAGGCCAAATCACTTCTACTCTGTTGGGAGAAGCCTGTCAAAATCTACAAGAAATATAACAAACTTACCTTTAAACCAGTCACAGAGCACAATGAAAAAACAAAACAAACAAAAAAACAAACAAACAAAAAGAACTCCATGTACTTTATTACTACATTTTAAGGAGACTTAATAAAAATATTTTAAATCTTTTGCTCTTATATTTTAAAAAACCAACCAGAGCCCAAGTATACATCTAGTTTCCTTTGCAGAAATATCCAAATTATCTTTCCCCTTTCAATTACAAGAGCACATTACACTAAAATTTCACTATACTACCAAGCCCAGCTCTGCCAAATGATATTTTTGCTCAACTCAAGGTTATTTTAACTCAATACTTGCTTCAATTTATCAAAGATTGTCTATGTAACCTGGGAAATTAAATAGCCAGAGTGTGGGAAAAACCATGAAACCTTGAGACACAAGTTTAATGTTCTGTCCACTGCTGGGAATTGAGTTGAATAACCTCCTAATGCTTCAAGTATGTAAATGTTAGTGTAATGCTTTCAGCTAAATGTACTTTCTTTTAACCTACTTAAACAAAAACAAATTTAAGAATATAACAAAGAATCCTAATGTTTTGTGGAAAAAAATCTGCATTTTACAAAGAATATTCAGAAAATATCCTAGATAAAACACAGATTTTTGTGATATAAATAATTAAAAAACATTCTCTGTTTGTTACCAGACCGATGCACACTCCCTCCTCCTTTGGGAAACCGCTGCAGCCGATCCCGTCTCTTTGCCTTTTATTTTTGGCGGCCTCCTTTCGAAAACTCCGCCTTCTGACACGGGACCACTGGAGCGCGGGGAGCATGCATCAAGGGTCCGTGGCAGTGAGAAGTCCCCACACACGCTCGCTCTGTGAACTGGCTTAGATGCTTCTCTGTAGCCCCATTTGGTTGCCAAGCGCCGGAGAACCTGGGTTCGGGTAAAAATTTCAGGTCCTCCAACGCCTCCCCCAAGGATAATTGGGGTGATTGTAGAAAAAATAATTAATAAAAAAAAATGTAAGTTACATCCAAAGGGTCAGACTGCATCTATTGCCCAGACTGAATTTCAGGGGGGAAGGGGTAAAGATTAAAAAAAAATAAAATCAGCTATTGTTAAAGGGCCTGCGAAGAAAGGGGCATTATGTCTGTTTCTTATTACAATAAAGGCTCCTCAGTCTTTACTGACCCCTAAAGTCCTGAAATCACACCAGAAAGACGAGAAGGCAGTCATCACAGGGGGCAGCGTGAGTCTCCGGCTAGGGTCGTTGATGCAATAAAGGAAAAACAAAAATTTACAGGGCCAGGATGGATGTGAGGTGGGGATGGGAAATTAGCTCCATGATCACATCTTCAGAGATAGGATAATGCTCCTTAGTCAGTCCCATGTGTATGACCATGGGCAGCAGAGCAAGCGGAACTACTGCACTGATGTCCAGACGTGTGCTTTCCTAGCAGAAAGCACTGGGGACTGAAGTCAGCGGTTCAGATACTAATACTTGGGAGTTTCTGGAGGGGTTCATAGGGGGCAGACATGGTGCAAGTTCTTCATACTAGAAAGGTGTCCTCTACGTGCACAGAGCTGGCTGAGGACACGTAAGAGCAAGCGCAGACTTTGATTTTCTCCAGTCAAGCCTGCCCTGATGTTATTTGTGCACGGCCACAATATTATCTTGCTGCCTTTAGAGAAGATGCTGTAGCAGGGTGAGAAATTGAAAAGTTAATGTTTGGCCAACTGCCTAGGGTAACAGCTTTTTGTTTGCCACGCCCTGTAACATGGCCTGAATCTCCAATCACTAATGGGGTGGGACAGACTAGCCAACAGGCTCATCTAGAGCTGCTTCGGGCCAATGTAGATTTGCCTCAGCCATGTACTGAGTGATCTGCAGCTGATATCAAAGCTTCTGTTAAAAAACAAAACAAAATAAATTCAATACTTTTAGCTTAACAGCATGTAGTTTAAACAAAAAAAAATGGAAAAATCAAAAATATCTCAGTGGAAAGGGAGTAATAAATAGTGATTTCCTAAGGATATTATAACATTATGGGAATCAAAGAACTTACCTGAAGGGAACATTTAAGAGGCCATCGCTCGACAGGAAGTGAAAAAAGGCCTGGTGACTCAGCTGAAAATTGCACCCCTGTCTATGAGGTAGAAGCCTTCACTTTCCAGGATCTTGTAGGACCTTGGTCAGCGTTCTGCCATTTTGGTGGGTTTTCCCTCCTTTGATTTTTACAAGGCAGCACACAAAGGGGCCCAAACAAGCACTGATGCTGAGTAACAAGAAACAGACTCGGGTCTCTTCCCTCTCCCCGCACGTGGATGAGAGGGGGTGGCATGAAGAGTCTTAAGTTATTCTAACGGTAGCCAATTGATTTGGTTTAGAAATGCAGGGGGACAGGGAACAAATATTTTTAAATGTCTAGGCAAGATGCACAAAGAAGCTACCAGCACATAGCAAGCCTGTTTAAAAACCACCATCACGGAAAGCTTTTCTGTAACTGCTTTCAGGCCTCAGCCTCTTCTCCCGACAGGCCCAAGTCCTAACCGCAGACCCAGACATGACCTCAGAGGGCAGAGACAGTTTGCAGTCATGGCTGCAGGTCACCACCTCTGAAGGAGGGAATGATGAGTGCAATGTATAGTCTTCATTACTTTTGTATTCCAGTTATCTGAATAGCTGTTCTCTTTGTTAAATATTATGAGGGAATATGGTACTTCTCACCTTACTGGGCAAGAATTTAGGTACCAATCAATAATTTAAAGACATCTTTGTGACAGAAATACTTTTTTTAATGTAAAAGTTTTGAGTTATCCCTGTTTAAGCTCAGAATAGGCTAAAATACAAAATAGCTCTGTATATCTTAAATCATAACAAGTCACAAACTCCAGGAAAAAAAGCCTCAAATTATGTTTTTAAATTGGAAGACAGCACTTCGATGATATGAGTATGGGTAGGAGGGGATGAATGAAATAGTTCCCATAATAATTTTACTTCAGTAAATAAAGTTGGACAATGGAGCTTTGACTGCAGAATGATATCGTGTTGACAGACTTATTAAATCCCAAGAATATATTATGTTAACATTCATGGAATTGGACCTCTTTCTATATACAGCACAGATTGGTATGAGGAAAAGAGGAAATGGAAAACTAGTTTCTAACAGCTAGGTGCAATCAGGCTCATTCCACCCAGACAACAGAAGTTGAGCTGTTTAACTGAACGTCTCCGCTCCGTCTAACCGTATGAATAGTCATGCCCAGTTAGGCCTTGCTGCAGACCAAAGCCGTTTGTTAGGAGCAGGAAGAGACTTTGAAAATAAAAATCAAAAACAAAAATGCCAAGGTTAAAAAAAAACTGTGGGAGGTAAAATAAAAAAACATGCTTTGTATTCCTCTCCTTTAAATATTTATCTAAATACACATATATACAACTCTAATTTGAAATGACAAATCTTTAAACCAAAAGATACATATACCATTGACAGAGACACCTATCTATACAAACCTAGCCCACGGGAGGCTACATCTGTGGCAATGAGGATGGGAGCCTTCCCAGAACGGAACTCTGCAAAACAAAAACGACACAGTGAAAACCAAGCTATGCACTCACGATGAAGTGGTGTGCCTCTGAAACCGACCAAGTAAACATTCCTAACTTTCTGGCCTTTACCACACCTCAGTAAAATTTCAAGTAATGGTATCAGACCATGCCTAGGTCTTTTAAATATAAGGGAAATAGTAATTTTTTTGAAAATCTTTATTACATTCCCTTTTAGCAGAGGAGCAAGAACAGTAATAGACCAAGTTACCTTTAATAAGGTCTGCGTGCACGCACGCACACACACAACAGACACACACACACACACCTGCCATGATTAGAAGCTTGGAGCTTTCAGGCCCACCCCGTCTACACTTGGAGAAGGGAAAAGGGGCTGGAGATTGAGTTAATGATCAATCATGACTACACAATAAACCCTCTATAAAAATCTCAAAAATACCAGGTTTGGAAAGCTTCTGGGCTGGTGAGCATATTTATAAAGACAAGAACTTACTACATAAAGTAAGGATGGCAGAGGTTGTACAAAAGTGCGAAGAGCCAGCATTACTGACCTTAAAGGACAGCAAAGATATGCCAAAAATGCCCCCAACATTCCACTACCTACAGCAATGCTAGGCAAACTCCAGCCTGCAGGTCAAATGGCACAGTGCCTGTTTTTGCAAATAAAGACTTGGTGGAACACAGCAGAGCTGTTTCTTTACATATCGTGTCTGACCATTTTTGTGCTACAAGAGCAGAACTGACAGGTGTGACACAAACCATCATACAGCCTGCAAAGCCGAAAATATTCACTGTCTGGTCCTTTTCCAGAAAGTGTGTCCATCCCTGAAACAGAGTATGGACAATGCTTAGTTTTGAACTCACCATTAAGTACCCAATCTCTTTCTGGTTGACTCTTGTCTCCATGGATACACATAGCTGGCCAACTGTCAGAAGAAAAGTGACCAATATTTTAGAAGTCTTTTTTTAAAAAGGAGAAAAACTAAGCTTTAAAAAAACCCGTGCAACCATATGGAATTATGAAGGTTTATTATAGACTACATAAATAGAAGACTATGTCCACTTAAAGAGCTCGGGCATCATTGGGCATCATTCAACTATTATACAACACTCACAATACCAACTGAGAAACTCCTACTGAACCACAAGACCCGAAACTAACCAATGACTTCGGTGCTGCACTCACCCATCTCTGCGCATCCTTCGCGTGAGGTCATCACAGCGTCTCTTTGTCTCTACAAATATTATTGTCTTATTCTCCTTCTCAGCCATTATTTCCTCCATGAGTTGGATCAACCTGAAAACAAAACCAGCAACAGTGCAGCCATTCAGAGACCTCCCAACACATCATGCAGAAGCTACATCTGCAACATCAACCCCTCACAGCCCTTTCTCTTCACATGACTTTCTCTACAGCTGATAATTATCAGAGCTGGGATTTAAATCCAAGGATCCAGAATCCTTTGCCTTTAACCACAATGTTCTGACAAATGACATGAAGACTAGATTGTTGGAAAGTTAGCAATGTTTTAAGTGTTTTCAGACCTCAAAAAAAAAAAAAAAAAGTTTCTCCAATGCTTTAATTTTGGAGGATTATTAAGGGAAGGTTTATCAGAATTATGGAAACAGTGCAATCACTCATACTTGTGGTCTTTTTCACTTTCCATGCAGACATCCACAATCTGGAGGATGTTGTGGTTGGCACTCAGCTCCAGATTGCCTACGTTGATCTGGGTGTAGTCACGAAGGAAGTCCTCCGCGAGCTGCCTCACTTCTTTGGGCCAGGTTGCACTCCACATCAATGTCTGCCTGTCCGGCTGTAAAGAAAGGAAAGGCTTTCTTTTAGGCTAAGGAACTGCGACAGGCAAAGGGTATAAATAGAGCGTATTACCAGCTTTACACACCCTGATTTGGTCAACAATTTTACGGATCTGGGGTTCAAAACCCATATCAAGCATTCTGTCAGCCTCATCCAGTACAAGGTAAGTACATCGGCGAAGATTGGTCTTTCCTGACTCCAGGAAATCTATCAGGCGCCCAGGAGTAGCTATACAGATCTCAACACCTGTAAAACAAAACCGAAGATCTAGCAACTAAGAATCTTTTTTTTTTTAAGGCTCACCCAAGGGTATGTTTGTGTGTGTTTTCAAAATTGATTTTTAGAGAGAGGGGGTAGGGAAGAGAGAGAAACATCAATGTGAGAAACAGCGATCGGTTGCCTCCAATTCGCGCCCTGACTGGGGATCGAGCCTGCATACTTTTTGAGTACAGGACAACGCTCTAACCAGCAGCTGAGCCACCTGGCCAGGGCAATTAAGAATCTTTACACACTGTCCAAGCCTTGGCAAACTAATAAGCACCGTCTCTGGTGGTTGTACTCCATGCTGCAGAGAACTAGCTAGCTACATTTTAACTTACTACCTGGAAAAGCACGTTGTAAGAATTTAGGCATAATCATCAGACCTTCACAAAGTATACTAGTGAGTCTCTAGTCACGTTGAACTTTCCCAAAGTAGTATTTTAACCAGACCTAAAAACTTCAACCTGCTGAAATACTGAATTTTTTCCACAAGAACCTCTATTTTAGTCTGGAATTTCACTAATAGAAACTGACAAACTGAGATGAACGAATAATGCTCATACGCCACTTTTAAAAAATTACCTCGTTCCAAGTCTCGAATCTGGGGACCTTTAGGAGCGCCTCCGTAAATGCAGGTGCTCTTCAGTTTTGAACATTTGCCATAGTCATCAGCCACCTGCTGGACCTGCTGGGCAAGCTCTCTTGTAGGAGCCAGAACTAGACACTGAAACAAACAAAATACTTGAAACACATAGCCCAAGTTTTAAAAAACAGTACAAAAGGCTATCTAATTCTTTTCTACTGTCTAATTTGGTACTTCAAAGTATGTAATGGGGTGGGAGGCTGTGAATGTAGAGATATAAGAGACAGTGCATTGAAATGTGCCAAAAAATTTATGAGAGCTAATATTTAGCATTTGGAATGATAGTTTACTTTTGACATATGGTTCATTACTGTTTATATATGCTATTTAAGTGGACTTACAGATTGTATTACCTAGTTTTAACTAAAGAACTCCCACAAAATGAACAAATGGCTTTAAAATGATACCTTTGATTAAGTATTACTGAAAAATAGATGAGCCCTGGCCGGCACGGCTCAGCGGTAAGAGCATGAGCCTGCGCACCGAAGGGTCAAGGATCGTGGTTTTGATCCCCAGCCCCATCAGGGCACCTGTGGGAGACAACCAATCGACGTGTCTCTCCACATCAATGTGTTTCTCCCATCCCACCCCCCTGCCACGTCCAACTCTCTAAAATAGCAATGGAAAAAACATCCTCGGGTTAGGATTGTAAGAAATAGAGCTGAGCCTTTTCTTTTCTGACTTCTAGTTTAAGCTCTCAGCCAGGCACCTTAGGCAGAAACAATGACTTACACACAATCTGACAAGCAGTTGGCCAAAATGATAGAAAATGAAGACACTCTGAAACAGGCATCATCTACACTGTTAACAATGAATCTTGCTCCTTACTGATCCATCATTTATACTAGCTAATGATAATAAAGCTAACTCAGCCACGTGGAATACATTACATAACACATAATGCAAAGTAATGTGTTATTTCCTTTTGTGGATATTAAGACATACTGCAACAATGTACGTATTAATAGCAAGTACAAGCTCAATTAAAAAAAAAAAAAAAAAAAAGCACAGCCATGGAGTGTGGCTCCGTTGGTTAGGCGTCATCTCATGCACCAAAAGGTCCCAGTCCAGACACGTGCCTGGGTTTCGGACTCAGTTCCCAGTAGGGGGCGTACAGGAAGCAGCCCATCTAGGGTTCTCTCTCCCTTTCCCTTTCTCTCTCTAAAAATCAATAAAAACATTTTAAAAAAAAACAACAAATACAAATGTTTTCAAAATGGTTAAAGACCACTACTTGAACTTATAGGAAACAGCTGCAGTGAAAAGAATCAAAACAGAAAACCATGCTGCCCTATAAATATTAACGAAAATGTTACTTAGCCACAAAGAATATACATCCCAAACCTGACTTACATCCAGAGCAGGAACCTCGTTTCACTGCTCTTTAGTATCCCCCAGAGAATCACTGAGCAATTACGAACTGCACTTGAACTAATGCTTATATATGAAGGTAATATGCACAGTGGTTAGGAGTAATATTGATTCAAATTCAAGGCCAACTGTTTATAGCTGTATGACCTTGGACAGGTCATTGAATTGCACTGTCTAAAATTTATCAGTAAGATGGGGATAATATCACTTCCAGATATGAAGGGTAGAGATGAGAATGAAATCCGAAAAAGTATGTAAAGCACAGTGCCTAAACACAATAATAATTAGTTATTCTTAGAATTATAAGCAAACTGAAACACACTTACGATTGGACCATCTCCCCTTTCCAAGTATGGCTGATGGTTAATATGAACAATTGCAGGCAGCAAATACTGAGGGGAGGGAAAAGAATGACAGTCTTGTAAGAAAACTGAGCCATTATCTTAGCAGTTCTAAATTATCACAGTAATTGATAATGTCGAACTAGGAAAACAGTACAACTGTGACAAAAATGTGCAATGCAAATTTAAACACAAAATGCTTCCATCTATTTCATATAGCTAATAAAGCTAAAGTATGGCTGATGGTTAATATGAACAATGTTACGCAATATAAATTAAAATTTTATAAAGAACTGAAAAAAATATATGGATATTTAGAATAGCAAAATAAGTCACCACAATGTTAAAAATCTTCTCATGTTGGTACGTACCGCTAATGTCTTCCCAGAGCCAGTCTGAGCAATGCCCACCATATCCCGGCCACTGAGAGCCAATGGAAATCCCTGACACTGAATCGGAGTTGGTTCTGTGAAATGCTGATCCATCAATACATCCATTACATACTCTGTAAGAGGATAAATATTAACGCTGTTAGTAAAAGGAAGCACACAGCTAAAAGAACTCTTTCTTTTAAAATATATTTTTATTGATTTCAGAGAGGAAGGGAAAGGGGGAGAGATAGAAACATCAATGATGAGAGGGAATCATCGATTGGCTGCCGCCTGCAGGCCCTCTACTGGGGGATCAAGCCGCAACCCGGGCATGTGCCCTTGACTGGAATCGCACCCTGGACCCTTCAGTCCACGGGCTGACGCTCTATCCACTGAGCCAAACCAGCTAGGACCAAAAAATTCTAAAGCACCATTTTTGGCAAAATTTACTCAGCTTTACCTCTCTCCATGAGAGGTGTTTTTTTTCTTTAATTACTATATCCCTGATTTGCCAACTACTACCTTTCAGAGAGCTGCTACCAGAGTCATTTACCTTTCCCTTCAAAAACTTGAAACCACTGCCCTCAAGTATCTTAACAAGGCACTGATACATGGTAATCACTTATTGTTTGCCAAATTCAAATTATATCCAGCTAGAAAGCAATTCCATTCTGCTATTTTTTTTTTTAACAGGTAGAGGCAAAACCCCTAGGGCAGTGATTTTCAACTGGTGTTCCACAAGAATTTTTAAAACACGCAATACCTGACTATCTAGTCAGGGATACTGACCTCTTTTTCCTTAGATTGTCAAATAAAAACATGACAACAGCCAACACAATAGCCGTCCAGTGTGAATGAGTCAAAAGTACACCTTTTTTGTCAGCTTAGCAGAAAATGTATGTATTTTTGGTGTGCCACGGAATTTTAATAATTAGTTTATGTGTGCCATGAGAAGAAAGAGGCTGAAAATCACTGCCCTAGGGGAAGAGGAAACTCTAAAAAAAAGCTATACATCAGAAAGTAGATGAGCATTAAAAAAACCCTCCTCTGTAACAATATATTATTTACTTCTGGCCTTGAGGTTTTAAAAAGTAAAAAAAATTACATAATTACTTTAAAAACATTTTTAAATTTATTTCAGAGAAGGGAGAGGGAGGTAGAAACATTAATGATGAGAGAGAATCATTGATCTGCACTAGTTCATAGGTCGACGCTCAAGCACTGAGCCATGCCACCGGGCCATGATTACCTTGGTGAAAGTATTCTACTTGGGTTTTCAACCAAGTCACGAGTATGGTTCAAAACCTTTAAACTATCTATTACCCATGTTTACCATTCAACCCAAATTAACAATGAAGATCCTGGTGAGAATACTTACGTGGGAAGTTAGCATGATGGAAGGCAAAAACAGGTTTAGGACAAACATCTCCCCCTCTCACTGTAATCTCCTTCTTACGGCGGAGTTCATCAACCTCATACTATGGAAGAACGTGAAGGAAGACAAATTAATAAACAAGTTATTTTAAACATGCAAAAAACCTTATATAGCATCTAGTTGAACAATTATCATCCAATTTGAAATTAAAATGGAAAACGAGTGAGGAGACACCCAACTTTGTGAGTCAATAAAGTAGGTGATAAGAGTTCCACTTTCCACATAAGAAAACAGATACTCAGAAATGTTAAGTAGCTTGCCCAAAATCAGAACTAGGAAGAGGGACAAAATGTAATCCTATCCTATCCTATCCTATCCTATCCTATCCTATCCTATCCTATCCTATCCTATCCTATCCAATAAAAGCCTAATATGCTAAGGGTCTGACCGTTCGACCAGTCGCTATGACGTGCACTGACCACCAGGGGGCAGACGCTCCAACTGGTAGGTTAGCTTGCTGCTGGGGTCTGGCCTATCAGGACTTGGTGAGACAGGCCAGACACACCCTGGAGCCCTCCCGCAGTCCCTCCCGGGCCTAGACTGTGCACCGGTGGGGGTCCCTCGGCCTGGCCTGCACCCTCTTGCAATGAGACCCCTCATGGGATGTCGGCGAGACGGTTTCGGCCGATCCCCCAGGCCAGGCCAAGGGACCCCACCGGTGCACGAATCCATGCACCAGGCCTCTAGTAATGAGATTAAAAACCAGGAGTACACAATGCTAATATTTTAAATTTATTTAACTTACTTCATAGATAAAAAAACATGACCTCATATACAGATAAAACCATATATGACAAATTGGTTGAAAGCATACCCAACAAAATGAGAACCAAGCAATCAATACAAAAGTACATATTGAAACTAGTTTCTTTTATGAGTACTAGTAGTTTTAATAAGAATCTAAGGAAGTACCACTGCACTAGAATAAAACATATAACAGCAATAGCAATGTATGTGTAAATTCTGGCTACTATGTTTACTTGGTTCATTATTGTGTATAAAAAAGGTAAATAAATAAGTATAAACACCCCCCCCCCCCCAACTCACTGGAGTCAGTCTTGCCACTTCTGGATGTTCCACATAAAAGTTCTTCTCAAACTTGGGGAGCTCACTCAAATCCCACTTCTTCTTACGTAAACGCTCCCCAGGATTACCAAATTTCTTCAGGGGAAGGCCACCACCACCTCGTGCTCCAAATCTGGAAATACCAAAAATTTAGCTGTTAATATTTTAAAAGAAATACACTTTAGGTGCCATAAAACATGCAAAAGATATGGTATAGTTATAATAGGTGAAAAATTAAAAATTATTAATATATCATGAGGATTTCAACCAGATTCTGAAATCCAAAAAAGTCTGAATTTTAATTCTGCCAATTACAAGATGATTTTGAGCAAATTATTTAACTTCTCTGTCCCTCGGTTTCTTATGCAAAATAGAAATACCACTTATTTCAGAAGTTGCTGTAAAGATTAAATGAGTTGGTAAAATGCTTAAAACAGTATCTGGTATAGTAAGCACTCGGTACAAGTTAGCATTCAATCAATACTTACTGGGTATCCTCTATATACCAGGTACTGTTTTAAGAGGTCAAGATACTAAAGTGAAAAAACAGAAGTCTCTACTCTTTTATAATTAATATTCAGACAAGTAGGTAAGGGAAGACATTAGTTTAAGCTTAAGTTAAGGGTAAGACTGTGACAGGTTGTACTGACTATTTTAAAGGGCCTTAGTTTCCTGGATTTCAAGCAATTCTTGAAACTGTGACTTAGAGACCTAGCTAGACATTTCTCTAAATACAAATATATATAAAGATTGTTGGCAGGAAATTTTCTTGGAATATCTACGTTCCAATAGGCAGAACTGAGTCAATTTCATTTACACTACTGCTCAGCTGGCAAGAGAAACCAGGAACCAACACAGGAAAAGCATAATGCATACAGATACATACATCAAAGGTAAAACATCTGACATTTTCAATATGCCCTCAGGTCCAAAAACCACCTGGATCAGCCCCCACACACATTTGTAAATGAAACAACCAACACAGTTTTAGCAACAGAAAAGCCAAGTCTCTAAACAGTCTTGCAAAGAAAGTAACAATGAGCAAAGACCAACTTTTAGAGATTGTCAGTACAGTTTACATAATTCATGTGGTTCCTAGAAGGTGCCATTTCAATGCTGCTGCTGCTCCTGCATTCCAATGCAACCGAGATCTCCCAGGGGTCCTCACACTTTTTAAACAGGGGGCCAGTTCACTGTCCCTCAGACCGTTGGAGGGCCGGACTATAGTTTAAAAAAAACTATGAACAAATTCCTATGCACACTGCACATATCTTATTTTGAAGTAAAAAAACAAAACGGCAAAAACACCCGCATGTGGCCCGTGGGCCGTAGTTTGAGGACGCCTGTGACTTAAAGTAACGAATTAGAACAACTTTTCAACAGTAAGGTTCCTGTTAAGGTTTATAAAAAAGAACCCCTTATTTTATTAAATAAAAATGTTTTTTCCTTTCTCCTTAATGCCTTGGCTAATTATCCAAGACATACCATTCTACACTAATGATGCAATTTGAAACATGGGGTTCTTTAAATATGCTGTCTTCTACCTTTATAATTAATGCTGATTTCAATATCTATTCAAGAGAGCCATTTACCTTTGCAGAATTTCATAGCAAATTCATACCATCTTTTAAAGATGCATGTGGCATACTATGCTGCTCCTTAAATGCTTTACTGAGTTATTAACAGTTTAATTTGGCTCTACATACCAACATGCAAAATCATGCTAGTTAAAGTGAACAATGCACACTTTGGACTGTAAAAGTACACTGACCTCACTCATTCCCCTTTGAAAATAATAATCCATTTCAGCTCTGTAACACAGTTAAGGACAAAACAATAGCAATTCAAAACATTAAAAAAAAATTCATAGTGGGCAACCCACTTGGGTCCCCTCCATCCTAGAGGGAGTCTGTCTCTCAATAAACTTTGCTTTTGCTTAAAAATTTTTTTCATAGTAAGTGTAGTTAGGGCACATATTTTGAGTGTCACTTTGCTTGAAATGAGTAATTTTTAAAGCGTTTAAAAATGCTTCTGATACTAAAGTGCCAATATGGGATAAACTATGGATCAGCAATTCACTTTTCAAATTTTATTACTAAAGAATATATATGATGCAATGAAATATTAAGTAAACAGGCAATAGAACATTTACCTGTACCTTAGTAGACTCTGTATGCCTATTTCAAATTTACAACACCCAGCATAACTACCTCGAATTTTAAACATTCCCTTCCTTTTTATAGTCTTGCCATATTTGTAGGTATCCTTATACGCATTACCCTACCATATCTTGCTTTTTTTACTCTTGAATTCTACTGTATGAATACCCACAATTTATCCAGACATTTATTTCCAATATTGTCATGAATGATGCTGGTACAAACTTCTTTGTACATGAATGCTGGAGCAGATGTACAAGCATTCCTCTAGGCCTTAGGGCTTAGGGTATAAAGCCTGAGAGGGATTACTGGACCGTTTAACTTCAGTAGGTAATTTTCTTTTTCCTAAGGTTGTCCTGATTCCCTTCTAAACTTAGCTCCACTCTGAAACACGTAGCAAACGGCTCACTTCTAGTCCTCCAAACTTCTACGGTCAAGTGTTTTCCTTCCTAACAAGGCATAAAGCAAAACAATCCTTTTTGTATTTTTTAAATTACGTGATCATTGAGGTGCTTGTGACTGGTAGACCTGATACTCGTGTATCTGAACCACAAAAGACAAGTTTGGAGAAAACAATGAACCCAACACCTACTGCAGAGCGGCAATTACAAGCAGCCATCTCAATTCCAGAGGACATGGCAAAGGAAAGGCAACTTTTATTGCAAAAAAGAAACAGCACAGATCTCTCTCTTACGCGACTTTCTCGTTTAGCCAACTTTTAAGATTTGAATTTCAGTACCTGGGAGGCCTTCAGTTCTAAACCTGCTCACTTCCAGCCCTGTCACCGTGGCGTCACATCCAAAACTTTCCAGCTAGGCCGAGAAATGAATGCTCCGGTCCAATTACAGAACGTAACGACCGAAACATGGAAGGGGAAAAAAACAACCACAAAGACCCAACAAAACCCCTCCCTTCGCAAACACGCCATTAGATGGCAAGTCCATTGCTTTATATTCCAATGTGCGTCCTTCCAATGATTTAAACGCGGCTAATGGCGATGCGAACACTAGAAGAGCGCCTCTGGCTTCAGACCAGGTTTCCCGTCCCGTTAAGTTTCCTCTGGCGACAAATAACACGAGAAGCCATTTCGCGTTAAGATCTTCCTAGGCTGAACTTCGAGACCTCCTTCCATTCTCAACAAGAGCAGCCGTTCCACCGGGGAGCGCCGAGGCCCGGAGAGACCAAACGGCTTCCCCCAATGGGAAGGCCCAGGCCGCCCCTCCGCTGCCCGGCGGCCGTCCGCAGGGCGCTGGGGCGCCGCCAGGCCACCCCCTCTGCCCGGCCATCAGCGGCCCCGGGGCCCAGGCGCACCCAGAGGCCCGTGCCCTAGGTCGCTATTATGTCCCGAGCGCCTCGCTTCCCGGAGCCGGGAGCGTTGCTCCAAGGCCGGGGGTCCCCAGAGGAAGCGTCCCCGCCACCCCCAGCTCCCACAGGCCTTTCCTCTTCTCCTCCCCCCTTACCCTCCGCGGTCCCGGTCCCGGTCCCGGTCCCCAAAGCCGCCTCCGCGCATGGTCCCAAATGGATAGAGGTCTGGGAGCGGGGCACGGATGGCCGCGCTCGGGAGGGCCTGCGGCTCCGGTCTGGTGACGACCGATGGCGGCGGCG
The DNA here is from genome assembly GCF_027574615.1 of Eptesicus fuscus. Lineage (NCBI taxonomy): Eukaryota > Metazoa > Chordata > Mammalia > Chiroptera > Vespertilionidae > Eptesicus > Eptesicus fuscus. The sequence goes on from NC_072479.1 coordinate 101,660,026, forward strand.
CCTCCGCTGTTGGGGCGGCGGCAGGCGCGGCGCTCTCTCGCTCCGACGCGCTATCTCCCGTCGCAGACGCCACCGTCGCCGCCTCTCTCGTCGGAGACGGTAGCAAAACACAGAGAATCGGGGTTATAAAGTCAGTGGGTAGGTTTGGCTACGCTCAAACCCGGCAGGGCCGCGGTTTAGGCGTCTCCTTCCTTCCCGGCGACTGCACAAAATGGCGGCCGGCGCTGAGACTGCTCCAGCTTAACGCTACGTAGGTCGGAGGCGCTACGTAAATAGCGTGGCGGAATAGCCCCCGGGCTTCGCGCGGTACTACGGGTATTCTTGGAAGCATGTTACGCCACTTGCGAAGATGGGCGCACTTTGCGGTCGGTAGAAGGGGAAAACAAAATACGGAGCGGGCGTAGCGTTCTCGCGCCGCCAGAACTAGAACGTGGGGCGGGAAGGTGGGAAGAGCCTCCGGCGCGACGTAACATTCTTTGCGTCGTTAGCCGGCCCACTGTTGCGAAGATGCGCAGTATGCGTAACGCATTCTCTTTGAAGAATAGAGGGTTTTGCCCAGTTCGACCGCCGGGGCGATAGCGGGGCTTGCTTTTGCAAATGCTTTGCAAAGAGAATAACGGCCCTCCATGTTCCAGTCGTCAAGTTTCAGGGTCTGCAAGTGCCAGGAGCCCGGAGGGGCTGAAAGGTCCCTGGCTGGCTCTCTGGCCCCGCAGCGCTGGGCCTGCCCCGGCGCCATTTCCTGTCGGCTGCCTTCCGCCGCGCTGTCGCCGGCAGCCATGACGGGTGCGCCGTTCTTGCCGGAGGCGGCAGGCCGCGAGGTCCCGGCTGGGTTAAAGCCCTCTGCTCCACCCGGTTCCCACGAACGAGCCTGTCCTCAGCAGAATGTGTGCACTGCCGGGGCGGAGCACAGCGGACCCACAAAGAACCCAGTGTGGGGGGACCCCTCCTGAGGTAGCCGCCGGGGTCCCGACCGCCGTCCAATGGCGCCGCCTCGGGAGGCCCCTCCGCCGCCTTTAAGCCGGAACTCGGCGCTGCTCAGGCGGCCCGCCCCGGGCCCTTAGAAAGGCGGTCTTCAGACAGAAAAGGTGAAGGGATAAGTCTTGTTTTGATTTTATTTTTAAATATATGTTTTTTATTGGTTTCAGAGAGGAAGGGAGAGAGAGAGAAGCATCAATGATGAGAGATGCACCCATCAGCTGCCCTCCGCTGGGGATGGAGCCGGAACCCCGGCCTGTGCCCCGACTAGGACTTGAACCCTGACCTCTAGTTCATAGGTCGCTGCTCCGTCACCGAGCCGGCCAGGTGATGAGACCTGTTTCTAACCATTCTCCATTCTGGGCCCGTTCTCCATTCCTTCCAAGCTGGCTTCCTTGTCCCTCACACTGCGCTTGGAAGCCTCACCGTCTGGTCAGATCCAGCCACAGGATGGTCCGGCTCTGATTTCCATAGTGGGTGTAAGTGGGGAGACTCGGGGCCCGTAATTGTGGCCTGCTGTCGCCTACTCTTTCTAAATGTCTCTGAAATTATTACAAGAAGAGCGTAAGGAAAGGGGCTTCCTGACTAGCCATTCAGGTGTCTCTTGGGCCGCAGGCGCAGATGGGTCATCAGATCCATTGGGCAAACGTTGAACGCCTCCAGCACTGCTAGCAACGGGCACAGCAATGAGCAAAGCAGGTGCTGCGCTCATGGAGTTACAGTGGGGGAGATGGGCAAATGTGTCTGCCGGGGTTGCTCACTAAAAAGGAAAAAGCAGGGAAAGTGACAGAGTGTGCGTGTGTGCCCGTGGGGAGGAGAGCATGCTGGAACAGAGTGTTGAACAGGGTGTCCTGGGACAGCTTCCCGGATCGGAGGGAGTGACAGAGGGAAGAGCAAGTGCAAAGGCCCTGAGACCCTGTGGCTGGAGCAGAGCCAGGAGGAAAGACAGGAGAGGGCCAGGTTCAGAAGGGCTTGCTGGCTACTGTGATTGAGCAGCCACTAGCCCATGAAAAGACATGGAAGAACCTTGAATGCATTATTGCTAAGTGAAAGGAGCCAATCCGAAAAGGCTGCCTATTGTATGATTCTACCTATATGACATTCTGGAAAAGGCAAAACTGTGGAGACAATAAAAAGATCAATGGTTTGGCACCCTGCTCAGGAAGCGTGTGCTCACATGGCATGGCACCCTGCTCAGGAAGCGTGTGCTCACATGGCGTGGCACGGCGATTCTGAATTTCCTTTTCGTGTGGGATGGCGCCAACAAGTCAATAGACTGATGTTGACGGGAACGGAGATGCTTATTGTGAACGGAGAAGCAAGTGTGAGCCTGGGACTGGGAGAACGCAAGGCCCCTGTGGTGTTGGATTGGAGCTGGAGAAGCAGACACAGCACCCGCACCCTCGGGTCTGGGTAGGGTGACCCCCCGGGTGCTAACGGGCATCGTTCACGTGGCAGAGCTGGGCGCTCGGTGTGTGCTCAGCTGGTGTGGAACATGCAGACCTGAGACACGTTGATGCCGAGGCAGGAGCGAAGCTCGGCTTGCCTGGCCACGTGCGGGCCAGCGGACAGATGGCCGGGTGGGTCCCCAGATGGCCACCAGTTCTGAGGGGATAGTGAGGGTCTTTGAAAGCGCAGTGAGCAGGGGCGGTGGGGGGCCACAGATGGACCAGGGTGGGTGGGGTGGGCTGTGGGGGTCACGGTGGAGAGGAAGAGGCCCAGGCTCGTGCGGCTGCAGCACAGACCGTCGGAGCCTGGGGTGAGCGGACTCAGTGTTTAATGAACCTGCTGCCTGCAGTCCAGCCTCCACTGGCGGTCACACCTCTGGGACGGACAGGCTGGGCCTGGGTGGACGGCCCGGGCGGCTAAGGGGTCCGACACCCTCACTCAGCCTGTGCCCCTCTAACTACTCAGCCCGGGGATGCCAGGCCCTCGCACCCGTCACCTCAGCAGACGAGACTCGGGCCGCAGCCAGGCCAGGGCTAGTGGGGATGGAGGGAGCCGGGACCACTGTCTGGGACACAGAAGGGAGATTTGGGAGCGAAAGGCGGTGACGTGGGCGAGAAGACAGACGGCAGTCTGTCCCTGGCAGGGCCCAGGGTGAGGGCGGCGCTCAGAGGCCCACCTCCAGCAGGTACCGCAGGCGGCACTGGCTCTCCTGGTAGATGCAGTACTCGCTCTGGGAGAAGGAGGAATGGCTGAACTCGGGGCAGGGCGTGGGCCGGCCCTGGGGCACTGCCACTCTCTGGCCGTCCAGCTCCAGCTCCGTGTCCTGGGTGGGATCTGCGTACACAGCAAGGGCCAGGGGTGACCCGTGGGTCACTGGTCCTTGGCCTCAAGGGTACGTTCCGCCCCTATGCTCTCCCCTTCTGCCACGGGGAATGCCCACACTTCCCACCCTGCCAACCTCCAAACCACGGCACAGGCCAGGCCTCTGCCTGGACTATCCCCCTCCATTCCTTTGCCTGGGAGACTCCTGCTCATCTTTTTTTTTTAATTTTTTAATGTTTTTGTTGATTTCAGAGAGGAAGGGAGATGGGAACACCAATGATGACAGAGAATCATTGATCGGCTGCCTCCTGCATGTCCCCTACTGGGGATTGAGCCCGCAACCTGGGCATGTGCCCTTGACCAGAATCGAACCTGGGACCCTTCAGTCTGCAGGCCGATGCTCTATCCACTGGCTAGGGCCACCTACTCATCTTTTGATGCTCAGTCAATGACACCTCCTCCTTGAAGCCCTCCTGGATACCCAGGGATGATTGGTGGGATGACAAAGGGAATGGCTGCAGGAAGGAAGCCTGCTTCTCCCAGCCCCTTCTCTGATGCCTCCTCCTCCTGAAAGCATCCTGGGCCCTGACCTTGGCGCCCCCTCCCTCCCAGGCCCGCGCAGCCTCTGCGGCCTGGGACTCACCAGGCTCCGTGCGGCCTCGGCCGATGACGCTGTCGAAGCCGGGGGGTGGCTGCTTCAAGCCGGGCTCGTCAGCCGTGATGTGGTGCTCCCTGCCCAAGGCCACCTCCGCCAGGAACATGTAGGCGATGCGGTGGGCCCCACACGACACGGTGGTAACTGGGGGACACGGCGGCTCAGGAGGGCAGCTCGGCCCCAGCCCGACTCCCTGGGCCCCTCGCTGCTGCATGGGTACCTCCTCTCACTGGACCCCAGCGCAAAAGGCTGCCCACTCTTCCTCCTGCAGACACCCCTCGTCCTGGCCGCGCTCCCCCCCACCCCTCACTCCTGCTCTCACCAAGGCTGGCCATGGCCTCCCAGGGACAGACGTGGGTGGGGGCTTTCCTCCCTGGCCGCTCTGCCACTAGCACCCCTCACCCCCGGCCTGGACCGCCGGCTCCGGCTCCTGCGGCCACCCCGCCTCTTCCTTAGGCTCCTCTGCCTCCTGCTCGACCCCGTGGCCCTGGCCTTGGCAGCCTCAGACCTCCTAGAACTTCAGCCCCATCCGCCCTTGAGCCTTGCAGTCTCGGGTGGGTGGTGTGGTCTCAATGATGGGGTCAGCCTGGCTGAGGAGCCAGTCTGTGAGGTCCCCCCAGTGAAGACACCTCTGGATAGAAACTTGCAGGTCACTAGAGACCCCTGGGGCCCTTCCCCACAGCTGTTACCCGCTCCTGCAAGTCCCTCACGGATTCTCTCCTCCCCACTCCACCGTCCCGGCCTGGGTGCCCATCCCCATGGCCTGGTGAGGGCACCGCTCCCTGCAGCCTCTGGCCTCTGCCACCTCCCCATGGCCACAGCCACTGAGGGCCTGCCACATCCAAGTCCCGAGGGGCTCCTGAAAGGCCCTGGAGGTGGTCGTAAGCCCCATGATCCTCCAGGCCCCCAGGCCCCGCCCACACAGGCCTTTGCTCTGAGCTTTGCCAAAAGGCCACACTGGGCCGGGTCCCACCTGCCGCGCCCCAGCTTCTGCGCCACCCTCGCTGCTTGACTCAGGCCTGGTTGGCACGCTCCCCCGCCCGCAGGGCCTTCTCTAGGAAGCGTCCCCAGGTGCCCCTGAACCCCAGGAGGCCCCGCTGAGTGCTCTGGTCAGTCACAGTTCGAGGGTCCCTCTCCCGGGTCCTCCGCAAACGGGGGCCCACCCTCTCAGTCCCCATGCCCGCCCAGGGCTGGGCCGAGGGCTCCTCACCGTAGCAGGCCGACTTGCTGTTCTCCGAGGCGAAGTAGATGCCCTTGCCCACGCGGCCGCCGGAGTGCAGCATGATGCGGAGCCCGCTGGTGAGGATGGCGGCCATCACGGCCACCTTGGTGCTGTGCCACAGCAGCCTGTGGTTGCCCAGCGTGGAGTGGGCCTGGAACCTGTCTCCCTGGGAGGAGGGGGGGAACAGGAGAGCTGTGCCCACCAGTTCGCGGGTCCGAATGAGGCCTGGGAACCCCGGGGCACTCACACCCTCATGCACACACCCACAAGCCCAGGCCCGGCGGAAACGGGTCCCAGAGGCTAAGACGATGCAGTAAGGGACACCTAAGCCAGGCCCTCCATCTCCCCGATCCAGGCAGGGATGGGGAGGGCTTCGGGGCTCCCCTCACCTCCCCGTCTCGGTTCACTTTCCAAACGTGCCGTAGCTCCGGGCTCCTGTAGCTGCCGCAGGTCTGCTTCAAGTAGGTGTGGATCACCTGGGGGGGGAGAGGGCACGGGGTGCCAAGGGCCAGAGGCACTGGTGAACCCTCACTGGTCCCCCAGTGGCGGGGCTCTCAGAGCTCAAGCCCTAGAGACACAGGGAGGAAGGCCAAGGGCAAGGGGCCGTGGGCAGAGGGCAGAGGGACGGTGCCACGGTTAGCTCGGCTGCTCCGGAGGCCCAGCCCACCTTGTACTCAGGCGCCTCTGGGTCCAGCAGCTGGAGCTGGCACCTGAGGAGCTGGTAGTCTCGGTCCAGGGGGTGCGGCACCTCCTCCACCTCCTTCTCCTCCTTGGGGGCTGCCTGCAGGGTCTGGGTCAGCTCCATGTCCTCCAGCACCTGCGGGGACGGCACCAGCGCTCGTCCACGTGACCTCCCAATCCCCCTCCTCCCGCAGGATGGCACCGTGGCCATCCCGCGCATCTGTCCACCTGCTCAACCCCCAGCTCTCTGTCCTCTGGCCTGCCCGTCCATGTCTGCCTGCTGGGCCACAGACCCCACCCCTGATCACCGCCCCGCCTGACCTACCCCCCCCCCGCGCCCCCCCCACCCCATCCCCCACCTCACCTGCAGCATGTCCTTCTTGGCCTGCAGGAGCTCCAGGGAGCTGATGGGCGGGGGCGGGCTGCGGCGGCCGAAGTTGTGGGGAATGACGGTGTAGAAGTCGGAGGACAGGTCCTCCAGGCTGCGGCCGCCGGCCACGTCCGCGGGGCCTGTCAGGACCACCTCCAGGGCCTCCAGGGCCTTGAAGCCCCGCTTGATCTGCTTCTCGCTCAGCTTCCCCAGGGGCATCTTCTTCACGTCTGGGGGCGGGGAGAGCGGGGAGGTTCAGCCGCTGCCACCCCCGGGCTCCTGCCCCCCGCCGGCCCCGGTTCCTCACCCAGGTTCATGAACATGTCCTTGCTGAAGATGTTGGTGATGAGCCGCCGTGTGGCGGCGTCCAGGGAGCAGGGCCGCACGGGCTGAGCCATGGTCCTCACCTGGGCAGGGAGGGTCTGCACCTGCGGCAGGGCCAGGCGAGGCGCGAGGCGCGAGAGGGCAGGTCTGGCCTGAGCTTGCACAGCGGGCAGTGGCAGAGCCCAGGGGCTGGGGGGAGCCTTCCCTCCCTCAGCCCAGGGCCCGCCCACTCCCCGCGGCTACCTCACCTTCTCCACAATCTCCTCGATGTCGTCTTTGCCTCGCACGTCGATGAGCGTGTACTTGGCCGGTTGGGCCACGAAGTGCTCCCGATCCGCCCAGCGGTTCTTGGTCTTCTCCCAAAATTTCTTCTCGAAGTCCTTCTTTGCATCCTCCAGGGACGGGAAGGAGCTGAGCTTGTGCTGGCCATTATTTCCCTGCAATTGACAGTCTTCAGGGGGTGCCCACCGCATTGCCACCATAGCACCTGCTGGTCCGTGGTGCCAGGCCCTGTGCTGAGCGCCTGGGAGGGTCGGCATCTGTGGCCTTGGGGCCGGAGTATGCGGTGGGACCCTGGGCAGCTGGGGCCTGTGCTGAGCCGGGAGAGGCAGGGGAGGCGGGAGTGGGCGGGCCCTCACCACGCGGCCCCAGCGGTTCCAGCAGGCGAAGCGCCCGCCGTCCTCCAGCAGCTGGATGATGTAGAACTTGTTGTTATTCTTCCCGATGTTGGTCTGGTTCAGGGTGCAGTCGTAGTCCTGGTACACCTGGGCCAGGGGGCAGGGCAGGGCAGGCTGGCGCGGGCGGCCGCACCTCACAGGGGTCTGACTGCACCGGGCGGCAGAGGAGGCCCTGGCTGGGGAGGCTTGAGGGGGTCATAGTTCTGCCCCCAGAGCCTGAGAGGCCATGGCTCACCTCGGGCAGTGGGGGAGGTTCTGGGAGAACAGGACGCGGCTGTGCTCTGGGGCAGGGACTGAGGGAGACCGGCTCTGGCCTGGGAGGATCTCGGGGGGACACAGCCCTCCCCTGTGGGCTGGTCTGGGGGACACAGGTGAGCCGGCTTTAAGTGTAGGGGGGAGGCCTAAGAAGCCAGGGCCTGCCCTGCGGTCTAAAGTGCAGACAGGAGCCCTCCTGGCCTGGCTCATGGTTGAGTGTCTGTCAACCTATGAACCAGGAGGTTTGATTCCCAGGCGGGGCACATGCCCAGGTTGCGGGCTTGGTCCCCAGTGTGGGGCGTGCGGGAGGCACCCAATCTATGATTCTCACCATTGATGTTTCTATCTCTCTCTCCTTCTCCCTCTCCCTTCCTCTCTGAAATCAGTAAAAACACACCCTTCTATATAATAAAGAAGTAATATGCAAATTGACCATCACTCCAACACACAAGATGGCCGCTCCCATGTGGATATGAGATGGCCGCCAAAAGATGGCCAGCAGGGGAGGGCAGTTGGGGGCAACCAGGCCGGCATGGGTGGCAGCGGCAGTCGGGCTGGCAGGGGAGCAGTTAGGCGTTGATCAGGCTGGCAGGGGAGTGGTTAGGAGGTTATCAGGCTGGCAGGTAGAAGGGGTTAAGGGCAATCAAGCGGGCAGGTTGGCGAGTGATTGGGAGCCAGCAGTCCTGGATTGTGAGTGGGATCCCAGATTGGAGAGGGTGCAGGCTGGGCTGAGGAACACACACACATTCCCCCCACCCCCCACCCCCAGGCCCTGTGCACGAATTTCGTGCACCGGGCCTCTAGTTAAAAAATAAAAAGAGAGCAGACAGGAGCTCCCCAGGTCTGATGAGATGACCCTGGCTGACCCTTGTGGGGCCTTGGAGACGTACCTGACTTGGGACCCTTGAGCTCCATGGCCAGAGCCCAGCTCCAGTGGGGAAGGGAGCAGGTCTGAGTGTACTTGACCCAGGAGGGCAGGCTCCGGGCATGGCTGGGGGACCCCCTTACCTGGGTCCCAGGGTTGCAGCTGAGAGGACACAAGTCGTCCACGCGGACTGTGTGCTTCTCTGTGGGCGCGGCCCTGAGGGCCTCCGCAGTGGAGCGGAAGCTGTCCTCCTCTGTCCCCTGCTGTTCCTTCTTGTCAGGGCCCTCACACTGCACAGGGGGCTTGTGATCCATGGCTGTCTGGGGGCACCAAGAGGGCCTTCAGGCTTCCATGGCCTTGCACCCCACCTGGCTGGTACAGCACCAACCTGCCCCACCCTGGGTGTGCCTTTTGGTGAGCTGCCCCTCCGCCTCCATTCCACCCCTCCGCCTCCATTCCACATTCCCAGCCCCAGCCCACAACCCGTTTTCTGTGCCCCAACATGCCTTGTCCCTGGTCCTGGGGCCAGGCCAGGGCCCTGTCTGGTGTGCCCACTTCGGTCAAGGAAGAGTGGCTCCCTCCCCTCTCTGGCTCTCCAGTTTGTCCAGGGTGTGGAGAAAGTGAAACACAAGTCTTCCCTCCCACTTATGGGCTTCTCCTCCCTCCAGAGCATTCAGGGGCTCTGCCTGCTCCTCCCCCTTCTCAGCTGCCTGGGGCTGGTATGGGTGCTGGGCTGAGTCACCCCAGCTATGGAGGAGAATGGGCAGTGGGGCCAGGGGGCAGCTCCCCTGAGGCCAGATCGGTTTCTCCCGAGCTTGTGACCCAGTGACACAGAAACCCTTCCCAGTGAGCTCAGTAGTTCTGGGTTGCCAGCCAGGGTCCCAGTGGCCTTGAATTGCCAAGGACTGCAGACCAGGGCCATAGGGCACTTACCCAAGAGAAGCAGGGACCTGGGAGAGATGGCGGTCTCAGGCCCAGTATCAGGACCTCCCAGGGCAGTCCCAGTTCTAGGGGCACCGCTAGCAACCCTCCGTCAGCCTGAAGTGTGACTTAGGGAGGGATTTCCCGACAATTCCCAGAGGCGGGGAAAGGCTGGGCTGTGGTGGTGTAGGATTCCAGCTAATTGGTCACCAGACGGGTGAGTCAGAGGATGGGTGAGGCTGGTATGTCAGAGACTGGGTGAGGCTGCTGTCTGCATCCTATCCCATGAATGGGTGGACACGATCCCACACTGCCAGGGCCCAGAGGGCTGACATGCCCTGAGGGCTGCTCCCCAGGCCCACGCATGCCATGCGTGTCCATCGGTGCCCAGTGACCTTGGGCCTAGGTGTGGGCATTGCCTTCCTTCCTCCGGGGCTGCCTGGATTCGTGTCTCCCCCCAACCCCACCCCCAGTTATCTAGTGCCAGACTGATACTGTTGGAGAGTGGGAATTTTTGCCCATTCCAGAGAGACCGTGGACTGTGCCCCAGATAGAGTTGTCAGTGCTGACACCAGGCCAGGCCTTGAGATACGGTCTCATGGCCCCTTCCCAGCACGTAGGCCTTCTTTCATAGATCACTGTCAGCTTTTTGAAGAACAGGATGACCCTGTAAATGACATGGTCATCATGGCATGATCCTGTTGTTGCTTAGGAAAAACTGTTTTGTCTTGGGTTACTTGTTCTGCAAAAATAGGCTGTAGTTAATGTGCTTAAAAGTGGTCCTGCACAAAGGGTCGGGGCTGCTCTCTGGACTCCCTGCATGGAGAGAGAGCAGTCAGCTGGCCAGCTATTAAAGGCTCCCTAAATTAAAAAAAAAAAAAGATCAATGGTTTCCAGGGGTTGAAGGGAGGAAGGGAGGTAGAGCACAGAGGATTTTTAGGGCAGTGAAAACTATTTTGTATGGTATCATAATGTAGATACATGTCATTATACATTTCCCGAACACATAGAATGTACACCACCAAGACAACCCTAATGTAAACTATGGACTTGGGTGATTATGTGCCACTGTGGTTTCATTTATAGAAACAATGGGATGTTGACAGTGGGGGAAGCTGTGTGTGTGTGAACACAGGGATATATGGGAACTCTCTGTACTTTCCACCCAAAAAATAGTCTTAAAAAATACCTAAGGACTAACAGCTATTGAGTGCTCATGCTCACCATGTTCCAGGCATGTGCTATGAGCTTTTATTTTATTTTAGAAAAATGAATAATTCTGTGAGAAAGAGATTCAATCCTAGAGGATATTTAGGTGTTTTCAATTGTATTGGTAATGTTTCATTTCACAAGTATTGATGGTATTATTTTTAAAACTTTTCATCTTAAATATTTCATAATACATTTAAAATATGAATGAGTGAAGGAGAATAAATGCAACTTTAATTTCATATGAACTTGCTCACTGAGACAATGGGTTGTTAGATCAATCTTTACATCTGGTCTGCTTGACATTATATTTTATTCCTCAGTGTTACTGGTGTTCAGGTATACTCTCCTAGTGTGCTTAGTCACACTAAGGCATCTTTCCATAAATTAATCAATACTGAGGGACTAAACATACTGAAGACCAAGGGTGAAGGCCTGACCCTGAGGCATGGAACATTCACACCATGTGAGATCTCTTGGGAAAAATCCAACTTGCCTTCACCAGCTGAAACCCCTTTCTTTGCCTGCCTTAAGACTTACATAGTCTTAAAAATGTTATTTAAATACTAGAGGTCCAGTGCACGAACTTTGTGCACTGGTAGGGTCTCTAGCAGCTGCTGGCTGCTAGCCAGGTACTCCCTCCCTTCCCCTGGCCACCCGCCCCCTGGTCAAACTCCCAGACAAACTCCCAGTTGAGGGGAAACTTTGCATACTATGCTTTTATTATATAGGTTTTAAATCCTGTGTTGCTATTTTACTTCCCAAGATTCTGTGTCTTAAATGTCCCTGACCATACTGTAATCTCTTGAAGATATACTCTTCCTATCCCCAATGGACTCAACATAGAAGACCGTTTTACTGTAACTGGTTATACTGATGACCCCGAGGAACCATGCCTCCCAGTACTCAAACACCTGGGTAATCCCCTCCCACAATGACTCTGGGTTTAGTGCATGACTTGCTTTGCCAATAGAGCATTAGCAAGCATGAGGCAAGCAGAGGCTTGATACGCACTTGCCCTCTTGGAACCCAGCTGCGTTGTAAAGAAAGAAGCTCAGGCTAGACTGCTGCATGATGACAGAGAGAAGTCCTACCCTTCACAGATCCCTGCCAAGGTCCCAGATATATGGGTGAAGCCATCTTAGATCTGCCAGCCAACCCATGAGCCACATGAGCTGGTTCCTTGCTCCAAAAAGAATGCCTCATCTTTTTTCTAGATGTCATTTTAGGAGGTGAAGGTAGAACTTCTGTAGCCATCTTTTACCATGACTGGAGCTTCTGGAGAACAAAACCAGCACACTGAGAATGGGAAATTGGAGAGAAATAAAGAAAACCTGAGTCTGTGATAACATCATAGAGTTGCTGAATTAACTGTGGAGCTAGTTGACTTCTGGACTTTTTATTATATAAGATAGCATATTTCCTCATTGTTTAAGTTACTTTGAGTTGGCGTTTTTTGTTACTAGAGGTTCAAGCCATTCTAACTGATACATTCCTCAACCAGCTCCACTGGGACAAGTACAAAATGCCTGACATACCTGCATAATATATAATAGACATTTAATAAGTTTGTTATTGCTGAGGAAATTAAAATAATGTTTGTGGTGGAGAATGCTAATTGCTTACCCAACAACCATTCTTCTTTTCCTCCTTACTTACAGAACTCTGAATTTTAGCTGGGCATATTGCTGTCTAGAACAAAAGGTTATTTCCCTTCTTTGCATATAGATATGACCATGTGTCTAAGTTCAGGCCAATGCGATGTAAGCAACAGTGTTGTGTGAGAGGGCCGATTTATAGGAGATGGCTCTGCTGGAAGGAACCTGTTTTTTGTCCCAATTTTCATCTTGCCTCCCCAACTTGGTTTCTCTGGCTAGAGTTCTAGGCACCACTGAAGCCATGAACTGACAATGAGGATGGAAGCCAAGAGCTAGAATGTCAAGCAGAAAGAGAAGCCTGGGGTCCTGATTGCTACCACCCCAGTCCGATTCTTCATCATCTCGGAATTGAATTATTATTATAACTGTTTTTCTAAAATGTCTCCCTGATGCCAGTGTTAGTTCCTTTACCCATTTTACTGTGTCTCTAATAGATTACCCCTCCAGCTTCCCATGCCAACAACATTCCATCAGAGCATGCCTGGAACCTTTATTTTTCCACTTCAAACTTTGCTAATCCTCGGCCTGACTGAGTCTCTACCAAATGAAAATGAAGGTCACTGATACTCTTGTTGCAGCAAACTAAATAAATACCTTCTGTTCTCATTTGGTGGTCTTTGTTTATTTCCACAGAATGAATAATCTATGCAGGACCTGACTTGGGGGGGATGTAAGCCTCGAGCTGTAAGTAGCACCTTGGCGACTGTGTAGGCCGGGGTCCTCAAACTTTTTAAACAGGGGGCCAGTTCACTGTCCCTCAGACCGCTGGAGGGCCGGACTATAGTTTAAAAACACTATGAACAGATTCCTATGCACACTGCACATATCTTATTTTGAAGTAAAAAACCAGAACGGCAAAAACACCCGCCTGTGGCCCGCGGGCCGTGGTTGGAGGACGCCTGGTGTAGGGACAGCCTAAGAACAAGAGCAGCACGGAGATGGGCGGAGCAGGACATGGAGGGGGAGAACAAGACCTGATGATGTGCTTTGAGTCTTGGCTCCACCTGTGGCTAAAGCCAGCTCTCCTGGATTTTGCCATTTCATGAGCCAATGAATTCCTGTCTTGCATTTGCTAGTTTGAGTTTCTGTGGCTTGCAACCAAGAGTCATGACAATAAAAACTTTCTTTTGAGCCCCTCCCACCCTCTTAGCATAAGGGTCCATAGCAATTTCCACAGTCTGGAGGAGAGGGAGAACTGGAAAGCCCTCACGCTTTGGTCACTGACGACAAATGGAACCCTGACCTAGAAAGGTTCAGTGGGCACCGAACAATGCGGCGCTGCCCCAAAGTTAGGCTCCAAGGTTACAGCTTTTAGTTCACATGCTCGGCTACTGTTCTCCAAAGCAGGACCTATTAGAGTGGCTGGACCTAGGGAGGTGTCTAGCCCAAGCCACATGCCATTTTAAAACCAGTCCCCCTCACAGAACTGTAGGCTCTTGTGTTGAGCCCTGGTTTATAACCCTAATGCCCACCTCTTGGTAAATTCTCCTGGTCTGGGGCAGGGGGCTTCTCAGCTTAACCTAGAAAGATTTTCTGAATTTCAACTCTTGGGAGTTTTATTCCCCCCCTCCACTTACCAAAAGGCCCTGGACTCCTATACACATTAGTCCAGCCCCTCGCCAGAGCTCGGCATACAAGGGAATCTCTAGGAGATGCTCAGTTTTTCTCAATAAAAATTTCCCTTCTCCAGGACAAAAAAGTATGTATTTATATTTGTATTCTAAAAGAAGTCATTTCTTTTCTTTCTTTCTTTCTTTCTTTCTTTCTTTCTTTCTTTCTTTCTTTCTTTCTTTCTTTCTTTCTTTCGAGGCTTTGGTTGTGTTTACACTGTAAGTCTGTTCTCTCCAGGGGTTGATTTACCTGAAGTCAATAAACATTCTATTTCTATAAAAGAAGCCATTTCTTAAATGGCCTTGCAGAATATAAAAAATCTGCTCTTGATGACTTTATCTTCGTTTATTCAGGGAAGCAGTTCTGTGGTTTAAGAAGTGTAAGATGAAAAAAAGCTCTTATTTCCCAGTACCCCACACTGAACAATTCTGCTTGTTTGGTTGGTCTCTTGTTTGTTTCCAAATCCCAGCTTCTAACACGCTGTCCTTCAGGTTACCCTTTCCTCTTCTATCTCTGGAACCCTACAATCCAAGACCACACTACTGACTGTATAATCATTTGCTCTTTCATTCTTCATAAATAATAGTCTTTTCTCTTAATTAGTGTACACATACTTGGAGAGCAGAAATCAGTTTCCCTGTCTATTCTTTATCACTTAGCATTCAATATACAGTTAGTGAGTGAATGACAATGAGCAAGTATCTTTTGTAACAAATGGTACTTTCAAAGCTTGAATTAAAAAAAATACGTATTTTATTGATTTCAGAGAGAAAGGGAGAGAGAGAAAGATAGAAACATCAATGACGAGAGAGAATCATATCATTGATTGGCTGCCTCCTGCACCCCCCACACTGGGGAAAGAGCCCGCAACCCAGGCATGTGCCCTGACCATGAATCAAATCTTGACCTCCTGGTTCATAGGTCAATGCTCAACCACTGAGCCACGCAGCGGGGCTTTTTTTAAAATTTCTCTCTCCTTTCCTCTCTGAAATCAATATGAAATAATATAAAATATTAAAATGACATTCTTTAAAAGTAATTTCAACTTGTCAAAAAGTCAAATGATTTAAAACCTAGCTTAATTTAATGTTTCTTTTCTGTTGCTATAAAGCTGAATGTGCTGTTTGATACTATAAGTTAACAAAAAGCTTTCTGTGTGTGTCCTGTAAACTTTTCTTTCTCAAATGTCTCCCTCCTTTGGAAAGGTACTCTCAGGAAACGTTCCAGAGGAAACCTGGCGGAGATTGAACATGTCTGAGCTCTAGGACTTCCCTTCCGCCCCGTGGTTCACTTTAAAAAGCTAACGTGAGAGGGGGCGGGGCGGGGCGGGGCGCTTGCGCCTGCGTGTCTCTAGTAGTCGACGTCACGGCGCCGACGTCAGCTGACTGCACGTACGCCGCGGTCGCCGCAGCCATTTACTCTACCGGGCAGTGGTCCCTGCTGTCGCCGCGGCCCCACCGCCGCCGTCGCCGCTACCGCCTCCGCTGCCTCTGCCGCCTCCGTCGCCGCTGCCGCCTCTGTCACCGCTGCCGCCATGGCTCAGTACAAGGGCGCCGCGAGCGAGGCGGGCCGCGCCATGCACCTGATGAAGAAGCGGGAGAAGCAGCGCGAGCAAATGGAGCAGATGAAGCAGCGGATCGCCGAGGAGAACATAATGAAATCCAACATTGACAAGAAGTTCTCTGCGCACTACGATGCCGTAGAGGCCGAGCTCAAGTCCAGCACCGTGGGACTGGTGACCCTGAATGACATGAAGGCCAAGCAGGAGGCACTGGTGAAGGAACGAGAGAAGCAGCTGGCCAAGAAGGAGCAGTCGAAGGAGCTGCAGCTGAAGCTGGAGAAGCTGCGGGAGAAGGAGCGCAAAAAGGAGGCCAAGCGGAAGATCTCCTGCCTGTCCTTCACTGTGGGTGAAGAGGAGGAGGTGAGCGAGGAGCAGGAGGAGGTGGCCCTGGATGAGGAGGAGCTGGAAAGGGAAGAGATCGCCACAAAGAAGAGGAAATTGGGGAAGAACCCAGATGTGGACACAAGCTTTTTGCCTGACCGCGACCGCGAGGAAGAGGAGAATCGGCTCCGGGAAGAGCTGCGGCAGGAGTGGGAAGCCAAGCAGGAGAAGATCAAGAGTGAGGAGATTGAAATCACCTTCAGTTACTGGGATGGCTCCGGGCACCGCCGGACAGTCAAGATGAAAAAAGGCAACACCATGCAGCAGTTCCTGCAGAAGGCGCTGGAGATCCTGCGCAAAGACTTCAGCGAGCTCAGGTCAGCAGGGGTGGAGCAGCTCATGTACATCAAGGAGGACCTAATCATACCCCACCACCACAGCTTCTACGATTTCATCGTCACCAAGGCCCGAGGGAAGAGTGGCCCACTCTTTAATTTCGACGTTCATGATGATGTGCGGCTGCTCAGTGACGCCACTGTGGAGAAGGACGAGTCACATGCAGGCAAGGTGGTGCTAAGGAGCTGGTACGAGAAGAACAAGCACATCTTCCCCGCCAGCCGCTGGGAACCCTACGACCCCGAGAAGAAGTGGGACAAGTACACGATCCGGTGAATGCCCAGGTGGAGCAGGCTTGCTCCCCCAGTTCCCTCCAGTCTCCCCACTCCCCGTATCTCCAGGATTCCAGACGTCCGGCTTCCCCCCTCCTGTGACATGACTGATCATCCCTTGCCCCTGACGCTGTCATTTACTGTTTTTTTCTTTTGTGATAAAGAAATGTACATGTTAGAATCAGTACTGTGTTTTATTTTTTTAATTTTGAGATAAAATTCACATAACGAAGTTCACCATTTTGGCCATATGCAAGTGTACAATTCAAGGGTATTTCGTTCTTTGACAATGTTGTGCAACCATCCCCCCATGACCTCTAATTCCAGAATATTTCCAACACCCCAAAAGGAGACCCCTTACCCTTAGCAGTCTCTCCCGCAGGCCCTGGCACATTCTAGTCTACTTTCTGTCTATGGATTTGCCTATTCTGGAAGTTTCACATAAATGGAATTACACAATTAAAAAAAAAAAAGCTAAAGTGAGAGAATCAGGTACCCCTTCCACAACTAGTTTTTATTATTATTTTTTTAATCTTCACCAGAGAATATTTTTCTATTGCTTTTAGATAGAGTGGAAGGGAAATGGAGGAGAAAGAGAGGGAGAGAGAAACAGCGATTGACTGCCTCCCACAAGTGCTCCTACTGGGCTGGGGATCAGGCTGGGGTATGGTGCTGAAGATTGAGCCTGCAACTGAGGTACATGGGCTGATGCTCTAACCACTGAGCAAAACCAGCTAGGGCCCCAACTATTTTGATAGGTTTATTCATTCATATATATTCATGAATTGACATACAATGTAAAGTTATAAATCAAGAACTTTTTACATTTTTAGATAAAAGTAAGCTTTAAATCTCTTGCCAACTTTCCTTTAGTAACATGTTGAAAAAACAAATTCTTACATCAAGGTCTGAAATGTGAGACTGCTTTTCTATTTCTTCATCTCCTAATAAGGACTATGAAGCAATTTGCATCAATTCACCACCTACTCCTTGGCATCCCCAATTCCTCCAGCAGTTATTGCGAAGGTGGCTTCATTTTCAGGCATCTCAGGGCTAACAAAATGCAAGGGAACAAGTTTATAAAAAGCTCTATTTCTATAAATACTATATTCTTGTCACAGACATCATACTCCTTTCAGTATGATTTTTCCAGAGACATCTCAGAGTTGGTACAGCTAAATGTGGACTACAGAGTTTACAAGTATAAACCCTCAAACATTTATTGAGCAACTTATTTTTTTTCTCTAAATCTTATGGAAGTTTGAGCCAAACTGAGGGCATGCTTGGAAGCAAGATCTCAAATGTCCCTGAACAACTTCTATATGTAAGCTTCTGAATGTCAAGAAAAATTACCCCAAACTTAGAAATAGGCAAAAAGGATAACGAATATTCTTTCAGTGTGCTGTCAGGCATTGTGTAGCAGTCCCTGAGGGGCTTACCTGATCTAAAGGGGTATGCACCTTTTATTGACTAGGCCAAAGTGGGGGAAAACTGAAGACTGAAATGAACAAAAAGACTACTGAGTAACTTCAGTGGAAAAAACAGGTTGGCTAGCACATCTTTCCAGGTTATCCAATTCTATGAGAACTGTGCTTTGCATGGTCTTTGAGCTATTTTACAGCTCTGTAAGTTTGAGAAAACTATGAGTTATACGAATTGTTCTTGTCCACAGAAATGTCAATTTTGAGGATGCATGTAATTGATTATTGTCCTGTGGATACTGTAACCCAGTTCTTATCCATTTATAATTCATTTCAGCGTTCTTTATTTGACTGCATATGTGTGGTAATTTGCTTTTTCTTTCTTTTTTTTTTTTTTTTCTCAGAGACTCTGGGTGACTTTATTCTGCAAATGGCTTCTCCCTCCCCACAGCTCCAGGTGAGGCAGGAGCCAGCCCACGGCTCGCCCCTCTCCCCATGGTCAGCGGGTGGCTGAGGGGAGGTAATTTGCTTTTTCTTTTGATCTAGTTATAAAATTTTACTAGTTACTGCATTAATGAGTTGAATAAACTTTGATATTTTATATTTGTACATGAGTCATTGTACATTCTTTAAATTTTACTTTTTTATTCTACAACTCTGTAGGGAAGAGTTAATTTGTAGAACACTAATAGCAATGCAGATGATTCCTGTCTGAGAGCAATGCAGATTATTGCAGTCTATAGCACTGGAAATGAATTTCATTATGTAGAGAAGCAACTGATTTCCCTCCAGTAGAAAAGAGAACTTCATTTATTGATTTACCTTATTTCTTAAAGTATATATTTTTTATTGATTTCAGAGAGGAAGGGAGAGGGAGAGAGAGAAACATCAATGATGAGAGAGAGTCATTCATTGGCTGCCTCCAGCATGCCCCACACTGGGGATCAAACCTTGACCTCCTGGTTCATAGGTCAATCTTCAACCACTGAGCAAGGCAAGTGAGGTTTATTTTTTAATTTTTAATTTTTTTTAGAGAAAGAGAGGAAGGAAGGGAGGGAGGGTGGGTGAAAGGGAAAGAGAGAAATATTTGTTATTCTGCTTATGGATGCATTCATTGGTTGATTCTTATACATGCCCTGACCGGAAATCGAACCCACAACCTTGGTGTATCTGGACAATGCTCCAATTAACCGAGCTACCTGGCCAGGGCCAAAAAGACAACTTAAAATATTATAATTTAGCCCTAGTCAGTTTGGCTCAGTGGATAGAGTATTGGTCCCCAGACTGAAGAGTCCTGAGTTTGGTTCCCATCAAGGTCACATACCATGTTTGCAGGTTCCCCCAGCCCTGGTGGGTGTGTGTGCAGGAGGCAACCAATCGATATGTCTCTCTCACATCAATGTTTCTCTGTCTCTCTAAAATAATCAATGGAAAAATATCCTCAGGTGAGGATTAACAACAAAAAAATAAAATATAATTTATTGTTGGTAGGATAGTAACCAATTTTGCATTTACTAGCCAATTTATTTCAGCATTCTTTTGACTGACTACATAAATCCCTGTCTCAAAATATCCTTTGAATTGGTGATTTCCTCATTAATTACAGAATTGAATAAAATCTTTGACACATTCATTTTATATTCATTTGCAAGAAAGTCACATTTTTAACTTTTTGAAAACCCTACTTTAGCATGTACTAGACCTTATAGATTTTACAAAAATAAGACAGAGTCCTTATTCTCAAGAAGTCTAAAAGGTGAGCTATGACATATGACAAATAAGCTGTTTCATAAAGTCAGTTTATATGTTATAGAACTCTAAAGAAAGGAGACATTATGCTAGGTAGGTTAATTAGGAAAGACTTTATAGGTAACATTTGAAGGGCTTTTGAGGCAGAAATCGGAATAATCATTGATGTGAGAGAGATACATCGATTGTTGCCTTCTATACATGCCCTGACCAGTCCGGATTGAGCCTGCAACCCAGATACCTGCCCCTTGACCGGGAATTGAACTGGTGACACTTCAGTGCGTGGGCCGGTGCTCTAACCACTAAGAAACACTGGCCAGGGCTGTTTATAATCCTTAAATAAATAAAGTACTGTGAAAGAATATAAGGCATAATATAGGGTATAGCCTAGACTGCAAGCGTCAGGGGAAGTGATATTTAAACTGAAACTTGAAAAGAAACCTGGCAGAAAGGAGAACATATTCCTGTCATATCTTGTACTTTTCCTGCACTTAACCACACTTCAGTTGGAATTATTTCATTATCTAGCTTCACTGTAAGCTTTGGAAGGTCAGGGACCAAGTCTGTCAATAGAATCCCTAAATCCCTAGAACCTAGTACACAGTAAGGCCTTTCCAATTAATTGAATAATTTTTGAGAAGGAAATTCAAACAATGTAGTATCTTCCAATGGTATAATTACAGCCTCTCAAGAGAGACAACTTCATTTAATACCATATGTACAAGAATCTGATTAAGAAAAGGGAAATATTTACCTGTCATAAATCTTGGCAATTCTTAGTTCTCCTCTTCCCTTTCGCAAGCTTATTCTTGTTGTTGATGCATGAGCCAGAATGTGTCCCCCAATGGGTTTTTTGGGGTCTGCCTGAAAACTGAATTAAAAATACCTTTTCAGGTTACAATATATGAACTATATAGAGTAAAACCTGCAATTTCACAGTAACTTTTCTGTGGAGGATGGCAGTGGATGGAGTAGGTGTCTGTTATGAACAAGCAGAGGTTTGGCCCAGTTAGTGTGGCTCAGTGGTTGAGCTTTGACCCAGAAACCATAGAGGTCGTGGTTTAATTCCTGATCAGGGCACATGCCCAGGTTGTGGGTTCGATCCCCAGTAGGAGTGTGTGCAGGAGGCTGCCAATTGATGATGTTCCTCTCTCACTGATGTTTTTATCTCTCTATCCTTTTCCCTCTAAAAAACAATAAAAGCATATTTTAAAAAAATGAACAAGCAGAGTTCATTAACTTTGGAGTGAGGTAGGGTTTGGAGTCATCCAGGTCAGGCTTCTTGTTTTGTTTGATTTTTTTAAATAGAAAAAAAAAACACACACACAAATAAAACATTACTATCTTAGGATAACTCTTGGGGTTAAGCAATTTTTCTTAGCAAAATACACTTTATTTCTTTATTCATGCACTCATTTATTAGAAATATTTATTAACAGCCTACTATGTGCCAACTACTATTCAAGTCTAATGAATAAGAACATCCAATGCTCCTTCATGATGCTATGATGTAAATGAGAGCAGATGGAAAACATCCGTCTATGTATTAACTGTAGTTAGAAGCCTTCAATGTTGTACAGGTTATGAATTTGCAGTGAGAATAATCTCAGATATAGAAGTTATCAAGAATATCAAGAACCTTGGACTGTAGAAAAATTGATGCTGCCACAGAAGGTAGAACAGTTAGAAGAGTCTATCAAGGGCAGACAAGAAAGGATAGTCAGAGTTAGCTAAATGGGCTGAGAGAAGTTTTAACAGCTATGTTACAGGTGGTCTCTCAATACTGACTAGTAATTCTATATGAGCAGTTAGCTTCACCTCCCCTTTTCCAAAACTTCAGTAGTTTCCTTAAGTCCCCTTCTGTATTCTTGTTCCCTCATCTTTGACAACACCGCCTGCTTCTTCACAAAGAAAATTAGTGCTTTCAGGAAGAAGCTCCCTCAACTCCACTTTCTTTCTATCTGCCACCTACATACGTATTTGCAGTGGTAGTCATTCTTCCTCCCTCCCTCTCAAACTTTTCTTTTTTCTTATTTCAGCAACTCCTCTTACACATGGATGCCTTTGCACACAGGATTCCCTCTGAAATGAAAGTCTCTTTTCCATTGTCATTCTTCTTATGAGTCTTTCCTGATAACCCTGAAACAGAGTAGAACCTGCCTCCTCTGTGCTCTCAAACTACTGTATACATTTCTCTATTTTAAAAAATTAATTTACTTATTTATCCTCTCCCAAAGGTATTTTTTCCATTGATTTTGATTTCTAGACAGAGTGTAAGGGAGAGGGAAAGACACACATAGAGAAACGTTGAAGTGAGAGAGACACAATTGGTTGCTCCTGCACCCTGCACCCGTGGAACCTAGCCACTCTGGCCATGGCTACAGTCCTCTATTAAAGCATATTAGGATACTGAGTCGACGTCAACCTGGATTTAGTTCCTGGTGATATGCAGATGACAAAAAGAACCAGATTCGGCTCTTTCTGTTCCTTTGGGGGGGTTGGGGACTTTATAAGGGGCGAGGGGCGGAGGTGCCAAGGGGAGGGGGGCAGGGGGCCTGAACAGAGATTGTGGATTGCAAATTAATGAAATTAACCTAATCTTTTCCATTCAGCCACCCCGCCGCTGGCCGGGCCCTAATTGCCCTGGTTAATCTCATTAATTCCATTGTGTGGCCGCGGTTCACCATTCCTCCACCTGACCTCTCGGCCGCCACCCTTTCCCCTCAGATCGGGTCCTATTTTTGGGTGCGACTTCCACTGCAAAAAGCTCAAATTCATTGTGGCCGATTTTACTTGGGGGCTACTTTCCTTTTGTTCCCTTTCCAATTTTGTTATGTTTTGAAGAAAACGTGAGGGGCAGCGTTCACCTCCAGGAGGATTGAAAAGGCCGCTCTTCCTCCGGCCCGTGTACTCACCGCCAAATCTCACCTCTGCTTTATTTTATCTTGAGCCGCTCTCCCTAAAGGAATTGGTTAACTCCCCGCCCCCCCGCCAACCCTTTTGTTTTTGCAAAGGCCAAAATTTGTATAAAGGCACAAACCATGGAAGAGGTGCTGCATGCTTCTTTAAAGATGTATATGTTTTTATTTTTTGCAGTCACTTTGGGTCTGAAAACTACCATAGCAGTCAGTCCCTAGGCCTTACCCAGCGGAAACCAAATCTGGCCACTATTGACACTTGGCCATCAGAAGCAGCATTCTGAACCAGTGTCCAGGTGTTTACTGCGTGGGTGTCGGTAGGTTTTGTGTGTGTATTTTTAAAATTATATTTTGGAAATGGGGTGCCTTCTCTCCCACTTTTTGTAATAAAATAAAAATAAAGCACATTACATTGCAATTTTTTTTTTTTTAATTTTAGAGGATGTTTATTAAAGCTGGTGTGGACCAAAGGGGCCACGTGCTGACCTGACAGCTCAGGGAGGCCTGCATGGCGGTCTTGCAAACTCAGAGACCTAAAGTCACCACACAGGATGGTCTGAAATGAAACTTGAACTAAAAGCAGTGATGGTAGGTAGTTACGTCCTAGGCCGCTATCTTCACTGACAAGGTCAACCTTTACCTTAGCTGAGCCTATCTGTCTTTTTGCATCTATAATAACATATCCTTTGAAATGTCTGGGTAACTTGTAACTTCCCTTTTCTGGACTCCTTGGGGCACAACCTAATGGGCCTGAGTGCCAGGCTGTCCTACAAATTCCTTCATTATCATGTTAATTGTTCCTGCACCCACCTAAGTATGTGTCTATATTTTACTTTTTATCCAAATCCCAGGGCCCCCCCCCCCCCCCCCCGCCCTTTGCTTTCTCCCGCCGCTCTCGTCTATCACCAAAGGATTTCATGTAACTCACCTATGTCCCTACCTTAGATTGCAATGTATAAATACAAATGTAAACCACCATTCTCAGGAGCATTATCTCAATCCGTTGAGGTTCTGCTTCCTGGCGATGGTCAACAGTTTGGCTCAAATAAACCCACAAAATTTTTTTTACAGATTTGAATGTTTTCATGTTAACACTGGGGCCAGTGGGCAATAAGCCTGGGCTGCTCTGCTTTGGCTCACTAAGAAGTCAGAAATGGAGGCCTTGGGGACAGGTTCAGGGGCTTTGTCTGGGATGAACTGCTGCTGCCCATTGCTGCCCTTGGTTGCAAGCCTCCTGGGGTCTCTTAAAAGTTTAGGAGATGCATGTCTGTGGGGGAAGAAGAGGGAGGGGAAGCGTGAGCTTACTCCTGGAAAGAATTGCCCACCACACTGCAATTTTTAATTCATGGGTCTCACTCCCCGCTATATTATAAATCTTTGTAACTCTGGTGCTTAGAAAAGTGCCTATAACATAGAAGGCACTCAATAAATATTCATTCTGGAATGAATACAGAAAATAAAATAATTTGGGTCTCCTTAGTCTAGATACTTTTGGATGTAGATTTGTGATAGATCTTTGAAGGAGCTATAATTCAAGAAAAAATTTAAAGGATGTTCTGACAGAAGGCAAATGTAAAAGGAGATAGAATTTCTCCCTAATTGAAGTAATCCTCTCCCAAACCCTGTACAGATAATCTAAAGAAGAGTAGGAAACTGGAGCTTCTGCATGGATAGCCATGGTGTTTTCTTAGCAAATTAGTGTTTGCTATTTCCAATGTAGTGCCCTATGCACAAAAGAGAATTGGTATTACTGCTTATTCTTGACTAGAGGCCCGGTGCACGAATGTGCACCAGTGGGGTCCCTCAGCCTGGCCTGCGCCTTCTCGCAATCGGGACTCCTCGGGGGATGTTGGACTACTGGTTTCAACCCGATCCCTGCAGCCAAAACCGGCAGTCTGACATTCCCTGAGGGATGTAGTAGTGCTCAAAGCAGCAGGCAGCCAGGGAGGAGCCCGAGCCCCAGCCAGGTGCGGTGCTGCTCCCACTCAATCCGGCCCCTCTGTGCCTGCTGCCACCACTTGGTGGCGCTGCTGCGGAGCCGGGAGAGGCTTGCACCACCACAGATGCACTAGCCAGCAGTGAACCTGGCGTCTGGCCCATTGGTCAGCTGAGCAGTGCTCCCACTGTGGGAGCACACTGACCACCAGGGGGCAGCTCCTGCATTAAGCGTATGCCCCCTGGTGGTCAGTGCGCATCATAGCGACTAGTCAAACGGTCAACCAGTCGCTTAGGGTTATATATATACTAGAGGCACAGTGCACAAAATTTGTGCACTGGAAGGGGGGGGGGCCCTCAGCCCTGCTTGTGCCCTCTTGCAGTCCGGGACCCCTCACTCCTTACCGCTTGCCTGCTCGCTGCTCCTTAGCGCTGCCGCAGAGGCGGGAGAGGTTCCCGCCACCATTGCTGTGCTCGCCAGCCATGAGCCTGGCTTCTGGCTGAGTGGCGCTCCCCCTGTAGGGGCAGCTCCTGTGTTGAGCATCTGCCCCCTGGTGTTAGTGTGTATCATAGTGACTGGTCCTTCTGCCGAAACAGTAGCTTAGGCTTTTATTATATAGATAGATTGTTCTAGGTGAAGAGCCTGAATGTTAAGAAGAATGTCATCTCCAAAGGGAGATGATTTTGAATGAACTAAATAGGGAAATAAATGATAGGATTTGGAAAAGTACTAAAAAAAATATATAGGAAAGATATGGGGAGAAAAAAGTACTTAAAATGAGACATAAACTAAGTGGTTATATTTAATCAAATAGATTGCAAGATAGCAAAACAGCCTTAGCTCTGGGAGAATGTTAAGCCAATTCAAATTTTACTTGTTCCATCAAGGTATTCAAGGTTCTTTGTAGAATTTGGGGCCAAATTCATGGCTCTTAACCTTTTTATAGGTCACTAACATGTTGATAATTTAATAAAAGATATAGACTCTCTCCCAGAAAAATGTACATATGTACATATATAAAAGTTTGCATATATGTTTAGGAGATTCATAGGTATAGATAGGTATCCTATATAATAATCCTATATAATAAAAGGCTAATATGCAAATTGACCAAACAGCAGAATGATGGGTCGCTATGACAAGCACTGACCACCAAAGGGCAGACTCTCAATGCAGGAGCTGCCCCCTGGTGGTCAGTGTGCTCCCACAGG
Source organism: Eptesicus fuscus (assembly GCF_027574615.1). Lineage (NCBI taxonomy): Eukaryota > Metazoa > Chordata > Mammalia > Chiroptera > Vespertilionidae > Eptesicus > Eptesicus fuscus. The sequence continues at coordinate 101,685,505 of NC_072479.1, forward strand.
GGGAGCACCGCTCAGCCAGAAGCCCTGAGCCAAACTCATGGCTGGTGAGCGCAGGGGCGGTGGCAGGAGCCTCTCCTGCCTCCAAGGCAGTGCTAAGGATGTCTGACTGATGGCTAGGTTGTCAGTTGGACATCCCCTGAGGACTCCTGGACTGCAAGAGGGCGCAGGCCAGGCTGAGGGACCCTACACAGAGTGCACAAATTTTTTGCACTGAGCCTTTAGTTTATAATAATAACAGCCTGGCCGGCATGGCTCAGTGGTTGAGATTCGACCTATGAACCAGGAGGTCACAGTTCGATTTCCGGTCAGGGCACATGGCTGGGTTGCAGGCTCGATCCCCAATGTGGGGCGTGCAGGAGGCAGCTGATCAATGATTCTCTCTCATCACTGATATTTATATCTCCCTCTCCCTCTCTCTTCATCTCTGAAGTCAATAAAAATATATTTAAAAAATAATAATAACAACCAAGATTTATTGAATCCTTACTATGCGGCAGTCCATACTATTCTATCTCATCTAGTTATTTCCCTTTGCTTGGATTCCATATTTAGTAAGTAACTTTGGGTTAAAATTTGGATTCCTATAGAGGTCAACCTACAGAGAGAATGCACTGGTCAAAAGAACCTCAAATGTAGTTACATTTTTCAATATCAGTAAACTGGCCCTCTGGTCTTTGAGTCTCATGAGCTTGATTAATGTGGGTCTGCCCCTGAGAGATGGACTTGTTCTTAGCAGGCTGACTGAATCAAATCTCTACCTGCAAGGTTGAGGCCCTTGAATTCTGGTCAATTGACTAGGGTAATAGGAATATTCCTGAAAAGCCTCTCAAATGACAGCATGCCAACCTTTTCCATCATATACAGCCCTGATGTACTGTATGGTATATGAACTTGGGGTTAGACTTGGTTTCAAATTTTGGCTTATCAGCCAGATACATGACCTCAGGAAAAATTGTTTAACCATTCTAAGTGTGTTTCTTCATTTTAAATGGGGGATAATAACTGTGCCTAACTAGGAGGGTAGTGGTGAAAATAAAATAAATTATTTAGGTAAGGCATTAACCCAGTGACTATAATTATTACTACCTGCTTTCTTAAACCTGAAGCAAACACCTTATCTATGTTACCTTGGGCTTCTTACCTTTATGAATCTTATTTCTTTAACTGTAAAATGAGAACAAAAAGACCTTATTTCTTAGGGCTGTTGTGAGGATTCAAGATATATTTAGTATAACTCATTGGGAGCCTACTACATGCCAGGAACTGTGCCAATTAGCTCTACCCTTACAGTAATCTTGGCACATAAGAGATACTCAACAAATGATAATTATTATTATTTAACTAAACAATTCAGATAAAACATACAGACCAAGAAAACCTTCTTAAAGTTTCTTTGAACTTTCTTTGAACCAAATCTTGAGGTAAAGTACAAGATAGCATTCCACGTTCTTTTAGAGTGCTTTAATTTACTTCTATTTCTGACCAAGTAAAAACAGCTTAAGAAAAACACCCACATCCCTCCTTTAACATATTCTCTTATTTCCCCTTCTTTTGTATTTTCTTTTCCACTTCTTTCCTCCTTTGCTCAGGGGTTAGGAGGATGTGGTGATAAAGAGGAAGAGATGGGGTTGGATATTAGAAATAAAGAGGGCCCAAGAAAGATTATTTATCCCCCTCTGGTTGAACAGAATACAGCCTATATCATATCATATCATTGAGGGTAAAACCCAGAACAACCTGACCTCCCAACCTCAAATTTGGGTGATGGGGTCATGAAGCATAGGTCATGGTGATGGTAGGGCAGATAATATCTTTCTGGGAGTGGAATGTACTTAATCATGACAGTGAGGCTAAAAGAGCATAACTTTGAAGTCAAAGATACAAGGATTAAAATCCTGGTTCTGTTTTTGTTTTTAAATAATTTTTATTTATTTCAGAGAGGAAGGGAGAGGGAGAGAGAGACAGAAATATCAATGATGAGAGAGAATCATTGCTCAGCTGCCTCCTGCATGCCCCACACCAGGGATTAAGCCCACAACCCAGGCATGTACCCAGACCGGGAATCAAACCCATGACCTCCTGGTTCATAGGTTGATGCTCAACCACTAAGCCACACGGCCGGGCTGGCTCTGTTTTTTAATTGTGTGATTAAGTACTAAATACTCTGAGCCTCTGTTTCCTCCTTTGTAAATTAGGAATAATAATATCTATCTGAAATACTTGTTGGAGTGGTGACCTTGAGGGGCCTGGGCAAAGGCAAGCTTCAGGGACAACTGATAGCCGTGTTGTTTTTTTACCTGCTAAGGGGTAAGCTTATAGATGGAATTTCTAAGAAGGGGTCCAATGAGGAGAAAAAGACGGGGTGAGCATGCTCAAGAATAAGGAAGATGCTTTGAGGTTAGGGGAAGATAGTGAGAAAAGAATATTGCCAGAAGAGAAGAATTTTGGAGAAAGAGAAGAGATGGTTTAAAAAAAGGAATATGTTTAACAAGTTTTGTTAAGTAATTCATCCCTTTTGTTTCCTCCCAAAGTATGCAGAAAACTCTACATTTTTTTCTACACTTTGAGATGGAATTCTAGAATTTTTGAAGGATGGAGCAACATACTGGGAATACCTTCACAAAAAGAACAGGAAGGCCGAAACCGGTTTAGCTCAGTGGATAGAGCATCTGCCTGCGGACTCAAGGGTCCCAGGTTCGATTCCGGTCAAGGGCATGTACCTTGGTTGCGGGCACATCCCCAGTGGGGGGTGTGCAGGAGGCAGCTGATTGATGTTTCTCTCCCTTCGATGTTTCTAACTCTCTATCCCTCTCCCTCTCTGTAAAAAATCAATAAAATATATTAAAAAAAAAAAAAAAAGAACAGGAAGGCCCAAGGAGGCTGAGTGAATTACATAAGATAATGCATGAAAGACCTGGCACATGGTAAGCAATCAATAAATATAAATTCTCTTAATTTTGATGGAGAAGAATGTAAGTTCAAATGACAAGGTCACCGTGCTAGTAACCCTGGTTTAATATTTTTCTCTAACTATATTGCCTCTTAATTTATGCTAATGATGTTAAATCAGTAGGAGACATCCCTAGAGAATAAACTGACTTCATATTTATGAGACTGCAAATGTCTTAAGATGACTTTTTGTTTTAGCAAGACAAATACACAAATGAAGTAGGCGATTTCATGGTCTTATTCATCCCTCATCTTATTATTTACCCTGGTGAGGAGTTTTATAGCCTGACTAGAGGCCCGGTGCACAAAATTCCTGCACTGGGGAGGGGGGTCCCCTCAGCCCGGCCTGCGCCCTCTCACAGTCTGGGACCCCTTGCTCCTCACTGCCCGCCTGTTCACTGCTCCTTATCACTCAGCTTGCTGCTCCTTAGCACTGCCACAGAGGCGGGAGAGGCTCCCACCACTGCCGCTGCACTTGCCAGCTGCCAGCTGTGAGCCCAGCTTCTGGCTGGAGCGCACTGACCACCAGGGGGGGCAGCTCCTGCGTTGAGCATCTGCCCCCTGGTGGTCAGTGTGCCTCATAGTGACTGGTTGTTCTGCCGTTCAGTCAATTTGCATATTAGTCTTTTATTATATAGGATATTCTGACTTTTTACATCTAGACCTTCATCAATTGGATCATTCTAGCTTTAAAATCTGTATCTGTAAGCCTTGTCTAGGAGCTATTGCTCTGCTGTATCACACGGTAGCTCCTTGCCTCTATAATTTTGTTTCTTTTTAATACAATGTGCCATCAAGTATAATGCATGGGATATAAGCCTCAATTATTGTCAGCGTACTTGGGGACTCATCCTAATTATAGTGATATTTCTCTGACAGGCTCCAGGCAAGCTGTAGCTTGGAGTTCCTCAACACTGAGAAAAAAAGGTATTTTCTTTATGGGAGGTTTTCTAATAGCATTTGGAATCCTTTAGTTTAAAACTTTTTTTTCATTTAGTGTGGTAATTTATGTGCCTTATATGAAGACATGCATTTAATTTGTATTGTTATAATTTAAAATACTTTAGAATATACTAATTATGGAGAGCCTTATTTCCTTACAACTCAGCTAGGTGGAGGAGATGATGTTTCAAAGCAGATGTTTCAAAGCTAGCAAAAGTACTAGCTTCTGTTACCTTCTCTGGCTCTTTACCTAGCTCAGCCTTTATATAATAAAAGGCTAATATGCAAATCGACTGAACAGCAGAATGACCGGTCGCTATGACACACACTGATCACCAGGGGGCAGACGCTCAACACAGGAGCTGCCCCCTGGTGGTCAGTACGCTCCCACAGGGGGAGCACCACTCAGCTAGAAGCCAGGCTCACAGCTGGCAAGTGCAACAGTGGCTGCGGGGTGGGAGCCTCTCCTGCCTCCGCAGTAGCATGAGCCTCTCCTGCCTCCGTGGCAGCACTAAGGATGTCCGACTGATGGCTTAGGCCCCCTAAGCCGTCAGTCAGACATCCCCCGAGGGCTCCTGGACTGCGAGAGGGCACAGGCCGGGATGAGGGATCCCCCGCCCCCACACCGAGTGCACGAATTTCGTGCATCGGACCTCTACTTTCATTATAAATCTCCTCTCTGCTCCAACTCCTTCAATTATTTCCTTTTTGTCACCTCTCTATTTCTCCTGTCATTGTCTTACTGGAGTCAATCCAAAATGGTTTTATTCTTTTGGAAACTTTCTACAAATATAAGAAAAAGAACCCTACCTGTGACCTAATTCCCACTGATTTCCTTTGCCTTCTAACTCCAGATAGACAGTGTTGGCCTCTTCATTGTTCCCTCCCCACATCTGAAGAAAGAACATTGCTCTTTAACTTGAACTGTTTTATTTGAATGCAACCCACTGAGCCAATGAGTCATTTTCTCTTTTTAAAGCAAGCCTGAAAAATCTTCCATTTCTCTTCAGTTTAAAATTATTCTGTTTGTGAAGTATTTTATGTCCTATGTATAAAGATACCCTATAAAACAGAGAAGACTGCCTTCACAACTCAATGACTAATGACAATGGGTGCCCTACCAAGACTAAAATTTTGAGTTAAAGGGACATCATTTAGTTGTCTTTTTTTTTAATGAAGGCAAGGCACAGTCTTTTTTGTTCACTAGTGAATTTCCATAATCTTGATATACATTTTCAATAAATATTTATTGAATGAATTAAATGATTAATTTCCCTCTTCTCAATATTTTAACTTGCTTAATATCATTTGTGTAGTCTTTTCACATTGGAATCTCCTGTGATTAAGTAGAAAATACTCATAAAAGAGTATTGAAAAATGAGAGCTATATCAAACTGCAGAAGGTGCAGCAATACTCTTAGAGTTAATTTAGAAAATGTCTAATGAGAGACACATTCATTTCAGTACAATTTGCAGAATCTACACTAGCATATCAAAGATCATCTAATATATATGTCAATCTCCATTACATTTATTTTATAATTAGAAGTTTGGGGAATGGAATAGACAGCAGTGACTGCAGTTAATAATAAAAAATAATATATGTCAATGACCCATTTATCTGCTACTCTCTGATATACTGACTCAATTTTCAAGTGATATCACTATGTTTTGCAACCATCATAGTAATAATTGATGGAAGCGAAAATCTTCAACGGATGTTGAAATCAATGGGTGAAAGCTTATCATAGAACAAGGTCTCAAAGTATAACCTCACAAATTACTTGTTGATTACAAAGGGGAAAATGTCTTTTACAATGTAGAAATTTTGTGAACACCATCTTAATCACATGATCAAACTTAACACCACTAATAATGGGACAAACTGTCCTATAATTTTCTTGCCAAAAGTGTTTAACACTTTAAATAATGAGGAAAAATCAATCGAAATTTGAGGGACATTCTGAAAAACAGTTCGCCTGTGCTCTTAAAAAATGTCAGTGTCATAAAAGTCTAACAAAGGTTGAGGAGCTGTTTTGATTAAAGGAGACTAAAGAGATATGACAATTATCAAAGTACAATCCTCCATTGCTCTTAAATCTAAAACAAAACAAAAAAATCCCAACAACTATAAAGGAAATTATTGTCACAATTGGAGACACTTGAATAAAAGTGTATATTAGATAACACAAGTATGCCAATGTTAAATTTCCTGAGTGTAATAATTATATTGTAGTTATGTATGAAAATGTTCTTGTTCTTAGAAGAGCTATGCTGAAGCATTACATGGTGAAGTGTCATGATGTCTACAAATAATTCTCAATGATTCATGGAAAAAAGACCCTCAAATGGTTCACCAAAAAATACACACACACACATATGATATGAGGGTGTGCACACACAAGAGAAAAAACATGTGGCAAAATGTTAACAATTTGATGAGTCTAGGTGAAAGATATATGTGTATTTATTATACTTGTCTTACAACTTTTCTCTGATAAAAATTTTTTCTAAATAAAAAGTTGATGAAAAGATCTTTAAAAGCAATATTATGGATTCAGGATTATTTTGATTGCTTATTAAGATATATAATCTTCAGCCGAAACCGGTTTGGCTCAGTGGATAGAGCGTCGGCCTGCGGACTGGAGGGTCCCAGGTTCGATTCCGGTCAAGGGCGTGTACCTTGGTTGCGGGCACATCCCCAGTGGGGGTTGTGCAGGAGGCAGCTGATTGATGTTTCTCTATCATTGATGTTTCTGACTGTCTATCCCTCTCTCTTCCTCTCTGTGAAAAATCAATAAAATATATTAAAAAAAAAAGATATATAATCTTCAGAATTTTTTTATGGTAGCAACTAAACTTTCTTCAAATTTTCTCTTTTCATTACCTTCTTTTATCTCTGCTTGCCTTTCCCTTCATGGCCATCTTTCAAACAGAGCCATCAATTGGTGAATTACATGTTTAAATATTTCAACAAATTTGCATATGCCTAATATGGACTGAATTGCTTCTTTAAACAGTAGACTTCTCTCATAGGAACTCTTATACATACATACATACATACATACATACATACATACATACATACATCCTATAATGCCTGCCCCCCCCCCTTTTTTTTTAAAGCTAACAGTTTATTAGTTCTATAGAAGTCATTCATATATCTGGAATATATTTTAATTTCCCTGGGATTTTTTCTTCTTATCCTTTAATATTCTTTTAGTCCTAGACAAAAGCAGAGCCCAAAGTATCTCTGAAAATAGTTAAACTATTGCTTTATTTTATAAAGAACTAGAGAAAAATAGGTTCTGGATAACAAATAAGTGATATTTGCAATTATAAAGTAACTAGAGGCCCGGTGCATGGATTCGTGCACATTGAAAGTAAATTAATTAGAAGGTGGCCAGTGGGGGTGGAGACTGGGTGAGACTGGCTGGATATGCCCTGGAGCCAACCTTCCTCGGTCCCTCCCCAGCCGGCCGCACTTGGAGTGGGGCCGAGGCTTGAAGGGCATCTACGGAGTGACCGGGGTCCCTCTGGCAGGTGTGGTCCCTTGGCCTGGCCTGTGAGGATTGGGCCAAAGCCAGCTCTCTGACATCCCCCAATGGGTCCTGGGTTGTGAAAGGGTGGTACTTGGACACACTCTGGAATTGGGCTCCCTCCTCTCTGGTTCCGGGTGCATCACCTGAGAACCACAGCTGCCAAGTCACTGCAGCTCGGCAGCTCCTGCATTGAGTGTCTGCCCCCTGGTGGTCATTGTGCATCATAGCTACTGGTTGGACAGTCACTTAGGCTTTTATACATATAGACTAGAGGCTCAGCGCACTAAATTCGTGCATGGGGGGTTCCTCAGCCCAGCCTGCACCCTCTTGCAATCCGGGACCCCTCAGGGGATTTCCGACCCCTGCGGGATTGGGCCTAAACTGGCCGTCGGAGATCCCTCTCACAATTCGGGACCGCTGGCTTCTAACTGCTCGCCTGCCTGCCTGATTGCCCCTAACTGTCTCTGCCTGCCTGCCTGCCTGATTGCCCCTAACCGCCTCTGTCTTGGCCCCCACACCTGGGACTCAGGCTTCCCTCCTCTGGCTGGCCAAAGGCAACCGGGATGTGGGCTTCCTTCCCTCTGGCTGGCTGCAGGCACCTGGGACCTGGGCCAGCTTTGCCTGGGTTGGCCGCAGGCACCCGATTGGCTTCGCCCGGGCAGGCACCAGGGACCAAGGGTGGCTTCCCTGCCTCCGGCCGGGGCCGCAGGCATCCGGGACTGTGACCACGGGCGGCTTCCCTGCCTCCGGGGAGGCTTCCCCTGGGCCGGGCCCTTGCTTTATCCGGAAGGACATCTGGAAGAAGTCCGGTCGATCTGGTCTAATTAGCATATTACCCTTTTATTAGTATAGATATGAACTGTGCAATAAAGAGATTTGTGATATATCTGTGACCACATCAGAACTGATTATATTGGAATTGTTTTCTATTCTACACTTTAATCCTCTGTTATTAACCTTTGTGAAATACAAAAGTGGAATATTGGGGCTTACGTCATAGTTGCTCCTGGATCAGCAGTCATTTGATTGGTCACAAACACAGCCACATTATATTCTGCATCAAGAAATAAAATTAAGAAACTAAGATAATGGCAAAGTAAATATAAGAAGTTCTTTGCTTAGATTTCAGAAGTTAGGAATTTTGTAGCTTATTTTATAAACAAAATTATATTCCTATTTTTCTTTAATTACATAAATTGAGTCAAAGTTATTATTACTTAGGTACCTTATTGTATTAGAATAAATATTTTTTTAAAGAGTGGTATTCTCATGAAAGTAATTTTAATTTTAGAAAATGTATTGCCTCCTGACATTATTCTGAGCTTCTCTGCAAAGTCTACTCAGGAAACAGTCACAGATGCTATTCTGATAGTGCTATTTATTAAAATCTACCTTCTGAGATTTTTTGTAGTCGTGATAACATCTGGGCCAATTTTTGTTGTCGTTCAGCCAACTCCCCACGACCACTGAAATCCACTCGAAAAAGTGCCATTATCGAATCAATGATCTGCACAGAATTCATGTAAAAATAAATATGCATTTGGAAAGGAAGAAGTTAATATGAATCAGAATCAATAAAAGAAACATAATATACTAAATAGCTCTGTGAATGAGCAATATTTAAAAGCTTGTACCAACAGCTTGAAGATGCCAGCTTCTTCATGGAATTTTGCTGCTACATAGTCAAGTAGCTCCATCTGATGTTCACCTGGTGGGAAATGCAGTGAGAAAATGTTATAAAAGCTGGAAAAAGCAGAGGCAAAAATCAATTATGTCTTTGGCAGTCAGGCAAAGAGAATCCTGGAAGGATTTCTTTCTTTTTTTTATCCTCACTCGAGGATATTTTTTCCATTGATCTTTTTTTAAATTTTTTAAAATTGATTTTAGAGAGAGGAAGGGAGTAGGATAGAGAGATAGAAGCATCAGTGAGAGAGGAACATCACCCATCAGCTGCCTCCTGCATGCACCCCTACCGTGGATAGAGCCCGCAAACCCGGGCCATGTGCCCTGACCAGGAATCCAACTAGTGACTTCTTAGTTCCTGGGTCAACGGTCAACTGTTGAGCCACACCAGCCGGGCTCCATTGATCTTTAGAGAGAGAGTGGAAGGGAGAGATGAGGGAGAGAGAGAGAGAAAAAGAGAGAGGAAAATTGATGTGAGAGAAACACATTGATTGGCTGCTTCCTGCCTGTGCCCCTGCTGGGGCTGGGGAACCTGCAAGCGAGGTACATGCCCTTGATTGGGAATTGAACCCGAGACCCTTCCTTCCATGGCTGATGCTCTAACCAATGAGGCAAACCGGCCAGGGCAAAATTTTCTTTTTAAAAATATTTTTGTATTGATTTCAGAGAGGAAAGGAGAGGGAGAGATAGAAAAATCAATGATGAGAGAGAATCATTGATTGGCTGCCTCCTGCATGCCCCACACTGGGGATCGAGCCTGAAATCAGGGCATGTGTCCTGACCAGGAATCAAACCCTGACCTCCTGGTTCATAGGTCGATGCTCAACCAGAGTCAAGCCAGCCTGGCAGAATTTTCTTAGTTATTTAATTATTTAACTTTATTAAATACTAGAGCAGTGGTTCTCAACCTTTCTAATGCTGTGACCCTTTAATATAGTTCCTCATGTTGTAGTGACCCCCAACCATAAAATTATTTTCGTTGCTACTTCATAACTGTAATTTTGCTACTGTTAATAAATCATAATGTAAAGATTGTATGTAAATCCACAACAAGAGGAACTGTATTAAAGGGTCGCGGCATTAGAAAGGTTGAGAACCACTGTACTAGAGGCCTGGTTCATGAAATTTTGTGCACTCGGGGGGGGGGGGGGGGGGGAGGGAGGCATCCCTCAGCCAAGCCTATCAGGGGATATCTGACTGATGCGAAGGCAGGAGAGGCTCCCGTCACCACTGCTGCGCTTGCCAGCTGTGAGCCTAGCTCAGGGCTTCTGGCTGAGTGGTGCTCCCCCTGTGGGAGTGCACTGACCATCAGGGAGCAGCTCCTGCATTCAGCGTCTGTCCCCTGGTGGTCAGTGCGTGTCATAGTGACTGGTTGTTGGGCAGTTTGGTCAATTTGCATATTAGCCTTTTATTATATAGGATGACTTCATATTCTGCATCAGCATACATGCCAAATGCTACAATACCCATGATACTCTCCATTTCAAACACAAAGGTAAGAAATAATTTCAGGGCACTTTAATATCTAAGGACTTACCAGATGATACAATTTGTGGACTAAATTAATTTGGAGAAAAGTAAAATAAAAAGAGAAAATAACAGTGTCAAAAAGTTGTGATTATTACTCAGATAGTGAATCAGTGCTGCCAACCTTAAAACAACCCAAGCATCCAATTGCAGGGGGTTCTTACTAGTATATGCACGTGCATAAAGCACATTGTCCAGCACTGCATCGTGGTCTACATTGAAGCGATCAGCAATGTCCCGGAGGCGATCTGGACGGCTGGAAGGTGCCAAAATTAAGGAACTAATAAAGCAATTCTAAAAAAGTTTAGACAACTACAAAAAATAATACTGTCAGTAAATGAACTGAGAGGCAAAATGATGTACCTGCAAAGGTATTCTGGAGGATACTAATAATCACTTCAAATCTACACCACATTTTATTTTTCATAAGTGCCTCAATGAATACCTTAGGTAGTGATAATGGTTAGAGAAATGATAAAGCCGTAAGCATTTAAATGTTAAATTATCTAATCTTTACAATAACCATGGAAGCCAGTTGTATGGCCTATATTACATTTTACAAATGAGGACACTGACAGAGATTAAGCAAATGACTCAGGATATGCAACAAATCAATTACAAGAGAAAAACTAAATACTAAGATTTGTGAATCTCTTTTGTTCTCAATTCTATAATAGATGTATTCTAGGAAGATATTACTGAATTATAATTTAAGTTACTTCAAAGTGAATTAATTCACTCTGTTCATACTCCTCACTTGTTTAATATGAAATAGCTTAATACACCATTAGTCATGTTTTGCCAGTGAATGGTAAATTTAACTACGTGAACCAAAGGATCAGAAAGGTAACTTCAAAGGTCAAAAGGGAATTACCAACCTCCTTCTAAGGAGTTGTGCTAGCTTTCTGAAATTAGTAAATTCATAGGGAAGCAAATTCAGTGTACCTGCAAAGGTATTCTGGAAGATGCTAATTATCACTTAGATCTATCTAAACTGTAAAGGAATAAAAACATTTTTCACCATGTCAGTGTTTACAAAACTTGGTTACTATGTAACCAGAAGTATAAAAATTGTGCTTATGCTGAAGGGAAGTTCAAATCAATCTACAAATATTTATTAACTGAACACCATATGGAATAAATCACCATAATCATAAATTACCAATGCAAGGAATTATGGTGCATATAAAGAGTCATAAGATAATCCACACCAAAAAGTAAACATAAAACATAATTAAGTAGGCAAAATATAAACATTAAAAAATATCAAGAGAGAACCAAATACATGTAAGAAACACTGAAAGAATAAAAACATTCTGCTGAGCACTCGTGTGTCCTTGTCCCTCCCTACTCATTCTTATATAGGACTTGGCTCCTAATTGTTTCTCTTTACCATTCTTGATAAAATCCAAATTGCCCAAACAGTGGTTTTTAATCTGCAAGAACAATTCCTCCCTCTCCGAGAACCATCCTTAAATAGCTATTTCTGAAACTAGCTGGAGCCCAGCTGAGCTCTTCTTATTACAGCCCTATACAACATTCCATCCTCCTTCCCCAAGTTAGAAATTTCCTTCAGAGTCTTCTTATGCCCAGTATTTCCAAATAAAGTATTCTGCAAACAGTTCTCTGGTGTTTTTCTTCTACTGGAGTTTTTTTGGAGAGTAAATTTAGAGGTTCTGTATGATCCAGAAACACTGTGAAGTGGGAATAGAGGGAGCAAACACCCAATAGGATAGAGATATACCATGCAAATTTCTATATGACGGGCCAAATGAACATTCAAGAGTGAAAGCAAAATAATGTATCTTCAGAATGCCAGAGCTCAAGTTTACCACCTCATTACTTTTCTGATAAAATGACTTGAGTAGGTACTCCAGGAAAACAGAAATACAGGAAAGATTTGGGATGCAAAAAACAATAATGAATAAAAAAACCCCGAGAATCTCAATAGTTAAGTCTAAATAATTGAAACTCTTCTTTTTGCTCATCCTTCACATCCAGATTTCCTCCTACTTCCTCTATCTCCATTGTTTCTTCTTTTTAGTCCTTTCTAAATACTGGCATACCCCAAAGTTGTATTCTCAGTTCTCTCTTCTCTCTAAGTTCTCTTGCCCCCTAGGCAATTACATCCATATCTCTGGGTCCTATCCCTTTCTTAAGCTGAGTCCAACGTTTGCAATTGCCATGTGAATGTCTTCCTGTACCTCACATTCAACACATTAAAATGAAACACCACCTTTTCTCTGAAACATGATCTGCTCGATTCTGTCATTAGCATCATGATTCTCTCATTGTCTACACAAAAAACCTTGTGTGGTTTCTCTCACCTCTTTCCTTTGTCTACCAAATACATTCATCAAGTCCTATCAATTTTCCTCCCTAATATTTCTTGTCCTTTTCTTTTTATCTCTACTGCTTCCAACCTAGATCAAGTTCTCGTTACTTGCCTAGAATATTGCAAAAGTATCTAATTTATACTCATCATCCATCTGGTTTTAAAGCCCTTTATGTCTAAGACTAAAATCACCTTACCAGCCTTGCATTCTGGAATACCTTCCACTTCAAACAAATTCTTTGTTATCTAAACAGGTTCTGAGAAACCAAGATGGCGGCATAGGTAAACACCTGAACTGCTGCCTCGCACAACAATTTCAAAACTACAACTAAAAGACAAAACGGACATCATCCAGAACCACAGGAAGGCTGGCTGAGTAGAAATTCTACAACTAGAAGGAAAGAAAAAAGCACACTGAGACTCACAGGAGCTGCGGAAGGCAGAGGTATGAAGGCACACGCAGAGAGGGCTGGCAACTGAGTACACAGCTGGCTTTCTCAATTAGGAGGGAGATACAAGCTCCCGACTGGTCTGAACTCGTTCCGGGCGAGACTCTGGGGACCCAGACTCATACGGGGAGAAACTGGACTGTCAGGCAGCGGGCAAAACTTGAGGGTGGCTTTCTCTCAGAGGTGCTTGCAGCCATTACCGCAGGACACAGACCCAGGGGCCTCTTAGGGCAAGGCTGATGGGAAGCCATTGTGATTTGCTCCGCCCTGAGACTCCGCCCCATCCAAGCTGAGTGCAGAGGCTTTTGCATATGAATGGCCTGGTCCTTTGAATTCTAAACTTACCTAACAAACTGCAGCTGAGTCAGTGAGACCCAGAACATCCAAAAGAAGGCCCAAGGCCCCACAGCAGTTTGCATTGCTTCACAGCTGGGCCTCATCTGGGCACCTCCAAAACCCAAACAAAGAAGAGCAATCTGCAGCTCCTGCTGGGTGGCCTCAGGCAGAGGCTAAATTAGCACCTCTTTGGTGATCCAAGAGCCAATGTACCCAGGGGTCAGAGTGGGACCATCCAGATTACAACTCCTCAGATCCATAAGGGACACACTCAGGGGGCAGACTCAGTGAGCACCAAAGCCCCACTGAAGGAAGTCTTGCCTCATAAGGGTGTCTCCAGCACAGAAGTTCTCCCATCATAGACACAGCTGATCCTCACAGCCAATTGGCCTGGAGGTCAATTCCCCCCAGTGATACCAACAACAATAAAGGCTTAACTACAACAAGACTGTGCACACAGCCCACAAAGGGGTGCACCAAGAGTGTCCACCTCAGGTAACTGGGGAGGCTGAGCCACTGGGCCCTATAGGACACCTAGCACACAAAGCCACTCTATCAACTCAGGGAAGCAGCCAAAATGCGGAGACAAAGGAACAGATCACAAATGAAAGAAATGGAGGAAAGCAAACTACTGAATATAGAGTTCAAAACCATGGTTATAAGGTTTTTCAAGCATTTTCTAGAAAAGGCCAATAAATTTAGTGAGACCCTCGAGGATATGAAAAAGGACCAACTAGAAATTAAGCATACACTGACTGAAATAAAAAATAATATACAGAGATCCAACAGCAGACTAGAGGATCGCAAGAATCAAGTCAAAGATTTGAAATACAAAGAAGCAAAAAACACCCAACTGGAAAAGCAAAAAGAAAAAAGAATCCAAAAATATGAAGATAGTGTAAGGAGCCTCTGGGACAACTTCAAGCGTACCAACATCTGAATTATAGGGGTGCCAAAAGAAGAGAGAGAGCAAGATACTGAAAACCTATTTGAAGAAATAATGACTGAAAACTTCCCCTACCTGGTGAAAGAAATAGACTTACAAGTCCAGGAAGCGCAGAGAATCCCAAACAAAAGGAATCCAAAGAGGACCACACCAAGACACATCATAATTAAAATGCCAAGAGCAAAAAACAAAGAGAGAATATTAAAAGCAGCAAGAGAAAGACAGTTAGTTACCTACCAGGGAGCACCCATACGATTGTCAGCTGATTTCTCAACAGAAACTATGCAGGCCAGACGGGAGTGGCAAGAAATATTCAAAGTGATGAATAGCAAGAACCTACAACCAAGATTACTCTACCCAGCAAAGCTATCATTCAGAATTGAAGGTCAGAGCTTTGCAGATAAGAAAAAGCTAAAGGAGTTCATCACTGCCAAACCAGTATTGTATGAAATGCTGAAAGGTATTCTTTAAGAAGAGGAAGAAGAAGAAAAAGGTAAAGATAAAAATTATGAACAACAAATACATATCTATCAACAAGTGAATCTAAAAATCAAGTGAATAAAAAATCAGATGAACACAATAAACTGGTGAATATAATAGAAACAGGGACATAGAAAGAAAGTGGACTGACAATTCTCGGGGGGCAGCATTTAAAATTAAATTTAAATGCTGACACAGTGAGCATTTAAAAAACAACGATATTTTATCGTAAGTTCTAAATTATCAGGTGTGGGGGGTGCTGGAAGAGACTGGACAAAAATCGTACACCTATGGATGAGGATAGTGGGGGGGGGGGGTAAGGGAAGAGAGTAGGGTGGGAATCGGGTGGAAGGGAGCTATGTGGGGCGGAAATAGGAACAATTGTAATAATCTTAACAATAAAGATTTATTTAAAAAATAAAATAAAATAAACAGGTTCTGCCCTTTTCCCTTTTGTGCTTGTGCTCCTT
Source organism: Eptesicus fuscus (assembly GCF_027574615.1). NCBI lineage: Eukaryota > Metazoa > Chordata > Mammalia > Chiroptera > Vespertilionidae > Eptesicus > Eptesicus fuscus. The sequence goes on from NC_072479.1 coordinate 101,701,164, forward strand.
TCATACATTTCCCCTTATTTCGAACCACCTTCTGAGTGAGCCAATAATCTTCTGTCTAATTATAAGTAAAACTAGAGGCCCAGTGCACAACATTCATGCACTCGGGGTGGGGGTGGGGGTACCCTCAACATGGCCTGTGCCCTTTCGTAGTATAGGAGCCCTCAGGGGATGTCAGACTATTTGCAGGGAGTGGGCCTAAGCTGCAGTTGGACACCCTTAGTGCTGCCATGGAGGTGGGCTGCTGCGCTTACCAGCCATCAGCCTGGCTTGTGGCTGAGCAGCGATCCCCCTATGGGAGCTCACTGACCACCAGGGGGCAGCTCCTGCATTGAGCATCTGCCCCCTGGTGGTCAGTGCATGTCATAGTGACTGGTCATTCCACTGTTTGGTCGATTTGCATATTACTCTTTTATTAGATAGGATATTTGGAGAAGAGAATTAAAAATGAATATGTATTTTCCTCTCATGTATTTGTTTTGTCAATTTCACTGAAAATCCTTTCAGAGAAATGAATTTTTTTTTTTTTAAAGTGATTTGCGTTCATGTCCCTGTTCGGGCGCTACGTTTTGCCGAAACCGGTTTGGCTCAGTGGATAGAGCGTCGGCCTGCAGACTCAAGGGTCCCAGGTTCGATTCCGGTTAAGGTCATGTGCCTTGGTTGTGGGCACATCCCCAGTGGGGGGTGTGCAGGAGGCAGCTGATTGATGTTTCTCTCTCTTCGATGTTTCTAACTCTCTATCCCTCTCCCTTCCTCTCTGTAAAATCAATAAAATATATTTTTTAAAAAAAAGTGATTTGAGACCTTTACCAGCAATTATTTTTCCCTTGGCTTTTCTCATTATTGCTGGTTTCCAAGATGATTATAAAAACGATATATTTCAAACAAACTCTTTTATAGTAACATTACTATATCACACTACTATGACAGCAAGTTATTTAAATAAAAAGGTTACAAAGTATTTTCTGTATCGATGAAGATAATCTTTCCTCCTGAGTAGCCACCTGCTCCTGGAAGTTGAGCTGTCACTAGGAAGCAATTAAGAGTTAATTAATATTAATAGAAATGAATACACTTTATATAAATAAATGTATAAATTAAAATGGGATTTATGCTGGTTTCAGTTCTTTTGTTAAGCTAGTAAAAAATCATGATCCTTTAGTTTCTAATCAGCATGTTATATTTTTATATTAGTAATTTATGGCAAAATTAAAGCATTCTGCCAGCAGAATAGTAATTCAACAAAGAATGACAACATCTCTCCCAAGGGGAGATATTCATGAAAGGTAGTTCTCCTAAAGAATAGAGACAGAATTTACTAACTTTCTTCCTATAAGAAATAATCACAAATATAATTTATGCTGTATAACTCATTTAAGTAATATTTTGATTAATTTTAGTCAAAATTTAAAATGCATTTTCTTTCTATGTAGTAGTAGTTCATACTAAGGAATTATTTTTCATTAAGTTCATGCATTATTTCATTTACTTTTGAAAACAACCCTAAATTTGGTACTATCATTATTCCTATTTTACTGATGGGGACAATTAGGAAGGTGAAGCAACTTGCCCAAGTCACATAGCTATTAAAGGTAGAGCCAAGAATGAAGCCAAGTATTTTGGTTCCAGAATCCTTTTCTTACTTATTTTGCCATGCCCCTTGTACTTAAGTCCAAGAAATGCACAGTGATGTCTTTGTGCAAAATGAAGTGTTTTTACTTACTCTGTTTTAGAAAAATTTATTTTTAAGTCTGTCTTAGGGCTAACCTTACTCCAAGGGATTCTAGGCCTCAATAGATCTTGTGACATTCTTGAAGATACAACTTAGAAAAGATAGAATGGGAAAAATTGAGACAGTGAAGCCTCTTCCCACCAACACAATTTACCTCATCCCTATTTCCATTCAGGTGTTCAGAGTGCAGCATTTCACCTCAAGCATCACACATTCAAAGACTAGCTTTGGTATCTGTGTACCTATGGGCAGTTAACCTCTCTGAGATTCATTTTCTTTGTAAATCTGTTCAGATTTTATGAGATTATATAAAGTATCAGGCACAACTTAGATTAGTAAGTGATAGCTATGATTATTTTTGTTATTATTATTATTTGTTGTTGTTGTTGTTAATCCTCACCAGAGGATATTTTTCTCTTGATTTTTAGAGAGTGGAAGGGAGAGGGAGAGAGGGAGAGACAGAGAGAGAAACATCGATGTGAGAGAGACACATCAATTGGTTGCCTCTTGCAGGTGCCCTAATCAGGGCTGGGGATGGAGCCTGCAACTGTGGTATGTGCTCTTGACCGTCATCGAACCTGGGAGCCTTCAGTCCAAGGGCTGATGCTCTATCCACTGAGCCAAAGCGGCTGGGGCTTTGTTATTATTGTTGTTGTTATGTATCCTTACCACAGAGTGTATGAGAGAGCTGGGTTTTTCCAGTACGAAATTCTGTGAAATATAGAAAACAAAAACCCATAGTTAAGTTTTAGATATTTTCATAAATAATAAAATATCGCCTCAGAGTATAGTTTCCTTTTCCAACAGTCAAATTTTACACATAAATTACCACATCATGAATAGATTCTGCATATATGAATACCAGTAGTAAAAATAACTTTTAAAGGTATTTTTTTCACAGAATTGCCCTTTGGATAAAGATTAAGTTAAACAAAGTTTTCCTTAGGAATAGTCATATAAACAAGAGTTTAAGACCCTATCATAGGAGAGCCTGGGGTTCTCCCACTGAACTGAGATCCTCAAAGGGAACTGAAGTAGTCTCATACTGGTGGTATGCCCTAACCACCAAAACAGCAAATTCTCTCTGGAGGAAAACTTGCAGTCACACCACTTTCGGCCCACTGAACTCCCACAGATTAAAGTCAAGCAATGATCTCACAAATATCAACACATATACAAGACAATAAGCCACTAAGACTAAGATAATAAAAATAGAAATAATGAAAACCAGATATATTTCTCTAAGTCAACAAAACAACATATTTAATTCTCCCAGGGCTGCAAGTACTGGAATTGTCAGGCATAGTATGTAATATAGTTATGCATGAATTGTTTTGAAGAAAAAATAGAGGATATAAATAGGGAAGAGAAAATCTACTATGTTCACTCAACATGCATTTCTTAAAAATAAGATCTGTTTCATTATTCAACTATCTTTTGAAAGAATGTAAAAAAATTTGACCATGTTCTATAGAAGTCAGAGATAAAACAATGAAAAATGTCAATAAGACCCATCTATTAATATTGGAATATATTTTAATTTTAGCATAGAATAATCCTATATTATGATAATTGATATTTTTACAATATATATTTTATTGTTTTTTTACAGAGAGGAAGGGAGAAGGATAGAGAGTTAGAAACATCGATGATAGAGAAACATCGATCAGCTGCCTCCTGAACACCCGCTACTGGGGATGTGCCCGCAACCAAGGTACATGCTCTTGACTGGAATCGAACCTGGGACCCTTCAGTCCGCAGGTCGATGCTCCATCCACTCAGCCAAACGGTTCAGGGCGAGAATTAATATTTTATCGTAAGTTCTAAATTAGATATAATTTACTATTGGTTGTTTATTTAATTATATATGTATGTTTGTGTATATATATATGTGTGTATATGTATTATTTTCCCCCAATAACAAAATATTAAGGTTCTGCTTACCTCCAAAAGCTTCTGTGATTGCCATGCTTTCAATTCCACCTCCTAGCAACTTACTGGAAATAGAAAGCAAGCATAAGTAACAGGAACAGAAATAAAGAAATCAAGAAAGGAGAAAGCATTAACATCATTTCTTTCTATATCTATCTATCTATTCAACATGAACAGGAACTCTTGGATGAACAAATGGTACACCACCTGTTAAATAACAGGTTCTACTGTGTGAGGGCTGGTGGATCAACAGAACAACTTGTAAGCCCTGCTGTTCTTATTTCTGGTACCAATAGGAAATGGGCATTATAAGCCTTATGTCTCAGTCTGGTCTTTAGAGCTGAATTGGAGTTTGAATAAATAGTCTTATTATTAACTGGGTTTTTCATATTGTGCTAGAACTATGTTTCTAAAAGTCAACTAACTATTCAATTTTTAAAAAAATATACTGAGAAACATGAAAAGTAGTTATTAGGAGAAAGGAAATGATAAATTAAACTATTTTTTAAGTGATTTAAAAAATTAGTTTAGCCTAATTTTAAAAATTAGGCTGATTCCAGTAACTATATATTTTTGGCCTGAAGTTCTTGTAAGAAATTTAATCTTGTTTCTACAAGTAGCTTAAAATTTATTTGCTACAGTTGCCTTTTGAAAAAAAAACACAACAAAACACAAAAAAACTACTTCAAAAGAAGAAGCTATTTCTACTACGTTTGGTAGAAACAACAGCCAGATAGAGAAAAATATAGTATTTCAAAGACTGTGCTTAGTAGTTATACAATATATGAGATACACACTCAAATTCCTGGCTCCCAGTGGTGATATGGAAAACCATTTTCCTCTTCTCACTATACTCAAATGCAGTCAAGAATCCTGGCTCCTTTAGAAAGATAAAAAGGAAGGGTTTTAAAAGGATATAAGGTGATGGTTTTAATTTTAAATGCTTCCAAAAACTATAGACTTGGTTATCAGGATCATTATTTGATATAAGCTACAGTTCATTTGTCTTTGAAGGCAGCGCAAGGTCATAGTTAAGGTCATCCACAGGCTCTTGAGCTACCCCACCTAGGTTCAGTGGCCCCAAAAGCTCTACACAAAAGCTTGAATCAAAGCCTATGTTTTTGCTTGGAGCCTGTCAGCAACATGGACCTCTCATAGTTTGTGGGCCCAGCTACAAGGTATGGGTTTCATACCTTGGCTCAGCTTTAGCTCAGCTGACACAGTGAGCATATTCTTGGTCCTATCGATCTCAACTGTATACATCCACTGTTAGTTTTTTTCTAACCCAATGCTCTGTTATCAATTGGTCTATACCAGGAGAAAGTAACTTCTTTGGTGCTGAGCGCATTACAACAGCTATGATATATTTGAGAAGACAAAACAAAAATAAGGAGGAGGAATGTAAAAAAAACACACACAAAAATAAAAAGGAGAAGAAAAGGCAGAGAAAAAGAAATATAAAGAGAGACAAAAAGAAAAGTTTGGTAAAAATAATTACCTTCATAGTGTTCCAGGTCTCTTAACCCTGCCTCAATCTTTCAGAAATTAATTGGGGAGAATAGTACACTATGATCTACAGGAACTTAGAGTTCCCACAATGGTTTCTGGTGTTCATAATGAAAAGGGCTACAGAAACTCACAGAGCCCTTCTCTAAGCTAAAACAACAAAGAATGGGTTTTGCTTACAATAAGTTTGTTGGCTGCCTCTTTAATCTTGTCCACTTTTGCTTCTGAGAGCCCTTTGACATTGCACAGGGCTCTTCTTGTTGTCATTTGTATCCCTTTGATGGTACAGATTCCTACTGACTTCAATTTTTTAATGTCAGCCACGTTCTGTAAATAAAAGAATGGAGATTGATAAAATACCAGCCTGAAAAATTCCCATAGTATGTACTTTTGTGTCCATCTCCTTCCACTGTGATGCCAATTTTATACAAGCAACCAGGTGGAACCCACCCACCATGTAGCCAAATGTTCTGGAAATATCTGAGTAGAACATACCCAGCACACAGCCAAATGTTCTGGCTGTGCCCGATTTCCCAAGAATGTTAGTGGGACCATGGCAATGTAACAAGGAATTCAAAAGAAAAGTCTGTTGGTAGAAAAGCTAGCTAATTTGTCACACATTCACCCCCTCAGTTCAGCTCCTTCCTTCTACAAAACTTCATTACTAATATATTCTTGTACATTTTTTAAAAGATTTTTTTCCCCCTCTACCCTTGGAGAATGCAAATAACTATATCACCAAACGACCAGAATGTTCTCTTGTTCCTATTTTCTAAACCTAGCCAAAAGAGATAAAATGTGATGCTTCAAAAGATAATGTCACAGAAGTTTTCTATCAACTAATTGTTGTTGATATTCATTTAGTTTGTTATTCGCAGTCTGGGTTTCTGTAAACATCATTTACTCTAATCATCTGACACAGAACTGAATTTTCTGCTGATGAAGACAGTAGATGCAGAGAGCTTGGAATACCTCCAGTTGAACCAGTGGTTCTCAAACGTGGGCAATTTTGCCTCCTGGGGATACTTGACAATGTCTGGACAAATTTTAGTTGTGCTACTGGATATAGTGAGTGGTTAGGAGCCAGGGATGTTGCTAAACACCTTACAATGCATGGGACAGCTCCCCACAACAAAGAATCACTCAGTCCCAAATGTTCAAGAAGGTCAAGCCTGAGAAACCCTGAATTGGACAATTTCACACAGCATTAAAAAAAAACAAAACAAAAAAAAAACCCAACAACTTACAATTCCATATTTTTGTAACAGGTCAATGTCTTGAAACAAAGATTCCTAAAGGAGCGCAAACAAAAAAATGGAGTTTTGATTATTTATATTCAACTGTTTAGCACCTTTTAAAGAGTTAATTCAATATTATGGTCACTCCAAATTCCTAAAATTCCACTTCTCCAGACAGAGGTACGATCAATAATACTTTACAAGCTAACATACTTAGAAGAGCTAACATCGAAAGGGCTAGAAAATCAAATAGTTTTGTCATGGCCTAAGACCTTCACCCACAGGAATGGAACAACATTTAACCTATTTTAAAATATGTTTTCTCAACCTTCTTCCCCACCAGACCCTGCACTCCTTCCTCTGCTATTTGTTACCAGGATGCACAGGAACCAGTATGGCCATACCCGTGGTTAAGTTAATGAAATTATCCCATGCCAGTTGCTAAGTAGCTAATCTTAGCACCCCTTGCTAAACAAGTTGTTACATATTTGTAATATTGCCTCTCTCTAGAACTAGGTTTTATTTCTATTCAGTTTCTAAATATAGTTGCTAATAGAAGGAGCTTCATTTTTGTGGCATGACTGAATGTCTGCATATCTTTCAATATTCTTGTCATACCTCATCATCTTGGAATCCTGGTTCCTCCAGCACAACTTGATCCTCCTTCATATTGAAAGGAGAGCAGCAGAAAACAACAACACACCACCCAATTCTGGGAAAACAAGAAATATTATTTAAGAAGTAGTCATAGATTATACAGTGTAAAATCCTTTGCCCATGAGGCCTCCTTGATTTTATTTCAAAGTCCAGAAGGATAATTAGAGAAACATTTGGCTGGCCTATAGTCTTTCTGCTGAGCATGTGGCATTATCTCTTTCGTGAGGATGTATGTGGGGTGGGCATTTAAGTTTCTTCTCTCTCTCCTCAAAACTGGTCATTTTAAAAATATCTTTTGATTTCCTATAGCACAGCTAATTATGACTGTCTGATATCTTTTTTGTTATCTTGAAATGTTATCTAGAATTGCATACTGCTATTTAACCTTCCATGTTTATGTTAATAACACTCTAAGAACTTTGACCTTATATCATTCTTCCTGTATCCTCCCTGACTCCTAGAACTTAGTCTACCCTCAATAGGTAGATTTTATTTTCCTCATAAACTATGAATACCTTTCTGCTAATTAATGGGCTCTCTTGTAACATATATCTTTTTGCTTCATAGAACATTAGGTGTCTTTTGTATTTACTAGTTTTATAAAGATTTAAAATTACAGTGGCTACTCTCTCTATATATAAAAGGCTAATATGCAAAGTGTCCCCTTGGGAGTTGGACCAGGAGACTGGGAGTTTGAGGACTTGCTATGACGTGCACTGACCACCAGGGGGCGGTGCAGAAGGAAGGAAGGAAGGCCCTGATCACCAGCCAGGCCTAGGGACCCTACCTGTGCACAAATTTTGTTCACCAGGCCTCTAGTCTATAATAATAATAAAAGCGCAATATGCTAATTAGGCTGGACAGCCAAATGACCTTCCAGATGAAGCCAAAGCTGCGAGGGCCGAGCATATGATAAAATTAGGGCCAAGAAACAGAATCCAACAGCCATTTAGCACTGTAGCTGTTGTTTTAAGATCTCAGGAATCTACAATCCAGGGCTGTATTTATTAGAATAAAATGTGGTCCAACTAATTCTTTTTTTGGGGGGTCTATTCCATCTCCTTACGTAACACTAAAGTGGGGGGTGGGGGCCTAGCAGAAGGGAACAAACTGCTGAGAGAGAGGTATGGTTGCTACCACCTATACTTCTGAACAGCAAAGTAACCGAGGCAAACGAGAGACCGTGTGCGTGGATCTCCTAGAATACTGCCCCTCAGTTAATCATGTGCATTATTACCCAGAGTTCCACACTGACTGTCCTCGAGGACGAAAACAAAAATCATCCGTTTCTTCTCCCCTTGAAAAAACGAAAAGATTGTTCTCTCTCTCAAGTAGCAAGTGATGGATTGGACAGCGGCCCCTCAGTCTCAGGCGCCCAGGCGTGGGGAGCGCAGGCCGCGCCCCCTCAGCAGCGGCCTGGTCGGCTTCGCGGGACGTTTTCCTGACTGATTCCCTCAGGAGAAGGCTGAGGGCCTCTTCAGGACGTAGGCGCGACTGGATTTAACATCGGGATGCTGGAAACCGCTGGAGATCCCCGAGGTTCCCTCCCGGGGTGAGGGCCCGGCAACCACCTCCGAGCCTTAAGGACGAAGGAACCCTGGCGCTTTCCCTCAGCTTCTTCACACGCTTCCTTTTTTGCTACAAACCCCGCTCGTACCCAGTCTTCGAGGTTCTTGAAGTGAATCCCTTCCGCCCCGCAAGCGGGCTTTCCAGGCCTCAGGGATTCTGACTTGGAACCCGAACCCGGAGACTGGCGCCTCGCGCCTCACGGACCAGGAGGTTGGGTTCCAACCGGCGGCAACTGGCACGCGCCGGGCGAATACTCCTGGAGGACCTAGGGGGCGGGGCTGCGCGTGAGGGGAGGGGCTGCGCGCGGGGGCGGGGCTGCGCGGCGGGGCTGCGCGCGGGGGGCGGGGCTGCGCGCGGGGGCGGGGCTGCGCGCGGGGCGGGTCCCAGGGGCACAGAGGACACCTGTTAAATCTGGAGGTGCAAGTACTGAGGTGGGCGCGGAGGGGAGGACAGGCAGCTGTGAGAGGAAGGCCCTAAGGTGGGGGCTGTCCCGGGATGGAGAGACCCCTGGGAAGGGGACATGAAGTGGCAGACCTCCAGGCGGAGGAGCGGTGCTGAGGGGAGGTGGCTGATCCTGTTCAGGACTGCAGTTAGGTAGGACAACGGTTATGGGGCTCTTTTCCTCCTGTTCAAGGCTTTTCTTTTCACTCCCAGGTTTGCATTCCTGGCATTGATAACGGGCTTCACTAAAAAACTCAGGGTTTCCTAATGTCCCTTTCTTCTCTATGACTCTCTCACTATTTGCCACCCTCTAGTTTTCGAGTGAGGCACCCAAAGCCCATTCAGGATGTAGAGTACGTTTTCTTCGTCTTAACTTGAAATTAAAGGATAGAGCAATCTTTTCTTTTTTAAAAAATATTTTTTTTTTATTTCAGGGAGGAAGGAAGAGAGAGAGAGAGAAAACATCAATGATGAGAGAGAATTATTGATTGGCTGCCTCCTGCATGCTCCTCACTGGGGATCAAGCCCGAAACCTGGGCATGTGCCCTTGACTGGACTCGAACCTGGGACCCTTGAGTCTGCAGTTCGACGCTCTATCCACTGAGCCAGACCAGCTAGGGCACAATCTTTTCTTTTTAGACACTCACAGAGTGTCAGTTGTCAGTACATACACTTTCCAGTGGAGAATAAGGAACATGAAAATCAGCCTCCAACTCTAGGCAGCTGCTCTAGGATCCCCTCTCCTGGAGGTGGGGTGGAGGCGTGTACGTCCCCTCTTTTATTAGCTTGTCCTGCTGCCATGTGATGACACTCAGACGGTTCATCGGGTCGTTTTCTGCAAGGCAGGCATTCTACGAAATCATCATATTCTCTCTTGCACTCTCTGTGCGGATGCCACGGATTCCATGTGCACATTCTATCCATTCTTCCTCAAAAGCATGGCACCAACATGGAATTTCTGAGGCTGCTCAGCACTTTGGACTGACTGCCCATGGTACTGGATGATACACTGGCGACGCGAAGACCTGCCACAACGTTAACTTGAAATTTTAAATACACAACAGAAGCCAAACATATGCTGGTCCAGCTTTTAAATAGAAATGTTAAGCCAGCTTTCATGTCAGCAGAGCTGTCTCTTAAATGCTGACTTTTGAGGAGAGAGAGTCATGAATCATTTGAAAGAGCATCTGTTGAGGTGGAGGCTGTGATGTATCTTGGATGAATTCATCTGTGCAAACAGTTTTTGGGTTCAAGACCTAGTACAGGGCGATCCTTTTTCTTCAGTGTCTGGACCATTTTGCTGGAATCAATAGCAAACAAATTCCCACAATAGCAGTTGTCATTTTGTAGGGCGTTGCTCCCCTCCCCCAAGTTGATTGTCTAAAAGAGCCAACAAATAACTGCCGTGGCTCTCCAAACCCTGTCATTTTCCAGAAACATCGCCTGTCCTTCATGCTGAATGGAAATTAGTGCTCATTGTTGGGATGGACTGGATAGTGATAATAGGTGTTCACTTTGAGAACTCACCTAAAAGAATTACAGCAATTTCTGAGCAACTTGTTATATGAAGACATCAACTGTACAGAAGAGCTGCAAAGAGCACAGCAAGATGATTTAGGGAAATAGAACATATGTGGTTTGGTGTAGTGACAGCTGGGAGAGAGAAATGCTCATAATATTTGAAGGTTGTGTGCAGTACACTTAAAGAAACTGAAAGGAGCTTGTAATAACAAATTCGTGAAGTGAGGATAAAAATCTTGTTTGAACATGATATTGATGGTTATATAAAACTTTTAAATGTTTTTTTAAAACATGCGTTATTTATTTTTTAAAAATATTTTTATTGATTTCAGAGAGGAAGGGAGAGGGGAAAGAGAGATAGAAACATCAATGATGGGAGAGAATCATTGATGGCTGCCTCCTGCACACACCCTACTGGGGGTTGAGCCTGCAATCTTGGGCATGTGCCCTTGACTGGAATCGAACCCAGGACCCTTCCGTCCACAGGTTGACGTTCTATCCACTGAGCCAAACCAGGTAGGGCAAAACCCTGTGATAATTAAAATTCATTCTGATTCCATTCCAATCAGAAAAAAAGATGTCTTCCATATCGTATAAAAATTCTGAATAGGGTGGTGACATTTCAAATCAGTGGGGGAGTGATGAATCCAATGAATGTTGTTGGAACAACTAGGTAGTCATCTGGAAGAAAAATAAAATTGGAGCCATACTTCACACCTTATACCAAAATAAATTCCAGATGGAGCAAGAAATTAAATCTGAACAATAAAATAATAAAAGTGCTAGATATAGAGCATGGCAAGCCAGAACTTTTCTGTCAATTAGTAACCAATTAGTAATTATATCAATTAGTTTTTACAGTTTCTCAAATCCTTCAGCAAGGCAACAAATTCTCCATAAAATTAAAAAATGTGTCATTTTTATGATATTCTAAGAAAAATAACAACAGGCAGTAGGATTACACTTAAGATCTGAATTTTAAGCCATTACACTTTATTGCCCTCTGAGGACAACGACCTTATAACCAAATAGATGCATATGATTCCTCAAACTGATGCCTATAGATATATAATCTTAGAGTTTAAAGAGCTCAAATTTGAGAAATCCTTTAGTAGAGAACTAAAGAATGAAGGGTCATCCTGAAAAAAAGAATTTCACTGGGTACATCTCCCCTTAAACATATTTAATTCATTCAAAAGATTGTCCAACACTGTACTAGGTGTTGGGTGCTAGGAATTCAACAAACAAGATACAAACCCTAATGGGGGCTACAGAGGAGTATATAGGCAAATACAGTAGTATATATACACATACATATATATCAGTCATTTGGGGCTTTCTCATTTATTTAGGTTTATTTCCAAGTTTGAAAAACTCCCAAAGTTGGCACATAGCTGCCCAGAGAAGTATGCCCATGACAGTTTATTTAAGCACTGTTTATTAAACATTAGAGGCGCGGTGCACAAAATTTGTGCACTGGGGGGGGGGGGGAGCTGTCCCTCAGCCCGGCCTGCACCCTCTCCAATCTGGGACCCCTCAGGGTATTTCTGACTGGGCCTAAACCGGCAGTCAGATATACCTCTCACAATCTGGGACTGCTGGCTCCCAACTACTCGCCTGCCTGCCTGCCTGATTGCCCCTAACCACTTCTGCCTTGCCAGCCTGATCACCCTCTAACCACTCCCCTGCCAGCCTGATCAATGCCTAACTGCTCCCCTGCTGGCCCGATTGCCCCCAACTGCCCTCCCCTGCCAGCCCGGTCACTCCCAACTGCCCTCTCCTGCTGGCCTGGTCACCTCTAACTGCCCTCCCCTGCTGGCCTGATCACCTACAACTGCCCTCCCCTGCTGGCCTGATCACCTACAACTACCCTCCCCTACCTGCCATCTTGTGGTGGCCATCTTGTGACCACATGGGGGCGGCCACCTTGTGACCACATGGGGGCAGCCATTGTGCAAGGGTGTGATGGTCAATTTACATATTACCTCTTTATTATATAGGATGTGGCCCCAGCTCTCTGCTGGAAATGGAGAGACAGATCTGTTCTTAACCTTTTGCACTCGGATGTCCAGTGTGACTCGACACGGTTAGCATTAGAATAAAGGAATCGAGAAAAAAGCAAGCGAGTGCAAAGGGTTAAAAAGCCATGAGTCTCATAGGGAAGATAGATACAGAAACAGATAATCACATGCAGGCCAAGATAAGAGCGATTATATATCAATGCATTTGGGAACCAAGCAGATCTCTCCCTGGGGATGCTCACAGAGGTGGTAACTCTCAATTTGGGGCTGGAAGGAGAAATAAGGGTTTGCCAGCTGGGCACTGGGAAAGGCAGGGAGCCAGAGGCTGCTTTAGAGCTGCAAGAGGTTCTGCCGCAGTGAGCGGTGCTAGGGAGACATGGGCTCTCAGAAGCAAAGGGGAGAAGCCCAAGGTAACATGAGATGACAGCTGACGTGCACAGCACTTCCTGCTTCCCACCCATTCCACACACACACACCCTGCCTGTGGTAGGAACGCTACTATCTCTATTTACAGATGATGGAACTAAGGCACCACAAGGTTAAATAATTGCCCAGGGCTCACAGTCAAGCTCATGCCCAGGCTCTTAACCAATGTGCTAAGTCAGTATATGGCCGACTCTGTATGTTCATATGCGATTTTATTTTCCATTTTCAGAAGTATGGTATAAGCACACATAGGAGAAGCAACTAAGCCATACTTTAGAAAGAGCAAAGATAGGTCTTTTAATCTTGGCCTTCCTGAGAGGCCTGTGGTTAGGAGTACTCATTCACTTCTGGAAGGGGTCCATGCAAGGACGATCTTGGACCCAAGTACTACAAAGATCATCTTTTTAAAAAATATATATTTTTATTGATTTCAGAGAGGAAGGGAGAAGGAGAGATAGAAACATTAACGCTGAGAGAGAATCATTGACTGGCTGCCTCCTGGGATCGAGCCCCCAACCTGGGCATATGCCCTGACCAGGAATCAAACCGTGACCTCCTGGTTCATACGTCGATGCTCAACCACTGAACCATGCCGGCTGGGCAAGGACTGTCTTGAAAGACAGCAATGCAATTTACCCTGGTGTGGAAAAGCAGGAGACCTTCCTTCTGTGGGGGCTAGAAGAAGAGATAGGTAGGCGAACGAGTAATTACCTCTACTATGGTAACTGCTCATGAATAATGGGAGTGCACAAAAGGCTGTGGGAGCATGCAGGAGGGGCACATGTGTCAACCTTGCTGGTGATGTTTCAGGGGAGGCTTCCTGGAGGAGGGGACGTCTATATGGGGTCCTGAAGGAGGAACAGAAATTAGCAATGTTGGGAGTTAACAGGGAAGAGGGAGAAGGAATATCCATGCACAGAAGCAGCAACAGGCAAAAGCCCCAGAAACAGGAGCGAGAGCATGGCTCTTTAGAAGAAAACTGCAAATAAAGAGTTGACTGTGGCTTAGGTAACGAAGGGGCGGAGAGCGCTCTGGTTATCTGAGCCACCTGGCACCTTATCATGGCAGGTGCTCAACGTGTCCTGGCTTCAGGAGAAGAGTATACGTTTCCACAGCAACAATAACGACGACAATGGTTGGTAGCAATAACCGAGTGAAATATGCGGTGCCAGGAACTTTGCATACATAGTTCATGTAATCACCACCATGATGCTACCCTGCTAGGCAGGCTTTCCTTTCTGTAGGTCAAGTCACACAGCTACTCGGCCTAAAGTCACACATCTATTACGAGGCAAGGGAGGGACTCTAAGCCCCGAATTTTCTGGGACCTTCTCTATCACCCTTCCTGTACCCCTTTACCTGTGCAATATTGTCCAGTGGGGGTCACCAAGAGTTCCTCAGGGTTCAAGTGAAGAGGCATATCCCTGGGAGACACCATAGGTCCCAAGAATGCAGTTATTTGCTTCTTGGTTCAGGCAGACTACTGTCTGCATGATTTCTTCCCTCTTGGCTGTGCCAAACAGACTGTTGTAACACGGAACAAGTCACTCTTTGTGCCGAAGCCAAAATGATACTGGCTAAGCCTCTCAGCCCCCTGCCCATCCTCTGCACACTGGCCCTGTACCTCTGAGCCTCAGGGAAGTTTCTCTCCTTGGTTTTTCTTGGATCCCACGCAGATCTCTACCAAAGCATAATGCATGTTTGATTTAGGCATCCTGCTCTCTCTTCTCGACTGTGAGCCCCTTAAGGTCAGAGACTGGGTCTTTATTCATCTCTGTATCCACAGGGACAAATGCAGGCATGACAGCAAATAGACACCTACTGAATGTTTGCTCAACCTCTCCAAGCCCCAGTGTCCTCCTAGGAGAATGGAGGTAACAGTACCATCTTGGGGGGCCACAGGAGGAGTAACAGAGATAATGTCTAAAAACTCTTAACAGAGCACTCAGCACATAGTAAGTGCTCAATAAAATGATGTCTCCTATGATTACTATGCTACATAATAATATTATATATTCCATGGTGTCAATAAACGAGTGAATGAAAAAATTAGTAAATGCATGAATGAATGAATGAGGTGAATTAACTTCATTGTACATCTTGACTTTGGCCCAGGGTAGGAGTGACCTTTAATATTCTTTTTCCCATGGACTGGGAATGACTAGATGTGCTACAGTATTGTTTTTTGTTTGTCTTGTTTCTGTTTTAGATTAAGCCCATGTGCAGGCTTCATCCCGAAAGTTCTCCTAATTCTTGGACAAGGATTCCTCCAGATTCGCCCGAAGGTGAGGGGCTGTCTTTTCCTGCATTACTTCCGACTTGCTGATCTCTCTGTGGATGAACCGTAAAGACACAAATGGAAACAGAGTTGAAAGCCGGTGTGATCAAGAGAATGAAGAAGGGAATCCCCAGGATGACATAAACAGCTAGAAATCAACCACCCAGAGGGAAGCAGGTCAGAAGGTGAGGCTGATGGATGATGCAAGCGTGTCAAACTCGCGGCCGGCGGGCCACATGCCTCGGTTAAGTTTGATTTGCTTGAATTGTAAAGTGTCTGAATGTACTGGGAGGAGATTTACGCAACCAAGTGGAATTTGGCGACAAATTGTAATCTACACTAATAATAGAGAAACATACAAATTACCATCACTCCGCTATGCCCAACAGCCAATCAGAGTGAATATGCAAATTAAACAAAAACATGGCGGCAGCCCCGCCCCCCAGCCGCTCCGGGACTATGGGAGTCAGAGAAGTCAAGCGCCAGTGCCTTGAGGCTGGCTGCAGCCATGGAGACCAAGAAGCCACCTGCCCTGTGATCCCAGGCTACAGCCAGCTGGAGAAGCCGCCCCCCCATGTCCGCCCGCCCCATGTCTGCCTGCCCCATGTCCTCCCGCCCCATGTCCACCCGCCCCACATCCTGGGGGAGATGGAGAAACCGGGCCCCAGTACCTGAGGCTGGCTGCAGCCCAGGAGATGAAGAGGCCACCTGTCCTGTGATCCCAGGCCACAGCCAGCAGCAGAAACCTCACGTCCACCTGCCCCACGTCCTAGGGGAGACTGAGAAACTGGGCCCCAGCGCCTGAGGCTGGATGCGACCTGGGAGCTGAAGAAGCCGCCTGCACTGTGATTCCGGGCCGCAGCCAGCCGGAGAAGTTGTCCCCACTGCATCTGAGGGAAGATGGAGAAGCCGCCTGCCTGCGGTCCAGGCACCAGCACCTGCAGCTGGCTGTGGCCTGGTAGACAGAGAAGCCGCCCACCCCGCGGTCCTGGGCACCAGCACCTGCGGCTGGCTGTGGCCCGGGGGATGGAGAAGCTTCCCACCCCGCGGTCCCGGGCACCAGCACTTGCAGCTGTAGCACAGACGAAGCCACCTGCCCACCATCCCCTGTGGCTGAAGCCGGCCTGGGTGCCTATGGCTGACCAGAGGGAGGGAAGCCCAGATCCTGGGTGCCTGTGGTCAGCTGGAGGAGGGAATCCTGGGTCCCGGGTGCGGGGCCGAGGCAGAGGTGGTTAGGGGCAATCAAGCCAGCAGGGGAGCAGTTAGGGACAATCAGGCTGGCAGGCAGAAGAAGTTAGGGGCAATCAGGCAGGCAGGCGAGCGGTTAGGAGCCAGCAGTTCTGGATTGTGAGAGGGATGTCTGACTGCTGGTTATCCCACGAGGGGTCCCAGGTTGAAGAGGGTGCAGGCCAGGCTGAGGGACACCCTCCCTGCTGCCCCCCGTGCATGAATTTCGTGCACCAGGCCTCTAGTAAGTACATAAGAAGAAGGAAAAAGGAGAAAACGGGCACATTTAAAAAGAGAGAGACTTGGTTCTAGGGATAGCAAATAGTTTTGCAAGAAAAGAAAAATAACCACAGTACACTCAGTGGCTCGTGACAATGGTATTGATGGTATAATAAAGCTGATTAATGAGCCCACAACAGAAACACACTGGGAGGGTGGGAGATGGGAAGTGTATGCGTGTGAGAGAGAGCCCTGTCCTCACCTTTCCTAGTGAGAATGCGATAAAGCCTAACGCCGAAAAGTCAAGGAGCAGAGCAGCATAGGATTTAGACGGAAAAAGGAAATCAAATACTAAAATAATCCGTTAAGAAAGTGGAAAGTATTGTTTGTGGGGAATGGGAGGGGGGTCCAGGGGAATGCCATTTTTTTGAACAAGCTTTGTAGAACTATTCATTAACTAATATAATAAGCACTTATGTTTACTCTGCATCAGGCACTATTCTGTTTTAAAAATTTTAACCAATTTAATCCTCCTAACAACTTTATGCTGTACATATCATTATCATCACCATTTTACAAATTTGCTGAATCCCTCCTAGGTGCTGCCACATGAGCAGGCGCGGGATATTCAATGCTGAATGAGACAAAGTGTCTGAACTTGGGAGACTTACAGTACAGAGAGGAAGACAGAAACAGGCTACAAACAGGTAGTGATGCCTGAGCTGGGCTTTAAGGGTCAAGTAAAAATTAGCCAGTTTAAAATGGTGCCTGTACCATGTTCAAGGAAGAGGAAAGAGCAACGAATACTTGTTAAAATGAACTGAACTGGTTGGTCTCCTTTTCCATTGTAAAATGGATGTTAAAAACAAGAGTACTTATAAGCTACTACTAACCTGGAAGATTTCATGGTCCAAACCATCCAGCTGTAAGTCAGTATCAGTGGTTGTTTCTTTAAAAAACAAAGCAAAACAACTGATAAAACTTTCTTCATATTAAGTTTACCTCTTAAGCCTTCTCTTAAGAATAGTTATGCCAGGCCTGGCAGGGTGGCTCAATTGGTTGGAGAGTCTTTGATCCCTGGCATCTGATTGATGTTTCTCTCTCTCTCTCTTCCTCTCTCTCTAAAATTAATAAACATATTCTCCGGTGAGAATTAATAAGAAAAGAAGGAAGGAAGGGAAGGAGGGAGGGAGGGAGGGAGGGAGACAGGCTGGCTCAGGCCTGGAGTCTGAGGAACAGTCACTAAGCCTCTCCAAGCCTCAGCTGCCTCAGTTGTAAAATGAGAATAATGACATCCTGTATCTCACAGGAAAGCTGTGAGAATTAAATAATACCTGGATTATGCTTAGAGCAGAATAAGGGCCTGGCCAAAACAAGCACTGAATAAATTTTAGCTATGGAAACTGTTGTGTGCCACTGCTCAAGGTGATAACTTATGAATAAGTAAAAGTTATAATTAAGAAAAACATTAGTTGTTATTTTGTTGTTGTTAATCCTCACCTGAGAATATTTTTTTCCATTGATTTTCAGAGAGAGTAGAAGGGAGGAGGAGAGTCAGAGAGAGAAACATGGATGTGACAGAGACACATCGACTGGCTGCCTCCAGCATGTGCTGGGGATCGAGCCTGTAACCGAGGTACCGCCCTTGACTGGAATTAAACCCATGACCCTTCAGCCCAAGGGCTGCCACTCTAATCACTGAGCCAAAGGCCAGGGCTAGCTGTGATTTCTTAACACATTATGTGATATTTTAATTTAGGGTACCAAACTTTGCAGACATACCAAAAATTCAGATGTTATGCTAGTCAATTGCCTTTACCGGGTGCCAGAATTTAAAATAAGATTTTTACGGACTTCTGCAAAGAGCACTATGACTTCTGGCTGTCTTGTCCCGACAGATGGGCGAATGAGGGCGGCGCGGGCTCAGGAAAATGCCCTGAATGGTCAGCACCTGCTCCTTTACTCTTATTCCATGTGCACGCGAAGCCTGCCTTTCTCAGCCTAGAGCAGTAAGTCCGTGAAACACCTGCCGGACGGCTTTCTTCAAAATGGGTCTGCTCTCATCTCCCAGCCCAGAATGTTCCAACGTAGTTCCTTGCATTGCTTTGGGCTCAGTGAGTTTTCATGTTATAAAAAGTCTGAGAGCTTAGAGGAGAAGCATTTGACCTTGACCTTCTGGGGGGGGAGGGGGTGTCAGGGAAAGCTTCCTGGAGGAGGAGATGTTGTCTGCACTGACTCTGAAGCAGCAGCAGGCGCCTGGCTGGGGAAGGAGGGCCGAGTGGGAGGGGAAGGGCATTTCCTGCAGAGGAAGAGGCTGGCCAAGCAAGGCCTGGAGGCAGGAGGAGCTTGGCCTCTTAGGGCAGCTGCAGGGGCTCAATCTGGCTTGAGAGGTGGGGGGTGGAGGGAGAGGAGAGGAGTAGGGGCACCTATGAAGGTCTCCTATCTAAGAGTTTGGATTTTATTCCTAGTTCCTTAGGGGGATGAGGAGAAACTAGGTTTTAAGCAAAAGAGTAGCCTGATGAGATGTGGGTATTTGAGAGACCCCTGAGGAGCCTGTGCCTCGGCTCAAGTGGACCTCAGTTCCTCCTTTGAAAACCAGGAACAAGCACATTGGCCTCCGAGGACTTTCTGAGACTTTAATGGGACAACTGACGGGATGTGGGGAGACCGCTTCTCCTCAATTTCTCTCGGTATTTGCAACAGGACGAGCAAGTCTGCTCTTCTTCAGGCCCCTAGGAGGCTGGGGTCACCGATCCTCAGTGACTTCCCATAGAGGTGTCTAGGAGGATGTTTTGGACCCGGCTGTACCCTGTCTGAACGTGACTTTTGGAGCGTGGGGGCGCTTCCCTGTGGGTAAAAACTTGTGTGTTTTCTGGAGTTGCGCCATTTCAGTTCCCAGTGGTGAGTAAGCAGGGAATGGGCTGCCCCAATGGGTAAGCCGGCCCAGTGCTCTCCCACAGGATGCTCCAAGGCTTTGGCAGTAAGGAACGTAAGCCGTTTTAGGGGAAAATAATATAATGACTATTCGTTCTTGGCAGTTTCTATGCCAGGCTCTTCATACGGGTTAGCTCTTTTATACCTAACAACCAGCCACACTTTTTAAGCCCAAGGAAACAGGCCAAGAGAACTTTGTAACTTGGCCTAACGTCACAGACGGGGCACAGCCAAGATTCAAAACCCCAGATCTTTTTAGAGTTACAGCTCCTTCCACTGCTTCATCTTTTCCTGGGGGGTGGGGGGGAATGACACCTTTACCTTATTGATATTTACCTGTAGGGGCTGGTCCAGAATGGTCATCTCTACCACAGATAGGTCCACAGCAGAGCCATTATAAAGGAGAAGATATTGGAAATTCTAGTTATGTATTATTATCTCATCATTTTTAATTTCTATTTTCTCTATGTTTTATAGTATATCTACTATATTAGTATGAAATATATATTTATGTCTGACATATAATATATATATATATGGTGTCCCCCAAAATGTGTACACACTTTAACAACTGATAACTCACTTAATTTTCACTCCTTTTCCAGTTAAACTGATTTGAAATAATAGGTGAAGCCAGACTAAGCTTTGAACAAAGAAAATTTATCTACTAGACTTTTTTATAGAGATACATAAAAGATAAAGTTTATGGTACAAAATAGGCAATAGTTGAAGAATGGAGGGTGCACAAATACCAAAAAAGATGATTCTTGATGTTCATGATTCCATTGCTTCATGTTATTTATAAGCAGTGCCTGGACCAGAACGGTCATCAGTTTGAAAACAAGTGATAACAAGAAGAATTACTCATTTCTATAGATTCTTTTACATTTTGAAAATCAACTGTCTGTTAATAAACACTGACTTGGGAGGAACCAAGATGGCGGCATAGTTAAACAACTAATCTGCTGCCTCACACAACAATTTCAAAAATACAACTAAAGGACAAAAACGTCTACCACCCAGAACCACGGGAAAGCTGGCTGAGTGGAAGATTTACAACTAAGAAGAGAAAGGAGCACAATCGCTGAAAAGCTGAGGTACGGAGGCACGCGAATCGGACCAGAGGCGGGCGGCTGGGTGCGCGGCTTTTCTTCAACCCGCAGGGAGACGAGCTCCCGATCACTCTGAAATCCAGTTTCTGGGGACACTCAGGGGACCCAGGCACCTACGGGGAGAGGCTGGACTCTCGGCCATCGGGTCGGAAAGTGAGAGTGACTTTTTTGCAGTGGTGCGCAGCAATCATTGTTTACTGCGCTGGAGCGCGGGGCGCAGGGACTTGGAAACGGGAAAGGCAGAGACAGCTGACGGCAGCCATCGCCGTTGGCCACGCCCCAGCCTAGTGACGCCCTGAGACCCCGCCCCGCACATTCTACAAACCCACCCAGGCTCCACACAGCGGCTTTTGCATATAAATGGCCTGTTCTGTGGCAGCTTAACCAACTGCAGCTCCAGTCAGACTGCTCCAAAACCGCCCAAGCAAAGGAGGAGAAAACTAGCCCTTGCTGTAGCTCCTGCTGGGGGACACACAGTACACAAGGGTACACCAAGAGTGTCCACCTCAAGTAACTGTGAGGCTGACCCGTTGAACCAATAGGACACCTAGTACACAAAACTACCCTACCAACTTAGGGAAGCAGAGAATATGAGAAGGCAAGGAAACAGATTACAAACCAAAGAAATGGAGGAGAACAAGCGACTGGACATAGAGTTCAAAACCACGGTTATAAGGTTTTTCAAGAATTTCATGGAAAAGGCCAATAAATTCAATGAGGACCAACTAGAAATTAAACATACACTGACTGAAATAAAAAATATTATACAGAGACCCAAAAGCAGACTAGAGGATTGCAAGAATCAACTCAAAGATTTGGAATACAAAGAGGCCAAGGACACTCCTCCAGAGAAGCATAAAGAGAAGAGAATTCAGAAAGTTGAAGATAGTGTAAGGAGCCTCTGGGACAACTTCAAGCGAACCAACATCAGAATTATGGGGGTACCAGAAGAAGAGAGAGAGCAAGATGCTGAAAACCTATTTGAAGAAATAATGAACGAAAACTTCCCCCACCTGATGAAAGAAATAGACTTACAAGTCCAGGAAGCACACAGAACCCCAAACAAAAGGAATCCAAAGAGGACCACACCAAGACACATCATAATTAAAATGCCAAGAGCAAAAGACAAAGAGAGAATCTTACAAGCAGCAAGAGAAAAACAGTTACCTACAAGGGAGCTCCCATACGATTATCAGCTAATTTCTCAACAGAAACCATGCAGGCCAGATGGGAGTGGCAAGAAATATTCAAAGTGATGAATAGCAGGAACCTACAACCAAGACTACTCTAACCAGCAAAGTTATCATTCAGAATTGAAGGGCAGATAAAGAGCTTCACAGATAAGAAAAAGCTAAAGGAGTTCATCACCACCAAACCAGCATTATATGAAATGCTGAAAGGTATTCTTTAAAAAGAGGAAAAAGAAGAAGAAAGATAAAAATTATGAACAACAAATACATATCTATCAACAAGTGAATCTAAAAGTCAAGTGAATTAAAAATCTGAGGAACAGAATAAACTGGTGAACTTAAT
Organism: Eptesicus fuscus; assembly: GCF_027574615.1. Classification (NCBI taxonomy): domain Eukaryota; kingdom Metazoa; phylum Chordata; class Mammalia; order Chiroptera; family Vespertilionidae; genus Eptesicus; species Eptesicus fuscus. Next base: position 101,723,507 of record NC_072479.1, read on the forward strand.
AGAATCAGGCATAGAATGGGAGTGGATTGATAATTCTCAGGGGGAAAGGGGTGTCTGTGTGGGGAGTATGGGAAGAGACTGGACAAAAATCATACACCTATGGATAAGGACAGTGGGGGAGGGGAGGTTAGGGCAGAGGGGGGGGGAGGAACTGGGTGGTGGGGAGATATGTGGGGAAAAAGGAGAAACAATTGTAATCTGAACAATAAAGATTCATTACAAAAATAATAATAATAATAATAAATAAAATAAAAAAATAAAAGTGCAAAAAAAAAAAAAAACACTGACTTTATAATCATTCAGAGTATGTATACATTTTGAGGGGACACCTATGTATCTATGGTGTCTAAATAATTAATACATTACTAGGGGCTGAATTCTCATGAATATTTTACTGAGAGAGAGACAAGATCAAGAAGGCTTGGGGACTACTGGTCAAGAGGTATAGCCAGGGTTCCACACAGAGGTAAATCTTTATGGGAGACTTTGCAAATCCCCCCAAATACGTATATCCTCCCTTTGTGAAGACCACCTTCTGCCATCAGGATTTTACTTATTTATTTATTTTGTTAATCCTCACCCGAGGATATTTTTTCATTGATTTTTAGGGAGAGTGGGAGGGGAGGGGAAAAACAGAGAGAGAAACATCAATGTGAGAGAGACACATGTGGTTGCCTCCCGCACACGCCCCAACCAGGGCCAGGATTGAGCCTGCAACTGAGGTATGTGCTCTTGACCGGAATCAAACCTGAGACCTTCAGTCCGAGGGCCGATGCTCTATCCACTGAGCCAAACCAGCGCGGACACTTCAAGACTTTCAAAGTCCAAATATGACCCTGCGGTCTTCCTGTTTGGTAACTTTCTGTGACTCCACGACTGCGGAAATCAAGTGCTTCAGGAGATCCCCTCGTGATTTGTCCAGGGATCGTCTCCAGGCTCACCTCTCCTGAAGCCGCTCACGGACCTCCATGACCTCCTGCCTCGGATCCTTTGCCTTCACTGCTCCACGCACTGAGCACACCAGCCCTTTCTCATCCCTGCCTTCCGCCTGGCAGATGCCTACTCAGGTGGAGCACACTTCTTTAAAGTGGTTCTGCATGGCTCCAGGCTGCTGCCGTCTTTGGCTCTCTGTGGAATAGCACCTCTGGAACTTATGGCCCTTACTTGCTGATCCATCTACTACCTCCTTTCTAACAGATTCTGAGCCCCTGAAGATAGGGCCTGTGTCTCAGCTACTGTTCTTTACCCAGTGTTTCCTGTAGGGGCATTGTGAAGCCTCTACAAACCTGCAGAAACACGTGGATGATCCCCACTGCCTATGGCTGTTACAAAGGTTAACGTGAGGTCATGTTCCTACCATGTTTAATGCTTGGCACAGAGTAACCAGATAATAAATGGTAGTCGTTATTATATTATAATTTCATATTATTAGTTATAAATATAAAATAATGGGTAAAAGACTAAGTGCATGAGTAAATGTAGTCACCCAAGTAAAAAACTCCTCGCTCCTGTTTTTCACTCAGCTTGCAAAATATTATAATGAACTCTCTTCTCTCTCCTGGGAATCACTATTGTTATTTTTCAGTCTTTGGCCACAATTTTCGTTTTCTTCTGCTGTTCTACCTACCTGAAATCAGAATCATCAGAGGAGCTTTCATCATGACTTGAAAGTGGGAAGGAAAAGTCATTCCACTTATGTCTCTCTTCCTCCCCTTTTTCCCTTCTGTGGGAAAACGAAAAAGACATCAACAAAAATCAGCTCAAAAATTCAGTGTGATTTCTTCAAAGCTGTCACCGGATTTCTTCAAGCTTGTCACCAGAACCTTGATGGGTGTTGAAAGAAAAAGTTTACAAATCAATCAGTAACGTTGGCAATAGCAAACAACTGAAGCAGACTGGGGGAACACACTGCAGTGACTCCCTCATTCATTTTTAAAAATATGTTTTTATTGATTTTTTAGAGAAAGGAAGGGAAGGGGGAGAGAGAGAGAGAAATATCAGTAAGAGACACATCAATAGGCTCCCTCCTGCACGCCCCCGAAAGGGGATCGAGCCCGCAACCTGGGCATGTGCCCAGACTGGGAATCAACCGGTGACCTCTCCGTGCATAGGATGATGCTCAACCAACTGAGCCTCACTGGCCAGGGCTCCCTCATTCATTTCTAAGCATTGACTGAGGACCTGTTGGGTGCCAGGCACAGACTAGACCCTGGGAAAACAAGGTCATCTAGGACAAGATTCCCAACCTCGAGAACAAGTCTTTAAATCTAGAAGATGAACAAATAAAACTCTGACTAGAGCAGCCTATGCTCTGTGGAGTGTGATCAGGAAAGCACAGGGGACATACTGGGTAACCTGAGCAGGCAAGTCAAGCAGACTTCCTGAAGGTGATACCTGAGCGGGGTTTTAAGGGGTTAGCTTGGTTAAGAAGTACTTGAAGGATAGTCAAGTTTGAGGGAACAATAATCATATTGGTGAATTCGACTGAGTTGGCTTTTTATACTTCTGAGAATCTAAAATAAATATTGAAAAGACTGCTAATGAGTCACCATTGATCCTATAAGATTCCATGGCTCAAACAGGTGGGTATCAGGCTAAATTGCTATTATCAAAAAATTGTGGCCTTTTTCTGGTTTGAAGAAAAATTTAAATTAGAAGGTTTAAGACTGGAAGGTTTCCTTGGTTAAATTTCTCAACTCACTAAGATTTGATTTCTTCATTTCTGAAGTAAAGAATATAACACCATCTATCTGTGGTAGAGATGGTTAGTTCCAACCCATCATTTACTATCCCCTTTTTCTTTAGCAATGGAGTCAGTTTTTTAAAAAATATATTTTTTTATTGATTTCAGAGAGGAAGGGAGAAATAGAAATATCAACAATAAGAGAGAATCATTGATCGGAAACCTCCTGCCCACCTCCTACTGGGGATCGATCCCGCAACCCCAGGAATGTGCCCCTGACTGGAATCGAACCCAGGACTCTTCAGTCTGCAGGCCTATGGTCTATCTACTGAGTAGGCAAACCAGCTAGGGCTGGAGTAAGTTTTTATTTAAGATGTCAATGAGCTCATTTAAAATAAAATGAAATAAAATAAAATAAAATAAAGTAAAATAAAATAAAAACACCTATATTTTCCAGCCTTCTTTGAAACTAATATCAACATATGACTAATATCTGGCCTTGAAATAAAGTGAATGTAATATGGTACTTCCAGGGAGATTATGAAAAAGGGGGGGAGGTAATTGGGACTGACTACAAAAGGGCGTAAGGATCTTTCTGGAGTGATAAAAAAAAATTCTACAACTAGATTGTAGTAATTGTTGCAAAACTATATAAATTTACTAAGAAAATATTGTACGCTTAAAATGAGCAGATTTTATAGTAAATTATACCTCAACAAAATTATAAAATAGTAATCCTATATAATAAAAGCCTAATATACTAAGTGTCTGGTCGACCAGTTGGCTGTTCAACCAATCAAAGCAAAATATGCTAATTATATGCTAAGGCTGCTCAACTGCTCGTTATGACGTGCACTGACCACCAGGGGGCAGATGCTCCAACCAGTAGGTTAGCTTGCTCCTGGGGTCCAATCGATCGGGACTGAGCTAGATGGACTAGACATGCTTTGGAGCGGTCCCTCCCAGCTGGCCAACCTCCCACGTCCCTCCCCGGCCCCGATTGTGCATTGGTGAGGTCCCTCAACCTGGCCTGCACCCTCTTGCAATTTGGGACCCCTCAGAGGATGTTGGAGAGCCAGTTTTGGCCCAATCCCGTAGGCCAGGCCAAGGGAACAGGTGCATGAATTTGTGCACCAGGCCTCTAGTAATTATACAATTATAAAAGAGCATTCAGAATGTTGTTTTGTTTGTTTTTTGCAAGCTGAATTTTAAAAAATGTTTTATTGATATTTTTAGAGAGAGAGGAAGGGAGAGGGATAGATACATAGAAACATTGATGAGAGAAAAACATCAATTGGCTGCCTCCTGCACTGCCCCCCGATTGGGGATTGAACCCGCAACCCAGGCATGTGCCCTGACCAGGAATCGAACTGATGAACTCTTTTATTTTTTTAAAATATATTTTATTGATTTTTTACAGAGAGGAAGGGAGAGGAATAGAGAGTTAGAAACATCGATGAGAGAGAGAGAAACATCGATCAGCTGCCTCCTGCACACTCTCTACTGGGTATGTGCCCGCAACCAAGGTACATGCCCTTGACTGGAATCGAACCTGGGGCCCTTGAGTCCGCAGGCCAACGCTCTATCCACTGAGCCAAACCAGTTAGGGCCGAACTGATAAACTCTTGGTTCATGGGTTGATGCTCAATCACTGAGCCACACCAGCTGGACTCAAAGTGCTTCTTCTTTTTTTTTTTTAAATAACATTTTTTATTGATTTTAGAGAAAAAGGGAGAAGGAGCGAGAAATAGAAACATCAATGATAAGAAAGAATCATTGATCGGTTGCCTCCTGCATGCCCCACACTGGGCCTGCAATCTGGGCATGTGCCCTGACCGGGAATTGAACTATGACCTCTTGGTTCATAGGTCGATGCTCAACCCCTAAGCCACTCTGGCTGGGCTCAAAATGCTTTTTAAAATAGTATTTTCTTAAAAAGGAAGAAGATGTTGTAGTCATGTAGCATGTTCTAGCAATGAGGTATAAGTGGAAATGCCTGGGACTTCTGGAAATGTTTCTTAAAAGAGAATAGGGGTAAGCCCTGGCTGGGTAGCTCAGTTGGTTAAAATATAAACCCCATACACCAAGATTACAGGTTCCATCCCTGGTCAGGACACATACAAGAATCAACCAGTGAATACATAAATAAGTGAAACAACCAATCGATGTTTCTCTCTCTCTCCCTAAAATTAATAGTAATAAAAAAAGAGAATGCAGTTAAAAAGTAAACTGATAGAGAAAAATATACTATGCTAACACTAATCAAAAGAAAGCAGGAGTAGCTATACTAATTTCAGACAAAGCAGACTTTAAGGCAAGGAAAGTTATCATGAATAAATAAAGTTATTATATAATGATAAAGAGGTCAATTCCCCAAGAAGACATAATTCTTATCGTGCATGCTCCTACCAATAGAACATCAAGCTGCATGAGGCAAATACTGATTGAACTGCAAGGACAAATATATGAATCCATTATATAGTTGGAGACTTTGACACTGTCTATCAGAATATGACAGATGCACCAGGCAGAAAGTCAGTAAGGACATAATTGAACTTAGCAATACCATCAATCAAATAGATATAATTGTTACCTATAGACCACACCACCCACAACAGTAGAATATACGTTCTCCTCAAGTTTACCTGTAACATATACCATGACAGATTACATTCTGGGCCAAAAAATATACCTGAAAAAATTTAAACCCTGGTTGGTTTGGTTCAGTGGTTAAAGCATCGACCCACAGACCGAAGGGTCACAGGTTCGATTCCCGGTCAAGGGCATTGTACCTCAGTTGCAGGTTCCCTAGCCTCAGTGAGGGTGCAGGAGGCAGCCGATCAAGATGTTTCTGCCCTAGTTGGTTTGGCTCAGTGGATAGAGTGTAGGCCTGCAGACTGAAGGGTCCCGGGTTTGATTCCGATCAGGGGCACATCCCAGGGTTGCGGGCTCGATCCCCAGTGGGATTGTGTGTAGGAGGTAGCTGATCAATGAATCTCTCTCATCATTGACATTTCTCTCTCTCTCCCTTCCTCTCTGAAATCAATAAAAATACATTAAAAACAACAAAAAAAGATGATTCTCTCTCTCTCCCCCTCCTCCCTTCCTTCCACTCTCTGAAAATCAATGGAAAAAAATATCCTCAGGTGAGCATTTTAAAAAAAAGAAAGAAATTTAAAAGAACAGAAATCATGCAATGTCTGTTCTCAAACCAAAATGGAATCAAATAGAAATCAATAACAGAGAACTAGAAAACCCCAAAATACTTGGAGATGAAGCAACATGTCCTCCTCTTTCTCCTCCCCCCGCCCGCCAAATACAAGTAAAAGTTTATTTAGACAGCCCTGACCGGTTTTGCTCAGTGGATAGAGCGTCAGCCTGCAGACTGAAGGGTCCCAGGTTCGATTCCGGTCAAGAGCATGTACCTTGGTTGCGGGCATATCCCCAGTGGGGGTTGTGCAGGAGGCAGCTGATCGATGTTTCTCTCTCATCGATGTTTCTAGCTCTCTATCCCTCTCCCTTCCTGTCTGTAAAAAACCAATAAAAATATATATATATTTTAAAAAGTTTATTTAGACAGTCACAGAGCTAGAAATGAGCCCTGGAAGAAGTGAGCCAGCTGGGCTGTGTTGGCTCAGGAAACAAGTTACAGAGGCAAAAGAAGGGTCCTTAGAGCTTAGGAAAAAGAAAGGCAAAGAAAACACGGCGGGGTGGGGGGTGGGGGGAGGAGGAGACTGGGGAAAGCCATGGGCCTGCTCTAGAGAGAGAAAGAGCATGCTTCTAAATCAGCGGTTGCCAACCAGTGGTCTGCGGACCACTGGTGGTCCGTGAGGTCCAAAAGGTTGGCAACTGCTGTTCTAAATAACATACTTCTAAATAGCACGTGGGTCAAAGAAGAGATCTCAACAGAAATTTCAAAATACTTTGAACTAAATTAACATGACAACACAAATAATTAAAATTTTTGGGATGCTGAAAGCAGTGCTTAGAGGAAAATTTATAGCATTATATACATATATTATCAAAGAAGATCTAAAATCAATCTTAAGTTTTGACTAGAAAATAAGAGCAAACTAGAAAAATAAGAGCAAAAAATTAAATCCAAAGTAAGCAAAAGAAAAGAATAAAACAAATTAGAGCACAGTGTATGAAGCTGTCTACTCCTGATATAATTACTGTAGTGCTCTTGCCTAAAGCACGAGTTTCACATTTGCTGTTGAAATAAACCCAAGTGTTCAAAAATTTAAAAACAAACAAATTAGAGCAGAAATAAATAAAATTTAAAACAGTAAATCAATAGAGAAAATCAACAAAACCAAAAGCTGGGTCTTTGAAAAGATCAATACAATTAATAAGCCTCTAGCCTGGCTAACTAAGAAGAAAAAAAAGAAAGGACACAAATTACTAATCTTAGAAATGAAAGAAGAGACATCACTACAGATCCCAGGGACATTCAAAAGATAACAAAGAAGCCCAGCTGGTGTGCCTCAGTGGTTGAGCGTTGACTTATGAACCAGGAGGTCACAGTTTGATTCCCAGTCGGGGCACGTGCCCAGGTTGTGGGCTCAATCCCCAGTGTGTGGAGCGTGCAGAAGGCAGCCGATCAATAATTCTCTCTCATCATTGATGTTTCTATCTCTCTCTCCCTCTCCCTTCCTCACTGAAATCAATAAAAATATATTTTTAAAAAGAAATTCTCTTTTTTTAAGATTTAGAAGCTAAGATTTGGAAACAGCCCAAGTGCCCATCAGTAGATGAGTGGATAAAAAAGCTGTGGTACATTTACATCATGGAATACTATGCAGCAGTAAAAAAGAAGGATCTCGTACCCTTTGAGACAGCATGGAGGGACCTAGAGAGTGTTATGCTAAGCGAACCTGAAAATATCATTGAGCCCTTAGGATAAGATGACCAGATTTTAACATTGGTAAAGCGGGACACCATTGACCAGCGGGAGGGCGGGGGGGTGTCTTTTTAAAAAATATATATATATATTTTATTGATTTTTTTACAGAGATGAAGAGAGAGGGATAGAGAGTTAGAAACATCGATGAGAGAGAAACATTGATTAGCTGCCTCTTGCACACCCCCTACTGGGGATGTGCCCACAACCAAGGTACATGCCCTTGACCGGAATCGAACCTGGGACCCTTGAGTCCGCAGGCCGACGGGTCGGGGGGTTCTTGATTAAAAATGTGGTCTATATTGTAATCGCTTTTGGTTTTTTTAATAAAAGGAAATTCACTTCTTAGATCATCATTGAATTTGCATCCTCTTTTCTTACTCATTATGTTAAAAATCTAAAAAAAATAATTTAAAATTATAAATTATTATATACATATTGCTTAAAAACACAGTAAGTAGGTACATAATTACATGAACATATTTTATAAATTAAATTAATTTGTTATAAAGTAACTATATTTTAAAAATTATTTTAATCCTACATTTCTTTCTAAATTATAACAATACTAACTTGTATTATTTTTCCTCTGAATTTGCCGTAACGTAAGTCGTAAGTGTCACTTTCAAGGCCGGCGGCTAGACTTTTTGCTGCCACTATAAAATATAAATAATATGAGTATAATATTATTTATACTCATAATATATAATAATAATATTATAATAATTCAAGGAAATTTATGTATTTATGAAATAAATAAATTACTTACCTAAATTATCTGAATAGCTGATTTGTAATGAGCTCATTCGTGAGCATCAAAATCACTTGTTTAACTATCTTACTAGCACGCAGTACGATGTGTATCGTCTGAGAGACAGTTACAAAATGTTTTCGTCGTTGCCAATCCCCAAAAATGCCATTGTTCATTAAGTCCAAACAATGGGGGTCGAATTCTAACAACTGATCAACAATGCGAACTTTGATAAGCAGTTCTTGATAATCAGTTCTCAACAATTATTTGTTATTATTAAAGTTAAAATTATAAAATTAACAAAAATAATATAAAACTCATATCCTGGCTAAATAGCCACATGGCCGCCGAAAACCGTATATTCCCTTCCCGTTCTCCCGCCGTTCCCTAGCTTTTCGTGCATTCTTTCAAAAAATTGGGACTTTTTTAAAACGCCGCAGGACACGGGACAAATTGTTAAAAATCGGGACTGTCGCCAGTTTGGCTCAGTGGATAGAGCATCGGCCTGCGGACTCAAGGGTCCCAGGTTCAATTCCGGTCAAGGGCAGGTACCTCGGTTGCGGGCACATCCCCAGTAGGGGGTGTGCAAGAGGCAGCTGATCGATGTTTCTAACTCTCTATTCCTCTCTCTTCCTCTCTGTAAAAAATCAATAAAATATATTTTTTTTAAAAAAGAAATTTGTTTAAAAAAAAAAAATCGTGACTGTCCCGCCAAAAGCGAGATGTCTGGTCACCTTACCTTAGGACCAACGTGCCTGCAGCCAACTTATCTGTGGGCTGCCTGCTTACTCCAGCCACTAGATTTTCCTTCTGCTCAAGCTAGTTTGAGCTGGTTTCCTGGCCCTTGCAACCCAAGAGTTCAGACCCATATATCTCATAAAGTACAAACACTTGACACAGAGGAAGTACAAAATCATTGGTAACTCTTTCTCCTACCATTAATAATTTTAAAATGAGAAATGAGTAACAACACATAAGAGTGAACTTTTATGTATTTTTCCATTATTAAGATTTCTTACATTGCTTTTTCCAACAAACCTTAAAAGAAATGCGGACTCCTTCTCCTGGTCTTCTTTAGGTTTCTTTTCAAGCGTTTCCTCATTTACGACTGAAGGTGGGATGAATGTGCGGTTTGCCCTTTTTTTATCTGCTTCTCTTTGGTCTAAATTCTTTATATCCCTGTGGGAGAAAAGACACACAGGGAAAAGACTAAAGAGCCAATATGAACTTTTCTCTCCTATCTTCCTATGGAAAGAGAGGCAAGTACTTACAAATTCATTCATGACATCTGTCAAGAGAAACTGATGCACAGAGATCTAATCACAGAGCAGCAGCTCAGCCCTTGCTGTGTGACTGAGGTCACTGCAGCCCTGGGAGCAGAGAGCAAAACCGGCAGGCCTTGACTCAAGGACCACGCATTCCAATTAGGAGGAGGTGAGGAATCCACAACCTGAAAGGAAGCTGAAGCGTGAGCTTTGAGGGCAAGCTGAATTCAAGTTGGAGCTCTGCCGCTTGCTCTGTGCCCTTGGGCAAATTAATTCACCGCTCCATGCCGGTGTCTCATCTCCACACGGGAGTAACAGAACCTAAGGCTTTGGAGGGCTGAGTTACCACAGGCCCGTTGCTTAGCACAGTGCCCGGTACACGGAAGTGCTCGATGATGTTGGCTGCTGCTGCTGGTACTACGGGAGGTTTTCAGTGGACTGTCTTTAGATAAGCTTGGGGTACACAATAGGAATGCTGAATTGGGTAATACACCAGCTGACTTTTGAAATGTGGACACTTGCTGATGAAGCAGCAGGTTATGGGTGTTCAAGGTAGACAAAATAGCAGTAAATATACACTGAGTGACCAGATTATTATGATCTTTGAACGCATAATAATCTGCCCACTCAGTGTATATCCTACATAATAAAAGGCTAATATGCAAATTGTCCCCTCGACCAGGAGTTCGACCAGCAGGCAGGCTGGCCAACTGCCTATGTCCCTTCCCTCTGGCCAGGCTGGCCGGACCCTGCCCATGCACGAATTCATGCACCGGGCCTCTAAAATATATATATGCACTGTGGCCAGATTATTATGCATTCAGAGATCATAATCATCTGGCCACTCAGTGTATATCAGAGTGAAGTAAGATGTTGTCCTATACTTCTCTGCTGTGGGGGGATAGATGTAGAAGGACAGATATTTAAAAACTAGCATTGAACTATGCCTAAACCAGCAGTTACTCCAACGATGGGGTCTTTACCCAAGCCAAAGGGAAAAAATGTGTTACACATCATTCTCATTTTTGTGATCTTCTGCCACAACCTTTTCTTAACTTTTCGGGGCCTGCTTCTGCTTGCAATGAAGAGATCAAAACCAGCGGCAAGTTGTCCTTGTCATGATCACGTTTCTAACAGAAAAACTTGGGTGTAATTTCTTGATAATATTTTCTGCGCTGTCATTTCTTGAGATGCTGCAGCCTGCACACGTCTTTGGCTCCTACTTTCCACTGGTCAGAGGATCCTGAGCTTGTGTAACAGAGGCCTACGTGGAGACATTTCAGTGAGCTCTGCACAAAGCCTTCTGAGTTGTGGATGCTTGCCCCCAGACAAGTGTGAGGACAAGAGCTCCGACTCACAAGAAAAGGAATTCTCCAGCAGCACTGCCCCTGCTCCTTCCCCGCATAGCTCCACCTGCGTGTGCAAATGAGGCTCTTCCTCACTCGGAGCAGAGACCCCTGCGGAACAGTTGCTGAACTGCCTTTGCTCCGGCCTCCCCACCGCATCTTCCCTTTGGACCCTGCAGTTTCGCGGTATGGGCTTGTGTATCATCTCTAATAGCCGTCATTCACTGAGCACTTCCTGTGAGCCAGGCACCTTTCACTCCCACAGCACTCCATGAGTACTTCCGTGAATGCCCTGTCATGGAGGTGGTCTCCAAGCGCACAGGGCTAACTGAGGGACCTGGTTCACACAGAGAATGAGAGCTGGAGCCGGAGCTTCAGTCCGTCCAGCGTCAACGCCAGTGCTCCTAACTGATGTGCTCTATTAGAGCAAAAGTGGTAACTGATGTCCGAAAGGGCCCTAGCCCATCTACATGGAATATTCCACATCGACAGTTGTCACCTTTGTTCTTGTTATGTCCATTTAAAAAAAAAAACACCTATTTAAAGTTTTATAACATATGAAATTTATATATAAAAGTAAATAAAGTAGGCAGGCCATGGTCAAAGAACAAGAAGAGGATAGAACACCATTTACCCATTCTCTAACGGCCACACGTATCAACATAAGGCCAATCTTGACTAACGTATCACTCCCTTTGTCCCCACCCCAATACCCACCCCAAGTGGGTTATTTTAAAGCAAATCTTAGACACCATGCCATTTCATTCATAAATACTTCATTATGTATCTCCTTAAGATGTGACTCCTAGAAAATAACATTAACTACAAAACTGTTATAATATCTTCTAAAGAGGAACACACCAACAGGAATTCCTTAATATCATCTAAAACCCAGTCAATGTTCAAGTGAAATGAAGACCTGGTCTCTGTTCTCGTGGAGTTTACATTCTGACCACAAGGAAAGCTGAACGTGCTTAGGATGGCATGGGGCTAGCCCCCCACATCAGAGTTACTCTGGCGCCTACGACAGAGGCTGAACGCTGCCGCCCCGGAGCCCTGCACACCTGAGGAAGTTGTCCTGCAGCTCCGCCAGGTACTCGTCAAAGTAAGTCCATTCACTGCACCGGAACTGGGTCAGATGCAGGAGGTTGTCCCTTCGCTTCTTCATGTTGCACAGGGTCAGGTTGATGACATCAGCGTAGGTCAGGCTGGACTCAGTGACTTTCAAGGTCAAGGAAAACCCCTCCCTGTCGGTCGGTACTGCCTCTCAGCACTATGAGAGGCACGTGCCCAGTGCATGGGGAGGAGGGCCGGTGAGACGCAGAGTGGGGAAACTCTGAGCAGGAAATGGCCTGCTTTGGAAAGAGGCTAGCCTCACCACTCCAGGCCACTCCCTGTCTCTGAATAAAGTTCTTCTCTCTTCCTGCTGATAGAAGGGCAAGGCAACACTTGTTTTACACTGTCATCTAAAATTCTTACTGTGGTCATAGTGGTGAATAGGAAGAAATTCCAACTTGTCTTTCCTTTCAGGACCAAGCCCTCAATCCCTTCTCATGTTTGTATGTCAAAATTTTTTCTTTGCCTCCCTCTGTCCCCTCACCCCTTCTGGATCGGTCAGAATCTCAGCCACACTCGTTACTTGTGGGAGCTCAGACAAGATATGTCATCCCCTATGTCTCCAGTTCCTTATCTAAAAAATAGGGATAATAGCCCGGCCAGTGTGGCTCAGTGGTTGAGCGTTGACCTATGAACCAGGAAGTCACGGTTCTATTCCCAGTCAGGGCACAAGCTTGGGTTGCAGGCTTGATTCCAGTGTGGGGTGTACAAGAGGCAGCCAATCAGTGGTTCTCTCTCATCACTGATGCTTCTATCTCTCTCACTTCCTTTCTGAAATCAATAAAAAATATATTTAAATTAAATTAAATTAAATAGGGATAATAGTACTCACCTTAGATGATGTTAATGATAATGATAACTATTATTTATTCAGTATCAGCTGGATGCCATTTAATTCTGGTCACACCGCTATTGGTTTGGTCTAAGTGTCCTTATTTTAGGAAGGAGATGACACAGGTATGAGCTCAGAGGTAAAGCTGTGCACATGAGATTGGAAGGCCAGTGGCACTCCAATCCAGGCCTGTGTGTGCCCAGCCAGGCTCCTCCCACTACACTACACTGTCTTTACAGAACAGTAGGCGATAGGAGGAAAAGCATTTCATACACAATAAAGCTCCATGACGTGGGACATGTAAGTGGGTTTGAGGGTATGAAGTGCCATAGGGCAGCCTCTTGATGCGGAGCTGTGTGTAGAAAGGTACCATTCAAGCACTCGTTGCCTGCCAGGCACCATGCTAAGCCTTTGCCTCTATTGCGCTTATACTCTGCAAAATGGTCCTACGAGGCAGATCCTGTTATGCCCATTTTATGGATGAAAAAATGAGGCCCAGAGAGAAGCTAGAACTTGTCTGAGAGATCACTCAACTGGGAAGTACTTGAGTTGTCCCCCGAGTCCAGGTCTGTTTGAATCCATGTACTGACCCTCTGGGTAAACTGCTAAGACTCAGCACACCAACACATGGCACACCTGTTTCCTTAAGATCCTAGCTTTCTACCAGATCTTCAGGGTAAATGTCAATGGGGCCAGGAATTTGCTGATGTGTCTGGGGGAGGGCATGTGTGTTAGGAAAAACACACATACTTAGACACCAAAATTCCTGACCAACACATACTCCAGGGTCGTGAGCATCTGGGAGGCATTACTGAGCTGCAATGTTCGCGGACCTACTTAGCCCATTCATCCCGGTACATGGGAAGACACTTGCTACACAAGGCAATTCGACTCGCCCCCGGGTCCCGCACAGCCAGTCCACGAGGCAGATGTGGAACTAAAAGGAGCAAGATTCTGACCCTTAGGCTTATACCAATGGCCACCCTTGACAGGCACCTACTATGTGCCAGGCGCTGTATTAAGGGCTGGATGCTCTCCCCACCCTTGCTTCTGGGAAGAGGAAGCAGGGAAGGATATGGGACGGTCTTGGTTATCTCCGTCCTGGTTATCAGCACATCTCTGCCACTCTGCCGCAGGGTGGCGTAGTTCAGCAGGAAGTAAACCACCAGAGGACTCTTCCCGTAAATGTTGAAGCGGTTTGAAGACATCGCAGGGATTTTGCAGGCAGGGTGGGACTGAGCAAGAAAGGGCGGGAGTAAAGGGTACTGTCAATTTTACAGCACGCATTAAGAAACGTACAGGCACTCATGTCCTTCGGCCTGGTAACTCTGATTTTAGGGTGCTATCCTAAGGAAGTTACCCCAAAGAAAGAAAAACGGCTTAGGCACCAAGATGTTGACTGGGGAGATTCTTACTATGACAAAAGGTTAGAATAATGTTCAAGAAGCTACTAATATCCCTAACCAAAGAAATAGTTAATCAGTGCTTGTTGAACAGCATGCCACTATTAAAGTGTCTATGAAGCCCTAGCTGGTTGCTCAGTGGTTAGAGCGCTGGCTCAAGGACTGAAGGGTCTCGGGTTCGATTCTGGTCAAGGGCATGTACCTAGGCTGCAGGCTCGATCCCTGGCCCTGGTTGGAGTGAGTGCGGGTGGCAACCAATCTCTTTCTGTCTTGCCCTGTCCCTTCCACTCTCTCTCAAAATCAATGGGAAAAATATTCTCGGTTGAGAATTAACAAAATAAAAAAATAAAAAATAAAATATTCATGAAGAGTTGGTATTAAAATATTGCTTCAGATACAAAATTGAGTAGATAACATTATATATTTTATATGAAAGAACTATAATTATATTAAATAACCCATGGACACAGACAATAGGATGGTGAAGGCTTAGGGTGGGGAGGGGGGCGGGCTAGAACAGGTCAATGGGGGGCGGGAAGGGGACACATAATAAAGATTATATCCCCTTCAACAATAAAGATTTAGTTAAAAAAATAAAAATGAAACCATGACAACAATGCTGGGCTTCATTTTTCCCAATTTTATAGAAGCAGGTCGGAAAAGTTAAACAACTTCCTCAAGTAACACGGCTGATGACATGCAGCACCAGGATTTGAACCCATGCTGCCTGTCTCTGCACCAGGCCCCTCTACTTCTCAAAAACTTCCTGCTAAACGTGGACAGGACACAGGCAGTGGTAATAATATGGAGAAGTGAAGAAGGCTCAAGAAGCCTCCTGCAATACTTGCTGTCCTGGGCCCAAACCCTGCGGTATGACGCCTTTGCTCACTGGTGTCTTGGGAAAGCCCCAAACCTCTTGTCCTGCGCAGGGTCCTCAGGGCCCCTCTGCACTCACAAGACTGCAGGTGCCACTGATAGAAACTACCAGGCACTGCGGTTTGTGGGGCGCACTGGGGGAGGGCAGGAGAAGAGGAGCGAACACGCGACCCCGGGAGTCCTGTGTTCCGTGGACTGTGCCGGTGGCAAGGCCCGGTGGTTAGGAGCTCAGGCTCAGAGCCACAGACCGGCATGCAAGCCTTGGCTTTCTCTCTATTTGCTTTGTGAACTTGGACACATGAGTACTTGTTCCGAGCATCACTTTCCTCACTAATAAACTCAAGAAAAGCAGGAGGCGTGATCTCAGAGGACAGACAGTTACACAACAAGCACTGCATGCCCAGGTTAGTGCAGCGCCTGCCGCGTAGCGTTTATTACATGGTAATGATCACACCACCTCGGGTCCGTCTCCCAACACCATGACCTCAGAATTACTGCCTCCATTTCATAGAGCAGGAAACTGAGACTCCCTGCTCTCTTCCCCGTACACCCAGGCTCCTGAATGTCAAGCATTTAAATGCCCGGAGAAATCCAGACAGAACATTTACTTACCTTGTGCTCACCCCAGCCAGGAATACCCTCAGGCGATTTCCTGATCTGACGGCATCACCTGAGGCATCACCTGAGTCTACAATCGGAAGCACCCAAATTCTTACCCTGACATCTCAGTGCTCGCCTTTGTAGCTGTACCCCGGCCCCTTTAAATCACCTCCGCTATTAACTTCCAATTCTGTGCTCACCTTCTTAGGAAGCATACTCTCATATATTCTTGCTTCTGATATTTTCCTGATTTGTGTAGCTTTCCTCAAGACCTGAGTCTGACAATGATCTGTCAAAGTAATATTAGCAAAAATAATAGTAGTAATAATAGTAATAATAATAATAGTAATAATAATAATAATAATTAGGAGTTGGTCAACCATGGTAGATCTCTGTTTCCTATTAGTGTGAAAATGCCTGGGAGGATTCGAATCATTGGGAGATACTACAGGAAGTAGGTTAGGGAAATTCATACAATTTCACTTGCATTTTATACAGATATACACCAATGGCCATAGATTTGTCCATTTATTAAGCTATCCACTGATCCAACAAACATTTACTGAGCATCTATGTGCTAGAAGTAGATGATCTTCAAGAAAATCATATTTTTGTGAGAAAAAAAAAAAGGCATGCAAGTAATAAGTGTAACACTAACTCAGGTGCCATGATAGAATTCCCTACAAAAGTGGAACTTAATCAGTGCTTGTTGCACTGAAAAGACAGTTCTGTCCTCTCACAAGAGATTACTTGGTGCCAGGGCCCAGGCTGGAGCCTGGTGCACACTAGGGTGACAAATTATGTTGAAACAACCTTAAGAAAGGAGGGTTTTGGAGATGATAACTGAGTCGAAAGCTTACACCTCCCTTGTAGCTCGTCACTGTACCTTTCGTGGTATCCTGTGATTGTGTGGTGTCCTCTGAATTCCTCTTGCTGTTTAGATGTCCGCTACTAGACTGCAGGGGAGAGGGGAAAACAAATTTAGTAAAACTGGTAGTGAGAATAATACCAAAAGGTACATGCAATTTTGGCCACTAGTTTGGCCCTGTAATTAGTGGATGCCCTGCTATTTCCTGGACATTTCTGATTCTTCTCGTAGAGGGAGAGCTTTCAGGCACAGCTTGACAACACAGCCCTTCATCCCGGGACCTGGGGGAGTGAAGAGGCCAATGTAGACAATGCAGGGGCTGGGGACTCAGGCGCTGGGGTTCCAGTCCCGGACCTGCTGTGCGACAGCTGGCGATCCTGGGCAAGTCACCGAATTCTCGATGCCTTGGTTTCCTCGTGGGGTCTTATGAGATTAAGGCAGCGACAGCGTGCAAAGTGCAGGAGTGGCTGCTCGTGGGCAGAGCTCTGTGGAAACAGCTGCTGTTGTCCATGCAATCACCGCACCTTCAGTAAACGTTTCATTGAGCCACTACTACTGTGTCTGGCACTGGGAACACCTGAAACCTGGTCCCTGCGGAGGAGCTCCCAGGCTGGCAGGGAGAGAATGGTAAGTAGACAGTTATGCTGAGGGGTGAAAAGTATCACATATTTATTAGAGAAGATTAGGGTTGGATGTGAGTGGTAGGAATTTCTTTTCCATGTAACAGCCTGAAGGCAGACAATGCAGGGCTTGTATGTATTTCTGCTGGGGTAAGCCCTTCAGGCCTCCAACTTCTTCCAGCACACGTTCCAACTTCCCTAAGACAGAAACCCTGTTCTTAGGGTACCAAATGGCAGCCAGAGCTCCAGTCATTCCATCCACATTCCCGGAAGCAGAACGGAGCAAAGAGGCAAAGGATTCACATGAGCGCTTTCCTTAAGGCTCCCAGGAACGGCCCCAGGCACACACGCCTACGTCTCATTAACTGGGTCTGTCGAATGGCTACCCACGTAGGGGAGGCTAGGAAGTAATCTTGTATTGGCCATGTACATGCCCAGATGAAAATCCGAGTTTCTCTACTACAGAGGAAGGGAACAACAGACACTGCGCACAACTAATAGCAGGCCTGACGCAGTGCGAGCAGCGTGTCAGACGAAGGCAGAGTGGGGAATGCTGGATTTTGACGGGGGAGCTCACTCGGCTGGGAGAGCTGGAGGGTTTCCAAGGAGAGAAGACACTTAGGTTCTGTCTTTAAGGATGAGTAGGAGTTTAGTGATGCTAAACAGATGGCCCACCAAGTGGCAGACGAGCAGCCACCAGTCTCAACAACCGCCACTTTGCTTTTATAAAAATACTAGAGGCCCAGTGCACAGATTCGGGCACCGGTGGGGTGCCACGCACTCCTGCTCATCCTTGCCCCGCTGTGCCTGCCGCCTCTTGTGCCTCTGCAGCTGTGCTCGCCAGCCGTGAGTCCGGCATCAGTCAGCTGAGTGGTGCTCCTGCTGTGCGAGCGCACTGACCACCAGAGGGCAGCTCCTGCATTGAGCATCTGCCCCCTGGTTGTCAGTGCACATCATAGCGACTGGTCAACTGGTTGTTCGGTCATTTGATCGCTTAGGCTTTTATATATATGGTATTTGATTAGAGAGAAGAGAGCTGAAAGGACTTCCCATACACCATGCAGCTGGCTGTGCGACAGCTACTGATGTTTACAGTGCTGAAGTGGTGACTGGGATTTGTTGGAGAGAGAACACTCCCAGGCTCAATGAAGCATCATGTTCATTCTTAACAGGCCTCAGTGAGCCTGACAGGAGAGCAGAGGAAAAAGCAGAGACTGGCTTGGTTTGAGTTATTAGACTCTCCTGTTCGTTGGCGAGGCAGCAGAATGACGCAGGAGCTCAGACTGACAGCGTCCTGACGTCAGCTGAAGTCAGCTGTGTGGCCCAGGGGAAGTGATTCAGCTCTGGGAGTCTATGTCTTCCTTTGCCGAATAAAGATAATCATTACCGCCCGGCTGGCATGGCTCAGTGGTTAAGCGTCAAACTATGAACCAGGAGGTCACAATTCCATTCCCGGTCAGAGCACATGCCCAGGCTGCGGGCTCGTATTGGGGCGTGCAGGAGGCAGCCAATCAGTGATTCTCTCTCATCACTGATGTTTCTCTCTCTCTCTCCTCCCTTGCTTTCTGAAATCAATAAAAAATATATATATTTTAAAAAGATAATCATTACCGACCTTGCAGAAATGTTGTAAGGACTAGAGAGGATATTTGCAAAGAAAATCTGCACACGGTGGACTGTCCAATTACTTTTCTATCGATTCTCACGTTGTGACCAGCAACTACGCCGAGTGTATGAGGCTAGGTGACATCGTTGGGATGGGAGTAACATAAGACTGCTCTGCGCCCTAGCTGGTTTGGATCAATGGATAGAGCATTGGCCCTCGGACTGAAGGGTCCCAGGTTCGATTCTGGCCAAGGGCACATGCCCAGGTTGCGGGTTTGATTCCCAATAGGGGGTGTGCAGAAGGCAGCCAATCAATGATTCTCTCTCTCCCTTTCCCTTTATCTCTGAAATCAATAAAAAAAATATATTAAGACCGCTCTGGGGCCCCCTCCCCACCACAGCACAGAGATGGAACCATTCTACCCCACGTGGTCACCCTGCTACTCAGACTGTGCACACTGAGAGCTCAGGAAAGCAGGAGACAACACGAGAGTCAATCCGGGGATGCCCAGAAATATCTAAAAGGGGCCTGGGCTTTGAGATCGGGTATTAGCAGGTCTGGGCACAGCTGGAGGAATCTGGGTCAACACTGTCACTGACCCGCACTGTGCCCAGGCCCCGCACTGTGCCCAAGCTCTGGAACTTGGGAAAATCCAGGGCCCCTCCCCAAGAAGGTGGGGTGAGGAATGCAGAGATGTGGGGCTGATTGGAAGTCATTGGAGCTTATGGGGCTCCAAGGGGTCTGGGTTTGTGCCCCCCTGCAACTCACCGGAGAATGGGAGACTTTCCTGCTATGGACAGACTTGTAAGAAGAGTGCATCTTAGGACTGAGGAAAGACGTCTCTTTTCCTAGGGAAGAGAAAAAGTTGTTCCTCAGTTCCTTCATGTCTTGGGTGACACTGCAGACCAGGAGCTTTGGTCTGCAGACAGCCCCCTCCCTGGAGGCAATAGCAACAGCAAGAGAACCAGCCTCAGGCAGAGCAGAACCACTTACTGTGTGACCTTGGGCAAGTTACCTAACCTCTCTGATCCCATTAAAGGTATGAGTACTAACTCACTCACAAGCCATGAGCCAACAACAGGAAATAATGTGTGCAGAGTACACAGGACAAGCACTCAATGCACAGAAGAAAAAAAGACTTCAAAGAAAGAACCAAAACCTCAGAACCCAGCAAAATTGAAATGAATAAATGTCGGGCTAAATGCTTTAAAAAGTAACAACCTATAAGATTTAAATTTAGTATTAACTGAAATGTCATTAAATCTGAAGACAATTTACAGGCTAGATTTTCTTTTCACCTTGGAATTCCTGTGTGCCCATGATCACTGCTGGGAGAGCAACCCTACCATGTGGGCCAATCCATGTAAACATGTAGAAGAGGAACACACAGCAGGGCCTGGCTCTGAGTATTCTGATTTCCAGCCGCTCCCCGCAGCCACGCTCAGAGTCCCCGAGGCGGTCCGGTGTGTCTTCCCTGTGCCCTGCACCGGGCTTCTCAAACTAGCACATGCTATCGGTCCCGGCAGACCCGGTAAACGGCAGAGTCGGATTCAGTCCAGCTGGAGCGATGCTGACGCTGTAAGCCCTTGGACCACACTTCGCAGTCCTGAGTTTGAATCCTGCCTCAGCCACCACGGCTGCGTATCCCTCGCGGTCCTCCCTCTGCTGCCATAGGAATGCCCCTGTTCCCCGCAGGCCTCTGGGTCTTCCCACCTGCTGTTCCCTCTGTCTGGAACCGTAGCCCCCCCTCTTGCCAGCCTAAAACACACATCCTTTAAACCTCAGCCTAACTGCCACTCACTGACCCTCTCGGGGCTGGACGGGGTACCCCTCCCCATGCCGCTCAGCACCCGTATTCCCCGTCACAGTGCCCCGTTCACTGCGGTGTCATCGTGTTGCCTGTATTTCCCATCAGACTGCCCGGCGGGGGCTGTGCCGGCCTCCCCGGGGAATCCTCGTGTCTATTTGGCATGTGCCCGGCACACGGTGCTGTGTGTATCTGCTGACCGCGGTAAGAAAGCTGGCCTTGGGGAAGTTGCTTCTCTGAACTCTAGTTTCCTCCTCTGAGGATTTAGTGTGTCCTTCAGCTGGTGGTTGTGAAGATTCAATAAAAAGGATGAAGAGCTGAGCATGGTGCCTGGCACACAGTAGACAATAACTGGCATCTATTATTATAATATAAAATACTGCCCCACACCCCCCAACAATTACGCTGCGCTGACTCTAACTATGGCTCATAAATGAACATTGCAGTCATTTTGGTGGCTAGTTTGGGGGTACACGAGAGAGAACCTGGCCTGAGGATTTCAATACGAAGGCCTTTCCCTGCCCCAACTAGATGGTGGCTGGGCGTGACCCAGGCAAAGGGGACAGAAGTCCATAAGTGGGACCTCACCCTTTCTCCGTCGTCTTCTCCTCGACATTAATCCTTCCCTCCAGAATCTCTCTGGATCCAGGTTTGAGTAGTCCCAACTGTCATAGCTCAGTGGGCTCGGATAGATACCTAAGGGGAAGTCAAAAGTGATCACAAAAACTGCAAAAGAGAACGAGAGGCAGAAAACAGAAGACAGAGCCTCTGAGATGCCCCCGCTGGTCCTGGGGCGGCCGGGCTTCCAGCAAGCATCATCCCCATCCCACCGCCGTGGTCTTGGGAGTCACTTCCTCTCTCAGAGGCTTTGGTTCCTTCACCAGGGAGATGCGGATGGTGATGCCCACCCTGCCCTCCTGAGAGCGCGGCTGTGAGGACCAGATCACACCCAGACAAGTGAACCTGGGGCGTGCTCTACAGGAGTGAAGGCTGTGCAGACGTGAAGTCTATCGCCTCTGCTTTTACTGGACTCTGAGCTCGCCTAGGACAGGTCTGATTTATCTTCTCGCTCCTGTTCTAGGGCTTAATATTGGACCTAGAACATAAGAAATAGGTATTTGGTAAATTTTGTTCAACTTATTGTCACACTTAGCTAAGTGCCAGGAAGGGGTTCACCCTCGTATTTGATGGCGATGTTGATGGGACTAGTGCTCTCCTTTTAAGGAGACCATGTGTCTCAGAGTCTTGGCTTCTTGGAACTCCCCTGTCTCCCTCAGTTCTTCGGTTTGGGAAAGAAAAGACCAAGGATTAATTGAGAAATTTGAGTCTCGATGCACAGGTGTTGTCTCTGCTGGACAAAGTAAGTAGACAGGGGGTTTGTTACTGGGGATGGATCAGGAAAAGGAGACACGCCTTGGACAAAAAGGGGAACAGGAAGGAGGGACAGAAAGAGTGAGGGAACAGGAGGCAGAGTGCAGAGGGTCCAGGACCGAGCTGTGCTGTGGTGCTGAACCTGATGCCTGGATCTGAGTGCGGCTCCCCCATGTGTTTGCTGTTGAATTTCTTCGGTCCTGCAAATGCCGAGAGGATTAACTGGGCGTGCAGACTATTGTCCTTACAAAGGTCCGCTTGCGAGACTGGCCCTTAGCTGGCATCTGGGACCGTGGCTGGTGAACATTTCCTTCCACTGATATAAAACTTCCCCTAACTACCGAGAATAAATGGATAAATTCATAGAAACGTACAACCTCCCAAGACTAAATCATGGAAGATATAGTACAACCATTATGGAAAACAGACAAATGAATACGGACATTGAGTCAGTAATCAAACCCCCTGTCCCCCAACAAGAAAAGCCCAAGACCAGATGGCTTCACAGATAAATTCTAATAAAATTTAAAGAAGAATTGACTCCAATCCTTCTCAAGTTCTTCCAAAAAATTGGAGAGGAGGGAATACTCCCAAACTCATTATAGAAGATTAGCATTATCCTGATACCAAAGCCAGATAAGGATACCATAAGAAAAGAAAATTACAAGCCAATATCTCTGATGAATATAGATGAAAAAGTTCTCAACAAAATACTAGCAAACAGAATTCAACAGCACGTTAAAAGGATCATACACCACGATGAAGTGGGATTTATCCTTGGGATGCAAGGATAGTATCACACACACAAATCAATAAATGTGATACATTATATTAATAGAATGAAAGACTAAAACCACATGCTCATCTCAATAAGTTCAGAAAAATCCTCTGGCGTATCAACATCCTTTCATGATAAAAACCTTTTTAAAAAGTGGGTATAGGAGGAACATATCTTAACATAATAAAGGCTATCTATGACAAGCCCATAGCTACATCATACTCAACAGTGAAAGGTTGAAATATTTTCTTCGAAGATCAGGAACAAAACTAAGGTACCCACTCTCACTACTCCTATTCAACACAGTACCAGAATCCTAGCCAGAGCAATTAGGCAAGAATAAGAAATAAAAGATATCCAAATAGGAAAGGAAGAAGTAAAATTGTCTCTTTTTGCTGATTACTTGGTATTATATACAGAAAATCCTAAAGATTCTACAAAAAAAAATCTGTTAGAACTAATAAATGAATTCAGTAAAGTTGCAGGATACAAAATCAACACACAAAAATCAATTGTGTTTTTATACACTAACAAAAAGCTATCTAAAAAAGAAATAAAGAAGAAACCCCATTTACAATAATATTTATTTTTACTTTTATTTTTATTTTTAAGTATATTTTATTGATTTTTTTACAGAGAGGAAGAGAGAGGGATAGAGAGTTAGAAACATCGATGAGAGAGAAACATCGATCAGCTGCCTCCTGCACACCCCCCACTAGGGATGTGCCCGCAACCAAGGTACATGCCCTTGACCGGAATCGAACCCGGGACCCTTGCGTCCACAGGCCGACGCTCTATCCACTGAGCCACACCGGTCAGGGCTACAATAATATTAAAAACAATAAAATATTTAGGAATAAAGTTAGCCAAGGAATTAAAATATCTACACATTGAACACTCTAAGACATTGAAGATACAAATAAATAGAAAAATATCACATGTTCATGGACCAGGAGAATTAACATTATTAAAATGTCCATATACCCAAATCCACCTATAGATTCAATGTAATCTCTATAAAAATTCCAAAGACATTTTTCACAGAAATAGAAAGAAACGATCCTAAAATTTGTATGGATTCACAAAAGACCTTGAACAGCTAAAACAATTTTGAAAAAGAACAAAGTTGGAGGTATCACACTTCCTGATTTTAAACTATATTACAAAGTTAAAGAAATCAAAACAGTACGGTACTGGCAAAAAAAATACACAGACACATAGATCATTGAAACAGAATTGAAAACCCAGAAATAAACCCACACATATAGAGTTAGCTAATATTGGAAAAGGGAATCAAGAATAACCAATGGAGAAAGGATAGTCTCTTCCATAAATGGTGCTAGGAAAATTGGATATTCATGTGCAAAAAAATGAAACTGAAACCCCTATCTTACACCACTTACAAAAGTCAATTCAAAATGGATTAAGGACTTAAGTGTAAGAACTGAGACCATAAAACTCCTGGAATACAACCTAGAGGGAAAGCTCTTTGACATTAATTTTGTCAATGATTTTTTTTTACATTACACCAAAAGCACAAGCAACAAAAGCAAAAATAAACAAGTGGGACTATAACCAACTAAAAAGCCTCTACACAACAAAAGAAACAACAAAATGAAAAGGGAACCGACTGAATGGGAGAAAATATTTGTAAATCATATATCTGATGTGGGGCTAATATTCAAAGTATAAAAGAGCTCATACAACTCAGTAACAAAACAAATAATCCAGTTAGGAAATGGGCAGAGGACCTGAATTGACATTTTCCCAAAGATACTTAAAATGGCCAATAAGTACATGAAGAAGTGCTCAACATCAATAATCATCAAGGAAACACAAATCACCTAGTATGCATATATGCATAAGCCTTGGACACAGACAATAGGGTGGTGAAGGCCTGGGATGGGGGGGGGGGGTAAGGGTCGGCTGGAGGGGGTCAATTGGGGGGCGGGGGAAGGAGAC
Source organism: Eptesicus fuscus (assembly GCF_027574615.1). Taxonomy (NCBI): domain Eukaryota; kingdom Metazoa; phylum Chordata; class Mammalia; order Chiroptera; family Vespertilionidae; genus Eptesicus; species Eptesicus fuscus. The sequence continues at coordinate 101,748,294 of NC_072479.1, forward strand.
ATATGTAATACTTTCAACAATAAAGTTTTTTTTAAAAAAAGGAAATACAAATGAAAACCACAATGAGATGTCACCTTACAGCCACTAAAGTAGCTATTATAAAAAAGACAAGAAATAACAAATGCCGGCAAAGATGTGGGGAAAAGGGAACTCCTGTGAACTGTTGGTACGAATGTAAATTGGCACAACCATTATGGAAAACAGTATGGACGCTCCTCAAAAATTAAGAACAGAATTACCACACAATCCCAGCATCTCACTTGTGGATACATACCCACAGGAAGTGAAATCACTGTCTTGAAGCGATATCTGCACTCCCATGCTCAGTGCAGCACTATTTACATAGCCAACACATGGAGCCTCAGTGTCCATCCGCAGATGAATGTGTAAGAAAACGTGGCATATACACACAATGGAGTATTATTCCGCCACGAAAAGGAGAGCCTGCCATTTGTGACAACATGGACAGACCTTGAGGACATTATGCTAAGCGAACTAAGTCAGACAGAGAAAGACAAATACTGTATGATTTCACTTAATGTTTAGCATCTTAAAATGCTGAACTCAGAAGCAGAGAGTAGGATGGAGGTTGCCAGGAGCTGGTGGGTGGGGGAAATGGGGAGGTGTTGGTTAAAGGGTATAAACTTCCAGCCCTAACCGGTTTGGCTCAGTGGATAGAGCGTCAGCCTGCAGATGGAAGGGTCCCAGGTTCGATTCCGGTCAAGGGCATGTACCTTGGTGGTGGGCACATCCCCAGTAGGAAGTGTGCAGGAGGCAGCTGAATCGATGTTTCTCTCTCATTGATATTTCTAACTCTCTATCCCTCTCTCTCTCCATTTCTCTCTGTAAAAATCAATAAAATATATTCTTTTAAAAAAGGGTATAAACTTCCAGTTATAGGAGGAACAAGTTCTCAGGATTTGATAAACATCATCATGATTATAGTTAACAATACTGTATTGTCTACTTGAAAGTTGCTACGAGAGTAAATCCTCAATGTTCTCATCATAACCAAAAAAAAAAAAGGGAATTATGTGAGGTGCAGGATGTGTTAGTTAACCTTGTTATGGTAAACTTTCAGCAATATATACGTGTATGAAATCATCACATGGTACCTTACACCTACACAGTGCTATATGTCAATTACATCTCAATAAAGCTGGGGGAAACATCTTCCCTAGTGGATAAGAGGGGGTCACTGCGCCTTGACTGCTTGTAAAATGATGTGGCTTATGCTGAACCTCTGCTCTTCTGGCATCTGGGACATGTGGACAGAGGTGGCTGCATGACCAGCTCCCAGAAGTCTTGGGTGCCATTTCTCTAGTGGGATCCTGGGCAGAAACTTCACAGGCAGGCGGCTACATTTTTGTTGCAGAAGGAGAGGGTTCTGGGAGGGAGAGAGCATGAGGAAGCCTGCACAGGCTCTTCCCAACTCTGCCTGTCTTCTCCCCTCCGATCCGACTGTGTCCTCACCACATCGCTGTAATAAATCTCCGCATGAATACACAGTGAGTTCTCTTAGCACGTCTCCTAATGTGGGAGTAAGCTTGGAGACCGCCAACACAGCAGGAAATGTAGCAGGTGCTTACCTAGTACAGAGTACCAAGTACATAGAAGCCTCTCAATAACGGTGGCTTTTAGTGACCTTAAAAATGTCTGCGCTGAGCCCTGGCTGGTGTGGCTCAGTTGGTTGAGTGTCATCCTGTGCACCGAATGGTTGCCAGTTTGATTCCTGGTCAGGGCACATGCCCTGGTGTGGGCTCAGTCAGCAGTAGGGGGTGTTCAGGAGGCAGCCAATCAATGATTCTCATCATTGATGTTTCTCTCTCTCTCCCTCTCCCTTCTTCTCTGAAATCAATTAAAATATGTTATATATAAAAAAAAGCAAACATCACACTGGCACCGTGTGTGCTGCAGACAGGGAGACTACGCAGTTGGGCCGCCTGGCATCACTCCGGGGAGGCTGTGGAAGGGTGGGATGCTTTGGGGGTCCTGAGTTCTGGGGCCATCAGCTCACAGCACAAAGGTAGCTTGTGCACAGCAAATGGGGCTGTGCTCAAACCTGCTACCTGCAGATGCAGCTGGACACAAAAAGGGGACTAGGAATGGCTCAGAACCGTTTTGAGGAAGCAGGAAAATTGGTGCTTAAAATTGCTCTAAGCGTACACTGTTCTTAAATGTCAAGGAGAGAAAAGGACACCTGCCTCAATGAAGGGATGGCAAACAAGAACACACTCAGGTGGAAAAAGTATTGCCAGAGTTGCTTTCCAAGCCACCTCTTACCTGAAATCCACAGGCTTATGGTGTTACAGATATCGGACTTGAATTCGTGTGTGTTGAGCCAGGACTGTGGGAAGCAGCAACTGAAGCTGGTGTACAGGCCTTTACTCAGAAGCGATGGCAACCTCTGGGAGCAAGCAGAGCTTAGGCAACATTCTGGACATTTCTAGACCCAGAAAAGAGCCCCTGACATCAGAAAGGACCTGTGATAAAATTCTCTACCTGATGGCCGGCCGGTGTTGCTCAGTGGTTGAGCATCAACCCATGCACCAGGAGATCACAGTTCGAATCTCGGTCAGAACACATGCCGGGTTGTAGCCTCCATCCCCAGTAGGGGGCACACAGGAGGCAGCCAATCAATGATTATCTCTCATCATTGATGTTTCTATCTCTTTCTTCCTCTCCCTTCCTCTCTCTGAAATTAATAAAAACATATGTTTTAAAAAATTCTCTACCTGACAGCATGCTGCCTTCCTGGTTATGAATGAGCAATTGCCACCTGCACTGCCCCACAGCCCGGTGAACTCCTTCCCCTACCGGGGAGCACGTCTCAAACACGCTATGCTGGCCAGCAACCCTTCCGCTAGCCCCTTCTGCAAGCAGCCAAAGGTGACAAGGTACCCGTGACCTACCATCTTGTTGTCCCCCAGAAATGGTACTAGTAAGTACTACTCACTGGAGTTTTCCTATGCACAGGTGGTACTGTCATTTCTTAACTATGTTTGAGCTCAAATTATACATTTATATTTGGCTTTATTCATTTACCATCTTATATAATAAAAGGCTAATTTGCAAATTGACCGAATGGCGAAACAACCAATCGCTATGATGTACATTGCAGGAGCTGCCCCCTGGTGGTCAGTGCGCTCCCATAGGGGGAGTGCCACTCAGCCAGAAGCTAGGCTCAGGCCCAGCGAGCGCAGCAGTGATGGTGGGAGCCTCTCCCGCCTCTGCGACAGTGCTAAGGACATCTGGAATGGGCCTAAGTCATCAGTTGGACATGCCCTGAAGGCTCCCGGACTGGGAGAGGGTGCAGGCGGGGCTGAGGGACCCCCCGCCCCCGAGTGCACAAATTTTGTGTACCAGACCACTAGTTATAACATAAGCACTTCTCCTAGTTATTATAAACTCTTTGTGGGATTATTTTCCCAATAGTGACTTTTATAATATTACTAGAGGCCTGGTGCATGGATTTGTGCACTGGTGGGGTCCCTTGGCGTGGCCTGCAGGGATCAGGCCAAAACTGGCAGTCCAACGCCGCCTGCCACTCCTGCTTGCCACTCCTGCTCATCCCGGTCCCACTGCACCTGTCCCTGCCACTGCTTGGCAGGCTTGCTGCTGCTCTGCTATGGTCTCAGGTCTGCAGCAGCCAGCCATGAGCCCTGCATCTTGCACCTGTCGGTCAGCTGAGCGGTGCTCCTGCTGTGGGAGCGCACTGACCACCAGGGGGCAGCTCCTGCATTGAGGGTCTGCCCCCTGGTGGTCAGTGTGCGTCACAGCGACCGTCGAGTGGTCGGCAAGTCACTTAGGCTTTTATAGATATAGACTAGAGGCCCGGTGCACGAAATTCGTGCATGGGTGTGTGTGTGTGTGTGTGTCCCTCAGCTCAGCCTGCACCCTCTCCAATCTGGGACCCCTCAAGGGATGTCCAACTGCCCGTTTAGGCCCAATCCTAGTGGAATTGGGCCTAAACGGGCAGTCAGACATCCCTCTCACAATCCAGGACTGCTGGCTCCCAACTGCTCACCTGCCTGCCTTCCTGATTGCCCCTAACCGCTTCTGCCTGCCAGCCTGATTAGTGCCTAACTGCTCCCCTGCCAGCCTGTTTTCCCTTAACTGCCCTCCCCTGAAGGCCTGGTCCCCCCGCCAACTTCCCTCCTCTGCTGACCTGGTCACCCCTAACTGCTCTCCCCTGCAGGCTTGATCACCCCCAACTGCCCTCCCTTGCAGGCCTGGTCCCTCCCAACTGCCCTCTCCTGCTGGCTATCTTGTGGTGGCCATCTTGTGACCACATGGGGGCAGCCATCTTTGTGATGCGAGGGTGTGAGGGTCAATTTGCATATTACCTCTTTATTATATAGGATATATACTCATATATAAAAATAAATATGTATATTCTACTTTTTTCTTTTTCTTTTATTTGTTTACTAGTAGCCCATTTGCAGGAAAATCCTGCAAGTGGCTGTTGCGGCCGCGTGCGCTGCTGCTGCCGCCGCCTTTACAGCCACCGCGCCTGCACCCGCTCGCCACTGCCGCCCACCCCGCTCTGCCCCGTTCCACCCCGCCCCGCCCCGCCCAGGCTTTCCCTCTGGCAGCCACCTTGCTTTCCGCTTTTCCTCCTCCTTCCTTCTAAGTTGTCTTCAGTCTTCACTCCTCCCTCTCTCAGCGTATGCAAATTAGCCATCATCTTTGTTGGGTAATTTGCACACTCGCCCTGATTGGCTGGTGGGTGTGGCTTTGGTAGGTGGGCGTGGCTTGGGCGTAGCAAAGGTGGGGTCAATTTGCATATTACTATTTTATTAGGTAGGATTATATATTCTACCTTTAATTTTAAAATTATATGCTTATTTAAATACTATAGAAATATATAGAATAGAAAAGAAAGTCTCTTATATCCTTATTTCCCAGAATAATTCCCATTGCTGAAAGTTTGGTAAATTTTTTTCTATTCATAGGAACATATGAATATATATATATATATTTATATATATATATATACACCTATATATATATATACTAGAGGCCCGGTGCACGAAATTCGTGCACTGGGGGAGGGTGTCCCTCAGCCCAACCTGCACAGTCTCCAATCTGGGACCCCTCGGGGGATGTCTGACTGCCTCTTTAGGCCCGACTGGGATCGGGCCTAAAGAGGCAGTCAGACATCCCTTTCACAATCCGGGACTGCTGGCTCCCAACTGCTCGCCTGCCTGCCTGATTGCCCCTAACCACTTCTGCCTGCCAGCCTGATCACCCCCTAACCCAGTGATGGGCAACCTTTAGAGCTTAGTGTGTCAAACTTCGCCAAAAAACTGAGCATAACTCGGGTAGCGTGTCACTTTGAGGAAAAAACTAACTCCAAGACTCTAGTCGCAAATGTTTCATCCTCAGGAGCAGCAAATGTTTCATCCTCGACATGCTGCCGCATGTCATCAGAAATGGCTACGTGTGTCAGTGCTGACACGCGTGTCATAGGTTCGCCATCACTGCCCTAACCACTCCCCTGCCAGCCTGATCGACGCCTAACTGCTCCCCTGCCAGCCAGATCATCTCCAACTGTTTTCCCCTGACAGCCCGGTCACCCCCAAATGCCCTCCCCTGCATATTCTCTCTTTATTAGATAGGGTTTTTTCTTTAACATATTGGACTGCTCTAACTGGTTTGGCTCAGTGGATGGAGTGTTGGCCTGCAGACTCAGGGTCCCGGGTTCGATTCTGGTCAAGGGCATGTACCTTGGTTGGGGGCACATACTGCAGGAGGCAGCTGATCGATGTTTCTCTCTCATAGATGTTTCTAGTCTCTATCCTTTTCCCTTCCTCTCTGTAAAAAATCAATAAAATTTATTTTAAAAAAACATATTGGACAGTGTACCTGCTGTGGTCTTGACAAAACAGTAAAAATGTAAACCCAGACTAAAAGAATCATAAAATAAACTCCTTCAACAGGAATTTCATGAGACTTGGAAAGGTGATATCCTGTGGTTGTTTCTTCCTTTTTTTCTTCTCTTTCTTTTTCTTGATGTTTCATCTTTTGTCCTTTCTTACTTTTCTCCTTCTATTCCTTTTCTATCCTCTCTTTCTCTAAACTTTTCCTTTGGAAGAATCATCAGTACTTGACTCGCTCCCTGGGGGGCACGGGTGCCTCCCAGCCAGATACCTAGGGCTGCCTCTGGGAGGGGTTGGCGGGGTGGGGTTGAGGGCGCCTCCCATCCAGACACCCCGGGCTGCCTCTGGGAGGGGATGGCAGTGTGGGGTCCTGGGCGCCTCCTATCCAGACACCCTGTGCTGCCTCTGGGAGGGGATGGCAGTGTGGGATCATGGGCGCCTCCCATCCAGACACCCCGGGTTGCCTCCAGGAGGGGATGGCAGTGTGGGGTCCTGGGCGCCTCCTATCCAGACACTCCGTGCTGCCTCTGGGAGGGGATGGCAGCGTGGGGTCCTGGGCGCCTCCTATCCAGACACCCTGTGCTGCCTCCAGGAGGGGATGGCAGTGTGGAGTCCTGGGCGCCTCCTATCCAGACACTCCGTGCTGCCTCTGGGAGGGGATGGCAGCGTGGGGTCCTGGGCGCCTCCTATCAGGACACCCCAGGCTGCCTATGGGAGGCTTTGGAGGCGTGTGGTCAGGAAGCCTCCCAGCCGGACACCCCGGGCGGTCTCCGGGCGGCGATGGCGGCTTGGGGCGCGGACGCCTCCCATCCATACACCCCGGGCGGCCTCCGGGCAGCGATGGCGGCGTGGGGGCGCGGACGCCTCCCAGCCGGACACCCCGGGCGGCCTCCCGGAGGGGTTGGCGGCGTGGGGGCGCGGACGCCTCCCATCCAGACACCCCGGGCGGCCTCCGGGCGGCGATGGCGGCTTGGGGGCGCGGACGCCTCCCATCCGGACACCCCGGGCGGTCTCCGGGCGGCGATGGCGGCTTGGGGCACGGACGCCTCCCATCCGGACACCCCGGGCGGCCTCCGGGCGGCAATGGCGGCTTGGGGGCGCGGACGCCTCCCAGCCGGACACCCCGGGCGGCCTCCCGGAGGGGTTGGCGGCTTGGGGGTGCGGACGCCTCCCAGCCGGACACCCCGGGCGGTCTCCGGGCGGCGATGGCGGCGTGGGGGCGCGGACGCCTCCCAGCCGGACACCCCGGGCGGCCTCCCGGAGGGGTTGGCGGCGTGGGGGCGCGGACGCCTCCCAGCCGGACACCCCGGGCGGTCTCCGGGCGGCGATGGCGGCTTGGGGGCGCGGACGCCTCCCATCTGGACACCCCGGGCGGTCTCCGGGAGGCGATGGCGGCTTGGGGCACGGACGCCTCCCATCCGGACACCCCGGGCGGTCTCCGGGCGGCGATGGCGGCGTGGGGGCGCGGACGCCTCCCCGCCGGACACCCCGGGCGGCCTCCCGGAGGGGTTGGCGGCGTGGGGGCGCGGACGCCTCCCAGCCGGACACCCCGGGCGGCCTCCCGGAGGGGTTGGCGGCGTGGGGGCGCGGACGCCTCCCAGCCAGACACCCCGGGCGGTCTCCGGGCGGCGATGGCGGCTTGGGGGCGCGGACGCCTGAGGCGATGGCGGCTTGGGGCGCGGACGCCTCCCAGCCGGACACCCCGGGCGGCCTCCCGGAGGGGTTGGCGGCGTGGGGGCGCGGACGCCTCCCATCCAGACACCGCGGGCGGCCTCCGGGCGGCGATGGCGGCTTGGGGGCGCGGACGCCTCCCATCCGGACACCCCGGGCGGTCTCCGGGCGGCGATGGCGGCGTGGGGGCGCGGACGCCTCCCAGCCGGACACCCCGGGCGGTCTCCGGGCGGCGATGGCGGCGTGGGGGCGCGGACGCCTCCCATCCGGACACCCTGGGCGGTCTCCGGGCGGCGATGGCGGCGTGGGGGTGCGGACGCCTCCCCGCCGGACACCCCGGGCGGCCTCCCGGAGGGGTTGGCGGCGTGGGGGCGCGGACGCCTCCCAGCCGGACACCCCGGGCGGCCTCCCGGAGGGGTTGGCGGCTTGGGGGTGCGGACGCCTCCCAGCCAGACACCCCGGGCGGTCTCCGGGCGGCGATGGCGGCTTGGGGGCGCGGACGCCTCCCAGCCAGACACCCCGGGCGGTCTCCGGGCGGCGATGGCGGCTTGGGGCACGGACGCCTCCCATCCGGACACCCCGGGCGGCCTCCGGGCGGCGATGGCGGCGTGGGGGCGCGGACGCCTCCCAGCCGGACACCCCGGGCGGTCTCCGGGAGGCGATGGCGGCTTGGGGCACGGACGCCTCCCAGCCGGACACCCCGGGCGGTCTCCGGGCGGCGATGGCGGCGTGGGGGTGCGGACGCCTCCCAGCCGGACACCCCGGGCGGCCTCCCGGAGGGGTTGGCGGCTTGAGGGCGCGGACGCCTCCCAGCCGGACACCCCAGGCGGCCTCCCGGAGGGGTTGGCGGCGTGGGGGCGCGGACGCCTCCCAGCCGGACACCCCGGGCGGTCTCCGGGCGGCGATGGCGGCGTGGGGGCGTGGACGCCTCCCAGCCGGACACCCCGGGCGGCCTCCCGGAGGGGTTGGCGGCTTGGGGGCGCAGACGCCTCCCAGCCGGACACCCCGGGCGGCCATGGCGGCGTGGGGGCGCGGACGCCTCCCAGCCGGACACCCCGGGCGGTCTCCGGGCGGCGATGGCGGCTTGGGGGCGGACGCCTCCCATCCGTACACCCCGGGCGGTCTCCGGGTGGCGATGGCGGCTTGGGGGCGCGGACGCCTCCCAGCCGGACACCCCGGGCGGTCTCCGGGAGGCGATGGCGGCTTGGGGCACGGACGCCTCCCATCCGGACACCCCGGGCGGTCTCCCGGAGGGGTTGGCGGCTTGGGGGCGCGGACGCCTCCCAGCCGGACACCCCGGGCGGCCTCCCGGAGGGGTTGGCGGCTTGGGGGCGCGGACGCCTCCCAGCCGGACACCCCGAGCTGCTCGGCTCTCAGCGGCAGTCCTCCCTGGAACTGGGGAACTCCGGCGGGATGAGCGTACTGGTCGCCGCCATCTTGTGGCTATGGGGGCCGCCATTTTTGTCGCGGAGGTACAGTTAATTTGCATACTACTCTATTATTAGATAGGATATTAACATAGAGTTGTATAAATTGCCTTGTTTTTCACTTAAAATCTTTCCCAATCAGTACAGGGTGGGGCCAAAGTAGGTTTACAGTTGAATGTGCTGAAACAGTTTATTATTGTATTATTATTTATTAATTATTGTATAATTTTCCACTCAAACAACTGTAAACCTACTTTGGCCCCACCCTGTATATACAGGCCTACCTCATTTTTCTAACTGCTGCATTACAAGTCAGTGTATGAATATATCAGAGCTTACCAACTATTCCCTCATGTGATTTTTTTTTCTAAACAGTGGTTGATACTCACTTTTAAGATAGCCTCTTCAGAGTGGGGTCTGGACCCATGAAACAAAAGCCAAGCATACTGTTGGGATATCCGGTCGAACAGCTTATTCTGGACCTCTCTGTTTTGCTACCAGGAATAAAAATAGAGCAGGAATTATTAGAGTTCCTTGTTGAAACAGCCAAGGGCTGAGATTCTTAAATAAAATTTTCTCTCATTTTAAAAAATTAATTTTCTCAAGATGTTTAACCTATTAACATTTAGGAAATAATACAGTCATTTTACAGGATTTGTGAAACATATACAGCACGGCAGTGTTGAAGAACGCACCTTAACTCTGAGCCAGGAGGTCCTGACTTCCTCCTGCCCTGCCCCTGACCAGCATGTGACATGGAATAGTTACTAAAAGTCAGGGCAGCTGGAAGGCATGGGGGAATGGCTAAAGCACAGGCATGAGAAGAGACGTGGGTGAGGGAGGGGAGGGGTGAGGATGGGCTGCAGAGGCAGTGCATGGAGCCAGAGGGGCGTGTAGCCCATGGGGAAGAGGTCAGGATCAGTGCCACAGGAACAGACCCTGAGCAGGGGAGAGCAGCCGTCAGTTTGCACTTACCTGGTACCTCTCATGGAAGATCCACCAGAAGCTGTCCAGCCAGATGGCTCGTATAGGAGGAGAGGAGAGAAACTTCTCTAAATCTTTATGTGAACAGAAAGACTTGAAAAGAAACAAAATTCACATTATTAATGTTGCTGCTGTTTTTTAATTAACCGGGAGCCACCGCCAGATTCATAATCATCTCCACTCAAAACCTTCCTTCCCTCCTGGGTCCCACACCTTGTTATAATCACAGCGTTTCCCACCAGTCATTTTTGGAGTTAACTTAAAAAAAATAACAAACACCAACTTTAGAGTGAATGTTGACTATTTGCCTTGCCATGTGAACGTTGACATAGGGGTGAGGGGAGAGTAGGGGTGCGGAGAGCAGGGTTGGGGGAGAGCAGGGTAGAGGGAGAGCAGGGTGGAGGGAGGGCAGGGTGGAGGGAGAGCAGGGTGGAGGGAGAGCAGAGGTGGGGAGAGCAGGGGTGGGGGGAGAGCAGGGGTGGAGATAGTGTGCACGGGGCTCTTCTGGGCCTCGGCACGCTCCCTCCCCCCCCCTCCCTGGGAGCCCTGTGCGGGCTGCTCTCCAGGTGTAACTCACCCCACAGTTTACCACGGGAAGACACTGTTCTAACTAATGTCCAAGAAAAAAAGAAACTGAGTTTACTGATACACAGTGTGGCAACTGACAGCAGAGCATGTATACCCTATTTTTAAAGCGTGTATCGTGAGGGTGTGGACTCAGTGTTTTGCTGATGGAACACATGGTCACAACGATCCGGAGACCAGCGCTCTGCAGGCAGAGTCTAGGTTTTGGAGGGAACACGGGCTTGGGGTCTAATCTCCGCTAAGTCACTTCAGACCGTGTGGCCCTCGGTGACTTACTCAAACGCCCTGACTCTGTTTCCCGGGGTGTGGCTGGGACAGCTGCGTCTGCTGCAGGGGTGGCTGCACAGCTGGGGCACAGCCGGCCCGCGGCTGGCGGCACAGAGGGGAGCTGCACCTCCTGCTTACCTTGCCAGTAAAGGGGTTCCTCTCGGACCGGACCACGTTGGCCACCATGTCACAGAAGTCCACCCCATTCGGGAGCTCATTCGGCATAGAGTCGTTAAACTCGGGGTACTGGTAGAGCTCGGCCAGCAGCTTCTTATCTGCTGTTTTCTGAAGCAAAAGAGCAGAATGTGAAAATGGGGTGCATCATTTCGACAGTTTAAGACAACAGGATATCTTCCCCTTTCTATCATCAAGACAATAAAACAACCTTACAGAGCGCTGAGAGAAAGGAGGGTGCGTCCATGATCCCGGCACCTCCCACCAAACACCCACTCACATGATTTCTATTTTCCCTTTCGGGCTTGGAGCACATGTATACAAATGTGTTATGAAACTTCATTTACAATACACACACACACACACACACACACATACACACATACATACACACACACGCACACACATACACACACACACGCACTTTTATGTCCTGCTCTATCCATTTAACTTCAGATTTTTCACATTGCTACACTGTCTTTAAATTTCTTATCTATAATAATATATCCTATTCATAAGATGGGCTATAACTTAATTAACAGTTAATTACTTCCAATTAATGCTACTGCCATTATATATATTTTTTTAAATATATTTTTTATTGATTTCAGAGGGAAAGGTAGAGAGGAAGAGAGAGATAGAAACATCTATGATGAGGAGAATCATTGATTGGCTGCTTCCTGCACGCCCCACACTGAGGATTGAACCTGCAACCTAGGCATGTGCCCTGACCAGGAATCGAATGTGACCTCCTGGTTCATAGGTTGACGCTCAACCACTGAACCATGCCAGGCCGGGCACCATTATATTTTTTTAAATTAGTAATAACTTGGAACATATAGCTTCCCCCTTCTTTGGGTTATTTATTTAGTATGACTTTCTCAAAATGGCAATATTAGGTCAAAGAATATGACTATCCTTATGGTTCTTAATATACATCATTAAATGGATTTTTAGAATAAAAATAAAATATAACTATTAAAAATGTAAAAATACAGAAAAGTAGAAAGAGGAAACTAATTACCATCACTTGGCCCTAGCCAGATAGCTCAGTGGGTAGAGAATTGTCCTGATATGTGAAGGTTGCAGGTTCGATCCCCCGTTAGGGCACATACAAGAAGCAACCAATGAATGCATAAATAAGTGAAACAACAAGTCAATGTTTCTCTCTCTCTCTCTCTCTCTCTAAATCAATCAATAAAAATTTTTTTTTTTTAATTGCCATTGCCCAAAGGCACTGGAAACATTTGGAGGGACTGAATTGCTTTCTAACTGGACTATGGCCTTGACAGTGGCTGAACTCAGTGACTAAATACACTGACGACCTGGGGTCAGACGTCAGCTCCACCATTCAGCAGCTGTGCCACCGTGGGCAGGACATTTCATTCTGCTCGGCCACCGCCATGGGTTATATGACAGTTTCCATGCTGACTCTCAACTGCTGGACTTTATGCTGTGTGGGCATTTCCTAGGCTAAAAGGTGAAGAGAGGACAACAATACTGTATTGTTCCTATTCTCCAGCATTTGAAGGGTTTGAACACCTATGACCTGAGTAGTTTGAAGCGCAAGCTTAGGAGAATCCTAACGGGGGTGGCTGCTGGAGAAGGGGGCGTCCAGCCGTGGGCCCCAGGATCTGAGCAGGAAGTGGGGCTCTGCCATCAGCTCTGTGTGACGGTGGACAGGTCATCTAACGACTGAATCCCAGCTTCCCGGGCGTCTGCAGGGGCTGATGGACCAGCCCTGCTGTGAGACCACCCCTTTGAGCTAACTTGGCACAGAGCTCTGTGTAGGCTGAATCTGGACTCATTGTTCCCAGGAGCAAATATCTACATTCTACAGGTAAGCAGACAAATGCCTCTGGAACGCTCCCCATTCTGCTCTTTCCAGGGTGTTGTGAGAAATTCTAGCATCGTCAAAATACTTTGAGATCCTCTATAAAGGGAGCGATTTTCCTGCACCATCACCATCCAGGTGCCAATAATTCCCCCCCGCCCCCCGGCCCCCCTCCCAGGAATAAAATCGATTTCATGCCTAGCAGAAACCAGTCAGACACACACCCAGGATCCCTTACCCTTTTAATAGAGCTAGATCTGACATTCCTGAATTCTGAGCCACTGCAGATCTCTGGTGATTTTCTTTGACTTCTGTCTGCAGAAGAATGGAAGAAGAGAAATGGGATGTGAGAAACCGCAGGGTCTGTCCACCGCTGGGCTGTAATTACAACTGGGATTTTTTCCTTCAACCTGAACTGCCTGATGACACTCACAGTATTAGTCTTACTAGATCCCACCCGTGCTGTTGATTTATTAAGCCCTCACTCCCCCCAAGCCTGTTCCTCATCTATAAAATATATTCAGTAGCGCCAACCTCACTAGTCGGGCATTCTGAAGATTTAGCAGGGAAATGAAACTGCCTGATGCGGTGTGGCACATAGTAGGTGGTCTCTGAATGGTATTGTCCTTTCCTCCTTTGTTGCCCAATGCCAAGAAGTCAGATTTAAGACTCCTTCAGAAGATTACAAAAATATCCCTATCTGAAACTCTGGATTCCTACTGAATGCATTTCAGATACTACAAAACCAAACCCCACAAAAGCACTATGAGAAAGGATTTTGCCTCTGTCTTCCGAGCTGCGGTAGCTTTTCTCTTTTAAAGCCTTCTTCTCCAACTCAAATCTCTCAAATGCCTTCAAAAACCAAAAAGAAATGGGGCATTAGGGAGCGATGCAAATCTTGGCGCAGGGCGGGGGTCAGGGACTACCTATGGTCGGCAAACTGCGGCTCGCGAGCCACATGCGGCTCTTTGGCCCCTTGAGTATGGCTCTTCCACAAAATACCATGGCCTGGGCGAGTCTATTTTGAAGAAGTGGTGTTCGAAGAAGTTTAAGTTTAAAAAATTTGGTTCTCAAAAGAAATTTCAATCGTTGTCCTGTTGATATTTGGCTCTGGTGACTAATGAGTTTGCCGACCACTGGGTCTAGGCCATTTCGCCATTGGCGTGCAAAAGGCCCGGAACAAAATTTGTGACAGCCTTTGCTGTCTTCCCCCAGGTGTATGGTCTTGGTGGCCACTGGCCTCATCCTCAGTGTCACCACTAATACATCCCCCAACCCTGCCCCTCTCACGATGCTCCTCCTCCCAGCGGCACCTCAGGGCTCCGCCTCTGAGGAGTACAGGGTTTGGAGCGGATCCAATCGTGGTTACAAGGTACTGTTTAATCTCTCAGCAAAAGGGTATGAATAATACCTACCTTCCAGGGTTCTTACAAGGACCAGATATAAAGTATTTACTGCGTCTTAAAACACAAGCACAGAAGCTAGCACCTGGAAGCGGCTCAGTAAACTATTACTATTATTGGTCATCATACCCCTGACCGCTCAGAAAGTTCTCTTGATCTCTGACTCCTCCTCTCCTCCCCCCACGCCCTCCTGAAAAGGAAAGAAACATGAATGTCAGTGACCCGACAAGTTGTACTGACGGTTAGCCCTGAGCCCACCGGGCCCAGGTAACCAGGTTAACAAAGAAGTTCGATTCTGTTCTTGCCCTCAGGGAACTTACAATCGATCCCGAGAGCGAAGTCAACACCTGTGGGACAATTAAACCGGTAAGTTTAGGATTCAACCAAGTGAGATGGATGTGAGCTGGAGCAGCCGCAAAGGCCTGCCTGAAGGAGGCGGGACAGGAGTGGGGAAATGATGCGGCGCCTGTGGCCTTAGCCTGCAGTGGCCTTCCCCTGTCTTTCTCCTGAACTGGCACGTGTGCAGGTGCGTGTACGTGGGGAAAGGCTCACATTGGTAAGGTGTGTGTGTGTGTGAACATGTTGCTCCAGTAGAGTGCACAGGGATAAGGCGTGATGGGTGAGTCGGTGGTTGGGTGTCAATGTAGCAGAACAGCAAGGTCCCTGGTCCTCCCAGGATGCCACTGCAGCCAACACTGGAAGGAGGGACAGACCTGCACACGGAGGGGACAGAAAGGGCAGCTGGACATCGGGAGGAAAGCAACTTTGAGGGGGGAAATGATGAGACTGGCATTTGGCTGAGTTTGCACTGGAGTGACAGCAGGACCTACCAGCGGGGCTGTGCCTGGCTGATGACCAGCATCGCAGGGGATTATTCAGATATTCCGATTCATTAGAGGCTTATTCCTTAGGTCTGTGTTGGGTCCTGAATTGTTTATTGTGACTCCTGGATAGTTTTCTATTTAAATTATACACACACACACACACACGCACGCACGCACACACACACGCACGCACGCACGCACACACACACACACGCGCGCACACACAGCAATTTGCATGGTACAAAGCCAAATAGCACAGTAAAAAGTCTTCCTCCCTCCCCTTGCCCAACACCCTTAGTTCTCTCACCGCCTTTCAGAGTTATTTGGTTCAAATGGGAGCATTCACGCACATGGTCCCACACCTTGCAATTTCCACTTTTAGTTTCTAATAGGCTCCAGGGCAGCCAGGCGATTAGTTAGGTTTAGGTATCACTCCTCCAGGTAGCTGGAACATGAGCCCGAAATGCAGGTGAGAAGCCACAATTTGCAAACGCATTACTCATTCCACAAATATTTCATGGGCACCTACTAAAAGCCGTACGCTGTGCCCATGTTGAGGATGCCATCCCTGCCCTACAAGGGCTCCCAGACGAGTGGGGAGAAGCTGATGATCAGAGCGGAGAGGCGCTGCCGTCGGGAAGGACAGGATGACAGGAGGGTGCCCAGAAGAGCTATCCACACTCTCTTGGGGTGGAGTGGCCGAGAAGGCCTTCCCGGAGGCAGTGACCGGCAGGCAGAGGAAGGAAAGCCTGCCATGGGAGGGAACAGTGCAGCGGTGGGCGAACAAGCTCTCGGGGGGGACTGGAAAAAGAGCCACGCACGGTTCCTGGCCGGAGCCTGGAGGGAGACCCACACTTAGGACCTGAGAGAAGGAGCAGAATAGGATGGGAGGAGGAGGAACTGGGCCTCAAAAGGAGGTGGCCCACTCACGTGTTAGTGCTTATCTATTAAGCCCTTCTTATTCACCAGGCACCGTGCTAGGTGCATCCAATAGGGCAGGACGGAGGCTAGAGAAACCAATGTGGCTACAGGTGCTGACCCAGGAGCAGTGGCCACACAATCCAGGCCTGGTGTGTAAAGGGCGGGGCAAACCTCGGCCCAGAAATATATCCACATAAGAACAGGCAACTGAACCTGGACGAAGGGGTAAAGGCAGTACAATGGAGCATATACAGTCTTTTCAACAAATGGTGCTAAAACAACCGGACATCCGCATGCCAAAAAGTGAACCAAGACACATACCTTACACCCTTCATAAAAATGAACTCAAAACGGATCACAGACTAAATATAGCATGTAAAACTATAGAACTCCTATAAGATAACAGGAGAAAACTTAACTGACCTTGGGTATGGCAATGACTTTTTAGATACAACACCAAAGCAATTGATAGTTGGACTTCATTAAAACGAAAAATGTCTGCTTTGCTAAAGACAATGTCAAGAGAATGAGAACACAAGCCACACAGACTGGGAGAACATAGCTGCAGAAGACATACATGATAAAGACTGTTATCCAACACACACAAAGAACTCTGAAAACCCAACTATAAGAAAACAAACAATTCAATTAAAAAATGGGGCAAAGACCTTAACAGACACCTCCCTAAAGAAAAACACAGATGGCGAGTAAGCATATGAAAAGATGTTTACTATCACATATTAGAGAATTTCAAATTTAAAAAAAAAATGAGATCATTATGTGCCAATTAGAATGGCCAAAATCCAGAACATTGACAGCACCAAATGCTGACGAGGATGTGGAACAAGAATTACCCTTCATTGCTGGGAGAAATGAAAATGGTGCAGCCACTTTGGGAGACAGTTCAGCAGTTTC
This sequence comes from Eptesicus fuscus, assembly GCF_027574615.1. Classification (NCBI taxonomy): domain Eukaryota; kingdom Metazoa; phylum Chordata; class Mammalia; order Chiroptera; family Vespertilionidae; genus Eptesicus; species Eptesicus fuscus. Next base: position 101,765,181 of record NC_072479.1, read on the forward strand.
TTACTCTTAAACATACTCAACATATGGCCCAGGAGTCCTGCTCCTTGGCATTTACCCCCATGAACTGAAAACCATGTCCACAAAAAACCCTCACGTGGATATTTATTGTAACTTTATTCATAATTACCCAAGCTTGGAAGCAACCAATGCGTCCCTCCGTAGGTGAACAGAGAAATAAACTGTGGTGCATTCAGACAGTGGAATATTACTCAGTACTAAAAAGAAATGACCTATCACCCTGGCCAGTTTAGCTCCGTGAATAGAGCGTCAGCCTGCGGACTGAAGGGTCTAGGGTTCGATTCCGGTCAAGGGCACATGCCTGGGTTGTGGGCTTGACCCCCAGTGTGGGGCATGCAGGAGGCAGCTGATCAGTGATTCTGTGCCTGGAGCACAGACAGAGACAGAGGCAGGGGGGCCTGCCCGAGCTGGTGCAGCAGCTCGGGCGGCCCCAGAGCGGACACAGGCAGGGGGGCCAGGGGATGCTGCGAGTCAGGTGGACGCTTGCGCAATTTCAACTGCACGCTGGGCCTCTAGTATATATTTATCTGAGGCCCCTATTGGGCAAACGTGCTCTCAAATAAATGGAGGGCTCTCCAGAGCCCTTTCTTCCTGGAAGCCTGGCCTCAGCCCAACGTCCATAGCTCACCAGGATGTCGTCCAGTGGTTTGGGGGTCAGGTCTACTTCAGCAATCCTTTCGTTCACCTGGTGGATGGAGCCAACAAGACACGCTGGGAGGACAGTCCGCTAAGGAAACTGGGTGGCAGTTACACACAGACAGGATGAGCTAGCCTGGCAAGGACACAGGCTCACTCCCTTTCTGTGCTGTCTCTCCACTTAATTATCTTCATTCCAAACATTCAACATGCCTTCTGTCTTGTGTTAAATTAGCTAATTTATAAATAGTAAGTGGTAATTCTATTCTAAATACCTTGGAAAATATGGAAAGAATAATCCATGATGCTACCACCATAACAACTCATTAGGATTTAGGGAGATCTCCTTCCAGGATTTTTCACATGCCGGCTTTTGCACATAATTATAATCTCAGTGTATGTCTATTTTACTACTCTGACTTCTCTTCCACTCACTAATATGATCGTTTTCCATAAAGCGAAATAAATATTCGTAATATTTTAAACGGCATTATATGAATCCATGTAGAGGATGTACCTTAATACACTTAACTGTTCCTTGGTTATTGGATATTTAAATTATCACTTTTTGCAATTATAAATCATTGCAAATTATACACATAGTCACACAAAGCTCTATCTCCATATTTTGGATTATTCCTTTAAGGGAGATTTTAGGTTACAGATGACTGGATCACAGTGTATCTCAACCTTGCTTATTGCTGTTGAAATCTCTGCTCAGTTCAGTGGCCCATCTTGTCACCCTCGCTCTGTCTGAATTTTTCTGTCTGAGCTACAATTGGCCTAAGACATATCCTCTGTAAAAGCCCCATAATCCTTTCACTCCTCTCGCCACCTTCACATAAAGCAAGGCCCATGCTTTCTCCCATTATCTTCAAGTGTTCTTACCGATCGATCGGAGGGTACTTGGCAAAGGAAGACGCCAAGCAGGGACATGACAACTCCAATGGGTCAGTTAGGCTGCGATGAGTGTGGGATGAAGAAAGAGGGGACGTTAGAAATGGCCCATGGCCGAGACCGGTTTGGCTCAGTGGATAGAGCGTTGGCCTGCGGACTCAAGGGTCCCAGGTTCGATTCCGGTCAAGGGCATGTACCTTGGTTGCGGGCACATCCCCAGTAGGGAGTGTGCAGGAGGCAGCTGATTGATGTTTCTCTCTCATCGATGTTTCTAACTCTCTATTCCTCTCCCTTCCTCTCTGTAAAAAATTCAATAAAATATATTAAAAAAAAAAAAAAAAGAAATGGCCCATGGATCGCTTCTCGGCCTTTTGGCTAAGATCAAGTGTAGTATCTGTTCTTATCAGTTTAATATCTGATATGTCCTCTATCCGAGGACATTATATTAAATGTATTTTTGGAGCAGGGAGATGGAATAGGAGCTTGCTCCGTCCACTCCACGCATCGACCCGGTATTGCAGTATCTCCGGGAATGGTGCACAAAAAAAAAAAAGAAAGAAATGGCCCATGGAAGCCAGACCCTGAAGCAGGTCCTGGTGGCTCACCGGGGCTCATCTTGAGGAGGCTGAGAGGCGTGCAGAGAAGGGGACGCAGACGGGTGAGTGCAGTTGGGCCGGCAGCAGCTTGACTTGAAGGTGAATGAGCTCCGTGTGAGATGAAAAGACCTGCAGTTATTTATAACCTGAGAGGGTCATTTGCTGGATGAACTCTAAGTCCTTCAGAGACGGGATCCTATGGGTCCCTGGGATATAGTTCAGGGTGAAGTGAGATGAGGATCGACGAAGGCAGGACCAGAGAAGTAGAGCCTGCATAGTGCCAGAAGAGGCCACCTCTGAGCCCAGGCAAAAGGGCTGGCAGGTGAGCAAAATAATTTTTTAAATAGGGTCTTAAAGTAATTTTTTAAATAGGGTCTTAAAATAATTTTTTAAATAGGGTCTTAAGTTTACTTATCTGAGGCTAGAGGGCTGGACAATGACTTTTTAGTTGCTATCTATAATTGTCATTTTTTTGGAAGATAAAAGGGAAAGGAGGAGGCAATGGGAAAAAAAAAAAAAAAGAGCTTTTTTCTCTTCTTCCTGATTCTTTCAACAAATATTTCCAGTACTTTTTCCTTTTAAGCTCTTTCTGATTATCTCAGTAAAACAAATTCAAGTCAAATAATCCTTAACAGTCTCAAATTCTTTTAGAGGATAGGTAGAACATAAGGAATGAAAAAAGTAATGAATTTATAAGGAACGAGCTAACACGTAGTGCATGTTATAAACTCGGCACAGGTGGCACCCCGGGGCAGGTGTACTAGTATTTGGTCTCGACTGTAAACAGCATCACAGAAGGATACAGGGCACGTGGTCTGCCAGATCCCTCCTCGCGGCACTCTGCCTCGCACCCTGTGCCAGGCCCTCCTCCACGGGCACCATTGGCAAGGCGGTGACATTGACGACATCCATATTCTTGAAATAAGCCATTGTCCAGTTTCTTGCAAACTGACAAATAGTGAGTTTCCACTGCTAACAGCCTCTCATTTCTCACTCTGATCTTGTCCGCTGTTCAAGCAGCCCCCTGGAATCACAAACGGCATAGAACTGTCTTAGAAAACACAAGCGTGCTCATCGGGCAGGCGGGGATAAAGGCTTTTGTCTGAGAAGCCCATTGTCAAGTGAGGATTTCAAGGCATGTACACGTATTCTTTCTATCTGCTGATGCCCACCCCCCAGCCCCAATGAAAACTGTTGTTGACCCTTGAACAATATGGGGATGAGGTAAGGGTACCCTCATGCAGTCGAAAATCAACACATATCTTTAGACTCCTGAAGATGACTATTGATAGCCTACTGTTGACTGGAAGCCTTACCACGAGCATAAACAGTCAGTTAACACATACTTTGTACGTTATATTTTTACTAGAGGCCCAGTGCATGATTGAATCATGCATGTGTAGGGTCCCCTACATGCTTTTGATTTCGATCACGGGGGAGCTGGGTGCCTGTCTGCTGGTGCACCAGGCCTTTCAGAAGCCTCCGCCCCTCCAGAGGCTTCTGAAAGGCCTGGTGCCTGAGCGGACAGGCACCCAGCTCCCTCACTTTTGATGGTCCGCGGTGGGACGTGAGCTCGCTGCCCCAGAGGCCCCTTCTGTGCCGCAGCACAGCCATGGCGCAGACGCTGAGCTCGAGCTGCCGCTGGCGACGCAAGCTCAGCGTCCCGCTGGCCCAATCAGCCACCCCAGCCACCCCGAGTCCCGCCCCCCTGTGCCTCCTGGCCAATCGTGGGCATAGCGAAGGTACGGTCAATTTGCATATTTGTCTATTATTAGGTAGGATATACTGTACTCTCAAAACCAAGTAAGCTGGAGAAAAGAAAACATTATTTAAAAATCATAAGGAAGAGAAGGCAAGCAAGTTTCCAAATTAGAAATGAAATCAAATCTTTCTTTCCTCTCTGAGCCTCCCCTGGAAGTCTGAGCTGCGGGTGAGGTTCCTTAGGCTCCTTTCAGCTCTCTGATGCTGATTCTATGATTCGAGTGCATCTCCTCAGTATGAGGCCCTCATCTAACCAAAGCTCTGCTCCTTCTCAAAAACTGGCCCCATCGCTACCCTTCCTCCAGGATATAAAACGCTAGGGCCAGGTTGCTCTCCTGGGTCCTTGCTTTTTGTTCATCACTATCTGTGGGTCCTCCACAGCCAGAGCCTGGTGGTAGAAGCCTGGTTATCCTATATAATAAAGATGTAATATGCAAATGGTCGTTATGCCGTGAAGCGTTACAACTGATTGCGTAATGACCGGATCACGGATCAGCAGGAGGGTGGGCAGTGAGCTACAAGCAGGCAGTGGAGAGCTACAGGAGGGGGCAGGGCAGCAAACTATGGGGGGGGGGGGGAAGTGTGGGGGAGAGGGGAGCTACAGGAGGGCAGCAGCGAGTTACTGGCACACAAATTCGTGCGCAGGGCTACTAGTAATGAAATAAAAGATCTGCCTTCAAGAAGCTCATACATAATGGAAGGAGAGAGAAAGGGAGAGTTTGGTGGAACACTTAACCAAGGTGCCCTTTCACCACAGTCTCCTTTTCTCTCCTTCTGCTCATGCCCTCCGCTCTGCACTCTTCTCCCCAGCCCTGTGTCCTATATGCCTGCCCCATTGAACTACTTTCTGGTCCCTTCCATGCTATGCTTTGTGCCTTTTCTTTTTTAAAAATATATTTTATTGATTTTTTTACAGAGAGGAAGAGAGAGGGATAGAGAGTTAGAAACATCGATGAGAGAGAAACATCGATCAGCTGCCTCCTGCACACCCCCCACTGGGGATGTGCCCGCAACCAATGTACATGCCCTTGACCGGAATTGAACCTGGGACCCTTGAGTCCACAGGCCAACGCTCTATCCACTGAGCCAAACTGGTTTCAGCTGCTTTGTGCCTTTATGCCTTTACACGTGCTGTTCTCTCTATTCAAAGCTCAGCCCAGATGATACATCTTTTGGAAAACCTTCTCTCTTTTTAATCTTTATTACTGAAGTATTACATATGTCCCCCTTCGCCCCCCTTGACCCCGTCCAGCCTGCCCCCCCTCCCAGGCCTTCACCGCCCTATTGGAAAGACTTCTTAATTTACTCCAGGCAATTAGTGCCACCTGTCCTCCCCGAAGCCCAGAATTCTTACAGCACTTAATATACTGAACGGGAATTATTTGCTTCTACAGCTTTCTCCATTAGGCAAATTACTCTGTAGAGATTATGTTCACTCCATATTTGTTTCCATTTTAGACTCACTCACCACACTTCTTTCTAGGCCAAAGAGGCTATGCATTTTGGGCTACCCCCAAGCCAATTGGATTCTAGGAAGAGCTGACCCAGGCCCTCCCTCCTGCTCCTAGCCTCTAGTGAAACAGGCCGGGGGTGTTTGGGGGGGCGGGGGAGGGCAGAGAGGCGGCAGGTGCATTGCAGGGCTTCTCACTTTCCTCCTACTCACTCCCCAGCATGGCTGGCAAACTACATGTTCTCTGACAAGCAGGTTTAGGGCGACCTTGTCACAAAGCCTCTTGCTTCAGTTTAACATTATTACTCCTGCCTGATGGGAAAGCTGAATATTATGCTTTCTAAGAGAAATGTTTAAAATACATTCTCTGTTACCTTCTGAATTTTCAGCAGACCATTTTAGAATAAGTATTCTCTGAAACATGGTGCGTTTTTATTGTCAGTACTAAAGGAGGAAAAAAGGACGTGGAGGGAACTAGCTTAATTGAATAACTACCCTGTGCCCAGCACCATGCTCTGTCCTGGGGGTAGATGAGCAGAAGAATGAGAAACTGCCTGCCCTCAGGGAGCACATGTTCTGGCAGCCGAGACTGGACTGTGACTGCTTAAAGTTAACACGCTGTGCCCTGGCCGAGTGGCTCAGTTGGTTGGAGTGTCGTCCCGTACACCGAAATGTTGTGGGACCAATTCCCAGTCAGAACTTGTGCATCCATGTTTCACTCTCACATCGATGTTTCTCTCTCTCCCTCTCCCTTCCTCTCTCTCTAACATCAATAAAAGCATGTCCTCAGGTGAGGATTAAAAATAATGATAATAATAATACAGTTTAACATATTCTAACTTAAACAGGCTGGCTTTTGTTCAGTTTAACCTTTGGTCATTCAAGGACTAGTTACTGAGAGCCAGCAGTATATTCCTACTGGGGATAGGATGGTGAGCTAGTCAGACTTGATCTCTGCCCTAATGGAGCTTATGTCTGATCAAACAATTAAGTAACTGTGGATGATAACTCTGACCACTTCTTTGAAGGGAGGTTCTCAGAGCTATGAGATGACGCAAGAGTGGGCACTGACCTAGTCCAGTGGTCAGCAAACTGCGGCTCGCGAGCCACATGCGGCTCTTTGGCTCCTTGAGTGTGGCTCTTCCACAAAATACCACGGCCTGGGCGAGTCTATTTTGAAGAAGTGGCGTTAGAAGAAGTTTAAGTTTAAAAAATTTGGCTCTCAAAAGAAATTTCAATCGTTGTCCTGTTGATATTTGGCTCTGTGGACTAATGAGTTTGCCGACCACTGCCCTAGTCAATACGGCAAAGTGGGAAAACTCCCTCTAAGCAGAGGGGAGCAAGAGGAGAAATGTAGGAAGAGGCTAGACCTGTGCATCACAGTAGCCACTAACCACATGTGACAAATCACCCCTTGGAATCTGGTTAATGTGAGTGAAGAACTAAACTTTTTATTTTAATTTTAAAATGAAGCAGCCTAAATCTGAATGTATTAATTATATGTAAAAATGAGAATATTTGAGACATTTGGAGCTAAATAAAGTATCATTCAAGTTAACATCCCCTGATTTTGTTGTTGTTATTTACTTTTTATAATATGGCTACCAGGACATTCTACATGACATATGTGGCCCACGTTATGTTTCCATTGGGCAGTGCCGGGCTAGACCGTGCAGATTCTGACTCTAGGACAATGCAGTGAGGTGTCGTTGGAAGGAAATTACCACTGGAGTCGCAGACCCCTGGGTCCTGCCGGTGCACCTGCTAGGCACCCCGCAAACATCCCCTGAATGACCCGAGTTTCTTCATTTATCTAATCATACACGCGGTTAGGACTTGGGAGATCGAGAGTTGGTTCTCGAGGAGCTCTCTCTGCCCCTTGCTCACTGGGAGACCCTGAAGCGGCCTCTGAGCCTCAGTTTCCCCTGCTTGTAGGAACCGATGAGATTGGGGTGTGGGGAGGCGGAGGGGGTGGGTTACCGTTCTTCTGTCCGTCTCACCAGAAGACTTGGGCGGAATCCGACGAACTCGGAGGCAGGTTTCGTCCCGGGCCCCTCAAGGGACCCTGCGAGGTTCTGGGTGAGACAGTCGACCCGCGTGGCCCCCACATCCACCAGGAAGAGGTGCCCTTTGCTTTGTGGTCTTGTGGGAAGGAGGGGCAAACACAGAGAGGCCCATTTTGCTCCTGTGAGTCCTGGGGTTCTCCAGGCAACGCCCGGCGCAATCACCACGTCCCCCGGCCCCACACAATGGAACTTTCGCGAGCCGCCGCCAGACGCGGTTACCATGGGGACGGCCCCTGCGGCCTGGGGAGAACAGACCAACGGGTCCGTGGGGAGGCGAGTGCAGTTCCCGCCCTGTCCTCTGTCAGGGGCACCTACAAGTGACTCCAGGAGACAGTCCCTTGGTGCAGTCCCCCTGACACAGCGAGGGCAGCCCTCGTGCGTTTCTGCTGCTTCGCGAAGGTTCGTGTAGTGGACCGCGCCGCGCCGCGCACCCCCGCTTTCCCGGTGGTAGAGCCCGGGGCGGGGCTGCGCACGCGCAGGCCGGCGGTGGCGGCGGGGCCGGCGGGTGGTCCAGGCGCTTATTTGGTCCGGGCTCCTGCGACGGGTCAGGTACGTCTCCGACCCCGGGTCTCCCCCGGGCCCGAGGCCGGGCGTTCCCCAGGGGGCCGGGGTGTTCGGCCAGCTGGAGCCGGACGGCGGGCGACGGACGGATTCACCCCAGGTGGTCACCGCCCCCATATATATATATATATTATAAATATATATTTATATTTAAATTTATTTCAGAGAGAGGAAGGGAGAGGGAGAGCAACAGAGGTAGAAATATGCCCGCAACCTGGGCCTGTGCCCCGATCGGGAACCGAAGGGTGACCTCCTGGTTCATGGATCAACACTCAACCTCGGAGCCCCCCCGGCCGCGTGTGACCACTCCCTTTAGGGTGGCTGTGAAGGGCGAGCCAGGGAACGTTTGTTCTCTGCCGTCGGTTGCATCCACCAGCCCCGGGCGGCCTTGTCCCTGTGGGGCAGGTACCTGCTTGGCTGGCTCTGAACTGGCGGGGGCGGGCCGGGGGAGACACGGATCCCTTTGAGAATCCGATGAAAGCCAGAGACTCGCCTTCTTGTTAGACTAAAATAAGGCAATGGACTTCGTGGCCCATTGCAAACGGTGCAGCCCTGCGCAGCGATGAAGTGGTGGTCGGCACCAGCGCCGAGGCAGAGGCCGTCTTTAGAAGCCCAGTTCCCCCACCTTCCCACTGTGTGATGGGCAAGTTCCTTAGCTGCTTACATACGAGAGATCCAGCATTGGGCCCGGCCACAGTGGATCCGAAGGGAGTAATACTAGTTAGTTTTTGTTACTGTGCCCTTGTTTTGAGTTAAAATCTTTCTTTCTGGATATTCCTGTTTCATTCCTGTTCTGCCCTCTACAGACATAAAATTAATTGCCTTCCCTCTTCCACCCGTTTTTTTGTTTGTTTTTCTTTTCTGCAGCAGAAGCCATGCCAGGGCCTTCCACGGTGTTTTGGATGACGTGGTAGCACAGCTTAAAACGCCCTCAGCATCTTGGTCCCCACTGCTGTCCGTCCACCACCAAGCTGGAAGCGTTCTGGTTTGTCCAAGTCCTCAAGTGCTGTGCCCAGGCCCCAGCGCCTTCATTCCATAGCTTGTGTGTCTACTGCTTTTTCTCATCACAAACACACATCTCCCAGTAAAACTCGCATGAGCACACCCCCCTAAATACCTTTATTTTTATTTATTTATAAATCAGATATACATATACTCTGTATTGTATATTTTAAAACGTCCAAAGAAACTTGTATCATTAATTTTAATGATATTGATATTAATTTCTCCGTCGCTGAAAACAGCAGTTTTTCTACATGTTTTCATTGAAAACATGTCTTGCTAATTGTGATGGATTTATACTATGCGTTATTTATTTATTTACTTATTTATTTATTTGGTTAATCCTCACCCGTGGATATTTTTTACATTGATTTTTAGAGACAGTAGAAGGGAGGGGGAGAGACAGAGAGAGAGAAGCATCAATATGAGAGAGGCAGCTCTAGCCAGTTTGGCTCGGTGGATAGAGCATCAGCCTGCGGACTGAAGGGTGCCAGGTTCGATTCCGGTCAAGGGCACATGCCTGGGTTGCAGGCTTGATCCCCAGTGAGGGGTGTGCAGAAGGCAGCCAATCAGTGATTCTCTCTCATCATTGATGTTTCTATCTCTCTCTACCTCTTCCTCTCTGAAATCAATAAAAATATATTTTAAAAAATATATGAGAGAGGGACATGGATTGGTTGCCTTCAGCACATGCCCCAACCAGGTACGTGCCTTTGACTGGATCCCTTCAGTCTGTGGGCTGATGCTCTATCCACTGAGCCAACCCAGCTAGGGCTGAGTTATTTTTAATGATAGTTGATATAAAACCTTGTTTCAAATAGTCTTGAAGTTCCCTTCTTTTTTGGTCAGCTTCTTGTCAGATAGGATTATCTCATAATGTGGTGAAGAAGGCCTCAGACCTAGGACTAGGGCAGGGAGAGCTCTGCGACTTTCTTTTGCTCCCTTGTGCTTTCACTGTCGTTATCATCTGTCTACAGTTTCTGGAATATTTTTAAGCTATTTGTATGTTATGAGTTAAGACTGGGTAATGTACGGGAAGTAATGAACCTTGACCCCTGTCTCACACAGTATACAAAATTATTTCCAGATGATCACAGTCCTAAGTGGGAAAGTTAAACAATAAAAATTAATCTATGGCCGAAACCGGTTTGGCTCAGTGGATAGAGCATCAGCCTACGGACTGAAAGGTCCCAGGTTCGATTCCGGTCAGGGGCATGTACCTTGGTTGCAGGCACATCCCCAGTGGGGGGTGTGCAGGAGGCAGCTGATCGATGTTTCTAGCTCTCTATCTCTCTCCCTTCCTCTCTGTAAAAAATCAATAAAATATATTTAAAAAAAAAAAATAAAAATTAATCTATGAAAATGTCATTTTTGGAGTAGGCAGGTTTTCTTAAATAGGACACAAACACTAATCATTTTTTAAAAACATGGTAAATTAAATTCCATTAAAATTAAGAACTTCTTTCATCAAAAAGAAACCAATAAGAGCCCTAACGGGTTTGGCTCAATGGATAGAGCGTCAGCCTGTGGACTCAAGGGTCCCAGGTTCGATTCCGGTCAAGGGCATGTACCTTGGTTGCGGGCACATCCCCAGTGGGGGGTGTGCAGGAGGCAGCTGATTGATGTTTCTCTCTCATTGATGTTTCTAACTCTCTCCCTCTCCTTCCTTTCTGTAAAAAATCAATAAAATATATATATTAAGAAAAAAATAAGAAAACAAAAAGGCAACTTTCAGACTGGGAGAAGATATTTTCAATATTCCCTATATACACAACGAAGGACTCATATTCATCATATGTAAAGAACCCTTACAAATTAATAAAATAAAAAAGATAGACAACCCAAAAGAAAAAAGGCAAAAACTTGAACAAGCATGTCGCAAAAGAGGGTACCCACATGTCCAGTTAGCTAGGGAGAAGCAAAGGAAACCCCATGCAATACCACCACTTATCTACCAGAATGCTAAAGTAATGACAGGAAAGCCTGGCCAGCGTGGCTAATTTGGTTGGAGCATCGTCCCATACACTGAAAGGTCCGGGGTTTGATTCCCCCGTCAGGGCACATAACCTACCTAGGTTTGTGGGCTTGATCCCTGGTGGGCCGATTGATATTTCTCTCTCTCTGGCTCCTCGCCCAGCTCCACGCTGCTCGTGTGTCTTTGGGCAAGTTCCTTACCTGGTCTGCGTAGACAAGATGGCGGGCTGCCCCTTGTGAAGTTAATAAGTAAAGCACTGGGAGCTTTAGTGGACTGCTCAGGAAGTGTAGCTCCTCCTTCATAGCAAGCTGACCTTCCTCTCTCAATTTTTTTTTTAATTAAGAAAAAATAAAATGGAGTCTATGCAGTGGCTATTGCCCAGTGTGATTCTCACCGGTGTATGGGAATATATTCCTTGCTCCCAGACTGTAAATCTGGTGATGTCCACTTGTGACAAAATTCAAGACCGGCAAGTGAGGCACTTGCCTGTGGATAACAACCTTAGAGCCACACAGCTGTGTTCAGAATCTAGCTCCAGCTGAGGACCTCGGTCTTTCTAAACCTGTGGGTCAAATGGGGATAATGAGGGGAGCTAAGCAAAGGATTGCGAGGCTTGAGATACTACATGCAAAGGGCTTAGCATACTGCCTACCTGGCACATAGCGAGCAATCCACACGTGGGAGCCGTTACCAGGATTGTGAATAGCCACATCAGATGTCTGTTTTCCTGGTTTTAGGACAGGACATAAAATCACTGACCCAACCGTCTGTACCCCCGACTTGTCCTGACAGGGAGCATTGACCTCTCCTCGTCAGGCCGAAGATGCCTCTCTTTGGGAATACGTTCAGTCCGAAGAAGACGCCCCCTCGGAAGTCTGCCTCGCTCTCCAACCTGCATAATGTGAGTGTCAGCACCAGGGTCAGCCCGCTGTGCCTGTGACAGCGTCGTCAGGTCTCTGTTGGGAAGTGGGGTTCTCCAGGGGCATGCAAGTAGGAGAGCATCCATTTCATTCATGTTGCTATTGCTAAAATCAGCGTTAACGCCTACTTGCTCAGGAACCTAATAAGCAGTCAACCTCATTATGATTTCTGGCTCTAAATACGATCCAGTTTGACTTCACTTTAGTCCCAGGACGTGGCCGGGAATCGACTTAGTCATGTCTAAGAATCAAATCATTCTGAAAGGATGCTGTTTGCCACCGTTAATGGCGATCAGAAGGGTGTGTCACAGCTCAGAGGCAGATTCTCAGCTCCTCGAGGGCAGAGCGGGGCACATTCTTCTCTGAATGCCCAGCACTGGTTCTGATGCGGGTGGGTGCTCAGTGAGTTGTAGAAACATCAGAAAAATACATTAAAAATACATAAATAGCTTTTTTGGAAAACATCTGGTGTATAAAGCAGTATGTTTCTTACAGTTTAGAATTTTTTTGTTGCACCTTACTTGATTTTCTGATTTTAAAAATATTAGAAGTGCTGGGTAATGACTAGAGGAAAGAAGTGAGTTTTGGGGTCCTGCAGTTAGGAGAGGCGCTGAGAGTGCCAGGGCCTTCTGATGCTAGCGTCTCCCCACAGCTGGATCGGTCCACCCGCGAAGTGGAGCTGGGCCTCGACTATGGAACCCCCACTATGAACCTGGCGGGACAAAACCTGAAGTTTGAAAATGGCCATTGGGTAGCAGGTGGGCCGATTTCCTGCCATTTTGTCCAACAAGATGATGGAAGGACTCCCCCCCACCCTCCCTTGTAACTGCTGGTTCTGTCTTTCCACCAGAGACGGGGATTAGTGGAGGTGTGGACCAGAGGGAGGCTCAGCGCCTCCGCAGGCGGAACCAGCAGTTGGAGGAAGAGAACAATCTCTTGCAGGTGAAGGTGGAGGTCCTGCTGGACATGGTGAGGACGGTGATGGGAGGGCTGTGGCGGGAGGCTCCTCCCCGAGTCAGTTCATCTAGCTCGTGCCTTCTGAGTGCCCGTTTGCCCAGGAACATTGCTTTGAATCCAAAGAAACGAAAGCAAATCAGGCACAGTCCCTACCTTCAAGCACTCACAGGCCGGGGCGGTGGACAATAAGTACAATGCCAGAGCCTCGTGGTGAGGGCCGCAGTTAGAGTCTGAGCAGGGCTGTGACAGCACGTGGTGGAGAGGAACTCTGTCAGGAGAGAAGGTGCCACGTAGGAAGGGAAATTTGAGCTGAACGGGGAGCAGTAAGGAGGGCTGGGGCTGGGCGGAGGCAGTCCAGGAAGGGCCGTCTGCTCCGGAATTGGAGATGTCCCGTGCCACACGCATTCCTCAGTGCCTGGCGGCACCTGCCCACACGCCCTCTGCATCGGCGTCTGTTTCCTGTGGCTGTTAAGAACCCAGCAGCCTGGTGGGCCGAGAGGTACATGTGAAGGTTGATTGAGAGGCAGGAGAGCGTACACTGGAGGGGTTCCTCGCCCAGCTCCACGCTGCTCGTGTGTCTTTAGGCAACTTACTTACCTGATGTGCGTGAAGAGCTTCGTGTCTTCAGCAGTACAATAGACGTGATGGCGGGCTGCACCTTGTGAAGTTAATAAACAAAGCGCTGGGGGCTTTAGTGGATTGCTCAGGAAGGTAGCTCCTGTTTCACAGCAAGCTGACCTTTAGAGACTATATCTCAGTCCCTGTCGACAATATACGTCCATTGAAAGATCCTGATGAGGAAGGTGGCATTCTTTTTTAAGCACACCCGCCCCCCCCCCATTATTATGGGAGCTGCAGCTCAGAAGCAACCAATCCTTTAGCTTAGAATTACCAGTATCAGCCTTCTTCTCTCCTCTTTTTTGTTTTTCAAATTATAAGAACAAGTTTATCTAGAAATTTACGGAGTTAGAAATGAGCCGGCTGGGCTGTGGAGGCTCAGGACACAAGTGACAGGAGCAAAGGAAGGGCCCTGGGAGCTTGGGAGAGGGACCGGCCGAGGCAGTGCTCCGGAGGGAAGGGGCGGTGGGGAGGGCAGCGCTCCCAGCCTTCTGTGTCCCTGAGGCCTGCCGTCCTTACCAAGGCCAATGCCATGCAATCCCAGTGACCAAAAACGCCGACAGTGGATTGTGAAAGCTCTTCAGTACTTGAGCTGGTTACATTCTGCCCAGTTACAAAGGGCTCCTTCCCGGAGGCTGGCAGGCGCGGCAGAGAAATGCCAGGAGCCTTTCCGGTGCGCCGGGCTAGCCTTGCAAACCTGAACGCGGCCCACAATGCCCTCCTTTCTAACAGTCCGCTGCTTTCCTCCCAGTTCTCTGAGACCACTGCCGAGTTCCAAATAATGAAGAAGGAGCTGGAAGAACTGAAGAGTGTCAACCGGAGAAGGAAATGAAGACCTCAAGACGTTGGTTAGGAGAAGAGGGAGAACTCGACTGATCAGAGGAGTGGAATATAGCTGAGGGTTTTTTAAGCTAAAATAGTAGGTTAGGCCCTGGGAGACGGTTCCAGAAATGGGGCCAAAGGCACTGGCACCCTTGAGTTGGCAATAGAAAGGTGATGGCTCCTGGAGGAAACCAGGATTCCAGGCCAGGGCAGTAAATAGCAATGTCCTCTGGCTGCTCAGCACAGGTGGCCAGGCGGTGAGCGGGGCCGCTGAAGTCTGGGGCGATGCTAAGACTCTGGGTGCTCGCCAGTCACTTAACATGTAAATGCACTTGTCCCAGGTTCACTCTCATTGGATGGACTCTTGGGAGAAGCAGCTGGAGTTCATCCCAGCATCCCCTCACGTTGGTGTTGGGGGCGTGGCCCCAGTTCTAAAGAGCCCTGACCTCTGCCCTTCAGGCCACTCTCTCTGTGCTTTAAAGAGTGTTTGTTCCCCAAATCCACATCCTCTGGCTTCAGTTTCTCAGCAGCAATCACCAGTCTTCTATGCAACACTATATTTTTGTGCGACTTTCTTGTTTACACTACCTTTTTTCCCCCTTGTTTTTCAATAAAGATTTAAAAAATAAAAACAAAGTGTACTTTTAAAAAATATATTTTATTGTCCAGACAGTATGGCTTATTGATTGAGCGTCGGTCCAGAAACCAAGAGGGTCGAGTTTCGATTCCTGGTCAGAGCACATCCCCGGGTTTCAGGCTCGATCCCCAGTGGGGGGCGTGCAGGAGGCAGCCGATTGATGATGTTTCTCTCATCAATGTTTCTCTCTCTCTCTCCCTCTCCCTTCCTTTCTCTAATCATCAAAAAAAAAAAAAAAAAGTAAAGTATATTTTTATTGATTTCAGAGAGAGGAAGGGAGAGAGAGAAACATCAATGAGAATCATTGATTGCCTCTGGCATGCCCGCTACTGGGGATTGAGCTTGAAACTCGGACATGAGAATTGAACTCTGACCTCCTGGTTCATGGCTCAATGATCAACCACTGAGCCACTGAGCCACACTACTTCTTTAAATTAAATGATGTTGCATAATCTCCGTGACCAGAGTGAAAAAAGAAGCATCCATTCTTGAAGAAGTGGAACCTGGAGTCTGAGCTGTTGTTCCATCCGAAGATAGAATTTTCAGGTCGTGGGAAGTGTCCCCGTTGCAGGGAAGCATTCCGGCTGCTGGGATATTGGCAGAGGCTGACCTGGGACAGAAACCGTCTGTCTTCCCCAATCCCCTGCTCTCCCTGGGGAGTTGGACTCTCCTGGTTCTGGCAGGGACCAAGGAGTTGGGGCGGGGCTGGATTCCTAGAGGGGGAGTTTTGTGCCTGAGTCTGAGCTGAGCTGAGTGGCTCTGGCTGGAGAAAGGAGCCAGCCAGCAGTCAGAGGGATTCAGCTCCCAAAGAGGGAGGGCACTGAGGGTGGAGACAGCGCCCAGGGGTGATGTCCGTGGGCGGCAGGTACATGCCTGGCGGGGGCTCGGGCCCTTGCACACACTCCTTTCCTCCTCAGCTCAGTCCTGGGCGCACAGACTAGCAGCATGCCTGTTTGCAGACAAGGAACCGAACCGCAGGAGTTTCAGGAACTGTTAGGATCATAGCCTCCCAGCCACAGTGGAAGAGGAGCTAGGTGGGGGTGCCCTGAGGCTGCTGCTTGTAGCTCATCCTTACTGGCCACTCAATGGGGGATGGGTAGAAGCTCCAGCCCATAGGAGACAAATATACACAGGGCCTAAATCTCCAGGTGCAGGCAATGGGGCAAGTGAGTTTGCTTATTCCTAGGCCACTATGGTTAGCAAACATTTAAAGAGCACCCTTGATGCCAGGTACCTATTTCTAATTCTCACGAGAATTCGTCAATCGTATCATCCCCTGCTTTTAGCTGAAGACAGCGTCCCAGAAGGTGACAGCTGGAAGGGATAGAGCCGGGACTAAACCTTGGGAATCACGGGAGCAGATTTGGGTGTCACAATGAGGTGGGTCCCCCGGCTCACCACCACGGGCACCTGACGGTGGGAGCCGGAATGTGGGACAACTCTGCAGGGAAGAAGGACTTGTGAGTGATGGAGGAAGCAAGCTGTTGGTGAGTTTGAACAGAGGAATCCTGTGATCAACTGGGTTTCCAAAGGCTCCCTCTGGCTTCTCTGGTGAGGACAGACGGAAGGGGGCAAGGCCGGACCGGGGAAGTGGCAGGAGAGGAAGTGAAGTGGGCAGACTGGAGACACGCATTGAAGGTGGAGCCCACGGGTGGGCTGTGGGGTGTGAGCCGAGTCAAAAATCACCCTATTGATGCAAGTCCCTTAAGTGAAGAGGAGGGCGAGGTACCCATATCACCACTCTAACCTTTTCCCCCCCATTGGGATGCTATATACTTCCAAGATCTTACCTTTTTAGGCAGATACATTCTTCAGGTTCTGGCTAAAATTCTTCCCCCTCGAAGCCTTTATTAACCAAATCTACTGCTGGGGGGATAGGGGGAAGGGCATTGGAGTAAAGAGTGCTATCCAGCTGACAGTTATTATCTCTTGTAATCACTACAACAGTTTCATGACTTTCTGTGCCGAGTGTCAGATTGGGGAAGAATTGTTAGGGAAGAGCTGAGGTAGGAAGTCCTGGTGGTGTGAGGGGGCGTGAGTGCAGGACGGGAGGCAATACTCAGGGAGTTTTACGGCTTGAGGCCTAGCAAGGGCTCCATGTGCAAACTATCCGGATAAGAGCTAGTGTGTATTTCTATCGGGTGCGGGGGTGGGGGACTTCTATCTTTTCTAAGATTCTCAAAGGGATCTCTGCCCTCCACCAATCCAAATTAAGAGCTATTTTACCCGTTTCAAATTTAACAGGACAGAAGCAGGGGTGGTGGAAATCTGGACTTGAGGGATAGGGACTGAGAAGGGCTCCGGGGTGGGGTTTTAGAACACCCCGTCTTCATGCAAAGGCAGTCACGTGTCCCCAGGCACGGGCCATCATCTCCCTTGGTTGAGCCCTTAATTTCGTGGCCTGGCATCAGTCCATCTGTCTTCTTTGCTGCCACTGAGCATTTCTCCTCCAAACCCTCCGTGCAGCCACCCTCCCCTTCCTCTCCAGCAGCCCCTTGGACCTCCTGGCGTGGGGGAAGAGGGTCCCTTCCTCCCACACCTTTACAAAAGTGTTTTTAGGTATGACTAGGCTTTTAGTTAAAAATTTTATTATGGCCCTAGCCGGTTTGGCTCAGTGGATAGAGTGTCGGCCTGCGGACTGAAGGGTCCCGGGTTCGATTCCAGTCAAGGGTATGTGCCTTGGTTGCGGGCACATCCCCAGTGGGGAGTGTGCAGGAGGCAGCTGATCGATGTTTCTCTCTCATCGATGTTTCTGACTCTCTATCCCTCTTCCTTCCTCTCTGTAAAAAAATCAATAAAATATATTTAAATTTTTTTATTATGGAAAAATACACAACATAAAATTTACCATCTTAACCATTTTCCTGTATACAGCTCAGTGGTATTAAGTACATGCATGATGTGCAACCATCATCACTATCCATCTCCAGAAGACTTTTCATCTTGTAAAACTGAAACTCTCTATTCACTAATTCCCACTTCCCCTCCCCCCAGCCCCTGGCAACCACTTTTCTTCTTTCTTTGATTTTAAGTATTCTGATGACCTTTTAAAAAATATTTTTATTGATTTTTTTTTTTTTTTTTTTTTTTAGAGAGAGAGAAAAGAAGAGAGAAACATCTCCTGCAGGCCCCCTACTGGAGGTTGAGGCTGAAACCCGGGCAGATGTCTCCACCAGGAACCTGGGAATTGAACCGGGGACTTCTGGGTGCATGGGATGATGCCCTCCCCTTGAGCCACACTGGCTCTGCTGACCTTTAAATGTCTGATTTCACAGGGCTCTGTCCTCTGTCTTCTCTTCCCATTCTGCCTTTTCTAGACCATCTCATCTACTCCCGAGGTTTTGAATACTCTGCACTGCCTGATTTCTCTTTTTTCCTTATCCCACGGCAATTTAATTGTTGAAAGAGCTCTTTAGCCTTAAACATAGGATTTTTTAAAAAATCATGTGTTGCTCTTGTGAATACTATAAACAAAATTAATTAACCTAAAACTTCTTTTCGTTAGCATTGTGACTTTCTACTTGGAGTCACTGAAGTCTGTACTTTCCACATAAGATTGCCTTTGCTATATTGGTCTTCCAACATTTCTTAAAAGAGCCCCTAAAAGAATCGAAAGCCATTGGCACTGGGTTCTTAGGCTGCCCTTGCATTGATGTAGAGCAAGCATGTCAAGCTCACGGCCAGGCGGGGCCACACGCTAAGTGAGGCATGCGGCCCCTCCGGCCTCGAGTTTGACATGCTTGATGTAGATCTAGCCTACTTAAAAAAATAAAAAGGTTACCATGCAAAAATGTAATTCATAGGTGTATACAGCCTGATGAACTATCCAAAATGAACACACCCATGTAACACCACCCAGGGCAGGAACTTTATCAGCAGCACCCCAAAAGTTACTCTCTCGCCCCTTCCCAAGTATTAACCCCTTCTCCTCAAAGGGATCACTATCCTTCTCACCATTGATAGGTTTTGCCTGTTTTTGAACTTTATGTAACAGAATCATACAGCAGGCACCCTTTGTGACATGAAAACTTCTTGTAATCAGAGCTGCCCAGTCCATAGATGAGTGAAACTGAGGCCCGGATCTGGGGGAAGTGCAAGTTCTCCTGCTCCCGAATGGGCAAGTGCAGATAAGGATTTGGATGGTGCAGTTCTGAGATTCTCCCATTCCACGGTCAATTGGCTAACGATGTAGATCAAATTATCCTTGTATATAATAACTGTGGGGCATATTATTAAAAAGAAGCATTTTCATCTATCATATAGGCACAATATTAAAATACGGTTAATACCTAATTCTGGGGAGCGTGTGGGGAAAAGGACACTTCATTCACTATTGTGGAAGTATATACTTTCAAGGGCAATGAGCTCATACCTGGCAAAATTTTAAATGTCATACTTTGTGGTAGCAAATCCACTTCCAGAAATCTATCCTCCAAAAATACAGTAACCGGTACTGTGCCTCAATTTCTTTATTTCGAAGATAGGGGAAAACAGTACCTCAACATACACACAATGCCCGCTCCTTAAGCGTTAACTCTGGCCTTTGTTTTAGTATACTGGGTCTGTTTATTTGATGTTTTCCCAAAAGACCAATTAACCTTCAAATCTCTAACTTACTCTCAAACAGCACACCACTCAGATAAATGAGACTAGATTAGTGTTTCTCTAAGGGCGATCCCTGGGCAGCTTGTTAAAATGCAGGTGTCTGGGCCCACGCGGAACCCTCTGAACAGAATTCCTGCGGAAGAACCCGGACTTGAGCAAACGCCCCGGGTTTGTTTCCCAGGACTCAGCCGCGTCCGACTTGGCTGAAGGCGGATGACGACTGCCGGCCAGAGGGCGTCGCTGTCCCCGCCCTCCTGATTCCAGCTCCCGGAAGGGCAGCTCTATGCTCTGCGCTACATTCGCCTCCTCTCTTCCGGTTCCGGTGTCCCTCCCTCCTTCCCTCCCCCCTACAGCCATGGCTGCCGTCGTCGCTGCCCCCGGTCCAGGTGCTCCCCTGCCCCCGGACGAATTGCTTCCGAAAGGCGATGCGGAGAAGACTGAGGAGGAGCTGGAAGAGGATGACGACGACGAGGTACTGGGGCCCAGCGGGGCGAGGCGGGAGCGGGGGTCCGAACAGGAGCGTCCCGCCCGGGGGTGTGGGCTCCGCGTGCTGCGGGATCAGGGCATTGGCGCGTCGTGGAGCCGGGAGAGGTCGGAGCGGAGGCGTGTTCTCCGGAGGCGGAGTTAGGGGCCCCGCTGGGCCCCGAGTGCCCTAGCTCCGTGGGTGGTCGGCGTGCCCCGGCGCGCGGGGAGCTTACCGCTGCTGCGTCCAAGACCCCGGCCTCCTCCACCACAGCCAGATGAGACCCTGTCGGAGAGACTCTGGGGTCTGACGGAGATGTTTCCGGAGAGGATCCGGTCCGCGGCCGGAGCCACTTTTGATCTCTCCCTCTTTGTGGCTCAAAAAATGTACAGGTAAGGGACAAGGGCAAGGACACTGGGGTGTGCCTGGGGTGCCATGAATGCACGCGTGCCTTGGAAGGGTCTTACCTGGGTTGGGAGCCGGCCTGTCACCTAGACCGTTGAGTGACCTTGAACTTCTGGTACCTTAGCCTTTCTTAGTCTCAATTTCCTTGTCTATACGTGGGGATTCTTGTTGGGTAGGATCCTTGTTAGGCTCATTTCAGATTGTGTGAGATAATTAACGTATCCGTATCTTTGTAAGAACTCAGGAGAATGTTAACATTGCTGTCACTAGATACTCAGCTACCAGAACTGCTCCTCCTGTTTCTGGTAGGAGTATGGTGCAAGAGTTGGGTAGCGTGTTTATCAAAAGCATTGCATCGGTGGCATGAGGAATTTGTTCCTTCTTGGTGCAGCTGTCTGGTTTTGCCTCCCATCATGCTCACAATCCTTTTGTAGGTTTTCCAGGGCAGCCTTGTGGATTGGGACAACTTCCTTCATGATCCTGGTTCTTCCTGTTGTCTTTGAGACTGAGAAGTTGCAAATGGAGCAACAGCAGCAACTGCAGCAGCGGCAGGTGAGCTCAGACAGCACCTGAGTAGACCAGCAGTTAACGTGTGGGTAGCGCTTGGGTCTGGCCCATGTTTTTTAGGCACTTTGATTGTGCGGTCAGCATTGTTTTTGTAGACCTTGTCTGCCCCCTATTAGACAGGATGAAAAATGAGATCCCCGGTCTGTGTGGTGCCTTACATCTTTCCTTTCTGTTCCAGATACTCCTAGGGCCTAACACGGGGCTGTCAGGAGGAATGCCAGGGGCTCTACCTTCACTTCCTGGAAAGATCTAGATTGTTACTGTTATATTTGACCGTCTTGGTGGGAGAAGTTTGAAAATTCAATACTGTTTGAACTGCTGATTTTTTTTCCTTTTCTTTTTGGCACCAAAACAATTTGGTTGGGAAAATTTCCCCTTCATTGTCTCATGGAGACTCCCAACTTGCAACTGTGCCCTCCAAGCTTTCCTGACTGACTTCTCTCCTCACTCTGACACCAGAGTGCACCGAAGCAGATGGTCACTCCCAACTCCGGCCATCCCGCCTCTCACTAAATTACTCCTAACCAGAAGATCTCCTCAGTGTCTGATGGTGGAATATGAACTGATGCCACTGGGAAGGATGTATCGCTGACCGTTAACGACGGTTCTGTTTTGTCATGCACACTATGTGAAATACAAAATGCATTGCTGCTGTGGTGTACAGGCAGCCACTGTGAGCTCCTATGTATGTTGGAGAAGAGGGAGGGCGGCAGCAGTTTCCCCGCAGGATGGTTCTGTGGAGGGCAGAGCAGCTCACTTCCTCTGCACATTTTGGCCATTAGACCTGTGTGTGTGTCTAAAAGAGAAAAAAGTCAGTGCTCACTTTTATAATTAAATGTTTAAAATGGTTCCAACCAAGTGTCAAGCATGTGTTAGTGGATATGCACCTCAAACTTAGACCATATTAGGACCAAGACATGAACTGCCCCAAACCATAACATCTCTCTCAAAGATGAATTGTGATTTTAGTGAATTCCTTCTAAAGCAGCATCATACTCGTTTACACACCCCCCCCTTATGTACATAATTACAGAATTTAGGCAGACATGAGATTTATGTACGGAGTTTTCCATTTTTAATATTTGGTTAAACAAAATACATCTTTTGTAAACAAACCCAGCACAAGGCCAACAAAATTGGGGGTAGGGGAGGGTAAAAGCAAGAAAAACAAAAAGCCTAGGGTCACCCCTTATGGGCATCAGGGTCAGGCCTGCTCCCTTCCTTAAAGGAAATAGGGCTTTTTGCCCTTAGGCATCAGCGCAGGCCCCTGTTCCTAAGCACCAGAATTGGATATGAACAGATACCAGCCCTGAAATGTTTAAACGTCTTTGCATATCCCATTGGCTCATGGACTCTTAAGTACATGGGGACTCCTGTGAAGTGCCATTTGCACAGGCCCCAGCACACTGGAGAGGTTTCCTCCTCTTCTCAGGAAATGGCTTACTATCTATCACAGTGCCAATGGGTCCAAGCTCCTGCTTATGACAGTCAGCAAGGCTGGCTGTAACTTCTGGCTGGTGGTGGTTGGAATGTCTTGTGCAGGGATACAGAGCTGTCTGTGGAGCCAAGCAAGTCTGATGTAGAAAATGGTGCAAGAGTTTGCAGTCAGTTGCTCAGACAGTGTAATGCAGTAGCCGCTTGGTGGCCTCTGTTACTCAGCATAAAAAACGGCCTTGTTGGATTGAAGATAAATGTGCAGAAAAAGTGCTGGTGTAAACATGCACTCCAGTCACAGTGGGGAGGAGAAAGCCTCAGCTTCATCCTGTTCAACTTGCTCAGGTTTGACATGCAGGCCCCAGGCTGGCTTTGCTGCTGGAGAAGTCTGGCTAGTGGAGCAGCTCTCAGGCCTGCCAAGACCATTGATCGGAAAGGCCTGGAGGGGCCATCCCTGCCTGCCCACCTGCCTCGAGGCAATTACAACCACTTTGGATATAAGCAGTGCTTCCCCTCCTCCTCCCTCTCGTGTTTTCCAGAGTTAGGAGAAAAGTGGCCTACGACTATTTAAAGAGGTAGGGGCGGATCAATTCTTAGTTGATTTGTAAAGGAAACTAGAGAAAGATGACAGACCCAAGTCCTCTAACATAATACACATAACCACCTAACTCGAGGACTCTGCTCACTATAGTGACTCCCAGCCTAGGACTTAGACTCCAGCTGTTCTCTTCACAATACTTCCTCACCCAACTGTCTTAAACTAGTGGAATTTGATGTCGAAGGCAGGCTCATTTTTTCCTGATTTGGTCAGAGTGGGCCAACAGGGAAAACTGCCCTTTTGCTTATCTTGTGCCCCAGAGCCTCCTAACTTAATGAAATGGCAGGGACACTGCTGGAGTGAGGCAGGCAGGTTGCCCATGCCCACCTGGTTTGGCCATGTCCTCTTAGGTATCTAGCTCACCCTGTCATGCTAGAATGTTGCAGGATTCAACCACTCAGTGTGAAATATTAGAGAACTTTTCATTATAAAACTACAAGGATAGCCATAAACCATCCTTAAAAATGGGATAAGGGATGGCATTGAGGGTTGCAGATGGCATGATGTAGTGCTGCTGGGGTTTTCGAGATGGTTTCCTGAGAGGCCTTTTGCTCTGGGTCCTTCAAACCAGTCACACCAGCTTTGCATGACCTGTGTCTTCAGACCCACTAGTTGCCAGGAAAGGGGAAATGGAGGCAGCATCTCCAGGTAAGTCAGAGCAGCAGTGAACTCCAGCAGAGCCTCTGTCAAGTCCTCAGAGGAAAGGGAAAAATAAGCTAGGAACTGCCCCCCCCCCCTTTTTTTCCTTGTCTCTTCAAATAAAACAAGGGTCTTCTATTGCTTGTCCTAAGCACAGAGTTCCTACCTTCCTTTCCCAGGAATGAGTAACGCTGGTTGGTTCTTGTAACATTTCACACCTCTGGCCTATTGCACACTGTCGAATCTGAGGGGAAAAACCCGATGAGATGTTTGGGGAAGTGGCAAGGGCAGACCCACTGTATAGGCCACAGCACATCATGGAGGATTTAGGGGATCGAGGTGAGGGAAGGCTGGCAGAACTGTTACATATCAGCCCTCCAACTCTGATGGGCCTCCACCTCTTCTGGTACCACCAGCAGGAGTTCACAGTTCTTTCCTCGCAAATGATGTTTTAGAAATTTCCTATGGGGGAAAATGTAAGAGAGAATGAGATGCTGTTAAAATGGCAAATTCCAGTCTTGGGGCCATATATTCACCAGTAACCTCATTAATTTATACCCTTGGCAATCCTAAAAAACACTTCCGTAGTGATCGGCTCTTAGAGGGTTCCACTTTTGGTTACCCCTCAATGTGTCTAGTTAAGATTTCCAATATGAATTTCTGTTCATATTACTGCCTAAATAGCTAGTTCTGTGACAAACAGAACCAGCCAAAAGAACTCTAAAGCAAAGGACTTCTAATTGTGGGGGAAAAAAAGTTTCTTCTTCGAGACGTTTAGTCCTCTCTGCCCTGAATGTCTTCCTTCCTCTGAACTGGCAGCTACGCTGTCACAGTTGTCTGAGTGTAGATAAAATTACAAGGCCAGCCCCGCCAGACCAGAAGGTCAGTATCCCAGGAGCTGGAGCTTCATGGACTATCAAAGATTCAGGTCTTTCATATCTGAGACCTTATGATTCTAAGGGAGGCAGGGAGAAGGCCAAGAAGCTAGGAATTTCCTTTCCTTTGTCCAACAGCCAAAGATGAGCTTGTAGGACCCCACCCAGCACATTAGCCACCACACGCACCTGAGCTCGCTCTCGCCTCCAATCCACTCGGGCATCTTCAGTTTGGAGTCAAGGTTGTAGTAGGCACCACCCACCTCTCGAACACAGATCCAGTGCTGCCTTTTGAGAGGCAACTTCAGTGGACCCCAGCTCAGGCTGGAGGGCAGGTTCATGATGAAGCCCATGACGTTAGTGAGCGCAATGGCACTGACATCCCTGTAGAAGAGAAACGGTGTCAGGTTGCCTGGCTATCACACAACTGGCCACCTACCTCCCCACTCATTCCCGGTGTGCCAGTTCTCATCAAGTCAAGCCTGGTTCAGATTACCTGCGTTTGTCCCA
This sequence comes from Eptesicus fuscus, assembly GCF_027574615.1. Lineage (NCBI taxonomy): Eukaryota > Metazoa > Chordata > Mammalia > Chiroptera > Vespertilionidae > Eptesicus > Eptesicus fuscus. The sequence continues at coordinate 101,790,193 of NC_072479.1, forward strand.
CCAAACAGCTTCATAGCCTTTGGTCTGAAGTGCTGCCATAATGACGTTCACATCGTAGTTCCCATTTCCCAGCATGCTCTTCTTGTGGGGGGTCACCATGGTGTTTGGAGACAACCTAAAGATGTGAGAGGAGGACTGAGACTTGTTGATCTGCCTAACGCCTCCTCAGCCTGCACTACCAGAGACAGAGAGCACTTTAGGCCACTGCCCCCCAAAAGTTTGTTTACCCCATTCAAGTAAACCAAGCTTTCAACCAAGTATTCTGTAGTCTGGGCTCTTACTGTCCAGGGGTTACTTCTTTTTTGATGCAAAATAATAATTCAGGACTGGCTGGTGTGGCTCAGTGGTTGAGTGTCAACCTATGAACCAGGAGGTCACCGTTCGATTTCTGATCAGGACACATGCCCAGGTTTCGGGCTCCATACCTAGTGGAGGGCGTGCAGGAGCAGCCAATCAATGATTCTCTCATCACTGATGTTTCTAATTCTCTTCCCTCTCCCCGCCCCTCCCCCCCAATCAACAAAAATATATAAAAAATTAAACAATAATAATTCAGTAGTGATGGAGCCTATTTGCCTGTCATTTAAAAAGTGTGTCTACAATGAAGTCAATGTACACAGAGTGTTCCATGAAGGAGTCTCATTTATCCCCAGCCTACCCATTTCTGCCAGATTTTTCCTTGCTGATTTCTCTGCCCTGATACAAGCCTTTTTTAAAACAATGGAAAATAGTATATGATATTTTCATTTGCATGGGTAGTATTGGTTATTCTTGTTTTTTTTACATTTAAATGCTTTCCATTTAAAGCTTACACACTTGATAATCATTAATCATTTAACACTCAAAGGCCTACAGGAGCCCAGGCAGGTAACATAAATGTATGACTTGGGGCCAGGAATAAAGCAATAAAATGTAGTAAGGCCTAAATGAAACTGCAATGTATGACCCACGTAAAGCATTCCAAATATACACGTGTATGTGTAAAATACTTAAGAATTTTTAAAAATAAAAACAAAAGAATCAATTGAAAGAAATTTTTGTACCAAACAAAACTGCAGTCTGGTTTGCTCACCCAGTGAAAGACATTTCTGGCCAGGCCTCTTAGCCACTCCTTCACCTCAAGGCAAGGTCAGTTCTGAAGGCATTTCCAGTCCTATACTTTGTTTCATAGGCTTGTCAGGCCAGGACCTGAGGAAAGGCCATCTTGAAGGAAAGGGCAGCACGTGTGGAGGAAGGGAAGTGTGGGATATAAGTGGAGCTGTCACGCTGGCCAGTGGTGCTCAGTGCTTAAGAGCGCCAGCCCAAATAGTCTTGGGTTCGATTCCTGGTCAAGGGCACATACCTGGGTTGCAGGTTCGATCCCCGGGCTATCAGGGTGAGTGCTGGAGGCAACCAAACAATATGTCTCGCTCACACTGATGTTTCTCCTCTTTCTTTCTCTCTTTTCCCCATTCCCCTTCCTCCCTTCCACTCTCTATAAATCAAGGGGGAAAATATCCTCAGGTGAGGATTAACAAACAAACAAACAAACAAACAAAAGCAGAGATGTCTAGGAGCCGATAAATACCATCTCCAAAAGAGAATGGATATTTTTTTAATATATTTTTATTGATTTTTTACAGAGAGGAAGGGAGAGGGACAGAGAGCCAGAAACATCGATGAGAGAGAATCATCGACCAGCTGCCTCCTGCACACCCCCCACCGGGGATGTGCCCGCAACCAATGCACATGCCCTGGACTGGAATCAACCTGGGACCCTTCAGCCACAGGCCGACGCTCTATCCGTTGAGCCAAACCGGTTTCGGCGAGAATGGAGACTTTTAAGTCAATTCTAAAAACTTAAGAATAACCTTATAAAAAGTAAAAAACGTGATGAACAAAAATAGATTCAGAGACATAGAAGCATGGAACAGATCATCTAACCTCAGAGAGAAGGCAGGGGAGGGTAAAAGATCAGCCAAAGGACTTGTATGCATGCATGTAAGTATAACCCATGGATACAGACAGGAGGAGGGTGAGGGCATGTGCTGGGGGGTGGGAACGGCCGGGAAGAGGACAATGGGGGGAAAAGGAGACATATGTAATACTTTAAGCAATAAAGAATTTAAATTTTTTTAAAAAGTAAAAAACTACTCTATACACAGCAAACATACCAGATCATTTTTTCAATATAAAACATATTCCTGCCACTGCTTAAATCCTCTAATGGCTCCCCAAACACAATCTACACTACTTCCTCTGGCCTGCAAGGCCCTGGGGTCCTGCTGACCTCATCGCCCCTCTTACCACACAGACCTTCTCTGCTACTTGAACACACAAGCTTTCTCACTGAGGGCCTTTGTACTCAACGGCTGCCACTGTCTGGAATACTCTTCCCCTAGATCGTCACTCGGTCTGCTCATTATTTGGGTCTCAAGTATTATTGCCTTAGAGGCCTTTTCTGACAGTCCATCCTTAGGTTTCTCCCAGTCACTTCCTCTTATATATTCCTGCTTTAATTACAGCCCTTGTTATTACTGGACATGTCTTCTGATTTGTCTGTTTTCCCACACTAGAATGACGGCAGGGGGCGCAGTGGCCTTCTCTATCCTGTGAATGTTACCTCACCAGGGCCCAAAGAGTGTGCCTAGCACCTGATAGGTGCTTAAGGAGTGTTGTTGAAATGCTTTCTGTATTTATTTTGTTATCTCTTTCCCTGAAAATAGCAGTGGACCCTTAAAACGAAAAGAGCTTATGTGCTTGTCTCCAGAACTAGTAAAGGGTACTTGAAGATATTAAATTCCACTCTGCAACTAAAATTTGTTTTCTCTGTAATAACTACCATTTATTGGAAACTTCTGTGCCAAGCCCATGACATGCTTTCATATGTATCTAATTTAATCCTCACAATAAGCCCATGAGGCTATGAATTATTTACATTTTATAGGCTTAGAAAACTAAAGTTTGAATGACTAATCCCTGATCTTTCAAGTTTGAACGAGGATTCAAACTCAGATTTGTTGGAATCCAGTGTGCCTTTTTTTTTAATATGTCTTTATTAATTTCAGAGAGAGGAAGGGCAAGGAGAGGTAGATAGAAACATCAATGATGACAATCATCGACTGGCTGCCTCCTGCATGCCTCACACTAGGGACTGAGCCTGCAACCTGGACATGTGCCCCAACTAGGAATCGAACCATGACCTCCTGGTTCAAAGGTCGATGCTTAACCCTGAGCCACACCAGCTGGGCAGTTGTGCCTGTCTTATAGCAAGGACCCAAGACCAGAGTGGTGGTGGCAGCAGGTTGATAAGAGGAAAGGCCAGCTGAGCCCCTGGGGCCTGGGCTTGAAATGTAGCTTAATAGGACAAAGGCTCTCAGTGGGTTCTTGGGCACTTGGATTAAATGCAAAAACATATGAAAAAAGCCCAGCTCAAGATAGATCCAGTTCCTTTCCCTTCACCAGTTTTTCAATAGCGTCTCATCCTTTCAGTGAAGTCTCTAGCCACTGGATGCAGGAAGACTTCGACAAAGAAACTGCCGAGTCTTCCTCCTCTTTCACCACCTAAGTCCCTACCTACCAGGCTCACACCTCAGAGCTGAGCTTTCCCAAGTGTGTTCCCAGAGGATCACAGAAAACATTCAATACAATGGCTGAATGAAACAAGAAAACAGGTTTCCTGCAAGTTTTCTTGGAACCCCTAATATGCTAATATTCACCTTGAGTCTTGAGGAGACGGGGTGTATCTTTCATTTCCCAAACATGTTTGACCACACAAACGTTATTTCTGGCCTCTCCGCTTTCATCCTACTTTCTGTCCAAGTCAAATCCTAAAGCAGTGATGGCGAACCTATGACACGTGTGTCAGCACTGACACGCGTAGCCATTTCTGATGACACGTGGCCACTGAGGCGGCCGCATGCCGAGGATGAAACATTTGCTGCTCCTGAGGATGAAACATTTGCGAAATAATGTTTTTTCCTCAAAGTGACACACTACCCAAGTTATGCTCAGTTTTTTTGGCGAAGTTTGACACACCAAGCTCAAAAGGTTGCCCATCACTGTCCTAAAGCTTCTTTAGGCTCATCCTCACATCCTCTCTCCTCCATGGAATCTTTCCTGGCTCCTTTGTAATAGAAAAAGGAGGGAGATTGGGAGGAACTTCCATGCAGCATCCATGCTAATGGTGAGATTTAATCTCCATGCCTATTAGCTTATCTGTGAAAATGGGAATGATTCCTATCTTAAAGGACCGTTGAAGAATGCCGTTTTATTCATACATGTCCAAACAAATAGTAAATTCCTGAAGGAAAGGAAATGGCTCTTCTACTCTTATCCCTCACAGCTAGGCACTGGCAATTTGAGTCAACGTGTGTTGGTCAAACCGATCAATACAGGAAATGCCGAGGATGGCTTCCATCTCATTCCCAGAGTGGTTATCTGAACAAGTGGGGTCTACCCAGTGTACCTACGACACTAGCACTTGCTTTTATGTTAGTAATAGTGAGTGCCCATTGTGTTAGCTACTTTTATAAGCTTTATCACTTAATCCTTCCAACAATCTTGCGATAGAGATTAATCCCACTGTGTAAATAAGGAAACTACATACGTACAAAGAGGTTACAGTGATTTGCCCAGCCATCTATAGCTAGTGAGGGGCAGAGCTAGGATTCAACTTCCTAACTCTGAACAGAACTAAGGCTACACTAAACAGCCTCCTGGATATTTCGATACACAGACCCCACTGAATTCCGTAAGATCCTGTTCTGTTTCAATGGACTGTTTTCTTGGGACTCCCTGGCAAATTCTTGTTCAGGACTGACTCTTAATTTCATTAGAAATTCTGGACCACAGAGCAGGTTCCTCACTGTTGTCACAGCCAAGAGGTTGTTGGATTTGAAGTGATCTACAAGTGAGAAGATAGGCTCTAGTCCAGGTCTCACACCTCAGATAAGTTCCAGATCCTCTCATGGTTGCCACTGTGTCTGGCTATGCTGATGAGTTCAGATTTTAAAGAAAAGTAGATGTGGAGACATTCATTCATATTCCTTTTCTCCCATAATTGTTATTTTCCTTTTATCAGGTCTGAAGAGATGTGACATTAGAAAATATGACTTCCTGATGTCTTTAAATTATTAAGTGTAAAGTACAGATCACAGGAGTACTCTGTAGTAGATGTTGGTTATGATGGTGACGGTGATTATGTTTGGCCCTTAGATGAGATAATTCAAATCTCTAGAGGTTAACACTTAACATCTTTTCTCAGTTTACAACCACCATACCTTTACTTTTTTTTAATTGATCTTAAGAGGAAGGAAGGGAGAAAGAGAGAAACATCAATTACCTCCCGCATGCACCCCAACCTTTGGTGTATGAGACAAAGCTCCAACCAACTGAGCCACAGCGGCCAGGGCACAACCACCAACCTTTCAGTGTGGCTCCTTCCTATTAAATGGCTCAGGGACCGTTCAACAGGAAGGCAGGAGGACTTCCCCTCTATAGTAGAGAAAGCTGGCTGCTCACCAATATCTACAATCTTTGTCCCTTCCAGGTTGCATTAGATTTTTTCCTTAGTACCAATCTAAACATCTGTCTAGATTTTAGCAGCTATTTTGAGAGGAAACACATACTTAGCTGCAAGAACATTTGATCACTGAAAAATTGAGATGAATCTAGTGAAAATGTTTGAGACCTGAGGATTTTCAAAATAACCTTGCAAAGCTGCTGCCGTATCATTTAACTCCTAAGTCCTTTCTTTTCAAAGCATAGACGTACATGATAAAATGTATGAGATCAAATGTCCACATGAACACTATTTCTATCTTTTCTCTAATTTCACATGTTGAAAACTGACCCTTTTCGTGCCTTTTTGCTATCACTGTAGATATTACCACTATCTCCAAATCTTGGACCCGGCCTGCCACACCTCTGACTCCTCTCTTCCTCGTCCCTTTGTTGCTACCAAGTCATTAGCTTAGTTCTTTCTAAGTTCCTACTCATTTTTATTCCAAACATGAGTCATCTCATAGGCACAACTGTACTGAAACTCCACCCTGCTTTTGTATTTCTCCTTTATCTGGCTAAAATTCAACTGCTAGGATGAACTTCCTTCTCAACAAATGGCATTAACATTAATCAATTTTTTTTCTCATTTCTACTATTCATTAGTCACATCTTCAAAGAACTTTAGATCTGGGAATTTAAAATTATCTAGGTAAACCTGTCAACTTTACTGTTCTTTCTGTTAGGACCTAAATAGATCGATCTTTTCCTTTTACATTATTCTAAATTCCATGCTTCTTAAGTTTACTTGAGTCTGTTCTCAAGACTGGCCAATGTGTATCTCCGAGATGTACTCTCAGTGGCTGAGTCCTTTTCAACTTGTTTTCTCTATAGTGTCCAGCAGTGCCTGGCACACTGCAGGCAGCCAGTAAATGTTTGTTTAAAAAATTCCATTTTTTCTCTCCCACCTCTTCTCCTTTGCTTTTTCCTCGGATCCTTTTCATGCTTTTTTGTTTGTTTGTTTCTATTCATCCACACAGAACCTTTCCATACAAAATAGTCTATACTATACTATAGAATTCTTGGAGTGGGGACAGAGTATTCTCTTTGTGTACTGATTTGCTATTACTTTAAGGTGGATCTTTACACTATGCTGCTAGGGAATTGGGGAGTGTAGTACAACTTGCTCAAGCTTTAAAGCCAGGAATAGAACTCTGGTTCCATGTTAATGTTTAGCAAGTATTTAGCATTCTTTCACTCAGGGAAAACACAGCTAAAAGAGCCCCACTATTATTTAGTTTACAATCATAGTCCACATCTTCAGACCGAGAGCCAACTTATTAGCAGAGTGAACAGCTACTGATGATGTAATTGTTCTGACGTGCCTTTCCAATACTTAGGGAGCAACAGAGCAGTTAGGAGGCCCTGGAGTTACAAAGCTTGGGTCCAAATCCTGCCATTAATAGCTCTGTGCCACGATTTTCTTATCTGAAAAAATGGGAAATAACAGAATCTATTTTTTAAAATCAATGTGAGGAATGACTTAACACGAGGAAACAGTGCTTTGCACAGAGTGAGTGTTCATCTGAAGATTGTCATCATTTCAGATCGGGGCCAAATTTATAGAGGTGAAAAACTTCTGAATGAATCTTGACTGTTGAAATTTACTAGTGAGTGAAACTGGGCAAATTTAACTGAATCCTTGGATCACTATAAGGTTGCTGCAATATTGCTACATATTGCCCTAGCCCCGTGGTTGGCAAACTGCGGCTCGCGAGCCACATGCGGCTCTTCAGCCCCTTGAGTGTGTGGCTCTTCCACAAAATACGACGGCCTGGGCGAGTCTATTTTGAAGAAGTGGCATTCGAAGAAGTTTAAGTTTAAAAAATCTGGCTCTCAAAAGAAATTTCAATCGTTGTACTGTTGATATTTGGCTCTGTTGACTAGTGAGTTTGCCGACCACTGCCGTAGCCGGTTTGGCTCAGTGGATAGAGCCTCTGCCAGAGGACTGAAGGGTCCCAGGTTCTATTCCAGTCAAGGGTATGTACCTTGGTTGCATGCTGGATCATCCGCCCTGATTGGGGTGCGTGTGGGAGGCAGTTAATCCATGTATCTTTCTCACATTGATGGTTCTCTCTCTGTCTCTCTCCCTCCCTTCCACTCTCTAAAAAAAAAATCAATGGTGAGGATTAACAAACAAACAAAAAAGACTGCTACATATTACCAGGTATTGTACAAAGCATATTCAACTACTCACTGTGAGTCCTTTCCTTCTCCCTAGACTTAGGTTAGAAAATAATTCGCAAATATCCAATTAAAAAAAATATGAATGGCTGGTGAAAAGGAAGCAGTGTAATGGATTGGCCTCCTTTCTACTCCTTTCAGTTACATGACTTGATGATCTGAGACAAATTACCTACCTGCCAGGGCCCGATTCCTGAAGAGAATTAATTCTACTTGCCAGGTAATGGCCTTAATGCAAATGACACATTTGCACAGCTAAGGCATAACTACGGTTATTATTGGCAGAGAAAAACAATTACTCTCATTATAATTTTGTCAACACCCTGGGATTATCATTCCTTTAAGAGAGGTCTATGGTTCTTTCAGGGTAAAAAGTCTACACCTATGGACTTTCACCCCAAAATAGATTGTTTCCAGTTGTAATACAGGCCCTTATGGCACAATAATTTTATCTGAGTAAAGGGAGAAAAGGGTCTTCTGAAACTGCCAATATGCACTGCTTCAAGAATTCTTCAGCTTTATCTGCACTGAGAACTGAGTAGGCCTTAACACTTTCTAGTTGGAGGAATCAGATAGGCTCACTGCTGTGGACTGCAGACGTGCTGACAAGACCTGGTGATCTGAGACATATTATCTCACCTGCCAGGGCCCCATTCCCTGTAAAACCCTTTGATAAAAGAATTTTAGAACATCAAAGCAGAGAGAGAAAAGCTGAACTTCTATCAACCCGTCATGTAGCATCTGGCAAAGTGGATAAGAAAGGGTATCTAGAATGAAGTAAAAAAGGGAGGGGATCAAGAGTCAGCTTCATATCACAGCTTTGCTACTTAGAAGCTATTTGGACGAATTACCTGACCTTTCTGCCTGTTTCTCCATCAGTAAAATAGAAACAGTAGACCACTGTTTGGAGGGCAATACAAAATAATATATGGAAAGCACAAAAGCTAGCACATGGTCTCAAAGAAAGGCTGAGCACGGTGTATACACCTTCTTTCTTTTTTTAAAAAAAATATTTTTTGTATTGATTTCAGAGAGGGAGATAGAAGCATCAATGAGAGAAAAATCATTCATGGGTTGCCTCCTGCATGTCCCCCACTGGGGATCAAGCCTGCAACCCAGGCATGTGCCCTAACCAGGAATAGAACGGACCTCCTAGTTCATAGGTCTGTGCTCAACCACTGAGCCACGCCAGTGGGACTGTGCAGACACCTTTCTATAGAACCCACAACATTCCATCTCTGATGGCAGGTGACTGAGTAGTACTTATCTTGTCCCCTTCGAGACTGTCAAGTCCTTAGGGGCAGGACTTGAGAGGCATTATAGCACAGTGGTCAACAGCATAGACACAAACCTCAATTCAAACTTGGCTCCATCTCTCGTTTCGTCTGTTACCTGGGCAAGTCACTGGACTTCTCTGAGCCCTGTCTTTATCGATGCAATGGAAATAACAACATGTATCCCATGGCATTGCTGATGCTCTTAGCACTGTGCCTAGCCCACAGAATTGGAAAGATAACCATACGTGGAGTGGTTATCATTGGAAAGATAACCATACGTGGAGTGGTTATCTTTCCAGTTCTGTGTCCCTTATTCCTGTTAACAGCATCTAGCTGACAATACTTTTGGTTTGAAGGTGTATGGAAATGAGACATTGCTCCACTCACAGAAATTCAGAAATAGCAAGAAGTATCCAGAAACCAAGAAGGGGTCCCCTACCTCTGGAAAATCTCTTGCAGCGTTTCCCGGTTGAACGCACTGCTGTCCTGGAAGACATTGTTGAGGGCGTGCAGGGCACAGAGCTCCCGGCGCTGTTTCTCGTGGTAGATCTGTGGGGGTGCCGCCTGGGGCAGCTCCAAGGATTCCGACTTGGCCTTGTCTCCTTTCCATGGCACGCAACTCATGTTTTTCGTTTTGGGTTCCAGAGAGGGCTAAAAACACCCCACCCTCCCCTCCTGAGGAAGAATGTAAGCTTCTGGGTCTGTTCAGGATTCCTGAGGTCCACCTTATATTCCGGTGTCCATGATTTATGCCTTGTCACGGGGAGAAAAGATGGGAATCAAAAGGAAAAACAATCCACCTCTTCGCAATAGAAAAATAACTTTTGAATTAGTGTTTTTTCACCACTAATGTCAAAGTGCAGAATTTTTAAAAAAAAAAAATCATAGAAAAACCTAAGACCTTGTTCCCTTCTCCCACCCTCCCCACCCGCCCCCCCTCGGGAAAAACCCCACGATTTTTCTTGCTGTGTTTTCCTTTGTAAAAGCCAACCAGGCCTCAATGCAGGAAGACAGAACGGAATCGGTCACATCGCTCCTTCTCTTCCATTTCTTCCGAACCACAACGCCACTGACCCGGGAGACAAGGCCTAGGTGGTCTACGAAACGCAAAATTCGAGCAGCTAGCGAGGGCCGGCCAGCGTGGGATGGCGGGCAGCGCTGGGGCCTCCGAGGCGCCTCTCCATCCCCTCGGGTGCGGTGGGCCCCCGCAGGGCGCGAGCCGAGGCGGGCGCGGCTCCCTCGGACAGCGCGGACTCTCCCCTTCTCGCCGCGGCCCTGCGGGGGAGACAACCCGGTCAGCTCCGGCGGTCAGACGGGCCCCGGCCGAGGACCAGGCGGGCCGGGAAGTGGCGCGGCGGGTCCGGCCCCAGCCCGAGGGAAGGTCCTGAGCTGGGACGGGCCGACCCGCGAGGGGTGGAGCCGAGCAATTCTCCTCACCCTCGGGGGCCCACCCGTCTCGCCGCCCCCACCCAAACCTCCCCGCCGGTCACGTGAGTGCAAGCCGAGGGGCCCTCCCGCACTCCCCTGATCCCGGCCCCCGCGCCGACTCGCGTCCGCGCCGCGAGTCACCCCTCACCGCGGCAGGCCGCCCCCGGGAACTGCGGGCCGCCACCTGGGCCGCGCTCCGGGAGCGCGCGCACCTGAGCCCAACGTCAGCGGCCCACGCCCAGCGCGTGCTCCGGAAACGCCCTCCTGCGCCGCTCGGCCCCGCCCCGACGCGGCGTCACGTCTGAGGTCAGCCTGACGTCCACGGCGCCAGCGGTGGGGGCCGCGGCCGCCGCGCGCCGGTGGACCGGGCTCCAGTAGCGTGGGAGGACCTGGTCGGAGCGGGGCCCGGCGGCAGCGAGCGGAGCTGGTGCGGGGTTTCTCCGCTCCGGTCCTCGCTGGGCGGGGCGATTGCGGGAGTCCCGCCTCGGCGCCCGCCGCTCCCAGGCCCGCCCCTCCCCCGGGCGTCGGCGCCGTCCCCGGGCGGTGACCCAGCCTGCGGGTGCACTTCGCGGCCCTCCCCGCCCGCCCCTCTCGCTGGGCCGGGTTGGTAGGCGGAGCGCTCCCGCCCACCCGGCCCAGCTCCTCCTGCGCTGACCGTTCTGTGTCAGTCTGGCGAGCTGTTCACCGGCCGGGCGCACGTTCTCTTAGGTCAGGGGCCCGACCGCGCCACGCTCCCCGGGAGCGCCGAGGCTGAGTCCCGTTCCAAGTAGAGGGAAGAGTCCGATCTCGGGTCCGTGGTGTCCTGTTTCGGTTCACTGCTCACAGCCCAGGTCTCTCGTCCTCCCGGCCGCTGCCTGGAGCTTTCCTCTGGGTTTTCTTAAGGTCTGTCCAAGCGCATTGTGTGCCGGAAGCGTAAACTCAGTCCCGCGTGGATTTCCCCCCCTTTGGCTGCCCCGAGGGCATGTGGAAGGCATCACCAAATATTCACTATCCACCTTAAATGCCCTCCTTTTGGATTTTTGTTCAGAAAATTGGAAAAACAATAAGATGACGCTTACGCCCTAGCCGGTTTGGCTCAGTGGATAGAGCGTCGGCCTGCGGACTGAAGGGTCCCAGGTTCGATCCCCGCCACCTTCTTTGTATCTTGGTTGCGGGCACATCCCCAGTGTGTGTGTGTGTGTGGGGGGGGGGGGGGGTGCGGGAGGCAGTTGATCGATGTTTCTCATCGATATTTCTAACTCTAACCCTCTCCCTTCCTCTCTGTAAAAAATCAATAAAATATATTTGGGGGAAAAAAAGATCACGCTACAATTCCGTCACTTCTTTAACCCTGCTTCAACAGCACCCAACACCATTACACGCAACAGAGTTATCACTTAACACGTTTGAGGACCCACTCTGCGGTTTGGAGTCCTTCAGATAACTTTCGGATTACCTTAAATTTTTGTAATTTGTAAGCCTGCTAAGGGTCACAGATACATTTACACAAGATTAGTTATTGAGGCTTGCATGCATTGTTCTAGGTGCTTCACAAACATAAACTTACTGGTAACTATTCTGTGAGGTAGGTAGTTTTTTTGTTTTTTTTTTTAAGAGGAGAGAACTGACGCTCAGGTTAATTAACTTGCTCTAGGTCACATAGCTAGTAAGTAGTGGATCCAAATTGGAACCCAGGCTCTAACCTGTTTTTAGAAAAAGGATGTCAAGATGGGTAGGGAATTCCCTTTATAAAATGTGACTTTAGACTTCTCTATTCGAGAAGCGCCTACTCTGCGAATAGGACAGAGCCCTGTGATGAGAAGAGCATGCTTTAAAAAAAAGTTTCCATTGATTGCAGAAAGGGGGAGGGAGAAGAGGAGAGAAATCGGAAACATCAATGATGAGAATCATTGATCTTGATCGGCTGCCTCCTGCCCGCCCCCTACTGGGGGTCAGCCCTAAACTCAGGCCTGTATCCTGACTGGGAATCTAAGGGTGACCTCTTGGTTCATGGGTTGATGCCCAACCACTGAGCCACATCTGCCGGGCAAGAGCATGATTTTTAGTATCCCATCAGGTGTCAGCACATTCTGAACGTGAACTCTTTCTGGACAAGCCAGTTTACTAGTAAAATATTAAATATCAATTATTATTCTAAAGTACAATGTCTTGATAGTTTGCTTTTCTGACAAATCAAGATTTTATTTGTAACTACCTCACAGAGAAATACATGGGACAGTGGTGAGCAGCTTAGCCAATCACAAAGGAAAGAACACATTCGAAGAACTAGTACCAAGACATTTGGAGTTGGACGACTTCTTGTCCTGGGTTCCCAGCGGTGTTTGTACACATAAGACTTGAAAACAGGAACAAAACGAGGTTGCCGCTTTCCTTACCGAAACTGAAAGCCATTTTGAATCCTGCCTTTTGTTCACTAAATCCTGTGTTCCAAACCCTAAAGCTTGGACATGTTACCTTCTCAAGTGGCTGCTTTCTTGCTTGCTCCCTGGGACCAGTGGCCTAATCCCTAATTCCATCAAGCTTTTCGGATTTTTGAAACAGGAATTCAAGATACTAAAACTTGGTTGATGGTGTTTTGGATTGGGGCTTTCCACAAGTGGTGATACTGAAAAAAATCATCCATAGGAAACTACCTTAAACAGACCCTAGCTAGATCTCAGTTCCACAGTTCATAAATGTGGTGAGGTGTGTTAAAGAACAAAAGTTCAACCGAGTAAATTTGAAGGTCTAATTGGCTTTATTAAATGATTCACGAATTGGCAGTAGCATCTCATCTAGTAAACAGAAGGGAGCCCCAAGTAGTTGTACAAAACGGAAGGTTTTTATAGGCAGGAGGGTGGGTCAAGGAGGTTAAAAGAATGGGTTGTTTCAGACTAGGTCACCTTCCTTTGGGAGAAGGCAGAGGGATCTTTTCAGGCAGCTTACCTCACCAGTGATCAGGAAGTTGCAGGCTGATTGATTTAAAACTCCACTCCTGCCGAAATCGGTTTGGCTCAGTGGATAGAGCGTCGGCCTGCGGACTCAAGGGTCCCAGGTTCGATTCTGGTCAAGGGCATGTAACCTTGGTTGCGGGCACATCCCCAGTGGGGGTGTGTGCAGGAGGCAGCTGGTCGATGTTTCTCTCTCATCGATGTTTCTAGCTCTCTATCCCTCTCCCTTCCTCTCTGTAAAAAATCAATAAAATATATTTAAAAATAAATAAATAAAAATAAAATTCCACTCCTGGGAGAGAATGAAACTGCATACTGAGTCTTGGTGAAGCTTACCACAGTGACTCCATTTTGGGTCTATTTCTTTTTTAACAGGTGTTTCTGGCTTCTGTTAAGCTTGCTGCATCTTTTTGGTCGCGTAATTGCTCTCTCCGCAGAGACAGTGAATGGAGAATTCTCCCTAAGGTCAGCGTTTCATTAATTGCCTCGCTCTGGCTGCTATAGTATTCCAGGCATCGATCCAATCCTACTATCAAAATTGCCTGGAGATTGCCAGCAGACCGGACCTAGGTCTTCCAGGGACTGCCCTGAGTCACCGAGTTGAGTGGGACGCGCCTGGTGCAGTTTACTATCTCCGTGGGCGGTGGCCCAAGGCGCGGGACCTATCCGATGACCGGATTGGGCCTTGCCCCTGTCCATCATCCGAAGGCTCTGGCGCCGACTGTTTTGCCGTAGGATTTGGAAGTTGAGCACCGCCTCTGGAAACGAGGAGAGGGAAGATAGGTGAAGGTAAACGTTGTGTGTATTTTTCTCCTCATTGGATGGCTACTGTGTCAGTCATACTCTCCGCTGCTCCCGTTGGCGGGAAGGCTCCCGGCTGGTAGCGTGGACACAGTGCTGCCCCGCCCAAGTTGCTATCCGGGCGCGTGACGTCTCAGATATTTGTTGTTGGGGTTTGGGCCTCATTAATTATTCACTAGGTACTTGAAAGGGCTGCAGCGATTGGTGGCTAAGAAGCCTGGCCGATTGTTTCTGAGCTAGCGATAGGTGTCGCCCTCTACGCGGCCGAAAAAGTTGCGCATAAATTATTCCGATGAGGTGTGGGGCGGGGCCACGCATAGATTAGGCAAATGAGCAGGGGAGGGCCGGGAGGCCGGGTACGAATTAGCCTAAGTTATTAAAGATGGCGGCGGAGCGGAGTCGCTCCCCGATGGACTCGCCGGTCCCGGCCTCTATGTTCGCCCCCGAGCCCAGCTCCCCGGGGGCGGCCAGGGCCGCGGCGGCTGCCGCCCGGCTCCACGACGGCTTCGACTCGGACTGCAGCGAGGACGGCGAGGCGCTCAATGGCGAGCCGGAGCTGGACCTCACCAACAAGGTAGGCCCGGGCGCCGGCATCGGCGCTAAATGGGACCAGGTGCCCAGGGGACCCGGAGGTGGGCCGAGCCGTTTCCCGGGCGACTGCGGGGGCGGGAGCGGGAGGGGCCGAGCCCGCCCACCTGCCGGTGCGGACAGTGCCGGGGGTTCCCGGGCGATGGGTGGCCCCGTGCGGCCCCGCACCGCCGTCCTTCTCCCAGCGGCTCCGACCCGGCCTCCCGCCGTCCGGCTCCCGGGGAGATCACAACCCCGCGGCTCCGCCACGTGGAACTCGGGTGCCCGACACCGGCAGCGCCCCGCACGGTGCCACCTCCTCCGATACCGAGAGGGGCCCTCTGGACTGGCCGTGGCAGCCGAGCGTCGGCGGTGGCTTGGGCAGGGGGAGTGGAGGCGCGGGCGGATCGGGTCGTCCGAAGCGAAGCGGGGAGGCGTCTCTTCCTGGTGTCGGGAAAGGAAACAGAAAGTAGTCGCTCAGTCGGGGAGAAGGATGTCTGAGCTTTGTCTACTTGGCAAATCCACCCAAAACAAAATTGAAAGATGGACCTGACCTGTAATCTCGCCATCCTGGGAGTGGAACCACAACTTGTGTGAATGCAGTAATGAAGGACGTTTCAAATCGTGTCCTCTGAGCTCTTGAGAAGGTGGGCAGGAGTTAAGGTCTGACCTTCTGCTTGGCATTGTGGGGGCTGAAAATTAAGTATAAGATGTGACTGTGTTTTGAAGGCGCTGAAGGGAAAGAATGCTAACTTGGGAGCCAGACAAGGTTGGGTTCTGGTAAAAAAAAAAAAAAAAAAAGAAAGAAAAAGAAACAGGCCTGAGGTGGGGGGGGGGGGGGGAGTGTCACTTGCTCCCTTGACAGTAATACAAGACTTAATTGCAGTTTCAGCCCCTCCTAGGTGTGGAATATTGGACTGTAATTTCCTCCTGGACACTAGACAGGTAACCTTTATAAGAGCCCCCTGCCACCCTTCCCCACCAACATTGGTCAGCTGGCCTGAAACAATCTTTTCTTTTGCTAATAACTTTATATATACATATAATTTTATGTGCCCCAGGCATGAATAGCTCTGGCCACCAACACAGGCATCGAGCTAGGATGAACTAACTTTGTCCCTGACTGATATAAGAGCAACACCCACCAATCATGTGCCTCCTTGCCCATTGCCAAGGGGTGCTAATAACTTCCTTATCTGGCCCAGTTTCCTATAAGAATCTTCCACTTTGTACTACTCAGAGCAGGTCTCTTACTTACTAGGTGGGATGCTGCACAATTCATGAATCACTCATAAAGCCAATTAGATCTTTAAGTTTATTTGGTTGAATTTTGTTTTTCTAACAGATTCTTTTCCTGCCTTGCCACTTACAAAGGCTCTGTGACCTTGGGAAAGTTTCGCTTCTCAGTTCTTCAGCTACATGATTTTTTACATACAGATGGTTGTAAAAATGAGAGATGCATATAAGACACCTAGTATGGTGCCTAATACATAACTATTCAGTAAATGAAGTGAACTGAAGAACTGATCATTCCCTATGCAGTTTAATAGCAGCGGATGGAAGATAGAACACCAATACCCCCTCCTACCTGTTGCTGGAAAATTGCAATAGAGATGTTTGTGACCTTACACAGTCTTTGGTGGCAAAATTGCATGAAACTTGGCCCATACTGGAGAAAACTTGCCCCTGCAACCTCAGCAACCAAGTTTCAATTGCTCTTTCTCTCTTTAGTGGCAGCTGAGCTCTTAGAAGCCAGTGGTCGTATCTGGTGCCTCTAATGCCATAAGGAGGATGGCCACGCTGGGAGAGAGGGAAGGTCTGGGGATATGTGGGAGGCAGTGTGACAAGATGCAAAAGACCCAGGCAGCACTCAGGTTACAAGTACAAGCTCTGATGAGTCAACTGGAGAGTTGTAAGAGATGTGCTTGACTCAAGCAGACCAGCTGGATGTCAATTCATGGTCAGGTTGCTGAAGAAACCTGAAAACAGTGGGAAATTGCAGGGTAGTGTTGCAAAGAGAGTAATATCTTCATTTCCTGGCCACCTTCTTTAATGTTCCAGAATAGCGAAGTGGTTCTTCATCACATAGCTGGGGAAGTCCACCTCATTATCTTAAAGTTGAGAAACTGTATGTATATAAATATTGGTGATATTGAAAAGAAAAATGACCATTTAGAGAGAGAAAAGGAATGAGTTGATAGAGTCTTGAGAAAAAGATTAGAAGCTGTAAGTTCTGCACTTGCTATAATTATATGTGGAGATCTAAGGCTTTGAAAGTTTCCAAAGTGAGAAATAATTAGTGGCTAGTTTCATCCAAGAAGGTTTTTTTTTTTTTGAATGCTTGTGAAGAAAACTGTACTTACCACTTACTGAGCTTTGGACTAGATGCTTACATGTTACCTTATTTGGTCTTTACAGTGACGTGGCCTAAAGGTGCAGGTGGTATTATCTACATTTTGTAGATTGAAAAAAATGAGACTGAGAGAGATTAAGCTCTTTGTCCAAGGTCACACAAGAATGGTTAGAGAATGGCTATTGTTAAATGCCCTCCCCAAATAAGTGGTTGATACTTTAATGTTATTGTCACAGATTTGTAAAATGATCGTGCTAATGCCCATCTTAGTGGTAATGGTGTTTTGTTGATGAAGAAAAAACAACAACAAGATAGCCAAGGCAAAATGGAACAGAATTCTTTTGTTATTATGGCAACCATTGGTCTAGGGTGGAGGGCATGGCAGTATAGGAGAGCTTTGTCCTATGAGGTGCAAGCTGTAGATAGAAGACTTTGGCATGTGGGTGTGAAGCATTGCTCATCAATTTCTACCCACAATGTCAGGTTCTCAGTCATTGTTGGTCCTTCCCCTCCTGTTAAGCAGCTGGAGGCAGGCTGCTCACACCCTCTTTTCTGTGGGGTGTTTCAGACTAGTCATTTTAGTACATTATAAAACTCAACTCATATAAGGCCTTAGGCTCAAAGGCTATTTCAGGAGTGGCAGAGGGCATGAGGGGGCTTTGTAGCTGTTTTAGATTAGGGTGCCTGGGGTTCAGTCAGGGCCTTTGGCTGTGGTGCTCTTCTAGTAAGGGTGGTCCTAAGGCTGTTGGTTTCTTTTCTAGCTGGTTCTAGTGAGCCCTACATCAGAGCAGTATGACAGCCTACTTCGGCAGATGTGGGAGAGGATGGACGAGGGATGCGGAGAGACCATATATGTCATTGGGCAGGGATCAGGTGAGCATAGTTTTCCTTTCACTTTATTTTTTAAAAATTATTTAGAGCACATTTCCCATCTTTTACCCATTTTCTTGATCAGTGTCTGCAGAACTGTTTGGGAGGATATAAAAGCATCATGTGATAATGTTAATTCCCACCTTTTTGGTCATAATATGCTTGACTTGAAAGATTCACTTTCCAAGCGGTTTTACAGATGCTTCTTTTCTGCCTCCATTTGCATAAAGGGGAATGAAGCACAAAGCAAGGGAACTCCTGTCCCAGGTATAGAGCAAGCCACAGGCCTAGAATTCAGTCTTCCCCTCCAGCCCACTTTACAGAGCCCATTGCTACTCATTGTCTGCTCAGCAGAGAACTTACGTGATCCTTCTTGATGTCAGCAAGAAGGAGACGCCGGAATTCTTCTCTTCAGCAAGGCTGTCTTGCCCCACACCACACTGACCACTCAGTCTTGCACACTGACCACGCAGTGTGGATAGTTGTGCTAACAGAAGCCCTCTCTTCTCCCTGTGAGATCCCATCAGACATGTAGACTTGGTAGCATTCTGGAAGGAACTGGTTATTGTACTCCAGCCTGCTTATTCCATTGTAATGGGGCTGTTGTAGAGGAAGGCAGCTTCCATAACAGAATCCCACATTATGTCTTGGGTATTCTCCCCCACCCCCAGTCATTCCTCCTTTATCCTTGCAATACAAGGCCTACTTCCTTCATCTTCATTATGACACTGTGCTGAAATGACAGCTGGGCTTGTTAATGATTATGAATTTAGCCTGTCCCAGAACTTGTCTGTCATCTTTGCAGGAAGCCTCAGTAGGGCTTGGTGTATCATTAAAGGAACAGCTCTCTTTGTGAATGTAGGCTTTGTAAAGGCAGATAATAATTCTTTTGTTGACTGAGTTTAAGATGGAGAAGATCTCAATATCATTCTTTATTTGGCAAATACCTATTAAGTCTCTTCTAAGGGCTTGATACTGTTGCAAAGTAGTTTTGGATACTAAAATCTGGTCTCTGTCCCAAGGAGGAAAGATAGCATATATACAAATAACCTCAGTAGAGAACAGTATTTAGAAATGCTCAAAAGTGACACAAAGAAGAAGGGCTTGATCTCCAATTACTGCTGTGCCTTCCTTTGAAATGTTTTTCTTATCTATCCTTTCCTTTCCATCTTTGCTGCCACCGCTTGGTTTTGGTCTTATCACCCTTTGCATGTCAAGAAAGGGAGGGGGTTGGTTAGCATTGTCAAGTGCTAGAGAGACAGCAAGGAGAGTTGGGTTCAGAAAAAGCCACTCGTTTGGTGACTAGGGGATCACTGCCAGCCTTTTGAAACCTTTGTGTCAGGATAGGATGAACTGCTGTGATAGGATGAACCATCAGAGACCACTTCATGCTTGTAGAACTGAAGAAACCACATCTAGATCAATTTTGACAAGTGGTGGGACTGTTCTTTGAAGACCCAGATTCCTAACACACCCTCCTCTGCCCCCAGTTCTTTAATGTGGACTCTTGGTGAATTTTCCTGTACCCTGGCAGCTGACAACTAATTAACCCGTTCATGACAAAGCATAAGATGTCAAACATTCATTAACACATCTCCACACCCAGGCATTATCTTTGCATCTATCAACTGGGTGTTATTAGATTCACAGTGACTCCTTCCTGCTGGAATTATTTCGAGGTCATTACTAGTTAAACAAGCTGAACATCAAACAGAGGACTAAACCAGATGCAAGGCCCAGGGGTCGGCTTCAGCACCTGCTTCCTGTGTGTGCCTGGCGCCTCACCTCTGTTGATCACATCCTTTGCCTGTAAAATGAGGATAATGACATCCTTCCCCACCCTCCTCTGAGAAATTTTGTATGAATAAATTAGGCATTAAACATTCTAAGCAGTATAGAGGAATGTGCTCTTTAAGTATACATTCCCAATTTAAGATTGATCTTATAAAAGGGGACAATCTGGCCCAGTAGTTAGTTCAGGGTCTGGAGTCTGGCAGGTCTGAATTTGCCTATTGGCTCTAACTTTTCTTAAAAAGGGGAGAGTAGTAGTGTCATGGTGAAGGTTAACACTTGGCACACAGTAAGCATTATATAAATGTTAGCTACTATTAATAGTTGCAGTAATAATTTTTTAAGGGTTCCAGGTCTTAGTTGATTTACCATGAGATTGCTTTCAAAAAAATCTTGTTAATTATTTTTTTAAAATATATTTTATTGATTTTTACAGAGAGGAAGGGAGAGGGGTAGAGTTAGAAACATCGATGAGAGAGAAACATCCATCAGCTGCCTCCTGCACACCCCCTGCTGGGGATTGAGCATACAACCAAAGTACATGCCCTTGACTGGAATCGAACCCGGGACCCTTTAGTCCGTAGGCTGACGCTCTATTTACAGAGCCAGACCGGTTAGGGCAGAATCTTGTTAATTTGTCAGATATTAAGTTACAACTTTCTAAGAGCCAGGTCCTGTATTAAAAGTTCAGGGAACAAAGGAAGAGTGTTAAGTCTTGGTGGAGAGTCAGGAAAAGCTTCAAAGAGGCTGTGACCCTTGAATTGGTTGTAAAGGATGGTAGGAGTTTTCTGGGTAAAGGCAGGCAGAGTGAGTGAGCGGAGGAGGCCACAGGCACAGAGGCAGTGGCCAGTGTGGAGGATGTGGTGGGCCAGCGGTGATCCAGTAAAGTAGGAGCGTAGCGTGTGAGGTTGGGAGTGCCAGTTAGGGGGTCCTTGAATGCCATACCGAAGAGTTTAGGCTTTTACCCTAAAAGTTCGGAGAACCTTTGCATCACGTTGAGCAGGAGAGTGCATATAGAAAAGGTAAGTCAGGTGGCAGGACGGAAGTCTCATTGAGGGTCAGGTGTGGGTGAACAGTGGCCGTTAGTGATTGGACCGCTGCGGCTTTTCTCCTTGGCCTTTGTCTCCACTTCTACCGAGTGAGGACTGCAGTGCCTGCTGGAGAAGGGGAGTATGACAGGGCGTTGTACCATCTGGGAGCTCTGGAGGGACAAGGTGGTATTGGTCATCGCCCCCAGGTGTGGAACAGGACTTGAAAACATTGCTTTTTGTTGTGTCAGAATCAAGAAACGGTGGCTAGAATTTGGGGATCTGGCAAGAATGGCAGGATTGGCAGGCCTTGTCCAAGGAACACTTCCAGCAAGTTCTTCTCTGGCCCAGATGTCCAGAGCTCAGTTGGCCATGCATTTAGAAACTCCTCAGCCCAGCTGCTCCTTCTTTGTTCATGTGGTTTGCATTTTACAAACACTGAGAACTTGATATAGGAAAGGCATCCCACATGGGGGATCCAGGGAATGTCTGAGTTTGACTTCTTTCCTGAAGATGCTTATGTAGAGGGAGGGAAGACGTGCATCCAGAACACTGTTCCACAAGATGTAGTGTGTGGGAAATGCCGTACGTGAGCAGAATAGGTAGGAGACGTGCTGGTGGGTTTTGTAGGATAGGAAATACATAAGCAAAGGTGTGGAGCTGGGGAAGTGCAGGGGACCTGGGGAGGGGATGGTGACCGGGTCACTTGCACTGGGACAGAACTGAGGAGGGGGTGTGGAGTCAGTGGGGAGGCCTTTAAGGAACTGAAACTGAACCTGCTGGGCCTGGGAAGCCATTCCCAGGCTTTGACTAGGACAGTTGGTCGGCAAACTGCAGCTTGTGAGCCACATGCGGCTCTTTGGCCCCTTGAGTGTGGCTCTTCCACAAGATACCATGTGCGGGCGCGCACGTACAGTGTGAGTGAAACTTCATGGCCCATGCGCAGAAGTCGGTTTTCGGCTCTCAAAAGAAATTTCAATCGTTGTACTGTTGATATTTGGCTCTGTTGACTAATGAGTTTGCCGACCACTGGGCTAGGACGTGACAACATGAGAGCTTCTTTGTCTAGGAGCATGGACTTGTGTCTACGCAGGATGGGTTGGAGGAACAGAGACTGGATTTGCTAAGAACAGTTAGGGGTCTGTTGTGGTGACTGAGGTAGAATCAGGGCCTGAAGCAGACTTGTGGCGTTGGGTTGGCCAAAAGAGTAGAGCAGGGACAAAGAAAGAAGGGCAGATATAAAGCCAGAATCAGCGGGACTGGAGTGGAGCATTCAGCGTGGGTGACTGGGAGGATGGCGCTGTCTTCAGAAATAGGGAAGGCAAGAGGAGGAACTGGTTTGGCATTAAGAGGAACCCTTGCCAGAGGAAAAGGCTCTCGGTTTGGAATCAGAAGACCTAAGCTCACACAACCCTTCGGCACTCTGCCAGCTCCGAGTCCTCTCTGGGTTCTGTTTACCCCGCTGTTAAAAGGGAAGAGGAATGCCCTCAGAGGGTTGCAGTGAGGACTAAAGTGACTTACTGATGGTGTTAGTTTTTGTGCTGTTGTTTAAAGGGAGGGGCTTGGGTTGTTGAGTTTAGACATCAGGCTTCCAAGAGTCATCCAGACAATTGGGAATTCATTCTAGAGTCCTGGGAAGAGGACAGTGTTAGAAATGAAAGGGTTTATTTATTTATTGATTTTTTGTAGGTTTTTAAATGACAGTTGAAGCCATAGTATGAGATAGTCAAGGGGAATGCTCAGAGGATAGAGAAGAGGGCCACTGCCTGACTACTGGAAAAGCCTGGCTTTTAAGGACAGGAGCAGGAAGAGCCTCAGAGTAGACAGAGAAAGGAACCCGAGAGGAGGGGGATCAGGAGAGTTCATGCATCGGCAAGCAGGGTGGAGGGAGGCGAGCAGTGTCAAATACTGTTGTGGTTGAGAAAGGGGCATCGGGTGAGGGGTTAGAAAGCCATTGAGGACTTGAAAACTAGTTTCTTCTAGAGTTATAAGATTCAGGATAGGACGGTGATAGTCAGCAAGTCTCAATTACTCTTTTGAGATGCTCGGTGGTAAAAGGAGGAACAGAGGAGATGGTCGCTCAGGAGATAAGCAGGGGAAGTGAGGATGGGTTTCCTTTTCCTAATTTAGGAATGACTGAGCTTGTCCATAGGGGGAGAGGTAGGGGGAAGAGGAAGAGAGGGTGTGAGAAGGTGTTTGGGAGGCAGTAAAAGAGATTAGGCCCATGCTGGCGGATTAGACAGAGGCTGGAGGAGAAGCTGAAGGAGTGATTGTGGAAATTATGACATCAAGTGGAGGCGCTGATGGGAGTTGTCATAAATAGACTCTCAATAAATGATTGGTTAATTGGTTCCTCCCTTCCTCATCCTGAGCTCAGACTCATTTTTCCATCTATTTGCTAGACATTTCACTGGAGCTACCTCAGTCAAAATTCTATTTCTAAAATCATTCTTAAGTTCTCCCCCCATTTTCCTTTGTCTCCTGTCCTCATCATTGCTTGCCGGGATTATGAGAATGACTTCCTAACTGGGCTCCCCCTTTCCGGTCTCTCACTTGTCGGTGTACACTTTTTACCGCTGCCCAGGAGATCTTCGGGTCATGTTACTCCCTTGCCTAAACCCCCAAGGCTTCCCGTTGCCTGGTGCATAATGTGTTTTGCTGCTAATGTCTGTCTGCTTAACCGCTTCCACCTCTTCTGTGGTCTCCTGCCACTTGACATCCTGCTCCCCAGCACACCGAGCTGCTACTGGCCCCTGAATGTGCTGTGACCTGCCATGCTCCATGCTTAGCCTCTCTGCCTAGGACACCTTTCCTCCTTTTCTCTGCAAGCCCATTTTCACACTTGGAGGCCCAGCAGCCTGCAAAGCTGCCCTCCGCTTCCCCAGGCAGCCTAGTTGCTCATACTTTACATTCTCTTTGTCCAGTTCTATAGTATAATATTCACGTTGTATTGCCATTAATTAATTTCCTGTCTCTCCCACTGGGCTGTGAGCTCGCTAAGGGCACCTGTATTCCCAGGACTCAGCATGAGGCTTGGCATAAAACCCAGGAAGAGTCTCAGTGATTACTATTGAATGAATTAATGAGTGTCCTGCTTAATGGGGAGGCCTGTGGCACTATTATTTATTAACTCTGCGTGTGCCCAAGTTTTTTAAAAGTGTCAGCTAGAGAGAGCCATGTCCTCTGGTGCCTGGGGTGGGCCTTCGTTAGGGCTAGACTGTCTGGCTTGTAGGAACACTGATGTCTGGGCTCTTGTCACCAGATGGGACTGAGTACGGGCTGAGTGAAGCTGACATGGAGGCCTCCTACGCCACAGTGAAAAGCATGGCCGAACAGATAGAGGCCGACGTCATCCTCCTGCGGGAACGTCAAGAAGCTGGGGGCCGTGTGCGTGATTACCTGGTCCGGAAGCGAGTAGGAGACAATGACTTCCTGGAGGTCAGGTGAGGAGGCCTCAGGAGTCCCTGCAGCATGAGTCGTGATGGAGCCTCTGACACCTAGCTTGTCAGCTTCACCCCTTCCCTGCTGAGTCATGGAAAGAGTGTCCAGAGACACCATAGCACCTTTCGCTGTTTCTGCACCTCCCCATCCCTAATATTTCCACTTGGGAAGAGTGGGAGAGAGGCCAGCCATTCGTTCTGTGGCTGCATTTTCTTTCTTATCGGCCTGTGAGTCTAGAAACCGGGGTGATGGAGGAGGCATTTTGTGCCTCTCTTGGCTCTGGGACCCCTCTCCAGCAGCTTTGGGGTAGCTAGTGGGAGTTAAGGAGAAAGCCACTCTGGTGGGAGCCCAGTTCCTCCTGAATAACCCTTTCTGCTCCCTGGAGAATACCTCCAGGCACATTCCCACGGGCTTACCCAGGAGTGGGAGGGGCAGTGAGCTGGAGAGGCTCAGGAGCAAGCCTGTCCTTACAGACCCCGCTGGTGGGTGTCCCGTCTCACCCACTAACTCTCACGTGGATGTCTGGGTTCCTGTACTCGCAGGGTAGCAGTAGTGGGCAACGTGGATGCTGGCAAAAGCACGCTTCTGGGGGTCCTGACACACGGGGAGCTGGACAATGGCCGAGGCTTTGCCCGCCAGAAACTCTTCCGCCACAAACATGAGATCGAATCTGGTCGCACCAGCAGTGTGGGCAACGACATCCTGGGCTTTGACAGCGAAGGCAATGTGGTGAACAAGCCAGACAGCCACGGCGGCAGCCTGGAGTGGACAAAGATCTGTGAGAAATCCACTAAAGTGATTACCTTCATCGACTTGGCTGGCCACGAGAAGTACCTGAAGACCACGGTCTTCGGCATGACGGGCCACTTGCCTGACTTCTGCATGCTCATGGTGAGTGCGGCGCTCCCGGGCGGGCGTCCACGGACCGTGGAGGGTGTGGCTCTGTGCACGGGTTTGGAATTGTTCTGAGGCTGAAGCCCGTTGGTTTGGGGCTTTGACACTGGGTAAGGGTGACAAGTTTTGCCAGGGTCCTCTGAGCTCTACAGTCATCTCAAGGGGTTACTTTGAGGAGGTGGCACCAGGTGGAACCCTCAGAGAGGGGGGCCAGGGGGAAGAAATGGAGGAGAGCACAAACAGCAGTCAAGAGGCGCCTGAGAGGTGGCCTCTTCCGGAGCCTGGAATGAGTGTGCTTGTTGAGAGGATGCTGCGTGCCTGGCACCCTGCCGGCCTGGAGATGCAGCAGTGAACGGCCGGCCTGGGCTCCGGAGAGCTCACAGCCTGGCAGGAATAGATTTGTGAGCAGCTCATGTATGTAGATGAACTGAAAAGGAAAGGGAGCAGAGGCCTGTGTTGGATCATGGTGCTAAGCTTGTATTTGGGTCCCTTTGATCTTCCTGCCTGGACAGTGGGATTCTGTGAGGCCCACAACCTTGGTGGCAGCTTCACAGCTTTCACAGACAGAACAAGCAAGCACGTTTTCCTTCGGCAGGTCCTCGAAGCCCTTCCCCATATCCCAGGCCCTCCAGCTGCTTGCATTAAGTGTAGTAAACACAGGCATCTGTTCAGAGCGAACTCGATCAAGTTGTCCCACAAACACAGGTTCTCAGGCGAAGTCTCCCCAGACTCAGACTAAAGAGAGGCGGGGCATCTGGATGAACACTGTGGGCTCTCTGCCCAGGCTTCTTGGGATCGCAGTGTGATTTCATTTCCTGTATCTTTGATCATTGCAAGGGGCCATTACCAGCCTGGACTGGGCTAAGGAAACATGCCCTCCAAGAAGGGGTTTCAATGGATGGTCCTTGGGGCATTTGGGGGTGGTATTAAGAAAGGTATAGCCCTGGCCGGTTCAGTCAGCCTGTGGACTGAAGGGTCCCGGGTTCAATTCCGGTCAGGGGCACATGCCCAGGTTTCGGGCTTGATCCCCAGTGCGGGGCGTGCATGAGGCAGCCGTTCAATGGTTCTCTCTTATCATTGATGTTTCCATCTCTCTCTCCCTCTCTCTTCCTCTCTGAAATCAATAAAAATGTATTTTTTTTTAAAAAAAGAAAGGTATAGACATCAGTCAGTTTAAAATGAGCACTTTTCTAACTGAGCTACAGTGAGAAAGGCCAATTTTTGGAAACATCTTCACCCATATGAAATGTTAAATATTATCTGACTTTTGGGCCAGATATAAATATTAAAATTTTCTGTAGAAAATAATGAAATGTTTTATTATTATTCTATGGCAGTCTATTTCCAGGAGAGTAGGGGCATCGTCAAAGCAATAGAGCTCTCTCTTTTCCAGGTTGGGCAGAACTAAAGCAAGTCTGGGTTGAATAGGAAAGGTTGGAGGGAATGGGAAAAATTAGGAGGGAAGATGGGGGCAGTGTCTTGTAGGTGAAAGCACAGGTATGGGACATCTGTGTCACTGGGCTCATCTGTGAACTGGCATGATCAAATCTCATAACGATTTTAATTTTATTTTGTTTTAGTAAATAACACATTTATGTGATACAAAAATAAAAAGGTACCAAAAGGCTTATAGTGAAAAGTCTCCCTTCCTCACTCGGTCCAGTTTCCACCCAGCGGCAAGTAGTATTTCCAGTTTCTCATGTATCCAGAGATATTCGTAATCATACCAGCAAAAGTGTGTATATTCTCTTCCTCCAATTTCAAACATTCAGAAAAGTTGAAAGAATAGTATAATGAATACTGTAAACTCGCCACTCAGATTCAACAATTGACATTTTGCTATACTTATTTGTACATGTGATGGATGTGTGTGGGTTTGTTTTTTGCCTGAAGCATCTGAAAGTAGATTATAGACATTTCAACTCTTCGCCCCCAAGTACTTCAGCACACAGCTCCTAAAAGTAACAACTGGTTCCTACTGTTACTGCAGCCAAGAAGGTGAACGAGGGCTCCCTAAATCCTCCAGTATCTAGTCCAGAAGTATTTATATTTCTCAGATGTTTCCCAAATGTCGTACATCTGCTTTTTTCAACAGTAACCCATTCACCATTTTTTTTAATGGTAGTGAGCTATATACATCTTGCTTTTTCCCCTTAAAATCATATCTTAGAGATTATCCCACATCAGGAGGTAAGTTTCCTCTTTTTTGGTACGGCTGGCCCACTTGTGCATGTGCCTAATTCATTTAACCAGCCTCTGTGGTGATGTTTAAAAACCTTTATTATGGGAAGGAATAGTAACAGTAATAACATCAGCCTTTGCTTGAGCACCTAACTCATGCTAGTTGTGTGCTGGACCTCTGACATGTTATGACATTTAAACTTCAAGTGACCCTCTACAGTGGATATTATCCCCCCAATTTATAGATGGGGACACTGAGACAGGGTTGTTAAACTGAATTCACTTTGATGACCTGTTGTTTTCCCAGATTGTCTGGGCTTGTCTTTTTTTTTGAATTTTAAATAAAGCTTTATTGTTGAAAGTATTACATATGTCCCCCTTTTCCCCCCTGTTGACCTCCTCCAGCCTGCCCCTGCCCCTGCCCCCAGGCCTTCACCACCCTATTATCTATCTGGTCCATGGGTTATGTGTATGTGCATACAAGGTCTTTGGTTGATTATCTCCCTCCCACCCACCCTCCCTCACCTTCACTCCGAGATTCCGTACTCTGTGGACTTGTCTTTTATTGTTTCCAAGTCTCCTCAGATTTTGATAGCCCACAATGTTGAATCGGGTTAAAGCAATCTGTGCCGAGCCCAGCTTTCATCTGTAGCCGTTTAGTTCCTGGCCTGAGACTTGTGCCCCTGCGTCCAATTCTGATGCGGCCTCAGAGATGGGCGCGCTCTCCCGTCAGCGGTCGTTAAGTCTCTGTGCCACCAGCAGCAACCTCTGTCTCCCTTGCCCTGATAGTTCTTTCTGTGTTGGGGCAGGTGGGCAGCAATGCTGGCATCGTGGGGATGACCAAGGAGCACCTGGGCTTGGCATTGGCACTCAATGTGCCTGTTTTTGTGGTGGTCACCAAGATTGATATGTGTCCTGCTAACATCTTGCAAGGTAAGTGAAGCCTCCAGCTAGCAGCAGTCTCTGTTCGGGGCTGCCCGCCCTGTGGCTCCTTGGTGGTCTGCTGCCAGGGCTTCAGCCCAGAGCCTTCAGCTTCCTTATCTTGTGCTCAGACCTCGCCTGAGTTTCCCATCAGCCCAGAACCTTCTGCCTTCTCCCTGCTCAGCTCTTGGTCTGAGCATAGCCTGGAATCACCCCCTGCACTTTGTTCTTTCTGGTTCCAAATGCAGGATTCTTGAGGCCTCTAATCTGGCACCTCTTTCCAGATGGCCTCAGACGGAAGGGGTTGGGTTTTACCATGTAAGCTGGATGTATGTGGCAACATTGGGGCAGGGGGTCTGGTAATGTTGTTGTTGTTTGTTTTTTTAATATGTTTTCATTGATTTCTTTTACAAAGAGAGGAAGGTAGAGGAATAGAGAGATAGAATCATCAACGAGAGAGAAACATCAAAGATCAGCTGTCTCCTGCACGCCCCCTACTGGGGATCGAGCCTGCAGCCCAGGCATGTGCCTTGACCGAAAATCAAACTGGTAACCTTTTGGTTCAGGGTCGATGCTAAACCACTGAGCCACGCCGGCCAGGCTGATAATGTTTTAGCACCAAAGGCTTCAAAACAGGTGCAGGACTAGGCCTTCGTGCATTTCTCCCTCATTGCTGCAGATGGGAGGAGAGAAATGGAGAGCGGTCCTTTGGGAGGGCCTCATAAGGACCTCTGCAGGTGTCTGAATGGCCTAGAGATCCTTTTGTCAGATGCTTCTTTCCCCAGGAAGCAGAGCATTCTGAGAAGAACATTGTCCCTATAGACGCCCCTACCACCCCTCTCACCTTCCCCCATCACTTACAGGATGCGGGTCTTCTAGAGATGAAAGAAATCCAATGGGTTTCAGACTCGTAACCTCAGCAGACAGGCCCCATCGTGCTCTGTTTCTACTCTAGCAAGCACACATCCACCCAAAGTTTGGATCCTCCTTTTTGCTTCTCCAGGCATTGTGGCATTTAACATTCTGTCTCCTGCTTGCAGTAGTGATGAGTGGACCTGTCTTGCCCTAAAAGCCAGGCCATAGAGAAGCCTGTGTCCCCTAATTCTGTTCCTTCCCCCCTTTAAGAAACCCTGAAGCTGTTACAGCGCCTGCTGAAGTCGCCAGGCTGCCGGAAGATCCCCGTGCTGGTGCAGAGCAAGGATGATGTGATCGTTACCGCCTCCAACTTCAGCTCGGAGAGGTAAGAGGGTAGAGAGCACTCACTTCTGGGCGGGCACAGATGGCGTGAAGTGGACTCTCGTGGTCTCAGCACAAGGTCTCCCAGGCTGGCAGGTGCCTCAGATTCTGAGGAGCTAGCCTCGCTGAGGTTGGAATCCCAGCTGAGACCTCAGTGTCCTTGTCTGTGAAATGGGAATGATGTTCCCTTCTCCGTAGGGCTCTCGTAGGGGTTGGAAATGGCTTATGGAAAGCACTTAGCACTGTGCCTGGCTCCTGTGTAATAGAAAACTGCCATTTTTATAACTTATTCTATATTTTTATACTGTTGTTTCTCAAAAACTCTCGAGTCACAAGTCATTTTAGGCCTTTACTCATTAACATATCCTGTGATTCTATAAATATATTTGGATGTCTGTTGTGTGCCAGGCTCTTCATCTCAGCATTGAGGTTTCAGAGTTGACTCGGGCACTAGCCTTGTCTTCAAGGTGGTCAGCTCCTTGGTCAGAGATACTCTTTGTACTTTGTTAACTCTGTTCCTTCTCCCAAAGTCTTGGGGCTGCTTAGAGCCATCTGCCTTCTTGCTTGGTCTGTAGTACAGGACCCTGGCATTTGGCCTGTTGCTCTGCCCTGACAGTGTCTTCAGTACCACCATTTGACCAGCAGAGGGGGTACATTTCAGCTGCCCCCATTTTATCTTATTTAAAAAATTGTGTGTGTGTGTGTTTTTAGAGAGAGATAGGAAGGGAGAGGGAGAGAGAGAAACATCGATGTGAGAGTGAAACATCTGCTGCCTCCTGCACATCCCCTACCTGGGATTGAGCCCGCAACTTGGGTATGTGCCCTGACCGGAAATCGAACCAAGCTTTGGTGCACAGGACGATGCCCAACCAACTGAGCCACACCAGCCAGGGCAGCTGCCCCCATTTTATTTTATTTTTTTATTATTTTATTTTTTTAAAATATATTTTATTGATTTTTCACAGAGAGAAAGGGAGAGGGATAGAGAGCTAGAAACATCAATGAGAGAGATACATCGACCAGCTGCCTCCCGCACATCCCCCACTGGGGATGTGCCCGCAACCAATGTACATGCCCTTGACCGGAATCGAACCTGGGACCCTTCAGTCCGCAGACCGACGCTCTATCCACTGAGCTAAACCGGTTTCGGCAGCTGCCCCCATTTTAATTCACTGAGTTTTTCTGGTGCCTGTTCTGTGCAGGCCCTATTCTAGGAGCTATGGGGATATATAATTCCTGATCTCCAGGAGTTGGATTAACCCTGGATAGGAGATACAGAGCCACTGAGAGAAATGACCGCAAGTCAGACATAGTTACGTGTAACAGTGACACAAAAAGTTCAAGAGCTGAGAGGAGTCGAGTGCCCGTCTAGGAAGGGTTCCTGGAAGAAGCAGCACTGGGCGTGCCCTGAAGGATGAGAGGGCTTGGTAGTTGGATAAGAGGGAAGCAATTCAGGCAGGAGGATCAGAGTGGACAAATACAAGGAAGCGTAAAAGAATCAAGCTTTTAGAAGAAAGTAAGTCCTCTGGTCTGGCTGGAATATAGGAATTTAAGAGAAATAAACCTGCGGATGTTGCGAGGAGGGATGCCGGCTGTTTTCTCTGTAATGGGAAGAGGATTGAGGGTTTTAAGCAAGTATGCATGCACTTTAGGAAGAAGCAGTTGTGAGTGCCTGAAATAGGTCAGTGGAAGAGGGACGGAGAGAGGGGACAGATTTTAGAGACAAGGCTGAGTACGAGGAGAAGGCCTGAGAGTCGGGCCAGAGGGGAGGCGGATGAGGGGCCGTGGGCCTCCCAGGAGCCCTCTTGCTGCTCCCATCCTGTCAGGCAGGCTGGCCTCCTGAGCTCCTGTCTTTCTTTTTATTCACCCGCCACGTAGGATGTGCCCGATATTCCAGATCTCCAACGTTACGGGCGAGAACCTAGATCTGCTGAAGATGTTCCTCAACCTCCTCTCCCCCCGCACCAGCTACCGGGAGGAGGAGCCGGCTGAGTTTCAGATTGATGACACTTACTCTGTGCCGGTGCGTGGCTTCTGGGCGAGCAGGGCGGGAGGCTGGGCGGGCACTTCCCACAAGGGGCGTTGGGTTGGGTGTGTGGTGGAAAGGGGCTGAGTGGGGATAGACTCACTGGGCCAGGGTCTTCTCTGCAGGGTGTGGGGACAGTGGTGTCAGGGACAACACTCAGGGGCCTGATCAAGCTGAATGACACGCTGCTGCTGGGCCCAGATCCTCTGGGTAACTTCCTGTCCATTGCTGTGAAGTCGATCCATCGCAAGCGCATGCCTGTCAAGGAGGTGCGGGGGGGCCAGACAGCCTCCTTTGCGCTGAAGAAGGTGAGTGTCGATAATACTCTAACTCCCCTGAGAGTCCGTGTTTTACTAGGCTCGGGTCTGTCTCCGGTCCTCATGGCTGCTCTGCAAGCCAGAGCTTACTGACCTCACCTCCAGAGGAGGAACGGAGCTTAGCCAGCCTGAGTGACATGCCCAGGAGTGCACAGGTGGTACGTGCTAGAGCTGGGACTTGAGCCAGGCCTGCTGCCTCCTGAGCTTGTTTCTCCCTCCAGTGCTTGAGCAGGGTGTCCTGAGCTCAGTGGTGAGGTCAGACAGGCATCTCCCTGCTGTGTTGAGGGCCATTGGGGTCCATGCCAACGCCTCTTCCCATTCCGCCTCCTGTCCCCAGGAATGGGGTGAGGGTTAGCTCTAGGATCACCTACCTTCTCCGCCCACCAAATTAGCCAGCAACATGAGGCTGTCTCTATTCCCCCCCCACCCCCACCCCCGTCATGTCATACTCGCCCTGTTCCTTCCTTCCACCCATTGCTTACCTGCCTTTTCTCTCATCACCCACTTAACTCTTACCCATCCTTGAAGGCCCCGCTGAAATGCCGCTTCCTGCATGACCCTGACTAGCTAAAAGCTGCCTAGCTAAAAGGTGCAGGGAGGGCAAGGCCGAGTGGGCGGTCCTCATTCCCAGAAGGTCGGCTAGTCCTTGGGAGCCAGGGGCTGCAGCCGAAGGCACATTGTGCCTGAGGTCTGGGGTTCCTCTTTCTTTCAGATTAAGCGCTCATCCATCCGGAAGGGCATGGTGATGGTTTCCCCGCGTTTGAATCCCCAAGCATCTTGGGAATTTGAGGCCGAGATCCTCGTCCTCCACCACCCCACCACGATTAGCCCACGCTACCAAGCCATGGGTAGGTGTCTAAAGGGTTGCCAGCCCAGGAGGCCCCCCCACTCTAGCTCTTTTACAAAGTACTCCAGTGACCCGAACCCAAAAGTTTCAACTCCATCCAGGAGGTCTCCTTCCTGCTTAGTGATGCTGCCTTTTCCGCCCACGGCTGTAGCGTTTATTCAGTCCTGCAGACAAACCGAGTGCCGGCTGTGTGCCTGCTCGGTGTCTGCTGAACGCTTCTGTGTCAGGTGTTGCCAGGTGCTGGGGACAAAGGCCAGATAGGCAAGGGCCCTGCCCTCAGGAAGCCAACAGGTTAGAGAGACACATGCAAACACAGTGCCCTATATTCAGGAACCAGGACCGTGGGCCCAGGGGCAGGTGGGGTCTAACTGGAGGACAAGGTAGGTGAGTTCGAGGCACGATCAGGTCTCAGTGCAGCCTCCGCTCACTCGGCTCCCCTGGCCTGCCCAGGCTCAGCCTGCCGCAGCTCAAGCGTATTTCATGCTTTCACTCTGCCTCCCTGCCCCGAGGCTACTGGTGGCTCAAGCCTGTCTGCCCTGGCTCCCTTGGCAGTGCACTGTGGGAGCATCAGGCAGACGGCCACCATTCTGAGCATGGACAAGGACTGTCTACGCACTGGGGACAAGGCCACGGTGCACTTCCGCTTTATCAAGACCCCCGAGTACCTGCACATAGACCAGCGGCTGGTGTTCCGGGAAGGCCGCACCAAGGCTGTGGGCACCATCACCAAGGTATGGCTGGGCAGACCTCACCTGCCCCCAGCAGACACCAGGGCCACTGGCCCGCAAGCACAGCAGGGGCTTCTGGAGAGGCCTTGCGGGATTTCCTGACCTGCTGGGGCCTAGGCTCCAGTCCCTGCCTCGGGAGAGCTGGACCAGGGCATTCCTCCCGGGTGATAGCCATGTTTCAGATGTTTCCGGCTGCTGGGACAGTCACTGCTGGGGCCTGAGGTTAAAACCTGCCCAGACTCTGGTTCCAGGGGCCGCAAGGTCCTAGGGCTGGAGATGCAGTTGATGTTCTGAGGAGTCTTAGCCCGTATGGGAGCCTGGAGTTCAGCTCACCAGGCTCTGGCAGGCAGGGCCCCGTCTGGGAGCTGGGCTGAGTGGGAGGGGCTGAGGATCCCTGGCTGAGAGAAGAACAGCCAGAACAGGGGATAAGATGGAGCTCTGGATGGGGAGAGAACACCTGGGCCCCCCCAAGACCAGCCAGGCTGGGAGTGAGCAGTCCCTGAGGGGGCGGGGAGCCGGCCGCTGAGCTGATGGCACTGCCTGCAGCTCTAGCCTCATCCTCACCCCTTGGCTCCTGCAGCTCCTCCAGACCACCAACAACTCCCCGATGAACTCCAAGCCTCAGCAGATTAAAATGCAGTCAACGAAAAAAGGCCCCCTGACCAAACGAGAAGATGGGGGCCCCCCTGGAGGGCCGTCCGTAGGGGTGCCTCCCCCTGGAGACGAAGCGGGCTCCCTGGGGGCTGCGCAGTCAGCTGCGTCCAGCAGTCTCCAGCCAACGGTGAGCATGCCTCCCCGCCGTCCTGGACCCCTGACCACCTCGGGCGGGTGCAGGCAGGGCGATGGGGTGTGGCTGTCACAGAGTCAGGGTGACGTGTGAGAGCCCCGGCAGCCTCTGCCTGCTGCCACGTCTGCACAGACGGGTTCCACAGCCCCAGGCGCAGGTGCTTTCTGAGCATGCGCTGTTGGCCTCTGAAGGCGCCGTTTTTTCAAACTTGGAGCTGTGGCCTACATAGGAGCAATTTCATTGGTCCTGATGAGCATTTGAGAGTTTCCCACATTTCCGAGTCCCCTTTCCTAGTAAGAATAGATATGTGAGGGTGAGGGTGCCGAGTCCAGAAGGTTTGAAAATCTCTGCCTTAGAGTCTCTCCTGTGCCCTCCCCCAACATGACACCTCCTGAGGGGCCGGTGGCCTTGGCCCTGTGTCATTGTGGCTGTCACTCAGCATCCCCTGCCAGCTCTGTCCCGGGTTCTTCCCTTTCAGAGTCTTTCTCCAGCCGACCCGCCTCTGGGGACGGAAGCTTTTGCTGCACCTGTTCTTTCTGTTCTCCCCATAGCTTTCCTCTGGCTCCGTCATTCCTTTCTCTTCCCTCCTATCAGTGGTGGCAGGTGTGGTTCCTACTTCCTTTGTGCTTCTCTGAGCTCTCATGCCCTTGCCACGTGACCCACCTTCCCAGCAGGCAGGCAGAGCAGGCCCTTGCTCCACCTGACCAGCAGAGCCATGCTCAGGCGAGGCTGGGACCACACTGCCTGCTCGTCGTCTGCTGCCCCTGCTCCTCCGCTGCCCCTCCCTGCTCCCCTCCCTGTTCCCCGTGGCCCGCTGCTCCTCACGCTCCTTTCTCTTTCAGCTCAAGCCCAGCAGTGGGGGCCGGCGGCGAGGGGGCCAGCGTCACAAGGTGAAGAACCAGGGGGCCTGCATGACTCCTGCCAGTGGCTGCTGAATTTCTCCTTCCCACCCAAGGGATTCTCCTGCTCTGGCCACGCTCCATCCGATGGGCCAGAGCAGCCACCACCCTCCCCAGGCCACAGCCGGAGCCTCATCATTCCCCAGCCCTGGTTCCCGGGGCTCTAATTTATAGGCCGAGGACGACGGCAGACTTCCGGAGCACTACCATCTCCCGCCCTCTTGCCCGCCTTCTTCCTCACTCAGTTTTTGTACATCTGGGCCCTTAGTTTGTATTCTTTTTATTTTCTCTCGTATGTGTGTGCGTGTGCGTGCGTGTGTGTGCGTGTGTGTGCGTGTGTGTGCGTGTGTGCGTGCGCAGGAGTATGGCCACTCAGGGCCCTGGCCGTCTTTCTTCTCTTCCTTTCCTCCTCCATGGCTGGCCCCGGCCCCCAGGAGCTGTCCGTCCGCGTGTGTCTGTGAGAACTTGAGGGCTGTGAGGAGCTGACGGCCCCCTCCCAGTGCTGCTCTGTGCCGGAGCCTCCTCCTGGGACTTGGGGCTTTTGGCAGGGTCGACAGTGCTGGCTTCCTCTTTTCCCTCCCTCTTTCTCCTTAAACCCCCAAACAGGAATGCCAAAAGCTCTTACATTGTAACCTGTAGATAGTGGAGGGGAGAGGCGATTGGATTGTGGGGTCCTCCCTGCCCTTAACTCCAACCCATGCCACTGACCCAGAGACAGCTGGTGGCTTTTCCTTCCCCGGCGACAATCCCGTTTGCCTGGCTGGTCAGGGCAACTCCTGCTCTGCGGTTCTGCCGAGCCTCCGAGCTGCCTCCTGCTTGGACCTTGAATCTTACTGGGTCTTGGGGCACTGATGACCTAGACGGGTGTCGCCGGCTCAGGGTCATGCTCACTAGCACCTCCTTTTGGTGGGGGGTGGGGTGTTCCTCTGAGCCAGGCTGGGAGTGGAACCCCTCCTTCCCACCATAACTCCGCCACATCACCCCAGCGTGGCTGCTGCAGGAGCACAACAGGGAATGGCCTGAACCCCAGGTTTGGAAGCCCCGGTTGGGATAGGGGGAGGCAGGTGCAGGCCCTGCACAGAGCAGGAAGCCCTCTGGGAGAATCACTGCCTAGAGCGGGGGAGGGGTGCCAGGCCCAGAGGCAGTGTGGGCCCTGAACCAGCCTGGCTGAGCTGTGGACTGGAGCCCTCCGTTTAGGGTGGACTAATGGGCAGAGGTGTGTTCTTTTTCTGGCCGGGGCAGACACCCAGCTGGCTGGGTCCTTCTTCAGCCTTGCCTCCCTCTTGTCCCCAACCCTTCTCCTGTCCTGCTCCCAGACTGCTGGTCCCTTCACGCCCCTCTCCCAGCTGATTCTAGTTTCCACCGGCCCATGGCCACCGACTGACCAGACCAGCACACAACATGGAAGCTTGTCCATGTTGACGGGAGGAGGAGCTGCCACTGAGAACACTGGTGCTCTGCCTGCCCAGCCCCGGTCTTAGAGAACAGGGCAGGCGGGGAGCCCAGCTTCTGGGAGGCAGGCGTGGCCTCACCAGCCACGCTCCCCCACCAGCTCTGACGCGGGACAAGTTCAGCCTTCTCTGAACAAGTTGCCTCCACGGCAAGAGGTGAATGCCTCCGGTGGTCAGAATTAATGAGGATGTATGTGAGGCCTCATGTGCCCAGCACGCTGCTTACATCCAGGCTGGTCCCCAAGTCCATAGCAGAGCTGGGGTCAGGCTCGAGAGAGGTGGCGTCGACAGGTCTGTCGTGTGGCGGGGCTGTGCCAGGTGTCCCCTCGCTTCATAGCCTGGGAG
Source organism: Eptesicus fuscus (assembly GCF_027574615.1). Taxonomy (NCBI): domain Eukaryota; kingdom Metazoa; phylum Chordata; class Mammalia; order Chiroptera; family Vespertilionidae; genus Eptesicus; species Eptesicus fuscus. The sequence continues at coordinate 101,827,036 of NC_072479.1, forward strand.
GTGGTGGTAGTGCCGTTGTTCTAGTCGGGGACACAAGCTCAGAGGAGCAGTGCCGCCAGCGGGCGGATGTTCCCACCCTGGCCCCTGGCCCAGCCATTCCCGCTCCGCTGCATCCTCGGCCCCCGCCCGTTCCTTTGTCTCCTGGCTGTTTCCCTCTTGCTTTTTGGCTCGTTCTGCTTACGGGGCTGCTGCCCACGGAGCCCTTCGTCATCAGGGCCCCGTGTTGAGCGGCCCTGCTCTGCCCCCGGTGGGAGCTGTGCGACTGGTGTTTCCTGGGCGCGGCCGTGGTAGACCCCCGAGCAGGTGGTGCCTCGTTTTGTTGGAGCTCCTCGGCCCCTGGGAGCATAACCACTGGGTGTTTGGAAGCTGTGGCCGCCCCGGCCTCTGTCCTCATGCTCAGGAGGCTGCTTTGGATCTGTGTGGCCCGCAGGGGCCGACCGAGTGCAGCGTCTCACTGTCCTCCACAGGGACCACACGAGTTCCCTGTGGGCCTCAGCCTGCCAACTCTCCGTTTGGAACACAACACCAGCCCTTTTGTAGTTGATGAAGAATAAAGTTGTTAATCTGGTCATCTCGAGTGGCAAATCCTGACCCTTCTGTGTGTGCGCTAGGGTTGGTGGCATCTCAATTCCGTCACATCACTGTCCCGCTGTTGGCTCCGGCACAGCATAGGGCAGCAGGACTGTGACATGGGCGGCGAGTGCACATTGGATGGGGCTAAGGGATGTACACAGGGAAGATGGTGAGTTGTGCTGTGAGGGGCCAGTAGGATTTGAACGTGTGCGGACAGGCAGAGGGTATGTGCCTGGCCCGAGGGCGAGAGAAGCCCCAAGCCCTGTGACTGGTAAGTTCCAGGGACTCATTGACGGCTTCTGCTCAGGGACGTCTCCTCTTGAAAATGGTGCTAGTTGCAGAGCAGGTGTTGAGCGGAACGGGAGGGAGAAGCGAGCAGCGGTGGGGGACGAGCCTTGTGTAGGACGAGCTCTTTCTTGGGACCCCAAGCTGAGGGGCTCTGAACTGGCCCAGGATCTCGGGGCTGGATTTGCACGCCACCAGGCACCCTCTGTGGCACTTTCCCCCAAGCCCCTCCCTGCTGACCAGCTCCTGCCTTCATTTTCTCAGCTGTGATGGGGACTGGCCCTGGGCCAGGTGTCATGGTCAACGAGGCGTGTGTTGGAGGGTCCAGTTGGGCACCGCCCCTGGCCCTCTGAGCAGCTCGTTGGAGACATGGACTCGGGAAGTGTTTAGGGGAAGGGCCAGGACCTGAGCTGGCAGCTTCTGGCTCTTCAGGACACGCGCGTCCGTGGCCCAGCCCAGGCTCAAGGGGCAGCTGTCTGACTCCCGTGGAGGAGATCGCAGCCCTGCGGGCAGCCGTGGTCACTAGTTAGGTAACTCATACGGCCCTAGGAGGTGCTTCCTAACATGACGTCAGGTCGGTTAATAAAGCCGCCCCACTTTCTCCTGCCGATCCCTGAGCCCAGAATCACTGGGGCAGGGCCTGCTCAGGCCCCACCTCCCACCACAGCTGGGTTTTAGCTGAGGCCTGGGTTTCTAAAGCAGGAGTGAGTCTTTGAGGCATTGTTTTGGCCAAGAATTCATTCTCGTTTCCCAAAAGAGATTCCCTGTGCAATGGCCAGATAAAAACCATGTATTCTCCACCCCCCGTCCCCTCACCCAAAAAAAACACCACAAAACACGTATTCCGTTAGTCCTGGGCATAATTTATTTTTTGCATAGGTATAAATTAGAATCCGGAGATAAAAAAAGTAAGAACCCAACAGTGCAGCATTTGTGACAGAAGAGCAGGGCAGAGGTGAGCAGGGCCAGTGCTGGAGGAGCACAGGAGGGCCTGGGCCTGGCCTTCAGCCCAGCTCCGCCCCGGGAGGCTTGGCCCTCCGGAGGGCGCCTGCCTGCATGGCAGCCCCTCTTGGCATCCGGGTTGCAAGGAACTGAAATCACCCAGCACCCCACAGAACAGGACTAGGAATCAAGCCCTTAGCTTTTCAGTTAAAAAAGCGACCTTGAAAAGTGTTCACGTAGTAACAGCAGGGCCAGCCGAGTCCAAAAACCCTGCCTCCCGCCCCTGCCCTCCCCCCATCCCCACCCCCCATAGAAAAAAGCCAGAAAGGAAGCGACTGAGCAAGAGCTGGAAGAGCCCTGAGGGGGTGCGGAGGGTGAGGGACCCTTACCCAGGGGCCTGATTGAGATGGGGCACAAGTCAGACAGTCCTCCCACCACGATACCCTGAAGATCACCATCGTCACTGGGCCACCAGGGGGCCTGGAGTCCTCTGCCTGCACCCTTCTAGCTAACCCCAGATGCACAGCCTCAGAGGGCGGGTCTGGGCTCCCTGCACCCTGGGGGATGTGGCAACTTGCTAAGGACAGGCAGGCCCCATCCCAGCATCGGACGAGCAGAAACAACTAGTGTCCCCAGCAGAGGGGACCCTACAGGGCTGGCCTGGGCCGCCCCGAGGCTCACAGGAGCAGACCTAGGGTACAAGGAGCCCCACGGCCCACCTCACGCCAGGACAAACAGTGTATAGAAGCCCTTGGAGGACCCTGTGGGCCAGGCTCTCCTGGGCCGATGGAACTGGCTTCTGCAGGAGCCCAGCCGCCACTCCCAGGAGCTTCCTGCCTACAGCCCATCCCAACCTGAACTGCGAGCACCCTCCTCCCATGGGGCCTCCATTCCCGGCCCCAAGCCCTCGCTGTGCCCCCGTGGCTCCGGCATGTGCATCATTCACGCACCACACACCTCCCAACAGAGCTTCCTGGGTGCCAGCCCCTCCGCCGTGGGCAAGGGGCAGTCAGTCAGGTCTTGCCCGCGGCTGCTGGACACGTCCACTCGTCACCGCTCCTGCCTCTCAGTCCCACATGATATGCTACATATATACACCCTCCCAGGAGGGGAAGCAGACCCCGGTGCCTGGCATGAGAACGAAGGATGGAAAGACACTGGAGCCAGCGGAGCCCCGGGAGCTGCCGCTGCTGGGCAAGCCCGGCACATTCCGTGTCCACTGGGCCAAGGGTTCTTGCTCCTGGAAGTCAGTGCGCTGATCAAGCATGTGGGGGAAGTGCAGGGGTGCTGCTCCCCGACTCCCAGAGAGGGGGGCGTGGCTGGCCTCCCCGCTGCTGGCAGCAGTGCAGGGGAGGCCTAGTGGGCGGGCTCCCCATGCACCCTGAAGCGGTAGATGCAGGTGTACTCGGGGTGGCCCCAGTTAGTCAGGATCCGCAGCTCCACCACCTGGTATGTGGCCATTTTGGGGTCCTGGGTGGAGAAGGAAGAGGGTAAGAGTGTCGGAGAGCCCTCAGCCCTCACTGGCAGCAGGCAGGCAGGAGGTGCCACCCCTCGGGCCAGGCCCCTGGCCCTGGGGCCTCTGAGCGACCTGGACTCCACAGCTCCTGTCTTCAGACCCTGCAGGAGTGTCCAGCTGGTGGGCCCAGGGGCTCCACCCGCCGGGGCCACAGAAGGATGGCCTTGTGGCTGAGCACCGGCCAATTCATCCCACACTGACAGCCCACAGGAGCGCTTGGTCACGGCAGCACTGCCTTCACGGAGTTTGCTGCTCTGTGTCGATGTTGGAAAAGAATCCCTTTTCTTTGAATTAAGCAGAATTTCTTTTCTTTCTCAAGTTGCCATCAGGCCTCTGTCCTCTATGCTCAAAAAGCCAGTTTCTGAGCCAGCTTTCGATGCCCCAGCACAGTGTCTCCTGCTCTTCCTCCCCCCTCCAGCCTCCTGTCCTCCACCCGCTCCTAAAGGCACAGTCTACACACACCCTGAGAAACCCCGGCTACTCCCATGGCTTCGTGATGGCCTGGAGCTCACAGCTCGGTCTATGTCAGGCCCGGTGACAGCACCACGGACCGTCTGACAGGTGCCTCAAACTCGGTGGCCAAGCCTGCCCCGTCTGCATCAGCCTCCTGGCTGCCCTCTCCACCTTCCCCTTCCCGGTTGTGTCCGCCACCTCTCAGCACCTGGTCGTCAGTTCTGGCTTGCTTTCCTACAGCCACTTCCCGACCGTCTCCCTGGCTCCAGGCTTGACCCCTTGGACTCACCATGCACACGGCCACAGTGATATTATGCTGCACATCATATTGTCACCTCTGCCTAAAACACAGCACTGCCCACCCCCTTCCACCCAACCCTGAGGGCTGAAATTCTTCGGCCTGGTGTCCAGCTCTCTTCCTGCCACTGTCCCTTCACCTCGCACCCCCGCCCTCACACTAGTGGACTCCAATCCTCACCCCTGGTGGAGGCTGCAGGGTCCCGGGCCCCAACAGCCCCAAGGAATCAACCTCCTGGAGAGCCTGGGGCTCTGCATTCTGGGAAGTCACTGAGACAGCTGTCCTGTTCGATGCCTTGGGCTGCGGGAGGGTGGGCGCTGTGGTTTCCTAACTGAACCCCGGGGCCTGGCACAGCGTGGTGGGTAGGGAAGTGAGTATGCCACCTCTGCGGGCACCACAGAATCCTGTACCTGAAAATAAAATGTCTGAATGGGCTCCCCGTCCTGGTTGTAGGTGAACTGGCCAAGGAGCGTCCCCTCCTGCTGCAGGTCTTCGTCAAACCCCTGCAAAGAGCACAGGATGAGGGAGGAGCCTGCTCTTGGACACGCGCCCCGGCCACCGAGAGCAGTGCCCCCCTCCTGTGCCCACCGTCCCCTCCCACCCTGGTGGACCGCAGGGGATCTGAGCACCGGGAACAGGGCTGCTGTGGGGTCTGTTTTTTCCTCCGAAGCCTGAGACAACTGGGATCCAAGTCCCATTTCCCACCTGGCACCATCTCTTCCAGATCTGCTCCCCGCCCCCAGCCAAAGAACGACCCCCAACTTTGTCCTCAGCAGAGACCCCCAGGTCCTCCCGCAGCTCTCCTCGGGCCCGCACAGTGGGATACTCACAAAGACAGCAAAGTCCTTGGGGGCACTGGAGATGGTGCTGTTGGGTGACAAGGACTTGGGCACATGCTCTAAGGTGACAGCCGTGGGGCGGATGCGGGCAGAAAGGCGGACCACGGCAAAGCCCTGGGGCCCCTGGAAGGCCCAGCAGTTGCCTGGGTGCACATCTGGCTGGAAGGGAAGAGCGGGTCAGGGCAGGGCTGGGGACAGAGCCGCCCCGAGTGCAGCTCTGGCTGACCTGGGGTGGGGCGGCCGCCCAGCTGCACAGGAGACTGCGCAGGACCCTGCTGCCCCCGCCTGGTGCCCGCCTGGTACCCACCTGGAGGATGACACGGGGCGACTGGGAGTGGTACCACAGGGGGATGCCGAAGAGGCTGAGGAGGGCCGTCTTGGTCTCATAGGTCTCGGAACATCGGGTGCTGATCACACTGGCCCCTGACCCAGGAAAGAAAGAGGTGTGGGGGCCTGGGGCCGGGCGGGCAGGGGAGGGAGACCAGACAACCAGCTCAGCAGCCAGAAGGACCCCGGCTGAAAGGGCTGAGGCAGCCCGAGGGGGGACCACTACTGCCCGTGTCCTCTCTGGGGATGGAGGGCAGAGGCCCAGGCCCAGTCTGTACCCCCAACCCAGACCACAGGGCAGCTGTCAACAGCCTCATCCCAGCCAAGGATGGCGCCCGGCACGTCGCGGGCCTTTGTGGTGAGTTCTGGGTTGGGTGACTTCTGATAAGCCCTGCTTGCCTAGCACACGGCTGCTCCGGCAGGTGCCAGAGGCCAGTGCGGGGACCAGGCTCGGCTGCGGAAGGAGAGTGCGCACACACCTCCGGACTCCAGCGCGTAGTCCACCATCCCGATGCGGTCCTCACTGTAGCGCTTCAGGGCCTGGTTCACGATGCGGTGCACCTCCTAAAACGGGCGCCAGAGCAGGGGTGGCGGGAGCAGCCTCGGCCGCCCTCGGACCTCCCCTGCCGGGCCCTTCTGTGCTTGCCCCACGCTGGTCCAGCCACACGTGCCACCAGGCATAGTCCACCCTCCCGGACCCGCCCACAGCGACCACTGCGCCTCCTGCAGGGCCCGCACCAGGGAGGTGGCAGTGGGGGACGTGCGGGTCTGTGGCTCCGGGGAGGAAAGCAGTGTTTGTATAAGTGGGAGTCCCGGGGCATAATTTCTTACCTCCTCCGTCACCCCAATCACGCCTTCCTTCTGCAGCCTCAGCCCCAGGCTGGCCACCGCCTCCCTCGCCGACTTGCCCTGCATCTCGGCCACGTGGCTGAGGATCTTGCCCTCCAGCTCCTGCAGCCGAGCCTGCATCTCCTCTCGCTGAAGGATCCCCGTGCGGGCGCCCCCACCTTGGAGGAGGAACTGACTGACCCAGGCAGGGAACTGGGACTCCACCTAGGGACCGAAAAGAGGTCTCACTCTGGGATGCCGGCAGGGCGGAGTCTGGCTGGGGAGGGAAGCAGGGAAGGGGTGCAGGCCTGTGAGGGAGGGCCAGCATGTGCCTGCTCGGGCCACACAGATGGAAGGGTTATGAATGACCCATCCCTGTCTCCCAATCCAGGAAGACAACATCTGTGTCAAGTCCAGGGCCAGGGCTCGGGGGACTAAAGCTGCAGGGGCAGGAAACTGCCCCCTACAGATCCCAAGGACAGAGGGCCTCAGAGGGCGGGTGCTCAGCGGGGACCGGACGGCTCGGACTCACGTCATCCCGCACGGCCTGGAGCTGCTGCGGCAGGAGGCCCACTTGGTCCGCCACCGAGCTCTGCTGCAGGGCCAGGCCTGCCAGCTCCTGGCGCAGGCCTGCCAGCTGGCCCTCCAGCCGCCCCAGCTCCTTCATGGAGTTCTCCCGGAAGGCCTCCTGCGTCATCCTAGTCCCAGAGAGAGGAGAGAGCCATGGATGCTGGGGAACAAGAGGACCCCTCACTGGCTCCTGTGTGTGCGTGCCCACGCACCCAGGTGATGCAGGCCTGCTCGTGGAGATCCTGGCTGTGAGCACAGCGCCAGGTTTGCCTGACCCGCGAGCTCATTCCTCCCCGCTCCCTCTCAGCTCAGATCCATCGTTCACTCAGCCTCTGCCGCTCGCTCCCCCGTGCGCAGATGTCCAGGGCAGGGGAGGCAGCGTGTGAGGGTGTGCAGAGATGGTGTGTCTACATGAACCCACCAATCCCAGTTCTCCTGCAGGGCCCACCCCAGCCTCCACTGCACCTCAAGCACAGCCTAAAAGCACGGGGTCCTGAGCTGGCTTTCAGCCATCCCTCTCTCTGCTTAAAACAGTCAGAACTCGGCTCTGGGGCGCTGCTCCCCAGTCCTGCCTGGGGCGGGAGGCCGAGGGCAGGGGGAGGGGCAGGCCTAGGCCAGGCTGCAGGCCCAGGCCAGGCTGCAGGCCCATTACCTGTGCCACTCGGACTTCAGCTGCTGGATTCGGTCCTCAGACTCCTGTTGCAGGCACAAGGGAGAAATGCAAGCAATGTCAGGCTCAGAGCAATTGCCTTTCAGGATCTGTTCCCTTTGGGGTGTCTTTGCCTAACCACTTCCCTCCCCGGGGTCTCCCAGCTGCTCCAGCAAATGTCACACTGCCTCCGGGTCAAGGTCCCGTGCGAGTCTCCCCGTATCTGGAGCGCTTAGGCATGTCTACACCACGCATTCGTTCAGCATGCTAGACCCAGCACCACGGCCACTTGACTGTGCCCCTTCCTGTCCCCCGCAGGCTCCCAGTGTGTCCCCAAGACATTCCAGCCCAGGTGGGTTCAGTTCCAGCAGAAGTCAGGAGACCCCCCCCCCCTGCCCCCGCCCCACCCCACGTCTCAGCAGGCCCTTCGGGCGGCCAAGGTGCTCCCTCGGCCCTAGTCAGAGGTTGAGGTGGGTCAGGGCCCATGGGGGCCCCAGTGCCCCAGCCCACCTGGGAGGCGCGGACAATCTTCCGGAACAGGTCTTCCGCGTCCTGCTGGTGTTCTGCTCGCAGGGAGACCAGCTCTTCCTGTGGGCACAGCGGGAGGGCGGGGTCTCAGGAAGCTGCGCTCAGAGGGCCCCAGGCCCCAGTGAGTGGGGTGACTGCAATCCAGTCCAGGCCTATGTGATGGCACCCTTCACTCCCGGCCTCTCTGCCACGTGCCTCCTGGAAGCGTGAAGCCGCCCCTCGATCTTCACTGCACACCCACGGGTGCCAGGCACTGTGATCTACGTGCCCCCAGCTGAGCGGGGGCGTGGGTGCAGGTAGGAGAGCGTCCATGTGAGAGAGGAGAGAACTAAGACTGCCTCTCGCACGTCAGGGTGTGCAGGGTCTCCCCCTCCGCCCACACGCCCACGGTGTCACCCCCACGAGGCACTCAGCTCTAGCCCGAGACCACAGCGCCTCCCGCACCTGGATCCGGGCGGCGGTGTCCCTGCGGAAGTCCTCCTTCAGGGCGGCCTCTCGGCGGCTCACCAGCCCCTCCAGGAGCTCCAGCGTGTCCTCCTGGCTCAGGCCGCGGCCACTGCCCTCGCCAGCAGCCCCCTGCCGCAGCTCCAGGCGTTCCAGGCGCATGGCCTCCTTCTGCCACGCGGAGGAAAACTCGGCCGCAAGGGCTTCCAGGCGCCGCTCCAGGGAATGTACCCGGGACAGAATGCGCTGCTCCGCCTGCAGGGCAGAGGGAACAGCACATAATTTCTCACCTCCTCTGTCACCCCAAGTGAGAGGCCGGCCACAACAGTGCCCCCGGAGGAGGAACGGGAAGGAGTCTCAGACGCGCCCAGATGTGAACACCTGCTGGGTCCCAGGCCTCAGGCCAGTCTCTGCCCCACAGGTGTGAGTCCTGCAGCAGCCAAATGGGTTGGGGGGGAGGGGTACGGTGACAGCGAAGCACAGGGTACGGGACACACAGCGGCTGGAGGGGTCTGATCCCCAAGGAGGAGTGCACGTGGGACAGGAGATGGGGACACAGTGCCCTCCCCGAGAGGATCCGAATGGATGGCCACAGGGGCTGGTGAGCCCACCCCCCACCCCTCTCGCGGTGCACGTGTGCCAGAGAGCGTGGGGCTAAGAGGCTCAGCTGACTGTCAATAGCTCCCACTTCCCCCATCGGTGACTGCGGCTGAGACCACGCCATCTGAAAAGGCTCTTTTCCTCTGGAACTGGATGCCCCACAGAGAAGACCGAACACAAGTCATTTGGACGTGAGGGTGGCACTTGATAGCGTGCCATGAATTTTGAGAACCTTGTTGGCTTCACCACGAAAATCTTTGCCAAGAGAAAGCGTAAACACAGCCTGTCGACTACCAAACGGCAAGGCCACTGGGTACAGAGGTCAAGTCTGATTTTCAAAAATTCCATTTTTGGCATGACTCAAAAAGCAAACAAGCAGTAAAAAGTCATGCTCGTGACCTCTGCCCCTCCACCAGTGCCCGCACCACCCCCTCCCAAACGAGGCAACTATTTTTATTGGTGTCTTTATGCAAATGTAACTTTTTCTTTTCTTTTTTTTATAAAAAACAGTGGTTCTGAAATTGAATCATATTTAATGTCTTTACTAATGATTAAAAAAGGAAGTTTTATAAATGCCAGAATGTCATCAAATTAAATTCAGCAAGATACAAGCAAAGTTAAATAACTATAATAGTTTTAATTTTCCATTGTGGCCCTCAGGACCTGCGCACACAGTCTGGTTATTTGTGCACTTCACACACACACACACACACACACACACACACACACACACGGACTGCAGGCTCTCTGAGGTACACCTGGGCCTGTCGCACCTGCCCCTGGCAGGTTGCAGGAGTGGCCCCCGTCCTCCCTGCCGGCAGGTGCACCTGTGGGGCGTGGCCTGCAGGTGCCCCATGGAGAGGCGGAGCCTGTCTCCTGCTTGAATCTAGACTGGCTCTGCGGTTTGCTGAGGCCAACAGACTGTGGAGGATGCTAGTTCCAGCCGAGGCCTCAGAGGGCCTGGCCTGATTCTGCTCTTCGGAACCCTGCACGGCTGCTGAGAGAACACAACCGGGCTAGCCTGTTGGACGACAAAGGCGCAGGGAGCCCCGCCCGCCCCGCTGACCCAGCAGCCAGCCGCAGACACACGGGGAGCCCAGCCCAGGCCAGCCTGTCCTTGCTCGGACCAGCAGGGCCAGCTAGCGGACCCGCAGACTCACAGCTAATCTAACACTTGTACTTTAAGGCACTAATTTTAGGGGTGGTTTATCTGTGCTAACAGATGACCTTATTCATAGAAGTGCTCAGTAAATACAGGATGGGGCAAAAGTAGGTTTACAGTGGTGAGTACGCGAAACAATTTATTTTTGTATTATTTATTAATTATTGTATTAATATTTTAAAATATATTTTATTGATTTCTTACAGAGAGGAAGGGAGAGGCATAGAGAGTTAGAAACATTGATGAGAGAGAAACATCGACCAGCCGCCTCCTGCACACCCCCTACTGGGGATGTGCCCGCAAGCCAGGTACATGCCCTTGACAGAATCAAACCCGGGACCCTTCAGTCCGCAGGCCGACGCCCTATCCACTGAGCCAAACCGGTGAGGGCTATTGTATTATTTTCATATGAACAACTGTGAACCTGCTTTTGCCCACCCTGTACTTGTGAATTGTGTGGGAAGGAATACAGCAATAAGACGACTTGTCTGATTCCGTTTCCTGTTTTCTGTGCTCAGGATGGTGGGAACTGTGGGGCAGTTCTGAGTCACAGCTGAGCAGACTGCCTCCCGATACGTCCACTCCGAATGGCAGAGAAAGGGGTGCCCGGGGGAGGGGCAGTGTCCCAGCTAGGGTGGCACCACTCTCAGCCGTGTGCGCCAGGTCCAGGAGGGCCGGTCTACGTGCAAGGAAACCAGCGGCGAACAGCGGCGGCGGGAGCCTGCGCGCTCAGACACTCACCTGGAAATGCGGGGAGGAGTCCCTGGGCTCCCACACCTCATGCTGCTGGCCGCTGCCCCGCGCTGCCCACCAGGACACCAAGGTGGGGTGGACTGTGTGCAGGCCGTAGGGGTAGAAATTCCAGGCACCTGGACACAGGGGAGAGGCTGGTTACCTGGCGGGGGCCGTGAGCGCGAAGGCGCACACGCTGAGGCTCCCGCCTACTCAGTGTCGGCTATCTGCTATCCGTAGCTGGTCTTATCCTTGCGAGCCATGAGCCATATTGGCCGCGGAGTCTCCATCCAGCAGATGCCACACTTGTCACTCGTCGGCCGGGAAGCACGTGACCACCCGGCTTTGAGCCAGGCCCTCTGGACACGCCCTCACGCTCTGCACTCCCAGCAGGCTCCTGGGCCCGCCCTCTGCCCTTCAGACTCGCACTGTGCATCTCCTGGGGATGCGTCAGGAAGACATCACCAGCTCCACAGGGTGAGGGGGAAGCGCAAAGTAAACGGAGTTAACTCCTGGGACAGTGCTCCCTGAACAGACGCTGCACAACTATACAGGGTGCTATTACTTTAAGGGCGATGCCGTTCCCAGTGGATATGAACAAGCTGTTCTTGTAACAGGAAACGAAAAGGAAATGGAACACCTGGGAAAAGGTTCTACCTTGGTATTGGTAAAAGAAATACAAGTTGGATAGATGCTCAACCTATAAAACCAACTCTTTAAAAAACAAAACAAAACATGATCTTTAATTGTAAATTGGTACAGTCATTAAAACTGAGCCTGCGGGCCATGGAGGCAACCCGTGGAAGTGTGAAACTCACGTGAAACTGTCAAATGAAAAGTTGACACACGTGTGTGTGTCTGAGTGTGTGTGAGTCCCATGACAGAGACTGGGACAACCTCATGATGACAGGTCCCTGCTGTAAAAGGCGCACTCACTTCTCTTTACTGCTTCATTGTTTTGATCTTAAAGATAGCTGACGATTGAACTTAATCTTGGAACAATAATTCACTCACCCAGACTATGTCCTGATTTGGAATGGAGAGAAATGACCACTAATAATAATGGCACCGAAGTCCCTGATTTTCACCCCAATATTCCTGTACTAGGCCATGTCTGGGCCCTGGTGGCTCCAAGGCTCCTGTTGACATGCCTGGCAGTCCAGTGTAGCTACCTCAACTGAGGACGAGATCAGCGGGTGGGGGCATTTCCCCTTTCACCCACTGGACACCCTGAGAACGCAGCAGCGTCGGGCAGCAGAGGACCCAGGAGAGCCAGACAGGCGTGGCCTGGGGCTCCGGGCGCAGGTGCCCGGTCCGACCCACTCGTCCTGCCTCCCTTCTCTGGCCGGTGATCACCATCCCTCTAGATTTCAGTTCTGCTCAGCCCTGCCTCCGCCCACAGTGCCCTGCGCTGCTGGCTCCGCAGCCCCATTTCGGCAGCTCCTGTCCTACCGTCTCCGGTGACGGCGGGTCAGCTCACCGTAGGTCAGGCCAGTCAGGAGCAGCAGCAGCAAGAGGAACCACAGGAACGTCTTCAGGGATGAGAAGCGCCTGGACCGGGGGTGGGGTGGGGTGGGGCGGGCAGGGAAGGCGGACACGTCAGAGGCTCAGGGCCTCTCGGTCCCCCGGAGTCCCTGGAGATGGTTTTCTGCGTGCTAACGTAACGGGGACAATGATGGCCCTGTGAGTTTTACTGATGTTATTAAAAATAAGTAGTGGAGTCTTTAAAAAAAAACACTAGAATTTTCATATACAGAAGTCCTCTATGCAAGCAAACATAGAAAAAAGTATGGAACTCCTTAAACAACATTTTCTTTTTAGAAAAATGGGAAGACTTTTCTCGGTGCCATGAATCCATCCTCGCCCCTCTTCTCAGCATAGCTGGCCCCACTCCAACCAGGATACAGCCAGAGCCACCCTGACTTCCGGCCTCGACCTCTTCCTCTGCCAATGGGCCCGTTCCCAAAGCCCGGCACGAACCACAGCCTCAGGCAGCCCTGGAGTCGAGGCGGGACCTGGGGTCCAGGCCGTCACGGGGCCGGAGGGAAACTGACTGCTGGGCCAGAGCCCAAGGCCCCCCCAGCAGGAAGGGCCCGGCTGGTCTGAGACTCAGCCTGGGACTTCCTGACTCACTGTCCAGGAGGAGTCTCGCTCACCTGGTTAAAACGAAGACGTCGAGGAGGGAGGCAGCCGTCGTCAGGCGGTACCAGGTGGTGCCGACCCACCAGTAGAGGAGTCCGAAGAGCCGGCCTGGAAGAGGGACCATCAGGCCTAAGTGCCGCCCTGAGGGGCGGGGCCTGCAGAGTACCCCTCTCTCCCCCTGGGGTTCTCCTGCCTCGCCACACCCCCCCGCCGGGCACCTCTGTCCTGTCCTCTGGCCACCAGTCCCCCTAACCACCCCTCCCCCCACCCACTCCACCAGGGCCCTGCGCCACAGCCGCTCCTGCCCTTCCGACCGCGAGGATGTTCCCACGGCTCTTGGCCCCTGTGATTATTCTAGAATGAGCTTCCCGATGGTCCTACAGCCCCTCTGTGTGGGCCGGACACCGGCGGAGAGATGGGCGAGAAGGGGCTGCTGCAGGGAACGGAGACAATCGTGCACAGAACAGCCAGCACCCACCTGGGAAGGTGACCGCCGTCCAGAAGAAAGAGCCTGCCCGAGAGACCGCGCCCCTCAGCCGTGAGCCTGCGCCCTGCTGGGCCGCCTCCGAGTACCCTGCAGGGAGGGAGCGGCTCTGTCTGTCCTCTCTCAGGGGAGCCTGGGACGGGAACTGCCCGCCTCGGTCTCCTCCCTTAGACGGTGCACTGGGACCCGCACCACTCTCCACATTCCCAGTGCCACACCGGCTGGTGCGTCTGATGACGGAGCTTTCGACGGGTTTCTGACACTTTACTTCCCCTGAGCTCCCTGCCTGCCCCCTCCCCTCACCCACTGCTCAGAACCAGACCCACGGGTCAGGCACCTCCTCAGTGTGAAGTCTGTGTAAAACGCTTGCTGGAAGTGAGCAAACAATGGAGTTGACCTTGACCGTAGGCCTAGTGGGGCAGGGACGGCCCATGGTGCTGAGGGACACCCCAGGCTGGGGTTCAGGGTGCTACAGGCACGGGAGGGACGCCAGAGGGTCTGCGGAGGCGCCTGTCCGACGCCAGGCTCCCTCAAGCTGTCAGGGAGCCCGGGCGGGCGGTCCGAGGCTGAGTGTCACCTACCTACGTAGTCATCCTCGGAGGAGTAGCCGGAGGAGGACCCCGGGAAGTCCTCGGAGAGCTTGGCCCCCACCAGTCCGTTGATTTTGCTGCTCTCGGTGTCCCCTGTGCCTCTCCTCCTCCTCACCCGCAGGTCCTCGCCTGAGGAGGGAAGAAGGCGGGGTTCTCAGGGCACAGAGATGCCGAGGAGGGAACCCCGGGGGGCCCTGTGGGGAGCCCCTGGTGGACTCTGTCCTTGGCCTCTCCCGGGAGGGTGAGCTGGGCCCAGCCCCTCTGTCTCCTGGGCTCGGAGCGGCTACGTGGCTACTTCATCATCTGCAGGGACCTGGGAGGTGACACCTGGGAGCCCCCCTCTGGCCCGCAGGGTCAGGAACCCTGGGTGAGGGAGCCGGCTCTTGGGACCTTGTCTGAGAGGAGGCAGAGCCCAGGAGAAAGGTTCCACTCACTCCAATAGGGGTCACCGTGCAGCTGGTCATCGAGGATGGAGCTCCTGGCCAGCGAGGCGGCCCGGGGGCTGCCGTAGTAGGACTCCCTGACCACGGACTCGCTGTAGTAGGTGTGTGTGTCCGAGGGGCCCAGCTGGGGCGCTGGGGAGGGGCGCTTCGTGCTGCTGGATTTCCTCTTCACGGTCCTGCGGTGTCAGCGGGAGGGGAGAGGAAGGTGAGCCGGGACCAGGACAGGAAGCCAGGCTCTGCACTCCTGTAGTGAGTGGGTTGGCCTTGTTGCTAGGCAACGAACAGCCGCGGGGCTTCAGCCGGGCAGAGCACAGGTAGCTCCTCCGCTCCCATTATCTCCTCATCTCACCAGCAGGGAGATGGTCAAGGTGATGAGTCGAGACTCAAATCTAGGTCTCTAACTTCAAAGCCAGGCTTTTTCTCACGCTTCTTAATGATTAGTAATTTGTACAACCCACTGAAAACCCAGACGAGCCCAACTGGCCTCCAGGAGCCTCGGGGGCTGCTCTGAGGGCTCATGTCTGCGAGGGGGGCAGGGTGAGGGGGGCAGGGTGAGGGGGGCAGTGGGGGGGCACCCGCCTCACTCATCTCCTGGTGCCCTGGGACCCCCTCCTCTCCTCGGAGGCGTGGCTGGCCCTCCCGAGGCCCGGCACGCGGTGAGTGCAGGTCCGGGGGCCATGACGGGGGGTGGGGGGTGGGAGGGGGCACACCTGCCCCTCACAGCAGAAGGGGTTCCTGTGAGCCCAGCTGGTGGTGCGGGTTTCCGGCCTGGCTTTTTCTTGAAGCTGCCTCTCCCCACTTCCTGTTCTCTGAGCACAAGGCCACAGCCTGGCTCACAGGAGGGGGAAGTGGTACTCATCCTGGCCTCCTCATAGGAGTGGTGTCCTCTGGACTGGACATGGGCGTCTTATCTCTGCCCATGAAGGTCACGACAGGGAGAGGCCGTGCAGGGATGCCCAGCCCGCTGCTCTGCGCTGCAGCACGATCCACGGGGTGGGGGTGGGGGTAAGGGTGGGGGTGGCGGCGGCAATCCCCTACCGGAAAGGACTGTCCTTAAACAGGGTGCTCTGGCTCCCCGCCACGGAGCTCCCGCCGCTGCTGCTGCCGCCGTCGTCGTCCGCCTGGGAGTAGCGCGTGAGGCGCTGGCTTCGACGAGACATGATGAGGTGGGACGGGGACCCCTCCCCTAAAGAGAGTCTTGGGAGAGAAAGGAGGGCAGGTGAGGCTTGGGGCTGTGGTAGACCCTACCCGGCGGAGGAGAGACCAGGCATTTTCTCCTTCAAAACAGCCTGCGATGTGGGAGACAGCCCCCCACCCCCACCCCCACCCCCTGCTGCGGCCCGCGCCTGCCCTGGGCTCACTCAGTGCCCGGCAGCCTCTTTCCACAGGTTTGCTAATTTTCGGTTTATCTGTCACTGAGCTCGGTGAGAGCCAGAACTGGCCTTCCGCAGCCTCTGGCCTGTGGCACACGCGAGGCACACAGGAGATGCTGAATGAAGGCCTTGATCACTGCCGCCCGGCACAGCCCCGCCAGCCCAGCCGCTCCACTGCACTGCCCTCTCCCCAGAGCAGGGTCCACTCTCATCCTAGCCGTTCCCCTGGGGGAACACGCTTTCCTTTTCTTTCCTGTAGCTCTACTCATTGACCAGGGCCCCAGCCACACGGTGACGCCAGGACCCTTTCCCTGGCCAGCCCCCTGCAACTCTAACACGGGTTGTACGCTGTGTCCCCTCGGCTAGTTACTGCCCCGCCGCATCAGGACATCTCGTTGTCATGGTGATGGTAAAACACTTAGTAAAAGCCTCCTAGGTACCTGGCTCCTACAAACCCATTTCTGATCCTGCAAGCAAGGGAGACGTCATTAGTCCCATCGTGCAGCGGAGGAGCCTGGGACACCGCTGATGGGTGACTTGCCCACAGCCACCCAGCCCCTACGTGACTGAGCCGGGTTTTGAGCTCAGATCTGACATGTGACAGGGCTGGCTCTTTCCACCCCACCGGGAAGGGTTCAGGTTGTTTCAGGAGTGTGTTGTGTGGCCCCAACTAGAGTCTCCATAGCCTCGAATATGTTCAGAACAGGCTGCAGATAAAGTTGTTACACAACAGATATTTGCTAACAAACTAACAAAACGGGCCGTGGAGCAGCGGTGTGGGAACACAGGGGCGGACACCAAGGCTCTGGAACTGCTGAGGCCAAGGAGGTCCGGGGGGAAGGCCCGTTCTGCGCTGGCCGGTCTGGCTCAGTGGAAGGAGTGTCGGCCTGCGGACTGGAGGGTCCCGGGTTCCATCCCGGTCACAGGCATGTACCTCGGATGCAGGCTCTGGCCCTGGATGGGGCATGTGCGAAGGCAACCAATTGATGTGCCGCTCTCACATGGATGTTTCTGTCTCTCTCCCTTCCACTCTCGCTAGAAATCAATGGAAAAATATCCTCAGGTGAGGATTAACAACAACAAAAGAAAAAAAGAACAAATGTGAGCTCTTCTTTAAAAAAACAACACAAAAAACCCACGTGTGGTCCTGCCATCCAAGGAGGACTAATAAGCTCCAGAAACCCAAATTCAAAATCTCGGGTGACAACGTGAGGTGTCACCGTGCACACGCCGCCTCTGCCAGTCCGTGTGACGGTCACGGGGACCTCGGCCCACTCGAGAGGTCCTTGTCCTTGACACCTGCTATCACTTCTGAGACGCCTGGTTGATGTGTAAATGACTAGTTCTCCCTAACACATCCCGACTCAGGCTATGGAAACCAGAAGGTCTGGTTAGTCCAGCTGGCGGATTCTAGAAAGTTCTCTTCGGAAAAACAAGCAGCCTCACGTCTTGGTCTCACTGGCGTCTTCTGGGGTGGGACGTTCACCTGACATCTCCCTCCGGCTCTAGCCGGGCTTGGTGAAGGGCTGATGGTAGTAGCCGCTTGGTGAAGGGCTGATGGTAGTAGCCGAAGCAGGAAGCGGGCCTGGGTTCTGGTCTATATTCCACTCCTTATATGGTAACTCCCTCCCCTACTGCCCTCCCCACCTGAGGCTCCAGCTGCCCACACAGCCCCTCCTCTCACCTCCCGCCCCGCTGAGTGGAGGCCTCCACTGTGGGGCAGAAACAAAGCAATGTGTTTACACAATACTGAGGGCCTGGGCGGCCAGAACATACATATTCATATGGACGTGGAGGGCGGGGGGTGTGCTGAGAACTGTCAGCCCTGCAGCCTCCCCGAGGGGCCTGCCGTTCCTGGGGCACGCTGGGATCACAAAACAGTTTGCAATTGAATTTGGGTTTCACAAGAGGAAAAAGGTCAAGGCTTCCTCCTCCCGAAACAAACCAGGAGATAAGCCTCTAGAAGCTCAAGTCTTTTGCATAGGAGAGTAGACAACGCCCCCAACACACATCAGTTAAGAAACCCGCAACTAAAACATCCCTCCCCACTTCTGAGCTGAGCCACATCCTTTCCTCCTCGCCACCTTCCTCCATGCCCATCACAGACTTGTAGGACACTCTCTGCCCCGTGTCCAGACTGAACGCAGATCTTGGGTACCTCCCGCGGGCCATTTCCACGCGGGGCACTTCCCACTGCGTTTCCTCCCTCCCGGGGCCCAACACGCTCCCGGTGCCAACTCCCCTCCCTCCCCGAACCGGCAGCGATGTTTACAACCACACGCCGCCCCTGCTCCTCCGCTCCCAGGCGCACTCCGCCCCCTCCGTGTTTGGGTTCTTTTTAGAACTCGGCCAAACGGGCCTGCTCCTGCTCCCAGTGTGAAAGGCAGAGGAGAGAACTGCCTGTCCCTGGAAGCTGCCCGCCTGGCACGAGAACCTGGGCACTGCCCGGGGCTGGCTGGAGGCAGCCGGGTCTCCACTCTCCTCCTCCCGGAGGTTCTGCCCCGGGAAGTCCCGCCTGGAGACATCCGCCCTCGGGGGGACCAGCGGGCGGCCGGCCCTGGGGGCGGGGGCCCGCCGCGGTGAGTCAGGGCGGCCCGCTGGCCTGGGCACGGCGCGGCCCCTCCCGGCCGGCCCAGGGGCGTGCGCCGGGCGGGGCTGGAGCCGGGCCCAGCCTGGCCCGGAGGAGAAGCAGGCCAGCAGCTCGGCCATGGCCGGAGCGGCCCAGGGATGACCCGGGGTCAGGCGGGGCCCGGCGCCCGCGGGGAGGCGGACAGGGCCGGCCACCACCCTCGCCCCGCGCGTCTGCCCGCCAGGGGCCCGCGGCCGGCTGTTACCTGCTGTTCCGCGCGGGGCCGGGCGTGCGAGGCCCGCGCTGCCGCCCGGGCGCGCCCCCTTCGCGTCGGGATCCCGGGTCGGCTCTCGGTGCGGGGCCCGGGCGCAGGGAGCGGCGGCGCGGAGCGAGGTCGGCGGGCGGGAGCTGCGGACAATGCGGCCCGCGCACAACTGCGCGGCGCGAGTGGGGCCGGGCGGTGCGCGCGTGGCCGAGTGTGTATGTGTGCGCCTGTCTGTCAACCCTGACAGGCCGCCGCCCATTGGCGAGGCCCCGCCCGCTGTCCCGCCCACCGCCGCCGCCCATTGGGCGGTTTGAACACAAAGGCCCCGGCTGGCCCCGCCCGCCGCGTGGGCCCCGCGGGCCGGGCGCGCCCAGTGAGGAGTCCGCGCGTGGGAGACGCGGGCGCGAGGGCGACGTCTGGGCGCCGAGGACTCAGCGGCAGCCGGCGGTGGCGGTCGGCTGGGTGTCGCTGCGCACTTGACTCAGGCCCAGTGGGTCACACACCCGAGGGCTCCTTCGCGCGCTGCACACCTCGCGTGGCCTCCTGGCCGCGGCCTCCCAGCGCCCCGCCAGCGGACTCGACAAGGCGGGAATGCCAGCAGATTATAGGCATGGGTGCTGGGGCACAGCCTCCGGGGGGATGGCCCGAGGGCGTGGGGAGCAGACTCTCGCCTACTGGAGTGAGTAGTGAGCTCCCCGCGAACTCAATAAATTATCCAAGGCGCCTGCGTAATTGTCCTCCTAGCCAGGCCTTTCTACACCCATTTTACAGATAAGGAAACTGGCTCATAGAGGTCTTAAGTGATTTGCTTCAAGTCACACATTGAGATTAGAAGATTCTCTTCACATCCAAGCCCGCGTTTTCCATTGTAGGTTGATTTGGGCATTCAGACATGGCAGGAGGCTCTGCCATTGCCCAATCTGTCCCCAGGGCCCCCTAGTCTCACTGCGGAAGCTTCTCTCCGTTTTAAGGAGGGAGCTGGTGCTAGGAGGCAGGCTGCCTGAGAGGAGCGTGGATAGATGCCAACTGGGGAAAGGCTGCCTGCGCCCGCCGGGGGGTCTTGTGCCCTGGGTCCCCACAGACCCAGCCTGGGAGGAGTCGCTTCCTCTCTGCAAGCTCCTCTAGGGGAAGGCGGAACAGGCTGTCGCTATTTCACTTTAAAGTGCCAAGAGGAAGAGGCGAGAGATGACAAAATCACCGAGACAGGACCGGAAGGGGGACAGGAAGGAGGTACTCCATAGGGCATCAAGGACATTTGAAGCCCTTGTGCTGATTACGTACAAAAACCGACCTTCCGCCCGCCCTTGGCCTGCACTGCCCCACCTGGAAAATAGGGGTCTCACCTGTACTTAGGGCATCTTGAAGACAATGGTGCTGGCCTGGGTTAGATGGAGAGCTCCCTGAGGCCAAGGGCTGGCTGGCTCTGTCGGACCCAGCACAGCGCCTGGCTCGTGTCTGAGTACCTGCTGGGAAGTCAGATTTAGGGGAAGCGTCCAGGGAGGGGCAGGGCTCTCCCTTGACCATCTCCTCGCCAGGGCGCTTCACTCCCCTCCTGTCCTAGCGGATTCCAGTGGAGTCTCCAGATCCCACCATCTCCCTCGCAGAGCCTGCGCCCCTCCTCCCCCAGGGTCCTGGCCCAACGACCTCCCTCCCAGGATGTGCGGTTTGTGAAGCGGGAGGCCAAGTGCCTTCCACTGGTCCAGGCCAGGGCGTGGCCGCAGGCCGGTGGGAGGCAGGCCCTTCGCGCACTGCGTGCCTCCATGCGCCTTCAGTAGGCGAATAATGGCCCCGAAGACACCAGGTCCCAATCCCTGGCGCCTGTGAACATGGCCACACGTGGAAAGTCTTGGCAGATTCAATTAGACGAAGAATTTTGAGATGCAGACTTTATCCTGGATTACCAGGGCGGGCCCTCCATGCAATCACAAGCGTCCTTTTAGGAGAGAGGCAGAGGAGGAGAGGGCCGTGTGGCCACAGCGGGAGAGACGGAGAATGTGGTCACAGGCCAGGAATGCTGGCAGCCACCAGGAGCTGGGAGAGAGAGAGGGATGCTCCCCTGGTTCTGCCCAATGGTTTTGATGTTGGACTTGCGGCCGTCTGAACGGCGAGAGAGTAAGTTTCTGTTGCTGTCCGTCACCACGTACGTGGTAGTTTGCTACAGCAGCTACAGGAAAGGAAAAGGACCTGGGAGATGCTTGTTTAAGGCTCCCATGACACGCAGGCCCCTCCCCCGGTCCTGGCTGTCCTCACTGACACTGCATCAGACTGGTGAGACCACACACACCCGTCTCCCCTCTCCTGCCCCCCCCACCCCCGCCATCTCCCTGCCATCTGCTCACTCAGCATCTCTGCCCTTCCGGGTTCCCCTCTGCCTGGCCGCCATTCCTTTGGCTGCTCTCCCCCAGCCCACTCTTCTCTTTCTCTGCGCCATCTTTGCTCCTTCTTCCATCACCGTCCTCCCCTCAACAGGGGCCGGTGGGGTGGCGGCTCTGCCCCACCCGGAACAGGGTCGTGGTGGCTGACAGGGCAGCCACCTCAGCGGGGCCACGCTAGGATTTTCTTCATTGCTGGACACGTTTGCCTTCGTGGCCCCTTCCTTCATAAAAAATTTTTTTAAAAATTATATTTTATGGCCACATTGGTAGGAAGATGGCTGTAGCCTAGGCTTCATTCCTTGTAATGATTCATTACCAGGAGATTTAATGTTCCTTCTGAGTTTAAAAGATGAAAACATTTCGGTGTGCCCCCAAAGCACCCTGGGCGCCGTGTCTGCTGTTTCGCAGAGAGGGCGGCCCGGCCCTCCCTCTGCTTCAGTGGCGGCGGCGGCAGGCAGTCCCGGGTCAGTGGCTGTGTGACCAGCGAGGAGGACGCGGCATCTGTAGCCCTGGCTCCAGGCCAGGGGCAGCACCTCTCAGCGCTTTCCCATCCGGACCATGTGAGTGACAACAGCTGTCCTGTCTGCCGTGTGGCCCTGGGCCTGTTTCCTCCTGTGTGAGGGCAGGCGAGAGGGCCTGCCACTCACCAAGGGCATCGGGAGGAGGGGGAGGGCGTCGGGCCTGGTCTGTCCTGGGCTCCTAGTCAAGCCAGCTGTCTCCTCTGTGCTTCCAGAGACCAGGGCGTCCCCATGGCACCCCCACATGGTGGTGGAATGACCTGTGTACCTGCCTGCCTCCCCCATGGACCCGGACACGTGGGCCAGGGCACTGGTCCGAGGGGGTCCTCAGTGCCTGTGTCAAATGACCACACGAGTGAGGACACTGCCAGCTCCCTGCAGCCAAGGCCACCGCCACGCCCTCCTCCCCGCCGTCAGCGTGTTGGCGTCTGTCATTAGACCGTCACAGCGGAGAATCCTTGGTGGGGGCCGGGGGTGGGGGCCTTTAATACCAAGCTTCCTGGCTGAGGAACGGGTTTGGCAGCTATGGAGAGGCAGTAATCTCAGGGGATCCGGTGCCCCCCCCCCCCAACCTCGGGCTGTTTCTCTGCCTCCGTGGGGATGTGCTGTGGGCCCCGCCCAGCCTGGCGGCGCTCTTTCATCTGCAGGCTCAGGGCGCCAGCACGGGGGGGGGCAAGCGCAGGTAAGCCCCATTTAGGGAGGAGGTCCAGTCCCAGGAGGGGCAGGCGCTGGGTCCAGGCACTACGTGGGCCCGCCAGGGTCAGGGACAGACCGTGCACACTCCTGGTCAGGCTCTCGGGGGTGCCTGTGCCTCCGTCATCTCTGCCCCCACACCTACTGCAGTGCCGCTCCCCATGCACCAACGAACTGCCTGACTAGCTCCCAGTCTTCAACGGCCCATCCTCGTGGCCTGGAATGCCTTTCCCCGTTTCTCTCGGCTGCTGACATTCTAAGAACGTTCAAGGATGAGCTCAGATTTCCCTGCCCCTAAGTATCCGAGGCAGAAGGAATGGCTCTCGCATCGTGTCCCCATGTCCTGAGCGCCCCTCTATCCACACACACTCTACCCCTGCCCAGCCTCCACTTTCCCACCCGCGCCATGGGGACAGTAATTGCAGCCCTTCCCGGCCCGCCGGGGCTGTGGAGACAGATGAGGTGGTGAGACGGGAGCTCTCCGGGGCCTGGGGGAAGGCGCGGCACGAGGACCCACAGCAGTGTCAGCGTTGGTGTGGCCGCATGCCTTTCCCACGCAGGGGCCTCCTCACTCAGCACCCAGCTATCAGCCCTGCAGCCTCATGGGAAGAGTGTTCCATCATGAGTCACTCAGCGCGATCCCCAGAGAGGGTGCAGGGGTGGGGGGAGTCGGGGTGACAGGACTTGATGGCACACACCTGGGCGGGCAGGACTTCCAGGCTAAATGTGCTCATCTGCTCAGCTCAGCCCCACCGGCCAGGGAGCCCCTCCCCCAGCGCCTCTGAGGGCCCGGGGCCGTGCACCTGGGCATCGGCTCCAGCAGGGCCCTGCCTCTGGCCAGGGCCCCCCGGGGTTGCTCGGGCTGAAGGGCCTGGTGGTCAGGAACTGTGGGCTCCAGAGGGTTGCCTTCTTGATGCTGAAAGGTGGGAAGGTGGGTGGCATCAGCGAGGCGTGGCCTGGGGCTGCCCCCTTCATCCCCCTGGCCCAAGAGAGGACTCCCCTCTTGCAGCTGAGGTGTGTGTGCATGTGTGTGTGTGCATGTATGTACATGCCTGTGTGTGCACAACACAGACAGTAGATTTGGGCTGCCATTGGGAGTGACATGACCTTGGGCAAGCTGCAGAGGGCTCCTCCGGCCACAGCTGGGGTTGAGCGAGCTGCCTCACGGTCCCCCCCAAAGCCCAGGCTCAGCCCTCCCACTGGCGTGGCCCTCCCTGAACCCGGCCAGCTCCCAGGACACGCCCTGACTCCACACCCAGCCCAGGGGCTGCCGCAGGTGCGGGGCAGCTCTGTAGGTGTGTGTGTGTGTGTAGGTGTGTGTGTGTATGTGTGTGTGTATGTGTAGGTGTGTGTGTGTGTGTGTATGTGTAGGTGTGTGTATGTGTGTGTATGTGTGTGTAGGTGTGTGTATGTGTGTGTAGGTGTGTGTGTGTATGTGTGTGTGTATGTGTGTATGTGTGTGTGTGTGTAGGTGTGTGTATGTGTATATGTGTGTATGTGTGTGTGTGTGTGTGTATGTGTGTGTTTATATGTGTGTGTAGGGGTGTGTAGGGGTGTGTATGTGTGTGTAGGTGTGTGTGTGTAGGTGTGTGTATGTGTATATGTGTGTGTAGGTGTGTGTGTATGTGTGTATGTATGTATGTGTGTGTGAGTGTGTGTATGTGTGTATGTGTGTGTGTGTGTATGTGTGTGTGAGTGTGTGTGAGTGTGTGTATGTGTGTGTATGTGTATATGTGTGTGTTTGTGTGTGAGTGTGTGTGTGTGTATGTGTGTGTATGTGTGTGTAGGTGTATGTGTGTGTGTGTGTGTGAGTGTGTGTATGTGTGTGAGTGTAGGTGTGTATATGTGTGTGTAGGTGTGAGTGTATGTGTGTGTATGTGTGTGTGTATGTGTGTGTATGTGTGTGTAGGTGTATGTGTGTATGTGTGTATGTGTGTGTGTGTGAGCGATGCCTGCTCTAACCGTCCCTCCTCCTCTCCTGCTGGCTGCCTGCCCACTCTCCTGCCACCCAGGCTCCTGGGGCCTCAGGTCGCCATCCTTTCTCCTTTCTGTCTGGAGTGTTCCAAACTCTCGTTTTCTCCCCACACCCCTGGCCTGCCCTCCACTCCTCTGCTCGGTTACCCCATCCTCCTCCTGGGTTTGATTCTCAACGGCTTTGCTCTTGGGGCCAAGGGGCTGTGGTTATTCGTAATTGAGGCAATTTCTCCGTCTTCCTCTTCCGGCCTCGGCCCAGCCCACAGCTCCCACCTCAGATCCTTCAGAGCCAGGTCCCTGTCTCCACGCACGCCCCACCGCAGCCCTGACCGCCAGCCTCCCTCCCACTCCTCAGAGCCGCGCCCCTTCTGCCTCCCTTTCTAGGATTAAACACTTCCCTTTGGGACCCCCTCCGCTTCGGGGTCCATCTCCTCCTGCCGGGCAGTCTGCCTTGAGCCCTCTCCCGTCATCCTCCTCCGCAAGCCCTGATTCCACAACGGACTCTGGAGCTTTTCTGGGAGCTCGGGAGGGGCAGGGGGGAGGGCGCAGGGGAGGAGGAGTGGGTGGTGGCCTGCTGAGGAGCTGGGTCCTGAGCACCTGGACCTCCATCCTCACGGCAGCCCTGCGAGGCGGGGACTGCAGAGCAGGCAAAGTCACTGGAGGGGACATGGGGCTCAGAGTGCAAAGTGGAGGTGCAGGACCATAACTTCAGTGAGGGTGGGGACCTGCTGCCCCAGTACCCACACAGGCAGAGCACGCAGTAGGTGCTCAATACGTTTGCTAATGAAGAGCAGAAGGAAGTCAGGTCTGACAGACTCAAAGCCCCCACACCTTTTCCCACTTGGGCCTGATGAACCTGAGAGGTGGCCTATGGTCTGCTGGGCCTGAGAGGAGCAAGGTGCAGGCAGAGCCCTCAGCGCCCTCAGCGCCCTCCAGCAGGCCCTGGCCAAAGCAGTTGCTGGTGAGCCATGTTGTACCCATATATGACCACAAGAGGTCGCCCCACGCCACCAGTCACGAGGAGACGGGCCTCCTAGTGGTAGAGCAAGGATCTATAGCAGGATGCACGGAGCGGGGTTGGAGGATTGTACCATGTGGAGGGGTGGCTGAAAGGTGCACCACAAGGAGGGCCCTTGGGTCAGCGGAGATGTGCCCAAGAGGGGGTGGCTGGTCTCCGCACACAGCCAGCCTGGGGCAGAGCTGACAGGTTCCCTCCCAGGTCCTCACCTCATGCGTTTGAGGGAGGTCCTGTCATTTTTGGGTCACGATTAGCTTTGCCTGGGTTCCCCGGACTTCTGGACTGCAAGGCAGACATGGGGCCAGGAGAGCAGGGCTGGGGGATGGGATTCGTGGTGGTGTTGGCCAGACCCAAGGCCACGATCCTCCTCCATCAGGGTGGGCCCAGGAGTCATGCTGGTGTACAGCGCATGCCCATGGGGAAGTGTTCTCAGTGGGGCAGGTGTCCAGGGGTCTGGCTTGGCAGCTCTGCCCACTTGCTTGGCCCTTGCTGACCCTGGGACCCCTGTCTCAAGGGTCAGGGCTGGCCCTGGATGCCCAGGCAGCGGGCCTTGCTGAGAGGCAGAGGCCAGGCTGGGCCTGGCAGGCGGGTGAGAAACTGGGCTTTATCCTGGGGCAGTGGGCAAACTACGTGGCAGGGGTTACCTGGGAGCATCGTGGTCCTCCTGGTTACTGTTGGGTGAGCAAGATGTGGGTGGGGCCCAGCCGGCGTGGCTCAGTGGCTGAGTGTTGACCTATGAACCAGGAGGTCATGGTTTGATTCCCAGTCAGGGCACATGCCTGGGTTGTGAGCTCAATCCCCAGTGGGAGACGTGCAGGAGGCAGCTGATCAATGACTCTCTCATCATTGATGTTTTTCTCTCTCTCTCTCTCCCTTCCTCTCTGAAATCTATATATATATGAAAAGATGTGGGTGGGGAGGTGGGTTAGGAGGCGGCTCCCTGGTGCCTGCACCCCAGCTCACAGTCCGGCTCATGCTTGACCAGCAGAGCAGGTGACTGGCCCTTGGCTGTCTCCCGTCAGCCCTCCACGCCGGGAAAGGAGACTTGTGTTCCTGGTTCTATGGCATCGAATTCTGCCAGGAGCCTCCAGGGCTCCCTGCCTCTGGTTGGCAGCATGAGTATGTCCCACCCAGCCCCAGCCTCAGCTCTGCCCACTCCCCGCCCACAGCTCCTTTGGCTGCTATGCCCTGACCCCTCCTCACTTCCCTGGGGCCTAAGGAAATCCCTTTCAGGCCCAGCTCAAATGTCACTTCTTTCGAGATGCCCTCCAGGCAATCTGGGCATCGAGGCCTCTCCCTGACACCCCCAGCCTATGGGAGCTCAGCGCTCACCACATTAGCTGGGTTTGTGGCCAAGGTCACAGTGGGTAGGGAACACTGCGGAATGGCAGGGACTGGCCATCTCCAGCCATTCCAGGGCCCAATGGTGTATGCAGCATTCAGCGAGAGATGGGGGAAAGAGGAGTGCCTGCTTCATGTACCCTGATGTTCGAAGCTTCCTAGAAAAGACTTCCATCCATCCATCCATCCATCCATCCATCAATTCACCAGCCATCCGTCTGTCCATCTTCTATCTATCCATCCATCCATCCATCCATCCAATTCACCAGCCATCCGTCTGTCCATCTTCTATCTATCCATCCATCCATCATCCATCCATCCACCCACCTGTCTGTCCCTCATCTATCTACCCATCCATCCATCTGTCCATCATCTACCCACCCATCCATCCGTCCGTCCATCATTTACCCATCCATCAGTCCATCATCCATTCATCCACCCACCCATCATCCATCATCCATCTACCCACCCATCACCCATTTATCTGTCCATCATCTATCCATCCATCTGACCATCCCCAAGACCGGGGGATGGCTCCTCAGACTGACCCTGACCCAAATCTTTCCAACGTTAAAGCACTTCCACATTTGTGGCCACCACCTCCCCAGTGCCCTATAGTAACCTTGGGAAGGAGACAGGGCAGGAGCTTTGAACCTTGTTTTGCAGCTGAAGAAACTGAGATGATGGAGGAGCAAGTGGCTTGTCCCAGCTGGCAGGCTGACCCTGGAGAGGGTGTAGAGCTGGGCTCTGGGCCACAGGCCTGGCCTATGATGAATCCTGGCTCTGCCACTCAATCACTGTGTGGCCTGGAGCTCAGCCTCTCTGGGCCTCAACCCCTCGTCTGAACAAAGGGGGATACTGGTCTCCCCACAGAGTGATGTAAGCAAAAGGCTCAGTGAAGTGCCTGGCACACGGAGGCACCCAATAGTTTGAGAATATTATTAATACCAGTTCAGATCAGCTGCCTCGGGTTCACGCCCACCCCCACCCCGCCCTCACCCCCGCCTTTCTAAGGATGAAAGAGAGCAGCTGGCAGTGGAGGTGGTTGCTTTAAATACCGGATGAGAACAAAAGGAAAACAGGGCATTGGCTCGTGGCTACACTTTTTTTTTGTTATTTGCTAATCATCACCTGCGGATACCCCCCCTTCTTCTTTTTTGGGGGGGGTGGGGAGAGTGGAAGGGAGGGAAGGAGGTGGCTTTAGGCCTCACCTGCCAGAGGCCCTCCCTACTCCCTAGGCTGGGTGTGCAGCCCGTCCTTCCTCCTCCCAGAATGCCCTGTCCTAACTTTTATCCCGTCAGTTTCCATTCAGTAGGGTGACTGGGTTTAGTTTCCTTCCTGACTGGCTGTGAGCTCACAGAGGGCGAGCTCTGTGGCTTTTCCATCTTGGCATCCGCACCCCTGGGGCCTGGCACTCGAAGCTGTGGAATAAACATCTTTGAACTGAAGTAAATCATGTGAGACTGAAAACATCTTGATAGGAGCTCAGTCTGGCCATCAAGGGCATCCCAGTCAGTGTCCCCATGGCCCCATCCAACTGCACTCAGCCCGAACACCAGAGGGACTGGGCGGGGCGGGGCGGGGCCCAGGGGCTGTGCCGGGGCACAGGGCTCCACAGCCTCGCTGTCTGGCCAGACGCCTCTCGGTGCCTGGGATACACCACACTCTGAGGATCCTGAACACGTCTCCCCCCAACCTCGAGAGGCTGTAGACGAAGTCAGTTTTTGACCATTTTAATTGTAAAAACCAAGACATTTGTATAAATAAGACCGCTATGTAAAATAGGATTCATCCTTCTACTAAAACACTCTCCCCACACTCAAAAAGAATCTAGAAAACCCAGCAGAGAGAAGTACAAATCAGCATGCGGTCCCTGATGAGAGTAGCTGGCAGGCCAGGTTCCCTGCTGAGACGGCCGCGGCGAGGGCACTCCTGGCCCAGGCGGCTCGCCGAGGCTCAGTGACACTCAGGCTCCCCGCTGCACGCTGGGGGAGTGGAAAAGGTTGACGAAGCCTGGCGGCTGGGGGAGGGGGGCGGGAAGGCTGCTTGGTCCGCAGGCCGAAGCTGGGGCTGTGGAGCTGTTGGCCCGTGAGATGCAGTGGTTGCTCAGCCGGGGGTCAGCTCGGGGAAGGGGCTTCTGGGGAGTCCCCTCTTCCCCGGAGGATGGAGGACCAGAGAAGCTGCCGGTGCCCCTGGAAGGGAGGCTCCTTCCTGGGGCCATTTGCATACGGTCCATAAAGACAAGGGCAGGGGTCACGTGCCAGCGGCCCTGGGTGGAAGGCAGGGGGCTCCGGATGCGAGGGGGTAGCCCCGAGAGACGTGGGGCTGGCATGTCCCCGTGGGAGACGTCCACCTCCCCCCTCTCCCACCCTGTCACGTGCCCGGCCTCCCTGCATGGGGACCACGGCCTGCTGCCCTCACACCCTGGCACTCAGAGTGAGATGGCTGGGAGCCCGGGGATAGAGATGTCGCTAAGTTCACACACGGGGCCTGGCTCAGGACACGGGTACACAGGACAACAGACAGACCCCACGCTCTCCTTCAGAAAACTCGGCCCTGCCTGGGGCTGCGCCCCATCCGGAGGAGGGGCAGGGGAGGGACAGTGTCAGGAGCACTTCCAGACGCACACGGCCAGCGTCCCCCCGAAGTACAGGTACAGGAGGTTCTTCACCTCATGTGTGATCTCAAACCCGAAGCCCTCGCCGATCACCACGTGCCAGGAGGAGCCGAACTTCTTGTCCATCGTCTCTTTGATCATCTTGGCGGCACTCTGGAACGAGGGGCGCGCGTTAGAGGGGTGCGAGGGGCAGCACACACCGGCTCCCTCTGTGGGAAGCGAAGTCGTGGCAGGAGAAGGCCTGCCTCCTGGTCCTGCTGTCCTGCCCCGGAACCACCACGGTGCCGGAGGCCCCCTCCCGCCAGGCCACCACGCGGGGCAGAGGCCCGGACCTCCCTCCCCGTCAGGAAGATGGCCGAGGGGGCAGAGCAGGCCCCAGGCTGGACACAGAGTCCTGGTCAGCTGTTTCTGGGTCAGTACCAGGCTGTTCTCAGAACTGTGAGTCACAGGCCCAGAGCGCCCTGGAGGCTGACTGCACAGGAAATTATCGTCACTGCGAGGCGTCGGGTTACCTGTGGGACACGAAGGCTGTTCCCTGAAGGGTTCGCGGCTCCCAGAAGAGGAGCTGGACTGCGTCCCTCAGTCACACAATGGCCCCCTCCTTCCTGTGCTCACTCTCTCAAGCAGGGGTCTAGGGGAGGGCGAGGCCCAGGCTTTGAGGGACAAGTCCCAGGCGCGGGCATCTGCCGGGCACCAGCAGCACCCACCGCAGGGCCAGGTGCCACGTGAGCACTTGGTCCGCACCACCTCAGGGTGCACATCCTCACCACTGCCCAGTTCTAGACTAGAACGGCTCAGAGATGAGAAATGGCTCATCCAAGGTGAAGGAGCTAGGAAGGGCTGGAGGTGGGATTTCAGCTAGGGGCTGGCTGGCCCAGAGCCCTGGCCCTCATTGGCCAGGGTCTGCCTCCCCGCCGGCTGCCATGACACCGACTGCTCTCTCTCAGCACCTGTAGCGACTGATAACAATCCCGTGTGGATGCCCTAGACAGTGCCCAGCACGGAGATGGCTCTAACATCTCTGAATGGATGAATGGATATGCGAATGAATGCCTGGGCGGGCCTGTTCTCCCCTGGCATGGAGCCAAGGGCAGGTGCCCTATCCAGCAGCCCCCCTGAGACAGGGCAGGGGGCAGGGCGTCACCAGGACCCCTCTGGCTTTTCTCCCTCGAGGGCTGGGCGTGACCGCCAGAATAGTGCCCACAGACAGCACCGGCCTCTGCCCTCACCGCCCTTCCCCAGGCTGCACATGCTCTAGTCCAGGGGTCCTCAAACTTTTTAAACAAGGGCCAGTTCACTGTCCCTCAGAGAGAAGGAGGGGAGTCGGAGAGTGCGGCGCACATTCCACACATGCGCACTGCGGGCCCCGGACGAGTCGGCTGCTAAGCAGGACAGGTAGCGGCGGCAAAAACACCCGGCGGGCCGGATAAATGTCCTCGGCGGGCCGCATGTGGCCCGTGGGCCGTAGTTTGAGGATCCCTGCTCTAGCCTGTCCCGCAGGACCCTCTGGAGCTGGCTGTGCCGACGGGGGTACTTGGTTCACCCACGGGGTCACCAAAGGCAGGAGGGGCGCCTGCACCAATGGCAATACCTCGTTGTTGTTGGAGAATTTCTCACAGGCCGTGACACACAGCTCCATGGTCTCCACTCGCATCTCCTCTGGCATGTCCGAGTGCTAGAGACAGGGCAGGGGACAAACGGAGAGGGCTCAGCCGTGGCCTGGGCTCAGGCTGGCCTCTCTGTCCCAGGCTCATGGCACGGACACGGGGTGAGTGCCCTGGCACCTCCTGACTGGGGCGCACAGCTGGGAACTGGGGGCACGGCCTCAGCTGAGCCACGTGGCTCCAAGGCCCAGGCCCTTCTGCCTTCTGGAGGCCTCGTCGCACCACCTGCAGCTAATGGGTGTGGGAGGCGGCCGCCCAGGCAGGAGTGAATCCGGCTCAGAAAACGGTTCACGGGCTGCCTCCCTCGGACACTGCTGCCCTCACCCCGGAGCGGAGCCGGGGACAGCGCGGCCTCGTGGCTCCTGGCTTCTCCCTGCCTCTCGGCTGCGCTTCTCAGTCCACTTGGCGGGATCCCCTCCCAGTCCCAGCGCTGGGGGGCCCCGGGCTTGGCTCCACCCTCTCCTCCTCTTCGCTCTCTGCTCTCCAGGGGCCCCAGCCTGTTCCGAGGATTTACTTATCTTATATTTGGGGAGGGGTGGGTCCCACAATTTCATCCCCAGTTTTAATCTCTCTTTCGGCTCCAGACTCCTACATCCAACTGCCTACTTGACAACCTCACTCCAATGTCAAAAAGACAACCCGCCTTTCCCCATAACCCTCCTCTCCCCTCACTCAGGAACGGAAACTACGTTGTTTAAACCTTTCCTTCCTGTGGGCCAGGCCTTCGTCTGTCTGGTTCACAACTACATCCACAGCCTAGAACAGCCCAGGATATGCAGGGTGGCCTAAATAAATACTTGTTAAATGAATGAATGAATGAATGAATGAATGACCGCTGACTTCTAAATCTCTGGTTCTGAGCCAGCAAAGCCCTCTCACCTTCCCCCACTGCCTCTTGCCTCCCTCCGAGGCTGCGTGGGCCCTGCGTGCCCCTGCCTCCCTCCCTGGGGCTTACCCTGACCAGAGGGAAGGTCTGCAGGCGTTTATAATCAGCCTCATCTTTCTTCCCTTCTGCTTCTCCCATGATCCTTCCACCGTGACCACTGGAGGCGAGGGGGCTTTCAGGAGGTGCCGAGACGGGCAGTTAGGACACACCCAGGAGACTCAGGACGCAGGCCCTGCCAGCTTGATGGGAGCAGAAAGCGTCTTAACCGGGGGTGCTGCGGAAACCGGGGAAACCGGGGAGAGTTGGCTTTAAAACCACCATCGCCAATTAGCAAAGCCTCAGTGACAACCTGACACCCCCCAGTCGTCACTCCTCCGCATCCGTTTCCAAATGGCCAGCAAGTCTGCAGACGGGCGATGAGTCAACACGAGATGCTGGGACCTGGCGAGGAGCACACGGTGCGATGCCACAGCCCACACCGTCGTTATCAAGACAAATACTGAACGCGGGCCAGGCCGGCGATGGCGCTGGAGCCCGCGTGCCCACGGCGAGCGTGGCCCCTGTTTCTCAGCAGACGTGATGAAACGGTTAGGATCGGGTCACGATCGGCAATCCCGGGCTTATGGGGAAGCGAGGGCCTCCTCCTTAGGTCCCTGGCCTGCGGAAGGAATGGAACAGGGTTCCATGTCCTCTTGGCATGCCAGGCTCTCTCCCCCGCCCACCCCCGTGTCCTGGCTGGCTGGCCCAGGGGTTGGAGGCCTGGGCGTTAGTGCTGCTTCTACTGCGCACCCGCCTGGCCTCGGCCTCAGACTCCTCCTCAGTTACACGAGGGCAGTCGGCGTCCCGCTCATGAGGCTGTTGTGAACCAAATGAGACGACGTCCGTAAGCAACGAGCACAGTGCAGGCACGTGGCCGGCATCCGTGCACTGTCCTGCCTCCCTCTGGCTCCTGGGGAACCAGAGGATGCACGTGGCCGTGGCCGGAAGCTATAAAGCCGGAGACACAGGCACAGGTTTTTTCCTTTTCGTGTCCAGTTATCTAATTACAGATGGGCTTTTCCTAAAGAGATGGGCCTGGATCCTAACTGACGGGCATTGCTGGACATCCCGGTGTTTCTCTTTATATTTATCCGATAACTCAAAGACTTTTTTTTTTTTCTTTTAACTCAGAAGAAATGCTACTATAAGTAAGTGCCCTTTTCTGGCTGTGCTCATGTTGTTAAACCCTTTTTAACGTCCATTTCAAACAAATACAGCACAGACACGTTATTCCAGCATTTCGGACATTTCTGAACGAAGTTATGCTCATGGCATAGCCACCGAACCCCCAAGATGCCTAGCGTAGTAACGAACAGGTAACGACGGGTGCCATTTAACAGGTTTCCAGCGTTCGAAGTGCTGCAACACCCCAAGAGTCCGGTCCTGCACCAACAGAGGCCCGGGCCGCTACGCAGCTGACCCGAGGGCACCGCCAGCGAGCAGCAGAGCTGGGGCGCGAGTCTGGGCCGTCTCTGGCGTGGGCACTCCTGATCCTCCGTCAGGCCTTCTCACAGCACTGGCACGCGGTAGGCACCCACCGCACTGACCCCAGTGCGCGGCTCCCGGGTTCCAGCGGGAGAAAAACATTGGATCTTTCCTGTGTCTGCTGTTCGGATGCTAACTTGCCCTTGTTTGGCCGAACGCTGAGCGTACCGTGCGCTTTTCTGACTGTGCTCCCCCCTCCGCCCCTCCGCCCCCCATGCCTCAGACGCCCTCAGCGCCATTCCACTTGGTCGGCTCCCTCAGCCTGGCACCAATTCCAGCATCCCACCACACTGGCATTTTCTGACTCCTCATTGGGCAGATGGCTCCTCTTACCAAGTCTGGGCACTTGCACCATTCAGATATTCGCAGTTTTTGTTTGGCTCTACATAAAAGGTGGCAAGTTAGCAAGCACAACTCATTGTACTTTCGGCTCGTGCTTCTTCTGTCACAAAATCCAGCGAATCCCTTCGTCTTCACTCATTAACCTACCGCCCATCCCCAATCCCATCCTGTCCCTCTCGCTCTATTACAGGCCACTTTATCGCTTCCGCCTCCGCACTACCAAGGGGGTGACGGCAGGTGGCAGCGACACTGATGATCAAAGGATAAGGGCTTTAAGGCTTGTTTACCTCCCGGGATTTTTCAAGGGGGAACCACTTAAAATGCTGAAGCAGCTGCTAACGTATCTTCCACCTAAATATTTCAGTTTGAGGCAATTCATCCTCGGGCTAAAGTGGCAGCATGGCGGCCGGAAAGGGCACTGGAGGCCGCTGTGCACACGGCTGTCCTGCGGGCAGGCAGGGTGACAACTGGGACCCTTCAGCATCCGGAATCCCGATGAAATAGACTTGGGAAGGGTCACAAAGCCCATTCTTCAAGAACAAAGGGGAAAAGCCATTGGGAGTTGGGGGTGGGGGGGAGGGGGAGGGTCAGCATCCTGCAGAGCAGAGAAGGTGCCGGTCCAGGAGGCGGAGCCTTTGGGCTGGAACAGCAGTTCTGTAACTGAAATGACTCCTTCCCTCTGCCCTGCTTTGCAGCCGTGGGCAGGTGATTTCCCCGGAGCGGGGTCTGCTCCCCTGTGAAACAGGACCACCCCAGCTTCGGAAGGCTGCGCAGGCGCCAAGGACATGAATGCGCACTCAGAAATGTTAAAGCTCTCAACTGTATCCTCGCACGGCTCTTCCTACCCGCGTGACCGTAGCCAGGACTTTGGCAACATGATTCAACCACGTTTACTAAAGAACATGACGGCAAATAGCTTTCATAACCACTACAGGTACCAGAGGGATGAGAGTTAAAGAAGGAAAAGCAAGTTACAGATGGTGCTCCAAGTAGAGAAAGGCAGGAGAATTTTCTATGATGCTGTACCGTTCGAGTACAGCTACAGTCATTCAGACACGATTCAAAACCCTGCTGAAAGGATGCTGCCAAAAATAGAACTAGAGGTTTTAATAACCTTATCCATCTTCCATGCAAACGCGTGTGGACCGGACAGCTCCAGGCCAGAGTGTCCCATCAGACCTAAGAGAGAGCCCGTTAATAATGTAAGTGTGCCCATGGCCGGCGTACTTGAACCTGCTGGGTACCAAAGCTGGGCCCTCCCAGGGCCCGCACAAGGCCAGAGGCAGCCTTGCTCTCTCTCCTGCTCTTTATGCTCCTCTTCAGCCAAGGGCCCCTCTGCATGCTTGATCAAGACACGTTCTTTATGTGTAACATGATGTAATAACACGGACTCACGTGGTACAGACTGGGATGAAATCACAAACATTCTGGTCAAGATACAGAGTACAACCCAAAGTCATAACCGCCGCAGCTACTGGCTCTGCCCGAGAACAGCTGCCTACTGACCACAGACAGTGGGTTACCCAGCTCCCACCTCCCCTTCCCCACCCAAGAGAACAGAGTTGAACATAAAAGACTAAGAATGACATCATAGAAAGAAGTAGAAGTTAGCACTTTTAAAAAATATGTTGTAGAAGTTAGCACTTTTAAAAAATATATTGTCCTCGGAGAGAGGACATATCAGACAATGAACTGGTAAGAGCAGATACCTACGCTTCATCTTAGCCAAAAGGCTGAACCACTGCCTTATTTAAAAATAATTTTTAAAAAATATATTTTTATTAACTTCAGAGAGGGAGGGAGAGGGAGAGAGAGATAGAAACATCAATGATGAGAATCACTGATCAGCTGCCTTGACCGGGAATTGAACCGGGACTTCTTGGTTCATAGGTCAACGCTCAACCACTGAGCTACACCGGCTGGGCTAAAACGCCATTCACAATAGCTCATTACTGGTGACATCTCACAACCAGTCATGACTTAGCAGTGCATCAGGAGTCCAGACCATCCCCAGGGCTGAAGGACTTTATCTATTCTGGTGTAGATGCTCCAGAGCACCAAGTCCAGTGTCTGGCACACGGCAGAACAACAACAATTATCTAAATTGTAATTAAATCGTATTTCATTTGCCCCCATGGGAAGGGAGAGGACATATCAAATTCAATCCATAATACTGAGTACTGACCTTAAGCAAGGCAACAGGATGGGTGCTCTGCATACAGGGTCTCAGAACTCCCCCCCCGCCCCCCAACTGTCAGACAGGCGCTATTATCCCTACTTTTCTGATGACCGTGCAGGCTGAGAAAGGAAAGTGACATTCCACTTGGCTAATTAATAGAGGAGCTAGGATTCGATCAAGTATATATGACCTCAAGCTTATGCTTTTCCAACGACTCCACTTTAAGCAAGAGACAGTCCTGTTTTCAAGCTTACCACCTGAGACACCAACACACATACACAAGGAACTAACTGGGGCTCAGGACAGAGAGCGTAAGTGCCACAAGACAGAAGCCGAGATAGAGGGAAGAGGAGAATTCCAGATGGCCAGGGAGAGGACAGCAAGAAAAACTGGAGGGCAGGGGCAGCCTTTGAGTCAGACCCTAAAAGGCAGTAGGAATCCCGACAGGTGGACAAGAGCTTCCGGAAAGCGAGGGGAACAAACACGGTGATGTCAAAGCAGAAAGCTCCAAACGTTTTCTGTGGAAGTCCAACAGGCCCACGTGGCTGGAGGGCAGAAACTGGCGAGGAGAAGGGAGAAAGAAGGCGGGGAAAGGGGGGGTGAGGCTGTGGACGTGCAGAAGGGCCCTAAAACCCGGGCTTCAGAAGGGTGGATGTTTTTAGTGGGGAATGAGAAGCCCTTTGGAGGTCTCCTGGGGGTTGGTGGTGGTTTTGGGCAATTATTCTCGTTCATATAATGGAGTTAACAGGAAGAAGGACCAGAAGAAGGGACAGTTAGGAAGCTACAGCCATGGCCCAGGTGACAGACATCAAAGATGTGAACCAGGGTGGGGGCTTCAGAAGCGAAGGGATGTGAGATCCCGCTGAGGCAGAGTCAAAGCCACGTGACAACTGCCAGTGGGGTGGGCATGGCCCAATGACGGGCGATGCCCCAGGAGGATGGTGATGCCCCTGAGAGACACGGGGGAAGTCAGGGATGACCGGTGGATAGGGAGCTGCCAGTCTGATTTTAGAGCGACCGAGCTTAAGTCGCTGGCGAGATGTGCAAATGGAGGTGTCTCCGCAAGAGTAGGTAATCACCGAGTCATGGATCATCAGGGGCAGGAGAGAAGCCATTGAATCCAACCATCACATCAATCAACACATCCATCTCTAACACACACACACACCTCGCAACCCCAAAGTGTCTCTAACTACGGAAACCCAGGAGAAAGAGCAGAGCTGGAGATCTGGATTTGGGGGTCAAATGGAGAAATGACAGCTCACACTAAGGGAGGTGGTGGCACTTCCGAGGGGAAGAATGTGGGGAAGAGACAAAGGAAGGAAAGTAACAAATACAGAATCGAGACTGGACTGGACTCTTTATACTTCATGTTATCCTCAGAATCCACAAAGGAGATGCGCTGTGTATCCTGATTTTCTACGAGCTCTGGGAGATTACGTAACTTGCTGGGGTCCTGCTACTGGGAACCCAAACCAGGTCTGCCGAGTTCTTTGAACTACACCCCATTCCTCCAACCGGAAGCACGTCCTCAGGGAAGCCTGCTGTGGGCCAAAGAATCACATCCTAGAACGTCAGAGTCCAAGAGGCCTTAGAGATCATTCAGCCCAACTTCTCGTTTACAGATGGGGAAACTGAGGCCCAAAGAGGGAAATAGCCAGCCTGGAGTCCCAGCACGTCGCCTCCTGTCCAAGTCATGAGGAACCCCAGGCCCAGCCGCCAGAAGGGGGAATTACACCTTGTATGGGGGTGGGGGGTGTCCAAAGTTCTGGGAGCAGGGTTCGGTCAGGGAGTCTGGCGGAGCGCGAAAGGTGACGGGGCCTTGATGGAGGAGTTGGGGGGCAGGGTGGGGTGGGGGGGAGAAGCGGTCTGCAGAACCGCGACAGCGAATCTGACACCACCAAGCTCGCAGGTCTGCTAAGTGGGAGGATGGGGGTTGGGAGGACCTGAGGCTGGGGACCAGCAGGGAGGAGACTGAGGTGGGGCCTCCGCGGTGGGCGAGGCCCCGCCAGCCCCGCGGTGCTTCCCGGCTCCCCTTCGGGCCGGCCCTCCCCACCCGGCTGCCCGCCCAGACCCCGGGCCTCACCTGCTCCCGCGGGGGCTGCAGCCCGGCCGCAGCTAGCGCACCCCCGCCAGGGTTGTCAGGGAGCAAAACAAGAGTGTCTTAGCAACAGCAAGGAAGTCCCGCCCCTCACCGGACGTTGACACCATTTTTACTTCTTATTGGTGAAAAAAAGTGTCCTTCAATGTTGAAGGGCCCTTCACACAGAGGTTTGAACGAAAGGGGCGTGGCTTATAGCCTAGGGAGGCGGGGCTTAACGTATAGTCGTCTTCCGTGGGCCTGAGGAGGCCGGGACGTACAGGAGTTCTTATTTCAGAGAAACAAACTTTTAAGAGCAGTATTGCCCTGGGAGTTTCTTTTTGTCATTTGGAATAACGAATGCAACTTGTTGGCGTCGTGACGCTGAGGTGTTACTTTATTAGGATCTCCAAAGCCCAATAATTGCTACTATTTCAAACGTCGTAGGGTTTTACAGTATCTCTCCAGATATTCACCACAATTCTTTCAGATAATAGGATTCGGAACCCCACCTGAACTAAGGTGCAGGGAGGCTAAGTAACTTGTTAGAGGAAAGAATGAACCCGAGGGCTCTTTCCAGGGGAGCACACCCTCAGAGCTGCCAGTCCTAGTCCACAGGGGACATTGAACATCTAATTAAAGACACAGCTGCCCAGACCATGCCTTTTTCCCCCTTCGGAGGGAAAAGTAATCTGAAAGTATTAATGCAACTATGGCAGGGACAAGAACCTGCATGCTCAGTTATTTGATTGGCGGATCAAGGGTTCAGTGGGGTACTCCATCCATCACGTACACACCGACTTCCTCATGGTGGGTACTTCACATTCATTG
The DNA here is from genome assembly GCF_027574615.1 of Eptesicus fuscus. NCBI lineage: Eukaryota > Metazoa > Chordata > Mammalia > Chiroptera > Vespertilionidae > Eptesicus > Eptesicus fuscus. The sequence goes on from NC_072479.1 coordinate 101,865,690, forward strand.
GCACCTCCTGGGAACTCAGCCCCGGCCAGGTTCTGGTGACTTTAAGAGGAAGAAGATGAGGATCTTGGTTCCAGAGAAGGCACAGTCCATTGAGGGGACAGCTGTGCCAACAAAATGGATACAGAATCATTCATTCTGCCTGTGCTCTGGCAGCGGTGTGGGCGAGGGGCTGGTTCTCTTCCAGGAGGGAGTAACTAACTCTCAGGAGAGGTGGTGCTGGAGTTGGCTGAGTCTGTACATGGCCAGCAGGCTAATGAGGGTGGAGAACACACACACGGGAACTTGGTGGCCTGGGTGAAGGGTGAATGTGGTACACGTGGGAGGTGATGGTGAAGAGGGTGGGGGTGACGATGCAGGGTGAAGCAGGGACTACAAAAGCCAGAGGGTTTTGAATGCCAGGGGTGTGGGTGTTCCCCGGGCTGAGGTGAGAGTTGGGGAAAGTAGCTGTTGGAAGAGGTTCAAGGCCAGCAGCAATGTGGTCAGACTTGGGTTGTGGAAAGATCACTGGGTGGTGAAGACAGTGGACTGGACTTGGAGCGATAGGCAGAAGACAGCACCGTGGGGTTAGCTTTGAGAGTTGGCAGCTTGAGGTGTGCTAGCCCCTTGCCGATTCCCACCTGGCCTCCCTGGTGCCTTCCGCGGGTCCTGAAATGTCTGGCTTAGCCTCCACTTTTCCCGAAGTCTCTTTGCCAACTTTCTCCAGGAGGTGGGAGGTGGCCTTTGAGGGGGATGAAGCGCATGCCTCCGCCTCTCACCCAAATTTCTCTAAAAGGGGTCCACATTTGCTGTCTTCTTTTTCTCACCTCCCATCCACTTCTCAGCCCACTGCCATCTGGCTTCCACTCCCACGATGCCACCAGAATTCTCTCTTCCATGGTTACCAGTGACCTCCTGAGGAGCAGAATCTGATAGAACCATCTAGTCTTTATCTTCCTGGACCCATCCTCTCTGCTGGCATAGCCTGTTCACCACACCCATCTTCTTGAAATTCTGTGCCTTCAATGCCCGATTCCAGGGTCTCACAGCATTAGAATGGTGAGGGGCAGGAATCTGTATTTTTCACAAGCACGCTGTGCCTATTCACAATTGGGAATCACTGCTCTATCCTAACATCGGGGGCACCTCTAACTCTCCTGGATTTCCTTGAGCCTCTTCCTTACCCACTTTCTTGTGCTTTTCTTCCTCTGCATTCTGTGCCCACCTTGGCCCTCTTTGTTTCTCATCAGTGGTCTCAGATTTCTTCCTATCTAAGTCACCTCATCAGTGAGAATTTCCCTTGGTCACACTTCCTGGGGATTTACTGGAATTGAGAGCTGGGTACGGACGTCGGAAAAGCCCCTCCGGTGATTACAAATGCTCTCTCCGGGAGTTATGCCGCCCTATGCATATCTTGTTGAGAATTGCTGCCTTACGTATAGGCCCCTTGAGGATCACATCCATGGTTCTACTGTCAATGTCCTAGACTTTGATAACTCCTGTATTTCTCTCTCCATATTAGAGAAATATGGTGAAAAACAGCATGGAGCCTGTGGAGAGCCATGAGAATTGGCATAAAAACAAAACAAAATAAAACAGGGGAAGCAGCAGCAAGGAGACAAAGCCGCCCACAGGCTACACCAGGGGGTCCTTGAATGCCAGGCAACAGCATCAGATGTCCCCGGAGAGGCAATGGAGAACTGTGGAGGGAGGGAGGGAGTAGTTTGAGAGGATTGCAGTGGCGAAATTTGGGTTTTAGAAGGATCACATTGTCTGTGGTACAGAAGATGGGCAAGACCGCAACCTGGGAGTCCCATTAGACAGTTATTGCGATACTGCAGATGGAATGCAGGCTCTGTGCACATGCAGAGTGCTCACTGGAGCTCCAAACCTAAATAGCCAACTGCCCCCTGGTCATCTCCACCAGAATATCCCACAAACCCTTCAAGCTCCATCTGTCTCAAACAGAACTGATCATCTCCCTCCAATCTGCTCTCCCTGCATTTCCCACCTCAGTAAATGGCTCCACCACCCACCCAGTTACCTCCACCAGAAACCAGGGACTCTCATCCTTTACGCTTTCCCCACCATCACCCACCTCCAGCCAATCACCAGCCTGCCAATTCTGGCTCTTAATTCTGACTTTGTCCTGATTACAGCTCATCTGGTCATGTCCATGGCACTCTGCATGTGCACAGAGCCTGCATTCCATCTGCATTATCGCAATAACTGTCTAATGGGACTCCCAGATCTTGTCCATCTTCTGTACCACAGACAATGTGATCCTTCTAAAACCCAAATTTCGCCACTGCAATCCTCTCAAACTACTCCCTCCCTCCCTCCACAGTTCTCCATTGCCTCTCCGGGGACATGTGATGCTGTTACCTGGCATTCAAGGACCCCATGGTGTAGCCTGTGGGCGGCTTTGTCTCCTTGCTGCTTCTTCCCCTGTTTTTTTTTTTTTTTTTTTTAAAATATATATATTTTTTATTGATTTTTTACAGAGAGGAGGGGAGAGGGATAGAGAGCTAGAAACATTGATGAGAGAGAAACATCGATCAGTTGTCTCCTGCACACGCCCTACTGGGGATGTGCCTGCAACCAAGGTACATGCCCTTGACCGGAATCGAACCTGGGACCCTTCAGTCCGCAGGCCGACGCTCTATCCACTGAGCCAAACCGGTTCAGGCGTTTTGTGTTGTTTTTTTTTTTTTTATGCCAATTCTCATGGCTCTCCACAGGCTCCATGCTGTTTTTCACCGCCTGCCTTTGCTCACGCATCCTCTCTGTCCACATCCTCCCTCTGCCCTTCTGTCCTTTGGGCTATATGAGCCCATGCACTTTTGGTCAAAGCTTGTGCACCTTGCAACCAGAAGAGTCTCTGTGCTCCAGCTCATCTGGTGCATGTTCCTGCCTCTGCCCTTCTCCAGTGTTTTGTTCTTGAGTTTAATTCTCTCTCTTCCCCTGTGAGCTCCTTGAGAGCAAGGACCTTGTCCTATTTATCTCTACATTCCTGAGTGCCACACAGGATCCAGCAGAGAATAGGTGCTTGGTTAATGTTTCATGAATGAATGTGTGAGTGGATGAATGAGGTGCATAGGGTCCTACCCTACTTCTTCAGACTCCACTCTTGTCAGTCCCCAAGACAGGCTACACTCCAGCTACACCCTTTCATGCGCTTCTCCTACTGGGGATGGAGCCCGCAACCCGGGTATGTGCCCTGACCAGGGATCTAACTGTTAACCTCCGGGTTCATAGGTCGACGCTCAACCACTGAGCCACAATGGCCAGGGTGCTCCTGCTGTTTAATTAAAATTGCTGACAGTGGACTCTCTGGAATCAGTTAGCAATTGAATCAGCTGCAAGTAACAGAGATTGGAAAAACAGTGACTTGGAACAACCTAACTTTATTATCTTACAGCTCTGCAGTCAGAAGTCAGTGGGCTAAAATCGAGGTGTCCCCAGGGCTAGTTCCGTCTTGATGATCTAGGGCAGTGGTCAGCAAACTCATTAGTCAACAGAGCCAAATATCAACAGTACAATGATTAAAATTTCTTTTGAGAGCCAAATTTTTTCTACTTAAACTTCTTCTAACGCCACTTCTTCAAAATAGACGCGCCCAGCCCATGGTATTTTGTGGAAGAGCCACACTCAAGGGGCCAAAGAGCCGCATGTGGCTCGCGAGCCGCAGTTTGCCGACCACTGATCTAGGGGAAAGTGTTTCCTTCCCTTTCCAGCATCTAGAGACTTCCCGCATCCCTCTGACACTGACTCTTCCCCTCCGTCTTCCACATCTAAGGACACGTGACTACTTTGGATCCATCCAGATAACCCAGGTTAATCTCCTTACCTCATGGTTATCTGGTTAGCAATTTTTTTTTTTCATACTTAATTTTTAGAAAATTTTCAATTATAGTTGTCATTCAATGTTGTACTAGTTTCAGTACAGCACCATGGTTAGACATTTATATCACTTGTGAAGTGATCTGATATTTCCATTACTCACCTGGCACCATGCACAGCTATTTCAATACTATTGACTCTATTCCCCATGCTGTGCTTGACATCCTGTGACTATTTTATAACTGCCAATTTGTACTTCCGAATTCCTTCTGTAACCTTATTTCCCTTGGCCATGTAACAAAGCATAGTGACAGGTTCTGAGGATCAGGATGTAGATATCTTTGGGGGGCCATATTCAACCTACCATGGTCAGTTTGGGTGAAATTTTTGCACTTAGTTGAAAAGAATGTCTATTCTGTAGTTGCTCTGTTAGGTCAAGTTTGTGAATCATTTTTTCAAATTTTCTATATTCATACTGAATTTTTTATCTTCTATCCCTTGTGGATGAAAGGGGCCACATGCTAACCTGACAAGCTCAGGGGAGGCCTGCATGGCGGTCTTGCAAACTCAGAGACCTAAAGTCACCACAAAGGATGGTCTGAAATGAAACTTGAACTAAAAGCAGTTATGGTGGATAGTTACGTCCTAGGCCGGTATCTTCACTGACAAGGTCAACCTTTACCTTAGCTGAGCCTATCTGTCCTTTTGCATCTATGATAACATACCCTTGAAATAATAACTTGTAACTTCCCTTTTTCCGGACCCCTTGGGGCACAACCTAATGTGCCTGGGAGCCAGAAGAGATACCACAAACTCCTTCATTGTTAATGTTATCATGTCAATTGTTGACTGTTGGCTATCCTGTACCCACCTAAGTAAAAGAAGTATGTGTCTATCATTTTACTCTTTATCCAGTCCCAGAGGTTTCCCCGCTTTGCTTTCTCCCACCTCTCTAATCTATCACTAATGGATTTCATGTAACCCACCTATGTCCCCTCCTTTGATTGCAATGTATAAAAATAGATCTAGCCCTAGCTGGTTTGGCTCAGTGGATAGAGCGTCAGGTGATGGGCTAAAGGGTCCTGGGTTCTATTCTAGTCAAGGGTATATGCCCGGGTTGCGGGCTGGATCCCCAGTAGGGGGAGTGCAGGAGGCAGCCAATCAATGATTCTCTCTCATCTTTGATGTTTCTATCTCTCCCCCTCTCCCTTCCTCTCTGAAATTAATTTAAAAAATATATTAAAAAAATAGATGAAAAAAACCCACCATTCTCTGGAGCATTATCCCAATCTGCTGAGATTCTGCTTCCGGGCAATTGTTGACAGTTTGCCTCAAATAAACTCACAAAAATTCTTCACATGTTTGAATGTTTTTACGTTAACACCCTATACGTTATTGAGAAAGATGTGTTAAAAAATACTCCACTACAGCCTGGCCAGTATAGCTCAGTGGTTGAGAGTGGACCTATGAACCTGGAGATCATGTTTCCATTCCCGTGATCAGGGCACATTCCCGGGTTGCAGGCTGGATTCCCAGTAGAGGGCGTGCAGGGGCACCAAACAATGTTTCTTTCTTCAATGTTTCTAGCTCTCCTTCTCCTGTTCTCTCTGGGGGGAAACACACACACACACACACACACACACACACACATCCTATATAATAAAGAGGTAATATGCAAATTGACTGTCACTCCAACACACAAGATGGCTGCCCCCATGTGGTCAAAGATGGCTGCCCCCATGTGGACACAAGATGGCCTCCAGGGGAGTTCAGTTGTGGGCAATCAGGCCAGCAGGGGAGGGCAGTTGGGGTCGACCAGGCCTGCAGGGGAGGGCAGTTAGGGGCGACCAGGCTGGCAAGGGAGGGCAGTTAGGGGTGACCGAGCCAGCAGCGGAGGGCAGTTGGGGGCAACCAGGCCTGCAGGGGAGGGCAGTTAGGGGCGACCAGGCTGGCAAGGGAGAGCAGTTAGGGGTGACCAGGCCATCAGAGGAGGGCAGTTAGGGGCAATCAGGCAGGCAGGGAGCAGTTAGGCATTGATCAGGCTAGCAGGGCATTGGACATCCCTCGAGGGGTCCCAGATTGGAGAGGGTGCAGGCTGGGCTGAGAGACACACACCCCCCCCCCCCTGTGCACGAATTTCATGCACCAGGCCTCTAGTAATACAATAAAAGCCTAAAATGCAAATTGTCCCCTTGACCGGTAGTTTGACCAGTGGGTGGGGCCGGCTGGGCAACTGTAGGAAGGGAGACCACAGCTGGCAGCTGGCAGCTGGCAGCCGCTAGGGACCCTACCGGTGCACGAATTCCATGCACTGGGCCTCTAATATATATATTTATATAAACCCACCTTGAAAAAGAAAATATATCACTACAGTTGTGGATTTGTCAATTTTTCCTTTTGGTTCTGGCAGTTTTTTCTTTATATATTATGAAGTTGTGTTAATACATGTACACACATTTATAATTGTTATAGCCTAAGAAATGGACTTTTATCACCCTAACCCTAACCCTAATGTCCCTTTAACTCTGACAATGCTTCTTTTCTTAAAGTCTACTATAAACTAAATATAGCTACACCAACTTTCTTTGAGTTAGTGTTTACATAGTACATATTTTTCTATCCTTTTAATTTCACCTTTCTATATAATTATTTTATTTTATTTTTTATAAAGGGAGAGGAAGTGTTGTTTTTCATTTTTTAAAAAATATATTTTTATTGATTTCAGAGAGGAAAGGAGAGGGAGAGAGAGATATAAATATCAGTGATGAGAGAGAATCGTTGATTGGCTGCCTCCAGGCATATGCTCTTGACTGGAATCCAACCTACGACTCTTCAGTCCACAGGCCAGTGCTCTATCCACTGAGCCCAACCAGTTAGGGCTCTATATGGTATAATAATTTTAAAATCCAGTTGACAACATTAATATTTTAATTAGAATGTCTATCTATAGGGAGCGGCTCTAGGGTCAAGCCTCAGGCTGACCTGTGGCAGGGCCACAAACAAGTCCCAGCCTGGAGTGCAGAGCTCTCCTAGCATAACTAAGCCTGACCTTGTAGCCCTCCCTAATTCCTTCCTAAGTAGCTAATTCGCTGTGGGAGGTGAAGCAAGTGTTGCCAAAACAAGAACATTTGTATAGTGTTAATCTACCCTTGTTTTAATCAGACTATAAAATAAAGCATCAGCTTGCAGGCTGGGTCTTGTGTGTCCTCATCCAGACATGGGAGATCCACCAAGCCCCAGCTGTATTCTCTTGTCTGTCTTTTCTTCAATCCTTCACCGCCCCTCCTCAGGTTCACCCTTGGCTCTGCTGGTGCGGCACATCTATCTTACTATATTTAATGTAAATACCCACTTACATTAAATTTAGGTTTAAGTCAATTAACTTACTTTTTAAATTTTTTATCCCACCCTTCCTGTGTTTCTTTTTATTTCTTTTTTTGGGGGCCTTCTTTTGAATTATTTTTATTATTCTATTATTATTATTATTAGAAGCCCGTTGCACGAAGTTTCGTGCAATAGACTTTCCTTCACCTGGCTGCCAGCACCACCAGTTTTCGTCTGGCCACCCGCCGATTGGAGCGCCTCCCGAAGGCTGAGGGCGGAACTCGGGAAGCGCTCTGATCTGGGGGGTAGCCAGAGGAAAACTGGTGCTGGCGGAAAACTGGTGCCGGCAGCCACGCAATCGGGCACTCCGAATTCTGCCACTGGCTTCTTCCGCCGGCCCCATGGGTCCTCCAGCAGCCCCGGCCATTTAGGCCGGCGGGAGGCGCGGGGGGCGGGGACTCGCGAGTCCCCCGCCCCCAGCTCCTACTGCCAGCCAATCGGCCACCCTGAGTCCCGCCCCCTGCGCCTCCAGCTGGCCCAATTGTGGGCGTAGCGAAGTGATGCAATTTGCATATTACCTTTTTATTATGTAGGATTATTATTTTTTGGTGGCAGCGGTGGGATGCGAATATTATTCTATTTTTTTCCTGTAGTAGCTTGTTAATTACATATTCTTTTATAATCCTTTCCATGATTACTTTAGGAAAACATAATATTGATCTCAGACTTATTAAAGTCTAATGTAATATTAATAATACAATTACTACTACCGGGACCATGCAGGGACATTAAAGCATTTTAACTGCATATACCTCTTGCAACCTTTTATTCTGCTGCCGTCATGAACTTTAAACCTCACAGGACATCATTGTTATTAGTTTCTTTCAATCAATATTAACTTAGACTTATCCACATATTTACTTTCCACTGTTCTTCATTGGAATTTCCATGCTTCTTTTTAGGGCCATTTCCTCTCTCCCTAAAGAACTTGCTCCCATCTGTCCTTTCGAGAAGCTCTATTGGTAACAAAAACCATGGGTGATGAATATTCTGGTTTTGCTTTGTCTGAATTTCATCTTCATTTTTTAAAAATTTTCAATGAATGCAGAATTCTAGGATGGCAGTTGCTTCCTTTCAGCACTTTGAAGATGTTATTTTTCTTTTCTTTTTATGATTTTTATTTTTTGATTACAGTTGACAAGCTATATTATATTTATTTCAGGTATCTACCCTAATTATTAGACATCATATAACTTAAAAGTGGTCATCCCGATAAATCTCGTACCCATCTGACAACTTTCATAGTTATTAGAATATTACTGACTATATTCCCTATGCTGTACTTTACATCCCCATGACTATTCTGTAACTCCCAATTTGTACTTCCTAATCCCTTCACCTTTTTACCCATCCCCCCAACCTCCCCTCCCATCTGGAAACCTTCCAAATGTTTCTTGCATCTATGAGTCTGTTTCTGTTCTGCTTGTTTGTTCATTTTGCTTTTTAGATTCAGTTGTTTATAGATGTGTTTATTGCAATTTTATTCACATTTCTCCTCCTCCTTCTCCTTCTCCTTCTCCTTCTCCTTCTCCATCTCCCTCTCCTTCTCCCTCTCCCTCTCCCTCTCCCGCTCCCCCTCCCCCTCCCCTTTCCCTCCCCTCCCCCTTCCCCTCTCCCTCCCCCCTCCCCCCTGAAATTCTTGAACCTGTGACTTAATGTACCACTCCCCTCCCCCTCCCCCTTCCTCCTCCTCCTCCTCCTCCTCCTCCTCCTCCTCCTCCTTCTTCTCCTTCTTCTTCTTCTTCTTCTTCTTCTTCTTCTTCTTCTTCTTCTTCTTCTAGAAGACCCTTTAACATTTCATGTAATACTGGTTTGGTGATGATAAACTCTAGCTTTTTCTTTTCTATCCTTTCATTCTAAATGATAGCTTTTCTGGGTAGAGTAATCTTGATTGTAGGTCCTTGCTTTTCATCACTACTAGTATATATATTTCAGAGAGGAAGAGAGATGGCGATAAATAGAAACATCAATGATGAGAGAGAACCGGCCGCCTCCTGCATTCCCCATACTGGGGACCGAGCCTGCAACCTGGGCATATGCCCTGACCTGGAACTGTACTGAGACCTCCTGGTTCATAGGTCAATGCTCAACCACTGAGCCATGTCAGCAGGGTTTCATCACGTTTAATATTTCTGCCAACCCTTTCTGATTGTCTTCTTTCTTCTGTCCTTCTACTGAGAAGTCAACTATAGGTCTTGTCATTGGTCTTTGGAAAGTAATGCATCCCTTTTCCTTGAGACCCTTGGAGATTTTTTTTTCTGTCTTTGATTTATAGTTGTTTCGCTATCAAAATCCTAGTTGTGGGTTTTTTTTGTTTTTTTTTTTTTTCATTCCTCATGTTCGGAGTTCCCTGAAATTCTTGAACCTGTGACTTAATGTCTTTTAATGGTTTTTAGAAAATTCTCAGTTTCTATTCAAATATTATTTCTGTCCAATTTGCTCTCTCCACTTCTTTGGGGGCTTCTTACATGTTAGACCTTCCCACTACGTCCATATTAATCTTACATTTCCCCCGTACTTTCTGCTCTATTCCCTAGTTCTTTATTCTGGATCATTTCTTTTGAGCTCTCTGATAGAATTTATACGTTCCTTCTTCAGCTGTGTCTAATCTGCTGTTAAACCTATTTATTGAGTCCACATGTTCAGTTCTAGAAGTTTCATTTGATTATATTTTATAGTTTACATTTCTGTTGAAATTCTATTTGTCATTTAAAATTTTAAATATATTAACCACAATTATTTTTAAGTCTGTGTCTCACTCCACACATATGGATTTTCTATAGAGATCTTTTGAAAATTAGGCTTTTAATTTTGAGAGAATTACAGATTCACATTCAGTTGTAAGAAATAATGCAGAACAATCTTATGTGCCCTTCATCCAGTTACCCCCATGGTAACATCCTGCAAAACCATAGTGTGATATCACAACCAGGACATTGACACTGAAACCTTATTATTCAGATTTCTACAGTTTTCGTGTGTGTGTGTGTGTGTGTGCTCTTGTGTGTGTTTATTTATCTCCATGCAATTTTAACATATGTGTAGGCCTACTGGCCATTAATGTTTTCTCTCTCTTCACTGTCAATCATTCGGTTTCGTCCCCAGATATGTCTAATACTTTTTTATTGAATGCCAAATCCTTTGTACCAAATACATGATGTGAGAGTTTGAATGATGTTATCTTCCTCCAGAGAGAATTTATTTTTGCTTTTGGCAGGATGTTAGTGATGAGGCAGACACCTTAATTCAATCAATGAGTGAAAGGGTTAGACGCTGAGATTCCATTTCTGGAGGGCTGGAATATTTCCAATTCACCCTACTCCACGAGTATAACCCTTTGGGGCCCCACTGCAAGTCTGGGTCATTTACCGAGAGTCCCTCATCATGAATTTCAATTTTTAGCTGGAATCTGTACATCTCTTCGTCATAGAATTTCTTGAACATACTAACCAGCTGCTCAGCTCTTGCCCTCTATTCAGCTTAGGCGTTTGTAAGTGGACAGGTGCCTCGAGGAAAACGGAGCCCCAAAGTCAGGCTCACCGCTCTGCACTTCTCTAAGGGGTCTTTGTTGCTCAATTCTCACCTATCTTGCTACCTTCATGGGATGTTTGAAATATGGTGTTTGGTTTTTTCCTAGTGGGAGAGTTGGTCAGCAACAGAAATCTCCTACATCACCTTTGTTTCTCAAACCAGTGTTTTGTGTTTGTTTGTTTTTGTTAAGCTTCACCTGAGGATATTTTTCCCATTGTTTTTTTTTTAATTCTTTATTGTTTAAAGTATTACATATGTCTCCTTTTTCCCCATTGACCTCTCCCCAGCCATTCCTACTCCCCAGCACATGCCCTCACCCTCCATGATTTATGCTTATATGCATGCATACAAGTCCTTTGATTGATCTCTTACCACCCCTCTTTTCCATTGTGTGTGTGTTTTTTTTAATATGTTAGTATTGATTTTTAGAGATAGAAGAAGAGAGAGGGGGAGAGAGATATAGACACATTGGTGAGAGAGAAACATCAATCAACTGCCTCCTGCACGTCCCATATTGGGGATGGAGCCCGCAATCTGGCCAGGTTCCCTGACTGGGAATCGAACCCATGACCCTTCAGATTGTGGGCTGACACGCTAATCACTGAGCCACGTTGGCCAGGGCTCAAACCAGAGTTTTGACATCCCTGAAGGGCTAAGGGGAATTTCAAACCCCACACGACACAGTGCAGCATGTGAGTGCTTGTTCGGAGTTGGACTGGGTTAAAATCCAGTGCTGCCCCTTCCCAGCCACGTGGCCTTGGATAAGGGGCCCCCTTTTCAGGCCTGTTTTCTCATAGGACTCCCCTCACAGGATTAAATAAACTAAGATATACCAGGGATCAGAGCCGAGCGTGCCTGGCACAGAGTAAGTACCCGGTATACATTGTCATTGTTATTCAGCAAATACACACCAAGCCCTGCTCTGTGCCAGGTGCTGGGGTAGCACGGTGGTGAGGTGGCAAATATGGGCTCTCCTGTCCTGGAGCTGACACTCCCAATGCCTTACAATTAGAAGTAAGTAGCCCTGGCCGAGGGCTCAGTTGGTTGGGCGTCATCCCACACACCAAAAAGGTTATGGGTTTGATTCCAGGTCAGGGCACCTACCCAGGCTGGAGGTTTGATTCCTGGTCGGGGCACATACAAAGGCGACTGATCAACTCTCTCACACTGATGTTTCTCTCCCTTCCTCTTTCTCTCAAGTAAGTAATCCTATCTAATAAAGAGGGAATATGCTAATTGACCATCACTCCATCACAAAAATGGCTGCACCCACAGCTGAGGCCAAGTTCCCATAAGGAGCCTTAACAAGCAATCAGCAGGGACCTGAGGCTACGCCCTCCCCCAGCCCCATGGGGCTTGACAGGGGACCTCAGGCCGTGCCCCACACCCAGCAGGGCTTGACAGGGGACCTCAAGGTGCATTTCCCATCCTGGTGCTGGGCTAGGGTACCTCAGGCTGCTCCCCCCGCCCCAGTGCCAGGTCGGGGGACCTCAGGCTATGCCCCCCACCAGGTGGGATTTGACAGGTGACCTCAAGGCACGCCCCCCACCCTGGTCTGGGCTGGGGGACCTCAGGCCATGCCCCCCATCCTGGTGCAGGGCCAGGGGACCTGAGGCTACATCCCCTGACTGGCGGGGCTTGACAAGGGTGGGACTGGCTGGGTCTGGATCTAGCCCAATGGGGAGGGGGGCCAGCCAGGTCTGGGTCTCACACGATTTTGAGGCACATGTGGGTGGGTGGGGACTTGACTCTGGGTCCCGTGGTGTGCCCCAGACTCTGACAGGAGGAAGGTTTTCATATACATTTTACTAATTTTCTTTCATATCTGACACTTCTATTATAGAGAAAGGGCAAATAGCAATATTAAAATATTTCCTCTAATTAATCACCTTTTAATGTGCACGAATTTTGTGCACCAGGCCACTAATAATAACAATAAAGAAAGTAAGCAAGTTTATTATCAAAGAGAGGGGTGTGCCGTGGAGAGAATGAAAAAGGATGATCGAGCAGATGCCCCTGAGGTTTGGGTCCCGGATGAGGAGGAAGGCCTTAGCTGCCAGCTCTGAGGTCATGGAGAGGCCATGGTGACAGGCAGAGAGTGACCAGGCAGCTGGGTAGGGTGGGAGGGTCAGCAAAACGTCCGTGTGTCAAGCTGAGACTGAAAGACAAGAAGGAGCAAGTCTCCCGAGAATGAAGGGAGGTGCATCCCCGGCTGAGGGAAGGACAGGGGTCAGTTCCTGAGTCTGGCCCGAGGAACAGACAGAGCTCAGTGTGTCCCAGAGGCTAACGGGAGGGAAGGAGCGAGTTACTGCATGAGACCTGCGGGATGGACCGGGGCCAGATCACATCGGGCTTTTATTCTATTAGTAAGTGTACTGGAAGCGTTGGAGAGTTTTAGCGAAGGGGATGACAATGCTTTTATTGCATCGTGATTGTTCTGAATATTGTCTAGGAGGGAGTGGGTTTTCAGAGAGGCCATTCAGTCGTATGACTGAGAGCCAGTGGTGGCTTGGAACCCAGCGGTGGCAGAATGGAGAGGAGCGAACAGCTTGGAGAGTCCTGTTTGTGGTAGAGTCAGAGGCGATGGGTTAAATGGGTGGGTGAGAGAAAGCTCGATGTCAAGGACAATACTTGCATATCTGATTCGAGCAACCGGAAGACGGGGAACCTACTAAGTGGAAGACTGGGGTAGAAGTAGAGGGGGGTCGAGAGTTTGGGATATATTGATTTTGAGACTCCTGTTGGGCAACCTGGATATGCAAATGTGGGATTCAGGGGAAGGTCTAGGGAGGAGTCATTGGTTTGCAAGTCATCAGGTGATGGTTAAAGCCACGGGCCTGGATGAGCGATCCCAGGGAGAGAATCTGAAGAGAGAGAATAAAGAGACCCAGCACTGCACCCCGGGGCCTGTAGAATCTCGAGGCCCAGGAGACGAGGAGGAAACGGAAGGAGCCCGAGAGGAAGCAGCCGCCGAAGTGAAGCAGTGGTTCTCAGAGTGTGGTCCTGGGCCCAGCAGCACAGCTCGCCAGGTTAGACGTGCGGAATGTCAGGCCCCGCCCCGACCTCCTGCCTCAGAGACTCTGGGCTGGAGCCGGGAAATGAGAGCTTTGGTGAGGTGATTGCCGTGCAGGCTGAAGTTTGCGGTCCACTGAGGTAGAAGGAACACCGGGCAAAGGTGTGCCCCGGAAGAGAAGAAAGGCTCTCGGGAAGGAGGGCGCGGTTAACGCTGTGTCTAGCGCAGCCGAGAGCTCAGCCCAGGTGAGGACAGGGGCCTGGCCGTGCAGGCTTGTGGCATGGAGGTCATCGTTGGCCTTGACAAGAAGCGTGATCTTGGTGGAGTGCTGGGGACAGCAGCCAAGCGGGAGCTGGCCAAGGAGTGAACTGGAGGGAGAAAGTGGCAGCGAAGACTACAGACCCCAGTGCAGGAAAGGGTTGACTCCGTGGCCGAAGGGTGCTCCATCCCTGAACATTCTGAAGAAAGGACTGAGCCTGGCAGGTAAGGCCGAGCCTCAGCCTTCGGAAGAGCCTGCCTGGCATCTTGGCCTGCCTTGGGGCATGTCGGAGTTTATGCGAATGAAGCGATGTATAGGGAATGCCCGTTTTCATCTGTCCAGGACCCGGGGTCATGCGGGGTCATGCTCAGTTTGGCCTTTGATGGAGACCGAGAATTAAGGTCCCCCATGCGAGCGCTCCCTGCCTATGTGACTGACCCCAATACAAGCCCTGGACACCCAGGCTCAGGTGAGCGTCCTGGCTGACAGTTTTCAGCACGGGTGCCAGACCTCATTGCCCAGACGCACCGCGCCGGGAGAAGCAGCTGGAGGCTCACTCCTGGTCTCCCGGACCTGCCCATCGGCCTTTTCCGTTGCTGCTTTTACCTGTGTCTTTTCCATGTAACAAACCGTAACCACCAGTGTAGCAGCTTTTCTGAGTTCCCTGAGTCCTTCTAGCGAATCAGCACCTGCGGGTGGGGACCCTGACACCTGCCTTTTCAGGAAGCCTTGCCCCGAAAGGAGCAGAGAAGTGGGTGATGCTGGAGGAGTTGGCTGGGGTGGGGTGTGTGTGAGAAGAACCAGGGCACATTTGAATGGTGGTCAGAATGATAAACGGGACAAGAAGTTGGAAATTCAGCCTGCCAGTGTGGCTCAGTAGTTGAACCAGGAAGTCATGGTTTGATTCTGTCAGGGCACATGCCTGGGTTGCGGGCTTGATCCCCAGTGTTGGGCGTGCAGGAGGCAGCCTATTGATGATTCTATCTCATCATTGATGTGTCTCTCTCTCCCCCTCCCTTCCTCTCTGAAATCAATACAAATATATTAAAAAAAAAAGAAGTTGGAAATTCAGGAGCGAGGACCTTGAGAAGGTGAGGGGGTGGGGCCCCCGGCAGGAGCAGGGACGGGATGGCCAGCACACAGGTGCCTCTGACCGGAGCAGGCACAGTTAGGCCGAGTGGCAGGAGGGAAGCCAGAGAATGTGGGGTCGGGCAGGTTGGCAGACAGCCTGGGTGGGGAGGTGATGATCGCCTTGTTTCCTCGGTGGACTATGAAGTAAGGTCACCCTTGAGCGGGGTTTCAGGGGTGGGGTTGGAAGGCTGTAGGAGGTTTGTAGCAGGTGAGCAGGTAGCAGGTGGGAGAGGTAGCAGGTGAGCAGGTAGCAGGTGGGAGAGGTAGCAGGTGGGAGAGGTAGCAGGTGGGACAGGTAGCAGGTGGGAGAGGTAGCAGGTGGGAGAGGTAGCAGGTGGGAGAGGTAGCAGGTGGGCAGATAGGAGGTGGGAGAGGTAGCAGGTGGGAGAGGTAGCAGGTGGGAGAGGTAGCAGGTGGGCAGGTAGCAGGTGAGCAGGGAGCAGGTGGGAGAGGTAGCAGGTGGGAGAGGTAGCAGGTGGGAGAGGTAGCAGGTGGGCAGGTAGCAGGTGGGAGAGGTAGCAGGTGGGAGAGGTAGCAGGTGGGAGAGGTAGCAGGTGGGAGAGGTAGCAGGTGGGAGAGGTAGCAGGTGGGCAGGTAGCAGGTGGGAGAGGTAGCAGGTGAGCAGGTAGCAGGTGGGAGAGGTAGCAGGTGGGAGAGGTAGCAGGTGGGCAGGTAGCAGGTGGGAGAGGTAGCAGGTGGGAGAGGTAGCAGGTGGGACAGGTAGCAGGTGGGAGAGGTAGCAGGTGGGACAGGTAGCAGGTGGGAGAGGTAGCAGGTGGGCAGATAGGAGGTGGGAGAGGTAGCAGGTGGGAGAGGTAGCAGGTGGGAGAGGTAGCAGGTGGGAGAGGTAGCAGGTGGGCAGATAGGAGGTGGGAGAGGTAGCAGGTGGGCAGGTAGCAGGTGGGAGAGGTAGCAGGTGGGCAGGTAGCAGGTGGGAGAGGTAGCAGGTGGGACAGGTGGCAGGTGGGAGAGGTAGCAGGTGGGCAGGTAGCAGGTGGGAGAGGTAGCAGGTGGGAGAGGTAGCAGGTGGGACAGGTGGCAGGTGGGAGAGGTAGCAGGTGGGCAGGTAGCAGGTGGGAGAGGTAGCAGGTGGGAGAGGTAGCAGGTGGGACAGGTAGCAGGTGGGAGAGGTAGCAGGTGGGCAGGTAGCAGGTGGGAGAGGTAGGAGGTGGGAGAGGTAGCAGGTGGGACAGGTGGCAGGTGGGCAGATAGCAGGTGGGACAGGTGGCAGGTGGGAGAGGTAGCAGGTGGGCAGATAGGAGGTGGGAGAGGTAGCAGGTGGGCAGGTAGCAGGTGGGCAGGTAGCAGGTGGGAGAGGTAGCAGGTGGGACAGATAGCAGGTGGGAGAGGTAGCAGGTGAACAGCAGGATTTAACTGGGGCTGGATGTTGCCAGCTGAGGGGGACAGAGGGAGAGAGGGAGTTTGTAAGTAAATCAGAGCAAGAGAGGATAAGCAAGGCATAGCTGCCTGCAGCTTAATTTTACTCAGTGGTAAGTAATTAAAACAATATTTAAAAACAAATCTGGATTCATCCTGGGGTAGAACGAAGCAAGCACATGAGTTTTCAGCGGAGTCCGTAGACTTCAAATATGGTTTTCTGTCTGAAGTGCTGCCTCCAGCGATACCGCTGGTCCTCATGGGATGCATTCACTCTTGCTGGAAGGTGGGGAGCGTTGGAAAAGTCAGGGAAGGCTTGTCTCGCTGGTGTGACCCTTGACCTCTGATTGGCGCCCTGGCAGTTCACAGGGGCCGGCATGGGACAAATCCATGACACTATAGATGGAGCAGGAGGGTGCAGGCTGTGTCCCTAAGATGGTGTGGACAGGGAGGCCGGGGACCAGGTCAAGGCCTCCCAGGGATGGGTGGGTGCTGGAGGGGTGGATGGGGGACTGTCAGAATCCAGTTTAGACGCCAAGCAAGTCAGAGGTGTCCAGGTAGACCATGGGGAGCGGAGGGGTTGAAACACACCAGGGCCAACTTCCTTCCCCTCCCCCATCTCCCAGGACTCCAAGGGAGGCACCACTCGGGGGTCCAAGCACGTGACTCAGGCAGACTGGGTCTCAGGGAACAAGTCAGGGAGCTGGTTCCCAGAACTGGGGCACAAGATGGGGATGGGGTGTTGGGAATGAAGCCAAAGCCGGTCATCAGAACTGGGACACGTTCCACGGGGGACTTGTGTTCTTTGCATTCTTCTACGTCCATCCTGGGAAATGTGGTACATCTGCACCTGGGGCCTGGCAGAGCCCGTCAGATTGGGGGGATAGTGTTTTGGGTGAGGCCTTGGGGCACCAAAGTGGCACCTCCTGTCTTTGCCTGCCGCCCCCTCTGCCCGCCCCCCTTAGCCCCAGCCTTGCAAGTAGAGCCTCAGTAAACATCATGTTTATTTTGAACATTCAAATTTACAAAAACCAAAAAGTGACAAAATCCATGACATATCACACACACACACACACACACACACACACACACACACACGTTGCACCTCACGTCACTATATACAAAATCAGGCCAGGAGGACGGGAGGGGGCGGGTCACCAGTAGGATGCACTAATTTCAGTGCCCAACATCTCGACAGAATCTCTCACTGCTCAGCCAGGGCCCACATGAGCCTCTTCTCCACCCAGCAGGGTCAGGGGTCAGGGGTCAGGGGTCAGAGGGACTTGGGGTGGCAGGCAGCTGGGACAAAGGGGTTAAAGAAAATGGTCCCACCTCTGGGAGGGGGCCCCTTCCCCAGTTTGCTCAGGGCAAAGGTGCAGGGAAACAGAAAAGTGGGGACCAGTTCCGGGGAGAGGGGTCCCTGTTGGGGAGAGAGCACTTAACGCAGAGTCAGGTCTCCCGCTGTCCCAGGTGGGTGGCCTCGGGGCCACTCGCCCGCTGTGGGCCTGTGTCCTCATCTGCAAAATGAGGGCTTCCATCTCTCTAAGAGCCTCTGTCCGAATCTGTGGCCCGAGGGCATGCGTGATTGTGGCGAGGTGATCTGGCCCCTAGGGAGGTGGACAGGGCACAACATGCCACAGAGGTGGGGAAGTCTGGCAGATAAGAGCTGTGAGCACCTGGAGCAGGGCTTGGCCGAAGCAGGAGTTGGGCTGTTCCCTCCCCTCCCCTGCTTGGGACTCTTGGGGGGCAGTGTACCTTTCAGGCCTCCTGGAATCTCCCGCCAGCGGAGGAGGGGTGGGCGCGCTGCAGAGGGACACAGCCTCACCAAGGGGACCCTGGGCCTACGGGTGGCCCAGGCCTGCCTCCGTTCCTCCACCTCAAACTTGGCGGGGGGGGGGGGGGGGGGGAGGGAGGAGAGGGCCAGACACGGCCCTTCAGGCTGAAACCCACTGGGAGCAATGGTGCCCAAATCCCACCCTGCAGTGTGGGATGACTGTCCCCTGGGGCGGAGGGTGGGCCCTCGAGGGAACCTGCCTTGGTTTGAACTCTGGGCTCCATCACTGCTGGCTGATGGACACTGGGCAGGTTACTTAGCCTCTCTGTGCGCGTGTATGAGGAGAGTCCCAGCTGTGAGGGTAAATGAGGTGATGCCCGGGGGTGGGGGATGTGTGTGCTCAGCACAGTGCCTGACACTTAAAATGACGTCACAAACGCGGGCTCCAGCATCGCTCTGAGCAGCTCAGGGACGCCGCCGAGCCCCCCTTCCAGACCCTCTTCCTGCCGGGCTGTGCCTGGGCGCAGCTGCAGATCAAAGCTGACGTCCACACGGCAGGCACTCGGCCAAGTATGAAGGGTGGGGACTTGGGGGCTGTCATTTTCCTGGGGTGGAAGTGGGATCCAGGCCACTCACCAATGGCCCAGACTCAGAGCCTGCCCCCCGGTGTGTCCTGTTCCCCCTGGATGGCTGTCCAGGGTGCATCAGGCGTCTCATCACCATGACAAAGCATTCGGGACCTGGATGTCCTCTGGGTGGGCTCGAGTGACCAAGCAAGTCCTGTCACCTCCATCCTAAGACCCTTTCTCTCCCCCAGGGCCTCCACAGAAGCGGCTTCCTTAAAAAACAAAAATAGAAACCCAACAGAGCCCAGTGTCCAGGGCCCCTGACGTCCGAGTTCCCAATTCCGCCGTCACCCCAGCAACAGCGCATGTCACTAGGAGATACTTGACCCAGTACTTTGGCTGATGTCATTGGCTGTTACCAGGGCAACCTAGATCCCAGCAGGTTCTGGCTGAAGCACGCCATCACCGCTCCTTCTCCTGGGTTCTTCCAGGGGGAGCGGGGCCGGAGGTGCCGAAAGGTCTACTCGTGCTCTCTAAATGGGGACAAGGATCTGGGGGCTGGAGGCCACGGTCTCAGAAAAGCCCCCACAGCCCGCAGCTCTTACGTCATGCCTCAAGCTAAGTGGCAGTGGAGGGCGAGACAAGGAACAAAAAGTGGGGCAAAAGGCACTGGCAGGGAAGGACACCTGTGTCCTCAGCTCCCCGTTCCTGCCACAATGCCAGGGGTCAGGCCTCCCAGGAGGTAGGGGCTGCCAAGGTGAGTTTCATGGAGGACGATGTTCAGGTCGTCACGTGGGAAAGCATTCCCACCTGCCAGGTGTGCACCCTCCAGGTGCAGGCTGGACTCAGAGACCCTCATGGCAGGCAGGATGCTGTGGGTTCTCGTCCTGGCTCTGCCCCACTGTGCTGGGTGATCCTGTACAAGTCATTTGCCCTCTCTGAGCTCTCCCCTATCTGCACCAATAAGGGACCCGACTGGGTGGCTTTCTCAGCTCTGACATTCTTCCACGCCCGAGGGGGAGCTGGTGAGGACCCCAGGGCGGGGACCAGGAAGCCGCCAGCCCATTGAGACACACTCAGACAGGCCAGAGTGCCAGGCTGGGGGCGCCCAGAAGAGCTGGTGTTTACAGTATGCACATGAGAGGGGGCTGCCTGACCCTTGCCCTTGTCTCTGACTCTCTGAGCCAGCTGCTGACCCTGACCCGTGCCTAGCCAGATCCCAGGTGCTGCCCGTCCCAGGACCTGCCCCTGCCATGCCTTTCGGTCGCCAGGAAAGTTCTCAGGCTTGCCGCATCCTATTCACCAGAAATCACAGACCATCTCAAATGCTCACAAACGAGGAAGGCTAGCCCAGAGAGGGCAGGGACTTAGAGAAGGCCACACAGCAGAGCTGGCTGGGAACCAGGGGCGGCTGGCTCCTCCTCATGCGATGCTCTGCACAGCACTGCATGCTTCTGCTGCTCACTGGGCTTCTTCCCTCCTCCGAGAGGGTGGTAATGGGGCTCTGCCAGAGCCTGGTCCCCTGGGGCACAGGGCCTCTGCCTCGTGCCACTCCTAGCTCAGGCCGAGGTGGCCCAGACCCCGTCCTAGCCACAGAGTGGGAGAAGTGACCATGCAAGCAGTGGACACAGCTGTGGGTGGGCACAGGGGTGACTATGGTCCTGTGGCCCCCTGGGGTCTTGGCCCCTAACCCTCCAGGCCAGAGCTGAGAAGGGAATGTCCTGGAGGTGGGGTGTGGACAGGCATGGAACCAACATTCAATCCACTGCACACAAAGAAACGAGGAAAGAGGAGGAGGAGGGGTGGGGTGTGGGTGTGGGGTAGAGGGTCCATCGAGATCCCGCTGCCCTTGACTGCAGCTGGTGGAGAGGGGAGGAGGGGGAGTCCGAGTCTCCTAGGTCTCTGCCCTCCCCTTCTCAGCAGGGACTGCTCTGCAGCCCTGAGGGGGAAGGGTCAGGCCTGTTGCATGGGGGCCCTCCGCCCCCACAGCCCCATGGGATGCTGTTGACATCAGTGAATTCAGATGTGGTCAATGGAAGAGGGTGTGGTGGGGGTAAGAGAGGGCTGTGGTAAAACGTCAGGAGGGTGGGCACTGCTACCACCCCTGCAGGGCCTGGACTCTCCCCAGGTGGGATCAGGGGCCAGCCATCAGGGCAGGCATCCTGGAGGTGTGGGTGTAGGTGGGGGAAATGAGAGGCATGGTCAGGAGTGAGCAGGAGGGAAGGCCAGTGCGTGGGTAGGCTGAGGGGGGAATGTGCTCCCCTCCTGTAAGGTCCCCAAATTGGCAGGCAAGGGAGGGGCCCTGGACGAAGTGGCCCCTCATGCCCTAGCCCTCCCCTTGCAGATATCAAAGGCGGTCTTCGTTGCACCCCCAAAGGCCTCCACCAGCTTGTCTTCCCAGGGAAGGACGTTGCCCAGCAGCGGCCCAGTACAGTTGGCGATGCCCAGAACCTGGGCAGGTGTCAGGGCGTGGTCCCACAGGTTAAACTGGGCAATGTCACCCACGAAGGCCTGGGTGGCATCAAATCGACCTCCCAGAGTATCCTGGGCCGAGAGAGCAGAGAAAAAGGACAGGGACATGGAGTGAGGGTGGCGAAAAGATATGGGCAGGCCCTGTCCCAGCTGAAGCCCCGCCCCTATGTCCGAGCCCACCCCTAAGGTTCTAGCCCCGCCCCCAAGCTGCTAGCCCCACCCCTAAGCTGCTAGCCCCGCCCCTAGGGTTCTAGCCCCTGGGGCAGGCCTCCAATGGCTGGGTCAGACCTAGTGATCACTGCTGTGCTTTCAGGGTCCCTCTGCCTAGCCCCTCCTCCTCAGGGCCCTGGGTGGAGGGGATTTCTACTTGGGCCTCAAGCTTGGACATCACCCTGAGCCTTACCTGTTCTTGGCCCAGAATAAGGATCCCATGAGGCTTGATGGGGTGCCAGGCAGCCAGGTTCTCACCGGAGCCCCGCAGCTCCCCGTCCTGGTAGGCAGACCACAGGCCATCTCTCGTGGTCCAGGCGATGCAGATGTGGTGCCAGCCGTTGTCCTTCAGGCTCAGGGGCAGCTGGGCCACCTGGACACAGATCCCCCAGCTCCAGGTCAGAGGTCATGAGGCCCAAGGCTGGAGCAGTTGAGGGGGGGGGGGGCGGTGACCAGGAGCACCATGCCCTTCCTTCCAGGGACTGACCCAAGGCTTGGCCCTCTCCTTCCTCCCAGCCAGCGTCTTCCCCACACTCTTTCCTCTTTCCCCGCGACCTAACCAGACGGCTTCACCCAGGCCCCACGGGACTAGTCAGTGCTGGTTTTCATTTGTTTCCGGGTGGTTTGTTCACTCACAGGCCTGTAAGGTCATGTGGGGTGAGAGCCGAATCTCCATTCCTACCTTCCCCTGAACGCCTCACACGGTGCCCGGCACACAGCTGGGCTCAGAAAGTGCAGGCAGTGGCGGAACCCGCCTTGGACTCGGGCGGGGCACTGGCATCGGCTCTGGCTCTGCTCCCCACCCCACCCCGCTGGGACCCTGTGGGGTCTGCACCTTCTTTTTGGTCTTGGTTTCCTCATCTGTGAAGTGAGGAGGTCAGGCGAGGAATGGCCAACATGCAGCCACCTCCGCCTCCTTCCCCCAAGGCAGACAGGGCTAATCAATCACGAGCCGAGACTCGGCCCCAGAATCCTCCTCACTGCAGTGCTCTCAGAAGCCACTGCTGGCTGGTTAGCCCTGGCCTGTGAGGCGAAAGGCATTTGCTGCCTGTGGATTTGGAGTTCCCAGAGGCTCTTTCATCGCCTCGTTCTCTGAGGTCACAGTTCAGTGCAACATTGCCGAGGCCTACGTGGTGCCAGGCCTTGTGCTGGGGATAGACTCTGGTCCCCGCTGTAAGGGAGCGGAGTCTGCCCCGAGGGAAGGGCTTCGGGAACAGTTTTACAGACAAAATGACGCAGGGGCCGTTTGGGAGGTGCAGAGCCGATAAAGGCCCAGTGAGGAGGGGGTGTGGGAACAAAGACATGGAGTCTAAACACACCCGGATGACTACGGACTCTGACCCATCCACGCGAGGCAAAGCGAGGGGGGAGCACAGAGGAGCAAAGGCTTGGAGGGAGGCCTCAAAGGGGCCTGGAATGGGGCTGCCCTGTGCCCTGTCCAGGGTGCTGAAGTCCTAAGACGTGAGTGCTGACTTGGGCCAGGCCAAGGATGGCAGCCTGGGGTGCGTGAGGGGAACATGGTTAGTTAGCAGGATCTAGATGCAGTCCACCTTCCCAGGACTTCTCAGGACCTATTGGGTCTCAGAAAAACTTCACTGCCCCTGGGCCCATCTCCTTCCTCCGCTTCCAGGACACCCACAAAAAGCACCTCCTGCTGAGCAGGATTCTGCTGGGGCCTGGGAGGGCCCCATTAGGAGGGTCCTGGGACCTCTCCATTAGGGGGGCCCTTGAACCTCTCTCTTTGTCCAGGAGAATGATCAGGACCCCGAGGCAGACACTTCCAGCCCTGCTCCTAGAGCTGGCCGCCGGGGAAGTCACGGAGTCTCCTTAAGCCTCCCCTGCCTCCCCTGTAAATGGGAGCCCCACACCCACAGCCTCTCTGGGACTCGAGCCCCTCTTCAGCCGGCCCCAGGTCTGGCTTGTCATTGTGCTCCAGAGCCCAGCCTGGCAGGCAGCAGGCACGGCAGGTGTGCCGCATACGCTGAGCCGAGAGGATGGAAAGGGCCCCCCTGTGTGGGGCCGGCACAGTGCGGTGCTCCTGGAAGGGTGGCCCCGTCCCCATCCCTGTGGTCTGCCCGTCCCCACTGACCTTGTCGTTGATCAGCAGCTCCATGGGGTCGGGGCCGGCCTCCAGCAGCACGATCTCATTGGCCTGCCCCGGCACCGAGTAGGAGAAGGGGGTGCCCTGGCCGGCGCTGCCCGACCTGGACCGCAGCCACATGCAGACGGTGAAGGCGTAGAGCTCGGGCAGTGCCTTCCGCACGCGGGCGTACATGTAGTTGTTGCGAATGGGGATGCTGATCTTGAAGGCGTCGGGAGGGCTGTAGGCTGAGGACCCTGTGGGGGGGGGTGGGGGGGGGACAACGTGGAAACGGTGGGAGTCAGTGGACACCGATGAGGGTGTGGTGGGCAGAGCATTCTCCAGAATGGGGGGGCGGATTGTACTAGTCCTTAGGCACCTGCTATGCTTCTCTTCAGTTGTGCCCCTGCTTTGGCCCCTTCACTCCACAATTCACTCTCCACCTCGGCTTTCAAGGACTAACTTGAGGCCCACCTCCTCCAGGAAGCCTCCCAGATTTCTTCCTCCAGAATTCCTAACCTACGTTTAAGCCAGTCCCAGCTAAAGGTCAGCTCATGGTTTTCCCTGGTATCCCCAACTTGTCCATAATCCCCTATGGGTGGTCCTCGCAAGGTTTCAGAGATGAAAGGTCCCTGAGAGCTTATGAACCCGAAATCTCTACTTTTCAGATGAGGAAAACGAGGCCTGGGTAAAGGAAGCAAACTTCCAAAGTCACAGAGCAAGTCAGTGACAGCTGGGGAACCAGGAACTAGGTCTCCTGATGCTCCTACCTGGATGTTGTCCATTACGTCACGTTTCTCTGTCACCCTGGCATGCCAGGCCCAGGTGTTAAACAAATGACAAAATTCTGGTTCATTGAAGGTGACATTTTGTGAGGTGCTTAAATGCATGAGCTTTGGAATCGGATTTAGTTTGAAGTCTAGATCCACTACTCACTGGCTGTGTGACCCTGGGTAAGTCACTTGACCTCTCTGAGCTTCAGTTTCCTCATCTGTGGAATGGGGATAACAATAGTACCACCGCCCTGTGGTTTGTGAAGATTAAACCACAAGGACTTGACAGCTGATGTGTCAAGTCCTTAGCTCACTCCCAATATAGAATAGGTGCCAGAAAATACAAACTTAATAATAATAATGGTAAAAAAATCATGGTAATGATAAAAAATAATGGCAATGGTAGCCAGCAATTCTCTCCCTCTGCGTTTCCCAGCTCCTCCCACTGTTCTCTCTTCAGCTTCTGGAGAGCATGAGGATGTTTTCCCAGTGACTCCTTCCCCTCCTGACCCCCCCCTCCCCCAGGACCAAGGCCCCGCCTGCCCTGCCCATGGCGGGGCCCAGGACCCACCGTGCTCCAGTCCGGCTATGCGGCCCTGCAGGGCGTCCAGCTCCTTCTCCACCTCCTGCCGCTGCTGGTGGCTGCTGTGACTGAGGGCCACGCGCTCCTTCTCCAGGGCCAGCACCTTGGCCAGCAGCTGCCCCTCCAGCTTGTCCATCTTGGAGTGCAGGGCGGTGGGCACCACGGGCGCAGGGGCGGGCGCAGCTGAGAAGTTCACGCGGGCTGGGAGCTCCTGCTGCTCTCGGGGCAGAGAAAGGGGTACGTGAGGTCACTCCGAGGGAGGAAGGGAAGGGACACGGGGCTCAGAGACCCCCTCCCCACTGTGGAGTGACCCCAGGTGAGCTCCAGCTCCTCGTAGGCAGAATGGAGCCAGCAATGCCAGCTTCCAGCAACAAACTGGGTGTCTAGCAAAGCATCTTAAGATTATAGACTCAGCCCGGCCGGCGTGGCTCAGGGGTTGAGCGTCCACCTATGAACCAGGAGGTCACGGTTCGATTCCCGGTCAAGGCACATGCCCTGGGGTTACAGGCTCGATCCCCAGTAGGGGGCGTGCAAGAGGCAGCCAGTCAATGATTCTCTCTCATCATTGATGTTTCTGTCTCTCTCTCTCCCTCTCCTTTTCTCTCTAAAATCAATGAAAATACACTTTACAATAAAGATCATAGAGTCAGACAGCTCAGGATCCAAATCCAGCTCCACTGTGGTCAGACTGGTGTGTGCTGGCAGCTGAGGGCAGGCTGGCTCCCGCCCTCAAGGACCTCTCAGCCAATGGCGGGGGCGGGGCGGGGGGGGGGGCGCACGGGAAGGGGGGCTGACAGGGAGAAGCTCCCTGGGCGGTTCTAATGTGCAGTCGGGGTGATGGCCACAGCAGACTCCTTCATGACTGAAGCTGCCCCTGACGGGTCCTTGAAGGGCTGGCTGTCTTCGTCTTCACCCGTTCACTCGCCAAGCTTTGGGCACGGGGCAGACCCAGGGGCTTCTGGGACAGGGCTCCAGTGCTGTAGCCATCTGGGTGGAATGTGGTTAAGATCACAGATTCCTGAGTCAGACAGCCCAGGGTTCAAATCCAGCTCGAGAGCCAACCTGCTGTGTGACCCTGAGCAAATGCTTCTACCTCTCTGAGCCCCTGGCTCCTCACATGCAACACGGGGGCAACGGTCGCTGTTGAGAAGGTTTGTGGGGCGCGTAAGTGTAAATGCCCATGAGCAGAGCCTGTTTGTTGCAATTCCTGCCTGGGGCTGAGGAGTTGGAGGGACTGATACTCCCTTCTGCCACGCCACCCTGAGATCGGGGGCAGGTGGGCTAACCTTGACCCCTGTTATACTAACCTTCACTATCCAGAAGGCTCCTTCTCACCCCCCGGGTCCTAGGAATCCTGACTAAACACAATGCCTCAGTCTCCCCTTCTGTAAGTAGGGACCACTGGCCGCTCTCTGTTCATCCCCAGGTTAGATCAAAGGAAGTGAAGGCCCGCGTGGGCTGTAAAAGCAGAATGCAAACTGGGAGGCTTGAGCACATCAGCAGACAGGGAGCTTGCACCTCCAGAATCTTCCCGTGACCACAGACAGCCCCTGGAGGGCCAGGGCCAGCCACACACTGCGTTGGGAGTGGCTGGACTTCCCGGAAACCGTGGGCAGAGGCAACTCATAGAGAGCATTCCACTTCAGCGCTGGAGGGCCGCGGCCGGCGGTCCTCGGTCCCAGCCCTGCTCCGTCCTCAGTTTCCCCATTCCACTGTGCCAAGCTTGGCAGGAGGGGCATGCATCTGAATGAGTGTGCCAGGCCCATCCTTGGCACTTTATACGTATTTACTCATGAATCCTTACAGCTCATTTTTTTTTTGTTGGTACTGTGAGTGTCCCCATTTCACAGACAGGGAAACTGAGGCAGGAGTCCTGTTGAGTTTTCTCCGATGGGCGGGGCAAAGCTGCCACCTGTGGAGCCACAGCCTTCTCTCTCTACAAAGCGTCCTGCTCCCTCCGAGCCAGAGGGACCTGCCAGGCAGGAGCGGGACGCGGAGTGCTTGCGACTCACACAGACAGGGTTTCGAGGGAGCCGTGCGGGCGGGGGGGTGGGGGGGGGGAAGGTGGGCTCGCAAGCTGTTCTTTTGTCAGAGCCACCAGCTCTGCCGCCAACAGGAAGGCCAGGGAGGAGGTGGACGCGCCGGATCGTGTGGGGCCCCCTCCCCGCCGTGTCTGAATCAGAAGAACACGACTGCGCCCCCCACTTCCCCATCTGCTGCGGGTGCAGGCTGTGCCGCGTGGGCTTCCAAGCCGGATGCCAAGTGGGCCCCACGCCCGAGATGGTGGGGGAGAGGATGATGCCATCACCCCCACTCAGGTCCTGCTGAGGCAGGAAAATGGGGGCTCGGAACCCACCGGCTGTCGTGCTGGGATTCGGGGTGGGGTTTGCTGTCACTGCATGAAGCCTGGAGGAGAGCCCAGGGTTCTAGTCCCGCTCCGCGCCCGCCCGTGTGCGGGGCTCATTAGCACTCCTGATGAGAATGCCAGCGGCGGCGGCTGGCCCCATCGTCACGCACTGCGTGCCAGGCCCGCACTGAGGAGGCGCTGTGCAAACAGTTCGGCCCCTCTCGACGGAGAGACCAGGAGGCCCACTTTACAGATGAGGGGACCGAGGCTCAGAGAGGTGAAGTCGCCTGCCTAGGGTCACAGAGCTGCGAAGTGACAAAGCCAAACCCCAGCCCAGGCCCTTCTGATTCTAGACCTGGTTCCGTTCCTCGGTTCTACCCGCCAGTCTGGGTCTCAGCTTGTCGGTCTGCCAAGAGGGCACAGTGCCGGCCGCCCTGCCTGCCTGGAGGGCCAGCAGAAGGTTCCCGTGGCCGTGAGGAGCCTGGGAGGGCCTGGCAGGCTGTGTCACCATGGTTTGGGGCAGCTTCACAGAGGGACCTGCCCATGCGGGGTGGCTCAGAGGCTGGGCGTATGTGGGGAGGACCCACCCACCTCATCTCCTTTGGGGAGCAGAAGGAAGGTGCTGGCTTTAGGGTCAGGGTCCCACCCTCTGCACAGCTCACCCCTGCCCAGGACGGCACGGGGCCCAGCTCCCAGGCAGCAGCGGAGTCTGCCTGGGCCCACAGCCTGGCTCCACAGCCCAGTGACTCTGTGATGTAAAGCTGTGTGCCTCGGTTTCCCCATCAGCAAGAAGGGCAGGGTGATGACATCTCATGGCATTGCAGTGAGAATTCAATGAGTTAAAGGAATGCACTGAGAGTAGAGGTGGCACATGAAGTGTATGTGTCAGTATTATTATCATCATTAATATACTTAAATCTCTCTGGAAGGAACCAACTGTTCTCCATCTCCAACCATAAATCTCACCCGAGGATATTTTCCCCCCGTTGATTTTCAGAGAGAGTGGATGGGAGGGGGAGAGACAGAGAGAAACATTGATATGATCGGCTGCCTCCTGCACGCCCCCCCTCGCCCCCCGCCGGGGATCTAGTCTGAAACCCGGGCATGTGTCCTGACCAGGAATCGATGGGACGGTGCTCCATCAACTGAGCCACACTGGCCAGGGCCTGGGGCAAGGTTCTCTGAGCCTCCGTTTCCTCACCTGAGAAATGGGGGCAGTAATGGCACCACGGCTCCTGTGGGACTAACGTTTAAGGCCCTAGAACAGGTTGGCACAGCGGGTGCGCTCAGCCCTGCTGCCTCTTGTAAGCGCCAGGTGCTGTGGCTCCAGAGGTGCAAAGGCCGGCTGTGCCTGCTGCCCGAGCACCCTCCGCTGGAGGTGGACTGGGCCCCGTGACAGCAAGAGCACCTGCAAGAGCCACGGGCAGGGGTGGCGGGGGGGCGGGGGCGAGGTGACTCAGGGAAGGACTCGCAGACTGGCCTGGCCTGTGCCCTGTCTTCCCCTCCAGGAGCCGGCCCACCCAGGCTGTCTCCACCTAACCCGGGTGGGGCACACTGATCTTTGGTCCTGGTCCCTGTGCCAATTTGGAGCTGTAATAAAAAGAAGACAGCCGGTATGGTCCAGTGGTCAGAGCACCAGCCCACGTACCGAAGGTCATGGGTTCGATTCCTGGTCAAGGGCACGTACCTGGGTTCCTCCCCCAAGCCCTCCACCGTCAGGGCCCCTGCGGGAGGCAACCAATCAATGTGTCTCCCTCACATGGATGGTTCTCCTTCCCTCCCTCCCTCCCTCCCTCTCTATCTAAAATCAATGGAACAGCCGAAACCGGTTTGGCTCAGTGGATGGAGCGTCGGCCTGCGGACTCAGGGGTCCCAGGTTTGATTCCGGTCAAGGGCATGTACCTTGGTTGCGGGCACATCCCCAGTAGGGGGTGTGCAAGAGGCAGCTGATCGATGGTTCTCTCTCATCGATGTTTCTAACTCTCTATCCCTCTCTCTTCCTCTCTGTAAAAAATCAATAAAATACATTAAAAAAATAAAATAAAATCAATGGAACAATATCCTCGAGTGAGGCTTGACACCAAAAAAAGAAAAAGAAGAAGAAGAAGAAGAAGAAGAAGAAGAAGAAGAAGAAGAAGAAGAAGATAAATGGGCCTCTGTGCACCGGAGTGCCAAGTCGGGGTGCGTGGTGAGAACGAAGAGGGCAGGAGATGGGGAGAAGGCTCCCTGAAGTCCCTGAGTACATGATAGGACACCCCCAACCCCAGGGACGCTCGCCTCCCCCTTCACGTACTCCCTGCCGAGCTGATGTGTTGAGAAGCCACAGAGTTCCCTCAGGCCCTGCCTGCCCACACACCTGCTGGGCCCCGGTCAAAAATACACAGCAAAGTGAGGCCCCTCCCCCCAGCCCATTTCAACAGAACATCCTGGCTGTGGTCTTTGCCCAGCTTCGGCTGTGCTGTGTGGCCTGGAGCAAGTCACTCAGCCTCTCTGAACCTTCACTTCCCCTGAGTCAAATGAAGAGTGTGTGGGGTGCATAAGTGCTTCCCCGGGGGGCTGGTGGCTGCAATCCATGCCCCCAGCGTCCAGGGGGGATCATGTGCCCAAGTTTGTCCTGGGGAAACCCCACCACACTCAGTCACTGACCTCGCTCCACCTCCCACAGGCGAGGACTTCACAAAACGGCCAGTAGCCATCGAAAAGGTGCGCCATTCCATGAGTCATGAGAGAAATACAAATTAAAACCGGTGAGTGCGCTCACGCCCACCAGGACGAGGAGCGTCTTCCAAATGACCAAACCCAGGTTGGCGAGACTCGCACGCAGGTGGGCGTGTGGACGCTCGCTGCCACTTTGGAGAAGTGTTTGGCACACGTCCCTCCTGACGCTAAATATATGCCTCTCCCGGGGACCGGGCACCCCACTCCTGGGGATGTAGCCAGGAGAAATGAGGGCTTCCAGCCACCTCAGCATGCCACAAGCTGCTTTATTTGTAATAGCCCCAGACCAGAAACAAGAAACGTCCATCCGTACGTAAGAGGGACGGGTAAGTCAATGCAGGCATATCCACAGAGACACGACACAGCATCGAAAAGTAACGGCCCACGGACTCACGCACCCGGACCCAGTGAGCGTCAGACGTAGTGAAAACGAGAATACCAGACAGGGGGACACAGCCGCGCCCACCGGAAGGGCGTTCAGACGCGTGTTAGAGGGAGGGGTGGTGGCAGAAGCCGAGGCGTGGTGCCTTTGGGAAGTACAGATTTCGGGGGTCACAGAGGAGCCTGCTGGGGCACTGGACATGTTCTGATGCTTGATCTGGGTGGTGCTCTCATGGTATTTCCATACATCAAACGTTCACTGAGCTGTGCATTTAAGATTTGTGTCTTTCGTAAGTAAGATATGGGAGCTCTCAGAGACCGTGAATGTAAGATATACCTAAAAACAAAAACAAAAACAAAGTCCCCCAAGCAAGGCCCTGCCCGGCTCGGCACAGCAGGCCTCCTCTCCTGCGTGAAGGCCTGCCAGGGATGAAAGGCCTCAGGGGCACAGAATGACAGAGCGAGAGGGGTCCTGCCCACCCCTCCCATTTGACAGATGGGGAAACTGAGGATCAGAGAGAAGAAGACATTTTCTGAGGTCACAGCAGGTGGCAGAGCTGTGCTCAAGACACCAGGTTTCTTGCTAGAATGAAGGTGCCACACTGGCAGGAGCAGGGGTTAAGGACTTCCCAGGGCAGGTACCCCACCTGCCAGCCACGGGGAGAGGGGCATCGGGGTCTGCCGGTGGCTGGAGGGCACGAGGTTCCACGTCCTCAAACAAAAGGCCAGTGGGCAGAACCTCTCCTGCCATGCTCTGCTGGCCCCCTTCGTGGCCCAAGAGGCTGGGTCAGGGGAAGCAGCCCGCAGAGAGCGGAAGCTTCCAGAAGGGGTACCAATATAAGAGGAAAGTAAAAGCAACCGATAGACATTGGAAGAGGCACCAGTAGATTCTCTAAGTCACTGTGTTTATCTGCAGACTTCCCTGAGAAGCTGGAGGCTGGGAGTGGGTGAATGGAAGCTTGGGGGCTGCACACATAGGCACCCCCGTCCCCCAACTCCTAGTCTCGGTGCATATGCACAAGAACTCATCATTTAAAGACCAAAGGGCCTGGACCAGTGGTCGGCAAACTCATTCGTCAACAGAGCCAAATACCAACAGGACAACGATTGAAATTGCTTTCGAGAGCCACATTTTTTAAACTTAAACTTCTTCTAACGCCACTTCTTCAAAATAGACTCGCCCAGGCCGTGGTATTTTGTGGAAGAGCCACACTCAAGGGGCCAAAGAGCTGCATGTGGCTCGCGAGCCGCAGTTTGCCGACCACTGGCCTGGACCGAACCTAGACCCTCCTTCTACCCATTTTAAAGATTAAAAAACTGAGGCCCCAAAGAGGAAAAGCGATTAGCCTAAAGCTGCAGGCAAGAAGCGCTCAGCTTTATGCCCCCCTGGCCTTCCTATTGCTGAGACAATGTACAGCTGAAAGGTGTTTAGGGAGCATCTGGCCCCCTGTATCTTAGAAAGGAACCCAGAGCGGGGCTGGGGATTGCCTGCCGCTGGTTCCTTCAGAGTCTCTGAGCCTCCACTTCCTTATCTAGATGAGGAGTGTGCGCAGCCTGCTCCATCGGGCTGAAGACTGCATAAGCTCATACATATGCAGCAGGTGCCCCATCAAGGTTACTTCTCGTTGTTCTTCTTATCACTGAGGCTCTCACACGAGCCTCCTGGTTATCTTGCCAGCAGGACGAGCCTTTGAGTACTGACCCTCATCACTCTCGCTCTGGGTGCTCTGAGGCAGCAATGGCCAGGGCACTACCTGGCAAGGGCCCCTGCTCTTGCCTGTCCTCCTCACACTCCTAAAGGTACTGAGGTCTGAGCCCTCCAGATGGATCTAGAGTTGATGATGAAGAACAAGGGCTCTGGAGCCAATGTCAGGGTCAAATCCAGGTGCCACTGCTGTGTGACATGGGGCCAGTCCCTTAACCTCTCTGAGCCTTGGTTTCTTCATCTGTAAAAAGGGATCGAAGAGCACCCCCCTCATAGAGGTTGGATGAGGATGAAGGGAGAATGTACAGTGCCCGCTACCCGGGAAGTGCTCGGCGTGAGCTGTACTTGTTGTTCAGTCCAGGGTCTTCTGTGGCCATCAGCGTGTTCCTTACCCTGCTCCCGCTCCAAGACAGAGGGAGGCGGCCAGCTTGCTAGGCTGGGCGAAGGATGTGGTGTGTGTCACAGAATTACTGCTGAAATGAAGCCTGAAGTTCCGTTTACAGACACATTAGTGCAGGAACGGAACACGGGAGCACGTGTACCTGGCCGGTGTCCACATACACGGCCCAGCCCTTCTGGAAAGCGGTTCTTGGCCGCAGCCACAAGAAGTCAATATCCTCTGACCCAGCAATCCCCCTCCTGGGAGCTCGGCCTGCAGAAATCACTCAGCAGCCTTAAAGAGAAAAAACACAGCTCTCTGCCCCACGTGGATCCCGCATTGAGCATCTAGAAGAAGAAGAATTAGAAACCACCTACATTCCCAGCAACAAAAGAGATGCTCAAGGGACGGATGGATGGCAGAGCCCGCGACGGACCCCGGATATTATGGCGCCACTAAGTGGTGATGACCTGCAGTGCGGGCAGCGCAGGAACAACGCCTACACGGGGATAAAGGACCGAAAGGAAGCTGCAACACAAATGCAATGGTGGGATGAGATGTGATTCCCCCCAAAAAATACTTTTGACATTTTTCCATTAACAGCAACAGCCATAACAACAAAAATAAAAACATGAAGACAAACCATTTCTCCCAACCCTCCTCCCACATTGCTCCCACCCGAGGCCTGGAGAGAGAGGCGGGGCCAGCGTGACCTTCCCTCCCCTTTGGTAGTTGGCCTGTGGGGTGGGGAAGGGATGATATGGGCAGAGTGCGATCAAGGAGGCCCTCTGGGAAGAGGTGTCTCAGAACACTCTTAAATGATAAGGATGGGTTTGTTG
The DNA here is from genome assembly GCF_027574615.1 of Eptesicus fuscus. NCBI lineage: Eukaryota > Metazoa > Chordata > Mammalia > Chiroptera > Vespertilionidae > Eptesicus > Eptesicus fuscus. The sequence goes on from NC_072479.1 coordinate 101,899,031, forward strand.
GGGGAGGGGGAGGGAGAAGGGAGCTGGTACCTAGACAGAGGCAAGAAGGAACTGGGAGACGAGCCAGATCCCAAATGGCAGCCTGGACGCAGGCTGAGGAGTTTGCAACACGGGGGAGCCCCATGGTGGCCTGAGGAGGACCCCTGGGGCTGTCTGAAGGGGGATGGGTGGAAGGATGTGCCTGGGGGAGGGAGACAGTGACAGGCTGCTGAGAGTGGCCACAGAGAGACGAGGCCAAGTGGAAGGAGGAGGGAGGGGAGGACCCCAGCATGCCTTCCCAGAGCACACCTGAGAAGCAGAGGACCCGAGTTCAGGTGGGGACACGAGGGGCGGGGGCTGGCTGGTGGGACATCCAGAGGGAGGAGCTCAGGGAGCAGTGGGGTCCTGGGTCTGGAGCTCAGGAGAGAATCCTGGGCTGGAGAGGAAGCTGGGGCATCACAGCGGAATGGATGTTGGAAGCCCGAGGGCGTGGCTGAGCTCACCCAGGGAAAGTGAGGTGAGAGCCAGGAGGGGCGCAGATGTTAGAGGAGGAGAACCCCGAGGCGGAGCGGGAGGAGAAGCGGTGGGAGGAGTCCAGAAGACAAGGACACGGAAGCCTGCAGGAGGAATGATCAATGGGGTCAGAGGTCAGAGAGGAATGATCAATGGGGTCAGAGGTCGAAGAGGGGTCCAGCAAGGTAAGGACTGAAATGTTTAATTCAGTTTATTGACGTCAGTGGTGCCGCCAGGTGCCGCGGGGAAGAGGTGTGTGGCGAAAAAGTAGACCCTGACCTTCTGGAGGCATCCTTGTGCGGATGCTGGAGGAAAAGAGAAGAGAGAAACGAAACAGTGTCTAACGGGGGATGAGTCCAGCTGAGACCAACAGTACGACTCCAGACCCCAGCTCCTCCCGAGACCCCGAGGAGACAGGCCCGGCTGCAGCCAGCCTCGGGGAGACCGCTGGGCAGGCGGCCCCGGCCCCTCTCCCCGCAGGTCCACTGCACGCAGAAAGCAGGAGGGGTGTGGGTAGGGAAGCCAGAGCTCCCCCAACCTGAGAGGCGAACCTGGTGCCAAATCCCAGCCGCCAGGATAGCCCCGACCTCAGCAGGCTAAGGCAGAGCCCCCCCTGCCAAAGGCGCAGGTGCTGGGGGAACAGGTCCAGGCGAGCCCAGCCTGCCAGCCCCAGACGTGGGCGGAGCCTCGGTGCCATCTGGGTGTGGGGGCAGGGGCTGGGGCAGGCAGGAGGAAGTTATTTGGAAACCAACAATTTTTTTACATCAATAAAAATCTATTCCTAAAAGGAGGGTTTGTTCCCGTTTTTATTTTTGGCTATTTAAAAAGTTAGCAAAGGGATAGCTTAGTGTTAAAAATAGCAGTCACTCAAACTGGCTGAGCACACCTCCGCCGACATTGTTCTGGGCCCTTCACGGAGATTATCTCACTTATTCCTCCTAACACCCCAGTGAGGGAGGTGCTGTTATTGTCCCCATTATACAGGTGGGAAAACTGAGACTCCCCAACTCCCCTTCACTGCTGACTTTCAGCGTTTTATTATTATTGTTGTTATTATTATTTCTTGCACTTGGCTCTCATCCTAGAAATACCCCAGAGCTGGAGTGGGAAAAGGGGGTGCTGGCCTGGCAGACAAGCCCCCCCCCCCCCCCCCCACCCCGGCTTTCCTCCTGCCTCTGTCGCTCACCGTAGGAGGTCTCTGAGACCCACGTTCCTCACTGTAAGACGAGAGGGTCGTCTGTGACGGCTCCCTGGCTGCACTCGGACACCCTGTAGGGTGGGTGCTGACACCAGCACAGACTTGCTGGAGGGTCCCTCATGGGACCAGGGGCACGGCCCACCTTCCGGGTGCCATGGCCTGTGCTGCCGAGCCAGAGATTTCACCGAGAGCCGCGGGGAGGGGAGTCCCTGCGTTTCCTCCCTCCCAGCCTCTCTCCTCTCTGCCTCTGCCAGGGGCACTCGGTTTGGAGGGAGGAATAAAGGGGCAGCCGGGGCTTTGGCCTCCTTCCCTCCCTTCCTTTCACAGGCCCAATTTTGTTGCTAACGCCCTTCCCTGCGCCTGACCCGCCGGGGGTGGTCAGTGTCTCCCGGATGCCTGTCCGTCCAGGTCCGCCCAGCTCCCCCTCCTAAATAGGGTCTCACAGGGAGCTAGGGGTCTGGCAGCTTCAAAGGAGAAATGACTGGCCCAGGATCACATGACTGCCAACAGTGGGCTACTGGGTCAGAGCTCTGGTATCTGGCTCCCAGCCTGAGCCAGGGATGTCTGAGAAAGGCGAGTGGGAGAGGAGGAACCCCGTTAGCCACTCGGTCTCCACCCCAGAGCTGCCAGTTTCCAGGCGTCCTGGCTGGAGGGCACCATAGGAGCTCCTGCCCTTAGGTTGGGTCCCAGGTTTCAGACCAGGTGGGTATGGCTTATGGGACTCTGTTCCTCCCTGGTGGGCAGGAGAGGGGGATTCCGAGTCCTGTGCCCTGACCACTAGGACTGAGTGTGGGTGGGCTGCTTTGGGGATGTCTGAAAGAAGAAAATGAAATGGACATTGAACGAGGTCCTAGTACGTGCCACGCATTTTGCACACCTACGTTTTAATCAGTCCTCACTGCAAGTGGACGCTGTTATACCCACTTTACAGACACATAGGCTGAGGCTGCCTCAGCCACAGGGTCAGCCTCCGACCCAGGTGCCCTAAGGGGATTCCTCCTTCTGGCCTGGGGGCAGGAACCGCCATCCCCTGGGAGATGGGAGACGGAGGGTCAAACCCCAGCAGGCGGTCTCCCCAGGGTCCCTCGCTCAGCGCAGCGGCGGTGGCGGCCAGAACCCGGGCGCCCTCCGGCCACTCCCACCCCGTCTGCTCCCCGACGGCAAGGCGCGGGGCGTGGCGCTCACCTCGAGGCGGTCGATGCGGTCCCGGAGGGCGCGCACCGCGTCCTCCAGCTCCAGGAAGAGCACGGGCGAGTCGCCGGGCCCGTCGGCCATGGTGTCGCGGCGCGGCCCGGCGTCCTGGAGGCCGCTCTCGCAGCGGCCCAGCTTGCCCGTGAGCTCGCGGATGATGTCCTGGTCCGCGCGGATGCGCGCCTCCTGCTGCAGCGCCGTCTGGCGCAGCTGCTCGGCCGCGCTCTGCAGCAGCAGCAGCTCCTCGCGCTCGCCCGGCGCCGCGTCGCCCGGCTCGCCCCCCGACGGGCAGGCGGCGGCCAGCGGGGTGCACAGGAAGCGGCCGAAGAGGGGCAGCGGCGGCAGCGGGAGCGCGCTGGCCGCCGGCGCCCCGGGCAGCGCCGGGGGCCCGGCCGAGCCGCCCGCGCCGTGCAGGGCGCTCAGGCTGCGCTGCGGGCCCGGGGACGCGGCGGCGGCGCCCGAGGCGTTGTCGGCGCCCGCGGGCAGCGCCCGCGCCCGGCTGGCCGCCAGGGGCACGCTGGCGATGATGCAGATGACGGCACCGAGGAACGCCAGCATGCCCGCGGCCAGCAGCACGGCCAGGAACTTCAGCGTGAGGCGGGCGGGGGGGCGCCCGAGGCCCCCGGCAGGCGCGGCGGCGGGGTCGGGGCGCGGGGCCCGAGAGCGCGGGGCCGAGCGGGGCCGGAGAGGGAGCGGGAGGCGCCGGCGCCGGAGATGTGGCCGCGGCCGCTGCTGCCGCTGCTCTGAACCCCGGCGCTGCGAGGAGAAGAAGGCGGCGGGGAGGGGGAGCGGGCGCGACGGCCCCGCCCCGCCGGTCCCCCAGGACAGCCCTGGCCCAGCCCCGCACCCCTTCCGCGCCGAGCGCGGTGGTGGGGGTGCCGCCGGGATGCGGCGAGGGGCAGGTGGCGGCGCTGAGAGCTCTATCCGGCCTCGGTCCCAGAGGGAGGCGACTCGATGGCCGCGCCGCGGGACTCCTGGGCGACCCCCACCCCACCCTCCCAGGGCTCTGGCCCCCTCCCCAAACCGGTAGCCCCTCCCCTTACACCCCCGTGTCCAGCTCTGTCCAGAGCAAGCCACAACCTCAGTCCCAATTAAGCCTCACCGTGGAAATGCTCATAATAGAAATGTGGAAACCGAGGCCCACTGAGGTCAGGCCGCTGTCCAGGGTCACACAGGTGGTCCTCGGAGCAGCACTGGGGCCCAGGCTCATCTCACTATGGGATGGTCCTGGGTGGGTCTGGGAGAGGAAGAAAAGAGACCAGTGTTGGGGGCAGGGGACCGGAGATTTTGACCTAACCTCCCATCCCCACCCCAACCTCCTGAGGGAGCAGAGTTCACTCCCCTCCACCCCCACTAAAAAAAAAAAAATCTTCCTGCCCCTGGCTGGTTTGGCTCAGTGGACAGAGCATTGGCCTGAGGATCGAAGGGTCCTGGGTTCGATTCCAGTCAAGGGCACATGCCCGGGGTTGTGATGGATCCCTGGTGGGGGTCGTGCAGGAGGCAGCCAATTGGTGGTTCTCTCTCATCATTGATGTTTCTATCTCTCTCTCTGTCCCTTCTTCTCTGAAATAATAATAATAATTATATATATATATATATATATATATATATATAAATCTTTCTGTGATCTCAAAGGGTAGCAGAGTTCCTCCCCTGCCTCTGTGGGGACACAGACCACGGAGAGAGAAGACTCCCCCTCTCCCCTGCCCCCCGCAGCCTGCTTTAGGATGGCAGACCCCGGTGGGCATGTGGGCCAGGCACTGGAAGGAACAGCAGGAATGGGAGTGGGACGTGGTGTGGGGGTGGTGGAGGAGTCTTTTACTTGCTCCTGTCAAAAATGTCTATATATATTTTTTGCAAATTAACTTCGCAACGAAAAACTTAAAAAAAAAAAAAAAAGCCTACCCTCCTTCACAATCCCACGCCCCCCAGTTGCAATTTCCCAGGAGGCGTTTCCTGACCAAAGTGGGTTCCCAGGGCTGGAAGGGCCCCCAGAAGCTGTGGAAGTTCCCCCGCCGCCTGGGAGAGAGGAGAGGGGCTGCGGCTCATGGGAGTCACCGGCCAGCGCCCCGCCCAGGCCAGCCCCAGCCCAGGCCTGTCTCCCTTCCAAGCCCACATGCTTGACTTGAACGGAGCTGCAGCCTGGGCCCTGGGCCGCCGTGGCTCCCGTGTGGGCTCTGGTTGGTGCTGGTGTGGGGAGACCAGAATATTCCTCAGGAGGCAGCAGCCCTGGGGGACCAGATAGGGGCCATCAACCTCCAGGGAAAGGACTGGGGCGTGGAGGCCATGATGATGGCGAGCACGGGATGGACTGTGGGCTGATTGCAGAGGCAGGTTTCTCAGCAGGTCCTCCAGGAAGCAGCCCTGAGATGGGTCAGACGGGCAAGGGGCTGATGGGGGGCCAAGGCCTGTGAAAGATAAAAGGGGCGGAGGAAGAGCGGGGCAGGGAGAGCCTCAAACCTCAGATCGTGGCCGACCAGCCAGGAAGCTCTGGGGCCGAGAACGTCTGTTAGGGAAGTTTTGCACACATGCCCAGTCCCTAGTCCCTTTTCCTGCTCAGCTGCCCCAGAAGAAGGCGGCTTCCCCTCAAAAGCTGGGGTGATGTCTGCACAGAAACCGGCACCCAGATGTCTATAGCTGCTGCATTCATAATTGCCAAGGCTTGGAAGCAACCGAGATATTCCTCAGTAGATGGATGAATAAATAAACTGGCCCAGCCAGGCAAGGAGCTAGTATTCGCTACATGTACTAGCACCAGAAAGAAATGAGCTATCGAGCCATCAAAAGGCATGGAGGACGCGGACATGCACAGTGTTAATTGAAAGAAGCCAGCCTGCAAAGGCTGCATGCTGTATGGTTCCAACTCTATGATATTCTCTATAGAGAAAGCAAAAAGATCGGTGGCTGCAAGGGTTATGCGGGGGCAGGGGGAGGGATGAAGAGGCAGAGCACAGAGGATTTTAGGGAAGTGAGACTATTCTCTAAGATACCATCACGGTAGGTACATGTCATTATTCATGTGTCCAAACCCACAGAACGTGCACCAGCGGGAGAGATCCCTAATGGGACCTGTGGGCTCTGGGTGATGATGATGACCTGTCAGTGTAGGTTCATCAGTTGTAACAAATGTCCCCTCTGGTACCAGATGCTGGTAGTGGGGCGGCTGTGCACGTGTAGGGGGACGGGGGTGTCATCTCTGTACCGTCTGTTGTCTGCTCAACGTTGCTGTGAACCTAAAACTGCTCTGAAAGCAAACAAAAGCTGAAGGCCCTGCAGGGGAGGGTGTCTACTGACTGCATGTGCAGCGGAGCAGCAAGCTCGTCCCTGAAGGCGGAGCTGAGCGTGCCCCTCCAGGGCTGCCACAGTCCACCCCTTGCACCAGGAAGACCCACTTCTCCCCCACCTCCCCGCCCCCAGGGAGCAGCTCTCCACGGTCCCCTGGGCCTCTCCTCCTGAGGGGACAGCTCCTCGTGGGGGTTCGGGATGAACCTTGGCCCCTATCCCCGCAGTTGGTCTCAGGGTCCCGAGCGGTACTCGCTATCTCCTTCTTCACCACCCATTCGGGTTCCCATGCCTCCTTTACTCCTCTGCTGAGAGGCGGGTGAGAATATTCTTTCCTTCCCCTAGTCCATGGCACAACATATCTGCTCAATAAATGAGATACATTTAAAAAAGGGGGGGAGGAAGTAGAATTGAGCAGGGAAAACCTTCAGACCATTATAAAGTCATTTCTTTAAAAAAATATATTTTATTGATTTTTTTTTACAGAGAGGAAGGGAGAGGGATAGAGCGTTAGAAACATCGATCAGCTGCCTCCTGCTCACTCCCTACTGGGTAGGTGCCCGAAACCAAGGTACATGCTCTTAACCGGAATCGAACCTGGAACCCTTGAGTCCACAGGCCGACGCTCTATCCACTGAGCCAAACCGGTTAGGCTTGTGGCTCGCGAGCCGCGGTTTGCCGACCACTGGGTTAGGGCTATAAAGTCATTTCTTTTTTAAAAATTTGTATGTATTGATTTAGAGAGAGAGAGAGAGAGAGAGAGAGAGAGAGAGAGAGAGAGAGAGAGAGTTTGTTGTTCCACTCATTAATCCGTTCATTGGTTGATTCTTGTATGTGCCCTGACTGGAATTGAACTCGTAACCTTGATGCATTGGGACAATGCTCTAACCCAGTGGTCAGCAAACTGCAGCTCTCGAGCCACATGCGGCTCTTTGGCCCCTTGAGTGTGGCTCTTCCACAAAATACCACGGCCTGGGCGAGTCTATTTTGAAGAAGTGGCGTTAGAAGAAGTTTAAGTTTAAAAAATGTGGCTCTCAAAAGAAATTTCAATCGTTGTACTGTTGATATTTGGCTCTGTTGATGAATGAGTTTGCCGACCACTGCTCTAACCAACTGAGCTACCTGCCAGGACTGCCAAGTCATTTCTAAAAGAACCAGAGAATGGATGCTAGCGAGGGGGCTGGAGGCTCTGCCACAGGCACCTGCCCGAGACAGACTTTGACCTCCGGGCTTAAGGTGACCTCCTCATTCCGGATTCAGCGCTAGCGTCCTGCCTCTTGGGAATTGCTCAGTCCCGGGCAGAGGGGGTCAGCTGGTCACCCTAACTATCTCCAAACGGCACTCGCTCGGGGCTGGTACACAGCAGCTATCCAACGCACTGACTCCCTCGCCCTGCCCCCAGCCCCGTGCTCCCCTCCACTGCAGCCTCTCCCGCTCTACCGAGTCCTGCAGGCAGTGGGCTCCCCCAGGGCAGGGCCCGGCTGCGTCATCCCCATCCCCCTGTCTCCAGGGCCAGCGCGTGTGGGCACTCAGACCCCCAGCGAATGGAGACAACCCCTTTGGGGTGTGCTTGTGAGCCAAAGAACCCCCTCTCTTCAGGGGTGTCCTTCCTGGACATCTCCATCCTGAGGGTCCAGTCTGTACCCAGAGAGGGAGTGCCCAGGACCGAGCCACCTCATCTATGAAATGGGATCGGGAGTGTTTGAGATCTTGGTCCCAAGCCTATGTTGTCAGTTTGGCTCAAATAAACATTAAAAAAAAAGATATAAAATGGGGTCACGGTCCCTCCCTCACAGGGTTGGAATGAGACTTGGGTAAGACCAAGGAGACGCCCTAGGTAAGGTCTCTCAGGCACTCGGGGGCAGAGGCCGTTTCTTCCCAGGCTGCTCTGTATTCCCAGGGCCTGGCACAGTGTCTAGCACTTAGTAGGTGCTCAATGCCTGCTACCCCTTCCTTGTTATACTGGCTGCCTGGCTAGTTAACACGCTGATGTTAGCATGTCAGGGGCTCAGTGCATGTTAATTTCCTTTTCCTATTGTTACTTCTTTACTTTTATTCTGCAGGTGCCTACAGCGCCTTCCTCCAGTGAAAGACACCTCTGTCCTTTCGCTGTCTCCTCCTCCCATCCCATTTCTGTTTTTTAAAAATATATTTTTATTGATTTCAGAGAGGAAGGGAGAGGGAGAGAGAGATAAAAACATTAACGATGAGAGAGAATCATTGATCGGCTGCCTCCTACACGCCCGCTACTGGGGGACGAGCCTGCAACCCGGGCATGTGCCCTTGATCGGAATCGAACCCGGGGCCCTTGAGTGTGTAGGCGGACGCCCTATCCACTGAGCCACACCAGCTAGGGCTCCCATCCCATTTCTGGGCAGAGTGGGGCATCATGGAGACCAAGGCTCCCATATGTGTTCAGCCAGCCCGGCCCAGCCTGGGGCCTTCCGAGGCGCAGCAGGGCTCCGGCCGGGCCTGAGACGTTTGCCCGTTCGCAGTGGATCCGGGCTCAGGAGCCGGGCCAGCGGGGAGGGCAGGAGCCAGGGCAGGGGAGCTTTCCTCTGGGGAAGCCCGGAGGTTTCCATCCAGGGTTTCTGCTTCCCTGGAAGCAGCAGCGGGAGCCAGCCCGCTCCCAGGCTCCGGCAGGAAGCGGGACATCTGTTCCCAGCTCAGGAGGGCTGAGAGCCGGGGAGGAAGCGGGTGTCCTCCTTGCAGGGGGCCTGGGAGTTGGCTGCCGTGTGTGTGCCTGAGTCCAGGCCGAGCCGAGGAAGCCGGAAGGAGTGGCTGCCGAGGAACCGCCTCTTTCTGCGGCTGCCAGGGCGGGGCCGGTGTGCCTACTGCCCCACCACCAGGTCTTCCTTCCCCTCCCACACCTTTCCTCTGCCGGACCCTCCCTGTGGCCACCTGGAACCCAGCTTATCCTCATCCCTGTTTCTCAGGAAGAAAGTAGAAACTCGGAGAGAGGCGGTAGTCTGCCCAGGTCCCGTGGTCCGGGGGGTGCACACCTGGGATTGAATTTCTCAGATTCCACATCCTGTGTTCTCACTCCCTGCCCCGTGACCAGGCGGCCGAGTTCCTCCTGGAACTTCCCTTTGCCCTGGACCCAGGCCACCCTTCTCCAGGCCCTTCCCCGACCCCAGGATCCTCCTACACCCACTGGCCACCGCAGCCCCCCCCCCCCCCCGACCTGCCCTCACCCAGCGTCCATCGCCCTGACCTGTCACTTCCCCGCAAGGCTGAGGGGGTCCTTGAGGCATGGCACTGCGCCTGCGTCCTGTCTGGGTCACGGGCATCCGATGTGTGTTCGGGGGGCGTTTCCTTTGTGCACGACGGAACCAGGGTCTCCGGAAGAGGCGGTTTCTGATGACCCCCAGGATCTGCAGACACTGCGCTCGGGGGCAGGAAGCTGGGCTTTGGGGCCCTGGGAACCTGCCTGCCTCGGTCTGTGAAGTGGGCGTGGGCACCCCTGTGCTGCCCGCGGTGCGAGGAAAGGCCTGTGAGAGGAGGAGAGCCGGGGAGGTGGACAGAGCCCTGCAGAGGTTTGTGATGAGGTTAGAGCAGTGGTCGGCAAACCGCGGCTCGCAAGCCACATGCGGCTCTTTGGTCCCTTGCGTGTGGCTCTTCCACAAAATACCACGTGCGGGCGTGCAGGTACAGTGCGATTGAAACTTCGTGGCCCATGTGCAGAAGTCGGTTTTCGGCTCTCAAAAGACATTTCAGTCGTTGTCCTGTTGATATTCGGCTCTGGTGACTAGCGAGTTTGCCGACCACTGGGCCAGGGCAAGGGGAGGGCCGGGAGCTCCGTGGACAGCCGCTCATGCGTGTCCGTCAGGCACCGAGGGTGCCCTGAAGATCCCCCTCAAATCCCAGGGATTTCCCGGCCTGGCTCACGTACCCCAGGCGACCCCTAGGGGAGGAGAGTGGCAAGTTGGGGAGACTCCCAGAGGCTGGCAGGAGAGCCGTGCAGGAGACCAGGTGGAGAGGCAGCTCGGATGGTGGGACGCTCCCTGCTCCTGCCCGCGGAGCCCGCCAGCCCTAAGCTTGGACCAGCTTGGCGGGGGTCTGGGCCTGGGTCTCTCTGCTCAGAGACGGTTGCCTGCCCCCAGCATCAGCTGCAGCCACCAGCCAATGCATCCCCACGCGGAATGATCTCTTTCTCCGATACAGAAACTGAGAAGCAGGGAGGGAAAAGGACTTGCCCAAGGCTAGGTAGCCGGAGGTGAACGCTAACACTGAGTGTTCCACGTGCAACCACGGAAAGCCTCCCAGGCCCCAGGGGAAGCGCTGTGCCGCTCTCCCCATCGCGATGCTACAGATAGCGACGCTGAAGCACAGAGAGGTTGAGCAACTTGCTTCAGGTCCCTCAGCCGCCACGTTGAGGAGCTGGGATTCCGACCCAGACATCCAAGCTCACGGCCAGGAGGATGTGCTGTCTCTGGATGGAGACACAGTCCGGGAAGGCTGTTCTGGGGGCTTGCGCCCGACGGACTGGGGCGGGGCTGGACGGGGGGGGGGGGGGGGGGGGCGGGGAGGGCAGGCCCAGCAGAAGGGAACACAGAATGCCCGCGAGGAGGCGGAGGCCGTGAAGGGACACAGGACGCGCGGAGCTTGGCGGGCCGCGGGCAGGAGTCATTTCCCTCTTCCCCAGCGGCCACCTCGTTCTGTTGGCCCGCTCCTTCCTGCCTCTGGGCGAAGTCTCGGGCCGAGCCCAGAGCTTTCCCAGTCACTCTGGAGTTTACCTTGTTTCTTAGATACTGAACTAGCCTGGTCTGATAGCCAAGCTTTAAGCTCCATCCAAAGCCTCTCCTCTCCCCCAGCCCAGTCTTCCTTAAATGCAAACACCTGGTTATGAGGAGGGCGGCCCACGGGCCCCGCTCCCCCCACCTCCGCCCCCACAGGTGCCTCTGGTCTCCGCAGGGCTGCAGCTTGGGGCAGGGAGGACAGAGGTGGCGGGTGACTGGCCAGGTCAGGTGCGCTCAGGAGGGTCAGGTGCCTGGAAACTGGCTCTTCCTCATTAGGGACACATTTGTGGGTTCTTCAGAGACCCCGCCTGCCTCCCCACTAGAGGTCTCCCCGCTGCAGGTCCTGCCTGGGCAGAGCATCCCGACAGGCAGGTGCATCTGTCTTCCGGGTCCGCCCAACACAGGTTCTTCTCATAGGATCACGTGGCACCCCCTCCCCCCGCCCCCCAGTTCTCCTGGGGCAGGATCCTAGTTCAACATGACCTCAAACCAGCCACATTCGGCACGGCTCCTGCTGGGCCCAGGATGCTGGGCGTGCGGCTGTGCCCAAAGCTGCCTGGTCCCTGCCTGCTGGAAACGGGTAACTCTAGCCGCCCCCCACTTTTGTCCCTAGTCACCTCCCCTCCCAAATTCCGGGGGACACATGCCATGCTCTCGGGCTCTCTGGGCTGAGGCTGGGGAGCGAGGCCCACGCCCACCTCCCACCGGCTTCTCGGCCACGGCCTTGGAGGGCTGAGGTTTTGGCCCAGACTTTGGCACAGGGGTACTTGGTGACATTGTCCTCGGCTCGGGGGGTCTGGACGGGAGCGGGCAGCAGGGCTGAGGAGGGAGGGGTCTGAGTGGCATTTCCATTAAGGGGTCAGTTAGTCACTGGCGCGGTGACTGGCCGGGAAAGGATGAGTCAACGTCCCGGCGCGGGGTTCAGGCCCGCTCAGGGGGGCGGTGAGTCAGCGGCGGCGGGTGCCGGTGTGCAGGGAGACGGGTGTTGAGCGTGGAGTTGGAGGCCGTCACATGAGGTGGAGCAGATGGCTGGGAGCAGGCACTTGGAAGTCCGGGCGTTCGGGTTCAATCCCAGCGTCACAACTGCCTAACAGCCCCCCCGGAGCCAGTGACTCAGCCTCTCTGCCTTCTCCCGGCTGCTCCACGGGAGGGTTAATGCACAGTCAAGCCCCGTGTGCAGCTCAGAGCCTGGCTGGTGGCGCACGCAGCGGAGCAATCCCACGAGGAAGGGAGTGTTACCCTCATCCCCCATTTTACAGATGGGGAAACTGAGGCCCAGCGGAGATACACTATTTGCCCAGGGTCTCACGTGGACAGACAGTCCCGCTCCAGTGACTGCCCTCGCCCACCGCGCTCTGCAGGGAGGATGCGGGCACAGGGGGGGGCGGTATGGGATCACATTCTGCCTCTGCCTGTAGGGGTTTTGGAACAAGTGACCTCACTGTCCTGGGTCTCAGTCCCCTCATCTAGACATTGTGGGTCCTGCACTCTCTGGCTGAGCGTTTAATGAGCGAATCCTTGTAAAGTCCACTCTGCGCAGGTTGCTTATCCTGAGGTAATTCTGAGTTGGGAAGGGTGATTAAAGGAGGCCCTCTCTTCCATTTTACAGAAGAGGATACAGAGGCCCAGAGAGGGTGATTGGCTGGCCTGAGGTCACACAGCTGGCAGAGCTTGGATGCCTCCACGGTGTTTCTACTAAGCTGTCTCCTGGGAGGAAGGCACCAAGAATGGGTGAGCACAGCTGGGACACCCAGCCTGGAAGTTAGGGGAGCGGGCTGGGTACGGAGACCTGGAAGACGCCTCTTCTTACCCCCCCCCCCGCTGTGTGTGAGCGTCCCCCCTTTCACAGCCATCACCTTCAGTCCCCCCAAGTTACCTGCCACGTAGGCAGTCCTGGCTCCTTTACTGCTAAGGAGCTCCGAGCCCCACGTGGGCAAGTGACCCAGCAGCCTCAAACCTGGCCACCTGAACCTGGCCGGGGTCTCTTTCTGGTGTCTGAGATGTGACAGGTGGGCACGCAGGCGGATGAGAAGTGGGGAGAGGTCAGGGATGACAAGGCCAGCAAGCCTCCTCTAGGTCGCCACTGCAGGAAAAGTGCCCACGGGCATTGCCGAGGGGGCCTGTGCGAGGACGATCATTTTAATGAGCCCCCGTGGGGGGCAAAGTCCACATTTGCCTTGTGCACAGATGAGAGCATCAGTCCTTAACAGAACCCCTAGAGACCTCCAAATCCACCCCAAAAGAGCGTGTTGCTCATGCTGGGGCTTTAGACCCTCAGGCAAGGTAGGCAGGGGGCGGTTGGCAGGGTGCCTGCCTTTATGTCACAGCACCGACACCCCCTGCCACGGGCTCTGTCCCATTTTCATCAGCCCACCTTGTCCCCGCACGGAGGCCTCCCAGACCCTCTGGCTCATAAAGGCTGAGGGCTGGCGGCTGCCGTGTAAATGGTGGCTCATGTCTTTGTCACACTCTGAGCTCATCCTTCGGAAAAGACAGAAGAAACTGGTCTTTTGTTCTAATGAAGGTCACATCCCCTGTAGGGGGACCAGAGGGAGATCTGTTCCCATTGAGCTTCCACTCTGATCTGCTGGGCACCTCCTGGGTGTCTGCCGCCCATTAGCATTTCCACATCCCTCCTGGAAGCTCATTGTTCTAGAGGCTTCAGAAGGTTGGGGAGGGAGCAAGATGCAGAGGAAAGAGAGACCTGGGCTGCTGTCCAAATACATGAGGTTTTGCTTTTTAGTTATCCTTTTGTTTTTGGATTTTTAACTTAATTATACGTGATCCACGGTGCCAATTTCTTGAAATTTATTGGGACTTGCGTTATGTCCTTCTACGTGATGTACATGATAATTTTTGGAAATCATCGTGTGCTGGAAAATAACGATTCGGGGGCAGGATTCTATAGATACTGTTTGTGGCTCAGCTGTTTGTCTTTGTGTCTTGAGGGTTTGTCTGTTTTGGAATTTTGGATTGTGAGCTCATGCTTCCAAGGGTTTTATGTGTGAGAATCCCGTGCGGCCTTGACGGTGGGGCAGGCCCTCCAGAGAGGCTTGCGTTGGGTGCTGCCACGCGCTCTGTGGGTGCCTTTTGTATTAATTTCCAGACTTGGGAGTTCTAAGACCGTGTGGTTAATGAAAATTCAAGCCTCAAATTTGTGTCAGGGAAAGCCTGGACTTACAGTTTCCTAAATGAGACTCTTTAATTTTCCAAAGGAGCTGAAAAATGACTGACAACTTCTCCCTCTTTTTGTAAAAGGGCGATTTCCCCTCTTGTTTGCTCTTTCATTGAGGATTTGGCTTCACCTTCATTCAGGTGTCTTGGTTCCGAATCTCTTTTGGCAAGGGCCCAAGGCCTGGTCTCCCATCCCTACAGAGATGTAAAACCCAGACTCCTGGTTCCCAGGGTCAGCAAAGGCCGACAGCGCCCCACGATTGTCCCCGTGCCACCCACCCACCCACCCACCCAGCCAGACATCAGCCTCTGCTCGTCACTCGGTTTGGCTTCCCTGGGGGTTGGGTACCTGTGTTTCCTTCCTGTTTTGGAAGCTCAGGGGGTGTTTAAGCGAGGTCTGCCGTAGTTACCTAGTGTCCCGCAGAGCAGCTCTGCAGGAGGTTACGTCCACTAAGCCTGAAACCTGGTTCCACTCCTGCCTCCGAGTGGCCTGGAAGCCCACTGCCCCCACCCTGCCCTGCCGCCTCCTCTGTCTGATGGGGGCGGGAGGGGGAAGGGGCTGGGTATCCCCTCCTCTGGACCTAAGCACCTAAGTCCCCAGTGGTGACCAGCCCTCTCAGAGCTGAGGTGCGCCTGGGACAGAGGCTTCCATAAAGGGACAGATTTCTCCAGCAATGCCTGCGTGGACGGGAACTTGTTCCAAGCCTCAATTCCACGGGTGAAAATCGTTCCCAGACCCTCTGCCTGGCTCACCTTCCTCCCATGCTGACTCCCCTGCCTACAGCAGGCCCCAGCGTGTTGTGAGAGGCCCCTCTCACGAGCACGCAAAGCCAACCACCAAATCCTCAATGTCCCAAACCTCTCTCTCTGGCCCCTTCCGTTGTCCCCTCTGCCTCGGCCCAGGCCTCGGAGAGCTCACCAGAGTGATTGCAAGTTAGCGCCCTCACACCTGCTCTGATCAGCGGCTCAGAGTGCATGGCTGCCTGGAGGCCAGGTTTTGGGAGGGGGTGGGGGGGCGCCTGCCACTGCCTTCATGTCCCCACCGCTGTGATTGGGGTTCTTGCAGAGCTCAGCCTGTCAGGGCCAGAGGCCTTTTTTAAGTTAAAGTAAAAAAAATCTTAAATTTATTGTTGACAGTATTACAGATGTCCCCCATGCCCCCTGAACCCCTTCCACAGAGCCCCCCCCCCCCCCCCCCCGCACAGGCCTTTCTGCTGTGTGAGCTCAGAAGCCAGCAGCCTGAATGGGGGTACGGGATGGACACGTTGGCTTGAGGGGGTCGGCACTTAGATGCCTCCACCCTGACCCCCTTTGCACTTCAGGCACAACTTGACAAGGTCGGAATTACCAGCTTCTACAAAATGACCACGTAATTTTGCAAAATTATCATTCTCACCCCATTCCGACCCCTCGTCCTTACCTGCCCACTCCTGAGCTTCACCCCACAGCTCACCTGTAGCCCGTGAGGTCCAGGAATAGGGTGAGGCAAGGGGTGGGGGCCAGGGCAGATGGACCCCAGCAGCAGCTGCGTGTACCCCACCGACCCACTTCAGACGGGGTGTTGTGGCGTCAGGCTCTCTGAGCCGAGTTGCAGGATCTTGCCTGGCCCCCCTCACAAACCCTCGACCCTCATCACGAAGCTGCCTGGGTCACACTCCTTCCCCCGCAATCAGTAACAGATGTAGCTGCTCAAAGCAATGGCCTGCCTTGTGGTAAGGGACCCAGTGACTCTAACCTCAGGGCACACTCACCGGACAAGGGCAGTCCCACGTGCTCAGGCTCTGACAAGGGCAGTCCCATGTGCTCAGGCCCAGAGCTGGGGGCCTGGGGGCCACCTGAGTGCCACCGTGTCACCTCGGGCAGGTGAGCTGGTCACCGTGACCCTCCTGACACGGCTCGTCACTCCAGGCCTCACTGGGCACGGGTGGGGGAGGAGTGACCAGCGGGGAGGCAAGGGGCGGGGGACCTGGGGCAGGTGCTGTGAGGAGGGCCGGCCCTGACTTCACGGCTGGACTCCAGCCCCTCGCCCGCCTTCCCACCCACCTGCCGGATCCTGGGCCTGTGTCTAGGACCAGTCGCAGACAGAGCCAGGCTCCCATGTGTCCTGCTGGCACTGGGGACAGGGAGGGACCAGACCACAGGGCGGTGAGGGGCACCTGAGAGAACCCCTGGGGCAGGGAGGGGGCAGGCACCCTGAGCGGGCTGCCAGGCTGAGGGAGGACAGGACCCCGAGGGTGGGGGCTCTCTAGAGGTTGAGGCAGGGCTGGTGCAGGAAGCTGGAGCCTGGCAGACGGAGGCTCTGAGGAAGGAGGGTGGGTGGGACCTGCGGGGAGCGGAGAGAAGGGGGAGGGGCGGGGGCTGGACAGGACACCCAATCGAGGCCTGGCGAGTGGATACAGAGGGACAGCTCCTGGGCAGAGCGCAGGCCTGAGGAAGGGGGTTGCCTGGTGCTGCCTGTAAAGCCATGGGCACCTGCAGGGAAGAGGGCTCGTCCGACCAGAGGAGGCACATGAGTGCCAGGAGTCTCTCCCAACCTCCTTGTTAGCAAAACATCGCGCCCAACTGGGGAGCCACTGCCCGGCAGCCATGCCCCTGCTGGGCTGCTCTCCGGGCTCTGGGTGATAAGCTCGCCAGGGACCCCGCCCACAGCCCCTCTGTGGTGATGCGATTCCAACGGGAGGGGGGGGGGGGCGGGCAGGCAATGGCGGACCCTCCACGGGCCTGCCTAGTAGGCATTCTCCAGGGGCCAGGAGGTGATGGGCACGCACCGCCAGCTCAGCTCCCTCCAGGCTGTGAGGCAGAGGGAGTGGGGCAGGCCGTCACCGGTGGCAGGAGGCAGGCCGATCTCTCCGCAGACCCGTCAGAGGAAGAAATGAGACAGACACCCCCAGCCAGGGGCCAGACCTCAGCGCTGGAATGTGACAATTTATTTGGGGAGCAAGAAGCTTTCCACCCCCCTTCCTGGCATTGATACAATATCAAAGAGCAGCAGAACAAAACGTACAAGACGAGAGTAATCAGCACGAACCCCCCTCCCCCGACCCAGAAACAACCGAATCCAGAACAGAACCGAAACCCACACCCGAAACAGGCCGTCTTCTCCCCCCGCAGCCTCTGGGGCAGGGCAGGTGGACGGGGACCCCTCATGCAGGGGGGCCTGCCGATTCCCCGTTTCCTCTCTTTAACCACTGGAGGCAAAGTTTAGCCAGCTGGGAGCTGGATGGTTGAACCACAGACAAAGGCAACAACACTTCATTTTTAAAATGAGAAAGAGAAAAGAGAGTGCCCTCCCCAAATATAGAGCTATATATGTATATTTTATATATATAGAATTCATCCGTGCACAATTCATTAAATGAGCTTTTCAAAAATTAAAAAAAATTATAAGATACATTTCTTTAGGCCTTTGTGTTTTTAAATTAAAACCAAAAAAGAAGTCTCCATCTCCACTCTGGCCAAGGCCGGGGCGGGCCCCAGAACCGTTCCTTCTATGCTGGCCTCTTGTGGAGGGTCCCCCATTACCATCAGCCCCCCTTGGCCTGGCGGAAGCATTGCACACAGTAGGGGCTCACTCATTATTGGAGTGAGGCGCTGACTCCTTGGGGGGGAAGGGGGGCCCGCAGGCCTGGGAGGTGGGGTTCTGTCCCCATCCAGCTGCCCATTAGGATCTTGGTGACTGTCAGCAAGATGGGTCGGGCTGGGAGACCCTCTCCTGCAGTTTGAGGCCGTGGTTCTGGGCTTTCTGAGTCTGAGAGGAGATGCAGATAGAAAAACAAAAACCTTGAAACACTTTCCTTTTTTTAAAGTGATTCCTAAACCATACAAGCCCCCAGCTGCCGTGGGCTAGTGCATCGCGTGGAGCTGACAGGTGGGGCTCCACGTCCGGGGGGCCAAGTGCAAAACCAAACCAACCCCCTGACCCCAAAGGTGGGAGATGGCGTGCTCACCTGGGTCCCAGAGCCCAGGAAGGCTGGTGGCGGCTCACCTCCACCCTCACGCCCGAGCGAACACTTCCTACTCCGGGCCGACCCCTCACCCAGGACCCCTGGCTCAGGGGCAGCCTGCCAGCTCTCTGGTGGCTCCAGGGCCCAGCATTTAAAGGGGCTTTAAAAATGCCAAAGGCCAGAACAGCCCCATGAAGCATCTCTGCCTCTAGGAGCCGTTTCCATAAATGGGGCGATCCCTCCAACCCTGCCCAGCTCACAATGAGGCTGGGGACTTGACCATCACCTCTCCGGAGCAGAGGAAGGACGGAACTCAGTGTGACCCTGACCCCTCAGCAGGGTGAGAACAAAAGGGGCTGTGGGAGGCGGGAGGCCCCGGGCCAGCAACCTCAACCACCACTTACCTAACCCTCAGCCGCTGCCTGGACACCAGCCGTGCTTTACAGAGGCCTTGCTCCCCATACACCCATTTCACAGATGGGCAAATGAGGGTCAGAGAGGGGAACACAGGGATGGTCCCAACTTCCCATCTCAAACCAGAGACACCAAACCTCACCTGTTTCCTATGACATGTGGGTAGGAAGGGGTGGCATAAGGGGACATGACCGATGCCCCAACCGATACTTGAACATGGGAGATCGGCTGTGGGGGTGTTCACATGTAAAAATAAAGCAAACCAGACTGCAACTTCTGCATTAAGGGGACATGACCTTAATTAGGCAAGTGGAAAGCAGCAAGGGGAAGGGCCCATGGGAGGCTGATCCGTGCAAGAGTGTGTGGGTGCTTCCGGCCCCTGCCCCAGCCACCCCGGGAGAGGTAAGGAGGGCCGTTTGCTCGTGACACCGCCCACGCGGGCCCCCAGGGAGCTGCTCATCTCCGAGCAGTGTGCATGCGTGCCTCTGCAAGGCTAGGGGTCAGGGTAGCAACCCGCCCACCAGTGGAAAGAGAAGGGGTAGGCATTCCCTTCTCTCCATGGTAACCCCCAATCCCTTAGGGTCACCACCTGTCTCCCAGAGTCCACAGCTCTGTCTTCCTGAAGCCTGTACCCCCTCCCTGGCCAGGGAAGCGCAGGGGTGTCCTGGTCTTTGGGTGATGGGGAGGGAGACGTCCCCCATGGGGTGGGAGTGGTAGGGACCGGATGGCCCGACAAGCGAAGGAATGGAGGAGAGCAAGACACCCAACGGCACCTCTCACCAGCCTCCTGGAGAAGTCGCCAACGGTGCGTCCCGTAGCCTGCCCCCCTCCCCAAATCCCAGCTCCATGTGCTTGGCCCCTGCAGCTTTCGGCTCCTTCCCTCGGAACCAGCTGTCATCCTTTCCTTGGAGGAGGGCAGGCCGGGGTCTGGGCCCAGGGGGAGGGCTCACTCTGCCTCACCAGAAAGGCAGGCAGCGGCCACAGCCGGCCCGCCCTCCATTCCTGCCCTCACATTGCCACCTCACCTGTGCAATCACTGCGTTACCAGTTTTTCTTTAAATATCTTTCTCCCCTCCCTCCCCAACCCCATAGGAACCCCACAATATTTTTTTCTATTTCTTTTTTATCCTCTTTTTTGTTTTTTGCAAAACTAATTCTTTCACTTTCCTGTCATAAAATCACCTCTGAAAACACAACTTCTTTACAAAAAAAGTCACGAATGACACAGACTCTCAGGAAAACACATTTCTATGGTCTCTGGGGACACCTGGAACTGACACCCAGGTGGTCGCTCACCTGGGGTGCGGGGTCGGGGGAATCACCTCCAAGGACAGAGGAGAAAACCAGCCCTTATTTGGGGGGCAGCCAATTGGCACTTGGACAGCCACAGAGCCAACACTAAGGGCAGGTGGGAGGGTCCGGGAGTGCCAGCCCCCCAAACCCTCTGAGGGCCCTCGCTCTACACCCTGGGGTGGGGAGGGCCAGAGGCCAGGCTGTAGCCCCTGGTGGGAGACGAAAGAACGAGTCCTCCCACTTTCTGTTCCCTAATTGGATTCCCTCCTCCTACCGTCTGCCCTCACGCTCAGAGCTGACACCTGTCACCGCACACACCAGGGAGCGACACCGAGCCTCCCGCAGGGCACAGGGCGTGCCCCTCATGCCAAACCGTGACAGCCAGTGGCCCAGGCTGCCTCCCCCAGCGCACCAGACCCCGGGCCCTCAAACCCTTGCTCTTCCGAAGAAAACAGGCCCCTCTTCGCACCCCCCTTCGGCCTGCCTGTCCTCCAGTGTCTGGATTAAAACCGGGCTTTGGTCTCTGCCACTGGCACGGCCGCCGCAGCTCCCTGGCAGCAGAGGGAGAACGCTGCCCGGGGCACAGGCCTCCCGCTGCTGCGGGCAGGCTGCGCCGTGAGAGCCTCAGCGGTTAGAAGCAGGCGAGAGGGGGCGAGAAGCGGGAGACCCCGGGACACAGTGCCAGGCTCCCCCTCCCCCACAGCACCCAGGAGGACGGGGACGCTCGGACGGGGTCTCCCTTCGCGACTTCAGGCCCCCCCATGCCATGTGCGCAGCACAGAGGCCTGGCCCGTCAGCCTGCCCACCCCGAGGGAGACGGGCGTGGGGATGCATGCCCAGCACACCAGGCCGGGAGGTAGGCCTGGCGGCCTCCACAGGCCCAGCTGGTGGCAAGGGAAGGTCCAGGCCTTGGACGAGCCTGTCTGAGGAACCCAAGTGCGGCCTGGAAAGCCTGGACCCGTGCCGGTGCACACGGCAACACACGCACAGCAAGTGGCTGCACATGCACGCGCACGCGCAGGGCTGGAAGCGTCCGGCAGGTTCTTGTAGCACCTTTGGTCGTGAACTGAAGGGGCCTTTAGCCGCTGGGAGGCTGAGGCAGGTGAGGTCCTGCCAGCTCCCCCACCTGCCAGACGGGTTAGGAGAGGTGGGTGGGGCCTAAAGGAGCGCTTGAGTCTCCTCCAGAAGTGGGCGGACCCATGCTCTGGGCACTGCCACCCTCATTGGGCTCCTCAACCCGTCTGGGCTCTGCCATCCCTGCCCTTCTGCCCGGGCACCTGGAGGAAGGAGAGGAATGGTGCCCATGCTGAGGGGTCTCCTAAGGGGCCCCTCGGCTGCCCGGTTAGCACCGAGAAATCAGATGCTGCGTGCGTGAGCTGGAAGCAAGCTGGGGAGGCAGGGCAGGACGTGGAGGCGGCAGCTGAACCCCAGGTTCTGGGACTCCGTAGGAGCCGCCCAGTGGGCCCCACGGTGCATGGGGAGAGGGGTGCCACATGACAAGAGGACTGCCAGGGCCTCTGCCCCACTGCAGCCCTAATCTGGTCCAGGACTGACCCCACAGGCTTCAGGGGTTCCAACTGCCCACCCATCCCAGGGGTAACATTGAGCCACTGGAAACAAGCAAAGCACAGGCAGGTGTCTGAGGGTGGGGGTGGGAGCAAGAGTGTGACCTTCGGCAGGAGGGCCCCCCCAAGCCTCCTCCTTGCTGGAGCCCCCTCACTTGCTCACCCCACTGCTGCCGCCCCCACCAGCAGAGCCTGCTACCCCAGCAGCCACCTTCTCGAAATCCTCAGGGTTGCAGAACTCCTTGATAGTGACGGTCAGGAGGTTGCTGGTGACGTCGGTGACGACCACATTGGAGCAGGGGGACATCTCAGGGCGCCAGTCCCCAGCCTCCGGCTCAGGGGCGCCCGCGGGCTCGGGGGCGGGGGGAGGCTCCTGGCTGGCAGATGGAGCGGCGCCGGGAGGGGCCCGCTTGCTGGTGGCTGCCGACTCGGGAGAGATGGACAGGTCGAGCACCTCAGGCTCCTGCCAGTCGGGGGCCGATGGGCTCATGGTCTCGGGGAGCAGTTTGGGGGGCGAGTCGTCAGGGTCGGAGGAGGACTGTGGTGCTGGCGAGGGGCAGCCGGAGGAGCTGGAGCTGCGGGCATCATAGGAGGCAGCGGGGGCCGCCAGGAGCAGCCCCGGGGCGGCGGAGCCGGCGAGGTCGGCCTTGCTGGCGGGCGGGGCCGGCAGGGGGCCGGGCGCGGGCGGCTTGTTGTACAGCGCCAAGGTGCCGAACTTCATGTGGCGGATCTGCGTGCGCAGGATGCTCTCGCTGAACTTCTTGCTCTTGCCGATGACTCGGTTCCGAGAGGGGACTTTGGGGCGGGCAAGGTTTCCGGCCCCCTGCCCAGCGCCCCCTCCGCCCGTGCCCTTGTCGATGACCTTCAGGTTCAGGATGATGCGGTTCCGCTTGGGCTCCCGAGGCTTCACCTTGCGATTGATGATGCGCACGGTCTCCGAGAAAGGCGAGATGGGCGGGCGCAGGCCCGGGCTGCCCCCCTGGGGGTCTGGGCGGGGCAGGGGGCGGCGGGACATGCGGTGGCAGCGGCGGATGTCCTTTTTGAGCCGGTGCACGGCTGCGCTGGAGTGCAGCTTGGGCGAGGAGGCGCTGGCGCTGGGCTTGACAGAGAAGTGCACATCGCTGATGCGGAGGGCCTCGGCCTGGGCCCGCGCCTGTGGGTACGGGGAGGGGTTGGTGCGGCTCAGCTTCCTGCTGCCCTCCTCTGGTCACCCCTGCGCCAGCCACTCACACAAACCACCCTGAGCACTCAGGACCGGCGGTCCGCTCCTGACCCACCTTAGAGATAAAAGGAGACTCAGGGGAAGCAGGTGCACGCGATTCCGGGGGCAGATCGGACCTGGTCCAGCCCCGGCTGAGACCCACACCAGCTGGGCAAGCTCAGCCAGGGCCCGGCCTGGGCCTGGAGGCAGGCGGTGGGGCTGCCCTTGCTGACAGGAGTGTCAACACTTGGGACACTGCACAGAGAACAGCCTTTTGCTTGGAAGCCCTGGACCAACCCCGCTCTGTGAAGGAGCCCTGCCCAGCCGGCCCGGCCCTTCTCCGCACCAATTCTTGGGGACAGAAAGGAGGGAGCCCCCCCCTCCCCGCTTCCCTCTGCACCCCAGCCCGTGATCTACTCACAGGGCCCCAAGTTCCCATGGTCCCTCTGCCTTTGAACAGGCGGCACGCCAGCTTGGACTGCACTGGCCAGACCACTTCACAGTCTCTGCACTAACATGGTGGGCGCAGGGCAGCTGAGCAGTCTGTGGGCAGCCAGCCACTGCACCCCCAGGTGTGACACCTCTTCTTCTCCAGGGCTCGGCAGCAGCTCCCTGCTACATCGTGGGACACTTGGGCGTGGCAGGGCCCCAGAGCCCCCAGGTTCAGAGCAAGGGACTCACAAGGCCTATCAGCTGACCTCCGTGGCCCGTCTATCCTTCCTTCACTGGGGAGGGCTGACGAGGACGTGCAGCTGCGTGGGGCCACAACTAGGAACGCACAGCCTCCACAGGGGGCTGGCTCCTCGGGGAAGACACGTTACAGGCAGTTAGGCTGCAGGGACTTGATACAATAGTGTGGGGCCCAGACAAGCAGATAGGGGCCCAGGTCCTGGAGGACGAAGCCTGAGTAGGAGCGCCCTGGTCCTTCGAGTCTGATTGGGCCCCAGGTGGTTGCAGGGGCCCGAGGCCTGCTGAAGGGGTGCTGTGAGACAGTGGGGGCAGAGTCGGCAGGGAGAGGTGCAGAGTGGGAGTTCATCCTGGAGCCCACACTCTTAGCCACTCCCCAGGGACTGTCCGTCACCGCTGGACTCTGTCAGAACCATTATTACAGAGGTCCAAGGGCTCAGGCGATATGCAGAGGGGAACCGCCCCGCCCTGGGGGGATCAGGCAGAGCCAGGATCCCCTAAGCTCCAGCGGGGTTGAACCTGCAAAAGGCCCTACTTGCTTTTCCCTGCCTTTGGAAAGCAGTGGCTGCAGAGAGGGTGGAGGTGGCTGACTGGTCTGTATCCTACAGACACCTAGCTCCTGGTAGGACAGGGGACTCTAGGGCGTAACTGCATTCATCCAGGTGGGAGATGGTGGTGGCCAAGAAAAGGCCACATTTCCATAGTCTGTGAGCTCCCTGGGAGCGGGATCTGTGGTTTGGGGTCCCTTCACCTCACCCCATACCACCACTGGATGCTTAACCAGTACCTGGGAGGTAGCCTGCGCCGCCCTTACACAAGACTAGGTTGTATTTGACCACAACCCCCGAAGAGGTGTTTTCTGACTTACGTGCTGAGTAAGTAAGGATGTATTTTTCATTAAAATGTGGGAGAAGTACACTTTAATGCCAGGCCCTCCCACTTAGGGCCTGCCGTGTTGCTTGGTCAACAACCCTTTCAGCCACTAGGTGGCAGCACACAGAGCCTGGCCTTCCCCTGCCAGGGCTACCAGCAACTTGCTCCCAGCCAGTACCCGGTTCCCTTATAGCCTTTCCCAGACAAAGGCAGGAGAAAGCAAGGAGGGCCTTTTGCAGGTTCAACCCCGCTGGAGCTTAGGGGATCCTGGCTCTGCCTGATCCCCCCAGGGCGGAGCGGTTCCCCTCTGCATATCGCCTGAGCCCTTGGACCTCTGTAATAATGGTTCTGACAGAGTCCAGCGGTGACGGACAGTCCCTGGGGAGCGGCTAAGAGTGTGGGCAAACCTCAGCTCCAGGATGAACTCCCGGCTCAGTGGGCCTCTTTCCCTCTCTGTGCAGTCACAGCAGGGCCCACCGCAGCGGCTCCTTGGCCATCACTGATGTTACCTGCTTAGCACAGCGCCTGGCATGCAGCAAGTAATCAATACTAATTTATCTGTGCTGATGAGCAATAAGGTATGGTTCCCAAACTTCCCGTGAGAAACATTTCTTCCTTTATAATTCCTAAATACAGGATGGGGCAAAAGTGGGTTCAGAGTTGTGACTATATGAAAGTTTATTTTTGTATTATTTTCCATATGAACAACTGTAAATCTACTTTTGCCCCACCAAGTACAATTTTCTTTTTTAAAAATGGCAACCACAGCCAACGTCCCGTGTTTATAGTATTCTGACCGGGTGACAGGCATGGCTCCGAGGAACCCCTCTGCCCTGTTTTCTATGTGTAAATGGGGATAATGTGATCTACTTCCTGGGCTCCTGTTCCCTTCAAAATAGTTCCCAGCAGAAAGTGCAGGCTTACTATACACATTGCCTCTCAGCGACTCACAGGGCATTGGGTTCAGATCAAGCTGATCTCCGTCACCCAGTCAAGGCCTTCTCATCCGCTTCTGCACCCCCTGTCCCTTCATGGTTTCCTGTGTGTGCTTTCCCCCTTGCCCCTTACTCTGATGTGTACTCTCTAAGGACAGGGTGAAGAAAAGGACAGGATGAAGTTATAAAGTTGGGTGATGGGATCTCAGGTAAGTCAATTCTCCTCCATGGGCCTTGACTTTCTCATCTGTGAAATGGAGATAATACTCCCCAGTTCATAGAGTGTTGAGAGTATTAAAGGAGATAATCCATGTGGGGACTCAGCATTGCATTAGGCCCACAGCCAGCTCAGGAACTAAAACTATTAAAAAGAAAAAAAAAAAAAGGCATTTTGTGAATCAGTACTTGTCATTACTCGCTTCACCGCTAGAGGGTGCTCCAGCAGCGCTGAGAGGCGGTCACACCAGCCCTCTAGCTGCTCTGCATAATTGCTCCTAAGAAGCATCAAGGGTTAAGGCTGCTTCATGGACCCCCTAAGACATGTGTAGATCAGGGGCCCGGGGTTACAGACACATGTCATTCTGGAAACCAACATTTCTTTCACTTCTGCTTTAAATCCAAAGCAAGTCCTTAAACAAGTTCTTTTGGGTGGGGAGGCGAGGCTGGAGACGCCCACCCCACTCTGGCTGGGCTGTGAGCCTTTTGGATAGATGGGCGATTCTGAGCTTCTGCATTCTGCACACCTCTTCTCTGCAGAGTCCTCACTGCCTTTCCTGTACCAACCGCCTCGAAGTCGCAGGCTGTCAGGGTGGGAAGGGGCCCTGGGACGATCTTAGCGCTAACACGGAGACTGCCGTTGCCCAGGGAAGCCCACTTGCAGCCTTGCCTGCCATCTTGCCTTCCCCTTTCCAGACTCTGTTCTTTCTCACCAGCAAAATAACATAAAATAAAATATCCCCAAACTAAGATGGCTTCCTCAGGAGCTAGGTCTCCCTCCCTTGCCAAGGCTCATGGGCTATGCTTTCACTCCCCTCCTCTCAGTCCTCATTAGGGCCTCCAGAAACAGCCAGAGGCAGGAAGGAACTGAGGCTCAGAGCCCCGAAGCCAGTGGCCCAGCCTGGGGGATGAACTCAAAGTGAAGTGACTTAAGGTCAAATTCAAGCTGAATCCCTCAGTGAGGAGGGAAGGCATGCAGAACGAATCCCGAGAGAGAGGGAAGCTGGGGGCAGGTGGCCTCCCAGTGCCTCTCCCTGTTCCCTGCCATGAGGGAGCCCACATTCATTCTCCCCACTGGGGTCTCATTCCAGGCGGAGCGCAAGGAGATGGCTCCAGGCTGGGGAAGAGGAAGGCTCTCCGGTGCAGAAGGGGCTTCCCTGCCACCAGCTCAGGTGGGCAGCCCCCACCTGCTTCACCCACCTCCTTCCCGGAGCCCTGCTGGCCTCCCCAAAGCCTGATTTTGTCAGCGAGGATGATCCCCCTCCCGGCTCCCAACTTCCACAACCCTCTTGCTGAAGCTAGAACAGGCCGGGGTCGCTGCCAGGGGCTCACAACCACCCCCTGCCCAGCTGGGGCCCGTCTGGAAAGGCCCGCCCGCCTGGGCGGCCGCCGATCTCTCCCTCCCTTGCAGGCCCCGCGCTGCGCCGGGGCTAGAGGCCCGAGAAGGGGCTGCTGGGGCTGGGCCAGGTTACCTTCAGGAGGAAAGTTTTGGGTTTGGGTCCCCTCTTCTTGGGCCCATACAGCTCACGCTCCCTCTCCCTGCGGCGGAGAAACGCAAAAGGTTAAAAAGAGCCCCTTCCCGGGCCCCACTCGGTGCTGCCCTCCCGGCTGCCCCGTCCCCCCGCGCGGCGCCCCAGCCGCGCCTCGGCCCCGCCGCCCCTGCCAGCTTCCCAAACTCACTTCTGCTCGAAGGCGGCGATGAGCCTCGAGTCCAGGATGTTCTCCTCGGGCTCCCAAGTGCTGTACCTGCCGAGTCACACATGCAGAACATGCAAATGAGGACCGGAGGCAGCGGCACATGCGAGGGAGCAAACCTGAGCGCCCCCCCCCCGCCGCCCCGGAAAAAAGGCCTGGCGTACCCTGCCTCCCCTCCCCCCTCGTCCCTGGACCCCGCGACACTCACTTGATGGCCCACCCCTTCCATTTCACCAGGTACTCGATGCGTCCCTGAAAAACAGAGGGGGGAAAAGGGGAAAGTGGGGGTGGGGAGGATGCGGGGACCCGAGGAGGCGCCGGCGTGGGGGTGGGCGAGGGAGCCCGGGTTAGCGGGACCGCAGCGCCCCGATGGCCCGCGGGCCGGCCAGCGGCGGTGGGACACGGCGTCCCGCCCCGGGAGGCGGCTCACCTTTCTAATCCGCCGTTTGATGATGGATTCCGCCGCGAAGACCCGCTCGCCCACTGCAGACAGCTCCATCTTGCTCAGCGGCACCCACAGCCCATAATACTCCCTGCTCCCGCGGCCGGTGCTGCACCGCTCGCGCACGCGCTGCAGCGCACAGGCCCCGACGGGCGGGCGCGCGGCGGGGCGCGCGCTCGCGCTCCAGCTGCGGACCGTCACGTGACCCTTCGGGCGGGCGCGCCGTTGCCAGGACTTCCCCCTCCCCCGGGGCCGTTGCTATGGAAAGTGAGAGCACGCGGGGCGGGGGCGCGCGCTGGCTCTTAAAGGGGCCTCGCCGGTCTGCGGGAGCCCTGGCACGGAGTCGGGTGGATGCTGGGCTTGTGGGAAGCTGGGCTCTGCAGTCTTACATCTCTCACTCCCCTCTCCATCTTCCCGGCCCGGAGAGCCGACAACGTCTCCCTCCTTTTAACCCTACGCCCCCAACGCAAGTCTCAATGGGCCCCAAACGGGGAAGGGCGGTGGAGTCTGCAGCCGCTGCGCATCTTCCTTCCCAGCAGAAGTTTGCAAACAGTTAAATGTGATGCAGCAGAAATGCATTTGCTGTTGCCTTGCCAGGCCTTGCGGGATTTTCTTTAAAACATTGCCCTCCCTTCTCCCCCCACCCCACACCTTATCCATTATTTATGTATTCGTGGGAGTGTGGTTTTGTAACCAGTTCCGATGAATTAAAACAAATACGCCACTGCAGGAAAGGGGCGGGGTGGGGTGAATAAGGCCCAGCGAGGCCGGGTTGGTCCGGTGCCTCCGTCCGTAGGCCGAGATCTTGGGCGGCACCTGCCTTCACCCAGGCGGCCGGTGAAGACCGCAGGGAGGACGATGCGGGGACAGGGGGAGGGACAGAGAGGGCGCGGGGTGAGCGCGGGCTCCCCACACCCCACACTGAGCCCGAAGCAGGTCATCCTCGGATGATTCGGTAGAAACCACCCTCGTGATCATGTCTGCCGTATATGTTTTCTGACTCCCAGGTCCCCAGGCCGCGCCATTCTCCTGCCTCCCGCAGTCTTTCTAAGGATTCCGCCATGACTCAGGGGAGACTGGACCCAGCTCCCCGCTCGGGGAGGGGCTGAGAGACCTGGGCTGCCCGGGAATGGACACAAAGTAGCCCCGCCACACAAACGCTCCGTTTCTTTTATTTTGAATTATTTAAACTTTATTTTTTATTACACCAGCAGTCTTGTTCTTTGTAAATTAAAATAAAATTTAAAAAAGCAACTGTCCATAATCTCCGTCGAAATGTGTCCCCATCTTCACGAATCTTCTTCTGGCCTCTGTTCTATGCCTGTATAAACACACGTATACATTTGACTTCGTTCTTTTTAACAAAACGGGACCACACGATCCACACTGTCTGGAATCTGCTTCTCTTCCCTAAAGGTATAAAGTAGACCTCTTTTGGTGTCTTTAAATACAGAGGTCACTATCATTTTAGTGGCTGTGATGGAGGTGGGGAGGAATGAGGAAGTGGTGAGGATCAGGGCTGTCTCTTGCTGCCATTACTTGTTTTGTCAGAGAAGATGGTTTTTACATTTCTGTGATGCAACACCAGTTCTTGAGATTTCAAACCAACCATGTTAAAATTTCCACTTCTCGTCCCTGCATCTCTGCAGATTTGTCCAATTATTACCTTGGAAGAAATCACCCTCCCCCCTGAATATCAACACCCTTTTGAGAAATAGCTGTCTGCTGGCCAGCCTCAAGTGGGCTTGGGTGTAAGAACAGAGCTGCCCTCCTGGGGGAGGTGGGGTGAATGGACAGATGAGCTGTGTAGCTGTGTGTGTGTGTGTGTGTGTGTGTGTGTGTGTGTGTGTTCAGGCTGGGGGTGGGGGGGGGGGGGGGGAGACAGGCAGCTGAATGAAGCGGATAAGCATTAATCCACTTGTTAGTTCATTCAGCGGCTTTTGTGAGCCCCTGTTAAGGCTTTGTGCTAAATCTTCAGGGACAGAGTTGCCCAGGCTTGAGGTCCGGGTGCTGGAATAAGGGTGCATTAATTCCCTATGACGACTATAACAAATCACCACAAATTCAGTGGCTTAAAACAGCACAGACTTGTTACCTTACAGCTCTGGAGGTCGGAAGTCCCAAATCAGTGTCACTGGGCTGAAGTCAAGATATCTGCGGGCTGGGTCCTTCCGGCGGCTCTAAGAACCTGCCCCTTGCCTCATCCGGCTTCTGGGAGCTGCGGGCATTCCTCGGCTCGTGGCTGCAGCTCTCCCGTCCTTCCTTTGGCCGCCCCTGACGGACCTCCTGTTGTGTGTGTTACATGCTGTTTAATGGGTGAAGTCAAAATCCATCTCCTAGCTGGTCTTCCTCCTTTCCTGCTGCCTTCTATTTTTTTCCAGCATGATTATTCTTTCCAAAGAACCCTGCTTCTCAGGCTGTGCCTGAAATAGGACAGCTTCCGTTCTGCCATTTTTGCCTCCAGCGATGTTTCAGGCTTAATTTGCTCTACAATCCACTTGTTTGTCTTCTGGTGATCAAGGGTATCTGTAGAGCTCTTCTCCAACACCATATTCCAAATGAATCTGTTTGTTTCCATCAGCCTTCTTCTCTGTGATAGTGGAAGTGTATGTATGTATGTACATGTCCCCGGCAGCTCACAGCTAAAGAGAGATGCCCACACACACACACACACACACACACACACAGTATATATTTACATGTTTTTCTTCCACTAAAACTCAGATTTAATTGTAGAAATGGAAAGTGTGTTGGTCAGCCCAGCCGGTGTGGCTCAGTGGTTGAGTGTTGACCCATGAACCAGGAGGTCAGGGTTCAATTCCCAGTCAAGGCACATGCCTGGGTTGTGGGCTCGATCCCCAGTGGAGGGTGTGCAGGAGGCAGCTGGTTGATGTGTCTCTCTCATCATTGATGTTTCTCTCTCTCCCTCTCCCTTCCTCTCTCTGAAGTCAATAAAAATATATTTTTAAAAACAAGAAAAAGAAAGGCATGACTCCTATTTTTTTTTTAAAAAAAAAGAAAAAGCATTGGTCAAAAATAACACCAAACACTTTACATAGCACTCGTCATGTTTCTATGAGTCTTCCAAGTGTTTTACAGACCACACTCACCAATTTAATCCTCAGAACTATCCCACAAGGCGGCTACTATTATCCCCTTCACTGCTGAGGACACTGGGCTTCTACCCAAACATGGAAGACGCTGAGATGAACACAAGTTCTCTGTCCATCGGACCCCCTTCGTCTCCTCCCGCTGCCCGACGACATCTGCCATGTGATGTCATTTGACTTAGGAAGCTATGGGCAAAAAAGCTGAAGGCGTGCAGCCAGGTGACAACAGGAGTCCCAAAGAAACGACCCATGCGTAGTTCCTTCTGAACCGTCGTGCTGTGAAATTATGCGCCCCCAAGGGAAGGCTAACTATTTTTAGAAGGAGGGCAGTCGAGTCCTTTGGAAATATGCCTGAACACGGTCATAATTGGGCAAGGGACATGGGGAGCTCCGATTCTGGCAGAGGGACCTTTTGGAAAGGCCGTTCCGACCGAGTCATTCCTCTGTTTAAGACTCTTCAACGCTGGAAGGAGCCAAAATGTCAGCAGGGGATGAAATCCCCTCTCAAGTTCATCATCAATGTCTCTAGGAGGAAGCCCAAGCTCCTCCCGGGGAGGAGGCCTTCCTCGCGGTCTCACTTCCATCCCACAACCCTTTGCATAGATTTTTATGGATTTCGAGAGGAAGGGACAGGGAGAGAGATAGAAACATCAATGAAAGAGAATCATTGCTCGGCTGCCTCCTGCATGCCCCTCACCGGGGATCGGGCCCACAACCCGGGCATGTGCTCTGACTGGGAATTGAACCATGACCTCCTGGTTCATAGGTCGACGCTCAACCACCGAGCCACACGGGTCTCCCCATCCCAACACCCCTTCCTTTGGTCTCATGGAAATGCCTGCTGTTTCCTGAATGGTCCCTGCTTTTTCACACCTTTGCCCCCTTGGTTCCCCTGGGAAACACCTGCATGTGTTTCAAACTCAGTTCGGGGACGTCCTTCTGCATGAAGCCACGCCCGGCGCCCAGGCAGGCCTGGCCAGCCTTCTCTTGCCCCCTGTGGTGTTTGCAGAGCTCCGGGAGCACAGGAGAGGTCTGGCTGGTCACTGTCCTCTCCTCCTGTGGCAGGAGCTCCCTGCGGGCAGGGCCTCCGGTGCCTCTCAGCTCCCTGCCACTGGGTAGCCAGCCAATCAGCTAATCTTTACTGGGCGCCAACGTGATTCCAGACACTGGGGACATGGCAGAGAAAAGACAGATCCCCGTCCTCAGGAAGCTCAGATTCTTATGAGGACGCAGACAGACAATGAACACACAAAACGATGATTTTCAGGCCGGATACGTGTTACAGAAAGACTAGGGTTTTTATAACCTATGGATGGGGTGCTCAGCTGGGTCAGGGCAGGTCGTTTGAGGAGCCACATCTGAGTTGAGACCTGCACCAGGAAACGGAGCCAGCCGCCTAGATCTGGGAGGGGAGCTTTCTCAGCGGAAGGAGCAGCAAGTGCCAAGGCCCTGGGCATGCCCGGCAGGTCTGAGGGAGATCGGCGGGGCTGGGATGGAGGGTGGGGAGCCGGAGGTCTGCCAGGAGGGCAGGGGCCCACGTGCAGGGCCTCACAGGTCATGGAGGAGAGCGTGGGCTCTGTGCTCGGTGCAGAAACGAAGCTCTGGGAGAGAACGCACCCCAAGAGGAGAGGGAGCCGGGTAGGTGAGCTTGATCCAGAGCCAAACCGGCGGATGGTGGGGAGGTGCTGAGTGCCGAGGGTGGCTGCTTCTCAAGCCGCCACGGCCAAACCGCCTCCACGGATGCCCAGGAGGCAGAAAGCTGCAAAGAAGAGTGGAAAGAGCCCGGCCAGTGTGGGTCAATGGTTGAGCATCAACCTATGAACCAGGAGGTCGCAGTTCGATTCCCGGTCAGGTGAGGGCATATACCTGGGTTGTGGGCTCCATCCCCAGTAGGGGGCGTGCAGGAGGCAGCTGGTCGATGATTCTGTCTCATCATTGATGTTTCTCTCTCTCCCTTCCTCTCTGAAATCAATAAAAATATGTATTTTTAAAAATGTGTTAAGATAATGGGGGGACAAGGGGACATGGGTAACACTCTCAACAATAAAGATTTTTTTTTTAAGTGGAAAAAACTGTGTCTAGAATCTCCACGCTTGGGCCCCTCTAACAGAGAGGTGAGCAGGGAGGAGGAAGACACCCCCCTGGTCTGCCAGCTAGTTTAGGCAAATGTTAAGCTTCTGTACAAAGACACCCCAAAATCCAGTGACTGGTTTCTGTCTTTGATACAGTCTGGCTATGGAGGCTGGTGGCCCCCAGCGAGGCCAGCAGGACTGATGGCGGGGGTCAAGGCCCCGGCTGGGAGCGCTGACTGCTGAGCAATCACAGATAAAACCCAGGGTCGGTTCTGGCTCCTGTGGGCCCCTTTGCCCCGAGCCCGCCCTCCTCTAGCGAATGTGAAACAGATGAGAAGAAACGCAGAGTTCCCGGCTGTTTGCTTTCATCTCCCCGCAGAGCGCAGAGCGGAGCCAGCTCTGTGCAAACTTGTCCTCTTCCGGCTCTTCCTGTTTTGCTGGGAAACTTTTCTTTTTCTTTCCAAATACTTTTCAGTTGTTTAGGGAGGAGTGGGAGGTGTTAATTTCTCCAGACTCTCTCTCTTTTTTTTTAAAGTTGATTTCATAGAGGAAGGGAGAGGGAGAGAGAGAGACAGAAACATCAATGATGAAAGAGAATCATTGATCCGTTGCCTCCTGCACGCCTCCTACTGGGGATCGAGCTTGCAGCCCGGGCATGTGCCCTGACCCCCTGGTTCATAGGTCAACGCTCAACCACTGAGCCACACTGGGCGGCTCGCCAGACTCTTTTATGCGAGGACAGGTGAGGGCACCTGGCAGGCGGGTGCTGGGAGGCTGCATCGGAGAAAGGGTGAACCGTGACATGAGTGCCCCTTCGGCCCATCTGTCAAGCAGTGAGGCCCTGCGCTAGAGCCACGGGCCCCAGAGGGCCAGAGCAGGCTGCTGCTGACTGTCTGCTCCCCCAGCATCGCGGCCTTGGTCCCTGCTCCTGTTCACAGTGGGGGCCAGTGCCGCCTGGCCTTCCCCGGGGCCAGCTGTCCCACTGAGGAGACACTCTCACTGTCACATCACCTTTCCTTTCCTCCCCATCTCCTTCCTCTGCAGGGAGCCCCTTCAGGTGAGTGGGAGGAAAGACCCGCATCCTCCGGTGACCCAGCAGTTCTGGGATGGCTTTAAAACAGAAACTTCCGGCCCAGCCAGTGTGGCTCAGTGGTTGAGCATCCACCCGTGAACCAGGAGTTCAGGGTTCGATTCCCAGTAAGGGGGGGTGGGTGCAGGAGGCAGCCAATCGATGATTCTCTCATCATTGATGTTTCTCTCTCTCTCTCTCTCCGCCCCCCCCCACTCCTTTTGCGACAGCATGGATGGATCTGGAGAACATAATGCTAAGTGAAATAAGCCAGTCAGAGAAAGACAAGTTCCATATAATTTAACTCATATGTGGAATTTAATGAATAAACTGAACTACCAAGCAAAACAGAGACAGACTCAAAGACAGAGAGCAGGCAGCTGACTTGGGGGGTGGGATTGAGCAAAAAAAGAAAAAAGAGAGAGAGAACGCATGGACATGGACAACAGTGTGGTGATGGGGGTAGTGGTGGCTGGAGGTGGAAGGGGACAAACGGTGACTGTTTTTTGATGCCCTTAAAAGTCATTTTTGTGTATGCAGAAAAGACTATTCAGATGTTTCCTTAGGTTTGAATAATATCCAATTTGTTAAATGCATGCATAAAAGTAAAAAGCCTAGTTTATCCTAAAGCTCTTACTATCAGCTTAAATAACTTATTTTAGTTCTAGGTCTAGGAAGTTTTAGCCAACACTTTTAAGGAGGCTTTGATTAATTTTGGTCTCATTTACCAATTTAAACTCCTTTAAACATTTCATATTCCATTATCCATTACATATAGATTTGCTTAATTTCCTGAGTATAATTGGCTGACAAGCCTTCTCAGGTACTTAAGCAATTCTTATAAACCTAACATATTTAGTTTACAAATATGGTGACTTTGAAGCTTGATGAGCTATGTACTATGTATAAAAGGGGAAAGCCCTGGCTGTGTGGCTCAGTTGGTTGGGCATTATCCTGTGCACCGAAAGGTTGCTGGTTCAATTCCTGGTCAGGGCACATACCCTGGCTTTGGGCTTCATCCCCAGTAGGGGACATGCCGACCCATGTTATGCTCTCACATCAACGTTTCTCTCTTTCTCTCTCTCCCTCTCACTTTCTCTCTTTCTAAAAATCAATAAACTATTCTTAAAAAAAAATAAAAGAAAGAAAATTGACCATCCCACCAAAAAGCAATCTTAGGTTAATGTTAAAGAGCTGGGTTGAACAAATAACATTCTCTGACCACCATGTAATTCAAGAAGAAGTCAATAACCAAAAAATAGAACTTAAAAGACCCCTCTAAATAATTCGTGGATAAAGAAGAAAGCATAATGGACTTGAGAATATGCTTAGAAGTGAACAATAATAATTCCACATATCAGAATGTATAAGAGGCTTATATGAGGTAAAAGGCTGAATATCAGTAAACCAAACATTCAGTACAAGAAGTTATCAAGAGAACAGCTGAATAAACTCAAAGAAAGTATGAAAAAGGAAACGCAAAAGATAACAGCAGAAATACATGAAATGGAAAACAACCACAACATAGACGTGACTAACGGAGCCAACTTCTGGTTCTTTGAAAAGACCCATAAAACTGACAGGCCTCTAGCAAGACTGTCAGGAAACAGGGAGGTGGAACCATATACTATCGAAAGGAAACAAGATTTCAGATGAAGAATAAATTTAAAACATAAGAAGGGGATTTACTATATGAGCAGCTTTTTTTTTTTTTGGGCCAATAATACAAGTAAGCACTTGCACTTTGCAGATATATTGGTTCCCGATTGCTACTGTAACAAATTACCACACATTTAATGAATGAAAACAATGTGCATTGATTACCTTGCAGTTCTGGAGGTCAGAAGTCAAAGGTCAGTTTCACTGGGCTGAAGCCAGGTGTCAGTAGGGCTGGTCCCTGCATCCCTTGGCCCATGGCCCCTCCCCCATCGTCACAGCACACCACTCTGACCTTCGGGGCTATTGTCACACATCCCTCCTCGGACTCTGATCTTCTGGCCTCCCTCTCATAAGGAGCCTGTGATGACATAGAATAACCCAGGACACTCTCCCCATCTTAAAATCCTCCGTTTTCACACATCTGCAAAGTGCCTTTTGCTGTGTAAGGTAGCATACGCACAGGTGCTGGGATTAGGGCGCGCACACCTTTGGGGGAGTGAGGCCATTTTTCAGCCTACCGCACCAGGCACGTGCTCTAATCCTTCAGATCTTCCTCCCTCTGGCTGCAGGGATGCCTCCGTTATCTTCCTCCATCAGCCTGCTGGGATCTTCTCCAGGGCAGGGGTCCAGCGAGTGGTGAAAGGCAGCGGAGTCTCACATCGTGTGCCATGGTTCCAGGGTGGGGTCTGTCCGTCACCCCACCTCTCTGCCTCGAGCCAGTGCAGGCATTCGGATCTGTGGATAGTCTCAGTCTCCTGCTTTAAGGTCACTGACGTACGGTTCTATAAGATTCCTTAGTCTTCAGTGACTTCATGTGCTGATTTTCTTGCTTCCTTTCTTAGCATTAGATTTCGCTGCAGGCTGTGGGAATTTGGGCTTGCAGACTTATTTGGAAAGGAAACAGCCTTGGTTTTCCTTCTGCCTCCCTCTCACCCCATCACCCTCCCTGGTCCAAAGTTTTCAGTTGCTGGGTCTTTCGGGCCCCCGATCTCGATCCCATTTCACAGTGGAAGTTTAGGGGGTTTCTGTTCTGCTGTCACAGGGGCTACGCCTGATCTGATCACTCAGCAGTGGGAGGTTGGCATTGCCCCTGGTCACAGGTTTGTGTGTGCCCTCCGCCCCCGCTCCTAAGCTTCCAAATCTTTTCACAAGCAGGGGACCTCAAACAGTGCGCCTGGGCCCTGTCCTTCATCTTGTGAGCAGTCTTGGGGGGCAAACCAGCTCATTCCTTGGTTGGAGTTCCTTCCGTGCATACTCTCAGCAGCATCACTTGCCTCTTCTCCATCTGTTTTCAGCCTCTCAGATTACGTTCTTCCCTATGATTTCATTTCCTCTCTCTTCTTAATTCCGGGTTTATTCCCTTGTTATTCTTTACTATCGTCTTGGAGGGGGTCTACATTGGGGGGTGGGCTGATGCATGTGGTCACCTCATCGACGTAAGCACTGTAATTTAAAACCCTATTCTTGTGACAGATGGAGGGACCGAGAGGGTGTTGTGCTCAGTGAAGTACGTCAGACAGAGACAGAAATCATAGGATTTCACTTACCTGTGGAATATTAAAAATAAAACAAATGAATAAACACAATAAAACAAAACAGAAACAGACCAGTAGATACAGAGAACAAACTGACAGTTGCCCGAGGGGAGGGGGTGGAGGGGGGTGAAGGGGAATAAAAGAAAAAAAACAAACAAACTCACCTTAGAGTTTGGGAAGAATATTTTAGGAGAGCAAT
Source organism: Eptesicus fuscus (assembly GCF_027574615.1). Taxonomy (NCBI): domain Eukaryota; kingdom Metazoa; phylum Chordata; class Mammalia; order Chiroptera; family Vespertilionidae; genus Eptesicus; species Eptesicus fuscus. The sequence continues at coordinate 101,936,016 of NC_072479.1, forward strand.
ACAAGTAAGTGGGTTTTGTCTGTTTGTTGTTGTTGTTTTTGCTTCTACTTACGCTTTAGTAGCAAAAATAAAAACAAAAATACAGATAAAAAAAGAAACGCATGAGATACAACTATACAGAATGCAGTAATATGGCAGGTTTAGTTATATGGAAAAAATAAGACCCTATTCTTCAAGCCTACATATATTTTGGTTCAGAAAATATTGGGGAACTGATTTAGAGACTTTTTTCTAATGAAAGCATAAAAAGTTTTATTAGCAGACTAGAGGCCCAGTGCACAAATTCGTGCACGGGTGGGGTCCCTCGGGGTGGCCTGTGGAGATCGGGGCCCCAGCTCGCACCCCCAACCTCTCAGCCCCAGCTTGTGGCCCCAGCCTCGCAGCCCCACAGCTCGGCCTGGCACCCGCCATGGCCTGGTGCCGCCCCCTCACCTGCTCCACCATCCCGCTTCTGCAGGGTGATCAGCAGGGCGATCAGGCCCCAGCTCACACCTGCCTTGACCTGGCGCTGCCCACTCACCTACTCCACCATCCCGCCACGGTCCTGTTCTCGTTGGGGCCCATTGGGGCCAGCAGTGCCTCTACTGCCTCCCACTGCCAGTGCCATGTCACTGATGCTTACCATATTCTGTGCCGCCCCCTGGTGGTCAGGGCACGTCATAGCAAGCAGTTGAACTCCTGGTCCAAGGACCTCCCGAGGGGACAATTTGCATATTAGACTTTTATTACATAGGATTTAACAGGGGAGGAGGGTCAGGAAGAATAGAAGGTGAGTCTGCTTTGCTAGTTTAACCTTTTGCACTCGGATGTCGAGTGTGACTTGACACGGTTAGCATTAAATCCCGAGTAGAATAAAGGAATCGAGAAAAAAGCAAGCGAGTGCAAAGGGTTAAGGAACTGGAATTTAAGAATCCAGAATGGTGAAGCGGATTTTGGAGGCAAAGACAGGGAAGTGAAACCTGAGGCTTGAGAAAGGAGGAAAGGAGGACAGAGGGAGAGCGCAAACAGTGGTCCAGACTTTGTTGTTCAAGGCCTTCAATGAGGGGAGGGGGTAGGAGGGAGGACTGTCAATCAAGGAGTTCTGATGTGAGGAGAATCACTTTGAAAGTGGGGTACTGAGGAGGGAAGGGTCAACCCCTCCAGGTGTCACCGACAGGCCAGCAGGGAAGGGTCAGCCATACTTTCGGCTCAGCTCCGGTCTTCCCTTGTTAGGGCACTCTTGTGCCTGAAAGTCACCGACTGGCTTGAATGGGAGGCTTGAAGCTGAAAAGCATGGTGACTTGGCTTAGAAATTGCTCTTAGGAAAACCCACAAATGCCCAGTCCCTTTACATCTGCTTACCCCAGAAACTGACAGCCGAACCTCCCATCTTCCCATGCCTGGGTCCAAATGGCAAGTGTTCCTGGGTATTTTTTGGTTTTCAGACCCTCCTTCCAGCTCTGAGGGGAGGGTTGTAATAGTTCCCCAATAGTCGATCCAGTTACTCCAGCAGCAGGAACCAAACCTATGAGAGGCAGGAAGGCTCTTCTGTCAGACTGACTCTTGTACAGGGCAGGAAGGCCCGGGGCTAATAGGACTCACCTGTTCGGGCCAGGAGCGCCCATCTGGCGCTGTCCATGGTCCTGAACCGTACTTGCTGGTCTCTATGGCACTGCTATTCCATTTTCCATGGGGTCAGTGGTGACTCCTGTTCAACCCCTCCCGGGAGCTGGGAATCAAATGAACCAGAACACGAGAGGTAGAGAGAGGAGAGGAAAACATACTGAGTTCTTTGGAGAGCCTACTGCTGAGACATTTTCAGAGCGGAGAAAATGGGACCTTTTCTTGTGAACATAGTTTACACAGTTTCACAGTCACCAAGACCTCTGGGAAGTTGGGAAGCACACGATCCCACCATTTCCCTCTGATGATAAGTTTATGGATGATAACGAAGGCAGAAGACTCTGAGTTTCTTGCCAGTGTAGTTGTCAATAAGTGTTGGTTGAATTGATAAAAATGTTGATTTTGAGAGAAAGAGCCTGAACGAGGGACTTGGAATAAATTTTGTTTTCATCCCTGCCCTGATGGAGGACAAAGGGGCTAACATTTGAGATTCAACGGTGTCAGCTATTTGACTTCAGATTTTAAAATTTCATCCTTAGGCGATATTTATCACAAATTCCCCAGTCAACAATCGGGCTCATAGAGGCAAGCCTCCAGGGTGATACCTCATTGCTCTGTGTGCTGAGTCTAGGGCTCAAACTCAGGTTCTGAGGATCCCAAAGGCCGTATTTCCCTCACTACCACCAGCTAATTCCTCCTTATTCAGGAAAAGAGACACACATTCCATAAGGGAAACATGACCTTGTACTATACACGCATCTTGTTTAATGTCTGGAGATCACGTAAAAAAAGGTTAGTAAGAAGGAGAAGCTAATTTTGTGACGGCAACTATTGCTGGTCAGGGTCTGGAGCCGGAAGCTTAGGTCTATGGTTGAAGAGGGGAAGAGAAATGGGCCGAAACCCCAGCAAGGCTATGGTTTCCTGCCATCTCAACACCTCATACTAGTAGATGTTCCAGCTTTGGACAGTAAAAGTAATGAGTAACTTCCAACGACGGAAGAAGGCAGTAGGATTGCCTATAAAGACAACAGCTCTGGCAGGGGAATGAGACACCGCTCAGGTGACGAGGAATGAGATTTGGTCTGGGGCACAGCCAGGTCTGTTCCTCCAGCTCCTGGATGAATCAGCTTGGCCGCCACCCAGACCTGAATCAGATACAGAGGAGCAGCCAGCTCTGGATCCACGTCAAGCCAGCTCTCTCCTAGTGTCGCCAGGGAATGGGCTTTTCCTAGTCTGCTGGGTGCTTATCCTGACTCCACTTGGTCTACTTGAGTGATGCTCTTCACTGATCGGGCAGCATAGTCTGTTTTGCTATGATGAACCGTCCTTGAAAGGGACACTTAGAGGAGGAGGTGAGGCGTCTTCCAAAGGATTTGTAGACACGCCTTGAAATACGTGTGTCCCATTGGCTGCCATATTCTCTCTCCTCCCCCACACTGATGGGCCCCTCAAATGCCTATGGCTAATTGGACCAGGTGTGGACACCTGATGCAAGAGGCACCAATGAGATGGTCTCTTCTGGAGATTTTTTAATCACGTCCTTTAACCCCAAACCAAGGTCTGGAAGCATTTGTTGACCTGAGAGGCCGTGGTTCTTCTAGATTAGCTTTGGCTTCGGACCTGGAAGGTCAGGAAGACCTGGGGCTGAGGGGCCTATTTTGGAACATGCACGATAGTCCCGTGCAAACAGAGAAACCAGACCGATGAGGGGATGGAACGAGGGAACTACAGAAGGAGCAGCAGAAAGAGAGAGGACGAGCAGAGACAGGCGCTGCCTTGGTGAGGTCAGCCTGCAGGGAACACTGACATTGGGGGGCTGGTGCCTGATCAGCACAGAGTCAGTGGCACCACAGAGAGTCTGGCTTGATGCTTTCAGCTCTCTCCCTGCCATTCACCGACCCCATCCCCTGAGAAGGGAGAGGAGGAAGAAGAGTTTTATTAGGAGGCATGTATAACTGTTTTAAGCATTTGCTACAGAAGAACGTGGATTTGCAAGGGGTATGCTTTAGGTATTAGATCCTCGCAGCATCTTCTTAAGGCACAATCCCTCAAAGTTTTCACATCACAGATCACCAATTTGTAGCAAAAAGAAAATATAAAGGCAGAGTTTCCTCGGTGATTTTTAAATTGCGAGACAGTATTTTCAATGTTTAAATGCTAAGAATAGTTTCATATCAGTGAGCTGTCCCTGCACCTGCCCTCCTTGTCTGTTTTGCCGTGTTTTTTTTTTTTGCCATTATGGTAGGGGCGGGGCAATCAGTGGGTTCCGCCCCCGGCCACACCATGATTGGTTCGGAAGTGCACATGTGACCTACATCCATCCAATCAGTGTGAACCTCAGGACTTTTTCTGGGAATTCTGGGACACACCATTGGTTTGGATGGTGTGTGGTGAACATGTGGGGCTTGGTGCTGCTGTAAGCATTTGTTAAAAAATGGTTTATAAAACCTGATTTCAGAGAGAGAAATGTGGGTCGGTTGTCTCTCATAGGTGCCCCAACCAGGGATGGAGCCCACAACCTTTGGGTGTAGGGGAGGACGCTCCAACCCGCTGAGCCACTCAACCAGGCCATTTTTCTACCTCAGGGAGCCGGTCTGAAAAGAAGCCAACACAAGGGCGCCGGCAGCGGAACGGAGCCAGAGCCCTGACGTAAAAACGGCCTCATTCGGCCCAGTCATTGTTTAATCCACCTGGAACCGGGTGTCTGTCCCCACGGAACGCATCCTGAGCCGTGTCCTATCTGGTTTTTCCTCACAGCATGCTGAAAAGGTGTGCATCTAACTGTCAGGGTTAGATGCTATTTGTATCTTTTTTATGACTTCCTCTAACCCCCAGCCACGGTCTAGATGCATTTTGTTGACCATTAACTCCTTTCTGTGAATAAAGCAGCGTGCGGAGCCACCTTTCATTCACAGAGCCCTTCCTCCTGGCAGTCACGGCCACTCCACCTCTGGCGCCGGCCCAAAGGCCCATTCCTAGCCCATGACTCACAGGGAGCATAATCTATAAGTAAAAGCCTCTTGTCATGCTTTGGGATGACAAGCCAAATGGCAAGGCGGGCAGCATTTTCCCTTCGTGTTAGAGCCCCACTGTGCCAAGGGCTTGCTGTATGCCTCACCCATGTGCAGTGCTGGCTTGCTTAAAGCACAGTAGCCCCTGGCAGGTGTATGCCGTGATTGCTTTTCTACTGCGTATAGTCTTGATGATTGCAACGTACAACAGTGTCATCTGATAAAGGAGTTTTATCAATAGTCCTTTATATATATATAAGTTTCTACAGAGAGGAAGGGAGAAGGATAGAGAGTTAGAAACATCGATGAGAGAGAAACATCGATCAGCTGCCTCCTGCACAATCCCTACTGGGGATATGCCTGCAACCAAGGTACATGCCCTTGACCGGAATCGAACCTGGGACCCTTCAGTCCAAAGACCGACGCTCTATCCACTGAACCAAACTGGTTAGGGCTCAATAGTCCTTTTGGCTTTCTCTCCTAGCAAAGTTTTTATCACTATTTTTGCAGCTGGTTTGCAGTCTTCTTGGTAATTGTATGACTGACTTTTATGTGCATTTAAGAGGGAGCAACTTAGAATGATGCTTCTGTAGCTTTGGTCTCCACTGCACCTTTAGTAACAAGAATAATTAATTTCACGTTAGAAAGCATTTTTTTTGTGTGCTTCTTCTGAAAAAAAAAAATGGAGTGATTGCTTATTTGGAAGGTCATGGAAGACCTGTTTCATGGCTTCGGACGACTATTTATCAAAGCTTTAATTTTAATTGTAACGTATTGAGGACTAGGGGCAAATGGACTGCTAGTGTGATAAATGAAAACTTCAAATATTTCTCATTGAACTTACAAAATTTTTAATTGATTTCAGAATGGAAGGGAGATGAGAGAGAGAGAGAGAGAGAGAGAGAGAGAGAGAGAGAGAAAAACATCAGTGGTGAGAGAGAATCATTGATTGGCTGTCTCCTGCATACTCCCTACTGGGGATTGAGCCCACAACCTGGGCATGTGCCCTGACCAGGAACCAAACCGTGACCTGTTGGTTCATAGGTCAATGCTCAACCACTGAGCCACATCGGTCGGACTCTCATTGAACTTATACTCACAATGTTCATTTATGGCGACATGCATAAAATCGTTACCCAAGAATCCCTTTGTCCTAGAATATGCAGTTTCATATTTCATAGTTACGCTGGAGAACTGTTCATCCATTTTGCTTATGGTGCTCTTCTGAGGAGCTATGCTGCTGTCTTCATCACTACCTCCTGGAGAACCTGGTTGCCACTATTGATCCATGTTTGGGAACTGGAGATACAATGCAACATAATAGGAACCACAAAGCTTTAAAAATAACAAACAAAAACAACTTGTAAGCTCTGTCCGTGTGATTCTTGTTCCTTCCTAGGTAATATATCTCGTCTAACTGGTAGCTTTCAAGATTTTATTTTTGCTCTTGATGTTGAAGCCTTACAAAGGCAGTTTTTGGTGAGATAAACAGATACAGGGGGAGAGGTAAGAAGCAGATGGGTAAGAGCGGGCAAGTCTTTGAAAATAATATAGCAGGATTGTGAGGCCTTTAATACTTAAGTCTTCTCCCTTCAGTTCTCGCCTTTGCATAGGAGCCTTTTGCTTTTTCATCGGCCTGCAGGAGGCTGGTAGGGAGCACAGACTCACACCTGTGCTGACCTGGGACACTGAGGCCCGGTTCCGCCAGGGTGAGACCCCTACCTTCTCAAGTGGAGCAGGACAGAACAACACCCTGGAAACCGGGAGACGCGGCCTACGTGGCCTCTTCCCAATGGTCACACCTCTTCCTTTCCCCGGGCTTACTGACCGGCTCTGACCCATACATCAGCAGGAGGGGATGGGTGATGGAGGGCAGGAGGGCTGCTTGGGAACATTCTGGTTCTCCTTCCTTGGGGCCATGGTGGAGCTCCATTTCCCAGCTCCGCTGGGATTAGCTTTGGCCAATGAAATGTGACACATCGCTCCAGGCAGAACTTGAGAAGCCGAGCACCGGCCCCTGCCAAGCTGCTGGGCCTGGCCCAGTGGAGGCTCCGGTCAGACCGCCCCCCAGCCCCACATGGACAGTTAGCATCAGCAGGAAAAAGGTGCCATGGACGTAAGCCACGGAGACCGTTTGTTCTGCCCAGGACAGGTAGGGCCCCCATAAATAAGGAACGTGGACCCCGGGCCGGTTCCTGACAGCTTACACTGATCAGACCCAGCAGAACCTGCCAGCCTGCCTGTCCCCATCCCCACGGCCCTCCTGCACCCTGAAGGGCGCGTGTATTTTCAAGCTCTCATGACCCTAGTCGCCATTCTTTCATTTTTTTGCTTGTTTGTTTGCCAATCACACACCAAAAATCGGGAATATTCTCAGTAAGCCCTTTATTGGTACGGATTTTCAACAAAAATAATCCCCAAAAGTATTCAAAAAAACAAAACACCCACTGAAGCTAATGCTGGGCCTAAGCCTCCCGTGGTGATGAAAATACAAGGATCTGTGCAATATTCAGGGATTTCCGGGGCGCGGCGCTGCGGTGCGGTCCGCGGAGTCTCCGCATCGCCGTGCGCGCGGGGCGCGAGCCTTGCTCTGTGCGGGCGGCGGCGGAGGGGTCGCGAGCGAAAGGGGGAGTCTGCGGGGGGAGGGGAGCTGCGGGGCGGGGCACGGACGCAGGGACCACCGCTCCCTGGAGAGAGCGAACGCCCACCCGGGGACCCGCCGGGCCGCTCTCTGCGCGTCACTCGCGCCCCTACTCGCCACCGCCCCCCTCGGGTGGCGGCCGGAACAGCAGCGAGAGAAGGACGGGCCACCGCCTCGGGCTGTGCCGTGCGGCTGGAGGGAGGATGGAGCCTGGCTGTGCCCCGAGGGCAGGTTTTCCAGGCGCCTGGCGTCCAGAGAAAACCAGGGAGCCAGGGAGCCGCCTGCGCAGAGGGGAGCGGAACCAAGACCTTTACAAAACGCGATGGCTGCCCTGGCCGGTTTGGCCCCGTGGATAGAGCGTCGACCTGCGGACTGAAGGGTCCCCCGGGGTCTTCTCTGGCAGGGCCCTGCCCCCCACCCTCTCTCTGGGCTCCATCCCTCCAGGCCCTGTGCCCACACTGCCGAGACCCCCACACGTGCTTCTCGGAGCCCCAGCCCTGCAGGCTCCCGGCCTGGGCCTCGTGCATCGCCCGGGGTCTGCTCTGCATGGGCTGCCACACCTGTTGGTCTCGCCTTTGCAGGAACTCCTGGGCCTTCGGAATTTCCCGTCACTGCCACACGGAGGTGTGTCCTCCTCATTCTGCTCGCGGTTGTCCGGGCAGCCCTTGGGTGCGCTCACCTTCCGGAATGTCACCCGAAGCAGAACTGAAAGTATGCCAATGTGGGTGTAAAAGTTCACAAGACACACAGAATATCCTGGGTTCACATCTTGCCCAGGGTCCCCGTGGACAGTACCCGGTTCCCTCCTCATCACCAGCACTCGCCGAGACAGGCCTGGCGTTCGCCACAGCCCCCTCCGTGACCCCTAGCTCCTCTTCGCTGCATCATCCTGCGCCTTGCGTCTCCCCACACAGGGGGCCAGGCCCTGGGAGGGGGGCAGCTTGGACTTGCTAATGTGGAAAAGCTCTCCGGAGGCCAGACTCAACTCTGGGCTCACCGAAGAGCCTTGGCCGGGACGGCCGACACCCCTGACTTGTCCTTTGGCCCCGTTTCCTGGGGCCCATCTCCCAGCGCCTCGCAGATCCCTTGCCTTGTGCTGGTTTGCTTTTCCCTCGGCCGGGGCCTGGGAGTGAGGCTGGCTGCGTCCCCGGGTGAGGCGATGCTTCTTCGGTGGCCACTTTCCCACGTAGGGCTCTGAGCCCCGCTCTGGACAGGGTTCCTTCGCCCAGCTCGTGTGTGATGCCCACCTGGGCGTTGGCCCTGGCAGCCGGAGCCTGCCTCTCCCTGTCTCTGTCCACCTGGAGACCTCTCCTTCTGCAGTGATTTCATTCTTGTTCAAAGATTCAGGAAGTATTTGCTTAATGAAACAAGTCAAATAATACGGAGGTATCTCCTGGGAAAGTTTAGAGTCTCTCTCTCAGCACCAGCCCCGCCACACCCTTCCCTAATCTCCTTCTTCTGCAGAGAAAGAAATACTTAGGCCGATACCGGTTTGGCTCAGTGGATAGAGCATTGGCCTGCGGACTCAAGTGTCCCAGGTTCGATTCCAGTCAAGGGCATGTACCTTGGTTGCGGGCACATCCCCAGTACGGTGTGTGCAGGAGGCAGCTGATTGATGTTTCTAACTCTCTGTCCCTCTCTCTTCCTCTCTGTAAAAAATCAATAAAATATATTTTTAAAAATATTATGAAAAAAAAAAAAGAAATACTTAGGACACAAAGTACTTCCCATCTCTTTATTTGTCCACTTCTTGACTAATATTAATTGACCACCTACTGTGTGGAGGCTTGTTCCAAGGCACTGGGGGCACACATTTGAGTGAGGTTCGGGGGGCTCCACACCTCCAGGGGATTATGTCATGGGGGAGGGAGACAGAAAGGAAATAAGAAATGATGGGGGTGGGTAAGAGAACTTCAGATCAAGGTCATTCCTGGAAGGGAATGAGCAGGATGCCCTCATGGAGACTGACGGGTGGTGGCAGCGATTTTAAATAGAGTGTTCAGCGCAGGTAGGTTACTTCTGTACTGAGACTGACAGGATGGGATGGGAAAGGGTTAGCCTGGGAGAACCGTGGACCGAGCTAACCCAAGTGCCGAGGCCCTGAGGCAGGAGGGAGGCGAGAAGAGAAGCGCCCGCAAAGCACAGGGTGGGAGCGGGGAGGTGGTGGGGCTTGGTCATAGGCAGGAGTTTAGAGGTGAAGATAAGCACCAGACCCTGTGTGGACATAGAATGAGGGAATAAGAGTGGGAGCCGGAAGGTTCTCCCATCCTCCAGCGAGAGGTGATGGGGGAGGCAGTTGGATGGAGACTAATGGACAGATGGGAGTGGGTTTGGAAGTAACATCGACTGGAAGGACGTGGTTATGAATTGGATATTATGAGAAAGAGGATTCAAGGTAAGTCTTTGGGTTTGGGCTCAAGCTCACTGCTCAGGGGAAAATGGCAGTGCCCTTTATGCAGTTGGGGAAATCCGAGAAAAGTAAGTTTCTTGGGGAAAACACCCCATGAGGAGTTCCATTCTGGAAGGTAAGTGTGCGGTGCCCAGGAGCCGTCTGAGGGCAGGTGTCTCCGAGGAAGCTGGCGTCCAAGCGTCAAGCTCAGGGGAGCAGCAGGGCTGGAGGCACAGGGCTGTGTGCCCTGGGGGATGGTGGGAGGAAGGCAGGCTGCCTCCTAGGGAGGTGGTGGGGGTCACAGGGGAGGACCCAGCCCCAGGAGGAGAGGAGGAGCCAGGGGTGAGCAGAAGCAGGAGGAAAACCAGGGGAAGAATAGCACCTGGCACAGAGGCACTCAGTAAGATGTGTGTTGAATGAATGAATGAATGAATGAATGAATGAATGAGAGTGTCGCCAACAACCGGGAGAGGAGAGCAGCTCAAGGAGGAGGCTGTGCTCAGTTATGTCACTTGCTGTTGGGGGAGGGGCAGGGCGAGGCCTGACAAAGAGCCCTTTCCTCCCAACACAGCAGCATGGGGTCGTGGGATGAAAACCAGCGGGAGGCAGGAAAGGAGGGCAGAACATGTAGACAGTTTTTACATGTTTCATGTTCTAGAAAGGGAGGCTTTACTTTTCTGGGAAGAGGATGGAGGGAGAAACGACTGAAAGGAGAGTTTTTGTTTGTGAAAACCCCAGCGCACAGACTGAACAGCACCTGAACAGCCCCTGGAATCGCGCCCGGCACAGAGGAGCGCAATACGACGTGTGTTGAATGAATGAATGAATGAATGAATGAATGCGAGTCTAAAAGGAGGCAGGTTTCTAGATGTAGAGGCGAACGTGAGGGGTCCTTTCTGCTGGGGGGTCATAAGCTGGGGCTGAGAGAGTCCGAAGGGAGCAGCGGAGCAGGAGCGGGGCCGTCTCGCTTCCCCACGGAGATGACACATCTCGGCCAGTTGCCGCCATCAACAGGATTGATGCTACCTCCCCCCCCCCCGCCCCCCCCCGCCCCCCCCCCCCCGTCCCCTCGAATGGCAACTCCACCTTTGTCATCAGCGAGGCTCCCAAACACACTTACAGGTTTGCTTAGTCCCTGACTCACACCACACGCCCGATGACAGCAGCTGTAACAGCTCCTCTAGTCCTTGTTATGTTGCAAGGACAGCTTCACTTCCTCATTTCTTTCTTCCTCACGGTTTCACTTTCGACCACATCTAGCCGGCCATTCGGATTTAAATGGTTTAAAATCTTAAATTTCTTTTCCCATGAAAACAGCAACAAAGCCAAGAGCAATCCTGGCGAGCCTGCTTGGATCTGATCTGCCTTTTCACCTGGGAATTCGTTTGGGACAGGATGCTCTATGCCCTTTAGGAAAACGTGTTCCTTCTCGATCACGTAAGCTGTGCAGCCCTCCTTTGTCCGTTCATTGTTTCCTTGGGGTATAGGTTACCGTGAAGTGCAAGGGCCTAGGTTCCCAGGCAGTATAACCATCACCCAGACTGCGGTGGGGCTCTGTCCAGTATCCCAGATGGGGAGTCCCTCCTGTGCCCTCCCAGCTGTCCCCCCTCCGCAGGGAACCCGGGTTAGCACGTCTAGGACCACAGGTTGGCTTTTGCCTGACTTTGGACTTCATAGAAGTGGGATCACCAACATGACTCCTTTGAGACGGGACTTTTCACCCAGCATTGTCTTTGTGGATGCAGCTGACGCTCCCTGGAGGCCGAGGGTCCTGTGAGGAGGAGAAAAACACACAAAACATCTCCAACAACCTGTCCGGCCTCAGCCAGTCGTCCTCCCACGAGGACAGCTGCCACCAGCCCACACGCCGCCCTCCCCAGATCTGCACGTGGCCGGGGGCCCTCATTAAGTTGGGGGTCATGTACACGCTTCTCCGAATGCATGGCAAATTCAAATTGTCCTTGCAGTTAGTGTTTGTGTAGAGTCTGGAATGACAGGGGAAGCGGCCAGGCTTACTGCTAAGTGACACATATTGTATGCTGGTTAGACTGTAATGTTTACTCACCCGATCCTGCACATTTTCCGCAGCGAGGAGGGGGCATGTTTAAAATCACAGTCTTACTAGCTACGTCGAACAGGAGTGAATTTGCGATGCCCACCTCGTCCACTGCCCTGTGACACCAGGTCTCGGACTCACACGGGAGACGTGGCCTCCAGGGCTCTCAGAGAAACCGAGCCTGCCCGGCCCGTGTGGCTCAGTGGTTGAGCGTCGACCTATGAACCAGGAGGTCATGGTTCGATTCCCGGTCGGGACACATGCCCAGGTTCTGGGCTTGATCCCCAGTGTGGGGCGTGCAGGAGGCAGCTGATCAGTGACCCTCAGCATTGAAGTTTCTATCTCTCTCTCCCTCTTCATTACTCTCTGAAATCAATAAAAATGTATTTTAAAAACCACCACAAACAGAGCACGACAATGCCACCCGCTAAATGACACCCACCATGCATTGTCCTGGGTGACAGACATCGCAGGCCGGGGGAGGGAGAGGCAGGACTGAAGCGGTGGCCAGCGTTCGCTCACAGGTTTACCCCCTCCTCTGTCCCCTTCTGCGGCCCCTCGCCCTGTTCCTGCCCCACGGCCGGCCTCATCCCCTCCTTCAGCAGCGAGGACCAGGGAGGACGGGAAAATGGCCTCTAACGTCTGTGTCAGGGCTTTGCCTTCCTGTCCCTCCGGCCTATCCTGTCCCCAGTGCGGCCCCTGGAGTCTCCGCAGGAGCCACTGGTAGAAACAGTGAACTCGTGGGTTTCCCACCAGCCTTCCTGCTCAGGGGTAACGGCAACCGTCCGCTGAAAGGATGCACAGGCTCAGAAGCTCGGGGTTTCCCATTGCCGCCCCCCCTTCACCCCCATGAGACGTGACATGGGAGGTGAGCAGCCCTCGGGCGTCCGAGGAGACCCGCAGAGGACAGTGCGGGAGGCTGAGACTGGGGGGCCCTGGGCCTGGGACTCTGCGCAGAGAGGGAAGCTGGTGCTGCCTCCCCCACGTTCCCCTCTTCTTCGAGAAACACCCTGCCTTGCCGCCCCTCCAGGCCAGGGCGGACTCTGCTCTAGAGGAAGGGCAGGGCGGGACCAACGTGAGCAGAGCTCTCCTTAGGAGCCACCCCGTAAGGGGAAGAGCCTGGGCTCGGAGCCTCTGTCCGCCCATTACACAGAGGGGAACAGAGAGGCTCCCTCAGGGCTCGGCCAGGATGGCCTGGGAGCAGAAGGAAGCAGGTGCGCCCCGCCTCAGGAAGGGGCCACCGCCCCTCCTCTCCACCCCCAGCCGCGGGGAACGGGGGTGGGGATGGGGGTGTGTGGGGGGGGGTGTGGGGGTGGGGGGGACTTTGTGTTCCAGGCTCAAGTGTGACCTGAGCCCCAGCTGGTAGAGGTTGTCCCCGAGGGGATGCCCCTCTGTCCCACTGACTGTCCATCCGGCTCCTCTCAGACCACCCTGTGCCGGCCCCACGCTCCCTCCAGGGGACATGCCCAGCTCGGGGAGGGCGGGCCAGCCCCACCGAGTGGGACCCTGGCCGCCGCACTGAGAACCGGCCGCTCCCTTTCAGGCGGCTCCTCACATCCCATCAACATTGTGGAGTTTGTTGACCAGTAGGAACTGGTGTGACCACTGCCCTCCCAGGAAGGAACCCACAAAAGAGAGAGCCCTTTGCACTTTGCCGGTGTTTATTGAACTGTTTGGACTTCATGATACACTTACAGAGGAAAGACATTTTGTGGAAGATTCTTAATCTCTCATGTTATTGCTTTGGATTTAAAATCAATAAAAATTCATTATTTCCCTAAAAGTAAAAACTGATTCTGACAGTAACGAATAGAGTGTTACTGGTGTGTATTTGGAACACATCACTGATTTTAAATGAAAAGTAAATCGATCAGATTTTTAAGAATATTTAGCAGCCCATTGGTTGCCTTCTGCTGGTTTCTGTGGATCAAGTTGGAGATGCGGCACGTGATGCGTTTTCACTTCTTGAAGAAAGTGTCTTATTTGTCGTTCAGCAGAAGAACCCCGACTGCTTAGAGAGACGGAAGTCCACGCTTCAGTTTTCCGGATTCTGGATGGAGAAGGAGGAGGTGGAGGGAGCAGGGAGTGAGGCAGGTGGGAAGGAGAACAGAGCAGAGTCTGGGCAGTCACAAAGGGGGGGGGGGGGGAGGAAAAGGGGTGCAGGAGGGGAGAGAGCAGAGGGACTCCTGAGAGCTGAAGGGAGGGATGGAGCTGGGGCCCAGGAGGGAGCGGTGACCCAGAGGGAGAGACAGGCCCAGGGAGAGAAGGGGCAGGGGCGGGGGTGGGGGTGGGGGAGAAAGAGGGGAAGGGGGAGGAGGGAGGTACTGCACCCTGAGAATGTTCTCCAGCTCCTGAGAATGGGCTCGTATGTGTTTGTCCAGTTCAGGCCAGGGCTCGAACGCCTGGCCCTGGTTGTCCACGAAGGTTTCCCAGCAGTGCTGGTGCTCTGATGGGAACAGGGAGGGAAAGGTGAGCTCCTTCTAGAGTGTGGGGAGGGCCCAGGTCTGACTCTAGGGACACACCCTCCCCATCAGAATCTCCCCGCCCCCTTTCTCTCTCCTCCCCAGGCACTGAGCTCATCCCTCAAATTCTTTCTTCCACTGGAATCTGAGGCAGCGCCTCCCCTTCTACCAGGAAGGACCTGGGTCCTTATGGCACAGGGACCCACCTCCCCTCCCCAGGACCCCTCTGTCCCCTGAACTCTCTCCTCCAGGAGACTCCATCCTCTGCAGGCAGCTGACAGGTGTCCCCACCCCATTCTCCTCCTGCCCCCTCTGTGCAGCCATTCCCCAGCTCTGTGCCCGCCCACCTCCCACCCTCAGGAGTCTCCTGCTGACCTTTGAGGGTCATGATGGCGAGCTGGGCCCCCTTTTTCCGCAGGTCACGCAGCCCATGCTTATATCCATCAGGTAGGGTATAGATGTGCTGGTTGTGCAGCCCATCATCAAATCCACTGACTTTGGTATAGATGCGAGCAGCGAAGATGCGCAGGCTCACGTGGCTGTTCTCCCGCAGGAATTTAACCAGCTCCGGGGCACAGTCAGGGCAGGGGCTCCAGGAGATGTACCAGGTGAGTCTGTACTGCTTCCCCCGATCCAGGCCCCAAGAGGGGAACAGATCCAGGAAGCACAACTCTGCATGACCAGGGGGTGTGTCCGCACCCTGAGCACAGAGGGGGGAGAAGAGGGATCTGTCACGTTCTGTGAATGGGGGTGGGGGGAGGGAGGGACCAGCCAGAGGCAGGTGAGGCACTGGCCTCCAGCACAGAATGAGAGGGGCACAGCTCAGTGTCAAGAGGAATGCTGTTTCAACACAGGATCTACACGTCAAAGGCAAGGCAACTCACGAATGACACAACATCAGCATTTACAAAGGGCACATCAGCAGTGAGACCTGTTCTACATCCACACATCCCGGCTCCCCTGGCTCTGTGACTGACCAGTCTTCACTGAGCTTCTTGATATTTCATTCACCATGGGATTCCCATTAGTTTTTAGTTTTAATTTTATTATGATTCATCTTGATCTGCGAGTTCCTGGAGCCCCTCTATTTTGTGGCTGAAGCCTATGCCTTCAGGAGCTGCACCTAGTCAGACCCTGCAGGGAGGAGACGAAGAGCTGGGACAGAGGGAGGAGGCCGCTGAGCCCCAAGGTCCTGGGCCTGATGCCACAGAGATGGGTGCTTCCTCCAGTCTTCTGTCCGGTGCACCAAGCTTCTACTCTGGTCTTCCCCCTCGAATCCCACCCCCCAACCCCCCGCCCCCGCCCCGGTGCTGAGCACAACGGTGATACAACTCTGCGGGGAAGAGGGGTGAGGGGCACCGAGGCAGAGATGAGGGGCACCAAAGCAGAGGTTGCTGTTGGGGCTCACAGGGTTATGGAGATTTGTCCACCCGCCCAGGGAAGGATTTTCAACCAGGGGCTCAGGGAAGAGGAGGGAGTCGGGCCACGGTGCTAGCCCAGAGCCCTGGTGCAGTGGGTGGTCCCTGGGGACCCAGGAGGCGTCCTGGGCTGCGTGCAGCTGGCACTGCACTTGTGGGGACCAGCAGCCTGCCAGGCTCTCCCAGGAGGGACTGGAGGGCGCACCAGGGGGAGCTCTGGCTCCCTGGCCAGCGGCTGCCCGGGCGGGGCCCGGGGAGAGCCGACCCTTTGTCCAGGTGTCTTCCCTCTGCCCTGACCCCTCCTCAGCGGCACAGCAGGAGGGACAGGCTGAGCCTGGAGGCCCTGGGACACTGTGGCTGCTTCCTTAGGTGTGGCGCAAAGCTGCCAATCACGGCATAGCTCGTGCTCCCTGACTCTGGGCCACCCCACAGCAGCTGGGGGGCCAAAGGGACAGTGCTCAGAGGACACCCCGCGGGCATGGAAACCTTCTCCCTGAGCGTCCCGGGGCCCCTACGGGAGGTGCCCGCTCACCTGGTTGCGCAGGAAGCCCTGGCGCTCCTCCATTGGGGCCCAGGTGTTGCCCTCCAGGACCTCCACCTCGTAGCACAGGTATGTTTGCTTCATCCATATCTCACCGAAGTTGTCCTTGAAGGTGGCTATGTCCATCAGGGGTCTGTGGGCAAAGGCAGGAGGAACATAAGGCATGGGGCTCCTCTGGGGATCACCCCGTTCTCCTGCCCTCGTCCCGCTGACCCTCCCCTGCCTGGTGCAGGCCAGTGGGGCTCTTTCCTCTGGTCTGGGCTGACCCGAGCCCACGGAGCATCAGGGAAAGGGTGGCCCCATCGGGGAAAAGAGATGCTGAGCTTGTCTTCTCCTGATATTCCCCGTCTCCTCATGAAAACAATCATGCCCTTTACAAAACGAAGACATAAATCTGACCGTGACCTCCTAGGGCCTCAGTTCAGAGCAGAAAGAATAGATTTCATGGGAGACCAAGGGAGAGGAGAAACAGGGACCCTCAAGGGTGACCCCCAGATTCTAGCCTGGAGTGTAGGGGAAGCAGGTAAGACAGGTCAGCTGGGCATCAGCTGAGGGGTCCTGGCTGGACATATAAGGGCCATCAGGAGGGACGGGAGAAGCAGGGGGTCCCCTGGGGAGAAGGCAAGTCCCCTTCAGGGAGCCAGGAGGAGGGCTCGGAGGCAGGGCTGCTCCAGGGGCGGGTCGTACCTGGCACGGGGTGCTGGGTTGTCCGCCATGTCTCAGCTCCTTCACCTTCTCTCTGGCCACGGCCCGTCCTCCTCCTGTGATGCTTTCAAGGACTGAGGTGCCTTATATGCCATCAGAACAGCTGGAACCTGCTGAGCTGGCACTGCTGCGCCCCACCCCTTCCCTAAACTCAGGCCACTCATGCCACCCGATGGAGTCATGGAAGAGGGAACTTTTCTGCGCAAATGTCTCATCAGTGCCCTCAGGGGCAAGTTAGGTTTTGATTTCTCTGCTCTGACAACGGCCCTCCCTGGACTGACCTTGGGCCAGTGAGGTCCCAGGAGGCTGGGGTCACTCTGGGCAGCACGGCACAGCCAGGCAGGAGGCGAGAGTGCAGGTGAGAGGACAGGTGTTCCTACCTGAGGAAGGTCCGGGCCTGGGGCACAGCGCCCCCACAGGACAGGCCCCGGGCGCCCCAGTGCAGGGACCCTCGGGGCTGAGCCAGGGGGGACTCTGCTCTAGAGGAAGGGCAGGGCGGGACCAACGTGAGCGGAGCTCTCCTTAGGGGCCACCCCGTAAGGGGAAGGACCTGGACTCAGAGCCTTTGTCCGCCCATTACACAGAGGGGAACAGAGAGGCTCCCTCAGGGCTCGGCCAGGAGGGCCTGGGAGCAGAAGGAAGCAGGTGCGCCCCGCCTCAGGAAGGGGCCACCGCTCGTCCTCTCCACCCCCAGCCGCGGGGAGCGGGGGACTTTGTGTTCCAGGCTCAAGTGTGACCTGAGCCCCAGCTGGTAGAGGTTGTCCCCGAGGGGATGCCCCTCTGTCCCACTGACTGTCCATCCGGCTCCTCTCAGACCACCCTGTGCCGGCCCCTGGCTCCCTCCCAGGGGACGTGCCCAGCTCGGGGAGGGCGGGCCAGCCCCGCCGAGTGGGACCCTGGCCGCCGCACTGAGAACCGGGCCGCTCCCTTTCAGCCGGCTCCTCACATCCTTCACATGGAACCTGTAATACAGGCCCCCCTCTTTCTGGGGTGGGCGCCCCTGCACATGGTGTCCTCTGCAAGGAGACTCCGCCCACCTGCTGTGTCCTCTCGACCTTGGTTGCCCTGGGCCAGCCATGCTGTCCTGCTGGAGGCCAGGGGTTTGCAGGCCTGGAGCACAGACACACCGGGTGTGTTAGTGGGTTCTGCTAGTGTTGCTACTTCTTTGGTCACGATCTCCACCCCGACACACCGTCCTCACCCAGGAGTTTCCCGAGGCCAGGCCTTGGGTCTCTGAGAATCTCCCGGGCGCGGCTCCCAGATCTTGCCCCAGAGAGGGAGAGTGGTGTTCTGATCCAGGCCACTCTCCTCCTGCACCCCAAAGTCTCCTCCTGTCATGCAGTCCACAGAGCGCTTCTGAGTCCCCACCCCACCCAGACGCCAGAGGGCGGTCTCCTGGCACAAACCCTGTGCCCTGGGGACCCTCAAAAGGTGGCGCCCAGGCCTCCCCCGCCCCTGCCCAGGTGCCCCTGCAGCCGGAGGGCAGCCGCCCTGGGCTCAGCGCCACATCGCTTGCCCGCTGGAGCGCGTAAGGCTCTTCTGGGGAGTCTATGGGACCAAGGAGGGGCCATCATCACAGGGACAGCGGTCTGTCCCCCGATTCCCCCTGTCCCCGTCCCCGAGGCAGGTCTCACCGCCAGGCTCGCTCCTCAGCCGGCAGCTCTGAGGTGTCTTCTGGAATGTTCCCCAGGTCCTGCTCCCTCCCACACCCCTCTCCCCTCAGCCAGGCGCCCTGAGCTGCTCCCTGCTGACGCCTGGCTGCCCCTCCGCAATGCGGACCGGCCTGGCCCGGCTTGTCTTCACGCCGGGAGGCCGAGTCCGCTCTGCAGTGAGTGGCGAGCACAGAGGCGGCCGGGAGAGCCCTGTGAAGACCAGGCCTCCACGAGGAAGAGGCGTGGACCCCTCCCAGGGTCTCATGTCTGTGTTATTGTCTGAGTAAATCTCCAAGGGGCAGGAGGAGAGGAGATGCCTGGGCGGCCCTCACCTCCGTCTCTGGTTCCCTGCCCTCCCCAGGGTCCCCCATTCAGGCACCCTCTCCCCAGCTCCCCTGGAGCCTGGCCCTCTGGGTGCAGGAGAGGCGGGGGCACCTGCTCTTCCTCCCGGTCTCCCTCAGCCAGGCCAGCACCTGGTGCGGTACAGGCATCGGTAGAGCCTCGTGTGGAACTGGTTTAAAGCGGCCTGGCCCACAGCGACGTGGTGAGCGCGAAGCATGCCTCCCCCTCGGTCCGTGCGGTGAGAAGAAAGAAGAAAAGGAATCCTGTCTTTTCTGGGGAAGGACAGTTCCTCCCCACGTCTATCTCTGGAACGTTGATTGAAAAATGTAAAGCAATTCCTACATCCTTCCGGAGTTTTCCACCGAAATGTGCAAAATTCTGAACGAGAGGAAGGATCCAGGCCCCTGGGAGAGGGTGGGCGCGGGTGCGGGGGAGCGGCCCTGAGCAGGTGCAAGCCGAGCTGGGATGTGTGCTGGCCCCTTGTCAGGGAGACCGGGGACAGGGCGGGCGCCCCGGGGAAGCCCAGGCTGAGGTCAGAGAGCCAGGTGGGCCCACTGCCCCTCGCTCTGGGCCTGGGATGGATGACCTGGGTGTGTCTGCAGTCAGGGCAGGCTGCTCTGTTGGGGGTCTCAGGTCTGCCGTCCTGAGACCCAGCCCAGCCCCTGAGACCCAGCCCAGCCTGAGACCCAGCCCAGCCTGAGACCCAGCCCAGCCCCCAAGACCCAGGCCAGCCTGAGACCCAGCCCAGCCTGAGACCCAGCCCAGCCCCTGAGACCCAGCCCAGCCTGAGACCCAGCCCAGCCTGAGACCCAGCCCAGCCCCTGAGACCCAGCCCAGCCCCTGAGACCCAGCCCAGCCCCTGAGACCCAGGCCAGCCCCGGCCTCAGCAGTGTGCCCAGGCTGTCCCGCCCCCTCTGCAGGCCTCGGGCCCTGGGCCACGGGCAGAGCTCTGAGAGGGGGCCGGGAGATGGGGGGGGGGGGCAGCACAGTAAGACCACCTGTCTTCTGCTCGGGGTGCCCTCCACCCAGACACGGCACCTTGTGGATTTTTTGGTCACTTATTCCCAGAAATGGAGATGGGGCGTCTGTCAGAGCCCAGAAATCAAAAGGGAAGGAGCAGATGCCATGTTGAGGTTCTTCCCGTAAAACACACTTGGGAAGTGTCCACATTTCCTGTTTTGGTCCGAGAGGAGGTAGGCATCGGGTGTGTCCGGGGACCCTGACGTGGTTCCTTTTCGTCACGAGTGAGCGAGCCTGTGCCCCTTGGTCTGGGCCGGGGATGGGCTGGGCCCGTTTGCCCAGGCACAAGTGGGGGTGAGGCCTGCTCTTGGCATATTTGTGGCTTTTAAGGTTCTGGGGAAATCTGGGAGGAGCTGGCTGGTATCACCACCTCAGGGTCACAGCCTGGAGACGGGGCACGATGTGCGGCCTCCCCACAGCCCCGAGGAAAGGGCGTGGGGCCCCTGCTCCCTGGGGGTCCTCGGGCCCAGCCTCCTCCTCTGCTGGGTTTGCATCCTGACTGCCACCAGCTGGCCAGTGGGCGAGGGGACCCTCCGCACAGAACCAACACGTGACAATTGAGTCTATCATTGCTGTTCTTCACTTTACCAACCTCCACCTGCTCCAGAGAGCCGCAGGCAGGGAGAGGGAAGCCTGCGATCCGTCCCGCAGAACCCGTTTCTGCTCCCTAGAACCCCTGGACCCGGACTCCCCTGAGTCCCGTGAAAACAGTGGCTGGCCGAAACCGGTTTGGCTCAGTGGATAGAGCGTCGGCCTGCAGACTGAAGGGTCCCAGGTTCGATTCCGGTCAAGGGCATGTGCCTTGGTTGCGGGCGCAACCCCGGTGGGGGGTGTGCAGGAGGCGGCTGATCGATGTTTCTCTCTCATCGATGTTTCTGACTCTCTATCCCTCTCCCTTCCTCTCTGTAAAAAATCAATAAAATACATTTTTTTAAGAAAAGACAGTGGCTGGAGGCTGGCTCTGGTCCTCAGGTCTGACAACCCGGAGAGCTGTCTGTCCTCTGCCCCCCGTCACTGGCTCTGGGCCAGGGAAGGAGGGTGTGGCTCTCTTCTCTCAGGGCGCCTCCTCCTGGGGGTGAGACAGAAGCCTCAGGAGTGTGAGCCCCCAGATCCTTTTCTGGTCCCTCTCAGCTCCCTCTGCCGTGTATACAGTAGGTGCTCAGTGTGTGCGCAAACTCAACGACTTGCAAAGACTCTGGGGGAGATGGAAGGGCTTTGGGGAAGGAGGAGCCTGGCTTCCATCCAGCTCTCGGGCGAGGATTCAGCTCATCGCAGCAGCCACAGCGGCCTGGGCGTTCACCGAGCCCAGTCCTCTCACACGCCCTTATTTACCTTTTATCAACAATTCCTTTTTTTTTTCCTTTATCCTCACCCAAGGATATTTTTCCATTGATTTTTAGAGAGAGGGAAAGACAGAAATACCGATGTGAGAGAAACACATCGATTGGGTGCCTCCTGCATGAGCCCTAACCAGGACCCGGGCTGGAGAGGAGCCTGCAACCGAGGTATGTGCTCTTGACCAGAACTGAACCCGGGACCCTTCAGACCACAGGCCGACGCTCTATCCACTGGGCCAAACCGGCCAGGGCCGAACATTCCATTTTATAAAGTCCGAGATGCTTGGGGACTCAGGGCCTGTCTTCTCCGCTGGTGTCCTCGGACTCCCAGTGGCTGCCCACCTGCACATAGGACCCGCCCCAGGCCTGCGAGCCCGCACGTCCTGTTGGTGACAGGTGTAGTCGTCCACCATGAGGGTGACGGAGGGAACCCCAAAAGTTCACAGTTCCAACGGGGGCTTGAGACCCCATTTGTCCTCCTTGAGGCCCTCCTGCCCCTCTGTCTGGGCATCCCCAGCCCTGGCTGCCCCCCCCCCCCATCTCCTCTCTGCAGGCCCTTCTCTCTGCATCTGGTCCTGCCCCCTCTCCTTTCTGCTCCCCATCCAGACTCCTCACTTCAGTTTCCTGAGTGGGTCCTCCTTCCACAGCCACTCCTGTGCTCCCTGCCTCCCCCGTGTCTGAGCAGCTGTGTTAGTCTGTCCTGGGACGTCTCTACCGGGATTCTTTAGGGTCCAAAGGACGTGGACTTGACTCTGGACACACCCTCCTCCATGTTCAGGGACCGCGGACCTGACTTCACCTCTGGGCCTTGGGCTCCTCCCTTCAAACACGGGGATGGCGACAGTGACGGACCATGGGGCTGTGTGACAGTTAAATGACAATGTGAGCGTCAAGGGCTTAGGACCGAGTCTGAGATAGTTATCCCTCAACAAACG
The DNA here is from genome assembly GCF_027574615.1 of Eptesicus fuscus. Lineage (NCBI taxonomy): Eukaryota > Metazoa > Chordata > Mammalia > Chiroptera > Vespertilionidae > Eptesicus > Eptesicus fuscus. Next base: position 101,958,127 of record NC_072479.1, read on the forward strand.
ATGATTTTTCGTTTAGAAAGAGGGGGAAATCCCTTGGTGGTAAATCCCTCAATCCACAAATAGCCCACCAGCGCTCACACACGTGCGGCCAGGCCCCGGGGAGGCCTTGGCAGAGCAGCGTGCTGAGACCCAGGGCAGGGCCGGCTCCGGGGAAGGAACGGAGAAGGGAAGGTGCCCAGGGCAGTGTCCAGACAGAGGGGCTGGGGGTGGAGCAGCCACCAGGAAGCAGAGCCGTCTCCAGTCCCCCCGAGGAGAGGCCCACCCTGGAGTAGAGGCTCCGGGAGCAGAGAGACCTCAGCGCCTGGGCCTGAGAGGGCAGGGCTGTGGATGCAGCCCCGCGTCTGTCCCAGCGCACTCCGCGCTGCATGCTGGCTCTGTGGCTGTGGCTAATGTCCTTGCTTCCAGCTGGCGGTCCCACCGCAGGTGCCACAGATATGACAAAGATCGGGCTTGGCACACAACTGTGCCTGGGCAACGGGCTGAAGGCTGCCCTGACTCACCAAACACAGACACACACACACACACACACACACACGCACGCAAGCAGATGACAAGCAGGAATCTCCTAGGTTCTCCAGACACACCCACAAGCCTCCGTCTGAGGGGCAGGAAGCAGCGGACGCCACCACGCCCCAGGCGGGTTTGCAAGAGCCTCATCATCGAATCAGCTCCTTGGGTTTCGATTCGTGGATTCTGGCAAGAGCTCCCACCTCTGTTCCTGGAGGCAAGTGACCAAGACGCTGTCAGTCACTCTGGGAAAGCGGACGTGCGGGTAGAAGACACGGGTCTTACATGACGAGAGGGGGCCCCACTGTTTGCGCTGTCACATGCAGGTCCAGGCAGACCTGACCCCCAGCTCCCAGGGCCCCGTCGCCCCGGGCCCGCGGGCTCAGAGCTTTGCCCATGACACGGGGGACTGAGACCTCGGAGAGGGTGGCTCACAGCCTGAGGACACGGCTGAGCCCTGGGCTCGCACGTCAGCCTGTCCTCCCACCGGAAGGCCACCCGCGGGAGGGCAGACCTGGGCCTCATACAGAGCAGCCTCTTGCCCGGCCAGTGTGGCCAAGTGGTTGAGCATCAGCCTATGAAGCAGGAGGTCGCGGTTCAATTCCCCATCAGGGCACATGTCCGGGTTGTGGGCTAGATCCCCAATGAGGGGGTGCAGGAGGCAGCCGATCAATGACTCTCTCTCATCATTGATGTTCCTAAGTTTCTCTCCCTCTCCCTTCCTCTCTGAAATCAATAAAAATATATTAAAAAGAAACATACAACGATGTGTCTTCTGATTCGATGATGAGGCTCTTGCAAACCCGCCTGGGGCGTGGTGGCGTCCGCTGCTTCCTGCCCCTCAGACGGAGGCTTGTGGGTGTGTCTGGAGAACCTAGGAGATTCCTGCTTGTCATCAGCTTGCGTATGTGTGTGTGTGTGTCTGTGTTTGGTGAGTCAGGGCAGCCTTCGGCCCGTTGCCCAGGCACAGCCATGTCCCAAGCCCGATCTTTGTCATATCTGTGGCACCTGCGGTGGGACCGCCAGCTGGAAGCAAGGACATTAGCCACAGCCACAGAGCCAGCATGCAGCGCGGAGTGCGCTGGGACAGACCTGGGGCTGCGGTGGGCACGTCCCCTGGGAGGGGGCGTGGGGCCGGCACAGGGTGGTCTGAGAGGAGCCGATGGACAGTCAGTGGGACAGAGGGGCATCCCCTCGGGGACAACCTCTACCAGCTGGGGCTCAGGTCACACTTGAGCCTGGAACACAAAGTCCCCCGTTCCCCGCGGCTGGGGGTGGAGAGGACGAGCGGTGGCCCCTTCCTGAGGCGGGGCGCACCTGCTTCCTTCTGCTCCCAGGCCCTCCTGGCCGAGCCCTGAGGGAGCCTCTCTGTTCCCCTCTGTGTAATGGGAGGACAAAGCCTCCGAGCCCAGGCTCTTCCCCTTACGGGGTGGCTCCTAAGGAGAGCTCCGCTCACGTGGGTCCCGCCCTGCCCTTCCTCTAGAGCAGAGTCCGCCCTGGCTCAGCCCCGAGGGTCCCTGCCCTGGGCCCGGCCATGCCCTGCACTGGTGGCGCGGGAGAGGCAGGGGTGGCCATCCAGGGCCTGTCCTGTGGGGGCGCTGTGCCCCGGGCCCGGACCTTCCTCAGGTAGGAACACCTGTCCTCTCACCTGCGCTCTCGCCTCCTGCCTGGCTGTGCCGTGCTGCCCAGAGTGACCCCAGCCTCCTGGGACCTCACTGGCCCAAGGTCAGTCCAGGGAGGGCTGTTGTCAGAACAGAGAAATCAAAACCTAACTTGCCCCTGAGGGCACTGATGAGACATTTGCGTAAGAAAGTTTCCTCTTCCATGACTCCATGTGGGTGGCATGAGTGTCTTCAGTTTTGGGAAGGGGTGGGGCGCAGCAGTGCCAGCTCAGCAGGTTCCAGCTGTTCTGATGGCATATAAGGCACCTCAGTCCTTGAAAGCATCACAGGAGGAGGACGGGCCGTGGCCAGAGAGAAGGTGAAGGAGCTGAGACATGGCGGACAACCCAGCACCCCGTGCCAGGTACGACCCGCCCCTGGAGCAGCCCTGCCTCCGAGCCCTCCTCCTGGCTCCCTGAAGGGGACTTGCCTTCTCCCCAGGGGACCCCCTGCTTCTCCCGTCCCTCCTGATGGCCCTTATATGTCCAGCCAAGACCCCTCAGCTGATGCCCAGTTGGCCTGTCCTACCCACCTGCCCTAGGCCTCCGGCTAAAATCTGGGGGTCACCCTTGGGAGTCCCTGTTTCTCCTCTCCCTTGGTCTCCCATGAAATCTATTCTTTCTGCTCTGAACTGAGGCCCTAGGAGGTCACGGTCAGATTTATGTCTTCGTTTTGTAAAGGGCATGATTGTTTTCATGAGGAGAAGGGGAATATCAGGAGAAGACAAGCTCAGCATCCCTTTTCCCCGATGGGGCCAGCCTTTCCCTGATGCTCCGTGGGCTCGGGTCAGCCCAGACCAGAGGAAAGAGCCCCACTGGCCTGCACCAGGCAGGGGAGGGTTAGGGGGACGAGGGCAGGACGATGATGCCAGGAGAGGCCCCGTCACAGCTCTGAGCCCCTGCACTGCTCCCCGGCGGACCCTGACCAAAGGACTGAGCTGACTTCCCCAGGAGCCCCCAAAGGGGTCACAGAGGGAGGTTAGGTGGCTCCAGCGAAGTGAGCGGACGCCCATCCTCTGTGGGTCTAGCTGGGATGTGGGGTGCCGAGGGGAGGAGAACGGGGTGATCCCCAGAGGAGCCCCATGCCTTATGTTCCTCCTGCCTTTGCCCACAGACCCCTGATGGACATAGCCACCTTCGAGGACAACTTCGGTGTGAAACCGGAGAGGAAAACATACCTGTGCTACGAGGTGGAGGTCCTGGAGGGCGACACCTGGGCCCCAATGGAGGAGCGCCAGGGCTTCCTGCGCAACCAGGTGAGCGGGCACCTCCCGTAGGGGCCCCGGGACGCTCAGGGAGAAGGTTTCCATGCCCGCGGGGTGTCCTCTGAGCACTGTCCCTTTGGCCCCCCAGCTGCTGTGGCGTGGCCCAGAGTCAGGGAGCACGAGCTATGCCGTGATTGGCAGCTTTGCGCCACACCTAAGGAAGCAGCCACAGTGTCCCAGGGCCTCCAGGCTCAGCCTGTCCCTCCTGCTGTGCCACTGAGGAGGGGTCAGGGCAGAGGGAAGACACCAGAACTCCCCCCTGGTGCGCCCTCCAGTCCCTCCTGGGAGAGCCTGGCAGGCTGCTGGTCCCCACAAGTGCAGTGCCTCACCTGCCTCTGGCTGGTCCCATCCGCCCCCCCGCCGTTCACAGAACGTGACAGATCCCTCTTCTCCCCCCTCTGTGCTCAGGGTGCGGACACACCCCGGGAACCCCGTCGTCATGCAGAGTTGTGCTTCCTGGATCTGTTCCCCTCTTGGGGCCTGGATCGGGGGAAGCAGTACAGACTCACCTGGTACGTCTCCTGGAGCCCCCGCCCTGACTGTGCCCCCGAGCTGGCTGCATTCCTGCGTGAGAACAGCCACGTGAGCCTGCGCATCTTCGCTGCTCGCATCTATACCAAAGTCAGTGGATATGAGCGTGGGCTGCGTGACCTGCGGGACGCTGGGGCCCAACTCGCCATCATGACCCTCGAAGGTCAGCAGGAGACTCCTGAGGGTGGGAGGTGGGTGGGCAGCGAGGCTGGGGAATGGCTGCACAGAGGGGGCAGGAGGAGAATGGGGTGGGGACGCCTGTCAGCTGCCTGCAGGGGGCGGGTGCAGGGTCTGGAGAGGATGGAGTCTCCTGGAGGAGAGAGTTCAGGGGACAGAGGGGTCCTGGGGAGGGGAGGTGGGTCCCTGTGCCATAAGGACCCAGGTCCTTCCTGGTAGAAGGGGAGGCGCTGCCTCAGATTCCAGTGGAAGAAAGAATTTGAGGGATGAGCTCAGTGCCTGGGGAGGAGAGAGAAAGGGGGCGGGGAGATTCTGATGGGGAGGGTGTGTCCCTAGAGTCAGACCTGGGCCCTCCCTGGGCTCTAGAAGGAGCTCACCTTTCCCCCCCCTGTTCCCATCAGAGCTGCAGCACTGCTGGGAAACCTTCGTGGACAACCAGGGCCAGGCGTTCGAGCCCTGGTCTGAACTGGACGAACACATACGAGCCCATTCTCAGGAGCTGGAGAACATCCTCTGGGTGAGATTCCTCCCTTCTGCTCCCCGCCCCCCCCCCCCGCCCCCCCCTCCCCCGCTCCACCACCTCCCCTCTCTCCCTGGGCCTGTCTCTCCCTCTGGGTCACCTGCTCCCTCCTGGGCCCCAGCTCCATCCCTCCCTTCAGTTCTCAGGAGTCCCTCTGCTCTCTCCCCTCCTGCGCCCCTTCCCCCCCCCCCCACCCCGCACCTTTGTGACTGCCCCAGACTCTGCTCTGTTCACCTTCCCACCTGCCTCACTCCCTGCTCCCTCCACCTCCTCCTTCTCCATCCAGAATCGGAGAAACTGAAGCGTGGACTTCCGTCTCTCTAAGCAGTCGGGGTTCTTCTGCTGAACGAGGAATAAAACACTTTCTTCAAAGAGTGAAAACGCATCACGTGCCGCATCTCCAACTTGATCCACAGAAACCAGCAGAAGGCAACCAATGGGCTGCTAAATATTCTTAAAAATCTGATCAATTTACTTTTCATTTAAGATCAGTGATGTGTTCCAAATACACACCAGTAACACTCTATTCGTTACTATCAGAATCATATTTAGAGGATTAATTATTTAAATTGATTTTAAATGCAAAACAATAACAATAAAGATTAAAAACCTTCAACAAAATGTCTTTCCTCTGTAAGTGTTCCGTGAAGTCCAAACAGTTCAATACGCACTTGCAAACTTGAAAACGCCTTTCTCTTCTGCGGGCACCTCAGGGAGGGCAGTGGTCACGCTAAGTGCCACTGGTCACGTGACGTCAGTCATATTTACAGGAGCGGAATCTCAGGGTCAAAAGCCTAAAGGCATCGACCAGGACACGCTGAGAGGAGAGCTGCCTTGAAATGACAGCCGTGCGATGAGAGAAGAGGAAGACTCAGCATCGCTATTGGGGAGAGCAACTGAGGTGGACGCCTGGCTGAGGGGAAGGCTGGGGGGACTGCAGTCCTCAGGCCGCTCCAATTCCCCTCCCTGGAGAGGACGCTGGAGGGAGGGGCTTCCCTGCAGAGAGGATCCCTCTGCCCTTGCCAGGACCTGGGCCACGCAGGATGCAGGCAGCAGCTGTCTGTCCTGCCACGTCTCCGTGGAGCCAGAACCATGCTGAGCGAGCCCCTGGCAGCTGGGCACCCTGCACAAGGCCTTACAGGCAACCAGGGCTCCCAGGTCTCTAACCACAGGCTTCCGCTCACATGTCCGGACCACCTGCTTCAGCCTCACACAGGATGTGAGGGACTGGGACTGAACCCTTTAGTGTGAGAGACATTGGAGGGAGAGAGAATAAGGACAGTGGTGATGCTCGTGGCCAAAGCAGTAGGAAGGGACTGAGTCAGGAGCACACAAGCCAGAAGACTTGATAGACAAAGTGACCTGAGGAGATGGAGGAAAGGGACAGGGGAGGGGTGTTGGGGTGGTAGGGTAGGATGGGCGGGACAAAGCAGGGCTGAGGGCCAATGGTGGGAGACAAGGGGCAGGAAGGAGATCCAGGGCAGAAGGCTGGGTTGTCAGGGGACTGTGGCTGCCATTGAGGGGCTGAAAGTCAGCTTGTTTCCCAGGACAAGACCAGTGGGATCAGGACAGTGTGGGCCTGGCTCAGCCCCTCAGCGATACTATTGGAATCAGGCCCACCCCCCGGACCCCAACTCAGCTCTGGGGGGTGGTCTTCTCCTGCTGGTCTCCTCCAAGATGGCGGCCCACCTCCACAATCATGCCTCCTTCCCAGGGGGCAGGGAGGGGACTGGACCAACCACAGAATGTTCACGCCTGTACATCCTTTCGATGGGCAATAGCAGGGACCGGCCATGAAGGGCAGCTGATGGGCGGCCCATAAATCCGTTTCCAGTGGCGTTTCCTTCCTTTGGAGGCCCTGTGGGTGTGGCAGGGCGAACAGGACTGCCTCCTGGATTCCCCGCCTGTAACACAGAGAGAGGAACAGTGACTGACCTCGGGGCTGTGGTGACAGTTAAATGTCGGGCACTTGGGACAATGTCTGAGATAGTTAGTCTTCAACAAAGGATGAGATTATTGTAAAGAAGAGGGAAGTCTCTGGCTCCATAAATCAATCTGTTCACAAATAATCCTTCAGTCCTCCAGCCGTGTCTGCTCACACCATGTGCAGCCAGGTGTTGGGAAGAGGTGGTGACAAGCAGCATTGGGGGCCTCAGCAGGTGGTCAAGGCTGAGACCCAGGACAGCGCTGGCCCCTGCTCCCGACCCCTCCTCCTGCTTTCCCTGATGGGGACTCCCTCCCTATCCTCTGCCAGCTCTTCCTCTGGTCCCCGGGTGTTCCTCCTGTCTCCTGACCCAGTGTCTCGCCTGACCTCTCCCCAGGACTCCCAGCATTCCCTGTGGGCTGCTGCCCTCATTCCTGTCTCCTCCCCTCCTTTCTGCAGGTGTGCCAGGGAGAATGCCAGTCCCAGAAGTGACAGCACCATGCCCAAGTGAGCAGCATGTATTGAGAGGGGCTCCATTCTCTTTGCTTTAAATTAACCTCTGCCTTTTGGTGCAGACTCACCGTGTCTCAGGACCTGGGTGAAGCCCCTTCATCCCCAAGCTTGTCCAGACTGCACCAATTCTCAGAGCAGGGAATGACTCCTGAACTCCATATTGCTCTGAGGCAAAGTTCTTTTTCCCTTTTCCCAAGGTTGCAGGTAGACAAGGAGAAGCCCAGAGTCACACCCTCCCTTTCTGCCCCTTTCCCCCCTCCATTCTTTCCTCTCTTCACGCTGCTTTACTTCTCTCCATCTGCCCAGAGTGGTGTATCTTCCTTTTTCATCCCGTTCCTTCCTCCCTGTGCTCCCTTTCCTCTTCTTTGCCCTCATGGCTGCCTCTCTCCTCCCCTTCCAGGTTCCCCTTTAACTTGATTTCAACTCACTGAGAACATAAAAGAAGGCCCATAGAAATGGAGATATATACCATGTTCATGGATGGAGAGTCTCAGTGCCTCAGACACATCTATGCCTGCCAGGATTGATCTACACGTTGATAATAGGGTATCTCATGAAACACGAAATGTTGTCCATCACTCAGCTGGTTTGGCTCAGTGGTTGAGCATGGACCCATGAATCAGGAGATTCATGCATGGGCACATGCCCAGGTTCTAGGATCTTTTCCCAGTATGGGGTATGCAAGAGGCAGCCAATGAATGATTCTCTCATCATTGACGTTTTTTCTTTCCCTCCCCATTCCTTCCTGTCTTTGAAATCAATTTATAAAACACTAGTGACACAGTGCACAAAATTCGTGCACATTAAAAGGGAATTAATTAGAGGAAATATTTTAATATTGCTATTTGCTCTTTCTGTATAATAGAAGTGTCAGAAATGAAAGAATATTAATAAAATATATATGAAAATTTTCCTCCTGTCAGAGTCTGGAGCGTGCCACAGGAACCAGAGTCAAGTCCCCACCCACCCACGTGTGCCTCAAAATTGTGCAAGACCCAGATCTGGCTGGCCCCACCCCCATTGGGCTAGATCCAGACCTGGCCGGCCCCACCCCCATCAAGCCCCGCTGGGCGGGGGTGGCGGGGGGGCACAACCTGTGTTCCCTGGCCTGGCGCTAGGGCAGGGGGTGCAGCCTGAGGTCCCCCATCAAGCCCTGCCTGGACGGGGGCGCAGCCTGAGGTCACCCAGCCTGGCACCAGGGTGGGGGGCGCAGCTTGAGATCCCCTCTCAAGCCCGACCAGGTGGGGGGTGCAGCCTTAGGTCACTTGCCCTGGCCCAGCACCACAAAACCTCAGGTCCCTGCTGATTGCTCATTAAGGCTCGTTATGGGAACTCAGCCTCCACTGTGGGTGCAGCCATCTTGTGTTACGGAATCCCTGTCTCCGCCATGGGCGCAGCCATCTTGTTACGGCATGATGGTCATTTTGCATATTCCCTCTTTATGAGATAGGATATTTTAAGGAAATTTTGTCTATAAATTCATGCAGATCTGTACAAGGCCAATACAATTTCTAACTGAAGCTAAGGTGGATCGGCATACCAGATATTGGACCTACTCTGAGGCCCTGGCAGAGCAGCGTGGTAGTCGCCAAGGAATGGACAGGTGAGGCAATGGAGCATATGAGAGAGTCAGAGACAACCTACACACACACACACACACACACACACACACACACACACACACATTAGGGTTGTGACATTGCACATCAGTAGGACAAAATGACATGGAAGGAAAGTCATTAAATGTCCTTGCATTGGCTATCCAATACAAGATTAAAATGTCATGTCTATGTCATGTCATGTACATATATGACAAAACTAATACATTTGAAAACATTAAAAATTAAGACATGTATACATGGAAAGACTTCATGAAGTGAGAGCCTAGCCACACATCGAAAGAAAGCATTTGCAATGTAACTGACAAGGGTCACTGTCCAGCTTGTCTAAAGCTCTCCTAAAGCAAGCGGGACAGGGCCTGCCAGCGGTGTCCTCCCACCCTGTGAAGGCGGAGGGACCTGAGCAGAGGACCAAGCCCAGAAGGAGGAACTCAACCCACATCTGTCACTGATGTGCAGGCCCTTCCCCTCTCTCTGCCATCATCACTTTCACTTTCCCTTTGCAGGAAGCCTGGGTCCTGCTGCACAGAGGAGCCTGTCTCCAGCAGAGGTCAGCTCTGCCCAGAGGGCGGGCCCCAGAGGAGGAGGGAAGGTGCTTCTGAGGCAGAGGAAGATCACACCCCAGGGCCGGCCCACCCCTGCTGCCAAAGCAGGAAGGAGGTGGGGCCTCAGCTGAGAAGGCTGGGAGTTTCTCCATCAAGGGACTTTCCTAAGCCCTGGGCCTGTGAGCAGAAATGCAACGCCAGCGCCGCCGGGGACCAAGGGCAAGGCCCAGGCAACACTTCACTCCGGTGCCCTGGCCCAGGTATTGTCCCCACTCCATCCTCTGTAGCCCTTTCTACTTGGGCGCCCTGAGGTGTCTCTGTCCTCAGCCTTGTCCTCCCCTGGTCCAGCCTGGCCTCTCTCCCTCTCTGGGCACCTTCTCTGCAGGTCCCACTCCATGGGGGCTTTGCCCTCTTCTGGGGATGCCCCCCCACAATTGCTTCTGAATGGCTCTCCCGGTCTCCCCCAGGCCTGTTGTCCACTTGGTCCTCCTCTCAGTCTGCACTTGTGGGGCTGGCTGTCCCCCCCGCCCCCTGGCCTGTGGGGCCCCTGCTCTGTGGCCTTTCCTGTGCCCTCCTGACCGTCAGAATCGCACTGAAGGATGAGTGGAGCACTGGGGGCATTTGGTTTGAAGCACTGGGACCCACTCTCTATGCTACCGACCTGTTATCCACACAGAGTGAGAGGAGCTCGCTGAGCAGGAAGGAAGTCCTGTGAGCAGAAGAGCAAAGTCAGACTGTCCCCAGAGACATGCCCGCCCTGGTGTTTACAGTGCACCCACCGGTGGGGGAATGCTCTGTTTACAACGAGGAGAAAGGACCCTCTGACCCAGTAGGGCCACCGCTGCCAGCTGACCTCTGCAAGGGCGGGGCATGGCTTTGCCTGGGCAAGGGACCGGCTCTGTCACTTAGCAGCCCTGTGACTTGGGCAGCTACTCCCCTCCCTGTGCCCCGTTTCCTCCTCTGTAAAATGGGGTGAGGCCCCTGGATTTGGGGAGGAATAGAGGAGTTCAGATTCAAGGAGCTCTTAGAGCAGTAGCCGGAGCCTGTGAATTTAGGTGTTAGCCTGACATTAAAAAATAATAATAAACGTGCATAGATGAAAGGTCAGTCATGAATTGCACCTTAGTATGAAAATCTAATGTTTGGGGGTGGAGGCAGTTTTATTACTCATTTCTGTATTGAAATGATTGGGGGTGGGGGATGGGCGTGTGCTATTGAAGCAGCAGAGCCGGGCCCTAAGGGAGAGGACAGGAGCCCCCCCTTCTCCCCAGGCCCCCCCCCCTCTCCCTGCCCTCCTTCTCTCCCCCGGCTTCCTACCTGGAGGCAGCAGGAAATGCTGAAGGGAAGGGGTTGCTGGGAGGCAGGTATCCCAGGCCACCTGATAGGAGAAACTGGAGGGAACCCTGCATTTTCTCTTTTCTCTCCTGCCCCCAGGAACCCAATGAGATGGTTAAGTCTTGATTATTTCTACTTTCACTTTACAAACTGGCCTAACCCCAAAGGTCGGAATGGCTGCTACCTCTGCTACCAAGTGAAAAGAACACAGGAGGGCTTGTCCTGGGACGTGGGCACCGGGGTTTTTGAAAATGAGGTATGTGCCCCACGATGCTGTCATCAGAGGCAGGAGCTAAGCCAGGGAAGGATGTGGAGATGATAATATGCAAAATGCCAGAGGCTTCTTCCCACAACACTGTCGTACGTTTTAGCCCTGGATGGCCCTGCCTGACCCTCCTGAATCGCCAGGTTCACACCTGGGCGAGGTCGGCAGCCTCCGCAGACACAGAGCAAGCCGCCACCCTGCAGCCAAGCACTAAGGTGTCCTGTGAAGGGTCCACCACACGCCAGCCCTCCCTTCTCCACCCGGACTGCAGACTACTCAGAGCCCTTATGGGGTGGACGGGGTGTCACTGTGGCAGTCCTACCCGTGGTAGTGTAATCAGAGTCGCTTAGGTCATTTAACCTTCTCTAGTATCCAGTGTTCAAACTTTCAGAGAAATCAATCAATTTAATGTTGATAACGTGCTTGGTAATATATCGAAGATATTGTTTCAACATATCGTTAATATAAAAGTTCTTCATGAGATAGTTCACCTTCTTCTTTCGTACTACGTCACGGAGACAAGGTGTGTATTCCGTGTTTGTCGCACACATCAGTGCAGGCAAGCCACCTTTCAAGAACACAGTAGACACCTGTGCTAGTGGCTCCCTGTGGGCAGCGCGGCTCTGGGCCCTCCCCGGCAGGCAGCACCCAGGGCACAAGCCTGGACCCAGCGGCCTGGCCTGGAGCAGGCACCCTGATGCTCGTAGAATGAAAGAATGGGAGGGTGGGTGTTGGAGTTCATGGATGAGGGTGGGAGGGGAAGACTAAACTAAAACAGCCTGGAGGGGAGACGTTTAAAGAGGTATCAATCAATCAACCAATCAACCAATCAACCAATCACATGCTTCTGAGACTCTGGCTCCCTGTCCCCTGGTCCCCACTCCTCCAGCCCTGCAACCTGCCTGCTCTGCCAGCCCAGAGGGCCCCCTCCCCCTCTCCATCTCTCCCAGTTCTATCCCAAGAAGCCCGTCCACACAGAAATCTGCTTCTTGAATTGGTTCAAGACCCAGCAAGCCTTCTTGGCCCAGAACCTGTCCCGTGAGGAGAACTACCATGTCACGTGGTTCATGTCCTGGAGCCCCTGCTTCCAATGCGCGAGGCAGGTGGTGGCGTTCCTGAGGGACCACAAGCACGTGCAGCTGAGCATCTTCGCCGCCCGCCTCTACTACTCCAGGAGCCCCCAGTACCAGCAGGGGCTGCGCAGCCTGCAAGGCGCAGGGGCCCAGGTGGCAATAATGACTCCAGCTGGTGAGAGCCCAGGGCACCCGGGCAGGAACTGGGGGGGACTAGGACCAGGCAGGAAGGAGAAGCCCCCTTAGCTGCCTGCGGAGGTGGAGGTGGAGGCGGGGAGTCGGGGAGCCTCCTGGAGAAGAAGTTCAGGGGAGAGAGGTGGTCCAGGCTGGGGAGGGAGGTGAAGGACACGTGCAAGAGGAGGCTTCCAGAAGGGGGGAGAGGCGTGCTGGTTCCCAGGAGAAAAGGAACTGGAGTGACAATGAAGTCCCGGAAGGAGAGAGAAAGGAGTGTGGGATCAGGATGGGAAGATGTGTCCCTAGGAGTCAGCCTCTGTGAGTCCCCTCACGGCTCCGGAGCTGAAGCGCACCACGGTCTCCCCGTCCCTTTCAGACTTTGCCTTCTGCTGGGACATCTTTGTGGATGACCCCCTACGACCATTCCGGTACTGGAAAGGAATATATATAAACAGCTGCAGCCTATCTAAGAGTTTGGAGGACATTCTCAGGGTGAGATTCCTCCCTCCTGACCCCCCCCAACCCCCCCCCCTGCCAGCATCCCCCCTCCCCTTGTCTCCCTGGGCCAGTCTCTCCCTCTGGGTCACCTGCTCTCTCCTGGGCCCCAGCTCCAGCCCTCCTCTCAGGTGTCACAACTCCCTCTGCTCTCTCCCCTCCTGCACCCCTTTTCCTCCCCCCACCGCCTCCCCGCCCCCGCCTTTGTGACTGCCCCAGACTCTGCTCTGATCACCTTCCCACCTGCCTCACTCCCTGCTTCCTCCACCTCCTCCTTCTCCATCTAGAATCGGGAAAACTGAAGCATGGACTTCCATCTCTCTAAGCACTCCGAGGTCTTCTGGTGAACAACGAATAAGACACTTTCTTCAAGAAGTGAAAACGGCCCTAGCAGGTTTGGCTCAATGGATAGAGCGTCAGCCTGTGAACTGAAGGGTCTCGGGTTTGATTCCAGGCAAGGGCTCATGCCCGGGTTGCAGGCTCGACCCCTGAGCAGGAGGCAGCTGGTCAATGATTCTCTCTCATCATTGATGTTTTATCTCTCTCTCCATCTCGCTTACTCTCTGAAATCAATAAAAAATAAAAATAAAAACAAGTAATAAAAACTCATCATTTGCCACCATCTCCAAATTGATAGAAAGAAACCAGCAAAAGGCAATGAATGAGCTCCTAAAGAATTTTTTAAAAATCTGATCGATTTACTTTTCATTTAAAATCAGTGATATGTTCCAAATACACACCGGTAACACTCTATTCCTTACTATCAGAATCATACTTAGAGGATTAATTATTTACATTGATTTTGAATCCAAAACAATAACATGAAAGAGTAAGAATCTTCCTCAAAATGTCTTCCTCTGTAAGTGTTCCGTGAAGTCCAAACAGTTCAATACGCACTTGCAAACGTGAAAACGCCTTTCTCTTCTGCGGGCACCTCAGGGAGGGCAGTGGTCACGCTAAGTGCCACTGGTCACGTGACGTCAGTCATATTTACAGGAGCGGAATCTCAGAGTCAAAAGCCTAAAGGCATCGACCAGGACACGCTGAGAGGAGAGCTGCGTTGAAATGACAGCCGGGCGATGAGAGAAGAGGAAGACTCAGCGTCACTATTGGGGAGAGCAACTGAGGTGGACGCCTGGCTGAGGGGAGGGCTGGGGGGACTGCAGTCCTCAGGCCGCTCCAATCCCCCTCCCTGGAGAGGACGCTGGAGGGAGGGGCTTCCCTGCAGAGAGGATCCCTCTGCCCTTGCCAGGACCTGGGCCACGCAGGATGCAGGCAGCAGCTGTCTGTCCTGCCGTGTCTCTGTGGAGCCGGAACCATGCTGAGCGAGCCCCTGGCAGCTGGGCACCCTGCACAAGGCCTTACAGGCAACCAGGGCTCCCAGGTCTCTAACCACAGGCTTCCGCTCACATGTCCGGACCACCTGCTTCAGCCTCACACAGGATGTGAGGGACTGGGACTGAACCCTTTAGTGTGAGAGACATTGGAGGGAGAGAGAATAAGGACAGTGGTGATGCTCGTGGCCAAAGCAGTAGGAAGGGACTGAGTCAGGAGCACACAAGCCAGAGGGAAGACTTGATAGACAAAGTGACCTGAGGAGATGGAGGAAAGGGACAGGAGAGGGGTGGTGGGGTGGGGCGGGGCGGGGCGGGGCAAAGCAGGACTGAGGGCCAATGGTGGGAGACAAGGGGCAGGAAGGAGATCCAGGGCAGAAGGCTGGGTTGTCAGGGGACTGTGGCCGCCACTGAGGGGCTGAAAGTCAGCTTGTTTCCCAGGACAAGACCAGTGGGATCAGGACAGTGTGGGCCTGGCTCAGGCGCTCAGCGATACTATTGGAATCAGGCCCACCCCCCGGACCTGAACTCAGCTCTGGGGGTGGTCTTCTCCTGCTGGTCTCCTCCAAGATGGCGGCCCACCTCCACAATCATGCCTCCTTCCCAGGGGGCAGGGAGGGGACTGGACCAACCACAGAATGTTCACGCCTGTACATCCTTTCGATGGGCAATAGCAGGGACCGGCCATGAAGGGCAGCTGATGGGCGGCCCATAAATCCGTTTCCAGTGGCATTTCCTTCCTTTGGAGGCCCTGTGGGTGTGGCAGGGGGAACAGGACTGCCTCCTGGATTCCCCGCCTGTAACACAGAGAGAGGAACAGTGACTGACCTCGGGGCTGTGGTGACAGTTAAATGTCGGGCACTTGGGACAATGTCTGAGATAGTTAGTCTTCAACAAAGGATGAGGTTATTGTAAAGAAGAGGGAAGTCTCTGGCTCCATAAATCAATCTGTTCACAAATAATCCTTCAGTCCTCCAGCCTTGTCTGCTCACACCATGTGCAGCCAGGTGTTGGGAAGAGGTGGTGACAAGCAGCATTGGGGGCCTCAGCAGGTGGTCAAGGCTGAGACCCAGGACAGGGCTGGCCCCTGCTCCCGACCCCTCCTCCTGCCTTCCCTGATGGGGACTCCCTCCCTATCCTCTGCCAGCTCCTCCTCTGGTCCCCGGGTGTTCCTCCAGTCTCCTGACCCAGTGTCTCGCCTGACCTCTCCCCAGGACTCCCAGCATTCCCTGTGGGCTGCTGCCCTCATTCCTGTCTCCTCCCCTCCTTTCTGCAGGTGTGCCAGGGAGAATGCCAGTCCCAGAAGTGACAGCACCATGCCCACGTGAGCAGCATGTATTGAGAGGGGCTCCATTTCCTTTGCTTTAAATTAACCTCTGCCTTTCAGTGCAGACTCACCGTGTCTCAGGACCTGGGCGAAGCCCCTTCATCCCCAAGCTTGTCCAGACTGCACCAATTCTCAGAGCAGGGAATGACTACTGAAGTCCATATTGCTCTGAGGCAAAGTTCTTTTTCCCTTTTCCCAAGGTTGCAGGTAGACAAGGAGAAGCCCAGAGTCACACCCTCCCTTTCTGCCCCTTTCCCCCCTCCATTCTTTCCTCTCTTCACGCTGCTTTACTTCTCTCCATCTGCCCAGAGTGGTGTATCTTCCTTTTTCATCCCGTTCCTTCCTCCCTGTGCTCCCTTTCCTCTTCTTTGCCCTCATGGCTGTCTCTCTCCTTCCCTTCCAGGTTCCCCTTTAACTTGATTTCAACTCACTGAGAACATAAAAGAAGGCCCATAGAAATGGAGATATATACCATGTTCATGGATGGAGAGTCTCAGTGCCTCAGACACGTCTATGCCTGCCAAGATTGATCTACACATTGATAATAGGGTATCTCATGAAACACGAAATGTTGTCCATCACTCAGCTGGTTTGGCTCAGTGGTTGAGCATGGACCCTTGAATCAGGAGATTCATGCATGGGCACATGCCCAGGTTCTAGGATCTTTTCCCAGTATGGGGTATGCAGGAGGCAGCCAATGAATGATTCTCTCATCATTGATGTTTTTTTCTTTCCCTCCCCATTCCTTCCTGTCTTTGAAATCAATTTATAAAACACTAGTGACACAGTGCACAAAATTCGTGCACATTAAAAGGGAATTAATTAGAGGAAATATTTTAATATTGCTATTTGCTCTTTCTGTATAATAGAAGTGTCAGAAATGAAAGAATATTAATAAAATATATATGAAAATCTTCCTCCTGTCAGAGTCTGGAGCGTGCCACAGGAACCAGAGTCAAGTCCCCACCCACCCACATGTGCCTCAAAATCGTGCAAGACCCAGATCTGGCTGGCCCCACCCCCATTGGGCTAAATCTAGACCTGGCCGGCCCCACCCCCATCAAGCCCCGCTGGGCAGGAGACGTGGTCTGAGGTCCCCCATCAAGCCCTGCCTGGACGGGGGCACAGCCTGAGGTCACCCAGCCTGGCACCAGGGTGGGGGGTGCAGCTTGAGATCCCCTCTCAAGCCCGACCAGGTGGGGGGTGCAGCCTTAGGTCACTTGCCCCTGCCCAGCACCACAAAACCTCAGGTCCCTGCTGATTGCTCATTAAGGCTCGTTATGGGAACTCAGCCTCCACTGTGGGTGCAGCCATCTTGTTACGGCATGATGGTCATTTTGCATATTCCCTCTTTATGAGATAGGATATTTTAAGGAAATTTTGTCTATAAATTCATGCAGATCTGTACAAGGCCAATACAATTTCTAACTGAAGCTAAGGTGGATCGGCATACCAGATATTGGACCTACTCTGAGGCCCTGGCAGAGCAGCGTGGTAGTCGCCAAGGAATGGACAGGTGAGGCAATGGAGCATATGAGAGAGTCAGAGACAACCTACACACACACACACACACACACACACACACACACACACACATTAGGGTTGTGACATTGCACATCAGTAGGACAAAATGACATGGAAGGAAAGTCATTAAATGTCCTTGCATTGGCTATCCAATACAAAATTAAAATGTCATGTCTATGTCATGTCATGTACATATATGACAAAACTAACACATTTGAAAACATTAAAAATTAAGACATGTATACATGGAAAGACTTCATGAAGTGAGAGCCTAGCCACACATCGAAAGAAAGCATTTGCAATGTAACTGACAAGGGTCACTGTCCAGCTTGTCTAAAGCTCTCCTAAAGCAAGCGGGACAGGGCCTGCCAGCGGTGTCCTCCCACCCTGTGAAGGCGGAGGGACCTGAGCAGAGGACCAAGTCCAGAACGAGGAACTCAACCCACATCTGTCACTGATGTGCAGGCCCTTCCCCTCTCTCTGCCATCATCACTTTCACTTTCCCTTTGCAGGAAGCCTGGGTCCTGCTGCACAGAGGAGCCTGTCTCCAGCAGAGGTCAGCTCTGTCCAGAGGGCGGGCCCCAGAGGAGGAGGGAAGGTGGGTCTGAGGCTGAGGAAGAGCACACCCCAGGGCCCGCCCACCCCTGCTGCCAAAGCAGGAAGGAGGTGGGGCCTCAGCTGAGAAGGCGGGAAGGTCCTTTATCAAGGGACTTTCCTAAGCTCTGGGCCTGTGAGCAGAAATGCAGCAGCAACACAGGAACCAAGACTTAACTCCGGTGCCCAGGCCCAGGCCCAGGTACTGCCGCACTCTGTCCTTCTCTGTAGCCCTTTCTGCTTGGACGCCCTGAGGTGTCTCTGTCCTCAGCCTTGTCCTCCCCTGGTCCAGCCTGGCCTCTCTCCCTCTCTGGGCACCTTCTCTGCAGGTCCCACTCCATGGGGGCTTTGCCCTCTTCTGGGGATGCCCCCCCACGATTGCTTCTGAATGGCCCTCCTGCCCCTCCCCCAGGCCTGTTGTCCACTTGGTCCTCCTCTCAGTCTGCACTTGTGGGGCTGGCTGTCCCCCCCGCCCCCTGGCCTGTGGGGCCCCTGCTCTGTGGCCTTTCCTGTGCCCTCCTGACCGTCAGAATCGCACTGGGGGATGAGCGGAGCACTGGGGGCATTTGGTTTGAAGCACTGGGACCCACTCTCTATGCTACCGACCCCGTTATCCACACAGAGTGAGAGGAGCTCGCTGAGCAGGAAGGAAATCCTGTGAGCAGAAGAGCAAAGTCAGACTGTCCCCAGAGACATGCCCGCCCTGGTGTTTACAGTGCACCCACCGGTGGGGGAATGCTCTGTTTACAACGAGGAGAAAGGACCCTCTGACCCAGTAGGGCCACCGCTGCCAGCTGACCTCTGCAAGGGCGGGGCATGGCTTTGCCTGGGCAAGGGACCGGCTCTGTCACTTAGCAGCCCTGTGACTTGGGCAGCTACTCCCCTCCCTGTGCCCCGTTTCCTCCTCTGTAAAATGGGGTGAGGCCCCTGGATTTGGGGAGGAATAGAGGAGTTCAGATTCAAGGAGCTCCTAGAGCAGTAGCCGGAGCCTGTGAATTTAGGTGTTAGCCTGACATTAAAAAATAATAATAAACGTGCATAGGTGAAAGGTCAGTCATGAATTGCACCTTAGTATGAAAATCTAATGTTTGGGGGTGGAGGCAGTTTTATTACTCATTTCTGTATTGAAATGATTGGGGGTGGGGGATGGGCGTGTGTTGTTGGAAGCAGTAGAGCCGGGCCCTAAGGGAGAGGACAGGACCCCCCTCTCTCCCCCACCCCCCACTGTCCCTGCAGCCCCTGCCCTCCTCCTCTCCCCCAGCTTCCAGCCTGGAGGTGGCAGGAAATGCTGAAGAGAAGGGGTTACTGGGAGGCAGGGTGTCCAGGCTCTCCATGGTGTTCAGGAGTCACCAGATGGGAGAAACTTGAGGGAACACTGAATTTTCGGTTTTCTTTCTTGCCCCCTTCAATCGCATGAGAAGAATAAAACCCAAGACCTTCGACTTCAACTTCCAAAACATAGATTCCTATGGGCGGAAGTCTACCTTCCTCTGCTTCAAAGTGGAAAGATGGGAGAATGGCTCATTTCTTGGCTATCAAAAGGGTGTCTTTCGAAACCAGGTATGTGCCCAAGATGTGGTCATCAGAGGCAGGAGCTAAGCCAGGGAAGGATGTGGGGAGATGATAATAGGTAAAATGCCAGAGGCTTCTTCCCACAACACTGTCCTGCGTTTTAGCCCTGGATGCCCCTGCCTGACCCTCACGAATTGCCATAGACGAGCAGTTGCCAACCGGTGGTCCATGGAGCACTGGTGGTCTGTGAGGTCTGAAAGGTTGGTGACTGCTGCCATAGACAATGGCATCTGACTTACCCACGAGGCCTCCTCTAGGGGACCTGCTGGCCCTCAGTGGCTACCTCGTCCAGAGGCCTTGAGCCATCTTGGAGGAAAGGGCGTCTAAACTTGGGTAAAAGTGCTGACAGGCTTACTTGTATAAAAAAGAGTACATTCGATTGGACTCACATACATAAATGCTTTTTCCATATTCAAAAGCAAAATTTTTATAAAGGCCTGTTTCACCTCCCTGTCCTGTTTCTCAGTGATTGCTCTATTGTTATTAGAATTCAGCCACTAATCCAATTAGCAAAATGGGTCTCAGATCTAGATCATACATACAACAAAGTAAGCACTCTTCTTACACCATTCTCCTTGGGAGCTCAGGCTGTGGGCTGCCTCAGAGGTAATGCTCACATCCTGAAGTCTCTCTGATAGGCCGTACGTAAGCCTCTGTTATGTGCTTTGGTTTATCATAAGAAATTTCCCACAGGCTAAGCTTGATACTCAAGATGTTGGTTGTAGGAGAATTGCAAAAATGAATGTGTTTGCCATAATGTTAAATACCTGGATTAGAACCACAAAAACATGAAATGCTATCTCTACATATAAAAGCCCAGCAACTGAACGGAATGACCAAAACGACTGGTCGATCAGTCACTATGATGCACAATGACCACCAGGGGGCAAACGCTTAACATAGGAGATGCCCCCTGGTGGTCAGTGTGCTCCCACAGTGGGTCGATCCCTGCAGGCCACGCCCCCAACAGTGCACGAATACGTGCACCAGGCCTCTAGTCTATATATATATAAAAGCCAAGTGACCAGAACACCGGAACAACTAGTTGCTTTGATGCACACTGCACCCCGATCAGCTTCCAGCCCCCACTACCATAGATGAGAGTGTAGGCGGCCAACCTCCCATGGCCCCTCCCCCCAGCCGCCCTGCCCTGATCGGCCCCACTGGTGGCTGGCCGGCCACATCCCACCCGTGCATGAATTCATGCACCAGGCCTCTACTTATAAATGAAGATACACACACACACACATACACACACACACACACACACACACACACACACACACACAGGAACATAGCTTGTCTGCCAGATCTGGCATATAAAGGGTTGAAAAATATTAAATATACTAGAGACTCTAAACCCTTTGAAAGCACAAAATGACCAACCAATGCTGGATTGACTTGACAGACCTAGTTCAGCAGAGTTTTGATGGAAAAACACGAGATTGAAAGCTCGTTAAAATGTACTTAAATATGCATTACAAGGGTTTCACCATTGTTTTCCTACACAACGGCATTTTCCCAATAATTGAAAAGTGATTCTCTTCCCAGGGTACTTGTCCTGTGTTTTCTTCTTCATCTTTTACTGTGCTATCAAACACTTCAAATGCTTGCGCACTTCCTTTTCAGAAAGTTATGAAATTACACTTAAAAATAATTTAATTTTAAATGCTCTTTTAAAGGTGTCTGTGTGTCTGTCATGCCCCTTTTCCTAGGAGCCAGCTCTGAGACCTTGTTCAGCAATGCTTTTCAATGCTCATTATCTTTACACCTAGAAGGTCTAGTATTCTTCCATCTTCCAGGGCTTCGTGGACTAAGAAACGAATCTAGTACAAATGACGATTAAATGTTTCTGGGCAACAGTAGAGTTAGCAAACAGATTATTTATTCACAGACGCCACGTCGGTCCACTGGAGCAGGGGTGGGACACATTGGAAATGTAATGGGATCAGCGTCACGTTGTTTGGGTCAGTTTTCTTTTGCTGTGCGTTTTAGAACGGGGGGGGGGGGGGGCCTACGTGTCCTTATGAAGCTGTGGTCCTCACACTCACCCGTGAGGGAGCCCGGGCCTGCTGCGCCCTCGGGTGGGGCAGCCCCGGCGAGCATCAGTGTTTGGTAGGGTGGCTCTCACGTGAAACAAAACCACCGTAGAGACAGCTGTGTTGCTGATTTTCCTTTGAAATATAAAATATTTTAAGCTTTTTTTTGTCAAAAGTGGTAACATCTTAATGCGAATAAAAAACCTTTTTGTGGTTGTAAGATTTAGCTTATGAATCATTCAAATCGGAGTGAAAGATTACCAGGTCATTGTTAATGACTTAGTCTATTAAGAATATATGTACTTATCTACAGGTGCTTTTTAATTAGTACAAGATATATGTCTGTTTTGCAGAAATAAAATGCTGCTTAGAGATTCTCTTTAAATATTTTTGTGCTCAAATGTATTTTCTGTTGACCTATGGAATGTTCTGTACAAAGGTATGTGGTCATACTCTTGGGCTAGATACTTCTGTTTTTAAAAATCCGGACTTAGCCAAGTATACTCGACCATGTTAAAAATAGTATCTTTGTTATTAAAATGTTGATTGAAAGGAGAGAAAAGAAAAGAAAGCGGGTCTAGGACAGTCAGGGCCCGCTGTGCAGCAGTGCCTTATGGGGCCCCCGGAAGTGCTCTGCTGGCTGTGTCCTCCCCCAGCTACCTCCTGCCTCCTCCAGGCCCAGGATGTGGATCCCCCAGGGGAGCACCCACACCCACATCCTGTGTGCCCCCAGCCCGCTCTGAGCAAGCACTAGTGTCTCCTGTGAAATGTCCACCACACAGCAGCCCTCCCTCTGCACCCAGACTGCAGACTATTCAGAGCCCTTATGGGATGGAGGGGTGTCTCTGTGGCAGTACTTCCCCGTGGGAGGGCAATCGGGGTCACTTAGGTCATTAACCTTCTCTAGTACCCAGTGTTCAAACTTTCAGAGAAATAGATCAATTTAATGTTGGTAACGTACTTTGTAATATATCTAAGATATTGTTTCAACATATCTATAATAATGAAAGGGTAATATGCTAATTAGATTGGAAGTCCTTCCAGACAAAGCTGGGGCCCGAGAGAAGCCGCCCAGGTCCCAGGTGCCTGCCAGCAGCCGGAGGAGGAGGGAAGGCCGGGTCCCGGGTGCCTGAGGGAAGCCGGTGTCAGCAGCCGGGGAAAGGAAGGCCTATTCTTGCACGAATTTTCATGCATCAGACCTCCAGTAGTTCATATAAAAGTTCTTCATGAGATAGTTCACCTTCTTCTTTCGTACTACGTCACGGAGACAAGGTGTGTATTCCGTGTTTGTCGCATACATCAGTGCAGGCGAGCCACCTTTCAAGAACACAGTAGACACCTGTGCTAGTGGCTCCCTGTGGGCAGCGTGGCTCTGGGCCCTCCCCGGCAGGCAGCACCCAGGGAACAAGCCTGGACCCAGCGGCCTGGCCTGGAGCAGGCCCTCAGGATGTTGGAGTTCATGGATGCGTGTGGGAAGGCATGAGTCAATAAAACATTGGGGAGGGGAGGGGTTTACAAAGGGATGAATTGCTCTGTGGTGATGCTCAGTGGTTGAGCATCGACCCCTGCACCAAGAGGTCACTGTTAGATTCCATTCAGGGCACATGCCCAGGTTGCAAGTTTGATCTTCAGTGAGGGGCGTGCAGGAGGCAGCTGTTCTATGCTTCTCTTGCATCAATGTTTCTATCTCTCCTTTTCCCTTCTTCTCTCTAAAAATCAATAAAAACAGCCCTAGCTGATTTGCTCAGTGGATAGAGGCCTGCAGACTGAAGGGTTCTGGGTTTGATTCTAGTCAAGGGCACATGCCCAGGTGTGGGCTCGATCCCCAGTGTGGGACATACAGGAGATAGCCAATCAATGAGTCTCTCTCATCATTGATGTTTTTTATCTCTCTCACTCTCCCTTCCTTTCTGAAATCAATAAAAAAATATATTTTTAAAAATAAAAATCAATAAAAACGTATTTTTAAAAAATAAAATGGGGATAAGTCAATCAACAACATGACCTTGAGACTATTGCTCCCTGTCCCCTGGTGCCCACCCCCCAGTCCTGTCACATGCCTGCTCTGTCACATGCCTGCTCTGTCACATGCCTCTTTTGTTACATGACTGCTCGGTCACATGACTGCTCGGTCACATGCCTGCTCTGTCACATGCCTCCTATCACATGCCTGCTCTGTCACATGCCTATTCTGTCATGTCTGCTCTGTCACATGACTATTCTGTCACATGTCTTCTCTGTCACATGCCTGCTCTATCATATGCCTCCTGTCACATGCCTGCTCTGTCACATGCCTCCTATCACATGCCTGCTCTGTCACATGCCTATTCTGTCATATGTCTGCTCTGTCACATGACTATTCTGTCACATGCCTCCTCTGTCACATGCCTGCTGTCACATGCCTCCTCTGTCACATGCTTGCTCTTTCACATGCCTGTTCTGTCATATGCCTCCTCTGTCACATGCCTGCTCTGTCACATGCCTGCTCTGTCACATGCCTCTTTTGTTACATGACTGCTCGGTCACATGACTGCTCGGTCACATGCCTGCTCTGTCACGAAGGTCTCCCCTCTCTCTCTCTCTCCATCTCTCCCAGTTGTATTCTGACCACGCAGAACTCTGCTTCCTGGATTGGTTCTGTGATGTGGTTCTGTCTCCGGATGAGATTCCGTGTCCTGATGTGCAATACCGTGTCACCTGGTACATATCCTGGAGCCCCTGCTTCGAGTGTGCAGAGCAGGTGGCTCACTTCCTGAAGGAGAACAGGAACGTGGACCTGTGCATCTCCGCCGCCCGCCTCTACTATGAGAACGAAGATGTCCAGGGGCTCCGAGATCTGGTTGATGCAGGGGCCCAGGTGGCCATGATGGCTCCAGAGGGTGAGAGCAGAGGGAGCTGGGGCAGGAATGTGGGGGGCGGGGGCAGGTAGAGGTCCCCAGGGAGAGTGTGGCAGGGGAACTTGGGAAACTGAGGCAGGAGTGATGACACCTGGCAAGGAGGAAACTGGGTCCTGAGTGGGGTTGTCCAGGGGAGGCTCAGGAGAGAAAGGCTCCTAGGCTGACCTGCCTGCTTTCTCCCCTCTTTACTGCAGACTTTAAATACTGCTGGGATAACTTCGTGTACCACTGGGGATGGCGTTTTAACTACTGGAACAATATTTGTCAAAATTCTTATTATATTCTGCAGGAGAAGCTTGATGAAATCCTCTGGTATGAGTTTCCTCAGCCCCCCCACCCCCGTCCCACACACCCCCATTACCTCCCAAGACCTTCACTTGAGCTCTGGGCCTCTCTGCTCCTTCAGGTGCCTCTCCACCCCGACCCTTCCTCCCTCCACCCCTCAGCGCCTCCCTCTCCCCCAGCAAAGGTGCTCCCCCCTTCCTTGGGCCTCCCATCTCACCACATTAACCAAATGTTGTTACTAAACCGAACACAAGTGGTCATGAATGTGTATGAGTGTGGCCATCAGAAGACTGAGGAGACAGAGAATGACTGCATTCGGCTGCTAGGGCTTCCTTAGTAACAAACTGTAGCCCAGCCCCTGTGGTGTTAATGCCCCTGGTCTTTTGAGCAGCTATTTTTTTAAAGTATATTTTTTATTGATTTTAGAGAGGAGGGAGAGGGAGAGAGGGATGGAAACATCAATGATGAAAGAGAATCATTGATCAGCTGCCTCCTGCATGCCCCACACTAGGGATTGAGCCCGAAACCCTGGCATGTGCCCTGATGGGGAATCGAACCATGACCTCCTGGTTCAGAGTCCGCTGCTCAACCATTGAGCCACACTGGTCGGGCTGAGCAGCTATGCTTAATTAGGCCTTTGTTCACGTGGTAAAACTCTTCCTGCTCAACTCCCTTTGTTCTCAGGAAGGTCCTCGCAAGTTGCTAATGTGTGTGTGTTTTTGTCTCCTCAGGGACTGAGGAGAATTCATGACTTTATTTTTGGATGGAAAGATGTCTCCAAGCGGCTGGCTCCCCGGAGCTGGAATGGAAAAGCCCTATCTAAAACTGAAGAAGCACAGATTTCTCTCCAGGTTCTCTGAAGCTGCCCTCCCCAAGTCCCTCGCTGCATAAAAACCCTTGACTTTAGCTTTTTGGAGAGGACACATTTGAGAGATCTCGCTGTCCTCTTCTTTGGCCAAATCGAATAAACCTTTCTCTGTCTTCAAGCACTGGTGTCTCTGTGTTTTGGCTATGAGCACATCGGGCACACAAACCTGAATTTTGAGAGGTGATTCAGTAGCAGCTCCACAGGGGAGGGTCTTAGCAACAGACACTTAGACCCTCACAGTTCCGGAGGCTGGAAGGCCACGATGGAGGTGTCGGCAGGTTGGTTGCTCCTGAGGCCTCTCTCTTTGGCTTGCAGATGGCCGCCTTCTCGTTCTGTCCTCACGTGGTCTTTCCTTTGTGCATGACCCTTGGTGAGTCCCTCGGGTCCCTCTAAGTGTCCCAACTTCCTCTTCTTATAAGAACATCAGTCAGATTGGATCAGGGTTCACCCTAAGTGTCTCATTTAAACTGAATCACATCTCTAAAGGCCTTGTCTCAAAGATAGCCACATTCTGAGGACTTCAGCATATCAATTTGGGGCGAGGAGACACAATTCAGCCCATACAATGACCAAGGACCTTTCTGAGTGAGTGGGCGTGGGAAAAGCATGAGCCTTGTCCTGTGTGTCTGTCTCCCAGGTTATGTCCAACCTGACCCTGACTCACCTGCTTCCATTCCAGGCTGCTTCCCCAGGAGCCCCTCTCACCCTGTCCTCATCACACACCACCCTCACTCTGCTCCTCCCTTATGCATTCCCAAATTGCTGCCAGAGGGGTAGCTCTGGAGGAGCTGCCACCCAGGGATGGTGTTAGACAGACATGAGCAGAGCAAAGATGATGGTGCGGGTATAGAAACACCAGGGAAGAAAGCCCTGGATGGCTAGTGTGCATATGAGGACAAGATAAAGGCCTCTTTGCCCTTGCTGTGGCCTTCCACAACTAATGAGAAGCACCTGGTAATTAAACCCCAAGATTGTTAGCTCCTCTGATTCAAACAGCCCCTCTGTTCAAACTACAAGAGAAGCTACTTTCAAGGCTACGTTCTTGCATCCCCCTCCTCCCTGCTGTTTTTACAACTCCAGGATAATTTGCACCAAGAAGTCACTAGTTAGTAGAAAGTTCCCTTCCCCCCTCCTCTTCAAACAAGCCTCTTTTTAACTTTTCATAACTTTTACTCTAAGCATGTTTTACAGGTTTGGGAAAAATACTAATAAGATAGCTGCCAGACTGTCCCAGCCCCAAATCCACCCCCACTCCCTACCCCCGCTTCC
Source organism: Eptesicus fuscus (assembly GCF_027574615.1). Lineage (NCBI taxonomy): Eukaryota > Metazoa > Chordata > Mammalia > Chiroptera > Vespertilionidae > Eptesicus > Eptesicus fuscus. The sequence continues at coordinate 101,984,439 of NC_072479.1, forward strand.
TTGTCATCTACAACAGCAGCCAGTACCTTTTAAAAGAGCAGGCCAGTGCTTATTACCTGCCCTTGTTTTGATTAGCAATGCACCGGTTCTTTCCCTTCGGGGAAAGTTAAATAAACTCTCTCTGTATCTATCTCCTTCGCCCAGTTGTGAGTTCTTCCACAGCCTGCATTATCACCAGCCAAAACCCTAATCCCTAGCAAGGGGAAACCGGGAAAACAAGAACCTTGTCCCCAGAGTAACCTACCCTCCCCTAGCATATGAGCACCCAGTTTGTGGTAATTTGTTAAGGCAAGGGCCTGGCCGGCGTGGCTCAGTGGTTGAGCATCAACCTATGAACCAGAAGGTCAGGGTTCAATTCCCAGTAGGGGCACATGCCCAGGCTGTGGGCTCAATCCCCAGTGTGGGGCATGCAGGAGGCAGCTGATCAATGATTCTCTCTCACCATTGATATTTCTCTCTCTCTCTCCCTCTCCCTTCCTCTCTGAAATCAATCTATATATATAAAAGCCTACTATGCTAAGTGTCCAACCATTCGACCTTTTGACCAATCGCTGACACACACTAACCACCAGGGGGAAGATGCTCCAACCGGTAGGTAGCTTGCTGCTGGGATCTGGCCAATTGGGGACTGGGCAAGAAGGCTGGACACGCCCTGGAGCCCTCCCGCAGCCCCTCCCAAGCTGGGGTGCCTCCTGGATTGCAAGAGGGCCCAGCCAGGCTGAGGGACCCCGGTGCACAAATCCGTGCACCAGGCCTCTAGTAAAAAAAATATATATATATATATATAAAAAATATATATATATATATATAAAAAAGAAAGACTGGGTCTGGTGGGTGGCTTTGGAGCCAGGGCAGCTGGTTCTGGTCCTCCCCATTCTGCCCCCTCCTAACTGCGTGGCCCTGGGCAAAGCCACCAGGTTCTCCGTCTCCCACATCTGCCAGCACTCTGCTGAGATTCCAGGGTGGTTAGTGACTGGCAGCTCCTCCCATACCCACGAGATTCCTCTCAGCGGGGAGCCTTGGACAACATGTCCTCTCTGCTGGTGTGGGGCCCTGTGCGCAGAGCCCAGCCATTCCCTGTGCTGTGTGAGGCCAGAGTTACTGAGCTCCTGCCAGCAGGCAGCCCGCGTCCTGCAGCTTCTCCCCAAACACTGACCTGTAAGGTGCGGACCGTCTCCTAAAATCAGTCCCTCTCGTCACCTCCTGAGGCAGGGATGAGGGTCACCTGACAGATGGGGAAACCGAGGCTCTGAGGAGCTGTGGGACTTGTCCAGGAGCCTCCCAGCTGGGAAGTAGCCCGAGCCAGGCTCCTGACTGTACGTCGGAGGCCCTTCCTCTGCCCCTCGGGCCCCTTCTCATCGAGTCTCCCCCAGGACGTCTCCTGCTGCCGCTTCAAAGGACCGGTTCTCACTGCTCCTGCCTTTAAAATGAGGGTGTCCCTGTCCCACAGCGTCTTTCCGGTCCCCGGTGCTTGTGCGGCCTTGACCAAAGTGGTTGTGACCCTGGGAGAGAGTTGGGCAGCATCACAGGCCTGGTTAGAATCCTGGCACCTGGCTCTGCCACCCACCAGCTGTGAGGTGTCAGGCAAGGCCTTGCCCTCTGAGCCTCGGCTTCCCCATCTGTGCGATGGGTATAAGGTGCTGACCGTGTGGGGTTTGCTGCCTGCACAGGGCAGAAGCACTGGACCAAGGGGTGACCCGTGTCCTGAGCATGGCACTCAGGGAAGGCCAAAGACTTCATCACGCAACTCAGAAAGACACGCAGTTTAAAGCGTATGAATTGTTTATTTCTTTCTTTAAAAATATTTTTTTATTGATCTGAGAGAGAGAGGAAGGGAAGGGAGACAGATAGAAACATTGATTGGCTACCTCCTGCATGACCTCTGCTGGGGATTGAGCCCGAAACCTGGGCATGTGCCCTGACTGGGAATTGAACCGACGGCCTCTTGGTACATGGGTTGAGGCTCAGCCCCTGAGCCACACCAGCCGAGATGAATTGTTTATTTCGGAAAGTTTCCATTTACTATTCTCGGACCAAGGTTGACTGTGGGTAACAGCCATGGGAAGTAAAGCTGTGGATAAGGGGGCTGCTGTAGGCGACACGGTTCACATTCCTGGCTCAGGACTTCCTGGCTGTGCAGCCTGGAGTAACTAACTATCACCTAAGTACTTGTCTCCCCTGTTAGAGCTGGGTAAGGCGCTGGGGCTGGGAGGGATACGTGTGAGACAAGACACACCAAATGAGATAATGAAGGCGACAGGCCCGTACGTGAGGAGAGCAGAGAGCCCTCCGGGATGTGGACTAACCAGTGCAGCACACCTGGGCGAAGGAGCCTCATCGCCTGGAGATGTACACTGAGTGGCCAGATTATTATGCCTTCAGAGATCATAATAATCTGGCCACTCAGTGTATATTTTTTTGAGAACTAAGGGAGGGGAAGGCTTGCTTAGGGACACTCCAGCCTAGGGGTATAAATTCCCCAAACTCCCCCCCCCCCCACCTCAGCGGGGCACCTAGATTGGTTTTGGCGGCTGCGTTGCCCGCTAAGACTATCTGAGGGCATTCCTTTCCTGCAAGGAAAGGTGCACCTGCTTTTGCTGCTTGTTGTCTCCGGCTGGAGTTCCCGCCTACAAGGAGACAAGCGCTGAGGACGCAGAGCACTGTCTCCGGCCAGCGGCCGCCCTAACCGCTGCGAAACGCCAGGAAAACGGATGCAGTCGTGCGCGCGCAGAAGGCTGTGCCCAGGAAACATGCCGGAGGGGCAGGGTGGGCATTAGTACCAGGGTGCCCACGGGACTTTTCTTGGGGACCCAAAATTAGGGGCAACGCTCAAAGCTAAGGCCACGGCATGCTAAGTCCCCACTCTCTACAGGGAGTCATCTAGGAGCTGCCAGCAAGGCCAGCCGCTGCCCCACCCACCCACCTGCCCGCCACGAACTAAGAGGCCACGGAAGCACACCCTTGGCAAACCCACCTACCCACTCCTCTCCTTTGAACCCTGACCACAAAGGTGGCCATGCAGTGGCCATACACTCATTTCCAGCTCCCGACCACTCCCCCGTTACCGATCTACGCTTCACTCTCATCTGAAGTCACAGAAACTGACCGCCCAAGCTCATGTCAGCCGCTGGCCACCTGGGACCTAACCCCAGGCTGAGCCCTGAGGTGGCATAGCTGTGACACCCTCAAAGGAGGAAACGAATGCCCAGCCACCTTTTTAAAAATCATCTTTAATGTGTTTTTAATATTTTTTGCCTCATTTACCAGATAAATCATCTAAATAAATAGATGCTATACAGTCTGCTACCAACATCAGTACAAAAATAGACCCGAGATCTGCGTCCACGCCGGCTCTCCCAGCACACACCCGCTCAGAGGAGGCACGTGCTGGGGACGGCTCACGCCAGCCCCTCCCAATACATTCATTTCGTCTGAACAAAGCTCACTGCTCATTCTGTGCAAAGGAAGCGTTCTTGTGCTGAGACCTGGAGGCCAGGCTGGCCACTTCTAAGCCAAAGCTACCCAGAAGCATAGCGCCCTCCCCCGCAGGGGAGGAGGGGAAGTTGGCAATGGGATGGATGGGGTGATGATCATGGGCTCGGCTGCTGCATAGGAGTGGCCTTGCCAGGGGTGGAGGACAATCTCCTGCCCGAACCCACAGTGAAAAAAAGTACCAACTACATCAAATGGGTGGGGGTGGGCAAGGGAGGCAGGAGGTCCGATCTTTCGAAGCATCCCCTCCCTGTACTGGCCTTCAGTGTGGAAGCCAGGCGAGGTGGGAGGCGGGGCACTCAGGCTGGGAGGAGGCCACACCCAACCCCTCATAGAGGTCACTGTGCTGGGGGCGGGGTCCTAACAGGCCACAGCCCTTCCCCCAGGAGCAGGCTCTGCGGGGTCAGCCCTCTCGGGACACAGGACACCTGTGGGCCGTAAAGGGCTGAGTCAGAGGCAAGAAGGGTTTGGTTGCTGCTGCCTCATTCCACAACAGGCCCCCAAGCCCCGATTCTGCAAATTGCACAGACAGCTTATCAGGACGCACTGGCCCTCCTGGGACATGTTTTCTGAGATATATTGTTGTAAGTGTTTTCCCATAGCTCGAAGCAAACAGCCTGCACCTGCAGAAGCAAAATAAGATACACTCCCCTGCCGACTGGGGCGCCCCCAGACACCCTGCTATCTTCCAAGGACATCCTGCTCAGGCGGCTCCCCTGCGGGGGTGCAGCCCTGACCCGGCCTGTGTAAGGGAGCACAAGCACTCCCTCGGCTGACACCGGCACACGGGCTCAGCCCGCTGCGAGAACTTCAACTTTCTTAAACTCGGTCTCTTGGCCTGGCTCCTGGTGGTGCGGACCTAACACACTCTCTGGGAGGTCCTGTGTCCCCTGGGGAATGAGTATGACTTAGACTGGAAGCGGCCAGCCTGTCCCAAAGCCATGAGCAAACAGCATTCAACTAGAGACCTCCCAGCCCACCCCCCTCCAGCGCCTCACCTCGGCTGGGAGCCTCTGTCCTGGGAAGGTCCCCTACTCCAGCTGCCTTTCCCTCCCAGGGGCGCAGCTGCCCCTCCTTCCCCTGACCCACCCCCACTTAAGCCTCCAGATTCAACTCCCCAGGCTGGAGTGAATCAAGTCACCCCGCAGGGGACTGTCCCCAATGGAAGCACTGAATTGACCCTGGACAGTGAAGAAATAAGGAGGAAGGGGAGAGAGACCAGGGATTTGAGAATCTTGCCAGCAGGGCACCCAACACAGAAATGGGGTGCGGTGTCTTTGGTTTGGGAACTGGGGAGGGGGCTTGGGAAGGAATAGCCCTATCCTTGCCTCAGGACACAGGGGGAGGGCGGCCCTGGAGGGCAGGCAGGGTGGCGGAAGGGTGGAGGGCCAGGCTTGTACTTGCCCTCCTGCACTCCCCTCTCCCAACCCCCAACCCCACCTTGTGGCCTTTTCTGCCTACAGGGCTGGGACGGGGCAGAAGCCACTCCTCACTGCCAGGGGAGCTACCAGTGCACAGGGCACATTGGTGCAAACTAGAAAGTGAGTGCCCTCCCGCTGGCAGACACAGCCTGTGCTGGAGGGCGGCCTGGGGCTTGTGCACAGCCTGCCCCCGTCCCCCACCCCCGCAGCCTGACTGCAGGAAGACACAGGCCAGCCCAGCTTCGGCATGGAGGGGTGCAGAGGGGGCACAGGATGCAAGGAGGCGGGATGGAGGGAGTTGAGGCTGCCCTGAGAAGGTGGTGGGACTCCCTCCCTCCCTGACCACGCACACCCACCACTGGCTGAGTTGAGGAGAGGGCAGAGGAGGGGAGTGGGAAGGGCTGAAAGGTCACCTGAGTCAGAGAGAACAGAGCCCCTCAGGACGAAGCGCAGGCCCACCCGCAGACGCTGCCACGCCTGCAGCTGGCCGGGCGAAGCCACACACCACATGCGTGCCCGGAGCAGCAGAGGCCACCTGCCATGCCAGACCCCTGCCGACAGCTTCCAGGGAACGAAGGGAGTAGGGCCAGATCCGGTCATGTGACCGGCCATGCCAGGTGGGTGAGTGTGTGGTGCCCTGGGCAAGTTCTTTTGTGCTGTGATCACCTCACATTCACCTGATCAGGTTTCTAAACAGGAGATTTGCAGGACCCGTCGCACATGTCTGCAGTTACATGCACACATCACGGGGCAGGAGGGCAAGGTGCGTGCACACGGTGCAGCTGGGGTGGCGGGGGTGGGGGGGGGGGGGAGGTGTCTTGTGAGGGGGACTGGTGAAGCTCAGCAGGAGGCCTCTGCTGGCAGCCGGCCCAGGGAAAGCAGACGGCTCTGAAGGGTAGACTCAGGACCCTGCAGCCATCTCTAACCCTTCCTTTGGCCCCTGCGCTCTGACCCGCCCTCTGGGCAAAGGCAGCCTCCATCCCACCAAGCTGGAGTGCAACCACAAAAAGACAGACCCCTCCTCCAGAGGCAAAGGCAGAATCAGGCCCGGGGCTGGGGGCTGCGCAAGGGGGCCGGGCCTTCCGCCTCCTGCGCTTAGTTCCAGGGCAGCTGCTGGGTCTGGGGAGAATGGTGATGGAGGTGTCCGGGGGGTGGCCCTGTCCCCTTCTGCTCTGGAGATGGTACCCACCCCCTGCCAGAAACAGACCCGGAGGCCTCTCTGTAAACATCACCCACAGAGAAAGGGGAGGATGGTGGAAGTGTTGGGATTTCCCCCTCCTCCCGTTTCATATTTTTAAATAAAATAATTACCCCCCAGACCCCTCCCCACCTCTGGAAGTCCCCACCCCAAGCCCCGAAGAAAGCAGTCTAAGAGAAGTAAAAACGGTGCCTCAGAACTTCCCGCTGCGATCTCGGAAGAAGCCCTCAGCGGCCTGGGCCTCGCGGAAGGTGACGGTGATGGAGTTGGCGGTGATATCTGTCACTGTCACTTCACTTGTGGGGAGCGCGGGTGTCCAGGGAGGGGGCCCCTCGGCCAGGTCCGCATCTGCTACTGCCAGGGGAGAAAGACAGACGGACAGATGGAGGACAGCGCTGACAAGCAGGCGGGGAAGGTGGGAGCGGGTGGCAGCATGCAGACTACTCCCCACCCCTCGCACCAGGCTGTCCTCTGAGTCTCCAGCCAGGCCAGGCCAGCGCAGGACTGGGCAATGGGAGGAGGTCATGACATTTCTCTTTCCTGGCAGGACCAGACCATCCTGAGCAGGACCACAGAAAGCCCTGGGCGGGTGCCAGGGCCCTTGCAGGCTGTGTGGCCTCCGGAGCACCCCGTGCCCGCTCTGGGCAACAGGCCAACTGGACCTGACGACTCAAGGGATCTTTCCAGCCCCGAGGGTCTCTGGGCCTGGGCCACCTTACCCTCCGCTTCGGGGGGCTGCTCAGCAGGCTCCCACTCGCTGGCGGCCTGCAGGACGTCCGGTGCCGGTGCCTCCTGCAGGAAGAGCTCCCGTGGATGGCTGTGACTCTCCAGGTTGGGCCCGCGGGGCGGGAACTTCTTGCGTGAGAGCCGCAGGTACTTGTGGGCCTTTCGGGGCTTGCGGAGCGGGAAGGGCAGGGTGGGCACCAAGGGGCCCTTGTCCTCCAGCTCAGGCGCCCCCGCCTTGACCACCCCCTCGGGGCTCCCGCTGCCGAGTGGGCGCGTCAGGGAGAAGCAGAGCTTCTCCTTGCCCTGGGCCTTGTGGGAGCTCCGCAGGTCCATGCTGTACAGCCGCTGCGGGGGCAAGCCAGGGCACGGCGGGTCAGCCCGGCCCTCCCACCCCCTGCCGCGCCTCTGCTCATGCTGTTCCTCCCCCCGGAGTGCCCTTCCCCATGTTTCGTGGCCCAGAGGCAGCCATCACCCCACCCCCAGCCCAGCCTAGAGAGCCGTTCTTAGCCAGTCCCAGCCCCACAGCCCCACAGGGCAGCCTCAGCTCCCTAGGGGCTGTGAGGGGCTCAGGACGGAGGCCACAGGCACGTCTTGGGTACACAGCGGAGGAACGGACAGGAGGTACGAAAACCCATCTGGGTTCATGAAGCAGAGTGATTATGCAGGCCTAGGCCTCTGTTGACGCCCTGCCTCATTGTTGTTCAAATGGGCTAAAAGGAAGGTTCTGCCACTTCTCACGGCTGGTGTTTTGCAACTTGGGGACTTGTCTTATTGCTTTGGGGTAACTTACACAAGCCCAGGAAAGATCCTTGTGCTAAAATGTTGGCAGGGCCTAGATCACTCTGGGATAGTACCTTCTACTGCCACCTTTCACCAGAGGCCAAGAGCTCCCTGGAAGAGAGCGAGGCCATCAGATGGGACCTGTGGCCAGACATCTCCAGGTGGGAGCAAAGATCACATGTGCAGGCTCCGTTCTAGTCCCACCTGCTAATGCCCATCAGGGGGCGTGGGGTGCAGGCTGTCCTGGGGATGGGAGGAGGGCTGAACTGGGAGGGCACTGGGAAAATACGGCCATGCTCGAAGGGCTTATCCTATACGTACTTTATCAAAACCCTTCCGCCTGGCTTGCAGGCCATCACAAGCCCAGTAAACCCTCTGCAAGATGGGCTCATCTTTGTCCTCGCCTCACCAGGAGAGCACTGCTACAGGGACCCGGCAGCAGCAGAGCCAGATCTGGGCTTTACAGCTCTGACTCTGGGTAAGCTAGCGGCCTCCCTGAGCGTCAGCTGTAGTAGCCAGCCTCCAAGATGGCCCCAACAATACCCGCCCTGGGAATTCTCACCCATGGAGTCCCTCGCGGGGGGACTGAACACTGCGGCAGGACTGCCAAGGCCAGGTCGTTAAAGATGCTGTGCTCCTTCCTCCCTCTTTCTTGGATCGCCCACTCCGGGGGAAGCCAGCGGCCCCCTGTGAGGCCCTTCAGCAGCCCTCGGGGAGGTCCCCAGGGGAAGGAACAGCCCCTGCAGCATCTGACACGCCCGTGAGCAGCACTTTGGAAGCAGGTCGCCCAGCCCATCACGCCTGCAGAGCAGGGGATCCCTGGCCGACATCATGACTGCACCCAAACTGGAATCACTGAAGAACTAGCGAATGCCCTCCTGAGCTCCTGATCACGGAGACTATGTGAATCACACGTGTTTGTTGCTTCAAGGTGCTTAGTTAGGGGGGACTTATTACACAGAAACAGATGATCACACACCTTCCCCAGAGGTTTGTGTCCATGGTGAAGAGCACTGAGCACAGAGCTGAGCATGGAGACGTCACTTTCCTTTCTGGGACCCAATTTACACCAAGCCCCAGGGAACACGCCCAGTGCATGAGGGAGGCCATCTGTCTGCCAAAGCCTGGACAGGAGGCTGGACAGGACTCACCTGCACGTGGACCAAGTAGACTTGTTTTTGGTTCCCAACCCCTGGGTGGGCCTTACACATGAAGGAGAGCAGGTACCCTACCATCTCGATTTTACGGAGGGGAGAACGCAGGCTCAGAGAAGCCAATCACCTAACATGATGGCCTCAAATCACAAAACTGCGCTACTCAGACTCCACCTTCTTTTCAGAGCAAAGCAGTGAGGTGGGCATAGTGCCCCCAAGACCTGGGCACCAGGATGCCACGGCGTCTAGACCCACCTGTGGCAGAGAACCAGGAAAGGATGACACATTTCTAGGACATTCCACGACTGTGGGTCCAGAATGCTGAGACTCCTTCGCTTGAATTCTAAAATTCTAGGCTCTCATGTTTCCTCAGTTCTAAAGTTTTGTCTCGAAGGACCTCAAATATTACAATTGTGTGTTTTAGGGATTCTGAATATCAAAAAGGCTCATTTACAAAGTTCTAAGCTTTTAAAATTCTAGGCGCCCATGAGCCATATATCCACTCTCCTTCCCACCACAGCAACTCCCACTTCCTGCGGCGCCAGCCCCACATTCCGACTTTTCCCAGCTACTTCCACTGGATCTCACCCACCAAGTGCCTCCCACCTGCAGCACCCTGGGCGGGGCTGAGGAGGGGAGTGGTTCAGCTCACTGGCTGGGCAATTGGGGGTGAGCATGGGGACCTGTGGGTGGGCACCAACGCTGGCCGGTTACCTGCAGCAGAAGCCGCTTGGGTTTCGGACCTCTCTTCCTATACCCCGACGCTCGGTCTCTCTCCTCCCTGGGGTGCAAAGCAGATGGGAGAAGAAAAGAAAACACTGGTGACATTTAAGGGAAAGTAGGGATCCTCCTCCCTGCCCTCTGCAGTCTATGGGGGAGGGGGCATCCTTCATAGACCACCCCCCAGTCCCAGGATAGGGGCTCCTCCCTGTTGCTCTCTTTAGGCCATAACAGCGGGGTCACAAGTTAACTCCCGAAGCCTCGGTCTTCCCAGCTTCCAAAGGAACAGCACAGCCACGGGCCCCCTGCTGAGGTGGGACTCGGGTGGTATCTCCAAAAGTATGTGGCTCTTTCCTGGGCCCAGGGTCATGCCAGAGCGCTGCTCCACATGCTACTGGGCGCAACCTCCCCCCAAAAGAGTGCACTTCCAGTTTCCACTCCTAGGAGAGTTGTACAGAACCTGTCAATCAAGTCTGCCTTGAATGCCCCAGGGCACTGGTGAGAATGGGAAGGACCCCTCCCACCTTTGGGCCCCCCATTTGGGATCTGCTTGACTGGTGGGGAGAACAGCGCCCACCTCTCTGTAAGGCCCGATCGGGGGAGAAAAACTAGCCTGTACTGAGTCCCTAGGAGATGACAGACTGCTGGGGGCCTTTCCAAATCCCTAATGCAAAACAGAGGCACACCCTGAGGCTGCCAACAAAGCCACACACACACACACACACACACACACACACACACACACACACACACACCAGAAGTCACCACAGAGCTGCCCACAGCAGTGCCTGAGCGGTGGGAAAATCCAGTCATTTCCTTCTGCCCATTTCCCTTCCTTCCATTCACACTTTCTGAGGGTGACTGGAACGAAGAGGCCACGTGGTCGGAGCAGGAATGTGAGGGCAGGAGCTGGCCCTGACAAGAGCAGAGTTCTGAGATGTTGTGAATTAAATTCCAGCGGCCAGAGAGTGAGAGGAGGAGACCCGAGCAGTGAGCCTGGTGACGGCCGGGCCAGCTGACGAGAGGCGGGCGCCCATCCTGCATGTGGGGGGGAGCCCTCCCTCCCCCGGCGCGGGGGACCGAGAAGCAGCCTTTGGGAGCGGCACAGGGCGCTGACACGCTCCCGGCGGCTCACAGGACAGCCCTCCAGCCTGCACGCTGAGAAGCTCCTCTCAGAGCCCAGTGCTGGGTGCCAGGCACCCCTTCCAGGCCCCGCTCTGCACTGGCCACCGGAGACTGTGGCGGTCACTTCTCTGGCCTCGGGGTCCTTGTCTGGAGCAAGAGGTTCCCTTCTCAGCTCATCACGAGGCTCTTAAAGGAGTGAGAGATGTCCCTAGTATTTATGAAAATGGAAAGCAGGAAGGCTAAAGTAATAAAGAGGAAGAAGAGAGAGGGGAGAAAAAGGAGAGAGAGGAGGAGGGGGAGGAAGCAGAGAGGGAAAAGAGAAGAGCCTTGGGGGAAAATAATATGTTAATTACATTTACCTGACTTATTTATGATGATGATCACATACTGGACACTGTACAAGGCACTGCTCTCAAGGCTTTAACCCTCACACCATCCTACGAGGGAGGTACTATTACTACCCTCATTTGATAGCTGTGGAAACTGAGGCACAGAGAGGTTGAGTAACACACGTTGGCAAATTATTACACCTCCCGCCACTGGTGAAAATGCTAAGCTCTGGTTCCAAACCTTGGGAGGGTCGGGCCTAGGGTCCTAGTCAGGATCAGGACAGGCCTGGAGCCCAGGCCATGATTCTGGCTTCTAATATGCAGCCCTCCCCAGGGAGTGCAGGTGAGAGGGAGGCAGGGCCTTTACTCTGTCCAGCCCTTACCAACTCAGAGCCTGGAATCTGTCAGACGCTCTGACCATTTGTGTCCAGAGCTAAAGAGCTGAGACCGCCACAGAGTCAGGGCCCCAGCAAGCCCAGTGCCCTCTCAGTGCCCCCTGGTGTGCAGGGACACCCCTCCCAGTGGAGCCCCCTCGCTGGCCTCCTGAGTCTTATTAAAACCCTAAAAGCATGTGTTAAATGGGCCTCACTCCCTTTTACTTCCTTTTCACCAAGACAGAGTGAGAGTCATACAGTGGGTCTGCAGAAGTCTCTGAGTTTGTCCATAACTGACTCAAAATAGCACACCAATCATCTACCAGGACTCACTCTGCCCTCCCTGAACTGTGCCACCCCCTTCCTTCAGATGCCCCTGCCTCCCACACTGCCCCACCCCCCTCACCCACAGCCTCCCAGCTCATGCCACTCCAGTCAGCCACACTCAGAGCCACACTTGCCTCCATGCTGCTCCTCAAACACAGGCCCCCACCCCAGGGCCTTTGCACTCCCTGTGCCTCACCCCTGTTCTCCATGTACCCACTGGGCTCATTCCCTCACTTCATTCAGGTCTCTGCTCAAACACCCCCAGCTCACTCCCCAGGAAACCAGCACCCCCTCCCTCCCTGTCCCCTACCCTATCTTTGCAGCAGGGATCAGCCTCTGATATGTTACACGTATGTTAGAGCACTGTTAATTGCGGGTCTCCACATGGGATGTGAGCCACAGGGGGTAGGGATGTTTGTTGCCTTTGTGCCTTGCTGGGACCCCAGCACTGGAACAGTGCCTGGTACCTACTGTGATCTCAATCAAGACTTGCTGAATAAACCAAAGAATGACTAGCTGACCCCTAATTACCACCAGAAGATACTCACACTCAGAAGATGCTGCCCACACTCACGGTCTGCAGAGTGCTTCCACATACCTTTGCTTCCCAAGCGAGCCCCACAAGGTCAGCACCTTATACCCATCGCACAGATGGGGAAGCCGAGGCTCAGAGGGCAAGGCCTTGCCTGACACCTCACAGCTGGTGGGTGGCAGAGCCAGGTGCCAGGATTCTAACCAGGCCTGTGATGCTGCCCAACTCTCTCCCAGGGTCACAACCACTTTGGTCAAGGCCGCACAAGCACCGGGGACCGGAAAGACGCTGTGGGACAGGGACACCCTCATTTTAAAGGCAGGAGCAGTGAGAACCGGTCCTTTGAAGCGGCAGCAGGAGACGTCCTGGGGGAGACTCGATGAGAAGGGGCCCGAGGGGCAGAGGAAGGGCCTCCGACGTACAGTCAGGAGCCTGGCTCGGGCTACTTCCCAGCTGGGAGGCTCCTGGACAAGTCCCACAGCTCCTCAGAGCCTCAGTTTCCCCATCTGTCAGGTGACCCTCATCCCTGCCTCAGGAGGTGACGAGAGGGACTGATTTTAGGAGACGGTCCGCACCTTACAGGTCAGTGTTTGGGGAGAAGCTGCAGGACGCGGGCTGCCTGCTGGCAGGAGCTCAGTAACTCTGGCCTCACACAGCACAGGGAATGGCTGGGTTCTGCGCACAGGGCCCCACACCAGCAGAGAGGACATGTTGTCCAAGGCTCCCCGCTGAGAGGAGTCCTCGTGGGTATGGGAGGAGCTGCCAGTCACTAACCACCCTGGAATCTCAGCAGAGTGCTGGCAGAGGTGGGAGACGGAGACCCTGGTGGCTTTGCCCAGGGCCACGCAGTTAGGAGGGGGCAGAATGGGGAGGACCAGAACCAGCTGCCCTGGCTCCAAAGCCGCCCCTCCCACAGGCGTTTCCTGAGCTTCATCAGGTGTCTTTTGCTAAGGGACCTCCGGGGCGCGTGTCTCTGATCTCTCGGCCAGGGCTTGCCTGGGCATTACTGCTATTGCTGCTCCTCACACTAGGACACATGTTTACATTCATCACTGTGACTGAAACCCCTACCTTATGGAGAAGCCGCAGCAGAAGTTATTGGGGTGGCCCCATTGCAGCAGAGAGACCGAGGCCTGGGGAGGGGAGGGAAGTGGCCAACATCACCCAGCAACAGGAAAGTAACCAGGGCCCCCAGTGCCCTGGAGCTGGTGCCCACCACCTTCCCCCAGCTGCAGACACGACCGGAGTGTCCCTGCCAGGACCCCACCCCCGCCCATGCCCGGGCCTTGTTCAGAGCCAAGGCAGAGCAGGCTGCCTAGGAAACCTCCGAGCCTGCCTGTGGACCAGCCCGGCCCCGTGCAGGCTGAGCCCCTTACTTCTCCTCATAGGCCATGACCAGGCGGGGGTCCAGGATGTGCTCTTCTGGCTCCCACGTGCTGTACCTGGGAGAGAAACGAGAGGTCAGAGCTGCCCCGCTCTCCCCTGCATTCACAGAAGCCACAGCTGCTCCGCCAGGGCCCACTGTCTGCAGGCCCTCGCCCCTTCCTGGTCCAGAAAATTGTCACCTACTCCTCGGTGCTGTTCCAGGCCAGCCACTCAAGGTCAGGGCCTCCTAGGGGTTCCAATGACACCAGAACCCACCTCATTCTGAGCACTCATCATACCACCTACAGATGGTGTGATGAGACGTATGTCCACCTCAGCAGCTCAGGGGACCTGGGAGAGGGCAGGGCGGTATGTCCCACAGGCCCTTCCGAGAAGAGGTAAGAGCCTGTGGTGAAGGCAGGGGCCTAGTTCAAATCCCAGCTCTGCCCTTGGAAGCTGTAAAACCTTGAACAATTTCCCTAAGGTCTTTGTGCCTCGATTTCCCCATGTGCAAAAGACTCTGCTGGAAAAAGCACCTGTGTGTCTAAGGGTTTGGAGCAGGGCCTGGCACACAGAAGTGCTCTGTGCTTATCACTGTTGCTCTCCCCGCTCCTTTCTCAAACCCCAGCCCCAGCACAGCCTCTCCTGCCAGGCTGAGCTGCTCCCTCCCTTCTGGCACACATCGGTGCCATCGAGGTCAGGTCTGAAGTGCCCTCGTGTCGGGGCCTGGCACACAGCAGGAATTTGGTAAATGTCTAGCACCGGTCATAGGGCGAGGACCCGCTAGGATTTTCCCCAGGGGATCTTCCTCCTCTCCCGGACCAGAGGGTGTTCCCTACGGGGACAGGCCTGGACTGAGACAGCGCAGCACTTCCTGAGCTCAGCCACCCGTGTTCCATGCTCCGTTATTTACTTAGAATCTGCCTTTAAGCAGCTCACTTTTTCATCTATTTAATTTTTTAAAAAAACTAACTGTATATGACTTTTGTAATTGGAAAAAACAGTACCACTCACTATAAACAGATGTTAGTGCTTATAAATTAAAAATGTTAAACATATATGTGTGCATATGTGTATGCATACAAATAAATATACATGCAAACATACAATTAGGCCTTTGGGTATATGTGCACATGTACATGCACAGACAAAACCTAAGCACTGGACTATGATCCTGGCTGAGGCGGCACCAGCTCCGCTGGAGGAGAAGGGAGGGGATCGGGTCTCAGGGACGTGTTAGGAAGCAGGAAGAGGCTGGGCATGGCCCCTGCCCTGTGGCCTCCAAACAAGCTAAGCTGAAACCTGCACCTTAAACGGTCCTGGGACTGTGAAGCCTACAGCTGTCCCATCTGGACACACACAAGCTGCCCAAGAACAGAACCCTCTGCTCCTTTCTCCACCGACACTGCTGCACGGCTGCTTCGTGTCGGCCATCAGGCCCCGTGACTCAGCCACGAAGGGCCGTGCCCTGGGGACCACACAGCCCATACCCAGTGACACGGGCTCAGCCTGAGCAGGCACGTCACACCTCTCTTCCTTTGAACATGCTATGCGGTCCGCCTGGATGGTCCCTCCAGAGGACTCGACTCATCCCTTAAGAGCCAGGTTCTTGTAGATCCTCTCCCAGCTGTGCCGCTCCCAGCAGGGTGAACCATCCCCTTCCCTCGTTGCCCTTGGCACCTGTCATAATTACTGATGAATGATGTAGCCGGCGCCCCGGTGGGCAGATTGTAACCCCTCCCCAAAGCACTCAGCCCACGCCCAGCCCCCATGTGCTCTGGGAATGGCTCTAGAAGCCACTGCAGTTTCACTCACCCCGAAGAAATGTAAAACTAAAAATAAAATAAAAAGTGAAACTAAAACTGGTTATATGTATATTTTGGTAAAAACCCAAACTATGACCAACCAGAGGCTCATAGTCTGATTTCCTCAAGGTTGGGTTTTCTCAGCTGAAACTAGTTATAAGGGGAGTTTTGGTTCCTGCTGTGGGCTGCCTCCTTCTCTCTCCGGCTGTTGAAACGTCCCTGCCTTGTTCTAGTCCTCTCTGCCCTACCCACTTCCCCACCTCCTTACCCATTTTTGTTGATGTTGCTGCAGTGCAGTTGCTGGCAAGTCCCTAATTTTCTCTAGATCCCAGTTTCCTCATCTTAGAATCTCTAGCAGCACCACAGGCATTAACAGCAAGGAGTGAGAGCAGACTACTGCCGGGGACTCATCCGTTCCTCTTAACACCCTTATGAGGTAGGTCACCCATTTTATAGATGAAGACACTGAGGCCCGAGGGTAAGCATCTTGCCAAGGCCACTGTGACAGTGAGTGGGCAGTCTGTGGTTGGAACTCAGTTGAATCTCGGCCATGCTCTACCTTCGGGTACCTCACATGTCATGCATTGAGCTGGGATGTCCTTGGGAGAGGGGCCCTGCCTAACTAATCAAGTCTTCAGTGTCTGACCTGGGGGCCTGGCACACGGTAGGTGCCCGGAAAAGGTTGGTAGATTCAGAGGGGCCTGTTATTAGCTTGGGGCATCCATCAGTGGGATCTGAGGCAATAGCACAAGGTCAGACCTGGCAGCAGGAGGCCTGGCCCTGCTCCGTGCGAAGGGAGGGCAAGGGGAGGTGGATTGCACAAGTATCTGTCAAACACCCTGGGCTCCCCCAAAATGGAGGCCACCAGTGCCCCTCCTCAGTGGCGATCCAGAGGTAAACCCGATTCGAGAACTGCCGGGCGCAAGGACAGGAGGCGGCAGGGTCCACAACCCAGGCGACAGGGGGCGGGCTGGGAAAAGGGTACGAGCTGGGCGGGAGCAGGGCGCTCCGTGGGAGGCGGGGGACCACTTGGCCCCGCCCCGTCCGCCCTCTCTCCGCCGCACCGGAGCCGCGCGCGCGCACGCAGGAGAGGCGCGTCCGGATGACCAGGCCAGCCAATGGGGGGTGAGGGCGGGGATGGCGCGTGCCCGCTGAGAGGTAAACACGGCCACGTGACCGGCAGCCCTGCCCGGGCTGGGTAAACAGGCAGCGGCAGTTGCTCCAGCCGCTGTGCGCAGGCTCCGGCTGTGCTGGGGGCGGGGCGCCCCACTGACCCAGGCCCGCTCCGGCCTCCCACCCCAATATAATGCGGCTCAATTGAGACGCAGCCGCGGGACTGGGGGGCCAGCCCACAGGGGTGGCTTTGAGCAAGTGAGTCAGGTCTCTGTTTACCTCTGCGTGAAGGAGGGCTACCAAAATAGTCCCTAGGGTTGATGTGATTATTAGTTGTGTTAAGCCTGCGAAGCACTTAGTTCAGTAGGGTACGTAATAAAAGCAAATAAGCATTAATTAAATCAATTTCGAAAGCCTAGAGAGCACTACAAGCTGCCAGGCCCGAATCCTGGACTCTGCTACTGCCCGAACCGTTTTGGACGAGAAAGAAGCGCCCTCTCTGCATCCGACACCGTCCAGAACCTTGTGCGGTCTGGGCAGCCCGTGGCGGCCTCTGTGCGGCTGGGCCGGGCCTCCTTTTTACAAGCAGTGAGATGGAGCTGCAGAGAGATGGAGGGCTTTGCCCTGGGTCGTACAGTTGTTAAATACAGAGAACAGAGTTCAAAGCAGACTGGTCTGGCTCCACAGTCTGAGCACGCCCCACTGAGTGGACCATCAGCCCATCATCCTGGGTCACCTTTGCCAGAGCCCACTGTGTGTCAGAGGGGCTAGACCTGCAGGCCCTGGGTCAGGCATCCGTAATTCAAATCATCCCAGCTGTATGACCCTGGGCAAGGGCTCCTCTGCTGAGGATTTGTCTTCCCATCTGTAAAATGGGTTGCCAAAAGGCAGTTAAATAGGCAATGTCTGATCACACTAGGGACTTACTGATGAGCAGCCTGGTTATTGCTGTGCCCACTGACAATATCATTAGGAAAGCTCCAGGGAGGCGGTCACCCTAGAAGATGCGGTAGCATTCACTAGGGAAAGCAGAAGGTAGGACCAGTCCTGAGCAGACTGCAATGAGAGTAGGATGTCTGAGGGTTTCTTCGGGGCTGAGAGCACCTGCAGCTGATTTAACATCCTCTGCCCTGTGACGCCAGCCCTTCCCTGTGTCCCCAGCCCTTTTCTGTACCTGCCATAACTAGCCAGACAGCTCCTCTGCCCCACCTGCTGGGGAGGAAGGGCAGTCATTTGTTTGCCGTTTGGAGAGAAAACAGGCAAAGCATGTGGCTTAACAGGCACAGAGCGAGCATTCTGCTGTTTCTGTTGTTAATGTAGGCCTCCCTGGCCAGGGTGAGGAGCAGGAGGATCTGGATCCCCTCCCCGCTGAGGCTGGCACTGCCCTAGCCAAGGCTCCCAGGCCGGCAGGTTGCAGCCTGCCCAACTCCCACTCCCCACCTGCTGTCTCAGCCTCGGCTCCCAGCCAGACCCCCTGGCGAGGGGAGACGGAGGACCAAATGGGTTACAAAGGGCCTCCTGCTTCTCCCTGACTGAAGCTCTGTTTCCCCCGAGTGAAGTGGGTGACACAGTGGATGGCATGAAGGGGGGCCATGCTGCATGGAGTTGGCAATTACATCTTAGGACCTCTCCTAGGAACTACCTTCCTGGGGCTCACAGGTGGATAGGAACCCAGGACCAAAGTGTGGGGGAGCCAGAAGCGCACCTGTCATCTGGTCAAACAGAGCTCCCAGAACTCCTTGAGGGGTCATAAAAGGTAGTGATGAAGGCCCATCCAGCGGTCCCATCGTGTTAAGAAACAAGTGGGCCGCAGGGCTGGGGCTCAGCCGGCAGAAACAGGGAGGGACTGCTCTTAGAGCACTGGTCCTTCCTGCCGATGGAAGCTCTGGTGGGCAGACATGTTCACGTGGGATTAATAAAAGTGGGATAAGGAGCTTTCGGTAAGTGCCTCTGTATAAAGAAGGAAATCTTTCAAAAGATGGAGTCTAGAGGAGGAAAAATAGCCAACAGTGCCTTGAAGGCTACTGGGCTGGGACCACACTCCCATGCAAAGCCTTCCTTCCGGTGCAGAAGCCAGGGGCGCCAGTGCTCAGGGAGCCAATGCCCCTGCTGCCCCCGGCACCCTCCTCTAGTTCTCCCGCACCCAGGCTGGAAGTCCACGTCTCATCTGCCCAGTGGAGGACGGGACCCTCCTTCAGTCCTGGAGTGTTTGAGGAGGGGCGGGAGGAATGGACAGCCACCAACTCCAATCATCAGGATGTCCCACAAGGGGGGGGCGGGGCAGGACCTTGACTATGGAACCCATTTTGCACATACGGATGCTGAGGCAGCATGGGCCATTATCCTCTCGGCTGTCTCTCTCCACCACACCCCCAAGACACTTCCAGGACCCAGTACAGGTCAGTTCCCCCCCCCCCCCCCCCACCCCCATCAGCACAGCACTGCAGAGAGTGCCTGGCACAGACAGCAGAGGCTCTGAGTAGAGGGGGATTCCAGGAGTCAGTTTCTACTAGGCAGGGCAGGGAGGTGGGGC
Source organism: Eptesicus fuscus (assembly GCF_027574615.1). Classification (NCBI taxonomy): domain Eukaryota; kingdom Metazoa; phylum Chordata; class Mammalia; order Chiroptera; family Vespertilionidae; genus Eptesicus; species Eptesicus fuscus. The sequence goes on from NC_072479.1 coordinate 102,003,433, forward strand.
ACCTACCGACCAATGGGAAGGCCCCACGACCCCCCCCCCATCCTCACCCCCTCACATAACTCCCTGCTGGGAGGTGATTGGTTGGTGTGAAGGTTCTAATTGGGTCTCAGCATGAGAGGTGGAGAGACTGGGAGAGGTTCTAGACCAGCTCCCTGCCCCCCAACTCTGAGATGGAAGAGGCACAGAGGAGATACCTGAAAATGGGGAGGCCTAGTTCAACTCTGACCCCACTTTCTGTGTGATCTAAGGCAAGTTGCTTACCTTCTCTGAGCCTGTTTCCACATCTTTAGAGATTACTACCCCACCTGCCTCACAAGACTGAATGGGAACCTGCTCTGTAGATTGGAGAGAGCTGTCCAAAGGCAAGGTGGGCTCAGACTGTCCCTAGTTCTATGTCACTGAGGACTCACGTGCCGCTGGCTAGCCTTGTCTTACCCAGTCTCATAAACCCCTGCCCAGCCCCTCCACTCAGCCAGCAGGCATCTCTGAACCCTAGATGTTGGGCCTTCACCTCCCAGGTGCCAAGAAAAGCCAGAAAGAGGGAGAGAGGGGTGCCTCCAACCAGAGATGGAACTTAACCTGAGGGAGCAGGTGAGAAGGGCAACTGGGGCCCGCCTTCACCTTCATGTGCTCCAAGCCCCTCAGCTGGCAGAGGGGCAACTGAAAGCTAGAGAAGATGACTTAATCAAGGCCTGCTGGCCAAGCTGGAGCAGCTGGAGCTAGAAGTTAGGCAGGAGAGAGGGCACAGGACGGGCGGAGGGCACAGGGCACAGGCAGGCAGACGCACACACAAAGGACCTTACTTTGGGGGCCATCCTTTCCACTTCACCAGATACTCGACTTTACCCTGGGAAGAGAGAGAAGCAGACACAGTGAGATACACAGCTGCCCCGATGACCACCCACAGGACAGTAAGGCCTAACCCCTCTGCAGATAGATGTCCCCTAACACATACACAGAGATCCCCCATCAGATCCCCATCAACCCAAAGACCCCCCCAAACTCTGGCTGCTGTATGACCACCCCAGATGGCCCTCCTTACTAGAGCACAGAAGTGCATCTGGCCCCAGACACCATGAGCTTGACGCTCATGTCACACATGGGGAAACCGAGACCACATGGGGGTGTGCATCCACGAAGATCCAGTGTCTAGAATCCCAGTGCTAAGACCATTTTTAGATCAGAAGACTCTCCAAGTCATAGAACTCCTCAGCCCCAATCCCACCAGCCCTTCCCAGGAGAGGCTGCCTCTGACCCAGAGGGGACAGGCCAGTGAGTCTCTCAACTCAAAAGACCTGGCAGGACCCCGAGAAGCTGACAAAAACTCCACCTACGGAAACGATGGTCACTCCGCAGTAGTTGGAAAACAGAGCCAGACCCCTCCCTTCCTCACCGCTGACAGGGCCCAGCCCCACCCAATGGGTGAAGGCCTCCACACGGGAACTTTGAGGCCAAGATGCCACCTCTTCCAAGAGGCCTGTCCCGGCCACCCTTTCTGATGCCACCCCTCCCCCTCACAGTGTGCAGCACAGAGCCCACTGGCGGGCATCTTGTTAATTTCCTCATTCCCGGTGCGTCTCCTCTGCCAGGATGCCAGCTTGGTGAGGGGAGGGGTGATCCCGCCCTGGGGCTTAGAATGGCGCCTGGCACATAACAGAGCCTCAATAAATCTGTTTTGAATGAATGGCTGAAAGAATGACGCTCCTCGCTCTCTGGCACTACCCCTCAGGCCTGGCCGGAAGAGGGCAATCACTGTAGCTGCTTGGGCTACACTCCATGACAAGCCCTGGGCTCCGGGGAATAAATTAAAATCGAGGAAACGCTGGAGGGCGGGAGAAGGAGGAGGGCAGCCCCAACCTGAAGACAGGGTTCAGCCTCATCAGAGATGGGGAAGAAAAGAAGCTCATGGCCCCAGCCGGTTTGGCTCAGTGGATAGAGCGTCAGCCTGCGGACTCAAGCGAACCCGGGTTCGATTCCGGTCAAAGGCACATGCCCTGGTTGTGGGCTCCATCCCCAGTAGGGGGCGTGCAGGAGGCAGCCGATCAATGATTCTCTCTCATCATTGATGTTTCTCTATCTCTCTCTCCCTTTCCCTTCCTCTCTGAAATCAATAAAAATAAATTTTAAAAAAGAAAGAAAAGAAGCTCATGGACCACCTTGACCTTGAGCCCAAGATGCCAAGACTGCGTTCTCTCTCCCAAAAGAAGAGGAGCTGGCCATCAGCCAATGTGGGCTCTTCGCTCTACCGCCATCTCCTGTGACTTTGATCAGTTCACTTCCCCTGCCTGGGCCTCGGTTTCAGCCTCAGCCCAAAGGGAGGCTGTGGCCTCCAAGACCCTCCCAACCCCGCCCGGGAGCCTCGCACGGGGCTGCAGAGAGGAGCAGGGAAAAGGCTGGCGGTGAGTGCCGCGAGGGGGACTTTCCCCAACGACTTCCAACCCCGGCCTCCAATCTGGGGCGACCCGCCCTGCAAACGCGTCCAGCCGGGAGGCGCGGGACCCGAACCCAGCGGAACCCTCCTTCAAGGCAGGGTGGGTGTTACGGAGGCGAAGGGGGAGGAGCTTCGAGGGAGCCGCGCGCCGTGGGCGGCCCAGGGGCGGGGCTGAAAGTTGAGGTGGGGAGAGCCGAGGGGTGTGCGCTGGGGAGAGGGAGAAAGATGGAGGTGGGAGTGGAGAGAGGAGCGGAGCAGGTCCAAGTCCGGCTGGTAGGCTTCGGAGGCTGGAGGCTGTTCCGAAGCCCCGCCTCCAACTTCAAAGGTCTTGGTACCAAGAGTCCAGAGTCCTGTGTTCGAGACCCAGTTCCAACGCGAGCGCACTAGGCAAGCCGGTTCCTCAACTTGGGCCTCAGTCTCCCCACGTTTAGGAGCGGGAGAGGGTGAGGAAGGATGGCGTCCAGGATCCCTACAGTCCGATCCTAATCTCCAGTTCGGGCGGGCTCAGCGGCCCCCAGCATCCCGGGGCGACAACTTTTATTCCACTCGCCCTACCAGGTGCCGGGGGAAACTGAGGCACCGGCTGGGGAGACAAGCCCAGCCGCGCGAGGCCGCCTGGGCCCCCCACCACACATTTCCCCCACGCCCCCAGCGTGGAGGGGACGGGGCTGGGAACACGAGGGGACCCCGCCGGGGTCCTGGGAGCCGCCCCCCGGCAGCCTCACCTTCCGCACGCGCTTCTTCCGGATGCTCTCCACAGCGAACACCTGCTCGCCGATGGCTGACAGCTCCATGCGGGGCGGCGGACGAGCGGGCCCGGGGCCGGGCCGGGCCGGGCCGGGGGCGGAGCTGCGGGCCCGCGGCTGCGGCGCGCGATGCTCGGGCCGGCGGCGGGGTCCCGGTCACCCTCGCCCGGGCGCGCACGCGCACGCGCACGCGCGCACACCCCCTCGCGCTCCCTCACGCCGCCGACGTTCCATTTTTGAACCTGCGCAACGTTTTCCTCGGCGCGAGCGAGCGGAGGAGCGCGCGGGAGTGGGCGGGGCGGGGCCTCGGCTCGCTCCCGGCAGGCCCCGCCCCTCCTTCCCCGCCAGCCCCGCCCCGCGGGAGCCCCTCCCTTCCCGCCGGCCCCGCCCCTCACCGCTGGCCCCGCCCCCGCGGGAGCTCCGCCCCGCCCGCCGGGGAGGCAGGGTCCGCGCAGCCCCCCAGCCGCCAGCGCGCGGAACTTATTTGGCGCGCGCTCCTCTCGGCCCCCATCCCGGGCGAGGTCTTAACACCGAGATGCGTTTCCTAAAATCCTCCCGGGGCCTCTGAGGGGCCGGAAGCGGCATGGCCCGGGTTGGACCGATGAGGAAGCGGGCAGGGGTTCTCCCACTAAGGAGCAGGGCGGCCGCGGACCCCGCGCTGTCGGGGGGCGGCACGGCCCAGGTTTCCCCACCTGTCGCGGCACCGCGGTCTCCCTAAACCCAAGCTGCGGAGAGGCACCGTTTGGCCAGCGCAGAGCAGGCCCCGCCACGTCCATCGTTCCGTCCATCCGTCCGTCCGTCGGCCCGTAGGCGGTAGTGCAGACGCGTCCGGGTCAGACGCGGGTGCCGTCTCGAGGGGCCCCGGCGAAGCAATAATCCGCGGCGGGTGCGGCCGCGGCGAATGGAAGGTGCGCCCGGAACGGGTTTGGCTGCCACGCAGCCCAAGGGCGCTGGGCACACACTAGGTGTTCAGCTCTTGGTGGAATGAATGGACCTTGAGGTTCGGGACAGACTCGTTCTAACCATCCATTCCAAACCACCCCTTGTGTTTCCTTCCGGCACCGCCACTCATCCTCGCGAGGAGCCCGGAGTCATCCGTGCCCCGGTGGCTCCCAGCGCCTACGGCGGTCCATCCCCGGTCCCGCCTCCGGGGCCTCCTCCCTCCGCCCCTGCCCTCGCCCGTCTCCGGACTGCGGCCGCGACCCTCGCCGAGCTGCCCCGCTCCAGCCGGCGCCCGCACGACGCCAGAGTGCGCTTTCCAAAAGGCGCATCGCACTGGGTCAGCCCAGAGCTTAGAAAACTTTCCTGGCTCCCTGTTCCTCTCGGAACCAAGTCCAAACGCTTCTTTCTGGGGCACAGGAAAAAAAGAAGTAACAACTTTATATTTGACTTTTTTATCAGAAGCCACGGAAGCCAGAAGGCAGAGGAATTAGAAGATAACCATCATCTTAGAAGTTTATACCCAGTGAAAATTTCTTTCAGAAACTAGATACCCACCGAAAATAGCTTGCCAGGACGAAGGGAAATAACATTCACAAACAGGAAAACTACGATTTTTTATCACTAGCAGATTCTCCTTAAAGGACATTCCAACGGAGGTACTTCAGGCAGGAGGAAGCCAATCACAGACAGAGGTCTAATGCAATAGGGAATGGAGAATATTGAAAATACAAAAAAAATAACCTTGTCTTCTGGATAAAAATAGAGCTCAACTACACAACAACAATGGCATAGAACTCGGGTGACTGGAGTTAGTGTTCTAAGCTCCTTATATTCTTCCTGAGGAAAGGGAAGATAGATTCCAAATACACGTAAACTTGGATGAGTTAATAATGCAACTGTCATTACAGGGTAAACATTAAAAGAATGGAAGTGCAGTGTATGATATTTATCCTAATTATGAGCGGGCAAAAACCAGTATGAGAAAACCCAATCAATCCTAAAGTAAGCAAGGATGGAGAGAAAAATAAATGTAAAATCGATGGGACAGATAGATGACAGGTATAGTATAATTCAATAAATGCAACTGAACTAAATGTTGTAGTTAAAATACTGAGATTCTCACACTGGATAAAATCCAACTGTGTGCAATTTGCAAGAGACACCCACAGGAGACACTTCCGGGCCACAGGGCTGCTGAAAGAGGGACGGCAAACGGATGGGGAAAGAGCGTGCAAAGACAGACCAACAGAAGGCTAATGCAGCTCTTTAATGTCAGAAAAAAACCGTCATAGAAATAAAGAAGGTCCCTTCATAATGAAAACAGTCCAATTCACAAGAAAGATAGAACGATTTCAAATTTGCATGCAAATAGTCTTAAAATACAAGAAACACAAAGAAGAGAATGACACAGAAAAATAGACCAATCCACAGTTATAGCGGGAGATTTTAAAACACATTCCTCTGTAATTGGTAGAATAAACAGATACATATTCAATAAGGATATGGCTAAGAAACTTGTCTAATGGACTTTTCTAGCACACCCTGGCTTCAGCTGCAGAATACTCTCCTTCGCAAGATGTGTGGAATATTTACGAAATGAGTGAATCTCAAGAAATTTCAAGCCTGAAATCAGATAGTGTGTATATATATATATTTTACCACAACACAAATAAGCCAGAGCTAATTTCAAAAGCCCCAGATGTTTGGGGATTAAGAAATACATCTCTAAATAACGGATGGATTAAAAAAGAAATCATAATGGAAATTATAAAATATTTGTAGCTGACTGGGAGTGAAAGTATTACATGTTAAAATAATGTGGGGTACAACTAAAGCAAGACTTAAAGGGAAGTTTATGGCTTGCAATGCTTGTATTAGAAAAAAGAAAAGGCTGAAAGCAATAAGTAAGCACCCATCTCAAGAAGCTAGAAAACAAAAGGAAGTCAGAGTGAAGGTAAGTGCAGAAAAGAATGAAATGTGACCAGCAAAACCAAAAAATATTTCCAGGAAAAGACTAATAGTTTTGATAACCCTCTGATGAGACTGATCAAGGAAAAAGGGAAGGCACCACTAAACCAATATCAAGAATGAAAAGCTAGCCGAAACCGGTTTGGCTCAGTGGATAGAGCGTCGGTCTGCGGACTGGAAGGTCCCAGGTTCGATTCCGGTCAAGGGCATGTACATTGGTTGCGGGCACATCCCCCGGTCGATGTCTCTCTCTCATCGATGTTTCTAGCTCTCTATCCCTCTCCCTTCCTCTCTGTGAAAAATCAATAAAATATATTAAAAAAAAAAAAAAAGAATGAAAAGCTAGAGAGGCTGCTGACATTGCAAAAAAAAAAAAAAGAAAGAAATATAAATGATATTATGAAAAACTGTTACAATAGCTTAAATTTTTTAATGAAATGGGCAAATCCCTAAAAAAGTATAACTTACCAAAACGGAAAAGAAAACCTGAATGCATATCGCTCCTGGTCATGGTACCCACGCAGAGCCCAAGAGGCCCCTGGCTATGCCGGGCATTAACTCTTCGATCTCCTCAGTGGAAGGTCTGGGGGTGAAGGGTGGGGAGGCGTGGCTCTGTACCAACTGGTATGAAACTATTGGGGTACTTTAGCAACCTGAAGTTCTGTGGCGTGAGCTGAGTATCAAGCCTTCCCATAACCAATAAAGGAATCGAATCATCAATTTCCACAAAGAAAACTCAGGTCCAGAGGGCTTCACCTGTAAGTTATTTAAAGAAAAAATAATTCCAGTCTTACCCCAACTTTTCTACATAATAGAAAAAGGAGGAATGCTTCCCAATTCTCTCTGGGACAAGTACCGTACCAAAACAATTATAGGCCAATATCGCTCATAAACATAGATATAAAACTCCTAAACAAAACATTAGCAAACCAAATCTGGCAGTCTAGAAAAAATGGTAACACAGCGTGGCAACATCGGGTCTCGTCCAGAAATGCAAGGTTGACTTAACTTTTGAAAATCAGTCAACTCACCACATTGAAAGTTAAAGGAGGAAGATAGATGGTCACCTCAAAAGATGCAGGAAAAGTTCAACATCTGTGTGTGTTTTAAAGCTTGTAGCAAACCAGGACTACAAGGGATGTCTGCATCCAGTAAAGGTGCTTACAAGAAACCTACAGCGACGCTCCTAATGAACGGTAAGAGCATTCCCCTTCGGCTCGGTCCAAGGCAAGGATGGCTACAAACTCCTTCCCATTAAACATTGCACCGGTATCCCAGACCTGTGTTGCCCATACGGTAGCCACTAGCCACCTGTGACTACTGAGAACTTGAAATGTGACTAGTCCGAAATGAGATGTAAGAGCAAAATTAAATACACATTGGACTTTAAAGACTTAAGTCTGAAAAAAAAACTACTAAAAAATCTCATTGATCATTTTATATTGATTACATATTGAAACAGTATTATTTTTGATACATAAGGTTACATGAAATATGTCATAAAAATTAATTTCACCTGCCTATTTAATTTTGAATGTAGCTATTAGAAATTTTCAAATTATACATGTGGCCTGCATATATGGACAGAGCTGTCTTAGACAGTAAGATAACAAAATAAAACAAAGGTGGAAAGATTAGAAATAAGCAAAACTGTCATTATTTTCAGATTTATATAGAAAATCCAAAAAAAATCTTCAGGTTATTAACTAGTCAATTTAAAATATCAATATACCAACATGGGTTGTTTTGTATTTCCCTATGCCAGCAATAAACAAAAAGAAATCACTTATAATGAAGAAAAGATATCACTTATAATGTAATAAAATATGTAAAGTACTTAGGAGTAAGTCTAATGAAAATGTACAAGGTCTTTATGAAATAAAACCATAAAATTTTATTATAAGGCATTAAAGAAGATCCAAAGATGGAGGGTTCAGCCACATTTATGGATTGAAAGACTCAGTATTGGAACCATGCCGGTGTTCTCTAAATTGGTCTATAGAGTTAAGACTATCCTAATGCAACTCACCAGGTATTTTGGGGGAACAGGATAAGCTGAGTGCAAACTTTATATGGAAGTGCGTGGGCTGAGACTAGCCAAGGAATTCCTGGAGGAGGAGGAGGGAGAGATGGTGGTGATGGCATGGTCTCTATCAGATACCAAGACTTGATAAGCAGCAGCAAATAAGGCAGTGCACTATTGACACAAGAATAGGCAAACAGGACAATGAAACAAAAGCGAAAGCCCTTAAAAGAGAGAAACAGACAGACAGAGACAGAGCGACAAACTCTGCTCGTCAGTGGATATGAACTTTTCAATAAATGGTGCTGGAGTTACTAGTTAGCCATATTGGGGGGGGGGGGCGTGAAATTTGACCTCCTACATCCCCCAAATTAACTCCATATTACTTCAAAGCTTCAATGTGGAAGGCAAAACTGAAACGTTTAGATGACATTTTAAAATATATTTATTACCATGAGCTAGGGAATCATTTCTTTTTAAATATATATATATTTGTATTGATTTCAGAGAGGAAGAGAGAGGGAGAGAGAGATAGAAGCATCATGATGAGAGAGAATCACTGATCGGCTGCCTCCTGACTGCCCCACACTGGGGATCGAGCCTGCAACCCAGGCATGTGCCCTTGACCTGAGCCATGCTGGCCAGGCGAGGGAATCATTCTGACATAAGAAGCAAAGAGCATGGAAACACTGATAACTGTGACTACATTAAAATTACAAGCTTCTTTTATCGAAGGCCTACAAAGGGGTAAAAGATAAAGAAGACATTGTAAACACGCAGAAATTGACCAAGGAGACCATGGGAAGCATCCCTGGAGTCAATAAGAAGGACAGACAACCTATTGGAACAAACAGGCAAGAGTGCAGCCTGGCCAGCGTGGCTCAGTGGTTGAGCATCAACCTATGAACCAGGAGATCACGGTTCGATTCCCAGTCAGGGCACATGCCCAGGTTGTGGGTTTGGTCCCCAGCAACCAATCTGTATTTCTCTCTCTCTCTCTTTCTTGCCCCCCTTTCCACTCTCTCTAAAATCAATAAAAAATATATCCTCTGAAGAAGACTTTTTTAAAAAGTTAGGGTCTAGTAGGGGTCCTCAAACTTTTTAAACAGGGGGCCAGTTCACTGTCCCTCAGACCGTTGGAGGGCCGGACTATAGTTTAAAAAAAAAACTATGAACAAATTCCTATGCACACTGCACATATCTTATTTTGAAGTAAAAAAACGGCAAAAACACCCGCATGTGGCCCGCGGGCTGTAGTTTGAGGACGCCTGAGCTAGACTATACAGAGCATGTTCAGCTGTGTTAAGGGTTTTTGTCTTTATCCTAAAAATACCTGAGAGTTGAGGGAGAACTGAACTGTAGCTGAAAGAGAAATACCAGTTCTAAGAGTAATGGGAGGGGGGAAGGAACTGACTCAAAAAATATATATATAATTCAGGATATAAAAGATAACTTTGCAGTAAAAGTGCTTCAGAGCTATTTTAGGAGACATCACATGCAGAAAATAAGGATGAGATGCTATGAGCAAGGAGCAAGCAGAAAGTACAAGTTCTTGAACATTAAAAACATTGTTGAATTTTTAAAAATTAATAGACGAGTTAGTGGACCCTAGAGTATAGAACACAAAGATGGAGACTATGAAAGCAAAGACAAAACTCTCTGAGATTGATCCCGGCCCAGCATCTGCTGTCAGGAGTTTCAGAAAGAGAAGGTGGGAGAACAAAGGGGAGGAGATGGTGGGAAGAATGTCCCGGAACTGAACAGGGACGCGGACACCAAACTGGAAAGCTTATCCAGTGATGGGCAGGATGGACTTTTTGTAAGACCAACACCTAGACACACCAAGTAATGTCTGACTATCAGGAACAAAAAGAACACGAATTTAAAAGCTTTCTGTTAAAAAGAAAATCACAAAGAGGAGCAGGAATTAGTCTGGAATCACCAATAACAGAGAGGCCAGAGGCAGCAGAGGAAGTCCTTCCAAGGCTAAGGGAAATTACGTGGAATCTAAAATTAACCTTGTGGGCCAGTTAAAAATGCTCTCTGTGACCGGAAATACAACGTAGTGCCTTCAACGAATGGGAGGCTGCTTTCCTCATCTAACAAGACATTCGTAAGGAGCATTGCAATATTATTAACTATACTAGAGGCCCGGTGCACGAATTCGTGCACACATGGGGTCCCTCTGGGTGACCTGCAGGGATCGGGCCAAAACCCGCAGCCCAACGCCTCCTGCAGTTCCCGCTCATCCTGGCCCCACTGTGCCTGCCGCGGGCTCCCACCCAGTCAGTCCCGATTGATCAGGAGAAGCTGCCGCAGCAACACTCACCAGCCATGAGCCCTGCGCCTGACACCCTCCCAGGGGGTGTGGCTTGCAGGATTGGGCTGAAATCGGCTCTCCGACATCCCCCAAGGGGTACCAGATTGTGAGAGGGCACAGGCCAGGCTGAGGGACCCCACCAGTGCACTATCAGGCCGGGAGGGCTTCAGGGAGTGTCCGGCCCATCTCGCTCAGTCCCGATGGGCCGGACCCCAGCAGCAAGCTAACCTACTGGTCAGAGCATCTGCCCCTGGTGGTCAGTGCACATCATAGTGAGCGGTTGAGCAGCCTTAGCATATCATTAGCATATTATGCTCTGATTGGTTGTTCGGTTGTTCTGCCATTCAGTCTATTTGCATATTACCCTTTTATTATATAGGATTCCCTGTGCTGTACATGAGATCCCTATGAGGCAGTTGTGATAGCTTTGTACTGTGACGAAGGCCACTAGAATTGTAGTGATCACTTCGTAAGTTATATAAATGTTGAATCACAATTTGTACACCTGAAACTAATAAATATCGTATGTCCACGTTAATAGTAATAAAGAAACTGTCAAACTGTTTTCTACAATGGCCGGACTCTTTTACCTCCCCATCAACACTGTTTGAGAGTTCCAGGTGCTCCGTAGCCTTCCCAACACTTGATACCATCCGTCTTTTTTATTTTAACTATTTATAGCATGCGTACTGATATAATGTAGAGAATTTGCATTTCCCCAGTGCCTAGTGATGATGAGCATATTTTCATATGCTTATTTGCCATTCATATGTCCTCTTTGATAAACTGTGTTTTCGAATCTTTTGTCCATTTTAAAAATCAGGTTGTATGTCTTCTTTTATTCTCGGGTTATAAGAATGCTTTATATATTCCAAGTCCTTTATCACATATTTGTTTTGCAAATATTTTCTCCCATAATGTGGCTTGTCTTTTATTTTCTTTCTTTTTTTAAAAAAAAGGACTTCTTTTTTTAAATATATTTTTATTGATTTCAGAGAGGAAGGGAGAGAAGCGAGAGATAGAAACATCAATGAGGAGAAAGAATCATTGATTAGCTGCCTCCTGCACACCCCCTACTGGGGATCGAGCCCACAACCCAGGCATGTGCCTTTGACTGGAATCGAACCTGGGACCCTTCAGTCCGCAGGCCGATGCTCTATCCACTGAGCCAAACCTATAGGGCTTACTTTCTTAATAGTATCTTTCAAAAGACAAATGCTCTTACATTTAGGTGTATGTTTTATTATGATTTAATTTTGTGTATGATGTGAGGTGAGGATCAAGGTTCTTTTTTTATATATATATATATATATATCCATTTTGTCAACTTCTACAAAACAAAACAAAAAAGACTGGTTGAGCCCTAACCAGTTTGGCTCAGTGGATAGAGCGTCGGTCTGCAGACTGAAAGGTTCCAGGTTTGATTCCGGTCAAGGGCATGTACCTTGGTTGCGGGAACATCCCCAGTAGGGGGTGTGCAGGAGGCAGCTGGTCGATGTTTCTCTCTCATCAATGTTTCTGACTCTCTATCCCTCTCCCTTCCTCTCTGTGAAAAATAAATAAAATATATATTTTTTAAAAAGACTGGTTGAATTTTTATTGGGATTATGTTGAATCTGTAGCTCAATTTTGAAACAACTTATGTCCTTAACAATATTGAATTTTCCAATCTGTGAAAGTGTCCTAACTCTCCATTTAGGAACATTTGACATTTAGTCCTCGTTTAATTCTTTCAGCCATGTAGTGTGGGGAGTATGGTTGCCACACACCTTTGTCAGAGTTATACATAGTGTTTTGTTGCTATTGTAAGTAGTATTTTAAAATTTTAATTTCCAACTTTTATGAATACTAAATAAAACCAAACTTGATTATGTAAAAATATGTTTTTATTTATTTCAGGGAGGAAGGGAGAGGGCAAGAGAGATAGAAACATCAATGGTGAGAGAATCATTGACCGGCCACCTCCTGCACGCTCCACACTGGGAATCAAACCGTGACCTCCTGGATCATAGGTTGACACTCAACCACTGAACCACACCAGCTGGGCCCAAACGTGGTTTTTTAATGTTGGCCTTATATCTTCCAATATCACTAAACTCATTGATTAGTTCTATCAGCGTTTTTGTAAATTCCACCCAGGATTCATGTCTGTGAAGATAGTTTTGCTTTATTTCTAATCCATATGCCTTTCTTTTTCTTGCCTTATTGCACTGGCTGAGACCTCCAGCATAACGAGGACCTTAAGTATTGAAAACAGACATCCCTGCTTTTTCCTGATGTTAGGGAGAAAGCACTCATATTTTTTTTACCAGAAGTTTTGATATCAGCTATAACTACAGCTTTTTTTGTAGGCACCCTTTATTAGATTGAGAAAGATTCTTTCTATTCCTAGTTTTCTGAGAGTTTTTATTATAACAGAGGGTTGAATTTTGTCAAATGCTTTTCCTGAGTTTATGGAGACAAACATATGTTTTGTATTGTTCAGTTAATTAGTGGTGAGTTAGCATTTGATTTTTAAAATCAATAATAAAATTATTCTTTTAAAGTTTGATTTTTAAAAATAAACATGTAGATTCTCAGACCCTGAATGGTGTCCCAGACCCTCCTCTGGCTCACCTCCCACCCGTCTCTCAATTCCATCCCCTTCTCCCAACCCGTAGAGTCAACACTCCCCCCGCCCCCCAGATCAAGCCACCAGCACCTCTCTCTTCAGTCCCTGCCACCTCCTCCATCCAGCTTTGGCAGCCAGAGTGACAGCATCGCTCCATACTAATTATTGTGATTATAATAAAAAAATTATATATACATATATATTATATATATATATATATATATATCCTTCTTCCCCATTTGTAGCACAGAGCTCCTAAAACCCTTGGACGTGCCTAAGTGTTAAGAGTGGTAAAGGCAAAGCATCAAACAGACTTTCAAATTACAGGGGGAAAGTTAGGGAGAGGTGGGGGAGATATGAAATCAAACGAAGGACTTGTATGCATGCATATAAGCATAAACAATGGATGCAAAACTCTGGGGGGTGAGGGCATGTATGGGTGTGGGGTGGGGGGGTAATGGTAAGATATGTACACATATAATACCTCAATAAAAAAAAAAAGTGGTAAAGGCGTCTTGATGTTCATAACGAACCCCTTTGGCTACCTCCGAGTCTGTTGAGGTGACTTTTGCTTGGTGGCGCTGGAAAACACACACACCGGCCACCCTTCAATGGCTCATGCTGTCTGTTCTCCTGGCAGTCCTCCGCACCCCTCCTCCAAACGTCTCCTCCTCCATGAAGCCTCCTGGATTACCCTCTGCCTGCCTCCAGCAAGGCCTCTGGGCTTCTCTCAGTCACAGTCCTGGTTCCGCTGTCAGTCCGTGTGTGTCTCCCCATCAGACTGGGAGCGCCCCAGGACAGGGAACATGTTTTTTTCATCTCACCTCACCATCCTGGTGCTCTGCCTGGGGCCAGGCACACAAGAGGGGGTTAGTGTTTGTTGAGTGAATAAACAAATGCTCAGTGAGAGGCCGGCCTTCAGCAAGGCACCGGGGAAGAGGGCACAAGGCGGGGCTGAAGGAGGTGGGACGGCTGTTAAAAGGGTTGGGAAAAACCATTGCAGAGGGCTGGCTGCAGGATGCTGGGCGCCCGAGTTCCCAGGGCGAGTCCGGGAGGACAGTGGGACTCGCTCTAACCACCAGGTGGCGCCAGACTCCTAGGTGTCCCCAGCTTCCCTCCTGGGAGGGAGTCCCAAGGAGGCCAGAGCCTCCTGCAGAATGCACAGCAGCAGCACAACACGGGCCCTCTGGGCTGGCCCTTGATGTCACGTCGAGTCCTCAGGGGGGCGTGTTCCATCTGCTTGTTTGTGCCTGAGCTCCCACCACAGGAGATGGGATGCCAGCTTTACGCTGCAAACCTTTCAGGGGAGAGTGTGCTGGGTGACAGGCGGGTCAAACAAGCAAAAGGAAAAAATGGAGTATGGGACTTGGATCTGGGATGCTTGGGTTCAAGCTCCCACACGGCCACGTGCTGGCTGTGTGACGTGGGCACTCGGTCTTGCTGTGTGCAGGCGTATTCTGAGTGCTTTTGTTACTCAGTTAACCCCTCCACCGCCGTAGGATGCAGGAACCACTACTAGCCCCATTTTACAGATGAGGAAACTGATGCACAGAGAGGTTAAGTATCTAGCTCAGAGTTACACAGCGAGGAGGTGGGCTCAGGTCCACAAGATCCTGCCGGAGAGGGGTTAGCTGTGGATGCGGAGCCTGGGACTGGGAGGAGGGAAGGGGGTGGAGGCAGAGGCCCAGGAACAAGGCCAGAGGGTCCAGCTGGCAGAGGAAGCCAACCAGACTGAGAAGGAGCCACGAGGGCCAGAGGAGAATGAGGAGGCGGCATCTTGGGGCCACGCGGGCGGGAGACACGGAAGGTGCTGAAGGCTCGGGAGAGATGTGACAGCTACGGAGCAACTGCAGTGGCGTTGGAAAGTCGGGGAGAGGACGTGTGGACAAAGGGGAGAGGGGAGAAGCATAGGTGGGAACTGGGGGTCCCGGCTTGTATGCTTTATGGTCTTTAGGGTAGACACTGAGCTTGTGTCTGAGCTGCTGGGGGCCAACCAGTAGAGGGCGCAGCGGGTGGAAGAGGAGGCGCTGGACTCTGGAAGGGAAGGCCCGGGTCAGGAGCACTGGGGACACCTCCTGGGTGCAGGCCCTGCAGCCCCCCTTGTGTGATGTCCTGGGGCCTCTTGCTCTCCTTTGACAGAGGAGCACGCTGAAGCCCGAGGGCTCAAGTGCCTCCTGAGAAACGCAGGCCGCACACAATCCCTGGGGCCGTGCGCCTCCCAGCCAGCTCCTCTGCAGGCCGTGCCTGCTCAGTCCAGGGAGAGAAGCGGACAAAGCCAGACGGATCCCGGGGCCCAACCCCAGGAGACCAGGTCAGGGCCAGGAGACAGAGGCGAGGACGACAGTTCCAACCTCTGGGTCAGCCAGTTTCCCGCTTCCCCTCCGGCTCCTCCACCTGCTCCCGTCTCTGTCCCGAGGGCCAGGGTGGACACAGGGGCTGGCAGTGAAGCTGTTCCGGGGACCCCCAGGGAGAAGCACCCTAGGATGGCTCTGTGGGCACTCACAACCTGCCCAGTAGGTGCATTGACTCCGCGGCCGGCAGCCCAGCAGGTGGCGCTGTTGCAATCCTCTTCTTGCAGAGGGAGGCAGGCACAGAGACGCTGAGCATCCTGCCCAAGCTGCACAGCTGGTGAGCGAAGGAGCCAGAACATTCCCACTCTGCAGACCATACTGCACTGTGTGTTGTTTTTCAAAATATGTTTTTATTGATTTCAGAGAAGAAGGGAGAGGGAGAGAGATAGTAACATCAATGATGAGAGAGAATCACTGATTGGCTGCCTCCTGCACGCCCCCCACTGGGAATTGAGCCCACAACCCGGGTATGTGCCCTGACCAGGAATCGAACCGTGACCTCCTGGTTCATAGGTCGAT
The DNA here is from genome assembly GCF_027574615.1 of Eptesicus fuscus. Lineage (NCBI taxonomy): Eukaryota > Metazoa > Chordata > Mammalia > Chiroptera > Vespertilionidae > Eptesicus > Eptesicus fuscus. The sequence continues at coordinate 102,019,344 of NC_072479.1, forward strand.
GCTCAGCCACTGAGCCACGCCGGCCAGGCTGCACCGTGTGTTATTAAAATGCCTCCCCACGGTCTGTCTGATGTGGCTGCGGGGCATGGGTTGCGTCCTGACAGTCCAGTTGCCAACCCACGCTCGTAGGCATAGACCGCCTGCTGCCTCTGCCCACAGTCAGAGCCCCTCGTTCCACAGGTGAGGACCCTGAGGCCCAGAGAGAATAACCACAGAGTCCCCACCCCCGTGTGGAGCAGAAGCGAGAGGAGGACTCGGCTCGGTGGCTGCAAGGCCAGGGCCCTTCCTCAGCTATTGGTGACGACCCTTTGTCCCCTCCTGTCCTAGGAGACCCGCGCTCTATCGGGCCCCCAGCGGCCCCTCCCTGTCCCTCACCTGCTGCAGACACAGGCCGCCCACGCGCCATGCCCCTTTCCTGCAGCCCCTCTCACACCCCCACGAGGATTTCCACCCGGATCGGAAGGGATCCTTGTCCTTCCCCACCCGGGCAGGTGCGTGCGGGGCGCCGGATGAGGAGGCAGGAGGACGGTGTGGGCAGGCACGTCCTTTCCGGGCACCTGAGCCCTCAGGTGCGGCCCCCGCCCCCGCCCGCTGTGTCCCGGGCCTGGCTTCCAGCTGAGCAGGCAGGGCCCCAGGGCCGGGGCCTGGGACTGAGATGACTTCCTCCCGCCCCGGCTGCCCCTGCGCCTGCCCCTCACCACATCTGCTTCTCCTCCCCCTGCTAAGCCCTGGCTCTGCTCTTCTCCTGCAGGGACCCCCCTCCCCGCCCCCAGTCATCCGATCTCTTCTCAGGCTTCCCCTTAGTCTCGGCCCTCCCTCCCCCCGCGGGGCCTGGGAGCCACTCTGCTCTCCATGGTCTCACTGTGCTCGCACCCCTGCAGCTCCCGGGCCCAGTGGTGGGAGAGCTCGGAGGGGCCGGGGGCTTCCTCCACCATCTCTCAGTCCACGGCTGGGGAAACTGAGGCCACTAACTCGGGGGGCTCCTCAGAGGCATAGCTGGGTGTCCCCCAGGCCTGGCCGGGGGCCGGCACAGGGTAAACACTGCAGTGTGCCATGCCTGCGATGGCAGGTGGAACCCGCTGGGCTGGAATCTGGCTCCAGGATTGCAGGCTGTGCAGCCTGGGGCAACTTCCTCAACCTCTCTGAGCCTCCATTTTCTCATTTGTAGAAGCAGGGACGAATAAGGCCTACTTCCTAGGGTTGAGGTGGGAATTAATAAGACAATGTATACAAACATATATCTCAGTATAAGGTGATTATCGTTCATTCAGTCAATTAATACTGACTGAGCACCTATCATGTGTCATTATTACTGGAGAAAAGAAACCAAGTTGGCAAACCCCAGATTGCCTGACCTCCATTCCTGTGCTTTTCCCGGTGTGTCTCCCCCACCCCTCCCCCCGGCCGCCCAATTCCTAATTTGTCCAGAAATATCAGACACCAGCCTGGCCCTCTGGTGCCTTGAGCATCAGGATCGGACTCCTGGATGTGGCACTCAAGGCCTTCCCTGGTCTGGCTCTCGACTCCTCCTTTCCCATCAGGTGTCCACTTAATGATGTGACACCAAATTCCACTGCAGCCACGTGGGCCCAGGTTCCATGCCCAGGCGAGGCTGGCTTTCTCACCGACACACCTGTGCCCACGCCGTCCCCCGAGCAGCACCGCTACCCCTTCCTTAGCTGCTCCACCAACGCCCATCAGCTCTCCCTGGCCGCTTCCTCGCGTGGCTCCCGGACTGCCTGGGGCCGGATCTGAACCGCAGTCAACCTGGTCCTGAAGCGCCCAGCCTCCCTCGCCCAGCCTCGGCCTGCACTGCTGGTGGAGTGCCTGCTTCTCTCACTGACTGACCCTCGGCGGGAGCTGCAGGCCAACAGCGGTGCTGGATCAACCCCGGCTGCAGCGATGGCCTCGCTCTGCCCCCGGCCCACGGGTGTTATCCATCTTCAGCGCGTTCCCAAGGACTTAAACGGTGGCCTCCTCTGCCCCAGAGCCGGCTTTGTCCCAGGTCTTGGTCCTGCCCAGGGTGTCTCTGCCTCCAGCTGGCCCCCGAGCTGCAGGCCCCCCGCCACAGGCAGCCACCCGCCGGGGACCAGACTAGATTGTATTATCCAGGCAGAATCACTGGGCCAGAGCCCTCAGCTCCTGGGAGAGAGGGAGCCTTGAGGACTCTCCGCTGCACCCCCACTCCAGGGCTCGGTCCCCTCTCAAGAGCCCACCCAGTCTCCCAGCCTCTGCCGGCCCTCCTGTGCTGACGGGGAGCGCCATCTCCCCGGGGCGTGGTGTCTGAGCGCATCCATGCTGAGCTGCACCTCGCCACTGCGGAACTTCTGCCGGTTCATTCATTCCTTCTCTAGTTCCGTCAGCCACGGAGTTGATGCCAGTTCACGCGCCAACTCATTTAAGCTGCACAGACCTCAGTGGGGTGGGGCGGATGGCGCTGACGACGGTGATGATGGGAAAGTAGGGAGGAAACTGAGGCTCAAGAGAGTGGTCACCGCACAGTCTCACAGCCGGGCAGCAGTGGGGCCATCTGAGCCCAGCGCCTGTGCTCTCTCCCACTGAGCTGGGTGCCGCCCCCTGCAGGCCTTGGGGAGCACTAATGCCTGGGGGTGGGGGGTTGACTAGCCCACCTGGCCCCCCAGAGCCTGCAGTGGAGGTCACTGAGCTGGCTGGGCCAGGGCTGCTGGGAGGAGCCAAGGAGAGCCGGGCTCGCCTGGGGAGCCTCAGGAGTTGGGGGGCTCAGCACAGGAGCTGCTGGGAAGGACCCCTCACCCCCACACCCCAGGAGCCTTCTGAGAAGGAAGTATTATTTAACCGACATTGTGCTGGGAGGGGAGACGCGGGGTCCTTGGAGCGCGGCCAGCCTCCTGCCTCCAGGCGGTTTGGCTGTGTTTGTTTTGTTGGCCTATTTTTTTTCCCTTTTTCTTCGGGCTAATTGTTCTCATTAAATTTTTTGTTCTGTTTTGTTTTTTATGGGGCTGACAATGCTGTGCAGTGCTCGGCGCTGCTTCCTGTGTTTCTGGCCCAGCGCATTGCCTTCGCGGGGCTGGCTTCCTGTTGTGAGCTGTCGCCATGGCGACCCAAGGCCCAGTGGGCTCCCCCGTGGGGGGGAAGGGGGACCGGGTTGACATCACCGGGTGAGGAGGCTAGGGGCCGGGGTCCAGAGGGGCTGAATGGGGGCCGGGCAGGCAGCGGCGGGAGCCTGGCATTGCTGAGGGCTGACTCACGGCGGGGAAGGGGAAGAATGCCCTGACATTCTTTCGGGAGGTAAACAAGGTCAGGGAGGGCGCTGGGATCCTGTTTACCTGACCCGGGCCTCCCCGGGGACCCGGAGCCAGGGCAGGACAGCACGCTGGAACAGGGCCAGCCGGGGCCAGGGGCTCGGGCCGGGCCGGGCCGGGCGGGAAGACCAGGGGGAGATGAGGAGGTGAGGGGCCCGGGGCTCAGCCCAGCCCTGACCCCCTTGAGGGCTGGTGGGTGCCAGAGACAAGACCAAGACTTAAATCACAGCTCTGCGGCTGCGAGCAGGTGGCCTGGCGCCCGTGAGCCTGGGTCCCCTGTTTCTCTCTTTCTTGGGGGGGGGGGCCCTGTTTCTAATGGGTTAATACCCGTGCAGATGGCCCCTTGTTCTCCAGTGACTCGAGGCCTGGTCTGGGGCGGGCCTGGGTCTCGGGCATCCCCCGCAGCACAGCCCAGGTCCTGCAGTCCTGTCTGCCGCCCACCTGCAGCAGGGCCAGTTCAGTCGAGGGGTGGGAGACCCGCCCGGTGAGCCCAGAGGCGCAGCCCAGCAATGGGCCGGGGTCAGGAGGGAGGAGATGGGTGCAGAGCTGGGGACACAGAGAGACCCCTAGAATCACAGGACTGGAGTCTGGGTGCATGCTCTCTCCCGCCCCTGCGTGTCCCTTCAGCCTTCCAGAGCCCTCCCTCCTCTCCCTGGGCCCCTTCCTCGAGCGACAGCCTGGCCTCCCGGCACCGAGGGCCCGCAGGAGCTCTGGCCAAGCTCCGGGACCCTGCGGGAACGGGGAGGGGGCCGGGGCTGCGCTTCCAGCCCCCGCAGCTCAGAGACAGACCTCCCACATTGACCCTTTGCCAACTGCCAGGAAGACCAGCGGCCCCATCCTCCGCAGGGTTTATGGGGGTGCCGGGGACGGCCCCAGCAGCTCAGTGGCGTGGAGGCCGCCCGGCCTGATGGCGAAGAGCATCGGCGTCGGACTGGCCTGGATCAGGCCTGGCTTTGCCACTTGCCAGCTGCTGCCCTCGGGCAAGTTCCTTGGCCCCTCTGAGCCTCCACTGCCCGGCCTGTAAAACAGTCTCCCACGCCTGAGAGATGGCGTGAATGACTACTTAGCACATAGTAGGTCCTCAGCACGTGCGGAACCCACCCCGACCTGCCGTGCCCAGCAGCGCCAGCCCCCGCCCCGGGCTCCCCGCACTGAGTGCCCACCCCAGGGCAGGAGCAGAGCCCCCTCCCCGAGGCTTTCCCATAAGGGGGCAGGGCTCGGGCTTCCCTGACAGGGAATATCCTGTCCCCCGCGGCGGGAGGAAGGGGAGCGGGAAGGACTCCGCCGCTCGCATTCTCGGCTCCGCATTCTTGGCATTCTTGGCGGCGGCCCCGCCAGCTGCCTCTCGCTGTCCCCGCTCGGGGCACTGGCCCAGTGCCATTCTGTCCTGGCGCAGAGCACTATCCCGATGGGGGTGCTCCTTGGATTTGGGGGGACAGGGGGCACGCTCTTACCAGTCCCACTCACCCAAGCTATCACAGAAGCAGACAAACCCCAACCCGGAAGGAGAGAACTGGGGGGCCTGGGAGCAGTCCATCAACACGGGAGGGGTTTCTGCTTTCAGTTCTACCTTGTAGGGCTCCCCAGCCTGCCCCCCTCCCTCCCCCGGCTCTGGAAAGTGGCCAGGGGACAGGGTGGATGGGTGGGGAGGGAAGAGGCTGAGACGGCTGCTTTTCCTTTCTGGGACTCAGTTTCTCCATCTGCAAAATGGGAGGCGTGTCTCCCTCCTCAGCGCTGCTGCACGGTGGTCACCGTCTAGTAGTTGCCTCTCTGCAGAGCCTCTTCCCGGACCCAGGGCAGACACCCAGCCCTGCTCTGCGCCGAGCCCGGCCTGACGCGGGTTACGGTGGCTCCCGCTGTTTGTCTATCTGGGGCCAGCTCCCTCCGCAGCCATGGCCTGCTGGCTCTGAGGCTCCGAGAACGGGAAACACCGCAGTCCCGGTGGGGTCAGGCTCCGGAGCCTCCTGCCTGGCTGTGCTGGGGGGTCCCAGGAGGGAAATGACTCGTCCAAGGTCCCACTTGGCCAGGCCGGCTGCCTCTGGGCTCCATGGATGTGCTACTCCTCCCCAAGCCACCAGAGCTGAGTTATCCTTCATGCTTTTCTGCAGCCTCGGGCCTCAGCCCCGGGAGAGCCGGTGCACTCTGGGAAGGAGTCCGGCCAGGGCGGCTCCCCAGGGGTCTGCCCAGAGACCTCTCCACAGGATGCAGGTGGCCCCGGGCACTGGCCCCTGCGCCTCTCCCCCAGGCTGCCCTGTGCAGCTGAGGGTCCTGGAGGCGTCGCTCAGGGCCTGGTGGGGGCCACTAGGACACACCTGAGGTCAAGTCTGGGGTGCCAGTCTCCCTCTCTCCTCTGGCAGCTCAAGGACACCCCAGCCCCTCTGCCCAGTCCTGGAGACCCTCCAGGCAGCCTGCACCCAGTGCCCAGGTCGCTGCGTAGTTCAAGAGCTCACCCTGGCTCTGGGGACAGAGACCAAGGAAGCCTGGGCCAGGCCACACGGGAGGCAGAAAAGCCCCTTTGCTCAAGTCGGGAGCCCCAAGAGGCCCCGACCACTGGGCCCCGCGCCTGCATTGACAACATCGGACGGCTCCACGAGACGTCCCTCCTGGCCCGCCCCGCTCAGCCCCTCGGTGGTCCCAGGACCCTGAGTTTCTGGTTCTCGGTTCTGTGACCATGCCCCGCCCTCTGCGTGCCCTTTGGAGTACTGAGCAGAGGGAACCCCATTCTGTCGCCTGCCCTTGTCTGGGGCCTGCCCCCAACAGCCCCACGTTCCCCATCACCAGATCCCTCTCAACACCCCAAAGCCATTGCCTCCTCCTTCCCCTGGCCCCCCTCGGCCTACTTCCTGCTCTCCCTGTCTGCCTGTCCTGTCTGTGTCTGTCTCGACATCTGTCTGTCTGAGGAACAGTCAGAGGAAAAGGCTGGAGCCCCACCCAGCTGGGGCCACATGGCCAGGGCGCTGGTCACCCTCTGCTGGGAAGTCACCTCCATTGTGGCGGCCGGGAGCCCCGGGAGTGTGTGCTGGTGTGTTTGAGGGAGAGGGGGTGGGGGTCTGTGTGTGTGTGTGTGTGTGTGTGTGTGTAGGATGGCGAGGGGGTGCGTGTCTCATGATCATTTGTGTGTAGAATGCTTTGTTAAATAAACTACAATAAACTGTCACAGTGGAATATTATGTAGCCGTGAGGTAGGATGTCTTTGGAGACCAGACATAAGAAATGGTCACCGTAAGAGATTTGGTAAAAGAAAAACGGTGCACCCAGAAGAAGTTGAAGTGAATACATCAGATGTTAATAATGAGGATCTCTAGATTGCTAACCTATGAGTAATCTCCTCTCTCCTTTATACTCTTACATATTGTCACCATTTTCTGCAATGAGCGCGTTTTAGTTTTATAATCAGAAAAAGGAGGGAAAAATGCAATAAAAACAAAGTAAAGACAAACTCAAAAACAAATAAACATGATTTAAAAGAGAAGAAACCAAGGCCTAATGGAAAACATAAAGCTAAGCCAAATGTGCAACCCAAAGTTAGCAAACTCGGAGTGAGCACCTACTGTGTGCTGGGCCGGCAGCTGGAGGTGGTGAGAAGTAGTGAAGGAGCTGGCAGAGTCTGCAGAGGATTAGATGGGGAGGGTAAAGGAAAGAGGAGGATCAAGGTCAATTCCCGGTTTGGGCTCCAGCACTTGCGTGCCGGCTGGGGAAGGGCAGGTTTAAGATGGGCGGGAGCAGAGAGAGCAGGCGCTGAGGTGGGACAGGTGAGGGCTGACCTACCCAGTGACGAATCCGAGACATCCATGGGGAGGTGCGGAGCCGACAGGCGTGCAAGAGGCAGCCGATCAGTGGTCCTCTCTCATCATTGATGTTTCTATCTCTCTCTCTCTCCCTCTCTGAAATCAATAAAAATAAATAAATAAAAAAATTATCTTTTTAAAAAACATCGATGAACATACCCTCAGATGAGGATTCAAAAGTAACAGGGCCATCGAGGCAGCTCTTCCCCGGGGTGCGCTGGACAGGAAGCAGCAGGAGGCCGGAGGGCCCAGGGATGCCCCGCCCACACTGTGGCCGAGGGACAGCTGTTTTCTCCAGGGACGCTGGACAGCGCTCGGCTGGGCTGGGTGTCCGCACACAGGAGCTCCAGGCTGGTCAAGGTGTGAGGGGGTGAGGAAGGAAGGGTACCAGGGCCCGGGCTGGCTCTCCCCAAGCCGCCAGGTGCCGGAAGTAGGAGAAGTCTAACTCCAAACCCTCATGAAGGTCTACTTCTCAACGGGAAGAGAGGAGACATTGGATTGAACAGCTGGGCGTCGTGTCTATACCATTTCCACATTCAGACTGACTAGCAGAGTGTGCGGGCCGCCTGCACGCTTGTCCCGGGTCCTGCAGGTAAGAGCTGACCTGGGAGCAGAGAACTTGGCCGATGGGGTGAAGCAGGGATGGTTTTTGCTCGTTTTGGTGTTTGGTTTGTCCCCAGAGGAGACATTGGTGGTGCAGGAGGGGGTGTGGCTTACAGGAGGGACAGCTGGTCCAGGGCACAGGTGAAGGGCTGCCTTAGGGAGACGCACAGATGCTCCATCCACGAGACCCGGGCTGGGGGTGCGGAGCCCAGCAGGTGTGGGCCACAGCATGTGGGAGTTCTCCCATGATCCTCCGTGACTTCAGTGAAAAGGCACAAGGCCACGTGCTCCTGGTGAGGGAAGAAAGCCCCGGAGGCTCGTGGAGAAAGGGGAAGGCGTGGAGGAGCCTCTCGGGTGGAGAGGAGCGAGTGGACCAGGGAACGGTGGCAGCATTTCCAAGGTGGTGGCAACATCTCCCCCCGCCCCCCAAGCACTTCTGGAACCTTCTGCTCCCCCACTCAGAAGTCAAGTCTGATTCCTCTCCCGTCACCTGGGCAGGCTGGGGCTCACGTGTGGCCGATGGGACGCCACGCTTCTGAGGCCCCGCGAGAAAACCTGCCTCCGTGGAGGCCACTCCTGCTGGGCCTGAGCCGCCAGGAGGTGAGGAAGGCCAGCCGAGCCAGGCGGACGAGACGGAGCGCGCGGGGAGCTCTGAGTCCCCAGAGAGAGAGACGGCACCCGATGCGCCAGCCTCAGCCCCCACCTGACTGCCACCCTGCGAGACCTTGAGCAACCCAGCCCCTCCCAGGCCCGTGGCTCCCAGAATCCATGAGAGATCATGGAATTACTGTTGCCTGAAGCCTTTGCTAGAAATAGCTAATTGGAACAGATACCCAGGGCCAATATGAGGTTCATGGCTGTGAATTTTTTTAATGTATTTTTTTAAAAATTGATTTCAGAGAGGAAGGGAGAGGGAGAGAGAGATAGAAACATTAATGATGAGAGAGAATCATTGATCAGTTGCCTCCTGCACACTCCCGACTAGGGATCACGCTCACAGCCCGGGCATGTGCTCTGACCCAGAATTGAACTGTGACCTCCTGGTTCATAGGTTGACACTCAACCACCGAGCCACGCTTGTGAATTTAAAGTGACACATCCCTTTGGCCCCATACATTGCTTCAGGACTGAGGGGCTGCACGGTGGCCACAATTTCCCTCTCTTGCTGAAGGGATGAGTAGAGAGGATGAAGGAGAGAAGGGGGAGGGGAGTGGGTTTGGGATGTCAGGCTCAGGTGTTTGGACTTGACCTTGAAAGCTACCAACGAGAGCTATTTCCAGTCCATGCATGTGTCGGGCCCACCCTGGGTTTAGCAATACAGACAGAGCCGCCTCCTCAGATGGACTGAGTGGGGGAGGAGAAAGGTCTCCCCGAGGCCTGGCCACAGGTCTGGGCCTGGGGACTCAGGGCACAGCTGGACTCTCACCCCCTTCCCATGGGCCGGAGCCCGGGGGCCCGCAGCCAGTGGGCTGGGACAAGGGTGGAGAGTGGTGAGCCTCCGTGCTCCCTCTGCACAGCGAGGGCCTGGAACCTAAAGCCGCTAAGTCACCTTCTGGCTTTGACAACCGAAAGCCATGGGCTGTGCGGCAACGGACAAGCACAGGGGTATTTGCCGTGCAAACAGACGGACGGACAGGACCCGGTTTCTCTGCCTCGATCTCATTTGTTCCGTTCCCAGCCTGACCGCCCCTGGGGGTGTCAGAATGGCCCCAATCGGGTCTGGGTCCACCTGCCTCTCCTCACATCCAGTAGCGAGAGCAAGTCTACCTCCCGGAGACCTCAAGTCCTGGGTCATGTGTCCATCCCTGAGCCAGCCCCAGATGGGACTTAGGGATCGGCTTAACCAGACACATGGCTGTGTCTCCCCCACTCAGCCATGGGCTGGGAAACATGGGGTCCCATCAGAGAATGGATATCAAGGAGGCGGCCCCCCAATATCTGCTGCTACAAGACACACGCGAGAAAAAAGACCCAAGGCGTGACCCCAGGCCACCGGCAGAAGCTTCTGGAGACTGCATGCCGTCAGAGAGGAAGTGGTTGAGCGCCGGAAAGCGGGAAATCTCCCCTCAAGGCTATTTCCAGCAGCAGGACCAGCTGCCCATCTGGCAGTCCTGGAGCCCGGGATGGGGGCGGCCGCCGTTGGCCGGAACCCAGGCCTGCTGGGGCGCGGGGCAGCTGCAGACTGATTAATCTGGGAAAAGTGCGGGCTGGAGAGGGCCGGGGGATGGGCGGGGGGGAGTGATCGGACTCTCCCCGACACCAAAAAAAGGGAACAGAAAAGGTCGGCTTAGGCACCGGGGGACCCAAACAAGAAGCATGTGACCAAGCCAATGGCCTCTTCCATCCGGGTCCTTCCGTGCCTTTCTCACCTGAGAACCCGGGAGCGAGGCTGGGTAGGGATCGCCCCATTGCTCAGAGGGGAGGCGGAGGCCCTGAGGAAAGTGACTCGCCCAAGGTGACCCGGCAGGTAGGGCACAGCCGGGCACGAACCTGAGTTCTCTCAGGACTGTCCCTCCCCACAGCGGCCGGGTCAGGCCCATCCCCGCACACAGAGTAATGACATGGCGCGGCCACAGGGTCAGAGGGCGTTCAGATCCCCAGGGAGAGAGAAGACAGGGGCCACAGCGTCCAATTGGCCCACGTTCAGATCCTGCCCCTGCCACCAGGGTGTGTGGACTTGGGCAAGTCAGTGTCCTCATTGACAAGATGCAGAGACAGATGCGCCTACGGGAGGTCACCGGAGGCGGGCGGACAGCCCACCTGTGAAGCAGCGAGCACAGTGTGGCACGTGGTGCCAGGGAAGGGAAGCGCAAGGTTCAATCCCACCAGCACAGAAGCGCCGAGATGGCTGAACCCACGTGTGAGAGGCAGAAGGCGGGGTTTTCCCAAGTACGCGCTGAGACACAGAGTGGGGGCAGGGCGTTTGTCAAGAAATGAACCAGGGGCCCGGCCAGTGTGGCTCAGTGGTTGAGTGTCAACCTAGGAAGCAGGAGGTCACGGTTTGATTCCCGGTCAGGGCACATGCTTGGGTTGCAGGCTCAGTCCCCAGTAGGGGGTGTGCAGGCGGCAGCCGATCAATGATTCCCTCTCATCAGTGATGTTTCTATCTCTCGCCCCCTCTCCCTTCTTCTCTGAAATCAATAAAAATAAATAAATAAAATAAACAGGAAGTGAACCAGGGGTACAGGCGTGGGGTCCATTCCAGGGTGGTCCCCACTGTTCAGCAGAAGCCCAGACACTGCAGGATGTTCCCACCCACTCCCAGGGCCAGAGCAGGGCTGTCACCCCCAGCCTGGGCTCAGCAGGGGTGAGGAGCCTGCAGACAGGGGGTCATTGTCCATCCCCGCTGGGCCCAGATCCCGCAGCTGCCGACCCATCTGGGGCAGAGGGTCGTCTTGGACCAGCCCAGCCATGTGCGTGTTGGGGGGACGTTTGTCCTCTGGTTGCCTGGGGAGACCCAGATTCTACACTGGGCGCCCTCTCCAGTGTCCCGACGGTGACCCCAGAGTATCTCCAACCAACAGGCCTGGGTGGAGCCTGGGAGGACAAAGCTGCCTTTGGCTGCCCAGGGCCAGGCGGGCAGAATGCGTCAGCTCCTCAGCCAGCCGGGGAGACCTGGCAGGCAGCCTTGTCGCCCCCTCTGTCTGTCACAGCACGCATCTTGTTTTTGTCATGACATGACATGGCAGATGTTGCTTGTCAATTCTGCTGCTGAAGTATCTCTAGATCCCGCTGCACAGCCGCTGCCCTGGTCACCGCGACCATCGCACCCTCCTTCCTGTCTCAGCGTCAGTCTGTCCTGCATCCCGCAGCCAGGGGGAGCTGTTAGAAACACAGGTCAGCCACATCAGCGCCAGGTTCTGAATCCTTCGCTGGAAATCTGCAAAACATGTACCTGACAAAGGACTCGGATCCAACATATATAAAGAACGCTTACAAATCAATAAGAAAAAAAAGAGCGGCAACCAGTAGAAAAGGGGCAAGAGACTTTGAACGAGCCATTCACTAAAGAGGATCTTCAAATGGCCTATACATGCATGAAAACATCATTAGTCATCGAGGAAACGCAAAATAAAACCACAACGAGATACCACCACACACCCACCCAAATTGCTAAAAATAACATCACAGGGAGTATCAAGTGTTGGTGAGGATGTGGAGCAACGGGAGCGCTCCGAACGCTGCTTTGGAAGGGGTACAACCTGGTACACCCGCTTTGGGAAACCGCTTGGTGTCTACAAAAGCTGAACGTAAGCTCTCCCTGTACCCAGCAATTCCACTCCCGGGTATGCGTCCGGCAGGAAGTCACACCCACGTCCACAGAAAGGCCCATGCAGACCAGTTGTGGCAGCTTTATTCAGAGCAGCCCAAACCCAGAACTAACCCACCTGTCCATCAGCAGCAGAACGGAAGGAGAGCGGCTGAGGTCCGTGCCCCACAGCCACCTGGACGCATCTCATGACATTGAGAAGAAGAAGCTGGACACACAGGGGTGTACACTGGCGTCTCCATTTATGTGAACTTCGAAACCACGTGCCGCCATGCCCAGGTCAGGGCCGTGGCTCCTGCTGGGGGCAGAGGAGGAACAAGGCCTGGGAAGCGCCGGGGGAATCCCGGGGGCTGGCCATGTCCTGTCGCGCAGGTGAATGGAGCCTGTGAAGATTCGTTGAGCCAGACACGCGACATGAGCACTTTTCTTTACATGTATTGCTCTTCAGTGGAACGTTTTTCAAGAACCTTTCGCTTACATTGCCCAAGACCTCCAGCTGGCTCCCACCAGCTCACGCTCCGCTCCTTGGATATGCCAGGTAGTTCGCTCCGCCGGGGCCTCTCGTATCCAGTTGGCAAACACTCTGCTGTGAGGTCACCACCACCACCAGGACACCCTCCTTCCTGGCCCCAGACAGAGACGGTCACTCCCTCCTCGGGAGCCATGTGCACCTTCATTTCACCCTTTATCCACCTGACGCTCTCTCCACAGTATTTATTTATTTTTATTTATTTAAAAATATATATTTTATTGATTTTTTTACAGAGAGGAAGGGAGAGAGATAGAGAGTTAGAAACATCGATGAGAGAGAAACATCGATCAGCTGCCTCCTGCACGCCCCCCACTGGGGATGTGCCCACAACCAAGGTACGTGTCCTTGACCGGAATCGAACCTGGGACCCTTCAGTCCGCAGGCTGACGCTCTATCCACTGAGCCAAACCAGTTTCGGCTCCACTGTATTTATTGAGCACTCGCTATGTGCCAAACGTCTACGCTTGTGAATAAAGGAGTCATAAGTTCACAGGTTAGATGAAAAAGGCATCGACAAATTGCAACAAATGTCCGAAAGGCCAAGTCCACACAATCAATTGGAGAACAGGACTCCCCAGGAGCTTTGCCCAGGGCCTGGCCTGCTAGGTGTCTGGGCGGATCCTATGAATGAGGGAATGACAGGAGGCCGCCTGAGGCAGGCAGGGTGGCCAAGGCCGGGGTCTGGGGCCTCAAGGACACAGGTTGTCTCTTCACAGGTGTGCACCCCCGGCTGGCAGAGCCAATGCAGGGGGAAAGGCTGGGATTCCCAGCAGCACAGACCTCCCCACGCACAAGCATGCAGAGGCGCAAACCAACCACTCCTCCCTCCACTCACTCAGTAAATATTAATGCAACACCTGCTGTGGGGGGGCCTATCCTAGGGCTGTCCCTCTACCTCCCGTTCACGCCAGATGCCCAGGGGCTATTTCAGTTTCTGGGGTTGAAGTCTCTCCCTGCTTCCGAATGTTTTCCCATCCCTATCTCAGTCCCCTCCCCTGGGCCGGGCAGGACTCCCCCCTGGCCATCAGGGGAAACCCAGGGGGAACCTGGAGTGATGTTGCCTAGTTATTGATAAACCCAAACATGATTTAGGGGGCAGTTGTTCATTTTGCCAAAATAATATCCGCTTTACCAAAGAATTCCTAACACCATCTTAATTTGTTCTCCCAACAGGATTTTCCCGATGCTGCTAGCGGAGCATACACGGTGCTGCCCTCCCAGGAGCAATGTGCCAGGACTTGAAGCAGTGATGACGGCATGTGCCCGTGACCCAGCCACCCCACGCCTCGGAGTAAGCCTCAGCGCACGTTCCAACCGGGCTGGCAGGGGGCACGCCCCAGGCGCTCCTGGGAGCACGGTGTGCAGCGGCTGCAGATTGGAGGAGGCTCGGGCGTCGCTCGGAGTAAGCGAAGGGTGAAGGGTGCATATGGCGGTTAGAAGGTAGCCCATCTGTAGGACAATGTGGGTCAAACCCAGACGACCTGGTTTTAAGGGAAAAGGGAAGTACATAAAATGGGACGCCCGACATGATGCCATTTTTGTAAACGTAAAACACAAAGCTCACATATACATCCCCCCAAAAGCTGCGTACTTGTTGAGGACACATATATATTTAAGGGCCTACCTTGAATACATTAGAGGGGGAGTCTTCGGAGGGAGCGAGGGAGCTGGTTTGGGGATGAGGGGAGTTATTTAAAAATACACACATGTATATTCTTTATATAAAATAAGTGAGGGCCTTGCATGGGCAGTGAAAGTGTACTAAAAATCAAGGATTTTAATAACAACCTTCATTTGCGGTAAAGAGTAAAATTTATGCTTTAAAAGTTTACTCTTTCTGGGAGGATGTAGAAGACATACAGGCTCTTTTTCCTATTCCTCCCGCCGAGTACAAGTGAAAACTGTAGACATAATCGGTAAAACCAGCGTCAGCAGACCCTGAAAGAGAGAAGAAGGCAGATTAGCTGGGATCGCAGGATCCAAGGAACAACATGGTATGCGTTACCTGATTTATTTTTTAAAATTTGTTTCGTACATCTCACACTTGGAGCTGGCAATGCCAAGGGCCAGAACATCAAAAGCCTTCTCTCTTTAGCCCCCCTCCCGCCCCCCCCCACAAAAAAATAAAACAGAAAAGATGCAGCTAGCAAGACAGAACCATTTAAGACAATAATTATTCCTCTCTAGCCAAACACCTCCCAAAAGTCTGTGGCCCCATCCATGCCAGCAAGACCAAACGGGAAACCTAGACTTCCACCCTCAGCAGGTTGTAACAGGCGCTCCAGTGGCCCTGCCAAGGTGCTGGCAGAGGAAGCCACGGAGGGAGCTAGGACTTTTCTCCCCCCCGAAGCAGTAATAAGAACCCCACCACCTCGTGCATCAACAGAGGCCGCGTGAGGAACTGGACTCCTGACCTTATCGGGCAGCATCCCCACGTCCCTGCCGCAGCGGCGTCAGAGGAACCCGGATAAAGAAAGTTTAATAAGACACAGTCTCATAACACAGTACCCAGAACGGCTAAATACAGAACAAACAGAAAACCAGAGAAATAAAATGACAGAGCTAAGCCCTAACACATCAGTCATTACATTCATAACACTGATTAACGACAAAGATGGGCGGAGTAGACTAAAAAACATGACTCAATTGTATGCTGTCTATTAGAAAATTACTTCAAATATAATGATATAAGCAGGTTGAGAGTAAAAAAAAATTGAAAAAGATGCATCACGCAAACATTAATCACAAAAAAGCAAAAGCAATTATAGTAATACAAGATAAGGTAGACTTCAAAGCAAAGGAAATGACCAGAGGGAAAGAGAAATAGTATATAATGATAAAAAGGCCAGTCCACCAATAAGCCATAGCAATCCTAAACATGTATGCACCAAATAATAGGACTGCAGAAATATGTAAAGCAAAAACTTATAGAATTAAAAGGAGGAATAGACACATCCCCAAATATAGTTAGAGACTTGAACACTGTCTCTCGATAAATGATAGAACAAATAGGCAGAAGATCAGCAAAGATATAGAAGAACTCAATAACACCATCAACTAACAGGATCTGATCAACATTTATAGGAACACTCCACCCAGTAACAGCCCATTCTTTTCAAGTGCCTTTGGAACATATACCAAGATAGACCACATCCTGGATCATTAAAAAAACAAAAAAAAAAAAACACCACAACAAACCCAGTAAATTTCAAATAACTGAAATTATACAAAGTTGTTTTCTCAATACAATGGACTCAAACTAGGAATCAATAACAGAAAGGTAACAAGAAAAGACTCAAATACTTAAAAACAAAACAAAAACGCTTCTAAATAATCCACAGATCAAAGAGGAAGTCTCAAGGGAATTCCAAAAATATATTGAATGGGATGAAAATGAAAATAAAATATAGCAACATTTGTGGAACATAGCTAAAGTACTGCTGAGAGGGAAATTACACCACTAAATGCACTAGAAAAGAGGCGAGGTATCCCATCTCAAGAACCTAGGAAAAATAAAAATAAAATGAACTCAAAATAAGCATAGCAATGAAATAATAGAGATGAAAGCAGAAGTCAATGATATTGAAAACAGAAAAACAATCCTATATAATAAAAGCCCAGCGACTGAACAGCGGAATGACCAGAACGACCGGTCGACCAGTCACTATGATGCACACTGACCACCAGGGGGCAGACACTCAACACAGTGTGCTACCACGGTGGGAGCACCACTCAGCTGACTGGGATGAGGGCTGCTCCCGCTGCAAACCCGCAAACCCGGGCTGATGAGCAGGAACCCAGGCTGTGATCACCACCTCCTCACCACAGGCCCCTCCTCCTCGCTCCCTACTGCCTCCTCCGGACACCTGGAGGCTGCCGCCCGGCTCGCAGAGCTGACCCCAGAGGCTGGGAGGCCGGTTCGTCGCCACCACGGGACTGAGGCCTACTCCGCCACCTCTCGGTGCTGTTGTCCCTGCCCCGGCCCCGACCGGGTCCCCTGGAAAGTCAAGTGCTCTGGCTCCACGGAAGATGCCGGGCCAGGGAGCAGCTGCTCAGAGGGTGGGTCCACAGCCACTTGGCTGACTGGGATGAGCTGTGCTCCCACAGTGGGTGATCCCTGCAGGCCATGCCCCCCACCAGTGCACGAATCCCACGCACCAGGCCTCTAGTAGAGAAGATAAATGAAACAAAGAGCTATTTCTTTGATAAGATTAATGAAATTGATAAACTTCCAGCAAGAAAGAAAGAAAGAAGGAAGGAAGGAAGGAAGGAAGGAAGGAGATGCCAATTACCAATATCAGAATAAAACAAGGGGTAGATATCATTACAGATCATATAGATATCAAAAGGATAATAAGGAAATACTACAAACTACTCTACATACATAAATTTGGCAACTTAGATGAAATGTACTAATTTCTAGAAAAACACGAACTACCACAACTCATTCAATATGAAATTGATCATTTGAACTTGTAATCTTAAAACTCCTCCAAAAGAAGTATCCAGACTCAGATGTTTCACCAGAGAATTCTACCAAATGTTTAACAAAGAATTCATATCAAACCAACACAATCTCTTCCAGAAAAATAGAAGAGGAGGAAAAACTTCCCTGTTCATTTTATGAAGCTAGTATTATCCTGATACCAACATGAGACAGAGAACAAAAAAAGAAAACTACAAACCAATTATTTTCATGAATATAGATGTAAATATCCTTAACAAAATATGAGCAAATAAAATTCAGCAATATGTGAATATAATTATACACCATGACCAAGTGAGGTTTATTCCAGGGATGTGAAACCAGTTCAATATTTGAAAAGCAATCAATGTAATCCATTATACTAAAATATGAAAGGAAAAAAATCACATGACCATGTCAATCGATAGAGAAAAAAACATTTGACAAAATCTGACACACATTCAAGGAAAAAAAACTCTCTAAAAAATGTAGGAATGAAGGGGGAACTTTATTAACTTGATAGAGTATCTACAAAAACCCTTCAGGAAGCATTATACTTAGTTATGAAAGACTAACTGTTTCCCCCCTAAGATTAGAAACAAGGCAAGAATATCTGCTCTCACATTTTTATTCAACATAATACTGGAAGTTCTAACCTATGCAATAAGGCAAGAAAAATAAATAAAAGACATTCAGATCAGAAAGGAAAAAGTAAAACTGTCCCTATTTACAAGTGATATGATCGTCTACATAGAAAATCTCAAGAAATGTACAAAAACAAAAATTCCTAGAACTAGTAAGTGAGTTTAGTAAGGTGGCAGGATACAAGATAAGTATACAAAAAAATCAACTATATTTCTATACCCTAACACAGTGGTCGGCAAACTCATCAGTCAACAGAGCCAAATATCAACAGTACAACGATTGAAATTTCTTTTGAGAGCCAAATTTTTTAAACTTAAACTTCTTCTAACGCCACTTCTTCAAAATAGACTCGCCCAGGCTGTGGTATTTTGTGGAAGAGCCACACTCAAGGGGCCAAAGAGCCGCATGTGGCTCGCGAGCCGCAGTTTGCCGACCACGGCCCTAGCATGAGTGTGTGTGGTCATCAAAATTTAAAATACCATTTACAATCACTTTTTAAAAACGCTTATGTGTAGCCCTGTCCACTGTGGCTCAGTTGGTTGGAGCATCATCCAGTGCACCAGGTGGTTGCTGGTTCGATTCTGGTCAAGGACACATGCCTGGTTGCAGGCATACAGGAGGCAGCCAATCGATGTTGCATTCTCACATCAATGTTTCTCTCTTCCTCTCTAAAAATCTATAAGCTATTCTTTTTTTTTTTTTTTTTTTTTTTTAAATTTCTTTATTGATTAAGGTGTCACATATTTGTCCTCATCCCCCCATTCCCATCCCACCCCTCTCCCCACGCATGCCCCAATCCCCTGTTGAACTTAACCGTTGGATAGGCTTATATGCATGCATACAGGTCCTTTGGTTGAACTCTCCCCCTCCCCCCCACCCTCCCCCTACCCTCCCCTATCCTCCCTCTGAGGCCCGATAGTCCGATCGATGCCTCCTTGCTTCTGGTTCTGTTCTTGTTCCTCAGTCTATGTTGTTCATCATTTCCCCTAGATGAGCGAGATCATATGTCACTAGATATATACTAATAAGAACTGAATGTGAGACGAGCAATAATAGTTATGTATAAGCTATTCTTTTAAAAAAGCTTAGGTCTGAGTCTAACAAACCATAATATAGGTCTTACATACTGAAAACTACAAAATGCTGATGAAAATAATCAAAGAAGATAAATAAATGGAGAAACATACATCAGAAGACTCAACATAGTAAAGATATCAATTCTCCCCAAATTGACATACAGACTTAATGCAATTTCTAAAAAAAAAAAAAAAATGCCAATAAGATTTTTTGTAGATATAGACAATATTATTCTAAATTTTAAGTAGAAAAGCAAAGGAACCAGAATCATTGTACAATTTTTAAAAAGAACAAAATGAGAGGAATCAATCTACTTGATTTATTATAAAGCTTATGTACAAGGCATATAAAACATATTATATACCTACAGCAATTAGCAGAGTGATTGACACATAGACTAGTGGAACACATTAGAGAACCCAGAAATTAACCACACAAATGTTCCTGACTAATGTTTTATAAGAATGCAAAAGTAATTCAGTGCAGGAAAGACAGACTTTTAAGGAAATGGTGTTGGAACAACTGGACATCCATAAGCAAAACAAAAACAAAAAATAACCTTGACCTAAGTCTCACACCTCATACAAAAATCAATTCCAAATGGACCATGGGCTGAAATGTAAAATTATAAAACTTTTAGGAAAAAAAACACAGGAGAAAAACTTTGGGATCAAGGGCTAGGCAAATAGTTCTCATACTTGACACCAAAACCATGACCCATAAAAGGAAAGATGGATAATTGGACTTCAATCGAAGTGTCAAACTTTTCCTTCATGAAAAAGTTAAGAGGATGAAAAGACTATAGACTGGGAGGAAATATCTGCAAACCAACTCTCTGCCAAAGGACCAGTAGCCACAACATTTAATGAACTCTCAACAGTAAAAAAAAAAAAGAGAGAGAGAGAGAGAGAGAGAGAGAGAGAGAGAAAATCAATTAGAAAATGGACAAAACACATGAAGAGACATTTCTCCCAAGAGGAGATACAGGTGGCAGATAAGCACTAGAAAATATGTTCAACACCATCAACCATTTGTTAAATGCAAATGAAATCATGACATAGCATTCCACACCTATCAACACGGTTACAATAAAAAATAGTGACAACCTCAAATGTTGGCAGGGATGCAGGGGGACGGGATCGTTTACACGTGGCCAGCAGAGACATCAAGCGGTACAGCCACCCTGGAAAGGAACTTGGCAATTTCTTTTTAAAAATTAAAAGTGCGACTGCCATGCGGCCCAGCAATTGCATTCCGGGACGTTTATCCCAGAGAAATGAAGACGGTTCACAAACGAACCTGCCCAGGAATGTTTATAGCAACCTGATTCAGAATAGCCCCAGGCTGGAAACAATCCAGCTGTCCTTCCACGGATGAATGGCTCAGCAAACGGCGGCGGGGCGTTCATACTGTGGAAAACTACTCGGTAATAAAAAGGAGTGACTACTGATCGACATAACAACCTGGATGACTCTCCAGAGAATTATGCTGAGCGAGAGAAGTCAATCCCACAAGGCTACACGCCGCAGGGTCCCATTCCTGTAACATCCTTGAAATGACAGAACTACAGAGATGGAAATCAGATGAGTGCTGGCCAGGGGTTAAGGAGCGGGTGGGGACTGAAGGGAAGTGGGTGTGGCCCTAAAGGTGAGGGGTCCTGGTGGTGATGGCCACGCGGTGTCTTGACTGTGTCCCTGCTGGTATCCTGGATGTGATACTGAGCTCTCCTCACCTTGCAAGATGCTCCCTTCGGGGGCAACCAGGTAAAAGGTGCACGGATCTCTGCAGGTGAGTCGACAGTTATCTCAAAAGCAAAAGACATTTTGATTTTAAAAAGACATTTAGCCAGAATGGCCTTCCCCCAACCCCAGCCCCCATTCCATGAGAGTTGTGGTGGATGCCCAGCCTCCGGGGATCGGGCTGCCGGGGAGTCCAGATGTGGCCGGGGAGCCGGGGGGGCCGGGGAGCCGGGGAGCCGGGGCACAGGAACCACTGCGTCACCTTTGAGGAAACTTAGAGAATGGGGTGGAGCCAGGTGCTAAAGGCAAGCAAATGTTTCAAATGTCAAAAAGAGGGACCTGTTGATACCAGAAAACAGACACTGCAGAGCGGGACATAAGCCCTGGCAGACTGCCAGGGTGGCGGGGCCTGACAGTTGGAGAGGGCTAGCGGGGAGAGGGCTGGGGGGGAGAGGGCTAATGTGTAAGGGGGAGAGGAGGACGACGTGTAAACCACAGGAGCCGCGGCCATCTCTCAGGAGCAGTCCAGGGGGCGGGACAAAGGCTGGGCTTGCACAGGCCCGCTGGGACCCAGGGACCCTCTGTGTGGAGACATACAGCGTGAGAACATCACTCTCACGCCGGCCGGCGTGGCTCAGGGGTGGAGCACCAACCCATGAACCAGGAGGTCAGAGTTCGATTCCCAGTCAGGGCTCATGCCCCGGTTTCAAACTCTATCCCCAGTGTGGGGCGTGCTGGAGGCAGCCGATCAGTGAGTCTCTCTCATCACTGATGTTTCTATCTCCCTCTCCCTCTCCCTTCCTCTCCAAAATCAATAAAAATATATTTTAAAAAATAACATTACTCTCAGACATCCTTATGTGAAGATAAGGAATTGGAGCTCACCAGCAGCCCAGCTCTTGGGGTATAACGGATCGAATGCGTGCGATCTAATTGCGGGGATGGTTGGGAAACCGTAGCCATGCACTGCGTGTGCGGGTCGATGCGGGACCACACACATGCTCTTCACTCGTCATCACCCTGAAACTCTTGCATCTGCCAGGCGCTTCGTACCGAGGCCACAAACTGTCCCTCTGTCCCCTTGGTCTGTTCCCCCCTCAGAACTCCCCTTTCCCAATCGTTCCTCTGGGTCCTAGCGCTAGAAAGGGCCTCAGAGGATGGTCTGATGCTGCCTTGAGCCCTGGAAGGTGGAAGGTGGCATACCCCCGTTTTACAGGCAGGAGTGCTGCTGCTGAGAGAGGGGAGCTGGCCAGGACCCGAACCCGGGCAGCAGCTCTCCGCCCGGTTTCACTTGGTCAGAATTGGAGGAAAGAGAGGCCCCCCCACCCCACCCCCCACTCTGCACACAGAGGAATGATCATCAGAGTCCCTTGCCTCGCCGCCTCTCCTCGTCCCCACAGCCACACCCGGGCTCAGTCCCCACTCACCCAGCAATGCGGGCGGAGAACCTCCTGGGAGCCAGGCACCGTTCTAGACTCTGGGGAACAGCAGCGAGCAAAACAGACACAGACACCTCCCCTTCACACTGGTCCCCTCCGGCATCCTGCTCTCCCACCTCCATCCTTCATCCGAGCCTCCTGGCCCCGCACGGAGGGTCCTGTTGCTGGTGGGGGTCAGGAGGCCTGTGAGCTTGTGCCTCAGATTCAGGGAAGACCTACTTTGATTTTGCAGGTTATTTCCAAATAAGGATCCACAAATAATAGGTTGTGTCATAGGCACTGATTTGACCAAAGTCAAATACCTAAAGCACAGCACGACGTCCCTAATCCTATTTGGGTATTTCTTCATGTTTTCACTATAACCAAAGGCCCAGCCAGACGGAAGTGTTCAGGCCCTTCTGGATCTGCATGAGGCCCAGGGTCACCCAGCCCGCTCCCAACCTCCTCCACCACGGCCCCTGTTCCTCCTGGGCACTCTCGTCTGGGATAGAGAAGGAAAGAATCTTGCCCCAAGAGCAAGAGGGCTGGGGTTCAAGTCCTGGCCTCGCCAATTACTTTTGAGACTTTGAGTCAGTTTTGCAGCCTCAGTTTCCCCATCTGTATAATGGGAACAGGGTGGTAGCCTCCAGGGTCCCTTTCAACAGTAACTCCATGCTCTCTCTTTCCAGACTTCAGCTCTGTGACTCCCCCCAACTCAACTCATGTCTCTCAGGTGCACACAGTAGGCCTTCAGGAAACAGGTTCAGGACACAGAGCTGGCATGGGGCGGGTGACCCCATCCTACAGCTCTGGTCCAGGACCTGCCCAGAAGATTCACGACTGGCCAGGAACTTGGCTGAGCTGACCCAGAACTTTCCCTTCCAAACACTCTTTGCTGGCCTCGCCTGGGAGCTTGGTAGGATGCAGAGTCCCAGGCCCCGCCTAGGCTGCTGGACCGGAATCTGCATTCTAATACGATCTCCAGGGGATTTGTTTGCACATTAATATTTGAGAAGCCCTGCCTTAAAGCATAGAATCCAGTCCCCCTACCCAGCCCAATCGCATTGGCTCAATTAATGAGTTCGTCAATCAGTAAAATGGTTAAGTAAATTCTAGCTCCTGCACCTTTCACTGCCGGGGCCTCCCACTGGGGACCAATCCAGTGTTCCCCAGAGAGCCATCCAGGCAGCCACTGGCCCCCACGTTTAGAGAGTCAGCACCCCCTGGTCAAGACAGAGCTGGCACCCATCTGCTGAAGGCGACCAACCTGTCCTGGCTGTGGCCAAGGGACTCCCTCAGCGGAGGTCTAGCTACAATGAGCTAGGTCTTTTAAATACGTTTTGTGAATGGATTTCAGAGAGAGGGAGACACAGATAGAAACATCCATGATGAGAGAGAACCACTGATCGGCTGCCTCCTGCACGTCCCTACTGGGCATCGAGCCTGTAACCCGGGCATGTGCCCTGACAGGGAATCGAACCGTGACCTCCCGGTTCATGGGTTGACGCTCAACCACTGAGCCACACCAGCCGGGCTGAGCTGAAAAACTTTAACAGTGAGAGAGCCAAGGTGTGTCCCAGACCCCCGCTCAGGCTCCTCCCCCTAACACACGCACACGCGCACACGCACACACACACACACACACACACACACACAGCCCTGGCCATGCCTCCCCTGAGTCAGAGGGTGACTCACAGGCACCTCCCGCCTCCCTGATCTTCCCGGGGAGACTGGGAATGGGAGAAGGGGAAGAGGTGTCACAGCCAAACCTGAGAAGGTGACTTGGGACACAGCTGGGCAGGACACGGAGCTGGCAGGAGGGGGGTGACCCCATCCTACAGCTCTGGTCCAGGACTGCCAGGGTCAAGGCCAGGGTCAGGGCTAGGACTCCAGGGTGGCCTGCCCGTACCACCAGGTCAAGTTCTTCCCTCCTTCACGAGCCCCCCCGGCCCGTGCGGAGGCCTGGACGCGGAGGGAGAAGGATGGTACCAGGACGGCACCGACCACGGCTGCCCAGGGAGTTCTTGGGGTGGCGGCCGCTCAGCCTGGCAGCCAACCATCCCGACACCACTGGGCCCCGGTCCACCTGACCGCATCCGGGGACCACATCCCCCGTGGGCAAGTGTGTACACAAGGGAGGGAGTCGCCGGGTTTCACGGACGAATGGCCAGAACCTCGACCGAGGCAGGGACCACCCGGGTTTGGGTGATCCTGCTATCTGCCGCCCCTCCTCGCCCCACCCCACCCCGCCATCGCTTCAGGAGCAGCCAGCAGCAGAGGGGGGCTGGGCGAACACGTGGCCCGTGGGCCGGACCCCTGGGGTTGGGAGGACCATGCCACCCCCTTGAGGCCTGGGGCCCACCGCAGTTTCCCTGTTTGGGTAACTTCCCACCATCACTGACTGTTCTGGGCGTCTATTATACTATGACCCCGTAGGGGGGGAGGGTACGCGGGGGCCGCCCTTGGCAGGGGGCTCCCGAGGAGGAAGCTTGGGAAGACAGACACTCCCCCACCCTGTGCTCCCCCAGAGGCCCCATGTCCCACTTCCCCACTCCAAACCCCTCCATGTCCCGGTTCCTCCTCTGGGCTGAACCCTGGACCCAGAGGGGACCTGAGGCAGGTGAGCGGTGCCTGACCGGAGATGCGGGGGAGGTGGGAGTGAGCAGGGAGTCCCCTGGGCCTGGGAGCTTCTCCCTAGCGTTGCCCAACTGCTTCCCAGGCCCGACAGGTGGTCGGGGCACAGGGCTGGGGAAGGCTCCGGGCAGCAGCCCCCACGCCCCTGCTTTCCGCCTTGATTAGCGGAAACATTCCTACATCTGTCACGGCAAGACAGCCCGCTCCCCGTCGTCAATCACCCGGGAAACGCAAACACATTCTGGCTGCACCCAGACTTTCTTTCCATAAAGTCACAGGCACCCGCAGGGCACCCCACCCCCACCCCAGAGCCAAGGGGACAGGTGTGGGGGGGAAGCCCCCCCAGACTCCAGTGTCTGCGGCAGCCGGGGAAGGACTGAGTCACAGCTCTCCCTTCCCTCCTTACACACACACACACACACATACACACACACACACACACACACAGCTCCCAGCAAAACAAGGATGATGCACGCGGCCACGCCCACAGACAGCTGTGCACACAGACACTCAGACACACAGACCACTGACCACAAACCCACAGAGAAGGGGGGGCAGCACGACCCCACTCGGTTGAGCTCCTGGAGGGCAGAGATCTCAGCTCTCCGTATCATCCGGCACACAGTAGGTGGGCGGCGAGCCCTTCGACACTCCTCTCGAGTGTTGTACCCATTTCTTTCATCCGCTTCCATTGTCCTCTCCCCCCACTAGGACATGAGGTCATTTGGACAGGAACTTTCTCCTGTTCACAGCTGTATCCCAGCACAGGGCTTGGCACATAGTAGGTGCTCAATAAACACCCACAGTCCTGCCATCCCCCCACTCGCATCCCCCAATCCAGCCTCCCACAGAGCTGCCTGCTTCCCCAGGAGGGCAGATAGCTGTGACCACACACCCTTCCAGAGCCCAGGTGCACCAGCCCCTCCCCCCACCTGGCTCCGAGTCGCCACCGTCTGACCCACACAACCCTCTATCCTCAACTCCCCAGCCCGTCCCCCGCACTCTCCTAGGACATGGCCCTGCCCACCCCCTCCTGGCCCTGGCCATGCTCCCCTCCCTGCAGGCCTGACCCACCTGTTGCAGGACAGCCTGCCTCAAGGTCAGGTTCACCTCTACGCCCTCCTTCAAGGCGTCCTCCCCAACTCCCCTGCAGGGAACAGGACACCCTCAGTGCCTGGCGTGCTGACCAGAGCTTCCTGCTCTTCCAGTGCCCACGGCATGCCATGCTCTTTGTGGCACAGCAGGCGTGCAGGGCTGGGGTGCTGGCCTCGGCTCCAGCGCCCTGGAGCAGGCTCCCCCGCGCCTGGAGAGGGGGCTTGGCCATGGGACTTGCTCTGGCCAAAGGGATCGGACAAGAGCAAAAGTCAGAAACATGCTTGACCATTATCCTCTGATGGTCCTGCCTTCGCCTAGAGAAGCCCAGAGAGCCACTGACAAACAGGGGGAGCGGCAGGGGGAGCAGATCTGGACCCCACCCACAGCTTGGAACCAAGTCCAGTCGACCCTCAGGCCGGGAAGGGAGAAGTGAGAGCCCAAAGCTCCCTGCTTGTGGTGTTAGTGTGGTTAGTGGGGCGGGGGATGGGGGGGCGGGTGTCGGGGGGCAGCGGGGGGTGGGGGTGCGGAGAGGTGCCCGAGCCGTGGAGCTCGCTGCGGCTGCTGGGCTCCAGGGCTGTGGCGAGGCTGAGCCCTCAGGTCCCGTTCCTTCACCCTCCAACCTCCTCCAGGGCCAGAGTCAGCCAGACCTTTCCCGGAACAGACTGTGGCTCAGGCACAGAGAGACCTCGCCGACCTCCTCTCCTGATTGAGGCAAATCCTGGGAAGATGTTTGAAGGGATTCGGAGGAGAAAAGCTCACAGAGCAGTCTCCCCCACAACCCCCCCGCCAAGTTTTTATTGTGGGAAAATACATATACCATGAAGTTTACCATCTTAGCTATGTTGAGGCATACAATTCCCTGGTTCTCAGTCATTCATATTGTTGCACAGCCATCACCACCTCCAGCCCCAGAACGCTTTTCATCTTGCAAAACTGAAACTCTGTCCCCATTAAACACTAACTCCCCCTCCCCCGGCCCTGGCAGCTGCCATTCTTTCTGTCTCTATGAATTGGACTCCACTCGGTACCTCATTTAAGTGGGATCATACAGGTGTTTTGACTGGCTTGTTTCACTGAGCAAAATGTCCCCAAGGCTCACTCGTGCTGTAGCCTGTGTCAGACTTGCCTTCCTTTTTCAGGCTGACCACTAACCATTCCATTGTAAGTATAGATCACACTTTGCGTGTCCATTCACCCCTCGGTGGGCACTGGGCGGCTCCCACCTCTTGGCTTGTGTGAAGAACGCTGCTGTGAACCTGGTACCCGTATCTCCTAGGACAGGTCGGCAAACTCATTAGTCACCAGAGCCAAATATCAACAGTACAACGATTGAAATTTCTTTTGAGAGCCGAAAACCGATTTCTGCGCATGGGCCACGAAGTTTCAATCACACTGTACGTGCGCGCCCGCACGTGGTATTTTGTGGAAGAGCCACACTCAAGGGGCCAAAGAGCCGCATGTGGCTCGAGAGCCGCAGTTTGCCGACCACGGTCCTGGGAGACTCCGCTTTCAGCTCTTCTGTGTGTGCATCCAGGAGTGGGACTGCTGCATCACATGGGAATCCTAGTTTTTTGAGGAGCCACCAGACTGTTCTCCACAGAAGCTGCACAGGGGCAGTTTCACAGTGACTCTGAGTTTGACCTTGAAGGTGACCCTTGGCGTGCAGACGTGGGGAAAGGCCCTCCACACGGGGATGGAGGGAGGAGGTGCAGCCTGAGCAGCCGGCTGGGGAGGACGCGGCTGGGATGGGGCCAGGGCAGAGGGCTTTGCGCATCGTAATGGGGTGTGACCCTCATCTGGGGATAGGAGCTCCGGAAGGTTTTATTTTGTTTGTTTGTTTGTTTTTAACATTTCAACTTTTTATTTATATTTTTTTAAAAAATATTTTTATTGATTTAAGAGAGGAAGGCAGAGAGAGAGAGAGAGAGACAGAAACATCAATGATGAGAGAGAATCCTCGATCAGGTGCGGATTGAGCTCCCAACTCAGGCATTGCTGTGACTAGAATCATACTTAGTAAGTCGATGCTCAACCACTGAGCTGTGCCATCTGGGCAACATTTCAACTTAACACATATATATATATGATTTTAGAGAGAGAGGAAGGGAGAGAAAGAGAGAGAGAGAGAGTGAGAGAGAGAGAGAGAGAGAGATCATCAGCTGCCTCCCAACTGGGGATCAAATCCAAACCTGGGTACGTACCCTGAAACAGGAATCGAACCCATGACAGTCAGTGTATGGGATGACACTCAACCAACTGAGCCATTACGGCCACAGGTTTTGAGCAAATGAATGACTTGACCACTCTGTCCACCCAGAAAGCTCCGGCCACTGAGAGTGAAGTAGACAGCGTCAGAAGATTTGGGGGGCGGGGGGAGGGGGAGCCCAAGAGGAGGCTCTGGATGGTTGAAGCCAGAGCGAGTGAAGCTATGAAACCAAGGCCTCAAAAGGAAGAAGAAAGAACAGTGACGATGGAGCCAGGCCAACAGGGCAGGGACCAGCGTGAGGCCAGCGGAGCACCTGCCTCGGGCACACAAGTCTAAATAAAGATATTTATACTTTATTTAAATGGAAGACGTGACAGGGTCAAGATCAGGGAGGGGCAAGAGAGGCATTGCGCCAGGGCAGGGTTGGAGCCCGGCTTTCATTGAAATTTGAGACTTGGCTCATTGCAGAACTTTTGCATTAACTTGTATTTGGAAAAACATTGGCGTTGGGGGTGTAGCTCAGTGGTAGAGCACGTGCTTCGCATGTACGAGGTCCCTGGTTCAATCCCTGGCACCTCCACTTTTCCTTCCGCCAACCCCTTTGCCCGTGCTTTTCCTGTTTGTAGAAAAGGGAGCCCAGTGGGTTACTTTTGTTGTTCTCCCACTCCCTGGGGCTTACCAACTCCCAGCTCAGGGCATTGGCAAAAGGAAGGCAAGAGGGAGGAGGAAGGAAAAAATTGCATTAAAGTATTGCTTATCTTGCCTCAGCCGGTTTGGCTCAGTGGATTGAGCATCGGCCTGAGGACCAAAGGCAACCAATTGATGTGTTTCTCTCACATCGGTATTTCTCTCTCTCTCTTTCCCTCTCTCTGCCCTCTCTCTAAAAATCAATGGGAAAATACCCTTGTGTAAGAAGATAGATAGATAGATAGATAGATAGATAGATAGATAGATAGATTACTTATCCTGATCACTGGATTTTTGGTGCCCCCTGGAACTTTGCTCCGGGGTGAGCACCTCACCCACCCACCCTAGTCCTGGGCTGAGGGACAGATCCATACGTCATCCAAGGGCACCCACTGGGGGCCGGTGATGTGCCTACAAATGCATGGGACCCAGGGGTCCAATAATAAGTGAAGTAGTTGTAGTTCTTTGTCCTCAAGTTTACGGCCAAGTAGAGATAATAAATCCGAGGGGAGAGCCCGGTCAGGTGGTCTCCTCCTGCGCTAGCCTGGAGGAAATGAAAGAGTGGGACACGGAAGACAGACCTGGGGCCGCTGTTTTGCTTCATTGTTTTGCCCACCCACTCCCCGAACCCTATATCACGGGGCTCGAACCCGTGGACCCCTGTCCTCTATAGACACTAAAAATACCAGCCACCCATGGCCTCTCATTCCCCTGCACCCCAGGCCTTCGAGGCTCACCAATCAGATGCACCGGCCCAAGACTTAAAAACAGACCTTGTGCTGCCGAGAAGCAGAGGGCCTCGGTGCTGAGCCGCCAGGGCAGCGGTGCCCGGGGCTGGTGCCGGGTGTGGGCACGCCGGTCCCAGGGGGGCCGCCGCATCCTGTGGGTGTTCGCCGGCTGACCTCCTGGGCCGTCTGGGAGTACCGATCCTGTCTGCAGCCCGAGCCCAGGTCTCCAGCTCAGTCAGGATTCATGAGTCACCCAGCATTCTTTGAATACCCTTCTGAATATCTATTCTTTGAACATCCTCTTCTGCTTAAGTTCACCTGAGTTGGTTTCTAACGCCTGCACGAAGAATGTTGCCTTATATAGAAGTCGGTGCCAGGGGCGGCTGCAGACAATGGGTGCTGGAGGAAATTCAAAGCGGGGTAGGCTGTCTGATCCGCTTGGCTGGAGACAGGAAAACCCCAACACGTGACGAGGGAGCGGGCCTGGAATCCCGTGCATGCAGAGGGAACGGGGAATTCAGAGTCGCCGCCCGGGTCACCTGGAATGAAGAGCCCATTGAAGGCCCAGCTGTGGGACGGAGACGCAGGCCTGGGAGAGAAGGAAAGGACGGGGCAGCAGACTGTGGGCGTGGCCGCCGGTTGAGGAAACAGATGACAGACGGTGCCCGGGGGTCCAGGCTCTGTCTCCGGCTTCAACCGCGTTGGGACCGAACAGGCCCAGGGACGCCCCTGCTTCCAGCCTCTGACCACCCTCCACCGTCTTTCCAGCCGCCACTTCTGGAACCACCTCCGAGACCAGCCGACACACCATTGCTTTTCTACCTGAACTCCTCGTTGCCAAACACATGAGCTCCCAAATGCGCCAGCATTATCCCACCGAGGTGGAGGCTGCGGTCACCGCCTGGCCCCCGGCCTCTGCGGCCCCCACACCCACCTCTCCCTGGGCCTCTGTTTCGATGGGGACCATGTGGCTCTCCAGGGCTGGGCCACTTCTTCCTCCAGGTGGCGGAGAAGAAGCGTGAGGGCGCTGAGCATCTTAAAGCTGCCAAACCAGCGAGGTGGCCGCGTTCTCTTCCAGGACGTGCGGGAGCCTCCCCAGGTGAGTGGGCAAAACTCAGGACGCCGTGGCAGCCGCCCTCGCCTGGGAGAGGAGCCTGAGCCAGGCCCGTGTGGCGCTGCAGGCCTGGGTTCTACCCGCAGGCCCTCGTCTCTGCGACTTCCTGCAGAACCACTTCCGGGGCGAGGAGGTGAAACTCATCAAGAAGAGGGGCGACACCTGACTCCCCTCCGCAGGCTGGCTGGCCCCCAGGCTGGGCTGGGCGAGTATCTCTTCGAAAGGCTCATCCTCAAGTACGACTAGGAGCCTTTGGAGCCCAGAGGCCTTTGAGCGGCCCCTCTGCATTCCCCTACGTCTGGCTTTTACCTGAGCCTCTCCCCGAAACTACTACCCATTCTTTAACCACCTGAACCCTCTCCCATGCAATGGACCAAATGGAAAAAAGAAGGGAAGGAAGGAAGGAAGGAAGGAAGGAAGGAAGGAAGGAAGGAAGGAAGGAAGGAAGGAAGGAAAGATAATTTCCTAAATCCTGAACTCTTGGCCCAAAAGACCCAGTTCAAAAACTGAGGAATCCATGCTTGCTAAAAGTGCCTCTTCGTTCTCGCAGCCACGATGATGAGAGACCCAAAAATGAAACTCAAAATTTGGGCCCTGGCTACCGACCCCACCGGCTGCTGCCTGGCCTCACCAGTTCTGCCCGGTGGAAGCGAGACTGCTGAGTATGGAAGAGCAAGCTCAGCATCTGCACGGAGTCACAGGGGAGGTTTGGGGCGAAGCTGAACCTCCCGAACCCCTGCCCGGCCCCCCATTGCGGGCAGAAGCAGCCTCTTCTCACTGTGATGAGGCTGGTCCTACCTTAACAGGTCCCTGAAAGACGCCCCCTCATGTCTCCCCCATCCCCCCCCCCCTCAGTGTCTTCAGACCACAGCTGGGGCAGAATTGAATATCAACCCAATCCAAAATCTGGGCAAAACTTGGCTATTTCACATCATCAGAAATCTGGTGGCAATGTGTGAATGGCTCCGCTGAGTGGGCTGTGTTAACACAGCACACCAACCGGCGGTTCTGGCTTTCGGGTGCCAGCCTCCTCGCTGGGGGTGGCTCTAATTGTTTCCGGGGCTGGTATGCTGGCTGGCACGGGGCACTGGAGCCTGACGCAGCGGTGGCCCCCGCTCACTGACGTGGAGATGACAGAAGTGCCGAGTATAGCGTAGAGGCGGAGTGCGGATTAACCACAGGGGCCCCGCGCACCCAGCCACACCCCTGTGAGAGCCCCACGGCCTCCGGAGACCTCAGTGTGGGGGAGAACCGAGACCCTGGGAGGGCAGAGGCCCCTGGCAGCAGTGACTGCCAGGGATTGAGAGCAGGTGTTGGTGGGGTTAATGGGTCACAAGGTCCCGGGGGAAATGGGTGAGTGACCCACAAGGCTCTGTGGCTCTGTAAGCAGAAAGGTCTGGTAAACAGAGGTCTGACTTGAGCCCCCAGAGGCAGACCCTGGTGCCTGCCCAGGCCCAGACCCCAGTCAGTTCAGAGACGCAGAGTTCCCTAAATGAGGAACAGGCCTGCTGTGACATTCAGTCTGTGCCATAAGCCCCCAGGGGCCGTGGCCGCTTACAGGAGACCCGTGTGCCCTGGGGAGCGGGGGAGGGGCTTGGGCCTCCGAGTCCCTGCTTCCTCGTCTGTAACACGGGACAATGGCATCGCCTGAAAGGATTGCCGGGTTAATTGAGTAGAATAATGGGATGGTGCCTGGAATACAAATGCATGTGTTGGCTGCAGCTGAACTTTTAATCCCTCTGTGACTTCGTGGTCATTGTTTCCATCTTCACTGTGCTGTGATCAGCCATTTGCTGGGTTGGGGTTAAAAAATAACCCTACCGTGGACTGCGGGTACAGTACGCACCAGGAGCCATGCTTGGGCTCACGTCTCTAACCTACACAACAGCTCTGCCAGGCCGTGCAGCAGGAGCTAACAATGCTGGCAGGAGGACCTGGTCATGCGCTGTCGCTAAACCTGTGTTCTCTCTACTGGGGCACCAAGCTCCTTAGAAGTTAATAAAATGAGTCAGGTACAGAGCTTGGGTCATGGTGACAGTGATAAATAGAGAGGAGATGAAGGAGGGGGGGTAGGTGGGTGGGTGGGTAAATGGCTGGATGGGTGGGTGGGTGGGTGGATGGATGGATGGATGGATGGATGGATGGAAGAATGGAAGAATGGATGAATGGATGGATGGGTGGAAGGATGGATGAGTGGATGAATGAGTAGGCAAATGGATGGATGGGTGGATGGATGGATGGATGGGTGGATGGATGGGGATGGATGGATGGATGGATGGATGGATGGAAGGATGGATGAGTGGATGGATGAGTAGGCAGATGGATGGATGGGTGGATGAGTGGATGGATGGATGGATGGATGAGTGGATGGATGGATGGATGGATGGATGGATGGATGGATGGAAGGATGGATGAGTGGATGGATGAGTAGGCAGATGGATGGATGGGTGGATGGATGGGTGGGCGGATGGATGGGTGGGTGGATGGATGGATGAGTGGATGGATGGCTGGATGGATGGATGGATGGATGGATGAGTAGGCAGATGGATGGATGGGTGGATGGATGGAAGGATGGATGCATGGATAAATGAGTGGATGGATGAGTAGGCAGATGGATGGATGGGTGGATGAATGGGTGGATGGATGGAATGGTGGGTGGATGGATGGATGGATGAGTGGATGAATGGATGTGTGAGTAGGCAGATGGATATATGGGTGGGTGGATGAATGGATGGATGATGGGTGAATGGATGGATGAGTATGCAGATGGATGGATGGATGGATGGATGAGTAGGCAGATGGATGGATGGGTGGGTGGATGGATGGATGGATGGATGGATGGATGGATGGATGAGTAGGCAGATGGATAGATAGGTGGGTGGATGAATGGATGGATGATGGGTGAATGGATGGATGAGTATGCAGATGGATGGATGGATGGAAGGATGGATGCATGGATGGATGAGTGGATGGATGAGTAGGCAGATGGATGGATGGGTGGACGGATGAATGAGTGAATGGATGGATGGATGAGTAGGCAGATGGATAGATGGGTGGGTGAATGAATGGATGGATGAGTAGGCAGATGGATGGATGGGTGGGTGGATGGGAGGAGGGAGAGGTGTAGACGTGGAAGGAGATGATGGCTGGTAGACTTAGAAGATGGATTCGACATGACCCCATCCTTGAGGATCTCTCAGTCCAGGAAGCTGCAGTGCTAAACAGGGAGCCAGCTGAGGAACTGAAATAGCTCATCTGTGGTTAGTGACACCCTCAGAGTCTGCAGTTTTCCAGCCATACCATAGTTCGTGTGGTGATCAGCCAGGCAAGCTGTGACTTGGACCAACACATCTAATTGCTCCAATAACAGACCTTTATGTTCATTCATTCGACGGGCATTTACTGAGCACCTACTGTGTATCAGGCACTATGCTAGACTCTGGGGACAGCGTCATGAACAAAATAACTCCATGTGGAGCTTCCATGTGGAGACGAGGAAAGATGTAGATGTGCGAGGAGCTGACAGGGATCAGTACTGTGGAGATAAGTAAAGCAGGTAACAAAGGGGGTCTGGGCCAGGGTCTGCTTTTTGGAAAGACTGGACAGAGCCTGGTCTGACACTTGGTGGGAGGCCTGAAGGAAGGGCGGGGGCCAGTCGGGCCTGGAAGTCAGGCCGGGATCTAGAAGGAGCAGTGACATTCCTAGGATCACACAGTAACTGGGCAGCTGAACGGGGACTATAACCCACATTATGTGCAGGTTTTGGGGTTCTGGGGCTCCTGGTCTGATCCTAAAACAGTGGAAACACCCAAGATATGGAGTCGGCAGAGGGGACCTTGTCGGAATCTGGCCAGGGGGGAGCTGTGTGACCTTCATCTCTCTAAGCCCATTAGCCATCACTTCACTGCTCATGTGCTTCTCCATCCCTTAAAACAAGCTTGCGAGTATTAGGAATTCACAGATTCGTTACTTCACCAGCAGTAAACGTTCGCTATTTTGTTATTCATGGAGGCAAATGCTAAGCCTCTAAAGGGAGCGAAGTACTGCCCTGGCACAGGCCTGGACCCTCTCATTTCATCTCCTGGTGAAGCTGGCCCCTCCCCCTCCAGCCAGAGCCTGCCCTGGTGCCCGGGCCCAGGACACTGGGGGTTGGTGGAGAGGGGAGCATCCCACACACGGGGTTGGGCAGGCAGGGTGAGGCGTTTCCAGGTAAACCCCTCTGACCTGCTCCCCCCACCACCCCACCGGCCCACTCCGCTTCCTCAAGCACGGGGCTAGGCATCCCGGGATGAATTTAAACCCCATTGTTATACAAGCCCCGAGTAGAGGCAGACATGTGCTAGGGGCTCAAGAAGGCGAGTGAATGAAGGAATCGGTCAATCACTCAACCACTCAGTCCTGGGGAACCCCAATGCTATTCACTCCAACCTCAGCCATGTTCCACTCCCACTCTTCCAGGGCCAGGGAGCTCAGACTCCAGCAGCAAACCGTGTCAGTATTAGCTAGTCCTTGTGAGCCGGACCCCCCGTCCTGGTTCCCCTCAGCCCGTCGGCCTGCAGACGGGACCCAGAGCACGTTTGACATCTGTTCATGGGATGTACCTGTCTTCGCAGGGAAAGCACCGAACCGGCTGCGGGACGTTAGAGGCCACGAGTCTCCTGCTCTTCTCGCTTCAGATGAGGTTCTGGCCAGAAAGGGGCTGTGGTTGCCCAAGGCCACATGGCTGGCTTCAGGCTCAGCCAAGATCAGACTGTAGACCCCACTTTCCACTGAGTTCCTTCTCAATCCAGCCGTCCCACCACTGAGGACACCCTCCCCACAGCCAGCCCAACTGGGACCTCCTCCAGCCGTCCCCCCATTGAGGACCCCCTCCCCACATCCAGCCCAACTGGGGCCTCCTCCAGCCGTCCCCCCATTGAGGACCCCCTCCCCACAGCCAGCCCAACTGGGACCTCCTCCAGTCGTCCCCCCATTGAGGACCCCCATCCCCACAGCCAGCCCAACTGGGACCTCCTCCAGTCGTCCACCCATTGAGGACCCCCTCCCCACAGCCAGCCCAACTGGGGCCTCCTCCAGTCGTCCACCCATTGAGGACCCCCCTCCCCACAGCCAGCCCAACTGGGGCCTCCTCCAGCCGTCCCCCCATTGAGGACCCCCCTCCCCACAGCCAGCCCAACTGGGGCCTCCTCCAGCCGTCCCCCCATTGAGGACCCCCCTCCCCACAGCCAGCCCAACTGGGACCTCCTCCAGTCGTCCCCCCATTGAGGACCCCCTCCCCACAGCCAGCCCAACTGGGACCTCCTCCAGTCGTCCCCCCATTGAGGACCCCCTCCCCACAGCCAGCCCAACTGGGGCCTCCTCCAGCCGTCCCCACATTGAGGACACCCTCCCCACAGCCAGCCCAACTGGGGCCTCCTCCAGCCGTCCCCTCATTGAGGACCCCCCTCCCCACAGCCAGCCCAACTGGGGCCTCCTCCAGCTGTCCCCCCATTGAGGACACCCTCCCCACAGCCAGCCCAACTGGGGCCTCCTCCAGCCGTCCCCCCATTGAGGACCCCCTCCCCACAGCCAGCCCAACTGGGGCCTCCTCCAGCTGTCCCCCCATTGAGGACACCCTCCCCACAGCCAGCCCAACTGGGGCCTCCTCCAGCCGTCCCCCCATTGAGGACCCCCTCCCCACAGCCAGCCCAACTGGGGCCTCCTCCAGCCGTCCCCCCATTGAGGACCCCCTCCCCACAGCCAGCCCAACTCCTGTGATGCTGAGGATCTGCTTCCCTTATGGGGACCCTCAGGCCGGGAAAGCCATCTCTGGTCACACAGCCAGTGAGAGGCACAAGGCCGGGGCCTGGGGTCCAGGTGTCAGGAGCTGCTGCGAGACCAAGACCCACAGAGAGGACTGCGTGGCTCTTGCCCACCCCGCCCCCAGACAGAGGCCTCCCTCGGAGCAGCAGGCCCACACGTGTGCGCACGCACGTGGGGATGTGTGTGTGTGTGTGTGTGTGTGCGTGAGCGTGCGCCGAGCCTCCCAGAGTGAGAGGAACACGCCGCAAGCTGTCGGCAAGTTCTGCCAACGCGGAAAGGGTAACCGCCGCGCACGATGCCAACAGACAGACCTCCAGCGGATTCCTTTGGTTTGGTTTTCGTGGTTATTTTTTTTACAACTTTAAATACGGAATATAAATAAATTTTACATTTAAAAAATAAAAGGAAAGCCCCCAAAAATATAATCACCGACTTTACAAACTGAAGGAAGCAGATTGGGGCGGGAGGGGGCGGGGGGGATGCAGTGGAAGATGGGAAGGGAGCTCAGAACCCACCCCTAGGGGGCCTGGGGATCTTCTCCCTTCCCCGCCCCCCACCCCAGCCACCCGAGATGGAACGCAAAAGGATCTAAGATGGGGGAGCGTGCCCCCTCCGCTGGAGACGTTCCCTTGAGTTCTTCACACCTGCCTGGGAGCGGGACTGCCTGAGCCGAGGACGTGGGGAGATGGAGGCCAGATGGACGTCTTCCCTCCGGCCCTCCACCAGGAGCTCACTCCTGTCCGGCCACTGCAAGCCAGGGGCCGGGTCAGGGCACAGCTGTGCCCACGGAGCCTTGGTGTCCATTAGGACAAGGACCCCTTTCCTCAGACACTCCCTCCCCCTGCCCGAAGCTGTCTAATAAACACTCAGGTGGGCCGTGTCTGTGATGTGAACAGTGGTCCCCGCCTGCGGTGCGCTGGGCAGTGTGGGCTGGGCTGGGATGTGATGGGAGCAGGCCCTCGGGTCGCAGGAGCCTCAAGGAGGGGTGCTCCCTCGGTGGACAGGAGGGAGATGCAGGGTGGAGGTAGAGAGGTGAAACAGAGGAGGAAGCAAGGGGCGGGGCGGGGGGGGAGGCAGTGGACGCCCAGGTCCCCGCCTACACCCACCTCCAGAGCAAACTTCATCTCTAAGCCATCGAAACAGCTCTAGGCTGCCTGGCGCCTGGGCCGCACTTGCCCGGAGAGTCCACATCTTCAAAGATGTCAAGTGTATAAAAGGAAAGCGCGCCGCTGGGAGCAAGGCGACCAGGAGCGGTGACTGGGCCTGGGCTCTGTGGGAGGCGTCT
Source organism: Eptesicus fuscus (assembly GCF_027574615.1). Lineage (NCBI taxonomy): Eukaryota > Metazoa > Chordata > Mammalia > Chiroptera > Vespertilionidae > Eptesicus > Eptesicus fuscus. Next base: position 102,056,713 of record NC_072479.1, read on the forward strand.
CTCCAGTCTGTGCTCCCCGCTGGTCTCAGCCACAGGACACGAGGCTCTCTGGCCTGCCCGGGGGTGTTCCCATCAGAGCTGCCTGGGGGCGTTCCCATCAGAGCTGCCCGGGGCCAGGACCAGGCAGGCCGCGCTGAGAGGTCCTCAGGGCCCCGGGCAGGGTTCTTGGAGCCAGTCCGAGGTGCTCCGGGGTGGCCTGGCCAGGGAGCCCCTCCCCCATCGGTCTCTCTTGCGCTCTTCTCCCAGGTCCTCGGGGTCGGAGGGAGGAAGACCTCGATGGAGTCCAGATCCTTCATTTCCTTCTCAAGCTTCCGGGCAAGACGCTGGAGGCCACTGAGGGGAGACCCGCTGGCAGAGGGGTGGACGGACGGACGCGTGGAGGGGCGGGGGAAGCACCATTGGCCGTCCGAATCAGGCATCGAGACAGACGGACGAGGGGAACAATATTATCACTCCAAGGACCCCATGGGGGCGATACAGCAAATACCTTATTAAATAACCCTGTAAGCCAAGCAGAGGGACACGGGGCTCAGAGACACGCCACGCGCACATGCCACGTGCACGTGCCCCCTTGCTGGGGGCAGGGAGCTGGGGTCCACTGGTCGTCCCTGATCTCCAGCAGCGCTGGGGGCTGGACAGCTGAGGTTTAGGGGGCCCATCCTCTGAGAACTCGCTGTGACAGAGCTGGGGTCTCCAAACCACCTGCCCACCTGCCCCATGGAAAAACTCCCTTGATAACGGGGCAGAGGGGATCAAAGCTTTGGGCCCACATGTTGTAGGGGAGAATGCCTCTCCCTCACCCCTTCCACAGCCCAAGCCCAGGCCACAGGGGTCTGGGCCTCGTCTCCCCGCCTGCCCTTACCTGCCCGCGCTCTCCTGCAGATGCCCTAGGCTCCCAGGGTCTCCTTCAGCGCCTTCTTGTCATGCGTGTGCTTGAACTTCCTGTGCTTCCCCTTGGGGGGCCTGCGGACTCGCACCGTTCGAACCGTCACCCGAGTTTGGGGCGTCTTGGCTGCTTGAGAGAAAGAAGGTCTTGTCAGCAGGCTCACAGCCCCTGTGGGGTGGGGGTGGGGGTGGGGGGTCCTACCCCTCTCCACCAAGGCCCGCCACAGACCTCCCCAGAGTCCCTGGGCTGAGGGAAGGGGCCAGACCTCCTGGGTTCAAATCCCAACTCCACTGCTCGCCAGCTGTACATGCCTTGGGAGCAATGACTGAACGGCTCTGTGCCTCAGTTTCCCCATCTGTGAAATGGGGGTAACTCCAGATAGGAATGGTGGAAGGAATACATGACAGTATGCTGGCGAACACAGAGGGGAATAGATTATAGCTTAAGTTCTAGGTCAGTACCCCACTGACATGCCCTTGATTTCCAGGCCCCTTGAACCTGGCCTGAACTTGGATCCTTTAACCAATAAAAGGAGGCAGAGTGGCGCTGTGCCAATTCCAGGCATGAGCCTTAAAAAGGCCTGGCAACTCCCACCTTTGCACCTTGGGGAGCCCTGTGCCACCACATAAGAAGTCTGGTTACTCTGCTGTGGAGGACACATGGGGGGGGGGGCGAGGTCCTGGGTGACAGGGAGCGGGGCAGAGGCCCAGCTGTCTCAGTTCAGCCTCCAGGTGACCGACTGCAACTACAAGAGATGCCAGCAGAACCGCCCTGCTGAGCCCCGACAGCCCACAGACCAGACAGAAGGAAATGGCTACGGTCCCGGCCACAAAGTCCAGAGTAAGGCGTGATCTGCGACCGACCGACCGACCGGCCGGCAGCTGCTCTTATTCACTGCTCTCTTATTTCCTCTGCTTGATCCCCTGCTGAGTTCTCCCACCAAGCCTGCAGCCCCCTGCAGTCCTGGGCTTTGGGCCAGAACCACACACACAGAGCCGGGCCTTTCCCACGGCTGCACCTGTCATCTGCCGGGCCTGCCACCTGGAGGAGCAGCACAGCGGGCAGCCAGAGCTGGCGCGGGGCCAGACCACCTGGGTTCCACTCTTTTGTGTTCTTTGGGGGAAACCGTGTAAACTCTCTGTGCCTCAATGTCCACGTCTTTACAACTGAGCCGCCAGCAGCCCTGGCCTCCTGGGGTGAGGAGATAATACACGGAAAGAGCCAGAAACTCCTCGCTAGCACTTACCACGCACCTGGCAATGTTTGTCCTCACAGAGGGCGTACGTATCTACATTTAACCGATGAGGAAACTGAGGCAGGGGGACTGGGATTTCAACCAGGGATCTGCCTCTACAGTCCATACTGTCACGCCCTCTGCTGTAAATCAGGGCAGGGAACACTCTCTGCCAAGCTCAAGGCCCCTCTCTTCCTGGAGACTTCCGCGTTCTCCCCGACCCATCCGGCTCTTTGGGGCCAACACCTGACCTCCCACGAGGCCGTTACCCCAGCGCTGCGATGCAGGGACTCGGGGCCTTTGCACCAGGAGAGCCACTGAAGGGTCTGGAGGGTCCCACCCAGAGACCAGGCCACCAGCAGGACCAGCAGAGGTTGTCACGCAGCTCAGAAGGGACAGAGCAGAGATTCGAGCCCAGAGGTCTGACACGGACCGCCACGTCCCACGGCCACACCACCAAGCCTGGGCCCAGCCCTGGACAGCTGCCAGGAGCACCGGCCCACGGGGCCAAAATGCTACCCCTGAAATGGCAACACCTTATCTACATACTAACCGCTCGACATGCCTCCCAAGGAAATGGTTTGGAAAACCACGTGTCACGAATGCATGTGGAAAAAAAAAGACCCATTCTAAACATAAAGAATAGACATTTTCCTGGGTAGAAAAGTCATTCTCCACGTTAACTCTATAAATAATTGACAATACGTCAGTTTGAAGCTGTCAAGTTATCAGCCTTCCCAGGGCATCCGGGCCTCGGCGTGGCTCGGAGAACAGAATGAAAAGGCTGAGCCGGCCCTGCCTTCAAGAGGCTTGTTAATAAGAAATAACGGTGGCACCCTTCTGTCCCCGAACAAGAGAAAGTTCCTGAAAAGCGCCTGGCCAGTGTGGCTCAGTGGTTGAGCATCAACCCATGCGCCAAGAGGTCCCCAGTTCGATTCCCGGTCAGGGCACATGCCCAGGTTGCAGGCTCGATTCCCAGTAGGAGGCAGGGCATACAGGAAGCAACTGATCCATGTCTTGCTCTCACATCCATGTTTCTCTCTCTCTCCCTCTCCCTTTCTCTCTCTCTCAAATCAATATAAAAATATATTATTTTAAAAAGAATGTTACTGAAAACCAAAACAGTAACTTGAGTGACTTTTTTTATGTTCTTCTAATTGCATTAACTTAATGATTCTCATTTGATCCTTTCTGCAAACTTTTTAAAAATTATTTTTATTGATTTTTTTTTTTTAGAGAGAGAAAGGAAGGGAGAGTGAGAGAGAAACATGGATATAAAAGCAAAACATTGATCCGCTGACTCCTGTGTGTCCCTGGAAGGATCTAGGATCGAGCCTGCAACTGGGGCATGTGCCCTGACTGGAAATCGAACCGGCACCCCTTTAGTGTAGGGGACGACACCCCACCAACTGAGCCACACCCACCAGGACCTTACTGCACACTTTTGAGGGAGGAAAGGCGGCCGGATATAGTCTAAAGAACCCAGAGCTAGATGTTACAGGACCTGGGACTAGCTGTGTGACCTTGAGCAAGACCTCCGCCCCCTGGGCCTCTGGCACCCCCGCTATAAAATGTGGAGGCGGCCACTGAACCAGATCATTTTTTGGTCCTTTTCAACTCTTTAAACCTATGCCCCTGATTTGTGAAATCTAAAGACGGAATGAAACTTTGGTTCACGTATCCATCTGATGCTTGAACCCTGTCTCTCACACCCCTGCTGCGTGGTTGCCCAGCCTTTATTCACACCCCTCCAGTGACGGGAAACTCACTCCCTCACGAGGAAAGCAATTCCATCCCAGACGCCTGACTAGCATATGAGTTAAAATCTGTCTGCTGGCCTTGCCCCTGGGTCCTAATTTCCCCCTCAAGGCCACAGGAATTAATTTGTTTTTTCATCCCCAGGATAAGGTGTCAAATATCTGAAGACGATATGTATGCATGGAGTCTTTTCTTGTCCCGGCCCGGGTTCCTCCCCATTTCACACTCTCATTCAACAAAGTAGGGGGCTGTGGTATCAAATCTGGGCTGGGCTCCTTTGCACAGGGTGGTCAGGGCAGACCTCCAGCGGAAGGTGACTTTCTGAGCTGAGACCCGAATGCAGAAAAGAAGCAGGCTTGGGAAGAGCTGAGAGAAGTGAGTTTCAGGCAGATTGGCATGTGCAAAGGCCCTGAGGCAGACATGTATTTGGCCACAAAAAGGCTAGGCTGGCTGGGGAGGCAAAGGTGAGGGGGATTGGTTAGAAGCAAGGCCAGAGGGCCAACCAGGGGCTACGTCCTCACGTAGGGCCTCATGGGCAGGGGAGGAATCTGGATTGTTCTCCGTGAGACGGGAAGCTTTAGGTGAGTTTAACCAGAGCAGGCATGCCTGATCCAATCCCCCCACCGGCAGCTGCCACGGGAGAGGGGGGCGCTGCCTGGCTGAGCAACCAGAGGCAGACCCTGGACCGACAGTTACCTCGCTGCTCCTGGGAGCTCCCTGTGGTGCGGGCCACGGGTCGTGCAGGAACCACTGTCTCACACCTGCAGGCCAGGTGGTCCTCCAGGGTCACTGTGGCCTTCTTAAAGATCAGCCTCTTCTGCACCATCTCAATCTTCCTCACCTGGAGCACAGAATCACCCAAGCGCCCCTGTGAGACCAGCGGGAAGGGGCTGAGGGAGCCACCTGCCTGCCCTTCCCGCCCAGCATCCCCCGCGGGGATCTTTCCTCGAAAGCCTGGAGCGCTGCGAGCAGCAGGGCAGACACGGTGGCCCGAACAATAGCAGGACCTTGGCCTCTGCCCTTCTCGTAGCTTTTCCATCAAAACAAGCCCTCCCACCCCGGCCTTCGGCTTGGCCAGAGCCCCCTCGGCACTCCAGAGGGGGAAAGGCATTTCCGGGTGGAGTGTGGGCCTGTGGTGTCCTCATTCCTGGAGCGCCAGCCAAGGTCAGGGGCTGTGGCAGAGGCGGGGAGATGGTTGTCTGGAAGGAAGTGGGGGGAGGCTTTATCCAGGAGGGAGGCGGGAAGGGGGAGGGCAGCTGTCAGGTGTCCATCTTTAGGGCTGAAAGCGTTGGGGACAGGAGATACCGTGACAGTGGGCGGCGTGGTGGAGAGTGACACGTAATCTCCGGCGCGGGGCCCCGGCCTGTGGTGGGAGGTGGGCACGAGGAAGGGGAGGGGGCGTGGTGGGGCCAGCAGAGTGTTCGGCAAGAGGCTCAGCAGCCCTGAGCCCTCAGCGGCCCGGTCCAGCCCGAGCTGGTGTGTGGCCCGAATCAGAGCTGGCCGAGGCCCCCCTGACACTGCTCTGCCTGGCTGCGACCAGGAGCTCCCCAGGACGGCCTCCACCCTAACCCCCTTGAGTCAGGGTGTACCCAGTATTTCCAGAAAAGAGGCAGGAGTCGGCGTTCAGACTCCTGCTAAGGGCTGCCCGCCTCGTGCAGCGCCCTCCTTATTAAAGACACAGCTTGTCCCGGGGAGGCGAGTGGGCCTGATGGACACGGGGAGCCTTCCTCTCTGTGAAGTAAAGGAACCTGCGGGGCCAGGGCAGGGGAGAGCTTTGGGGGAAACTGAGCAGCTGCCCGGAACGTTCTGAGTGTTCAACATGCTTGTAGAGTGTCTCTTCCAGAGGCCTTGGCGCTGTGTCCCTGTAAAGGACGAGGCAGCACCGCGACGTGACGCCCCACGCCAGCCCGCCTTGGGGTCTGCCTGTGGCTTTGGGTCACAGCAGCTGGGCGGCCTCAGCACAAGTGTCCAGAGAGCTTCCTGAGAGCGCCCGCTCTGGACAGGGCCGACCCATGTGAGCCTGGTCAGCGAGGCACAAGCCCCAGCAGGCAGCGGGCCAGCGGCTGGGCCAGTGCAGGGCAGGCGCTCACCTGGACGTGGCACAGATGCACCTGAGTGGGGGGTGGGGCCAGTGCGGTGGGGGGGGGGGGGCGCTCACCTGGACGTGGCGCAGCTGCACCCGGGTGGGGTGTGGGGGTGCGGTGGGGGGAGGGCTCACCTGGACGTGCCGCAGCTGCACCTGGGTGGGGCGGCACTGCACCCTGTGGTTGTTGCAGCAGCCGGAGCAGCGCTGCACCTCCACGCAGGGCGGCCACACCAGGTAGTTGGCGTTGCTGCGGTCGATGAGGCTCCGGGAGATCTTGAACACCTCCGTGCGGATCTTGCACTCGGCAATCATGGCTGGCTCGGCGACCGTGGAGGAATCTGAAGGGAGCGGGGCCCTCTGTCAGGAGGGGGACCGGCCCAGAGCCCCCACCGGGCACGAGAGCGCAGCGGGCACCCCTGGGGCTGCTCTCTTGCTAAATGGCCGCCCAGGCCCCTCTCCTCCCGCCTCAGGGGAGGCTGAGTCCGGCGCCATCCGCCGTGGGACTGGAGCAGGTGGCTGATGTGCTCTCGCTCAGTCCCCCCCCACCCCGTGCCCATGGGGTGACCTACCCTCAAGGACCATTGTTAGGGTCCAGTGCGATCATTCATGTGGTAAAGGTCAGACGCCTTCCGCCAGCCCTCACTCATTGCCCTCTGCGGTCTCACACCCTGTGGGTTTGGCCCAATGTGCCCCTTACTGGTGTATTAGCTTGTGATCACTTTACTGGGCTGTTTTACACTGTAACCTTTTCTGACCGCATTGCTTCTTCCGAAGCCACAGTTTCCTCATCTATGAAATGGGACAATGACAGCACCTACCCTGCACCTGCAGACCTAGGAGCGACAGGAGTGACACCTGGCGGACAGCACGCGGGGAGTCGGTGCTGGGCTGGTCCCTGTGCACATACAGAGACCCCGAGGCTCCGAGAGCCCAATGAGCTGCCCACGTCCGCAGTGAGGAGTGGGACCCGGCCACCAGCTCCTATATGGAGGTCCCCCGGCACCATCTACAGCATTGGGGGGACTGCCGGTGGGAAGAGAGGAGGCGGGGCTTGGGATGGGCACTTGCTTCATGGGGAAGGCTCCCATGGGACCTGGGGATCTACATGGCCCTTCGGGCTCTGCAATCGAGCGGGAAGCTGTCCCAGGCCACAGCCTTAGTCACAGCCGACACGCAGCCAGGAGGGCAGGGGTTCAGCCGAGAGCACGTCAGCTGCGTGGCCACACCTCCGTCTTTCCCTTTCTGGGCTCCAGTTTCCAACTCCATAAAACGGGGTTAATAATATCTAATTCTAGGGCTGAAGTAATGAAAAATAAGTTTAAAAGCATTATCTTTAGGAAGCAGTGTGTGCTGGGGGAGCACAGGATGACCCAGCTCAACGTAAGCTATTTAAGGATGTTATTGTCCCTGAGCTCAATTCAGTCCTAAGTGTGGGATGAACGGGGCAGACCCTCAAAGCCTTGAATAGGGTCCTGCTTCCCTGGCTCCCACCTTTGCGGGGACCCCACTTTCACCCTGGGTCTTACCAAGGCTCCTTCTCCCTCGGGACAAGCTCTCGGGCTCGCCTCCAGAATGGGACCGGGTCAAATTCAGGTCCAACTCGGCTCCGTCTTCATCTGCAAGAGCAGGACAGGACCGTCAGACGCACTCTGATCACTGCTGGCTGGCCCGCCCACAGCGTGGGGCTCCGGGGAAAGGACTCCCCTTCTGGCCCCGGTACACCTGAGTCCTAGCTCTGAGGATCAAACCCCAGGCGACGAGGGGCTCAGGAGGGGGTGGGGCCCTGACTGTATCCTTTGGGGGGCCTCGGCCCCGCTCTGGGCTCCTCAGTCACTTTTCTGGACAGAACTCATGTGAATGGAGTTAAAAATAACCCTTCCCTTCTGCTACTGTAAGCGAAGCCTCCGCGGCCTCCCGGGCAGGGCAGGGACCCAGAGCTCCGAAGGCCACTTTCCAGTGCCCTCCGCCCAGCGTTCCCATAGGAAGTGCTGAATGGAGAAATTCCCAGAATCCCCAGGGGGAACCGCATGCCCGGGACACAGCCCCTCTGGAGCCCCTGACAATGGCCCAGTTGGGCGGGAGAGAAGGAGGGAGGGAGAGGGATGGGGGTGGGGGCTGAAGGCAGAGGGGTGGGGTGCCGGGGCTGCTGGGATCAGGGAGCCTCACCCAGCCCCTTCTAGATCTTGCTCTCTCTCCACCTCCCGGTCTCTCATTGTGATTCTGTCATCCCCCCTCTGACCTTCTGCCCCGTGTCTGCCCTATGCTGCCCATTCATTCCTAAGGTCACAGCCACACGGCAGCCCCCTTCTCTGGCCTGGGAAGCCCTCAGCTCAGCACCACCCCCACTCCAAGGAGACATCCCTCTCTCCGCTGCTGGAGGCGAGGGCTGGGCAGGGGGACGGTGACTTGGTGCGGACGGTGGGCAAACTCCTCTAGCTCTCTCGTGGCTGAAAGCCGGCAGATAAACTGAGGTGTCGGGGGCCAGCGCCTGCCCCTCCCCACAGCGCCCCGTCCCACTGGCCCTGCTCCTCCCTGCGGGCTCCCAAGGGGTCCCGGGTGGAGGAGGCAGCCCTAGGACGGGTGCGCCTCCCCCAGCTCCTGTCCCACGTCAGCTTGTCTGTGCCTCCCGCTCCCTCCCTCCCTCTCTGCGTCTCGGGAATGTCCCTGGTGGGGAGGAGAAGGGGAAAAGATGTGCTTTGTGGAAAGGTTACGTTGATTAGGAAAAAATAGCCACATGGTTGCCTCAAAACAGGCCTGCTATTGAAAACCTCGGCTCCCCGACCCGACCCCCACCGGGGTGTGGAGGGGCTGCCCGAGGGTGGGGGCGAAGGCCCTTGGAAAGAAATAGCAGAAAGGCTAAATTTGGAAGTTGCCCCATTGTGTTGGCCAGGGCTGGCCAGCCGGGCACGGGGTGGGGGTGTGGGAGACGCGGGGTGGGGGGGCCTGGCGAACAATAGGTGGGCCCAGCTGGGGCCCCCTCCCGCGGCCTCACCAGCCCCCAGCGCAGGAGGGTTTGAAAGGGCCCGGGAATGCTTTGAGAGGGAGCCAGGGGCCCAACGGGAGAGGAAACAAAGGCAGGAAGTGCTGTCCCCCGTAGATAGCAGTCTGGGCAAGGATTACAAAGTGACAAAGAGACAAAACCCCAGAGGGAAGGGGAGCTGGGGGTGCAGGGGGGGGGGGTGATGACCAGGGCTCCAGGGAACAGGCCAGAGGTTAGAATAGAATGGAATTCGCTCTGAAGACAGCGTTTATAAATACATTCCCCGCCCAGGCCGTCAGCCCCGCCACGTGTGTGCCACCGAGCACGTGCCCATTCGATGAGTGTGCTCTCGGGCACGGGCAGGGCTGCCCGCTGGTCTGGGCCAGGTGTCCCCGGGAGACCTTGCAGAGCTGGCCCCAGGCCAGAGGGACAGGCAGCCGGCTCTTCCAACACCGCCCTCCCTGGCTGAGTTCACACCTGGATACTCATTGGGCAGGTGCCCTAGGCACCTCCTCCCTGCCCGCCCCCTCCGGGCGCCCCACCCTCTGCACCAAGCCAGAGGCACATGTGGGTGCTTCTCCTGCCACGCCACGCCCCACGTCCCAGGTACCAACCCGTCTACCTCCTCAGCCCTGCCCCAGACAGGTGTGGCCCACCCTCCCCGGCCGCCACAGGCCTCTGTTCTCCAGATGTCAAGGAAGGGACGGCCCTGGCCCTGCCCCTCCCACTCCCAGGGGCGCAGGGGAGGCCCAGCGCGGTGGAGGAGGGTTCCATTTACCTACGGAGTCTCCGTGCAGCAGCCGCTGGAGGTCATCGAAGGAGCGGATCGAGTGGTCACTCAGCATCTCGTAGAGCTCCTCAGGAATGGGGTCCCCCTGCCGGGCAGACACATGGGATCAAGTGAGCTGGGAGTTAGGGCTTTCCAGCCACGGCCCTCTGGCCCCCAACACAGACACAACCCCCCATGAAAAGTTCCCACAGGGCCACGGACAGATGGACAGCCAGGCTGGGGTGGGCAGGAGGCGGATTCCAGGCCCGACAACCAGGAGCAGAACCTGCCAAAGCCTGTAAAGACCCAGCTCAGATGCCTCATCTTCCCCCCCCCCCCCAAATAGGAACCCCGGCTTGCTCTGAGTTCAATTTGATTGGGTCCATCCTTCTCCTCCATCACGCTATAGGTCCTGGAAGGCTCCCCAATCTTTTTGCTTCTCCTCCACACCTGACAGTTAACGCCAGCCAGCATTTGTCTTGGAAGATCTCATTATCCCCATTTTACAGATGAGAAAACTGAGGCTCAAAGACGCAGCACCCTTTGTCTGAGTCCTAAGCCAGTTATCAGCAGAACCTGCATTCAAACCCCAGTCTTTCCGACGGCAGAGCCTGTATCCCAGCCTCCGGGGAACACAAGGTGTTTAATAAATGCTCGAAGAGTCGGATGGTCTCAGGAGGCCACAAGTACTAACGGTATTTATTTAGTCTCTCACTCAAAGAGGAGAGCAGGGAATCCTCCGATGCGGCCAGGAAACCTGAAAGCTTACCCGTGCCCCGTGCCCAACCAAACCCTATTTTTAGCGCCCCTCTGGCCTCTTCCCAAAAACACTTGAAACTTAATAAGCACTTTAACAGGCCCCACTCGGAGCCGGGCTTCCTCAGGGAAACCGCAGGTCCCACAATGACATGAGGGGAGCCCACGGCCCTCAGTCCAGGGCGCCCCAAGGGGCTGATGCCGAGGTCTTGAGGAAGAGGTGAGGGCAGCTGAGAGGCGCAGAAGCACAATCCTGACGCCCGCCGCCGCCGGGCACAGAAAATGCTCGCGATGCTGCTGCACATCCGCACTCACACCCGTGTGCACACAGGCCGGTGTGTGCACACAGACACAGGGCGGCACGGCCTCGTGGAGGGAGCCGGGGAGGGTGTCAGCTGACTCGCCCTGCTCTGTGCCTCGGTTTCCCAGGATTAAGAAGGGAGGAGCTCCTGTTCTAGTCCCTGAACACTCCACGGCCTCGAGCCCGGGAGGCTTAGGCAGGCACCTCCCCTCACTGCCCAGCGGAGATGGGGGGGGGGGGATCATCTCGCCTCCAGGCCGGCCCAGGAGGTTCTCCCCAAAAGCTCTGGGAGGAGCCTGGCGATGGATCGTTTCTAGCCCCTGACCACAGCTCCTCTCTAGACCCTCCTCCTGGGCTCCGTCCTCCAGGGGTTTCCTCCATGTCCAGCTGCGGACACCCAAGTCGACTTCCTTGAAACCCCTGAGCCCAGTTTCTTCATTTGAACGGGAGCTTTCCATCCGGCTGGAGGCTAGGGCTGTCAGGAGGTTCCCGGGAGGGAAGGGTCGGGGCGACCTGTAAGCCTGGCTGGAAATTGGGGTCTTTCCTTCAGGGTGCTTGACTGTGCGGCCAGGGAGCCAGGGCTGCGTGTGTGAGACGCGGAGAAGCGTGGCTCAGCGGCCCCTCGGTTCCTCCCCCTCGTCCCCCAGGCGCTGCCTCCTCCAACCCGGGGCAGAGGGCACGCCTTTGGCGGTCTCCAAATGTGGGCACAGGACCCAACCCGAGAGGAGGCGGCGGGCGGCGGGTCTCCAGTTAAGACAAGGCAGACCACCTTCCGGAGGGTTCTGTCACCCCCCAGAACTGGTGGTCCGGGAGCTGGAGTCCACCCTCTACTGCTACCAGGCACCAGGGACCTCAGGCTGGTCACTGCCCCTCTCAGTCCCCAGATCTCCCCCGTGAATCCAGGGGGTTGAAGACATTGAATTTGATTCTCATTGTGCCCAGGGGGTAGCAGCAGAGACAGCAGAGCAAAGCCAAGGCTGTTTGTGGAGCAATGATGACCATTAGCCCCCAGAAGAGGGGCCTGAAGGCCCAGTACCAAATGGCACGTAACACTCATGCCAAGACCTCCTGGCCCACTGGGGAGCTGGCTGCAGCTGCCAGCGTGGCAGAGGAGGCAGACTCCCCATCAGGCCCAGCAGGAGCCCTGGACCCGCCCTACGATGCACAGGAGACAACCTCTTATGAAAACAAACCCAGAACCCCTCCCAGGCTGCATGGGGAAGAGCCCAGGATAGAGAATGAGGAGAAGCACACAGTAGGTGCTCAAAAAATGCAGGTAAACTGCATGAAGGACTCTCCCCTTCTCCCTGGGACTCTCTCCTGTCTGATTCGCCCACCTCCTCCACCAGGAGGCCCACCGGGGATAGTCCCCCTCCCCCCCGCCACCCGATGCAAACTGCCTCCGGTAGAGTCCACTTCATTCTAAGCAGAGGTCATTCTGCTCCTGCTTCTACCGATTCGGCCACTGGGTGCCCAGAACTCAGTACAAGCCCCTGGATGTGACCAGCCGGTCACAGCTCGCTTTCCCTAAGTGCTGACGGTGAGCCAGGCACCGGGCGACCTGGTGCACGGCCAATCCCAAGAGGCGGGTGCTATTTTTATCCCCGTCTTCCAGATGAGGAAGCTGAGGGTTAGAAAAAGTAAGTCCACGGCTACAGGTCAACAAGACCTGTAAGCAGCAGAGCGGGGCCCTCCCTCTTCCGGGCGCAGGGCGCTCCTCAGCACTGCTTTCAGTTCATGCCCCTCGTCCCCTGCGGAGGTCACGGGGCAGAGCGTGTCGCCTCAGGGCAAGGGGCCCCCAGGGACACTGGCGTGTCCGCAGGCATTTGTAGTTGTCACAGCTACTGGCATCTCGGAGGTGGAGGCCAGTGATGCTGCTAAACATCCTACTATGCACAGGACAGCCTCCCGCAGGGAAGAGCTGTCTGGCCCGGAGTGCCAACAGCGCAGAGGCGGAGAAACGGGAGCAGACGCAAGAGCAAAGGGGACCTGGATTCTTGGAATAAGTCTTTTAACAGCCTAACCCCTCAGCTTTTTAATCTTTTAAATGGGGCTAATAATACTTCACTAGGGTTACCGGGCGGCCTAGTTGCACCCAGCAGAGCAGCCAGCAAACAGTGGGGGTGGTCTGCTCTGAGGGCAGCAGCGAGCAGCGCGCCCGCCCGGGGCCGGCAGTACAGGGCATGTTTGAGGACGACAATGGGTCGGTGGAGAGCGTGTGGCTTTGCACTATCCCCTGTGCTGGGCCACAGGAAATGACACCCTGGCCCCACAATGGCAGTGTGGGCTGGTGGGTTCCTTCCAGGGCGGGAGGTAGGTGAAGGGTGACAGCATTCAGCCTGTGGTCAGCTCCGGGATGCAGCGCTCTGGGCACCTGCTGAGGCCAGAGGTTCCTCTGGATGTGGGAGGGTGAGCACAGGGTAGGGACTGGTTCTAGAAGCCTCCTTAGGTGGGCAGCTCCCCTCGGAGCTGGGAAAGGAGGCCAGGCACCCTGAGGAAGCTGCCCCAGATCTCAGGCCGGGGGTTCCTGGCAGGGTGAGGGCGTGGCAAGAAGGCAGCTGGGGCACCGCCAGCCACGGAGCCAAGGCAAACAGCCTGCTCCCCACCCCACCCCCAACGCCAGCTGCAGAAGGTAGGAAGGGCACCAGCCAGCGTGAGGCTAGATGAATTACCTGCTCCCAGCCAGGCTGGCAGATCAAAGGGGCCTGGACCCCACCCTCCACCTGGGCCCCAGCACACACACACGGATACCCTCTCCCCAGCCCTCCTGCCCTTCAGCTGAGGGAGACGGCACAGGCGGGGCCCACGCATCCAGGGGCGTTGTCTGTGGCTGGCAGAGGGAGAGCCGAGCAGGCCTCCGAGCGCCTGCCTGCCTGCCTGCCGAGAGTCTCAGGCCTAATTTAGATTCAATGCCAAAGCCAAGCCCTTTGAAGAAGCCTCCTCTGGGCAGACCACAGAAGCCATTTAGAACCAGCCTTCCCACCTACCACTTCCCTTCCCTATCGCTCCCGGGACCCTCCCCCGACCCCACCCCTCCTTAATGTGAGTGCAGCTCCCACTGGGCTCCCCACCTCTCCCTGCAGCAGCAGAACTGTTAGCGCAGAAAGAGAGGGGTCGGGGCAGCAATCTAATCCTGGCAGCCCTGCCGCCCCCCGCCCCCCGCAGCATTCACCGCCCACCACCCCACCTCGGTCCCAACTTCCAGCACAGGGCGGGGCCCAGGGCTCTGCATTTGCAGGAGGTCTGGGAACTCAGCTCTTGAGGAACTCTGAGCGACTCCAATCTTCTCGCGTTTTTAGGTGGCGGGGACTGAGGCCCAGCTCAGGATACACAGAACCTTTGCAATCTGATGTTCCTGCTGCTTCTTCCCCTCTGTCCTGCCCCATCTTGGCAGCCCAAGTCCCAAGACACGGAAAAGAAAGGCGCGCTTGTCTCTCAAGATGGGGGGTGGGGGGGGGAGCGACTCGAATGAGGAAGCTGGTGGAGGGCAGTGGCCGTGCTGGGCTGCCCTGGGGTAAGGCCTAAGTGAGGCCGTGCTTATAAAGCACTTAGCAAGCTCGCACCTGGTCCCTCCCCCGCTCCCGGATTCACTGTCTTTTCCACACATATTTACAGATTATCCGTCATAAACCAGTCACAGGCCGGTAAGCATGGGAGACGGTGGTTACTAAGACAAAAGCTCTCTAGTGGGGCTTATACTCCAGTGAGGAAAAGCAGGTGATAAACAACTAAATAAACCAGAAAATGAAAAAAGCTGTCCGTTTCAATGGGGGATGAAGGCCAAGGCAAACACTTCTTTACCACTCCTGCTGAATGGCTCAGTCTCTCTCTCTCTCTCTCTCTCTCTCTCTTTCTCACACACACACATACACACACACACACACACACACACCCCTAGGTCTTGCACCAGAGCCTCCAAATTCTGTTTGATCCTAACCTTGCAGACACTGCCAGGGCTGGGAGATTCTAGCAGGTTGATCCCCCACCACCTAAGGCATTAGCAAACCACATGGAAGCTGGGTAGTGGAGGGCAGAAGGGTGCTGAGGCCGGAGGCATCACATGACAGTGGGAGTCACCCGCCCCAGAAGCCAGCTCAGCTGATGGCGATGGGACCTCACAGGCCTCAGCCCACCCCCTGCCAGACCCTGCCTCAGACTCCCCCACCCTCCTGCCCAGCGGCTGAGGCCTCCACCTGAGGCTCAGTCCATGCATGTTTGAGACACAGCCAACCCCAAGGCCACCTCCATCAGCAAGTCCTCCCGGAGTTTCCTTGCTGAACCTGGCCCCCGTGTCCATAGGTTTTCCCTTTAAGTCTCTTCTCCCAGAGCCGCCTTGAGGCTTGCTCAGGCTTAGCAGGAAAGTGCTTGGTACACTGCAAAGCACCACACCGCGGTGTTCCAGGATGCAGTGATTAAAGAGGGAGAGAGACACCAGCTTCTGCGCCACAGCCTCCCTGCCAAACACACAGACCATGGAGTTGTGGGAAAGGAGGAGGAGGTGCTGGATGAAGCTGGGAATGGTAAGGGCAGGCCTGGGAAAGCCCTACTCAGCTGCTACCCAGCCTCTGCTGAGCATGCTGGGATCAGCAAAGAGGACAGGAGAGGGGAGGGGGGCTCAGCGGCTCAGGGTCCTCCAGTCTTGAAGGCTCAAAGAAGAGCTTACTTGAAGGGAGAAATGCCCTGGACATCACGGCGGTCCCCCAGCACATCACCACTTTCAGCCACACGGGAGTGGTTGAGAAAGAGCAATCGCGGAAGAATAATGCTTGAAGGGCGTGCAGCCGACCTTACCCGGCAAAAAACATGGGTGCTGCGGAGCCCGGGCTGATGGGAGGGTCCCCGTGTCCCTCCCTCACAGCACCCGGTGAGAAATTGGAGTGACTACAGAGGTAGGGAGGTGAGGGGCCCACCTGTGGCGCGGGGGTTGGCACCTGGCGCTGGGCTGTGCGCGCTGGGTGTGTGCGTACGTGTGCTCAGGCCGCGTGTGCGGGGGGGGTGGGGGCTTGCGTGCGGTGCGCGCGCGTGTGCCCCGCGTGTGCACGGGCGTGGCGGCGGGCGCGCGACCTGGCCGCAGAAGTGCGTGCCCGTCCCTGCGCGCCCGCCGCCGCCGGAGCGCAGCATCGCCTCCGGCCAGGAGTGTGCATGCGTGGGGTGAGTGAGCGCGGCGGCCGAGCG
Source organism: Eptesicus fuscus (assembly GCF_027574615.1). Lineage (NCBI taxonomy): Eukaryota > Metazoa > Chordata > Mammalia > Chiroptera > Vespertilionidae > Eptesicus > Eptesicus fuscus. Next base: position 102,072,658 of record NC_072479.1, read on the forward strand.
GGGTGGGCTGCGGAGCGCCGCGCCGGGGACGCCGTTCCCAGGACGCCCTGGCACCGGCCCAGCCCCGGCCCCGAGGCGAGGCGAGGCGAGGCGGCAGCTGGGGCCGGCCGGCGCCCCCTCCCCAACAGCTGGCCACAGGCTGGGGGCTCCGGAGGAGAGGAGGGGGCGTCGGGAGGGGCCTGCGGGCAGCCGGGCCGAGGCCCGCATCCTCTCTCCCGGGTGCGGGCCGCGGGGGGCGGCCGCGGAAGGGCGGGGCCCCAGGGCGGGCGGCCGGCGGCCCTTAAGGAGCCCCGAGAACAAAAGGAGACGGCGACTGCTCCTCCGCGGTCAAAACAACCTGCGCTGGCGGCGGCCCAAGGCCCGGCCGCGGCCTCGAGCCCTGCGCCTTAACCCCTTCGCCGCCGCCGCCGCCGCCGCCGCCGCCTTCCAGCCCCGTGGGAGGCCGAGAGGGGCCCGCCCTCCCGGGAGCAGGCCAAGTGCGGGCTCCCGGCCACCGCGGGGCAGAAGCGGGACCGGACCTAGGCACCCGCGCTCCCCGCAGCCCTCTACCCCCCTCATCTCGCGCCTCCTCCCCGCCCCGCCCCGCCCCCTTTCCCACCTGGATTCCGGGTACATTTGCCAACTCACGGCTACGTGAGGCCCGGAGGGGTGGGGGACGGATCCGACCCGACAGCTCTGGCGGGAGGGTTTGCACCCCACGTCCCCTGCGGCCAGGCTTTCCCGGGCGGCGCGCGGCGCACCCTGCGAGCGGGGGAGAGGGCGCAGGTACACACCGCTCTGGGGCTGGATTCCTTAGGAGCCCCCACTCCTCCCTCATCCGACTGCCCGAAACCTGCCTTTCGCCCCCACCCTTCCTTCCTCCGTGCCCAAGACACCAGCTGCTCCCGGACCGCGCTCCGGGGCCGGGAGTGGGAGCCAGGGTGGGACGCAAAACGCTTTCGAAGGTTGGCGTGGCCGCCACCGGTGCGGCAGCCCGCACCTCCCTGCCCGCCGGGTCGCGGCCGGAACCTCCGCTGGAAGCGGAGCGGGCTCGGGAGGTGCCTTCTGCCCCTCGGCACCACCCCACCCTCTCCCTCCGGCAGGGAAGGGGCTCATTCAGTCCCTGAGAGCTGGGGGACGGGACCACACACACCTTTCCCCACACTTCAAGGCGGGGAGACCGGGGATCCTCCCCGAGAAAGAAAGCCACCTCGGCCCCCTCCTCTGAGAGCCTGGCACCTCCCGGACCTCGGGCTTCAGCCCTCGGAGGTCACCTAGCGCCCAGTGCCAGGCACTTGGGCTGCAAGGGTCCAAAGTTCACTGCAGGGAGGGGAGAGGGCGGCCCCGGGGCGGGGGCGGGGGTGGGGGTCGTGAATGAAGCGAACCAGCCCCACCGCAACTCACCTCGGCGCTGACCAGACGCAGGTAGCAGCAGAGAGACAGGAAGAGCGCCCAGCAGCGATTCATGCCGACGCCGGGCCCGGCCCCGCGGGGCCCCGGACGCGTGGACCGAGCGCGCGGCCCCCACGGCCAGGGTGCAGGGCGGGGGCTGGGGAGGGAGGTGGGCTCGGCTGGAGTCCGCGGCGATCAGGCGCTCAGGCCGCTGCAGCCGCTGTCGCGGCTCACCCGCATGGCCCCCGGGTGCCCCCGCCCCCGGCCCCGGCTCCGTTGTTGGGGGGCTGAGGAGGGCCTGGGCGCGAGACCAGGGTCCGAGGCCACTACCTGGGCGGATCCCGAGCCCGAGCGAGCATCCACAGCCGGGGGGCTGCGTCGCGAACCAGCCGAGGTGTCTAGCCGTGTGGGGGCGCCGAGGGGACTCCAACCTCCAAGAGGAAAAAGAACGCGGCGGCCGAAGGCTCGTCTTCTCTCTGCTCTCGCTGCCGCCGGCTAGAGGCGTCTTCCTTTGCCCGCCGGCTTAGCTTTTTTGCAACATTTTCTGGGAAGGGCCCCGAAGTCGGAAAGCTAGAGCTGGGCACCTCAAAGCCAGAGTCACCCCCCGAAAACTTTTTCCAAAGTTGGCTCTGCAGCGGCGGCCGGAGTAGCCAGGCAGCGAGAGGTGCAAACTCTCTCCTGGGCCGACTGGGGGGTGGGAGTGGGGGGGGGCCGGAGCGTGTGCGCCCTGGCTTGGGGCCCTGGGCGGCGGGCTCGGCTGCTCCGCCCGCTGAGCTCCGGGCCGGACGCAGCAGACAGGTGGACGTGGGGCGAGTCTGTCGGTCAGTCTGCTCGCCACTCTGGGCGTCCTCCACGGGCTGCAAGCGGCGGCTGCTCCGGCTTTCTCTTTGCAACGAGGCTGGCGCGTGGGCTTCTATTCCCCCTTCTTGCGTGTGTGTGCAAATATCTCTATCTCGGGAATGAGAGGTGGGCGCTGGCGGCCGGAGGAGAGCCCTCGGGGAGGCCGTGGGGGCTGGCTGGCTGCGGGCTGAGGGGAGGCAGGCGGGCTGCTCCCGGCTGGTGCGGTGCGGCAGGAGGAGAAGTTGCCTCCCTTTCAGCTGTCCTGGCTTTTATAAAGATGGGAGAGGTGGGTGGAGACAGCCTTCCTCCTCTGGCTGAGAGTCAGCACCAGGAGGGAGGGGGGGTGGCAGGAGCTTGGGAGGGCCTGAGGCACGGGTGGGGCGTTGAGGGGTCTCCAAGAGCCCAGCAGCCCCTCTGCCCAGGAATTTGGCCCCTGGAAAGGGAGAGCTAGAACCGAAGAGCCCTCGGCACGGTGAGGGTAGCCTGGTTTCACGCGGTTGGGGAGATGTCGCCTGAACCGCGGCCAGGAGTCCCAAACAGCTTTTCCAGGACCAGACATTTGCCCCCGCACAGGCCTGGCGGAGGAGGGACCGGGCCCTGCGCCTTGGTTCAGATCCTGCCCTGGCTGGGAGCTGCTGGGTGACCTTGGGCAAGTCATTTCCTTTCTGTACTCCTCCATCCGGCCTCAGAGAGGGAGAGGGTTACTGTGAGGGCTCAGTGCATGAAGCACCCAGCTCCACGCCAGCCACATGGTGGTCGCACAAACCCGCAGCCAGTGCCATTCAGCCGAAAGCTGGGCTCCTCTCCTTCTCCTAGCTGGTTGCCTGGCACAGAGCAGGCGCTGCTGGCATTGGCTGCATTTGAATTTGTTGAACTGCAGAGTCACACAAACTCCCACCAGCCTGCAGCCTCCTGGTCACCCTGATGTTTACTACCTCCCGCGGCCCCCCGCTTGGAGGCCCAGGGCCCACCGCCCACAGCAGCACCCACACAGTTAACACCCCCCACCCCCAGCTCTGGGAGCTGCTATGTCCCTGTCTTCAGCAGTCACACGGTCACAGTCACATAGTCACACGCACACCCGCTGAGCCCAGCACCCAGCACCCAGCTCCCCGCATCACCCTGCTCCCGGCTTCAGAATGCTTTATCTGGTCCCCGTGCCGTGTCTCTCATCTGGCCTTTACACCCAAACAATGGCAGCCTGCTCCTCACTCACATACACGCCTCCATCACGGGGACAAACACACCATCTTCTCTTCATAAATCTTCTCCTTGGAGGACTTCTCAGGACGGCCTCTTTACAGAGCCACGCAGAGTGGTCTAGAGGCTCAGACACGATAATCCACGTGGAAGCACAGAGCAGCTGCCTGGCGCATAGTGTGCGTCTTTCCTTCACGCAGCTTCCCAGTTTCCCGGTGGCCAGGTATGTTCCAGGTGCAATGCTGATGCAGGCTCCAGCCCTGGAGGAGCCCCGTCCAGAGGACAGACAGATGCATGAAGAGATAAAATAGGAGACAGAGTGACAAGGGAAATGGGGGTTGGGGGAAGATAACCCCAAAACTCAAGGTTTGAAGTTTAAAGACTTAAGAGATTAAAACGGTTCCACTGGACAGCTAGGTGATTTTGACCTTGACCTTCTATATCCTTATCTGTAATGGGATGATAATAGCTACCATTATTAATATTTTTTAAATTTATTTTTATTGATTTCAGAGAGGAAGGGAGAGGAAGAGAGATAGAAACATCAATACTAAGAGAATCATTGATCAGCTGCCTCCTGCACGCCTCACACTGGGGATTGAGCCCACAACCCAGGCATATGCCCTGACTGGGAATCAAAATCGTGACCTCCTGGTTCGTAGGTTGACACTCAACCACTGAGCAACACCAGCCAGGCACTACCATTATTATTGAGGTGACCATGTGGTAGGTAGTATTCTTACTCCATGTGCAGCCTCTCAGTGCTCCTCTGAGGTATGTTACTCTTATCTTACAAATGGAGACATGGAAGCACAGAGAGGTTAAGCAACTTGTTCAGGGTCACACAGCCAAGCAGTCCAGCTGCAGAACCCACATACCTAAACCACAATGATGTGCTGCCTCCTGGCAGGTGATGATGATGGCAATAATGACACTTTTTGCACAGGGCTTGTGTAAGCATCAAACACACTGATGTATGGGAAAATGCTCTGCCCACTGAGAAGTGCTGTAGCGACGTGAACTCTCGCATACAAAACGCCGTAGGCGCACCAAGGAGGGTGCACACAGCTCAGCCTCCGGGGAAATGCAAAAAGGGGAGGACTACTGGGCACAGCATCACTGAGCACCTACTGTGTGCAGGCCCTGTGTGAAGCGATGGGAAATGGCATGAGGAAGGACATCCGGTCCTGGCATCTGGGCCCTCCAGGCTCCTGCGTGAGATAGACACAGATCATTACAATCCAGGTGTCTCCGCACTGGTTAGAAGTGACAGAACAGGGACCACAGAGGAGCAGGGACCATGGCCCGGGGCCTGACAGCTGTCCTAAGGCGAACCCCTTTCCTGTACCCTCTCCTTGCGGACACCATGTCACTGGGTGGGTCTTTCCGCACGTGCACTTCTCCAAAGAACACCGCCTCTCACCCCCTGTCAGGCTCAGCTCAGTCTGCACCTCCTCCAGGAAGACCCCCACCCCAGCTGATGGCTTGCTCTGGTCCCCATGGCGTGTCCCCATGGTATCATCCTTGCCCGGGTACCGGTCTAGCACTAGACTGAGCTCCGGGTGAGCAAGGCCTGTTGCAGCTCCCAGCACACCGTCGCTGCCGTATAAATGTCTGCTGCGGATGAATAAATGAGGAAGCATCTTACCTGTTTCTCTTTCTGAGTCCTGGCCTGTCTGTGTAAAAATGCCATACCCTGCCTGGGGGGTGGGGAGAGGGGAGGAGGGGCTTGAGCCTCTAAAGTCGGAAGCAAAGGACACCACAGGGGCATTGGGGCCACTGAGGAGTCAGACTTTCAGCAGGGCCGGGAGCGGGTCTCTGTGGTGGGGGCCACGTCCCCATAACTCTCACCCCTCCAATCCCCTGACAGGTCTGAACCAAGTTTGGAAAATCGAGTGGCCACAGCCCTCAGCCGGGTGCTGGGCGAGGGGGGCCTGCCCAGGGGGAGGGGTGTTTAGAGAAACCCATGCACACTCTCCTCCGTTAGAAATCACCTCACACCCTCAGGGCGAGGACCAGGGCTGAGGGAGGCGTTGGCTTCCATCCCAAGGGCAGACCCAAGTCCAGAGGGTGGGAATGCTGTGTGCCAGGTACCCCCATTCTGCCCAGGGGGCCCTGGCCGCACCCAAGCCAGGCAGGTGTGCTGTTGCTGGCTTGATGGAGAAGGACATGGAGCTCCAAGTTGGGGACAGCCAAGGCCACGCCACAAAGGGCCTGAGACCCCAGCCCCAGGCTCTGTGACGGCAAAGCGCGTTCTCCGTGCCACGGAGCGCAATCCGCTCCCCCGAGCGCCCGGCTACCCTGTCCCCGCCTCCCTGTCTGCACAGCTTCGCCCTGCTTCACCCTCACAGTCACCGGCGAGCGAGACATGACTTCATACGTGCTCGTTTTACAGATGGGGAAACTGAGGCTCAGAGAAGGGGTACGGGACCAGGTTTCCTGTCAAAGACCGCCTGGGTTCAAAGCCCCCCTTTACCATTTACTGGCTCACGGCCTTGAGCAAAGTAGTCCATCTTGCTGAGCCTCGGTTTGCTCCTTGTTAAATTTGGGTAACCGTGGCCGTTACCGCGTGGAGTCCCATGAGTTATTGCATCCTGAGTGTTGGAAGCAGGAATAAGCAATCTGTAAATGCTGGTTATCAGGATGATCATGATCATTACTCCATGCTGCATGCATATGTGTGCACGTACACACACACACACACACACACACACACACACACACACACACACAGCGTGAACTCCAGAGACAGTTCTAGGCGAGGAGCCCACGGCCGGGAAAGCCAGGACACATCACTGGGGTGGGGGGTGCCCTCACAATGAACCCCCACCCTGGGAGGCTCTGGCCACTGTGGCTGTGAGTACCAGGGAGACAGGAGAGACCCCAGGAAGGCAGGCAGACAGGCAGACTGACCCCCAGGCCCAGGGCAGCCTGGGAGCCCACCTCGCTGCCTCCGTGGCCTTGGCCTTGTGTCCTGTGTACAAAGGCAAGGGAAGCGCGGTGTTTGTTTTCCTGGGCTAAGCGGTACATTTTTAGCTGCCCCAGTCTCCAGACAAGGAAGAGGATGTTTGGACGGGGCAGCTCAGAGCTACCTGTCCTGGAAGCTGGCTGGAAACGGAGCGGAGCCCCCCGGGTGAGGGGAGCTGGGCCACTTGGGGCTCGGAGAGGACCCCACCGGGACCTTGTGAGAAAGCGCATCCCCGCTGCACCCTTTGCTGCTCACCTGCGGGGCCCCGGGCCCTCGGATCATGTGACAGCCCACTGACAGAGCATCACCTGGGCCAGTGCTGTACCTGGACGGACCTCAGCGAGGGAGGCACAGCGAGATTCCCATTCTGTCAACAACGGACTGTGGCCAGCTGAGTCCTCACCCGCTTCCGGAGGGATGGGGCTCTTACGGTGCTCACACCTGAGGACGGGGCACTGAGGCTCGGAGGGGGTTCTGCTTGTCCAGCGTCACCCAGCAAGGAGGTGGCAGTGCCAGGATGTGAATCCAGGACTGTGAGGTCAAAGCCCACACTTGCACCATCTCCCTGTCCCCTGATACCGCCCCGTGTGGCCTTGGCCAGAGCTGCCCATCTCTTCTTGTTAAAAATACCCTCCTGTCCTTGAGGATATTTTTTCAAAAAAAAAAATTTTTTATTTTTTTTTAGAGAGAGAGAGAGTGAAAGAGGGAGGAGCAGGAAGAGAGAGAGAGAGAGAGAAATATTGATGTGACAGAGACACATCGGTCGGTTGCCTTCCACACGCACCCCAACCGGGGCTGGGGATTGAACCTGCAACCCAGGTACGTGCCCTTGACCGACGGGAATCGAACCCAAGACCCTTTGGTGCACAGGCTGATGATCCAACCATTGAGCCACACCGGCCAGGGCAGAGCTGCCCGTCTTTTCCTGTCACTTTGCACACAGAAAAGTAAATAAGCGAGCTCGATGGAGGAAGCTGTGCGGGACTGGAGTCAGGGGCCCCCAGAACCTGCCCACCACCCGAGGGCGAGCAGCCGTTGCAGCCCCACCAGAGGGGAAGCTGGGCAGGGGACCTGGGTCACCAGCCCAGTGTGTCCTTGCTGCCATGTCTGAGGGTTTGACTCGGGATTCTGGAAGGGATGGGGCAGGTGGGAGAGGGGCAGGCAGGTAGCGGCAGCCCCCCTCGGCGGGGTGGGGGGGGGGGTCTGACTAGGACAGCACAGACCCTCGCCGGCTTTCCCGGGGAAGATGTTGTGGCTGCAGGAGACATGATGGGCCTGTCAGAGGATGGGCAGCAGCCCCGGTAAGTCTCCAGTTTTTCATCGGGAGCCGTGTGAGCGAATGTTCACGTGGCCCTCACGGTGTCAGCGTGCTCCAAGCCCTTCGGGTGTATTAGCTCAGTTAAGCATCACAGCGTGCCTACGCGAAAGAGAAGCTATGATCACCCCCATTTTACAGATGGGGGAACCAAGGTCTGGAGCGGCTTTGCAAGGTCGAGGATGAGTGAGGGCGGAGCTGGGGTTTGAACCTGGGCAGGCTGGTGCCAGCATCACTCCCCGGACATCTCTGTCCATCTCCCCGGCCAGGCAAAGGTGAACACACAGCTCAGGTACCCACGTTCTTCGGCCGAGCTCCACCTTGTCTGGGGAGGGCCCTGGGGGCGGGGGGTGGGGGGGGGCGTTAGGCTGAGCCCCTGGCTGAAGGAGCCTCCTCTCGCGTAGTGAGCAGTGAGCCACATGGAGGGCTGATGCCGACGGGGAACCCTAGAGGCTGGAAAGGAAGCGCAGGTGGGAGGTGCGGCGGCCTGTCCACGTACAGATGCTCCTGTCCTCCTCCTCCCGCCCAGCCGCCGCCTCCCCGCCACGTCCATCTCCTCCCCCCACCGTGAGGAAGCTCCACTGGGGGAGGGTCTGACACAGCAGTGATGTTCACACCCCGTCCCCACAGCACAAGCCGGGGTGTGCAGAGGGGACACTGAGGTTCAGACATGTGACTTGCCCAAGGTCACAGAGGGAGTGAGGGACAGAAATGGGGTGACAGTCCTGCCAACTCCAGGGACCCCGGCCCTCCTCGGTGGGGGGAAGGACCCCTGGGCAGGGACTCAGAGATGGAGGGAAGGAGAGAAGGGGTCGGGGCGAGGCTGGGGTTCACAAGGAATAGCGGGTGGCTTATTTTTACCCCAAAACACACCTTGCCTTGTGCCTTTCCCAGAGCGTCCGTCATGTTCCTCTCCAACCCAGGTCTCACCCACGTCCTCACACGCCAGCCTGCCCGCTGCGAGCTTTCCCAAAAGGAGCACGCTGCCCCTTCCCACCACTGCCTGGAGGCCACTGGAAGATGCTTTCATGTCCTGGGTACATCCTAGGTCCCCACGGGCGTGGGCCAGGAGCCTGTGCCAAGGTTTGGATTCATGGACAAGGACCCTGTAAACCCCACAGGCCTGGCTTCGAGACCCCGGCATGCCAGCTCTGGCTGTGTGTCCTTGGGTGGGGCATTGACCTCTCTGGGCCTCGGCTTCCCCATCTGCAAACTGGGGGTGGCCACATTGGCCTTGCCATAAGGATCGGTGTGAGGATGGGCATACAGGCGCCAGCCCAGTGCCTGGCACCGCCCAGTGCGTAGTCTAGGTCCACACTGTTGCTCCTGAGAGTGTGGCCCACTGACAGCAGCTGCTCCCCCGGGCGCTGGTCCGGCATGCACAGTGCCAGGCCTGCCTCGGACCTGCTGAGCGGAACCTGCGTGTTAACGAGATCCCTGGAGACTCGTGCGCCGTAGAGAAGCACTGATCCAAAGGGTAGGTCACAAATGGCCGTGATTCCATGTGGCTCCAACTAATGCATTAGTCCCTGAACCACCTGGCAATCCAGGCAGAGCAACCATATTATCCCCATTTTACAGAAAGGAAGACTGAGTCCTGGAGAGATCCTACGACTTCCCTAATTCACATGATCAGGAGGTGGCTGAGGCAGGCTGAACCAGTGCCATGGGCATCGGAGCTACCCCTCCTGGAATGGTCATCCCGGGCCGGCCCAGTGCTGGGCTTGGAGGAGCAAGTCCAACACCTCAGTGTCCTCCTCTGTAGAATGGGGTCCCAACACCATCTGATGGTGGGGAGGTGCCCTCATGGGGTGTCCGCAGGCAGGATTGGGTCTCCGTTACATTGCCAGCTCATCTCTCCAGAGGTGAGGCAGGCAGGCGGGAGGCGGACAGGAAGACGGAGGCAACGACCAACACCCTTGGGTGGTGCTTCTGTAAGTCGATCAGCAAACAGCGGGCAGCGGGCAGGGTGAGTAACCGTCCCGAGAGCAGCTCCCACAGCAGTGGGCGCTACGCTTCTTGGGTGACGATGCGCCCCCTGGCCACTGGGCCACAGCCCTGCTGAAGCCACGGGCATCGTCATGGATGGTCCCAGGTGGGAGCACCAGGCCCAAGGAAACTGGACCCCCCCCCCACTTCTTCCTCCCTCCCTCCCTGTCTTCCTTCTCCTCGGGCCTCTGGTGAGATGCCTTCATTCTTCCTGGAGTGGGAACAGTGCGAGGAGCCCCGAGTTTCCCAGCGGCCTCCGCCACATCCCAGCGGTTTGGCCCTCGGGGCCGGAGCTGAGGATAATTCTGGAACCGGTCACATCTGGTGACGGGGTTGATCTACGTAGTGACTGAACGTAGGTGCTTGGCACAGAGAGAGCGCGGTAAACGGGAACTGTGGTCCAGCTCCCCTCGCTTGGACCAGGCGGTCCCGTGATCTGCCCCAGGGGGAATGACCGTACCCTTATGACAGATGAGGAAACTGAGGCACAGAGAAAGAGAGTGACTTCCCTGAGGTCACGTGCTGGATAGCGTTGGAGCAAAGTCATATTGGAACTTAAGTCACAAGACTCCCAGGACGATGGTCCAGGGCAGTGGGAAACAAGGCAGCGCCCCCAAGCCCCGCCCACCCAGAGTGAGACCTTTCCTCCTGAGGGGTCGGGGGGCGGGGGCACACAGGGATGGGCGAGCGGGTCTGTGTGGCATGGGAACTGGGGGAAACGTGGGCATCTGGGTGTATCCATGAATGCACACAGGCCTGGGCGGAAAAGAGCAAAAAAGCGCCCCCGGGGAATTGGGGCTGGCCCACAGGGGTCACCCAGGGCAGAGAGCCCCCCCACAATGCCGATGCCTGGGGGCTTGCCTTCCCTAAAGACCACCACAGGGTGGAGAATGCACCTCGGCCTCCACCCGGCATCTCCCCGTCCACCCTCCCACCACCCCCAGCTCCTTCCTGTTTTGATGGAAGGAAAAATTTTCAGCTTTTTCCTTCTTTATTTTTCCAGACGGGTGACTCGCTCGGGAAAGGAATTCCCCCCTCCCCAAACCATCCTAGTACCTATATATCGATGCCACGGATCCAGGCCCATCCTGTTGTGCTGAGAGTCACGGTTATTTTTGGGTGCCTTACGGGGGTGGTACCCCAGGGGAGGGCATATGGGGGTGCTCAGCTGCCTTCTCCCAGTCCACATCCCCCTCCCAGCTCCCTCCCCACCCCCAGCCCAGCCTCCTTGCCCGCTTCTGGGAGGAGGGAAGGAAGCCAGGGTATAAATAACTCAGGTGGTTACTCAGCTCCTGAGAACATGATAACATGAGTCATGATGTGAAATCAAGAGGAGCCGTGAACAGCCTCTGGCCGCGAGGCCCGGGGCACGGCAGCGGGCTGCGGGGAGAGACCGGGGCTGCGCCCGGGACCCGCAGCGGGCAGGCCCAGGAGGACAGGGGAAGCTGCTGCCCACGAGTGGTCTCAGACCAGCCTCTTCCCAGCTCTGACCCTCAGTTACTCACGTGTAATGGGCTGGGGTGGGGAGGGGCTGGCTTCATTCTCAAGGCCCTCCCTGGAGGGCAGTGGCCCTCTCCCTGTGCCTGTCACAGGTCAGTAGGAAGAGCGGGTCTGTTGGAACTTCGGGTCCCCGCTCCCATGTTCAAGGCAGCCGGCCCCCAGAGTTCCCTGGGCGTCAGTGGGACTTGCAGGATGGAAGGTCGGGGCTTGGGCAGCAGCATGAGATTCCTGGACACTGGCTGCTGAGCCTTCCCCCCGCAGGGTGGCCCGGAATTGGGGGCAATCCTCACCCTTCTGTAGCCCCCTGGCCGCAGTGTGGCGGGAGGTGTGGGTGCAGAAACAGGACACCCTCGAGGATCACTGGCCTCCCCCTTGGGATCAGCCCAGGCGGCGAGTCCGGGCTGCTGGCCCAGCCCCAGGCTCTGGCAGGCAGGGTCCGGAGGCACCCCCAGCCTCGGCCTGCTCACCCAAGGAAATCCTCGGCGCAGGCTCCTCTCCAGAGCAGGGCAGGCCTGGACCCTGGGTTGCCATAGCGACAGGTTCTGGAGCCCGTGCAGGCAAGCCACCCTCTCCCGTCACCCAGGGCGGCCTGGCCTGGTGGGAGGGCAGCGGGCCAGGGCACAGCTGATTGCGGGGGGGATCAGGCTGGGAGTCAGGATGCGTCCATGTGGCCTTCAGCAGCCAGCTCCCTGGGTCTGAGCCTCGGGCGCTTGGCCTGTAAAATGGCAGAGTGGAGAGGACTAAAGGTTGTCGTCGCTGCTGAGTGGCTGTTACCCTCCCTCCTCACCCGGGAAGCATCCTCCCTCCACCTTCAGCCTTAATCCCAAGGGCAGCTCCCCAGGCCCTGCACCCCCCAGCTCCACCCTGATGACCCTTGGCCTGGGTTCTCCCTGGCAGGCAGGAAGGGGCCGCCCCGCCCACTGCCCCCAACCCCGGCATGCCCAGACAGCGTGGCATGGCTCAGACCCAGCCATTCAATGGCCGTTCTGCCCTCTGGCCCCTCACAACAATGGGGACTCCAGGAATATTGTCCGGCCTGAGCTGAATCTAACGCTCTAAATATAGCTCCTCTGATTCGTCCTCCACTTCCTGCCCCTGCTGCCCTCCGTTCAAGGCAATGAGGTCACCCCGGAATCACACCCCAGCAGCCAGGCCCAGGGGGTTTCCAGGCCCGAGGCCGCCCTCCTGCGCTTGGGGAACCGACAACAAGGGGACGGGGGTCAAGGATCTTCCCTCCCTCCCTGCCCTGCCAGCCCCTTGGCTGCTGGGCCCACAGCTGAGTCCCCAAGAACTTTGCCACCAGCCTGGGGAGGGGAGGCCACGGGGGTGAGGGGGAGGAGGGAGCATCAAGTACCCGTGGAAAAAGCCCACGTCGGAGAACCAGGGGCCTGGGCAAGTTGGAAAAATCACGGAGCCTCACAGGCACCGTTTGAAAAGGACCTGCTGAGGGCCTGCGGCGAGCGGGCCCAGCGCTAGGACAAAGCCCGCCGCGTCCTCCTGCGTGGACCGACCAGAGGAAGGACAATCAGCGAGTAAACAATAAGTGACCGCAATCATGTCAGTTGTGACAAATGTTTTGAAGGAAACGGATCAGAGAGATCTCAAAACCTGGGGGGGGGGGGGGGATGAGGGGGAGGGCTGGTCCAGGGAAGGTCGGGGAAGGCCTCTGAGAGGTGACATTTGAGCTGAGTCTTGGATGACCAGGAAGAACTATTCGGAGGTCCGGGTGGGGCCGAGCCATTAGGCGGAGGAGGGTCAAGGACAGCCGCCCAGGAGAGAAGAGACGTGTCTGCCTTGGGGCAGTGGGGAGTCTGGGACAGCACTCCCCGGGGCCAGGGGTCAGGAGGCAGCATTCCCTGTGAGAGGTGCCCCCCCCCCCCGCCCCCCGGGGCTCCGAGCAGGGGAGCCAGTGCCCAAATGCACATTGAAAAAGAGCTGTTGTCTGCTGAGTGGAGATGTGACTACAGGGCGACCAGAATCTTACCCCTGGGGACAATAAAACTGCTGGCTCAGTGGCTGAGCATCGGCCTATGAACCAGGAGATCACGGTTCAATTCCCAATCAGGGCATGTGCCCAGGTTGTGGGTTCGATCCCCGGTGTGGGGCATGCAGGAAGCAGCAATCAATGATTCTCTAATCATTGATGTTTATATCTCTCCCTTCTCCTCTGAAATAAAAATATATTTAAAAAAAAAAAGATTGACCCACTTCAGTCCTCTCCTGAGTCTCTGAGGACCAGAGAGGGCATGTGCCTTGCCCAAGGTCACACAGGAGGCGGAGCTTGGCCTGGAGAACCTTTTACAGTAGGTAGTAAGAGAAACTTTGCACCTGAAAAGGATGTGTCTTTCCTAGGACACCGTGTCTGAGACACTGCTCTCGGCCCAGTCCCCCATTCTGCAGGCTGCAGGCTGCACTGCGGCCCCTGCCCAGGCTCCTGTTGGGGTGCTGGTGAGCAGCGGGAGGTGCGCAGTCCCTGGGGGACCGGTGGGGGTCTGCCCTGTCTCTGGCCAGGCTCCGCCCACATCCTGTGGACAGGTGTCCTGACTCTGGCCCCTCCCACAACCCTCTCCAACCACCACCCTCACCCCCATGCCCCTGCCCTGTGCATCTCCCAGAAGCCCCTGCTCTCCTATTCTGCCAAGAATCTGGGGTTGGCAGGGAGTTGCGGGGGGCCTCTGGAATGTCGCTTTCCGGTGCCAGCACCAGTGTGCCAACCTTGGCAGAGGCCTCGGGGGCGGGTGGGGGATCACCGGATCTTGTCTGGAATGGGGAGGCTGGCAGCCATGAGCCACTGGGGCGGGGGGGGGGGGGGGGCGGGCAGCCTCGTCTCAGGTGGGGGACATCCTGTATCAGAGCTGCCCTGACTACTGCCTTGCTCTCTCTACTTACCATCCTTCCAGAAGTGGGGGAGCTAGTTCCCTAGCAACAGTGCTCCCCATCACTCTCCCCTCCTGCTGCCCACACCCACAGTGCCTCCGGGTTTACGCTTGAACCCTGTTGGGGGCGGGGGAGGCAGTGCTCTATGTTGCAGATGCCTATTAACCCTCCAGACACGGGGGTAAGGAAAAGAGCTTTGGGCTGATCTAGGTTCAAATCCCATCTCAACGGTTTAATGGAATAACAACCCCTTCCTCCCCCACCCCCCCCCCCACCCCCACATGCACACAGGCCTGGCTGTTTCCCCCTCCTCTTCCCACTCCCACTCAGTCTCCCCTCCCTGACCACTTAGGGGAAGCTTCTTCCCTCTGCTGTCCCTGCGGGGGGAGGGGGCCTGGGACAGGAGCCGGGGAGGGGGAGCACTGGGCTGATGAGGGGCAGGGCACCTGATTAGGATCCTCACTCAGGAGTCAGATACACCTGGTTTGAGCCCTGACCAGCTGTGTGGCCTTAGGCAAGTTACTAAGCCGCTCTGAGCCTTGACTTTCTCATGTGTCTAATGGCAATAATAACAGTGCCTTCCACACCGGGGCTGTCGGGACATAGCTATTAGTGTTAGCATTATCAGCTGGTGGGGGAAAGAGGGTGTGGGGGGAGCGTGTGTACCCCGAAGGGGCCCCAAGTTGTTGGAAGCTTCTGGTGAGGGTTAGGGGCAGCCTCAGAGTGAGGAGAGGCAGCCGAGGCAGCCTGCACCCCGACACCCTCAGCCTTTGCCTCTCGTGGCAGGACAAGCTGAGGTGCCGGTGGTTCTCGGGGACCCCCCACGCTCCCAGCTATGCTGGTGGTGCAGCTGGGTGAGGCCTCCTTGTGCAGCCAGATGCCCTTCAGGCCTGGGGCACGGCCGCCCCCTCCTCCCTCTGCTAGCAGGGCCCAGGCCAAGATGCCTTTATTTTTAAACCTGAGAACAATGCCTGGCCGGCACAGCCTCCCGCAGCGGACAGAGCGCGCGGATGGGCTGGGAGCCACGTTTTCTGGGCCAGCACCCCTCACCTTCAGACAGGTGCCAAGGGGACACAGCCCGCTCTCCCTCGGGGCGTCTGCTTCTCGAGTCCTCCCTGGTCCCCTCCCGGGCTGGGACAGAGCCGCCCATCACAGGCTGAATGAGGCCCACCTGCTGTGGTCAGGCTCGCAGGGGCCAGTCCCAGGAGTGGTTTCAGGACCCGGGACCCCTGGCCCCTCAGACTCACTCACCCTTCACCCCACAGGCTCCCAGGAGCAGGCTGAGCAGCGTGCCCCCTCGGGGAGGCTCCCGTCTGCCCAGCGCCCGTGACGCTGCTGCCCACCCCCGCTTCTCCAGAAAGGGTCTGGGGTGCGGCGGAGGGCGTGCACCTGGCGGGACCGGGGGCTCAACTCTGCCGAAGGGGCGGGCGAGGCGATGGGCCACGCGTCAGGGGCGTGAGTCTAGCCCTGGTTCTGCTGTCAACCCTGGCATGACCTTGAGCAAGATCCATGCCACCCTTTCCCCATTAACTTCCCCTTCTATGATCGGGGACAGCGGACCCACCCCTCCCCCCTCAGGGTGGGAGACGCGCTGTGCACGCGTGTGGCTCAGAGCCTCTGGGTGGCAGGAGACCCTGGAAACGGGGGTCCCCGACACACGGTGGTGCCCATGGGACAGCCACAGACACCAGAACCCAGAGCCGGGCAGCCTGGCTCAGATCCTGGCTCTCCACCGTCAGGCTCAGACTGTGGGCACCACCACCCCTCGGCACCCCTCTTTCCCCATTTGTAAGGGGGGATCGTGAGAGTGCCTGCCTCGTAGGGCTGTTGGCGAGACGGAGACACAGCGCATAAAGAGCAAGTGCTGGGTAAGCATTACCTCCTACCCCGTGTGCAGCAGGACGAGGCGGCCGTGTGCACGTGCATGTGCGCCGGTCTGTGTGTGTCTGTGCCCACAGGCTGTGTGTCCCCAGCGAGTGCGGGCGCCAGAGGATGGGTGTGAAAGAGACGCGCGCCCAGATCGGGGTAAGGACTTGCGCTTGGGCCAGAGCCTAGTGCTGTGTGCGTGCCTGGTGCCCGAGGATGTGTTCTGTTCCCCGGCCGCGTCCACAGGGACCTGAACCGGCTTGAGGCCCCTCACCCTGACGCTGGGGTGGGAGCACAGGTGTGTCCATGTGTCTCCTCCGCGGTCACCGCCTTCTGCTGGGACAGGAAGCATCAGGCCCCTCTCCCAGGGCCTGGCCCCACTTTGGGCTGCTGGGGACCCGCCTCAGAGGGACACCTCTGGGAGGAAACAGTCGCCTGACGACCTTGGGGTGAACTTGGACTCTCCTGTCTCCTGCTGCGTGGCTCTCTGCAGAGCATCCTGCCTGGCACTGTCCCGTAGTCACGGTGTCTGCGGGCTCCCACCGCCCCCACGGGGTGGGGATTTTGTCGACTGTGCCTAGAACAGTGCCGGGCACACAGTAGGTGCTCAACAAGCAGTGGGATGGCTGAGGAGCCGGGGCAGGTCTTGTTGTTGCCGTCATCTCCATCAAGGTGTCAGACCTCAATGCAAATAGGCGTGTCGCCTCCACCTCGATCAGGACGTACAACCTTGTGGTCACCCTAAAAGTCCCCTCGCGCCCCTCCCCCGCCCCGGCAGCCACTGGCCTGCCTTCTGAAGCTGTGGCGTTGCGCTTTCTAGAATCCCACGCCTGCCTCTGAGGAGGTCACTCAGGCAGCCGCCGGGCCCTGGGGAGGCGGACCAGGAGGATGACGGGCCCCTGCGGGATGGAGGCGACGGGGACAGGCCTGGCCCAGGGAAGGGGAGGGGGCACCTGAGGACGGGGTTTGAGAGAAAAGCCTCAGGACCAGGGGAGCATCTGGCCCTGGAGGAGGCGGCCAGGTTTCCTGAAGGAGCAGCTGGCTGGCGGCCAAGAGGCCCCTCCTGGCTCGGTTGGGAGAGAGAGGTGCTCACAGCACATGAGTTCCTGGGTGTGCACACGCAAGCACACCTGTACACGCCCGTGGCCACAGGGACCTACACGCCTGTACACGCAAAAGGAGGAGGGCAGCCGAGGCGCGGGCAGGGGGCGCAGTGGGCGGACCCCGGAGGCACAGCCACCCCGCACCCGTTTGCGTCTTCTCTGCGGCGTAGAGGCCCACGGCTGGTGGGAAGCGGGGAGCGGAAGCTCAAGTTCACGGAGCCTGTTCCTGTCTGCAACCCCCCCCCCCCCTTAGCACATAGCTGGTATCTGCTCTCTCTTACAAATGAGGAAACGGGGGCGTGAGGAGCTGAGCGATTTGCAGTGACAGCACTCAAATTGGCTTTTTCAATCTGGGACAGGTTGCATTTCCCAGAAGGAGCCACAGCCATATTTTCCATCCCACTCAGTCTTAGAGTGGGACACTGGTGTTCCTCCCATGGAGACGCGCTTCTCCCGTATCTCCTCTCCTTGAATCTGGGTAGACTTGAACTTGCAGCAACCGTGTTTTGGATGTTGAGCTGGGTCCCAAAATGCAACGTAGCTTCTGCGTGGTTCTCCTGGGACACGGGCCTCTGCAGCTCTGAGCCGCCATGTTGTGAGGAAGCCCAACCAGCCCACAGGACCGGCCGTGTGGAGAGGCCCCACGGAGGCGTACAGGAAGGGGAGAAAGACGCACTGCTCCCACCGGCTGTTCCAGCGCCAACCACCGACGGCAACCCAGCCAAGCTCATCCCAAACTCCTGCCCCACAGAAACTAGGAGAAGTAGTAAAATTGTTCTTATTGTTATAAGCTACTAGGTTTGAGTTGGTTTGTTACACAGAAGTAGTTCGTTGGAGCCCAACCCATTGCGAATCCTGTCTGGCCGATGTTCAAAAATAATCCAGAATCCAACTGCTTCTCACACCTCCACCCACCTCCCTAATCTGGGCCGCCATCATCTCTTGCCGGGACAAATGCGGAAGCTCCTGACGGGTCTCCCTCCTCCTGCCCGCCACCCGGCAGTCTGGCCCCGTCACCTCGGATCAGAAGTAAGTGAGTTCCTGCCCATAGGATGGTGCCTGGCACATGTCCAGGGCTCAGCGCTATGCTGGGTGGGGCCTGCCGTGTGCCAGACACTGTGCTTGGAGCAGGGGATTCCATGGCGAACAAGGTTAAACTAAGCCTCTGTCCCATGGAGCTTATGCCCAGGAGGGGACAGACACTGAAGGATGAGTCAGGGGACATGCAATGGCGGGCAGGCACATGGCAATAGCACATGTTGGGGGTCGGGAAGACGGTTGGGGGCGGGGTGGCGCAGTGGAGAGGGAGCGGGGAACTTCTCCGGGGAGTGACATTTGAAGAGGTGAGTGATGAAAAGAAGCCCAACCGGCCCACAGGAGAGCCCACGTGGGGCAGAGGAGACAGCAGTGCAAAGGCACTGAGGTGGGACCGAGCCGGATGCCTCGGAGAGCCAGTAGCAAGGGCAGCGGGAAGTGAGTGAGGAAGTGAGGGCGGGAGATGAGGTCAGAGCAGCTGGTGGCTGGGTCCACTTCCCTCTCCGCTTCCGGCCCCCGAGGGGCTAGCACTTGCAGAACTGTACCCCCACCCTGACCTGAGCTGGGGTGCTGCTCTGCCACGGCAGCTCCTGCCTTGTGACCTCAGCCCCGCCCAGCCCTCAGCCCCACTTCCCCTTCCAGCTGTGACCCAGGAAGGCAGCAACCGAGTCCTTGCCTCAAAGGCGTCCCCTCCCTCAGCCCTCCGGAGTGGGTGCAGGGAGCAGCTGACCCTCAGCCCGTGGCTGACTCCCTTCATGTACTTTCCATCTGCCTTCCCGCCCATCGCCCACCCACCGGCCCTGGCGGTGTCAGATCCTGACCGCCTCCTCTCCTCTCTAACCAGTCCTCCCAGGATCTATGGGGGTTCCCCAAATGCATCAGCCATTCCCTAGAACACCCTTCTCCCTCCTCCCTCTGACCAATTCTCCTCCTAGAAGTCCCTGGGTTGTGAGCAAAAGATGTGCCTTGCTCATCTCTGTATCCCCAGGGCCAGGCATAGGGCTTGGCACCAAGAAAAACCTTAGTACATACCAGGATGAATGAATAAACGAATGAGTGAACAGGGACGCTATTCCAGGCCAATCAGCCCATTATCCACTGGGGTGTGTCCTGAGCACTGTGCTGGGCACAGACGCCAGGGATGACTCTGCCGGACAAACTGGCACTCATGTTCCAGGAGCCCCCTCCCCGAATGCAGGGTCGGGAGCAGGTCGGGGCTCTGCACTCACTCGCTGTGTGACCTTGGGAAGCCCCTGACCTGTGCTGAGCTGCTCCTCGTGTGCCAAAGCAGCAGCTGGCAGAGGCTGCCCCATCGCAGCGCATCGCAGTCACAAGGGTGGACTCGGGCCAGACAGCCTGGCTCCCCAGCCTGGCCCTGCCCCCTGCTGGCTCCGTGACCTTGGGCGCGTTTCTTACCCTCTCTGAGCTCCTTTCACCATCTGGGAGTGCTGAGGAGCGTCCGGGCTGGTCCCACAGAACGGTTCCCAGCCCGGCCCATGGCAGCCCTGGCCCAGCACTAACCACATGGTTAACTAGACCATGATGGGCCGGAGGTCCGTGAGCTGTGTCGACACGGAGGAGACGGGTTTGTGCAGACACATCTACTGCGTGCCAGGCGGGAGGCTGGGGGTGTCCCAGACTCAAACTCGGAGGTTGCTGGTGGCACCAGGGACGGGCGACCATCACCCCGTGTGCAGGCTGGGCGTGTGCAGGCTGCTGGTACACCGGCCCCTCGAAGCAGCCTCCACCCTTTTCTGAACTGCTGGACCCTCGGAGGGGTCAGTGGTTGAGGGTCAACCTATGAACCAGTAGGTCACAGTTCAATTCCCGGTCAGGGCACAGGCGGGTTCAATCCCCAACGGGGGCGTGCAGGAGGCAGCCAGTCAATGATTCTCCCTCATCATTGATGTTTCTATCTCTCTCTCCCTCTCCCTTCCTCTCTGAAATCAATAATATTATGTTTTTTTTTTTTTAAGTGACAGATGGTCACTTTTTGAGAGGAACTGAGGGTAACCCCACCATGGCAGACTGAGCTTCTAGAGACCCACCGGGAAACATCCCCCACCGGCACCTTCCAGGGAACGATGGGCTAGGACTGAGGTCACAGGCCAACATGGGAGGTTCCGGAGACCCCAGCGTGTAAAGTTGCCTCTCCGATTCTGGGGTCCCTGCCTGGAAGGGTCTGGGTGAGATGTCCTCGCTTTAAACAGAGGTTAGGAACCTTGTGAGCTCTGTGCCCGGAGCCGGTGGCACAGGAAGGTGAGTGACTCGCCCAAGGCCACACAGTGTGGGGGAGGAGCTGGGATGGGGACTCTCCCCCCACACGGTGATGTGCTCCTGGAAATCACCCTGGTTCTACTTTCCAAGATGACTCAGGGACACCTGCAGCTCCAGTGGCCAAACACACCCCCGGGCCGGCTGACAAGGATGCTGACATCTTCCTGAGGCGTCTGAGGCGGAGCCGGCCTCCCCAGGAACGGCTAATACGACCATTCACTTCACTCGGAGTTCCCCGCGGCCTCATAAAGCCGCGTTCCGGTCCCGTTCTCGCTGCACCCTGTGAAAGGGGGGGCCAGGCCTGTCGGACAGGTGATACCACTGACGCCCACAGGGTCGCACAGGCAGCCCCGATTCTGACACTCGGGTGGCCAGCCCCAAACAGAACCCTTCTGGTGCCCGGAGGTGACTTTGACCTTCCTCCTGGGAGACCTAGGCAGATCTTAGACGAGCACCAACTCCCACTCCCCAACCCCAAGTTTTATTTCTTTTTTTTTTTTTTTTCATGGCTTTACCATCAAAGCAACAATACACGGTCACTTATGAAAGTCTGAAAAATGCAGAAAAGTCAAAATAAGGAAGAAAAATCACCACCCACAGCCCCACCACCCAGAGACAATCATTGTTAAGGTTTGATGTATTTCCTTCCATAGTTTTCTGTTTGGGGACTTTTTTTTAACAACGTGGCTGAGATCATGCTGTGTATTAAAGGAGAAAACAAAACCGTGGTATCCTGCCTTTTGACTTGCCATTATGTCACGGGCACATTTCGATAACTCACTCTCCGTAGCCCCGTTTCTTTTCCTCTTCTCTGAGTCTCGTTTTTATTGGGTGCCTGGTGTTTTGTGAAGTGGAAGTTCCATAGTTTATTTAGCCGTTTCCTTATTGTTGCACATCTCAGTTAGTTCCAGTGTTTTGATGTTATAAATAATATATTTTGGTAGATCTTTGTACGGAAAGCTTTCCTTTTCCATATATAGGGATCGGCCCCATGGCTGGAATGGAATCACTCGGTCAGTGAGTCATGTACGTGTTTCTGCTGCACTCAGTCAGACTGCTCCCTGAAGGACCCAAGCCATTCTACAGACGAGCAAGGAGAGACCCAAGAGGTGCCGTGAACTGTCACTCAGTCATGCCTGAGATCCTTCCTCTGCACCTCGCCTCTCTCCATCACCACATGTCCCTACTCACTCATCCATTCATTCGTTTATTCAAAGGATATGGTGCACCTACTGTGTGCCAGGCTGCAGGTCTAGGCCCTGGAGATGCTGCAGTGAACAAAACAGACACGCCCCTTGCCCTCCACGTGTTTCTATCCCAAAGGCATGGAGGAAAGGAGCAAAGAGGAAGGCCGGCAAGTGCATTCTCACCTGCCTTTGCATTTGGCTATATGCAAATCAAGGTGCTCATTTGCATCAGGATGCTCATTTGCATCATTATGATCATTTGCATATCAGGGCCCTGGGCCTTCTAAAGCCATATTCTAGTCCTGTTCCATATCAGAGGCCAAAAGGCATCTAGCTGCCCCTGGACCAGAGTCCTGCCCAGTTTTCTTGACCCCAAATTGTTTTCTATAATTTGGCCTTCCCTTAAAAATTGGGAGATTCCGCAGGAGTCTGGATTTATGGCTTCGCCTGAACACTACATACCTGGCCGTGCTGGGCCTGATTCTCAGATGGTCCCTGGGAACCAATGCTCAGCTGAGGCATCCCCACTGCCCAGGCCCTGCCTGGCCACCTCGACCCTGTGGCCATCCTCCCACCTCAGTCCATGGGCCTTTCTTAATGTGCGCTGGGCTGGAGGGGCTCGGTAATGAGAACAATGACGACAGTAACCCTGTGATAAGTAACGAGAAGGTGCCGTCGCTGGGCCCGGTGATGGGCCTGTAAGCACCAGAGGCGGGATTGGGGCTGGGCAGTTGGCTCCTGCCTCTGGCTGAAGGTGCGCCATGGAAGCCATCGGGTACCAGACTCCCCCAGGGGGGCAGGCAGCCCTGCCCGGGGCCACAGGAGGCGCCGAGGCGGCCCCGGCACAGCACAGGCCCCGGAAGCAGCGCTGAGAAAACCAACCTGGAGCTGGAAGTGAAGTCAGATCGGAGATTTCCTATCTCCTTGAGCCTGGAGCGCCCTCTGCTCAGAATGCCCTCTCCCTCTTCCTTTACCTGCTTCATGCTTCCTCGTGCTCAGCTGATATGCCTCCTCCTCCAAGAAGCCCTCCCCCAGGGAAGGTTTACAGCTGGCCCCCGTGCCTGGTCCATGGGGCCTGGCCAGGTGAGAGAGAGACTGGACCATCAGCAACACCCACATCCTCAGGTTCCCACAAGCCACCCGGGGGGAGGGCCTCACTCCCCAAGCCCTAACCCTGCCTCAGCTCTGTGCAGGGTAGGAGAGAAAGGGAGCGTGCCCAGTGACACGGACGGTGGGTGTGGCCGGTGGCCTGAATCCTGGGTGCTATCCCCGCTCCAGCATTCGTTCACCGGATTCCTTAACCGCTCTGTGCCTGTTTCCTCACCCAAACACGGACTGTGATGGCGTGCCTCCTCCCAGTCACTGTGAGACAGCTGGAGCAGGCCTGGCGCGGACGCCCCAGTAAGCCCTCACCCCGTTATGAATGAACAGGGAGCATGCACCCACGGGGTCATAGGTTCACCAGGGGGAGAGGGGGGTTTAGAGACTCCCAGCCCCACTCCCCTACTTTACAGCTGAGGAAACTGAGTCCAGACGGGGAGGAGGCCAGGCCTAAACCTAGTCACTGTCACCAGCTGCCCTGGTCCTGGGTCCTGGGTCCGCCCCCAGAAAGAGTTTCTGAGAAGAAGAGACTCAGGGACCCATGGGTGAGCAGCCCCCACCCTGGCCCCTGGCCTTAAAGGGCCACCGTGTGTCTTCTGTCCCGGGCCCTCCAGGGCCTGCTCCCTGAGCATTCACCTCTCGGGGAAGGAACCTTCCCCCCAGAGACCGCCTGCCCTGGCCCTGGAGGGAGGGGGTGGCTTCCTGGCCTGAACAATGGGGCGGGATGTCCCTCAGCGGCATGCAGGGTGGGGACATCTGATGAGGATGCCATTACCTTCAGGAGCACAGGGGATGTGGGGATGGGGGCAGGAGGCCCGAGGGGAGGCAGTAGCATCATTGGGGTCACTCCTCAGCCTTGTTCCTGTGACAAGGGGCCTCTCACCGGGCCTCAGTTTCCCCACCCGTAAACTGGAGAACTACGAGAGCACCTGCCCCATAGGGTCGTAGTGTTATTAACCCAATTCTTTCTGTAAAGGGCCTAACGTGAGTGGGTGGGATCAGAATTCACATGCAAGGTGACGCTGGGCAGTGAGGGCAGCCACAGCCAGCCTTGAGAATCTCACTCTACTGCTTCCTGCGCTGTGGCCTTGGGCAGGTTACTCAGTGGCTCTGTGCCTTTGTTTTCTCATCTGTAAAATGGGAATAAGAATGGTGCCTCTGCAGAGGGGTGTTGGAAGGTTAACCGAGGTAACATAGGTAAAGTGCTTACGGAACGCCCCAGCCCCCGAGTGCTCATCATCATTGGTACCTCACCTTCCGTACGAGTTTCCCGCGGCCGCTGTAACACTCGGCCATAAATGCAGTGACTTCAACAACACAGCTTCTGAGATCTCACAGCTCCGGAGGCCCAGATGCCGCAGGGCGGTGTTCCTCCTGGAGGCTCAGGGGACGATGGGTTTCCTGGCCCTTTCCGGCTCCCAGACGCCCCTGCATTCCTGCGCTGGTTCTGTCTCCGAAGCCGGCGACGCGGCTGATCTCTGCTTCTGTCGTCACAGCTCCTCCCTGACTTTGACCCTCTCCCTCCCTCTATTTTTTTGCTTTTACTTTTTATTTAGAACTCACCTTCGCTTTGGGGAAGTTATCAAGATAACTCAGGGTTCCCATGACCTCGTCACCCCGATCCCCCTCACGTTAACATCTAACGTAACTGCTGCGTGTACCATAGTGAACACAGGAGCACTGACACGCCCTGTAAGCCAGACTTCACTCAGTGTCCCCAGCTTTGCCACCCGGGTCCCTCCCCTGTTCCAGGATCCGTCCGGAGTCCCCCACCCCCAGGGCATTTGGTCGTCATCCCCTTCATCCCTTCCATCTGAGCTCTCCCCCTCTTCCCTGCCTTGGCCGCTTTTGAGGAGTGCTGCTCGGGTAGTTAGTGAAATGTCCCTCCATTTCGTGTTTTTAAAACAGCTTTATTGAAATATAATTCACATACCATACCTTTAAAGTATACACTTCCAAGTACAATTCAGTGCTTTGGGTTTGTTATATAATTAATTTCCTAAGCTTACAGTAAACTATCTCTAACATAACATTTGTCATTTTAACCATTTTTAAATGTACAGTTCAGTTTGTCACCTCTTTTTTAAAAAATATTTATTACTTTTTAAATATATATGTTTTTATTGATTTTTTTTTTTTTTGAGAGAGAGAGAAAGAGGAAGAGAGAGGGATAGAGAAATAGAAACGTCATCGATCATCAGCTGCCTCCTACACGGCCCCTACTGGGAATGGAGCTCCTGACCGGGAATCGAACCAGTGATTGCTTGGTTCCTGGGTCAACGCTCAACCACTGAGCCACACTGGCTGGGCAGTTTGTTGCCTCCTATAAAGACCCTTGTGATTATACTGGGTCAGCATGGATAATGCAGGCTAATCTTTCATCTCAAAGTCCTTAGCTTAATCACATCTGCAAAGTCCCTTTTGCCAGTAAAATGACAGTCACGGCCCTGGCTGGTTTGGCTCAGTGGATAGAGCATCAGCCTGCGGACTAAAGGGTCCCGGGTTTGATTTGAGTCAAGGGCACATGCCCGGGTTGTGGGCTGGATCCCCAGTGGGGGGCGTGTAGGAGGCTGCCGACCAATGATTCTCTCTCATCATTGATATTTCTCCTCTCTTCCTCTCCCTTCCTCTCTGAAATCAATAAAAAATATATTTAAAAAAATAATAAAAGTTTAAAACAAACAAAATGACATCGTCACAGATTCCAGCAATTAGGACATAGCCATCCTCGGGGGCTGTGAGTCTGTCTGCCACACCTTCCTTGGAGCCACCAGCCACCTCACAGCCCTGATTGCCTGTCTGCCCGCTGGACCTGGACTCCGGGAGCAGGGCTGCCCACCGCCCAGCTGCTGTGCCCCCAGTGCCTAGGCCGAGGCCTGGAAACCTGAGCACAGGCAATGGCCACTGTAGTCAAAAGCGGTCAGATAGCAGCAGTCTCACCAGCGCCCCTTGTTAGGGCCGCACAGCCTGAGTCCTGGGCACAGAGGGGCTGGCTCCCCTCAACCCCAGACCCATTTTACAGATAAGAAACTGAGACCACACCCACACAGGTGCTAGCAGGATGTGGGAGACCCAGGAGGCAGGTGGGTGGCAGTTCCCACCCAGGTCTCTGCCCCCCAGGCTCCTCACCATGACACCGTTGGCTGGGAGCCACCAGGAGGCCTTGCAGGTTGCTAAATTCTTGAAATACAGCACGAGCTACTGGTACCTAACCGCTGCTCCAGGCCGCCGAATGCCCCCCTCCACGCCGCCAGGACCTCCCTCCGAGCCCCCAGACCCCCTCCCGAGTCAGTAACACCTCAGCCTGTCCCAACAGGGGGGTCTCTGGACCTGCTTCCAGGTCACCTGGTTGGCCAGTGCCTGGGCCACACAGGGTGTGAACTATTGTAAACTCTCCCTGGCTCTGGCACACAGTAGGTGCTCAATGAGTATGTGCGGAGGGAGTGAAGAGGGGACTTGAAAATGCTTCAGGCCCCCCTACTCCTGCACCAGGCTTGGCCCACGCAGATTCACTTCTGTCTCCCCCTGAGGCCTCGGCGAGGCAGTAGTGCCCCCCCACACTTCCCGGGGGGCCAGTGGGTATGAGGGGGTCAGAACAAGAGGGCTTTGAGGCAGCTCTATCTCCGGAGGGAAGTGGAGGAGATAACACAGCTTCTCACGTTCCTAGCTTGTCCCCGACCAGAGATAACTGGGGGGGACGGTGCCGGAGCCCTACCTGCCGCGGGCCACCCACCTGCCCCCCGGGTCTCCCACGGTCCCACCAGCACAGACTCCAGGCTGAAACCTGAGGAGCCGCTCGGAAGAGCCGCCGAGACGGACAGACGATAAGTGGGGCCAGAGCTGGTGGGGAGGGGAATCGGTCTCCAGTGTCCCCAGGAAAGTGACCCCGAGGCTGTAGCCGCCCTTCCCTAAGCCTGGTTCCCCCAGGAAACTCATCCTGAGCCGCCCTGGGGCTCAGCCCCTACCAAGGACCCCTCAGCACCGGTCCAGCCCTCTGGCTGACTAAGGAAGGAGCTGGAACCAGAGAGGTTGAGGCGGGGGGTTGGGGGGGTCACTCAGCACCTTGATGGCGGAGGGAGGGCTTGAACCCAGATGCCCCGGCTTCAGCACACCAGACAGCGGTCCTCACACAGTGATCAAGTATTTCGAGAAGAGGGAGAGGGTGCAGAGCCCCAGGTCTGAATTCTAGAGGGTGGGGTGCGGCACTGAGAGGAAGGGGCACGTGGGCTGGGGAGGAGCCCCGAGCTGGGAGCAGGACACCAGGTTCTGCCCCTCGTTCTGCAACTAACTCACTGGGGCAGCTCGACACAGTCTCTGAGCCTCAGTTTCCCCACCTGTACTGGAGGCAATAGTGGTTCACTCTGAGTGTTGTCTAGGGAGTGAAATGTTTGAACTTGCTCGAGGGCCTTAGGACAGCACCCAGCCCCAGCCCCTCCCAAACACCCTGCGGCCTGGCTCTGGTGTGCGAGTCTCTCCCCTCTCTCTTGCTCTCCTGGGGGCTCCGTGAGGGCAGGCTGAGTGCACTCAGCTCTCAGCACAGGGTCCAGGCTCGTGGTGTCCGCCCCTCCAGCAAGCTCCCTGAGGTGATGACCACGCTGAGGTCAGCGCTTGCATCAGGAAGGCCCGGGCTGTGGAGGGGCAGCACCCAGGGCTGGATGGATGACTGACGAATGAATAGTGTGAGGGGATGAATGAATGAATGAATGAATGAATGAATGAATGAATGAATGAAAAAGTCAACCTGCTCGGTTTCTTACCAGAGGAGGGCTCTCAACCTGGCTTCCTTTTCAGCCTGCCCCCACCCTGCCCCCTTTGTAGCTCCCAGCCTCGCCCCCGTGCCCAGGTGGGAGCAGCAGGTGGCCAGTGGGGAGGACCTGCTCACCCGGGGACAAATGTGCTGCTTCCCGCAGACCAGCGGCCCAGGCATGCCCACCTGCTCCCCGCCAGCCTGAGCACCGTCTCCCTCCAGGCCCAGCACCCCCCGCATCTGGTGCCCAAGAGTGCAGGTGGGCCCCAGTCCCAGACAGAGACCCCTGCCCACAGCCAGCCCCGCAGGCCGGCGACTGAGGGCGAGAGACCCAGGAGTCTGGAACTGCCCAGCCCTCACCTTGCCTTCAGGGAATCCACTGGTAGCACCAAATCCGATCCTCAGCAGAATAAAGGCATGGGCAGATGCCCAGCTGGCGTGGCTCAGTGGTTGAATGTTGACCTATGAACCAGGAGGTCACGGCTCAGTTCCTGGTCAGGGCACATGCCCAGGTTGTGGGCTCGATCCCCAGTGTGGGGTGTGCAGAATGCAGCCGATCAATGATTCTCTCTCATCGTTAATGTTTCTATCTCTCCCTCTCCCTTCCTCTCTGAAATCAATAAATACATATATATTTTTTAAAGGCATGAGTAGATGGGGAAACTGAGACAGACAGAAATAAGACCAAGAGTTCAGTTCTTCCAGTCTGCTGTTCCGGGGGTGGGGATGGGACTCCTCATACCTCCTGTCCCCCCACCACCACCACACACTCACCCACACCTTCCACTCCCACCATTGTGTAATGCATGGGGCCCTACCTCCTCAGATACAGTGCCACCCGGGGAATTACCGGATGACCCAGTAATTCCCCACCTAAGCACATACCCAGAGCTCGCCAGCCCTGTCCCTGCCATCTCTCATTAGCTGCTCTGAACCTCACTCAGCTTTCTCATCGCCATTGGTGGAGCTGATGATAGTACAAACCTCATGATGTTGTGAGACGGGGTTACTGCCATTTGAATAGACATTTTTTCCAAGACTATATAATGGCTAATAAGCACATGAGGAGATGATCAACATGATTAGTGGGTGGGGAAGTCAAAATCAAAACCATGATGAAACGCCAGTTCACACCCACTAGGATCGCTGCAGTCAAAACGACAAATAGTAACACGCGCTGGCCAGGGTGTGGAGGAACTGAGATCCTCATGCCTTGCTGGAGGGCATGCAAAATGATTCAGCCGAGTTGGAAACAGGTGAACCGTTCCCCAAAATGTTAAATATGGAGCTACCGGGTGACCCGCAATTCCCCGCCTGAGTCTATACCCAAGAGAAATGAAAACTGTGTCCGTCCACACAAGGGCTTGTACAGGAATGTCCGAGCAGTTTCCTCAGAATAGCCAAAAAGTGGCCCTAACCGGTTTGGCTCAGTGGATAGAGCGTCGGCCTGCGGACTGAAGGGTCCCAGGTTCGATTCCGGTCAAGGGCATGTACCTTGGCTGCGGGCACATCCCCAGTGGGGGGTGTGCAGGAGGCAGCTGGTTGATGTTTCTCTCTCATCGATGTTTCTAACTCTCTATCCCTCTCCCTTCCTCTCTGTAAAAATCAATAAAATCTATTTTTTTTAAAAAAGAATAGCCAAAAAGTGGAAACAACCCCCAGGTCTGCCCATGGATGAATGGATAAAACAGATGTGGTACATCCATACGACGGATAACATTCAACTATAAACAGAACAGAGTGTGCCCTGACCGAGTGGCTCAGTTGGAGCATCGTCCCATACACCAAAAGGTTGTGGGTTCGACCCCTCGTCGGGGCACACACAGGAGGCAATCGAGCAATATTTCTCTCTCACACCGATGTCTCTTCCTCTCCCTTCTCGCTCTAAAGTCAATAAACATATCCTCAGGTGAGGATTAAAAAATAAGTAAATAAAATGCTGATACATGCTACAGCATTTTGCTAAGTCAAAGAAGACAGTTACAAAAGACCACAAACTGTATGATTCCATTTAGATAAAACTAGAAGCCCAGTGCACTGATTCATGCACCGGTGGGGTCCCTCGACCTGGCCTGCGCCCTCCCGCAATCTGGGACCCCTTGGGGGATGTCAGACTGCTGGTTTTGGCCCGATCCCCCCAGGCCAGGCCCAGGGACCCCAGTGGTGCACGAATCTGTGCACCAGGCCTCTGGTATGCATATAAGATCTTTGGTTACTCTCTTCCCGCCCTCCCCCCTCTCTCCTTCCCTCTGAGATTCATCAGATTGACCGGCCGCTTAGGCTTTTATATATATAGATGTTCAGAACAGGCAAGCCAGGGAGATGAGATTGGTGGTTCCATGGGCTGGAGCAGGGGGATGGAGTGACTGCTGGTGGGCACGGGGTTTCTTTCGGGGACAATCTAAAATTAGGTTGTGAGGATGGTGGTGCGACTCTGTAAACACACCAAAGACCACTGAGGCAGGCTCTTGAAATGAGCGAGCTCTGCAGTTTGTAAATTCTGTCCATTCATCTGTGTTAACAGGTGAGACGCTCCCAGCCTCCCGCGGGGGGTCTAGAGCTCAGTGAGTGGCAGCAGCTAGGACTGGAGTTCCTGTGATTTGCATCATCATCTCTTTTGTTCTTTACAACAACCCTGTGAGGTGGCATTTGGCAGCTATGGCGAAGTGAGGCTTAGAGAAATGGGGTGTCCGACACGGGAAATGATGGAACCCCAATGCCTCCCTGGCCTTCTGGGCAGAGGAGAGCAGGGTGGGGGCTGCCAGGACAGCGTTTCCAGGGGAGGCGGGCTGGGGGCACCGTGAGCTGTGTTTTCCCGTGCCCGGCTCTGTAGTAGACTGGGGTGGGGGGCTGGCTGCCAGGGCCCCAGGGGCTGACTCTCCCACTGTTCCCAACTCCAGGCCTCTGTTTTCCCATCTGTCTAAAGGGCTCTGGCAATGGTTTTCAAACTGTGTTCCAAGGCACCCTGGGGCCAAGAAGAGGTTTCAAACACCCCTGAGAGAGGATGCTCCTGAGGTCCCCCCGGACTCCACCCGCATCCCTGCCTCCCTTCAGGCCTGGCCCAGCCCTGAAGGCAGGATGTGGCTGCCAAATGTAGGTGGGGAAGAGGAAGGCGTGGGGGGTCGTGCGCAGGAATCTGCATCCTGGGGACCAGGAGATGGGAACTCCAGGTGCCTGCAGCCCAGCTTCCGGCTCCAGCCCAGAGAAGAAGCCTCAGCAGCAGCTTCCCAAGGCGCAGCCGCCTGGCGCGCAGCCCAGAGCGTGTCCCGGAAATGGTGCCGGCACTTCCGCTTCCCTCCTGCTCGGGGAGACACTCTGGAGCCTCTTGCTCAGGAGTGGGTCCCCAGGCCTGGGTTAGCTGTGGCTCCCTCTACCGAGTCCCAGGCCCGTCAGAGGGTGAGGCTGGGCCTGTGGGCAGTTCCCAAAGCCCCCGTTAGGTTTGTGTAACTCGAACCCCAGCGTCAAAGACTCCCCCGTGGAGGAATGAACACAAGTGAGCAATGGGGCGTGGTGGGGCCTGTGGCCAGGCCGAGCGCCCTGGTCCCGTCCAAAGGGCTCCAGCAGCTGTTGTCAGACTTGTGATTTTTCAAGAGCAACCAGAAATCTGAATTTTAATGTGAAATCTCCAGATTTGGGGGGAACTGAGGGAGTGAAACACATGCCTCATGCAGGGTAGCTCCCCTCCCCAATCAGCTCTGACTCCCAAGGAGTCAGCCCCGGGGGCCACTGTTGGCAACATTATCTCATTGGGGATGTGACCACCATCTTCCCGGTGAGAAAGCAGAGGCTAAGAGAAGCAAGACGTGCCAGCCTCCTGCGTGGTTCATAGCAGAGCCCAGACCCCTCCCCCGTCTCCCACTCCAGACCCCAGGACGGCCATTTCGGTGCAGCTGTTCCCTTGCTTTAATAAATAAGCAACCCGCCGAAACCAGTTTGGCTCAGTGGATGGAGCATCGGTCTGCGGACTGAAGGGTCCCAGGTTCGATTCCGGTCAAGGGCATATACATTGGTTGAGGGCACATCCCCGGTAGGGGGTGTGCAGGAGGCAGCTGGTCGATGTTTCTCTCTCATCGATGTTTCTAGCTCTCTATCCCTCTCCCTTCCTCTCTGTAAAAAATCAATAAAATATATTTTAAAAATAAATAAAATAAATAAATAAATAAATAAGCAACCCCCTTCCCCCCATCTACCGTCTGGTTAAGTTAATGCTGGAACCCCCATAGGCCGCAGCCACGGACAGAACGAGGAAGTGCTGTCTGTACCGATGCAGGCGTTCCCCAAGGGGAAAGAGAGAGTCGGTCCATATTCAACCGTGTCTCGGAGAAGACTCCAAAACTGGACCAGAGAAGCGGGTAGGAGGGAAACTTTTCACTTTTCAAAATACTTTTATGTGTTTTGACTGTTGGACATGTGGGTGTGTTAGCTCTTCAGCAAATATATAGTTTTTACTTGTTTGTTTTAATTGTCCCTTCTTCTCCTATCCTTCTCTGAGCCTGGGACATGAAGGGGAATTTGCAAGTGTCCTGGGGTCTGGGGGGAGCAGCTCCTTGGGAGTCAGAGCTGATGGGGGAGGGGAGGTACCCTGAATGAGGCCTGCTGTGTGCCAAGCCCCTGCACACCAGCCACTCCGATCTCACAACGAGTCTGTGAGGTGAGGCAGTTATAACCCCATTTTACAGATGAGGAAACTGAGTCCCACAGCCAGGAGTTATAGAAGCTGGCTCAGAGCTCAGGGGCCAGGTTCTCAGGGTGATCCTGCTCCCCCCTAGGTCTCAACCAAGGATTCACAGCCTGGGGTCTGTCATTGGCCCAACCCCAGGCCACCCGCTCCTTCTCAGGTTCCTTCCTGAGAGCCGGTGGGGCAGTTCCCGGCTGCCCCAGCTACACCCTCACACTCCTGCCCCTCCAGCTGGGCTCGGAGCAGCTGGTTTCCTTCTGGGAATGGCTCAACCTCAGGTCCAGAGACCATCTAGGTTCCAGCTAGGAGCTTTTCCACCCCTGAACCTCCAGTCCAGCTGGGGGCTGCACAGCCCCTGACAGAGCCTGTGCCTGGGGATCCCCCAGTGCATGCTGCCCAAGGTGGGATTGGCACCTCAGGAATTCATGGTGTCCCCTTAGACAACACACAGGAGGAGATTAGTATCCCATTGATTCCTCTGATGGAGACCAGAGAGTTTAGGCCATTAGCCTAAAGTCACACGGCAGATGAGGACTTTGGGCCAGTCACGGCTCCCCTGTAGAGGAGGACAGAAGGACACCTGCCGTGACGGGGAAGAAAGGAGTGAGGGACCGCGATGGGGACACGGAGATGGAAAAGATGTGCTTCCTGCCCTTAGAAGCTCCGGCTCTAGAGGCAGAAAACAGGCTTGAGTTCCAGAGGGAGCGGCCGAGACGGGCGTGGGGAGTTCGGAGGACGGCCAGGCCAGCCTGGGGTCAGCGAGGGCTTCCTGAGGAAGGGGCTAGGGAAGCCCCAGGGCCAGTGCCGCTAAAGCGGGAAGTGCCTTCTTCGGGGTGACATAACCCTCCCAAGGCCAAGGGTATGGCCAGACCAGGGCAGGAAGCCCTCAGGGCCTCCAAGAGGGGCTTTCTGGGCGGAAGTGGAGGCAGGTTCCTCAAGGTGGAGAACGAGGTCAGGGCTTGGCCATCAGCAAGAGGTGATTCCTCCTGGCCAGCCCCTGCCCTGCCCTGCCCTGCCCAGAGAGATGCCCCTGCCGCCAGCCAGTGGTCAGGCCTGGCTGTCCAATGCCCCCTGTGCTGACTCATGTCCGCCCGGCTGGCCCTGGCTGCAGGGAGGGGGCGGACCCCACTCCATGCTTGACCTTATCAGGCCTTGCTGGTGTCCAGTGGCCTGGATGTGGGCAGGGCCTGGCACTTCCCCACCCCCT
Source organism: Eptesicus fuscus (assembly GCF_027574615.1). Taxonomy (NCBI): domain Eukaryota; kingdom Metazoa; phylum Chordata; class Mammalia; order Chiroptera; family Vespertilionidae; genus Eptesicus; species Eptesicus fuscus. The sequence goes on from NC_072479.1 coordinate 102,105,919, forward strand.
CCCTGGCCTGGCTGAGCAGGGCCTGCATGAGCTCATGGGAGCCCACGGCAGGGCAGGGCAGGGCAGGCAGGGCGGTGGCCCAAGAAGGGAGGAGGTCAGCAGCTTGGCGAGGGTGCCCTGTGGGGCTGCCCGTCGGCCCCCTGCCTGCTGGGACAGGGCTGGGCATGGCTATTTTTAGTTCTCAAATGAGGAATGGTGGGACCCGGATGTAACAGCTGCTACAAGGAGTCTTTTCAGTACAACAGCCTGCCCCGGACCTGCGCATGCACACACAGGACACGCCCATGCACACAGCCCTCATGCAAATACATGAGCGCATGCATAGGCATGTGTCACGCACAGAAGCATGTATATGGGTGTGCACCCACGCATATGCACAGAGACACGCCCCCACAGACCCCCACAATGTGTACAGTATTCATGTGTGCACAGACCTGCACACACGCACCTCGTACAGGCCCACCCAAACACACACAGGCCTGCACCCCAGGCCCCCCAAGTGTACACTCCGGGTGCACAGGCCGGGTGAGGATCATCCGCTCCGTAAGCTCCCCCGGGCCCTGTGTGCACACAGACCTGTCCTCACTGTAGACGCTTCACTGGCTGGCCTTCTGACGAAGCCTGCGTGGAGGTCCCAGCCCCGCGGCTGTAAACAGGCCACGACCACGCGTGGGTAGAGCAGGGGCTGTAAGTGCACAGAGGAGGCTGGGATGGGGGGCGGGGTGCTGGTTTCCTGTGGCTGCTGGTAACAAAGTACCACAAACCGGGGGGCTTAAAGCAACAGACAGTGACTCTCTCAGCTTTGGAGGCTGAAGTCCAAAATCCAGGTGTCGGCAGGGCCGCGCTTCCCCCAAAGGCTGTGGGGGGAGAAGCCTTCCTGCCCCTTCCAGCTTCTGGCCAGTCCCGCCACCCTCGGCTGGTGGCCCCGTCGCTCCATCCCGGCCTCTATCTCACATGGCTTTTCTTGTGTCTCCATCTTCACATCTCCCTCTCCCTTCTCTCTCTTTTTTTAAATATATTTTTATTTATTTCAGAGAGGAAGGGAGAGGGATAGAGAGAGATAGAAACACCAATGATGAGAGAGAATCATTGATCAGCTGCCTCCTGCACGCCCCCCATTGGGGATCGAGCCCCCAACCCAGGCATGTGCCCTGACCGGGAATCAAACCATGACTTCCTGGTTCATAGGTCAACACTCAACCACTGAGCCATGCCGGGCCGGCTGGGCCCCCTCTCCTTTCTCTTATGAGGACACTATCGTTGGATTTAGGACCCACCCAATTCCAGTGTGATCCTTACTCTAATTAATCTGCAAAAACCCTATGTCCAATAAGGTCTTATTCTGAGGGTCTGGGTAGACCTGGATTTGGTGATGGGGGGGCACTATTCAACCCTCCAGGGTGGGAAGGCCATATGCCTTCTAACAATGAAAGAACACTTATGAATGTAGGTATTACTTCCGTTATTTCATTCCAACTTTAAAAAAGTCTAACCTCCCAGAAGACCAGATGTCACCAAAGATCCCTCACGTCCCAGGGCCGATGTCTCGGGTTTTCTGGGCGCTGGTCCCCTCAGTGACAAGGTGAAAATGGGCAGAGTGGGCAGGGCTGGCGTTCCTCCCACACCTGCCCTGGCTGGCCAGGCCGGAAGTTGCCTGGGGTCCTGCACCTCCAGATAATGAGCCTTCTGGTCACTGGAGATGACCCAATGACATTCACAGCCCAGCCCCTGCCTGGGGTGTGAGCTGAGCGCCCTGGAGCGTGGTGGGGCAGAGGGAGCGGGGACTGGGGCTCTGCGAGGCACCAATGACCCACTCACCCAGGAGAGGCCTCCGGGGCTCAGCATTCATGGATCCCACCCTTCCCTTCATGGGTGGGGAAACCAAGGCCCAAAGAGGAGGAGGGACTTGGCCAAAGTCACCTCCGGCATCAGGCACCCTTCGTCCTGTCCGACGGCTTCTCAGCAAGAGCCCTGTCCCCAGGTCTCCCCCCACCCCCCGCCCCACCGTGGCAGCCCCAGTTCCCACTGGAGATCATTCTTCCCAGTTTACCCCGGGGGCCGGCAGACAGTGAGGTAGATGAGGAAACGGAGGCTCGGCCTCGGTCCGTCCTGTCCAGTCACTAGTGCTGGACTCAAGGACACGAAGCTCCCAGGGTGCCCTGTGGGTGCAAACAGACCCCATGAGGCTGGGGAGACGGTGCCCTGGTCACAGTCATGAGGTGCACTCAACCGAGCCCCCTGGGCCTTGGGAATTAATTCATCATCAGGCTGTTTAAAGATTAACGACAGCCCGACCGTGGGAGACAGGGTTACCCGTGATGGGGGCACAGAGGAGGAGCTAACCCCTTCCCTGGTGACCCCTGGACCCTGTGACAAGGGTGGGGGTATAAAGGAGGCTGGCTCTGCACTCCCGTCCCTCCCTGGCTCTGCACCCCCGTCCCTCTCTGCCTCCTCTGCTCTCCAGGGGGGGCTAGGGAGCTGGAGATGTAAGACGGGACAAGAAAGTTCTCCGAGGACAGCGTCCTGGGCTTGGTCAGCCCTCCATCCACAGCATGCATCGGGGCAGACCTTGTGCGGGCCACTCTCCCGTCTGAGCCTCAGTTTCCTCTTCTGCAAATGAGGGCCCCGACAGCAGGCTGGTTTGTGATTCTCCAAGACGACATGGAGGCCCTTAGCCTGGAGCTTCTTAGGTGCCCAGTGTCTTCCTTCGAGAGGCCTGACACCCTGAGTCCTGGCGCTGTGTCCCTCCCCACCCTCACGGCAGAGTCTCTTCTGAAAGTAACAGTCAAGTTCAAGTTCTATTCCAACCCAACGGGAAGAGAAAGGAGCACTTTCCCCAGGGCCAGGTAGGGCAGGTGAGTCAATTTTCTCACCTGGGCTGATTCACATCTGTGCTGGGGCGGCGCAGGGAGGAGAAAGACAGACAGACAGACAGGGGCAGATTCCTTCCCCTTAGGGTGCAGTCACATCCAAAGTCCCAAGCTGGCCAATTCCAGCAGACCAAGCTGGGGGAATAAAGGGGGGGGTCCTAGGTGAAGCCTCCAGAGGCGATGATATGGTCCCTGAGGCTCAGAAGGGGCCCGGATGCCCCCTACACAGCACACCAGAGGCCACGCCACGGGCCTTTCTCCCAGCCCTGCCCACCAGCACCCAGCACGCCTCCCCTCGCTCAGAGATGCCCGAGGGGTCAGTGAGTGAGGCACAGGTGAGTCAGAGCGGGAAAGGCCCATGAAGTCATCCAGCGCCCGGGTCATCTCGGGAGTCTGGCCCCTGGACTCGCCAGCCGGGGAGTTCCCCTGGAGGGGTGCCGTCGGCTCCCCTGGCTGACCAACGGGGACCAGCCACAGGGACTCCCAGCCCTCCACTCCCCCTGCCCAGACTGCCCCCCTCACGGCCCCTAACAGAGAGGAGACACCTCGGACCAGCCCTTGGCCCAGGGCCCAGAGCTTTGCTCGAGTGAGAATCTGGAAACGTGACTGCACTGTTTTTATTCCTCGCTGGGCAATCACCTGAGCCTTCTAAGCTTTTAGTACGTGGTCATCAGCAAAGCGAAAAATCAAGTGCTGCCCAGGACCAGAGGCCCCAGACACAGCACCCGAGGTTCAAACCTCGGCCTCTCCAGCTGCAAGGCCGGCAGCCGTTCACAGCCCTGCTCTGGGCCTCAGTTTCTTATCTGTAAAATGGGGATCAAGAAAGCTACCCGGCCCAAAGGCGGGGTCAGAGTCCTGGCAAGAAACAGACATCAGGGCTTTCAGGAGAAGAAATCCTGGGGAGGGATCACTCTGAGCTGTGGGCAGGTGGGGTGTGGAGCCCCTGGAGCGGAGGGGGCGGCCTATGACCCTCCGCAGAGCTGAGGAGCAAGGAGGGGCCGAGGGGCCTGAGCCGGTGAGAGGGGAGGGGGGCAGGCAGGCCACACACAGGGGAGCCTTGGCAGCCGCAGCCGGACCGAGGAAGGGAGCAGGGGAGACGTACCCCACCCCCTCCTGGTGCCGGCGTTCCCAAAGCTCCATTCCAGCTCTGCGGGGAGGTGCGGACCTAAGACTACAAGGTGAAAGAACCTTGTCCTCAAGGGGAAGGTCAGAGCAGGCAGTTTTCCGCCCAGGATGGGGGGGTTCAGAACCAGCCTGGTGACAAATTACACCAGGAGGACAGAGGCCTCCCCGTGGGGACTGGCCAAGTGAGCGAAGTGAATCTTGGGGTGAGCCCGGCCAGTGTGGCTCAGTGGTTGAGTGTCAACCTATGAACCAGGCGGTTATGGTTCGATTCTGCTCAGGGCACATGCCCGGGTTGTGGGCTTGATCCCCAGTGGGGGCGTGCAGAAGGCAGCCGATCAATGATTCTCTCTCATCATTGATGTTTCTATCTCTCTCTCCTTCTCCCTTCCTCTCTGAAATCAATAAACATATTTTTTTAAAATCTTGGGGTGTGAGGGACCAATCCTGTGGCTTCCTAGGAGCCACCAACATACCAGACCTTCTAAAGCAGCCCAGTGCCAGCCCACTGTATTGTAATTTCCCCCCGTTTTTATTAAACTTCTGGTTTAACTGAAAAAAAGAACTACCCGCCTCCTGTCTCCTCCCACCCTCCCATCAGCCAGTGCCTCCCCGCTCAGCCCACGAGGAGCTGCCGAGTACCCACTGCCCTGAGCACCACTGCCCTGAGCACCACTGCCCTGAGCACCACTGCCCCGAGCACCCACTGCCCTGAGCACCCACTGCCCTGAGCACCCACTGCCCTGAGCACCACTGCCCCGAGCACCCACTGCCCTGAGCACCACTGCCCTGAGCACCACTGCCCTGAGCACCACTGCCCTGAGCACCCACTGCCCTGAGCACCACTGCCCTGAGCACCCACTGCCCTGAGCACCACTGCCCTGAGCACCCACTGCCCTGAGCACCACTGCCCTGAGCACCCACTGCCCTGAGCACCACTGCCCTGAGCACCCACTGCCCTGAGCACCACTGCCCTGAGCACCCACTGCCCTGAGCACCCACTGCCCTGAGCACCACTGCCCTGAGCACCCACTGCCCTGAGCACCACTGCCCTGAGCACCACTGCCCTGAGCACCCACTGCCCCGAGCACCCACTGCCCTGAGCACCCACTGCCCCGAGCACCCACTGCCCAGCACCACTGCCCTGAGCACCACTGCCCTGAGCACCACTGCCCTGATCACCACTGCCCCAGCACCACTGCCCTGATCACCACTGCCCTGAGCACCACTGCCCTGAGCACCACTGCCCTGAGCACCACTGCCCTGAGCACCCACTGCCCTGAGCACCACTGCCCCAGCACCACTGCCCTGATCACCACTGCCCTGAGCACCACTGCCCTGAGCACCACTGCCCTGATCACCACTGCCCTGAGCACCCACTGCCCTGAGCACCACTGCCCTGAGCACCCACTGCCCTGAGCACCACTGCCCTGAGCACCACTGCCCTGAGCACCACTGCCCTGAGCACCACTGCCCTGAGCACCCACTGCCCTGAGCACCACTGCCCTGAGCACCACTGCCCCAGCACCACTGCCCTGATCACCACTGCCCTGAGCACCACTGCCCTGAGCACCACTGCCCTGATCACCACTGCCCCAGCACCACTGCCCTGATCACCACTGCCCTGAGCACCACTGCCCTGAGCACCACTGCCCTGAGCACCACTGCCCTGAGCACCCACTTCCCTGAGCACCCACTGCCCTGAGCACCACTGCCCTGAGCACCACTGCCCTGAGCACCCACTGCCCTGAGCACCACTGCCCTGAGCACCCACTGCCCAGCACCCACTGCCCTGAGCACCCACTGCCCTGAGCACCACTGCCCAGCACCACTGCCCTGAGCACCCACTGCCCTGAGCACCCACTGCCCAGCACCACTGCATGAAGGTGGGCAGGGCAGGAGAAGGCAGAGAGAGGACCCGAGGGCAGCAGCAGAAAATACTGTGAATAGTCACGACGGCGCCTCATTCAGCAAGTGGCTGCGACCAGGACCCCCCTCCACGAGGAGAGAACGAGGCTGTGAGGGAGGTGACTGGGCCCTGAGGAAGTCCCTTCAGGGTGACCAGAGGCCCCCGATGGGGAAACAGGCCTGGAGGGAGGCAGGCACTCGCTCAAGGTCATTAGCACGTCAGGGTCATGGGCAGGCCCTATGCCCCACCCCCACCATTTTCCAGGCCCAGAGAGGATGCTCAGGCTTGCAGGGGGTGGGCCCAGGAACTTCCGGCCCATGAGCACCTCCCTTGGCCATTCCAGGCCCTCAACCCCGTGTGACAGGTGAGCAAGGCCAGTGAGGGAGCCCACTGCGGGGGAGCGGACCACGAGGGGAGCCATGCGCTTGAATTCCCAGACGGGCCAGCACATTCCTGCTGGGGTGCCACCGTGCCATCCCCAAACCCCACCCTGTGCCCCCACACACAGTGCCCATTGTCTGCCCCAGACACTTGGCGCAGCCTCTGCCCCCGGCCTCCGACACCGCCCCACACCCTCCCCCCACCCCGTTCCCAGGTGGGGCTCCACAAGCCGAAGCACCCCTGTCCCGGTGCCCAGCCCCAAAAGGCACCCATGGCATTTACCTTGGAACCAAGCTAGGATCAGAGAGGGGAGGTGACTAGCCCCAAGTCACATAGGCCAAAATCCAAATCCCAGGGCCCCCAGTTAATTACTCTCCCCTAGGAGCCCCTCTATCTGGTGGGCTGCAGGGCACCCCAGCTCCCGCTCCTCCAGGGGGCCAGGCCTGGGCTGTGATACCCCCATTTTGCAGTCCAGGAAGCTGACTGAGGGAGGGAGGGAGCTTGCCAAGGCCACCCAGCGCGGAAGCAAATGCGATGAGATCTGGCCCACGCCCTGCACTCCCGCGGGGAGCAGCCGGCACAGGGCAGGCCTGGTGGGCGGCGCGGAGAGAGCGTCCAGGAGCAAGGCCGTGTCCAAACCAAACCTCGCCTCGAGGACATGTGCCCGGTCCACAAAGGCAGGCCGCTCTGTCCACGCTGGCTCACGCGTCCTTGGCACGTGTACGAGCCCACAGGGCAGGCAGGCAGGCAGGCAGGGCTGAGGCTGAGATGAGGGGGAGGACTCAGGGTCAGCTAGAGAGAAAACAGACTCCAATCAAGCCCGGTAAGTGCTCTACAGGCCATAAAACTGAGCACTAAATATCAGCCCCTGAATATACCAACGTCCAATTTCAGCCCCTAAAATGACAATTCTAATTGCCCCCCCTCCAGTTCCTAGTTCTCCTCAGTTGTCATGGTGACCGAGTTAGCCCGTGACAGCATTTATCAGGACATGTTCCTGGGTTCCCTCCTTTGCCGGCTGTCCCTCCCGGGACACCTCGAGAGAGCCTCGTGGCTCCTTCCCTCACATCCTTCAGGCCCAGCTCCCCAACCCTCATCCTTCCATCTGCCCGACCCTCGTCCTTTGCTTCCTGGCTCCTCCCGATCTCTGATTCGTGACATATTTACTTGTTTTTCTTGTCCCCCCACCCCCACCCCTCCGCTAGGACGAAAGGTGTGTGCGAGTTGGGATTTTTCTCTCCCGTGTATGAGGGAGATGAGGGAAGAGAAGAATCTAGATTGATGGTTAGATTTTTAGCTCAGATACCTGCCAAAACAGCTCCAAGATCAGGACACCGATGATTTCTGTCCCCAGAAGTTCCCTGGTCCTCTCTCTGGTCAGTCCTCCCCTGCCCCCGCCCAGGGGAACCTCCTCCTGCTCCGCCTGTTCTTGACCTTCACCGACGTGGAGCCACACAGGGCCCCTTGCATGCCCTGGCGTTTTGTTCTCCGTGCGAGATGCGTGGAGTTGCCCTGTGACGGGGGAATTTGTAGCTTAAGCATCTAGGTGAGCACTGGTACCATTTACTGAGCTAGGGACAGCCAGACAGGGGAGGTTGTGGGGGGATCCAGAGTTCTGTTTTTGGGGTGTAGGAGTGGAGCAGGCAGCCGGGCACGGGACTTAGGCTGGAGATGAAAGTCAGGCCACATAAGCTCATCAATGGTGTAGGAGCCAGGAGAGTGGGCGAGTGTGAGAATTATCGAGACTATCAGGGAGGCATCTCTTGATGCCACGGATTCCTTTGCCAGGAGGTAATTAAAGGACTTGGTTTGGAAACTCAGTCCTATTTCAGCAGAGGCGCTGAGGCCCTGCGAGGGAGAGTGCCTTGCCCAAGGTCACACCGCGGGTTAAGGTTGAGCCAGGAGCCCTTGCTCGGCCTCGAGAGCCCTGCCCTGTCCTCTGGGTGCACCAAGCCGGCTTGGGGAGGCCCAACTCCCACCCCAAAAAGGACCTAGCCCACAGTGAGGGTCTGGGCTAGCTGGGAGGTCTGGAGGAGCAGAGTAACCCATGGAGGCTCCCTGGAGGCCTGGCGCTGGGCCTGAGGAGCCTGGGGCAGGGTAACCCCACCTGACGTCACTGTCTCCCCGACGGTGACATCACTGGCTAGTCAGACAGCTGAAGGGCCAGGATGCGGGGCGGGGCCATGTGGGCAGCTGGAAATATGTCATTGGCCCTGGGGCCACCCCCCATCAGCAGCCAAAGGCCTTGGAAGAGGACTGGCCCCCAGGGACCTTGGAAATGAGAGGAAAGGCCATCAGCGTGCCCATCACCTCGGTCCCAGGGCCTCGTTTTACAGAAAGGGAAGCAGCGGCCCAGAGAGGTCAGTGCCGCTCCCACGGTTTCATGGCAAGTTAGGGGCAGCCCGCCACCACGGCTCGGTGGTTGACTGTCGAACCAGGAGGTCACAGTTCGATTCCCGGTCAGGGCATATGACCGGGTTGCAGGCTTGGTCCCAGTGTGGGGCGTGCAGGAGGCAACCGATCAATGATTCTCTCACATCATTGATGTTACTATAGCTCTCTCCCTCTCCCTTCCTCTCTGAAATCAATAAAAATATATTTAAAAAAAACAAAACTGGCCCAACCAGCATGGCTCAGTGGCTGAGCATCGACCTGTGAACCAGGAGGTCATGGGTTCGATTCCTGGTCAGGGCACATGCCTGGGTTGCGGGCTCAATCCCTAGTGGGGTACATGCAAGAGGCAGCCAATCAATGATTCTCCTTCATCATTGATGTTTCCATTTCTCTCTCTCTCTCTCTCTCTCTCTCTCTCTCTCTCTCTCTTTCTCTCTCTCTCTCCCCCCCTTCCTCTCTGAAATAAATTAAAAATATATTTAAAAAAAAAAACTGTTAGGGGCAGATCCAGGGAGGAACCAGCCCTCCCGACCCCCAGCACAGTCTCTGCCCTCCCAGCGTGTTCTCTGGGATATGGTGCCCAGCTGAGGGCACTCTCCCCAACACCCTGTTGGGTTAGGTCAGTGGTCGGCAAACTCATTAGTCAACAGAGCCAAATATCAGCAGTACAACGATTGAAATTTCTTTTGAGAGCCACATTTTTTAAACTTACACTTCTTCTAACGCCACGTCTTCAAAATAGACTCGCCCAGGCCGTGGAATTTTGTGGAAGAGCCACACTCAAGGGGCCAAAGAGCCGCATGTGGCTCGCGAGCCGCAGTTTGCCGGCCACAGGGTTAGGGTGTTAGGGGAGGCATGGGGACAGGGGTTGTGTTCAAGGGGGGCCCAGAGGCTGCCAGGCCATGGCCCATGGCCCAGGAGCTCACCGTGGAGGGGGGCACAACTCAGAACTTCTCCCGCCACGGCTCCTCCCACCACCTCATCTCTGTGCTCTGTCCCGCTGCCCAGAAAGCATGCAGCCTCCGTCCTGGCCCCCACATCCGCGAGGCAGGGAGATGGCTCCCCAGACATCATTAAATGCTCACAGATGTTGCAGCCGGCGTTTAAACACAGTCATTATTAAAAGTTAATGTATTGAAACTTGCATTCATCACTTTCTAATTTTTAAAAAATCTTTATTGCCCAGCCAGCACGGCTCAGGGGTTGAGCATCAACCTGTGAACCAGGATCACAGTTCAATTCCCATCAGGGCACATGCCCTGGTTGCGGGCTCAATCCCCAGCAGGGGGCGTGCAGGAGGCATCTGATTAGTGATTCTCATTATTGATGTTTCTCTCTCTCTCTCTCTCTCTCTCTCTCTCTCTCTCTCTCTCTCCCTTCCTCTCTGAAATAAAAAAAAAACACATAATAGGTGCTCAATAAATGCTTGAATCAGTGCATGAACCCATAGATTTCGAGGAACTCTAAAACTGTCCTCGTCTGCGCACACGATGGGATTGAAAACAAGGGTTGGGGGATGTGGTCAGAGCCCACCTCCCCCCTTCCTCTGCCCCCACCCCCTGTCCTCCCTCAGGTGTCCCCAGCCTGCGGCCCCCTCCTACCCCCTGGCAGTCCTGACATCCAGCATGTTCCCTGCCCCTTCCCACAGCTCCTCCTTCCCTGGGAGCTCGTTGGGAGAAGCGGGAGGAATTTCTGGCCCCGAGTCAGGGGAGGTGCCCCGGCAGGCGGGAGGCAGCACGCACACGCCAGGGACCGCTCCGAATTCCAGCTCCCACGAGCCTGCTGGGAGCGTGCCAAGCGGGGCCAGGGAGGGGCAGGGAGCCCCGCTCGCAGCCAGGAGGGCACAGGGGGTTTGGGAAGGGCCGGGGAGGGGAGAAGCAGACAGTCCGCGTGGCCATGGTCAGAGCCCCGCAGACTGAGAGCTCACCCCGCCCAGAGCCCAGATGGGAAGACTGAGGCCCCCTGGTGTCAAACTCTGAGCTGCCTCTCCCTCGGCCAAGATCTTGGAGAACAGGGGTGTTGTGGGGCAGGAGGGGTTGGGGAGTCAGTCTGTAACCAGAAACCAAATATCCAGAGAAGGGGTGTCTGAGGGTCTATTAACATGAGGCCCCTGGAAAGAGCTCTGAATTGGGGGGTAGGTCTTGAGATGCCCTGCCTGGGTGGGACCAGGAAAGCCCCCTCCCTGGCTGTACCTGGAGTCCCCACTTGCTCCATGGGCCCAGAACTCCCGGTGCTTGTGAGTTCAGTGGGCAGCAGGAGAGGGTCCCAGGGAGAGAAGGAGGTGGCGGAGCTTACGGAGGGTCCTCAGCCTGGCCCTCCCCCCCTCTCCCCCCATCCCCTTCTGTCCTGGGGCAGGGCCAGGTGCCATGAGCTCAGGCAGCGGCCCCTGCCCAGCTGTCAGCGCCGGAGCGGCCGCCAACGCCCACACCAGCACACCTGGGCGCCACTGCACCCCGCCACCGTCCCTCCCGGTTCCCCCTCCCGCCCCCCAGCCCCCGTGGCACCACAACCCAAGGTGTGGCATCAGGACGACAGACACCTGGATCCAAACCTCTAGAATCAGTGCCTTTGAAGTGGGTTCTTACAACCAGAGAATTCCAGGACCATCACACAGTGGAACGTGCTTCGTTCCAGGCGCAAGAACTCTTAGAACCGAATCATTTCAGAAATGCAGCATCCTGCGACCCAAGATCAAAACCACGGGAACAGATCTAGGGAATTCTGGGAGCAAGGGCTCTCAGAAGCAGCAAGTTCCCAAACAACAATCCCATTGTCCCAGCGGACGTGAGCCCTGCGTTCTTCCCATCACCCGGACCCATCAGGAGGGAACAGGCCAGGCCCTGGTGGGGGTCGGTCCATCTGGCCCCTGCCTGGAACAGCAAACATGGGAAGGGAGAGGGGAAGGGAGGGGGCGCTCCGGAGCAAACAGAAGGAGCTGGGGGCCTCTCTTCGGGGCCCTGGGCTGCTACCTTTGCCAAGAGAGGGAAGAGAGAGAAGGAAAACAGCCGTTGATGCCACAGGTTTGGGCGGCGGGTATGTGGTCAGAGGGGGTGGCAGGGCACCCCCACCCCCACCAGCTACAGGAGCTTGGAATTCTCTCCTGGCAGGAAGGGCCCACCCTCCCATGAATGGAAACAATCCTTGGCATCTGGCCCCCGAGGTGTGCAAGGTCTTAAACAATCAGGCATTATTATCCTCCCTGCCTCACCGCCCCCTCCCCCCGTCCAGTGCCGAGGGGAAACCGAGGCAGGCGGAGGCTCTGTCTAAACCAAACACCTGAAGGTGCCCAGGCAGATTCCAGCGGTCCCCATCCCTGACCGCGGAATGCCAGAGCGGAGAGTCGCAGGGGCGGGGCCTCGGTCAGCTCAAGCAGGGCAGAGACCAGAGAGGGCAGCGGTTTGCCCAGAGTCAGCCAGCACACTGTGGCAGTCTCTCTTTGCCTCCACTAAGGCTCACTTCCAGGCCACCGCCTCCAGGAAGTCTTCATGGATCACCCTCCCCTGGACCCCCACACAGTGTGCTTTCACTGCTCGGCCGGTCCTCTGAGTATTTTGTGCCAAAACGTCTCATCTCCTCAGCCTGTGCTATCGTGGTGTCTCCCCATCAGCTGGAACCAGAATCCCTGGCTGAAGCCCCCATGCCCCTGTTCAACCACCCGCCATGGATCCCGACGGCCCCAGGCAAAGTCCAACACAGCCCGGCGCTCGGGTAAGGAGGGCGCTGTGTGTGCGCCCCGGCCTCATCCTGGGTCTCATGGAGGTCCTTGCAGCCCCCACCGGGCCATTGCCCGCCCCTGCAGCGCCTCCCCCTCCTCCCTCCTTCCCTGGCCAGAGCACCCTCCTCCCTAAGGCCTCTTCTGAGCCACCTGCCTGGACCCTGCTGGACCTTCCGCTGCACCCCCTCCGCGGCAGATGACCTGAGGCGGGGCTGGCTCTCCCACGGCTGGATCTTAGGCCAATACCAACCGTGAGTATTTAACCCCCTGCCGGTCTCAGCCCTCACAGCCTTCCCTCTTCACTCTTGCTGCCCTGGCAACAAGGATAGGAAATGACCCTGACCGGTTTGGCTCAGTGGATAGAGGGTCGGCCTGTGGACTCAAGGGTCCCAGGTTCGATTCTGGTCAAGGGCATGTACCTTGGTTGCAGGCACATCCCCAGTGGGGAGTGTGCAGGAGGCAGCTGATCGATGTTTCTCTCTATCCCTCTCCCTTCCTCTCTGTAAAAAGGTCAATAAAATATATATATTTTTTAAAAAGGATAGGAAATGGATTCTTGTCTGATCATCCCCCGTTTCAGATTGAGACTGAGGCACATTGGGGTTCAATTGCTTCCTCCAGGTCACACAGTCGGTGGCAGAGCTGGGATGGGGACCCTGAGAGTGTGGTTCCGGAGCCGGTAGGTCACACAGTGCAGGGATGGGAAGGACAGGAGGCCCACGGCACAGGGGCATCCGGGAGCGGCCAGGAGCCGGAGAGCCCACAGCTCAACCCCAGGGCCCTCCGAGGCCCAGAAACCCTTCCCCCTCCAAGCTACTCACACAGACACAGACTGGACACACGCCCTGGCCTCGGGGGCTGCAGGAAGCTCTCCGCTGCCCCAGCCGTTTTCACTTCAGCTTTTCCTAAAATGCTCTGGGGAAGTTGGGAGTGCTCCCCGCTCTCACGCGCTGCAACCACATCCCTTCCCACCCCGATTCTCTGGAAACTGAAGAGCAGCGATGGAAGGGGAGGGGAGGGAAGGGAAGGGGGTGGGAAGAGGCAGTAACCACGAGGAATCAGCTCATCCACAGAGGGGAGCAGGTGGGCACGCCGTGGCAGAAGCAAGGTGAGCCCCGTGGGGCATCCGTGCCAGGGCGCAGGGTGCAACTGTAAACAGGGAAGTCAGCCCTGGCTGGTGTGGCTCAGTGGATAGAGTGTCGGACTGTGGGCTGGAGGGTCCCTGGTTCGATTCTGGTCAAGGGCACATGCCTGGATTGCGGGCTCGATCCTCAGTTGGGGGCGTGCAGGAGGCAGCTGATCCATGATTCTCTCTCATCATTGATGTTTCTATCTCTCTCTCCCTCTCCCTTCCTCTCTGAAATCAATAAAAATATATTTAAAAAACAAACAAAAAAAAAAAACAGGGGAGTTAGGGGAGGCCTCACAGAGAAAGGGGCATCTCCGCAAATTCCTAGAGGACGGACATTCCAGACAGAGGGAGAGCCAGTGCAAAGGCCCTGAGGCAGGAGAAGCGGCCTTGTTAGAGAGACGCTGAGGAGAGGACAGCGCGGCCCCGGCGAGTGCGAGAGCGGGCGAGACTGGCCCCGGCCCTGCCTCGGGCTCTCCTCTGCCTCCAGGGCGGCTCGTCAGGGCTCAGGGCAGAGGAGGGATGCACTTTTTATTATTGTGGTAAAATACACATAACACAAAATGTACTCCTAACTATTTTTAAATGTACATTTTAGTGGTGCTAAATGCATATATACATTTTTATAACTCTTTTCATCTTGTAAGACTGAAGCTCAGTATGGAGAAATGCAGGCTGACTTGGTTTTAACTGGATCGCTCTGGCTGCTGGGTGGAGAGCAGACATCAGCGTCCAGAACAGAAGCGGGGAAACCAGACAGAAGGCGAGAGAGCGGGGCACAGCCCCAGAGCAGGACCCCCGGGCTCCGCCACGCCCATGCTGCCCTGGCCAGCCATGAACTTCAGAAAAACCACCTCATTCATTCTTTTTTATTTTTATATATTTTATTGATTTTTTACAGAGAAGAAGGGAGAGGGATAGAGAGCTAGAACCATCGATGAGAGAGAAACATCGACCAGCTGCCTCCTGCACACCCCCTACTGGGGATGTGCCCGCAACCAAGGTACATGCCCTTGACCGGAATCGAACCTGGGCCTTTCAGTCCCCAGGCCGACGCTCTATCCACTGAGCCAAACCGGTTTCGGCCACCTCATTCATTCTTAAATGTGTTTACTCATGCCTTCAGTCACCTGGTCTTTCAACACCTACTATGTGCTCACCGCTATGCTGAGTGCTGAAGGCACAAAAATAGCTGAACAGATACAGCCCTGACTGGGAAGATAGAGCCAAAAACAGCAAAAATGATAATGTAGTGACAGTCCTCGTGCGGGTGGTAGGTAAGACGCAGAGAGGACAGAAAGAGCAAACATCAGCCCTAGCCAGCTTCGACAGAGCGTCAGTGGATAGAGCGTCAACCTGAGCACTGATGGTTCCGGGTTCGATTCCAGTCAAGGGCATGTACCTCAGTTGCAGGCTCCTCCTCGGCCGGCCCTGGTCAGGGCATGTGCAGGAGGCAACCAATCGATGTGTTTCTCTCACATCAGTATTTCTCTCTGTCTTTCCCTCTCTCTTCCACTCTCTCTAAGAAAAATGAATGGAAAAATATCCTCGGGTTGAAAAAAAAACTAAAGTGCAAACATCAGAGGACCCTGACACAGGTGGGGATCAGGAGGGGCTTCCAGGAGGAGGTGCCATGGGAGCCACGCCCAGAGGGCGAGCGGGGGGGGGGGGGGGGGGGGGGGTCCCACCGCAGAGAAGGACAGGCATCCCAGGCGGGGGAACAGTTTCGCAGAAGCTCCGAGGCGCTGGCCTTCTGCTTCTAGGAAAGGCTCCTATCCCGCCCCTCATGGGTGACGGGGCCCAGAGGAGCCTGGGAGTCAAGCCCAGACCCCCTTCTGTGAAATGGGGCTCTTAGCACCTGCCTCCCCGCGGCGAGGAGTAAAGGAGCCACTGCTGGGTAGGCACCCGGTGTGGCCACAAGGACAACGCCCCCGCCCCATTCACCCCATCCTGGTCTGGGGAAGTGGGGCCCCTTGAGATGAGGTCCAAGGGAGAATCTCAGGGAACCTCCCACACCCCGCCCTCTACCCCCTCCCTCCCTACCTGCTTCCTGCTGGGCCCGAAACCTCTCTATTCCAAACTCATTCCTTGAATTGTGCTTTCCCGCCCTTCCAGAACCCTCCATTCCTGTTCAGGTTAGCCCCAGTCAGGGCATTGCTCAGCCATCACAGCTCAGCTCAAGCCTCCCTCCTTCAGGAAGCCTTCCCTGATTGCTGCAGGGCACCGAGTCTCTGTCTCTTCTCACCCTGCACTGGCCTTTGGCCTTCAGAGCCCCAACCTCAGAGCTGAAAGGGCCAGAGAAACTGCCCAACCTCAGCCCTCCCTGAGCCCCCAGGCTTCAAACGAGAAAACTGAGGCCCGTGCATCGAGTTCTCAGGGCAGCTGGGATGGGGGCCAGGCCATTCCGATGCCCAGCCCAGGCTCTGTCCGGGACGACACCCGGCAGCGCAGATCAGACTTTACGTGGGCGCTCAGCCTTCCACAGGAAATGTGAAGGCTCCGTCCTCGCCTCCAGAGGCCTCTGGAAAAGGCTCGTTTGCCAGGAGGGTCCTTCGTCCACCTGCTGAAAGGAGCCCCGGGCCGAGGAGACCTGGCTTTCCTTTAGCCACTCTCGGGTCCATGACCTTCTCATTGTGTCCAGGGAGAGAGAGGAAGGGAGAGAGAGAGACAGGGAGAAACATCGATTTGTTGTTCCACGTATTTATGCTTTCATTGGTTGCTTCCTGTATGTGCCCTGACCGGGGATCAAACCACAACCTTGGTGTATAGGACCATGCTTTAACCAACTGAGCTGCCCAGCCAGGGCCGATCAGGCTTTTAAAGATAAAAGCAAAGCTGCAAACTCCCACATTCAAAGCCTCATGTAAATCAAGCCAAAACCCTGAAAGCCACACCAATAGCTGGGGGCTGATTGGTGCTTCAGGCTTAGTGGGCTGTGGGTGCCAGACCAGGCAGAGCCACGGGGCGGCTGTGTGAGCCCTGGTTTTGCCATCTGTGAAATGGGAATGATATTGTCTTCTCCTATGGCTGCCATCCTCTCAGTATTTACTGATGGAGAGTGTGGGCCACATGTTGAGTGCGAACCTGTGCCAGGAGCCAGGTGGGCATAGCCCAGGCTGGATCCTCCTCCAGCACTCTGAGTGCTGTCACGGCCCTGGGGGAGACTGAGCCAGGACCTAGCCTTGGCTGGCTCTTCCCCCACCACACGGAGCCACCTCCGTACAACCTCGAGGCCTGGGGAGGACGACTCTGGTGGCCCCACATGGTGGAGGCACAGCAGCCTGTGATGCGCTGGTAGGTAGACTGGGGCCAAATTGTGAGACGCCTTGAATGCCACACCAAGGTGCCCGATGCAGAGTGAGTGCTTAAATAACGTTGTGCAAATATGAATCAATGGATGTTGTGTGGAGCATGGAAAGCGCTGGAGCAGGCAGGGCCTGCCTTTGTTGCTTTGTCAAGCTCAGGGTCGTGCTGGCCCAAGGAGGCAGAGCGAGGTGTTAGGCATGGTGCTGGGGCACGGGGCTTGCCGCTCTGGACCAGATCCACCGTCCACCCCCTGCTCTGTGCCCCAGGGCGCTGACCTCTAGGGCTTGCACCAGCCCAGCTCCTTTGCGGGCTCCCAGTTGGGGTCAGCCACGGGGAGTCTCCAGCAGATCAGAGGGGGAGGCCAGTGGTGTTGGAAGTGTTTCACAGCCAGCTCTCCGGAAGAAAGGCCCGGATGTGGTGTCACCAGCTCCCCTGGTGTAAATGCTTCCACATGGAGGAGATGGGCTCACAGATGGATGGGTGATCGCATGATGTCTTAATGGGCCTTACCGTTGCCATGCTGGCATGTTCAGGGTCCTGGCCACGATGGAAAATGAAGTGTTTGTGTCCGTGCCAAGGTGTGTTCACAGACACTGGTGTATGAATGGGCTGGTGTCCCCTCTGCTCGGGCTCCCCCATAAAGTGGGGGTGATGACACTCCTGCCCCGTGGAAGGGATTGCTTGAGCAGCACAAGGCACATCCCTGCCGGGCAGGGTGCCCTGAGGGTGGTGGGTCTTCACACCACGATCCCTGCCTGGGTCCCTGTGTTGTGACCAGACTGGGCCCCCAGGATGGCCTGGCGTGGGGCGGGGGCTGCTGAAGGAGCTGTGGGGACGAGGTGGTGGCCCGTGAGGACGGGGAAGTCGGCGGCCGGCTATCTTTAGCGTCTTCTCTCACAGCACTTTTCTCCGCCTGGCTGTGTGGGGCCGGGGCATGGTGGCGCCACTTCTCCAAAGTCACATGAAGCCAGTGACATGGAGGCCAGCTGCAGGGCCAGGGCCCGAGGAGGGGGGGCTGGCTGTGGCTCCGCACCCCGACCTGCCTGCTAGCACTCTAAGCCCAGCATCCCCTACTGCCCCATCTGCCAAGCAAGTGAGCCCATGGGAGCCTGTGAGGGCAAAGGAACACGGGGCCCCCTGCCCCACCCCCACACCTCACAGGAGCCTCCAGGCCCCACGGTTGAGTGGTTAACACTGAGTTCCTGAGCCTGGGATCTGAATCCCTGCTTTGCCGCTCCTGCGAGTCTGACCTGAGGGGCTGTTGCTCCGTGCCTGTTCCCTCTTCCTCTTGAGAAAGCAGGAGTGGTAACAGGAGCACAGCTCCCGGGGCTGTGATGACCACTCGGGAGATGCAGCGTCTAAGACGCCTGGCGGGGCGTATTCTGGCTTTGCGGCCTCAGAGGATCCTGACTCTCTGGGCCCACGTTCCCCATCTGTGAAATGGAGACAGTGGTTGTAGGATTAGATAAAACAGCTCTGAAAGGGGCTAACAGGCGTGGCACACAGTAGGTGCTCAACAGATGAGCTCCCCATCCTTCTCCCTTGAGCTAAATGATGCTTTACAGACCCCTAGGAGCATGAGAAGGGTGAAGGGGTGAAGGGGTGCTGGTCTCAAAGTGAAGGGGTGCTGGTCTCAAATTCCAGCCCTACCAGTTAGACATCGTGTGCCCCTGAGCAAGTTGCTCACACTTTCTGAGCCTCAGTTTCTTATCTGTGAAATGGGATAATAATAGACGCTGCTTCAAGGGGTAGAAGATCAAATACACAAATATATACATAGTCCTTAGGGCAGTGCTGATGGGGGTAAGGTATTCACGAGTACCTCTACCTGCCGGCTTGGCACTGCCCTCTGGAGGCATCCTAAGTCATGTGAGCGCTGGTATTGTGGGCCAGGGACTGAAGTGGGACCCTGGGCCGTGTTGTGATGGATGTGGAGGACACAGCACGGATCCTAACATTTTAAGTTCTGATGTGTTAATGGGCCCTGAAGGTTCCTGGGTGCTGCTTCCCTCACTCCCAGGCTCATGGGTGTTCTCTCCCGCCTCCAGTGAGGTTTGGGTGAGGCCTCGCCTGTCGGCCTCCAGCCCTGCTTCTGAGCCTGCTGCTGCTGGCAGGGCGGGGAGAGCTATTTGGGCTCCTGGGAGCAGGCCAGGGGTCTGGGCCTGGTAGGAGGCATAATGCTGGAGACCTTGAGCGCCAGCCTGAGCAGCAACACAGCCCATGGCGGGCAGGGGACCCACGGAAGACCCAGACAAGTAGCTGCGTGCTGAGAGCCGATGGGAGGGTGCTAGGCACCAAGGGGTGTGGGGAGGGGGAATAGAACAGAGGGCCCAGCAGGCAGCCCCCACTGTCAAGGCTGTCAGCGAGGATCCAAGGGAAGGCACTTTGGGGTGAGCCCACAAGGTGGCAGCCAGCTGCCCTCCCCACTACCCCCCAAGGCCATGCCCAGGTGAGCTCAGCGAAGTCACTGGCTGTCGTGCCTTTTAAGGCGATGATGGCTCCCGCCACCTCCTTGTTCCCACTTGCTCAGACATTCCCAGCAGGTTTTTTTTTTCCAGGAGGAATGGAATGAGACTCTTTGTTCTGTCACCGCAGGATTCCAGCGAGGCCTGTCTGGGGGTTCTGGTGACAGGAAGCACATGCCAACAGGCACTGAGATGCACCCTCAGTGACATGCACAGGCACAGGATGCAAGAGACTGAGGCAGCTCCCCACGACTGCAGGCCCTGGTCTGGGATGCCCAGACCCATGCACAAGCATGAGTGAGTCCCAGAGGTGCAGGGAATAACATTAATTGAGCACCTACTGTATGCCAGGCCATGGCTAGGGAGGCAAGGGGGATCCAGTGCTGCCTTCACTGAGCTTCCTCAGACCTTCCCAAGGAGCTTCCTCCCAAGAATCTGAGCCCAGAAGCCTCATTTCCACCTCAGGGCCTTTGCACCTGCTCTATCCACAGCTTGGGTTGTTCTCCCCATACAACCACCACCAAGACGGCAGGTCACCAACAGATGTGACTGAGGCTTGGAACTGTGCTGGGATGTGCCCAAGGTCACACACTGGCCAGGGGCAGGCAGGAATGACGGGGATGTGGGGATGGTCAGCAGCCAAGGGCTCAGCTCCCAGGTCAAGCAAGCCTGTCCCTGAAAATGACTATGCATGTTTCATGTGTGGGAACACGAGAACAGCCCTTACCTGGAGGTGCATCTGTGGCGCTGGATGCGTGTGTATGTTCTCAGCCTGGGAGCACAGACTACCCTTGGGGGCAGGGGAGGGGGGAAAGGCTCTGTGGACCCTACAGCCCCAGAACCATCCTACTGTATCTGCAACTGGACAGAACCCTGGTCAGGGGCCAAGACCTGACCAGGATGTCAGACTAGCAAAGCTCTTCCTACCTGAGCTGGGCTCCAGGGCTGGCCTAACTGGGAAGGGAGGCCCAGCTCAGCATCCGCCCTCAGACATAGGCCCCATGTCTGGCTCTGTCCTGGCCAGGCCCCAGCCCTCTGGAGTGGAGCTTCAGAGGACACCCTGAGGGGAGGGGACTCTGCCCGCCCCCCTCCCAAAAAAAAAATTTTTAAAAAAAGGTAGGAAGGCCATCCTGCAGGGATGGCCCAGCCAGGTGCCACCCACTCCCACCCCCTGGTGGCTCCATCCTGAAATGCAGCTCCAGCCACTCAACCCTGGATCATGAGACAGAACGGCAGGGTTAGTAGGGGACCATCATCCACATTAGCGCAGAAGTGGCCATTTAGGACTGCTCCCCCCTACCCCCCCCAGTTCAGAAGGGGCTTCAAACACATGGGGGGCCCCAGGCTAGACTCTTGCTCAGTGCACACCAAGCCTTACCCTACCTCTTGCCTCAACCTTCTCCTCTGGACCCTGACCTACATTTTAAAGCTTTCATTCATGGGGGTGCCATGCTCAACCCACACCTCCCTACCTCTTTTCAGATGCAAGTCTGAGGGAACCAGAGCCCAGGTAATTGTGTTTTTTTGAGCCCAGGTAATTGGTGGAAGTCCTGCCAGCCTCCAGAAGGCTGGACAGGGCAGTCAGTATCTACCCTCAGCTGGGTAAGTATGCTGATGTGGGAGCAGCCTTGACATGCCAGCTGGGGCTCACTGAGGCTGTCCTTCCTGAAAGGTAGGCCAGAGGGGTCAAGTATCAGACCTGGCTGTTTTGAACTTAAAGCCAAAACTCACCAGCATTCTGGTGCCAAGCTTGGTCAACACAGCACAGGGCAGAGCAGGGCCAAAAGGGTCCAGTGACCTCCCGGCTGGGGGAGCCTGGACAAGGGTTTAACCTCCGCAAGGCCACATTCCCGTGAAGCTGGCCAAGTGAAACCTACAGGGCAGGGCCTTCCTCGGAGTCAACACTGGCATTTCCTCCCAGCCCCAGGTGTGGGGCAGGCCTCCTGCATGACACCCCTCTCCCACCGCCAGAACTTGGCTGCAGGCCACAGACCAAACAAGCCTGAACTGGATCCCGCTCCTGCACGGATTAGTAATGACATCGCTCATTTGTACACAACAGACCCAGGGTCTGCCCTGCCGTGCCCATCAGCAACCAAACGCCTGTCACCTCCTTCCCATCTCCACAGCTGCCACCCAAGCTGTGCAAACACTTCTACAGCTGAGCCCCAGCCGCCTCACCCCTAACACTGTACACACGGCTTACTGCCCCAGGCTGGCTTTGAAGTTCAGGGGCAGACCCAGACTCCAGGTACTGGGCCAGGCACGGGGTAGGGCAAAGGAGACCAAGGTCAAATCAAAGGCAGGTATCACTGGAAAATAATTTTTATTGAGAGCCCACCAGCTGCACAATCTGCTCCGGACATTAGGCTCCTTCTTCCTTGGCAATCCGGTCTTTCTTGAGTGGTCCCTGTTGGAAAAGGTGAGGTTAGAGGTGGGGGAAGGCAGGCTGTCAGGAAGAACAGGCCACACCCTGCTGGGACCAGAGATCTGGGGCAAGTCTCCCCAGTCCCAGATGGGCAGTAGACAGCCGCCAGGTAGGCGCTCACCATGAAGGCTTTCTTCTCCTCCACTGTCTGGAAGCGGCCGTGGCCGAACTTGGAGGTGGTGTCGATAAACTTAAGGTCAATCTTCTCCAGGGCCCGCCGTTTGGTCTGCACCAGCAAGGACTGTGGGCCAAGAGAAACGGTTAGTTACAAAGAGCAGGGCTTCCTCTGCACCATCTTGCTTCCCAGCCTTCCCTCGAGGGCAGAGGGGCAGTCATGTCTGGCTGGCTGCATCCAAGGAACTGGCCGGGCACGTGAAAGCAGAAGCAAACAGCTGGGCCAGACTGGAATTTCCTCCTCCAGGACTTCAAAGACCATGTTGAAGGAGCAAGCAAATCCCCCTTCCTTTGAACTCCCCTCCCGAACAGCTCAGCCTGTCTGCGGATTGTTCCTCATGTTAACAAACTTCTCTCTGCTCCCTGCAGGTTCCTGGTGCAGGGTGCCACCCGTGGCCCAAGCCTCACCTTGCGGAGGGTGAGCACTCGCTTCTTGGTTCCCACCACGCAGCCTTTCAGCATGACGAAGTCATTGGTCACTTCACCGTAGTGGACAAAGCCACCCTGGGAAAAAGCAAGGCCATCAGGTCAGCACATATCACACGGGACCCTTCAGGTTTAGGATGTCCCCAGACACCCCAGGGGATGCTCTCAGAAGGCAGGCAACAAAGAATGTTCCTACAGCCTGACTCGGGCACTGTGTCAGCGCACATTCCAGAGCCTCATCACCAAACAGCTGGGCCGGAGACCCCACTTCTCTCCAGCCACCCCAACCAGTGGGCTGATGCCAGGCCATTTACAGGGAACAGAGCTGGCTGCTATGCAGGGACCAGTAATTGACTGCAAACTTGGCCTCATGAGTCAGGCAGGCCCGAACAGCACCAGGGCCACAGCCCTACTGGCGAGGCCTGGGGCAAATTCACAAAGGAAGGTGACATCTGCCAGACCCAGCGCCTCAGAGGCCAAAGACAGCTGGCTCCTCGCTCCGTTCCTCACCAGAGGGTTGATGCTCTTGTCGGACAGGTCATAGTCGGTGGAGGCGTTGTTCTTGATTAGCTTGCCGTCCTTGATGAGGTAGCCCTGGCCAATCTTGTAGATCTGCACAAGGGAGTGAGCGTAATTAAGACATGGGAAAGAGGACCACAGGCAGGAGACTCCCATGCACACCCTCATCCCCTAGACAGGGCAGGATGGCCGTTAGGGACAGTAATGCCCATTGGGTGGTGGGCCTCGCCTGCAAAGGACTCTGGGAAAGCAGCACTGAACTCAGTCCTGAGGGGGTGCCCCAGGCTCAGAAGCTAAAGAGCTGGCTGGCTCTCCACTAAAGACACTGCTGTCCAACAGAGGACGGAGGCCTCGCCAACACTTCCTGGGAAGGAAGGACAGGCTCCCGTTGGTCACACTAGGGATCAGCTGCCACCTTTGAGGATGGCACCTTGTAAGTCATCACACACAAGCCAACCACAAGGACAGCTAACTCCATGTGATGCCCAGAGGCTCCCCCACCAATGGCCGTGACAAGAGACTATCTCTCTCCTTCCTATAATGGGGTCACCTTTCCCCTCCCAGGGTTGAACACCCGTATGACCCCCACCCGAAGCACCTCACCTTCTTGTTGATCTCAGTGCGGTGATGGTAGCCTTTCTGCCCAGCCCGGGCCACAGAGAAGGCCACCCGGGCAGGATGCCACGCCCCGATACAGGCAACCTTCCGCAGCCCTCTGTGGGTCTTGCGTGGCAGCTTCTTGGTGTGCCAGCGGCTGGTGACCCCTGCAGTGAACACATGCTGTTACTGGGGTGTCTGGCACTCTTGACATTGGCCCTTTCTTCCTGGGAAGGCCCACGTGAGTTCACTGGTTTGTTAACACCAAACGACAGTGCATTTCAAGGACAGAGTTGGGTTTCACCTGCTTGTTACCCTCTAATGGCCATTACATCCCAAGTTGAATACGTGTCTAGATGCGACACTAGAGTTCAGGCCTTGGAGACCTCAATGAAGTCATACCCCCTGTCGGCAACCACAGGGCTGTTCTCAGAAGGAAGGCAGCAAGGAATGTTTCCGCACAGTGACTCGGGCGCTGTGCCCAGCGCTCATTCCAGAGCCTCATCACTGAACAGCAGGCCGGAGACCCCTCCTCCTGAGTTTAAGCCCAGCAACCTGGGCCACTGCAAAGCTCACCTTTGTAGCCTTTGCCCTTGGTCACTCCGATGACATCAATCATCTCGTCCTGTCCAAACACCTGGTTCACAGGGACCTGCTGCTCCAGCCTCTCACGGGCCCAGTCCAGTTTCTCGGCCACCGTGCCTCCGTTCACCTGGATCTCCATGAGGTGCGCCTTCTTCTGGCGCAGAGGGAGCAGGCGCATCTAGAAGGAAACGGATGCGGCTCAGCTCCGTGCGCTTCGAGCTCTTCCCCAGCAGAGAAAGAACATGGTGTCCTGACTCGCCACTGAGCACAATTCCCCTTTCTATTCCGATGAGCCTAGCCTGACACACAGGGCTCACACCACGAAAGGCCCACTTAACCAGATCCTGGCACCAACAAGCCGAATGTTCCTGACCACTGACTGTCCTCTGGCCAGTGCTTTGGGGTACTGCCCTAGTCTGCCTGCCCACCTACCTCACTCTATTAGCTACCAACAATTCACCTGCACTTTGGAGAGCAGGATAGCACTGCAGCCAACTGTATAAACTGCAAGCATTAGAAAAGGAAACAAATGCAGGCCTAAAGCTTGTAGCTGCCCTACAGAAGTTTCCTCAGGGGACTGCTGTCGACCTGTGCTAACGTGGTCACTACACAGGGCCACTCAGCACTCAGCAATAGGGCCTACACCCAGGGAGTGGCCCAGAGCATAAGGAGGCACTCCCTATCCAAGCCAGGCAAGGGCTCCTTCTGCCGGGTTCGAGATGCAAACAGGCCTTACTTCACCACAGACTATTCACTCCTTTCAGTCAGGCACTCGACACTGTTAATCATGAGGCACCAATTCCTTCAACCAGTTTCTAACCAAAAGGGACACAGTGCCCTCTGCTGACAAGTGCAAGACCAACCTACAGGTGGAGGCACTGATGTCTTCCTCAGGCCACTGTCCACGGGCCATGGCCTGGCCCCAGGACCCAGGCTGCGAGGGCAGGGCAGTGTCTGGCCTGTTGCTGTTAACTTCAAACAACCCCCAGGCTGCTCACTGGCCTATCTCCTAAGTTTTGAGGAACCTGAACCATCCTAACCACCCCCTAAGTCCCCAAGGCTTGGCACCAAATCACTTTGAGGATGGACTCGAGGTAACTGAATCTCCAATAGGCAGCATCTGATATTCCAAGCCCCACGTGACCATAAGCCACTGCCAGAGAGGAAGCTGCAGGCAGAGCTGCCTCTGGGGCACGCTGGCCAGTGCTCACCTGGGTGTGGGCGATGACACGGATGACCTGGCAGTACTTCTTCATGCTGTTGAAGTCCTTCTCCAGCTGCTTCTTGCCATCGTCATCTTGCCACTTCTTGGAGTATTTGGTGAAGGCCTTCTTCTTGGATTTATGCCTTCAGGAGCAGAGCAGAGTTGGGGAGGGGGCCGGGTGCAGGCCTTCATCACCCCTCCAAGGGGTGAGAGGAAGGCACACGGGCACCACGTGGGGATGGGGCTCATTGCCGGCTTCTAAGGAGCCTTTTCCACCGGCAAGCGGAGCCTGGATGGAGCTCATCGGGCAAAGCCGAGCGGAGCTGAGCAGAGGTCCACAAGATTAATACAAGTCACAAACATCCAAGCACACACTAATTCTTGCTCCGGTCTAGCCATTACCCAGACCACACACCCAGGCAGGAGGACTGCCCTCTCTTGGTTTCTCGTGGGGCTCTCAATACTTCCCAGAAACCAAGAAAAGACTGAAAACAGTCCTCAGCCAACACCCACCAAGCTGCTCCCAGCTCAGGAAACCACCAACTGCCTAAGGCTCTCCAGGAATTGTTCTGTTCCAGAGGCAACTAACCCCACCACCAGAGCACCTCCCATTACAGCTGAGAAGCCCTGCACAGGTGCAAGTCCTTCTCCCCAGCCCTAACCTAGGCTGTCCTCTCCCTTACCAGTTCTTATAAAAGCGCCTTTTGCACTCATCACTGATGTGCTCAGCAAAGATGGTTTTGAAGGTACGGAGGCCCCGGGGGGTTTCCACGTAGCCCACGATGCCCACCACCACCATGGGCGGTGTCTCCACAATGGTCACAGCCTCCACAACTTCCTTCTTGTTCACCTCTGTGGAGAAAGCAGGCAGTCAGACTTCAGTGGTCTAACTACAATCCCCAGCAAGGGTTAGTGTTTTATAGAAACTGTGAAGTGCTCATGTTATTGAAGTGTTCATGTGTGACCTTGCTTAAGGTAACACAGGTTACAGAAGCAGGGCCCACGTCAGCATACACTGACAACTTTTAACTTAAAAGATAGAGGACCTGCCCAGCCCGAGTGCTGTGGTTGAGCATTAAACTATGAAGCAGGAGATGGATTCCCTGTCAAGACACAAGCCCCAGTGGCAGGATCCATCCCCAGTAGGGGGGCGTGCAGGAGGCAGCATTGATTTTTTGTATCTCTCCTTTTCCCTTCCTCTTTGGAATCAAATATATACATGACCCTAATAAGGCAAATTAACAGCCTGGTTTCCATTCTTTTTTATCATAGAAAGCTCTATAGACCAACACATTTATTACCTGGATAATACAAGCACTCATATAATGGGGTGTCAAAATATCTCCATGGTCAGGTAGACATTAGCTACCATGGTTAAGTAATCAGGGCAGTGTTCCACTTGGTAAGTTTTCCACTTCAAAACTCACAACCCAGCCCTAACCCTTTTGGCTCAGTGGATAGAGCGTCGGCCTGCGGACTCAAGGGTCCCGGGTTTCGATTCCAGTCAAAGGCATGTACCTTGGCTGTGGGAACATACCCAGTAGGGAGTGTGCAAGGAGGCAGATGATTGCTGTTTCTCTTTCATCCATGTTTCTAACTCTCTATCCCTCTCCCTTATATACATTTTAAAAAAAAACCTTACAACCCAGGGCAGTCTTCATGCCTTTTAGGTCGGCATACTTCTCTATGCTGTGGCTCTTGACAAATTTACCGACATCATGCTCCTTGATGTCAATTACATCCCTCCACCTACAAATGGCAGTGCCAGCCATTTATAGCCTGGGAATGTTAATATTCCTAAAATACAATGAGAACATCATTTGAGATGTTCTGTTGATTTCTTATGTCTGCCCTCTTACAGCTTGGCCCCAACTAGTCCAGTCCCCACCCTCAATTCCTAAACCCCCCACCAGCTTGGAGGACACAGCATGTACGTACTGGATCCTGGCCTGTCGACCTCCCGCACGATGTGGGTCATGCCAGCCTTGTAGCCCAGGAAGGCTGTGAGGTGGACAGGCTTGGAGGAGTCATCCTTGGGGAAGCTCTTCACCTTCCCGCGGTGCCGGCTGCTGCGCTTCCGAGGCAAGAAGCCCAGGGACCCATGCCTGGGAGCGGAAAACTTCCTGTGAGACTGTAAGAAAATGACCGACATCAGTACTGGAACTTGTGATTCACTTCTGGATTCCCAGCTGCCCGATGGTCCTCTGAGGAGTCTCAGCAATGCTGAATCCAAAACAGAGACCCAGCTAAATTGGGTTTGCCTTTTGTAGGGTCACACATCCTGCTGTATTCATCTCAAATCCTCACTTTACAATTTAGCAAAATGAACTATCCCCCTTTTCTCTAAATCAGAAAAAGCGTGTCAGATTTAAAATCAGATTAACAGGTGACTTTATGGTCACAAAGTTCCTGAGCACCGAGAGACTTCTGGGACACACGGATGGGCAGCAGGTAATGGCACTAGAGGCTCCTCTGCCCGCGATGATACATAGGCCACTAGAACTCTCAGAGCCAAATCAGAACATGACAATCAGCACAGAGTCTCTGTCCGCCCGTCAGTAAGTTCATCATCTGTGATTTCTGGGAACTCTAGAGGCCTACGTTGTCCCCTCAAGCGTCCCGGAAGTTTCAGAATGCGGACTCGCCACCCTCCACGTCTCCCCTCCTGCCTACTGCTTTGGTTCCTAAACCTCCCAACGGGCAAGAATTACGTTGCCTAGCCCCCCACGTCTAGGTCCTCCTGGCTGAAATGCTCACGGACTCCCATCTCGATTAGCACCAAATTGGTAAGGCCGAGACCCAGAAACAACCCATGGCTTGAAAATTGTCGGACCCGGGCACCCTAGCCCAGCTCAGGCCTTCTCCCCAGCCAAGCGTTAGGCCCAAGGCCAACCACAGGCCTCGGTGTTTCCCGAAAATAGGCCTGACTGCGGATCCCGCTTAGCCTCCCGTGCTCTCAGAGCAGGTCCTCAGCGCTGGGAGAGCCGAGATGGCGCCGATGCGCCGCGGACTCAGCCATGCCGCCATGGCCGAGGAGGGAGGCGCTAAGACAGTACGTACCATCCTGCCGCCAACGCTGCCGGTAGAGATCGGTCGGCGCTCGGCGTGCGATATATAAAGCCCCGTCTGGCTCCGCCTCTTCCGGCGTACGAGCGCGCCCCCGCGGCGGACGTCGGGTCAGGGGGCAAGTACCGATTCCCCTTTCCACGCACGCGCGTCCTCGCCTAGCGTTTGTTCCCAGCTAGACCTGAGTTTCAGACGCTGGCGTTGGAACCGCTACGGCGAGCGGCTGGGTTCAAACTTAGTGAAACGCCGCGGAAATGTGGCAAAGGGCTTCCTGCAATAAACCTACAGCGAGGGGCGGCAGCCAGATTTGGACACTCCGTTCCGCTGAAGGAGGATAGCTGGCTGCGTCGCTCCTTTTCACATTGAATGCAGTCACCTCTGGGATTGAATAACTCAGCTTCTGCCCCAAACAGTTTCCCGCACGGAACCCATTTCCGTCCCACTCAGTAGATCAGGTTTGTTGCCATTTTGCAGGCACACAGTTGGAAAGCGTTGCACTGCTCTAAGTTGGAGAGAAAAGATTGCACCCCTGGTTTTCTGACTTCCAACCGAGAGCCGCTCCCACCACACCCACTTGCCTTTAGGATGTCCTAATTTGGGCCCTTGCCGGTTCGCCTCAGCGGATAGAACATCGGCCTGCGGACTGAAGGGTCCCCGGTTCCATTCCGGTCAAGGGCATGTACCTTTGTTGCGGGCACATCCCCAGTAGGGGGTGTGCAGGAGGCAGCTGATCGATGTTTCTCTCTCATCGATGTTTCTAACTCTCTATCCCTCTCTCTTCCTCTCTGTGAAAAATCAATAAAATATATATTTTTTTAAAAATTGGCTCTCAAAAGAAATTTCAATCGTTGTACTGTTGATATTTGGCTCTGTTGACTAATGAGTTTGCCGACCACTGCCCTAACTGGGCTGGGCAAAGGGGGATGGTACACAATATGCAAGGTACACGCATACCAGGGGCTGGGCCGGGGACCTGGTCTCAGCTCAGTCACTACTATGTGTCCTTGGGGAGGTCCCTGGTGTATTCTTCACCTTTCTCAGCCTCAGTTTCCTTTTCTGTAAGTATAGATAATAGGACTCCAGGGAAAGAGGGTATATAAAAATGTGCCAATTGTAAATTGTAGAGTGCTCCTCCCTACCTAATTACCCTATCAACGACACTTATATTCTAGTAAAGGTCATAAAAAGAACATCTGACTAAATGGAGGGACATAATCAATTCATGGATGGACTAACCTAATGTCTTTAAAATGTCAGTTGTCTCCAAATTAATATGTAAAGGATTTCAACCAAAATCCCAAGGTGGGGGGGGAGGGGAGGGACTCATAAACTGATCCTAAGATTTATATGAAAAATCAAGGTCCTTACAAATGGAAGGCATTTTTGAAAAAAATAAAAATAAAAAATGGAGCCAAGAAGAGAACTTGCTCTACCAAATATTAAGATATATTACAGCCCTAGCTGGTTTGGCTCAGTGGATAGATCGTTGGCCTGTGGACTGAGGGATCCCAGGTTCAATTCTGGCCAAGGGCACATGCCTGGGTTGCAGGCTCGATCCCCAGTGAGGGGTGTGCAGGAGGCAGCTGATCAATGATTCTCATCATTGATGTTTCTATCTCCCTCTCCTTTCCTCTCTGGAATCAATAAAAATAGAAAGAAAAAGAAGACATATTACAAAATCACAGTAATAAAACCATGAAGAGGCAGAAAACCAGACAGAAAAATGGGCTAGAATGCAGAGCGGACATAAGCCAGCTACAAATGGGAACTTGGTCCATGAACAGGTGACACTGCAAACCAGTGGGGAGAGCATGGACCATTTAGCAGACAGAGTTAGAGACACTGGTTCACTACCTGGAACAATTAATAAATATGGATCTTGCAGTAGATTGAATAGTGGTCCCCAAAATATATGTCCACCTAGAACCTCTGAATGTGGCCTCAAAATAATTCTGTGTCAAAGAGGCATATCTTGGGGTGACATATGATGTTTCTGCACAGGGAAATCGTGCACAGCCCGTTAGCCAGTAGGCAGCTCTGTATCCAGAAACATGAAAAGACTTTCAAGACACATGGCTCAATAAAGACAGCAAATATGGAACAACACAAATGCTATAATCCTATTTATTTAAAGACTAGAGGCCCGGTGAAAATTCATGCACTGGAGGGGGATTCCCTCAGCCCAGCCTGCCCCCTCTCACAGTCCGGGAGCCCTCAGGGGCAGGAGTCGACCCAGCAATCAGGGGAAGGCGATATCCCCATCACACCTCTGCTGCTGCCACTGCTGGCAGTGCAAGCCTTGGCTGGCCCTGGTTACCTGAGCCTCAGGCGGCCCTGGGTGGCTGGGCAGCCACCATCTGAGGCTTGCCTGTGCCTCGGGCCAGCTCTAGGGGGCTGCGGAGCTGAGGGTGGGTCTGGTCGCACTGTGTGCCTGCCCTCCCCTGCCATGGGGCTGAAAGGACTGGGGGACTTCAGCAGGGCTGAGGGGACTGGGTGCCGCCATTTTGTGATGGTGTGATGGTCACTTTGCATATTCCCTCTTTATTAGATAGGAGGATTACAGCCTGGCTAGTGTGGCTCAGTGGTTGAGCACCAACTTATGAACCAGGAGGTCACGGTTTGATTCTCCCTCAGGGCACATGCCTGGGTTTCTGGCTCAATCCCAGTAGGGGGCGTGCAGGAGGCAGCAGTGCACTGGGCCTCTAGTTCACTTATAAAATCATTTGGGGCCCGGCTGGCATCGGCCTTGTATTTTATTTGTGGCTAGATTTTTAACCATTGTTTCAGCTTCTTAAATGATTATAGGACTATAGATTAGTTTTGGTAAGTTATATTTTCCTATAAATACGTAGGAAATTGTTTGTTTTTGTCTATTTTCAAATTTATTGGCAGAAAGTTGTTCACAATATTCTCTTGCTATCATTTTATTATCATTATTTTAAATCTCTGCTGCAGTAGGTATGGACTCTTTTTTTATCCTTAATATTGTTTATTCAAGCTTTCTTTTTTGTATATCAATCTTACAAGAAATTTGTCCACTCGGCGGCGGTCACGGAGCAGATCGGACTCCTCTCGTCCACGCACCTCACTGGGCTTCCTCTGCAGCCAGGTCTGACAAGCCCGATACGGCTGAGACTGGGAAATTCACTGAGTCGAAACTGAAGAAGACAGAGACGCAAGAGAAAAATCCCCTGCCTCCAAAAGAAAAGACTGAACAGGAGCAGCAAGCAGGCAAATCGTAAGGAGGCACGCGCCGCCTGTATGCACTGTGCGTTCCCCAAGCAGTGCCTTCTTACTTTACTTCTTGGAGCTGCTACCTTTGCAAGACGCCAAGAGGTTGGGTCAGTTTAAGTGACTGTGCTGCCCTTTTCACATCAGAACTTCTGACAACGAAGCCGCCCCGCCGCTCCCCGCGCCTGGCTGGCTGGCGGGGAAGGGGGAACTCACATGCTGGTGAAGGATGTGCTGGGTGAAACGAGGGTGAAATCTGGAGTAAAAACCAAACTGGTCCACGGCGTCCTGTGGGCTGTAAGATGCAGTTTAGCCCTGACCGGTTTGGCTCATTGGATAGAGCATCAGCCTGTGGACTGAAGGGTCCCAGGTTCGATTCCCGTCAAGGGCATGTACCTTGGTTGCAAGCACATCCCCAGTAGGAGGTGTGCAGGAGGCAGCTGATCAATGTTTCTCTATCATTGATGTTTCTAACTCTCTATCCCTCTCCCTTTCTCTCTGTAAAAATCAATAAAATATATATTTTTTAAAAAATAAAAAATAAGAAGATGTAGTTTAATCAGAGTGCCCTTTTTGTTGTTGTTCAAATGATTTTAATTATTGGAATGCACAATTTTAATATGCAAATTCAAAGCTTTAAAACCTGAAAATAAAAAGAAATTTGTCAAGTTTTTTATCTTTTCAGAGTACCAGCTTTTGGCTTTATTAGCTTTATTATATATTTTTTTTCTATTCATTAATTTATGTTTTTATTTTTATAAATTTTTTTGTTTCTAATTTTGGGTGGTTCACTCTGTGGATCTTCATCTGATTTCTTAATTTGGTTGCTTTACTCATTAATTTTCAGCCTTTTTTCTAGTGTAAGCATTTAAGATTTTAAAAATTCCTTCTGCATACTACTTTCACTGTATCCCCCAAATTATAATTTTACATGTTGTTTTTTTAGTTTTAAGTATTTTCTATTTTCTTTTTTTTAAAATATATTTTGATTGATTTCAGAGAGGAAGGAAGAGGGAGAGATAGAAACCTCAATGATTAGAGAGAACCATTGATCAGCTGCCTCTTATATGTCTCATACTGGAGATCAAGCCCACAACCCGGGCATGTGTCCCGACCAGGAATCAAACCAATGATCTCCTGGTTCACAGGTCAATGCTCAACCACTGAACTACGCCAGCCGGGTTGATCTTTCGATTTCAGCGTGAGGTATGTACATTCATTACGTTGCAGAATAACTTAAGGTTCTGTTAATTTTTAATGGAATAGATTTTGCATCTATTTGATTTGCGATGGTGAAAGTTAATAACCGCAACTAAAATTGCAGTCAGGAAGGCCTGTAGGGGGAGCTCCCGTGCCCTACCGCTCATTCTCAATTACCCTGAACAGGAAGAGACATACTTGGCATCTCCAAATGGAGGTGCATTTACTTCCCTACCCGCAGCAAGAAGGAAGGTTTTCTTCTTGGCCTGCAATAAGCCCAGACAATAGAAAATGCCACAGCCAGAAAGAAAGGAAAGAAGGAAGGAAGGAAGGAAGGAAGGAAGGAAGGAAGGAAGGAAGGAAGGCAGGCAGGCAGGCAGGCAGGAAGGAAGGAAGGAAGGAAGGAAAGAAGGAAGGAAGGAAGGAAGGAAGGAAGGAAAGGGCCACAGCTCAGCCAATGAGAAGCTATTTCACCCTAAACTCTTACTTTCCTCCAATGAACTTTCATTTTTCCTTTGCTAGTGACTTCCGTGCCCCACCCTGCTTTCTATTTTAAATGATTCCTCGGGGAATCTCTACTTGCTAGATGAGATCTGCCTGATTTTATGAATCATTTAATAAAGCCAATTAGATCTTCAAATTTCCTCAGCTGAATTTTGTTTTTTAGGGAGAGAGGAAGGAAGAGAGAGATATTGCTCGGTTGCCTCCCACCCTGACCGGGGATTGAACCCTCAACCTGGGTATGTGCCCTGACCAGGAATCTAATCTGCAACCATTTGATTTATGGACACCGCGCCAACCAACTGAGCCACACCAGCCAGGGCGGTTCTTTTTAATTTCTGCCGGATTGTTTTTGAGGGTCTCTAGTCCCTCTCTCATCCTGTTGATTCCTTCATTAGTTCTTCAGTATGTCAAATATTCCCATTTTATATCAGGATCATGACATCTGAATCCTTTGCTGGCCTGATTCTGCTACTTATTATTTCTGCTGATTTTTATCTTGCTATCTTGTTTATTTGTGTGTTTTGTGATTTTTTTTTTTTACCTTTGAGCTCGTATTTGGGGAAATTTTATCTGCTGGAATTTTCCAAGGCTTGGATTGAGAAGATTTGCATTTTCCTGGGCCTTGAGGGGGCCACCAACCCAGCACCATTTGAAGCGAAATTCTCAATCTGGGATTCTTCAGAGTAGGCAGGCAGAGTGAATTTGGGCAGGAGGGCTGGCTGGATAAAGTCAGGGTCCCCCGCTATCCTGGATGAAGCCCAAGACAGCCTGCGTTCTTTGCCCTCTGCCCTCTGGCTCAGGCCGCCACGGAGAGCATGTACCTCTGGACATCAAAGCCTCCTGTGGGGTCCAAATCAGACTGTGCCGCCTCCCTGGTCTCCAGTTCCACCTCAAGGCTGTTACCATTTCAGGGCAGCAGGGAGCAGACACCGTGTCCGGGAAGCTCACCTCTCTGGGTTCACGCCTTCCTTCTTTTTTGGTCCTTTTTGCCATCCATTCTTTTTTTCCTAGCATTTTAATTTGTTTGGCTATCTAGACTTTCATACTGTTGGTTCTGTTCTTTTTCTTCTTAATATTCTCTCTCTGAGGGTTCCAGAGATGCTTATTTTAAAGACTAGAGGCCGGTGCACAAAATTGGTGCACTCAGGGGTGGGGGGGTCCCCTCAGCCCAGCCTGCACCCTCTAGCAGTCAGGGGGGAGCCCTCGGGGGATGTCTGACTGACAGCTTAGGCCCGCAGTTGTACATCCTTAATGCTGCCAAGAGACAGAAGAGGCTCCCACAACCACTGCCACTGCGCTTGCCAGCTGTGAGCTCGGCTTCTGGCTGAGCAGCACTCCCCCTGTGGGAGTGCACTGACCACCAGGGGACAGCTCCTGCATTGAACATCTGCCCCCTGGTGGTCAGTGCACATCATAGCGACCTGTGGTTCCACCGTTTGGTCGATTTGCATATTAGCCTTTTATTATATAGGATAAAGTCTTATCTTTCTCTAACTTCATCTCATCTGCAGTGGCTTCATGGCCTGCTTGCTGTGAGTGGTGAATTTGTGCCCATGGGAATTCAATAAGGCTTTTGGAATTTGGGTTTCCAGCCTCACGTGGAGGGCAGGGTTTTGTTTTCCCTTGTCCTTGTCTTTCTCTCTCCCTCTGTGCTTGCCCTGTCTGTCCAGGCTTGGATTGTTGTTGCCTCTACCCAGGTTCCCGGCCCACGATCCAGAAGCAGACCTCACAGTGGCATTTTAGGGTTCCCCCTCAGGGACACACTGGGGACATTCGGCCTCAGGTGAGGAGCCAGCAGGAGGCTTGCTTCAGCATTCGCTGTGCACGCTAAAGCTCTGAATCCCTGTCCTCCCTCCCCGCACCCACCGCTTTCTCTAAGCCAGAGTCCCAGGCAGGGACCCCTGCCATTTTATTTTTGCTCCCCAGGGGCAGAGTGCCATCCTTTGTCGCTGGCTTCAGACAGAGGCCTGGCTCAGGTTCTGTCTCTTGTGGTGCTTACTTGGACCCAGAGCCCAATGCCCTTGGCTTCAGTCCTCTCGCATTGCTCTGTGTATGGAGCAGAAGTTTCTGTTGGTCTGTGGTTATGGTTGTTATCTATTCCCGTGCAACAGACACTCCATAGCTTTGTGGCTCAAAACAACCGCCGTTTTATTATGTCAAGATGTTGCGCTTCAGGTCACCAGCTCCACTCCAGGGCAGGGCCTATGCCCGGGGTTGCGGGCTCAATCTCCAGTAGGGGGCGTGCAGGAGGCAGCTGATGGATGTTTCTCTCATCGATGTTTCCATCTCTCTATCCCTCTCCCTTCCTTTCTCTCTCTCTCTCTCAAAAAGAAAGAAAAGGTGCCTGAGGCAAATTTTTAAATTTGTAATTGTGCTGTGGCTCACCCACTCAAATACAGTGAATGTATTTCCCCTCTGCCCAGGCAACTCACTCACACAGACCTAACACCTTCTATACCAAAGCGGCCTCAAGGGGGCAGCAGAGGAGCAAAGGCGGGATGCCGCTTGGCCTGGGCTGGGAATTCCAATTGGCAAGATGTAGGCAGCTCCGGGTTTGCAAAAAAACCTTGACCTACAAAGAACAGCTAGATGTCCACCTTGCCGCTAACGCAGAGCAGAACGTAAAAGCAGACGGTAGAAGAGGAGATGTCTCTATAACCTGCCGTGGTGGCTATAAAGTAGGGGTTCATGGTGGAGCCTGGAAACCTACTCGCCATTTATAGCTTCATGTTTTTAAGAAAATGCCTCCATATCTTGTATCTACCTTGGTGAAAACCAACTGAGATGGGGAGGCTATTAATGTGTACTAAGCTCTTTCTTTGTATCAGGCACGTTTTATGCATTCTGTCATTTAATCTTGACAATAGTCCTCAGAGGTAGCTACTATGCTTATTTCTATTTTTCAGATGAGGAAACAGGCCCAGCAAGGAGAAACCATTTGCCCAAGGTCACACAGTGACTGTGGGGGAAGACAAGACTTTCTTTTTTAATATATTTTAATTGATATTTTACAGAGAAGAAGGGAAAGGGATAGAGAGTTAGAAACATTGATCAGCTGCCCCCTGCACACCTCCCAACGGGGATGTGCCCGCAACCAAGGTACATGCCCCTGACCAGAATCGAACCTGGGACCCCTCAGTCCACAAGCCGATACTCTATCCACTGAGCCAAACCGGTCAGGGCAAGACAAGACTTTCATCCAAGAATATCTGAGTTTGAATCTCAGGTTCCTAAACACCACCCTTTCTGAGATTTAATTCATTGATGTGATCAAATCTTAGTGCTGAAATATTAGGGACAGTGTCTAAATTCTTCAGTCTCATGCCCCCATGCCCAGCACAAAGCCTTGTGCAAAGTGGGCTTCGAAGAAATATTTATTGAATGAATACATGAATGACTATTAGTCACTGATCTGAATGTTGCTCACCGATTTGGCCCATCACACTTGTACACTTTCTTTCCCCTATGTTATAATTTAAAAAATTAGATATAATTTACATATAGTGAAAAGCACCCTTTTTATGGACAGTTCTGCAGGTTTTGACAAACATATACAGTTAATCATGTAATCATCACCATAAAGAAGAGATAACATGATTCTATCATCCCCCTAAATTTCACATGCTCCTTAGAAGTAAATTCTACACCCTCCCCTGTCACATCAGCCCCCCTCCCAGCCCCTGGCAACCACTGACCTGTTTTCTCTCCCTATGGTTTTGCTTTTGCCTGAATGTCACATGAAGAGAATCATGTGATCTGCAGTCTTTTGAGTCTGGCTTCTTTCACGGAATATAATGCATTTGAGGTTCACCCATGTTGTATCCATCCTTTGTGCCTTATTCCTGAGTAGTATTCTACTATACTATATGGCTGTTCACAGTGTGTGTGTACATTTCCCAGTTGAGGGACATTTGAGTTGTTTACAGGTTTTGGCTATTAATAAAATAAAAACTGCTATAAATATGACTGTACGGAGTTTTGTGTAAATCTAACTTTTCATTTCTCTAAGGTGAGTACTTAGGTGAGCAATTGCAGACGCGTATGGTAAATGTGTAGTTAACTTCATAAGGAAGTGTTTTCCTCGGTGGCTGTATTCTCACCAGAAATGTATGAGAGTTCCAGCTGTGCCCTGGCCGGCAGCTCAGTGGGCGGGAGGGTCACCCTGTGCACCAAAAGGTTTCGGGTTTGGTCCCTCATCGGGGTTCATTCGGGAGGCAGACAATGGATGTTTCTCACCTCTCTCTCTCTCTCTCTCTCTCTCTCTCTCTCTTTCTCCCCTTTCCTCTCTCTCTAAAATCAATAAAAACTTATCCTCGGGTGAGGATTATTGTTTAAAATGTATATAAGGCGCTCTCACGCCCACCACGCATTTCCTCTGGTGTCCTGACATCATAGAAGGCAGGGTGTCCTGTCATCACCACGTGCAAAAACCTCTGCAGATATCCCTGCCCAACCTGCTCCCGGAACCCCTGGAGGTTAACGGGAGGCAGAGAGAGAGGCCCTGAGGACCACAGGCCAGGAAGGGCCAGACCTGGATGGTGGTTCTTCCCACTGCGCCCCGCACTGCGCCCCCCAGCCTCGGTTTCCATGAGACCTAGAGCTCTAGCCGGGGCTGACATGGGTGATGGGAACTGGGGTCTCTTTACTGAGCACTTACTGTGTGCCACGCCCTTGGCCACAGCAGGGAGCAAGAAAGACAAAAGCCACAGGCTAGGGGAGGACATCAAAGAACAAATAATTACACACGTGATTACTGGATTAAGGAAAAGGGTAGGGCGCTGGGGTTGGGGAGATGTCTCATGGAGAATGTATTGCTCTCCCTCAGCCTCCACCTCTGTGCCCGGGGCGTCGGCCCCCTGGGCTGGGGGTGGGTGGTGCGCAGACACAGGGACCCGCATGACGTCAGTGTAAAGCCAGGTGGACAGGTCCTCGGTGGAGTGGGGCTTTGGAGGGCTCTGAGAGAATTCATTCCTTCGCAGTTCATTCATTCATTCCCGAAATCCTCATGCGGCACCTACTGTGTGCCAGCCCCTCCGAGGAGGACGAACGCGTCCCTGCCCTCTCCCTCTGTTGGAGGTGGACGGAGCGACAGGAAACCAGCCAATCAATAAGGGCGATGGTTTCAGCCAGAGCCTTAGGCTGGGGGAGGGGGTTGTTAGGGGGGAGGGGGCCAGGTAGACCCGCAGCCCCAAGGGGGGGCCACATCTCGCATTTACTGCACACACCTCCGCCCCAGCCCCCAACCTCGCAAAGAGGTCGCCGCGAGCGCGCCCCCCGCAGGCGCCGAGGCAGACGCGCCAGGCGCACGGGGGCGCGCTCAGCCCGCCCGCGGCCGCCCCAGCCCCGCGCACAGCGCCCTCTCGCGGGAGCCCGGGCCGCGCGGATCGAGTCGGGGACCGGGCGGGGGCGCCGCGCACGCGCACGGCCCGACGGCGCGCGCCGAGCGAGGGGCACCGTGCGGGTGCAGGCACGATGGAAGGGGGTGCGTACGGAGCGGGCAAAGCCGGGGGCGCCTTCGACCCCCTCACCCTGGTCCGGCAGCCGCACACCATCCTGCGCGTCGTGTCCTGGGTAAGGACGGTTGGGTGGCCGGGCCGCGCCGGGGGTGGGTGGGGGCACGGGTAAGGGCGGCGTGCCCGGGTGGACCCCGACCCCATCGGACCCTGGGCAGGGCCGCGGCACCCGGGGGGGGGGCGGTCCTATGGGCTACCGGTGCCCGCCCTTCCCTCCTTCCTGGGCCCTGGGCACGGGGGTCTCGACGCTCGCGGGGAGCGCCCGCCGCCGTTCCTGGGGCCCTCGCTTCCCCGGTGACCCCAGTCCGTGCGCTTCGCCACCCCCGCCCCCCGCCATCGCCGTGACCTCCAGGCCGCGGCCCTGCAGCTCGCGGCTCGGGTTGCGCGCGGCCGCCCCGGCGGACCGGCGGCCGCGGGGACGGAGCCCGGTTTCCAGGGGCCTTTTTTGGGGGGTGGATCAGGGCGTGGAACCTCTGGCGGGGTGCACGCCGCGCCTGCGGGGGCCGCTCAGAGAGGAGAGGACGGGTTTCCATGGCGGGTCCGGAGGGTGTGGAGCGATGCCTTGGGAGCCAGATACCTGGCTGCCGCCTGGGAGCTGCCTCTCCTTCGCAGCGTGACCTTGGGCTGGAAACCACCCAAGAAATGTTCACGGGAAACCAGAAGTTAAATTCTGAGGCAGGAGCGTCACCTCCTCTCGCGGCCTCAGTTTCCCGATCTGGGGAGGAGCCTCCTTGAGGCCTCCTTGAGCTCGGGAATCCCTGACATCGCCTCCCCCCCCAACATCCACCTGGATGCCTTTGGGGGTTGGGAGGCCCTGGGAAAGGTCCCCTCCCCACAGTGAAAACAGAAAGGCCCGTTTTGGACCTTCAGCCTGGTGGGGGGCGGAACGCCCCAGTACCGCGGGCTGAGTGGGGTCCCTGTTCAGACCTGAGGAGGAGGAGAGGAGGCTGGGACCCAGGGAGGGGTTCGCATGGCTGCGGCAGCTCCTGAGGGTTGGCTGGCCATTGCCCAGGCGCCCTCACTAGAGGGTCTTGCTTCTACAGGCCTGGGGACCATTCCTGTGCGCCCAGACCAGGAGGCCCTGGGTTGGAGGTGCTGGTCGGTGGCACTGTCGGTGACGCCAGGGCGCTACACCTAAAGCCAGCGAGGCCTCGGGTGCTCCAGCTCCCTCATTTCCTGGGTTTTCAGGGCCATATTAGGGTCCGATGGCGCTACCTTTTTTGGTCTAAAACCCATTCGAACCTCTTTGGGTCACAGGAAGTTGCTCACCTTACGGGGAGCTCTGTCAGGGCAGGGGAGCCCTGTTCTGTTCGTCTCTGGGTCCCCAGTGCTGGAACAAGGCCTGGCACCCTTGGGCATCCACGAGGGTCTGTGGCACTGAATTCATTCATCTATGCCAGCCTCCAGCTCCCCAGAGACCCAGCAGGCTTTTGGCGAAGGTAGAGCTCGAGGCGTCACCTGCCTGGCCAGGTGGGCTGGCTGTGTGCCTTGCCCCCCTTGGCTGGCTCCTGGGCCACTGGCCTGGGAGGGCAAAGCCACTGGCTTTGGGAGGGGGTTGGGCAGTTCGTCTGCTTGGGTCACTTCTGCCTGTGACGGCTTCATTTAGCAAAGCGTGATTGAGTCTGCTGGCCCCGAGGGAAGGTGGCATGACTCAGACACAGCCCTTAGTCCCACTGTGGAGTGAGCCAGGCACCCTCAGGCCGAGGGGTGAGAGCAGGAGAGGGGTTATCCTGCCTGCCGCGGGAATCAGAGAGATTTCATCTTGAAAGTGATGTCCATTTGGGCCTGGAAGGATGAGGAGGGTTTACAGATGTGCACATTGGGGTGTGGGGAAGACATTCCAGGCAGGAGGAAGAAAAAGTAACTTTGAACGAGTACCGCTGTGTGCAGGGCCCTGGGGCGGTTACCCAGCGGTTCCTGCAGCTGCCCGTGTCACACTTGAAGAACCTGGGGCTCAGAGAAGCCATGGTGACTGAGCATGTCAGTGGGAGATGGAAAATCGGGACCCAAATCTTCCTGCCCCCAGAGCCTCCTAACCCTGACGCCTTTAAATGTAGTTTCTTTTTTTTTTTCTATTATTTTTTAAATATATTTTTATTGATTTCAGAGAGGAAGGGAGAGGGAGAGAGAGCTAGAAACATGAATGATGAGAGAGAACCACGGATCGGCTGCCTCCTGCACACTCCACACTGAGGATGGAGCCCGCAACCCAGGCATGTGACCTGACCGGAATAGAACCGTGGCCTCCTGGTTCATAGGTCGACACTCAACCTCAACCACTGAGCCACACCGGCCTGCCTAAATATAGTTGTTGTTTTTTCTGGTCATAAAAGTGAAACCTGTCAGTTATTGGAAAATATAAAAATCACTTGTGATGGTTGCACAACAGTATAAATATACTTAATATCACTGAACTGTACACTTAACAATAGTTAAGGTGGTAAGTTTTATGTTATGTGTGTTTTATCACAATAAAGAAAAATTGGGGAAAAAAGAAATCATGTGCCCTAGCTGGTTTGGCTCAGTGGATAGAGCGTCGGCCTGTAGACTGAAGGGTCCCAGGTTCGATTCCGGCCAAGGGCACATGCCTGGATTGCAGGCTCGATCCCCAGTAGAGGGGGCGTGTAGGAGGCAGCCAATCAATGATTCTCTCTCATCATTGATGTTTCTATCTCTCTCTCCCTCTCCCTTCCTCTCTGAAATCAATAAAATATATTAAAAAAAAAAGAAAGAATAAAGAAAAGAAATCATGTGAAATCCCACCATTTAGGGAGGGCTGCTGTCTCCTTCCAGCCATTTTCCTTTTTAAATGATTTTTCGAGAGAGAGGAAGTGAGAGGGAGAGTGAGAGAGAAACTTTAATGTGAGAGCAAAACATCGATTGGCTGCCTCCTGCACACACACACACACACACCGGGGATCTAGCCTGCAACTTGGGCATGTGCCTGACCAGGAATCAAACAGGAAAATTTCAGTGTACCAGACGACGCCCAATCCACTGAGCCACACTGGCCAGGGCTTCTTCCAGTCTTTTTCTTTTTTTTAAAAAATATATTTTATTGATTTTTCACAGAGAGGAAGGGAGAGGGATAGAGAGTTAGAGACATCAATGAGAGAGAAACATCGATCAGCTCCCTCCTGCACACCCCCTACCGGGGATGTGCCCGCAACCAAGGTACATGCCCTTGACCGGAATCGAATCCGGGACCCTCCAGTCCACAGGCCGACGCTCTATCCACTGAGCCAAACCGGTCAGGGCCTCCCCGTCTTTTTCAAACAGTGGCATGCTGAGACATTTTAGTATGTTGGGGAGCACACCCCTCCCCCTCCTGCTCCCTAGTACACGGGGCGGGGAGCTTCATCTTCACTATTGAAGCCTGCGCTCCAGGGCCAGGGTGACCAGTTCTTCCTGGTTTGCTGGAACTTTCCCAGCTTTCGCATTGCAAGTGTCAGGTCCTGGGAGCCCCCCGGCCTCAGACAAACCCAGCCTGTTGGTCACTCTGTCCAGGACTCCTGTGCTGCCTAGACTCCTCGGCTCCGGAGGCGCCGGCCATGTGAGCAGTGGGCGGGTAATTTTGTAATATCTGTAAGAAAATCTTTTTCTGAAAGAGGGCCCCGAACCATCTAAGCTTCAGGGCCTCCCCAAACCTGGACCCGCCCTGGAACCTGAGCCCTCTGAGCCCCCAGGCCTGGCTGGGGCAGAAGCAGGCCCTGGGACCCCCTGTCTCTTGACTGAGGCTTTCTCAGCTCCCCTCTGCCTCTGTGCCCCCCCTGCCCCCACCCCACACACACCTGTCAGGGTAATTCCATGTTGGTAAAGGTGGGGAGAGAGCTGGTGAGCCCTCTGGCAGCTCCTGCCCTGGGTGAGGAGGGGATGGCTGAGTTGGGACAGTGTCTAGGGCAAGCCCAGAGCTGCTGCCTCTGAACCAGGTTGTGGGGAGATGGGGTGTGCTGGGGGGGGGGCAGGGGATCTGTTGCCACTCCCTGCTGTGCCCACCCCCTGTGCCTCGATCACCCCCTCTGCTCCGTGACTGTAGCCTGTAGGGACTCCTTTTTGCTGGAGCCGAGTGGGACAAAGGGAGCTCTAGCAGGGAACTGGCCGATGTGATGTAAGGGACCACCTTCTGTTTAGAACGCTTAGTCTGTCTGTTAGGGGGTTCAGATGACCTGTGGGGAAGAATATTGGTGCTGGTAGATGAGAGGGTGTTTTAAGTTAATTCTCTGTTTTGGCAAAATAAAACGATAAAATGTTTGAGAGTTTGCCATTTTCGGGGTTGCTCTCTTAAGGGCATTGGGGATTCTGTAAGTGGGGTGTGTGTGGTCCCCCCCAGAAGACAGAAGTGAGGCACTGTGTGGAGGGAACGTGTCTACCCGTTCCAGGCTCAGACTGTCAGAGGCGCAGTTTGAAGCGGTCCCCGGGGTCCTCATTCAATACACACTCCCCTTGGCTTCCCTGTCTGGGTCGCAGGGGCACCAAGGGGTAGCTCAGGGGGGAGATTTTGCACCCTTTTTTTTTTTATCACCCCCCTTAATTATCACAAGTGAACACTGAGTATAAGAGCTGACCCCACTTTGCATACGCAGCAGCTTCAAGACAAGACCCCTTGTCCCAGCTCCCAACTAGATGGCACGCTCTCGTCATCGTGTGGTCCCAGCGGAGACAGAGCCTCCGGCCTTCCTTCGTTTATTCCACACGTGTCAAGTCCCTGTCAGTGCCAGCCTGGGTCCCCCCGGAGGTGCTCTCAGTCCAATGAGAACCGAATTGAGTTGACAGGCACAATCTAGGAGGCCTGGGACGCTGCAAGGAGATCCAGTGGGGTGTAGCTACCTCTGCAGGTGGAGGCATGGAGGGCTTCCAGGGGGAGGTGACTCCCGAGCTGATTCCGATAAAGAAGTGGGGAGGGGGAACAGAATGTGCACGAGGTCTGAGTGGGTTTTAGAAATGAGGGTGAGTTCTTGGGGGCCCCGGTATATTAGTGAGAGTGATGAATCAAAAGGGGGGTAGGGGTAGACAGCCCAGGCAGGGCCTCGGGTGACAAGTATACACGCTGGACTTGATCTGAGGGCCCTAGGGAGCCACGAGAGGGGTTTTAAGCAGAGAAGAGGTGTGTTTCGGAAGCTCCCGGTGACGGCCAGCGTGTTGTGGAGAGGGCTCTGGGGCAGGTGTCTGGCAGGAAACGTGTGGTCTTATCTCACCTGTCCTCTCCCAGCACGTCACATCCCTGTCACTCACTTAGAGAGCGAGGTCCATCAAGATAGGTCCAGTGAGTCTCTGGCCTTTATCGCTAACAGTATTGGAAGCTTTCTCGCCTCTTCACCTGCCTGTGGCTAAGCCGTGGCTGGTCCACCCTGCAGGCAGGTGGAGGGTGGGGTCAGCGCAAGGTGGTCTCCTGGAGATGTTGGCTGATAGGATTCTGCCAGGTGTGTTGGCATTTCCTGTGTCGGGGGGCAGCGCAGGAGCTCGGGGGGCCTGGGAGAGTTTAGCATCAAGAGCAGGACCCCCAGAACGGGACTTGGAAACCCCCAGGCCTCTGGGAGCCTCTGACATCTGTGACATGGGGTTGCGGAGCCTGAGTGTGGGGGCAGATAGGAAGGTTTGTGGGAATAAACGTTTAAAGGGCCCGCCATAGGATCCACTCCTCCTGGGCACATACCGTCCCGGGCCAAGTGGGTTTTGTGGCCCCGCTTTAGGTGGAAAGCTGAGGTCCGGAGACGATACCTGGAGTTGCCAGGATCGCAGCCCACCCTGACTTCGAGGACGTGGCCCCTGCTCCCTGCTTCCAGGTGTCCCCACCGGGGTCTGCTTGTGCAAGGCTGTGAGGCTGCCAGGCTGGCCTGAGCCTGGAGAGAAAGAACAAAGGCCGGGGGAGGAGAGGCAGAGAGGAGTTAAAACCGGAGGAGGAGGCGGGGAAGGGAGAGGGCAGATGGCAGCACTGGCGAGGGAGCCACACTGCCTACCCGGGAGGAGCCAGCTGTCTGTCCAGGGGAAGGAGAGGCAGGGCAGGGCGCTTGCTGCACCCACTCCCACCGGACTGGCCGCTGACGTGAGCAAGGTGCCAGGCTCTCTGG
Source organism: Eptesicus fuscus (assembly GCF_027574615.1). Classification (NCBI taxonomy): domain Eukaryota; kingdom Metazoa; phylum Chordata; class Mammalia; order Chiroptera; family Vespertilionidae; genus Eptesicus; species Eptesicus fuscus. The sequence goes on from NC_072479.1 coordinate 102,150,725, forward strand.
GCCTCAGTTTCCCCACCTGTCAGATCGGAAAAGGATGGTCCGGACTGGGCTGATGGTTCCCACCCTTTCCGTGCTCAGAGAGCCCCCCTCTTGCTGCCAGTGGATTGTAGGTCGGGAACTTTAGAACTGCTTGGTCTTTAAAGAAGTGACGTTAAGGACCACTGCCCCCTCGCCCCCAATGTTTGGGGGGGGCCTGGGCCCCAGGCTCATGTGTGTGAGCAGAGCAGTGTCAGTGGGGCCTGGTGGGGCAGCTGTGCCCCTGTGTTTCGGGGGGGAGCCCCCCTACTGGGCATGGACTTTTGTTCAGCTCCTCTCTGCAGGGAGGAGGGGGTGGGGAAGAGGACTTGGGGAAGGGGCTCCAGGCTCTGAGACCCAGACTGCTTAGAAGGTCATTGTCCAGGAACCCCAACAACCCGGAACTCCTCCAGTAACTCATGGGGGACGAGGACCGGGCCTGTGTCCCCACCCTCGGAACGTCCCTCATTGTAAATTGCACTGTAACCGGGCCTCCCCCCAGGACCCTGCTTCCTCTTAGTGGGGGCCGTTTTTCCCCTCCTCTGCTGGGCCTGGAGGTGGGGCAGGGTGCCTCTGGCTCCTGAGGCAGCTTCCAGACCTTTCTCCCCAGATTTGAGGCTCACACCAGCGCAGGATCAGCCAGTCCCTCACGGTGAGCCAGCCCAGGCCCCTGTCTCTCTCCCTCCACGATGCCTGCCCTTGGTGCCGCTCCCTCCAGTACCACCTCTGCCTTCATTCCTGATTGCAGTGCCCGCCGCCACGATCCTTCTTTCTTACGTCTTGGCCTCTCACCTCCTTGGCTGCCCTCCTCCCTCAGTCTTGTCCTCACCTGCCTCCGCCACTCGCCAGGTGTGCCCTGGGCCTGCCCATTCTCTCCTGTAGCTGCGCACACTCCCCACCCCTCCTGCCTTCCCAGCCCTCTCCCTCTCCTACCCTGATCCCCTCATCGGTGGTCCTTGGGCCTGGGACCTCTGAGCCATGGACCCTCCTGCTGTGCACGCGGCCCTCCCCCAAGTGGTTCTCCCTGTCACCAGACTCCGCCCTCTCACCTACTCAGGACTCAGTAACCGTCCCATCTTCCTTCCTCCCTCCCTCTCCTCCACCCCAGTTTTGCCCTCCCCACGTTGGCTCTCTCCCATCACCTTACACATGTGTTATTTCCATGCCCTCGCCGTTCCTGGGTCCTTCAGGTTTGCCTACGGTCACCATCTCCAAGGTCTCTCCTCCCGTTTTCTCGAGCACGCACTCGCCAGGCTTTCTCCCCAGCTCTCCGTCACCCGTGACCTTCACGTTGCCAAATCCCTTGGCTGGCTGTTATTAATGGATCTCTCACCGCATCTGGCAGGCAGTGAGGGATATGTCCTCCATTGGACCCAACCGCCGCGGACGCAGACACCCTGCGTCTTCTGTTTAATGTTCACATGGGGCGCGTGCTGGGTGCCTGCTCTTCGGTGAGGGCGCTGTGGTGCAGAGAAGCCAGGTGAAATATGGAGGGAGCACTCCCTGGGTCAGGGATGGGCGATGATGATGATGATGGTCGGGTCGAGATGAGAGGGGTGGGGTCAGCGGGGGGAAGGAGTTCCAGGCAGATGGAGAGGCCGAGAGGCGCGGGAGAGCAGGGAGAGGCTGCCAGGGACCGGGTCTGTTAGGTCAGTCACTGTCCCAGCCCCAGCGCTAGACCAAGCCTGGCGTCTCGGAAGGACTCCACATGTGGGTGAACTGCGTTGTGACGTGCACTGCTCCGCCTTCCTCCTTCAACCCACCACCCCTATTCCTGTCTCCCACCCAGCCTTAAAGGCCCAGCTCCAATGTCACCTCCCCCGTAAAGCCTCCCAGGACTCCTCCCAGCTCGCCGTGTCCTCCCCTTCCCTTCTGCTCCGTGTGACTGGCTGGAAGGACTCTCACAGCAGAGGGTTTTCCGCTTGTGTCTTCCTTTTCTTCCAGAACTCGAGGCAGGGCCCTGGCCGGCGTGGCTCAGGCGGGTGAGGGGCCTGTGGGCCGAAAGGTCGCCAGAGTGATTCCTGGTCCCGGCACCTGCCCAGTTTCGGGGTCGGTCCCCAGTCAGGGTCATGCAGGGGGCAATCTTCAATGTTCCTCTCTCTCTCTTTCATCAGTGTTTCTCTCTCTAAAATCAGTAACAACATATTTTTTAAAAAATAGAATGCCAGGCAGGGCCTGGGACCAGACTCCCTCTCTGAGGACCTGGGGCTGTCCCGGAGGAAGCAGGGAGCAGTCGCAGGCGTGCAGCGGCGGCGGCGGAGGCAGGCACTGCGGCGAGGACGAGCAGACCCCTTCTTCCCAGCCGGGGGACCCACAGAGCCTCGGTTTCCCTCCCTGTAAGGCAGGGGCGCACAGGAGGTCCTGCCGGGAAGGGCTCAGCTGTGCTCAGTTGGTGTCACACCCCTTTCCAGGGCTGGCCTTGCTCCCGCCGCAGAGAGGGCAGAGACAGCCAGGCCGGGGCTGTAGTGAGGGGTGGGCATCCGGATAATTCTGCCACCAAGTACGAGCCCTGACCCCTCTCTGGGTCTCAGTTTCTCCCTCTCTAATGCGGCGACTGGCCCCCTTGTTACACAGCCACGGGAGGGTGAGGATGCGGACAGGGCGGAGGGAAGGGGGAGCCTTCAGGTCACCCAGGCTGAGTGTCAGCACTTTGGGGATGGGGGGGGGCGGGTAGGGGGGTGGGGGGAGACTGCTCGCCAGGCCCCTGCCCAGAGGAGCCCATTCCCCGCCCCCACCGCCGAGAACCAGAGTGGACGGGACAGCTTGTGGGAAGATTACAGCCTAATCCCCAGCAGGTCACATCCAAGGCTGCAGAAGGCGGTGCCGGGCAGGGAGGAGAGAAGGGACCCGGGGCCCCACCCGCCCGGCCTCCGCCCTGCGGCGCTGCAGGAGGCTCTTCAGGAAGCCGAGTGGCTGCCCGGTGCCCGTCACGCGCCCCTGCCGTGGCTTCAGCCGTTTTCCTCACATGACCCTGGGGGGGCAGGGCCCCATTCTCGGGAAGGGGGGCCCTTGGCAGCCTGACTCATTCCTCAAAAGCATGGTGGCTCCTTTCTCCACTCAGCCTTTCCCCGGGGCCGGGAGGCAGGACGGAGGACTCGGGCGGGGACACTGCTGGGAGGCGGGTTCAGCTGCACTCGGCAGCCCCCTTGTTAGGGACGGAGGGAGCTTCCCGTGGTCACAGGTGTGCACGTGGGGGGACAAGCCCGGGGTGCTGAGGAAAGAGCACTCCCCTCTCCCGGCTTCCGAGCTACCTGTGCCTCTGTTCATCCGTCAGCCTCACTCATTGCTTCCCTCAGAGCCTTCCTTTCCTGACCCTCCGCCTGGCTCCGGGGATGAGATGTACACCCAACAAGTGAACCAACAAATAGCAAAATACAGAATAAAATCACATGACGGCATTGTCAAGAAAATAAATGGAGTTATTGGAGAATATTGTAGATCTGGGAGTCTGGTCTGGAGGGCTTCTCGGAGGAGGTGTCGCCCATTGAGGTTTGGGTGTTGAGAAGGGACCAGTGGGAGCCTGCAGGGAGATCTGGGGAACTCTGGGTCTCCCAGGCCTAGGGCACAGCCAAGCACAAAGATCCTGGGGCGGGAACGAGCTGGGGAGGCAGGCAGAAGAGAGCGGTAGGAGAGGCGTCTGAGCCCTGGGGGAGGGGGTTCACTGGGAGTGGGGGTGGGTGGTGGGATGGGGAGGCGGTGGCTGACATGATCTGATTCGGGTTTAAAGAGATCTTTCCAACCGCTGCAAAGGGACAGTGCAGAGGGCGGGAGTGGACACACAGAAGCTGGGAAGCTGCTGTCATCGCCTGGCAAGAGGTGATGCTGGCCTGGCCAGCAGGGAGGCGTGGATGATTCGAGAGTTACTCTGGGGAGGAGGGAGCAACAGGCCTGGCTGCCAGACTGGGCAGGATTTGAGGTGAGCCCAGTTTGGGGTCTTAGCAGCTGGGTGGGAGCCAGTGAGGATAGCTTGAGGTCCTGAGAGGCTGGGAGAGAGCTGGTGAGAGTCGGGCTGATGAGCTGGAGCTTCTTGGAGGAGACAAGGGCGCCTGCTGTCCCGCACCATGTCACCACCCCACATGCGGAAGGGGCCGGCCACCCTACTCCACATCTTCACAGAGAGAGGACCATCGTGGGTTCGGTAAGCGACATTGCCACCTGGAAGTGGCAGCCGTCAAGACTACAGAGTGCAGAGGGGTGAGCAGGTCAGCTAGCTGGCTGCCTGTAGCATAGGGCAAGGGCAGCGACTCCTCCCAGCCGCTCGGCGTGGGAGCAGGTGTCCCGTGCAGGGCGAGAGAGAGGGTGCCATGTGGAGCTGGCAGGCCCAGATCTCTCTCTCCAGCTTATCTGGGGGAAGTCAGCATATGCCCAAAGACGTTTAAAGCCAGGGCTCTGGGACGTTCTGGGTGAACGGCAGTGGCCTCTGCCACTCCCCCCACCCTCCACACTGGCGGGGCCCAGCTCGCCCTGGAGCCGGGGTTAGCCCAGTGCCCGGCAGTGGCCGCACAGCCTCCAGCCCTGTGTACAGACAGATGTGGCCTGGGCCCTCCCGCACTGTGGGGCGGCGACACGGTGTCGGACAGCAGGTGGCCTGGGACAGCAGGTGGCCCCTCCTGGATCTCTTGCTGATCCTAGAGTTTGGAATCTGGAATTCAGTCCTTGAGTGGCTTGGTTCCCACTCAGGAATGGGGCTGGGGGCAGGCCTGGGCAGGAGGCCCGGCACCCTGCTTACTTGCTGTGGGCCCCCAGAGTCCAGGCCTCTGAGCCTCAACTTCCCTCTCTGTGAAATGGACCAAGTGAGTCTGTTTTGTGGGGGTGTTTTTAGGTTTTATTTTATCTTTAGAGGTTTGGGTGAGGGTTAAATGAGAGGCTTGGTGATCTATGTCCCAGTGACGCCAGGCCCTTGTGGGGGCTGTGGGCCGTCGCAGGGGCTCATGGGGGAGACACACGGGTAACTGAGTCTCAAGCAGGAGTGTGTGCGGGGTCAGGGTCGGGGAGTGACTGCGGAGGAGGGTGTGCCAGAGGTGGCAGGTGGTCACCACCTCCCAGTAGAGTTTTGAAGGGAGAGAAGGAGTTCACTCCTATTTGGAAGGTGAAAAAGGTGGGAGGGGCATTCATTTGGGGAGGTGGGAACAGCAGGTACAAAATTATCAAACAGTGCCAGCCCCAGCCCCCTGGGAGGGCTGGGTGGGGGCTGGGAGGGGAGGCCGGGGTGGGGACTGGCGGTTCTCTGCTTCTGTTGGTCCCTGAATCCAACAGTCCAAGATCCTGAAATTCTGAGATTCCGAAATTCCTTCCGATTTGTTTTTCTGAGTTGGGCTCAGCTCTGCTCCAGGTGCCAACTGGAATCCATTTTTAAAAAGTGCCAGGACTGGATTATAAAGATGGCAGAGAACGAAGAGCCTTGGCGTGGCTGGTTTGCCCTGGACGTGCCTTGTTTGTGTTGGTGTGTGTGCTCCAGCTTTTCTCTGCAGCGCCAGGGAAGGTGTTTCCTATGCCTGCCAGGGACCAGCAGCCTCCCTGCACCCTCCCTGCTTCCGCGCTCCTGTCTGCCTCCCCGCAGCAGACCCGCTGGTTAGGATGAGTTCCCCTTGCCGCCACCGCCGCCACCCAGTTTCATTCTGGCTGAATTTCCGGCTCTCCGTGGCAGCTTGTGCTCCTGGCTGGCCCTGCAGATCTGGCCCTCGCAAGTCACCCCGGAGGCCACAGGGCACCGGCTTGGCTTTGGAGACTCGGGTTTGAGATTGGATTCCCCCTAAGCAGCCGTGTGACCCGGGCAGGTTCCCGGAAGCAGCTGTGACAGGAGAACAGGGTCGGGGACCACGGGGTGAATTAAGAGTCGCTGAGTGGCCCTGAGGGAGTCCCTCTTTCTCTGCCCTGGGCCGCCAGGGCCGAGGGACAGAAACCGAGGTGCATGCCTTGCTCCTGGGTGCTGCCTCCCACTCCTCGTAGGGAGATGGCAGCTAAGCGGAGAAGTTAAACTCGGGCTGAGAATCCTGGCGGGCGTCCGAGAGACCACAGGGGCTGGCCGTGTGCCTTTGGCAGCGTTCATTCCCTTCCCCGAGCCTCAGTTTCTCCATCTGTAGACTCTCAGGCCTGGTTCAGGTGAGGCTCCCAGTCCAGCCCAGCCCTGCCGCCTTCAGGGGACCTAATGCGCAGCCTCTGTTCTGATCGTCAGCCCCTCCCAGCCTGCTCCTCGCTCCTCTCTCCCCACAGCAGACCCGTCAGCAGGTTCTGGTGGCTTTACTCTCGGAACACATTCAGCACCCCGCCCCCCCCTTTCTCAGCATCACACTCCCACACCAGCCCCCCTCATCCCTCACCTGGGCGCTGCTTTCACCTTTGCCCTACAGCCTTTCTTCTCATCGCAGCCAGTGTGATTCCTTTTAAACCTAAGTCAGCGCAAGTCACCGGTCTGCTCTTAAGCCTGAAGTGCCTCCTGAATTCCCCCGCCCCTCCAGGCCCTGGGGCCAGCCCCTGCCTACCTGTCACCTCACTCACTGACTGCTCCAGCTACACTGGCCTCCAGCGCCTCCTCCACACACCAAGCTTATTCATGCCCCAGGGCCTTTGCACTCACTGCCGGACCCAGTCACGCTGATGCTGTCTTGCTGACCCTCAGGCCTCAGGAAAGACCGCTCCTTCCTCAGGACCCGCCTCCTGAGGCTGAGAGTCAGCCCGGTCAGGGGGACAAGAGCACAGGACTGAGAGTCCGAGAGCGGGTGCCGGTTCAGCCCGCACTGCTAGCGGCAGTGTCACCGCTTTCTGAAGCTCCGTGTTTTAGTCTGTAAGTTCGGGCAGTACAGTCGCCCCTTCTGGTTCATGATTGTGACATGCAGAACCCGTGACAGGACGGAGCTGTGAGCCGGAGGACGGCCGGTCTGAAGGACCGGGCGTGTGTCCCTTCCCGGTCAGGACTGGCTGACGTGTGCCCCTGGCGGGCCAGGACACAGCCCCATAATCCTTTCTCTTTTATTTTTTTTAGTTGCATAAAAACTCACATAGCATACAATAAACCATTTTAAAGTATACAGCTCAGTGGCATATTGTGCATTTACAGTAACCACCATCTCTCTCTAGTTTCAACGCTTTTTCATCATCCCATGAAATGCTCTGTACCCAATAAATAATTACTCCCCCCCCCATACCCTGGTAACCTCAGTCCACTTTCTGTCTCTATGACAGATATAGTATGTAAAGGAAATCATATAATACCGACTTTCTGTGCCTGGCTCTTTTCGTTTTCCACTTGTTGTAAGGTTATCTGTTAGTGGCCTATATCAGCACTGTGGTCCTCTCTATGGCTGAATAATGCGCCATTGTATGGATAGGCTATCGCTTGCTTCTCCCTTCATCCCCTGGACATTTGGGTCAGAATCCTTCTGGACACAGTCATGAACCAGTGGTGTCCCACACGCCTTCAGAAAACACTTTCAAATCAATCCTCCCGCTCAATGTAGACGTATTTGTTTTATATATATCACTACTATGCCCATATATCCAGCACATTATAAAACCCATGTAAAGTGTGGACATCTTAAAAAGATAAGATAAAGAACATAAATAAAATAATACTGCTTCTCATATTTTCCCCCACACCCGCCTTGGGAGTCACCAGCCATCTGGGGTGTCAGCTGAGTATGAAAAGATGTCTGGCTTATATTGAAATTATAGTTTTTTTGTAGAACAATTGGGAAGCAAAGAGCAGTGGGAAATGGATGATAAAAACTCCCCCTGGCCGAGGCTCTGCCTTCTTGCATGTGTGACCGTGGGGCCTGCTGACCCTCACAGTCTCAGGGCAGGCAAGAGGCAGGAGGAAAAAGCATGAACCTCAGTCAGGTCCCTGCCACTCACCAGACATCACTGTGTGACGCTGGGCACGTTCACGAGAACCTGCACCTTAGCTGCCGCATCTGCAAAATGCCGATGGCACTGGTGTTGTATTAGTTAGCTATTGCTGCATAACAAACGGCCCCAAACTGTATTGACTTAGAACAACAAACGTTTGTTATCTCTCAGTTCCTGTGGTGGGTGTCCCTTAGCAAGGCGCCACTGCCTCAGGCCTGTCACCGGCTACCATGGTGTGTCAGCCGGGGCTGTGGGCTCACCTGACGACTGAGGGGGGACCCATGTGCAAGTTCACGTCCATGGTGCTGGCAGGACTCACTTCTCTGTGGGCTGTTGGATTGAGAGGCTCCGTTCCCTTCTGGCTGTTGACCCTCAGTTCCTAACCAGGTAGGCCTTTCCAGGAGGAGCTCAAAACATCAGAGGGAGCAGGCAGGAGGGGCCGAGAGCCGGAGTCTGTAGTTTCCTCACAGAAGTGATAGCCTGTCACTGTTTCCATATTCTGTGGCAGTCACTAGGCCTGGCCCACAGTCCAGGGTGTGAATACCAGGAAGTGGGGTCCTGGGCCATCTTCGCTGGGTGCCAGCCAAACTGAAATAGACCTGTGGGGGGTAAAGTGAGGGACCACAGGTAACTCACTCCTGGTGCTGCAGGTTCCCCTGTAATTGGCAGGATTGTGCCAGGGATGCTTTTTCCATTCACCACTCCTCCCACAGGTCAGGGCCTAGACAGCAGGGAAGGGTGGGACCAAGGACAGACAGGTGGGGCCTGAGACCTCTGTGGAGGGCAGGGGTGCACAAGATGGGGGTGGAGGCCGAGCAGGTTCCCTGCCCAGGAGCACATGAGACCACTGGTTCTGGAAGGCCAGGGGCTCAAGAGGCCTTCTCAGGACCTGGCTGGTGGCGGGGGGCGGGGATAGGTGGGTGCGGGAGAGCATATCTACAGTGAAAGGGTCCTCAGATCCGGGGCTGAGGGTGGAAGCAGTTGACCCTGCCCTGTGCTGTGTGACCCCAAGTAAGTTGCGTTCCCTCTCTGGGCCTCCCTCTGAAACGCCTGCTATTTGGGGTGAAGAAAGGCAGGCATCAGGCTGAGAGGTGTTGGTGGGCAACTCCCCCCCAACCCCGGGCTGGTACTGGGCGGGCCTGCCCGGGTCTCAGGCCTCCCCGCCCCCCCCCCCCCCCCCCGCCTCAGGTGTTCTCCATCGTGGTGTTTGGCTCCATCGTGAACGAGGGCTACCTCAACACCCCCCTGGAGGGCGAGGAGTTCTGCATCTACAACCGCAACCCCAATGCCTGCAGCTACGGTGTGACCGTGGGCGTGCTCACCTTCATCACCTGCCTGCTCTACCTGGCCCTGGACGTCTACTTCCCGCAGATCAGCAGCGTGAAGGACCGCAAGAAGGCCGTCCTGTCAGACATCGGTGTCTCGGGTGAGCCCCCGCCCCGGAGTCCGCAGAGGGCTGTCCCGGCCCTGGTCCCGTGGATCCCCACGCACCCCCCACAGGCGGGTAAAGGGACAGGCTTGGGGGTCACAGGGCTGCCACAGGGAAGCGTGGGACCAGTGCTGGCCTGCAAACCCGGCGGCCACAGCTCCACAGCGAGGAGGGACTGCAGCATCCAGGGGCGCCATCTCACTCAGTGGCCACCGCCCTGGGGGGCCCCCCCGAGAACTAAACAGCGTGGTGACTGAAGGCGCTGGCACACAGTAGGTGCCCTGGGAGGGTCAGACCCTGGAGCCGGGAGCCTAGGTGACCTGCTGCTCTTGCCCTTCAGAAACGGCCTTGGCAGAGGTACCGTGACTCCGTCCCACGAGTTTGGAGAATGATTGGTGGGGGCTTAGGTTGAGAGTCAGTAGAAAGACATCGGCCTCGCTAGCCTAAGGCCATGGCCTCAGGTTTGTGGCAGGGACCTCCCTCCATTTCCGGGCCTGGGACTCAGGCCTGGGACTCAGGATGAGCCTGGCGGCAGGTCTGGGGGCCCTCAGACCTGAAGGAACTAGAACAAAATTCATAGTTCTCAAACTGGGTCCCACAGAGCCTCAGGGTGCCCCGCAGTGCCTGTGGGCGGGGCGGGGCTCCAGAGGCCCATCCGCTGGGCACACTGCTCTCTGGGCAGCTCGGGCCTCTCTGGAGGGACCTGGGCACCACAGATCTTGTCCGCGGGCTCCCCTACTGAGCTCCCCAAACCTTGGCTCCAGAGGGCCCCTCACTGACCTCGGGGACTTTGTGAGGCTGCGAGCACATTAGGGGTCGAGGCTCAGGCCCGCTGGGGGTGAGCCACACCCTTGTCCTAGCCCCCCGCCCCTTCCCCCTACCCTGATCTCTGGGAGGCTGCCGTCAGGGGTGATGGGGTGTCGGGGCGCTCCTCCCAGAAAGCTGCAGGCCTCGGGTGGACGGGGGCCAGTCAGGGACAGCTGGGAAGTCTGTGTTTGGCCGAGGTTCGAGGAAGGCCGGCCCAGGCTGATGGCTGTTCTCTCTCTCTGTCCCTCCCTCCCGGCCTCCGTCCCTCTCTCCCGCCCTCTCCCTGCCCCGGCTCTCCCTGGGCCTTCGCTGGATCCTTTCCGGGACCTCTCGGCTGCCTCTGCCTGACCTCCCTGTTCTCGCCCCACCTCCCCTGTGCTGCCCTCTCTGCCCCCTCGGGGGTGGGAGATGTGCTCTTGAACCTCCCCCTGTTCCTTGGTTCCCCGTTTCCTCCCAACTTACCCCTCCCCCATGCGGGGCTGTTCCCCTGACCCTGGCGGACGCGCAGCCTTCTGGGCCTTCCTCTGGTTCGTGGGCTTCTGCTACCTGGCCAACCAGTGGCAGGTCTCCAAGCCCCAGGACAACCCGCTTAACGAAGGGACGGACGCAGCCCGGGCCGCCATCGCCTTCTCCTTCTTCTCCATCTTCACGTGGGTGAGTAACCACCTGCCCAGCCAGGCTCCGGGCTGCGGCCTGCGGCCTGCCAGCACGGCAGGGACTCCATCCTGCTCTGCCCTCCGCCCGGGGGGGGGCTGCCCCGAGGAAGGGGACCGCTCCATTGCCAGAGGGGACAGTCACGGGGGGATGGCAGGCCCTTGCTTGGTGCAGAGCGCCACCACGGCAGCTGGGTGGGTATTCTCTCTCCTCTGTAACAGGCGACAATGCTGAGGCTTCACGGCAGATGAGGCTCCGAGGTTGTAGGCTGGGAAGGAGCCCAGGCCTCGGAGGCAGGAGACCTGGGTCACACCCGGGAGCTGCCTCTAATTCTCCGGGCCTCTGTCTTCCCATCTGTAAAATTGGGAGGTTAGACTGGGGGAAGGGTGTCACCAGCTCAGGTGCCCACCTGGCAGGCCAGGCGGTATGTCCATGCCTGACCACAATGCACCTCTCCTCGGCCCTGTTCTGAGGTAGGCAGGGGCCCTGCAGAGGCCAGGACTTCCGTTTCCCAGAGAAGCCAGGCATCGGAGTTTCTATGTGAGTCTGCTCTTGGTGTGTTGGCAGTGTTCGCGTTAAGGAAAAATGTCGTGTGGGTCAGGGAGAGCGTGTCTCTGCGCGGCCTGGCCAGACGCAGCACTTGTGGGCTCTGAGCCCAGTGGTCGTGAGCGCCACCAGCGAGACAGCAAGACCGCCCTGGCATGAGGCTCCAGGGCACCTCAGTGCATCCCTTCTCTCATCTCCTGCACATGCCTGGGTCGCATCGCTCTCACCCCAAGGGTCCCCTCTCCCCAGGCCTTCGAGCAGCCCTTGGCCGAGCCTTCTGCAGGGAGGAGCCCCCATGCCGCACCCTCCTGGGCCTGCCCTGGGGCCCCTGGATATTCGTTTCTCAAGGGACCCCTCGCCCTGATACAATATTGGGAGCTAGAGTTTGCAAGGGGAGACCTGTGGCTCAGGCCCCAGCAGGCCAGCTATGGTCACTCCAGATCTCTGTGTCCTCCAGGCTGGGAGGAAAAACCCGATGACCCTGGGTATTCAGACCAGAGAAGGCCCCTGGAAGTGGGGCCGTCTGGCCTGCGGGGAAGAGCTAGGGAGCAGCAAGCCCTGAGATGGAGGGCGCTCCCAGAGGAGTGGGCAATTGGACACTGAACTTGCAGAGGCGGGCGATAGGCACCCGTGGCCCACTGAAGCCTGCCTCCCTGCTGGCCTCACCCCTGCTCTCTCCTGGCAGAGCCTGAGCGCAGCCCTGGCCGTGCGGAGATTCAAGGACCTTACCTTCCAGGAGGAATACAACACGCTGTTTCCCAGCTCGGCCCAGCCGTAGGCCTGCCCGGCACCCCGAGGCAGGGAGCCCTGTGTCCCGCCCCCTGGCGAGGGTGTGGGGCAGCCTGCTGCCTACAACAGCCAGGATGCCAGGGCAGCCAGGGCAGTGGAGGGCTGGCTCGAGAGGACAGTTAAGACCAGCCACTTACCTGTTACCTCTTTTGTTTACTCTTCATGTGTTCATTCGTTCAGTAAACATTTATTGAGCAGCTGTTTTGTGCCTAGTGATGAATCAGAAGGGATCCCTGGCCCCAGGAGCCCATGTGCAGGGGAGGGGAGACCACCAAACCGAAATCTCCCTCAGTGGACCGCCATGGGCTGTTAGAGGGTGGGAGGTAGCTCCCTATGTTGGCTGCCAGGGTGCTGAGCCGTGGACAGTGTGAGGGCCTGCGCCACGGCTGTGGCATGAAGGCTGATCTTACAGTCCCAATGGAGGCTGGCCGCCAAGGGAGGCCTGGCTGAGGACATCAGAGGACTCCAGTCCTGACTCTGCTCTCATGTGCTGTGTGACCCTGGGCAAACCCCTGCACCTCTCTGAGCCTCAGTCTAATTCCCTGGACTGAGGAGTGATAATGGACCAATCTCTCAGGGCCATTATACGGATGAAACAAAGGCTGGCACAGAGATGCTCAATAAATGTAGGTTCTTTTGTTCTTTCATTTGTTCCCTCATTCATTTATTCACTCAATCATTTACTCATTCCTGTATTCACTCATTCTGTCCAAGGAGTCAGGGACACTTCCACAGTCTTGACTTCAGGGTGATTCTCGAATCCTTGTTCTGCTAAAGGACTTTGGCCTCCAGTTCTGCACAGGTTCCCTCCCTGGGGCCCTCAGTTGCCTGGGCAGGAACCTACCTGTTCCTCCACACTCTGCAGGAGTTGATGGAGCACAAGCAGGCCCCGAGCAGAGCACACAGAGGGAGCCTCCTGACACCGGAAACATACGAGTGCGGCTGCTTATGGCCAACCGTGTGCCTGACCTGAAGAAGCAGGGCACGTGGACACCAGGTTCCTGGGCTCTGAGCAGAACTCCCAGCCTCCCCTCCACAACCCAATCAGCAGGGGCCCACGGCGCTCCTGTGCGCCTGCCGGTGGCCCCTTGAACTGGATGGCGAGGAGCCTTGGCTCAGGGCGGGCAGAGGAGTGCCCAGTTCGCACTAGGTGCCTGTGGTCAGAGGCCGCCCTGAAAGGCTCCGCAGAGGTCATTGCTCCAGCCCTCTGTCTCCCTGCAGGAAGGCAGCCTGGGCAGGGGAGCCGGGGCTCCGGGAGAGCCAGGTCTGCAGATGTTCTCTCAGGGACTCATTCATCCCTTCCCCACGTGCTCCTGCGAGCTTGCCGATGACTCGGCGCTGAAGACCAGGCGCTACCACAGGGGGCTGTCCTCCTCCCTGCTCCTCCAGGCTCCTGCGTGTGAGCTGCCAGCAGCCAGGACCTCACACCAACATAGAACATACAAGAGGGCCCCCCTGCTTTCCTCAGCCAGCTCCTCCAGGCCTGCCTTTCCCAGGCCCCCGACACTTTGCTATACACAGCCACTTCCCAGGAAGGGCTGCCCCTCGGAGCTTTCTCCACTGACACAAGTCGGAAGTTAATGCCTAGTCACTGGGCTTATGGAACTTTCTGGAATTAAACACCAAGCGCCTGCATCAGACCTGATGGCCCTTTGGGGTTCCTGGTTGGTTTGGTGCTTTGTCAGGGGGCTGATCAACAGAAGGAGGTGTGGCCTGGGAAGGCCTGTGCTCAAGTCTGTGTTCTGGCACTAATTCTGCCTTGAGGCCTCCCTTCTCTAGGCCTCAGTCTTCCCAGCTCAGAAATGGGGATGTGGGGTTCTCATCACAGGCAGGTTACCTGGCTGGAGAGACTCTGGAGAGCTCTCAATGTAAACCTGTAAACTACTTTTATAGTGACATTTAATTTACTCCCTAGCTTGGTGTGGTCAATGTCATTGTCCTCAATAACAATATAGTTGCTTTTACTGAAAAATAATTCCCACCTATGCGTGGATGCTGGAGACAAGTTGTTCCCAACTGAAAAAAAAAAGGGCTTCAGTGGTCATATAAGTGAGGTTGGTGAATGTGGTGTGTAGTTTCCCCCTTGGGAATCCCAGCGTACATGAAATGGTCAAGGCTCTGACAAGTCCTGTGCTCCTGAAACTTACTCTGTTTAACTCAGTTTCCCAAACTCGTCGGGCCAAGTGGTTTCCGTTAGAATTAGGTTCAGCAGCAAATAACAGTGATTTAAACGAAGCCCAAGTCTGGGAAGACGGTCCAAGGCTGGCATAGTGGCGGTCTCCAGAAGTCCTTAGTGACCCAGGCCTCTTTCATCCCGACAACTTGGCTCCTGGACCTCATGGTCCATTTTAGCAACTAGAGCTCCAGCCATCACATCTGCATTCCAGGCATCAGGTCAAGGGTGAACAAAGAACTTGGGGTGATGTATTGGCCAGAACTTAGTTATTTGCTTTCATCTAGCTGCAAGAGAGGCAGATGCCTTTAGGAGATGGCAGCAGTTCTCTGTCCTGCCAAGAAACGTTCTCTCCCCATTCCGCACAACAGCCCCGAGGACACAGTTTGAGAAGGAAGTTGTGGGCCTTCGGGCCATTTTAACACTCCGCAGTGGAGGCTAGAATTTTTGGTGGCCCAGAGCGACCTCTGGGTTTGGGGGACACGGGGCAGGTGACTTCTGAAGTTCTGGATGATGTGGTTCTGGGCCTCTCCAGGGCTGCTGCAAGGACAGCTTTCCTTCCATCGGTCACCTTGGTTTGTCTTTGGTGCTTTAGGATATTTAACCCTCCGTTGCCTGTGTCTGGTGAACTAACCGCCACTAACCCCGTGCTCTTGTCTGTCTCTCCCCTAACCATCCCCTCCCACCTGTCCTTGTCCCCCCGGCCCTCATCCCCAGGCAGGCCAGGCTGTGCTGGCCTTCCAGCGGTACCAGATTGGCGCCGACTCGGCCCTCTTCTCCCAGGACTACATGGACCCCAGCCAGGACTCCAGCATGCCTTACGCCCCCTACGTGGAGCCCAGCGCCGGGCCTGATCCCACCGGCATGGGTGGCACCTACCAGCAGCCAGCCAACGCCTTCGACACCGAGCCCCAGGGCTACCAGTCGCAGGGCTACTGAGCCGCAGTGACCGCTTCCTCCTCCTCCCCCAGGCCCCGCCTGCCCCAGCCCCAGCCGCCCCTGCCCCCTCCTCCCACACCGGCCCCCTCCCTCCCAGGCTGCCCTGCCCAGCACCTCGTCAGCCTCCCAGTTGTTCCACTGAGGCCCAGGGCGGCGTGGGTGGGAAGGGCAGTAAGGAGTTGCAGGGTGTATGTCTACATGTGTGTGTCTCATGCAGGAGCCTAGGGTGTTTGCATTCATCCATTGTGTCATCGAGCATCCATTGAGCACCGACTGTGTGTTGAGCCCATGCTTGGCATGGGTGTGAGAGAAATGGTGTCTGGGAAGGGGGAGGAGATGCGGAGGAGGCCTTTTGGTGCCAGCGGTAGGAATGGTGAGAAAGACGGGTGATGCTGGGAAGGTCTGGCTGCAGGGTAACTGAACGCCCGCGAGACCCTAGGGCTGTCACCTGCTAGGTGTGACACAACAGCCCTGCTAGGAGCATTGGGGCTGTCTGCGTTTGTGGTTGTAGAAACTGAGGCCCGGAGAAGTCAAGGTCAGCCGTCCGGGGTCACTCAGGCAGCCAGTGATGGGGGTGGGGCCAAGCCTAGGCTGCCGGAAGGCAGGGCACCTGCTGCCCCCGTCCCGGCCTTCCCCTTCCCCCAGCCTGGGGCTCCAGCGCTTGGTGCCCCCATTACTCTGGGAGGCCTCGGGACCTGAGCCCCGAGACACCCTGATTCTGCTGCAAGCTGGGGGCCTATTCCGCCCTTGCTCTTCCCCAACTGGACAGCCCTGCCTCCAGGCCCCTCACCACGTCCCCACCGGCCCCTCCAGGGTGGGAGTCCCCTGCATACCACTCTGCTGTGTGTGCCCTGCGGGGAGCTCAGCACCTTTTCCGTGGCCTCCCGAAGGACTGACCACTGCCCCTGCCCCTAGGAGAGGCCAAGGCCCTGCCCACGGCGGGCGGAAAGGAGGCCCAGAGGGGGAGCACCTGGCCAAGGTCACAGAGCGTGAGTGGCAGAGCTGGGCGTGCTGCCTGGGCGTCCTGGCCCCAGCTGCCCAGCAGGTGGCCCAATTCCCTGCCCTGTGACATCCCAGGAAACAGCTGGTCTGGGACATTGTCTCGTCTTGCCCTCCTCTGGGGTCAGCCAGGGGCCTGGGGGCTCTAGTAGCGAAGGGAAGGAAGGTCCCTCCCCTGGCCGTCAGGAGGCCCACGAGGGGCCAGTCTCCCTGTGGGAGGCTGAGGAGAGAGGACAAGGACCCGCATGGCCAGCCTAGGAGCTGCTGCCGTGGTACAAACGACCCCAAGCTGAACGGTGAGAGCCCTGGTGCAGGGTAGGCTCGGGGAGGCCGCAGGCTGTAGAGGAGAGAGTAGCAGGTGTCCCCAGTGTACAAGGAAGATGGGGGGCTGGGGGGGGGCTGTTGCACAAGGTGGGCTCTTTATTAAGCCTTGAGGGACAAGGAGGCCTTGGGCAGTGGAGAGAGGTGTTGGCTGTTCTCACCACCAGCACCTGATGCCCACGGAAGAACCCTCAGAGGCAGGTAAGGGCAGCTGTGGGGCACCTGCGCTGGGATCAGGAGCTGACAGCCGGTCGGAGGTGAGCACTAGGCCCACCACGGACCAGGGTGCATGATGGGCTGAGGCCCCAGGAGGGTCCTGAGGATGGAGGAGTCGGCACGGCGGGGAGGGAAGGAGAAGGAACTTCCCGGCCAGAGAAGTAGCATTGTCCCCACTTAACAGAAGGGGAAACTGAGGCTCGGGGAGTGTGAGTGAGCAGTGGGGCGTGGATTCGAACTCAGGTCTGTCCAAGTCCTCCCCAGGGGCAGCACCGAGGGGAGAGGACCCCAGACGGCCGGGCAGCAGCTGGTGTTGCTGACCAGCTTCCGCCTCTGAGGAAGGGCTGCCTCCCAGAGGTCTCGGAGCAGGTGAGGGGGTGGGTGGGGTGGAGGTGTCTCTGGCAGAAGTTCTAAGCCCGTGCAGGAGGCAGTGAGACGTCCTTCCCGTCCCCACGCCCCACCGGAAGCCTCCCCTGCTGACGGGCACTAGGAGACCCCGGGTCTGCCCAGCTGTTCTCCCTGAGCCGCGCTGTGGTGGTGCTGGGCTGGAGGGCAGGGCACATTTCAGCTTCATCCGGTCCCTGGGTGTTGATTGCAGACTCCCTGCCACCCTGGACTGGGAGAGTTTACAAGACCCCCGGCAGGAGTGGGCGTCACTGACTCCGCTCACGCAGCCTTCCTTACTGGTCCTGGGGTACAGCCCAGACATCCACCATCAGGCAGGGGCCAGCCCATGGTGGAGCTGAGAAACGGGGCGAGAGATGTCAGAGGGCAGGGCGTGGAGGGGACCCGCGGCTCCCCACTCCCCTACTGGGAGGTTGGGGAAGCCTGTTCTTTCTGTTGGCTGAGGACCCCTGGGGGCCCAGCAGTGTCCCCCTTTCCCTCCCTGTTGCCCCCCTTCCTTGGAGAAATGCCCCTGACCTTGCAGAGTTTGGGTTTCCTTCTCCCATCGAGCACAACACAGCCAGCCAGGCAGACTGGTTCCACACAAGTTTAGAGTTTAAGGACCCTCAAGGCAACAGTCAGCCAGAGGCAGTGACTTGTCCAAAGTCAGGCACAGAGCTAGCGGCTCAGGGTCCAGGCCGCCTGCCTGGGTGTGGCTCTCGGTCTACTCTGGGGTGTAACACGGAGACTAATTCCCGGGAGACTGGTATTCCCTCCCCCTCCAACCTTCCCTGGTGATGCTTTATCTTCAAAGACTTTTTCAGGGTCCCAGGCCTCCCCCATGTAACCAAGAACCCCCACTTGTTACCCCCTAGGGGCCCCCAACCTTGAACCAAGACCCCTTTTGACTCTAAGGAGCACGAAGGGGGAGCTCCCCTCTCAAGAGTTGGTGGGAGGATGGGCTGGTCCGGCCGTCTCCCCGCGCTGCGCCTCGATGTGACCCTCCCCGTCCCCTGGTGCCCAAGCCCTTGTCTGGGTGCCCGCCCCTCCTGCAGCGTTACTGCCTGTGTATAGTATAAATATATATATTTTCTATATATAAGATGTATAATATAAGGCTCCGCAAATATATCTGTGTGTGTGTGTGTGTGTGCAGTGAATGGTGGTCCCCATCCTGGGCCCCACTCTGGACTCCCCCACCACCTGGTTAAGTCTCTCAAGAGTGAATCCAGTGGCCCCGTGGCACCCTCCTCTATGACATCCGTCCGTTTGTGATGAACCAAGTGAAGGTGGTGACTTCCGGTGACAGTAATAAAGTGCAGACTCAAACCCACCCGCGGACTGCAGTGTGTGGCCGTGTTTCTTTGTTCCTCGCGTGTGGCTTGGGATTGCCCATCCGCCATCTCCCCTGACCTGGGACATGTTTTGTTCATCTTTGTTTAGGAAAAAGTAAAATCATTACAGTTGAAGTCAGTGCTCCCCACTTTGCATATGTGCACACGTGTACACACACACACACACATGCGTGCACATACATTACCATTACCTATCCTGGACCCTTCCCCAACCTCCAGATGCAACCAAGGTTAGGAGCTTGACCTCATTCCTTCCAGACCATTTCTATGCTTCTGTGTTTGCATATGTTTGCAGGACACTGTTTATTTTTTTTAATTCTTTATTATTGAAAGTATTACATATGTCTCACTCAGGACACTATTTTTAAAAATATATTTTTATTGATTTCAGAGAGGAAGGGAGAGGGAAATAGAAACATCGATGGTGACAGAGAATCATTGATCGGCTGCCTCCTGCACACCTCCTCCTGAGGATTGAGCCCGCAACCCCGGACATGTGCCCTGACCAAACCGTGACCTCCTGGTTCATAGGTTGACACTCAACCACTGAGCCACACCAGCCAGGCTGCAGGACACTTTAAAAAAAAAAGTGTCCTGCACTTCTTTACAGAGAGGAAGGGAGAGGGATAGAGAGTTAGAAACATCAATGAGAGAGAAACACCGATCAGCCACCTCCTGCACACCCCCTACTGAGGATGTGCCCGCAACCAAGGTACATGCCCTTGACCGGAATCGAACCTGGGACCCTTCAGTCTGCAGGCCGACGCTCTATCCACTGAGCCGAACTGGTTAGGGCTGCAGGACACTTTTTAAAGTTAGTGGCCCCCAGGCCCTATAAAGTGCCCGGCATTGCGCTGGGCCCTAGGAGTTCAACATTGGACAAGGCGGCCTGCTGTCCCGGGGAGATGACGGTAAGCCCACATGCAAGCAAAACGTAAGTCGTGATAAGTGCTGAGAGGACGTGGGCAGGTGCTGTGTAAACCTGGACGCGGGCGCAGCTCCTCTGGGCGGGTGACCCAGAGCCTGAGCTCTGGGAGGAGCAGGGCTTCACTAGCGAGGAAGCGGGCTGGGGAGGGCACTGGAGACACCTTGTCCCTGGCCCGGGAAGAGCTCGGCAGGAGGTGATGAGGGAGAGGCAGGCCAGAGAGTGCTCGGGTCCCACGCTCAGGGCCTTGAGGCCTCCGAGCAGGTCTGGTTCATACTGAGTGTTGGGGAACCCACAGGAGGGTGAGTGACCATCTGGGCGTGAGCTTTTAAAAGGCCACTCCGGTGGTCAGATGGTGGTCCAGAGGTTGCTGCCCCTCGTTCAGACAGGAAGATCGCCATGGCGATGGGAAGAGGAAAAGTCAAGATATATTTGAGGAAGTAGCTGATCAGTACCTGACGGACTGAGCAAAGGTGGGTGAGGTAGGTGTGGGAACTCCCACAGAGCGGGGGTGGTGGGGAGGAGCAGGGAGCTCTGGCCCCTGGGTGGCCTGTCAGTCACGGTGCTGGTGGTGTCCAAGTCCCGGTTCATCTGCAAGTCCCACCTTCAACCCTGCGTGGGAAATGCCACCAGGCCTCTGATTGGACAGAGGTGAACATGTGATCCATGGGCTGCCCCTTCATAGGCTGACAGGTCCTAATGTCTTGGTGCCAAGAGGGCCCCCATGATTAAGCCAATCAGATTGCTTCCCTCCATGACAGGGCAGAGGGATTGGGCAATGGGAGAGGAGGGAGGAAACTCCTGAAGAGGTGAGGGTTCAGAGAGAAAGGAGTGAGTGGCAGGTTCCAGTCTACCCGGTTCCACTCCCTTTGCTGTAAGGCAGCCTGAAGGCTGCAGGGCTTACTCACAGGAGTCCTACCAACCTTGGAAGGCCCACCCTGAGGCTGTGCCCACCTGAGGAGCAAACCTCTGGGACATGGTGGGACCCAACAGACCCAACACAGGGTCAAGCCTCCCCCCTGCTCCACCTGGGCCTCACCTGTAGCAGCCCTTCCCCCCAGTCTTCAAGAAGATCAATGGAATGGAGATCACTCAACAGTCATGTGGCCCTCCCTCCATTGCACCTTCTGTCTTCCTTATCATACCCTCCAGTCTTCACAGTTACCAAAAAGAACTTCACAATTTGACATCAGCCCAAATTGACTTCACAATTTGTCACATACGTTACCTCCAAAAAGAACTTCACAATTTGACATCAGCCCTAGTCAGTTTGGCTCAGTGGATAGAGTGTTGCCTGCGGATCAAAGGGTCCCGGGTTTGATTCTGGTCAAGGGCACCTGGGTTGCAGGCTCCTCCCCGCCTGGGCCCTGGTCAGGGCGCTTGCAGGAGGCTACCAATTGATGTGTTTCTCCCACATCTATGTTTCTGTCTGTCTGTCCCTCTCTTCCACGCTCTAAAAAAAATCAATGGAGGTGGGGCCCTGGGGGGTGGGGTGGGGAATCAATGGAAAATTATCCTCGGGTGAGGATTTAAAAACCCTCACAAAATTTGACATCAACATCTGAAGGACTAGGTGGGGGTGGGAGAGGGGGCAATTCACAAGAATGCATCTCAGAAAGGGATACAGAGGACAGCACAGCGGAGAGTGTCAGCCTCCAACAGGACCAGCCACCCCCACTGCCATCACTTCAAAACTTAGAACATGATCGTCACTCATTGGACTGGAGGGAAGTCATTAATAGCTGAAAAGGGTTTTAACAGAGTCAGGAAATTTGGGGAAACATGAAAACCCTTTCAAATAAATACTAGCTTTCAGTATCAGGGGCCCTACATGATTTGCAGGGCCTGGTTCAAAAGGAAAACGCAGGGCCACTTATTCAAAAGCAGTAAAAAGAAAACAGTGCAGTTAAAGGTACTAAAATAGAATGCTTTTTCCTTTAAAAATATTTCATTACTTATACAATGTAATGGGGTAATAGTGACATGAGTAATATAGTAAACTTAAAATGGCAACAAAATAATATTTTGTCCTAATCTATACTAATAAAAGGGTAATATGCTAATTAGACCAGACGTCTTCTGGACGACCTGCCGGACATCCTTCCTGACAAAGCTTGGCCCAGGCGAAGCAGCCCAGGGTCCCAGGCACCTGCGGCTGGCCCAGGTAAATCTGACCTGGATCCCAGGTGCCCATGGCTGGCCAGAGGGAGGGAAGCCTGGATCCTGGGTGCGGGGGCTGAGGCAGAGGTGATTAGGGGTGATCAGGCTAGCAGGGGAACAGTTAGGGGCAATCAGGCAGGCAGGCAGGCAGGCGAGTGGTTAGGAGCCAGTGGTCCCAGATTACGAGAGGGTGCAGGACGGACTGAGGGACACCCCCCCCCCATGCACGAATTTCATGCAACGAGCCTCTAGTCCTATATAATAAAAGGCTAATATGCAAATTGACCGAACGGTGGAATGACTGGTTGCTATGATGCGCACTGACCACCAGGGGGCAGACACTCAATCAGGAGCTGCCCCCTGGTGGTCAGTGCACTCCCACAGGGAGAGCGCCGCTCAGCCAGAAGCCAGGCTCACAGCCGGTGAGCGCAGGGTGGTGGCAGGAGCCTCTCCCGCCTCTGCAGCAGCGCTAAGGATGTCCAACTGACATCCCCCGAGGGCTCCCAGACTGCGAGAGGGCACAGGCCAGACTGAGTGACCCCCCGAGTGCACAAATTTCATGCACCGGACCTCTAGTATAATAAATAACTTACCGTATTTTCTGGCTTATAAGATGACTTTTTAACCCAGGAAAATCTTCTCAAAAGTCGGGGGTCATCTTATACGCCAGGTGTCATCTTATAGGGCAGGTATATCCCAAACTCTATATTTTAACTGGAAAATTTGGGGATTGTCTTATACGCCCAGTTGTCTTATACGCCGGAAAATACGGTACTAATATAGTTAATTGAACATTAGATTTTTCTGCAAATTCACTTATTAGGTCATCAAAATGTATATTTTTGCCAACGTCATTTCAGCTGACACACAGGCCTACCTCATTTCATTGCGCTTTGCTTTATTGAGCTTCGCAGATGTGTGTTTTACAAACTGAAGGCAAGACCCTCCGCCAGTCAAGAGATTATGACTCACTTTATTGCAATAGTCACTTTACTGCACTGGCCTGGAGCCGAGCCCACTCTGAAGTATGCCTGGAATTGAATGCTACGACAGGCCAGTGCAAGATCGCAATTTTTTGTAATTTTTAATTTGGAGAAAGATCTTTTTGCAGATGAAACTTACTGGAGTTGTTAAGAATATTTCTTAGGCTGTCACATTAGGAGAAATTTCTGATAAATTATTTCAAAATGTAAATTTAGCTGATGATTCTTGTGGAACAATTTTTTCTAAAAAGATTTAACTCTCACCCTGCACACCGGAGGGTTGCAGGTTTGATTCCCGGTCAAAGGCACATACGGGGTTTCAGGTCCCATCCCCGCCCTCAGTCGGGGTGCATGTGGGAGACAACCAATCGATGTGTCTCTGTCACATTGATATTCCTCACTCTCTCTTCTCTTTCTTTCCCCCTCTCCTCTCCCTTTCATTCTCTATAAAAACCAATGGAAAAATATCCTCACTCTTTGGGTGAGAATTTATAAATAAATAAGTAAATAAATAAATAAACAAACAAATAGATTTAACTCGCCATACAAATCAATTTCATATAAATCTGACTTTAATTTTATATGTAAATGTATATGGTGACACTAACATTTCCTCTAACATTTTCTGTAACTTGGGAGGTGGTACAAGAAACTGGAAGTGACTTCATGCCCGGCCGGTGTGGCTTGGTTGGAGTACCATCCCATACACCAAAGGGTGGCAGGTTTGATTCCCAGTCAGGGCACATACCCAAGTTATGGGTTCCATCCCCAGTTGGGGCACGTGAAGGAGGCAGCCGACCGATGTTTCTCATCTCTCTCTCTCTCTCTCTCTCTCTCTACCTCCCTCTCTCTCTAAAAATCAATTTTAAAATTGTTAAAAAAAAGTGGTTTCATGAATTATATATAGTTTAAATAACCTCTTTATCATTTGATTGCTGTATCTTTGATAACAAGGAAAACTTAGATTTTAACATTGCCTTCCTCATTAATAATGAAATTTCATGTAAAAATATAATTATTTTCTGTAAAATATGATCTTTAAATTTAATTTTTATTTCAAAGCCCGTGACTTTTTTTTTTTTTTTTTTTGCTTTGCAATGTTGCAGCAGTTTTCAAAATCAGAGATGCTAAACACTGAAGAATTCTAACTCTCTGATATGCTTTATTGCAACATCCACGTGTACGCTCTGGTTTTGTAATACTTTGCTGGGCTTACCGCCTGAGTGCTGACTTAGGCTGCAGGGCGTGTGTCTGTGAAGATGCTATAGGACAGACTCTTCCATGTGGGGTCCCTTCTCCCACCACGGCCCTGGTGGACTGCAGCCATCTGCTGCGACTGCCAATCTGGGCACAGATCCTGGCCTGGCTGCCCCCTTGCAGCCCCACGGTGTCCCAGACTGCCCAGCCATGTGGGCACACGCCGGGTGGCCAGGCCAACTGCTCAGCACCCATGCTGCCCGCTGCCCCGCCACTCCTGCTGGCTGGAGCCTGCTGGCTGCCACCTGGTGTATCTTCTTGCTCACACACATGCTTTAGTGCTGAATTGGGCTTCTCTTACAAAACAGTTCAAAGACAAAGTATTGTGTATTTCAAGACAGGAAGGCAGAGCATTAAACCCAGAGCTGAATCCATTCTCAGAGCAGTGTGCTGTGTGATTGCACCGGTCACATGCCCATGAGTTCAGACTTGCCCGGAACATTGACTCCAGCCCCCTACCCATTTCCCCTTTATCCTATTGTGTGCCTTTTCCCTCTGCTTTTGGTCTCCTAGTCAATCAGACAGCTGCACTTGTGGGCCTATAATATCTATACTAATAAAAGGGTAATATGCTAATTAGACTGGGCACCTTCCGGACATCTTCCAGACATCCTTCTGGACAAAGCCACGGTGGCAGGGGCTGAGGCAGAGGCAGTTAGGGGCAATCAGGCCAGCAGGGGGGAGCAGTTAGGGGGCGATCAGGCCGGCAGGGGAGCAGTTAGGGGGCGACCACGCCGGCAGACAAAGGTGGTTAGGGGTGATCAGGTCGGCAGGCAGAGGTGGTTAGGGGTGATCAGGTCGACAGGCAGAGGTGGTTAGGGGCAATCAGGCCAGCAGGGGAGCAGTTAGGGGGCGATCACGCCAGCAGGCGGAGGCTGTTAGGGGTGATCAGGTCAGCAGGCAGAGGTGGTTAGGGGCGATCAGGCAGGCTGGCAGAGGTGGTTAGGGGCGATCAGGCAGGCTGGCAGGTGAGCAGTTAGGAGCCAGCAGTCTGGATTTCGAGAGGGATTTCCGACTGCCAGTTTAGTCGGGCCTAACCGGCAGTCAGACATCCCCAAGGGGTCCTGAATTGGAGAGAGTGCAGTTCAGGATGAGGAACCCCCCCCCCCCATGCACGAATTTCATGCACTTAGCCTCTAGTCCTATATAATAAAAGCCTAATATGCTAAGCATCTGGTTGTCTGGTCAGTTGATTGTTCAACCAATCAAAGTGTAATATGCTAATAATGTGCTAAGGCTGTTCAACTGCTCGCAATGATGTGTACTGACCACCCGGGAGCAGACGCTCTGACCAGTAGATTAGCTTGCTGCTGGGGTCTGGCCAATAGGGACTGAGTGAGATGGGCTGGACATGCCCTGGAGACCTCCTGTGGTCCCTCCCCGGCCCCGATCGTGCCGTGCACCAGTGGGGTCCTTCGGCCTGGTCTGCACCCTCTCGCAATCTGGGACCCCTTGGGGGCTGTCAGAGAGCTGGTTTAATCCCGATCCCGCAGGCCACTCCCCTTGGAAGGGCGCTAGATGCAGGGCTCATGGCTGGCAAGCACTGCTGCGGTGGCTCGAGTCTCTCCCAATCGGGATTGATTGGGCACAAGCCTGTGGCAGGTGCAGTGGGGCAGGGATGAGCAGGAGCAGCAGGTAGGAGCTGCAGGCAGCGTTGGACTATGGGTTTCGGCCCAATTCCCTCAGGCCACCCCGAGGGACCCCACGTGTGCACAAATTCATGCAGCGGGCCTCCAGTTGTGCTATGATAAAAAATATATATTTGGTCTTCATCTGGTCCCAGTTCCTGGCACAGAGCTCTTAACATGTTTGGAATTTCTGAGTGATAGTGTTAAGAGGAGCATTTTTGTTATTTATAACAAAGCCCTTTAAACTACAGCTGAGTGTATTTTAATGAGGTGACTTTCGTTGTTTTTGTCTGTGTTTTTTTTTTTTGTTAATCCTCACCTGAGGTTATTTTTCCATTGATTTTTAGAGAAGGAGGAACATATGGGGAGAGACAAAAAGAGAGAAACACTGATGTGCAAGAGACACATCAATTGGTTGCCTCCTGCACGCACCCAGACCCAGGCTGGGGATCGAGCCTGCAACTGAGGTACGAGCCCTTAACCAGAATTGAACCCTCGAGCCCTAGCCAGTTTGACTCAGTGGATCGAGCATCAGCATGAGGACTGAAGGGTCTTTGGTTCAGTTCCAGTCAAGGGCACACGCCTGGGTTGCGGGGCTCGCTCCCCAGTAGGGGGCATGCAGGAAACAGCTGATCAATGATTCTCATCATTGATGTTTCCATCTCTCTCTCCCTCTCCCTTCATCTCTGAAATCAATAAAATATATATATATTTTTAAAAAGAATTGAACCCTCAACCCTTCAGTCCCAGGACCGATGCTCCATCCACTGAGCCAAGCCAGCCAGGGCAAGGAGGTGACTTTTGGAAAGCCCCTAAGGATGGGGGCTTGGTTGCCAGGGGAACCAACCTTATAATTAGAGAGTCTGAACTTTTAGCCCTACCCCGTGACCTCTGGAGAGGGGCGAGAGGCTGGTGACTGAGTTCAAGCACCGACGGCCAATGACTTCATCAATTATGCCTGTGTGATGAAGCCTCCATAACAATCCTGACCAAAGGGGCTCACAGAGCGGCTAGGCTGGTGAACACGTCGGGGCGATGGGAGGGTGGTGCGCCAGCGGGCACAGGGGGGCTGTGTCCCCTCTGCATACCCGGGGCTGTGCATTTCTTTCACTGGCTGTTCCTGAGTCAAATCCTTTTAAAATAAACAGATAGCCCTCGCCGGTTCGGCTCAGTGGACGAGCGTTGGCCCGCAGACCGAAAGGTCCTGGGTTCGATTCAGGTCAAGGGCACGTACCTCGGTTGCAGGCTCCTCCCCGGCCTGGGCTCTGGTCAGGGCGAGTGCAGGAGGCAACCAATCAATGTGTTTCTCTCACATCGATATTTCTGTCTTTCCCTCTTTCTTCCACTCTCCCTAAAAATCAATGGAAAAATATCCTCTGGTGAGGATTAGAAAAATAAATAAAATAAACAGGTAATAATAAATAAAGCATTTTCCTGGGTTCTGTGACCCATTCTAGTGAATCATTGAGCCTGGGGAGGGGGCGTTGGAACCCCTGATTGACAGTTGGTAGACCAATAAGGACTCAGGATAAGTATCAGAAGTGAGGACATCTAGTGGGACTGAGCCCTAAACCTGTGGAACCCAACACCAACTCCAAGTACAGTCAGAATAGAACTGAACTGTAGGGCACCCAGCCTGTATCTGAGAACTGGTTGATGGGGGGAAACATCACACATTTGGTGTCAGAAGTGTTGGTGAAAATAATAATCACGACAACAGGGTGTTTTCCTGTAGGGCCAGCTATGCTAAGCGCTTGCCAGCATCATCTAGTTCCCATAACGCCTGTTGTAGAGGCACTAAGTCGACCCCATCCTATCGACGAGGAGCTGGGCCAGAGAGGAGTGAGTGGTACAGCGAGGGTCACACCGGGGGCATCCACCTTCCAAACCCATGCTCTTAGCCGCTGCACTGCCTTTTGTTAAAGTATCTTCATACTGTTTTGGTAACTCATATCCTTACAGCCTGATTTATGCAAAAATTCCCTGGTTCTGCATGTCTGTGGATCAGCAGAGACCCCGGCTTTGGTTACCCACCCACCCTCCTCGGCGCTTGCCCATCTCCGTGTCTTCCGAAGCCTGTCCCTCTCACATGTACTGGAAATGCTACTTCCGACCTTTGAGGGGGCGGCCACAAAACCCAAAGCTTGTCCTTCAGCTTTGTCAAAAGTCTGCAGGCTGATCAAAAGTGACATCAGCCGAAACCGGTTTGGCTCAGTGGATAGAGCGTCGGCCTGTGGACTGAGGGGTCCCGGGTTCGATTCCGGTCAAGGGCATGTACCTTGGTTGCTGGCACATCCCCAGTAGGGGGTGTGCAAGAGGCAGCTGATTGATGTTTCTCTCGCATCGATGTTTCTAACTCTCTATCCCTCTTCCTTCCTCTCTGTAAAAAATCAATAAAATATATTTTTAAAAAAAAGTGACATCAGTTGGGTGGTGGCACTGGTCGAGCACTCGCTGTCAACGTGGCAGACTCCCAGGCCCATCCTTGGTGACGCCATCTGGTCTCCTGGTTTCAAATATTCACTGTGTACTGGCCATTCCCAGCCTTGCATTCCCAGCTTGGGCCACTGGTATATCCAACTGCCTTCCCGCTGAGCCATCCAGCTGACATCTCTCCTGTAACGTGCTCAAAGCTGAACGCCTCACGTTCCTCCCCAAACTGCTCCTCCCAGCCTCCCCGTCTCAGCAGATGGCAACTTCATCTTCCAAGTACTCCCGGCAAAATCCTTGGAGCCAGCCCTAGCTGGTTTGGCTCAGTGGATAGAGTGTCGGCCTGTGGACTGAAGGGCCCCGGGTTCGATTCCGGCCAAGGGCACAGGCCCAGGTTGCAGGCTCGATCCCCGGTGTGGGGCATGCAGGAGGCAGCCGATCAATGATTCTCTCTCGTCATTGATGTTTCTATCTCTCTTTCCCTCTCCTTTCCTCTTTGAAATCAGTGTGTGTGTGTGTGTGTGTGTGTGTGTGTGTGTGTGAACCATATATATATATATATATATATATATATATATATATATATATATAGAGAGAGAGAGAGAGAGAGAGAGAGAGAGAGAGAGGCTTGGGCTAGATTGGCCACAGTGGAGGTAGAGAGAACTGCTTAGAATTAGGAAGAGCTGACAGGATTTGCCAATGGATCAGGTGTGAAATATGAGAGAAAGAGGAGCCGGGATGGCTCCAAGGATTTATATATATAAATTTATATACAGACAACTCACGGGGGGATGAAGTTCAATTTTCCTAGTAATCCCAGAAATACAAATTAAATCAAATCGAGGTACCATATATATAAATCCTTGAAGCCATCCCGGCTCCTCTTTCTCTCATATCTCACACCTGATCCATTGGCAAACCCTGTCAGCTCTTCCTAATTCTGAGCAGTTCTCTCTGCCGCCCCTGTGGCCAGTCTAGTCCAAGCCCCTCTCATCGTTCTCCTGGACCATTGCAGGAGCTTCCCAAGTGACATCCTGCTTCCACCCTGGCCCGTCCAGCGTGTCCTCGACACCAGCAGCCACGGTAATAATGATCACCATAGCAACTGCTCCCACTATGGAGTGCGTAGGATGTGCCAGATACTCTTCTGTACACTAACCATACAAAGTGAGGGCTATTATTATCCCCATGTTACAGCTAATGAAACTGAGGCACAGAGAAATTAAATAACTTATCCAAGGTCATACAGCTAGAAAGTGGTGTAATTGGGATCTAAAGACCAAGGAATTCTTAACCACTGAGCTTTTAAAATACAAGTCAGCTCATGGCCCTCCTCTGCTCAAAACTATTCAGAAAGTTTCTCGGCATAAAATCCAGAGTCTTTACAATGGCCTACATGGCTGCCTCGGGATCTGCCTCTGCCTCCCTCCCCAAACCACCACGCTCTCTGATCACGCTGTTCCCTTGGCCTGGGGTGCCCTTTCTCCCTTTTCTGCCTGCCCAACTCCTCTCCCCTCTTAGGCCCAGCTCCAAGGTCACCTCCCCTGTGAAGTCTTCCTTGACTGCCAACACTGAGTAATTACCATCTTGGGCAGGCGGGGGGGGGGGGGGTGCTCACCCAGCAAGGTCACCTTGGCTGAGGCAATAACTGGCCAAAATGCAGTTTGGGAGCCCAACGGTGAGGCCTTAGTAAGCACCTTCTGTGGATCTGGATCTGTTCCCAGAACCCCAAGGTCAAATCAAATGGTAGAAGCATATGGCGGAGGAGTGGGACATGGGTCTGGAAATGAGGAGAAGGGGAGAGGACCAGCGTGTCTGGAGCAGACTCTATGTTCCCGTGTTAGAGGCTTTGAAAATACCACTTCATTTAATCGTCAGAACATGCCTGGGAGGTAGGGATTTCAAAAACAAAGGAACTGGTGTGTCAGATTTACAAAACGGATAAAGGCAGCATTTCAAAGCAGCGGAGGAAAGAAGAGATTATTCAAGAAAAGACTTTAATACGAAATTGGCCATGTATATGGAAACAGTCAAGCTGGACCCCTTACAGAGCATTAGAACTCCAAATGGAGTAAATACCGTCACTTAAATGAATATTTATATGAATCTGGGGTCAGGAAGGCTTTTCTCTGCAGAACACAGAGTGCAGAGACTATAGAGGAAATACTGAGAGATCTGTCTACGTAAAAACGTAAATGTTTAGCATGCCAAAAATAAATTAATGAAGTGAAATGAAAATGGAAAGCTGGGGAAACTATGTCCCGCATGTTAGCAGAGAGAAATATAGCTTCATGATCTAAACAGACAACTCACGGGGGGATGAAGTTCAATTTTCCTAGTAATCCCAGAAATACAAATTAAATCAAATTGAGGTACCATTTTTTAAAATATATTTCTTTTTTTAAAATATATTTTATTGATTTTTTACAGAGAGGAAGAGAGAGGGATAGAGTTAGAAACATCGATGAGAGAGAAACATCGATCAGCTGCCTCCTGCACACCCCCCACTGGGGATGTGCCCGCAACCAAGGCACATGCCCTTGACCGGAATCGAACCCGGGACCCTTGAGTCCGCAGGCTGACGCTCTATCCACTGAGCCAAACCGGTTTCGGCTTAAAATATATTTCATTGATTTTTTTACAGAGAGGAAGGGAGAGGGAGAGAGAGTTAGAAACATCGATGAGAGAGAAACATCGATCAGCTTCCTCCTGCACACCCCCTACTGGGGATGTGCCTGCAACAAAGGTACATGCCCTTGACCGGAATTGGACCTGGGACCCTTGAGTCCACAGGCCGACGGTCTATCTACTGAGCCAAACCGGTTAGGGCGAGGTACCATTTTTAATCTGCCAAATCATCAGACTTCGTTTCAAAAAAAAATGATGACGTCATGGGATGCTATCTTAAAACTGCTGATGCTAGAAACTGCTGTTTTAACAGTTAGACACAGCGTTTGCATTCTAGGGCAGAAGAGGGAATCTGTTTGCAAAGAAGACCCTCCCCTCGTTCTGGATTATTCTGGAAAGACCACCTTGGGGCCCTCTTGGCCAGGCAGCTGTGAAGTAAGAGCCTCCTGTTGCTCTTGGGGACGCCCAAAGCCAGGTGCTTTAGACCAAGATGTTACCATTCCGTTCAGTTATATAAACTGGGTCTGTTGATTAAAGAACTTTTTTAAAAAATTGCTTTGAGGGAGAGGAACATCGGTTTGTTGCTCCACTTATATATGCATTCATTGGTTGATTCTCGTCCGTGCCCTGACTGGCGGTCAAACCCACAACCTTGGCATATTGGGATGACGCTCTAACCAACTGAACTACTGGCCAAGGAAGAACTTTTTTTTCTAATCTGGATTTTGGACCGCTCTATGCAGGAAAAGTGTGTGTGTGTGTGTGTGTGTGTGTGTGTGTGTGTGTGTGTCCATCTGCGAACGGGGATGGCCGAGGGAGGCAGGCCACTGGAGGGACCTGCCCAGGTTTAACAAGGAGCCACTGCCTTGGGCTGTCAGGCTGTAGGCGGTGGAGCCAGCCTGACCTCGGAATATGCAGCCATATGCTGTGATCGGCTGGCTTTACCAGGCCCCATGGTGAAGGTGGGGTTCCCCCAAGAGAAGGAGTATCCCCCCAGTCAGTGTGGCAGGATCAGGAGCTGAAGCAGGCTTTGGACAGGAGGCCCAGATGGCTGCTCCCTGCGGGGGGGGGGGGGGGGGGGGGGGGGCTGTGGAGGTCTGCAACAGGGACCCAGCCAAGGGCATTCACACTGGAAGGTCAGCAGTCTGCACGGAGGCTGATGGGGCTGAGAAGGAAGCAGCCCGCGCGGCCGGATGGGGAATCTCAGGCTGCGGGCTCTGGTAGCGGAGCCCTCCAGTTTCCTAGTAACTCTACCTTCTGTTCTCCCCAGACCTGCATGCGGGTTAGTGAGGCTGGTGGTAGTGTCAGGGAACTCAGGGAGGGCGCTGAGCCCAGAGAAGCCGGCCTGGGAGCTGAAGCCTGGAGGTGTCACAGATGGCAGGAGGTGACTCATTTCTGGGGAGCACGGCAGTTTCCAGAGGAAGGGAGGTGGCTGAAGTGACGGGCAGGCTGGTCAGAGCAAGGACCAGGCAGCATTGCTTAGAAGCGAACCTGCGAAGGCTTGGTCTCATGGGCTGACACAGGCTGTTTGCATGTCAGTAGTAAAGAAAGAGCAGAGCCCTAACCGGTTTGGCTCAGTGGATAGAGCGTCGGCCTGCGGACTAAAGGGTCCCAGGTTCAATTCCGGTCAAGGGCATGTACCTTGGTTGTGGGCACATCCCCAGTAGGGGGTGTGCAGGAGACAGCTGATCGATGTTTCTCTCTCATCGATGTTTCTAACTCTCTATCCCTCTCCCTTCCTCTCTGTAAAAAAATCAATAAAATATATTTAAAAAAAAAAAAGAAAGAAAGAGCAGAGCCCTAACTGGTTTGGCTCAGCGGATAGAGCGTCGGCCTGGGGACTCAAGGGTCCCAGGTTCAATTCTGGTCAAGGGCATGTACGTTGGTTGTGGGCACATCCCCAGTGGGGGGTGTGCAGGAGGCAGCTGATTGATGTTTCTCTCTCATCGATGTTTCTAACTCTCTCTCCCTCTCCCTTCCTCTCTGTAAAATATCAAAAAAATAAATAAAGAGCAGAGTGGTCCTGGGGATGCAGAATTTGAGGACCCCTGGCTACAGGTAGGAGGCAGGAAAGCTCTTTTATTTGCCGGGTGAGTGGAAATGGTAGCTCCAAACTGGATGACAACTTTCCAAATGGTAACAAAACCCTTAAAAATATGCATACTCTATGACCCCATAAAACTGTTTCTCGGAATATATCCCAAGGTCAAAGAAAGGTTATTGTGCAACAAGGATCTGTGAGCCTGGATGGGGAACAAAAATATTACATGTTTATTTTCGGTGAAATTTAGCTCTTCCCTCGCTCATGAATGGAAGGCAGCAAAGCACAGCAGAATAGGCAATGCCCGTGGCACGGCAGAGCTCTGGGCCACTCATCACCACGGCGAAGTCTGTCCTCGTTAGCCTGCTCGCTACGAGATCTTGCTGTTAAACACATTAATAAGCACATCTATAACTATAGCCCAATTTTTTTTGGTTTCAAAATAGACTGTTTTTCAGAGCAGTTTTAGGTTTACATAAACATCCAGCAGGATAAACAGAGTTCCCACATACTTCCTGTCTCCCTGCCCCCAGAGTTTACCCTATTTATTAACATCTGACAGGAGTGTGGTACATTTGTTCCCATTGATAAACCAGTAATGTCCAGAGTTTACATCAGGGTTCGCTCATCATGTGGTCCAGCTCTATGGGTTTTGACAAACGCACCTCATGCCTCCACTGTTACAGTATCATACAGAGAATCTCGCTGCCCTAAAAGTCCCCTGCACTTCACCCATCCATCCCTTCTTCTCTCTTCCTGAACCCCTGGAATCACTGATTCTTTATGTCTCTAGTTTGGCCTTTTCAGGAATGTCATACAGTACGTGTCCTTTTCAGATTGTCTTCTTCCACTCGGTACTATGCACTGAAGGTTCTCCATGTCTTTTTGGCTTAATAGCTCACTTCTTCTTATTTCTGATAATATTCCAATGTCTGGATGGACCACCGCTGTTTACCCATTCACCTGTGAAGGACATCTTGGTTGCTTCGGTTGTGGCAATTATGAATAAAACGGCTACACACATCTGTGTGCATGTTTTTGTGTGGATGTAATTTGCAACTCATTTGGATAAATACTCAGGAGCACAATTGCTGGGTTATACAGTAAGACTATGTTTAGCTCCTTAAGAAACTAGCAACAGTCTTCCAAACTGGCTGTACCATTTGGCATTCCCACCAGCAATGGACATACTACCACTGCTCCACATCCTCGCCAGCACTTGGTGGTGTCAGTACTTGGGATTTTAGCCATTCCTATAGGTATGTAGTGGTGTCTCATTTTTGTTAAATTTCAATTCCCTAATGACATAGGATGTGGAGCATCTTTTCATGTGCTTACGTACCATTTCTGCTCCAGGTTTAACTGTAAGCTTCTGTCGGCAGACCTCCCCCCTCATGGAATCAGACAGCCTCTGTGTGTAGCATCCTATTCCAAAACTCAGCAGCTTAGAACAATGGTCACGCACCTGTGGGTGACGTGGGGTTCAGCCGAGTGCGGCTGGGTGCTCCAGGCCATGGGGCTGCTCTGCTCTATGTACCTCACACCTTCTTAGGGCCACGGCAGCCCAACTTAGATATATGTTTTGACAAACGTGTTTCAATGTAATTGGTCTCCTTTGTAATCTTATGGATATTATTTTATGCATTTAACCCCATCCCAGCACCTGTCGCACTGCTCTGTGTCCCCACTGGACTGTGAGCTCCCTGAGGGCAGGGGCTGTGTTCACATTTCTATTTTAATTTTTTATTATGAAAAACTTCAAACATATACATAAAGAGAGAGAGCGGCATCATGAAACCCCATACACCTGCCACCTCCCTCCCCAACCTCCCATTACAGATTTTGTCTCATTGGTTCCATCTCTCCCCTTTTTATTTTTTTCTTTGCTAAAGCATTGGAAAGCAAGTCATTTCCCCCCTATGTATCTCATCGTGTTTCGCTAAGAAATTCAGTAAGTAGTTTTTAAACCCATGAATCACTGTGTGTTCAGAGCTATTTATAAAAGCCCCAGCTGGAAACAAGCTTGTTAGCTAACATGTGAGAATGAGGATGTACCCAGCCAAAGGACAATGACACACCCATTAAGAGAATCAACGCGAAGACCACACAGCCGCATGGCAAAATGCTTGTGGCCAAGAAAAAGCACAGAGAGGCAAAGAGCCGGTCCACGGTGTTCTCTGCGCTCTCATTGGTTACCACAGTCCTGCCTGGCTTTCTGGCCAGAGGGGAGAAAGCAAAAAAGGAAGGCGAGGGTAAGGATGGTGGGTGACGGGCGAATGTGTTCTTCTCCCTTCAGAATATTCTTCCGTCATCTTTCCAAGCTGTTAGTAGCTAACCAGAGTTGCTGCAGCGGCTGTGAGGCCGAACAAAGGCCTGAAGGAATGTGCTGGCTCCATGGGGGAGCTGGCTGGAGGCACAGAAAGCCTGGCTGCAGGCCTTCGCAGCTCCCGGAAGGTGGCTGTAGATTCTTCTGGGGCCTGGGGTTTGGAAAGGCCGCGGTGCAATGGCAGGGAGTTATCTGATGTTCCCAGCTTTGTGTGCACCTCACACATCTGGGCGCCTGTGATAGGCCCGGAGCTCACTCAGGCTCTACGTGGTTTTCAAGGTCAATGGTTGTGGTATCTTCGTCCCCCTGGCAGAAGCTGGTCTTGGATTGATTACAAACCCATGTGACCCAGGGGCTAGTCCTGGGAAAACAGGATCCACTTCCCAGCTTGTTTCCCAGGCACCTATTCCTAGAGGAGAAGGGGGCCTGTCCACAGCAGTTCCCTGTATGCGCCCCCATCTCCTGGGAGCTCAGTGCCCTGCAAACAGGAGGCGCCAACTTAGTGCTTGTTCTCCCAAGTGCCAGGCTGAGCCCAGTGTCTTCTTACTACCTTGAAAATGAGACCTGAGTCCTAGCCAGTTTGGCCTAGTGGATAGAGTGTCGGCCTGCAGACTGAGGGTCCCGGGTTCAATTCCAGTCAAGGGCACATACCTTGGTTGCAGGCTCCATCCCTGGCCCTGGTTGGGACGTGGGGAAAACAACCAATTGATGTGTCTCGTTGGTATTTCTCTCTGTCTCTCTCCCGCTCCCTTCCTCTCTCTAAAAATCAATGGAAAGATATCCTCAGATGAGGATTAACAAACAAAAAAAAAAAACAAAAAGAAGAAAGGAAACAAAAATGAGACCTGAGAAATTTTGGAAGGAGGACCGGCCATAGTGCACTGTTTAGGGAATCAGTTATGGGGAGAGGGGTGGGGGTGTCTGGAAGCCCCAAGGTGAAGTCCCAGCTCCCCTCTTAAGTCACTTGGGGACCTTGCAACTGACCTCATCTACCAACATGTCCATTCGCCTCCGCCTGACTCTCAACCAATCTGATGCCACACACATTCGCTGAGCAGCTTCGCTGGGCCTGTGAGGACCAGAGCTGACTGCCACAGTTCCTGCCCTTGGGGAGGACACTGCTCATAACTATGGCTTCACATGATCAAAAATGACTGAGGGAGTAATTCTTGGGGTGGGAATCAAGAGGAATTTCTGGGAAGGGTTTTCATCTGCTAAGAGCCTTGGAGATGGAGTAGAAATTCACCAGGTAGTCAAGTGTGGGAACAACAGGTACAACGACAGAGGCAGGAAACCGTGGCTGTCTGGGAAACCCGAGGCTGAGGGGTGAAGTGCCTGGAGGGTCGGCTTCCCTCCCAGGGTTGCCAGGAAAGGCCTGGGAGTTTTCAGCTAAGGGGCTGTTACCTACAAGGCAGAAAACCCTTCTGATACCAAGCGTGTGGGTTCTCACAGCAAGCAATCCTCCAGGTCTCTGCAGACACCTACTGGTGCCCTGTAATTTAAATCATTTTAACACTAACTCCCAAGAGTGAGTACAGACCCCACAGGTTAAGGGCGGATGCCCCTCTCTTCAGACACCAGTCACAAGTAGTGGATCCCCAGGTTACCCACACTGTTCAATTTGGCTACAAATCAGGGGTTCCCACAACCTCCTCCTCAGATTCCATAATCTATAATAATAAAAGGGTAATATGCTAATTAGACAGGACGTCATTCCTGATGAAGCCGGGGCCGGAGGAGGGAAGCCTGGGTTCCGGGTGCTGGAAGGAAGCTGGTGCCGGCAGCAGGGGGAAGGAAGGCCTACTCTTGCACGAATTTTCATGCATCGGGCCTCTAGTATGCTATAATAGTTCACAGAACTCAGTAAAGGACACAAACAGTCAGATGAAGAGGTAATAGGGTACAATCTGGTAGGGTCCATAGAGTACGAAAGCTTCTGTCCCTGAAGAGTTTGGGGTGTGCCACCCTCCAGGCATGTGGATGCATTCAAAACCCCTTCATTGGGTTTTCTTAGAGGTTCCATTACGTAGACAGGATTGATTAAATCACTGGCCACCAGTGATTAACTCCATTCCCAGCTCCTCTCTTCTCCCAGAAGTGGGAGTTGGGGGGTTGAAAGTTCCAACCCTCTAATCACAGGGTTGGTTCCTCTGACAAACAGCCCCTCCCCCCACCCTGAAGTCATCTGGGGGCTTCCAGCCACCAGTCATCTCATTAGCATACAGAGCAGGATGGTGGAAGATGCTTCTGGAACGCGCACGTCCCTACTCGCTGTCCCTTCCACTGGGCCTGGCCTTTCCTTACCTGTCACACCGCACTCCCATGCCACGTCCATGAACTCCTCTTCCTAGCATTTAGCACCACCTGAAAGACTTACGTATGCAAATACTGTCCTCCCCAGTTAAAATGTCAGTTTTTTGAGGCCCCGTCTTGCTTGCTGCTTCACCCCTAAAGGGCCAGGCATGGTCACCCAATGACTTCTTACTGAGTGAATGAATAGTTCACCCTCTGCCACCCCCATCGCGTTCATAAAGAACCTTAATCCGGCGCTTTGGGGCCCCACCTGAAAAACATACTGGGGAAAGGGCGCAAAGCGGTCCCAGAACAAAGTCTGTACCTTCCAGGTGGAAGAGCGCGCCTGCGCACACGCCCCGTATGGCCTGTCCCGCTTCGGCCAGCGGGTGGCACTGTGCGCATGCTCCCTGGCAGCGCGGTCCTCCGGGCCGCTCTAGCCACCCTTCTCGCCTGCTCTGGCGGGAGGCGGGCGCGCCCGCGGGGTCCCTCCAAGATGGCGGCGCAGAGGAGGAGCCTGTTGCAGAGTGTGAGGAACCGACCCGCTCTCCGGGCCGGGGGTTGGGAATCGGGGGGAGATTGGGGGAGCTGTCTGGTGCAGGCGCGGCTCTCTCCTCGCTTCAGGCCGCCTACCTCTCCCTGGCGGAGGGCGACCGCCGCCTTCCCCTGTCCCGGGCCGGCCCGCCCCATTTCCCGGACGGGGGCGCGTGCGCACTGCGGGCCTGGCCGTCCGGGGCTTGGATTCCCGGTCTTGGACTGTCCGAGCGTGGAGGGCACGTTGACGGGGGCAGTTCTAGAGCAGGAAGGGAATGTGGCGCCCGGCAGCGGAGAGAGCAGGGGTGCCGAGCCTGGCACTGAGCTGTCGTGGGATGACAACAACCATAGCAGCCGTAGCCACTTGTGTACCACTTACTACATCCCAGGCGCTGTGCCAGTTGCTTCACGTTTGTAAGTTTAATTTTCATGACAGCCCCATGAGATAGGTTCTGTGATTATTCATGTTTTACAGATGAGGAAACAGGCACAGAGAGGCATCGTTTGCTCAAGGCCACACAGCTGGGGAGTGGCAGAGGCAGAGTTAAAATCAGGCAGCCGTTGCTCTTCACCTCTCACCTGTGCTAAAGGAATGACTGCAGTTGGGAGCCGGGGTTCTGCTCCTGGTTGTAACTCCCTCTGCCTCAGTCGGCCTCGGTTTCCCTATCTGTAACGTGAGAGCAGGCAGTGGGAGGATTTTCTTGAGACTCATCTCTACCTGCAGTCCGGACCCTCATGGGTTTGTCGCTGGTGTCTTCCAGCCCCTGCATCCTCCTGACACATGTGCATGTAGGTGCACACACATGTTGGCACCTTGGGCTTATTCTTAACCTGCCAGCAGGTTGCCTTTCCCTTGGGTCCTCCCCAGACGTAGCAGCCTGTTGTAATTGCCTGTGGACTTGTCTGCCTCCTGTGTGGGAAAGGGAACTCATGGAAGACGCACTTGTGCTTTGCAATGAATAGTGTCACTAGTACCTACCACCACTAGGTGCCAGGCATTTAATAAATATTTGTAAAATAATGAGTAGAGCATTTGTAGCCAGATCCAGTGCTCAACATTGGCCCTCCTACCCTTGAGGGTCTTGAAGCATCAGAATTGGAGTGTGTGTGTATGTGTGAGTGAGAGAGAGAGAGAGAGAGAGAGAGAGAGAGAGACCGAGACCTTTACTGCTGCATTTTTTAAAAAATATATTTTATTGATTTTTTACAGAGAGGAAGGGAGAGGGATAGAGAGTCAGAAACATTGATGGGAGAGAAACATCGGTCAGCTGCCTCTTGCACACCCCCTACTGGGGATGTGCCCGCAACCAAGGTACATGCCTTTGACTGGAATCGAACCTGGGACCCTTCAGTCCGCAGGCTGACGCTCTATCCACTGAGCCAAACCGGTCAGGGCTACTGCTGCATATTAATGACAGGCTTTGTGTAGACTCTGAAATTCCTCTTCCAGGACAGCAACTCCCAATGGGGGAAAGGAGGAGTGTAGACCTCTTCCTCTCCACACCTTTGGCTCCACCCCCTCCCCCTTTTTTTTCACTACTAGGCAGTGTTGTGGGGTCGAACCCTGGAGTCAAAAATAAGACCACCGGAGGCTGCTGATTGATTAAAAAAAAGCAGGCAAGGATTTATCGAAACTGGCCAGGACGGCCGCGAGGGCACCACACGCAGGTGGCCACCCTGCCGTCCCAGGTGCAGGCAGTCCTTTTAAAGGTCTAAACCACAAGAATTTTCCTTTGTTCTAAATTCTAGACATTGGAATGCGGACTTATCTCGCGAAAGCAGATTGTACAAAAAGCAGAACTGAGCAGGGTTAATAATCTCTAAAGGTAGTCAACTCCTGGAGCCACTGAGTCAGTGGGAATCCATCTCCTGTGGTTCTGGTCCACGGGCACAGGAAAATGACCTTTGTGATGGGGTGTGGATTAATGTGAGTTTCCAGGTCTCAATCTGGGGGCTGAGGTAACTACCCTATTGTTTAAGCAAGGAAGTGCGTGCAGACGCCAAAAGAGCAGGGTTAAAATTTAAACAGCAGTTTTTACCTGAGATGAATGTATGAATGTCCTTAGAGCCTTATTTCATTCCCTACTGGTCTTTTGGGAATGAATCTAAACCTTAGATTCATTACTCAGTTTTTACCTAAGTATGGTTGCTGCCATACTTCAGGCAGGTCAGCCTTGTCGTTGAGTTAGGCAGACCTGGCTGGCCCTCTGCTTTGTAAGCTCCCAGAGGGTGGTGTAAATGTCCCCGTTGTGATACACGTTTCAGAAACACTGGCTGGAGAGGGGCAAACGCTGGAAGTGGTCATCGCTGTAGGCTGACGTGGCTGGCAGAGGAGACTGGCTGCCCGCTCCCTTCCCTCTGGGTGTGCTGGAGCCCACGGGACTCAGGTTAGAGGGAAGGTGAGCTTTACTAGCTCCAGAATGTGTTCCTGGGTGGTGGCAGAATCTTTGCAAGATTGGCTAGTTAGCTTTAAGCACATCGCATCTCAATGAAAGGCAAAGGGATGCCTGATATGTTTACACACGTCCCCTCCCACCCTAATAACGATCAAGACACTTCTGCTCACAAGGTGTCTTGAGTGTGCGGGTGGTGTGCAGGGCTTGCTGTCCTGCCCTCCGCTGTCCTGAGTCTGGTGAGAGGAGCTCAAACACCATCATTCGGCAGATGGCTGGGAGGTCTGCTAGGCTGGGCCTGGGGATACAAAGATAAAGACATCTGCGCACCCTCACTGCATTTTTGAGTGAGGAGGAGGAGCTGTATACCACTAATCAGTGTGCCCGTTACTCCCGTGTCAGTGTGTGGAGAGGCTGTGGATGGCCTCATCTGGCCGGGCCAGCGGAGGCCTGCGGGAGGGCTGGGGACTGCGGACGCGGAGGGTGTGCTGGGCCAGGTGGCACAGTGCTTGGTGGAATGACTTCCCAAGGAGTCTCCCTTGCTTCCCCAGGCAGTCTGGGGCCTTCAGAGGTCTTCTGAAGAAAAGAAGAGCTTTTGAAGACAGCTTGATGTGTTCAAAAGAACCTAGCCTCCTGATAAAACAGTCTGAGTCTTGTATGGCCTTGGGCAAGTCACTTAACATTCCTGAACCTTGGTTTCCCCAACGAAGAGGACTTTCTTCCAGAAGTTGTGTTAGTAGTAAAGGAATTGCCATGTTTACACTCCTAGCCTGGCATGGTCACTGCGACGGGAAGTTCCACCTTCAGTTCTGCCACGAGTGAGTGCCCACGGTTCATTCCCTCGGATGTCACCGTGTGGCAGGCACCGTGTAGGTGCGGGGGACACTGCCTTCATGAAACTTACGTTCTCTTCTAGAAGGGAGACATTAAACAGTGGACAAGTACAGGTTACGTATGATACAGTAATATCTGTAACAGGACATCAGGGGGTGCTGTGAGGAAGAATAGTCTGGATTCACACACAGAATGGTGGAGGGGCCATTTCCCACCAAGTGGCAGGGGAGGACCTCTCAGTATTTGATGAGGTGAAGTGGGGACATGGGAAGGAGTGTTCCCGCCCGAGGGAACAAAGATGCTCCTTGGGGAGCAGCAAGGAGGCCGGTGTGGCTGGAGTGGAGCGTGCTGGGGAAGGGAGTAGCCGACGTTCCAGGGAGCCTTGTGGACCCTCAGGTGGACTGTGGACTCTTTTCTAAGTGTGATGTGAAACTCTCGTGTGGTTTCAGGGCATGATGTGACCTGATTTGTGATTTGAGAAGCCCTTGAGTGGCAAAAGTAGAAGCCTGGGACCTGCTAAGTGGTACTCAGTTGTCCAGATGTGAGATGACAGAGGCTTGGCCAGAGCGATGGCAGAGGAGTGGTGAGAAGTATTGGGTTCTGGCTGTATTTTGGAGGAAGGGCTGATATAATTTGCTGGCAGATCGGATGTGGGGTGCATGGCAAAGGAAGACGAGTTAAGAAGGGCTACAGGGTTTCAGTTGGAACAACAGCGGTGCCCTTTACTGAGGTGGGGAATGCAGGAGTCCATTGGGGTCAGGGAGAAGCAGGTGTGTGATTTTGCCTATACTATTAGGTATTTATTATTTTAAAAATCAACTTGAAACCAAATTTTTTAACGTAGATATGTCTTGAGCTATCTATACAATCACAGGGGCTAGCTATATATTTTTCTAATGTACATGGAAATAAATATGTATCCATTAAAATAAAAACATCTGTTAGGCCTTCACCTACCGCCATCTCAGATGCTGGCAGAATTCGGTGCAGCTGCTCTAGCACAGTAAGTGCTCCACCATTATTAGTGGCCCCTTTAAGAGTGTATTA
The DNA here is from genome assembly GCF_027574615.1 of Eptesicus fuscus. Lineage (NCBI taxonomy): Eukaryota > Metazoa > Chordata > Mammalia > Chiroptera > Vespertilionidae > Eptesicus > Eptesicus fuscus. The sequence continues at coordinate 102,192,675 of NC_072479.1, forward strand.
GGACTATATTTGTGATGAAAACATAGAGAACCTTTGATGAAAACCCTGGTGAGAGAGGTGGAGGCGCTAGAATGGAGTTGGTCCCAGAGGAGCAGGGAAGCAAAAGGGGGTCATTCAGAAAGATGGAGATGGCATCGGGTGTTTTAAGCTTTCTGGAGAGAAAGCACTGCTGCCCCCACCCTGAGCCATCTTCCTGGGGGCATTATTCTCCCTTTCTGAGCTTCCTTTTTGCCTCTAAGGAATTCGGGTGCTTTCACCACAAAAACACTCGGCCTTTTCATACTATAATTTGATATTCAAGCTGTGGCCTGAACTTGGAACTGTGCTTTATCCACTAATGCTGCCTAGGAGTTTGAGATGTCTCTATGAGGATTGAAATGGATTTTTTAAATTTAATTTTTTATTTATTGATTTGAGAGAGAGAGAGAAAATTTGATTTGTTGTTCCACCAATTTTTGCATCCATTTGGTTGGTTGATTATTGCCTGTGTCCTGACCAGGGATCGAACCCACAACCTTGGCATATCAGGATGACACTAACCAACTGAGCTACCTGGCCAGGGCTGTAATGGACTATTTTTATGTCTATTACATATGTTATGAGGAACTAATTTATACATATATTTATACAAGGCCTTTATAATGCCCTTAATACGTTATCTACAATTGGATCACTGTAGAGCCTTTTCATACCAAAATATGGATATTGGAAACTCCTGTTTACACAATCAAATTAGAATTAGGATGTTTGAAACAGCATTCTTTCTTACTATACTCTCTGTTACATTTCTTGTGGGAAACTAATTTGTAAACCATCGAAGAGTTAAAGTGGTCCATGCTCGCTGTTGCATTTGCTTGGCACTGTGACGAGGCTGTGTGAGCGTGAGATGCCCCCTTCTCAGCTTCCCAGCGACTCACGACTCCCATGCCGGGTGTAGAAGCGCCACTTGCTGTGGGTGCTGGCAGGCCTGGCATTTGGGCGTGGGAGAAAGTATGCATCAGTGTGTGTTGGGGTGGAGAGGTGGGTGGTTTGTGTGAATAGAAAATCATGACCTTTCCGAAAATTGTTCAGAAATATGGAGAAGGGAAGCAAGAGACTTGGGAGTCTGGTGTGTGGTGGCAGAATCAGCCATGGCTGCTCGGTGTGGAAAATCCCCGTGGAGGCGGACAGACGTGGGAGAACGTGATCACAGCCCCCACGGCCACAGCAGCGATGTCCGGGCCACCGCTGAACTCAGGGAGGACACATGCTCTCCCACCCCTACATGGGTAGAACCTGTGATTCTCTGGCCAGTTGTTACGGAATATTTGGGGTGCTGGGGAGACTGCATTCTATGAAAGGAGTGCTTGTAAGTATCTGAGAAGTTGCCCATATGTCATTGGATCTAAGATGTCATTAATTGTGAGGACACATCATTATTTTACATACTACCTAGAAAGAAAACACAGTGCTGAATAACTAACACACCAACTTCAGAGATTAATATTAAATGTTGAAAATATATGTATTTGACCCAGCCAGTGTGACTGAGTGGTTGAGCATCCACCTATGAACCACCAGGACACGGTTCGATTCCCAGTCAGGGCACATGCCTGGGTTGCGGGCTCAATCCCCAGTGTGGGGCATGCAGGAGGCAGCCAATCAATGATTCTCTCTTATCATTGATGTTTCTATCTCTCCCCCTCTCCCTTCCTCTCTGAAATCAATAAAAAAATATTTTTAAAAAACTTTATATATAAAAAAAAAGAAAACATATGTATTTGCATTAGTGAAATAAAGTAGCTAATCAGCAGTACCAGGCTAGAGCATGAGAGTTGCCACAACGCCAAATGGTTACGTGGGGTGCCCGAAATGCATGATGAGGCCACAGGGATGGATTTCTCAGGAAAGGGGCCCCGTGGCCTTAGTATTTTCCCAGAGTCTGGGACACATACATTGAGGTGGTTTGGTGTTTGCCAGTGTAAAACTCATCGTTGCATATTGAGGAGTTATTTGCTTTTCAGTTCTCTTTAAACTCTCTGATGATACCAAGAGAAAGACTTGATTTGCTCTTAGTATGTCCTTACACCTTTCTGATTCTTGGTAACCTCTCTTCTTTGTTAACACAGAGAACAGGGTCCGGCTAGAAGCTGCAGCAGGCAATAGGTTCAACTAGAGTTTAATAACCTTGTTTTGTTTTCATTTTTTATTATTTTCAAGATACGGCAAGTAATACTGGTTTGCCACTTAAAATACTGAAAAAGTTTACATTCTAAATGAAGTCTTAGAGTAAAAGAAAAAATATGAAGTGGATAATTTGTTGAAGATGGTTGAAGTTTGGGAAATGGGCCTCTGGATTCGAGCGGGGCCTTTGTGGGTGGATAGGGCTTGGGAAGACAGAAAAGCGGAGGGAGGCCTTGCCTCACCATGGATACTTCTTAGTGTGCTCTTTGGGTAATTTTTTCTTATTTCTTTTCTTTAATATGTTTTTTATTGACTTCAGAGAGGAAGGGAGAGGGATAGCGCGATAGAAACATCAATTGGCTGCCTTCTGCATGCCTCCGCACCGGGGATCGGGCCTGCACCCCAGCCATGTGCCCTGACCTAGGTCAGTGGTTGCTAGAGGTCTGGGGAGGGCATGGCTGGCTGCAAACGGGCAGGACCAGGGAGTGTTTGGGGTCATGGGGCTGTTCTGTATCTCACTGTGGTGGCGGTTACAGAAATCTCTGCGCATGTTAAATTCACAGACCTGTGCACCCAAAAAGGTCCATCTTATTGTATGTCAGTTTAAAAATAAAAACAAACTCCCACACTCTATAGAAGTAGCTCCAGGGGGCAAAGCACAGAATTGAAGCGCTAGAATAAATGCAGCATTAGAGCAATTAAAATGGAATAGAAAGCGTGAAAGCCATAAAGTCACTTCCTGTCAATATGTAAATAGACAGAAGATGAAACTTGCCACAAAAGCTAACCACAGGCTTTTTATACGTTTGATTGCCAAAGCCTGTTGAAGTGGCTTTCACATCCTTTTTTGAAGATTTACTGTTCGTTTGTAAGAAGTTGTGCACACCTAGGCCCGGGTGAGCCCAAGTGGCCCTGGGTCGGGGAGAGGCCAAACGTCCCTGGGTCCGGGTGAGACCATGTGTCCCAGGATCTGGGTGAGGCCTCATGCACCTAGGCCCGGGTGAGCCCAAGTGGCCCTGGGTCGGGGAGAGGCCAAGCATCCCTGGGTCCGGGTGAGACCATGTGTCCCAGGATCCGGGTGAGCCCTCGTGCACCTAGGCCCGGGTGAGCCCAAGTGGCCCTGGGTCTGGGAGAGGCCAAGCGTCCCTGGGTCCGGGTGAGACCATGTGTCCCTGGATCCGGGTGAGGCCTTGTGCACCTAGGCCCGGGTGAGCCCAAGTGGCCCTGGGTCTGGGAGAGGCCAAGCGTCCCTGGGTCCGGGTGAGACCATGTGTCCCTGGATCCGGGTGAGGCCTCGTGCACCTAGGCCCGGGTGAGCCCAAGTGGCCCTGGGTCTGGGAGAGGCCAAGCGTCCCTGGGTCCGGGTGAGACCATGTGTCCCAGGATCCGGGTGAGGCCTCGTGCACCTAGGCCCGGGTGAGCCCAAGTGGCCCTGGGTCTGGGAGAGGCCAAGCGTACCTGGGTCCGGGTGAGACCATGTGTCCCTGGATCCGGATGAGGCCTCGTGCACCTAGGCCCGGGTGAGCCCAAGAGGCCCTGGGTCTGGGAGAGGCCAAGCGTCCCTGGGTCCGGGTGAGACCATGTGTCCCTGGATCCGGATGAGGCCTCGTGCACCTAGGCCCGGGTGAGCCCAAGTGGCCCTGGGTCTGGGAGAGGCCAAGCGTCCCTGGGTCCGGGTGAGACCATGTGTCCCTGGATCCGGGTGAGGCCTCGTGCACCTAGGCCCGGGTGAGCCCAAGTGGCCCTGGGTCTGGGAGAGGCCAAGCGTCCCTGGGTCCGGGTGAGACCATGTGTCCCTGGATCCGGGTGAGGCCTCGTGCACCTAGGCCCGGGTGAGCCCAAGTGGCCCTGGGTCTGGGAGAGGCCAAGCATCCCTGGGTCCGGGTGAGACCATGTGTCCCTGGATCCGGGTGAGGCCTCGTGCACCTAGGCCCGGGTGAGCCCAAGTGGCCCTGGGTCTGGGAGAGGCCAAGCGTCCCTGGGTCCGGGTGAGACCATGCATCCCTGGATCCGGATGAGGCCTCGTGCACCTAGGCCCGGGTGAGCCCAAGAGGCCCTGGGTCTGGGAGAGGCCAAGCGTCCCTGGGTCCGGGTGAGACCATGTGTCCCTGGATCCGGATGAGGCCTCGTGCACCTAGGCCCGGATGAGCCCAAGTGGCCCTGGGTCTGGGAGTGGCCAAACGTTCCTGGGTCTGGGTGTGACCATGTGTCCCTGGATCCGAGTGAGGCCTCGTGAACCTAGGCCCGGGTGAGGCCACGTGCCCCTGGGTCTGGGAGAGGCCAAGCGTCCCTGGGTCCGGGTGAGACCATGCGTCCCTGGATCCGGATGAGGCCTCGTGCACCTAGGCCCGGGTGAGCCCAAGTGGCCCTGGGTCTGGGAGAGGCCAAGCCTCCCTGGGTCCGGGAGAGACCATGTGTCCCTGGATCCAGGTGAGGCCTTGTGCAACTAAGCCCGGGTGAGGCCACGTGCCCCTGGGTCTGGGAGAGGCCAAGTGTCCTTGGGTACGGGTGAAGCCAGATCCTGGGTCCGGGTGAGGCCGTGCGCCCCTGGATCCATCCGGGTGAGGCTGGGTCCCAGGCCCGGGTGAGACCACGCGCCCCTTGGGTATGGGTGAGGCCACGTGCCCCTTAGTCCAGGTGACGCCGTGCCCCTGGGATCGGCCGAGACCAAACCAGAGGGAGTCAGACCTCCATTACCACCATTTGTCCACCATCCAGAGCTGAGGGGTCAGTGCTGACATGTACACATAAGGAACTACTGGACATCGGAATTGGGTCTCAAAAGAACTGTTGGTCCAGGGGGAAGCTCGCTACAGATTGATTCATTTGCCTGTCAGCATAACTATTATTGCTCGTCTCACATTCAGTTCTTATTAGTATATATCTAGTGACATTTGATCTCGTACATCTAGAGGAAATGATGAACAACATAGACTGAGGAACAAGAACAGAACCAGAAGCAAGGAGGCATCGATCGGACTATCGGGCCTCAGAGGGAGGATACGGGAGGGTAAGGGGAGGGTGGGGGGAGGGGGAGAGTTCAACCAAAGGACCTCTGTAGGCATGCATACAAGCCTATCCAACGGTTAAGTTCAACAGGGGATGGGGGCATGCGTGGGGAGAGGGGTGGGATGGGAATGGGGGGATGAGGACAAATATGTGACACCTTAATCAATAAAGAAATTAAAAAAATAAAAAATAAAAAATAAAAAATAAAATGCAAGTTGTAAAAAAAAAAAAAAAAAAAAAAAAAAAAAAGAAGTTGTGCACAGTGCCTGTGCTTATTTAAAATTTCAGTAAAGCTTCAATCCCACTTTAAAATACATATATTTCTTATTGATTTCAGAGAGGAAGGGAGAGAGAACTAGAAACGTCAGTGATGAGAGAGAATCATTGATTGGCTGTCTCCTGCACGCCCCACATTGGGGAATCGAGCCTGTAACCCAGGCATATGCCCTGACTGGAAATCTAACCGTGACCTCCTGGTTCTTAGGGCAATGTCAACCACTGAGCCACACTGGCCGGGCTCAGTCCCACTTTTATTCTCCTTGCAATTGAACTTGGATTCTCCCACTTGTTTTTGTTAGCTCCAGTTCAGCACAGTGGTCCTGGGAATGCCCTTGGGAAGCAGGCACAGTTCTCAGGTGGGGGTCGAGTGGGGGCCCATGCTGGGGCCTTGCATGATCCACTACCTCAGTGAAAGCCTCCCGACGTGGGAGTCATTTCTGGGGCTTAAAAAAAATGTAGGTGCTCAGAGTGCCCCCTGAGGAGATTTAGGAAATTCAGAATCTGTGTTTGGGCTGGGGCTTGGATGTGTGTGTGTGTGTGTGTGTGTAAAGCAGCCTGGTTTGAGATCAGACGCAGGCAGGCAGGAGCGAGGGAGACAGGTGGTAGGAATACAAAAGAGGGCTGTCAGTCAAGCCTGGGAGGGTCTTTATGGAGGAAGACTTCCTGGAAGTGGTGATTCCTGTGTCCGAGTCCCAAAGGATGAGGAGAGTTGCTCGGCAAGGACAAGGAGGGTGTTCCACGTGGAGGGAAAGTGGGTATGTATGGACAGGGCACTGCGAGCATTTGGCACAGGTGGAGAAGGTGTGGCAGGGAGCAGGCGGGAGAGGAGTGGGGACCAGGGAGTGGAGGCCCCAATGCCAGGGTAGGGGCTGTGACTAAGACTAGCGTGTACGTCAGTTTCGCAGTCGCCTGGGAGGAGCTGCCTATGTGCGGGTGCTCTGGGCCCACCAGGAGGAGACAGTCTGGGTTTGGGGCCTGGGGTGTGCAGTTTTAACCAGTGCCCAGGGCATTGGAGTCAGAGCCACTGCAGTGACAGGTGAGGAGCCACCGAAGTATTTTCTACCAAGAGTTCGCTTCATTGTGTGTCTCATTCGTGTTTCGTAACGTAGCTCACACCTGCAGCCCACTGCTGCGCCTTGCCTTTGGGAACGCTGTTCTCTTTCAGGGAATGGGTTTGGGGCTGGCCAGAAAAAATGCCAACCCTCTGCAGGTGTCTGTTCACCCGGGTCGTTATTTTCCAGAAGGAAGCAGAGGCCTCTCGGGGGGTGGGGTTCGGGCCTGCGGGGCTTTTGTTGGGGAAGAAAAAGGTGAGGTGGGGTCTGCCCTGGAGAAGGTAACACTTCATAACTTCCTGGTGTCCTTCCAGGAGCAGCAGCCAAGCTGGACAGACGACCTGCCGCTCTGCCACCTCTCAGGGGTGGGCTCAGCCTCCAACCGAAGCTATTCGGCTGATGGCAAGGGCACTGAGAGCCACCCGCCCGAGGACAACTGGCTCAAGTTCAGGTGAGTGCGGGGTGCTCCTGGGCATTGCAAACCCGCTGCAGGTGTCTGTTTGCAACTGCCTTGCACGGGCCTTGCCAGTGAGATGGGGCCCATGGAGGTGGCGTGGGCTGCCGTCCCTTCCACATCTGGACCTTAGACCAGCCTAGGCTTGCGACAGTGGGGTGGGGAGCATCCCTGAAGGTCATGGCCTGAGTAACATGATGGTCAGAGTGGGGGACCTAAGTGGGCACCTGAAGCCACAGCTGCTGTATCTTTGGTCTCCCCCAGTTTTTGCCCCTCCTCCCCCTCCACGCTGGAACTGGCGTTCTTCTGTGAGCCCTGGTTTCCACCGCCTCTTACCTCTCTGTTCCAGAAGTGAGAACAACTGCTTCCTGTATGGGGTCTTCAACGGCTATGATGGCAACCGGGTGACCAACTTCGTGGCCCAGCGACTGTCCGCAGAGCTCCTGCTGGGCCAGCTCAACGCCGAGCACACGGAGGCCGATGTGCGCCGTGTGCTGCTACAGGTATGTGCTCGGCAGCTGACCGCAGCCGCTGGACATGTCCCCCAGGAGCGTGGCCCTGCGGCTGTAAAGTGTGGGTTCTCCGGGGCTGGTCTGAAGACCCTGCCACTCCTCCTGCGGGGGGCCCGCTCTGGGAGCCTCTCCCAGCGGCAGGGGCTCCCTATTTCGGGGAGTCCAGGAGCAGGCAGCCATCACGGTCCTTGCCCACAGCTGGCAGGGTTGGCTCTGGAGGAGATCATCTTGGGGAACGGGAAGTAGGGATGGGACCTTGGGCGAAGGGGGTGCAGTGGGGGGCGTGATTCAGGAAGGTTCCTTTCCTTCCGGCGTGGCTCAGGTGCTCAGCCTCCAGTCACCGCCAGCAGCCTGGGCCTCGCCTCCTCACTTCCGGCTGCTTGGGGCTCCCCTGCCCACTCTGCATTGCTTCCGGCTGCTGTTTGGGAGATTTCTTCCCGGCACCTCCTTTTGGAAGCACATCTGGAGGCACTTAGTGTGGATGAGGAGGATGGATTCCTGTTCCTCGGAAACAGCATTCCCAGCCCTTTCCCTGCCTCTGCACCTGAGGCCCAGAGCACCCTCCGGCCTCGGGGCCCTGTGCCGGTGACTAGCTGCCCCCCAGGAGGGGCAGCAGCGTGGCCAGAGTTCAGGGCCAGCAGGATGTGGTCATGACACCGGCTGTCATTGATCTAGACTTGCTCTGAGCCAGGTACCGAGTGCTCAGTCACTCAGAACAACACTTACTCTGTCGAGATGAGGGGACCGAGGCTGCCAGCTGGCAAGCGGCAGAGCTGGAGTTCACTCCCAGGTGGCCTGACCCCAAGCCCGTGCCCTAACCTCCATCTTTAGCCTCAGCCTCTGTCGCTCTGCAGTGCACGTGCGGAGCCCCACCCCGTGATGGCCTGCACTTAGTACAGTTCGTCACTATAGTCGGGCGTGGCAGCATCAGGTGGCAGTGGTGTTTTGAACCGGCCGTTGCCCTGACACCTGTCCCTGTCCTCTCTGTGCCTCTAGGCCTTCGACGTGGTGGAGAGGAGCTTCCTGGAGTCCATCGACGATGCTCTGGCTGAGAAGGCGAGCCTGCAGTCCCAGCTGCCAGAGGTACTTCCCTAGCCTCCCCCGCGAAGGGGCCCGCCAGGCTGGCTTTGCTAGGAGCACTGATTCGTCTGCCACATCACGCCCAAGCCATTGACAGCACTGGGCCAGAGCAGCACGAGTCAGGGACAGTTCCTGTCGGGGGGACATGGGGGTCGATGGGTGGGCCCTCCAAGGGCCTCCTTGGTTGCTGTGGGCAGCTTTACTCAAGCGGAGCATGGGGCGGGCAGTGAGGGTGTGAGGAAAGGCCCTTTCAGGTCAGTCCTCGCCTGGAGTCTGCCCACAGCCTTGTCACCTCCCACTCCTATCAGCCACCAGCACTTCCAGAGCCGGCAGCACACGTGAGCTCCCCTCTGGCTTTCCTAGAGAAGCCCGCCGGGAAGCGCAGCTTCTGTCCTGGCCGGGCCTCCAGCCCCTGCTCTCTAGGGGGGAGGGGGAAACGGTCTCTGAGGACCCGGCCTGCTCTCACCCCTAATGGTGGCTTGCAGGGTGTCCCCCAGCACCAGCTGCCTCCTCAGTATCAGAAGATCCTTGAAAGACTCAAGGTGTTGGAGAGGGAGATTTCAGGAGGAGCCATGGCTGTGGTGGCGGTCCTTCTCAACAACAAGCTCTACGTCGCCAATGTCGGTGAGCCGCCTGTCTGCCCCGGGAGGGCTGGGAGAGAAGGCCGGCTTGGGGGGCTGTGCGTCCTTCGGGCAGCTGCTTTCTGGATATGTGGGATCTCAGCCCGTCTGTCGAGGCCATTGGGTGGGTTTCCCTGTTCCTCTTTGGAGTGTTTCATCCTGCCCGGCCGGTGTGGCTCAGTGGTTGAGTGTCAGCCCATGAACCAAGAGGTCACTGGTTCGATTCCCAGTCAGGGCACATGCCCGGGTTGTGGATTTGATCCGCAGTTGGGGGTGTGCAGGAGGCAACCGATCGGTGTTTCTCTCTCATTGATGTTTCTCTCTTATCAATGTTTCTAACTCTCCCTCTCCCTTTCTCTTTCTAAAATCAATAAAAACATTAAAAAAAAATTGATTTGAGTTATCTTCCAAAAAAGAAGAAGAGTGTCTCAGTCCAGTGAGTAGAGTTGGAAGCAGCAGCGGGAAGCGGGCGGCCCAGCTTTCGTCCCCATGCTGTCCCTAACTTGTGGCCTTGGGGAGTTGAGTCCCTGTCTGGTCACCTCAGTGGCTTTCTCTTCTGGAGGGTGGCGAGGTGGGCTGGGTGTGGGCTGGAGATTGAGGGGTTACAGGGACGTTCTGTAGGATTTGTGGGCAAAGAGAGGCCATCTGGGACACTGAGAAGGCCATACCCCAGGGTGCCAATTACTGTGGGGGCGCTAGAGAGACCCCACTGATAATGTCCCTCTTCTCTTCCTCCTTTCCTTAAGATTTCATGATAGAACAAAACTTAGAAATGTAAAAAAATAGAGTGGCTAGCATTTAATGAGCCCTCTGTGCCTATCCCCAGCCCCGGAGTCCTCTCCTCACGGCCAGTCTCATTTCGTCTGCAGCCCTGGGTCCCTGCATTGTTGTGAAGCAGACACCAGACATCGTGGCCTGGTATCTGTAAATATGTCAGTGTATCTCCCTAGACAAAAGCTCTCTTATTAAAATCATAATCATAATCATGCTAGGATGGAAAAGTTTAACCTAATTCCTTAATATCGTCAGCTCTTATGACTGCTGGCTCACCCAGGGGTCTGAGCCTATTTTCTTCGCTTGTTTCAAGGATTTCCATTCTCCCCCCTCCTCTCCCTCTCTCTCTCTCTCTCTCTCTCTCTCTCTCTCTCTCTCTCTCTCATCTTTCTCTCTCTCTAACATGGCCTTTCCTCCCTATGCTCAGTCTGTTCAGCTGCTCAAATTCTGCTGCAGGTACGAACCGTGCACTTCTATGCAAATCCACGGTGGACGGGCTGCAGGTGACACAGCTGAACGTGGACCACACCACGGAGAACGAGGATGAGCTCTTCCGCCTCTCACAGCTGGGTGCGTGGGGCCGCGGGCCGCGGGTCAGTGTTGGGAGGGCAGCCTCGTGGCTCACCCTTGCCCTCTTCGGTGGTCATGTGGCGAGTGTGAAGTAGATGGGCTGTGAGCAGCCTGCCCGGGGTTGAAGCCCAGCTCTGTTGCTTACTAGTTGGTGATGGTTGGAACTTACTCGTTTTCTGTGCCTCAGTTTTCCCATCTGTGTAATGAGATGATAGTAACACCTGACTCGGGGTGTGGTGGGATTAAGAGTTAACGCATGTAAAATGCTTCCAAGCGTACCTGGCATACGTTCACTGTTATTGGTGGAGACTGAGGCCAAAGAAGTCCTGAGGTTTCAGCCACTGCCACAGCCTCCCCGCTTCCCAGGCAGCTATGATGGGCGGTGCTGGATGTGATGGGCTGTGGAGGAAGCGTTCCCAGTGAGAGGGTATTCTGATGGAGATGGGGATTGGGGACACTGGGGGCTATTGGATTAGCCGCTCTCCAGGGCACCTGGTGTGACTATTTCCTGTCCCCTGGATGTGTCTGTCCCCTTCTTTTTGTTCATCATTATGAACAAAGTCTGGCTTGTGGTGTTCTCCCCCTGGTAGGTTTGGACGCAGGAAAGATCAAGCAAGTGGGGATCATCTGTGGGCAGGAGAGCACCAGGCGCATTGGAGATTACAAGGTCAAATATGGCTACACTGACATCGACCTGCTCAGGTAGGTGGCCAGCCAGCTGTGCTCCCCCCACCCCGATAGGCTCTAGGAACAGAGATGCAGTTGCAGTAGCTCAGAGCCCAAGGAGACCCTTCCTTCCTCCCAGAGGTTGGTGTGAGGTCAGGGGTCAGAATCATATAGAGCTAGGCTGGCAAAGGGTCAAAGCCAAGGGCTAGTGCCATAGGGCTAGCAGGAGAGGCCAAGGTTAGCCTGAGCTGCCTGGGGTGGGTAGGGACAGACAAATGGCCTTGTTGGTCAGTGCTATTTATGGCTAGGGCCAGGGCAGACGTGTGAGATGAGTTGTGCATTTCCCTCCAAGGATATTTCCCTTCCGGCTGCCACCCAGTGATCATAGCAGCAAATGGGCACAGCTCTGTACATACATTCTCTTATTCAGTCCGCCCTCGGGCCCTAGGAGGTAGGTACTGTTGTTACCCAAAGGCATTTTCATATGAGGAAGCTGACATGGGGACAGTAGGTAGCTTCTCTGGTCATGGGGCTAGCCATGGGCAGAGGCAGGACTTGAACCCAGGCAGCCTGCATTCTGAGCACATTGATTGGAAAAATGGGTATGTGTATGGTCATGGCATTTAATGTCACAATCGGAGCCCTGGAGGAATCATGCAAAGACCCATCATCAGAAGCAAGAGTTAGAACTCCTTCCTCCCACAGGATTTAGGCAGTTGAGTTTGGAACCTTTTTTCTCTAATTTGTGTGGTTTCTGTTCCTTTGTTGGAAAGTACAGATGTGGTTTCAAACAGTTCAAACAGCGCCGAAGATACACTGTGCAAAGTGCGTTTTTCTCCTTCTCCCCGGAAGCTGCTGGTTTCCTGTGTGCCCTGCCCAGAGTTCCTGCGTGCGTGCGTGCGTGCGTGTGTGTGTGTGTGTGTGTGTGTGTGTGTGTGTGTGGTGGGAGCGGGCAGGGGTAAGCATCCTTTTCAAAACATGCACTAAATGCTAGCACACCCTTTCCAGCATCCTGTAGCTCACTTTCCGTTAGGTGTCCATTCCTCCATTCTACACACTTAGCATTGAGGCTTGTCCATTCCTCCATTCTGCACACTTAGCATTGAGGCTGGTGTGTTCTGGGTAATAGCTGCTGGAACTCAGTGTGCGCTGTGTCAGCACTCGCTACTGGCCCCTATGGAAGGACTCTCGGGGTGTTTGCAGACTCCGCTCTTCCAGATCCTGTTGCCAGAACATCACCTAGTTGCTTGTGTGCGTGTACTGGGCTTTCAAAAGAGAACCCCACCTTCTCACTGCCCACCCTGCCCCTGGCACTGCCCAGGCTCTGTGGGCAGGAGCTGCAGAGTGGGGCCGGGATTGGGCGTTGGACCTTTGCCGCCCTGAGCCCAGCCGCCTCCAGCTTTCTGGCCCTCAGAACTTGATTTTAGTAGCTGTGCTCAGAGACAGGTCTGTTTTTCTGGTTTTCCTTTTTTCTCTTCTTGCCAGATGTGTGTTTTATTTTACATTCTGGGGTAGATTCTTCCCCTTAGCAAAATAAATGCCCCTAGGGGGCCACTCCAAGTACAGCTGTCCCCTCTCCTCTCTCCCCCCAGCGCTGCCAAGTCCAAGCCGATCATCGCGGAGCCTGAAATCCACGGCGCACAGCCCCTGGACGGGGTGACTGGCTTCCTGGTGCTGATGTCCGAGGGGCTGTACAAGGCCCTGGAGGCAGCCCATGGGCCTGGGCAGGCCAACCAGGTGAGCTGGGCCTACGCAGAGCACAGCTGGCCAGCCTGCAGGAGGCATGCTCCCCTGGGGACCTGGCCGCCCTCCTGCTCCCACCAGAGTGCTCAGGGCCCAGAGCTCTGATTCTCGGGTGCCAGTGCCGGGTCTCTTCTCTGGGCCCAGAGCTGGGGAAGAAAAAGCCCAAGCTCCAAGAACACCCATCCCTCCCAAGCCTCCCTCGATCTGGGCTCCACGCAGCCCAGAGCCTTGAGCAAAGCCTGAAGGGAAGTGGGCGAGATGGACGCGAATTGCCGTGGGCTCGGGCTGCTTTGGAGATGGTCCGGGAAAGGTCCTGGGCCGAGGAGGAGAGCAGAAGTGCGGCCTTGTGCACAGCGCACTGTGCCAGCCATGTCCAAGTCCGCGCCACCCTCCCCTTCCTCTCTGAGCTGCGGGTCATTTACAGTTTGTTCTCATGTCTAAGATGGGGTGACGGCACCCACCTTTGTGGGGTTGTGGTAAAGCAGCCGCTTCAGGGATGGTTTTGAAGGGAAGCTGCCTCTACCTGACCTTGGATGGCTGGGTTGGTCAGATAAGTGCAGGTCGTGTTTCTCCTTCCATCTGTGAGTCTCGTAGGAAGGTAACTTTTCTGCTTTTTTCCTCTTCTTTATTATTATTTTTAGAAAAGCAAGAATTTATTGACTGCAGCAAAAATATATACTTAGGCGGGACTGCTCTGGCTCACTGGGAAGTCAGAGAAAAGGGGGCCTTGGAGACAGGTTCAGGGGGTGAGCCCGGGATGAGCTGCCACTGCTTCCTGGTTGCAAGTCTCCTGGGGTCCCTTAGAGGTTAGGGGATGCGTGCCTGTGGGGGACGGAGAGCGGGAAGGGAATGGCATGGGCATGTTCCCTGGAGGGAGACCGCCTGCTTTGTCCTTTCTAATTAAAAATTATGAGGGCAAGTCTTATATGCCGCCCTCTCTCCTGATGCCTGTGTTCAAGGTTTTTCATCTTTTTATCTTACTCCTTCTAGTAGCCCTGTAACGGGCAGCAGCTCACCATCACTTCCACTTAGGGAGCCTGGGGTGCAGAGTTCAGGGTCTCGCCTGAGGTGAGCTAGGTGGTCAGGTCATTTCCTGTTGCCTGCCTCTGCCCCCCCCACCTCCACGAGACTGGCCAGCCCGCATGTAGAGGATTTTGTGTTTTTGATCTTATCATCAATGTGATTTTTTTTTTCTTTTCTTTGGTCTTTAAGATAGAATTATCCAGTGGCCTCTTACTGGGTTCTAGGATACACTGGTCAGTGGACTTCTCTGCCTTCATTCTGTGTCCCCATTTTCCGACAAAATTGGCATATCATGGCCTATAATGAGTTTGTTCCAGGAAAAAAAAAGCGTAATAATCACAATTGCTCCTCTGGCTGCAAGTCTCCTGGGCCCCTCAGAGGTTAGGGGATCCGTGCCCGGTGTGGGGGGCACCTGTTTACGCAGGGCTCTCTGGCAGTTCCCACGGTGCCCTCACATCCACTATGTTACTTCCTCCTCGTAGTAACCAGTGAGGTGGATGTTCTCCCTGAGGGATCACAAGGCCACACCTTTTCTAATGAGAAAGTCCCAGAAGGATTATCCTGAATCCCTTGAAAAGCTCGGATTGCAGGTGTGGCTGGTGGGGACTTCCTTCGCCTGCTTAACCAGTGACCCCTGAGCGTCCTGGTGAGGCTCTGGAGTCAGGGCCCACAGCCCCTGGGCCCCCCGTTCCTCACCAGATCTCTGCCCCTCCTTCCCAGGAAATCGCTGCTATGATCGACACTGAGTTCGCCAAGCAGACTTCCCTGGACGCGGTGGCCCAGGCCGTGGTAGACCGGGTGAAGCGGATCCACGGGGACACCTTTGCTAGTGGCGGCGAGCGTGCCAAGTTCTGCCCAAGGCACGAGGACATGACTCTGCTGGTGAGGAACTTTGGCTACCCGCTGGGCGAGATGAGCCAGCCCACAGCATCCCCAGCTCCAGGTGAGTGCAGTGCGGTCAGGGACAGGAAGCCACCTGACGAGGCCGTGGGCCGGGGTGGGCTGCAGAGTGGCTGAGGCGACGCCTTGCTCCTGGAGCACAGCAGGTAGAGGGGGAGGCCTGGCTGTGAGCAGTTTCAGTCTGGGGCTCCGAGCTGCCTTTGAGTGGTTTTCCTGTTTGTCTGTGAAATGAAGAAATACCATCTGCCCTGGTTGACCTCCTAATGACCCGAGAGCAGAGAGCTTCAGAGACACCAGGTCACGTGATAGGGACGATGGCTCCCCAACTGAAGGCCTACTCTGTGCACTTGATCTGAATGTTTCCTGTAGTCCTCATTGACAGCCCTCAAGGAGATAGTACCCCCTTTTACAGAAAGGGAAACTGAGGCTCTGGGAGGAAGAGACTTAGGGGAGGCGAGGCATGTGGACAGAAGGTCCCCGAAGCCTGGCTCTGTTCCTGGGCCATGTTGGGGTGAGAGTAATGTGCTTAACTTTCTGCTTTTTGAGTCTTGGAGTCAAGTTGCTCAGGAGGCCAGGCAATCGTTCTTTCTGCACCTCCTCCCGCGCTGCTCAGTGTGCAGGCTGTTGGCTCCTGGGCTGCACTTTTTCTTCTTTTGTCAAACAAGCCTTAGCGCTCAGGCTGCCCAGATGGGTTTGTTCTCCAGCGGACACCAGGGTTACTGGAGTTTCTCTAGCTTGCTGTTATTGCAACCATATTTTTGTTGGGCCAGCCTCAACTAGGAGCACGCTTATCCCCTCGGATTAGAGCATCGTTGCGGGAAGCCAGGCAGTAACCCTTTCATCAAGCAGCTCAGCACTTGATCCTCCTCCTGCTTTGAGCACAGGAGCTGCTGAGCGCCAGCCCCTGCCTGGCCGGCAGTCTTTGCCCCTGGACTCCCCTTCTCTGTCCCAAGGGGCAGAGGGCCAAGCTGCAGCTCAGGAAGCCAGGCCAGGTCACCACCTTCTCCTCTCAGCCCTCAGACCCCACTCCCGTCAGGTCCTGGAGTGGCCCTGTTCCCACCACGCCAGCCGCTCCCTGGGGCCCACCTCTCTCTTCCTTCCAAAGCCGCAGGAGGACGTGTATACCCCGTATCCGTGCCTTACTCCAGCGCCCAGAGCACCAGCAAGACCAGCGTGACCCTCTCCCTCGTCATGCCCTCACAGGGCCAGCTGGTCAACGGGGCCCACAGCGCTTCCACCCTGGACGAAGCCACTCCCACCCTCACCAAGTAAGCCCTCACCATCTCCACTCTCAGGCCTGCTTCCTGGGGACGGCCCTGGGTCTCTGAGCAGGAATGCCAGGGGCCAGGTCCTGTAGCTAAGTGATCCTGGCTGAGATGCCCTGGGGTCTTGCACTTCTCACATGCCCACCTCCCTGCCTGGGAGGTCGGAAGAGGCAGCGCCGCAGGCTCCAGCAGCTCATTGAAGTGGGACCTGGGAGGGGGCAGGTTCCCTGGGCAGAGTGGCTGAGGCTGCGGGACGGGACAGGCAACTGAAGTTGACAGCCTGCTGGTCACATTTCCTGTGGGTCCGTGTATGAGTTTTCACTGAATGGGAAGGTCCTCTTGTCCTCTCTTCTCGGTCCTGAAGGGTGGGAGGTAGGGTGGCCTCCCAGCGGCATCGTGCTTGGGGCCCTGCCGGCCTGCACTGGCTTGTCAGAGCCAGTGCTCTCCGACTGAAACGTCTGAGGAGCTTTGAAGTGAGTTCTCTAGCTGAGCGGGGGAGGGGCAGAGGCAGCAGGAGGTCTGGAGCCTGAGGAGGGTGGGCAGGCCACTTCCTTACTGCGGACCTGCCTATAGGTCCGGTGTCCACCCCACCCCCTCACTTCTGTGGAATGTATCCCCCTACCCCTCCCGCCCACCGGGAGACCGGGTCTGGTTTCCACATTCCGGCCGGCACAGAATAATAGGGCTGCCACACCCAGCCCTCTCAGAGGAAGTGGCCAATTGGAAGGGCCATCAGGAAGGGAGTGGCGCTGCTTCCCTCTGCCTAGAGGGGGCCTTCCCTCTCCCTGCCCCCATGCTGCCGCCACAGAGGCTAGAGGGGCCTGGCAGGCCGCTGAGTGATGGGCATCCCTAGTGCAGTTGGGGTGGCCTCCCTTCCCCGTGCTGCCGAGAGGAAGCCACTAGCTGTGTCCACCAAGGCAGAGAATATCAGCAGAGGTCCCAGGCCAGGCAGGAGAACCAGCTGTCCTTCTGCACCCTAACTTCCTGGGGGCCCCTAAACAGCCTCTTCCTTCCCTTTTGCATCTGAGCATTAGTTTGGCTCCACCCTGGGCCGGCCTGGTGCTGGGTGCTGGGCAGTGCTAAGGGTTTGCAAGATGGGGGGCCAGCAGGTGACTTCCAGCTGTTACATGCTCTGTGACAGAGGGTGGGTGCCAGGGAGCTCTGAGGACATGGGGGGACCCGTCTCCCAGCTGGTGAAGGGGATGACAGGGAGGGAGGAAGGAGGGCTTTCTGGGAGGAAAGTCCTTGCTGGCCTGCGATCTGTGGGGTTTGGGTCAGGGTGGATCCAGAGAGATTGGAGTGCATGACCTGTAGCTCATTGCTGTGTACAATGGTCACAGCCATGCGTGGTCACTGAGCACTGGAATGGGGCCACCCATTTAGTTCTAGTTCATTCAAAAAGCCCATTTCACTTTGCATCTCCCAAAGACCACGTGGTCGGGCTGACTCTTGGGTCACCTTTGTTAGAGGCCTGTGGCCTGAGGCAGGACCTCTCTGTCCCCGGCCTGGAAGCCAAGGCTGCTGACTGACTCTGTTGTCCCTGTAGCCAGAGCCCGACCCTGACCCTGCAGTCCACCAACACGCACACCCAGAGCAGCAGCTCCAGCTCGGACGGGGGGCTCTTCCGCTCCCGGCCCGCCCACTCGCTCCCGCCTGGCGAGGATGGCCGTGTCGAGCCCTACGTGGACTTCGCTGAGTTTTACCGCCTCTGGAGCGTGGACCATGGCGAACAGAGTGTGATGACGGCGCCGTAGCCTCGGCTGCGGAGTGCAGTCTGAGCAGGACCTTCGTGAGGACCAGGGGCCACGGCTGGGGCAGGATGGGCTTTTCCCCACCAGCTGCCTGTGCCGTGGGGGCCAGTGGGAGCCCAGTCCTCAGCCTGACCGTCCTCTCCCCCAGCTCGGTGCTGTGGAGAAGGCCCTCAGAGCGCCAGTGCCGACGGACCCCTCGGATGTGCCATGTCACTGCACGGGGCTGGAGGCCACTCCCCCAGGCAGCCTCAGCCAGGACCGTCGCCGTTCTCAGAACAAGAGGTGCTAGTACGGGAGCCTGGCTGGCTGTGAGCCCCCGGGGGGCAGGACGTGCAGAGGTTCTGTGACCCCGCACGTCACAGGCCCGGCAGCCACTGCTTTCTCAAGGCCACCCTTCCCGCCACCACCTCCCCCTGAAGAGCCTGTGGCCGGTGATGGCGTCCCCTCACCAGTGGCTGCTGGTTCGCCCCTTTCTTCTCCGGCCTCCACAGTGAATCCCGGTTGACGTCTGCATCCTCGGAGCCTGCGCCGTCCCTGGGCCCCTTCCCTGGACCAGCCGGGCTGTGTTCAGTGGTGAACGTTCAGGAAGACCAGGGAGGTGTTGGGGCCTGGGATGGCTGCAGCGGGGCAGGTCAGCGGGAAAGGAACCGGAGGTAACTGTCCAAGAGGAGCACTGGCCCGGGAGTCCTCCAAAGGGTAGGCGGGGCTGGTGGGCGTCCCCAGAGATGGGGTGCAGGGGAGCAGAAGTGCCCGGACCGAGCGAGGACTGCGGCCTCTTGTCAGGCCCCTCCAGGAGGGGAGGCCCCAAATCAGGGTGAGCGACTCCACTTGGCTCTTCCCTTCCTGGAGCGGGAAGGCCCTGGTTGAGGAGCCATGAAGACCAGCGATCTGGACCGCTGACCACGGTCCCCGCGCCCCGCAGTAGTGAACAGACGCACGCGAGAGGGAGCGTGGGAAACGGCTCTGAAAGGGAGGCGGGTCTGCCCCCTGCTGCTCTGTGGGGGGCCCAGGTGCGCACTGCTTTCACAGGGCGGCGGGCGGGCTCAGGCCCGAGAGGGACCACCTCCGTGCTCGCTGCCCTCTGGGGAGGGGACTGCACTCCTGTTTCCACAGGAGAAGCAAGCCCAGGGGACCCACAGCGTGCCCGTCAGTCACATGGTCTGCGGTGGAGCAGAAATCGGACCTGCCAGTCCCCGAGGCCCGTGGATTCCGCCCCTCCCCAGCTCAGTAGCGCCTGGCACTGTGTGTGGCCTCCACGTACTTGGACACAGAAAAGTCAAAGGCCGACTCGAGGCCCTGCTCGGTCTGTGGTCCCGGAACGTGGTTCCCGAGGGAAGCAGAGGAAGTGCCTCTGGGCAGAGCGCCCACCCCCCACCACGAAGCCACCTGCTCTCAGGTGGACAGGTTTAAAGTTGGTCCCAAAGGCTGGGAACAAAGGGAATTCTCTTCCAAGAACCTCTCAGTGATGCTGTTTGGTCTCTAGAAATAGAATCCCTTTTTGCCAGTGAGGAAGTAATAAATGGTGGTGTTCTACGTGTGCTTCACTCTTGTCTCCGGTAATTCGGGGGCCAGCGTGGTGGGAGCCTCCTGTCCTCCAGCTCCCGGGCTGGTGGCGGAGCGGGGCTGTGAACCGGGGTGGCAGGGAGAGGGTGGCGGCTCTCCCTCCGTCAGTGGCTACTGTGGGCACTCGTCCTACCGGTGGTGGAGGGGGCGCTGGTGGTGTGGCCGTCGGAGCTTCAGGCACCAGGACAGGCTGCTAGTGGATGCTCAGGAGTTCTTTGCTTTATTTTGGTCTTGTTTGGGTGGAGGATAGTCTATAAATACCAGTCCATAAAGTGCCTCTTCCTGTTTTGGGAGACTTAAGAACTCAGCTACGCACAACAGCGTCTGCAGCTAAAACTGAAACACTGCGTGGCTGGGGGACAAAGCCAAGCTCGGCGTTTGGGTGATGGGCGCCCAGACACTTCCCGCCCTCCCTCTGCTGGGGGGGGGGGGAGGTGCTGGCAGAACTGCCTTTCATGACCTGTCCCCTTGGCCTTAGCTGTCCCCAGTGGGTCCTGACCACCTGAGTCAATGTCAGCCTAGCACCCTGAGAGGGAGGTGGTGGGCGGGCCATGTCCCAGATGGGTGACTCTAGCGCAGACATATGGGCACAGTCCCAGCACAAATGGCCCTGTCTAGTCCAGTGGGCCAAAGGACCTCTCCCACCTGCTTTGCCCCAGGCATGCGGGGGTGGAGCCCTGCCCTGCTGGCTGTCCCCTGTCCCCTAAGCCTGCCTCCTGAGTGAGGGCGAGAGGGGCGCTGTGTCAGCCTCTGGGTTCCCTTTGGTGGAGTAAGAGGAGGAGCTTTGTTCTAAGATTTAAGAAGTGGCAAGGGTCAGGACAAGAAGAACCAAGGCAGCCAGGCGAAGCGACCCTCCCGTGGGCTAGTCCCGCCCCCCTCTGACACTGACACCGAGCCGGGAGCCAGCGGGGCCTCTCCAGCCTGTGACCCCTCCCACGGCCAGGTCAGGTGGACCAGGGAGCCCCCCCCCCCCCGCCCCACTGCTGCCTGTGCCCACTTATCCCTTGAGGACATCTGGCTCCCTCCCAGGACAGGACTCCATCTCAGGCTTGATGGAGGCCCCGGCCTGGATCCGACCAGGTGGGGCCAGGCCTTTGGGAGCCACTGCTTGTCCGGGACCGCCGGCCGCGCCAGGAGCTCCGTGGATGCCGGGGGCCATCTTCACCAGGGTTTGTGCTGGTGTCTCGGTCCTTGTCTGGTCCTCTGATTCTCACAACCCAGCCCTTGGGCTTGGTGGCGTGTCCCCACCGCTGGTGCGGTGGCCGCGAGACCCGTCAGGAGCCACTTGGCCGCTGTGACATTGACCTCCAGGGAAAGGCGACCGATGTGCCCTTTCTGCGACTGGTTCCTTCCTGTCACTCAGGCCTCAGCACAAAGCCGCCTCCTCAGAGAGACCTGCCCTGTCCCACCCCAGCCTCACCGGCCCCATCTCCCTGTTTAATCTGTTTCACAGAAACTCGCTCATTTTTCTGTTTGTCTCTTAACTCACTAAAATGTTCGCTCACTCATGAGAGGGGTCTTTGTCTACTTAATCGATTGGGTCCTGGCTCCCAGGTCCATGTGGTGTCAGCTGTGTAGCAGCCCTTTAATAGGTGTTGAATGAATGAATGAGGGGATAGCTGTGTGAGCTGCTTGACCATGCTGAGTCTAGGTTTCCTCATCTATAAAATGAGGATCTGACCCACTTCTTAATAAGAAGGCCTGACATGTCTGAGCCGCCTAGAGGTAAGAATGGCCCTGACCCGCAGATGTGCGAGAGGAGGACTGGGACGCTGCTAGAGCTGAGATTTCCGCCACCGCCACCGTCACCGTCACCGCCAGCCCCGGTGCGCACTGTCAAGTCCCGTGTGGTGAAGGCTCCCCCTGGGCCTTGAATGAAGCAGGTGCCCTTGCAGCTTCCCGTGGAGCCAGACGTTGAAGAGTGGCTGTGGCTCTTGCCTCTTGGAAGCCCCAAGGGAGGCTCTCCGATGGGCCCCCAAACATGTTTTCCAACAAGGACATCTTTCATGCTTCTTCGTTCCAGGCCCCTGTTTTGAAACCAAACAAGGACACATCACTGCCATTCCAGCGGCTCAGCATGAGCCCGCGCTTTGTTCCCGCTTTGTTCCCACGCAGAGGCATGTCAGCCCGGAGCAAAGTCAGGCACTTGACATTTCCCGGAGCCTGGGCGGCCTCCTCCGGGCCAGACAGTGTCTGGCCGCTGGCCTTAGGGAGACTGACACCAGGTCACAAACTCCATTCCTGCCTGAGACCCGGAGGGGTCAGAGGGCCCCAGGCCGTGTGGACCAGTGGCCTCGTGCAGCCCCTTGCCCTTGTTCTCCCAGTTAGAGGGGGTGGGGGTGGGGTGGGTTTCAGAGCCCACCCATTGCCTCAAGGCCAGAGCCCCTCGGCTGTTTGCACGTCCTCCACGATCAAGCTCCCACACTGGTCACTTCAGCAAAGCCGTCCTGTGGTCCTGACAGTGCTGAGCTCAGCGACCTGCCTGGTGCCAGCCTCCTGCCTCCCGGAGTCATCGGTGTCCATTGCTCTCCCCCAGCCCTGGGAACGCCCCCGCCACAGGTGGGGACTTGCAAGGCATTCAACTCCTAAGGGAGGCCTCCTGGTGGCCGCCAGGCAGGGACTTTGAAGGTCCACTGGGTCCCATTGCTGGCCCCTGCTTCAGAGAGGAGGAAGCACAGCACAGATGGGCTAAGCAGTTTAGGCAGAGTGATCAGGAGACAGATTTCTGCTCAGAATCAGCCAGAGCTTTCGAGTGGCTCACGAGTTGTTGAGCGTGGCGGGGGCTGCCTGTGGGAGGTGGGAGTACGGTCATCACGGGGTGTGAGCAGAGGCTGGTGCACCGGCCTGGCGCCTGATGGGGTGGGCGAGGGTTGAGCTGCGGCCCAGCCTAGCTTGCGAGGCCCCCCACACTGCTGGGACGGGCTCAGCCTTGTGCATCTGTGTCTTTGCTGATGCTCTCCCTGCTGCCTGGAGGCCTTTTCACAGGGTGAGAACTGTCCAGCCTCAGGCCCCAGCTAATAGCCCCTGCAGGAACCCCTCCCCTGCTCAACCCTCCCCCAGGCTCCTTGGCCGCTGTGGGCACAGGGCATGGCTGCCGTGAACCTGGGGCTCCTGGTGAGGACCCCCAGTGCCCAGCACAGCCGGGCTGTGGCCGTGAACTGAGCTGGGCCCAGATGTTCTGAGGGAAGGAATAGGACCCCTCTCAGACCCTGGGGAGGGGCAAGGACACATAGTGACATTCGTGGCCTCTTCTTCCACACAAATGTATTAAAAATGATGTTTTAGCCCTGCCTGGTTTGGCTCAGTGGATAGAGCGTCGGCCTGCGGACTGAAAGGTCCCAGGTTCAATTCCGGTCAAGGGCACATGCCTGGGTTACGGGTTTGATCCCCAGTGTGGGGCGTGCAGGAGGCAGCTGATCAATGATTCTCTCTCATCATTGGTGTTTCTATCTCTCCCTTTCTCTCTGAAATCAATAATAAAAAAAAAATCTCTACATCAATTTTAAAAAATGATACTTTACCACTGCATTTGGTATAAAGACAAATATATTTATCATTAAAACATTTTGAACTAAAAGTTAATTTTTTTTATTTAAGAGAAAGTAAACAGTGTCTGTGGGCCCATAAAAGTACGGTGAGCCCGAGGCTCCGTGGCTGAACCAGCAGGGCCTCAGTCTGTTCCCTTAGGGCAGTGGTCGGCAAACTCATTCGTCATCAGAGCCACATATCAACAGTACAACGATTGAGATTTCTCTTGAGAGCCAAATTTTTTAAACTTAAACTTCTTCGAACGCCACTTCTTCAAAATAGACTCGCCCAGGCCGTGGTATTTTGTGGAAGAGCCACACTCAAGGGGCCAAAGAGCTGCATGTGGCTCACGAGCCGCAGTTTGCCGACCACGGGTCTATGGGATGGTCTGCAGCTGAGGTCCCAGACCCAGCTTTCCTGCACTCAGGGCCCTGGGGGTCCCAGACACAGGACGAAGATCCGAGAAGGGTTCGAGAGCAGGTAAAGAACACCCGGAGAGGAAGGATGCTCCTCGCCCAGGCTGTATCTCCTTCCCGCTGCCCTTCCCTCCCTCCTCTGCCTAGCAACAAAGCAGGCTGAGCACCGCGTGTGCAGCCCAAGCCGGGACTGTGGTTAGGAGGACAAAGAGGAGGGAGTCATCCATGAGTCATTAACATCCTGCCCTGGAGGGGCTCCTGTCTCCCAGGAGATAAACCAGCACCTGGAACTCCAGACAGAATGGGCCCTGAGACGCAGGCCAAGGGAGGCTCTCCCCCTGACGGTTCTGGGAAGCCTCCCAGAGTGGGGGGCTTGGCGCCGGGCCCTGGAATATTTCTGGAGGGTAGAGGCACCCTGCGACTGCCAGCCTAGTCTTCACCTGAAAGCTTGGCTAAAGATGCAGATTACACCCGTGCACCCAATGTCTCCCCCTCGAAACCCCGTGCAGACGACAGAGGGGATTTCTTCTGTTCTCTTTCAGGTAGAAGCCCACAAGGACGGGCAAGCAGGACAGGAGACCAAACCTGCACCGTTTCTTTTTCTTCCTTATTTTTCTCGGTGGTGGTGGTGGTGATGTGGTGCAAATCGGCATCATTTTTGAAGCCAGAAAGTAGATGGAGGATGGCAACTGACTTAGGGATTCCGAAAAGCCACCTCCAGATGCACAGGGCTCCGCACCAGCGTGACTTACCCCACAGAATTGCCAAGGGTTCGGCCCCAGCTGGAACCTAAGGCGGGGGTAGTGGGTGGAGGCAAAATATCAATTAGTCAGACCCTCAGATCCCTCCCAGATCTGCAGTCACCCCGGAACCATCAGAAGACTGGTTGTTCTCTGGTGATGGTGAGCCAGGGGTCCCTGGCCTAGGGAGAGGGCAGTCACACCAAAAACAGCCCAGAACCTGGGGCTTCTGAGTGCTGGAGCCCCTGCCTGGGCCCCTGCCCTGCTCCCGGGGGCAGTGAGGTCTTTAAACCCCCCTCCCCTAACCCTCACTGCCCAGGCAGGACACTGAAGCATCCTCCCTGGAGAATCTGGTCCTCCAAGAACAAATTCCTAAAAACACTGACATGGAGGGGTGGGGTCCCAAACCAGCACCCCCAGATCTCCCTTCAGTGGAGTACAAGGGTCTATCCCAACACACCCCGAGGAACAAGTCGACTCTGACCGTGTATATCTTGAACTTGGATAAGTAAGTAAGTAAGGTGAAAGTTAAAAAAGACAAACAGTACCAGCCATCACCTTATGACCCAGCAATTCCACTCCCAGGAAATGAAGAGATATGTCCACACAGAAATTATACACCGATGTTTACAGCAGCATTGCTCTGAACAGCTAAGAGACAGAGACAACCCAAATGCCCAGCATCGGGTGAATGGATGAACTTCTGTGAGCCATGCGATGGAATATTACTGGGCCGTGAAAAGGGACGGAGTGCTGACTCTTGCTACAAGGAGGATGACCCTTGAGGACATTCTTCTCAGTGAAAGAAGCCAGACCCCCAAAGGTCACGTACTGTGTTGTTCCTTTTAGGCGAAATGCCTGGAATAGGCAAATCCACCGAGACAAAAAGCAGGTAGGTTAGCGGTCGTCAGGGCCAGAGGAAGGGAGGACGGGGCGTGAGTACCTAAGGGTACCGGTGTCTTTCTGGGGTGATGAGGAAGGGTGAAACGAGAGAGGAGTGGTGGTCCTACGACACTGTGAATGTCCTAAATGCCGCTCAGGATTGCACGCTTCAGAATGGCTAATTGTATGTTACACGAACTTCAGCTCCAATAAAAGGAAGTCGCAGGAGCACCAGGCGCAGAGCCCAGGTTTCAGGTGACTCCGCTTGATGCAGAGAACACCTGGGTTAACCACGAGGCTCTGCTCCAAGACAGGTCATTGGAGCCACAGACTCCATGTTCTCTCCAGTGGTCACACGGCATCTTATGGGGTTTTATTGGGTGTTTTTTTGTTTGTTTGTTTTTTTGTTTGTGTGTTGTTGTTTTTTAATTTGTAGTGATTTTTATATATTCGGTGCATAAATTTACATTATTTTTTCTTTTTTTTAAATTACTTTATTGATTAAGGTATCACATATTTGTCCTACGGAATCTTATGTTTTATTATCATTACTTCTAATCCTTACTCCAGGACGTGCTCACTGATTTTTTTTTAGGGGGGGAGGGAAGGAGAGAGAGAGAGAGAGAGAGAAACATCAATGTGAGGGAGAAACATCCATCGATTGCCTCCCGACCAGGGATGGAACCCACAGTCTAGGTGTGTGCCCTCACCAGGAATCGAACCCACAAGTTTCAGTGCCTGGGGTGACACTCCAGCCAGAGCGCCAGTGGTTACTTTTTACGAAGGAAAAAGAAACAAGTGCAATTAATTTTGATGCGATAGTTTCTTCGACTCAATATAGCCAAAATATTGTCATTTCAACATAGCAACATTATTAATTACTAATCAACATATAAAAATTACTAATGAGATCTCTCCTTCATATAAGTCTTTGAAATAAGGGTGAACACCTCCACCTGGGCTGGCCATGTTCCCGGCTTCAGAGCCAGCTCCCCTCCCCCCACCTAGATACGGCTCTGCGGGCCCTCAAACTGGAGTCTCAGGACCTCACCTGCAGTGGATGAGGGTGTTAAACTTTAGTGGGTTTGGAGTCCATGAATTAAAAACAAATTGGCTGTAATTGTGTTTAGGATTATCGAACAATCGCTTTAACAATAAGTCCTACTGCCGGTTGCCAGAGGGAAGGTGGGTTGAGGCACTGGGTGAAAAAAGTGAGGGGATTAAGAAATACAAACTGGTGGTTACAAAATACGGGGATTAGTCAATAATGGGGTACTGATGGGTACTGGGAATATCGGGGAGCACTTTGTGAAGTGTCTGATTATCTGACCACTGTGCTGTACACCTGAAACTAATACAAAATAGTATTGAATGTAAACTGTGATTAAAAAAAATAAAGATAGAAAATAAGTCCTAAATTAAATGTAGAATCGTCATAGGACCCACCTCTGAGCGTGTACCCCAAAACACTGAAACCAAGGGCTCGAGCAGATATTTACGCACCAATGTCATAGCGGCGTTAGTCACAGCAGCGGAAAGGCGAAAACCAGCCGCTGGTGGGTGAAATGCCCGTCGAGGATGAATGGATAAACAAAATGTGGTCCGTCCATACAATGGGATGTTATTCATGAAAAGAAAGGAAATTCGGACATGCGCTGCAGCAGGTGAACCTGGAGGACGTGGCACTAAGCGACATAAGCCAATCACAAAGGACAAGCACTGCGTGATCCACGCGTGTGCCGCCCCTAGAGGCGTCAAAGCAGACAGAGTGGAGCCGTGGCTGCTGGGCTGAGGGAGGGGAGTGGGTGATGAATGGGGACAGTTTCGATGTGGGAAGACGGGAAGGTTCTGGAGATGGATGGAGGTGACGGCTGCACACGATGCCCATGTCCTCAATGCCACTGAGCTGCACACGTTAAAATGGTTAAGATGGTAAATAAAATGTTACGTGTGTTTTACCGAAATCAAATACCAAGTCCTGCCGCCAGCATGTTTGGATTTGTGTGGCCTGGGGTCACTGGTGGCTGATGAGAGCCGATGGGGGAGACGTACGTGCCGTCCAGGTTCCCACCCGGCCAGGGCCTCGCAGGTGCGTGGAGGGTGAACGGAGAAGGAAGGAGGAAGGCCCCGCACTGCGGCCAAGGGCACCCGGCCCCAGAGAACCAGCCCCTTAGAGCAAATCTTATTGGTTCTGCTAATCTTTCTTCCCTTGTTCTGTTTTCATGTTGGAGGCGCGCACAGGAGGGTTACAGCGGCTCAGTGCAGTCAGGAAACACTGCAATAAAAATGACTGCAGACAACGCCGGGGGCCACGGGAAACGCTCTGAAAGAGCCTGCGTGCATGGCTGGTTTTGACTAATGTGTGGTCTGGCTTCTGGGTCTGTCTGCCCGGAGGCAGGGTCATCTCGGTGTCCCCACGGGCTTGGCACTAGGGCCAGTCTCAGGGCTGTTTCCTGAGTGTGTGAGTGAGGAGTGCATGAATGCAAGGGGAGAGTGTTAACGTAAAAACAAAACAAAACATTGAAACCTGTAAAGAATTGTTGTGAGTTTATTTGAGCCAAACTGTCGACATATGCCGGGAAGCAGAACCTCAACGAATGGAGATAATGCTCCGGAGATTGGCGGGTTACATCTGTATTTATACATTGCAATCAGAGGAGGGACATAGGTGGGTTACATGAAATCCACTGGTGATAGATTAGGGAGGTGGGATAAAGCAAAGAAGGGGGAAACCCCTGGGATTGGATAAAAAGTGAAATGATGGACACATACTTAGGTAGGTGCAGGAACAATTAACATGATAATGAAGGAATTTGTGGTATCTGTCCTGGCGCCCACCACATTAGGTTGTGCCCCAAGGGGTCCAGAAAAAGGGAAGTTACAAGTTACCCAGACATTTCAAAGGTATGTTATCCTAGATGCAAAAAGACAGATAGGCTCAGCTAAGGTAAAGGTTGACCTTGTCAGTGAAGATAGCGGCCTAGGACGTAACTGCCCACCATCACTGCTTTTAGTTAAAGTTTCATTTCAGACCATCCTGTGTGGTGACTTTAGGTCTCTGAGTTTGCAAGACAGCCATGCAGGCCTCCCCTGAGCTGTCAGGTCAGCACATGGCCCCTTTCGTCCATAAGAGGAAGGGGGAGTTCATTGTGGGACTGGGTGTGGAGGGGGGAGCAGGGGAGGCTTGGTGGGAGGGTGTGCATCCTGGCCTGCAAGAGGAAGTTTGAGGAGATTGGGTGTCGGTGGGCCTCTTAGGGCGAGGCTGACCAAGCTCGGCTCTGCCCTGCGATGGCACAACCCGGACCCAACTGGAGCCCCCACACCTCAGGGTGGGGAGCCTCGGGGTGCTGCCCGCGCTGGGGCAGGGGCCCAGGTCTCTGACCCCACTTGGCCATCACATTACATGGCATGGCTGTGTGATCGTGGGCAGGTCACCGTCCAGGTCTGAACTTGAACTTCAGCTTCTGTCCCCGAGGATGGGCTCAGGGTTGGGGCAGGAACACAGCAGGAACCAGCAGGGCCTAGACTCTCCCGTGGAGCCCCAGGGGGCAGCTCAGGGCCGCGGAGTGACCGTCGTCCGGCCCTGACTTCGAAGCGGCCCCTCTCCTGGCTCCAGGGCCGGAGACGGCAGAAGCTCAGTGTCGTTTGCAAACATAAATGCAGAGGCCTGGCCGGTGCGCCCCGGTGGCAGATGCCCCTCCTGCAGCCCCAGGGTCTGCCATGTGATCAGCAGTGCCTCTTCCTGCCCTCAGGGCCTAGGTGCCAGCAGCCCTGGGACCGTGGGTGAAGGGGGCAGGCGGGGCAAACTCCCTGGCGCTGGAGGACACGGCATCGGAAAGCAGGAGCTCTGAAGCTCCCGGCCGGCCTGGGTTCAGGCTGGTGCCACACTTGCGAGCCCTGGGACTTCCAAGCCTCTCCCGGCCTCAGTTTCCACATCTGTAAAGTGGAGATGGTCCCTCCTGCGTGGAGAAGGCCCCTCCTGACCTGGAGCAGCAGGCGGAGGTAAGGCAGCTGGCCCTCTGCTAAAGTGAGGGGTTTTAAGTTGGCGATCATCTTGGTGGTCCCTGGAAGGGGTGGGCTGGCTGGGGCCACCTCACCTCCTCCCTTCAGTCCTAGGGAAGCTGTTTCCTGTGAGCTGCTGAGACGTGATCAGGAAGCTGAGAAAAGGGGGGGGTCAGTTTCAGGCTCAGCTCAGCCGCCCGCTGTGTGGTACGAGCAGGTCACTCCCCCTCTCTGGGCCTCTGCTTCCTCTTTGGGGTCTGGTCTTGAAAACAGTTCAGGAACTGGCACCCCAGGAACCAGCTGCTTTGAACCACCCCTCCCTGGGGCCAGAGTGTGGGGACAGGGCTTTTGGGGGGCGGTGTGCCCGGGCCACAGGAAAGGGGTGAAGGGCGGGGAGGGCAAGCTGGGCACGTGGGTCAGTGTGGACAGACACCTGTGGACAGCAGTCCTGGCAGCAGCAGGGTGGTCTTCAGGGGGTCTTGGTAACCCCCAAGCTCCCCCAGCCCCGAGAAGGTGCACCATTTAGGTTTTAAAAGGGGCACGCTTGCTGTCAAGAGCAGCTCCTGACACCTTTCTTAACATCTCTTCTTGCACAAGCCCCTCCTGCAGAGAAACTTGGTCCCACAGTTCCTCTGTGGGGGGTGAGCGCCCCTGTTTCAGGGGGTTCTCCAACAGGGGACCGGCAGTGAGCTGGGGGAGAAGGGGCAGGCATGCAGCGGAGGGACGGCGTGTGGGCGGGTGGCCGCCTCCTGCTGAGCGGCCTGGGCGGCTGGCTCCCCTGGTCCTGGGACTCAGCGCTCTCCCGGGGCCTCTCAGCCGAGCCCTTCCCACCTTCTCCGCGTGCCGACCTCCCGGCTCAGGGTGCTGAACGGTGGGTGCTGCCCCTCAAATTGGCTGGTGGCCACTGACTCGTCTCTATCTTTCTCAGAACAGGCAAGGACCAGCTGGGTGGAAGGGCAGGTGAGAAGCCACCCTTCCCGGTTGAGTCACAAGTACCGTGACCCTGAGGAAGCCTCTGTCTGTCACACTGCAGACCCACAACGGGGGGAGGCTCAGGTGTCATTCCTGTGCAGGCGGGGCGCCCAGTAGGTCCCTCGATAGGATCCTGGTGTCACCCAAGGACCCAGTCCAGGTCCCTGGAGACGGGTCAGCTGGGAGGCGCCCACCTGACTCAGTCCTGGAGGACTTTTTAGCTCAAAAGACCCAAATTCCAGGAGCCTGATGACTCCCCTGAGGTGGACTCGGAGAATGGCCCTCTCTGCCCCCGACTCCACCCACCTCAGCAGGTGGGTGGAAGCAGCAGTGCCAGCCGGGTACTGTCTGTCTGTCAGGAAGAGAGAAGCCATCGTCCTGCGGGGCAGGGCTGTGGCCCAGGGAGCCGGAGCAGCTGGGCCTCCACGCCTCGCTCCCATTTCTCAAGCGCAACCTCTGGGCCAGTCGGTGCTCCGCTCCCACCCTCACTCACTCACCTCCGGCCACGTCGTGCTGTTGTCATCCCTGTTTGGGGGAAACCAAGTCCAGAGAGGGGGTGTGACTTGCCCAGGCCACCAGAGGAAGCGCTGACTGTCATGTGCTGTGAGCCTGAGATTTCAGGACCTTGAGATGTCAGGACTCGAAGTGTATCGGTTAGCTATTGCTGAGTAACAAGCATCCCCCGGTGTGGATTTGCTCACAGTTCTGCACTGCGGACAGAGCTGGGCAGGACCGCTGGACCGCTCGTCTCTGCTGTGGGCTGTGTAGGCCGGGGTGGACGACTGGCCTCCCACAGTCCGGGTCTCTAGCAGGGGTGGTTTGCCAGCAAGAGGCTGTCTTCTCCCTTCATGATCTCTCGGCTTCTGCGCCCTGTGGCCCCCCTCTAGCAGGCTAATCTGATTTCCTCGTGTGGCCCCTGGCTTCCAAGCTGGAGATGAGGGATGCTGCAGGCCTGGATTCTCTCGGTCACGTCCACCTCATCCTCCTGGTCAAAGCACGTCCGACACAGGCCACCCAGACTCCTGGGGAGGGGAGACAGTGGGCCGTGGGGCGGGAGGTACCAGTTGTGAGGAATTGTTAGCCGTCTTGGCAGACATTCTTCCACCCAAGGATCCCGCCTTAGAGCAGACGGTTGCCTGTGTGTCCGGGGTGGAGAGTGGATGGTGACCCAGACTACGGAGGAGGGAGGCCAGGACGCCGGGGCCCAGCTGCAGTGGGGCCAGGATAGGCTGGCCCTGGCCAGGCCCAGGGACCAGAGGCCTCGGAGCCTCTCTCCTCAGGCCGGTCTTACCCCTCAGCCCATCCCTTTGAGGGAGAGGCGGCCGAGCCCCAGTGGGGAATGAGGCCGGGCCTGCTCCTCCTGCTGGGGACAGCATTCTATGGCCCTGCCTTGGCTTTGCCGGGGGTGCTGCTGGCGGGGAGCAGGCTATGGCTGGACCTTGCCCTCCACCTGTACCTCCTGCACCTCCCGGTACTGAGAAACTTCCTCCCAACAGCTCCACCCCAGCCTCTCAGGTTCTGAGAAAATGGTGTCCCCAGATAATGATGTTCATGGCGGGGGGCGGGGGAGGGGAGAAACAACACAAATCCTTCCCCCACCTCTACCCGCCCCCCCAAGACCCGGGAACTGCACAGTGACCCCCAGCACGGGCCCTGGGGTGCAGGCCCCCTGCCCCTCATCAGGTCTGCAGATCCAGGGCCCTGACCTGCACAGCCCCCCACCTGGCTGGGGCAGGGGCCAAGCATCCTGAAGGCGCAGTGCGGGGCCCCGGGGAGGGGTCTGGCCTCGGCACTCCCATGGCTTGAAGGCCATGGCTACGGGGTCTTGTCCCAGCAGCTTCCCCAGGCTCTGGGCACCCCCATTCTGCGCACGATTCCCTCACAGATGTAGTGGAGGTAGGCGGGGGCTGGGGGGGACTTAGCAGCCTTCAAAGTCCCTCGCAACTAGAAGAGTCCATGACCCTAACCTTCCAGAAGGGGGAGGAGTCGCCGAGAGGGACTGAGCAGAGGGATCCTGGGCAGCGACCACCAGCTGTGACAGGCATGGCGCCCTCACTGTGTCTAAGCTCTTGACAGGCACACACCGACTCAATCCTGGCGGCAGCACCGGGCAGCGGGGAAACTGAGGCGCAGAAAGTTAAATGAGCAGCTCACAGCCTCAACGATGGCGGGACCCAGCCCTGCCTCCTGGGTCCAGGTCCTCGTCCAGGTCCTACGCCAGCATGAGGCTGAGGCGTCCTGAACAGCCCTTCCTTTGAGCTCCTGAGCCTTTCCAAGTGCTAGGTCCCCGCCTTCCTGCAGCAGCTCGCAGGACGCGGACAAGAACGGCCCAGACCTCAGGGCAAAAGCAGGCCCAGGCGGAGCTGAGGGCCCTCTGCGGGGCGCCGGCCGGGCCGTGCCTGGGGGAGGGCGGTGGCACATGGGACAGGCACTGGGTGGCAAGGTCTGGAAACCCCGTCCTAGCAGGAGCCAGTAAAGAGCCTGGGGGAGAGATGGTGGAGGGACTGTCACCACATTTCTGAAGGACCTTAGCGCCCAGGCGGACACTGACGCGCTCTGACCGTTCCCGGCTCGGGGCCTGGATTTCTAGCATCCAAAGCTGTCCCAGGACAAGGGCTGTCGTGGGAGAGCGTGAGTGTCACCTCAGGAGAGGCGTGTGATCAGAGCTGCATTGGGGCGGGAGGTGCGGGGGGGAGATGACTTTGAGGTCCCTCTCCCACTTTGCGGGTTGGAGGGTCAATGGAGCCACATTTGGGCGGTCCCGTCCGCCTCAGGGTGTGCTGCCAGCCCAGCCAGGCCGAGAGCCAGCCCTTCCCTGGTGCCTACCCCACTGTCGTGGGTGACTGTCTCTCTCCTTCCAGTTTCACCCATCAGCCTGGCTCCAGCCCAACAGCTGGCCCCCCTGACCAGGGCTCCCCGAGGCAGCGGGTCATTACATTTCTGGTCATCAAAAGGACCAGAGGCCCTGCCGACCCAACGGACCTCGGAGACACCCCCCCCCCCCCCGGGCCCGTGGCCTTCAGGCTCAGACCAGGGAAACAGGCCGGATGTTCCAAAGACGGCCGTCCAGGCCTGGAGATGTGGCGGGGGCCGCGGGCACGGACTTGGCAGCTGTGAGGATGGAAGCTCGCTGACGGGCCCCAGGGCCTGAAGCTGCTGTCGATGGACAGGCTGTGAGCTGGCATCGCTGGGCTGTGCCCCACCTCCGTGGGTGGCACCTTTGCCAGAGCAGGTGCTGGTGTGGGATGAGAGCAGGGGCAGGAGTCGGGAGAGGGGTCTCTGGGTGGCCGTGCCCAGCCCTGCCCTCCCCGTGGTGGCCTGTGGAATGTTGCCATGTGAGCTCGTGGGGAGGGCCCAGCCGGGCTTTGTGGGTGCGGGGAGGTGTGCCCTATGTGTGTGCACATGGGTGTGCCTGTGCGTCAGTGTGTACAAGGCTTGGTGTGTATGTGTGAGGGTGTGCGTGAGTGTGTGTGCGTGACACTAGGGTGAGGAGTCTCCCAGTGGGTGCACCTGCCGGCAGGTAGGGGGCTCGCTCACCAGGTGCACCAGGCATGCGCACGCAGGTCTGGGTGTTTGTTCTTCTCCGCGGGCTTGACTCCTGGTGTGGTCCAGCCCGGTCCCCTAGGCCAGTGGTCGGCAAACTCATTAGTCAACAGAGCCAAATATCAACAGTACAACGATTGAAATTTCTTTTGAGAGCCCAATTTTTTAAACTTAAACTTCTTCGAACGCCACTTCTTCAAAATAGACTCGCCCAGGCCGTGGTATTTTGTGGAAGAGCCACACTCAAGGGGCCAAAGAGCCGCATGTGGCTCGCGAGTCGCAGTTTGCTAACCACGGCCCTAGGGGATCCAGTCCCCAAGCCTCACTCGCTCCTGCAGGCCAGGGTGCTGGGCTGGCCGGGGCCGCAGCGGGTGTCGCTGGCTTAGCCTCCACCTGGTGACTCAGGCTCACGCTCAGCATCTGTGGCATCCTTGGAACTCGTGGGGTCCTCGGGGTGAATGAGTCCCTCCGTGCGGGCCAGTCTCTTCGTGCTGTGCCTCAGTTTCCTCACCTGGGGGTGGGGTGTGTGAGGCTGTGGGGGCTGCCCGGGAAGGCAGAGGGTGGAGAGAGCAGGCTCCGAGTTTCTAGGGGCGGTTGCCAGGGCCCAGCCAAGGGTGCAGCTCCCGGTATAAAAGGCCATTTGCGTCCTGGCTCACATCCATCTGCAACCACAGCAGCCCTGGCCCAATGGGAGGACTTTCCTCGTCCAGCGGTCTTCCCTGCCGGGAAGGCTGGTACTTTCCTCTCCGGGCTCCTGCCAGCCCCCCCCCCCCCCCCACAGGAGAACTTACAGACGAGGGGTGTCCCCCCAAACACACTCACAGAGGCCAACACAGGGGGTTCTCCAGGCTCCCTTTCTGGGGAACAGCGTTTACTGCGCGGCTCTGTGCCAGGCTGTGAAGGGGCTGGGGAGCCCACAGCAAAGTCGGGCAAAGACCCTGCCCTGCTGGTGGTTTTGTTCTTCAGGGAGACAAGCGAAGGAACAGCAACAGGGACATCGCCTAGAACTAGAAGATGAAGAGTGCTGGGAAGAAAGGGGGAGACACGAGGGAACAGGACGGGGCGGGTGGGGAGGTGAGGCATTTGTGCTAAGACTGGGGGAAGAGCGGTTCAGACTGGGAACAGCCATCCAGACAGGGAACAGCCAGTGCAAAGGAGGTGGATGAGCAGGGAGTGTGGAGGGAGGGGACGGGGGAGGCACCAGGCCAGGCTGGGAGGGCCCTGTAGCCCCTGAAGGACCTGGCCCTACTGTGGGTAAGAATGGGGCCACAGCAGGGTCTGAGCAGAGGAGGGAGGTGACCCGCATTCCAGGATCCTCCTGGCTGCTCTGTGGGGCAGGAACTCAGGAGAGAGCCATAGAGGGGTGAGAGTGCCATGCTGGAGCCCCCAGGATTCCCTGCTGTGGGGGGAGCAAGGAGGAGTGGGCGAGGGGACTCTGAAAGGGGGGAGAGCCAGGAGCCCCTCACCTGGGTCCTGAACACTTTGAGAATCCAAAAATGGCCATGGACCCTCTCCCAGGAAAACGCACACACGTGTGTGCACACATCCACACACACAGACAGGCACACACACTTAGTACACACGCATGCACACACACTCACACGAGTATACTCACACCCATGTTTACGCATGGGCGTGCACATTCACATGCTCACAAACACACCTTGCTACCCCTAGGTAACGAACCCCGTAGAATCACCCCCTACTTTCAGGCTTGCTGAAAGGGACTTGTCCAGGGTCCCCCAGACAGAGGGTCTAACCAGCACCCAACCTGTTGCGTCAGGAGACGGCTGCCTTAGGGCCTCATCCCTTAGCACTGAGCTAGGTGCCAGGGGGAACCCCTCCCATCCTTGTGCCCAAAGAGCTCACAGGGAGGCTGGGAGACCAGACAGGAAGTGCTCAGGGCCCTAAGAGGGTCCAGACACTGCGGTGGCTCAGGAAGGTGAAATTCAGGAAGAGGAAGTCAGGGGAGACTGAGATGCGGCATTTGAGCCGCACCCCGCACCCCGGTGGAATGAATACTTAGAGGTGGGCTGGGGAAGCCTTCGCAGGCAGAGGCCTTGAGGTGGGAACTCTCCAAATGGGGCATGAGCAAGGCCTCTGGGAACAGAAGTCAGAGCAGCCTCCAAGGGGAGGGAACACTTGGATTGGGTCTTGAAGGATGAGTAGGAGTTTTTCCAGAAAGGCTCTCTGAACAGAAGGACTAATACATGCGGGGGGGGGGGGGGGGGGGGGATGGGGCGGGGCAGAGAAAAGCTGAAGAAACTGCAAGCATTTCAGAGGGCTGCTTGCTGTGTGCTTTAGGGAGGGGCTCGGCAATGCATGAATGAGTGAGTGAGTGAGTGAGTGAGTGAACGAATGAATGAGGGGGAGGGTAGGAGAGGATGCCAAGTCCAGTGACTTCACCCAGGTGATGAGGAAGGAAGGGGACCGACATTAGTTGAATACCACTATGCCAGTTGTCATGCCCGTTCTGCAGGCGAAGAGCCGAAGCCGTGGGCCAGCTCACTCTGCCCTGCCCGAAGCACAGGGCCGGGGACTCCTCACCTGGAGAGCAGGGCCCTGCGGGCTTGAGGTGACGCAGGGAGCGTGGAATGTGAATGTATTCCCTGCGGGCCAGGCAGCAGTTCCGGAAAGAGATAACAGACCTAGCAATTGTTCCCAGAGCCAAATGGGTCCAGGTGAAAGGGGACAGCAGAGCTGTAAGGTGACACCACCTTGGGCCGGCTAATCTTGTATCTGCTCTCAGTTCCCGGCTCCAGCAGCCTCCTTGCCAGGCAGCCTGGCCCCAGAGAAGGGGTGGGAGGGAGGACCTCCTGCAGAGCCCAGGCCTTCCCCACACCCCCTTGAAGGGCTGGAATAGGATGGGGAGGGAGGGAGAGGATGGCGAGGTCCGATTCCACCGATGGCCCTGTCTTGTCCGGGCAGTGATTATCCCATTTCCAGATGAAAAAACGGAAGCTTAGGGCCCAGAAATGACTGGAACATGCAGTGGAGCTGAATTCGAACCTAGGTCTTTAAAAAAAAATTATTATTGAGTTTGAGAGAGAGAGAGAGAGAGAGAGAGAGAGAGAGAAACATTGTATTTATGTACTCATTGGTTGTTTCTTGTATGTGCCCTGACCGGAGATGGAACGTGTAACTTTGATATATCAGAACGATGCTCTAACCAACTGAGCTGTCCGGCCAGGGCCTCAAACCCAGGTCTTAATCACAATGATTTTAGCTTCTCCACCTGTCAATGCCTCTGTGTGCCTGACCTGTAGAAATGCTGGGGCGGGGGAAGCTGAGAGGGAAGCCTGTGGGAGCTGTCCCCACTGCCGCCAGCTCTTTCAGAGGTGGGTCCTGGGGCTGCAGGCCTGGGCGGGAGAGGGAAGGTGGCCGGGTGTGCCGGGCTCCACCAGGGCAGCTTGTGTGTGACTGAGCACGTCACTTGTCATCTCTGTCGGGCTGGGAGGGCAAGCATGTGTCACACACAGCTCCCTGGACACTGCGAGAGCGCCCTGGGCAGACAGAGGCTGACTGGGACATGGCCCCAACCACGGGCCGACTCTCCTGAGGCCTCCCAAGAAGCTTGGGAATCTGCAAAGGTCAGAACAAAGGCCAGAGGAGGGGGAGGATGGAGCCCCGGGAGCGGGCCCACAGGAACTTCCTGACCCGGCAGCTCTGGGCAGGGCAGGGCTCCGCCACTCTTGCTCCTCCACACAACTGCCCTGGGGTGGGGGAGGGGAGGCTGCCTTTGGGTCCCCGCTCCCCTGCATGGACCTAATTCCACCCACATGTGTGTGTGTGGGGGTGCTCTGGTGAGGGATGCAGGGTGCAGCCCTCTGAAGCAGGGCTTTGGGGCTTTGGGGCCACAGCTTTCCCAAAGTGGCCATTTTTAGGCAGATCGAAATGTTTTGCTAATGACAGGTAGTATGCATGTGGCTGGCATTAATTTACTCATTTAAAAAATATATATTTTTATTGATTTTTAGAGAGAGAGGAAAGAAGAGGGAGAGATAGAAACATCAATGATAAGAGAGAATCATTGATTAGCTGCCTCCTGCACACCCCCTACTGGGGATCGAGCCCGCAACCGGGCATATGCCCTTGACTGGAATGGAACCCTGGACCCTTTAGTCCGCAGGCCGACGCTCTATCCACTGAGCCAAACCAGCTAGGGCAATTTACTCATTTATTAACCAAATATTTATGGAGTGTGTCCTGTACTCTGGACTCAAGAGACAGTGGCCCTGCAGTCGTGGTGCCGCTAAGACAGACTGGAGGACAGGCCCAGGGCGGGCACCGCTGGCATATGGACCCATTCCACCTTCCCAGCAGCCTTGTGAGGGAACCCTCCCTCTTCCCATTTCACAGACAAGGAAACTGAGAGTTAAGCAACGTGTGCAAAACCCTAGACTGAAACCAGTTACCACCGTACAAGTCCTTACCTCTCACTCTGCCCCATGGGCAGGGCCTGGGGGCTAAGGACAGGTGAGCATGTCTGTTATGTGCATCAGTTGAAAAAACCAAAAGGGAGTCAGCTATCCGTGTAATGGATTGGATTTTAGGTCACAACAAAGTGGCTTCACATCAAACAGGCTGCGTCCAAAAATGTCACGAGGGTAAAATCCTTACTTAGAGGGAAACTGGGTGGCCATGGCCGTGGCCGTGGTCGGGAAGTCTACATTCTTACACTCTGGTGTTACTGGACACCCTTCAATAATTTTCCATTTACATTATGTGTGGCTATTAACTATTCACCCAAATCAATGAACTATTTTCAAAAGACAAAAAGGCATATTTTCAAAGGACAAAAAGCCAAGGTGGGGGACGAATGGCTTACGTTCTTACTGTCTGGACTTACTGGACACCCTTCAATAATTTCACATTTGCTTTGTGTACGGCTATTAACTATTCACCCAAATCAATTAACTATTTTCAGAGGACAAAAAGGCATATTTTCAAAGGACAAAAAGCCAGGGCGGGGGCTGGATGCTTACTTTCTGATCTTACTGGACATCCTTCAATGATTTTCAAATTTGTACTGCGTGGCTATTATCTTTTCACCCAAATCAATGGGCTATTTTCAAAGGACAGAAAGGCATATTTGT
Organism: Eptesicus fuscus; assembly: GCF_027574615.1. Classification (NCBI taxonomy): domain Eukaryota; kingdom Metazoa; phylum Chordata; class Mammalia; order Chiroptera; family Vespertilionidae; genus Eptesicus; species Eptesicus fuscus. The sequence goes on from NC_072479.1 coordinate 102,231,278, forward strand.
GGTTCAGGCCTTGATGCAGACCTGCAGGGCTCCTAGTTTTGGGGGGAGCAGAGCTGGTCCTGGGGCAGAAAGAGCACACACAGGGTGACAGACAAATGGTACAGACCACCCTGGCACCCTGGCAAAGGGTGAAAAAGAGAAAGCCCCACAAACCTGGGTTTGAGGCCCGGTTCCAGGACCCCCCAGTCTCGTTACTTTGGGCGTCACTTCACCTTCTCTGCTTTGCTGGGAGCTGTGAAAATGAAGGGATATGACCGTTTAAACCTGGCTTAGTGCTTGGAGGTGCAGGGGAGGAAAACATTTCGTTCTACTCTTTCAGGTTCTCTTGCTGGTCAAATTAACATAGGAGAGATCCACGGGAGAAAAACAAACTTAGTTATGCACATACGGGGGCCCCATAAGAATATGAACCCCAAGGAGAAGGGTAGTTACAGGATGAGAAGAGCAGATGTTCGAGATTTAGACATTTGTCCTGTCGTACAGAAAGATCATCCAAATAAAAAGCCATCTCTCTTCCTAGGCCAGGCCCTCATCTATATATTTTTAGGTAATTAAGGAAGAGGTAAACGTTTTTCTTGAGTCTGCCGGGTCTTGATTGCTCAAAATCATCCACATGCCAAAGTGGCACATTTTGGGGAGGCTTATTCTAAACTGGGGGAGCTAGACCTGACATGGCCCTTCTCTCATAGTCCCCGGGCTTCCCCAGGCTGCAGGAGGCTGGGGAGGGACAGCAGATTGTCCTGGGGAGTCAGGAGCGGAATTGGAGGAGAGCTTGCATGAGCGGTAGTGAGGGTTCCGTGGGAGACGGAAAGAGAAGGACAGAGAGTGGGCTGGAGGAGTGTGTGTGTGTGGGGTAGAATGGATGGGATTTGGGGGGTGTCTGAGTATCTGAAGTAGGTGAGTCGTGAGGATGGTACAAAGAGTCCAGGGATGTGCTCAGAGCAGTGCCAGCTGGGAATGGTTTTTACATTTTCAAACGGTTGGGGGAAAGCAAAAGAATAATGTTTTGTGACATGTGAAAATGAAGTGGAATTCACATTTTAGTGTTCATAAATAAAGTTTTATTGGAACACAGCCATGACCATTCCCTTTACATATTGTCTTGATTTTATACTACGGTGGCAGAGTTTAGTAATTGAGACAGAGACCCTATGGGCAGCAAAGCCTAAAATATTCACAGTCTGGTCCTTACAGACGATAGTTTGCCCACCCTCGGCGTAGAGGGAGCCTGGGGAGAGGGGAGCAGTGAGGCTGGAGAAGAGGATACGGCCCGGTGGCCAGGGCCGCCCTCTGCCCCGCCCATGTGCAGAGCTTAATTAAGGAAGTGGGAGCCATCGGGTTCAGGGAGAATGCCCTGTTCGATGCATGTGGCCGAAGGGTCACTGTGGCTGCTTGGTAAGGGTGGACGAGGTAGGCAATGGGCACCTGGAGCCGGGAGACCAGCCCCAGCCAAGGCCCAGACTGCCCTTGAGGACGTTTGCTGACAGAGACCTAGCCTCGAGGTCTCCCTGCCCGGCCCCATGCACCTGCGCCCCCGGCCCGCGGCGGTGCTGGGCGCATACCCAGAGTGCCTTGCACACTTGGGCGGAAGTCACTGCTGGAAGTCACACTTGAGCGGAAGTCACGGAGCCTCCAGAGCGGAAGGAACCGCGGGAAGGGCGGGAAGCGGGAGGAGGCCGCCTTGGCGCGCCCAGCGAGAGCATCATGGGCCCGCGTGTGAAATGGTGGGCGCTGGGAGAGCAGCCCGTGGCCCAGAGGCGGGAGACGAGGCTCAAGAGGTGAGCGGGGCCGGCGGGCCGCCCACTCCGGCCGAGGGGCGCGGGGTGGGAAGATTGGCGCCGGGGAGGCCGCGAGGCCTGGCGGAGAGCGAGCACACGGGGCCTTGGGACGCGTGCGCGATGGAGGGGTCGGAAGGACGCAGCCAGGCCGAGGCCGCTGGGCCGCAGGCGGCGTGCGGCCGTCACCCCCAAGGGCACACAGACCCGTGTAGACACGGTAACAGGCCTGGCGCTAGGCACGCAACACGGTACAAGTCCAGGCCTCTGCACGACGTCACCGATGCGCGTACACCCCATCCCAGCCGCCCAGGGCCAGGCACGCACACAATACCACACCAGAGGCCTCTGCACACGGCCACCAATGTGTGCACACCATCACGGTCCGCGTACAAGCTGGTGTGCACAGCCATGCACACAGGAGCCGCCCGGGGACACTGTAGGTCCCACAGACCCATGCACTGCAAACCACACACGCACACATCCACGCAGACACCGACCCGCTCACAGACCCGTGCACACGCCAGACGCGCACACTCTGACCCGCCCCGCCTCCATCGCACACACCGCCCCACAGGACGCACCGGGCGGGGGGCCGGCGCACGCACGGCCACAGGCAGGGGCGCGCTCCCACTCACACATTTAACCGCACACGCGGGAGGCGCGGAGCGGCGGCGGCCCCAGACTGCGGCCCGAGAGACGCCCCGGCCCGGCCCGGCTCGCAGCCCGACAGGCGGCGGAGGGGAGGGGGCTCAGTGGGGGCGGGGCGGGGGCCGGAGCCGCCCGAGCCGGCGGGAGCGGGCACCTCTGTGCGCCGCGCTCGGCCTCGCCTCCGCACCCCCAGCGCGCCTCCCGCGGGGCCCTCCCCGCGCCTTCCGCTCGCCGGGTCCCCGCCGCGCCCCCGGGGTGCAGCTAGGCGGCCGCGCCGGGCCCGCGAGACGGGGTGGAGGTGGGGGCAAGGGGCGGGGATCGGGGCCGGGCCGGGGCCGCGCCGCCTGCGATGCCGGGCGCCCGCCGCAGCCGCCGCCGCCGGAACCCGGGATGGGGCGAGAGGCTGCGGCGGATGCCAGCATCTCCCCGCCGGGGGCCCCGGGGGCCGCGGAGCCGCCGCCACCGCTGCTGAGACCCGGCAGGCGATGGGTGAGTTGACCCTGCTGTCCTGGGGCCCCGCGCCGCAGCCCCTCCATCCCGCACCCCGGCCCTCCGCCTCCGTCTCCGCGCCGCCTCCTCTGCGCTCGCGATCCCCCACCCCTGTCGCGGCTTCCCACCGCCCCCTCCCCGAGCGTGACCTCTGGGGCCGGGCGGGAACCTCAGGCTGGGGGACTGGGGCGGGGGGTGGCCGGGATGGGGGTGGGATGCGGAGGCTCTGGCGCCCCCTCTCCCAGCCGGCTGCTCAGTGGAGCTTTCCCTGGCCCCCGAGGGCAGAGCCTCATCCCTCCGACCCCTCCTTCCCCGCTCCTGGCGCGGGGCGTCCCCGAGGCACTGGGCTTGAGCTGTGCTTTGTGCCCTGCGACCCCCACAAACCTCCGGCGAGGCGCGGGGCGGGGAGTGGGAGGCCTTAGCGCCCGCCTCCCCGCGTCTCCCCCCCTCAACCTGGGTCTGCGGCAGCGGAGGTGGAGGCCCAGGCGCAGTCGGGGTGCTGGGCGGGGGCGGGACTGTGGGGACCTAGTAGAGGGGAATGGGAAGAGAACCCCAACCGTTGAGGGTGGGCTCCCGCATTTTCCACTGCACTGCCCAGGGCTGGGAAGGGAACCTGGCCGGGGGAGGGCGCTATAAATATCTGCACACAGTGAGTTCTGGAACCTGGGGTGGGGAGGGGAGCGAGTCTGGGTGTATGGGGGGTGGGGAGTGCCTGAGCTGGGGTGCCAGGAGAAGCCGAGGTGGGTCTCAGCCGGCCTTGGTGGCCCGAGGTCGGGTGACTCTCCTAGCTCTGGCCAGAAGGGGTGCGGGCAGGATCACTACCCCAGTGGGACCCCTCCATGGTCCCCCAGAACTGGCTCTCCGCGTCCCCACAGCACTCTCCCTCACTCCTGGGACACCAGTCAGGATCTGCCTTGATGGGGGAGTTGTGGGCTCTGGTGTGTCACCTCCAGGGGCAGTTACTAAAGATCCGGGCATGGGGCCAAGCTGAGGATGGAGGGAAGAGCAAGACGGCTCCTCCCCCACCCCCAGCTGGCGATTCTGTGGAGTCATCAATGCTTCCCAGTGCTGGGGACAGAGCGCGGGGTCCTGGGAAAGTTTGAAAGGGGCTGCCAGCCCCAGGGGGAGAGCGAACTTGCTGGAAGAGATGATCTTAGGAAGCTGGAGGAGGGGTTCACTGGATGGAGAACGTGGGAAGGGCATTCTGGTGGAGGGAATGGCATGAGCAAAGGCTTAGGGATGTGAGTGCCTGGTGTGTGTGGAGAGATGGAGGTGGGGGAGGGTCAAGCTCTGCCAGTGGCCAAAAGGAGCCCAGGCGGGGAAGGAGGGCCAGGTGGAGAGAGGTGGTGGGTCATAGCTGGGCTGGAACTCTGTCCTGAGGGCTGGGAGTGATGCTGGCTGGCTCCGCCGCCCCCCGTCTGAGGGTCTGCCCTGATGCGGTCAGGGCTGCGTGACCCTCACTGGTGACCCCTTTTCTGTGGTAGTGAGTCTCATTTCCCACGTCTGTCAAATGGGGAGAACCTTCCACGCGGTTGGGGAGAGGACTGCATGCGGTGATGTGCTGGCACCTGAGAAGGAACTCGGGAAGTGACTGGCTGCTGCGTTGGTATTTTTACCTGTAAAACGAGGACATCGATGCCAGCTGGCAGGGCAGGCGCACTTCACCGGGTGGCGGGGAGGATCATGTGAGGGCGGATGTGACTGGGAGGGAGCCAGAGGTTGGGGGGACTGAGTGCCCACGGCCTCCTTCTAGGAGGAGAGGAGAGAGCAGCGAGGAGCGGCTGGGGGCAGGGGAGCCCTCACAGACAGCCTCTTCTTGCCCCTCTGGGCCGGCACCACCTTCTGGCCCCCAGCCATGGCATTCAGGGACCCTGCTGTGCTCTCCAAGGCCAAAGCCTCTTTGTTCCCCTTTCTGCACGGTGCACCCCTCCCAGCCAGCTCTAGTCCACCACGTGGGGACCAGGGCTCCTTTCCAGAAGTTTCTTCAGACATTCAGGTCAACAAACACGATGTCCTCCTGTGAGGGGCATGGTGCCAGGCGGCCAGGTGGAGAGGATGCAGGCTGTGCCCTCAGGAGATTAGAATCCATTTGGGCAGCAGACATCACTGGGCACCCACAGTCTACCCAGCCCCGCGCTGTCTGCCGAGGGGCAGAGAGAGTCGCAGTCATTGCGCCATGGGGCAGTCAAATGCGGAAGATGAAAAAGGCTTCCGGATCCAATGGCCCAGCTTCAAATCCTGGGCCTCCCACTTACTGTTCTGTGACTGAGGACGAGTAACCCTGCCTCTTCTTGTCTGTTTCCTTGTCTATAAAATGGGGACGGGACGGGACGGTACACACTATTGCTATTTGAACAGCTTGGTTCAGTTTCTGATGGGTGTTCACTACTCTCCTTCTAGAATGCATCTCCCTATTCCTACCCCTCCCTCCTCAGAGACTACCCAGCCTGCCCCAGTGCATGTGTAGTCCACATCCCTGTTGTCTCCTTCTGTCTGAGTCCCCTTAGGCAGGGCCTGCCCTTCTGTGTCCGTGGCTTGGGCAGGGGGCGGGGTACGCTGGCAGCTGGCTCTCTGATGAGCAGTGCTGGCCCATTTCTGTGGTGTAAATCTTCCCGGCAGGGTCCATTTCAAGCTGCCAACAGCTTAACGATCTCATAATGGAATCAGGGACACGCTAGCTTCAGCACCCAGGCATTTAGTAGGTGCTTAATAAATGATGGTTGAACAAGAAGGAAAGGCCTCAGGCGCCGTCGGTCAGATGGATTTGGGGAGCTGCCAGGCCATGCTGTGCTGGAGAAGAGCTTTCAGGGGTTGGCATTAGACAGGTGGAGGGTGGGGCCAGGGACCACCCCGAATAAGTACCCGAAGTAGGACTGAGAGCAGAGGCAATGGAAGGCTGGTGTCTTCCTTTCCTGGGGCTCCACACCTCTAACCCTGCCTCACTCTTGCATTAACCCCTTCTCCCAGGAACTCCCCTTGAGCTTGGCCTGGCTTTGGGGCTTGCACAGAATGGAATGGCCTTGCTGGGCCCCAAGCTTTAGCTTAACAGAGCTCTCTCAAAGAGGTCCCAAGCCTCAAATTCTTTTCCTTTGCTTTTGCTGTTCGCTCTACCTGAGTGTCTCTTCCATCTGAGGCAGGATAGTAAGAAGCTGGGAAATTTTCTTGGCGAGTAGAATGGGGAAACGGAGACAGATAGATGAACACACTGGCCAAGCAATTTACAGCCAGATACGGAAGGTCGCCTCCCTAGAGACAACATCTAGGCCTCAGCTGCATTTCTGCTCCAGGCCCAGAAAAGCAGCAAAACCAGGTGGGGGGTGCCAGGACCAGCTGCCGTGACTAATGACCCCCTGCCCTGGCACTGACCAATCAGTAGAAACCACAATCTTGAAAGTCACAACTGGAAAACGAAAGAATATTCTGCTGAAACCCTCCTCTGAGACCTCCCCTAAAGTTCCCATCTGCAAGAGAGAGATAAAAGACCTGGCAGTGTGGCTCAGTGAGTTGGGCATTTTCTGTGCACCAAGAGGTTGCTGTTTCGAATCCAGTCAGGGCACTTGCCCGGGTTTCGGGCTTGATCTCTGGTAGGGGGCATGCAGGAGGCAGCACTCTCACATTGCTGTTTCTCTCTCTGTCCCTCTCCCCTCCTCTCTCTCTCAAAATCAATAAACTATTCTTTCTTAAAAAAGAGAGATAAAAGCCTCAAAACAAAGGACCCAGAAGACCCAGTGCATGCTCTCCCTCCCTCCTGGGAGCAAACCCATGCCTTTCTCTTTTCCTTCTTCCCCCACAGACACGCATTTCCTAAACTCTAAGGGACCCCAAAGCCGCACAACTAGGGGAGCAGTGGGCAGCGGCAGCTTGTATCAAGCTAACCCCCTGGACCTGTCTCCAAGGCCCCCTTTTCTCTGACTTCCCAGTGAGCCAACGCAGCCCAGCCTGGGCTCTCCTGTTACTGCTTCTATGCTAAGCCCTTCCTTGTTTTGGGGGGCTGCTGGGCCATGCTGTACTGGAGCTGCCTGCCTTCCCCACACTGGGGATCGAGCCTGTAACCTGGGCATGTGCCCCGACCAGGAATCCAACTTCAACCTCCTGGTTCATAAATTGATGCTCAACCACTGAGCCATGCCGGCTGGGCCATAAAAATATTAACAAGTCCCTAGCCAGTTTGGCTCAGTGGATAGAGCATCAGCCTGCAGACTGAAGGGTCCCAGGTTCAATTCCGGTCAAGGGCACATGCCCAGGTTGTGAGCTGGATCCCTGGTAGGGGGGCGTGCAGGAGGTAGCTGATCAGTGATTCTCATCATTGATGTTTCTATCTCTCTCCCTTTCCCTTCCTCTCTAAAATCAGTAAAAATATGTTAAAAATGTTACTAACTAACATTTATTGCATCTCTACAGCAACCCATGACAACGGTACCATGATAGTCCTCTTTGCAGATGGGAAAGTTGAGGCACAGTGTCTTGTTAGCGCTGACCCGTCCTTCACATCTTAGCTTGATTGAGCATCACTCGTGTAGGGAAGCTTATGTGAGTCCTGATCTCTTTGCTGTGGGCCCACAGAGCAACCTCCCTGTATCTGTACTTGCTTGTTATCACACGGTTCCCGCTAGACCAAGCAAGTCAAACTCAAAGGCTCACACGGGCCAAATAAACAAGGTTTATGTGTATGTGGGCCGCAAAACAACAAAAGCTTCAATTTTCATAGAAACGTAGGTTTATTTCGATAGAGACACGCTGAATACAAAGGGCTGAAATAAATGAATCATTAACATAAAATAATAGAACATTTTAATAAAAAATTAATATTTTTTCTTGGACATTAACTTACCAGACACTGAATAACTGCACAAATTAATAAGCGTGACGCAAATAAACCTATTTTTCTTGTTCTCCAAAAACGAAATATTCCTGTTGCGCACACCAAACAAGTCAGTATAAGACCAATGACGTGGCAATCAGCTGCTAAAATATTCGCTGCTGTATTAGTGGAGAGAAATGGTGCACCTGCGAGTAAGGCGCGTAAGGGAAGTGAATGCAACACGATTATAGTAATCAGTCATTAGCGAACGCTGTAGTTCGTTATTAATAATTACGTATAACAGGATATTGTAAAAATTAAGTTACGAAATTTTTATTGAAACGTTTTTTTACATACTGTTGTATTGGCTGGGCCGCAAAAAATATTCATTGTGGGCAGTGAGTTTGACATGCTTGCACTGAGTTCCACAGACCTCAGATGAGTGGGTGAATGATTCTCAGCCCACACGACGCTGCTCTCCTGTCCATTACCCTCTTTCTCCATCCCTGATGGAGGAGACTGTCCCTTCCGAGGGCGGCCTCAGGGCTATGGCGGGATGGTCACAGGGACCCTGCTGGTCCCCACCTCCCAGAAGGGGAAAGTGAGGTTTCTGGAGGGGCTGAGAGCCTCCCTCCAGCTGGAAGCAGGCCTGGTGGAAGGGTAGTGGAGCGCCCTCCTGTGGCCTAGAAGGGGGCCCAAGGCCTTGCCCATAATCCAGGAGGTTAACAGTGTCCCTGAAATGGAAATTTCCCTGTTGGAATGGAAATTTCTCACTTACTTTCAGAAGTTAACAGGGTCCCTGAAATCAAAATTCCTCACTTATTTTGATCTTTTCTCTAAAAATAAAATTGGAACAATAGGAATCATGTACACACCTAATTACTTTGTTATTTTAGGAATTTAGAGCTTTTTGGCTCAAGACTTTGGTTCCCACTGAAGGGGAAATGCCTGGGGGTGTGGGTGGGCCAGGGTTGGGGCCAGGCCTGGATGCTGGAGCTGGCTGACCCTGGGGCCTCAGGGCCTGCCCTCCAGCTGCCCTTTTGGGCAGGCCTCCCAGGCGTCCCAGAGGGAGCACACAGCGCCTGAGCATTGGGGGTGAGGGGAGGTGGGGGCAGAGGCAGGCTCCCGGCTTCTGGTTGACAGAGGCCCATGACAGATGACTGCAGGCTGTTCTCCCACCTCACGTTCCGGTCATGATCATACGCTGCTATTTGGTGAGCACTTACTATGTGCTAGTCGCTGGGCCGAGCACTTTGTCTTCATTATCCCATAGAGCTGTCCTAATTTCCGGGGACGGAGGTACTGTTATTTATCCCTCTTTGGCAATTTGAGGGGACCTGGGGCCCAGGGCTCAGGGCTGAAGTGGTGGGCTGGGATTGTCACCAGCCTGTAGGACCCCAGACAGGGCTGCCCATCTAGGTCCCCTGGGTCACCCAGAGGGGACCGCTCTGAGGCTTAGAAGGAAACAGCTGCCTCACCCGTGTCCTGGCCTCCGGGTCAGCCTCCTCCAGGCCCTGTGTCACTCCAGTCTCCCCATAGTCCCAGGGCCCTGCCTCGGGAAGCCTTGCTCAGCCTCACCTGGGCAGCTTGGGGACAGGATTTATTTTCCAGGCCGGCACACAGTGTGGTCCCATCTGGTCCTCGGAAGAGCCCAGGACAGTCTGCGGTCTCTAAGCCGAGGCCCACAGAGTGTGGGTGACTGGTCCAACATAGGAGGGAGGGTGGGAGCCCAGTTTGTAAGATGCTGCCCTGGGGATGTAGAGGCCTGTGGGCTCCAGGTCCCTGTGACTCAGCCCTGTCTGTGTTCTGGGCCTCTGCTCCCTGCTCCCCCACCCACTAGCTCTGCACACGCCATGATGACCCCCCACCTGCTGCCCCTGTTGCCTTCTTCCAGGACCACCTGCTGCTCCGTGGGCCCCCAGAGCTTGCCTGATGCTCTGGGTAAGTCCCTAGTGGCTGCCTCGTGCTGCCTGTGCGGGTCGCGGCTGGTGAATGATGGTGCCAGGGAAGGGGAGCAAGGAGAGCTGCCGATGACGGGAGGGTGGCTCCGGGCTGGGCACACGGGCACGCGCTGGGGGCTGGCACCGTGCCGACACAGAGCATCGATCCGCATTTCCGGTATTTGCTGAATGGTGATTGTGAGAGTGGCGGGTGAGGGCCACTTCCGGAAACAAGGCAGGGTGGCTGGCTTAGGTGAAAGGTGGAAGAGGTGCCTTCCCCACGAGATGCGGGCGCTTTCTTGTGTGATTTCATTTCTGTGTTTTAGGGGCAGTGGTGCCCGAGCACTCCCCATGCCATCGTATGGAAGCTGAGTCCCAGACAGGGAAGGTGACTTGCCAGGGTCACAATGTCAGGAGGTGGGTCTTTGGGTCAGAGTCTGCCCGACTGGCTAAAGCGTGAATGAGCCTGCGTGGCACCTGCAGTTCAGAAAGCACCTTCACACCCATCGCCTCCCTCAGTCCTCATGTGGCTCGAGGCGTGACCCTCCTCTTTCACCTCTGCCCATGTCTCTGCTCAGAAGACCCGCACCCGAGGGCACACCGCGTCTGCAGGGGCGGAGGGGAGAGGAGAGCCTCTGCCCAGGCTGGTGGGGGGCATCACGTGGCCAGTGGGGGCAGAGCCAGGCCTGAGCTCAGGCTGGTGACAGGGTGGTCCCATCTGGTCCTCAGAAGAGCCCAGAACAGTCTGCGGTCTAAGCCGAGGCCCACAGAGTGTGGGTGACTGGTCCGAGGTAACAGCCTCCAGCCCCAGGTGAGGACCAGAGAGTGTGACGCTCTGCCGCGCCGGGAGGTCTGGGACACCTGGCAGGTGGGTTTGGCTCCGCAGAATGACCACCGTTAGGTTCACTAACCAATGGGACTGGCCCTAAAGGGCACCCAGGCAGGCGCCCTTCTACGGGTGCCCAGGGACCTCTAGGCTGTCAGAAGTGTTTGGGGCCACACGTGAGCACAGGCCATGGCCCTTGGCCTCCACTGGGCGGCATGTGACTGAACCCCCGGTTGCTGCCTGTAGCTCTGGCATGTGGGGTGGGGCGATGCACCAGCACCCCCATCCAGACCAGAAGTCCAGGCGCTGGCTTTCCCTGGGGCCTTTGCAGGTGCTGTTCCTCTGTCCGGAATGCCCTTCCCCTCCACTCCTGGCTCGTCCTTGAAGGTCCTTCCAGGAGCCATGCCTGAGGCCCATCCCAAGGGGATGTGAGCACCTGCGGGCAAGGCCGGTGTGATGAGGGCCTGGTAGGACATGCCAGTGGAGTGAGGGAGAGGACTGGGTCGGGGGGACTCGGGCGGTCACTCATGCCGTCCATAGAGCGTACTGTGCCATCCCTTCTGCCTGGGTGACACAGGGATGGAGTCTGTGAAAGACCAAGGGCCTCCTGGGAGGTTCTAAGAAGCAGCTGTAAGGTGCTGCCCAGCCCAGGTGACCGTCCCCTCAACTCAGAGAGGGGCCCGGCTGGGAGCCTTGAGGCCACGTGGCCAGCTGACACCACCCCTCCCACAAAGGAAACATTGAGGTCTGGGGCACTTGGGACTGACCCAGAGTGTCACGGGGAGTGGCGTGGGTCCCCTTCGTGGTGTGTAGGAGGGGAGCCGGCTGCGCTCCACCCCCACCCTGGTCCCAAGCTGCAGCCGTTCTCAGCGGGATCCAGGTCAGGTCTGTGGAGGGGATGGAAGGAGCCGGAAAGAGCCAAGTCCCAGGGCTCAGGTCCCCAGTATGGTGGACATGGCTCCTTAGAGAAAGTGCATGTCGCCCAAAAGCTGGCAGAAATCCATGTTGATAATTCATCCCAGCAAAAGGTAACACTGGGGGGAAAATCTGTGAGCGCTTAGACCAGTGATGGCGAACCTATGACACGCGTGTCAGCACTGACACGCGTAGCCATTTCTGATGACACGCGGCCGCATGCCAAGGATGAAACATTTGCTGCTCCTGAGGATGAAACATTTGCGAAATAATGTTTTTTCCTCAAAGTGACACACTACCCAAGTTATGCTCAGTTTTTTGGCGAAGTTTGACACACCAAGCTCAAAAGGTTGCCCATCACTGGCTTAGACCAAAACGTTAGCCTGAGCGGTGGCAGGATGGTGCGTGATATTGTCCTGTTTCTTTCACTGTGATTTCCAGATTTTCTAGAATGTCTGATAAACTTTTATAACCAAAGGGATGAAGTTATATTTTAAAGGAGAGAGGTAAGAGAGGTGCTCTGAGAACAGCCCGCTCACCATTTGTCCGATTCTGGAGTCACCACTGTGCTGGGCCTCACCAGTGGGCGTTGTCTAGCCCCCGGCAATCCCCCCGAGCAGGTGCACCTGCTGCAAACAGCTTGCGTGTCAATTGCATGTCTCTCGTCCTGGAAATTGGGTCAGTGAGTGTCCAGCTCTGGGGCTACTGGGGTGCAGTTCTGCTTGAATTCAGTCCAAACCTCTGACCTCCTTTCTCTGGCGCTGCTCTGGCCTTTGCTCCTCTTCCCCCATGCGCCCCACATTCCAGCCTTGGGACCGTTGCTGTTCTCTGCACACGGTCCTCTTTTGCCCACCTCTGGCCTTCGCTGTGCCAGGCCCTCTACCTGGAAAGCCAGCCCTCTACCTGGTGTTGCCATCCTCCAGGGAAGCCATTCCTGCCCCTCCCAGCCAGCGGTGGCCCCAGGGCTCTGAGCTTTGGTGAGCAGTAGTCACTCTCGTGGTCTCCGCTGAGCCAGGCCCACTGGTGCCTGACCTTGCAAGTCATGTCCCCTCTCCAAGCCTTGGTTTCCTCATCTGTGAAGTGGGGCCATGAGGCTGAGCTGAGATGGAGCACAGACTTGGGAAGGGGCACTGCTCTTGGAGCCCAGGGCCTCCCAGGAGGTTGTTGAGACTAGGACCCTGGCCACCTGACTCCTGGACCTCACCTCCACCCCACCAACCCCACCACGGTGCCCAGTGAGTGTGGGTCTCTGTTGACTGCCTTTCTTACTGACTCAGCTTGAAGTGACTTTCCGGAGGCCCTCCCACAGCATGGGCAAGCTCTCCCTGTGGTGATGGTGTTTGTCATCACAGCTGAGCCCTGATTTTGGGGGATGGGGGGGAGAGGGACTCAATCTCTGTCTTGCCCATGGCCCCTGACTCTGCCTGATACAGAGCACTCATTCATTCATTCATTCATTCATTCATTCAGTGATTATTCACTGAGTGTCCACTATGTGCCAGGGGCCGAGCTAGGTGCCAGGGGCACAGATCTGCCCACTTCAGGGTGTGACTGTCTGTGTTTTCCTGCATGCGTTTTGTGCACTTCACTTGCACATGAACACAGCCGAGCATCTCCATCACATATGAATGCGTGTCCCTCAGGCTGTGCCCACGTGCATTCCTGCTAGTACCTTGGGCATTCCTGGTTAATTCATTCAGCAAGTGTTAATCCACTGCCTGCCAAGGAGGTGCCAGGCCCTGACCCTGAAGGAAATACCCTCTGCCCTTGGGAAGCGCTCATCTCATGAGGCGGTTACAATGCAGACTGTTGAGGGCAAGGGCCAGCAGAGGTGGGGGTGGTCAGAATGGCATCCTGGGGGCACAGGGGAGAAAAGTGGAGAAGAGCATCCTGTGGGCTATGCCCCCCACCCCGGGCACCCTGGGCCGGCCCTCCTTGGTGCTGGATACGCCCCTGAAGCTGAGAGGCCAGCAGTATACTGAAAGGTACAGATGGGTGGATTTGGGGGAGAGTCATCTATTCATTCAACAAACAGGTTGACACCTCCTTTGTGTCAGGCTGGGGGAACCCAGGAAACTTGGGCAGCGCAGCCTTCGTGTGCAGTGAGGGATGCTGGGGGTGCAGGCCAGGGTCTCCAAAGCAGGGCCAGGGAGCCCTGGAGGACGTGCAGGTCAGCTGACCCCTCCTGAGACAGGCATGGGACAGGGGTGTAAGATTATCCACCAGCTTTAGCCTCCTGGAGGATTTGGACTTTATCCTGAGGGATGAGTTCCAAGGTGGGAGGGGCAGCGTCAGATTCGGTGGTTTCTTGGCTCAAGGGGATGAGGCTGTGAGGCCGCTGTGCTGTCCAGGTGAGCGCTGATGGTGGTGCAGCCAGCATGGGACAGTGGCCCTGGGAGGGGGTGGGTTTGAAAAGTATAGGACATGGAATCGACAGGGCTAGGTGATAGGTGTGCGGGGTCATCGAGGCGGGGGATTCCTGGGGTGTGCAGCTGAGTGGATGGTTATATCGCTAATGGGGCCCAAAAGGAGGAATGCTGGAAATTCCCGAAGTTGTCCAAGCGTCGCTGGGTGTCAGGCTCAGGTCACGGGTCATCAGCTGAGGTTGTTGGAACAATTTGAGTGAGGTCTTTGTGCCTCATTTTGCAGCGGAGGGTCCCAGGCAGGACGGAAACCGGCTAGAGTGCAGGCCCCGGCCCTCCCTGTGGTCTGGCCCAGGCCCCCTGGGTCTGCTCCTCTGTCTCCCTTACCCCAGCGGACACTCGGCCTCAGTCCACAGGTGTATCCACCACCTGCCACCCGGTACGCAAGGGGAAGTGTCCATGGGAGCGCCACGACAACCAATCTTTGCCTTCACTCCGCATGGGGGCGCTCCCCACCCCGACGCCCCAGGACGCAATGCAAGGAACCAAGCTTTCCAGCCTTAGCTTGGTTCTGTGGCTCTGTGCCGGGGGAGGCCCCCTGAGGACAGAGGAGGGGTGGGTGTGTCCTCCCCTCCCTTCCCTGCCTCAGGCCTTCTGGGTTGGAGACTTGTGCTCTGAAGTGGCCCTTTGTATATTGTCCCTGCAGGACAGGCAGCCTGGAGGGAGGGGCTGGCACTGCCAGGGCCAGAGGGGCTGTCTCAGCAGGGCGAGCGCTGGGGCTTTCCCTGGGCCTCCGGAGCAGGGGAGAGACCCTGCTGGGTGTGGGCACGCCCTGGCCAGGCCTGCTGCCCCCATCCCAATCCAGACGACTTTTGTCACTCAGAATCTGTCATCAGTTCTCATAAGTGTTCCGCTGTCATTCGGCAGCTGTTTATGGAGTGCTGTGCCCAGGCCAGGCTTTGTCGGGGTGTGGGGCAGCGGTGACCAGTAACCAAGGCCCACAGTGACCCTGCTCTCCTGTTGTTGACATTCCGAGCGAGCAGTGTGTGGGTGGGGGAGACAGCTTCCGCAGCGAGGAGTGCTGGGGAGCAGATGACCTGGGAGGGGACAGTTGCCGTAGCTGGCTGGTCAGGAAGGCCTCTCTGAGGAGGTGGCCCACGTGTGGAGATCCGAGGGAAGGGCATTCTAGGTGGAGGGAACAGCTAGTGCGAGGACCCTGAGAGAGGAGGACCTGGGGTGTGGGAGGGACAGAAAGGCAGGGACTGTGGCTGGAGCAGAGTGGACGAGAGCTGAGGTCAGCAAAGAGACAGGGACCAGCTTGGCAGGGTCTGTGGACACAAAGACAAGTTTGGATTTCACTCTGAGTGTGTGAGGCTGGAGGAAAACGGGGGTCAGAGGGGGTGTCAAGCAGGGGAGACATGGCCTGATGAGAACTGGGGGGTGGCAGACTTTGTGGGGCCCAGTGCCAAATGAAAATGCAGGGCCTCTTGTTAAAAAACGAAGAATTTTAAGATGGAATTTTTAAAAAGGAGGAGGCAGGAGGGAGGCCAGTGAGGAGGAGGATCGGGGTGAGTCCTTGGGACCATTTTCGAGGGAGGTGACGACAGGCCTTGCAGTGAGCGCCCAACCAGGCACAGGGTGAGGCGTAGAGGGCGCATGAGCCTCAGCTCAGAGGCCTGGTCTACGTCAAGACTCTTTGGATGTTACCTCATTTCACATGAGGGGCTGGTCGGTCCCACATTGCAGATGGGAACTCTGGGGCCCGGGGATATTGACCTGATCACACAGGGCTGAGGAGGGGCAGGCAGGATTTGAATCCAGCTCCCTTTGACCCCATAGTCCAGGGCGCTGCGGTCCCCACAGTGCCCTGCCCCTCTCCTCCTGAGAGGCTGGGCCTGGGGGCATCTCGCACAGCCTGGGCCCAGCGATGAGTTTCCGCTCTTGTCTGGATAGGAAGCACCCAGCTTGGGCCTCACTGGCCTTACTTTTCCTTAGAGTGAGCCTGGGAGGCGTGGGTGTCCTGATCTCCATCCCACAGATGTGGAAACTGAGGCAGGACAGGGCTGGTCTCAGCCTCCGGTCCCCTGGACTTGTCTGCTTGCTGGCTTCTCTTCTCTGGACAGGGCAGGGGGAGCTATTGGTCCTGGAGGCCAAGTGTTTGGGAGGGACCAGGCCTCTGGGTTCTGTAAGGATGGGAGTGATAAGCTGCATGGGGCACAGCTTGGTCAACAATCATCCAAGGACGGGGTCCTTTCTCTAATCAGAAAGTCTGTTAATGATTTATGCTTTGCTCAATTAATTATAGGCTTGTGCTGCTCCTCCCAGGGCTTCGACCCCCACCTTGGCTGGACTCTGATCTCTCTCTTCCTCCTGGCATTCTCCCTGCCCCTGCCCTCCCAGCCATCAGTCCCAGCCAGGCTCTCCCTACAGAGCTGGCCAGGCCCGAGCCCTTGGGGAGTGCCCCCTCGCCTGGCATTCTCTCAGCGGTCCTTCTCGGGCCTTCAGCTACCCCACTTGGTGGACGTTATCCCATCTGACAGAGGGAGACACATCGCTGGATGTTCACTTCCGGTATTCACTGCGTGACCAGCTCGGGAGCAGGACTGGGGCACTCACGGCCTTCAGGGCAGGAGAGGGGCCAATGGGAAGCTTCCACCTGGCACAAGGTAGAGCTCAGCAAAGCAGCTGAGATAGGACACGGCCTCACCTGTGACCGGGATCTGGGGCTTGAGGCAGGTACCAGGTCAGGGGACGGGAAGGGTGCAGGGAGAAACCAGGTGGGACGAGGCAGGGTGGAGTGTAGGGAGCAGGAAGCCCCAGGCGGGGGACCGACACCCCACTGCCACTTCCAGGGTAAGCCAGGAGCGAGCCAGGCTGGTCGTGGGCTCTCACAGGGACTCTGATGTGAGGGCACAATTAGCGAAGGGCTAGAGCCCTCAGAGCATGCTGCAGAGGGCGGTCCGGGGTGGCTCAGCCATGCCCTCCTCCTTTCTCCTTGTAGGTGCGGGGTTGGGTGTCCCAGCCCACACAGCCGGGCCCCACGGGCTGGAGATCAGGTCAGGCGAACAGGAAGCCACAGAAACCCCAGGGTGGTGGCTGCAGCCAGGGTGGGACCCTCCCTGTCTCCCGTTCCCAGCCGGCAGGGCTGGGGGAAAGTTCACAGCAGGAGGTGGGTGGAAGGTGTGGGCGGGGGCAGCGGGGGCGGATGTCTGCAGTGCAGAGCGGAGCCTCCTGAAGTCCAGGCCTCACCTCAGAGGTTTCCCAACTTTCTAGAGCACCTGATCCCTTCAAGTTCCTGGAGATCCAGCAGGTACAGGGTGATTTGTTCCATTTGGAATCGGTGGGGGATGGGAGGGAACCCTTGGCTTAGTGAGACCAGGTTGTGGAGAGGGCAGCCTGGGCAGAGGGGTCTGCCCGGTGAGCTCTCCACTGGCTCTTGCTGGGGACCAGGCAAGGCTGGAGGCAGTCGCCTGAAATCTTGAGGACCCGCAGCGGTGGTGTGTGGGTGTGAGTCCTGCTGCTGCCAGCTGGGCCTCAGGTAGGTCCTCAGCCCGTGCCCTCACTGCCCGTCACTGTGAGGATAATGCAGTCAGGCGAGTGCACACCGCATCTGGCACCCGGGAGCACCAGTGCTGCTAAATGCAGCTGCCAAGAGGGATGATGGCAGAGGCACCGTCTCCTGGGAGGAATGTTCCAGGCCCCCTGCTCCCCAGCCTGCCCAGCTAGAGGGTTTGCCTGCATTGGGATTACAGACCCAAGAGGGTGGCTACTGAGAGGGTGGTCAGGCTTGTGCCCAAGCAGCCCCTGAGGTGTGGGGAGTATCCCTTGCCACTCCACTTGCCTCTCAACAGACTCAGGACCCCCCGACGTTGCTGCACAGCACTGGGGGTTCCCAACACACAGGCCTCTGTGCCCTTGGCCCGCTGCCTGGGGTGCTGTCTCCACTCTGCGCAGTAGCTCCTGCTGGACCTTGGGTCTTGGCTGGGCTGAAATGTCCTCTCCTTGGAGGCCCTTGCTGACACCCGGCATGCTCTGTCCCTCCACTGGACTGAGCTGTGTGAGGACCTCATCCACCCATCTTGCTGCACCCCAGCGCCAAGCCCAGAGCTGATCTGCCCTCTCCACCCACCCACCCACCCACCCACAGAGCCTGATCAGTTCTCACTCTTGCTGGTCTGGGACATCAGGTGGCCCCCAGGGCTGTGTCCCTCCTCCCGCCCCCTCCCTCCAGCATCTAGTATCTGCTGAGCACCTCAGCATCAGCTCCGCTGTCCCCACCCCTCCCCGTGTCCCAGGCTGCATGCCCTGGCTGCCTCCTACCCCCAGTACAACAGCTGTGCCCCAGGGTCCTCCTCTCAGCTCCTCCCACTGCCTCCTCCACATGCCACCCCCCACTGTCCTGCCTCCCTTCTCCCCAGTCCTTTCTAAACCTACTCTGTCCAGTTCGGTAGCCACTAGCTGCATGTGGCTATTAAAGCTAACATTTTATTTAAATTACAAGTTTCTTTATTGTTGACAACATTACAGATGTCCCCCATTTCCCTCCCCCTTTGTCCTCCTCCACCCAGCCCCTGCCTCACCCCAGGCTTCTCCACACTATTGTCCATGTCCATGGATTATGCATATATGCATATACACTGAGTGGCCAGATTATTACAATCTCTGAACGCATGATAATCTGGCCACTCAGTGTGTGTGTGTGTGTGTGTGTGTGTGTGTGTGTGTGTGTGTGTGAATGAGGCCCGGTGCATGAATTTGTGCATGGGTGGGGTCCAGCCAGCCTGGCCAGGGGGAGGGGACATGGGTGGTTGGCCAGCCTGCCTGCTGGTCGAACTCCTGGTCTAGGGGACAATTTGCATATTAGCCTTTTATTATATAGGATATAGACTGCGTGGCCAGATTATTATTCGTTCAGAGATAATAATAATCTGGCCACTCAGTGTATATATTTATTATATAGGATATAGACTGCGTGGCCAGATTATTATTCGTTCAGAGATAATAATAATCTGGCCACTCAGTGTATATATTTGGTTAATCTCTTCCCTTCTTTCCCTCCCCTCTCAGATGTCAGTCTTTCATGCATCCATGCCCCTGCTTCAATTTTGCTTGTCAGTTTATTTTGTTCATTAGATTCCACATATAAGTGAGATCATGTGACATTTGTCTTTCTCTGACTGGCTTATTTTGCTTAGCATAATAATATCCAGGTCTATCCATGCTGTCTCAAAGGGTAAGAGATCCCTCTTTTTTACTGCTGCATAGTATTCCATGGTGTAGATGTACCACAGCTTTTTAGTCCATCTGCTGATGGGCACTTGGACAGTTTCCAGATCTTAGCTCTTATAAATTGTGCTGCTATGAACATAGGGATGCATATACTCTTTCTGGTTGGTGTTTTGGGATTCTTAGACTATATTCCCAGAAGTGGGATCGCTGGGTCAAACAGCAGTTCCATTTTCAGTTTTTTGAGGAAACTCCATACTGTTCTCCACAGTGGCTGCACCAGTCTGCATTCCCACCAGCAGTGCACGAGGGTTCCCTTTTCTCTACGTCCTCGCCAGCACTTGTTGATTTATTGATGGTAGCCATTCTGACAGGTGTGAGGTGATACCTCATTGTCGTTTTGATTTGCATCTCGGATTAGTGACGAGCATTTTTATGTGTCTATTGGCCATCTGTATGTCCTTTCTGGAAAAATGTCTATTCTGGAGAAGTATTTATTCAGCTCCTTTGCTTCAGTTTCCCCAGTCAATTTCTTTATTTTTAAAATTTATTTATTATTTTTGATTTGACAGAGAGGAAGGGACCGTGAGAAACATCGATTTGTTGTTCCACTTAGATATGCATGCATTGGTTGATTCTTGTATGTGTCCTGACCAAGGATCAAATCCGCAACCTTAGTGTATCGGGGTTGATGTTCTAACCAAGTGAGCTTCCCGGCCAGGGCGCACCAGTCAATTTCACGTGCTCAGTAGCCACATGTGGCCAGTGGCTGGTGGGCTGGCCAGCACAGGCCCGGAGGTTTCCACCATCAAAGAGCGTGTCATCAGATGGCTTTGCAAGCTAACAGGTTCGTCATCCTCAGGCCCAGCCTGATGCTGTTGCCCTGCTCAGAGCCTTCAGGGGCCGGTGACAGGCCAGCCTCCCTGCCCCTGCCCCAGCCCCTCTAAGTGGAGGCTGTGTGGGCCTCAAGCCCTGGAGAGCAGGGGTTTGTACAGGGCATCAGAGAAACGCTCTACAAGTTGCTTTACCCTCTGAGCCTCCGTTTCCTTGTCTGTAAAGTACGGATAATAATTCCTACCTCCAAGGATGGTTGTGAGGGTCACATCTATATGCAACCCAGCCAACAGCTGGCACATAGATAGTTAAGCATGCAGTAAGTGGTGACCGGCACATTAACATGAACAAGGCGAGGTGGGGCAGATAGAGAGGCCAGGGTCACAACCGCTGTGAGCCTCAGTGCTGAGCACAGCTGTCCCGTTGGCTGGTACGTGAGGATGAGTAATCTGCTTAGCCTACAGTCCTGTCCATAGGACGTTTTGGGATAGCAGGAATGTTCTATATGTCCACTGCCCACTGGCCTCTGGAGACCATAAGCTGGTGTCCTGGGTGAGCCAGTGACCAGTGGGGAAAGGGGAGGAGGCCCCAAGGAGCAAGGGCAGGTCCCAGCCTTGGGAACCAACCTTCCCAGGCACGTGTTCGCCCTCTGGGGGAGCTGGGGTTGGGTGGAGAGATTTGGAGGAAGGAGAGGGACAGGGCGCACGGGCTGGTGGTGGAGCAGGGAGAGAGGTGGTTCACCCTGGAGAGGGCTTCTGGGCTTGGGCGTTGGCCTGAGCGTTCCGCCAGCCCAGACCCTTGTGCCCAGGCACGTTGGGTATTCTGGTGGCATGGGTGCCCTGTCTTCCTCCAGCACTGCCTGGCTGGTCCAAGAACTGGTTCCCCATGCAGCTCTGCCTCTCCCTTCTGGGCCTAGGTTTCCTTCCCCCTCTGCGGCTCGGACAGCTGCTGCCTCGGGGTGAACAGCGTTTGCCAGGACTCTCGTCACCTGGAACAGATGGAGTCCTTGGCCAGGGATGGCCCCATGAGGCCACTCCCTCACTCGGGAATGCCCGTGGAGGCAGAATTCCTGGGACCCGGGGTCTTGGTACAGCAGACCCTCCATCAGCCAGGCCATTCGTGATTATCCTAGGGCAGGACCCCAAAATCTGCAGTCCCACTGTCTCAGTTTCCATCTGTTTCATTCCCACTAGTCCTGTGTGGCTAAGCAAGTACTCTGTTTTCTTATCTCCCCAAGTACCTCCCCAAGCCTCTGTTTTCTTATCTACAAAATGGAGACATCTGGATGTTCCTCCAGGGTTGGTCCCCTGAACTGGCTTCTAACTTCTCTCCAGCCCTCATAGCTGCAATGCCTGGCGTACAGCAAGGTCTCAGTAAATGCCCACCAGTGGCCTGGAAAATGTGCTGGCTGTAGAGTGACCCCTGCATGCAGGCTTGCCTTTTGGAGCCCTGCCTGATGGAGGTGGACCGAAGGAAAGAATACGATGATGAGAGGTGAAGAAATAAACAGCATCAGTTGTGTGCATCTTGCCAGAACTCCAGACTCTGTGCTGTTCTTAGCCACCTCCTCTGCCCCTCTCTCCGTGTGGAGTCATGGAACCTCGTGTTGGAAGGACCCTTTGGTCCCCAAGACAAAGGGAGTTAGAAGTCACGGTCGCTGCCTTCGATCCCTGAGCCACTGACTTCCCTGCTTAATCCTAAGAAAGGACCTGGAAGCAGTAGCAGCAGCTCCCGGGAGGCGGGTTCAGGCTGCTAGGAGGACTCTGGCAGCCCAGGGGCTTGGAAGGGGAGGCTCTAAGGATTGGACAAACAGAAGCTAAGGGGGCACTTGGCAGGGACACTGGCCTGGGCAAAGGCTTGGACAATATTCTTACTTGAGGGCCCTTCAGACCCTGGGAGAGGAGTCTGACCCCTCTGTGGGGCTCCAGATACCCCAGGTTCTGGCCTCAGGTTTGGATGAGTCACTGAGAAATGCCCAGGAAGGTGGTGGGTGCCAGTTGGTGGTAAGGAGCCCTACAACTGGCCTAGTCCTCTAACAGAGCTGGCCAGGAGCCAGGCCTGGCGTGTTCAGTCAGGTCATCTGCATTTGCTCATCTGGCAGGAAACCCAAATGGAAGGAAAGAAACAGGCATTTTTAGAGCATCTATCAAGTGCCAGGCTCCATGCAGGTGTTTTGACACCTGGGCTCATCCTGATCGCCCACAGGACTACAAGGGAGGGGATGTTATCTGCCTTCATTTGAAGACAGGCTCAGAGAGGCCAAGTAACTTGCTTAAGGACACACAGCTAGTAAGTGAGCACTGGGATTCACACCAAATCCTCCTGACTTACAGTAACACTGGGAGCCAATATTTACTGAGAACCTACCGTATGCATAGGCCCGGTTACTAGTCGTTGGCATGGATTAACTAATCTGATTCTCACAGTAACCCTGTGAGACAGGGAGTGTTATACCTCCATTTTATTTAGAGGGGGAACTGAGGCATAGAGAGGTGGAGTAACTTGCCAAGGTCAGGGACAGTGTTCAGACCTGATGTTGTAACCACTGGCCTACTCTGTGTCTTGGGTGCTGCTGGGCACGGCAGAGCTGGCTGCCATGATGCACCTCCCGCCTTCCTCAGGTCACGAGGGGCAGGACTGAAGTGGGTGGAGGGTGAGCACAGGGAGGTGGACTTCAGCTCAAAGTCAAGATGCCCCTTCAAGCAGATGAACTCTTGGAGAGGTGGCGAGAGCCCATTCGAAGTGCTCCGAGGGTGAGGGTTTGATGGGCACGTTCCTGAGCACCTACCAGGGGTTGGACCTGTCCTGCCGGATACAGACCACAGGGCCCTTCTCCCAGTTGGAGGCGTTGAGTGCCCCAAGGCTGTCCCAGAGAGGACACCAGCATCAGGTTCCTCAGGCTGGTGAGGAAGGGGCCCGGGAGTGGGCCCACAGGGGAAGTGGCCATGAGCTGCTGAACCACAGAGGAGGCCGCCTCAGGGCACCCCCAGGATGAGCTAGGACCCTGGTCAGCGCAGGAGAGCTCAGGACCATGGATAGCACCCCGTGACAGCTGTCGGGGTTGTCTGCACTGGAGGCTGCTGCCCGCCTGGCCAGCTCCAGGTCACAGCCTCAGCCTCCAGGGAGCACCTGTCTCCCCTCACCACAGTCCCCACTGGACTCAGCCTGAGCCCCACCCTGCATCATACTGTGCCATGGGGTTTGGGCTCACCTGCTTCCCTCCTCACTCCATCAGTCTTCCAAACGGAGCCAAGGGGAGCAGTGCGAAGAGGGGGGAAGGAAGAAAATCTGCCCAGCTGGGACCCTCCCGATGGGCACGGCCACAGCCGGCCGTGAGGCTGCGAGTCAGCACAGGAGGCGGCAGTCCAGGGTGGGCTGGTCCTGCTGCCATCCTGGGTCAGGGTCAGCATCAGCCTCCCTCCTCCATGATTGGCCACCAGGAAGCACCTGGCCCATCCCCCCCACCTTCACCCACTCAAAGAGGAGACCCAGCCCCCGGGGCTGGGGGCAACTCATGGAATATGTGGGGGTCCTTCTACGGAGGCTCCCAGACAGCCTCTCAGTTCCCTGGAGCTCTGGCCTGGCTCCACTTGCTAAGCCCCTCACTCTGCTCCTTGTTGCTCTGAGACTGGACAGCACCTGCCGAGCCTTTGCCCGGCTGCTCCTCCCCCGCCCCAGGCTCTCTGCGCTCTGCCAGGCTGGGGAGCAGCAATAGCAGCAGGAGGAGCTGAAGCTCATCGAGCCCTCGGTGTGTGCGTGGCTCTTTACGTGATTGTTGCGCCCTTGTATAGATGAGAGGGAGGCGCAGGAACGCTGTTAGCCTACCTGAGGCCACACGGGAAACGGCGGAGCTGGGATTGGGACCAGGCAGTCTGGTTCCAGAACGTGCGCATGGAAGCAACGGGGTGCTTTTGAGGAGGTGAGGGTCTAGTTCTGCCACCCGGAGACAGACATCAGGGATGATGACCCTGGCTTGTCTTCCCTCGTCACCAGTGGACACTTCGTAGGATCCTGTCGCCCACTTGGGTTGAACCTGGCATATGGAAGGGGCTCAGGATAGCTTTACCACTGGATTAAATCCCACTGTTGACCCCACAGAATCGAGTCTGACCCTTATGGGTTGTGTGACACTGAGCAAGTTACAGCATCTCTCTGGCCTCAGTGTCCTCATCTGTGAAATGGGATGACAACGGTACCTGCTCCGTGTTGGGAGGATTCAGTGAGGTTGTGTGTATGACGTGCTTAGGACAGCAGCTGGGCTGTGTCAGTGACCGTGAGCTTTCTGGTTACACCCGATGGTTTCTCTGTGAAGCTTTACAATGGACGCAGATGCTGCTGGCTGGGCCCAGGTTGGCTCCATGGCCACCTGCGCTGGGGAGGGACACCGTCTCGGCTGTAAGGAGGGAACAGGCACTGGTTTGGGAACATGACTTATGTTCAAGTCCTGACCATCTACTTAGTGTCATTGGGGAAAGGCTCATCAGCTCTCCGAGCCTCAGTTTCCCCATCTGTAAAAACAAAGCCCTCAGAATGACTTTCCAGTGTGGTTGAGACTTAGGGAGACCCGCTTTCCCAATGCTTATGTATTTATTCCATCTCCTACTTCTATCCTCTCAGTCAAGAAATGCATTGAAGCCCTAACCGGTTTGGCTCAGTGGATAGAGCATCAGCTTGCAGACTGAAAGGTCCCAGGTTTGATTCCAGTCAAGAGCATGTACCTTGGTTGTGGGCACATCCCCAGTGGGAGGTGTGCAGGAGGCAGCTGATCGATGTTTCTCTCTCGTCGATGTTTCTAACTCTATATCCCTCTCCCTTCCTCTGTAAAAAATTAATAAAATATATTTTTTAAAAAAGAAATGTATTGAAGCCATGGCCAGTGTTGGTAAGTGGTTAGAGCATCAGCCCGCACATCCAATGGTCTTGAGTTCAACTCCTGGTCAAGGGCACATTCCTGGGTTGCGGGTTTGTTCCCTCCCCCCAGTAGGGTGCATGCGGGAGGCAACCAATCTATGTGTCTCTCTCACATCAATGTTTCTCTCCTCTCTCTCTCCCTTCCCCTCTGCCCCCTCCCTTCCCTTTTCTCTAAAAATCAATGGAAAAAATATCCTCGGGTGAGGATTTAAAAACAAACTTATTTGAAGCACTTATCAAACCACATGAAGATCGGTAACGAATCAGGCCAGGAAGAATAAGAGTTTAAAATACGGCCCTGACTGGTGTGGCTCAGTTGGGTGAGCATCGTCCTGTGCACCACAAGGTCTCTGGTTCGATTCCTGGTCAGGGCACATGCCCAGGCTGCGGGTTCAGTCCCCGGTTGGGGCATGTACAGGAGGCAACCGACTAATGTTTCTGTCTCACATCGATGCTTCTCTTTCTCTCTCACTCCCTCTCCCTTCCTCTCTCAAATCAATAAAAACATTTTTAAAAAATACCAGCAGCTGTGAGTGAAGGTGTCCCGGAAAATGCAGTTTATGAGGCACTGACTTACTCTGAGCTGACCACTGTGCACGTTTGAGCTTCCTGGCAGCCGAGTGACAGAGAAACATGCTCAGTTCCGTGATTCTCGGCAGCAAGTGAGGCTGAGACTTCTAAAGGGGCCTCACTCTGAAGGCCCCGGGAGCCAGAGGGAGATAGATCCCAGGCATTGGTGTCTGTCCTCGGAAGGGCACAGCTGGCCAGCGGTAACCAGAGCCTAAAAGCCAGCCTGGCCAGGGGAGTTGGGGCATTGTGACCTCGGTGGGGTCAAAGTGCCCCCTTGGGGAAAAGCAGGTGTTCACTTGCCTCCCTGAGTGTCTCACCTGCTAAGGCCTCCGTTCGATGCTGCCCGGGATTTAGTCCTGGCCCCGCCCTGCCCTGCTCTCCACTGCTCGAGCCCAGTTCACTCCAGCCAGGGCAGGGATTGGGGTGTGCCCTGCAGAGGCAGGTCCCAAGTAGGGGGACAGTCTGCCGGAGCCATCGGGGCTCCCTTGCCAGGTCCTGAACTCCTTAGGTGGGCCACTCCGGAGGCTTCTGCTGTGCTGACCTCAATTTGCAGTTGCCTTTGACCCGGTGCTTGCCATGGCAACAACTCCCCGCCTGCCTTTATTGGGCCTCACCCCACTGCCCCTCCACTCATTCTGCTGGCTGGTCTACCTGCTCTCGCTTCCCCAGAGCACGGCTGGAATCCATTGTGGACCCCAAAGACCCCC
The DNA here is from genome assembly GCF_027574615.1 of Eptesicus fuscus. Taxonomy (NCBI): domain Eukaryota; kingdom Metazoa; phylum Chordata; class Mammalia; order Chiroptera; family Vespertilionidae; genus Eptesicus; species Eptesicus fuscus. Next base: position 102,257,286 of record NC_072479.1, read on the forward strand.
TTCAAAATGCTGCCAGGGAGCAGCCCCTCTTCCCGCCTTCCCGAAGGCCAGTGGCGACCAGCCCTGCCTCTGCCCTGGGACAGCTGACACTCGACAAAGGTTACACCGCCCCCCTCCCCAGTTGTCCTGCCTGCCTGCAGTCCGCTGTGCTAGCCACCTGTGGACAGGCTCCGGGAAGGCAAGCGTTCAAATGGAACAAGATGGGACACCTTGGACCTGACAGCACAGGTACTGCCGGCCAGGGGTTGGCGACTCGACCGTCCCTGACGGCCTGCTCAGGAGTCGGAGCCACTCAGGCTCTCGCCCCAGCTTTGTAACTTGGAGCCGGCCCCGAAGCCCCTCGCTTCCCTCCTTTATAAAACGGAAGGATTGGAGGAGGGGTCCTTAAAATCACTTCGAGGTCCAACATTCATGGTTCGGTGCCTTGTGACCTTGCAGCTCGGAGTCTGGAGCCTTCTAGCCTTGAGCATGGAAAGGACGAAAGTTCGCCCTGGCTGGTGTGGCTCAGTGGGCTGAGCGTTGCCCCGTGCATGGAAAGGTCACCAGTTCCATTCCCGGTCAGGACACATGCCCGGGTTTCGGGTTCGATCCCCGGTCGTGATGCGAACAGAAGGCAACAGATGTTTCTCTCTCACATCGGTGTTTCTCTTCCCCTCTCCCTTCTCTCTCTCTAAAATCAATAAAAACATTTTAGGAACGGAAGTTCGGTGCACTCTTCCTCTCGGGAGCACACGTGCCTTTTCCGTCCCCTACTCCTCCCCCCAGGGAGTTGCCTCGGCCGGTCCCTCTCCCAAGCTCCCAGGGCCCTTCCTGTGCTCCTGTCACTTGTTTCCTGAGGCTCCACAGCCAGCCGGCTCCCTTCTTCTGCCTCTTTAACTTGCTAAATAAACTTGCTCTGATAAGTTTGGGGGCGGGGGAGGGGACAAAAGTTTACTGAGCACCCACTGCATACCAAGCACTCTGTATCCATTTCACAGATGTAGAAACAGGTTCGGAATGGCGACGAGCCTTGCATAGATCACAGTCGTTTAAAGCCAAGTGCATGTTTTCCCACTGCACCCGCTGTCCTCCGAGTTAGGAAGTGGAAGGGAGACTATGACAGGAGGACACACTCAAAGGACTCAGAAAGAACCAGAGAAGAAGCCACAGAAAGGAACTTTAAAAACACACCTATCCTCCCCCGAGGACACCTCCATTGATGCTAGAGAGAGGAACATCGACGTGAGATAGTAACGGCGGTTGGTTGCCTCCTGCATGTACCCCTACCTGGGATCAAACCGACAGCCTAGACGTGTGCCCTGACTGAGAACTGAACCTGCAGCCTTCCAGTGTCTGAGCGACACTCCAACCAGCCGAGTCACGGCAGAAAGGACCATTTTAAGGGAAAGGACGTTCTAGGTGTAAGGACTGTGCCCTACTCACCGGATCCATGGAAGGAGAAATGGCACGAGGTGCCAAAGGCCAGCTTTCTTTCCCACCCTTCCTGTGACAGTGGGTCACCCCAAGCAAGTCACTGGTCCCACTCCGTGCAATGGGTATAACCTCCCGCCTGCCTGCCCGCCGCCCTGGGCTCAAGGACAGAATGAGCCAGATTGGCCCAGCCGGCGTGCAGGAGGCAGCCAGTCACTGAGGTTTCTCTCATCGATGTTTCTCTCCATCCCTCTCCCTTCCTCTTTCTCTAAAAATCAAATGCTTGCTTTAAAAACATTTTTAAAAGAAATGATCCGGATTGTTCCAGTCAGAGTGCTCTCTTGCACAGGCTGTTCAGGAGATGCACATCCAGATCGAGTGTGGAGTTTAGTTCACAGTAACGCGCCCGTTTCCGTCTCCTCGTTGTGACAAATGTACGTGGTGATGGAAGATGCTGGCCCTGGGGAGACTGGGGAGGAGTGTAAGGGAACTCTCTGTACTATCTTTGCAACTTTTCTGATAAACTACAAATAATCTAAAATAGAAAGTCTACTTACATTGTAAAAAATACTTCTCTGAGGCCCTCCACAGCCATAACGAATTGATAAATAAGACTGTGTACATAGAGAATGGTTATATTCATGAACCACTCATGAATAGGGTGATTCATTCAAAAGAACCATGGAATATTATGTAGGATTTAAAAGGAAATGGTAGCTTTATTTCTACTGATCTGAAAATCTCTATTATTGATTGAGAAAAAAGGTTGATTGGACTTAGTGTCCAATATTTAAGAAAACTATTAAACCAAGAACAGAAAAATTGCATCTTAAAGCCAGCAATACACCTCTAATAGCTGAAATTATTTATGCCTGGAGACCAATCTAGTGTAATGAGGGGAACTTTTACTTAATTTTATTCTTTAAATATGTTAGAATTAAATGTCATCCCTTGAGACCTGTGGTTTTTTTTCAGCGAAAAGGCATTCAGAAGACTTGTCACTATTCCACAAGAAAAGGTACAATAGGTAGAAAGAACAAACGAACGAACAAGACCATCACCCTGGGCAGTGCAAAAAGGGCCCCCAAGTCTGCAGCCTGCTCCCCTCCTTTGGGGCCCGTAAGCCCCCTGGGTAGACTGCACTGCAGGGTTGAGCTTTTCCCAGGATGCATTTTGTTCCTGGAGCAATGCAGCTGGTGCAGTTGGGGTGGGGCGGGCTGGGTGGCGGGTGGGGCTGCAGAGGCTGGGTGTGGGTGACCTGGTGGTCTCTGGGGGAAGCGCTGTGGGAGCAGAGGGAGGTCCTGAACCAGGAGGGGAGTTTCTGTGATACTGGGGATTCCGGAGATACTGGGTACAGCAAGGTGGACCAGCAGGCTTGACGCCTGGGCGGGGGCAGGAGGTGATTGCAAGCAGGGTCCCCAGCCACTGGCCAGGACATTGACAAACACGGTGGCGGCAAAGGCCTGGTCATGTCCGGCTCCTAGAAGGGCCTCAGGTTCCCCTGCCCCAGGAATGCAGACCCTGACCTGCTCTCCCTCTTCCCCGCAGGATGAAGATGAGACGCTACAAGCTCTTTCTCATGTTCTGTATGGCCGGCCTGTGCCTCATCTCCTTCCTGCACTTCTTTAAGACCCTGTCCTACGTCACCTTCCCCAGGGAACTGGCCTCCCTCAGCCCTAACCTCCTGTCCAACTTCTTCTGGAACAATGCCCCCGTCACGCCCCAGGCCAGCCCCGAGCCGGGGAGCCCCGACCTGCTGCGTACCCCGCTCTATTCCCACTCGCCCCTGCTCCAGCCACTGTCCCCAAGCAAGGCCGCCGAGGACCTCCACCGCATGGACTTCGTGCTCCCCGAGGACACCACCGAGTATTTCGTCCGCACCAAAGCCGGGGGCGTCTGCTTCAAACCGGGCACCAAGGTGCTGGAGAAGCCCCCATCGGGGCGGCCGGAGGAGAAGACGGAGGGGGGCGATGGCTCATCTGCCCGGGGCCCAGCCCGGCACCTGCTGAGCACCAGGGAGCGCACAGGGGGCCGGGGCACGCGGCGCAAGTGGGTGGAGTGCGTGTGCCTGCCGGGCTGGCACGGGCCCAGCTGCGGGGTGCCCACCGTGGTGCAGTACTCCAACCTGCCCACCAAGGAGCGCCTGGTGCCCAGGGAGGTGCCGCGGCGCGTCATCAACGCCATCAACATCAACCACGAGTTCGACCTGCTGGACGTGCGCTTCCACGAGCTGGGCGACGTGGTGGACGCCTTCGTGGTGTGCGAGTCCAACTTCACGGCCTACGGGGAGCCGCGGCCGCTCAAGTTCCGGGAGATGCTGACCAACGGCACGTTCGAGTACATCCGGCACAAGGTGCTCTACGTCTTCCTGGACCACTTCCCGCCGGGCGGGCGGCAGGACGGCTGGATCGCCGACGACTACCTGCGCACCTTCCTGACCCAGGACGGCGTGGCGCGGCTGCGCAACCTGCGGCCCGACGACGTGTTCATCATCGACGACGCGGACGAGATCCCCGCGCGCGACGGCGTGCTCTTCCTCAAGCTCTACGACGGCTGGACCGAGCCCTTCGCCTTCCACATGCGCAAGTCCCTGTACGGCTTCTTCTGGAAGCAGCCGGGCACCCTGGAGGTGGTGTCGGGCTGCACGGTGGACATGCTGCGGTCGGTGTACGGGCTGGACGGCATCCGCCTGCGCCGCCGCCAGTACTACACGATGCCCGCCTTCCGGCAGTACGAGAACCGCACGGGCCACATCCTGGTGCAGTGGTCGCTGGGCAGCCCCCTGCACTTCGCCGGCTGGCACTGCTCCTGGTGCTTCACCCCCGAGGGCATCTACTTCAAGCTCGTGTCCGCCCAGAACGGGGACTTCCCGCGCTGGGGCGACTATGAGGACAAGCGGGACCTCAATTACATTCGGAGCTTGATCCGCACCGGGGGCTGGTTCGACGGCACGCAGCAGGAGTACCCGCCAGCCGACCCCGGCGAGCACATGTATGCCCCCAAGTACCTGCTACAGAACTACAACCAGTTCCGCTACCTGCTGGACAACCCCTACCAGGGGCCCAAGAGCACGGCGGAGGGCGGGCCGCGGAGCAGGGCTTCCGAGGGAAGGCCCCCCGCCAGGGCCAAGTCGGAAGCGGTGGAAGGCTGAGGTCGCAGGATGTTCAGGGCCAGTGGCAGGGCAGGGGTGCGACAGCCCTCCTGTGATCTTCCTGCCTCCTAACCTCGGGGGTCTTGAGAGAGAGGACCGGAAGTGGATGCGTGGGAGAATCTTCCCTGTCCACGCCTTTGTGGATCAGGGGTCAGGCCTGTGACCTCAAAAACCGTCATTCCTCATGGTGAGAGGGGACCCTGGCCCTCTGCCCTCCAAGCGTGCTGTGCCAGGAGGTGCCGCGGACAGTGCATGGTGGTAACTGGGTAGCAGGGGAGGGCGGGGAGGAGCTGGAGGAGCTCCTGGTGGCCCGGGAGCTGCAGCGCTGCTGGGAGAAGCCAGCCTTTGGCCCTGCAGTGGGAAAGGGCCAGCCAGGAGGTCCCCAGCTCTGTAAATAGTTGCATTGGGGTCCAGCAGGAAGCGGGGACGCCAGGAAAGGAGGGTACAGAAAACAGCATCCAGCTGAGAGGTCGCCCAGGGTCCTCGGAAGTGCTGGGCCAGGAGCCGGGGGCCTCCACCCGCCTCCCCTCAGGGCCCCAGATGCTCCTGAGCCGACGTAGGCGTGGGGCCTGGGGAGTCCTTTCAGTTCTGAACCTGGCGTTGATGTTCCTTCTTACGTTTTATCTTTCTGTCTAGTGGGCTCCCACTTGGCCCTTGCAAGGCCAGGAGTCCAATTCTCAGGGTGGGATGGGACATCAGCCAGCCTAGTGGGTAAGACATGGGGTGCCCACACCCCTTCCTGCCAGAATCCCCTACCCCAGCCCTCCACTGTCTCATGTGGAGTTACCCTGTACCCCTTCTTGGTGTTGGCTAGGGGCCAGAAAGGAGCCCTGAGTCTGCCCTGGGCCAAGAGGGCCCTTGAGGCCAGTTCTATGTCATCTCCTGCCTCTTAGTTTGCCCCATGGGGGCAGGAGATGTATTCATTAAAGTAGATTCTAAGCTGCTGTAATGAAGAGACCCCGAAATACAGTGCTTTAAGCAAGACAGAGCTTGTGTCTAATTTAACTGTCCAGAGGGAGATGGTCTGGATCGAGGAGGGCAGCTCTGCTTTCCTCATACACCCCTTCCAGTTCTGGACAGAGCGGTTGCTCCACTTCCCACCATCACGTGCATCCGAGCCTGGGGGAAGCAGAGAAAAGCACAGGAATGCACACCCTTTCCTGTTAACGGCGTGAGCCAGAGATGGCCCAGCTGCTGCTGACCGCATCTTGCTGGTCAGGACGTAGTCACATGGCCACCGTAGCTGCAAGGGAAGCTGGGCCTCCACGTGCCCAGCCTCAGCTTAGTTCTCTTCTTAAAGGAAGGCGGAGCGGGTGGATACAGGGGACAAGGAGCATCTCTGGCACAGGGGGAGGGAAAGAGGGTAGAAATGACTGTTGGAGTCATAAGATCCTCCTCTCGTATTTGGAGCCCCTGGAACAACCTGCTCCTGCCCCCTCACTGCCAGCCCAGGGCTGGGGTGCAGTGAGAGCCTGCAGTCATGGGGAGGATGAGACACCCCCTCCCCAAGGCCCCATTGGATGCTCACCAGTGCTGCCAGGAGGCAGAGGCTGCCTGTGGAACGGTACATGTTGGTACGCGTGTGTGTATTTATGGGCATGGGTGCATGCTTGTGTGTACTTGTATGTGTCTGTGTCGGTGTGTCCCTGTACATAGATGCTTGTGTGTGGATATGGGAGCAGGGCCCAGACTTCTTCCCGGGATCTGGAGCCTATGACCATACCTCCTGCAGCTCCCCAAAATGACAGGCAGAAAGCCCTTGGGGAGCCTGGAAAACAAGGCTGAAGGGGATGCAGGGTCCGTCTGTCTGTCTGTCTTTCAGTCCAAGAGATGAGAATCCTCCTGCCCTGAGGGCTGTGCAGCTGAGCGCCCACTACCTCCAGCCGCTCTTGGCCCCACCACATCTTTCCACTCAGTGCCCTCTGGCCCCCAGCAGGGACTTTCTCTGGGTGTCTCCTGACGGGCCAGAGGAGGTGCCCCTATGCCACAGCTCTGTCTGGGGGAGTTCCCGGTGTGGGCGTGGCCTGGGAGCAGCCTCTGGTGGGCAGGAATGCAGAAGGCTGAGGGGCTCTATTTCCTCACTCTCCTCCCTTGGAGTTACAGCAGCCACCCTCTCTGATCCCGCGTGGGGCTGAGAAGTGGCTCAGGAAGCCAGCAGCCTGCTCGCCCCTGGACAGGCAGTGTCAGGGCTCCTGAGTCGTGCCTGAGTCCCAGCCCAGAAACCTCCCTCCTCGCCAGCTCCCTTACCCCACGCCCCTGGCTCTCCTGCGACTGCAAATGCCGCTTCCCAGGCTGGCCTCCAGTTCACCAGCTCAGGGGCAGGGGCAGAAGATGAAGCGAGGACCAGCCAAGCCCTGCCTTTCCGTAGACCCAGGAGGGCTGTTTGTGGTCTGCCAAGTGGAGGCCTGGCCATTGGGTGGAGATGGCAGCTGTCAGAGGGGTGGGGCCAAAGCATGGGGTTGAGTTTCAATTATAATCACATCATACACTGGGAATTTGGGGGGTCAGGGGAGCCCTGGGCCACTCCCCCAATGTGAAGGGAAACCGAACTGTGAATGTGAATACTGGTGCGCCACTGGCCCTGTCAGATAGCCTTCCCTGGAAACACCTGCCCTGTGCCTCCAGGAGGCCCAGCCCACCCCCAGGTCATGTCCGTTCCCAGGGACAGGTGTGGGGAGCTTTGGGGACAAAGGTGACCATTGGGATGGGGAGGCAGGACTTGCCCAAGCAGGTAGCAGGGCCCTAGGAAAGGTATAATTTAAGGACACCATTATTTCTTTTGTAAGGGAAAATCAATATGTACATTCTGAAATCATTTTCTCTGTAAATGGTTGGATTTCATTTCACCCTTAAAGGGATGTTTAAGATAATATTAATAATAAAAACATCTACAAAGTCTGCAGCGTGTGCATGTTGCTGGTTTGGGAGTGCTCTGGGGCAGGGAGGGCTGCAAGTGGGTGGCTCTGGTCTTGCTAAAGCCACTCTTGCTATGGAGTGTGGCATCTGTGGGGGGAGGGCCTCCCCAGGGCTGGGTGCAGTTACCTCCACCAGCACCAGGGGGCAGCCTTCCTCCCACTGATGGAGATACACTGAGAAAGGGAAGGCTCTGGGCCGAAGGAAGGGGAAGCGGACCTGGGACTTCTGGGGGGTCTAGATGAAGACTTGGGTGCCTCTACCGAGAGGGCAGCAATTCTCCCCAGTCGTGCTCTTGGGGCAGGGGTCCCCAAACTTTTTAAACGGGGCCAGTTCACTGTCCCTCAGAGAGAAGGAGGGGAGTTCGGAGAGTGCGGCGCACATTCCACACATGCGCACTGCGGGCCCGGGACGAGTGGGCTGCTAAGCAGGACAGGCAGCGGCGGGCCGGATAAATGTCCTCCGCGGGCCGTAGTTTGAGGACCCCTGTCTTGGGGCATCGAGACCAATGCGTCCCCCTCAGTCGTTTCCTCCCTGAGCCTGTGGGTCCTCAGGATGTTGTGCAGCATCCCGGCCTCGACCCACTATTCACAGCCCCTTGAGGGCAGGACAGGCCTGGACCTGGGTTGACAGCGCTGGTCCTGTCACCAGCCCTCGGGCAGGAGAAGACGGCAGCCTCCAGGACCAGTCATCTCTCTCCTGGGGAGCTGACCGGGGACTGACTGGGGACGTGAGCGGCGATGGCGCCTGGAGCCGGGGGATGTGGGGGCTTCCTGGAGGCTTCCTCTGGGACCTGTGGATACTGGGCGGTCCTGGGGAGGGGCCCTCTGGGTGTTTTCTAAGGAGAGTCAGAGATGGTGGGAATGGGTACTGTGAACTCTGCCTTTGTCCCCTGTGGGCTGGCTGTGCAGCCTCCGTGTTGGATGGGGAGACCGAGGCCGGAGACGGGAAGGCGTGACCTCAGTGTTGGTGGCCAGAGCAGGGGCTAGTGCCTCCTGAGCACTCGCAAGGTGCCACGCCCTTTGCATGCGGTTGGTGATGGGAGGAACAGCCTTGAGATCTTAGGAGACAGGGAGTTGCCCCATTCAGGCCCAGTTCACCGTGACCACGTCCTGGGGCACAGGCTCTGGAGGGGGTACTCGATTTTACAAAGCCCTTGAAGGGTCCCCTTGATGGCTAGCATTTAACGCGATCCGGTTAGGATGCTTAGGAAGCAATTTTGTTATTGCGAATCGAGTTCATCTCTCCGGAAGCCCCCGTGCCCAGGCAGTTAGGCACGTGACCCCGCTCTGTGACAATTAGGCCTTTTGTCCTGCCACCCACGGGTCCCACCCCCCATATCTGTGCCACCCTTTTTGCCATTGTTTGTCTTTCAATTCAATCCTACACTCAATCATTGACTGCGTTGGACAGCAGGCCCTGAGGAAGATGTAGAAACAGACATGACATTTTCTGGCCGCCAGGAGCTCCAAGTCGACTGGGAGGAGCCTGGCGCTGCTGACATTGTGGGCCGGGTCATTCTTTGTGTCGGGCTGTCCGTTATAGGGCGGTTAGCAGCATCCCCGGCCCCTACCCACTAGACACCACTAGCATCCAGTCCCCAAGTGTGGCACCAGCCATGTCTCCAGACATTACTAAATAAATGTCCCTTGGGGTGCAACGTCACCGAGGCTCCCACAGGAGGAGCAGGACCCAGCTGCTGAGCATCTACTGTAGACACGCCAGGCACTTTGTACAATTACCTCACCTGCTGGTAATCCTGTGGGATAGATGACAGTGGTCATTGGAGGTCAGCTTTTCTCTTGTGGAATTTAATGGTATTGGGGGCGTCCTCCTGCTCTCCAGCCTGGGAGATGGGAGGTGGGGAGGCTAGGATTTAGGGAGATTAAGGGTAGACTTGCTCCAAAGCACACAGCTCCCAGTGGGCCAGGATCCTGTCCTCTGTCTACACTAAATCCCAGGCAAGATTTAGGACCAGGGTCCCCACTGCCCTTCTGACGGTGCTGCACTGCCCCCTAGTGGGAGGGCGAGGCATGTCGCTGCAGCGGCCTCGCTTCCCTGTTTGCCTTTCTCTTCCTGTCTTCTCACTGGAGGCCACACTGGGTTCCAGGCAGCTGTGCAGATGCTGCTGCAAAACGGACAGGCAGATGAGTAAAGGCTAGAGTCATGGAGAAGTAGAATTCTAAAAAAACAAGCCTAGGAAGCAACAGACAATGCAAAGGCAACGCTAGGGGCGCGTCAAAGTGTTGATGGTGCAGAGGAGCGGGGCACGTCCTCTTCTCGCTTTTACAGATCAGGGAACGAAGGTTCCAGAACTTTCACAGGAAGTGGTGGAGCTTTGGGATGAACGCTGACAGCAGGCACCTCCGGGGCATCTGTCTTGTCTACAGGGTGTTCCTCACTTTTATGTCCCCAGCACTCTGCCCAGGGCCCGGAGTGCTCCCCAAATCCCGCTGCATTGTACTGACATGATGTGCACATAATTCACCCTTCCTTGGGTGACCCATCCCCGGGCCTCTAACTTGTGTTATTAATGGTTTTAGTGGATGTTGACCCCAAAGACCCCGGCACCCTGGCCGACCAGGGCAGCTCCCTTCCTCCGTCGGGTTCACTCACCCCTCCACCTCACCCAGGACGAGGCTGCCCCGCTGCGGAGCTGTGTTTGGAGAGGGCGCCTCCCGCTCTCCAGCCTGTGTGTGGCCTGTGGATTGCCAAGACCCCCAGGGAAGGGAAGGCTGTTTGGCCAGCAACCCAGCAGGAGGGCACCCGGGGGTCAAGTTCTAAGACTCAAAGGATGAAGAACATGTACAAACATCAGAACTCATCATCTAAACCACACGTAGGGTGCCGGGAACCAATTCCAGCATGTGATAATTACAAGAGTTTCACCAAAAGGTTGGTGAAGCTTGGGGGGCTCAACAAGGGTGAGCCACATATGTAGTTTACCTGTTGGAAATGGCTAAATGGCACTTCCCCCAAACCTGAATAGGATAATTGCTTGCTGCCAGACAACTCAGGGCATTTTATTGCCTCCTGTTGGCCAAACACCTGAACAGCTGTAGGCTATTCCCCAATCTGACAATATCCTTTGATACCCTACCCTTTGAAGTGTATGTCTCCACCTCACCTTAGGACAAATTGTGTTAATAAATAGCACGGGGTCCTTAGACAAGGGGTAGTCTTCAGTTCCTTTAGCTGAAGCTCCCCTGACCCCCAATGCCTTTCAAAATTATCTTTCATCCTTGGACTCCTTCTTGAATCTACGCATCAGCCCCTTTCTCCAGAATGCTGAACCCTTTGTAAGGCTGGGAAAAGAATCCCGGCAGTAGGGCCCTCCCAGCCCTGCTCACCCTCTGGGAACACATCTCGTCTTAAGCACTGGGGTCGCCATGCAGTCCAGACCCTGACCTGGCAACGCAGAAATCACCCCTTGCTCCTCCTTCTCCCTCCTCCAGGCCCTCCAACCACCTTCTCCACACAGGCCTTCGTGCAAACTGGGAAGGCACCCCTTCCTCCAGACATTTACTCCCACCTGTTGGAAGACTGCCATCATGTGCGGGTGTCCTTAGAACAAGACACCTCACTGCCTCCCGCCAAAGACATGTCAGAAGACGCAGGCAACTAACTGTGCGGTCTATGACGTGAAAGGCACCCTTGGGCGCAGCCCCTCTGCCTTCCAGGTCTGCTCCGTCACTGCCCTTCGACTTGACAACAGTCCGTGGCTCCCCATGACCTGCAGTGCTGGCACCACAGCCCTGTCACGCTACCCCGTGCTGTCTCCTTGGACGGGAGTAGACACCTGACGCGAAGGCAGCCACGCCACCTGCAGGCCTGGTTGAAGGGGTGCGCCGGGCCCAGCAAAGGAGGCAGTTGGAAAGGGGCGAAGGGAGCGGGTGCAGAGGGAGCGGCCAGGAGAGACCAGCCTCCAGTCACTGGCTCCGGTGGATGCTCAGGACAGACCTGAGTGGCGCTCTGCCCTGGGAACTGAAAGTCGCCCTGTCGGGGAAGCTCGCTACAGATTGATTCATTTGCCTGTCAGCATAACTATTATTGCTCGTCTCACATTCAGTTCTTATTAGTATATATCTAGTGACATATGATCTCGCTCATCTAGGGGAAATGATGAACAACATAGACTGAGGAACAAGAACAGAACCAGAAGCAAGGAGGCATCGATCGGACTATCGGGCCTCAGAGGGAGGATAGGGGAGGGTAGGGGGAGGGTGGGGGGAGGGGGAGAGTTCAACCAAAGGACCTGTATGCAAGCATATAAGCCTATCCAACGGTTAAGTTCAACAGGGGATTGGGGCATGCGTGGGGAGAGGGGTGGGATGGGAATGGGGGGATGAGGACAAATATGTGACACCTTAATCAATAAAGAAATTTAAAAAAAAAAAAAAAAGAAAGTCGCCCTGTCAGAGCTGTGACCTGGGGGGGTCACGCTGACCTGCAGTCAGCAAGTCCCAGGTAGTCACAGGATGCTGGAGGCCTGCAGATGGGTCCTCGGATACACCCTGCGTGAGCCCGTGGCTGTCCGTGGCATCGTAGAGGGTAAAAGTAGCTTTTCATGGCGCAAGGGTTAGTGCATACACACTGACAGCTATGTAGAGAAAAGCCTAATTACAATCCTTCCCTCACTCCTCACACCAAAAAGTGAATCCCAGAGGAATATACCAAAGATATAAAAAGTTGGAAAAGTACAATCTGGGCAGTCTTACCAGTTTTTCTCTCTGGGCTGGAGCGTGTGTGTGCACGTGTGTGTGTGTGTGTGTGTGTGTGTGTGTGTGTGTGTGTGTTGGGTCCGGCTGGGAGGGGCGGAACTGGATAAACTCTCAGGCCTCTAACTGTTATGACAGCTGCCAGTCATTATGCCCTGACCCTAAGCCCAGTAACCCTCAGCCCACCATCCCCATCTTCCTCCTGTAACGCTTCCTCTGTAACTGGGGTATCCTCGGCTCTCAGCTCTTTGCCCCTGCATCCCCTTCTCCTGGAACTCCTGGCAGAGGGCAGGGGCTCTGCAGGTCCCCCACCCCCTCAGGAGTCCAGCTCCAGGCTGCACACAGGGCTTCGGCTTCAGTTCCTTTCCTGGACTTTAGAGGCGTTTACCTTGGACTTGAGTCCAAGCTCAGAACGAGCTATGCCATTTCGGTTTTCCTTCTCTAGTTTAAAGGTCAGGGCCTTGTGATGGCGGCTGGGAAGGTATGTCAGAGAGCACACTCACCGTGGCTCTGGGGGGCAGTCGGCCTTTCTCTTTGATTCCTTTCCCTTCCCACGTAGATGAGAAACTCAGGCTCGAAGACTACAGGGGCCCAACAGGCAATGGAGAGGAGTGAGCACCCGTGGGTGAGACAACAGGGAGTGATGGGGGTTGGGTAAGCGGGGGAGCTCAGACTCTGTCCAAAGGTGATGACTATTCCTCTTCATAGGTGGCGAGCCTGGTGTGGCAAGATCTAAATATTTGAGCAAACCAGGAAAGCTGTCTTTTATAGCTGTCTGGGGCTTACAAAGCTCTTGGCCCAATCCAGCATGCAGACCTCCAGTTTGCTCCCGGAGGATGAGAAGTTGGGGGCGATAGTCAGCCTGAGTGGTGCTGCCTCATCTGTAAAATGGGTACACTGGTCCTCAGCCCGCACAGGACTGTGGTGGGGACCAGTGGGGATAGAGGATGTGAAAGAAAAACAAGCAGCATTCATTGAGCAGTGGCTCTGGGCGGCACTGCACTCAGCCTCCCCGCCTTTCTCCTGTCCTGAAACTCACAGTGGTTGCCCGGGTGTGGAGTGGAGATGCTGGGATCTAGGCTCTGAGCCTGGGCACCTGCCAGGCCCCGCCCCCCACTCCTGAGGCCTGGCCAAGGGAAGGTATTGGGGTATTACATTTCCTCACCCTTTGCAACACCTCCTCCTCCCCCCCCCGCCCCCCCCCCCCACACACACATCGTGGGCAGCAAGGAGTTCACTCACTTCAACCTCCCTCCTGTCCAGGGTATCAGATTTAGTCTGGCGAATGCAGAATCGGTGACATCTGATTAGAGCAGACCCCATTCTGGGAGGTGGTGCTTTCTGAGAGTGATTTCCAGGTCCCTGGCCCGCTGGCCGACTCCTCCCTCCTCCGCCAGTCCAGTGATAACCGCGCCTGTGCGTTCCCTCCGTTCTGGGTCCTCCCCTGGGGGGCTGGGGAAGTGGAGGTGGCTGGACTGAGCTTTCTGTCCTGTCGTCCAGTAGCAATTTCCCTCCAATTCAGGGCGACAAGCATTTGCAGAGGGTCTCCATTTGATCAGGGACCCAACTGAGCAACGTGAAGGGAATGAAACTGGTGAGACGAAGGCCCCAGGGCACTCACCCTCTCTGCCTTCTGGAGGGAAGCCTCGGGCGCCCTGCCCTGCTCCCCCACAGGTAAAAGCCCCCCTGGCCTGCTCTCTCCCTCTCCCTCCGCCTCCTCTGTGCCCTCATGATCCCTCTAACAACGCTCTCCACCACCTGTCCTCTCGTCGTGCCCTTTGCCTTCCCAGAAAAACAACTGTCTCCGCAGTCCTGTCCTCATGGGGCTGTGATGAGTTAGGCCAGCGGTCGGCAAACTCATTCGTCAACAGAGCCAAATACCAACAGTACAACGATTGAAATTTCTTTTGAGAGCCAAATTTTTTAAACTTAAACTTCTTCGAACGCCACTTCTTCAAAATAGACTCGCCCAGGCCGTGGTATTTTGTGGAAGAGCCACACGCAAGGGGCCAAAGAGCTGCATGTGGCTTGCGAGCCGCAGTTTGCCGATCACGGAGTTAGGGGGTCGGCGTGTGCCAGTGCCGGCCACAGGAAAGGCTCAGGAAGCACTAACTCTCACTGGCCACTGGTGGCTCTCGCCAGGGACACCGCCGTGGCCTGAGGCTGGCCTCCTGCAGGGCTCAGCCCGCCAGGCTAGTCCCCCAAAGTGGCCAGGCCGCTCTTCCCAAGACGCAAGTCCACCCATGACGCGGACTTCCCACTGCAGCTGGGTCCGGGCCAAATCCCCCGCAGTGGCTGCTGGGCCCCGCCTTCCTCAGTCTTATCGTGGACTCTTCTCCTGCATTTCCTGGGCTCCAGTCCTGTGAGCTCTCCAGGGGGCCAGGATCCCGTCCTCTGTCTACACCACCCCGTGTTCCACCCTCCGGGCTCCCTAAAACCTCAGCCGTGGTTACAATTCTCACCGCACACATCTACCTGACCTGCTTCTCTCTCCCTCCATTTTAGTTAGCAGGGGTGCGTGTTGAGGTCTGATTGCCTAGGCCCTTATATTAATCCCCATTTATGAGTGGAGAAACCAAGGCTCAGAGAGGATGAGGACCTTGTTGAAGGTCACCCAGCCATCAGGAGGTGGAGCTGGGATTCAAACCCACGTCTAAGGGTGCTGGTGCCCCAGCCTGAAGCACACCTGTAGGCCATCAGTCCTCCCTGGCTGCCTCCGGATGCTCACCCGGCCCCCTCAGCTCCCCACCTGTGCTCCGGCTAGTGGTGCCCACCCCCCTGCTTCTGCACTGGGTCCCAGGCTCTTCCGCGTCCCACCGTGAAGGCTTCTCTCCTAGAGCCTGTCTGTGTGCGTGTCTGTCTCCTCCCTCCACCCTGCACTCCCCGAGGACAGGAACTGCGTGTTTTAGTTCTACACTCCTGCTCCTGGCTCACACCAGGTGCTCACGAAATGGTGAACAGGTGACTTGGGAACAGCAGTGTTGGTTCTCATGGGTCATTCAGCAGAAATGTTTCGTCCATTTCTGTCCCCTTCACAGATGAGGAAACCAAGGCAAGCACAGCTTAAGTCACTTGTCCCATGTTCATCACCTCCCCGTATGCCCCTTTCCACTTCGACTAGACTTGGCTGGCCTAACTCCGGGGAAATGGTCCATCTCTCCCAACCCCCTGGAAAATGTTAATTAACTTATTCCACAATTAAAGGCCCACTCTGTGTGAGCGACTGTTTGGTTGAGTAAGTGCTTCCCTCTCACCCTCCAGCCATGATCCCATAAGAAGCTGTCGTCATCATCCAGATGGGGGACCAGGGGTCATAGCAAAGCTGCAGGATCCCTCAGAGACATCCCAGAAGGCCCCCTGTCCTGTTAAACCCAGCAGAGCCCTGAGATCGGGGTCAGTGCCCCTTGCTGGGGTCTCCAGTCTACAAAGTCACCACGGATGCCTGTGGGTGCCAGACGCCCGCCTCACTGCCCTGTCTCCTCCCCCTCCGCACATTGTCCTGGAAGCACTGGAGGCAGGAGGAGCCTTGTGAGTCTTGAAGTAAATAGAAAACCCTGAAGAACAGGAGAGGCTGGGGGACTGATTGAAGGGCACCCCCCCGTCCCCAGATGACCCCCCTCCTTCTCTCCTAAAAATATTATTCTGTAGAACAGCAGGGTCAGGAGGGATATGAAAGGTCACCTGGTCTTCCAGCTGGAAATGTCACCATTCAGATTTATCTGGGTCACAAAATCATTTGTTTAAAGAGCAAAGTAGGGCAGCCGGGAGGAGTGGAAAGAGCCCGTTTCGGAGTCAGACGGACTTGTTCCACTGAGAGATTCTCGGTGCCCAGCTCGGTGCCCGGAGAAAGTGCCGAACCTCTGGGTCTTGGTTTTCTCACCTATAACATCAGACAGGGGCTCGGACCAGGGAGGGGGCCGCCACCAAGGCAGTGGTCAGATCCTGGAAGCGTTTGGAGACTGAGCCACCAGTAAACCAGGTCTTGAGCTCTCTGTCCTCTGCCTGTGACAGTGGCTGCACGTCAGAGGCCCTCAACGATGATTTCTTGCATCAATGAATGGAGGAGCTACTACTCCTTAAGTGCTAGATACCTTTTCTGTTGTTATTAATCCTCACCCAGGATATGTTTTCCATTGATTTTTAGAGAGAGTGGAAGGGAGGGAGGGGAAGGGAGAGAGAAAAATATTTTTTAAAAATATTTTTATTGAGTTTTTTACAGAGAGGAAGGGAGAGGGATAGAGAGTTAGAAACATTGATGAGAGAGAAACATCCATCAGCTGCCTCCTGCACACCCCCGACTGGGGATGTGCCCGCAACCAAGGTACATGCCCTTGACCGGAATCGAACCCGGGACCTTTCAGTCTGCAGGCCAACGCCCTGTCCACTGAGCCAAACCAGTCAGGGCGCAAGAGAGAGAAATATTGATGTGAGAGAGACACATGGATTGGCTGCCTCCCGCACGCACCTCAACTGGGGCCAGGAGTCAACCTGCAACGCAGGTACTCAAGGGAATCGAACCCCCAACCCTTTGGTGCGAGGGCCGATGCTCCATCCACTGAGCCAAACTGGCTGGGATTTTAATCCTCACAACAGCCCCAGGCCGGAGAGAGTAGGGAATGAGCCAGAGGGCACTGAGCTTGAATGGCGTGGAACTGGGAGCCAGCGGCGCTGACTGCAAAGCCCAGCGTTCCTTGGCTTCCCTCAGAGCTGGGCACCCGGCCGCACTGGGGGGGCGGTTTACAGGTTCCGGAGGCGTGGCTCCTGCCCCCAAAGCTGCCGGGAGACAGCGAAGCCAGTGGATCAATTGGGAATCAGGGCCGGGCAGATGACAGGCGCCAATAAATATGTTCTGTCGTTGACCCGCTTCAGGGCCTCACCGTGCAGCCATTTCTGTGGGCCCCAAGGAGGCACCGACGTGTGTTGGGTGAGGGGCACGGGGGAGGCTGGAGAAGACTTCTGGAGGGGACACGAGGTGGACCTTGAAGGGTAGGAGTTTGCCAGGAGCCCAGGGGCCTGGCAACAGCGCGAATGAATGAAAAGATTTGAAATCGATCTGAGAAACGGGCTTTGAAAGCTGTGATAGGGGATATTATGTCAGAATTCCCGCGGGGACCCCCACAGTCCAGGCCCAGACGGCGCTAAGGCCTGGCCTGACCCCCTGCTGGTGCGGCTGGGGGGGCCCCCTTCTCCTTATTCCAGGATAGCGTCCCCGGGACCACGACCCGCCGGGTCCCTAGTGACGTCACGAAGGAGGCGTGGCCTCAGGGCTGCGGGCAGGGTCCGATCCAGGGGGCGTGGCCCGCGCAGCCCCAGGCCCCGCCCCTAAAGTCAAGGAGACCGGAAGTCCTCCCGCCTCCGGCCGCCTCCGTACTCCCTCAGTCCCACCCCTCAGTTCCGCGCACAAGGTCGCGTCCCGGAAGTGAAGGGGCCATGTTGCTGGGTGACCCGGGGAGAAGTACCGGGCGAGAGGCGCGTCCCGAGGAGTCGTAGCGCGGCCCGCGGGTGAGTGCGGGAGGATCGGGGGCCGGATTCGCCGAGCCTCTTCTCGGGGCGCTGCCCGGCGCCCCCCATCCGTCCCGGGGCTACGGGCCCGGACGGCGGGGTCTCCCCAGCCCGCCCTGGGCAATCTACGGAGCCGCTCCGGCGCCCCGAGCCGGCCTGCCCAGCCCTTGGGTCCCCCACCCCGACTCGGCCCGCCCCCGTCCCCCCCCACCCCCCGGGTCGGCGGAGGACCTGGGACCTGCCGGGACCTCGCCGCCCACTCGCCAAGAGACCCTGTACGAACAGCCTTACGTGACAGTCGCCTCCCACCTCATAAAGCACTTTTCCTGCTGGTTTTCTGGGTTCATCTCCCACTTGCGAGGCCCTTGGGGCCGGGGGTGGGGGGAGTCCTACATTCGCGGAAAGGGACGGGGACAGTGGCTTGCTCGGGCTCGCGCAGGAAGTCTGCAAGGCCAGAGGCCGATGGCTCACTGACTTTGGGCCCAGAGTTCAGATCTTTTCCCCAAAGATTTCCCCCACTCAGTCTCATTACTTTATTTGTGAAACGGGGTGATCATTTCTTCCGCAGAGGGGCGTTGTGAGGGTTCCCTTTTTCATCAGCTGGTTTTTGAGCTCCTGGTGTGTGCCCGGCGCTGAGCTGGGGAAGTTTGAGAGCCGCACATGGTGGGACAGAGGGAACCCTCCGCCCGAGGCCGGAATCGGGGTCAGGAGTGCAGCCACCTTCACAGCGTGTTCCCTGGGCAGTTACTTCTCCCTGGGAGCTGCAGGCTCCCCGACTTCACGTGGGGATGGCGATGACCTGGGACTGTTGATAAAGTGAGATGTGGGACATGCTTAGAACATGTGTGATACATAGTATTATTATTGTGATCCCTGACCACCTCATAGGTTCCTTAATGTAAATATGATAATGGGTGACAAAGCACTTTACTAATGCGAACACTCTGTTCCTGAAAGGGGATGGTGGCAGTTTATGTGGAACTAAATCTGTTTATTGAGCACTTACATACCAGGCTCGGTGGCACTAGTAATCGCGATCCGTATTAGATGGAGTCTTGGTATGTGCCACGTGCTGTTCCAGACATGTTTCCATACATTAACTCATTTTACCCTCATACCAGCCATTTGGGCAGAATGCAGTTTTAACCCTCATTTTACGGGTGAGAAACTGAGGTGAGGCGCAGGGGTTAAGAAACTTGCCCAACGTGAGGAGCTCATGAGTGGGGATGCCAGGATTCACGTATGTCTGAGAGTCCTCAGGCAGGCTGGACCACCCTGCGGTGAAATGCTGTTACAGATGCTTTGCATGTATTATCTCACGCCGTTCTCAACTATGTAGCAGCTACTGTTAACATAATATCATTCCCATTTTACAAGTGAGAAGGCTGATGCTTAGAGGGGTCAAGTGCTTTGCCCAAAGTCATGTGGTTAGAGGCGGAGGGAGGGCTCAGGCCCAGGCAGTTCAGCTTCCCAGCCCTGGCCCTTCAGCATAAACTGTAGTTCCCAGAAGGGGGTTGAGAGGCTGGGGTCTAGTCCTAACCCTGTCCCTAAATTGTAGTGTGGCCTTGGGGGTGTCAGACGTACATTAAGAGCTCTTGACTTAGATCGTCTCTATAGGCCCTTCTGTTATTAATTCTGACTCTAGGCTTCTGTTTTCCCTCCTGCTTATAGCTTGACGCCCAGCACCTGCCAGTCCCCCATGGCCCCGTGGAGCCGAGAGGCGGTGTTGAGTCTCTACCGGGCTCTGCTGCGCCAGGGCCGAGAGCTTCGCTACACTGACCGGGACTTCTATCTTGCCTCCATCCGCCGTGAGTTCCGGAAAAATCAGAAGCTAGAGGATCCTGAGGCCCGGGAGAGGCAGCTGGAAAAGGGCCTGGTCTTCCTCCAGCGCAAACTGGGGGGCCTTATTTAAGACCCTCTCCTGTCCTCTTCCATCCTAATTCCCAGGGAAAGAGGGCAAAGGTGCCTTCTGCGGACCCTCCTGCGCGCCCACCCCCACCTCACAGATGCAGTAGCAGCTGCAGGTAGGTAGGCCCTTGTTTGTGTAGGTTTCGTTTTTTTCTGATGCCGGGGACCAGGAGAGGGAGGCCCTTTTCTTTTAGGGACCAAAGTCCTTTAATCATTAGAAATCAATGGAGAAACGACAGACATATTAACAGAAGCATGTCCCCTTACTGAGAAAAGATAGGCCCTGAGTGTCAAGCCCTCCCAGTTCAAATAGAACAGTTTACCTATGAAAACGTTAGAAAAGACATTGGTTAAAATGATTAGAGTTTAATTCCAGGCTGGCTCATTCTTCAGTACATTGTTATCTTACAGGTCTGACCACATCCCCCCAAACATAACTAGACCCTGTGACAGCAGTCTGTAATGTAAAGCAAGCAGAGTGTACAGAGACCGGGGGACGATGTCTGTGTTCACAGCCTGGCACTGCTGCTCATAGTTGTGGGATTTAGGGCAAATCACCAACTGTTCTAGGCCTCCATTTCCTCATGTGTAAAATGGACATAATCCCTCTTCAGGTTAGGAGAATTCAGTGAGCGTGCACACACAGCACTTAGGATTCCTCGGCAAGTGGTGTCAGTGCTGTTTGCTCCCGATACCAGTTACTATCCCACTAAATATAACCTAACGGTCGTATGTAATTCAGCAGCTTCCCCAGAGGGCCTTCTATGGTGCTGGCTTTCCGGCAGGCGCTGGGGTAGAGGTGAATGACGCTGCCCATCAAGGGACTTGGTCTAATGAGATCAGCAGGAAGTAATTCCGGCATGAGCAGCTCTGTAGTAGAGGGTGGGCACAGAGCTGAGAGGCACGGACAAGAACTTAGCTGCCTTGGGCAGGTGGTGGTAGGGGAACCGCAGGGAGCTGTAGGAAAGGGGACATCTGAGGTTGCTGAGTAGATGGGAAGAAGCAGCAGATGTGGAGGTGCAGCTGCACTTTGTGCTGGAAACTTGAGTCTGGCATGGCTAGAATGGGGCACCTGTAAGGCAAGTGGCTGGAGTGGAGGCTGGGCCAGGTCCGGAAGGACACTGAGTCCCCAGGTGAGGAGATTGGGACATCTGATAGTAGGGGGACCGTCACAGCTTTGAAAACAGCGAATGTCCTGGGAGGGGGAGCGTGGCAGTGGCAGGCGGAGAAGACGTTGGGGAGAGATGCTAGAGGCAGCGAATATGGCCAGCTGAGATTGAGGGGCTGAGGAGGTGGGGTGGCCGCACGTAAATACAACTTGTACAGCAGTGGGGCTTGCTGACCCGTTGGCTGAAGCGGGAGGGGAACGAAGAATGAAGGATAACTGAGGTGAAAGCTTGCCAGCTGGGTGGGAGGGGCTGTTCAGCTTGGACAGGAAAAGCAGGGGGGAGCCTTATGTAATGGCTTTTGGTTCTCCTCAGCCACTAGGTTGATGGGCAGCCGGCCGTAGGCAGCGTAGGGCCCATAGGGGCTGCCTGCACAGGAAGGGCGGCGGGTCTGGAACGACAGTGAGTTACTGAGTCTTTGAGCTCCTAGTCTGTTTTGACGGAGTTGGGTTACAGGTCGCCACCACCCCCTCCTTGAAGAAAAAAAAAAAGCCACAGGGTTCATAGCTCATTTGTGCACCAAATACTGTGTGTCCAACATGGGCTGGGCAGGAGCAGTGAATGAGCCAGATGCCCCCCAGGCTTGTGGTCTAGTGGTTAACAGAGGACATGTGAGCAGGCTGCCGGAGACCCCGTAAACTACCCCCAGCAGCTTGTCTGGTTCAGACCTTGGCCCCACTTACTGACATGGTGACCCTGGGCCAGTTCCTTCACCTTTGTCTCCGTTTCTTCATCTGAAAACTGGGGATAGTATGACTGCCTGACGGGATTGTTGGGGTGAGGAGTGTTTCTCTTCCCTGAAATGTTGGCAGTGCTCAGATTCTCCGCCCCGGCCCTGCCCTGCCCGCCAGGCCACCACCGTTTTTTAGTGTACAGTTCACTAGTGTTAAGACTATTCACATCGTTTATGCCACACGAACAAAATCACAGATTTGGTTTTGGGACTCTTTGTATTCAGATGGGTAGTACTTCCAATTCAAAATGAGAAGAAAAGCTGTTCTGTATCAAACCGTCTAAGCAATGTTATATTTTAAAAATGGCAAAAAAACAAAAAAACAAAGAATATCCACTCTGTGGTGTAACATCTCCAGAACTTTTTATCTTGCAAAACGGAGACTCTTTGCCCATTAAAACGCCAGTGCTCCTTGATAGCACTGAGGAGCCCGCCCCTCCTGCCTGGGGGGGAGTCCGTTCCCAGGAGGCTCCCGCTAGTGCGGCGGAGCCTGAGTGCAGGACGCACGGCCGATAAGCCCTTTCAGCTGGAACAAGTCAACTTTTAAAGTAAGACCTCATAGCTCCCTGTTGGAGTTCATGGCTGCGATGCGCTCTCCTCTTCCAGGTCACCAGGCCCTTGGGTGGGGAGCATATCGCGCTGGAGTAGGAGCGGCCTGCTCAGCTTAACAGTTTTAATCTCAAGCCCAGGACAGCATGAGCCTGAGCTTTAGAGGCCATTGCTAGCTCTGTCTCAGAGGCTCAGATGTAGCTCAGAGAGCATCTGGATTGCTGGCTGCCTTCTGGAAGTTGACCTTTTGTCCTGTGGGTGCAAATCTGAAAAGACATAATGATAAACCCACATTTTTGGAGTACTTGACAGTTTATGGAGTGTTTACAGTGTTTTAGTGGATTTTCCCCTCACTACAGCCCTATGATTTAGGCCCTGCGGGCATCATTCCCTTTTCATAGCTGAGGGGTTAAATGATTCAGGGTTCAAAGGCATGGACTCCATCTCAGGATTTCCGACTCAAAAACCCAGGCTTTTTTCTATTCTGCCACCGCACCGCCTGCACTCACCAGTCATCAGTCAGATGGACCAAGGACTAAATGGCCTGGGTGGTGGGGTGGGGGGCTCCTGGCTTCTGCTCGGAGGGAGGACATGCCCTTCTGGTCTGCTGCGTCACATCCAGGGATCACTCAGGGCAGGGTGGGAGCCTTTTTCTGCCAGGGGCCATTTGGATATTTATAACATCCTTCGTGGGCCAGACACGATTATCAACCTAAAAATCAGCCTGCGTCAGACATTTAACTCACCCCTAACGCCTTGGCAGGGCCAACATGGCCCGCGGGCCAGACGTTCCCACCCCTGCCTTAGAGTGCCCACATCCAGGGGTTCTCTCTACTATAAACATATTAGCAGAGCTTCTCTTGTTTAAAACAACCACCTCAGAACGGTGGTTATCATGTGTGGGCACCATGCAATGTCCATGTGGTCCTGACTGGATTCTGCTGCCTCACCTGCGTGGTATGTCCCATCTCTGTCTCAATGGCCACTGGAGAGAGGATGATCGGCATTCCGGCCTGCCTCCACCTGTAAATACAAAGGAAACTCTCCTTGGCCTTGCTTGCTCTGTGCGTTTAAAGTGGGAATGTAGTTCATTTGGCCAAGTGGTCTCATTGGCCCCTCACATGAAGCTTCTGTTGACTCTGAAAGATGGAGAAAAAGGCCACCAAGGCTGTGAACTCTAGTTAGGGGGAAATATTCTTGGACTTGACAGTGACTGTTAGCTAACAGTGTTTGAGGCCCCAGGTGGTGATGGCTGTGTTCTGCCTTCATCCTCAGGTGAGCAATGGCAGGCGCTGGCCAGCGCAAAGGCAAGAAGGATGACAATGGCATCGGCACAGCCATTGATTTTGTGCTCTCCAATGCCCGGCTGGTGCTGGGGGTGGGTGGAGCAGCCATGCTGGGCATCGCTACCCTGGCTGTTAAACGGGTAAGTGCCTGCAGCCTGAGCCAGCGGGGGGAGAGGTGGGAGCTGTCTCTCCAGAGCAGAGCTGGTCTGGAACAGGCTTGGACGCTGCTCATGGAGTCCAACTGGGTCACTGGTTATTCGATGAGACCTTAAGAGAGTTCAGTTAAGGCTACTGCTAGGTCTCTGCCCTAAAGAAATCATTGGAGATACAAATAAAGACGTTTATCCCAGCAGATAAGTTATAAATACCCAAAAGGTTCTTCCTTGACTACCTTATTTAAAACAGCAACCCCACCACGCATACACTTCCTGTTTCCCTCTTCTCCTTTATCTAACGTTTACCTTTCTGCCTACTTTGTATTTAACTTGTTGGTGTTTTGCCTGTGTCCCTCTGCTGGACTGAAAGCTGCAGGGGTCTCTTCTTTTTTTTTTTTTTACTTTTTATTATTTATTTATTTATTTATTTATGTTTGTTTGTTTAAATTTCTTTATTGATTAAGGTGTCACATATTTGTCCTCATCCCCCCCATTCCCATCCCAAACCCCTCCCCACGCATGCCTCCACCCCCCTGTTGTCCGTGACCACTGGTTTGGCTCATATGTATGCACACAAGTCCTTTGGTTGATCTCTCCCCTTTATTCCCCCTCTCCCCGACCCTCCCTCTGAGGCCCGACAGTCTGATCCATGCCTCCTTGTTTCTGGGTCTGTTCCTGTTCATCAGTCTATGTTGTTCATCATTTCCCCTGGATGAGTGAGATCATGTGCTCCTCTCCAGGGGTCTCTTTGGTGAGTGCTCTAGTCTTGTGCCTAGAACAGCACGTTGTAGACACTCAGTATTTGTTAAGTAAATTAGTCCGTGTTCACCATTACATTCGTAAGGTACAGTGTTGTATAGTTAGAAAACGTACCATAATGTTGAACACCGGTTCATTTTTACTGGTCTGAGTAAATGATAAAAATCATAAGTGAAAAAATCAGGTTTCAGAAGTATATATAGAGCAGAATCCTGATTACCTAAACCTATATTTCCAGAAAGAAATATACTAAATTATTAACATTTATCTCTGCGTTGTGACATTATGGATAAATCTGTTTCTTATTTATATCATTTCATGTTTCCTGAACTTTCCTATTTTTCTACATGGAGAAAGTATTCCATAATCCAGAATAAAGCAAAGGTGTTGGGAATTAGTTTAGCGCTCACTAAAGCTGCTGGGAAGGAGGGAAGCAGGAAGGAAGGAAGGAACATGTGTGGTCCTCTTGCTGTTTCAGATGTACGATAGGGCAATCAGTGCCCCGACCAGCCCCACCCGCCTGGGCCATTCCGGGAAAAGGAGCTGGGAAGAACCAAACTGGATGGGCTCCCCCCGACTGCTGAACAAGGACATGAAGACAGGCCTGAGCCGGTCCCTGCAGACCCTTCCCACAGACTCCTCGGCCTTTGACACAGGTGAGAGAGCCTCTGGCCCCTTGTGGGATTTACCTGTGGGCTCTCAGTGCTACTCCTGCATGTAGCAAACATCCCTTGAGCACATACATGCCAGGCACCGTGCTAGCACTTGCCTGTGGTGCTGAGCTCTTCTTTCTGGGATGGAGGCAGCCTGGGAAGAGCTGACATGCCTCTCTCTCTTGCCTTGGCAGATCCATTCTGCCCACCCCAGCCCAAGCCACTGGCCAGGAAGGGCCAGGTAGACTTGAAGAAGTCACGACTCCGCATGTCCCTGCAGGAGAAACTTCTTTCTTACTACCGGAACCGGGCTGCCATCCCTGCCGGTGAGCAGGCTCGGGCCAAGCAAGCTGCCGTGGACATATGTGCTGAGCTCCGGGGCTTCCTGCGGGCCAAGCTGCCTGACATGCCGCTTCGGGACATGTACCTGAGTGGCAGCCTCTATGACGACCTGCAGGTAACAAGGCCGCGCTCACAGAGGGTCGGGCTGGGTGCTGACCAAGGTGCTGCTCAGCCGTGCTATTGGTACAAAGGATGAGTGCCCCCGGCTTGCCAGGAAGACGAAGTCTGGCTGCTTCTGAGCTCTGCACACCGGGAGCATTTGGAGATCCTTATCTTGGGTCTTGTGTTTTTTTTTCAGATATAGATCTCATTCATTTTTAAAAAAATTATCTTGGTCTTTAAAAACCCTTTCTTGTTTTTTAGTCACACAACTTCTAGGAAACCATAAGAGGCTCCTCCTTCCTCCACTCCTGTCCCTGTCTCTCCTTTCTAGTTTTCTCTTATCGGGTCTTTAGGCTTGGGGGATGTCCCGCATACTTTCATGCCCCAAGACAACGTGCCATGTGGCATGAGCACGAGCTGGTGTCTGCAGACCTGGGTGAAAATCCTCAGTATGTCTATATCTGAACTGAAAGGTTGACAGGAAAGAATCCTTAGTTTCCTTTATTGTTGCGGGAATACAAGATAGAGGCACCTGTGTTTGAGGAAGCTGGCTTCTTGAGCAGATTACACCCCTCAAAACCTTTTTAATTCTTCTCATCAGGTGGTGACAGCCGACCACATCCAACTCATTGTGCCCCTTGTCCTGGAGCAGAACCTGTGGTCGTGTATTCCTGGCGAGGACACCATCATGAATGTCCCTGGCTTCTTCCTGGTTCGTCGTGAGAACCCAGAGTACTTTCCTCGTGGCAGTAGTTACTGGGACCGCTGTGTTGTAGGGGGCTACCTCTCCCCAAAGACAGTGGCGGACACATTTGAGAAGGTAGTGGCTGGCTCCATCAATTGGCCGGCCATAGGGTCTCTCTTGGACTATGTGATCCGCCCGGCACCCCCCCCAGAGGCCTTGACTCTGGAAGTGCAATATGAGCGTGACAAACATCTTGTCATTGACTTCTTGCCATCGGTGACTCTAGGTGACACTGTCTTGGTGGCCAGACCACACCGGCTAGCCCAGTATGACAACCTGTGGCGGCTGAGCTTGCGTCCTGCTGAGACGGCGCGCCTGTGGGCTTTGGACCAGGCCGACTCGGGCTGCCGATCTCTGTGCCTCAAGATCCTCAAGGCCATATGCAAGTCCACGCCAGCTCTGGGCCACCTCACTGCCAGCCAGCTCACGAATGTCATCCTCCACTTGGCCCAGGAGGAGGCTGACTGGTCTCCAGACATGCTGGCCGATCGGTTCCTGCAGGCCTTGAGGGGACTCATCAGGTACCTAGAGGCCGGAGTCCTGCCCAGTGCCCTAAACCCCAAGGTGAACTTATTCGCTGAGCTCACCCCTGAAGAAATAGACGAGTTGGGATACACTCTCTATTGCTCACTGTCCGAGCCGGAGGTGCTGCTGCAGACGTAGGGCAGGCGAAGGCCCAAGTGGGTGTTGGGCGTCAGGCCCTGGATTCTCTTAGAAACACTGGGCTCTAGAGATGGTGCCTCACAGGGTCCTAGGTGCCTCCCGTCTTGCTGTTCATCGCCCTGGTCACTTCATGCTGATTAGAATGACATCTCTTAAATCTCCTATTTTCTCAAACCCAACCCTTTCTATTTTTGTTACCAAACACTGTGCTCCCTCCTCCTCCTCCGCCCCGTGCTCCAGGCTGATTTTGCTGGAATGAATTGGCGAGGTGGAGCCCTGGCCTGAGCTATTGAAACCACTTGGTGTTTTGCATGTGGCCCAGGCTTTCTGCTCCTGTCTGTCCTGCCTTGCCCTTTGGCCTGCTTCTCTTCCGTGTCTTCTCTACCTTTTCCTACTGTTCATGCCTGTTCTGTTCCTTTCCCTGGAGCACACCTGCCAATCAAGATGTTGCCTTTAGTTGAACATCACTGAACTTACGATCGCATGTTTCCAAGCTGACCTCTGCAGAGCGCTCAGGCAGTATTTAGGGGTTCTGGGGTAAAGTGGCGGAAGAGCTGGCCGTTGATTCAGGTTCCTGGGAAAGAAGCCCATTCCCCCAACCTCCTGACCAACTCATAGCCATAGTGCTGAGGGGTCT
The DNA here is from genome assembly GCF_027574615.1 of Eptesicus fuscus. NCBI lineage: Eukaryota > Metazoa > Chordata > Mammalia > Chiroptera > Vespertilionidae > Eptesicus > Eptesicus fuscus. The sequence continues at coordinate 102,284,678 of NC_072479.1, forward strand.
CTCATGGGAACACTGTTACTGACCCACACAGGATGGGGGCTCAAGGTAAACTGGACGCAGTTATTTGGAGATTCTTAGTGGCCATCAGTGAGCGTGCAGCGTGGGGGACCGGAGGTGACCTGGGAGAGGGTCTGTGTATTGATGTCTCCAGCTCATGTGGCTGGTCCAGGCCACACCACCTGTGTGCCGGAGTCACAGGAAGACGAGGAGGGAGGGGCTGCAAGGGCAGCACCTCTGCATGCGCACGTTCCTTCACCCCCTTCCTTGCCTCGTTGTCCTTTAGGATGAGGCCTTCAAGACCACAGCCTTAGCCCTAGAGGTTGAAGGGAGGTTGACAGGCAGCAGGATGTCAGCTGGAAGACCCAGTCACCAGTTGTGGCTCAGTGACCATGTTTCTCCCCCATCAGGCCTGCCTTTCTAGGATGTTGTCTTAGAGCAAGAACAGTCTGCCATAGGAATGTGAGAGGGCTGTTTGCTGAACTCTCCAGGCACCTCCAGAGGCCAAAAGGCAAGCAAACATGCTCAGACCTCTCCCCTTCCCTCCACCCCCACCCCAGTCTGTCTCTCACCCAGCACCTGGGGAGACTGGTGCTACCTAGGAAGAGTGCACATGGATAAACCACACATGAAGGAGGTGGGTACTTCCTACGCTCCTTGTTTCCCGCTGCTAAAGTTGCACTATTTATTGCAATGTACAAAGTATCCTGGGTGGGGTGGGGTGGGGAGGAGTGTTCAATACACAATGCCAGTGCATCTTCTTGTTTGGTGTATTTCTTTCCTGTTTGTGGCAAAAGCCTGATAGTTCTGTTTCTGATCACCCTGTCCAGTATTTTGTTCTCCCATCAAGTGTTGCTGTTTTCTCTGTGCATACTACCTCTCCAGCCAGTGAGATTCTGGTGAAGCTCTCTGCAGCTGTCTCCTTCCTTCCCAATGACAGTGACATGAAAACGCTCTATAAATAGCAGCGAGACCTCAGCTAGCCTCTGAGTTCATAGTGAGATTCCTGTTCCCTTTTGTCATGGATTAGGCGGTTGAGAACTAGGGTTAACCTTGGAGAACTTCCTGCCTTTTCTATGTGTGAAAGGGTTCCTTTAATGGCCCAGTTGTTTCATTTGTATGAAGGTATTGGGACAGAATGAAAAACATAAAGCTCAGAACCCCGAAAGGGATTCTCCAGCCTGGCTGTTCAGAATCAAAATGGAGTTTTAAAACTCTATATGCCAGAGTGCTGCCCTGGTGAGTGGTGTAGAAGGTAATGGGTGGAGCCTGGCATGGCATCCAGGAGGGGAGGGTGGGCTGAGAAAGTGTTGCCAAAACATGGGTTATTATTCATTGAGATCAAGGATTTGGTTTTCCCAACGTATTATAAAACATACAATTTGCCTGTCGGTGTGGCTCAGTGTTTGAGTGTTGACCCATGAACCAGGGGGTCATAGTTCAATTCCCGGTCAGGGCATATGCCTGGATTGTGGGCTCAATCCCCAGTGTAGGGTGTGCAGGAGGCAGCCGATCAATGATTCTCATCATTGATGTTTGTGTCTCTCTCTCTCTTCCTCTCGGAAATCAATAAAAATATATTTAAAAACAAATATAAAGGCAGGGATTCTTACTGCCTTTGCACTGAAAGATTAGACAAAAATAGAAAAACAACAACAAAAAAGCCCTACAGTTTTCCCAAGGTGGTGTCTCCAACCAAATTCCATATAAAATATTGAAAGGAGAGCTAAAGAAAGAAAACATTTTAAAGATCAAGTCTCAAATTATTAAAGCCAAGTGTAATTGTGATTTGAGTTTATCTCCTCTCTTAAAGAGCATCTTTCTAAGGGCATCTCTCTCTTAACTGTGTTTCACAAAACCAAGAAACCATAACTTTGCCATTTCATAAACAAGAACCTCTTAGAAGTTCTCAGAACTAGAAGCTGTGGGAATTCCCTGCCCTGGTCCTGGCGGTTTCGCTGACCAACTGGGCAAACCTCATCATAAAACATGGAAGACAGACAAGTACTTTGAGATTCTCGGGTAGAAGAGAGCAACATTCTGCCTCCCCGTCTCCCCCTTTAATTTTTGGGGAAAGATGTGCCTTTCCCGCCATTCTGCCTTTCTACTCATAACTCACCTTTCCTGAAGCAATAGCATCTGGTCCTATGTCTCCATTTGGAAATTTGTTTACACCATGTAGGATAAGCAAACCACAGCCTAATGCTTACAAAGTACACTCATCGTCTGGAAATTCTAATCAATTCCAAAGTGTGTTTTGGTTTTTCCTGTTGCCCCTTTTTAAAAATGAGTTCAGGACAATAGTATTTTTTATACACTTGCTTGTGACTTTTTTTTTTTCCAAATAAATAATCAAAGCTCGTTTGGAAAAGCTGTGTTGAGGCCTACAGTCTTTCTTCCTGCGTCTCAGCCCTGGTGGTCCACTGGTTGACACTCCAGACCAGCTGAGTTTGCTCCCTCGTACTCCACTAAAGTTGAGAACAGGAGTGGTTTGGACGAGGAATCGGCCTCAGGGTCACAAGGCTCAGGAGAGTCCCGCAGGGGTTTCTGTAAGTGGGGATCCCTGCATGTGTTCAGAGTCGTCTGCTTGTGGTACATCTTTCTTGAGACCATGACCTGGCTGGGAACGGCTGTTGTCAGGATTTGTTAGAACTCTGCCCTTGCTGCTGAAGCTCAAGGCCACAGACACCTAGGACTAGGGCAGTGAGGCTGCAGCCTTCTTGGACTACTGATTCTGAGTGGCCAATGTGCCAGAGATGTGGTTCTGCGGTTGATTGTATCCAGTGTGTTTACCTTTTCATTTTGATCACCTGGGTCCAATGCCAAGTCCACAGTTTGCCTTCCAGTCACTTGCCTGCCCCTCAGTAGCAGTTGGTATGTTTGGCTGGTAATGTGGAATCAGTCACCAGTCTTTCTGCCCTCTCGTGGTTAGCTCCATGGAGAAGCAGCTTAGCCTTGAGACCCAGAGAACTGCTGTCCCTTTTCTCCTTGAGGGGATAAAGCTGGAAACCTGATGCCCTTCACAACACCGGAAGAAGAAAATAAAAGTCTCCTTTCCAGCAGCTTTGACTTGTGTGTGGCGTGCAACATTTTCCCACTGGCGTGCTACTGGTTCTTCCTATCCGCTAGAACGCTGAGGTGCTGGATCTGGGTCTCCATAATAGAATGGCTGGGACAAGCTGCTACTGAAGTCTTTCTTCTGTGGCCTCGGCGGTGTCAAAACTGGGGCAGTGTTACTTTCTTTAATTTTCAACCATCTGCATGGTCAGCCCTCAGGAGGCACTGACAGGTCTCTTGACACAACAAAAGGAGGACACGCCCTGTGGGTCCTGAGTTCTGCCTTTGGAAGACTTGTGTAGTGGCTCAGGGACTCCTACTGCCTTTGCGCTGAAGGCTGGACGACTTCTGTTATCTCAATACTTGGGACTCCCCAAGGGGAAAGAAAAACCACACACACCAGGACCCAGTATGCTTTGCATATACCAGTTGTTTATAGTTGTTGGCTTCCTCTCAGTAAATGATAGGAGTCCTCTGAGAAAGCAGGATGACGTAATGGAGATGGGGAGGTGGGTATTGGGAGGTCAGGGTCAGAAGACCTGAGTTGTAATAATAATCGATTGAGCACCTATCAGGTACCAGGCACTTTGCTCAGTGCTTTACACACACGATTTCACTTCATTCTAAGGATAATGATACTACTCATCATTAGCCCCATTTTACAGATGAGGAAACTGAGCCCCAGCAAGAATAAGTCACTTAACCAAAACATCCTGGCTAGTACGTGAAAGAGCCAGGATTCTTTTGGGTTTGCCCCCCAAGGTCTGTGTTCTAGCTCCTACCCCATACTGCCCTCACTGGGAGTATGTGACTTTGGGCAGAACACCTCATCCCATTAGTCCTGTTTTCCATTGTAAAGAAATTGAACTAGATGAAGTCAATTAGTGGTTTGTATTTCAGGACAGAGGTTCCCAATGTCTCCTCAGCACAGCCCTCCTGGGAATATCTGTATGGCCCACTGAAATGCATGGAGGCAGAAGCTCAAGGTTTCCGTCCCTCCAGGGCCTGACTGGGGAGATGGGAAGCTTTCTCAGCTCCTCACGGGGCCATTAGTAGGACTTGCTAGGAAGTGGACGCCTGGGAGTTAGAGAAGTGGCAGGTAGTCGAATAAATTCTTTCCTTGTTTAGAGAAACAACTTCCTCAACCGAAGAAGTTCTGCCGTGATAGCCTGCGTTATTCTAATAGACAAGCAAACACATTTTGGCAGAATGGATATATAAAGACAGAATTGGTTGGGCTATAGGATGATGCATCTTCCCGGCGCAACTTGACAGAATTCAGAGTAAGGACGCAGAGCTGGCCTTCGATGGTAGGTGGGCAGGGATCAGGCGACCTCCCGCCTCTGATCCTCAGTCTCCCCTCTCAGCTACCCAAGGGCTTCCATGTGGTGGAATCGCACACGAAATGACATTTCCTTTGCCTCGTTTCATCTTCCAGCCGCAATCTGGTCCTTAGAGCTCCGCTAAGAGCAGGCAACTTAGCGACCGCAGGGGCTGGGGCCTGACGTCACCATCGGGGACTCACTGGGTGAGAAGCGCTTGTGGCCGACAGGCCTGAGGACGCCACTGCAAAGGAGTGTCGCCACAAAGGGCGGACGGACGACAGAGCGCCAGCCGCCGCACGCGGGAAACCCTTTGCCGCCCCGCCCTTCCCTCGCGCACCAGAGGTCACCTCACTGCAGAGCCCACCCACCTTGGACCCTGAGCCAATAAAAACTCGAGATATATATGACTCACCAAGGGTGGCCAATCAGCTCGATGCGCGCTCTCCGCCGGCATCTCGCGCGACGAGAAGGCTTCGGGCTTCACAATAAAAACCTTTCTTGGAAATGACTTTTCTCCCCGCCCTTCAGTTAAAACCGGAAGCGGGGCCTGTCTGGTGATCCCTCCGCGCTCGGCAATGAGGTGACTCTTTGATCTTAGGAGCCTTGTAAAGCAGTGCGTCTTTTGTTTCTTGAGGCCTTTAAAATAGCACATTTTCTCTTTGGAGTTACGCCCTGGCCAAAAAAGTCGTTGGTTGGAAGAGGTAGGGCGTCAACGGATGAAAATAAGCGGGTGGGAGGCGGAGGTCACGTGACAGCGGCGGAAGGATCTTTGTGATGCGTCATAAAGGAAAAAGTTATAAAAGACCCGCGGTGCGTCTGTTGCGGCCATTTCCTCTCCCGCCGCAGATGTAGACTTTCGAGCGTGTCCCTTCCTCCTCCGCTCCCGCAGCTCCCGGCCGACATGGCGCACTAGAGGCAGCAGTGCCAGCGGCAGCATTGGCCTTTGCAGCGGCAGCAGCAGCACCAGGCTCTGCAGCGGCACCTCCCAGCGGCTTAAGCCATGGCGTAAGTAGGGGGACGGGCTGCTGTGTCCGGGCGCCCCTGGGTCGACGGGGACCTGCGATCTGCATGGGTGCGGCCGCCGGCCGGCGGCGTCGCGGGGGGGGAAGCGGTTTTACGAGCGCGGGGGACGCGTGGACCCAGTTTGCCTGCTCCGAGACGCCGGCGCCTGAGCTGGGAGGGTGCGGCCTCGGCTCCGTGGAAAAGCCCCCGGTGGCCTCGCCTCTCCCACCCCCACCCCCTCCTCCACCCCCAGCCCGCCGGGGCCCGCCTGGCGCCGGGCGAAACGTGGCAGCAGCAAAGATGGCGGCGGGCTGGGCGGCGGCCGGCGGCGTGAGTCACAGGGCGGGGGCGGGGGAGGCGGCGGCGCGGCCCTGTTTGGCCTGGAGGAAGCGGCGCCTACCTCTTGTGGCCGCTTGGGGAACGGCCCAGCTCACGGGCCAACTCGAGCCGCCTGACCGGGAGCCGGGAAGAGGAGCACAATGGCTCTGGCGCCACGTGTTTCCAGTTCCCCACAGCCAAGCAGAGGTTGGCCATCCTGCCTCGGCGGTGAGAAAATGAAAATTTCAGGCCAGCTGATCGCTAATGGGACTTTGTTTCTCGTTCCTATTCAGGCTTTTCACGGCATTCAGCAGCAGCATTGCTGTAACCGACAAAGACACACTCGACTTAAACACATTCCTCGATTCCAGCAAAGCCCCACAACATGACCGAGATGAGCTTCTTGAGCAGCGAGGTGTTGGTGGGGGGCTTGATGTCCCCCTTCAACCAGTCGGGTTTGGGGGCTGAAGAAAGCTTAGATCTCTTAGACGACTACCTGGAGGTGGCCAAGAACTTGAAACCCCATGGGTTCTCCAGCGACCAGGCTAAGGCGGGCTCCTCCGAATGGCTGGCTGTGGATGGGTTGGTCAGTGCCTCAGACAACGGCAAGGGTAAGTGCCCATCGTTTACTTGCCACTGAGTTCTGGTCATGGTTGGTTGCTTTGTGCATCTGGCTGAACTGATTTCATTCTTTTTCAATCTTTTTCAGAGGATGCCTTTTCGGGGACAGATTGGATGGTGGAGAAAATGGATCTCAAGGAGTTTGACTTTGATGCCCTGTTAAGTTTAGGTGACCTGGATACCATGCCCGATGAGCTTTTGGCCACGTTGGATGACCCCTGTGAACTCTTTGACCCCCTAGACCAGGAGATTAATAAGGAGCCCCCCCATACAGTGAACCCAATTGGCCATCTTCCAGAAAGTTTACTACAGACTGACCAGGTTGCCCCCTTCACCTTCCTGCAACCTCTTCCCCTCAACCCAGAGGCCCTGTCCTGCACTCCGGATCATTCCTTTAGTTTAGAGCTGGGAAGTGAAGTTGACATCTCTGAAGGAGATAGAAAATCAGACTCCACTACTTACATTACCATAATCCCTCAATGCATAAAGGAGGAGGATGTCACCTCAGACAATGATAGTGGCATCTGTATGAGCCCTGAGTCCTATCTGGGCTCTCCCCAGCATAGTCCCTCCACCTCCAGGGCCTCCCCAAACAGGAATCTGCTGTCTCCAGCTACCCCCTGTGGGTCTGCTGGCCCCAAACCCTATGACCCTCCTGTAGAGAAGGTGGTAGCAGCAAAAGTAAAGGGTGAGAAACTAGATAAAAGGCTGAAAAAAATGGAGCAGAACAAGACAGCAGCTACTAGGTACCGCCAGAAGAAGAGAGCAGAGCAGGAGGCCCTCACCGGTGAGTGTCAAGAGCTAGAAAAGAGAAACGAGGCTCTGAAAGAGAAGGCCGATTCCTTGGCCAAGGAGATCCAGTATCTGAAAGACCTGATGGAAGAGGTCCGCAAGGCCCGGGGAAAGAAACAGGCCCCGAGTTAGGGTAGTCCGTGTGCGTGTACAGAGGCGGCTTGTGCTGGAGATTGTATTATAATAAATTATTTTGTAGTGAAAGGACCGTGCAGACTGCTGTATCTGTTTTCTTGCCTCAACCCAGCCAACTGTCTAGGGAGATTTCAGCATGCTGAAGGTTGGCCCAGAGTGAAGTGTGCTGTAGGTCAGGATCACTGGTGACCAACAGCAGGTGGTTTCCCCAGAGCTGGGAATTGGGCTCTCGCTTGGTTAGGGGCAAGGCTCCAGGGAGTTTTAACCTGAGGGAACTGGGTAGCAGGAACTGCCCAGGCTCCACCTGTTCTGGTCTGGCCTTTGCCATCTGTCATTCAGCACCCAGATGAGGTGCCACAGCCCTTGAGCTGGGTGTGCTGATGAGTAGCTTTGACTTCTCTTTGGTTTGATGCCCCTGTAATAAACTAGTTAATAGAAAAGAAGCAAAGGGAAGGACCTAGGCCTGTCATTTGGGCAGCTTCACCAGGAAGCTACAACTTGACGCTCCCCAGGAATCCATAGGTGTAGGGTCTATTCCCTCTAGATCCCTGGCGGGAGGGGCGGGGGGAGAAGAGATGCACGCCCAGTAAAGTTGGGGTGACATAGGGAAGGTACTTAATCACCTGGGAACAGAGGTCATGGGCCAGAATTGTGGCCACTGCAAGCATGGGAAGATGCAGGATATTTAATCTGGGCTAAAGGGAGTTCCTGCTGTTCTTTGTTCCTCCATTTTGGGGCTGTTCAGGGAGCGCCGTCCTGAATTCACACCCACATTCAAAAGGACTGCAACTAGCCTAAGCTTGAAAGATGAAGCTAAGGATAACCTGTGTCTAGCTCTCCCCCAATCAGGGTTAAGACTCTGCTGGGGAGAGTGGGTGGAGCATGAGGCAGGAGACCAGCTGCTCTCTGGAAGAGGCACATCTGAGGAAGGTGGGCCAAACCTGTTTGGTCGGCTTCCTACTGCTCGGGTGAGGCCATCTGCAGACAGGACCAGGTCCAGCTCTACTCCAGCAGTTCTGTGGCCACTCCTGTCCACGCTCAGGATGGAAATCTGGTTAATAACCAGGAACAGAGCTCCAAGGCAGTGGGTAGGGGTGAGGAACCCTCCTGGCATACTAGTACCCATGCAAGGTTGACTCCAGCCACAGGGGACCCTTCAGAAGTGACAATGCCACGACCTATGAAGCCCTTTGGGGGAGGGGGAAGAGGTAGAAGAGCTGCCTGAAGGTGCCCAGGGCCCTCTTCTCTGGAAGGCCCCCAACTCCAAGGGGCCCCTGGCTTCCAGGACTTGTCCTCGCCACAAGGCAATGCTGGTCGGTACATCCTGTGCCCAACACCGTGCCGGCTGCAAGGGGTCCAGCCCCTACCTTGGTGCTCAGGCAGACCTGAGTGTGAAGCCCTGTTGCTTGCAGTCGCCTCCTGAATCACCCCACCAGTCCCCCAACTCTGACACATTCCCCATGCTCTCCCCCCGCCCCTCCCCCACATTGAGCACGGACTTGGTGACAGGCTGGCAGCACTCCCTCCCCCCCAGACCCTGGATCAAAGCCTCTGGCAGCTGTGGGCGCCACCCCCAGGGGAGGAGGGCCCTCGGCTGTGCCAGCAGATGCGGTGTGAACTCGGGGTGGCAGCCTGCACTGGGGCTGAACTGAGGAATTGTGCCCTGGATCGCCAAGAACCGCACTGGGAGGTGGGGAAGGGAGGGAAGGCTCTGGTGCCACAGGAGAGGAGATGCCTCATGGGTTGAACAGCGCACACCCAGCTCGAGCCCATATTTATTAGAACCCGGAAGCATACCCAGCAGCCCGCCCCCTGCTCCTGGAGGTGTGGCCCCCGAGGGCCCAGTAACTGGCCTCTCCACAGCAAACAGCCAAGGTCCTACTTGGGCCAAAGCAAACAACAGAAAGATTCCTTTTTGGCAGGTAGGTAGCTCCTCCCAAGCCTGGTCAGTTTAAATGCTCCCGCAGCTTCCAGCTCGCCAGCTCCACTCCACCCTGCCCCTGGCTTCAGCTCCAGGGCTTCCGAGGGTCAGCCTGGCCCCCTCTGCATGGCAGGGTGCCAGGCCCAGCGGTGGCTGTGAGGTCAAAGGAGGAAGCTGAGCCCAAGCCTCTCCCTCTGGGCCTCCAGGGGCCTAGCTGCCGAAGTATTCCTGCTGGAACTTCTGGAAGTCCTCCTCTGTGAACACAGTGCCTTCAGCCTTCTTCTTCTTCTTCTTGGCCACAGGCCGGTCACAGGCCTTGCGGCCCCGATTCTGGCGCAGAATCTGGGGGTGTGCAGGAGTCAGGACATGAGGGAGCTGTACAACCCGGTACAGTTGGCCAAGTGCTGCCCCCTCCCCTGGTATGCTCTTAGCCCCGTGGTCGGCAAACTGCGGCTCACGGGCCACATGTGGCTCTTTGGCCCCTGGAGTGTGGCTCTTCCACAAAATACCACGGCCTGAGCGAGTCTATTTTGAAGAAATGGCGTTAGAAGAAGTTTAAAAAATTTGGCTCTCAAAAGAAATTTCAATCGTTGTACTGTTGATATTTGGCTCTGTTGACTAATGAGTTTGCCAACCACTATCTTAGCCCCTTGGGGAGACCCCCCCCACAGCACAACAATATAGGAATGTGGGAGGTGGCCCAAACTCCACCCTATGCTAGGGCTGGGATGCCCAGGAACATCCTCAGCTCTCCCCCAAGCTTCCTTCTCATAGCCACCCCCGACGCACCTGCTGGGTAATGGACTCGGGCACGGTGCTTCTCGCACTGGTCATAAACGTCAGGTTCACTCCAAGGTAGCCTCGACGCTCTCGCTTCTGGAACTCGGCTGTGGATGGTAGGCAGGGCGGCAGAATTTCAGATGCATTCCCTGCAAGCCTTCTAGGCCCCTCTTGATATCTCCCCATTACCTCCCCCTCCCTCCTCCCCCCACAGCCTTGCCAAAGGCCTTGTTGTCCCTTCCCTCAATTACTGTAACAGCCTGGGCTCTTTTCTGTCAAATCCACTCTCCACACAGATCCTGCTGAAAGACCTCTTGGCTCCCAGATGCTCAAGTGACTTACGCAACAAATATGTCCCAAGTGCTTAACTGTGTGTCAGGCACTGTCCTGGGTGCAGAGCACACAGCAGGACACCGACGGGCAAAACCTCCTGCCGCATGGAGCATACATGCCAGTGGGAAGAGAGGTGGTAAGCAGCATTTAGAAGGTGATACATTTTATGGAGAAAAACAGAAATCAAAGATGGGGGGCTCATTCTCTTTTTATTGATTGATTTGAGAGAAAGGGGGAGAGGGAGCGGGAGAGAGAAACACTGATGTGAGAGGCACACATCAATTGGTTGCCTTCCTCACTCACCCCCACTGGGGCCAGGGATCGAACCTGCAACCCAGGTATGTGCCCTTGACTGGGAATCAAATCGGTGACCCTTCAGTCCACGGGCTGAAGCTTTAATCACTGAGCCACACGGGCCAAAGGCTAACTTTTTTTTTTTAACCCTCACATGAAAAAGCCTCAATGAAATGATGTTTGAGCAAAGACTCAAGGGAGAGTGTAGTATCTGGGGGAAGATCATTCTAGACAGAGGAAACAGCCGGTGTGAAGGCCCTGAAGCAGAGGTGTGAAAAATGGCTGGAAGGGGAGGAGAGGGCTCATTAGGCACCCTGAGAACTCGGGCCTTCACAAGAAGGTGTAGGGCAGAGAAGAGAAAGGTCCGGCACCATTTTGTAGGACCACTTTGGCTGTTTTGCGGAGGGGGGAGTGGTGGTGAGACACCAGTTAGGAGGCTTTCACAATAATTCAGGCAAGAGATGTAGTTCCCAGAAGCGGCAGCCACAGAGGTGTTTTTCAGAGTGGCCATTGAGGCCTGTGAGTCCCCTCACCAGTCAGAAGCCCGGTGCACAAAATTCGTGCACTTGGGGGGGGGAGGGGAGGCGCACGATGTGTCCCTCAGCCCAGTCTGCACCCTCTCCAATCTGGGGCATCCCTCTCACAATCTGGGACTGCTGGCTCCTAACCCCTCGCCTGCCTGATTGCCCCTAACTGCTCCCCTGCTGGTCTGATCGCCCCCAACTGCCCTCCCCTGCAGGCCTGGTCGCCTCCATCTTGTGACCATGTGGGGGCGGCCATCTTGTGACGTGAGGGTCAATTTGCATATTACCTCTTTATTATATAGGATTATGGGACAAGGTCTGGGGTGGATGGGGCCACCTGTGTCCTATGCCCTTCACACATCACTGTTGCTCAAATGGGCCTCACTTTTCTGCCTCCACACTTTTGCTCGGGCTGTTTCCTCCCTGGATTTCATAGTTCTTTGAACAAACACTTGGAACACTTTTTATGCAACAGACCCAGGTTCAGAGACTCTAGGAACTCACCAAGTCCTGGCACATATCCTCCCTCCCACCATCCTTCCCATACCTGCCCCTCCCCAAGTCTGTATCTCCTTAAGTGGCACCACATCGCCCACCATGCTCTAGAAACTGGGCTCCCTTCTCCGTGTCTCCCTCTCCCTCCAGTTCACCACTGAAGCCCATCAGTGCCCCCCCCCCCCCCCCACGTCTCTCATCTCTGCACCCTCACCACTGCCAGGCCACAGCGCCTCTCACTGAACGGGGTGGGCAAGCGCAGGGCTCTGGAGGCACTGCCTGGCTGCCACCTGCACCATCTCACAGGGCTGCTGTGTGGATTACACGAGTGAACGTTTGCACAGGGTTTAGCACCTGGCACACCGACTAGTACCTGGTTACATGCTCCATCTCTGACCCTCGTTCACACATGTCACCTTCACCAGGCTTCTTTCTTCCAAATTTTCAAAGGCAGCAAACTTCTGACTCTGCATATGCCATTCTCTCTAGAACACTCTTGCCCGTGGTTCGCTCTATTCTTCCTTCAGATCTGGGCTTAAATGTCGCTCCCTCAGAAGTCTGATTTAGTGTTACTTTAAGTCCCTCTCAGAGCACAAACCTTCAAAGCCCTCCTCACACTTAGCTGATTCTGAAACTCTTGGATGCCTCTCTCCCCACGGGGCTGTAGACCGTGCGCCCTGGGACCTTGTGTTTCATTCACTCCGTTTCCCCAGGACTCCGCTCTGCGCACGGCTCACAGCAGGTGCTCTAGGGCTGCCTGACATGCGTTTCCAGCCCGGCCTCAAGGTCCCCTTCCTCCAGGGCACAGCCCGGCCCCGGGGGCAGCACGCCCGGCCCCTTCCCGACCTTACCCAGCGCCGACTTGGGCACTTTTCCTTTGGCCGAGTTCCGCAGTTTCCCGGCCTGGGTCGCCTTTGCCTTCGCCTTCGCCTTCGCGGCCTGCTTCCCCGGAGCCCCGCTCGGCTTGGCCTGGCCTGGCGCGGCCTGGGGGGCTGTAGGGAAAGAGAGGAACGGACCCGGGTCGGAGAGCGCGCAGGGCTCCCATCCCACCGGGGATAAGGCCGGACAGAACCGTTCTGCTCCCTCCGGGCTCCCGCCCCCGGCCCCAGCCGCCCCGGCCCGCGCGGGAAGTCTCCGGGCAGGCTCTCCTCACCCTCGGGCGCCCCCAGCAGCTCCAGGCCTCTGCGCAGCAAGGCCGCGGACATTGCTGCACCTGGCCCCGCCCACACGCCTCACGCTACTTCCGTCCTGGCCGCCCTAGTTGTCCCAGCGGAAATCCGAGCTGGAACAGAGCGTCGGGGTGAGCGGGCGGAAGTGCTCACCTTCCTTAGGACGCATGCGTTAGGGTTAGTCGGTTTACTACTGAGAGGGAACAGGGGCGGGGTCGGAGGCGGGGACAACGTGCAGACAGACGCATTACTTGTCCAATCCTAGCCAACTACCCCTTTGGGCGCCAGGCCACGCCCCCTTCCGGAAACCGTTTACAGCCTAACCAAGTAGATCCAAACTCTGAGGGGGCGTGGTCGAGCGCAGTGTGAGTATTCTCAATTTTTACAAAGAAGGAGACTGTTGAGTTGGATTTTTTTATGTACTTCAACCAAAGCAACATATCGCACAGACTGAGTGCGGCATGAGAATTCAGCTGTCTTCCATTAAAGACATATGCAAAAATGCAAAACAATACTGTTTTCACAGTTTTGTTTGGGAAAAAACATTTTCATAAAAATATGTTATTTATGTTAACATGCAATGAGTTTGTTATTTTAAATGAATTGGTAAACATTTAAAAGTTTTCTTAGTTTTAGTTTTTTTTTTAAGTATATTTTATTGATTTTCTACAGAGAGGAAGGGAGAGGGATAGAGAGTCAGAAACATCGATGGGAGAGAAACATCCATCAACTGCCTCCTGCACACTCCCTACTGGGGATGTGCCTGCAACCAAGGTACATGCCCTTGACTGGAATTGAACCTGGGACCCTTCAGTCTGCAGGCCAACGCTCTATCCACTGAGCCAAACCGGTTAGGGCAGTTTTAGTTTCTAATATGGCAAATAGCAATAGATATTAACATACACAAAAGCTCTTTGGGATCCTGAACCTTTTAAAAGGGTGTAAAGAGGTTGTTAGGCCAAAAAATGTGAGAACTTCTGGCCTAGAAATGACTCTTCTTGCAGTGGAAGGGAGCCCAGTCTTCACTACTCCATTGCAGCTCCTAGTCCAGTGCTCCCTGGCATGCAGACACACTCAATAAATGAATGGCGAGAGGAGGAACCACTGAGTTCACTGAGCAAACATGTTCTGAGGGCCTTTTGTATACCTGACACTGTGCATGGGACGTGGAGATGACTCAGCAGGTCCTTCCTGCATGACCTCACTGTCTAACGGCCATCAGCAATGCTAGGAAAAGAGAAGCACCTAAATAGACGTTAATAATGACAAAACTATGTCAAGATGCTGTTTTAAGTGTTTTACCTTCGTTAACTCACTCCCCCTTCCCCATGATTGTGAAGTAGGAGCAACTGTTTTCCCCATTTTACAGATGAGGAAACAGAGAAGCCACGGTCACAGGTGATCTAGAGCTAGGAATCAAGACAGCCTGGCCTGAGCTTTTGTGCACTGGGTGGGGCCGGCCAAGCCTGAGGGTCACAGACCTCCAGAGGAGACAAGGAGCTTTGTGAAAGGGGAGAGTCCCAGCAGGAGGACCCCGTGGTGAGGTTACATCCCCTGGGACAGGGGTGGCCCCAGAGGAGACAAGAGGGGAGGGTGGTCTAATTGGCGTCAGTCTCCTTGAGTTTGCCCTAAGTGCACGCATGTGCACAGGCGTCTGTGTGTGTGTGTGTGTGTGTGTGTGTGTGTGTGTGTGTGTGTATGTGCATGCGTGTCTAGCAAAGTGACTTCTATAATAATAAAAGCATAATATGCCAATTAGACCAGACAGCCGAAAGACCTTCCAGGCAACTTTCTGGATGAAACGGGGGCTGCGAGGGCCGAGGCAAGCCACTGCGGCTGTGAGGGCCGAGCCCTTGCACAAATTTCATGCATCAGGCCTCTAGCTTTTTAAAAATAAATCTTTATCGTTTTTTTTCTTTTAAAAAAAACCCCAAAACTTCATTGTTGAGATTGTTAAAGATGTCCCTCTTCTCCCCCCCCCCCGTTGCCCCCTTCACCCAGTTCCTGCCTCACCCCAGGCCTTTGCCACCCTATTGTCTGTCTCCATAGGTAACGCATATATGCATATAAAATCTTTGTTTAATCTCTCCCTGCCCCCCACTCCCCTTCTCTTGGAGAATCTTCAGTCTGTTCCATTTCCATGCCTCTGATTCTATTTTATTCAATTTATTCTGTTCATTAGATTTCTTATTTGTTTATTTTGATTTTTAGATTCAATTGTTGATAGGTATGTATTTGTTGCCATTTTGTTGTTCATATTTTTAAAAATATTTTTTATTGAATTTTTACAGATAGGAAGGGAAAGGGAGAGGGATAGAGAGTTAGAAACATTGATTCAGCTACCTCCTGCACACTCCCTACTGGGAATGTGCCTGCAACCAAGGTACATGCCCTTGACCAGAATTGAACCTGGGATCCTTCAGTCCACAGACCGACGCTCTATCCACTGAGCCAAACTGGTTAGGGCTATTGTTCATATTTTTTATCTTTTTCTTTTTCTTCTTCTTCCTCTTCTTAAAGAATACCCTTCAACATTTCATGTAATACTGGTTTGGTGGTGATGAACTCGTTTAGCTTTTTCTTGTCTGTGAAGCTCTTTATCTGACCTTCAATTCTGAATGATAGCTTTGCTGGGTAGAGTAATCTTGGTTGTAGGTCCTTGCTATTCATCACTTTGAATATTTCTTGCCACTCCCTTCTGGCCTCCATAGTTTCTGTTGAGAAATCAGCTGACAGTTGTATGGATACTCCCTTATAGGTAACTATCTGCTTTTCTCTTGCTGCTTTTAAGATTCTCTCTTAGTCTTTAGCCCTTGGCATTTTAGTTATGATGTGTCTTGGTGTGGTCCTCTTTGGGTTCCTCTTATTTGGGACTCTCTGTGCTTCCTGGACTAGTAAGTCTATTTCTTTCACCAGGTAGGGGAAGTTTTCTGTCATTATTTCTTCAAATAGGTTTTCAATATCTTGCTCTCTCTCTTCTTCTGGCACCCCATAATTCGGATGTTGGTACACTTGAAGTTGTTCCAGAAGCTCCTTACACTTTCTTCATATTTTTGGATTCTTTTTGCTCTTCTGGTTGGGTGTTTTTTGCTTCCTCATATTTCAAATTGTTGACTTGATTCTCAGAATCCTCTACTCTAGTGTTGAATCACTGTATATTATTCTTTATTTCAGTCAGTGTATGCTTAATTTCTGACTGGTCCTTTTCCAGTTTTTTGGCGGTTTCTAGAAGATTCTTGAGTAACTTATAACCATGGTTTTGAACTCTATACCCAGTAGTTTGCTTTCTTCCATTTCTTTCATTTGTGACATGTTTATTTGTATCCACATTTTGGCTGCTTCCCTGTGTTTGTTTCTATATATTGGGTAGAGCTGCTATGTCTCCTTGAGTTGGTAGAGTGTTCTATAGGGTCCAGTGGCTCAGCCTCCCCAGTCACCTGAGCTGGGAGCTTTAGGTGCATGCCTTTGTGGGCTGTGAGCACAGACTTGTTGTAGTTGAGCCTTGAGTGCTGTTAGTGTCACTGGGAGGAATTGACCTCCAGGCCAATTGGCTGTGAGAACCAATTGTGACTACAGTGGGAGAGCTGCTGTGCAGGAAACACCCCTATGGAGCAGTACTTGCTCCCGTGGGGCTTTGGTGCTCACTGAGTCTTCCCCTTGAGTGTGTCGCTTATGGGTGTGTAGAGTTATAATCTGGTATGGTCTGACTCTGACCACTGGGTACACTGGCTCTTGGGTCTCCAGAGAGCTGCAAAGTCAGCCACTGCCTGGGGCCATGCAGCAGGAGCTACAGAGAGATCTGCAGATTCCTCCTCTTTGTATTGGGTTTGGAAGTGCCCAGATGAGGCCCAGCTACGAAGCCAGGCAGGCTGGTGCTGGTAACCAGGTCTTGGGCCTTTTATTGATAGGTTTTGGGCTCTCTGACCCAGCTACAGCTCGTTTGAGAGATTTTAGCCTGAGCAAAGAAAGGCCATTCATAAGCAAAAGCTGCTGCTCGCAGCTTGGGTGGGGTTGTAAATTGGATGAGGTGGGGTCTTAGGGAATCACCAGGGCTGAGCAAACAGAAATAGCTGCTACTCAGCCCTGCGACTTGGGAGGTCCCAGCACAGGAACAATGATCCCTGCCAGCACCTCCCACCTCCGTCTGGGAGCAAGCCACCTCTGAGTTCTTGCCCCGATGCCAGACAGTCCAGTTCCTCCTCGTATGTGTCTGTGTTCCCTAGAGACTTGCCTTGGTGCTGGACCTCAGAGGAAGTGGGACCTTGTAAGTTCAGTTCGCGGTGCCGGCCTTTTAAGAGGAACAGCTGGGTCTCCAGCAGCCTCTGTTCTCACTGAGCCCCAATCCGCACTGGTTTTTACAGCCCGTAGTTCTTACTGCCCGTAGGGACTTCTTTTCCCAGCTCTGGGACTCTGGGCTGGGGGTCTGGTATGGGGCTGGGGCCCCTTGCTCCTCCGAGTGGCCTCTGCAGAGAAGATCTTCCTCCCGATTAAAAAAGCAGCATGTGTGGGTGCCGGATCAGCCCTTTCCACGCCTCTGCACCTCCTACCAATCTCAGTGTGCTTTCTTCTTTACTTCTCTGGTTGTAGTACTTCCATTCAGCCAGCTTTCCAGTGGTTCTGGATGATGGTTGTTCTGTATTTTAGTTGTAATTTTGATGTGGTTGTGGGAGGCGGGGAGTACAGGCGTTTACCTATGCCTGCCAACTTAGTTGTCTCCTAAATCTTTATTGTTGAAAGTATTACATATGTCTCTTTTTTCCCCTCATTGACCCCCTCCAGCCGGCACCTCCTCCCCCTCGCTGCGCCCCCCAACCCCAGGCCTTCAGCATCCTATTGTCTGGGTCCGTGGGTTATGCATATATGCATACAGGTTCTTTGGTTGATTACCTCCCACCCATGCACCCTCTCCCGCCTTCCCTCCGAGATTCCGTACTCTGTTCCATGTCTCTGGATCCACTCTCTTCATCACTTTATTTTGTTACTTAGATTCCACATATGAGTGAGATCATGTGAAACTTGTCTTTCTCTGACTGACTTATTTCACTTAGCATGATACTCTCCCGGTCCCTCCATGCTGTCTCAAAGGGTAAGAGAGTCTTCTTTCTTACAGCTGCAAAGGATTCCATGGTGTAAATGTACCACAGCTTTTTTATCCACTCATCTGCTGATGGGCACTTAGGCTGTTTCCAAATCTTAGCTATGGTAAATTGTGCTGCTGAGGAGGCAAAGAGGGCTAATTCCAATGTAGCCCTGATATTTGGGGCTAGTGATCTGAATCCAGGCTAGTAAAACATTCCTGATAGCCTATAATTAAGTCACTGCCTCTCTCCCAGACACTGGTCTTGCAGAACCGGTTACAAAGGCCATTGGAATGTGGACAGTGTACTGGCCAGAGGGAAGGCTCCTAACTCTGATGCCAGGCCAGACCACCAGATATGGCCTGGAGACCCCCAACACCTGGGGGCCTTCTTGCAAGGCCCGTGAAAAGGACCGGAAGCATGATCCATGCTTGTGGGACAAAGAGCACAGGGAGGGAGATATAAGGGAGGGCCCCATGCGTGTTCCTTCACTCAGATTTGGAAGACTGTTCCCTGAGTCCGCTGGCGTTATTAAACAGTGTCCCTCCAACTTCCTCAGAAGCGTCCTTGGTCTTCTTGGTCTTCTGCAACACTGCTATGAACATAGAGGTGCAGATATCCTTTCTGATCGGTGTTTCTGATTTCTTGGGATATATTCCTAGAGGTGGGATTACTGGGTCAAATGGGAGTTCCATATTTAATTTTTTGAGGAGACTCCATACTGTTCTCCACAGTGGCTGCACCAATCTGCATTCCCACCAGCAGTGCACGAGCGTTCCCTTTTTACCACGTCCTCGCCAGCACTTGTCATTTGTTGATTTGTTGATGGTAGCCATTCTGACAGGTGTGAGGTGATGCCTCATTGTCATTTTAATTTGCATCTCTCTGATGATCAGTGACTTTGAGCATTTTTTCATATGTCTCTTGGCCATCTGTATGTCCACTTTGGAAAATTATCTATTTAGGTCCTTTGTCCATTTTTTTAATTGGCTTGTTTGTCTTTCTTTTTTTAAGTTGTATAAGTTTCTTACATATTTTGGATATTAACCCTTCATCAGATGTATCATTACCAAATGCGTTCTCCCTTACAGTGGGCTCCCTTTTCATTTTGTTGATGGTTTCTTTTGTCCTGCAGAAGTTTTTTATTTTGGTGTAGTCCCATGTGTTTATTTTCTCCTTCGTTTCCTTTGTCCTAGGAGATGTATCCATAAACATACTGCTATGAGAGATGTCTGAGATTTTGCTGCCTATGGTTTCTTCTAGGATTTTTATGGTTTCATGACTTACATTGAAGTCTTTTATCCATTTTGAGTTTACTCTTGTGTCTGGTGTAAGTTGGTGGTCTAGTTGCATTTTTTGCATGTACCTGTCCAATTTTCCCAGCTCCATTCATTGAAGAGACTGTCTTGACTCATTGTATGCTCTTGCCTCCTCTGTCAGATATTAATTGAGCATAATTAGCCCCGTGACTTGTCAGACATGCTCCCTTTCCCTGCTTCTCAAAAAACCAGACTGTTTTCCTATTTTTTATGTTCGTTGCTTATTGTGCTTCCCCATCGCCCCACCGTAAGCGCCGCAGGGCAGGGGTCTTTATTTTGTGCATCGTTATATCTCCAGCGCCTGGAACAGCTCGGCATGCATAAGTGCTTCGTAAGTGCACGAATCAGACAGACGAAGGCTGGGTTTGGGGCGTCTGAGGGCGGCGGGTCGAGATGTCCAAGTGCTTGTGGGATGTGTGAGTCAGCTCCCGGGCTGGAGGAATTCTTTGCATCCCATGTTTCAGCGACGGTGTGTGTGTGTGTGTGTGTGTGTGTGTGTGTACGCAAGCGCCTGGGGCCCCCCAATCCTGAAGCATCCCCCGCTCAGCCGGCCTCGCAGAGGCCGCCACTAGATGGCGCCGCAGGATAGCTTTCTCGCGCCACGAGACTCAGACCGGTTGTGCTGCCATCCTGGTTGGGGTGTCCAGGACCCGGTTGGGGTGTCCAGATAGGAGTGTGGGACTGGGACACCCCTGGGTCACAACGGGCTCTTTGCAGCCAGCCCCGCGTGGCCCCGGCGTCCTGGTGTCCTGGCCCCGCGGCCTGGGGGAGTGGGTGGGAAGTGGAGGCAGAGCGTCAGGCTGGGCTGCTCAGGAGAGGGGCCTCCTTCCGGGAAGGGGTGCGAGTGGGCAGCTGGGGCGGCTGCGGGGGGCGCTGTGGCCCTCGGCAATCCCTTCACAGAGGGCCTCAGTCTCCTCCTCTGTTTAATGGGCTCAGCTTCCTAACAAGGAGGGTGTGAGGAGCCGGTACATTAATACCGTGAAGCACCTCGAACAGAGGGAGTCAGTGCCCAGCGACCGTGTGCGCGGGTCTTACAGACCTGTCCACCCCACTCTGGACAAGAGCCAGGTGCCCACATTTGGGCACCTAAGAAGGGCCAGGGCCCTGACCGGTTTGGCTCAGTGGATAAAGCATCGGCCTGCGGACTGAAAGGTCCCAGGTTTGATTCCGGTCAAGGGCATGTACCTTGGTTGCAGGCACATCCCCAGTAGGGGGTGTGCAGGAGGCGGCTGATCCATGTTTCTCTCTCATCCATGTTTCTAACTCTCTATCCCTCTCCCTTCCTCTCTGTAAAAAAATCAATAAAATATATTTAAAAAAAAAGAAGTGCCAGGAGTCCCAGACCCCTGATGGGAGGGCTCAGGAAAGGCACCCCCCTCCTGCTCTGCCCGTGTCCCTGGCAGAGGGGGCATCATGGGACTTCACAGGGGTTCCTGTCCTGGCTGTGTTCGCTGAGGGAGCGGCTTCGCTGCTTTGAGCCTATCTCCTCATCTGTGGGGGAAGCACTGGGCCCCTGTCCCCCAGTGCCCCCGCCTCCCAGGGCCCTGCCTCAGGTCCCCCGCAGTGCCTGCTCACTGGGGCCTGTGCCACATAGAGGAAACCTCATGGTGAGCTTGCTGCCTTCCTAGACCCTGTTGCCCAAATGCCCTGGCCTTCCGGGAACCAGCCAACCGCACCGACGCTCAGGGGGACCTGAGGCTCAGAGGGAGGCGGGCCTGCTGCAGGTTGAAAAGCATTTCAAGAGCAGAGTCAAGCCGGCTGGTTGCAGGCTCCATCCCCAGGGGGTGGCGTGCAGGAGGCAGCCAATCAATGGTACTCTCTCATCATTGATATTTTCTCTCCCTCTCTCCCTTTCTCTCTCTGAAATCAACACACACACACACACACACATATTAAAACAAGAAAAAAGAGCAGCATCAATCCTAGAACCCAGGTCTTTGAGTCCTGAGTAGGAGTGTGATGAGCATGTGTGAGAGCATGTGTGTGAGAGTGCTTGTGTGTGTATGTGTGTGAGAGTGCTTGTTTGTGTGTGTGTGTGAGAGTGCTTATGTGTGTATGTGTATGTGTGTGAGAGTGCCTATGTGTGTATGTGTGTGAGAGTGCCTGTGTGTATGTGTGTGAGAGTGCTTGTGTGTGTGTGTGTGAGAGTGCCTGTGTGTGTATGTGTATGTGTGTGAGAGTGCTTGTGTGTGTATGTGTGTGAGAGTGCTTGTTTGTGTGTGTGTGTGAGAGTGCTTATGTGTGTATGTGTATGTGTGTGAGAGTGCCTATGTGTGTATGTGTGTGAGAGTGCCTGTGTGTGTGTGTGTGAGAGTGCCTGTGTGTGTATGTGTGTGAGAGTGCCTGTGTGTGTATGTGTGAGAGTGCCTGTGTGTGTATGTGTGTGAGAGTGCCTGTGTGTATGTGTGTGAGAGTGCTTGTGTGTGTGTGTGTGTGTGTGTGAGAGTGCCTGTGTGTGTGTGTGTGTGTGTGAGCCTGTGTGTGTGTGTGTGTGAGAGTGCCTGTGTGTGTATGTGTGTGAGAGTGCTTGTGTGTGTATGTGTGTGTGTGAGAGTGCTTGTGTGTGTGTGTGTGTGAGAGAGTGCCTGTGTGTGTATGTGTGTGAGAGTGCCTGTGTGTATGTGTGTGAGAGTGCTTGTGTGTGTGTGTGTGAGAGTGCCTGTGTGTGTATGTGTGTGAGAGTGCCTGTGTGTGTATGTGTGTGAGAGTGCCTGTGTGTGTATGTGTGTGAGAGTGCCTGTGTGTGTATGTGTGTGAGAGTGCCTGTGTGTGTATGTGTGTGAGAGTGCCTGTGTGTGTGTGTGTGTGTGAGAGTGCCTGTGTGTGTGTGTGTGAGAGTGGCTGTGTGTGTGTGTGTGTGAGAGTGCCTGTGTGTGTATGTGTGTGAGAGTGCCTGTGTGTGTATGTGTGTGAGAGTGCCTGTGTGTGTATGTGTGTGAGAGTGCTTGTGTGTGTGTGTGCGGTCTTTTTGATGGTCTCTATGGGGGCACCTGGTGTCTTATAACTTGCCTTTGCTTTTCTCTCCACCTTTCTTCCGTCTCTGTGTGTCCTTTGTCGCCTTGTCTTTATCTCTGACTCTAGTCTCTCGTGTGTGTCCGCTCCTTTCTCTGTCTGAGTCCTCTCTCTTTCCATCTTTGCTCAGTCATCCCCGCCCCCAAACTCCCGGCTTCTCTCCACCTTCAACTGAAAACCCAAATGGAATTTCCAGTTGCCTCTTTGGACAGGTGGTTTCCAGTCTCCGGTGTCGGCGCCTCCTTCTCTCCGCCGCCTTGCTCTGCATTACTGCCCTCTCTGCCGCCTTGCTCTGCATTACTGCCGAGTGCACCCCCCTGCCTCCCTCTCACCTCCTCCTCCTCCCATCCGTGGCTCTGAAGTGCGCCTACAGGAGAGAAGATCCATTTCTGCGCGGCCTGGTTCTCGGTTGTCGGTGCAGTGGGCTCCCTTTGGCCTCTGGTCTGGTCTCATCCGTCCCTCTCCGGGTCTCTCTGGCTCTGGCTCAGTCTTGGGCTTTCCTGCGTGTGTCTCACATCTTGTCTCCTAACCACGCTCCTCCTCAGTGTCTCGGCTCCGTGTCTGTCTGGGTGGGAGATGTTGGCCGAGTGCAGGGCTGTGGGCAGGGGGATCCTCAGGGCTGACAGACTGTGCTCACAGAGCTGTGTGTCGAAAAGCAAGCGGCCTTTATTCCTGGGCTTTGAGCAGTATTGTCCAGCCCTCTTCCCAGGGCTGAGGGGGGAGGGGCCCTGAGGTCTGGGGGAGCATGGATTCTAGAGCCAGCCCGTGCAGGTTTACATCCTGGCTTTCCCACACCCTAGCTGTGTGGCCTTGGGTAAGTCACATACCCTTTCGTGCCTCGGTTCTCTCGTCTGTGAGTTGCGTTTAATAATTGTCCCTCCCTTGTAGGGTTGCTGTGAGGACTGAGTACAAAGCACTCGAACTAGCACTGGGCACAGAGAGTGTGCTGTCTGTTTGTACAGAGTGACGGCCACCTGGGCCGGCGCTGCGCCCCACAGTGAGGCTCAAGAGCGTGGCGTCAGCAGGTCTGTGTTCAAATGCGGCCTTCGCCACTTACCAGCCGTGTGACCGGGGGAGGCCATGTCCCCTCTCTGAGCTTCCTGGGGGGCTGGGTGGGAGCCGGCGGTGCCGCCCTCACAGGTCTGCTGCGAGGCGCAGTGAGAGGCTGCACGGAAGGTGCTCAGCAGCGGGGCCTGCACTTAGTCATGTATTCACTCAACACACATCTGCTGAGCATGCTCCGTGCAGGGAGGGGGACTCCAGGTGAACACAGGGCTGCTTGTGTGCCTGGCGGTGCGCACACATTCACGCCACCCTCTCAGCAAGTGTGGGCCTCTGCTCCCTTCGAGGGCTTGTCTGTGACCCCAGGGTTTGCAGGGTTCAGGGTGGCACCCAGGGACTGGGGCCCCCTCTGACGGGGGTCCAGGCAGAGACAGAGTGGCTTCTTTTCAATGATTTGAGGATGAAAAGGTAAAGTGATTGGCGTGACGGACTTTAAGAAGTCATTAAAGACCTGGCCTGTGCGGCTCAGTTGGTTGTGTGCCCACGGAAAGGTTGCTGGTTTGATTTAGGTCAGGTCACATGCCCAGGTTTCCGGCTGAATCCCCGGTGGGGTGTGTATAGGAGGCAGCCAATCCATCGATGTCCTGCTCTCACATGGATGTTTCTCTCTCTCTCCTCCTCTCCCTTCCCCTCTCTCTAAAAATCAATTAGAAAATCTTTAAAAAAGACACGGGAAGAAGCTACTGGAAATTCTCCATGGAGATCTGGGGTCAGACTGTGACTCTGGTTGTGGGTTATAGGTGGGACCTTCTTAATGGTTCCACCCCGACCAGCCAAAGACACAGCTCAGGGTGCCCGCCTGGGCAGTGGGGACAGACACCAGGAGTGTGGTGGTAGAAAAAGTGTCAGGTGGGGAGGCGGAGGGGGGTTCTGGCTCCCGAGGGGATGGCATGGGTTCTGCCCTTTTTAGCCTCAGCCTTTTAATTCTAATTACATCTCCATTAAAACACAAAGTTCCAATAAACACCCAGAATGTAGGCCATGTTGTCATGGCAACTAAAGCCTGGGAGTGGGGAGAGGGGAGCCACCTCCATCCCCTCATCCTTCCTGACCAAACTGAAGGCTGCCTGGATGCTCCCTCCCTCTCGCAGAACTCTGAGCACCTCACCCGCAGCGTGGGGGTCCCCTGCCCTGAGGCTGGGTCTGCAGGGGAAGGGAGCTGGGTAAGCTTGCAAAAGTCACTTTCCTTTCTTGGCCTCAGTTTCCCCATCTGTGAGTCAGGGATGACATTATAGGCCTCTCTTGCAGGGTCATCCTATCCTGCGGATTCAGTGAATTAATGTATCGGGCATTAGGGAAGGGGGTCTGCCCTCCAAATGTAGTTCCAGGTACTTGATGATGCCAAGGCCTGGACCCCTTCCCATGTGGAGCCACGGTGTCTTATGCCCTGGACGTCTAGCCTCTGCTCCATCCCAGGAGAAGGAGCCAGAAGGTGGTGTAGGAGTGACCTTGCAGTCCTGTGCAGGCTCAGTTCTTCAGTCTGAGGCTTCCCTTACACTCATCCTATAGCCATTGGACTTCCTGCTGTTCTTCCCTTGCCAGGGGGTATGGGTGTCTAAGAAAGGAGGGGGAACGCCCTCAGTGCATCTGAACACAAGGGAGGTTAAAGAGAAGGGACTTCAGGAGGGAAAAGAGAGCCGGCCGAAGAAGCAGGAAGGGATGAATCTATGGAGGAAGTTTTGTCTGTGCTTCTAGGAAGCTCAGATGGAGTAGTATTATTATTACTGTATTCCAGGAAAACATGTAATTTATCATATTATTGTATTGCATTACTATATTATTCAACTGTAATAAATATTCATTTCAACTTTCTAGTACATCTGTGAGTTGCATATAATAATTGTCTAGTACACCTAGCTCACTCCTCTTTCCCTAAATGATTTCTGATCTTTTATTTCACTTTTTAGGAAATCCTCTTTTGAAATAGCTGAGAGTATAAATTATAAATGAACAATTGTGACAGAGAGACAAAGAATGAGGATGGGCCGTTCTGTGCAAACCTTTCAGCTTCCACGCGGCTGGGTGATTGTGGCCTCTGGCGCAGTGCCTGCAGGAGGGGAAGGGTGGGGTGGGGAGGGAGTGATGGCATTTTGTCTGATGATTGATTTTGAGTTCTTAATGCTAAGCTGGAAAGACTGCATCTCAGCAAGAACAAGGGCAGGGCTGAAGGGCTGGTTTTGGAGGGGACTGTTCGAGAACAAGATGGGGCTCAGTTCCCAGAAGAGGCTGCTCATGAACTCCCTTACCCATCAGGAGAGGACAGAGCTTGGTGTCTGCACTTTCTTGGCAATTAGGTGGGGCCAGGAATTGAGCTCTGAGTCTGGCCTGGCTCTTGAAAGCATCCCTTGCAATCTACAGCTCATTTTCCCTGCTACCGTGACCTTGGTACCTCGGGTGGCAGGGGACTGTCCATTAGGACTGTGACACAAGTGAGCAATAACCTATTGTGGTGTCAAAGCTCTGAGGGTTCTGAGTTCTGTTTGTTACCGTAGCATAACCTATCATATCCTGACTAATACACCTCCCAGTTCCCCTTCTGACAGCCCCCCCCGACCCCCCAGGATGTCAGGCTGGGGCTCTGGGATGACCTGTGTCATGCGAGGGGCAGAATCAGAGGAAGACCAAGGAGAAGCAGGCTTTGCTGTGGCTTCAGGGCCTTGAGTCTGCTCAGTTGTGAGAACCCCAGCCCCCTGAAGGGTTCTGGGGTTCAGAGGCTCACCTGACCAGTGTGGCTCAGTGGTTGAGCATCAACTTAGGAACTAAGAGGTCACAGTGCAATTCTTGTCAGGGCACATGCCTGGGTTTTGGGCTTGATCCCCAGTAGGGGGCATGCAGGAGGCAGCTGATCAATGATATTTCTCTCTCATTGATGTTTCTCTTTATCCCTCTCCCTTTCTCTGTCTCTAAAAATCAATAATAATAATAATAATAATAATAATAATAATAATAATAAAATGCTTAAAAAGCCTGGGCCTCTGCCCCTCTGCTTCCCTGGCCAGGAGCTGGGGCTTGAGGCCTGTGGGGTGTGCTGAGCTTTTGACCTGGCCCCTGGTGCTCCCCTGACCACAGAGGAGGAAATCTGAGGCTCCTGAGATGGCTTGGAGGGGGACCTAGAGAGGAACAGGGTCAGAGGCTGGGGTTCTCATCTTGCCCCTACCTGTCCTTGTTGGCAGAGAGTCAGCTCATTTGGGGCCTCCTCTGCCAATCTGGGCAAAGAAGGATAAAATGTCTGAATCTCTTCACTCCAAACAGGCGGAGCTGAGGTGCAGGGGACACTTCTCTGGGCCCCAGAGCCCCTAACAGTTTATCCTGAGAGGCTGCGTCTGGGTGAGGAGCCCAGGACAGGAGTCAGGGTGTGGCCAGAGGGGGATCGCAGGGTCTCCAAGTGGAAAGCAGAGTTAGGAACTGCACCCACAGTTCCACCAAGGACCCCCAAGAGGGCTGGTTCACTCCATCCCACCCCAGCTGGTCTGACCCAGCCCGTACTCCCCGGTCCTACGCTGTGCCTGGCCCTGTGCGGGGCTTTGCATAGAGACACAGGGCAGAACCATCTCTCCACACCACCGTGGAGGAGTCTGATGAGGGGGACAGCCAGCCAGCAGTGCCCCTTGATTTGGTGCGACAGGGCTGGCAGGCCAGAAGGGGAGCGGAGCAGGTACTGATGGAGGCCTCAGACCCTGAGGGAGGGCTGACTATGTATTTGTGGAGCCCAATGCACAATAAAAATGCGGGGCCCCTTGTTTCAAAAATTATTACCATGGCGAGAGCAGGGCATAAAGCAAGCATGAGGCCCTTGGAGTGTGGGTGGGGGTTGGGAGAGCCCCGTGTGACTGTCGCCAGGGCACGGGGAAGGTTCTCAGCTTGGGCATTTCCCAAGGTGGCTTCTAGCACCGACTGGAGCCAGATGGGACCAGGGCCAGAGCCTCTGCCTGTGCCTCAGTTTCCCCATTTGCAAAATAAAAAGTATAATATCATTCACTTCCTGTCCTTTGAGCCTCAGTTTCTTCTTTTGCAAGGTGCAGATGGAAATACTGTGAGGTTAGAGTTAAGTGGGATAAAGTGCTCGACACGAGAAGACCCCCAAGACATGATCACATGCTTATGATGCTCCGGCGCCCGACTCTGGCTGCGTGCGTGAGCCGGGCCTTGGAAACCCCAGCAGGGCTTCCCTCTGCCCCTTGCTTCCTCCCCAGCTGCCTCCTCACCCTCAGCCCAGCACCGCTGTCTCAGAGCCGAAGTGTGATAGAGGGACACCCTGCAGGGAAAGCAGAGGGCACACACGGTCCCCGAGGACAGTGCGACCCTGCTCTCCTCCCTTCCCCGAAACAGGAAAGAATTCCCCCCTCCCTCTCGGGGACTATTGAGCAGTTCCTCAGACTCCAGCTCAGAGCTCCTGGGAGAGCTGGATTAATTAAAGATGTAATTAAATTAGGAATGGTTCATTATTTAAAGGCTAGGATCCTCTAGCAGGTGAAGTAGTGGAGGAGGGGAGGCAGGGCCATCTTTCTGCCAGAGGCCCAAATATTTTCTCCTGAGGGGTGTGTGTGTGGCCACAATGGGGCCCAGGGGTCTGGGGGAGGGAGCCGGCCCCGCCCACCTGCTCCCACTCAGAAGGACATTCCCACAGTCTCGGGCAGCTCCAGGATGTCCACTATCTCCCTGGCCAACCGTGTCCAAGGCCCTTTCTCTCTCAGCCTCAGTTTTCTCATCTGCAAAATGAGACCAAGCAGGGAGGGAAGGGTATACAAAATGGTCTTTAAGGCTGCTTTAGGCAGCGCCTTTCTAAGAACTTGGAGACGTCTCCCTCTGAACACCTCCAAGGTGTCCATATGCACCCCTCCCCCAATCCTAGGATATTTAGCCATGCATTTAAATATTTTATAATTGATATTTAGAGAGACAGAGGAAGGGAGGGAGGGTGGGAGAGAGAGAGAGAGAGAGAGAGAGAGAGGGATTTGTTCTTCCACTCCTTGATGCATTTATTGGTTGCTTCTTGTATATGGCCCGACCGGAGGTCAAATCCACAACCTTGGCATCTTGGGATGACGCTCTAATCAACTGAGCCACCCGGACAGGGCTGCTGGCCATGCATTGTTTGGCTCAGCTCATTCATATGGAAGGGAAGGGACCAAAGTGAATGGATCGACAGGCTCTGTGCCAGCTGCTGGGGATACTGCGATGAGCGTGGTCCTTCCTGCCCTGCCATGTCCTGTGGGGGAGACAGAGGAGCTGGGCCTAGAAGGAGAAAGCGGGGGAGGGGAGAAGGCACTTCAGGTGGGGGGGGGGGCACCATGTGCAAAGGCCCAGAGGCATAAGACAGTGTGGGGATGGGGCAAGTGTACCTGGAACATGGGGGTGGGGGTCATGTGTATGCCAGGAATGAGGCCGCTGAGCCTGACCTGTGCCAGGGAAACGGAGGGTTATCCTCTGCCACGTTTCCAGAGGGAAACAAAATGCTGAAACTGAGAGAGGTGTGATGGAGCTGTCAGGAGCACATGAAGCCGCGTGGGCCCCGGGAAAGAGAAGTCGCAGCTCTGATTGCCCTCTGACAGTGTGAAAACGCACCACCTTTTCATCAGACGGGAAATGAAACAGGAAAGCTAGACACTCTTCGGTTCCCTCTGCTCAGGCGGTCACTCTCAGCCCAGCCCGTGTCCGCCTCCGGCCCGGCCGCCCTGTGCCTGTCAACACTTGCCCAGCGTCGCAGACATCACTCCGCCTCGCTCCCCCGGTTTGCCAGCTTCTTCATGTGGTTCTCGGTCACTGTGGCGATTTGAAAACAGTATTCGAGAAGAAATCGCTCGCTCTCCCTGGAAATTTCTGGCGGGGGCCACCTCCCCCACCATCCCTGTTCTTTGTTTCCTTCCTCCCTTCGCCCCTCCCCACCGCCCCCACTTCTTCCTTCAACCCTACTGACTCCGGGGAGACCTCTGGGTGGGAATGGACGCTGTCCAGACTGGGAGAGGCGATGGGGAGATTCAGAACCACGGACAGCGACAGGCCTCCAGCTCCTCAGGACGCGAATGGGGCTGGTTGGGTGGTCTTGTATGCCTGCTTGGGAGGTGCGGTGCAGGAGATGATGATGACGTTGGAGGAGCCCCCTGTGGGAGGAGGGGCTGATGATGAGGGAGGAGCCCCCAGTGGGAGGAGGGGCTGGTGATGTGGGAGGAGGGGCTGGTGATGTGGGAGGAGCCCCTGTGGGAGGAGGGGCTGGTGATGTGGGAGGAGCCCCTGTGGGAGGAGGGGCTGATGATGAGGGAGGAGCCCCTGTGGGAGGAGGGGCTGATGATGTGGGAGGAGCCCCTGTGGGAGGAGGGGCTGATGATGAGGGAGGAGCTCCCTGTGGGAGGAGGGACTGATGATGAGGGAGGAGCCCCCTGTAGGAGGAGGGGCTGATGAGGGAGGAGCCCCTGTGGGAGGAGGGGCTGATGATGAGGGAGGAGCTCCCTGTGGGAGGAAGGGCTGATGAGGGAGGAGCCCCCTGTGGGAGGAGGGGCTGATGATGAGGGAGGAGCCGCTGTAGGAGGAGGGGCTGATGAGGGAGGAGCCCCTGTGGGAGGAGGGGCTGATGATGAGGGAGGAGCCCCCTGTGGGAGGAGGGGCTGATGAGGGAGGAGCCCCTGTGGGAGGAGGGGCTGATGAGGGAGGAGCCCCTGTGGGAGGAGGGGCTGATGATGAGGGAGGAGCTCCCTGTGGGAGGAAGGGCTGATGAGGGAGGAGCCCCTGTGGGAGGAGGGGCTGATGATGAGGGAGGAGCCCCCTGTGGGAGGAGGGGCTGATGATGTGGGAGGAGCCCCCTGTGGGAGGAGGGACTGATGATGTGGGAGGAGGGGCTGATGATGAGGGAGGAGCCCCCTGTGGGAGGAGGGGCTGATGATGAGGGAGGAGCCACCAGTGGGAGGAGGGGCTGGTGATGTGGGAGGAGGGGCTGATGATGTGGGAGGAGCCCCTGTGGGAGGAGGGGCTGATGATGAGGGAGGAGCCCCTGTGGGAGGAGGGGCTGGTGATGTGGGAGGAGCCCCTGTGGGAGGAGGGGCTGATGAGGGAGGAGCCCCTGTGGGAGGAGGGGCTGATGATGAGGGAGGAGCTCCCTGTGGGAGGAGGGGCTGATGATGAGGGAGGAGCCCCCTGTAGGAGGAGGGGCTGATGAGGGAGGAGCCCCTGTGGGAGGAGGGGCTGATGATGAGGGAGGAGCCCCCTGTGGGAGGAAGGGCTGATGAGGGAGGAGCCCCCTGTGGGAGGAGGGGCTGATGATGAGGGAGGAGCCGCTGTAGGAGGAGGGGCTGATGAGGGAGGAGCCCCTGTGGGAGGAGGGGCTGATGATGAGGGAGGAGCCCCCTGTGGGAGGAGGGGCTGATGAGGGAGGAGCCCCTGTGGGAGGAGGGGCTGATGAGGGAGGAGCCCCTGTGGGAGGAGGGGCTGATGATGAGGGAGGAGCTCCCTGTGGGAGGAGGGGCTGATGATGAGGGAGGAGCCCCCTGTGGGAGGAGGGGCTGATGATGAGGGAGGAGCCCCCTGTGGGAGGAGGGGCTGATGAGGGAGGAGCCCCCTGTGGGAGGAGGGGCTGATGATGAGGGAGGAGCCCCTGTGGGAGGAGGGGCTGATGATGAGGGAGGAGCTCCCTGTGGGAGGAGGGGCTGATGATGTGGGAGGAGCTCCCTGTGGGAGGAGGGGCTGATGATGAGGGAGGAGCCCCCTGTGGGAGGAGGGGCTGATGATGAGGGAGGAGCCCCCTGTGGGAGGAGGGGCTGATGAGGGAGGAGCCCCCTGTGGGAGGAGGGGCTGATGATGAGGGAGGAGCCCCTGTGGGAGGAGGGGCTGATGATGAGGGAGGAGCCCCCTGTGGGAGGAAGGGCTGATGAGGGAGGAGCCCCCTGTGGGAGGAAGGGCTGATGAGGGAGGAGCCCCCTGTGGGAGGAGGGGATGATGAGGGAGGAGCTCCCTGTGGGAGGAGGGGATGATGAGAAAGGAGCCCCCTGTGGGAGGAGGGGATGATGATGAGGGAGGAGCCCCCTGTGGGAGGAGGGGCTGATGAGGGAGGAGCTCCCTGTGGGAGGAGGAGATGATGAGAAAGGAGCCCCCTGTGGGAGGAGGGGCTGATGATGAGGGAGGAGCCCCCTGTGGGAGGAAGGGCTGATGAGGGAGGAGCCCCCTGTGGGAGGAGGGGATGATGATGAGGGAGGAGCCCCCTGTGGGAGGAGGGGCTGATGATGAGGGAGGAGCCCCTGTGGGAGGAGGGGCTGATGATGAGGGAGGAGCCCCCTGTGGGAGGAGGGGCTGATGAGGGAGGAGCCCCTGTGGGAGGAGGGGCTGATGATGAGGGAGGAGCTCCCTGGGGGAGGAGGGGCTGATGTGGGAGGAGGGGCTGATGTGGGAGGAGCCCCTGTGGGAGGAGGGGCTGATGATGAGGGAGGAGCTCCCTGTGGGAGGAGGGGCTGATGATGAGGGAGGAGCTCCCTGTGGGAGGAGGGGCTGGTGATGTGGGAGGAGCCCCTGTGGGAGGAGGGGCTGATGATGAGGGAGGAGCCCCCTGTGGGAGGAGGGGCTGATGATGAGGGAGGAGCCACCTGTGGGAGGAGGGGCTGGTGATGAGGGAGGAGCCCCCTGTGGGAGGAGGGGCTGATGATGAGGGAGGAGCCCCTGTGGGAGGAGGGGCTGATGAGGGAGGAGCCCCCTGTGGGAGGAGGGGCTGATGATGAGGGAGGAGCCCCCTGTGGGAGGAGGGGCTGATGAGGGAGGAGCCCCCTGTGGGAGGAAGGGCTGATGAGGGAGGAGCCCCCTGTGGGAGGAGGGGCTGATGAGGGAGGAGCCCCTGTGGGAGGAGGGGCTGATGATGAGGGATGAGCCCCCTGTGGGAGGAAGGGCTGATGATGAGGGAGGAGCCCCCTGTGGGAGGAAGGGCTGATGATGAGAAAGGAGCCCCCTGTGGGAGGAGGGGATGATGATGAGGGAGGAGCCCCCTGTGGGAGGAAGGGCTGATGATGAGGGAGGAGCCCCTGTGGGAGGAAGGGCTGATGATGAGAAAGGAGCCCCCTGTGGGAGGAGGGGATGATGATGAGGGAGGAGCCCCCTGTGGGAGGAGGGGATGATGAGGGAGGAGCTCCCTGTGGGAGGAGGGGCTGATGATGAGGGAGGAGCCCCCTGTGGGAGGAAGGGCTGATGAGGGAGGAGCCCCCTGTGGGAGGAAGGGCTGATGAGGGAGGAGCCCCCTGTGGGAGGAGGGGATGATGAGAAAGGAGCCCCCGGTGGGAGGAGGGGATGATGATGAGGGAGGAGCCCCCTGTGGGAGGAGGGGCTGATGATGAGGAAGGAGTCTCTGTGGGAGGAGGGGCTGATGATGAGGGAGGAGCCCCCTGTGGGAGGAGGGGCTGATGAGGGAGGAGCCCCCTGTGGGAGGAAGGGCTGATGTGGGAGGAGCCCCTGTGGGAGGAGGGGCTGATGATGAGGGAGGAGCCCCCTGTGGGAGGAAGGGCTGATGAGGGAGGAGCCCCCTGTGGGAGGAAGGGCTGATGAGGGAGGAGCCCCCTGTGGGAGGAGGGGCTGGTGATGTGGGAGGAGGGGCTGATGATGAGGGAGGAGCCCCCTGTGGGAGGAGGGGCTGATGATGAGGGAGGAGCTCCCTGTGGGAGGAGGGGCTGATGATGAGGGAGGAGCCCCCTGTGGGAGGAGGGGCTGATGATGTGGGAGGAGCCCCCTGTGGGAGGAGGGAATGATGATGTGGGAGGAGCTCCCTGTGGGAGGAGGGGCTGATGATGAGGGAGGAGCCCCTGTGGGAGGAGGGGATGATGAGAAAGGAGCCCCCTGTGGGAGGAGGGGATGATGATGAGGGAGGAGCCCCCTGTGGGAGGAAGGGCTGATGAGGGAGGAGCCCCCTGTGGGAGGAGGGGCTGATGATGAGGGAGGAGCCCCCTGTGGGAGGAGGGGATGATGATGAGGGAGGAGCCCCCTGTGGGAGGAAGGGCTGATGATGAGGGAGGAGCCCCCTGTGGGAGGAGGGGCTGATGAGAAAGGAGCCCCCTGTGGGAGGAGGGGCTGATGATGAGGAAGGAGTCTCTGTGGGAGGAGGGGCTGGTGATGTGGGAGGAGCCCCTGTGGGAGGAGGGGCTGATGATGAGGAAGGAGTCTCTGTGGGAGGAGGGGCTGATGATGTGGGAGGAGCCCCCTGTGGGAGGAGGGGCTGATGATGTGGGAGGAGCCCCTGTGGGAGGAGGGGCTGATGATGAGGGAGGAGCCCCCTGTGGGAGGAGGGGCTGATGAGAAAGGAGCCCCCTGTGGGAGGAGGGGCTGATGAGGGAGGAGCCCCTGTGGGAGGAGGGGCTGGTGATGTGGGAGGAGGGGCTGGTGATGTGGGAGGAGCCCCCTGTGGGAGGAGGGGCTGATGATGTGGGAGGAGCCCCTGTGGGAGGAGGGGCTGATGATGTGGGAGGAGCCCCCTGTGGGAGGAGGGGCTGGTGATGTGGGAGGAGCCCCTGTGGGAGGAGGGGCTGATGATGAGGGAGGAGCTCCCTGTGGGAGGAGGGGCTGATGAGAAAGGAGCCCCCTGTGGGAGGAGGGAATGATGATGTGGGAGGAGCTCCCTGTGGGAGGAGGGGCTGATGATGAGGGAGGAGGCCCCTGTGGGTCCAGAGATGATTTTGCCAATGGAATTTTCTTTTCCTTTTGCTCCTAAATCCCTTGGTCACCTTCCCCTGCCCCCTTCCCCCCAGTTCCATTTGTTTTGCTTTGGGGCCTTGGTTAGTGCTCTCTCTCTCCCCCTTCATGCTTCACTCTTCTCCAGCCCCCAGCCTGCCTACCCAAGGCTCTCCCCTCCCGTCCCCTCCCCTCCCCAGCTCCTGGGGGAGTTTCTGCCCGGACAGTCATAGGAGGCTCTGGTGTGGCTCAGCTACTGGCATGCTGTGTGACCTCGGGCAAGCGTCACCCCTCCCATCTGACAGCCGGGCATCAGAAAGGGCAGTTTGGACCATGTTACTTCTGAGCTGATGAGCGAGTCCCATGGTCAGCTCCTGGTGGGGAGAGCGGCAGGCAAGGGCAGGATGTGTGCTAGTGTGGGGGGCACAGGCAGAGCCCTGTGGGCTTGGGAGGGGGAGAGGCAGGCCAGCACCAAGGGCGTGTGTGTGAGTGCCTGTGTGTGTGTGTCTGCCTGTGCGTGTATGTGAGTGTGCGCCTGTGTGAGTGTGTGTGCCTGTGTGAGTATGTGTGTGCCTGCCTCTGTGTGTGCGTGTGTGTGCGCGCGCGCCTGTGTGAGTGTGTGCCTGTGTGAGTATGTGTGCCTCTGTGAGTGTGTGTGTGCCTGTGTGCGTGCCTGTGTGTGTGAGTGTGTGCCTGCCTGTGTGAGTGTGCCTGCCTGTGTGTGTGCCTGCGTGAGTGTGTGTGTCTGCCTGTGTGTGTGCCTGCCTGTGCGTGTATGTGAGTGCCTGTGTGAGTGTGCACCTGTGTGAGTGTGTGTGTGAGTGCCTGTGTGAGTATGTGTGTGCCTGCCTCTGTGTGTGTGTGTATGCACGCGCGCCTGTGCCTGTGTGTGTGTGCCTGTGTGTGTGTGCCTGTGTGAATGTGTGTGTGCCTGTGTGAGTGTGTGTGTGTGCCTGTGTGAGTGTGCCTGTGTAAGTGTGTGTGTGCCTGAGTGTGTGCGCGTGCGCCTGTGTGAGTGTGCGTGTGCCTATGTGAGTGTGCCTGTGTGTGTGTGTGTGTGTGCCTGCCTGTGTGAGTGTGCCTGTGTAAGTGTGTGTGTGCCTGAGTGTGTGTGCGTGTGCCTGTGTGAGTGTGAGTGTGCCTATGTGAGTGTGCCTGTGTGTGTGAGTGTGTGTGAGTGTGCCTGTGTGTGTGTGCGCCTGTGTGAGTGTGCCTGTGTAAGTGTGTGTGTGCCTGAGTGTGTGTGCGTGCGCCTGTGTGAGTGTGTGTGTACCTGTGTGTGTGCCTGTGTGAATGTGTGTGTGCCTGTGTGAGTGTGCCTGTGTGTGTGTGTGCCTGTGTGAGTGTGTGTGCCTGTGTGAGTGTGCGTGTGTGTGCGTGTGCCTGTGTGAGCGTGTGTGTGTGTGTGTGTGTGTGTGTGCGTGCTCGCACACTGAGGAGGGGAGCGAGGTGGGAGGAGGAACTCAGAGGAGCTGCTGGGCCCGAACAGAACCCTTCGCCTGTATATTTAGCTCTCCGAGGTGTATAAACAGAAACCTGGAGCCGACTCAACGCTCCCCCCGAAGCGTGAGTCACCAGTGCTGCTGCGGCTAAAGTTAGGCTCCAATCACAGCTCCCGCGCCCCTGTGTCCCCCACTCATTCCTGCCCCTACTGCCTCCTCCTCTCTCCCCTCTCCGTGCCTCCCTTTCTCCCCACATCTCTCTCCTTCTGGTGCTCTAAGCTCGTTCCCTGGTCAGCCGTCCCCTCCCTATTCTTGTCCCCTTGACTTCTCCTGTCTTCCTTCTTCTGCCTCTCCTTTCCCTCCTTCTCTCTCACGTTAATGTCCGCCCGCTTCCTGAGAGCATTTGGAAAAGGGCACATTTGCCCTTCTCTTTGTGTTGGTGTAGACTCAGTAATAACAACCTGCTGTGCGTACTTGAGAGGAGTGTGACTATATTTGTGTGAGTTTGTGTTTTGGTGTGAGGGTGTATTTAATAAAAATGATATCTGTTTGGGTGTACGTGGGAGGGTCTGGTGTTTGTGAGTCTGTGTGAATGTGCCAGTTTGCGTGTCTGCGTGTGTGCACACCTGGGAGTGGGGGTGTCACATGTATTTCTTCTTTGGGGGCGGGCAGCCCTGTGCCCCAGAAGTGCACGCGCTGGGTCAGCCTGTGCAGCGTCCCTCCCCAGTTCCCCATGGAGGCTGGTGGTGCAGGGGGCTCCCCAGGTCCCTATAGCCTGGGATCAGGTGGCCACAGGCTCCCGGCTTTTTAGAGAGGGGACCCAGGCTTGGCTTTGGGCTCTGCCACTTCCTGCTGTGTGACCTGGGGCCAGTCTCTTGGCTTCTCTGGTCTTTGCTTCTGCATCTGCCAGAGGAACGTGATGCTGCTGCTCACCTCAGGAGGCTGGGGGACTGGGCGGAAGGGAACGCATGGGTGTGGAGGTGCAGGTAGATGATGGCGAGGACAGGCTGGTCACTGGGACCCGAGGCCTCTCTGTCAGGGGTGTGCTTCTCTGCCTCAGTGGGTTGGCACAGACTGCTGCCTGAACTGTGTATCTGTAATTTATACCGATGTTCAAACAGAACTGGAGGCTGGACACACCCCACTGGAAGTGCTCCCCCATCTTCAGCCACTGCCACCTTCGAGGCATACCTATCTTTATTAATTTCAGAGAGGAAGGGAGAGGGAGAGATAGAAACTTCCATGATGAGAGAGAATCATCAATTGGCTTCCTCCTGCACGCCCCCCACTGGGGATCGAGCCTGCAATCTGGGCATGTGCCCTGACCGGGAATTGAACTGTGACCTCCTGGTTCATAGGTTGATGCTCAACCACTGAGCCACACTGGCTGGGCTCGAGGCATATGTTAACAGCCCCTCTTTGCATGAAGCCTCCCCAGATGTCTGCTGAGGGGGTGCACCTGCCCCTCCTGCCTCCCTGCGGAGGCCTCTCTAACACCCGCTGTTCCTGTGTCCCTGCCCCGACCAAGGGATTCCTGGAAAGGTCTTCCAGGAGGCCATGCGTGTGCCCTGGGGATGGTGTCAGAGGATGAGAGATGAGAGATGGACGGCAGAGGCTGCGGGGTTGGGGGTGCAGCTTGAGGCTCAGATTCTGGTCACCAGGAAGGAGAAGAGTCTGGGCCCTCAGCTGGGTAGCTGGGCCCGGATGTCAGGGCCATTTCCTTCAGAGACCAGGGCGCCTGCTGAGAAAGCACCAGTCTTCCCGCCCGAGGGTGCGTGTCCGCTGATGACAGCACCGCCCCCCAGTCCATTCTCTGCACAGCAGCCAGGGTGGGCTTTCAGGATTTGAGTCCGCTCATGCCCCTGACAACCTCACTGAAGAAACCCTCACCATCCTCTCTCCAACTCTCTCTCCTGCTTTATTTATTTAGAGGGAGAGAGAGAGAGAGAGACAGAGAGAGAGAGAGAGAGAGAGAGAGAGAGAGAGAGAGAGACATCGATAGGTTGCCTCCTGTACCCCGGCCGGAGATCAAAACTGGCAACCTGGGTATGTGCCCTGACTAGGAATCGAACCGGTGACTTTCGGTGTATGGGACGACCCTCAACCGACTGAGCCCCACAGCGGGGAGCTGCTGCTTTCCTTTCCCCTGAGGCTGGTGTCAGCGGACGCACTCTGTAGGGCACGTGTTTCCCTTACGTATTTTTCGGATTCACTACAACATAAGCTCCACGAGGGCAAGGACTTGCTGCTGTTCACTGCTCTACCCCCAGGGCCTGGGCTGTGCGGGCACACAGGGCTCAGAGAGGAGCTGCTAAAGAAACAGCTGCCGCCACTCCCTCCCGTGAGCCATCATCCATCCATCCGTCCATCCATCCATCCATCCATCCATCCATCCATCCATCCATCCATCCATCCGTCCGTCCGTCCGTCCATCCATCCATTCATTCAGCAAACCGCCAGCACCCCCTGTGTCCAGCTCTGCCCTCCTTTGCAGGGTTCCCGTCTGGTGGGGCAGGCCGAGAGGGAGGCCATCGGGACAGGAGGGCGTGTGGACGAGGGACCCCTGACTTGGCCGGGTGTGATTCCAGAGGAGGAGACGTCTGAGCTGGGCTTGAGGATGGGAAGACTGTCTAGGGGGTGACATTTGATGACAGCCTTTTCCACCCCACCCGAGGCCATGGCCACGCAGAGGGCAGGCGGGGGATCTTGCTCCGAACGCAGAGTGGGGCAGGCACGGAGCTGGCCTCAGGGCCGGCGCTCTG
The DNA here is from genome assembly GCF_027574615.1 of Eptesicus fuscus. Lineage (NCBI taxonomy): Eukaryota > Metazoa > Chordata > Mammalia > Chiroptera > Vespertilionidae > Eptesicus > Eptesicus fuscus. The sequence continues at coordinate 102,322,745 of NC_072479.1, forward strand.
GCTCCGTGACCCTCCCCGGGGCCATTCCAGTTTAAAGAAGATCAAAGCCATAACAGACAGGACTGCGGCCCGATGGCGGGGTTCCGGGCACGCTGGGGGGCTGAGGAGCTGCCCACCCTGCCTCTGGCAAAGCTCTCTCAAATGCCCATCCTGAACTACCTGGGGGCGAAGGGTTGCAGGGCAGGGGTCAAGGCCAGCCTGGGCCAGCCTCTCCAGCTCAGGGCCCTGCTCCCACCCGCACACCCCACTCCTCTCTCCTTGATGGTGACATTGAAGGTGGCTCCCTGGGTGCCTGACTGCCGGGCACCGGGGCGCCCGCCTTTGCCTGGCAGAGGATAAAAGGAAGAGTTGCCTGCTCCATTATTCTTTCTCCGGCCGCAGGGATGGCTTAGAGAAAAGGGCGCGAGAGACTTCCACACACACACACGGCATGACAGGAGCGTGAGGCAGACAGGGGGAGCCCGACACGCGAGCTGGGGGGACCGCGAGGTGGGGACGCAGCAGGGTGGAGGAACAAAGATGGAGAGAGGGAGCAGAAGACAGAAGCAGCCTAGGAGGAAGGGAGACAGGCGAGAGGAACCGGAGAAAGGGGAAAGGTCCGCAGAGAGACGGGCAGAGAGAAGAAAGCGGAGGGCAGAGGGCGCCCCTCAGCCGTGTTCACTTCTCTTCTTTCCTCCCTTCTTGCCCCCTCCCGCTCCATTGCGCCTGAACTTGTCTCCCTTTACCTCTCTGTTCCCATGCCCTGCTTTATCTCACATTTCCCGTCTCCCTCCCTCCCTGTGCTGGTCTCTCCTCCCATCAGGCCTCCCGCCTTCCCAGGCCTGGGAGTTCCCGGAGCCCGGCTGGGAGGAGCCTGGGGGTCCGCTGGGTAAGAAGCAGGCACCACCATCCACCCAGGGGAGGTTAGAGACCTGTGTCTTTCCTGCTCCCCTTCTCCTTAAGTTTCCAAGTCCTGCCCCTCTGCCTCCTAAACATCCCTCAAATCCATCCCGACCAGTCCCTACCGGCGGCAGTGCAGCCCAGGCTAGTTCAGGCCTCCGGGCAGCACCCTGCCCTCTGCAGTTGGCTCTCAGGCTGCACCCAGTAGGGCCTCTTCAGCAGACCGGACCTTGCCGCCCCCCATGCACACTTCCCTGAGCTTGGCCTTCAAAGCCACACGGGACTTCCTGTTGTTCCCACAACAAGCCTTGCTCCTTCACACCCCCGGGCCTTTGCCTGCTGTGGCCTCTCCTGGGATGACCTCCCGTCAGTGGTCTGGCAGGAGAGGTGTCATCGGCCCAGTGCCCTCCAAGCCTGCACTCGGTCACTGTGTGTGAGGCCTTCCTTGTCTGGCCCCTGCCTGGGGCTCTCACTTCTCTTCTGCTGTGCTTAACCAGGCTGTCTAAACATGGCTGTGTCCCAGCTGGACGGAGTTCCCTTCATCTCTGTGTATTCAACGCCTGGCACATAGTAGGTGGTCCATGTGTGTCCCTGAGTGACCACCTAAGGTGACTGCTGGCATGTCATATCACCTCTCCTGACCTCAATTTCCTCATCAGTAAAAGGGACCTGGAAATGACTGCTTGGAGCCCTGACATTAAGAAATACACTCAGTTTGTATTAAAGTTTGCATGGTTTCTAATAAAAAAAAAAAAAAGAAAGAAAGAAATACACTCAGGCCCGGCCAGTGTGGCTCAGTTGTTGAGCACCAACTTATGAACCAGGAGGTTGTGATTCCATAACCCGTCAGGGCACATGCCCAAGTTGTGGGCTTGATCTCCAGTAGGGGGCGTGCAGGAGGCAGCCAATCAGTGATTCCCATCGCTGACGTTTCTATTTCTCTTCCTCTCCCTTCCTTTCTGAAATCAATAAAAAATATATTAAAACAAGAGAAATGTACCCAGCAAATACTGAGTGCCTGCTGCATACCAGTCTACGCACGCTGCATGTTGGGAGGCACAAAGGAGGCGACGGGCCAGCTGTCAAGCGCCAGTTTCTGTCTGGGTGGGCGTCCGGGCAGTTCCCCTGCCGGCCGGTCCCCTCGCTGACGTTCACGCTGGAAGAAACCCGCTGCCGCTCCCTGCCACCCCTGCCACCCCTGCCACTGGCAGACTGTTGGCCACCCAGCAGCCCTGTCCAGATGCCCCCAGACTGGATGGTCTAATCTCCATCTAAGGAAGCTTCTAGGGCATCAACTGCCTCTTTTGGCTGAAAATCTGGGCCTCCCACCTGGCAGGAACCTGGGGGTCCTGAGATCTGTCCCTTCTCCCTCTGTCCATGTCCAGCTTCCTTTCCTGGTCTCTCTCTCTCTCTCCCTCTCTCCCTCTCTCTCTCTCTCTCTCTCTCTCTCTCTGGCATAGAATCCTGTTTCTCCCCTCATTAGCTGTGTGACCCTGGGCAATTTACTTAATTTCTCTGGATTCTGGCTCTCCCATCTGTGAAATGAGCTTCATGCTACCTCTCACCTAGGACTCTGCCAGGGTTAAGTGGGCTAATGGAGTAATAGGGCACCTGGCAGGGGGGAGGGGTGCTCCCTGCTGCTTAGCTAGGTGAGACGCTGCACCCCCACTCTCCTGCCTGGGCCGGATTCCTGTCACCACAGGCACTCTGGAGGAATGCCAGTGTCCCCAGAGGCCCCTCTGGTTCTGCCCTTTGCTTCTTCCTGCTTAATCCAGTTGGGGGATAGACGGGCTGGCTTGCCCAGTATCTGGCCCGCCCTCCCTCTGATCGGACTCTCGATCCCTCCCTGCTTCACCCACAGTCAGCACTTCTGTACCTTTCCATCTGGTGATGCTCCCCGGCTCTGGCACATGCCTGGTGCCTGGTGGATGCTTAATGAAAGCTTCCGGAATGCTGGAGTTCGTTTTCTGCCATTCATTTTCTCCTCTCCTTACTTCCTGTCTCGATGGGCTGCTCCCAGGGCCTGGCTCTTAGGCATCCAGGGTGCTGCTTGGGGCTGAGAGCAGTCCTTCTCCGTGCCGTGCGGGGAACATGCTCCAAACGGGCAGGGGTGGCCCATGTGAGGGTATCTCGGGCCAGCCCCCTCCTTCCTCTAGGAGTGGGGGCCACTCTGCCAGTTTGGAATCCCGGAAAAAGTGACTCTTAGAGTTTTGAATCTTAAAACCCAGAATTCTATTTAAGAGCACAGATTCTGAAGCTAGGCCCCCTGAATTCAAATCCCAGCTCTGCCATTTATTAGCTGTGTGACTTTGAGCAGCTTACCTAACTTCTCTGTGCCAACGGCTCCTCATCTGGGAAAGAGATTTACAAGATTGTGAAAACAATGAAATGTGTTAATATTTGTCAAGGGCTTAGACCAGGGCCTGGTGCAGATAAACACCTTGTAAGTGTTTGGGGAAGCAATCGGTGTGGGTGTTGAGGGTGCTGGAATCTTTGTCTCTGCGATCTTAGGGTCTTCAGGCCTAAGAGGGACCCCATCTCATGTCCCGGGGCAGGAACCCTGCCCCAGCTTTCATTGGTCCCAGCCTGCTTATCCCTCTTGACACTACAATTGCTAGAAAGTTCTCCAGACTGAGGTGGGCCTGGGCTGCTCTGCCCAGCCCCTGCTGAAGGAGTGAATGAGGGCCTGCCTGGTTGGGCCTTGTCTCCGGGGGAGGGGATCAGGAGCCTGGCTCAGGGGCCAGGTGGGTGCAGTAGGGGATTCCAGGACAGGGCCCATCGCCCACCGCCTGGCAGGCCCCCGCTCCCAGGGCGTGACGGAGCCTAATGAGTGCGTGTGGCGGCTGCAGCCCTCTGCAAATACCAGGCCCAATATAAATAGCAATAATGAATAAATGAAGCTCCTGCCGCCCGCAGGGGCCTCGGGGAGGCACTGCTGCAGCCTCGCTTCTTGCTGAGACCTCGAGTTGCCTCCCATCCCCCTGCGAGTGTGAGGACCGTCTCTCACCCCACTTCTCTCATGACCTCTAACCTTCTGTACCCTCCATGTCCACAGAGCCCACTCCTGGCCGAGGGGTGTGGTGGGATAAGAGTGAAGTGGTAGACAATGAAGGCTTTAATTGAAGCATAAAGCACTTAGGTTGGACACGTAGCAGGCTTCCTGCCAGTGCGGATGCTCGAAGAAGGCTGGGGAGGGGGTGTTAGTCCTGCCGGGACAGGGAAGGGACTAGGATCATGGAAGGGGGCGGATTTCTCCTTTAATAATAATAATAATAATAATAATAATAATAATAAAAGAACGTTGAGTGATCAGAGATGCCCAGAGAACAAAGGAGCTGCCCCAATAAGTAGTGAGATCTGCGTCACCCCAGGTATGCAAGCAGGGGGCTGGGTGGCCACTTGGGGAGGCTGTAGCTGGAAGGACCCCTCCCGTCCTGAGAATTCACCATCTGGTGGCTTCACAAAGTCTTGTCCAGCCTTTTGAACTTCATGAAAATGTGGCCTGAGGAGAGTGGAGAGAGAGCCATGGTTTCCATCTTCTCTCTGCCCCGCTGCCAGGATGCCTTCATGCGCCCAGGCCGGGGCTATCTAGCCGGGCACGCAGCCGGTCAGGATATGGAGTGCCTGCCCATGTCACCTTATTCCTACTTCCATGCCTTTGCTGATGTCCTTTCTCCCTCCGAGTGGATGCAAAATCCCCCACCCCCCGCCCCCCTCTTTTCTCAACCCTACACAAGCATTAAAGGCACAGTGTAGGCCTCTGGCCTGTGATGAGATCTTCCCTGAAGACTCCGGGTCTGAAGCCCACTCTGATTGGAATAAACCCATCCCACCTGTGGACGCCTCCGGCCTGCTCAGTCCACACCTGTGCGATCCCTCCCAGCCTCCAGCGTGCTTACAGGACCTGGCACGGTGGGCTGGTGACAAAGGTCTCCCTGGACAGATGATGATAAAAGTAGGACAGGATAAATTTTTGTTGAGCACCTACTATGTGCCGGGCTTGGTGCTAAGCATTTCTTAGGCTGGTTTCATTCTGCAAAGTGTGAGCTTTTCTCTTCATTGCACGGATGGGGAACTGGAGGCTCAGAGACCTTAAGGGGCCGGCCCAAGGCACTCAGTTGGGAATCGGGAGAGCTGGGGTCAAACCCCAGTGCACCTTCCTCCCAAACTCGGCCCATCTGCCTGACCGAGGGGCCCCAGAGCAGGCCTCAGCATCCGCCCCACACTCCAGCCCCGTTCCTGCCTCTGCTGTACACGCTCCAAGGGGACGAGATGAAGCAGGGGTGGGGTGAGGAGGGGGATGGCTGGGCTGAGGTCCCTGGTCTCTCAGGCTCCTGTGGCCCAGACCGCCTGCCCAGGGCAGGGGTGAGGCTGGGGACTTCGCAGCTGGCGTAAAAGGCGTCTGTTCCACTTGGGAGCCCTCTTGGAAGCCTTCTTGGAGGAGGTGGTCTTTCAGCCAGGCCTTGAAGGTTGAGAAGAAACACGAGTGTGCGTGAGAAGCGGGGAGGCTGCCTGGGCCCCGGAGAAACCATTGGAGTCCAGTTATCCCGGCTCCACCTCGGAAGAGCCGGTGGCCTTGGGCGGGCAGCCCCTTACCGGAGCAGTGGGGGGCCCACCCTGGCATCTCACAGCATCCCCACGAGGATCCAGGGTGTAAGGTGGCCAGCAGGCACCTTAGACATGGGGGTGGTCGGTAATGGGGCCCCTTCCCTCTTTACACAGGATGCAGCCCCCTGGCCGAGGGGGCGGCACACTCCCCGGGCACGACCCTGAATTTTAAGGGGGTGGCCCCAGGCTGGGGCTTCTTGCCCTCCGGAGAGGGTGGGGGCTCACCGGCCGCCGCGGTCTGTCTGTCGCCTCCGCGCCTCCCCCTCCGGCGTCCCGCGCCTGCAGCTTTCCCCGAAGACATTTGGTGTCAGTATAAGGACGGCTTTGCCTCGCACGCGGCGCGGCTGGGTCTCGCCGCCGCCGCACGTCCCCGCACCGCCGGGCGCTCCGCTCCTCCGCAGCCCCCGCCGCGCAGCCCCCACGCCTCAAGCCCGCGGCCGGAGGCACGAGCCCATCCAGGCTGGGGACCGGCCCCTGCCCGTGCCCCCGCCCCGCCCCGCCCGCCGGCCGCCCGCCGCTGCGCGGGTCCGCTCCGGGCACTTGCCCGCCGCTCAGCCCCGCAGCGCCCCCGTCCCCGGCCCGGCGCGCCCGCCCGCCGCCCGCCGCGCGCTCCAACTCCGCTCCGTCCGCGGCTGGTGCGCCCGCCGCCGCCGGCTCCTCGCGCCATGGCCGGCGCCCCCGGGCCCGCCACCCACCGCCCGTCGCCCCTGGCGCCCCGGGGGCGCAGCTGATCCTGAATTGACGCGGGGCGAGCGGCAGGGCTGGAGGTCCCCCTGGATTCCAGGCGTGGGGGGACCGCATCGCCCCCGCGTCTCCAACCTGGACCACCCCCCGCCGCCCCACCAAGTCCGTGCCCGGTAGGTGGGGGTGGGGGTGGGGGAGACGGGGAAAGAGGGAGGGCGCAGAGCCCGAGGCCAATTTCTCGGCGCGTCGGTTCTTTCTCGATGGAGGCGTTCGTCTGTTTCTGGGGACGGGTACCCCCGCCCGCGCGTGCCCATCAGGCCGCCCCCCGGCCGTGCCTTTGGGGCAGGTGCCTGGGGAGGGAGGACCGGAAACTTTGACCGGTCCCCTCTCCAAGGCCATGAAAGTTCTCTCCGTGCCAAGGCTGAAGCCCGCGCTGCAGAAATTTATTCAACAAGTCAGGGCGCCGGCGGCCCGGCTGTCTGTCTGTCCCGCTGCCCCGCGCCGCTGCGGCTCTGCGGCCGGCGGGACCTGGCCGGGCCGGCGTCCAGGGGCCGAGCTGGGGCGCTGGGGACGGGAGCGGCGGCCGCGATTGAGTGGGGGAATCCCGGGCGACGTTTAACTTTCCCGAGGCCCCGGCGGTGCGACCCTTCCCCGGTCAGCACCAGGGGGTGCCCAAGGCCTCGCTGCATGAAGCCAGGCCCCGCCGAAGCCGAGACTTTAGGGGTAACAGAATCCTCAGCGGGTGGGGTGGTTATATAATGAGTGTTTATGATGATTGGGTTTTAATTGTCTGCTGGGTGGTATGTAGGGGGGTTGGGGGGGGGGCAAGAAGCCTTGGCCCAGGGCTGCGAAGGCCTGGGGGTGCTCACGCTACCTGGAGGCGGGGGCTCTGGGATGGGCCCATGCCGAGGCACCAGGCATGGCTCTGCTGTGTCTTTCTCCCTCTCGGGGTCCCGGGGGGCCTGAACTGTGGATGAGATTGGCTGTGGGGAGACCCCTGAGCTTTATATATATATATATTCTGATTCTTCGAGTCTGTGTCTGGGCCAGGTGTGTGTGTGTGTGTGTGTGTGTGTGTGTGTGAGAGTGACAGAGAGAGAGAGAGAGAGAGAGAGAGAGAGAGCTTGCGTCTGTGCCGGGGTGGTGTGATGGGGTCTGACACGCCATGTGAGGAGTGTCCTAGGGGCTGGAGTGAGCAGGGAGCCAGCCTGTCCTGTCTCTAACCACTGGGAGACTCGCCCGCAGGCCCTGGCGTGCAGGGTGGCGGCTGTGGAGACGGGGTGAGGGTCCATGGCTTGGCCTGTGGGAAAGGTCTGGCAGAGGAGGGCGGGCTGCAGTCCTCAGGCCCTGCCCACACGACACCGCTGGGCCACCGCTGGGATCAGTGTCTTCCCTCAGCTCCACCGGCTGGCTTTAAAACCCATCCCCTGGTCCACCCTACAGGACAAACTTTCTGTTCAGGCTCCAGGAAGGTGCTGGGATGGGCATGGAGGGGAGTCTAGAGCCCCCCTGTCCCCTTCCCACCTCCACCATCCACTCGGAGCAGAGGGGGGGATGCCAGTGGGTGGCAGGCAGGGCGACCTGAGTGGGGACGGTTGTGGGGCTGCAGTGGGGGGAGGGGGGGAAAGGGGAGGTCACATGGGCTGGTGGGAATGGGGCTGAACGAGCACAAACACAAACCACGGCGAGGCCTGGGCACCAGCCGCCTCCAGCTCCCTTCCTGGCGGCTCAGAGCTGTCCGGGCTTGCCCCTGGGGACCATGATGGCCAGCTTGGAGGAGGGACTCTTTGCACCCTTCTCCTCATGTCCCTTTCCAGCTGCCTCTGAGAGGGCATCTCCTAGACCCACCAGGGGGCCCCAAGCAGCAGTTTCCCTGTCCCTGCTCCCTGACTCCCCTTGACCTTGGATGGGGCGGTAGAGGCTGAGGTTGCTGGGAGAACCCCTCCTCTCCCACCTTCTGCCACTGGCTCCAGACGGCCTGTCCCTCGTGAGCCTACAGCCCAGCTGGAGGCAGTTTCAGCGGCCAGTGTGACTGCAGCCTCTCTGTGCTTCTGAACCAGATCCACACCCCGAACCTATAGGGCTCCCCTCCCCTAGTCCCCCTCCAGTGCCATCTCCTCCACCCTCACCCTGAGCCCCAAGTGGGGCTCCCCTGGGCCTCAGCCCTCCTAGGAGAGTCTGTTTCTAGGCACCACTCTGTCCCCCTCCCCCCCAGGAGCTGCCCTCCCCCCCAACATCTTCCAGCGCTGTCCAAGGTAAGAAACAGGCTCTTAGGGGCTCCTTGATCCCTCTGTCTCTCCCTCGGCTGGCTTGTTCTCTGAGCGCCCACCCTCCACCCCAGGTGCTCAAACACTACATCTGGGAAGAGGGGGTGCTGGGCTGCGTGCAGGCTCCAGGGAGACCCCCCAGGCTGCAGAGTCCTCCTTCTGCCTCTGTCCCCGCTCCTTTTCCTTTCTCGTCCTCCTTCCCAGCCTCCCCTCCCTTCTGACCCCTTCCCTCCCTCCTGTTGTTTCCTGCGGAATGTTTTCTTCCCACACATTCACAGGATGAGCTCTTGCCTTGTGTCCCCAGGAGTCCTGGGCTGGGCTGAGGGGTCAGAGACAGCCCAGGGAGCTGTGGGTGTGTGATCTGGGGGCGCGTGGCCTGTGGGCACATGCTCCCGGTTCTGTGGTCTGTGGGTCTCTGTGAATGTGTGAGCATGCAGGGTCTGGGGACCTTAAGGTCCAGGGTCCGTGGGTCTGCAGGTCTGTGGGTGTCTGTGAACCTGTGGAGGGTGGTTTCGTGGGTCTGTGGGTCCATAGGTCTGTGGGTCCGTGGATGCTGATGTTCAGGAAGATGTGGGCTGAGTCCCCTCCCCCCGCCCCCCATGGCTGCCAGTGTAAGGGAAAAAACCAATCTGATTCCCCGATTTCCGTGTCTCCCTTCCTCTCTTGTATTTATTAAGCACCTACTATGTGCCAAGCCCTGTTCTGGCCACTGGTGGGCATTACAGTGAACAGAAGGGAACAGACAAAATCTGCCCTCTTGGAGCTTCTGTGCCCCTGGGAGGAGCCTGGGGCCACCCCTGTGCCAGGTGCCATGTGGGCACAGGGCCTGGGTTCCTCTTGTGCTCTCAGAGGGGAGACCGAGGCTGTGTTTGACACATGGGGGTGCAGACCAGGGAAGGCTGTGAAAGCACAAGGTGTTTGGCCGGCCTCGAGCAGGAGAGGATGAACAGGAAGTGGTTTCCCCAGGGTGGAGGCCCCAGTCTTTTGGGGCTGGAGGTCAGCGTGGGCCTGGCCCTGCCTCACAAACCTTCCGCCTTCATCTCGGAGGCCCGACCTCTGCCAGCATCCCCTTCCCCGGCGCTCTGGCCGGGGCTCTCGCTCATGGTGCGTTATGAGAAGAGCATCAGGGTTTTCCCTCTCCCCACCGCTGACCACTGGCCTTGATGGGCAGTGAGGGCCACAGGCCACTCTCAGGTGGTCCAGGGACTTAGGCCTCCTCCCTGGATCACTCAGCCCTCGTCCTGGCCGGAGAGGCATGAGCAAGTCCACGATGGCGGCATGACCCAGAGAGCCAAGGCACTTAGCATCACGGAGCATCCGCTTCTTGTAAAATTGGGACAGCACCTTCTACCTTAGAGGATTTTTGTAAGGCCTGCCAGTGTCTCTACAGTGCCCAGCACGGGCCTGGTGCGATGAAACGGCTTTTCTCTCATGAAGGTACTTTCCAAATCTCTTTTCTAGCTTGCTATCCTTTTTGTGAGCTAGAGAAGCAGGTTTGCATTTTATTCAAGAGCAAACAAAGCTCGATGAGACTATATGATGCAGTGAGGGCGGAGCTGGGACTCGAACCTGGGCCCTGGGACTCCAGACCCAGTGCTCTTCCTGCTAGGACACCCTTCCTCCCATCAGGGACCATGCTCACCCCGATTTGTGGCTGAAGTCAGACCCAAGGCCCTAATTACTGCAGAGTGAGTAAAAGCTGATCAGCAGAGTCACCTGCTGGGACGTGTTCAAACACTCTGGTGGAGACTCAAACAGTCGCGCTTGCTGGCACTTGTCATAAGGCTGAGCGCTGACAAACAAATGACAGCGCCTGGTGACAGACGCGTGGCCAGGGAGCCGTGTGTTCAGAGCCCCACAGACACCCAGCAGTTGCTCAAGGGCATCCGACCGCCTAGTGCTTCCACCGCCTTCCACGACCCGCACCCCCAGGTGTCAAACGCAGCCGGGTTCTTGGGTCCGAGCCCTGGGTGGGGGGCTGCAGCTTCCTGTCCATGGCCTGCCCTTGAACTGGTGACCTGGGTTTGGGGCTCCCAGATCCAAAGCCCAGCTCTTTGGCCAAGTACTCCTTGACCTTGGGAAAACGCCTTAACCTCTCTGTGCCTCCATCTCCTCGTCCGTAAAGTGGAGGGAGTAAAATCGCTTTTCACTGGGTTGTCACGAGGTGCCTGGCACATGGTAAGTGCTGGACAGAGAATGCTGTCTACACTCTTGTTGGCCATCCTAGGAGGGGCTGCTCACCCACCTCACTGAACACTGAAACGCTGGGAGGGCTCGCTGTGGATTGTGGTGACAGGACCCAAGTGGCTGCAATGCGTGGGCAGGCTCAGCTGGCCAGGCCAGAGCACGTCTTGTGTCAGGTCACGCACTTAGGGGCCAAACTGCAGGCATTTGTCTGTACTCTAGAGGAGCCTTGTCTTTGCTACAGTTCCTCTGAAGAAGATCTGAGGAGACCAGTGGACCACATGCCCCACGGGGGCGGCAGTCTGACCGGGTTGCCAGCCAGGCTCTGGGGCTCCCAGGCTGCATCAGGAGAGGGCCCCCTGCAGAACCAGGCAGGTCATTTTTCTGCTCTGCTTTGGGCGACTCGGTGCAAACCTGGTCCAGCCTTTGTGGAGGAAAATAGGCAAAGGACAGTGTGACTGGGGAGGGGGTCCCAAGGAGCAGACGGTCTGGAAATTGTCACCCAAGGAATGGATGAGGAAGCCGGTGACAAGGGGCCTGTGCAGAGGAGGCTGGGGGCGGGCGGGCTGTCGTCAAGCATCTGCAGCGCTGTCATGTGGAAGAGGGAGCAGACAGCGGATTCCAGGGGCTCTGGGACGGCAGCTGGAAGATTCCAGGAGGCAGGTTCCTGCAGCCTCACAGAGACTTTTCTGTGGGCCCCAGATGCAGCCTCTGCACTGGCGTGTGTGTGAGGGAGTGAGGGGTGCGCATCTGTGTGAGTAGGTGTTATGTATGTGTCTGTCCGTGTGTGTGACTGGGTCAGTGTGAGAGTGTGTGTATCTGTGTGTGAGTGTATATCTGATTGTGTATGATAGTGAGTGTGTGAGATGTGTGTCTATGCGTGTAAGAGCATACGTGTGTCTGTGTGATAGTGTGCGTCTGTGTGTTGTGTGTGTGTGACTGTGTGCTGACAGATCCGGCCACTTTGGGGTCCATCTTTTCAGAGATTCCCTGTGTGAAGGTCAGGAGCGCATAGAGTCTGACAGAAGACACTGTGTTCTGGGCTCCTGCGCTCCAGGCTTCTGGAATTCCGTGGCTGATGGCGCCAACACGCAGGGCAACCGCATGGGCTCACGGTGGCTGGCCCAGTGTCTGGTGTGTGGCCAGGGCTTCCTGAGTGTAACCCCGGCTCATCCTCACAGCAGCCCTGCTCCAGAGCAGTTGTCACCCTCAGTGTATAGACAGGGCCACCGAGGACCCTGCCGGGCTGAGTGGTGTGCCAGGTGGATTGGTGTCAGCTGGGCCTCCAGCACAGGTCTCGGCTTCCGGCGCCCAGGCTCTGAAACGCCACACTACAGAGTCTAAGGTTATTGTCGTTAATATCTGGGGCCTCTGAGGTTCTGGAAGATTCTAAGATATTATGATTTTGAGAGTCCTGGATTCTCATGTTCTCAGAATGAATTTGTTGCTTGTTTTTCTAGCTGTGACATTAGCTGATGTGTGGCTGTTGACAAAGGAATAAGCAAGTTGCCTGCCTGTGTGTGCCTGTGAACACACACACACACACACACACACACACACACACACACACAGTCTGGGGTGACCAGGCCAGGCCTCAGGCCTTTCTCCACCAAGACCCCAAGCTGTGCAGGCTCAGGCCTCCCTACATCTCATTCCAAGGCCTTCACAGTACCAGCTGGAGGATTCCAGGAGGTTCCCCACAGCTGGGACACTGGAGGGTCTCTCTGCCCACACTGGGGGTCTTAGCCGGACGAGCAGCTATAACTCCACTGCCTGGGGACTCAGCTGGGAGGAAAGGCTGGTTTCAGGGCACCTGTCCCTGTCCCAGATGGGGCCTGCAGTGGTTCCGTGCTCCGGCTCAGTGACCTGAGCTGGGAACCGGACTCTGCCCTGCACCACAGGGGTGACTTTGGGCACTGATGGACTTCCGTGGTCACTTCCCCATAAGTAGGAATAGCCATGGCCTGTACATCCGGCGGCTGTGTGGGAACCGACATAGACGGTGCAGAGAAAGACCTTTGCCCGTTGCCTGGCACAGTCAGACATAGAGCCTCCATGATGCTGTGATGGTGGTGGTGATGGTAATGGAAGTGATGGTGGTGGTGATGGAGATGGTGGTGATGGTGGTGATGGTGATGGTGGTGATAGAGGTGATGGTGATGATAGTGGTGGTGATGGTGGTGATGGTGTTGATGGAGGTGATGGTGTTGATGGAGGTGATGGTGATGGAGGTGATGGTAATGGAAGTGATGGTGGTGGTGATAGTGGTGATGGAGATGATGGTGATGGTGGTGATGGTGGTGATAGAGGTGATGGTGATGATAGTGGTGTTGATGGAGGTGATGGTGTTGATGGAGGTGATGGTGATGGTGATGGAGATGATGGTGATAGTGGTAATAGAGATGATGGTAATAGTGGTGGTGACGGTGGTGATAGAGGTGATGGTGATGGAGGTAATGGTGGTGATGGTGATGGTGATGGAGGTGATGGTAATAGTGGTGGTGACGGTGGTGATAGAGGTGATGGTGATGGAAATGATGGTGGTGGTGGTGATGGTGGTGATTGTGATGGTGGTGATGATGGTGATGATGGTGGTGATGGTGTTGATGGAGGTGATGGTGATGGAGATGATGGTGGTGATGGTGATAGTGGTAATGGAGGTGTTGGTAATAGTGGTGGTGACGGTGGTGATAGAGGTGATGGTGATGGAAATGATGGTGGTGGTGGTGATGGTGGTGATTGTGATGATGGTGATGATGGTGGTGATAGTGATGGAGGTGATGGTGATGGTGGTGATGGTGGTGATTGTGATGGTGGTGATGATGGTGATGGAGGTGATGATGATGGTGGTGTGGTGTCAATGGAGGTTATGGTGATGGTGTCAATGGAGGTGATGGTGATGGAGATGAGGGTGGTGATGGTGATAGTGGTAATGGAGATGATGGTAATAGTGGTGGTGATGGTGATGGTAGTGATGGTGATGGTGATTGTGGTGGTGATGATGGTGGTAGAGATGGTAGTGATGGTAGAGAGAGGGCTGGGGTGGCAGCCCCTGGGGGTGGCTTAGCTGGCTCCATGCATGCTTGGACATCCACCTTCATGGGTCCTAGAGAGCCTTTCTATCCACATCATGTATTCACAGGGGCCCGTGAGGCTGGCAGGAAGGGCGCTGAGCTTTACAGAGAGGACAGGTGAGACTCCAAGAGGCTGATGGAGTCAGGGGTGGGTGTATGCCCCAGACACAGTGGGGTGCTGCTCTGTCCAGCCCCTGCTGATGGCGCCAGCCCAGTTACCACACCACTGCCTGGTGGGCCCTCCCCGGGGCGTCCAGAAGAAGGACGCTGCATGTGGAGGCGGCTGTGACTCTGGGGCCAGATGGACCTTAGTTTGAATCTACCAGTGCTACCACTTAGCGCAAGTCCTCTCCACTCTGTGAGGCTCCATCTGCCCACAGGGTGGTGCCCAGGTGTGCCCAGCTGCCAATCCCGAGAGCTTCCAGCCATAGGCACCTGGGCAGCTGGGGACAGGCGCTGGGCTATAGGCACAGGGCAAAGGGAAATGGGAATAGGGTGGTCCCTGGGGAACAGGTCAGAGGGTGGAGGAGGGTGGTCCCTAGGGAACAGGTCAGAGGGTGGAGGAGGGTGGTCCCTGGGGAACAGGTCAGAGGGTGGAGGAGGGTGGTCCCTAGGGAACAGGTCAGAGGGTGGAGGAGGGTGGTCCCTGGGGGACAGGTCAGAGGGTGGAGGAGGGTGGTCCCTGGGGAACAGGTCAGAGGGTGGAGGAGGGTGGTCCCTGGGGGACAGGTCAGAGGGTGGAGGAGGGTGGTCAGTGGGGGACAGGTCAGAGGGTGGAGGAGGGTGGTCCCTGGGGGACAGGTCAGAGGGTGGAGGAGGGTGGTCCCTGGGGGACAGGTCAGAGGGTGGAGGAGGGTGGTCCCTGGGGGACAGGTCAGAGGGTGGAGGAGGGTGGTAACTGGGGTGTGTGCTGAGGGTGGGTTGGCAGTCGTGGTCAGGAGTAGCCCCACAGTGAGAGGTGAGAGACAAAGGACCAGAACCCACTGTGACAGCTTTAAACAGGGAGTGAGGAGAGGGGGTGATCACACGTGACCCCAGAGGCAGGGCAGCTCTCCCCACCTGTGTGGGTGCAGGAAGGGTTTTGGTGGTACTGGGTGGGGTGGCCTTGGGCCAATACAAGGCCTGGCTCCTCTGGCCTCTACAGTTTATCTCAAATTCACGCCCTTCTCACCTCCACCAGCATCCCAGCCTAGGCCAGCCCATTTCTCCAGCCTCCTGTGGCCTCCCTGCTCCACCCCTGCCCCTCCGCCCACCTCCCTTCCACCCTCAGAGGGATGGCTTAAAGGCACAGACCACAGCACACCCCTCCTTACATAAACCCCTCCCATGGCTTCCTGCTGCACTCTAAGCTTCTTCTATGGCCTCACAACGGGCCCTGCGAACTCTCCACTCTCACCCCGCTGCCCGCCGCAGGCTCAGCCACCCCGGCCTCATTTCTGTTCCCTAAATGCACCGAGGTTACTCCAGCTCCCCAGACTCTGCATATGCGATTCCTTCTACCCGGAGCGTCTTCCCACAGATCCCCCATGATGATACCTTATGATTCTTGTTTTTCATTAAATATGTTTTTATTGATTTTAGAGAGGGAGAGAGAGATAGAAACATCAGTGATGAGGGAGAATCATTGATCGGCTGCCTCCTGCATGCCCCCTATTGGGGATCGAGCCTGCAACCCAGGGATGTGCTCTGATGAGGAATCATGGGTTGGCGCTCAACCACTGAGCCACACCGGCGAGGCGTCTGATTCCTGTTTTTATCTTAAATGTCTCTTTCTTTAGAGAGGACAAGGTGGTTTCTCCCCACTTCCACCTTTCTCTCTTGTTTGTTTATTTCCCAGCACTTTTTATTACTTTAGTCAACATATATTTATTGAGCACCGAGTAGGTTCCAGGCACTGTTCCAGGCATGGGGGGATACAGCCGTGAACCAAACAGACCACAGCCCCTGCTGTCTTACAGCCCTCTTTCAGGCGAGGAGACAGACACTAAATCATCAAGATGGGAATACATAAAGGAGACGCTATGCTTGGTAGTGATAAGAGCTATGGAAACCCAGGGAGAGAGATTAATTGACTCGTGTCTTTTTCCCTGGCTGGAGTGTTGGCATGGTGAATGAGGGCTGGTGCCCAGTCTGGCTCACTCACCAGCATCGCCCCAGAGCCTGCACAGCGCCTGCGCACAGTAGGTGCTCAGGAAATACTGTTGGACAAAGGAATGAGTCTCCAGGGCCTGGGAGAACAGGGCATGGGATCGAAGGAGCGAGCGCTCCAGGGAGAGGCCCGGAGGAGGCAGCCAGCGCTCCAGGACCCGAGGAGGTGCCGTTTGGCTGGAGGGAGGGACCTGTGGACTCCCAGGCTGGCACAGAGTGGGCAGACCGGGAGCCACCCCAGGGAGGAAGTTTTCAGCCCAGGGGTTGACACGTGGCGGGCCGAGGTGCCTGGGAGCTTATGTAAGGCCTGTGGTTGTTTTTCTGGAACCAAGAGCAAAGCCTTAAGCTTGAGAGGAAACGGCCTCCCTGACCAACCGGGCGAAGTGACAGGCGGTGCCAACTCCCGCCTGCTGTCCCTGGGAGCCAGGGACATGTCCAAATGCATCAGCTCTGGGCAGCTCAGCAGACAGCTCCGCAGCCCCGGGTGGCAGCCGGGTGGGCGCAAGGCATTGGGGCCTCATCTCCAGCTCCCACTGCCCAGCCTGGCACTGTCCGGGTTCTGGGGTTCGGGAGAACCCCGTGGATAAAGACTCAGGGGTTGGTAGCCTCTTGGAGGCGGTGGTGAGGGGCAGGCCCTGAAAGGCACTGCTCTTCCCGCCCTGGATTGCCCGGCGGTAGAGGGGGGACAGGCGAGGCACCGTCAGTCATCACTGCGTCTGGAGGGCTGGTGCGGGGAACCTGGCCTCTGCACATGCCCCAGTGTGTGGACTTGGCACGGCACTCCCTTCCCTGGGCCTCAGTTTCCCTGTCTGCTACATGGGCACACTAACCCTGCTGGGGTTGTTGTGAGCTTCAGACAGGACCAGGGTGTGGGAGCACCCCGGAGATGGAGTCAGGACCGGCTGTATGATCTGCAGGGCCCACGTCTAAAGCGATTAGGTTTCAGGTTGGTGATAGCAGAGCATTACAGCAGGCATAGGGGCTGGGGCGGCTGCACAGGTCAGACGCCCTGGAAGCTGGCCCCGAGGGAGTTCTGTCTCTGCTGGTACCTGGCTGTGCATCTGTTCTGTCCCTTCCCTGGGCCTCAGTTTCTCCATCTGTAAACCAGGGGTCGGCGCATAAGGTCTCTGGGTTCTCAGCTCTGTGAGGCAGTGGTGGTGGGTCCCTGGGCTCAAATGCAGGGCTCAGCTCAGCTGTCCTCGGGGGAGCCTGCCCTGAGCTCCTCTCTGCTTGCCCAGGTCCCCCGGTTTCTGGTCCCACAGCACCCCAACTTCTCCTTCGTAACACGTGTCATCCTGGCAATAATGTCTGTCTTTACAGTAACTTCCCCTTTTTTCTTGCGAATTTTCCTTACCTTTGGTGATGCAATGAATACACAACTCTAGTCTCATAAAAAAAAAATACACAATTAATATGACAACTACAATCTAAGTTTTTTTTTTTTAAATTATTAGTTTTAATCCTCACCTGAGGATATTTTCCCATTGATTTTTAGAGAGAGTGGAAGAGAGAAGGGAAGACCGAGAGTAATATTGATGGGAGAGAAACACATCGATTGGTTGCCTCCTGCACCAGCCCGGCCCAGGCCGGGGAGGAGCCTACAACTGAGGTACACGCCCTCGACCGGAATCGAACCCGGGACGCTTTGGTCCACAGGCCGACGCTCTATCCACTGAGCCATACCACCTAGGACACAGTCTAAGGCTTTACTCTCTCCACTCTTCATCTCCTCAAACTGAGGTTGGCCAGACTTGCCCTGGGACCACCCAGCCTGGAAGTGGATTCCATCTCGGAGGCATCTGGGCCCCCAGTCCTTCCCCCCCTCATTGCCAGGGGATAGGAAAGAACTGAGGCCCAGGGGGCGAGGGTGGGGGCCTGCAGCCTGAGGCTGGGCTGTCCCCTTTCGGGGAGGCTGGTTGGGGAACGTGTCCCAGGCCTCCCCCCGCCACGTGTCACTTCTGTTTCTCGCCCAGGCTCCCTGCTCAGCGCTGACATGGCTGAGAGCTGCTCGCCGCCCTCCTCCTCCGCTGTGGCCCTGGCCCCTGAGCCGGGAGTCACAGAGCAGCCGGGGCCCCGGAGCCCCCCTCCCTCCCCTCCAGGCCTGGAGGAGCCCCAGGATGGAGCCAACGCAGACGTCCCTCACCCGGACCTGGCGCCCGTGGCCTTCTTCTGCCTGCGACAGACCACCAGCCCCCGCAACTGGTGTATCAAGATGGTGTGTAACCCATATCCTTCGCGTGGCCTGGGCTTGTGGGGCCCTGCCTGGGCCACCCCGTTCCCTGAGGAGCCTGCTGCCCACGCCTGCCCCTGGTTGGGAGGCCTGAGGCCGCGGGGCCTGGTTGGTGGGGAGAGAGCTCAGCGGTGGGTCTGGGGAGGCATCTGGCATGGAGGTGGGGCTGATGAGGACCTGCTGATGTGAACGCTCTAGAAGTTGCCGACTGCCAGTGGCCGGCTGGCCCGGGACCCCTCAGGTGTGAACCCCAGTTCTGCACTGGAACTGAGGACGGAGTTCAGTCAGACCCTGGCCCACGGCCCAGCTCCCAGTGGCTGAACCATTTGGTGGATGGTGACCACTGGGGTGATGAGAGCTGAGACGGGGACCCTGGGCATGGGCCCCAGGCAGCTGATCCCACCACCGAGGGTCCAAGGGTCGCTGATGTGCGCTTTAGAAGGGACTACCCTGCCCCCCCTGCCCCCCATTCTCCTGGTTGGGCATCTGTTTGGGGCCCGAGGCAATGGCAAGCAGCCCCTCACAAATCTGCCTGCCTTCCTTCACTGTTGCCTCTAGTCTGCTCATGTCACCCCGCCGCTTAAGACCCGAAACCATTTCCCGATGCCCTCGGCAAAGTCCTGACCCAGCCCCCCAGACCCGGTGTGCCCTTCACCCAGCCTCTCCACGCTGCTCCTCTGTGCTCTGCTAGGCCTCAGGGCCAACGCACACGCTCTTCCCTTTGTCTGAGACGATCTTCCCTTCTCCCTTCACCTGGGCAAGTCCTTTGTTGCATCCTTCAAGTCACAGCTTGTGTCACCTCCTCAGGGCAGCCCTCTGGGATTGCCCCTCGGCCACTCTGTTTGTTGTCACTACCTGAATCTAACATTGGCCTCCTCCGGGGGTGCTACCTCGTAACCAGGACACGGACTGAGCTTGTCATGTTCGCTGCTGGACCCCAGCGGATTCGGTGTTCGCTGGGCACACATTGGCAGTGTCTGAGCTGAGCCTCCAGTAATGAGTGGTGTCAGGTGGAGAGGGCAGGGGGGACAGGGGTGCGGCGGGAGCAAAGGCCTGGAGAGGAGAGGGGCTGAGGGCAGTCTGGCGTGGCTGGGGTGGGTGAGTGAGGGGCAGAGTGGCGAGATGAGGCTGGCGGGGTAGTGGGAGATGTTGCGGGCTCCATGGGCTGGTGAGGAGCTGGCCTGTGTCCTGCGGGCAGTGGGACCCGGTGAAGGTTAAGCAGGGATGTGATGTGGTGAGACCTGTGTTTCAGAAGGACCACTGAGCTGTGACATGGGATGGGTTGCAGAGGGGAGCCTGCGGCTAGGGGCTGCTGAGGAGGCGGCTTTGGGACCCAGGCTTGGTGGCCTTATGGTGTTTGGGGTCCACCAAGCAGGACCGAGTCCTTACTGGTGCTTGAGGCCACACAGCATAGGGCCTGAGCCCAGTCTTCGATGCCTGGGGTGCCTGGGTGCAGGCGGGGTGATGAGGCTGACCCCAGAAAGGCTGGAGGAGGCACATGCCGAGCCCACGTCTGCTGGCCTCCCTGCTGAGTTGGGTGTTGAGGTGATGATGTTCCCTGGAACCTCCCCTCCCCCAGCTCCCGCCCCAGATCTGGGAAACCAGAGGGTCTCTGCTGGAGTGGGTGGAGTGCAGAGCTGTGGGCCCCTCTTTAGGAGGACACCCCAGCACGGGGACCTGCTCATGCACCTTCGGGCTCCCCAGGGCCCACAGCCAGAGGCTGCCGAGGCTGGTGCGAGGGATGGAGGTCTCGGCTTGAAGTGGCGTCCTAACTGCTGAGCCGTCTTCTGGGCCAGGGAGCCGACGACGCCAGCGTGGAGCAGCCTCAGTGGCGTCGAGTTCTGTGGCTGAGTCTAAGGCAGTGGTTCTCAACCTTCCTAAAGCCGCGACCCTTTAATACAGTTCCTCATGTGGTGGTGACCCCCAACCATAAAATTACTTTCGTTGCTACTTCATAACTGTAATTTTGCTACTGTTATGAATCGTCATGTAAATATCTGTGTTTTCCGATGGTCTTAGGCTCTACAGCAGCGGTTCTCAACCTGTGGGTCGCGAACCGCTAGCAGGGTCGCCTAAGACCGTCAGAAAACACAGATATTTACATTACGATTCATCACAGTAGCAACATTACAGATATGAAGTAGCAACGAAAGTAATTTTATGGTTGGGGGTCACCACAACATGAGGAACTGTATTAAAGGGTCGCGGCATCAGGAAGGTTGAAAACACTGGTCTAAGGCTCACAGTTCACATTGAAAGTCCAGTGACACTCAGATCCTAGGCTTCTGTGACCCCCACGCTGTCAGGTTCTGTTTCAAATACGCGCCCGACGGCCATGGTGCTTGTTCGGGAGTCGGAGGCCCCGTGGTTCTGGGCCCCGTGAACGCGGTGCTAAGATTTCACAGTCCGCGTGGGTCCGTGGGAGAGCGGCCAAGGTGGGTGTCTACCCGCAGACCGTGGTGTCCGCAGGGGCTCCTGCAGCAGAGACTCGACCGTGGGGCGCTCAGGCTGGGCTTTAGGGGGCCTGGGGCATGTTTGTGGGTGTCTTTGATCAGGTGCTGAGGGAGCTCAGGGAGGGGCGGGGCTCACCTGGCGCCCCCCAGTGGGTACTGTTGGCGTATGGAGTGTGCTCCTGCCCTGTGGGCCTGGCTGTCTTGTCCGTTTCAGGACGTTCGGTGATATCAGTAGGCAGTGCTCCTCCATCATCGTGACAACCAGAAGTGACCCTTCACCTCCCCAGACTCTGCAGGAGTCTGCTCCCCCTCGAGAGCCCCGAGGGTCAGCCCAGCGGGAGCAGCTCTCATGGCCAGCAGGCCCGGGGCAGCGTGGGAGGTCTGCCCCAGACAGGCGGTCTCGG
Organism: Eptesicus fuscus; assembly: GCF_027574615.1. Classification (NCBI taxonomy): domain Eukaryota; kingdom Metazoa; phylum Chordata; class Mammalia; order Chiroptera; family Vespertilionidae; genus Eptesicus; species Eptesicus fuscus. The sequence goes on from NC_072479.1 coordinate 102,343,676, forward strand.
TCCCTGGTGCTGGGGGGCCCTGGCTGGGAGCCAGCGGCCCTTGGAGGCTCGGTGCTCCCTGACTCAGCTCCTCAGCCAGCCGGGCCAGACCTGAGTCACCACCTGACTCACCGGAGAGCCCTGGGCCGGCGCGCGGAGAGGTCCACGCACCCGCATGGCGCCTGCGCCGGCAGCTGGGGCAGCAGCTGGGAGGTCCCTGGGTCTGAGATGTCGGAGGCTGGGTTGCACTGTTGGACTCCTGGGGGAGCGGTTTGGTGTGTGGACCTGAGTCAGGCAGGCCCAGGGGCTGGTTCTGCCTCTGATTTGCTGTGTGACCGTGGGCCAGTTTCTCTTTTGGTCTTTGTTTTGTTAATCCTCACCCGAGGATAATTCCCCCCATTGATTTTTAGAGAGAGTGGAAGGGAAGGTGGCGGGTGAAGACAGAGAGATGGAGGAACATCAATGTGAGAGAGACACATCGATTGGTTGCCTCCCACATGCACCCCACACGGGGCTAGGGATTCAGCCTGCAACTGAGGTACATGCCCTTGGCCGGAACTGAACCCATGACCCTGCAGTCCAAGCTCTGACTCTAACCACTGAGAAAAACTGACCAGGACGGGCCAGTTTCTTAACCTCTCTGAGCCCCTGTTTCCCCAATTGACAAACAAGGGTGGTCACTCCCACGTCCCAAGATTGCAATGAAGACCAGAGCAGCCGCATACGGAACACGTGAAAATGGAGCTGTGCAGACCAGAAAAAGCGCCACAGTGCGGCTTCTTTCTTATTTTCTGTGCCCAAAAGGTGAACGGGGTCCTTGTGTGGCTGAGTACACTCTCTGCTCGGGGTAGGTTCAGTAAGACATTGGGCATCAAGCCTTTCGATAGAACATAATGCTTCCAGAGGACATGGTTTCCAGGGAAAATCAGGTTCAGTCTCCGTTATTTAGGTAAATCTGTGCCGGTTATGCCGCTGGTCGCCATGCCCTCATCCGTGCAGACATGGCTAATCCATCGCAGCATCCTCCAGCGGGGCGCCCCTGCCGCAGAACTAATCAGTTGGAAACCTATTTTCCACCTAGATCGGACGTTGAGAGCCTTTCCTAGCGTAACGGGAGGCGTGGGGGAGAAAGGCCAGCGGTGCGTGTCCTCGCTCTGGTTTCCCGACCCTGAGCCTGGGTTTTCTCATCTCTGTAATGGGAGGGTGAGATGGTGAGATGGTTCCTGTGGAGCCCAGCACCGAGGAGCAGCTCTGGCATGGCGACCGGGAGAGCTGGCACGCACTGCGCTGCCTCCTTTGTCTGCATTATCCCCTCGAACCCTTATAACCACCCAGAGGTGGCCCCGTTTTGCACAGGCGGAAAGTGAGGCCCAGAGCGGTGCAGTCCCTTTTTCCAGGGCTGCACAGCCAGGAAGAGGTAGAGCTGGGATGAAGGCCCTCATTGCTCTGCACCCCCAGCCTCAGCTTTCACCCAGGCCGGGCAGAGCCTGGGGCAGCACGGGGTCTGCACACTCCACGGGGCAGGGAGGTTTGCTTCCCAGTTCCAGGCGGTCTCCCTGGGTTCCAGCATCTACATTCTGCAGCCACCGCGCCGTGGCCTGCCGGGCCACTCCCCCGAGGAGTTTGCAGCCCCTTCCCTCCCAGCATGCTTGGGCTGCCTCCCCTCCTGCCAGGGCTGAGCCAGCACTTCTGCTGCTTGCAAATCACCCATGCACGAATCATCCATGCACGGCGGGAAGCCAGTCGTCTGTGAAGGCTGCCTCTCTGCTGGGCAGGGGGAGGGTGCCAGTCTGGGTGGGGAGGCAGGAGGCGCCAGCTGCCAGTGACTTTGGACAGGTCACCCCCCCTCGCTAGCCCTCAGTCTCCCTGTCTGTAGGATGCGAGCCCGGGGTATCGGCTTCCCAGCCACGCTCCTCAGAGGCATCTCAGTGGTGTCTCCGGGGCTCCACGTTCCTTGTTGGGGGGGCTCGCTCGGCCTGTGCCTTTGCCGCTGGCCTCCTGCTTTTTGTCCGCCCCTCTGCCCCCTTCTGCCTGCTTCTGGCCCCCTGCCTGGCTCCGGCCCGCTGCTTGCTAGGGCGGGCTATGTGGGTACTCTCACTGCCAATCAACCTGACCTAGATCCCTGCCCCTGGGACCCTCTGACCTCACCCATCCTGGGACAGAAAGAGGGCGGGGCCATGGTCTCACCCTTGTGCTGTTCGCTGTGAGGGTTCTGGTGTTATTGAGGGGGTGAAGGGCTCCCGTTCACCCATCATTCACTCGCCCACTCATGAGATCATTCAACTAGCTTTACTGAGTGCGCTCCGTGCAGGGGAAGGTCACGCTGGCTCCCGGGGAGACCTTCATGAGGAGGTGCCTGTGGGACGGGGCAATGAGGGTGGCCCAGGTGGTGGCCGGGCCTCGAGAGGAGGGTCCGAGTGGAGGTGTGCCTGCTTTGGGGTGGGTGTCGGAAGGAGAGACTCAGAGGTGGCCCAGGGGCTGTGGCTTGGTCGCTGCGTGAACGCAGACCTGTGCTGGCTTCGTGGCCCAGGGGCCTCGGACCAATCTCTTGCCTTTGCTTAGCCTCTGCTTGCTCATCTGTGAAATGGGGGTCACAGTGACGCTCGTTGGCAATGTCAAGGGGTCAGGTGAGAAGCCAGGGCCAGTATCGATCGGGCAAACTGTTGAGTGCCGAGGGGCAGCTGTCTGCGCACGGGGGCTGACAGGGCAGCTGGGGGAGCCACCTGGGGTCCTGAAGGCCACTGGGCCGCATGTCCTTGCTGATGGTCTGGGAGGCCCGGCTGCCGCGGGCCCCGGATCAAGCCTCGGGGACCTTTCTGAGGGCTCCTGACTCTCAGGAGGTTCCCCCTCACCTCACCCATCCCTCCTGTCCTGAGCCCTCTCCCTGTGGTGTGGCCATCGGGAGCACCTGGGGCTGAGTCCGTCCATCTCTCCCATATAAACGGGCAGCTCCCGGGATCTCACTCCTCCTGTCCCACGTGACGGCTGGTGTCACCCTCCCGCTCTTCCCCTGCACAGGGGACAGAACCCCGGCCAGGAGCCCAAAGCTGTGTCACTTTGGGGGGTCACTTCTCCCCTGGACTCACTCATTCCTCCAGACCTGCCTTCCCGCTCTGTGTGGACACTGCCAAGTGCTGTGTGCCAGGAGGGGCTGTGTCCCCCGCCCTGCCCTCCTGCCTGCCGTCTTCCCTTTGTCTATTCTTTCCTCACTCAGAGACTTCAGGGGCTCTCGGTCACCCCCAGATTAGTCTCCCCTCTCCTGGACCGAGGCCTCCCAGGCTCCCTCTGGCTGTCCTCTTAGGTTCTCCCAGCACCTCCCGAGAGGTGGCAGGCCCGGGGGTGTGCGAACTCCCCATTGTACAGCTTGGGAGACTGAGGCCCAGGAAGGAAGCATGACTTACCCGCGTTAAGACGTGGGCAATGCCAGGGTGGACCGGAGCCTAGGACCCTGGATTCTCCGGCCAGTGCTGTGCCCACCCAGCCTGCTTGTGGCTGGGGAAGGGGTTCTTTGCGGGAGGCTGTCCCCTCCTCCTTCAGCCCTGGCCTAATGGGAACACCCAGACGGGCGACAAGTGTTGCTGGAAGGAGCAACACATGTCTGGGAAATTGTCCGTTTCCCTCCATCTGGTGTAGAGAAGGTTGTTTTTCTCTAAAGTAAAAGTCAGCCTCAAGCCGTGCCCAGGGGACGCTCGTGGCGGCGAGGGGATGCTGCAGGGCGGCTGGGTGGCCAGAGAGAGCCTGGCCCACAGGGCGCTCTCGGGAACTGTCACGTGGAAATGTCTGTGTAAACAGAGCTGCAGCTGCAGAAGCTGCCCCTGACCGGCCTGCGGGCATTTGGCCTGGGTCTTGCTGCACGAGTAGGAGTTTTCCAGGAGGCCAGTGGAGGGATGGTGTTCTAGGCAGAAGGAATAGTGCTGAGCACAGAAAGGAGTTTAGTGTGGCTGGAACAGTGTGAGACAGGCTGGTACAGCTGCTGCTTGATCGTGTGGGCACCGGGAAGCCATTGATGGGTGCCCAGCAGGGATGGGGCGCGGAAAGATTCATTTACTAGAATGGTTGCTTCTAGAGTGACATGAAGGCTGCTTCAGGGGGAGAGAATGAGGTCTGGAGACCAGGCAGGAGGCTCTTGCAACAGATACCGGTTGGTTGGTTGGTTGATTGATTGATGCATTCATTCATTTAACAAGGGTTTATTGAAGACAGCTATGTGTTGGACACTGTTCCTGACTCGAGTGGAACAGCCTGGTCAAGGGCTCTGAGCTGAGCGGAAGTCACCGGGGACTCTGATAACAGCCTGGAGTGTGGGCTGAGTCTGGAAGGACATTTGGTGTCCAGGTTCTGGAAGGCACAGGGGAAGACTGTGTCTGGAAGGGCACTGGCGGTCACTAAGGACCTACTATGCGCTGGGTGCAGTTCGTGCTGGCACTAGAGATTGTCCACTGGGCAGATGAGGCCCAGAGAGGTGCGGTGCTTGTCCAGGCCACCCCGCCTGGCGATGACGGAGTGCGGCTTGGCCAGAGCCCTGGCCGGCGCTGCCCCGAGAGCCCCGGAGGCCTGCCAGGAAGGCTTGTAGTAATTGATATAGAGCAGAGAATTAGGAAGAGGGCTGGCTGGCTAATGAGGAGTTCGCCCCTCCTGGGGCATTTAAAACATGATTGGATTTTCACCCGTCCATCGGGCCTGGGCTCTGGCTTCTGTGTGAGAAGCCAGCTTTGACCCGAGGCCGCCCTCAGACCGCGTCGCCATCCTGTTGGGAGAAAAACAGCCCCATTTGTGTCCCTCGGAGAGAAATCAATATGTCTTTTTAATCAGCCGGAATGTCTTCCTGCGAACCTCGCTCCAGCTCTCCTGTGGGGCCGCCTTCCACATTCTGTCCCCATCTGTCCTGTGGAGCTCTGCTCTGCTCCTCCGGACTCCCTCTTCTCTCCCCAAGTTCAAATACTGACATTCATGGAGGCCTGCTGCTCAGCTCACTGCTGTGTGACCCCAGGCAAACAACTTGGCCTCTCTGGGCACCAGTTTCCATCTCGATTGGAAAGCGGGAGGAGGAGGCTTGGCTGACTGAGGTGCTGTGTGAATGTGAGGGCTTGGGGGGAAGAGGGCTGGGGTGGAGGTGGACAGAGCAGTGTGCCCACAGGCTGTGCCTGGCTTTTCCAGGAGAGAGGCAGAGAAGGCTCCCACCCACCCATCCGTTTACCCACCCACCTACTTATCCATCCATCCATCCATCCATCCATCCATCCATCCATCCATCCATCCATTTATCTATCTTCCTAGCTCTCCTCCATTCACCCGCCCCACCCATCTACCCCACCCTTACATTCATGCATTCATCCACCCGCCTTCCCCACGGTCCAGCCAAGAACCCTTATACAAAGGCCTTGAATGCCAAGCCCAGGAGTTTGGAAGCCCTCTGGAAGTCATAGGGAGCCACAGAAGCCTTTTGGCTTTGGAGGAGCGCTCTGGCTGCGGTGTGGAGGATGTGTCATAGGAGGCACGGGTGGAGGAGGAGACTCGTGAGTGAGAGAGCGCCGTCCGCTTGGGGCAGTGGGGATGCTGAGGAGTAGATGGAGAGCAGAGGTTTAGGTGCTGAAATGGGCAGGTCTCTGAGATGGATGTGGCCTGAGGGAGAGGGAGACTGGAGGGTTCTAGTCTGGACAACTTCCGGGATTGGTGGTGGTTGGGGTTTACTCACGGGGGTGGGAAGGGCAGGGGGACAATTTGGTGGTCTGGGGGAGCATGACCAACGGAGGTCACAAACCACAGAGGGACGGTGGCAGCTCCCGGGACTGTCACCGGCCGTCCCCGCTGCTCCCCAGCCGCGCGTCCCGCCCACCGCCGCTCTGCCTACTCACTGTGGTGACAATGGAACACGTATAGTTCTCTATCACAAATTTGTTTTTTTAAAAAATATTTTGACAACTATTTTAACATAACTGGCTTCCCTCCTTTCTAACCCTGAGCATTAAAAACCCTGCACGTCAAACATCACTCCGAGAAGGGGCTCGTGAGCTTCCCAGGGGCACGAGCGGCGGGGGAGGGGGGGTGATGGTGGTGGTGAGGGGCGCCGTTGTGGGGGAGAGGGTGGGCCGTGCCCGCTGCTGCCGGCCTGGCGGTCCAGGCGGGTGTCACGTGTGGCGGTGTGTAGGGTGCAGGGAGGAATGCCCGTGTGCATGCGTACACGTATGTGGTCGGGGCAGGCAGGGGAGACGTGTGGTGGGGACAGGCACCCAGGAGACCGAGGGAGGGTGTCATCACCCTCCATCCAGCCCGGGACCTCTCTGTGTCTCCGCTGAGTGTGTCCTCGTGGTTTCTGGGGGGCAGGGGCCTTGTCTTCTTCTTTTGGGGTTCCCAGAGCCAGCGTAGGCCTCGCCCAGCGGGGGGTGCTGAATAAATGCATGCAGAGCAGCACGTTAAAGAGGAGAGGAGGGGGGTGCCGGGAGGGGAGGAGGCTGCACAGCCCTCCAGCGCAGAAATCCCGCTCAGCCTCCCTGATGCCTCCAAGTGACAGGGGTCTGGCTCCCTCTGAGGCTGCAGTGCCTGAGATCTGCCCCAGAGGAGGATGGCTACGCGCTGCCCACGGGGAGCTCGGCCTGGTGGGGGCGAGAGGCCAGGACAGACCACACTCAGTTCAGAGCTGCTATAAGGGGGGCGTCCAAGGTGCTGTGGGCCCCGGGGAGGCGCCTACCACCCCCGCCCAGGACTCTGGGGGGCTCCCCGCGGGCACCTCTTCCTGTGGGTGGCGGCTCCTGAGACCGGCTCGCCCACAGGCGGTGGGACCGTGGCCGCTGTTCTCAGCAGAGGCTGAAGCGGTGGCGTCTGGAGCGGCTCCTGGCTGGAGCTTCCTCCCCGGGACCATCCGCCCTGGGCTTCCTTCCCTGCTGGCAGCCCTTGTCCCGCGTCATCCACGCCCCCACTCCGGCTGTCGCGCTGGGCACTGCGGCCTGCGGACATCTGGAATCAGACACTTTGGCCAAATTCAATGAGTTTTCAAATTATGGGCGATTAAAGACGCGGGGCGGGGGCGGGGAGGCGCAGGGACAGGGAGGAAGGGAGAGCACACTCCCTGGTCCCCTCCCCCTAAGGGATCTCAGCCCACCGAGGGGGCCCGTGGCTTATAAGAGAGCCAGTCAGCCTGGGCAGGGCTGTGTGGTCTGAGAGGGGGGGGGGCTCCTGGTCGCTGGAGGCATGGAAGGGGAGAGAGGCTTAGGACCACCTGCCCAGCAGGTCTGCCCACTTTGTGAAGCAACTTTCTGTCCAGCTCGGCCACCGTGTCGCCGTGGGCAAGTCCCGCCCTCCCGGGACCTTCATTTTCACATCTGCGAAGTGGGTGCGATGGACGGCGGGGCCTGTCTCCCAGGGCCGCCGAGGGCACGAGCAGAACAAGTCCTTACACACAGGGAAGACGGGTGAGGGTAAATCCCGGCCCTGTCCCTCACGTGGCCTTGGACAAGTTCGTGAAACGGGGATGACACCCCTCCCTCGCGGGGGGTGGTGAAGGCTCCGGTGGGGGGGGGGGCTGCGGCAGCCGGAGCCCCAGCAGGTGCTTGTGCTTTCTTTAATTGTTGCATTTTTATTGTTCCTTATGGCGGCTGCGCTTCATTGTTTTTTGGTGCACTTTTTATTGAGGTCAAACCTGCATGCGGTAGAGCTCTCAAATCTTAATGTCCAGCTCAAGGCACCTTTCCACATATACACTCTCCTATGACTCCACTCAGACCAAGAAGAATGTCTCTAGCCCGGGAAGCGCCCTCCCCCACCCCCCGCCCCTTATGGCTGCTCCCTAAAAATCACTGCTGTGAAGACCTCCTTCATGTAGGTTAACTCTGCCTGATTTCTCCCTTTATGTACTTGGGTTCATTCACTGTTTGCTCTTTGACGCTATCCATGCTGTTGGTTCTTTTTCATTGCTGCGTAGTATTCCATCCAATGGGTGGACCCCACGGGTTCTCAGCCTTGGCACTGTTGACATTTGGGGCCGGGAATGCTTTGTGGGGGGCTGTTCTGTGCATGGCAGGGGGTTGAGCATCATCCCTGTTTTCTGCTCATTACATGCTAGTGTTCCACCTCCCCAGGCGTGACAATCAAAACGTCTCCAGTCATGGCCACGTGTCCCTTGGGGTCAAAATCATCCCTAGTTAAAACCTGCTGCCTGACTCAGTCTCCTGTTGGGGGGCCCTTGAGTTGTTCCCTGGTCGGGGCTGTTATGAGTAACGTGTGCCTTTTGGCGGACTTATGTGGGCATTTCGCTGGAGTGTGGATCCAGGAGTGGCACCGCTGGATCCTAGCGAGGGCCTCTGTTCTGCTTTAATAGAAGCTGCCAAGAAGCTGTCCAGTGGTCATTGCTCATAAAGATAAATTGAATGAATGAATGAATGAATGAGTGAGTGGATATCCTCTTGAAAGCCCAGGGCCTGGAGCACATTCAAAATGGTAGCCACTGTCACCACAGCGAGGTCTATGCCTCACACACGCGGGGCCCTGGGTCAGGACACGCTCTCAGAACACTGACGCGGTGCTTGTGCACCTGCCCGAGGGCACAGAGCTGGACCAAGACCCGGAGTCCAGCCTCAGGCCCAGCCAGGGAAGGCCCAGGACTGGGCTCCCATCCTCGGAGCCCCTGGGGACCCGCGGGGAGGGACTCCCCTACAGAGGCTGGCCCCGCTTCCCTGCCTCCTGGTCCAGGAGGATGCACCCCCAGCCTCCGTTCTCTACTTGATTCATTTAGGCAACGGAGGCCCAGCCTGGGAAATGGATTAGATTTCAGATTTGACAGAAATAAAAACAAACATGGCCGCCCCAGCCAAACCCATCCACCCCCCACCTCTCACCCCCACCCATCCTTCCAGAGCCCCCCCAATTACAGAAACCGTGACTGTCAGCTGGGCCCACAGGATGGAGGGTGGTGGTTGCCATGGTAACCGTGTAGGTCTCTGGCTCGGGTTCCTGGAGAGGAGGCTGGCCCGAGGGGCCTGCTGGGGTGTCAGGCACTGCCCCTCCATTTGGTCTCACTCTTCTCTCTGGGAAGTGGGAGTTTTGAGGGGACCCCTGGCGTGGTGCCTTCCCGGTGACTCTGTCTCCCTAACTCACATCCCAGCCTTCCCAAGCCTCAGCAGCCAGGACCTGGGTTGGAGTTAGGGTTCTGGTCCAGCCCAGCTTCTTACTGGGGCCCCGAGACCAGCACCCCTCCCTCTCTCTCCTGCAGACAGGCCCTCCTTCCCCGCCACACAGGGGTGGAATAGCCCCTTCTTGACCCCACTGGGCGCCGACAGATGGGCTGCTGCTGAGCTCACGGCTGACCCAGGCCTACTCGGGCGGCGTCAGTGTGGGCGAGAAAGGAAAAGCGAACGAGTAGTCCACCAAACGCGTGCCAGTCCAGGCCCTGTGCCCGGGGTCCACAGGGCACGTGGCCGAGAATGTGGGATTTGGAGTCAGCAAGAGGCAGGTTCAAATCCTGCCCCTGCCACATAACAGCTGTGTGAGCCGGGGCGGCTATGTGTGACTGGAGCCCTGGAACCAGCTCTCGGTGCCTCAGTTTTCTTATCTGTAAAGTGGGGGTAACAGTAGTACCTGCCAGTGTTAGGGAACTTTGCTTAAGTTCCAGGGCGACTTTCCTCATTGCCAGGCCTGAGTGATCGGAATTTTGAAAGGCTGTGCGTGAGGAGTCAGCACGCTGCGAGGCAGACGTCCATCTAAGGGGCTGGCTTAGCGTCTCTAGTTTCTGTTCAAGGCCAATCACGTAATCGGCAGACAAGGCCAGCACGGGGTCTCAGTCCTCTGCTGGTGAGTTTGTTTTGTTATTTTCCCCAAGGGCCCAAGGACAAGAGACCCCGGGCCCTGTTATAGGCGTGGCTGGCAAAGAGAGGGGCTCTTTCTGCTGCACAGCACATGTGGCTGCAGGGGCCTGTGTCGGGGCCTCTGGGCTCCCGGCCTCATTGTTTGCTGTGAGGTTTAAATGAGATAATACATGCAGTTTGATTAGAAAGCTCCTTGACATACAAACGCTCAAGAACACTTGAGAAATGTTTGCCATTTTCGCTGTTGTTAATCCGGCACCTGGCACACAGCGGACACTCAATACCTGCTCATTGATTCACTGCCCGGCTCCTTGGCCCCAGTTCCGAGGACCTGAGGACCTGGGCAGAGCTGGCGGGGGGGGAGGGGTGAGGAGCAGGGGGAGGGGGGGGGGGGTGGGGGGGAATGAGGTGGGGGGGTTAGGGCCTTGGCCACAGGTGGGGGCTGGCTGGAGGTGGGGCTGAGCCGGGGGTGTGGGTGTGTGTGGGGAGTGGGGTGGGGGTTCAGAGCAGCCCCAGGGATGCCTTGGTGGGTTTCCTCCCCAGCCAGGGGGGTGTTGGGAAGGCTTTCCTGCCAAGGGAGCTGTCCGTTGGATCGCCATTGATGTTTCCCCATCCGGGTTCCTCAAAGCACCCTGCCCGGCAGAGATCTGATTGGCTTCAAACACCCAAACGTGGCCACGCTGAGCCCATGGCACGCGTACGGAGCCTGGGCACTGGGGAAACCTGGGGTGTCAGTGGGTTTGGAATCCAGCCTGGCTCGGGGACCCCGTGGGTGAGGAGTCTGAAGGTCCCTTCGCTTCGGGCTCCCCGTGTCTCCTTGCTGGCTCTCTGCCCTCGGTTTCCCATGTGCAATGGGCGACCGGACCAGAGGCTCTGAGGACTCGTGGGGTTGTGCTGTGACAAGGTCACCCCGACAGAAGTGAGGTCTGAGCGATGAGTGGGCGAGGTGGCAGGGTGGCACCTGCACGGCCTCACATGCCAGGCGGGGGGCTTTGAGCCTTACTGTGTGAGGCAATGAGGAGCTGGCCCTCAAGGCCCTGCCTCCCTATCACCCAGAAATCCTGGACCGCCCTCTTGGGGCCTCTGTGCCCTCAGATTGTCCCAGCGCACCAGAGCTTGCCCAGCTGCCTCTCAGAGCTCCTCAGTGACTCATGGTGGAAACGTCAGGCGCCGGGCCAGGCCCTGGAGCCCGTGGGCCTGGACCTTGCCTCCCTGCCAGCCTCCTTCCCCAGCCCTGTGATCGGTCCAGCTTCCAGGGCTGCTGCCTTTGATCCCTGGGCCAGTGGGGAGCGTGTCGGGAACCTCGGGCAGCGATGCCAGCTCTGGCCTGACTTCTGAGCCGCACGGGCTCTTGGCAAGGGCCCAGGCTCTGCCATCTGGGATTTCCCCGCGCGCCTCAGGGCCGGGCTGAGACTGTCCACCCCTGCGTGCCTGCCGCTGAGCAATCTAGAGGTGAAAGCCGATCCATCTGGCCCCTCGAGGGACTCGGTGCCGCGGGCGAGCTGCTCGAACGGCAGAGGCAGCGCCACACAGCCGCTGCGGGCACCACCGCGTCAGACCGTTTGGGCTGCTCACTGACCGTGTGACCTTGGGCAAGTCACTGCAGCTGTCCAGGCCTGCTTCCTCACCTGCACCCAGCGGGATGTGGTGACAGCTAGGGCCATGTCCCTAGCGGTTACTGCCAAGTTCATGACTATGATACCAGCTAGACCAGGTGAGTAGGGAGCATTTCCAGAGAGGAGGCGGGACCACGGCCTGGTGAGTGGTGAAAGGTGCTTCAAGGGAAGCTTTAAGAAGAGGTGACCAGTGAACTGGGCTGTGAAGGATGAGTAGGAGTTTGCCTGGGGGATGTGGTAGAGGGAAGGGAAAGTGCATGCAGGGTATGCTTGGGGACAGCAAGGAGTTCAGTGCAGCCCAGCCAGTGTGGCTCAGTGGTTGAGTGTAGACCTATGAAACAGGAGGTCACGGTTCGATTCCCAGTCAGGGCACATGCCGGGTTGTGGGCTCGATGCCCAGTGTGGGGTGTGCAGGAGGCAGCCAATCAATGATTTTCTCTGATCATCAGAGTTTCTATCTCTCTCTCCCTCTCCCTTCCTCTCTCTGAAATCAATAAACCACACACACACACACACACACACACACACATACACACACACACACGTATATGTATATACTAGAGGCCTGGTGCACGAAATTTGTGCATTGAGGGGGGTTCCCCTCAGCCCAGCCTGGCCCCTCACCAATCCGGGACTCCTTGAGGGATGTCCGACTGCCGGTTTCGGCCCGATCCCTGGGCCAAAACCAGCAGTCGGACATCCCCCTCACAATCTGGGACTGCTGGCTCCTAACTGCTCACCTGCCTACCTGCCTGATCGCCCCTAATTGCCCCCCCTGCCAGCCTGATCACCCCTAACTGCCCCCCTGCCGGCCTGGTCACCCCCAACTGCCCCCCTCTGCCAGCCTGGTCGCCCCTACTGCCCCCCTCTGCCGGCCTGGTCAGCCCCACGCAGCCTGCTGTTCAGTCATTTGGTCGTCCCTCACTAACCCCCCTACCGGCCTGGTCGCCCCACGTAGCCTGCTGGTCAGTCATTTGGTCGTCCCTCGCTAACCCCCCTGCCGTCCTGGTTGCCCCATGCACCTGCTGTTCGGTTGTTACTGTGAGGGTGTCGTGACCAATTTGCATATTACCCTTTTATTAGTATAGATAGCCCAGTGCATGCCAAGGCCAGAGGGAGGTGAGGTCGCAGGAATTCACTAAGACCAGTCTAGGGGGCCTTGGTGTCAAGCTGAGGAGGGTGCTGGGAACCATGGCAGGTTTCTGAACAGGGGAGAGGCATTCAGAGTTGTTCAGGCAGATTAATCTGGCAAAATAGCGCGGGGACAAGAAAAGCAGGCTCTGGTTTGGTGTTCCAGCTCTGCCCTTTCCCAGCTGGTGACCTTGGGCAAATCACATTCCCCTTTTTGTCTCCATTTCCTCATTTGTAAAAATAGTGCTGCAAGGATTAAAGGAGTCAACACTTGCACAGCACTCTGACAGTGTTGGGCACACAGTGTGCCTGGTTATTGTGTGGGAAGATCAGAAGGGCAGAGGGGAGGCTGTGCAGGGTCCCGGTGAGAGCCGCTGAGGATGGATGGGCCGAAGACTCAGGGGACAGTGGGTGGTCACAGGCAGGGACAGGCCATGTGTCCTAGAGGAGACACTGGCCATGGAGTCCAGCAGGCCTGTGTGAACCTCAGCTCTCATACTTCCCAGCTGTGTGATGCAGGAGAGGCCCCTAGGTTCTCTGAGTCTCAGTTTTTCTCATCTGTAAAATGGGCTCAGGGTCCTGAGGAAGAAGTGGGGGTACCAGGCTCCTGGGAGACCCCTGTTAAGTGCATGTTGAACTTGAAACTGGCAGGAAGGGCAGAGGGAGCAGAGGAGGAGGCTGAAGGCGGGAGAGCATGACAGGCAGGGGGGAAGGCTAGGGGGATGGGTAATTAGAATGTTTGAACTTTAAAAAAGTTAATTAACGATGAAGCTGCTGCTGGAGCGCCTCTCAGGCTAGAAGGGGGCCCTGGCAGCGACTGAAATTAATTACAGGCTGTGGCGGGAGAATGGCAGCGGGACGGGGCGGGCAGGAAGGAGCAGGGCTGGGGCAAGGAGGGTCTGAGCGGGAGGCGGAGGGAAGGCAGCATCCCAAGGTGAGCCGGGGCCCCTGGGATGGGAGGGAGGCTGTTACCAAGGAAACCAAGTCAGTTTCCCATCAGGCAAGAGGTGCTCAGCGGCCCTTGGGTGGGATCTGGCTGAGGGTCAGGCTGGTGTGGCTACATCCGAGCTTAGAGCGAGGCTGTGAAGTTGAGGAGTGAGGGTTTTCATCTGGAGACACTGAAGACTCCCAGGTGTCCGCGTGGGCAGGGCCCAGGGAGATTTACTTATTTATGCAACAGACGTTTTCTAGGTGCCCGTCACTGTCAGCTGAGAACGCCAACGCCCTGTCCCCTGGGATGCAGGCCCTGCCCTGGGCTGGCGGAGAGACGCTCTCTGCTCCCTTGGCCACAGGAGGCGTTCCCCCTGGGCTGGGCCCACCTCGCTGGGCGCAGGGGCGGGGGGGGGGGGGGGCCTGGGTACGGATATCCCGGGGCCTGGAGATGAGCTCTAATCCGACCACAGGTGAGGAGAGAGGGACTGGGGTATCCAGCCAGTCTCAGCCACACTGGACCGGCCTCTGCAGGCTCCAGATCAGGCCTTGGGCAGAGGTGGAGGGGGCATGGGTCAGGGGAGGGGAGAGGTGGCGGGGTGGGAGGGAGAGGGGTGGGGGAGAGGCAGTGACAGTAAGAGGGAGGTGGTCAGAGGTGGAGGTGCCCTCATAGTTCAGAGATGGCTGCCAGCCAGGCCTAGGGGCCCCCTCCTTCCTGGGCCCTAAGGGAACTCTCAGGCTGGGGCGAGGAGGTGGGTGGGGGTCCCGGCAGGGGTGGCTCGGTGAGGTTTGGGTTCTCTGGCGGGTTTGGCACGTGTGGCCATGTCTGTTGTGAGGGGGTAGGTGGCTCCAAGGTCTTTTGAGAACTGGGAATGACAGGAATGGGGGGTATGCCTGTGAGAGGTGGTGGGGGGATTACGTTCCAGGGTGCACTCGGCCCCCATGGCCACGGTCCCCACCGACTTGTCCTTGACTCTGTGCACATGGTTTGAATGTGTCAGCATGCTGGTCATCCTGCTGAACTGCGTGACGCTCGGCATGTACCAGCCGTGCGACGACATGGACTGCCTGTCCGAGCGCTGCAAGATCCTGCAGGTGAGGCGTCCTGCCCCGCCCTGCCCACCACCACGCCCCTCCCCACCCTGCACCCACCTACCCACAATGCCCCACCCCTCCCCACCCTGCACCCACCTACCCACGATGCCCCACCCCTCCCCACCCTGTACCCACCTACCCATGATGCCCACCCCTCCCCACCCTGCACCCACCTACCCATGATGCCCCCCACTCTACCCCCACCCTGCACCCACCTACCCACCTCACCCCCACCCTGCCCCCACCCCACCCCCACCCTGTGCCCCACCCCTCCACCCTCACCCCCACCCTGCACCCACCCCACCCCCACCCTGCACCCACCTACCCCCTCACCCCCACCCCCCCACCCTGCACCCACCTACCCACCTCACCCCACCCTGCACCTACCTGCACATAATGCTGCACCCACTTACCCACAATGTCCTGCTCTAGCCTTTCCCCCTCCTCCCCCCCGGACCCCCCCGCCCCTCCTTGCTAAACTAGCCGCCTCTTCCTCACGCCCAGCTGGCTTCACCCATTCTCCATCACCATCTTCCTCTCCGGGCCTTTGCCCAAGTCCAGGCCCCCACCTTCTCCCACCTCCTCCTGGTCTCCTCAGTGTGAGTGACCCCACCACTCCTCTGCGGGGCGCCTGCCCGTGGCCCCCAGGGCTCTGGGAGGAAAGGGCAGCTCCGCAGCTGGTCCTCGGTGCCCTGCACACGCGGGCCCGTGCCCCTCCTGTGCCCCTCCTGTGCCCCTCTGCTCCCGTCTCCTCAGGCCCAGGGGGGCTAACCCACGGCACTTCCTGACCCGTGCGGAGTGTGAGCACCCCAGAGCAGGGCTTGGGGTTCCACCCACGTTACAAATGTGGAGGCGCTCAGTGTGGCCTCCCTGGGGAAGGAATCCTCCGGGTGGGACTGCCCTCTGCCTCCTGTGTGGCCACAGGGCTCAGCGGTTCCCAGGGCCTCAGAGCCCCCTGGGGCCCTTGTTAAAGGTCCTGACCCCTGGCCCATCCCAAACCTGCAGAATCAGCATCTCCGGGTGGGTCCGGGGTCCAAGGGGGTAACAGCCCCTCAGCCAGCCCCAGGCCTCCGAGCGGAGTTACTGCTGACTAGCCTCAGTGGGTACTGGGCTGGCTCCCCCACCAGTGGGCGAGTTCACTGAGGACTCGTCTCTGTGTCCGCAGCACCAGCCTCTATTCCGCACACAGTAGGTGCTCAGTGCTCGTTTGTTGAGCTGCATTTACTGCAGCCCTCACTGTCCTGGAAGGAGGAGTCCCGCCCAGGTCCCGTCCTCAGGAAATGTCCTCTCACCTGAGCCCATGACTAGGACACACCTGGGCCTCCTTTCTGGGCAGAGGAAGGCAGCGCTGAGGCCTGTGCCTCGGGCGGGTGTCAGGCCTGTTCTGAGAGAGCTCCTTCCATGTGGGCTCAAGTCAGAGACCTGAGAGCCAGTTCTGGTTCTGCCACTCACCTGCTGTGTGACCTGAGGCAAGTTGCTTAACCTCTCTGAGTCTTAGTTTCCTCACCTGTCAAATGGGACTATCCATGGGGTCACTGTGAGAGTTAGTAGAAGAGAGAATTGAAGTCAGGTATGTAGCCCAGAGCTTGGCAGTTATTCAGAGGAGCCTCTTTGTTCTAGCCCCGTCTGGTCCCTTGTCGTTATACCTGGTTTTAGGGAACAAACAGAATGGGCCGCATTACCTTGGGCAAGTTCATTCCTCTCTCTGGGCTCAGTCTCCTCATCTGTGAAATGAGTGCATTGGGGCAGGATCTCTGAGGTTCTCTTTCTGCCCAGGGGAAGGAGTTTCCAGGTCTTTCCCGTCCCCTTGTGTCCACGACTGTGTCCCCAGCTCACACCGTGGCTGCAGCCTCTGGGTCCCGCTGCGGAACCTCACTCTGCCCCTCGCTTCTCGCCTCCCTCCCGCCCTGCAGGTCTTCGACGACTTCATCTTCATCTTCTTTGCCATGGAGATGGTGCTCAAGATGGTGGCCCTGGGCATTTTTGGCAAGAAGTGCTACCTTGGGGACACGTGGAACCGCCTGGACTTCTTCATCGTCATGGCTGGGTAGGTAGTGCCTCTGGTGCCTGCCAGACGGAATCCCCATAATCCGTGGGGCATCCTGGCGACAATGGCGAAGCTGCGTGGTAATGTTGGGGCCGACAGACATCGCTTCCTCCCTCTCTGGGAAGCCGTGTGTCCGCCTGCGCTGCCCGCGGACACGGGGTCTGTTTCACACGAACTGCCTGACCTTGAGGAAGCCAGTGACCCTCCTTGAACTCAGTTTCCACATCTGTAAAATGGGGACAGTAATAGTAGCTACGGCAGAATGGGCACCCCGGGAATGTTAGCGGCTTTAGTATTATTGCCCTCAGGTCACGCAGCAAGTCAGAGATCAGCACAGAGTCACGCACTGTCTGACTCCAAACCGTGGCTGTTTCTACCAAGACAGAAGCTGCGGTCAGAGGCCAGGTTCTGACTCCGCTCTGTGCCTCGCTCCTGCTTCCCTGGGCCCAGCCGGGCATTCCTCCACCCCCCGGGGGAGGGTGAGCGCCCAGTGTCTGCGCTGCGGGACCGTGGAGGGCAGCGGGGCACGGAGGGCAGCACACCCGGACACAGGCCTCGTCCTTCCCGGCTCCCGTCTGGGGAGAGGCAGCCAACGCTACGTGGGTGAACGTGTCCCGCACACAGACGAGGCTCTGGGAAAAGCGTTGTGGCTTTCTTTAAAAAAAAACACTTTTTATTGATTTTTACATAGAGAGTTAGGGAGAGGGAGAGAGAAACATCAATGAGAGACTCACATGGATTGACTGCCTCCTGCATTCCCCCTACTGGGGATTGAGCCCACAACCCGAGCATATGCCCTGATCAGGAATCGAACCCGGGACCTCCTGGTCTATGGGACGATGCTCAATCCACGGAGCCACACCAGCCGGGCAGGTGCTGTGGTTTTCGGAGAGCACCTCTGAGCCAGGCTCGGGGCTCGAGGACTTTCCCAGGGAAGTGGCGCGGGAGCTGAAGGACAGGCAGGCGTCAGCCATGCCCAGCAAGGGGGGCATGTGGCAGAAGTGGCAAGGGGGAGGGGAAAAGGCTGCAGGCCTGTGTGGGTGTCATCGCATGTGAGAGCGTGTGTGTGCGCACATGCGTGTGCGTGATGCCGGTGAGAAGGGGCGGGGAGGGAGACAGGCATGTGGCTGAGCGGGAGTCGGTACCACTCAGTCTGTGTGAAATTCCACAGGTGAGTTCTGAAGCGAAATGACATGTCCACTGGTGTTCAGAGAAATGTCACCCCTCTTGGAAGCACCCTTCCTGAGAGCCGGGCTCGGTGCACAGCCACGTGGTCAGCAGCGATGCAGGCCTCGCTAGGACCCCCGCTGGGTTCACAGGGTTTCCTGGGAGCCACGCCCCCCTTGCCAAGTTCCTCCTCCCATCCCCATTCTGGTGTGGCCGAGGGCACCCTTAAGTCGTTGTGTGTGTGTATTTTTTTTTTTCTTTATTTAAAGAAAGGCATTTGAGTAGTGCCATTTTTCAGTCTTGCCTCTCCAAACGCGTTCTCCTTTGACCTTGGTGAGTGAGGGTAGCTTTTGTCTGCGTGGCTCTCGAGTCAGACTTCTGTCCCTCAGAACCCGGCACGCAGCGCCATTCACGCTCCACGGGGCGAGGGGCGCCCCGACGGGTCTGGCTCTTCTTTCTGGGCAGACGGCCGCTTCTTTCTTGCTGGAGGCTCGCAGGGTCTCTCCTCACCTTCGGAGTTCGGGTCTCGGTGTAAAAGGCTCCCTGTGGGACCGTGCAGAGCTCCAGGGGAGGGGAAAAGTCTTTGATTTCTTCTTCGATTATGGTCCTCTCTCTTCTGGTCTCTCCTGAAATCCCCACGAAATGGGCACTTCCCTCCTCCGTCTGTCCGCCACATCGGCGCCCCCTCCCCTCGCAGATTTCTTCTGTGCGAGGAGGGAATTCCTGGGCTCGATCTTCCCCGTCACTGACCATGTTCTTACCCCCTCACCGCCCCGTCCACGGTTCGTCTCCTCTGCGTCTAGCTAATTCCCGAGACCGCTTCCCGTCCTGCGCTTATTATTATTCAGGGCAGCTCGGGCCTGTTCTTGTTTCATGGATGCAACGTTCCCTCGAACCTCCTTGGAAATCCTTTCCTGGTCCCGAAAGTCAGGGCGGAATTCCCAAACAGTTTTAAGCAACGACCCTCACGCCAATCTCAGAAGGAAGATGCGTCCGGGGCTTATTCAGCTCACGACTGGGGAGCCAGCGGGACGGGAAGCAGCAGAGTTCGGAAGACAGACGGGCACCGGAGAGAGAAGGCGGGGATGGGCGCGCCAGCTCAGAATCAGAGCTGCCTAATAACCAAGTCCGGGTCGTAAAAACGTAGCCTTTGGAGTTCTCTCCTCTGTTGGGAAGAAATCACCACTAAACATCCCCACGTTAATATGTAAATCCACGGCAGCCAGACCTTTAATTAACAGTGAATGGGGAAGCAAACGTATGCTCCCCGAACGGAATCCTCAGAGGAGTCTGCTAATGCTCCGAAACGCCGTTGCGTGCGAGAAATACTGCCCTCCCTTTGCCTTATTTCCAAGGTTTAGGAGAATTTGTTTTAACTCCTGTTTCAAGGAAGTCATCTGTCTTGCTGGCTCCACGCACTGCCTCCCACTCCCGCCCTTTTGACTTCTCTATTGCTTAGTGACCCCGTGTCTGCTCACATTTATAAAGGAAGACCCGGGCCGAGCAGGTGAGAGCCGGCCCGGCTTCA
The DNA here is from genome assembly GCF_027574615.1 of Eptesicus fuscus. Classification (NCBI taxonomy): domain Eukaryota; kingdom Metazoa; phylum Chordata; class Mammalia; order Chiroptera; family Vespertilionidae; genus Eptesicus; species Eptesicus fuscus. The sequence goes on from NC_072479.1 coordinate 102,362,966, forward strand.
GCACTGTGGTGAGGTCCCTGTTTGATATCTTTCCTTGGTCCTCGGGTGGGGTCCCCCGCCCAGCACCCTCCTGGGGGTGAGGGAGAGCCGGGCGCATGTGGGGCTGCAGAGGGTCCTGCGCTTGGTTTAACGCGACGCTGCTGTCACGGAAAGATTCGCTGTGTATTTCGAGCACAGGAGGCCTGCATTTTCACTGAGCACCAGGCCCCACAAATTACGTGGGTGGTCCTGGCTGGGGGCAGGAAGAGCGAAGACCCACGTGTGGGATGCTGGGGATTCGGAGAATCCTAGCCCTGTCCTCAAGGTCCTCTCCGTCCTTTGTGCGTGGGTGAAGGGGCGGGATGGGAAGCCAGCAACCTCGGGCTCCAGAGTCCAGCCCCCCCAGTTCTGCTCCCACTCAGGACCTGTCCCCGGAGCTGCCCGCCCATCCCCCGCGGTCCCAGCCAGGCTCGGCGCTATAAATGTTGTTTCCCCGAGTAACAGGCCTGACATCCAGAGGTTGTTTTCTTCCGTCCTGCTCCTCCCCATCCCCAAATTACTGGCTCCTCCTTCAAGCTGTGGAGGAGACAGAACGGGCACACGAGAAGGTCCCTTAGAGGTCAGGGCCTCCATCTCCACATCCAGGTGGCCCTGCTTCCCTGCGGGAACTACCTCAGCGCAGCCGCTTCCACCCTGGGACGGCGGGAGTGTTAGAAAGTGGTTTTTCACTGAGCTCAGCGTTGTCTTCCTGCAGCTCCCACCCGACGGAACCATTCATTCGCGCATTCAAGGCAAAACCGGCACTTGTTGACCCGGGCCTCGTGCTGGGCAGTGGGGACAAGGCTGAGGCCGCTGTGGTCTCCTGGAGCTCACGGGTTAGAGGACGCATGGAGCCTGGCTGGTGCGGCTCAGTGGGCTGGGCACCTCCTGTGCACTGAAAGCCTGCCTGTTTCATCCAGGTCAGGGCACATATCAGGGTTGCTGGCTCGATCCCCCGGTAGGTGGCATGCAGGAGGCAGCTGATCGATGTCTGGCTATCACATCGATGTTTCTCTCTCTCTCCCCCTCTCCCTTCCTTTCTCTCTAAAAATCAATAGAAAAGCTTTTTATAAAAGAAAACGGATGTAAAACAGATAATAACATTCTAAATAGATTCTAAATTGGGATCAGTGCCGTCCCAAAGGAGCACAGAGGCTGTGAGGGCATGGAGCAGGGGCCTGATTTGGGCAGGGTGTCAGCACATCCTCTCTCCTGGAGGAAGGGAGGCCTCGGGGTGAGGAAGCGCTGAGCAGGCAGAGGGCGGGGGCGGGGCCTCTCAGGCAGCGGGGACAACATGCAGAGGGCCAGAGGGACTGCTTGAGGAAGAGGAAGGAGAGCAGAGGCACAGGGTTGGAGCCCAGGGCTCCCAGGGGTAGGTGGGTGCTGAGGAATGAAGCCAGAGAGGGGGGCAGGGGCCTGATCCTACAGGGGGGCCTGGGGCCTGCGGGCAGGGGCGTCCCCGGCAGACCCATGACAGTCCTTCAGCATTCGGAAGGCCGCTCCCTTCCTCCCTGAGTCTCCCGTTCTCCACGTCACACGTCCCCAGCACCTCCCCCCGTTTGTCACAGGACAGGTGAGGAGGCCTCACCTGCCGGACTCCCTTCAAGTGACCAAGGCAGTCTTGGTCCTGGTGGGGAGCAGGACCCCGGCCTCCCAGTGATGACACGGGAATGGGCTGCCTTTGCCCAGTGTCAGGTCCGATTGTGGGGACCTGTTGAGTGGCCCAGGTGGTGGTCAGTCTCCAAGCCAGGTCTCTCCCACCCTGGAACTAGCTAAATACAGTTGATTGTTTAAAAAGCCAAATATCAGACTTAGCATTTATTGCTATTGAATTCATCTTACAATGATCACTAGGAGACCTGACTCATTACCTGTACTTCCTGTGCGTGGTCAGCCCAGGACAGCAGGCCCGGGGGCACCTCCCCGGAGACTCTGCCAGTGTGTGACAAAGCCCTGGAAATCATGGAATAACAGTTAATAGCTGAGCCCACCTCACGGCCTTCTTTAAGCTACGCCTTTCTGTCTTTGTCCATTAGGAGGTCATGAAATATTCAATGACATTCTTGTTGAACTTGAGATATTCTTTACCCGCATATCTCCTTTGGTGCATCCTGCTGCCAATTCCACCTCCTCCCCTGACCGAACCAGGAAATGGCCATTGCCAGCTGTGGGGAGGGGCCTGGGCACCTTCATAGTAAAAACTTCCCCAAGAATTCCACTGCCGAGTCTCTAGGGTGAGCCAGGACTGGCGGGCCGGCTGCAGGGACCTCTCCAGAATGAGGCCGAGGTGGAGCCTGGCCAAGGGCACGGCTGGCTGGCGCAGGCCCCACCTTAGATGAGTGAGGGAACAGGAGCGGCCCTGTGTGTGAGAGCCTTTTAGAGCTTCCGACTGTGACAGCGAAAGCATGGAGTGGAGCAGCTGAGCGACACGTGGGAGCAGCCTGGGATAGGGCGACCCCCACCCCCAATCCTCAAACACGTGCACAGCCTTGCACCCCGACTCAGTGCTCCTCAAAATTCAAGGAACAACAGACATCCTGGGGCACATGCTAAAATACAGATTCCTGGGCCTCACCCAGGGATCCAGACCCAGCAGACACGGCAGGACCTGGGAACCTGCATTGCAGCCATGCGCCCAGGTGGCCCTGCGCAGGCGCTCTAGCTCATCTGACCGTCCAGAGCCCCTCCCTGGGAGCGCGGCGGGTGGAGCTCAGGAGCGCCAGTTCTGGGAACGCCAGGGAGGAGACAGGCGTGTGGAAGGCTCCTTGCCTGATCTGCATCCAGGATCTAAATTAATTTTCCTGACGAGTACATGTACTTTGTGAATAGAACGGCGGGACTCCTCGTGAGAATTTCTATTACTAATAATATTAGCACAAATAGCAGTAACGTCAGTCACGCAGCACCGGGCCGGGGAGTGAGAGGGGGAGGCCGGGTCGGGTTTTGTCACACTCTGGAAACGTCTCCTCCTGAGTGTGCCGTTCCCCGCCCTGGCTCTTCCAGGCCCTTGGGAAATAAAACGTCAATAAGCATTCCTCCCTGGCCCTGGACTAGAGCTTTCTAAAAAGACCAGGCGGGCACGACCCCTCTGCGGTTGCTTGCTGAGAGTTCCTTTGGTCCAAAGTGCCCCATCAGTGGGACTTTAAAAAGCAAAGGGAATTGAATCCTCTTAGGCATCATTCAGGGGTGTGATAAAAGCAAGAGCATCTACTGATTGCCGAGTACTTACTGTGCACTGATGCTGTGCATTATCTGGCCTAATCTTTCAACTGCCTCTGTGTGGGAGGGACTCTGGGAAGTTCCATTTCACAGAGGCACAGGGACACGGAGTGACTTGCTCAAGGCCACGGGCTGGTAAGGGGCACAGCAGGAGTTGTATGCAGAGAGCTTGGCTCCATGGGCTGGCATCGAGTCCTGGTTCTGTGTAACTCCCAGGGTGCATGTGTCAGGGATACATTTGGCTGCAAGTAACCATAACATCCAACCAACAGTGGCTCGAGCAAATTCTGGAGTGTTTTCTCTGATATAACATGAAGTTTTGAGGTCAGTGGTTACTGGTGACGGCTCTGGGATGTTCCTGTGATTTTTTTTAGGTCTTTCTTCATGGTCACAAGGTGGCTGCTGAAGCTGTGGGCATCATGTCTGCATCGAAGGCAGGGAGACAGGGAGATAGGGACCTGCCAGCCACACCTGTCCGGTTGGATCAGGAAAATGACGTTTTCTTTCCTAGATCTTTCCCCCATCCCAGCACACTTGGCCAGAACTGGCTCTTGTGGCCATCCTTAGCTGCAAGGGAAGCTAGGAAAAACCATTGAATTTGGCCAAATCAACCAAGAATTGTTCTCTGGGGCCAGGCAAGATTAGAAGAAGAGAATGCACATTGGGTGGGCAACTCTCAGAGTCTGCTACATTCCTCTCCCAGGGCCTTCGTTTCTTTGTCCATTTTAGACCAAAGCGGTGGCCCTCCCCTGTCTCCAAGCTCTGGTCCAAACCTTCAGCGCTCTGACTAAGCAGGGTGTGTGATCTGTTGAAAAATCTCAAGTCAAATACCGACCGGTGCAAGCTCCACAGAGGGCTGTGTCTGCCAGCAGACCTGGCTGTGGTTATGGGCATCGGAGGGTCGTCCCTGGGGCTGTTTCCAGAAGCCGCCGCAGCCAGCCTCCCTCCGTGCATTACCCTGTGGGTCAGGGAACATTCCGTGTGTCCGGCACCCTTCAGTTCATGACACTGACTTCACACACTTATTTATCCTGGGTTCTACAGGTTTGCCTGCTCCAGGGCCCGGGTGCTCCGAGGGCAGGGCCGAGGTGAGGCATCCTCCTGGAGTCCCCACAGCCTCCCCCTGGCCAGCCTGGAGAAGGAGGCCCCATGACATCTTTGTTTCCTATCTGTCGTGTCCAGGCATCGCAGAGCTGGGGGGAGGGTAGCTGGGGCCATCGTGTTTGAGCTGAACTGACCATTGGGTGGGTGTGATGGGAAGGTTCCAGTGGGAACCTTGGTGTAGATGATTCTTCCTTTGCATATGGAGTTGAGTGGGAGAGAGAGTGGTGATCACTGCTCAGGTCCGTTTCTATGGGAACAGGATGCTAGATGCCATGAGGGAGGGGGGTTAGTCACCAGACATTCTCAGGCCACAGGTTGACACGCCAGCCACCAGTCACTCACGAATCAGGCAGGGCTCTCTCGGTTATACGGGATGGGAGTCCGCCAAACCGAAAGCCGAGGGGTCTCTGACTTCAGGGCCTGCTTGATCCAGGATCCTGAAATGCATCACCAGACAGTGTGTCCTCCCATCCCACGACGGCTCATTCCTCCGCGCCGACCTCCATCTCTGGCAGCTTTTCTCCGTGGGAAGCGGCGGGCAGTCGTGGGGTTCACAGCCCACTCCCTCAGGTTCAACGCAAAACCCCCTCTCCTTCCCCAGCCGCTCCCAACGAGTGCGGAATTGACCCTGCTTGGCTTGGAGTGGCTGGTGTGGGTCATGTGCTCATCGCTGAGCCAATCACCGCAGCCTGGAGGCAGCACTTTGGCCAGACCTTGATCCCCCCCACAACAGTGGGTCAGTGGGTCGGAGGTCAGGCGCATCCACTCCACGTGGCCTGGGCGTGGAATGGGGTCGTCTTGGCAAATCAGGGCTCTTACCCTGAGAGCAGAGAAAGGACCTCCGGCAGGCAGAAACCACATCCTTTAACTGGTGTTTGCTAACGGGGCGGGCGCTCTTACGTCCTCACCGTCCTCACCGTCCTCACCGTCCTCACCGTCCTGAGGATTTGGGGTGGGTAATCCCATTTTGCGGAGAGGAATTGGAGCCTCAGAGAGGTGAGCGGCCTGCCCCAGGTCACAGCGCCTGCAGGAGGCCGATCTCCGATGTGGGGTTTGACTAGTTCAGAGGCCAAAACATTCTTCTAGATCTGCCCTGGAGGACCTGGGCGGCCTCGCCAGCCCCGAGGGAGGAGGGTCCCCGGAGAGGGACATTTCCCCCAAGCTTTGGTAGATAGAGCTCAGAGGCTCTCTATCTTGTGGTGGTGCCAAGACTACTCGGACAAAATGAAGCTAAATGGTATGGGCGGTAGGTAGGGGTACACAGTATTGGGGACATAGTCTAAAAAATCATAGCTTGTCATTTATCTGAAGTTCAAACCTATCTGATCAGCCGTGTTTTATCTGGCAACTCTACCCAGAGGTACCGGCACGGGAGCCTGGTCACCTGAGTGGAGCCTTGCCAGAGGGTCCAGGGTCTCCTGCTGCTGAGGTTCCCGCCAGCTCGGGTTTTGTCTATGCAGCCCTTCCTTCCACTTTGTAACCCCTAATCCCCCCTTTACTCTGAACTTGACCTGAGTTGGTTTCAGCATCATTTTCTTTATCAGTCACTAACCCCTCTTCTCTGGTCTCGTAGGATTCGTGTGAGGATAGATGGGTGAAATTGATCCATAAATAAGTACTGGCCAAAGTTAATGTCATTGCCCTCTGATTTTCACTCTCCATTATGTCCTCCCTCCACTGAACACCTACTGAGTGCTAGGTACGGCGAGGGTGGCGTGGGCTGGTGGTCTAGTTACACGCCTGAGTCAGCACAGAGCTGCCTCCTGACAGACGATCCGCTCTTTCCAGCATCTCAGCTTCCTTTCCCTGAGCTCCATCTTAAACTACATTTTAGGAAAGCCCCCACGGGCCCCTTGGAAAGATTGAGGAAACACCCTATTTTTATCAGCAACACACAGAGATCATCTCCAGGGAGGGGTGTTTCCTGGAAAGACGTTAAATCTCAGTCATTGATGTTTCTTGTTAGCTCCAAGCATTTCCCCCCAACCCAGGCCTTCTAGTCATTTGTTTGACAAGCTGGCGTGGGGACCAGCGGGGACAGTGAGCTCAGGGCGGTGACAGAGCAGGCCTCAGAGCCAGGGGTGCCCCAATAGAGACACGGGGGGGGGGGGCACAGTCAGGAGAGCCCAGCTTTAGCCCGGGTAGAGCTGGAAAGGAACATTTTCCAGTTGGGTGGGATCTGGAAATCTGGGCAGGGCACTCCAGGTAGAAGGCCTGGCAGATGCCAAGGTGTATAGGCTGGAAACAGCATGGCACAGTCCGGGAGTTGGAGATGTTAGGGGGTCCCTTGGATGCAGGGCGAGTGGTGGGCAGTGCTGGGGTTGTGCCAGGGAGCTCCCAGAGGCCTGCTGCCTGGCTCTGGCTCTCTCTGGCAGGAGGTGGGTCCAGGGAAGGGTTGAGGCAGGCATCCTGTGATTCGTGGGCAGGCGGGACCCAAGGCGCAGACGAGGCTGTGACTTACACTAGCTGACACTGTTTGGCTCTGACTTGTGTCAGGCTCGGTTCTAAGCGCTGAATCCCTGAAGGAACACTGGTCCTCCCCACACCCCCATGAGGTCAGTTTGGTGACTTGCCCGAGGTCACGCGGTGCACTAGCAGCAGAGCTGGGATGGGAAACCGGGCTCTAACCACTGGGACACACTGCCCCATGCTGGCCCCATCCCGTGTGCTGCCATCTGTGCTGTGCTTACTGGCCATCTGGGGGGTGCTCAGGAGCCAGAAGGCGGCCTGGCCTGATGGCTGATGAGGTGTGTGTTGGGGGGTGTCACACAGAGCCCCTGGATCCCCCACTCCCTGGCATGTGACCTGGGTGCTTTCTGAGCCTCGGCGTCCTCACCCGCAGTGGCTCCTGGTCCCACCTCGGGAAGCGGTGCACAGAGCGAGTGCTCAGAGACCTGGGAATCAGCCAGGACTCCGGGTTGCTGTGACAGAAAGCCACGTCCCAGAGGGAATGGACTGGCTCACAGGACGGGAAGTACAGAGGGCGGATCCGGGATTCGGGTACAGCTGCAGGGAGTGGTCGGACCATATGGTCAGGATCCTGCCGCTCTGCCGCTCTGGCCTCGGCCTTCCTTTGTGTTGGCAAGATTCTCAGGCCACCGCAGAGGCAAGATGGCCATTAGCGCCTCCGGGTGTCCAGGCGGTGGCTTAGCCAGGGAGGGCACCTCTTCCCTGCAGTGCTGGCTCCAGGGCTGGGTCTACCTGGGGTCATATGCCCATCCCAAGTCAGTCCTGGTGGCCGGGGGATGGCGTCCCGGGTTGGCTTGCTGGGGTCTCTGGGCCTCTCCTGGGAGTGGAGGAACGGGGAGTGGGGGAAGGAGGCTCCTCAGCGGGACTAAGTGGGGCTCACTGTGCCCCAAGAGTGACTGTCCGCCCTGCAGCCCCACCCAGCCTGGCTGCACCGAGTCCCTCTCCCCCGATGACACCTGGGAACTGGTGCGGGCGGGAGGGGGGTGCAGCCACTCTCCCCCTGGGGCGATGTCAGGACAGAAGTGCTCACTTTACAGCAAAATTACTCACCTAATTAGGCGCTCGGAGCTGGCACGGTGGAGTGGGGGTTTTGTTGATTTTTTTAGACTTTTAGCACGGAAGCCGTGTGATAATGAAACTGTGCAATTAGGAACTAATTTCTCACTCCTGCAAGTGATGCCTTCATGTGGGGCTGAGGGGAGCCAGCTCGGGGCTCCTTCACCCACAGGGTCCCCTTCACCTGCTCCTGTTGGGGTTGGGCACTCCTACAGCTGTCATTCAGGGTGGGGGGAGGACGGCGGCAGAGGAGGGTAGGAGAGCACCTGTCACAGGTGCGACTCACGCTCCCAGGTTCCCGGAGTGCGTGCGGGTGCTGTGTCTGAGGAGGACAGAGGGCGTGGCCAGGACTCGGCCAGTTTTTGGATAATCGGCAGCCCCTGCCCTCACGGGGACTACCTGGTCTCTCGGGGGGCGGGGGAGGGGGTGTCACTGGGATGGCACCCTCATTGCCCTCAGCGGTCACCTGCTGGTGAACAGCCCCTAACCGGCTCTCCCCCCTCCCCCTCCCTCACTGTGCTTCCTGGGGTCCCCTCCCAGGGAAACTGCTGCCCCCAAGTCCTTGGCTCAGGGCTGCTTGGGGAACCCAGAGTGGCCAGGGTGTGGAAGGAGCCGGAGCAGAGAGGGGCGAATTCAGCCTGGGGTGCAGGGAGGGCACATGCAGGGCTTCGTGGAGGAGGCGGTCTGGAAGGAAGGATGAGTGAGGAGAAAGGGCATTGTGCAGAGGACGGGGGAGAGAAGGGTGTGTCTGGGAGCTCCTGGGCCTGGCGTGGTACCTGGGGTGCCTGGGGTAAGAGCAGGGTTGGGGAAGGGGACTGAGGCAGACTAGAGGGCCTTGAAGGCCGAGGCCAGGGGCTGGGACTTTGATCTGAGAGCAGTGGAGAGGCATTGAAGGTTTCACTTGGGGAGTGACACAGCCAGATTTTAGTTTTAGGAGGTTTTCTCCTGCGGAAGGCAGACTGTTGGGGAGGAGGCAGGGGGGCTGCTGCGGCCGGCAGGAGAGGGAGGGCTGCCGGACTCGGGCAGGGGTGGTGGAGCTGTGGGCAGACTGTCCCACGTTGGTGCATGGAGTCTCGTCAGGACAGTGTGCTTCCCAGGGCAGAGAGTAAAACCCACAGGCCTCACCTCCCAGCTGCATGTCCCCGCCTCCCTCCCCACCCTGTCCAGTGTATCCTCTTCCTCTCAGAGAAGAAGGAGACTTTCTGGAGTTTTCATTGTGCACCTACTATGTGCCCTTTATCACTGAATGCGTTTACACCTGGACTCGTTTCCCCAGGAAGGAGAGGCAGCTGCAGCGAACACCCCCATGAGGTTCATGGAAGAGGAAGGAGAGAACTAGTACCTGGGAGGCATGTTTAGGCTAATGGATTCCCTGGATGAATCCATAAGATCTTTCATGCCGCTCAGAACTCAGTAACTCATCACATGTCCCTTTTTGACCTGACAGCCAGGAAGCTCAAACAGAGCTAAGATCTTGACACTAAATTCTCCAAGAAATTTTTCTGGGGAGCTTTTCAGTGGGGACCTTGAGGGCTGCAACTGATGAGGTCTTGGGGCTTTTGCAGAAGGTGTGTTCCCACATTGAAGATCTGGGGCATCAGGTCGGGGTGAAGGGGGGGGGGGGGGCTTCTTGAGTGGCCATGGACCTGGGCTCTGTGAGGAGGGACGGGGAGTCAGACCGGGCAGCGTTGTCCTGAGGGCTCCCTCAGCCGTGCCCTGGTGGCTGTGGCCGTGGTCCGCCCTGGTCCAGGGGAGCATGGAGAGGGTGGAGGTGGGATCCAGGCAGTGTGGGAGCTCACACAGGTGAACGGGGCGGGGGCGGGGGGGAGAGATTGAGGATGCGAACAGGGCTTGGCAGGCAGCAGGCCTTCAATGCCATTTGCTTTTTCTGGCTCACCATCCTCGGTGAGGCAGCTATTCATTTCCACTGTGAGACTTCATGCGGATGGGAACCGATCCTGGTCTGGCACCTGCTGGACCTCAGCAGGTGAGCTCTGGGGCTTCTGGAACATAGAGCCAGGTGGGCTCAACCTGGCAGGGGCTGGGAACCCCCACCTCCAGCACACCCAGTGAGGCATCACAGCCTGCCCCCTCCCCCAGCGCCCCCCTTCGCTCTCCCAGGGCCTGGGGCTGCCCCCTGGGCAGGAGGCAGAGAGCTGCATTCCTGGGGGGGGGGGGGGGAGGGGCTGGCAGGAGCTGAGCCTGCGATGGGGTGATGGGGTGGCTCTCCTAAGCCTGGGTGTGTGTGTGTGTGTGTGTGTGTGTGTGTGTGTGTGTGAGCGCCTGTTTGTGTGCCCATGTGTGCCACCCCCGCAGCGCCTCCATCACACATCTCTCCTTGGCTGCCTGGAGAGCTCTTTCTACAAAATATGAAAACGACAGTTTGCCTCACCCACGCGCGGAATCCTCATACAGCTCCGCGCTCTCCGTGCCCCCTCTCAGATCATCCTCTGCCCTCATTCCCTGCCCCTTCCCCCTCACCCCTCCCCCTCTCTGCAGGGCTGCTGCCCCGGCACCCCTCCCTCCCTGCCTCCCTTCTGCTCTGATCCCTCAGGTCCCTGTCTCCAGTTCTAGGCCGATGGCACCTTTTTTTGGTCACGCCTCCTCATCTGAACTGGGGCTCTGGAAGGAGTGTGTGTGAATGAGGGTGTGTAAGGGGTGAGTGTGTGTGTGCACCGATGGTTGTGTGCAGGTGTGTGATTGTGTGTGTGTGTAAGGGGGAGACAGAGGGAGGGAGGGGGAGAGAGAGAGAGAGAGAGAGAGAGAGAGAGAGAGAGAGAGAGCAGAGCCAGAGCCTGTGCCCTAGAAAGCTGGGGGATGGATGAGGCATTTCAGGCAAAGGAAGCTTTCACTCAATTACTCTTCAAGCAGCGGGAGGGGGTGGCGGCTTTACAACAATCGGACAGGTTTGCATGGTGCGTGGAAAAAGCCTTCATTTCCTGCTGATGACGGTGGTGACAGGTGGAGCCGGCAGCCGTGCTGGAGCCCTGGGTGGGTGGGGGGGGGGTTGGGGGAAAGGCTTTGGCGAGTGGGGCCTCAGGGTCAGGCTGGGGTGCAGGCGCTGGGTCAGTGGGGGTGGGGGCAGGTAGGGTCTGGTGGAAGGGCAGGGAACCACAGAGGGGACCCAGAGTCCTGCTGCCACGGAGCTGCAGGGGGCGGGCCGGCCTGTCTGTGAGGCCCAGAGGAAGAAAACCAGGGCCGTGGGGAGGGCTCCGGTTTGAGTCCCTCCCCTGCCGAGTGGGAGCTGCTGAGGGCAGGGCCGGGTCTGAGTCATTCTGGGGCTCACGTCCCCCGCACTGGCCTGGCTCAGTCAGGGCAGCTGCACGGAGCCTCAGCGTAAAGGTGTCGGTGGACAGAGATGAGGACCGACGTCCAGCTGCCATCGGGCCAGCCCAGGGCCCGCTGCGCCCCGGTCCTCCCTCTGAGGACTGCGCTGACCCTCCCTGCGCCAGAGGCTGCTCCGGAAGCGGGGGCGGGAGCCACCGGCCCACTGCCGGCCCCCAGTGGGGACCCAGGTCTCGGCCCCTCCATCCCTCTGTCCCCAACAACTCCTGATCCTCAGGGCAGCCTGGAGGGTGGTGTCACCAGCCCCCCATCCCCTCAGAGGAGGGGAGAGCTCGGGGCCACACAGTGGACGGGGCACAGCCTGGATCCTGGCCTCCTTTTCCTACTCACCCTTCCCAGGCAGGCGTGGGCACACATGGGTGGGTGTGGGTGGCCAGGGGCCTGTGGGCTGGCCCGTGGCCCCGCCTGGCCCCCCTGCGCCATCCTCACCTTCCCCTCTCTCCACAGGATGGTGGAGTACTCGCTGGACCTTCAGAACATCAACCTGTCGGCCATCCGCACCGTGCGTGTCCTGAGGCCCCTCAAAGCCATCAACCGTGTGCCCAGTGAGTTGGCGCCCCTCCCCCACCCCTGGCCCATAGAGACCCCATTCACGCTTTCGGTGCCAGGCTTGTGCTGGGCAGCGGACCCCTCAGTGACCGGACAGGTGTCGGTCCTGCTCCCACAGGGCTCATGGGCCAGGATTGGGCCTGAAGACGCTGGAGGGTGGCCCCGGTGCCTGAGCCCCAAACAGCTTGGATGGCTGTGCGCTGGGGAGTCTGGCTTTCAGGAACAAGGTTCCTCAGGGGGAGCTGGCGGCCACAGCGGGCCAGGTGTGGAAAGAGCTGCGCAGTGTGAGGGAGGACCTTCTGCAGCTTTTCACCAAGGAGGGTCCCCAGGCTCCCTCGCGTGTGCTAAGTGACTTCGAACTTAAGCTTTATCACCACCCACATGTGAAGGGTGTGCACATGTGGGGGTGTGTGTGCACACGTGAGAGGTGTGTGCACATGTGAGAGTGTGTTTGCACATGTGGGTGCGTGTATAGATGTGAGGCTGTGCACACACGTGGGCGTGCATGCACACATGAAGGGTGTGTGCACATGTGAATGGGTGTGCACATGTGGGTATACACACACATGTAAAGGTATGTGTGCACATGTGAGGGGTATATAGAGGTAAAGGTGTGTGCACATGTGAGGGGTGTGCACATGTGAATTGGGTGTGCACACACATGTAAAGGTATGTGTGCACATGTGAGGGGTATATAGAGGTAAAGGTGTGTGCATGTGTATGGGGTGTGCAAATGTTAGTGTGCACATGTGAGGGATGTGCACATAGGGGTGTGTGCACATGTGACATGAACACACATGGGGCACGTGTGTCCCCCTCCCTCCCTCTCTGTGTGGGAGCTCATTAGATGGCTCCTGGCTGTGGAGGTCACTTTCTTTTTTCTAAATATATTTTTATTGATTTCAGAGCGGAAGGGAGAGGGAGAGAGAGTTAGAAACATCAATGATGAGAGAGAATCATTGATTGGCTGCCTCCTGCACGCCCCCTACTGAGGATCAAGCCTGCAACCTGGTCATGTGCCCTTGGCCGGAATCAAACCTGGGACCCTTCAGTCTGCAGGCCGACGCTCTATCCACTGAGCCACACCAGCTCGGGCGGGAGGTCACTTTCCAGTCCCTCCCGCCAGCCTGCCTGGTTCTCCCGAGAAGGGCAGAGTGGGTGGGCTCCTTCCTGGAGGCTCCTGTTTTGGAGGCTGCAGGGACCAGGCTCGGGTCCTTCCTCAGGGCCCCCCTCTGCTAACAGGGGCCCTGGAGGCTCCGGGTGGAGAGATGGAGTGCCTATGTCCGCCCTGAGCCGGCTCCGCCTCAGCCGATTCACAAATGAGTCTTCTCTCAGAACTGGCGTGGGGCGTGCTGGGAGCCCACACACTCTGGGACCCACAGTATAACCAATGCACTGCCTCCCCCGACCTAGAAACTTCCCCTGGCTCCCCTGGAGAGGGGACTTGAGGTAAAGTCAAATTCTTGAGTAACTTAATTGACAGGAGCCTCAGGCGGTTGGAGCAGGTCCACCGATCCAGCTCCCCCGTGCAGGAGGGGCAGCTGTGTACCCCGGCGCCACGCCCTCTGCAGAGTCACCAGGGAGTGCGTGACGGGGACACAGGCTCCCTCAAGTGCCTCCTAGAGAGGCCTGATGGGTTGCCTCCTCTAGGGCGACTTTCACCCCGAGACTCATCTTCTCAACAGCAGCCCGTAGCTTTCACGTTCGCCACTAGATGGCAGGCCGGAGAGCTGGGAAAGGGCAAAGTCAAATGATGGGTTATGAGTTACAAAGCTGTGGGGAGCAGGGAGGCTGCCTGCCGTTTAAAAAGTGGTTTAAGAACAAGACCCACCGGGAAGACTCAGTGGGGCTGTCAGGAATGCAAGGTGTGGTTTTCAGCTCTGCCAGGAGCGTGCTGCGTGGCCTGGGAAGTCCCCGAGTGTCCCTGGGCCTCGGTTTCCCTCCCTTGCACAAAGCAGGGGGAAGGGTTCGATTAGATGCGTGGTTTTAAGCGTTGTCCAGGAGGGGTCGGGGACCTGGAAGTCATGGTGCTCTCTATGAAACCCTGCAAAGTGTGTCCCTCCACCCGACCCGTGCAGGTCTCTGTCCCGGCCACTCACCCACTGATGGGTGAAGGAAAGGAGACGGGAGGAGAAAAGGGAACACTAGACTTGGAGTCAAGAGGCTGGGTTCTGGTTCCTTGCTGTGTGACCTTTCATGAGTCACTAGCCCTTTCTGGGCCTTGGCACGATGGGGCTGGATTATCTCTAAAAGTGCCCCCTTTGCCCGGCCGGCATGGCTCAGTGGTTGAGCTTTGACCTATGAACCAGGAGGTCACGGTTTGATTCCTAGTCAGGGCACATGCCCCAGTTGTGGGCTCAGTCCCCAGTGTGGGGTGTGCAGGAGGCAGCTGATCAATGATTCTCTCTCATCTTTGATGTTTCTATCTTTCCCTCTCCCTTCCTCTCTGAAATAAAAATATATATATATATTTAAAAAAAAATAAAAAATAAAATCGCCCCCTTCTGGCATCCGGTGGACTCCTGCCTTGCCTGGCCTACACACCCCTTAAGCCTGTACAGTGCCTCCCAAAACTACTGGCCAAGCCATTGAAAAATGAAAGGTTTTTTTTTTTTCCTCCAGTGAGAAAGTAGGGCAGTCACTTCGAAGGCCTGAGCCTGCTGAGTCTGAGCTGCTGGCCCGCATGTACACCTGGCCCCAGCACACCCGGCCCAGGCTGTGGTGGTGGTGGTGGGGGTACAGAGGTCTGGGGAGCTCAGGGGCAGCTGGGGGAGATGCTGAGCTTGCCTGGGTCACTGCCCACCCAGGGTCCCCATCCGGCCACAATCCCTGGATCAGCAACAGCTCATCTCCATGCAGAGGCCTCTGGGCTGGGCCTGGGGTGGGCGGTGCTGAGGTGGAGAGCAAACTCCCAGGGCAGGCCCAGGGGCAGGGCAGCAGAGCTGACGAGCCAGGGGGAAGGCCGCTGTCCGGCCCCAGCTGCAGGCCCAGGAGCTGGAGGTTTGCTCTGCACTGACAGTCCCTCCACTGGCTGCAAGCAAGCCACGCTCCTCTCTGGGCCTCCATGTCCTACGATAAAATGGGGTGGTAATACCAGTTTCCATGTGGGTTTGAAAGGGTGCAAGGCCCTAATGTGGGTAAAAGCTTAGCGGAGCCTTGCGTGCAGTGAGTGGTTCATCAGTGCTGTTGTTACGAAGAGGTGCTGGGAGCATTGAGCGGGGAGGGCGGCGGACGGACTCGGGACGTCTTTGCGGAACCGGGTTCTGGAGGACGCTCCCCAGGCGCACAGAGGGTGGAGGCTGCTCCCGGCAGACAACCCCACAGCAAAGGCAGAGGAGGAGCCGGCCTGGGAGCAGTGTGGCCCTGACAGAGGGACTGCAGGCGGGCAGAGCGGGAGTGACTTTCTGAATCTTCCAGAAAAGCACTGCTAAGGATAAGTGGCTAAAATGTATCGGGTGCGTCACGTGGGTGAGGTTATTTCATCGTCACGACAGCCTAGGACATTGGCCCCTTTACAGATGGGGAGACGGAGGCCCCGCAGCTGGCCAGGAGCAGAGCCAGGCCTGGAACCCGTGCTAGCACAACCCCGAGCGTGTTGCTCCTCTTCATGACCCCCTTTCTCTCCTTTTAGCATGTAGGCCCCGCCCTTCTCCGCAGGCAGACGTGTGAGCAGAGCTGTGGGCCAGCGGGACACGTGTTCTAAGGGAGGCAGCAGGGGCGCGGGGGGAGGGCCCAGGTACTCTGGGTGGGGTAGGGCGTTTGAAGAACGAGTAGATCTTTGTGCCACAGTGGCTGTGGGGACCTTCAGAGGGACAGGGGCCAGACCCACACCCTAGGGCCTGAGCGTGATGACCTTGGGGAGGAGCCCAAGGCCTCTCCTGGGATGAGGGTGCAAGGGTGCACACTTCTTGCCTGGGGTGTGGGCTCTGAGGCCCCCTATCAGCTCATCGTCGCCCCCAGCTGGGCCGGGACAGCAGCTGTGTCCTCGGGCTGGGTTGTATGCTGCCTGGCCTGACCTCCTGGGCACCCACCATTGGTTGGCGTTGGCAGCGGCAGGAGCAGCATTCGGCCTTTCCTGGTCACTCAGCACCCTCCCCTCACCTGGCTACACCAGAGCGGGAGAGGGGAGCCCCGCGGTCAGGCTGCAGCCTTGGCTGCCTTGCCCTCGGCCTGACTGCCCCCCTCTTGGTTGCGGGCTGTGCCCCAGGCAGAGGCTGTTGCGAGTCCAGCTGTTTCTTTCTTTCTTTTTTTTTTTTACTTCATACATTTTTATTTTTATTTTTTTAAATTTCTTTATTGATTAAGGTATCACATATTTGTCCTCGTCCCCCCATTCCCATCCCACCCCCCTCCCCACACATGCCCCCACCCCCCTGTTGTCCTTAACCGCCGGTTAGGCTCATATGCCTCCACACAAGTCCTTTGGTTGATCTCCCCCTTTACCCCCACCCTTCCCTACCCTACCCCCGAGGCCCGACAGTCTGATCCATGCCTCCTTGTTTCTGGGTCTGTTCTTGTTCATCAGTCTATGTTGTTCATTATTTCCCCTAGATGAGTGAGATCATGTGCTATTAGAAATACACTTATAAGAACCGAAAATGAGACAAGCCATAATGGTTATGGTGACAGGCAAATGAATCAGTGTGTAGTGAGTTTCTTTCTGGGCCTACAGTTCTTTTGAGACCCAATTTCAATGTCACACAGTTCCTTATGTGTACATGTCAGCACTGACATTTCAGTTCTGGATGGTGGACAAATGGTGGTCATGCAGGTCCGACTCTCTCTGGTTTGGTCCTGGGCAACCTGCAGTGATGCACAGCTGCTAACTGCTAGTATGGGAAGGCCACATCAGCGTCTTCCGTCTCTGGACTGCTTCTCTTCTGTCTTCATGGCTGGAGTAGTCCTGTTGATTCCTCTCTGTTGCTGGAATCCACATGGTCTCGGAGTTGTTTTCTGAAAATAAACAAACATATTCTCGACCAAAGTTAATAAAGGAATATTTTCTATAAATTTGACTGGGGATCCTTTTTCAATTTTTGCCCAAATGATTTTCCTCTGGCTTGTTTTGTCACCTTGTGTGTTTTTCATTGGTGTCTTGCTTTTAGCCTTACAATTAATTTTCTAAAGTATTAATTTTCTAGATGTAATTTACTTACAGGATATTTTTCCTTACATGATATTCCTCTACTATCCCCTCCTTTTTTGATTTAAATATTAGGAGGCTTTTGAAAATTTTATAATGTAGTCTTGATGGCTTTTAAATTTTAATTTTTTGCACTATAATATTACTGTTTTAGGTTCATTATATGGTGCACAATTTTATCGTGAGATGAAGTACCAATAAAAATTTTAGTTGACACTTTAGGAACACCTTTTTGTCCAGTACAATTAATTTTTCTAGAATATTCGCTTGTTTCAACTAGCCAATTTAAATTTGCCTGAAAACTTGACTACTATTTTACTGTCAAATTTATTACTCTAACAATAATCTTGTTTTACCCTGTAAATATTGGTGGAAGGGATTAGAGTCCAGCTGTTTCTGCTGGGTGGGCCTGGCAGAGGGGCCGTGCCGACCTGCGGAGAGCACCGGGACCTCCGGGGCGGTGCCAGCCAGGAAGCACACCCGCCACCTCCTCCCAGGTCCCCGCCTGCCACCAAGGGGTCCCCCTGGCTGGCGGCTGCCCAGCTTCCCTTAGAACAGAGGGGCCTGTTTAGGGGTCCCGGGTGGAAAGGGGTGAAGTGGTTGAGCGGCTCTGGCAGTTTGCCCATCTGTCATCCGAATCCTCCTAGCTCCTGACTTTAAATGCCATCCAGCCCGGCTGGTGTGGCTCAGCGGTTGAGTGTCAACCTATGAACGAGGAGTTCACGGTTCAATTCCCAGTCAGGGCACATGCCCAGGTTGCGGGCTCGATCCCCAGCGTGGGGCATGCAGGAGGCAGCTGATCAATGATTCTCTCTCACCACTGATGTTTCTATTCCTTTCTCCCTCTCCCTTCCTCTCTGAAATCAATAAAAAGTATTTAAAAGTAAAATAAATGCCATCCAGAGACGGTCTCTACCCTGGTGCCACCCACATGACACTCCATACTTTCTCCCTTCTTGGCTGGAGGAGGCAGAGCCCTCAACCACACTCATGGGGTTGCCTGCAGACTGCCCCCCATCAAGGCCCACCTGGCTCCCACGCTAGGCTAAAGGCCAGAAAAGTCAGCAGGAGAGCAGAAACAAGTAAGCTCCAGGAGGGCTTCATGGCTAACTGGGGTGGGAATCAGAGAAGACTGCCTGGAGGAGGAGGACTTGGCTAGGGGACGATGTGGAGGGAGATGAGTGGTCTGAAGCAGACGGTGGCAGGTCTTGAAGGCAGCCTCTGTGTTTCTGTCTCTGTGTCTCTTTTTCTCTGTCTCTGTTCTGTCTCCATGTTTCTCTGTCTCTGTTCACTTCATTTTTCTCTGTCTTTTTGTTTCTCCTCTCTCTGCCTCCATCTCCTGTGCCCAGTGCCTGGGCTAATTCCTCGACTGTGGGCATAAACGGAGGATTAGCCAGCGTCTCACGGGTCCTCCTGGAGTTCCTAATTCCATGGCTTGCTGTCCCTCACACGGAAATGATGGATTCGTTCTTGGTCCCTAATTAGCTAATTATGCCTTGGCTCCATGGCCCTGGGACTCCCTGGGCCCCAGGGAGGACAGTGAGCTGGGGCCCAGCTCAGTAGAGGGAGGAGGGAGGGAGGAGGGATCCGGTTGCCATTCAGGGAAGTCAGCCGGGCAGGTTTTCAGGAGCCTTTCAGAATTTTAATATCCTGGAGAACAAGGGAAATGTAATTAATTGAGCAAAAAGGCCGGGCCCGGGGGAGCGGCCAGGCAGGAATTGTCCTGAGCTGCTTCCCAGAGGCTTTGCTGATCAGGCCCCTTCTCGCAGCCGCTGCTCAGCCCTCTGCGCTCCGGCCTCGTCCTGGCCTCCAGGCTTGCCCCATCCGGGGCTCGGCCTGCTTAGGAATCTGCCGACTGGCCTCCCCCACCAGTCACCTGGCGCAGAGCCCCACACTCCCGAGACCCCCAAGCACAACCTGTGTGCTCTGAACGGTCACACCTCTGTGCCTTTGCCACAAGCTCCCGCCAGGTGGAGGGCCCAGCGCATGTCTGCCCCTCCTGGAATGCGCCCAGAGCTGCCCACTCCCTGGCCATGGTCCTTCTACCCCAACACCGTGGTCCCCTGTCCCCCTGCTGCTAGACGGCAAGTTCTGAGGGGTGACATGGGACTTGGACCCGCATGTGGCCAGCGCGGCACCTGGCACGCAGCGATATTGGTGTTCGATGGATGAATGAATGGCGGGACACCAGGAAGCCTGTGATGGCTCACGTGACATTCAGATGGGTTGTAGGGCGCTTGTTCTATTTTGATGCTTCCCTCCTCCCAGCACCCCCTGGCTGCCCTTTTTGGGGTGGTGGATGCAGGGAGTTGAGGTATTGAGCCCCCACTGCCTTTCCCGAGAGGAGGCTGACCGAATTTTGTGGGGAGGGAGCATGGGGCTAGGTGTTAATTATTGATTGGAAACCACTCCACGTAGAGCTCATGATGCAAATCCCAAATAATTACCGTTGTTAATAACCACCTCAGCATCACCCCAGGAATACATAAACCTCCGGGCAGGGCCACTGTTCTCCTTATCACCATCTCTCCCTCCTTTCCTCTCCAATCTCCCACTCTCCCCGTGACTTCCACTTCACGCATTCACAAGCAGTCATTCCACAAATGTTGGCTGAGCCTCTGTTCTGGGCCAGGACCTGCTGGGTTCTGGGAGCACCGAGGTGACTCAGACACAGGCCCTGTCCCCAAGAGCTGACAGCCCGGTGGGAGAGCTGGGAAGGTCCCTAGGGCTAGAAGAAGGCCCGGTGTTGATGGGGACTTCATGGCTGTGCGGTATGTACCCTGCACACTGTACGTGGCAGCCCCGGCCAGGTCAGAGGTGCTGGGGTTGCCCCGAGCAGGAGGGAGAGGGAGGAACTTGACTTGGGATGGAATGGGAAATGCTATGGGAAGGCTTCTCAGAGAGAAAGGAGAGCTTCAACTGGGCTGTGGTGGCCAAACAGGGGCTTTCCAGGCAAAGGAGAGATGGAAGAAAGAGAGAGAAAACATGAGTGAAAGCATGGAGGTGTGAAATCCCATGGTATGTTTAGGGAACTTCAAATAATTTGGTATTGCATAGGGTGCAGATTGGTGAGAGAGAGGGAGGGAGAGGGAGGGAGAGAGAGAGAGAGAGAGAGAAGAGAGAGAGATAGAGAGAGAGAGAGAGAGAGAAAGCGAGAGAGAGAGAGAGAGATGAATCTAGAGAGGTAGGCAGGGGAGGGGGTGTGTGCAATCAAGGGTGACACCAACTTCTGACTCTCTTTGAGGCCACAGACACTTGTGTGTGAACCTTCTCCCGGAAAAATTCCTGGCATCATACCTTCATCTTTTACAGCAATTTCATAAGATCCATGAGCCACCCTCCAGGGACCTCCCCCACAGCTTCCATGGGTGATGGGGGCCTGGGATTTCCATGCCTGGTGGTGACAGGTCCAGATTTGTGGTCTAGAGAGTGGCTGTTGTCAGGAACCGCCCCCTCTCTGTCACGGGCTCTGTTCTCCTTGGACCGGCTTCCACCCCGGCAGGCACTGCCCTCGGGAGGCTAGATGGCCTTGGCAGTTCAAGGCCCCACTCCTCCTCTGCAGAAAGAGAGCGTTCCCCCCTGTAGTTCCAGCAGAAGGCTCAGGGCTGACTCTCATTGGTTCTGGCTGGGGTCACATGCCCATCCTGGACCAACCCCTGGGGCTGGGGAACAGAAGATGCTGATTGGCCAGGCCCAGGCCATGTGATCTCTCTAGGGAGAGCAGGTCAGTTTCACAGGTAGGGGGTGGCCTGCGGGTGGAGGAGATGAGCCTGTGGAGAGAGAAAAGGCATGGAGGGTATGGATGGGTCAGCCCAGGAAGGAGGGGGCGGAAGGGAAGAAGGGGGAGACAGATGTGAGAGGTAAGTGCGTGGGGTGGGGCTGGAAGCTGCTGTGTTCTCCATTTTCATGGCGGGGGAGGGGGCGGGGAGGGGAGCCCCAGGCTTTGCTGAAAGTTGGGTGTGGCCCTTGAGCAGGAGACCTTTGCAGGGTGGCTGTCTTCTTGAGCCCCTTTGCTGAGAGTCCTTATCCTCCTCGAGGGAAAGGGATTGGCTCAAGGCCCCACAGGCCAGCAGGGCAGGATTTGAACCAGGCTCTCTCTAAATCACAGGCTTTCTCTCCCCACCTCTTGGGTTTCAGGACGTCAGCCCCTCCAGGATGTGACTGACTGCCTCCCCCACGCCTGCCTGACACCCGCCTCAGGTCACCTGGTCGCCCTCCCTGGGGACTCCTGTCTCCATTCCCATTTCCCCGTTTTCTCCTCCTTTTGCTGCTGGCTTGGCTGGCTCGTTGCAGCTATTTCTCAGGACATCAGGCCCGATCTGAGTCCCTCGATGGCCACGTCTCTTCTGTAGGTGGCTCTGCCTGGTCCCATCATGCAGTGGGCTGGGCCAGCAGGGTGGTTCTGGCTGGTCCTGGTGTGTCCTGGCCTGCGCAGGGGACCGCTGACTGCCCTGGAGGTGAAGGGCATTCAGGCCACACTCATTGGGCACCTGCTGTGCCCGTCCTGGGAGGGTGCTGGGCATAGTGAGATGAGCCAGCCTTGGTCCCAGGCCCTGGGCACCGGAAGGAGTGCTGGGCTTGGAACCCCTAGGTGCCTCTTCTATAAAATAGGGGTAAATTACCAACCTCCCAGGGTTGCCGTGAAGCCTGAAGGAGGCCATCTTTGTGCACTACCCAGAAGAGTGCTTGGCACATGGAAGGCGCTCCATAAATGCCTGCTTGTTCACCCACAATCTAGAGCCCAAAGCCATTTCCACGGCCCCCGGGCGGAGGGGCAGATACCAAGGAGAAGGTCTGGGCCGTGTGGCTCCACCCCTCCTCCCACTGCCCCTCGGTCTGTTCCTCGCACCCTGCTCTCCCGGCTCCTCCTCGGCCCCCGCTCCCTGTCTGACCGCCCTCCGCCCTCCCCCGCAGGCATGCGCATCCTGGTGAACCTGCTGCTGGACACGCTGCCCATGCTGGGGAACGTGCTGCTGCTCTGCTTCTTCGTCTTCTTCATCTTCGGCATCATCGGCGTGCAGCTCTGGGCGGGCCTGCTGCGCAACCGCTGCTTCCTGGAGGAGAACTTCACCATGTGAGTGAGGGCCCGCCCGGGGCTCCCGGCAGCTTTACCGGGGCGCCCGCCATGCTGAGTGTTTTAGGGCCAGGAAGGTCTCCCCACTGAGCACCCGTTCCCAATCCTTATTCCCAGGAGTGCAGAGAAGTCAACGGATGAGCAAACAGTGTGGGGACTAGGGATACTGAGACCCAGTCTTGGTCCTAAAAGAGCCCAGCCTCCCAGGGGAGTTGAGTGCATGTGCCCAGGAGCAATTGTGGAGGTGTGTGCAGGGTACAGTCTGGCCACAGGGGGCCCAGGATCAGTCCTGCTT
Source organism: Eptesicus fuscus (assembly GCF_027574615.1). Classification (NCBI taxonomy): domain Eukaryota; kingdom Metazoa; phylum Chordata; class Mammalia; order Chiroptera; family Vespertilionidae; genus Eptesicus; species Eptesicus fuscus. The sequence continues at coordinate 102,385,238 of NC_072479.1, forward strand.
GATCCTGGGAAGGCTCCCTCAGGGAAGCCTCCTGGGGGGTGGGTGACCTTGGAACTGACCACAGTGGCTGGGGGGGGGGGGAGTGTGTGTGTTTTGTGGCCATGGCAGAGGTGGGGAAAGGTTTCCTAGGCAGAGGGAACAGCATGTGCAAAGGCCTGAGGAAATAGCAGTGACCCCTCCCCTTCTCCAAAGTGAGTTGGTGGTGGGCTTCCTCTGAATGGCCAAAATGAGCAGCGAAGGCCTCTGAGCTCTCAAAGGTGGTATCACCAAGTCCCGTCTAAACTAGGCCTGAGAAGCTCATTCAGCTCCTGGTGACTTACTTCATACACAGTTTTCACTTGGTCATTGGGCATCAGGGCCAACAGAGTGGAAGCAGCAAACTGTAGTTGGCCCTTGAACAGCACGTGTTTGAACTGCATGGGCCCAATTACACACAGGGAGTTTTTGAGGAATAGATTGGAAATTCTTTGGAGATTGGTGACAATTTGAAAAATCTTGCAGATGAAGCTTAAGATTTTCTTTTATTTGAAAAAGAAATTTTCAAATTGATTTTAGAGAGAGAGAGAGGAAGGGAGAGGGAGAGAGAGAGAAACGTCAACGTGTGAGGGAAACATTGATCGGTTGCCTCCCGCATAGGCCCCGACCTGGGATCGAACCCACAACTGCTGGGGTATGTGCCCTGACTGGGAATCGAACCCATGTACCTGCAGTGCACAGGATGACACTCCACCCAACGGAGCCACACCAGCCAGGGCAGGATTTTCTTAGTGACATTTTCTTTTCTCCAGCTTGCTTTATTGTGTTTATGGTGTGAGGTAGGGATCTATCTTTATTATTTTCCTAATGGATAGCAATTGTCCCAACTCCATGTATTGTTTCGTCCTTCCATTTCCCATGGATCTGAAAAGGCATCTCTGTAACATACTAAGCTGTCTTTTAAACATGGGCTTTCCCCTGTGTCCTGTGATGTTCCATGATTCTTTCTGTTTTGGTTATAATATCACTGCGTGCATAGTTTGTATATTGCTGTCTTGCAGGGCTGCACTCCACTCACATTTCTTGTTTTAAAAAATTGTCCTGACTATTCTCATCCAGATAAATCCTAGAACTATCTGGCCAGGTTCCACAGACAAAATCCTGTTGAGATTTTGATTGGAATTCTGATGAACCACAGATGAACCCGGCAGGAGGCAGGGCAGGGATGTTATCTCTGTTTTACAGATAAGGACATGGAAATCCAAGGAGGGGAAGTGACCAGTCCAAGGCCCATAAATGGGAAGGGTGGGCCAGTAAATCTCAGCATCTGTTTAGTGAGCACCTACTCTGTGCTGACCAAACAGTGTGGGGACTAGAGATACTGAGACCCAGTCTTGGTCCTCAAAGAGCCCAGCCTCCCAGGGGAGTTGAGGGCATGTGCCCAGGAGCAATGGTGGAGGCGTGTGCAGGGTACAGTCTGGCCACAGGGGGCCCAGGATCAGTCCTGCTTGATCCTGGGAAGGCTCCCTCAGGGAAGCCTCCTGGGGGGTGGGTGACCCTGGAACTGACCACAGTGGTTGGGGGTGTGTGTGTGTGTGTTTTGTGGCCATGGCAGAGGTGGGGAAAGGTTTCCCAGGCAGAGGGAACAGCATGTGCAAAGGCCTGAGGAAATAGCAGTGACCCCTCCCCGTCTCCTCTTTTGCCCACCATCACCTGTGGACAGACAAGGGGATGTGGCCCTGCCCCCCTACTACCAGCCGGAGGAGGACGACGAGATGCCCTTCATCTGCTCCCTTTCGGGGGACAACGGCATCATGGGCTGCCACGAGATCCCGCCGCTCAGGGAGCAGGGCCGCGAGTGCTGCCTGTCCAAGGACGATGTCTACGACTTCGGGGCGGGGCGCCAGGACCTCAACGCCAGCGGGCTCTGTGTCAACTGGAACCGCTACTACAACGTGTGCCGCACGGGCAGCGCCAACCCCCACAAGGGGGCCATCAACTTTGACAACATCGGCTACGCCTGGATCGTCATCTTCCAGGCGAGACACCAGCCCCGATGCTGGGGCCTGGGGGCTGGGGACGGGTGGGGTGGGGTGGGGTGGACTGAGCGGCTTCCCCTGGCAGCCAGGGCTCTGTGCTAGGCATTAGCCACTCGTTTCATTGAAATCTGCCCGGCTTGCTGGCACAATAGGCTCGGTCATGCCCACATTATAGACAGAGCAACTGAGGTTCAAAGAAAGGGCGGTAGGACCTTGGGTGTATTGCTTGATGTCTCTGTGCCTCAGTTTTCACATCTCTAAAATGGGTAACAGCTCCCCCACCTTGAGTGGCTGAGAAAAATGGGCCGGGTGATGTGAGCGGAGTGGTCAGCCCCGTGTGCGGGGAGTGCTCAGTAAGGTCACCTCCCTGCCGTCCTCAGAAGGAAGAAGGGGCAGGGGCAGGAGTGGTGGCACGAAGCCCCTGAGGAGGGGGCGGGCCTTACTGAGGTGAGGGGCTGCTCTGCTCACTTGGCTCTGGGGAGCGGCAGGACCCCAGAATTCAGAGCTTCCGGGTGTGATGTGACCACAGCCCAGCGCTGCATCCTGGGACCCTCCAGCTGGAGAGGGTGGGCGGGCTGCCCAGGGGCACCTGCTTCCAGGGTGTGGTAGATTGGAAAGGGGGTGGGCTCTGGAACGACAGGGATCGGACCAAGTCTCTGTTCTATTCCTTGGCTGTGTGATCTTGAGCAAGTGCCCTAACCTCTCTGAACCTCAGTTTCTCACCTGTATAATGAGGATGACGATGGCGGCCCTGGATGAGAGGTAATGTGTGTCAAGCGTCCTGGCACACAGTAGGGCCTCTGTCCGGGGCGCTGCCTCTGCTGCCTGCCCTTCCTGAGAATCAGCCTGGCTCAGGCTCGCTCTCCCCTCTGCTCTGTCCTGGCTGCAGGTGATCACTCTGGAAGGCTGGGTGGAGATCATGTACTACGTGATGGATGCCCACTCCTTCTACAACTTCATCTATTTTATCCTGCTTATCATAGTAAGTGTCAGAGGAGCCGGGGCGCTCCGGGCAAGCTCAAGGACCCACAGACCAGGGGCCAGGCTGGGGGTCTTTGGGAGTCCCCGGGGGGCTCCTCCGAGCCAGAAAGACTGGGTGGGAGAGAACGGGGGAGGGGGAGCCATTTTTTAAATGCAGCTCAGCAGCGGGTGATTGAAGGGAGCTGTCAGGGGCGGCACTGGAAGCATCCATCACCTCCGATTGTCTTCATTTCTCACTCTGGCACCGAGTCCACCCCCTGCTCCTGCTCCTGTTCTCTGCCTCGGCGTCCCGGGGAACACATGCTTTCCTTTGACCTGAGCCGGTGCAGCCCAGGGTGGAAGCTCTCCGGCTCCAGCTTATCCCTCTTGTCCCGGGCTGCTTCCCAGGCAGGCTCTGGTGAGGAGACCGAGCCTGCCGTGACCTGGCGGAGCTCCCCGAGACTCTGGGAGGGTCCCCCCGTCGCAGGCAGCCCTGCCTTGTGGGGGGACCTGGAGACGGAGGAGGCACTCCATCGCCTCACCCCTCTTCCAGGCCAGCCCCGCCTGCCTCCCCCCACAGTCTCCCCAGAGAAGTGCATCCACCGTGTCGTGTCTGACTGCAGCTGCAGCCACCGTCCCCACACAGTCCCCAAATGTCAAGGTGATTCAGTCCTGGGGGAGTGGCCGCCGGCTCCCTCTGCTGTGAGCTGGCTCCTCTGGCCTCCTGGGGTGGGAGAGGGCACACTGACCCTCTGGGGCAGCACCCCGTCCTGGGCTGCTGGGACCTTGACCTGGGGGTTCAGGACAAGCTGACAGGTGACCCGAGACACACCTGCTGTTGGCTGCGCTCCGTGCCTACCTGAGGAGGTTGGGGCCTTGGACCACAGGAGGCCCCCAGGGGAAAAGGAGGCAGAGCAGGCGCTGTTCAGAGCCGTTCATCCCCTGGTTGGCTCAGTCTCTCCCCGGCACATTCAGATTGGCCGGCACTGCACGCGGCCCTGGGCAGAGAGCTGGGGCTGAGCCGGGGGTCAGACAGGCCCTGCCCGGGAGGAGCGCCTGGTCCCATGGGGAAGATGGGCACAGCAGACAGCATCTAAGGAGCCATGATGGTGGGGCACCCGAGAAGCTTCAAGCCAGCTCCGAGGAGGGTGGGGGAGTGGGAGGCCTCCTGGAGGCGGTGACACCAGCATTGAGCCTTAAAGGCTCGGGAAATGGGGGGCGGGGTGGGGTGGGGGGGTGGTGGTGGTGTGATGGCCAGAGGGCAGCTTTCTGGGCAGGGGCGTTCACAGAGGCCCTGAGGCAGGCAGACCCTCCTGCGGGGGGTGGGGGGGAGGCAGTGATCCACTGGGATTGCCAGTGAAGCCTCGAATTCCAGGGGGAGGCTGAGGGACGCTCTGGCTGCTCCTCCTGATGGAGTTAGGGGCCGATTCTGGGGTCGGTAACTACTGAGTGACCCAGAGCAGGCCCTTCACTCCTGAGCTCACAGTGAAGTGGGGAGCAGTGCCAGCCCAGGGAGAGCCTGAGGGACTGTGTGGTCACTTACCCCCTCAACCCTGGCCATGCAGTGCCGCCTGCTTGCTCCGCAGATGAGGAGCCGGCACCCCAGAGAGGCGAGGTGCCCGCTGTGCCCGGGAGGAGTCCTCAGACCCAGATCCCCAGGGCTCCCTCTGATTACAGAAGTTCTAAGCTGGTCTTGCCGAGCCTCCCATTTTACAGATGGGGAAATGGAGGTCCAGGGGCAGGCTGGGTAGAAGGCTGACAGGTGTGAGCTCCAGAGGGCAGGATCTGAACTCCTCACACAGGCTGGTATGGAGCAGGACCCCAGGAAATGTGAACTGGGAATTTCCCAGAGTCCTCTCGGCCTGGAAGCTCTCACCTCACGGCGCCAGAACCCCAGCTCCCCAGCCATGCTGTAGGGGAGAGGCGGGAAGGGTGAATCAGTGACGCGTTCAGCCTGCAGGAACTCCTGGTGGGCGGCCTGGAGGAGGATGAAAAGCCACCACCCACCCCCTCACTGGCTGGGCCTGAGCCCACGCAAAGGCTTAGTAAATGCCAGGGAGGGGCCCACCCTCTGGAAACCAGAGCAGGAGGGACCCTGGAGCTGGGATTTAAGGATTCTTAGCCCCAACTGGGCAGCTCCCCCCGGCACCCCTCCAAGCCCAGAGAAAGCCAGACCAGCGAAACCTCAGGGATGCTGCTCTGCTCTTGTCCGGGTGCCCAGCTGGGGCCAAAGGCAAGGTCAGAGAGGGCGGGGCTGGCGTGGGCCTCAGTGCTGAGTCCCGGGTGGGAGGGCAGCGAGGCCAGAGCTGGGGTCCAAGGGGAGCGGGTTTGGAGCAGGTCCCAGTGGAGCCTGGGGAGCTGCCTGGGCCACGGCCGCCTGCGGCCCGGACGTCCTCTTGGAGCAAGGCCTCAGCGCTCTTTTCTGTCCCTGCCTGTGCTGTGCCTCTCCGTCTCTCCGGGCCCTCCACCCTTCCTCCGTCTCCCCGCTCCGCTGCCCGTCACCGCGTCTGCGTCTCCCGTGCCCTCTGCCCCCATCCTCATCCTCTCTGAGCCTCTCTCCCTCTCTCTCTCTCTCTCTTCTCTCTCTCTCTCTGTCTCGGTGTCTCTCCTTGTTCTTGCTCTCTGTGCACCTGCTGTTCCTGGTTGTCTGCCTCCCACTCTGTCCTTTCCCGGTTCTGCCCCGCATCTGCCCCTCCTCCTGTCTCCCTGTCTGCTCTTGCCCTGCCTCCTCACTCGCCTCCATCGCTGGGTCCCTGTCTGTCTCCATCTCTGACGCCCTCTCGCCCCACCCTCACTTCTGCCTCTCCCCGCCCTCTGTCCCCTCTGTCCCTGTCCTCTCCTCCCGTTGGTCACAGGTGGGCTCCTTCTTCATGATCAACCTGTGCCTCGTTGTCATAGCGACCCAGTTCTCGGAGACCAAGCAGCGGGAGCACCGGCTGATGCTGGAGCAGCGGCAGCGCTACCTGTCCTCCAGCACGGTGGCCAGCTACGCCGAGCCGGGCGACTGCTACGAGGAGATCTTCCAGTACGTCTGCCACATCCTGCGCAAGGCCAAGCGCCGCGCCCTGGGCTTCTACCAGGCCCTGCAGAGCCGGCGCCAGGCCCTGGGCCCGGGGGGCCCCGCCCCCGCCAAGCCCGCGCCCCACGCCAAGGAGCCCAGGCACTTCAGTAAGTGGCCCTGCCTCCCTGGCCTCCGTGCCCCGCGTGGGCCTCCGTGTCCCCCTGAAAAGTGAGGGTGAGACCCTGTGCACTGGGTCTCACGTTCCGGGCGTCTGAGATTCTTAGGAGGCGGGCGGAGAATTCATGCTCGGAGCCACCGGCCTGGCCACCACATGTCCAGGTGTGGTCTTGGGGGCCCCAGGTGGCCGTGGGCGGGCCCAGCACTCGGATGAGGAGGAGCTGGGTTCTGGGCGAGGCTGGCACCAGCGTTCTTGGGTGACATGGGGCAGGGTGTTTACTTCCAGGGGATTCCTGCTGCTGCCCACTCCCCTCTCCAGGGAACCTGCGCAGAGGGAGGTCCCAGGGCACTCCTGGAGCGAGGTGCTCTTGCCCTGGGCCTCTGGGCCCGCCCCTCCCCTGGGACACGGTGTCAGGGAGCCCAGCCCAGAGTCCATGTGGGCAGGGGAGGTGGGGGGAGGGGGAGGGCTTTGCCCTGTCCGCCAGCTGAGGGGGGACTGACCCCTGGGCTTCTGACACCTGGCCCGGCTCCCGGGGAGACCCTTGTCCAGGGCCTTGGGAGATATTTGAGGCAAGTGTGGAAGTGAAAGTCGGCATTACATGTTTTTCTTTCCCTTACACAAGCAAAACGTGTTCATTTTAGGAAAATATAGACAAACACGAAGAAGAAACCAAACCACCCAGAGAGCCTCTCCGGCTCCTCTTAGAAATGCTTTACAGATCACACGCCCCAGGTCCCAGCCCCTCCCTGGGCAGCTCCGACCCTCACTCACCCCGTGGCCCAGCGGCCTGTCCTGCCTCCTTCCCTGGAGCCAGCCTGACTCTTGGCTTGTGTGGAGGGAGGTCCTGGGGCCCGAGGGCTTGCCCCCTGCATTTCCCAAACCCCAAGCCAGCAGCCAGGGTGGCGGGAGGGCCTGGGGCCTGGGGCCTGGGGAGGGTCTGCTCAGTGCACAGCCACAGGCCGGGCAGTGAGGCCGCAGGACAGTTAACACGTACGTGTGCCCCAGGCACTGTTCTAGGCACATCATGCAAACTAGCCGATCGAGAACCCGCAGCCCCACGTGGTGGGTGCTCCCGGCTTATGCTTTTGCACAGGGACCAGCAAAGCCCAGAAGGCGAAACCATTTCCTCAGGAGCCACAGGCCACCTGGCCTCCGGCGGGGCTGGCACGCTCCAGGCAGACCCCGTGGGCACAGGAGCCTGGAGCTCACTCGCAGCTATGTCCCAGGGCCGGGAAGGGGGTATAGGGGGGCTGGTGAGCTCAGTGCTGCCTCCTCTGAGAGCCTTGAGTGTGGCCTCAGGCACCCACCCTGCCCTCTGTTTGCTTTTCAGAGCTGTGCCCGGGACACAGCCCCCTGGACCCGACGCCCCCCATGCTGATGCAGCCCATCTCTGCCATGCTGGCCTCCGACCCCACCGGCTGCCCCCGCTGCCAGCACAAAGGGGGCCACCGGCCCTCGGGCCTGGGCAGTACCGACTCGGGCCAGGAGGGCTCGGGCTTGGGGGGCTCCGGCGGGGGAGAGGACGAGGCCGATGGGGACGGGGCCCGGAGCAGCGAGGACGGGGCCTCTTCGGGGCTGGGGAAGGAGGACGAGGAGGAGCAGGCGGATGGGGCCGCCCGGCTCTGCGGGGACGTGTGGCGGGAGATGCGCGCCAAGCTGCGAGGCATCGTGGACAGCAAGTACTTCAACCGGGGCATCATGATGGCCATCCTGGTCAACACCGTCAGCATGGGCATCGAGCACCACGAGCAGGCCAGTGGGGCGGGCGCCAGGGCCGGGCTGGGCGCTGCGGGGTGGGGGGTGGGGGGGCGGGCCACCCAGGCCAAGCCCCATGTAGCTGGGTGTGTCGAACACCCACGTGTGTCTGTCTCCCCCCTGACCGGGGCTGGATCCAGTTCAGCCATGTGGCCTGGGTGCCCAGCCCAGGGCCAAGCACAGAGGCAGGAGCTCAGGGTGTGAGTGGGTGAATGAGTGCCCGGGTGCAGCAGTTTTGGGGCTCATCTACTTGGGGGGAGAAAGGGAGATCGGGTCCTCTCCTCTTCAGCAGCTCAGCAGGGACGTCAAGGCACACACTCACAGCACACCCCCTGTTTTTTGTGTTTTGTTTTTAACATTTTTTTAATTGATTTCAGAGAGGAAGGAAGAGGGGGAGAGAGATAGAAACATCAATGATGAGAGGGAATCATTGATCGGCTGCCTCCTGCACACCCCCTATTGGGGATCGAACCCACAACCCAGGCATGTGCCCTTGACTGGACTCAAACCTGGGACCCTTCAGTCTGCAGACTGACGCTCTATCCACTGAGCCAAACCAGCTAGGGCCACGCCCCCTGTTAAGTCCCTGCAGATCTGACTCCCATTCATGGCTTCTCCATGTGAGCCCTCCTGTTTCTGAGGCTGGGCTCTCCCCTGCCCACACCTTCTGCAGCTCCCATCGCCCTTGGCACAAAGCACAGACCTGTCCCCTGACAGTCACCGCTCCTCGTGCTCTGCCCACAACATACGCGCAGCTGACGGCGTCCTCCTGTGCCTGGTGCCCCGCTCACCCAGCCCCCGGCCCCCGGCACTGAGGGTGGCCTGTGCTTGCCCTGTGGAGGCTGTCACCCGTCTCCCTCTTTGCCACATGGTGTGTCCCGGGCCATCGGGTACAGCTGGGGTTCAGAGGTGAGAGGAGTTCGGAGGAGGGGTCCCCAAGCGGGGACAGCGCCTGGAAGGGAGATGGCTCCCACGAGGTGGCAGGGACACGGGGGGCTTGAGGAAACTGTGTAGGGACACAGGATGGAGGGGTGGCGGGGGGGGGGGTAGCCCAGATGTCCCCGGTCCCTAGTGCCAGCCGATGACCACTCCAGCCCTGGCTCCATTTGGAAAAGCATCTATTTCTGGCTCCCAGTGTCCCCCAGCCCATAGGTGACCCCGGCCCTGGGAGGGCATTTGACAGCTGGGCCCAGGGAGGGATGTCACTGGGCCCAGGTCCCCTGCCAGTCCCGCAGGGTTTAGAACTTGGATGCCACCGTGGCTTCCCTGCTGCCCTCCTCCTGCGGAGGCCCCGCCTGCCCGCTGCACCCCGCGGTGGGCCACACTCTCATTTCCCTCGTCATTAGTTTGCCAAGCGCAGGCCCCGTCCCATTTACTTAAACGCGGCCCCCGGGGCTGCCGTGACACTCGGTGCTGGGCTGCCAGCCGATCTGGCTTCGTTAGAGAGGCCTCTGGAGGCCGGGGAAGGCTCTGCAGGGGACAGCTGGGGAGCAGGCAGCCGGACCCCTGGCCTGGGGTCCAGCCGTGTGGCCTTGGCCTGGCTCAGGCCTGCGGGGGGCCAGCATGTCTGGGGGAGGCCCCACAGGGAACAGGAGCTCTGGGTGCTGGTGCTAGTGGGACGGCACCCAGGGGGCCTGTCACCACCAGTGGCTTGTGGAACCGACTTGCAAGCACAATTTTCTCACGCAGGAATTTTGCAAGGCCATCGTTAGAAACAGCTGGTAGCTTGAAACGGGCCACGGAGGAAGTGTTTACACCGTGGAAGCTGGCGTATGCTACCGTCAGGGTTGTTCTTCAGGGGCCTCCTTGCCAGTATAATATGGTCCCTGTCTTCTCAGGGGTCCCCTCCAGGGCAACACAGCAGCTGGGGCCGCTCTGTGCTCTGGGTTCAATCTCTCCCTCTACCTGTCGGGCTCCAGCCTCAGGCCGGCCCAGGGTCCCTGCCCGAACCTCCGCCTCGGCCATATCCTGCCTGAGCAAGCTTTCTGGCCTCGGATATGGTGGAGCCTCTTCTTCCTGGCACGGAAGGCACCCCGTGGGCCCCCATCAGGCCGGGAGAAGCTGTTCTCACTGGCAAGTCACCTGCCCCCCCCATAGGGTCTGCCTCGGTTTCTCCCCTTCCCCTCATGGGGATCAGCTCCCATTAACTGAGCACCTACTACGTGGCAGGCCCGGAGCCTGCGTGGTGCAGAGTCCTCACGACCTCCTCACAGAGTGGCTGGGAGGGTGAATTGCTTTAGGCAGCCTGGCACATAGTAGGTGCTCGCGAGCTAGGAATCGTTTCTGAATCGTTTCTCGGAGCCTCACACCACCACTTTTGGGGCGAGTTTACCATCTGCTGTCTGGAACCTCAAAAATGAATGAAAGGAAAAGTGAGGGGGAGGGAACATTTTTAAAATGCTCTTTTTAAAGCCGCTCCGAGTGGCAGCCATTGTTCGGCAGAGCTCCGCGCGGGGTATTTTTGCTCCCTCTTCCCCGGCTCCCAGACATCGCTCAGTGGGAAGCGGTCCGCCGTGCGTTTATTTTGAGCTGCCCTGTCTGCGTGGCGCCTGCAGAGAGGTGGCCCAGGGCCCGAGGAGGCAGGGCGGGAGGGAAGGGGAGAAGGCAGGTGAGCACAGCCCCTCTCCTGCAGGGGTACGACCTTGAGGGGAGGCATCCTTGGGGTGCCGCCACACTGCGGCTGCCCACTCCGCTGGCAGGGACCTTGGTGTGGCCGCCACGGAGGCAGGTGGTGAGGGGGCGCAGAGCCTGGGCACTCCTTCCCTGCCCCATCTGTGAAGTGGGGGGCTGCCGCCGCTCTGGTCACAGCACTCAAATGAGAGGTGCGATCACAGGTCCCCGTGGCCTTTAGGTGGCCACTGCTGCCCAGATCACCAGGGAGCATCCCAGGTTCCTCGTGGCCACGGATGCTGCTCCGCTCAGGGACCGGCCTGGGAGAGACACAGGTGACAGGGGGTGTCAGCCAGGCAGGGGGCTCTTGTGACCCATGAGGCGGTCAGATGGTGCCGAAGTCTACCCTTCCCTCCCCCCTACCATCCTGGGAGGAGGGTGGGCCCAGACTCTCCATAACGGAGGCTGAGTGACAAGCATGTGGGTGGGGTCAGCTTGGGCACCAGAGCCTCCATTGTCGCCTGCTGTTAGGATTGGTCACATCTCTTCCCCGGGTGACCCTCACGGCAGCCCTGGGTGGTAGGCAGAGTGGGCGTCTTATCCCCACTGGGCAGATGGGGAAACTGAGGCTCAGAGAGGGGGGGGGATGGCTTGCCCAGGTGATGGTGAGCAACTGTTAGCGCTGGCGCTGGGGTTCTGAGGTCGCATTGGAGGTTCCAAGGGGACAGGAGGTGGGATGGGGAGACACCCACTTCTCCCTCCCCCGGCAGTCACCTGTCTAGGCCAGGGACCCCTCCTGAGCTGGGCTAAACTGTCCTGGGGTTGGAGGATGGTCAGCAAGCTGGACAACAGGAGACAGAGGGTGGGACTGAGTAGGCAGCAGGACAGGCGTACAGGGAGCCTCCTGGGCAGGGGTGACCCAGCCTGGGGGTGTCCACTGGCCCCAGCTTCTGGGGGACTGCATGCGAGACCTCCAGCTCAGCGGGTGGGTCAAAGCAGGTTTTATTCTCCCTTCAGCAGCCCCCAAGTCACTGCCGACCCAGGTCTGGGGTGACCCTGGGAAGATGAGGATGGGGTGGCTTCGTGCCCAACAGTCCAGCTCTGTGGTGGCTTGGGGGAGGGCGGCACCAACAGGGCCGCAGTCAGGGAAGGCTTCTCAGTCAGTGATACTGGAGGTGGAGCCTGAAGGGTGACTAGGGTCCATCAGCGAGGCTGAAGAGGCGCAGGAGCAGGGACCAGGGCCAGGGGCTCCACCAGAGAACCCAGAGTCCTCGGGAGGATGCGCACACAAGGCGGCAGACAGCCCAGAAGGCGGGGAGCTGCCTGCCCTGGAGGGTTTTGAGACGCTTTACACTTAGGGCGCTGGGGAGCCATGGAAGGCTTGTAAGCAGGGCAGTGACATGTCTGTGCTGAACGGGACCCTCAAGTCGGGAAAGTGGGGCAGGTGAAGGGGTGTGGACCACAGGGAGGGTGTGGGCCCAGGGAGGAGACCTGGGTTTGAGATCCGATTCCACTACTGGCTGGCCATGGCCCTGAGCCGTCACCTCTCCTCTCTGAGCCTCAGGTTTCCTGTCTGTAAAATGGGGGCACCATAGGGTAACGCTTGAGGCTTAGATGAGGTAATTCATGGAAAGTGCTTAGCACCGCCTGGCGTGTGGGAGGCGTTAATACCAGCTGCCATTACTGTCATGGGGATGGCCTGGGCCCCAGGGCTCCTGGGGGCAGTTTAGGCTCCTGCCCAGCTGGTCCTTTATCTGCCTCTGCAGGAATGGCCAGAGGCGGGCTGTCTGGTGCCTCCCACGCCTGGCACCGGCGGCCGGGATGAGCTGGCCCTGCCCCTGCCCCCTCTCCTGCTTCTGGACTCCCCTCCAGCTTGCATTCCCTCCGCACCTGCCCTCTCCCCTCCTGCCTCTGGCTTAACCCGGTTCTCCTGCCCGTTGGCACCTCTTCTTCCACTGGGCGGGTCTTTGCCATCTCGGCCGCTTCTCCACGGCCTGTCTGTCTGTCCTGCCTGCTCTCTCGCTGACTCCCACGGTATCAGGATCCTGGTCCATTATGTTGTGATCTGTGTTTTCCTGTCTTGTCTCTCCACACCCTGCCTTTGCCTCTCACTCCACATGCCTCTGTTTGTCTGTCTGTCCGTCTCTCTCTGCCCGTCTCTCTCACACCCCAACTGGTCTCACTCACTGTGTCTACGTTCGTCTGTCCGTCTGTCTGTCTCTCCCACTCACTGTCTCTCCCAGAGGAAGGCTTGCGGGAGTGATGGATGGCGCGTTAGGGACAGATTAACAGGTGTGCACTTGACTGGAGAAACAGCTGTTGCCAGGGAGTCGGGGAGCGAGGGGGTGACCTTTCGGGGAGCGGCGGCTCTGCCATCAGTTGCGGGCGGAGCGCGCGTGGGGCTCAGAGCGGGGTGATGTGCAATTATGGGCTGTCAGCGTCCACATTTTTCATCTCCGAATGTCGAGTGTCGTTTGGCCCACGGGGAAATTGGTGGCTCCGAGCAGCATCTGGGCCCCGACTTAGCCCTGATGCCGGGCCCCAGCCCTCCCCACCGCGGGCCCCGCGCAGGGTCCCACTCCCCTCCCGGGACCATTTTGTGAGTCACACGTGATTGCAGACGGGAGTGGGGCTTTCTCCTTTCATCGGGGCTGGAGCGGACCTGGCAGTTTTATTATATTTCCCCGGCACCAGGCGGGAAGCAGATGGTTGGTTTCTCTTTCTTCCCTTCTTTTGACCCAAATGGAATTAAAGTCAGGCCTCTTAGGTGTCTCGTTGCCAGGTAGAGGGGCTGGGCTGGGGCGGGCGGTGCTGATGGCTGGCAGCCCCGCACCCCCCGGCCCTGACCCTGGCTGGTCCTTTGGCCTGGACGCCTGCTCTTGTCCCTGCCACCCGCTCCTCTCAGCTCTGAGGCCTCGCTGAGGTGTCCCTTCCTCCAGGAAGCGGCTCCTGATTCCAGGATCACCGTTCCCCAAACCACCCTCACCGCTCCTGGGTTCGCCCCTGCTGGCTGGTTTGTTAGTTAACTCGCCTGCCTGTCGGGGCTTTGCCACCAGAACCCGCACTTCCCAGGGCAGGAAGAGTGTCCCGACTCACTCCACTGGCCACCGGGGCGGCACAGGCCAGCACCTGGGCGGCTCGCGGACGGACCTGTGGAATGCGTGCGTGCGCGAGTGCAGGAGGGATGCGTGGAGGAGGGGATGGGTGAGTCAGGTGGGGTCTGTGTGTAACAGGAGAGCAGTTTGGAGTCCCACTTGGTGCAGTGCCTGGCTCGGCCACATCCTTGCTGGGTGATGCTGAGCAAGTCCCATTACTTCCCCGAGCCTTGGAGCCTCCGTCTCCTCACCTGTGACATGGGGCCGCCTCCCGTGGCCTCCAGGTTGCCTGAGGCATCGGTAGTTGTGCTGGGTGTGCAGCTCAGCATGGGCGTGCTCAGGCCTATCCAACGGTCCTTCCCTTGTCTGTGATTCAGGCGGGAGCAGCCAGGCTCTGTGGTGAGCAGACACTGGCCTTCTCTCAACCTGCTTCCTCGTCTGCAAAACGAGCGGCCTTCCGCTTTCGGCTCTGCATTGTGTGGCCTCAGACCAGCTTCTGAGCCCGTTTCTTCCTCTGTACAGTGGGCATCGTCGTGCCTCTCTCCATGTGCGGCTAGAGCACCATTTCCAAATCTGTGGGAGGTCAGCCCCGAGGGTCCCACCCTCTCCGTGGGCCTCTCGGGATCCGGGCAGCGGAACGGCCAAGTCTTCAAGGCCACGGCGTAAAGGGGAGATGGGGCACCAGCGAGGACACTGACCTTCCAGGCCACGCAGCCCGGATGGCAGAGCCAGGCCTTGCCCGCTCCTGGGGGGTGGCGGGGGGCGGGGAGTCCGAGAGCCAGTGGGCTTCCATAGGGGACCCACGGCTGCCTTCTGCCTGACGGGGTTCCTGTCCCTGCCCGACGCCCACAGCCCGAGGAGCTGACCAACGTCCTGGAGATCTGCAACGTGGTCTTCACCAGCATGTTCGCCCTGGAGATGCTCCTGAAGCTGGCCGCCTTCGGCCTCTTCGATTACCTGCGCAACCCCTACAACATCTTCGACAGCATCATCGTCATCATCAGGTGCCCGCCCCGCCCCCCCAGGCTGTGGGCCCGGGGGGCACAGGAGGGAAGAGGGGGTGGCCCAGCCTGTGAATGAAGCCAATTGCACTGCAAGACAGTTAACACAAGTATTTAAAAACGTGTGATTTAGCCACATACGTGCTTCTGGATTAGCGCATTGAGTGGTGAGATCTAGCAGCGGGTCTGCGACTCCCATCATCCCAGAGAAGGGAGGAGCATAAACTAACTCTACGCGAAAATATCCGCACCCACCGTCGTGGGATGTAACAACAGCGATTCCCATTAACCGCGAGGCCACGGGAGCTGCTAATTCTCTGTATTTTGTTGTTTCCATTCATACTCAAAAGAAAGTTAAATCTCAAAAACAGCTCGGCGACCTTTGTGGACCCCTGAATTCTGTCCCTAGACATCTTGGGGGAGGGTCCATGGAATCCAGGTTAACAGGCCCCAACTTAGGGTGCCTGGAGCAGCAATGACCTTGACATGCTGTTGGTTGGACGAATGAATGAATGAATGAATGAATGGAACTCTCCATCTCTTCCTTTGCCCTGCTCCCCTCCTGCCTCCCTCCCCGCCCCTGCGTGACGCCTCCCTGTGCAGCATCTGGGAGATCGTGGGGCAGGCGGACGGCGGGCTGTCGGTGCTGCGGACCTTCCGGCTGCTGCGGGTGCTGAAGCTGGTGCGCTTCATGCCGGCGCTGCGGCGCCAGCTCGTGGTGCTCATGAAGACGATGGACAACGTGGCCACCTTCTGCATGCTGCTCATGCTCTTCATCTTCATCTTCAGGTGAGCCTGCCACCCTGGGGCCCTCCCTGCCCGGGCGAAGGTAGGCGCATGGCTGGTTGAGCTCTCGGGCCACACCCCAGGCCTGGGTGTGAATCCTGCCACCATCCCTTAATCCCTGGTGGCTCTGGGCGTGCACTTCCCCTCTGAGTCTCAGTGTTCACTTCTGTAAAATGGGACCCACGTGGCTCCCTCCCAACTTACTGGGCTGTTTAGGGGAAGACACAGGAGGATGGGCAAGAGCTGGGTGTGTGTGAGTCCCTGAGCCGCCTCCCTCCCCCCCAGCATTCTCGGGATGCACATCTTTGGCTGCAAATTCAGCCTCCGCACAGACACGGGAGACACCATCCCCGACAGGAAGAACTTCGACTCCCTGCTGTGGGCCATCGTCACGGTGTTCCAGGTGAGCACGTGTCCATGTGTGACAGGGGGCGCGGTTTCACCCAGGATCGCTTCTTGTTGGTGCCGCCAGCCTCGGGGAATCGAGAGAAGAGGGGGGCCTGACAGGGAGGTCCCTCAACTCTGGCTTCGTGGGCCGGTTTGGGGGGTGTGGCCAGGCAGGCTTAGGGCAGGCTCTGGGAGCTGGGCTGCCCGCCCAGTGCCCATCCCTGCCCCCTCCGCTCCCACCCTGAGACTTCGGGCACGTTAGGCGTCTTCCCTCAGACTGTTCCGCCCTGTAACGTGGACACGGTTGAATGAGCGTGTATACACAGCTCAGGGGCGGAGGAGCAGGGAGGAGGGGGGTGGGCTTGTGCTGGGGGGGCAGGTGGGTCGCCTGAGCGGGATGGAGGAGGGGGTTGTGGGAGCAGCTGGGAGGGAGCCCCGCTCAGTGGGGAGTGAGTGTCAGGGCAGGAGTGTGCGATACAGGCTTGCGGGTGTGGGCAAGCTGGGGGCACAGGCGAGCAGTGTGTGTGTGTGTGTGTGTGTGGTGGGGGGGGGGGGTCTGAGGCTCTGCCAGGTGGGCACGCCCCAGCTAGAGCGGTGATACTCGAGGTCCCTGGGTGTGCCCGAGCCCCTGTGAGAGGAGGCTGCAGGCGTGCATGGGCTGCCGTGTGCCTGTGGCTACCCCACCCAGCGGGCTCCCCCTGCCCTTGGGCTGGGCTGGGGCTGAGGATGTTCTCGAACTGAGCTGCGTGCTCCTCCCCCTCCCCCCAGATCCTCACCCAGGAGGACTGGAACGTCGTCCTCTACAACGGCATGGCCTCCACCTCCCCCTGGGCCTCCCTCTACTTTGTCGCCCTCATGACCTTCGGCAACTACGTGCTCTTCAACCTGCTGGTGGCCATCCTGGTGGAGGGCTTCCAGGCGGAGGTGACTGTGACCTGGTGGAGGAAGCGCCTCCCTGGGGCCTGCAGGAGACTGGGGGAGGGGAGGGGGTCTGGACGGGGAGGGCTGCAGTTCAAACATCTAGCGGGCGAGTCTCCGGAAGAGGGGGTCACCAGTGAGGTAGTGAGCCTCCCATCACAGGAAGCATGCAAATGGAGGTCTCCCCCGGGGTGTAAGAATAGGCCTCTCCATCTCTGAGATTCTAAAGTCTCCAGGACCGGGGTTCTGGATCCTGCCTCCTCCACCCTCCGAGGCTTTGGGGAACTTGCAGTCAGGCAGACGTGGGTTTGTGGGCTAGGCCCTCATAGCTTCTCACTTCCCTTTCCTGAGCCTCAATTCCCGCATTTGTAAAACGGGGGTGGGGGGTGGGGAGCCCATTAAAAAGTTCACGAGGGAGGGAAGGGTTGAGCTGACATGCGTTCCAGTGTGAGGGTCGGTCTCCCAGGGTGACGCCAATCGCTCCTACTCGGACGAGGACCAGAGTCTATCCAACACGGAGGAGTTTGACAAGCTGCAGGAGGGCCTGGACAGCATCGGAGGTAAGCAGGCCTCTCCTTGTCACCTGGGGGGCCAGGACCCCTCCCCAGAGATCCAGGTGGGCCAGGGGCACAGCCCAGGTTTCCCCTCAAACCCAGGCTCTGTGACTGCTAATTTCTGCCATTTGTTGTTTACATTCATAATGGAAAGAAATGCTAAATCTCAAAAAGTCGGTGGCCAGCCCTAGCCGGTTTGGCTCAGTGGATAGAGTGTCGGCCTGCAGACTGAAGGGTCCTGGGTTCGATTCCGGATAAGGGCACATGCCCGGGTTGCGGACTCGATCCCCAGTGGGGGTCATGCAGGAGACAGCCAATCAATGATTCTCTCTCATCATTGATCTCTCTCTCTCTCTCTCTCTCTCTCCCTTCCACTCTGAAATCAATAAAAATATATATATTTTTAAAAAGTCAGTGGCCTGTTGAGAAGAGCTTTGGGCCTCAGGATGCCTGGGTTTTGGTCCTGTTTGGCACACTGGGCAGCTTGGAGCAAACCTCCCAGCCCACGCCATGTCCTTGGTAGCCGGGCTGGATGGCCTCTGCCTTGCTTTCCACAGCGGGCATGGCAGGGAGGGCTCATGCTGGGTGAAGCTCAATGGCTGCCCTGAACACAGAAGGCAAGGGTTTCACTTACCCAAAAATAAGCTGAGAAAATTAAAATAAAAAACAAACAAACAAAAACAAAAATAAGCTGAGAGCCCTGTAGGCGGGGCAGAGGGGAGGCACATGTGGGGGGGGTCCAACCTGGAAGACTTCCTGGTGGAGGAGGTCTCCCCAGAAAAACTCTCCATTTCTGTTTATCGTCCATGTCTGTTTCTGTGTCTCATGGCTTTCTGTCTGCCCTTCCCTCTGTGTCCATCTCACCCCTCCAGATCCCAAGCTTTACCCGATTCCTCTGACTCCCAATGGGCACCTGGACCTCAGTCTTCCTCTGTGCGGACATCTGGGCCCCGCTGGGCCTGCGGCACCCGCCCGCCTGTCGCTGCAGCCGGACCCTATGCTGGTGGCCCTGGGCTCCCGCAAGAGCAGTGTCATGTCACTGGGGAGGGTGAGCTACGACCAGCGCTCCCTGGTGAGTCGTGTGGGGGTCTCTGATGGCTGCTCCCTGCGGGGTGTGCTGAGGGACCCTGGGGAGAAGCGCCTTCAAACTGGTACCCAGGCCTAGGGCACCGAGTGTTCAGCCGGACCAGGCAGGGATTATCTCTCTTGCATTTCTGAGTTCCCGGTGCCAGAGTGGGACCAGACAGCAGGAATGAATGAATGAATGAATGAATGAATGGGGTGGGGCCAGTAGGTCTGGTGTGGAGAATGGGATTTTATCTTGGCGCCAATGTGTAGGGTAAAGAGCTGAGCTTGGGGGGCAGGCAGATCCCACCAGGAAGGTGCAGCCCTCTCTGAGCCTCGGATTCCTTGCCTGTAAAGAGGAAAATGGCCCTAACCTGCTGGCAGGAGGAGATGAAGGCACACTGTGGACACGCCCGCACGGCCATGGGTGCGGGGGAGTGCGAGGCTGGGTGGGGAGAGGGCCTCTGGAGTCCAGCTGGTGCTGTCAGGTGCCCCAGGCCAGTGGCCCTTTTAGGGCCTCAGTCACAGCCGTGGGGCTGACCAGCGCCCCGGCTTCTCCCAGTCCAGCTCCAGGAGCTCCTACTATGGGCCGTGGGGCCGCAGCGGGGCCTGGGCCAGCCGCCGCTCCAGCTGGAACAGCCTCAAGCACAAGCCGCCGTCTGCGGAGCACGAGTCCCTGCTGTCCGCCGAGCGCAGCGGGGCCCGGGCCGGCGAGGGCGCCCGGGACGAAGGGCCGCCACGGGCCGTGCCCCTGCACACCCCGCACGTCTACCATGCGCATCACGGGCCCCACTCGACCCACCGCCACCACCTCCACCACCACCACCACCACCGCCGGACACTGTCCCTGGACACCCGAGACTCGGTGGACCTGGCCGAGCTGGGACCCCCTGTGGGCACCCACCCCCGGGCGGCCTGGAGGGCAGCGGGCCTGGGCCCCGGGCACGAGGACTGCAACGGCAGGATGCCCCACATCGCCAAGGAGGTCTTCACGCAGATGGGTGACCGCCGGGACCACGGGGAGGATGAAGAGGAGGTCGACTACGTGAGTTGGCGGGGCTGAGGGCCAGGGCCAGGTCCACGGAACAGAAAGAGGAGGGGCTGAGGGGCGGGACCAAGGGTCAGGGGTCAGGGCTTCAGGCGGGTGAGCGGGAGGTGCCCACAGCCGAGTTGGGCCCAGCCCTGGGAGAGAAGCCCTCCCCGCTGCCATGGGAGGGGTGTGGGTTCTGATCTTGCTGGGAGAGTTCAGAGGTCACCCGGAGACCCCAGTTTGCTGGATGGCTGGAGAGGGCCGAGATGGGCAGCTCTGGGCTGCGCTGACCAGTCCGCACCCCTCCTCTCCTTGCCAGACTCTGTGTTTCCGGGTGCGCAAGATGATCGACGTGTACAAACCTGACTGGTGCGAGATCCGCGAGGACTGGTCTGTCTACCTCTTCTCCCCTGAGAACAGGTGGGCCGGGCCAGGCTTCGGGGAGGGTGGACTAGGGGGTGAAAGGTCTGGGAGGGAGAGATTCCTACAGAGCAGGTGGGGCCATGGAGGGTGGTGCCCTGTCCTCAGAGGGCCCTCTGCCCCTGTGTAGAGGGGCCCGGGGCAGGCGGAGTGTTTGGATGGGGACTTTCGTCCAGGCCAGCCCTGTGCTGGCACCAGGGTGGGCTTCCTGCAGGAGGAGGCCTGTGCGGCACCTGTAGATGGAGCAGGGTTGTGGAGAGGTGGAGGCTGGACCAGGTGGAGGGAGCAGCCCGAGGGAAGGTCTGGGCAGAAGCTTGGGGTATCAGGCAAGGTGTGTCCGCGTGGCGGAGGGCAGGGCGAGGGATTCGGGCGAGTGTTTGGAAAGCCTCGCGTGCCAGGGCAAGGAGGGTGCCCTTCACCCTGAGGCTGAGGGAGTTGCCCTGGGTGTGTGGTCGGGAGGCGGCTCCAGGTGGGCGCCCTGAGCAGACGTAAATGGCCACCTGTTGTGTGGCCGGAGAAAAGAAGGGTCAGCTTCCCCATCCCTAGGCCTCAGCCCTTTGCCTTCCTCCCGCTGGGGTGAGGGGCAAACCGACACTCACGGCCCCCGCCCGCTCTGCTCAGGTTCCGGGTCCTGTGCCAGACCATCATCGCCCACAAGCTCTTTGACTATGTCGTCCTGGCCTTCATCTTTCTCAACTGCATCACCATCGCCCTGGAGCGGCCCCAGATTGAGGCCGGCAGCACCGTGAGTGGCCGGGACTTTGGGGCAGGGCCGGGGCCAGGCCGAGGGCCAGGCCATGGGGCCTGCTATGGGGCAGGGTGCAGGGCCGGGGGGTGGCTATCGATACTGCGGAGGAAGGTGTGGCAGGGAGCTTGTCTGGGAGGGGCATCTCCTTGGACTGTGAAGTGGCCTCCCCTGGATGCCCGCTGGCCAGAGGCAGAGGGGACCGGGCAGTCCTGGGAGCCCCGGGCCCATGGTATCTCCTGCTCTTTCAGGAACGCATATTCCTCACCGTGTCCAACTACATCTTCACAGCCATCTTCGTGGGCGAGATGACGCTCAAGGTAGCCCCCGTCTTCACCTGGGACCTCTCCCACCCCCGTGGCCCGCCCTCCCCCAGCTGTCACTCACCTGCTGGTCAGCAACATTCCACAGGGGCCCAGAGCACCATCCCCGCTTGGTACCAGCGCTGGGCTAGTGTGATGGGGCGGGGGGGTGGTGGGGGGTGGTGGGTGGCGGGGAGGGGTCAGCCACATCCTGCTCTCCAGGACGTCACAACCGGCCAGAGAGGCGAATGCAGGGACATGTCTACAGTGCAATGGGGGTACCTGCTGGAGGCGGGGGCCACTTCCCAGAGCGCGAGGCTTGGAATTGGGTTTGCAGATGTGAGGGGAGAGCGGATCCGGACAAACTATGGGGCTGCTTATTCGACCAGACCTTCCAGTCCTGCCTACCACCCACTTCTGGGGCGGGTGACCCCTGCCGCTCCACCCCACCTGCCTGACCCTCCCTCAGCCCGTCTCTCTGGCCGAGTCAGATGACCTGCCCTCTGCCCCGCCCAGGTGGTCTCGCTGGGCCTGTGCTTCGGGGAGCAGGCGTACCTGCGCAGCAGCTGGAACGTGCTGGACGGCTTCCTGGTCTTCGTGTCCGTCATCGACATCGTGGTTTCCCTGGCCTCGGCCGGTGGAGCCAAGATCTTGGGGGTCCTCCGGGTCCTGCGGCTCTTGCGCACCCTACGACCCTTGCGGTGAGGAGCCCTCCGTGTTTGGGGACGGGCCTGGGGTCTACGTGGACCACTCGCTCCTGCCCTCCCTGCCCACTAGTCCTCTGCTAGCATGTGCCCAGCACTAGCTGAGCAGGGCCGGGCACCAGGCTGAGTGTGTGTGTGTGTGTGTGTATGTGTGTGTGTGTGTGTGTACGTGTGTGTGTGTGTGTGTGTGTGTGTGTGTGTACACACTGTCACACTGGAAGACCGGGGATGAAGTGTGTCCAGTGCCTGCTGTGCCTACAGATCTGGATGGAGCCGGGCCCACCGCCCTGGTGACTCTGGGAGGCCTGGGCTGCCTCCTGCCTGGCTGAGGCCTAACAGTGCCCTCGGTCCCTCCCTGCCTGCAGGGTCATCAGCCGGGCCCCGGGCCTGAAGCTGGTGGTAGAGACACTCATCTCCTCCCTTAAGCCCATCGGCAACATTGTCCTCATCTGCTGTGCCTTCTTCATCATCTTCGGCATCTTGGGGGTCCAGGTGAGGGGTGCCCGGCAGGGCAGGCAGTGGGGTCGGCTCGAAGGTGGGAATAGAGGCTCCTCACGTCCCCTCAGCTCCTCCGACCCTGGGGGCTCAGGTGGAGCAGGCACGTCCCTGTCAGCAGCGAGTTCCCAGTCCAGGAGGGAGACAGACAGGGCCAAAATGGTTGCGTGCAAGGCAGGCTGGGTAAATTGGATCACAGGGGTCCAAGCTACACAGGAACAGGGGGCTGGACTGGGCTGGGGACAGTGGGGGAAGCGCCCTAAAGGAGGTGCCCTTTGCACTGGGCCTTGAAGGAGAGGTGATTTGGACAGGTCGGGGGTGGTGGTGTGTGATTCAGGGGAGGATGGGCACATGTGGAGGTGAGCCGGGAGCTCTGACTGGCGTAGAGAGATGAGCCGATGGTGGGCTGGGTCAGATGGGGAAGGACTTGGGATGGCAGTGAAGGAGCTGGGGCTGGGCGTCTCCGGGATTGGGGCCATGGGAGGCCTCTGACACAGGAGGGCCTTGAGCTGGCTTGGGTTTTGGTGTGGAGCCCCGCCCAGGAATAAGATGGGCCTCAGGGCTCGAGGGGGGTGGGTCATAAGGTGTGTGACGGGGATGGCCCCAGTGACCTGGGTCCTCTGGGGTCTGAGCGGCTACTGAGACCCTTCCTGTTTCTCGAGCGTCTGAGCCCCAAGGCCTGAAGGCTCCTCACCTGGTCCTGCATTGGGGCTGTAGCTGGTGAGGGGCCCTGGGCACAGGTATTCTTTGGGGTTGCTGAGAGAGCCACAGTGGAGCCACCTGGGCAGGAGGGGCTGGGAGTGGACAGTGGCCCTACCCCTTCCAGGCGGTTGACATGGAGGAGGCTTGTGTCCCTGGTGAGAGAGAGGGTCTCTCTCCCTCCCCTGGGGATATGCAGGCATCTTCTCCCGTGGGGTCCCTGCCCGGATCTCCAGCGCAGGAACTGGGGTCTGATCTCGGGTCTGTGCAAAGCCCAGGAATCAGACAAACCAGGGTGTGAACCTTGACTCTGCTACTTCCTAAGCCTCAAGTGACTTTGAGAAAATTCCCTGCCGCCCCTGGGCCTCCGTTTCCTCATCTGTGAGATGGGGTGAGAGCAGCGCCCCTTCCTGTGGGGGGACTTGGGGCGATGGTGTGGTTGAGTGCTTGGCCCGGGCTGTGCACAGAGGAGGTGTCTCCCGAGGAGCAGTCCCTCTTCTGATGGGCACCCACCCCCATCCCCACCCCCGGGAGCGTTGGCAGGACGGCCGCTCACCCTGTGCCCCTCCCCGCAGCTCTTCAAGGGCAAGTTCTACCACTGTCTCGGTGTGGACACCCGCAACATCACCAACCGTTCCGACTGCATGGCCGCCAACTACCGCTGGGTCCATCACAAGTACAACTTCGACAACCTGGGCCAGGTGAGCTCCCGCACCTACCCCTTCCTCACCTGTCACCCCAGCGGGGGGAGTGACGGTTCTCCGATGCCAACAGCCTGGGGTTATAGAGCAGCCTCCAGGATTACAGTGCCCTACCAGACTGACCCTGTGACTTCTCCCCTCTAAGCCTCAGTTTCCTCTTCTGTAAAATGGGTAGGAGTAGCACCACCTTAACAGGTGGCGTGAGGATTAGAGGTTCTGAGTGCAGTGTCCCGCAAGTGCCTGGCGCTTCAGAGGTGCCTCAGCGGACACTGGTTCCTGGCTCCCACCCCCGCCCTTGGGACCCTGACAGGAGTTTGAAAGTCAGCCAGATGTGGGTGTGGATCCCGGCTCTGCCACTTACTGTAGGTGTGGCCTCTCTGAGCCTCAGTTTCCTTACCTGTAAAATGGGAATGTTCCAGCCCACCAGGCAGGCTGTGGAGAGATTAAAGTGAACCCAGCCCCTGGCCCGGGGTGAGTGTCCTTGCCCATCTCCTCTGCTCTCTCCACTCACAGGCAGGCCCTGCCCACTTCCAGCCTCGCTGCTGTCTCCTCTCCTAGAGGCCTGCCAGGCCTGGCCATCTGGGTAGTGCCCCAGATGAGAGCCTCCAGCTGGCTGCCTACAAAGACCCCCAAATGCTCCTATTTCTTGAAGGCCAACCCCGGTGCTGGGTATGACCAGACGGGGCGTGCCTTCCCCAGGTCACACAGGGAAGGGGCAGGATCCAGGTCCAAGTGGCCTAGGGCCCATGCCCTGCCCCTCAGCTGGGATCCTCCAGTGGGTTCCCACTGGAGTCTCACCCCACATGACCAGAGATCCCACTCCCCATGCCCCCCCCCCGGGGCCACCGAGGGGCAGTGAGTGGCCGGGGAAGGGGGTTAGGAACTGGGGCGCAGTCGCTCCCCCAACTCCTCCAGATTCCCCGGAAGCAGTGCCTTTTCAAATTATTAACAACTCAGTGTTGGAAAAACAGGTGTGTTAAAAAAGATGTTCCACTAAACTGAGGGAAAGCCCGTGGGGGCTTTCAATGAGCTTGCTCCTGACCCCTGACCCCAGCGCCAGGCCCCGGCTGCAGCCCTCATGGGGCAACCAGCCCTTCCATTCTGAGCATGCTCAATGCCAGGCCGATGCCCTGGGCCCTGAGCATGGTGCTCTCAGCACGCAGAGCCAACGGGGGTGGGGGGGTGGCCCAGAGCCTTGACCCCTTTCTAGGCTCTTTCCCAGCTGTGTGTCCTCAGGCAAGCCCCAGTGTCTCTGTGCGTCCGTCCTCCCCATAAATGGACGGGGATAGCAGGCCTGTGACTCCGTCTCGGGCTCTCTGCACTTTGGGCCTCTGACCAAGGGCTTCAGGGACGTTTGCCCCCGGCCTGTGAGCTTCATGTGCCTCCCCGGCCAGGAAGGCTTCCCCCGTGTCCCCTGCCCTGCCCGCCCCGTGCGGAGCCCTTTCCGGGCAGCCCCTGGCATCACGCCCAGCTGGAAGGGAAGAGGACGGGTCTGCACCTGTACGGATAGGAAGGAGGGCCAGGGCCCGCAGGAGACCCGTCCCAGAGCCTCATTTCCTGGCCCAGGCCCTGGGCTACAACAATGAACCGTGTGGTGGAAGCACCGGGTGGAGCGGGGGGGAGGTGGGGTCAGGGAGAGGAGTGTCCGGGGGTGTGTGACTGCCGGGCAATCTCTGCTGGTCCAGGACCCTTTGTGAACCCGTCACCTCTGTCCCCTCCCCTCCCCATGTCTGCCAGGCCCTGATGTCCCTCTTTGTCCTGGCCTCCAAGGATGGCTGGGTGAACATCATGTACAACGGACTGGATGCTGTCGCTGTGGACCAGCAGGTGGGCGTGGCTGGGCTGGGGCAGCGGGGCAGCAGGGAAGGGACGCGGCGGTTTTGGGGCCCAGTGATCTGAAACTGGTGTCAGCAAGACCCACAGCCCCAGTGTCGCCCACTGTCAGGGAGGCCCACCCCTCACCAGCCTGGCCTGAATCCTCCACCAGCAGAGCCACCCCTTGGGGAGTGAAAGTCATTGTTCTATTTGTTTCAACAAAGCTCCCTGTTCTGTAGGGGCAGCCCTTCAAGCTGGTTCCGGCCTGGAGGGGTGCAGGGCCTTGTGGGTGGAGAGAGGCTGAGCCAGCTGATGGGGGACAGGAGGTGCAGGCCTGAGGCAAGAGAGTGACACATTCAGGGAGTCGTGAGAAGAGGTTCCGGAATAGAAAGTGAGAGGAGAATGGCAGGAGGTGTGGAGGAGGCAAGCAGGACTGGGTGGTCCCGGCATGGCAAGGGCCGGCGTTCCGCTGAGGGCAGTGGGAGCCAGAGAAGGCATTAGAGCAAAGGAGTGACAGCATCGGGTTTGCCTGTGGGAGCTTCTTGTGGGCTGCTGGGTGGGGATGGATTTGAGAATGAGGAGGGTGGAAGGGATCAGGGAGGAGGTTGGGCCTGATCAGAAGTCTGAGCTCTTGCTCTTGAGATTCCCCCGAGAGTAGGGGTCCCTTCAGGGGCAGAGGAGGGAATGAGAGCACTTGGGGGCATCTTCCTGTACTTCTTCGTCTGTCCACCACCCAAACCACGCACACGCGCGCACACACACACACACACACACACACACACACACATACACACACATACACATACACACACACACATATGCACACACACGGACTCCACAAGGGATATGTTTCCCCCCTGCTGGCTGCGTTATTTCTGGAAGGATGAATAAGTGGGTGGATGGATGGTTGGATGGATGATGTTTAGACAAATGAATAAGTGGGTAGATGGCTAGCTGGATGGATGAATAAATGAAGGGTGGGTGGATGGATGGATGGATGAATGGATGGGTGGATGGATAGGTGGATGAATAGATGAATAAGTGGATGGGTGGATGGATGGATGGATGGATGGATGGATGGATAAATAGATGGGTAGATGGATGGGTGGGTGGATGGATGAATAAGTGGATGGATGGGTGGATGAATAGATGAGTGGATGGTGGGTGGATGAATGGATGGGTGGGTGGATGGATGGGTGGATGGATGGATGGGTGGGTGGATGGTGGATGGACAGATTAATAAGTGGGTGGATGGTGGGTGGGTGAAAGGAAGGAGACGGGTGGACATGTGTCCAGGAGGCAGCAGCTGGAGCAGGGAAGGGGAGGGGCTGTCTTTGCTGAGCACCTTACTTGTGCCAGGCCAGGGTGGGCACTTCCTCTGCCTCCTCCTTCAAACCTCACGGCCCCCTAGGAGGCCGGCTCTGTTAGTATCTAAACTGCACGGAGGCTCAGCATGGTAGGGCGCCCCCTCCCCCACAGCAGGCCCTGGGGTGCCCGGTCAGCCTGCCTCAGCCCATCTGGCTCCCTGCAGCCCGTGCCCAACCACAACCCCTGGATGCTGCTCTACTTCATCTCCTTCCTGCTCATCGTCAGCTTCTTCGTGCTCAACATGTTCGTGGGCGTCGTGGTGGAGAACTTCCACAAGTGCCGGCAGCACCAGGAGGCCGAGGAGGCGCGGCGGCGCGAGGAGAAGCGGCTGCGGCGCCTGGAAAAGAAGCGCCGGAGTGAGTGGGTGACTCCTAAGGGTGGGGACTCCCCAGCCCCGGGCCTCCTCTGCCCCCGCTGCTGATCCTCCCGGGGGCGGGGCTGAGGCCTGAGTCCGACACCAGCCTCTGGCCTTCGGAGCTGGAAGGGACAGAGGGTCCGGCCCCGTGCCCTGGCCCTGCCCCTTTCCCAGCGTCTGCCTGTCCAGGTGACCTGAGCCCTATCCGTGTCCACCTGGAGTCAGATGGTGACACCAATGCCAACCAGGTGTCTCCGTCCAGGCAGAGGGCAAAGGCAGAGCCTGGATGCCCGACCCTGAGCTGGGGGCCCCCTGTTCTCCCCTAGCAGACCAGAGCCCCTGCCATGGGCACTTTTGGGGTGGATGGAGAGAATTGGTGTCCTGCTCTCTTTGCCACTTACCCCCACATCTGACCCGTTTCCCTTGTGGCCCCGTGGCTGGGTGGAGGGGCCTAAGTCTGACTCCCAGGGCCTGGGTGGACTGACACCTCTCCCCCTTGCTTCCTCTCTCCCCTCGGCCTCCCCCTCCACATGTCCTGTGCCCGCCTTGGCCACCCTCTGTGGCCTGTGCCACACCCCTGTGCCACCCCTGGCAGAGGCCCAGCGGCTGCCCTACTACGCCACCTACTGTCCCACCCGGCTGCTCATCCACTCCATGTGCACCAGCCACTACCTGGACATCTTCATCACCTTCGTCATCTGCCTCAATGTGGTCACCATGTCCCTGGAACACTACAACCAGCCAATGGTGAGCCCCAGTCCTGCCCCCCGGGGCCGAGGCTTCATGGGGAGAGGCCCTCAGCAGGACCCTGCCCCTGGGACAGGGTGGGGCAGCATCTGAATTGCCCATGCCAGGCCCTATGCCCAGGAGGCTCTCGGCCTGGTAGGACAGGTGACTGAGAGAGAAGGGCCAGAGGAAGAGGTCTCCGATTCCTGGTGGGTGGGAAGGTGACACTGGACCCCATCTTGAATACAGGTAAAGTAGCCAGGGTGTGTTTGATATGACTTTCTGCCAGGCATGCTGCCGATTTTAACTCTCTCATCCTCATAGCAACCTTAAGGTGGGGGAGGGGACTTCCTCCAGATTTTGTAGACGGACAAACCGAGGCTCAGAGAAAGGAAATATGTTGCCCCAATTAGTCAGCCAGAAAGCAGTGGAGCCAGGACTTTGATTTGTATTCAAGGACTGCCAGGTGGCCCCCACTGCTGCCTGGGCATATGGAGCCTGGGGAGGGGGCGCATTTCAGGTATCAGGACTGTTGGGGGCAAACACAGAGGTGGGAGAGGGTGACCAGCTCCTAGCTAGTTGCAGGCAGTGTACATGAGGGATGTGTGGGGGGCTTGTAGGGGCAAGTGTATCCCAAAAGCTTCTTATCAGAGATGGGGGAAAAAGAGGGGAGCAGAGCCTCCAGGTGAGGAGTTAGTATCTTATTTTAAACTAGAGGCTCGGTGCACAAAATTCATGCATGTGGGCGGGGGCGCGGGGAATGTTGTCCCTCAGCCCGGCCTGCACCGTCTCCAATCCGGGACCCTTTGGGGGATGTCCAACTGCCAGTTTAGGCCCCATCTCTACTGGGATTGGGCCTAAACTGGCAGTCAGGCATCCCTCTCGCAATCCAGGACCACTGGCTCCTAACCACTCACCTGCCTGCCTGCCTAATGCTCCCAACTGCCCTCCCCTGCTGGCCTGGTTGCCCCCAGTGGCCCTCCCCTGTCGGCCTGGTCACCCCCAACTGCCCTACCCTGCAGGCCAGTTCACCCCCAACTGCCCTCCCCTTGCTGGCCTGGTCGCCCCCAACTGCCCTCCCCTGTTGGCCTGGTCACCCCCAACTGCCCCCGCCCCTTGCCGGCCTGATTGCCTCTAACCCCCTGCCAGCCTGATCTCACTCCTAACTGCTCTCCCCTGCCAGCCTGATCGCCCCTAACTGCCTCGGCCTCGGCCCCCACCACCATGGCTTTGTCCGGAAAGAAGTCGGAGGTCTGAAAGATGGCTGGTGGACCCAGTCTAATTAGCATATTACCCTTTTTATTAGTATAGATGATAGGAGAGGAATGTTATGCATGCAGGGGAAAGGAAGGCAACCATTGGCAGAAAGGAACTTCCAAATTAACATGAAGAAATGGAGTAATAATAGCTTACATTTACCAAGTATTTAAATATATAATCCTTGGCACAGGGCTATTAGCTCATTTAATTTTCACAGCAACTTTCTGAGGTAGGGTACTGTTATCATCCCCAGTTTACAGATTGAAAAACTAACTCCCAGAGGTCAAGTGACTTGCTCAAAGTCATAGTGAACAAGGAGTAAGTGCTGAGCCAGGATTCAAATCTAGGCAGTCTGGTTCTTAAACATGACCCCTAACTATTAACCAACACTGCTTCCAAAGAGGGGTATCTGGACCAAGCCAGCAGAAAGAAGAAAAAGGAAACAAGCAGTGAAAGAAATAGTGCACATTATGTAAGACGGAAGGAATAAAAGTAGACACATAGGTCATTGCACTAAAGGTGAATGGATTAAATTCTCCTCTTAAAAGGCAGAGACTTTCTGACTAGAGGAAGATGGGGGCAGGGGCAGGTCCTGGGGCCTGGATCATGCTTCTCTTTGCCCTCCCCCCGCACAGTCCCTGGAGATAGCCCTCAAGTACTGCAACTACTTTTTCACCACTGTCTTTGTGCTGGAGGCCGTGCTGAAGCTGGTGGCATTTGGTCTGCGGCGCTTCTTCAAGGACCGGTGAGTGGCGGGGCCGGGCCATGGCAGCACTGAAGGGGCTGCAGGATGGGGAAGCAGGCCTGATCCCCGGGGAAGCCTGGAGCAGCCAGAGGAGCGGAACTAATAGTGTCTGGGCACTGATGACCAGGGGCCCCGGGTGCTGCCTGCAGCCCTGAACAGGAAGTCGATACGGCACTACCTGGTGGGTGCAGGGCATTCTACCAAGTCTCCTCATCACAGCTCCCATGGGTCCTCCACACCCCACGGGCAGAGCAGGGCACACCTCCTCCTTTTTCAGAGGGAACAAATAGGGTTCAGAGGGCTTGCGAGACTAGCCCTAGGCCACACCAAGGGAACAGGGGCTCAGGAGTTACAGCCAGAAGTCAGAGTCCATTTCTTCTCCCCTGCAGGAGGCCAAAGGTATTTATTTAGTCTGGTGAGCCTCTTGCTTGAGGATTTGGAGGCTGTCTAAGGGCAGAGAGGGAGCTGGACCCGGTGGGGTCTGGAGGGCTAGTCGGAAGGGTGGCCACACATCCCTGCCAGCCACGGCAGGAGGGTGGAGAGCTGGGACCTCCTCCGAACTAAGGTGTGTCTGAACTAGGTGACTCTCACTTTGCTTCCCACTCCTGCCCTCCTGTGTCCGCTGAGCAGGTGGAACCAGCTGGACCTGGCCATCGTGCTGCTGTCGGTCATGGGCATCACGCTGGAGGAGATCGAGATCAACGCGGCACTGCCCATCAACCCCACCATCATCCGCATCATGCGGGTTCTGCGTATCGCCCGGGGTGAGGGCAGGGGGCCGGCGGGAGAGAGGAGTGTGGGCACGATGGGGGAGGGGACTGGGCATGATGGGGGAGGGGACTGGGCATGATGTGGGAGGGGACTGGGCACGATGGGGGAGGGGACTGGGCATGATGGGGGAGGGGACTAGGCACGATGGGGGAGGGGACTGGGCACAATGGGCTTCCTGCTGAGCAGCAAGAGCAGAAGCCAGGAGAAACTCACACCCAACACACGCTCAGGGGCCCACGTCCACAGGCCGTTCCGTACAGCACACGGCACCCCCTCCTCATCACACCACGACCCATGCGGCCCACTTACTGTCGACCCCTGTCTTCCTCACCGGCAGTTCTCCTTTCACTTCTCCAACACCAGCTGGGACACAGGGGCCTCAACGCTTCTTAAAATCCCCTTTCTTCTCCCAGACCCCCCTGCTGCCCCAAGGCTGTTCCCACGCTTCTTTCAAAAACCTCCTCCTCCGTGTTCACCCCGGTGCCTCTCACTCGCCCCTGCACCTGCTGTGGCTCCAGGTCCCGAGGTGGGGGAGGCTGTGCAGAGCTCAGGGTAACGCCGGAGCCCTCTTTAGCCGCAGGAAGCGTGTGGGCACTCACTTGGTGGTCATTTCTCCTCATCGCGGTGAACTAGGGAGTCCCTCTCACACTTTTCCCCCTCATACACTTATATCCCTTGCTTCCCACTGGGCGGGCCCTCCTTTCAGTCTTTTTTACACCGATGTCTACATCTTGTGCCACAAGTTTTCATGCACACCCCCACTCACCCACGTGCTTGCGGCATCTGCACACGTGCACACGCCCGACCCCCGGGCCTGGGCTGAGTGGCGGGCTGGCTCTCGCCCGCAGTGCTGAAGCTGTTGAAGATGGCCACGGGGATGCGGGCCCTGCTGGACACGGTGGTGCAAGCTCTGCCCCAGGTAAGAGCTGCGTCCTCCGGCGGCCCCTCCTGCCTGTTGTTGGTGCCATGCTGGGCCCTGGGGGGCGACCCCTGTCTTCCCTTCTCCCAGAATCTGCCCAGAGCCAGCACAGAACCTTGTCTCCAAAGAAGCAGTTTGAGCTGGGACTGTGAGAGACGGAGCAGGTCTTGCTGATGTCACCAAGCACTCGCCAACCCTGCTCTCTACCGGGCCCTGGGGACCCACATTCTGCCCTGAGGAGTCAGCAGGCTGGCAGGGAGACAGATGCTGCAGGGCAGTGTGGCAAGGGGCCTACCCTGTGCTGGGGAGAAGGAAGGGGCCCTGACACAGACGGGACATCAGGGAAGGTGTCAGAGGACTTTGAACTTGACCTTGTAGGGTGGCTTGGCAGAAGGAGGTGGTGATGTGGACAGAGAGGTTCTGTTTTGAGATTCTAGAAGGGGACAGCATGAGACCCTGACATGGGTACTGATCCTAGGAAATGATCCCATTGGTCAGTGGGAGGGAGATAGGGTCAGGGCCACAGAGGGGTCATCTTTCATTCTCCTGGGAAGTCTGAGATTCCAGTCTCTCCCTCCCCTGCTGTCCTGACTACTTATGGCTCCCCTTCCCTCCCCACCCGCCCCCCACCAGGGTGGCCTCTGCTCTGAGGTGCGCCTCCTGCACACTCGTTTATTCGTTATGACTCATCTAGTCTTAAGGAACCTCAGGCGTCTTAAAATAAAAGGCACAGATACAGCACACTGCAGTGAGGATAGAAGATGAGCAGCTCAGGGAAGGCGGGAGCACAGCTAATGCTCGCAGTGACCCGGGCTAAGCATGTTAGCGAGTTCCGTTCTCCAGTTTGGTGTGAGCTTCCCAGCAGCCCAGTTGCAAAGGGAAAGTGACATGACTCTCACCAGGTCTGGATTGAAAGCAGGGGCATTCATGCAAAGAGATGTGTTTTTTCCTAACACTGAATCTCTTCCAAAGATTTGCCACATGGGAGACGGGGTGAGTGCTGGGCTTGCGGGGTGTGCGGGCAGGAAGTGGGTGGAGCCCAGACTCGGATCACCCTGCCTGGGATCAAAGCTTCGTCCCCTGTGAGACCCTGGGCATGCGACTCAACGTCTCCTGCCTTGGTTTCCTTGCCTATAGGAAAGGAATGGGACCAGGGTCATAGGAAATGCTGCATGAGAGTCTGCCAGGAATGGGGATGGGGTGCTGTGTGCCCCCAGCTAGATTGGCCTTCTTCCCTCCCCCCCAACCCCCTTGTTCTGACCCCTGGGTATCCTTGGGTGGTTCCCCAGACCAACCCTGAGTTGGCACAGGGCACATGAAGATGCCCAGGTGGTCCCTGGCTCAATAGTAATTACAGTCATATCAGCACTTTAAGAGACGCAAGTGCCAGCTACCACGTGGCATGGCCGCAGGCTCACCCTCCAAATCTATTAGCTGGCCCTGGACATTGCCCTGGTTCTCTGTAAAGTGCTGTAAGAATTAAACTTTAGCCCCTTTCCTCCTACACAGAGGGAAGAGGCATCAGGGAAGGCTCCTCAGGGGAGGTGACTGGTGACCTGGGCTCTGAGGGGTGGGGAGGAAGCATTTGCCAGTCAAAGACAGAGAGAGGGTCGTTCCTGTAGCAGGAACAGAATATGCAAGTGGGGTCTGTCTCCTGTGGCTGGAGTCAGCGAGCAGGTCAGGCTGGGAGGGGGTCTGCAGGGCTAGGTCAGGCCTTTGATGCCAGGACAGCAAACTCGGGCAGTGGGCACCACAGGGGGTTCTAGATAAGGGAAGCCTCGCCCTTTTATTTATTTTTTATTTGTTTTTTTTTTTTAAAGGCTTTCAGAGAGGAAGGGGAGAGGGAGAGAAATAGAAACATCAGTGATGAGTGAGAATCATTGATTGGCTGCCTTCTGCAGGCCCCACACTGTGGATCGAGCCTGCAACCCGGGCATATGCCCTGACTGGGAATCAACCGTGACTTCCTGGTTCATAGGGTGACACTCAACCACTGAGCCACCCTGGCCAGGCATGGCCTCACCCTTTTAGATGGTTGCTCTGGCAACTCCGAGGAAGATGGACTGGAGGGAGAGGCTGGAGGCAGGGAGGTGGGTGAGGAGGTGGCTGCAGCCATACAAGCTCTGGAAGAGGCTGGGGGAGGAGGGAAGGACTGATAAAGGGTGAGGTGGACGCTGGCTCACAAATCTCCTGACTGGGGGCTGCAGAGGCGGGGAGCTGAGCCCAGGGCCCAGGCCACTCCCGCACCATCCCCACTGCCAGGGCCGCACACGTTGTCTCACAGGTGCTCAGTGTGCGCTCGTTTCATTAATGAATGAGCATCATTTAATTAGTCAGACACTGTTGGGGTGATTGTAGAGCAGCTCGGAAGGGAACCCTCCTCTGGAGCAAAAAAGCATTAGGAGGCTGTGATTAACGCGGTTTACTTTTCAGCAATTAATGCAGACGTCTTCGGACTTATTCATACAGGCCTTCTGAGCGGTCTAGGAGATAGTTCATTTCTAGGGCGAGAATGTGTTTGAGCCTTATCGTCTCCGTAGCTAAAAGCGGTCTCTAGCACACAGATAGATTTGAAACAGGTTTGGAATCTGGGACATGTTCCTCCCACAGGAGCTGTGGGACAGGGGTGGCTGGGCATGCAGGACGCTTCTGGGGCCCACAGTTCTGCATGATTCCCAAGTCCACTCCTCCCCGTGGCTACGCTCCGTGCTGGGCTGAGGAAGCAGATGTGACTTAATCTAGTCATGTTCCTGCTCTCAAGAGCTTCCCAGAGCGGGGGAGACAGTGGCAGGGACACACCAGTTACACTCACGCTGTTAGACTGCATCCCAGTATGCCCGGAGGAAATCTAGGCAGGCTTCGTGGAGGAGGAGGCATTATTGCTGAGACACCCTTCCCCTCCTCTCTGTATTCACCCAGGGGACGGTACTAATCACACACAGGTATATGGAGTAGCGATTGTGTTCATGGACCCTGGGGCCAGCGGGCTGGCTTTGAATCTCCGGCCCACTCTAGTATTAGCGACGTGACCCTGGGCAAGGTATTTCACCTCTCAGTATGCTTATTTCTCAATCTGAAGAAT
Organism: Eptesicus fuscus; assembly: GCF_027574615.1. NCBI lineage: Eukaryota > Metazoa > Chordata > Mammalia > Chiroptera > Vespertilionidae > Eptesicus > Eptesicus fuscus. The sequence continues at coordinate 102,419,700 of NC_072479.1, forward strand.
GGGGGTGAAAGAGAGTTTCTGGACCAGCGTGTGGATATGAATATGAATATGAACTAATGAATATGAAATGCTTGGATCCGGCTGCTGACAGTGAAGGCTTCACAAGCATTTTATCATCATCTGTGCCCTGCGCTGGGCACCTGCCCTCCAGGAGGTCATGCGGGGGTGGCAGCCATGGACACAGAGCCCTGACCCTCAGGCTGGCCCTTTAACTGGAGCCTGCTGGCCCTCACCCCAACCCTTCCCTGGCCTTGCAGCCGCCCCCCCGCCCCCCCGCCGCCCTCCTCCAGCCCCCGACCTGGGCCCAGTCCAGTCCACCTGCTGTCTCCACAGGTGGGCAACCTGGGCCTCCTCTTCATGCTGCTCTTCTTCATCTACGCCGCCCTGGGAGTGGAGCTCTTCGGGAAGCTGGGTGAGTGAAGCCGGCCCGGGCGGGGTGGACCGGGTCTGGAGAAGGGCCTTTAGGGGAGGCCTGGGAGCCCCCTGAGACTGTCACATCAGGGTCCTTTTAAAAATATATATTTTTATTGATTTCATAGAGAAGGGAGAGGGTGAGAGAGAGAGAAACATCAGTGATGAGAGAGAATCATGGATCGGCTGCTTCCTGCACGTCCCATAGTGGGGGTGGAGCCCACAACCTGAGCATGTGCCCTGACCAGGAATCGAACCGTGACCTCCTGGTTTATAGGTCCATACTCAACCACTGAGCTGCGCCAGCCGGGCACATCAGGGTCTTTGCATTGGGGAGAGGCCCCAACAGCAGGCCATGGGGGGATGGATGGGAGGCCCTCGGCCATCCACACCCCCTTCCCGTGTGAGTGGGAGCTTTAGAGAGCGCTAGCCTGGGTCCGCGTGCACACCCCAGGCCTATGCCGCGGATGCCCACTTCGAGCCCCACGCTGTCTGACCTCTGGAGATGCCCCCTCCGAGCCCACTAGCCAGTGCCCATCCTGGGCCAGGGCCACCCCTACGAGCAGGACAGCCAGGGCAACACAGGGCCAGCTCCAGAAAGCAGGGCTCCCCGGGGGGCCGGCCCGCGCCCACCCCATCCTCTCCCTCTGGAACTGAGACTTGAGTTGGGGGAGGAGCCAGGCTCACCTGAGCCGGAGCCCCAGCCTGTGTGCCACCTCCCTGAGCCTCAGTCTCTCCATCTGTGGGCCGGGCACGGTGCGCACGCACCTCCGAGGGTTGCAGTGGGAATTCTGAGGGGAGGCCGGGCGGGCTCCGCAGCGGCCAGCTGACCGCCTTTCCTTTCAGTCTGCAACGAGGACAACCCGTGCGAGGGCATGAGCCGGCACGCCACCTTCGAGAACTTCGGCATGGCCTTCCTCACGCTCTTCCAGGTCTCCACTGGCGACAACTGGAACGGGATCATGAAGGTACTGTGGGCGGGCTGGGCAGGGAGAACTCGGGCTGCGTTCGAGAGCAAGGGAGCTAGTGACAGTCCCGGCGGTCAGGCCTCCCGGCCCTCTGCCTGCCCAGCCCCATTGTACATGGGAGGGGAGGGCAGGGCCCCGAGCATCCGGGGGCCCTGCCTGGGGCCCAGAAGCCCAGTGAGGTGCAGGTGAGGCCAGAGGGGCTCTCCGTCCGCCCCTACATGCTCAGGTCAGGGCTCAGGTGTTAGGGGACATGACCGCCGCCCCCCCCAGGGCCAGAGGGGACTGGGGGCCCAGAGCCCGGGGCAGGGGCTGCGGTCACTGCTCCTGCTTATGCCCGGGCCCTGGCATTTGCTGCCCTGCCCATCACCCCACGGAGGCCCTCTGGCTCCGGCCTGGGGTGGGCGGGGAGGGCTCCCGGAAGACAGAGGTGAGGCCTGAGCCGAGACCCTGGTCCTCACTGCCGCCCGCCCGCAGGACACGCTGCGGGACTGCACGCACGACGAGCGCAGCTGCCTGAGCAGCCTGCAGTTCGTGTCGCCGCTGTACTTCGTCAGCTTCGTGCTCACGGCCCAGTTCGTGCTCATCAACGTGGTGGTGGCCGTGCTCATGAAGCACCTGGACGACAGCAACAAGGAGGCCCAGGAGGACGCCGAGATGGACGCCGAGCTGGAGCTCGAGATGGCCCAGGGCCTGGGGCCCGGCCCGCGGCCGCCCGGCGGAGGGCCCGGGGGGCCCGGCGGAGGGGGAGACCCCGAAGGCCCCCTGTGCCCGCACTGCTACTCTCCGGCCCAGGTGGGCAGGGGCTGGGGTCGCCGAGGGCGGCATCTTGGGGCTGCCAGGGAAGCCGCCCAGGTGGCCGTGGGCAGAGACTTCCGTCTTTGGGGGACCCCCTGCTCAGCTCTGAGCGACCCTGCGACGAGGGGTCGGGCCCAGGCCACAGGTGCCGAGGACGGAGGGCCGCTGTGCCCCGCCCACCCCGCAGGCCCCACCAGTGATGATCCCACCTGTCCCCACCCGTCCTGTCCGCCTAGGAGAACCTGTGGCTGGACAGCGTCTCTTTAATCATCAAGGACTCCTTGGAGGGGGAGCTGACCATCATCGACAACCTGTCGGGGTCCGTCTTCCACCACTACGCCTCCCCGGCCGGCTGCCGGAGCTGCCATGACAAGCAGGAGGTGAGCCGGGCCTGCCCAGCTCTGGGCAGACGCTGCCCCGACGCGCGACGGCCAGCCTCCGGGGACACTTGGTCTGTGGACCAGCCAGTGGACCAGCTCAGGAGCTCCCGGCTCCCGGCAACTCCCCTGCCCTTGGCCCCGCCCGGGCCTGGCACTTCACTGGCTGTGACGCCACTGTGTCTCCCCATCCCCACCCCCGCCCCCGCCCCCGCCTAGGCTGGGCCCCCTCCCCAGGTGGGCATGCCATCCATGCTCACCAGACCTCTGAACCTCTCTGACCACCGTCCTGTGTCCTTCTGGGGGACCGGCCCTGCCAGTCCCTGCCCCGTGGGGGACCTGAGGCCGCCGCCTCTCCCTGCAGGTGCAGCTGGCCGAGACAGAAGCCTTCTCCCTGAACTCAGACAAGTCCTCGTCCATCCTGCTGGGCGATGACCTGAGTCTCGAGGACCCCACAGCCTGCCCGCTTCGCCCTAAGGACAGCAAGGTGAGCAGCCCTGCGGGCTCCCGGACAGCGAGTCTGTCCTCGCCGGCTGGCCCCCGCCTGCTCCGCCAGGACACTGCTTCTCCCCAGTGCCCGCTCTGAGCAGCGCCTGCTGTGGACCAGGCCCTCGGCTCTTGTTGGTCAGATGAGGGCAGTGGGGCTCAGAGAGGTGGAGAGATTTACCTGAAGTCACACAGCAACCAGTTCAGCCAGGACCCCACGCACAGCATCCAGCGGCCCGGCTGCTCCTTGTTGCCTTGGATACTTTTTATCCAAGTAATGGACCCTCCGCTGCCCTCAGGGACCTCAGTGTCAAGAGGGCAGTGAACTGTGACCTGCCGGGACATCAGAGGGTTTTCTGGGGGTGGGGCCCTTCCCCCTGCGTTTGGAAAATGACGATTGTCGCCAGGTGGACAGGGCGAGGAGAGGGCCATCCAGGCATAGAGAGCGGCCCCAGCAGAGCACGTGGGTCAGAGGCAGGAAGGCAGTGTGGCGGGCCTGGCCCTGCTCCTCCTCCCCCGTCCTAACCGTCTGCCTCCGTCTCCCGCAGGGCGAGCCAGACCCGGCCGAGCCCATTCGCGTGGGGGACCTGGGCGAATGCTTCTTCCCCTTGTCCAACACGGCCGTCTCCGCGGGCCCGGAGAACCTCCTGTGCGAGATGGAGGCGGTCCCGTTCAGCCCCGTCCGGTCCTGGCTGAAACATGAGGGCAGCCAAGGTGAGGGGTCGGCGCCCCACAGGCTCCCCGCAGCCCTGCGCTCGGTGGCCACCTCAGAGGCAGCTGGTTGAGTATTTTCCTCAGTACCCCCTGCCCCAGACTGTTCTATTGAGTGGAGAGAGAACTAGATAAATAACTGACAATAAAAGCTAGGAACCGCAGGCCTGATACAACAATGGTAAAAGATCGAGGGCCAACTGCTGCTTAGAGATGAGATAAAAATTATATCCAAGCCCCGACCAGGTGGCCCAGCTGGTTGGAGTGTCACCCCATACGCCAAAAGGTTGCGGGTTCGATTCTGGTCAGGGCACGTACCTAGCTGGGTTGTGGGTTCGGTTCCTGGTTGAGGCCCAGGCGGGAGGCAGCCCTTTTGTAAAAGGACCTGACATTTACCCGTTGGCCCTACCCTTGGCATCCCGTGTTTGTGCCGTGGGCTCCAGGCTTAGCTGTGGGCACCAGGACAGAGGACGGAACTGGCCTGTCCATCACTAGGGCCCACTGTCACCTCGAGTCGTCTTGGAGGGGGACAGGAACCTGGGCTCACAGCCTGGGCTGAGGAGGGGGACAGAGAGACCCGCTCAGCAGAAGAGGGGCCCCCAAGACCCCGAGCTCCCCTCAGTACTCTTCCGGGAGGCCTGGCATGGAAACCTCCCAGGAGCTGGGGGTGGGGTGGCTTTCCCGAGGACTCATCCTAAAACCAGTGGCTTCTGGGCTGGGCATGGTGGCTTAGGTGCTAAGACCCCAGATTTCCTGAACCACAAGTCAGGGCACAGCACCCAAGAGCCATTCTCACCCCCCTCTAGTTAATCCCTCGTTTGTGATTCCTTCAATAATAAGATGACGTAGAATAGAAGTCCCTGCACCTGGGGATGTCCAAGCTGTCCGGCCTCCCTGGTTACATATTCCCCAGTTCATTCGTGCCCCCCCTCGCCCTAGAAGGCACTGACGGAGGGGGCTGTGGGCAGAGGCCACTGGCCAGCCCCGCCACCCCGCCCGCATGTTCCTTTCCCCCTGTCCTGGCCCCTCTCCAGCCTCCAGTGGAGCAGACCAGGCAGGCCCAGCAGCATCTGTCTGCTCAGCCCATGCAGTGCCGTGCCCACCTGCCTGCTGTCCTAGAGGGGCCCCAGGGCCTGACACGCCTCGGGGTCCGGCCAGGCCTGGGGGTGGCGCTCCTGGGACTGGGCTGGGAACCCCACAGCTGCCTTGATTCTTGCAACCTCCTCTCCACCCCTCAGGGGAGCAGCGGGTCCCCCTTTCAGAGGCAGGAGCGCGGGGTCCTTGAGTCCACTTGGCTCCAAAAGCTGTGCCTTTGCCTGTGCCTGTCCTCCCAGGAATCACACGGGCAGGCTCACTGCTTCTCTCTTGCGCTCACCGTGGGGACACTGAGGCTCAGAGAGGGAGATTTGCCCCGAGTCGCACAGCCCCAGCCCCCCCAGCCCACCCTCAGGGGCCCGCCCGCCTGAGCCTGCTCCCCAGCGCCCTCTCCTCCCTCCCCAGCCGCACCTTCGAGCCCCTTCTCCCCAGAGGCCTCCAGCCCGCTCCTGCCCATGCCAGCCGAGTTCTTCCACCCCGCCGTGTCCTCCAGCCAGAAGGGGCAGGAGAAGGGCGCCGGGGCCGGGGCCCTCCCCAAGATCGCCCTGCAGGGCTCCTGGGCATCCCTGCGGTCACCGAGTGTCAACTGCACCCTCCTCCGGCAGGTAAGGCACCTCCCTGACTCCGGGAGCCCCCCTCCTGGGGGACGTCTGAGTTCCCGCTGGGGGTGGAGGGGCAGGTGGGGGAGGGGAGGTTTGGCCTGGGGGCCACCTGCCTTGGATTGGCAGGGCCACATCCGGGCATGCAGAGGGCCCTGCAGCCCCGAGCCCACTGTGGGGGGCGGCCCAGGGCTCAGGGCTCGGAGAGGCAGGAGCTGCCCCGAGGACACAGTGTGGTGGAGGCAGGGCTGGGCCCAGGGCTCCTCCAGGCATTTGTTCACTCAGTAGCTGTCAGCCCAGCTACGTGCCCCGCTGCGTGCGGGCTCCAGGCTGTAGCAGCTACAGGACGCGGAGTGCCTGCCCTGGCCTTACATCGGCTTTAATGTGTGTGTTGGGAGGTGCGGGAGGAGAGGCGGAATGCCAAGATCAGTGGATAAAGCGTATATAGTCTCTTTGGTAGCGACACGCACTGGGGAGAACATTGCACAGGAGAGGGGTCTATGGCGGGAGCAGGGGCCTGGGAGTCAGGTGGAGGGGCTGGGAGGGCCCTGAGGTGGGAGCATGGGGGTGAGGGGTGGGGTGGGGGGGTGGGATCTGGGATGGGCTTTCCAGGCAGCATGTGAGCAGAGTGGGGGCAGTGGGGGGGGGCGGTGGGGGGACGTGCGGCCCGGAGGGGCGGACAGGACCCTCAGGCCAGGGTCTGACTGGGTTTGAGCAGGCCACTTCCCTCTGCCGCTGGGGCCCAGAGAGCAGGTGGGGAGAGCCGGTCGGAGGCCGCCTCAGTGACTGTCAGGAGGGCCACCTAGAGGCTCAGGGGGGCAGTGGCTGGGAGGGGAGCGGCAGGGGGTGCTGGGTGTGTGGGGAAGGCAGTTCCTGAGGGTCGGAGGGCTGTGCCTGCCTGTCCCTGAGGTGGGCAGGCTGCTGGAGGAGCGGGGTGGGGGCACACCGGCCGGTCCCCATCCCCCGTGCCTCCCGCAGGCCACCGGGAGCGACACGTCGCTGGAGGCCAGCCGCAGCAGCTCAGCGGGCAGCCTGCAGACCACGCTGGAGGACAGCCTGACCCTGAGCGACAGCCCCCGGCGCGCCCTGGGGCCGCCCGCCCCCGCCCCGGGCCCGCGGGCCGGCCTGTCCCCCGCCAGCCGCCGCCTGAGCCTGCGGGGCCGGGGCCCGTTCGGCCGGCGCGGGCTGGGGGCGCACCAGCGCAGCCACAGCAGCGGGGGCTCCACCAGCCCGGGCTGCACCCACCACGACTCCATGGACCCCTCGGACGAGGAGGGCGCGGGCCGGGGCGCGGGCGGCGGGGGCGGGGGCAGCGAGCACTCGGAGACCCTCAGCAGCCTCTCGCTCACCTCGCTCTTCTGCCCGCCGCCCGCGCCCTCGGGGCTCCCGCCCGCGCGGAGGTTCAGCAGCACCAGCAGCCTGGCTGCCGGCCCCGGCCGCCCCCGAGCCCCCGGGCCCCTCGGCCTGGCCCGGAGCCCCTCCTGGGCCGCGGATCACAGCAAGGACCCGCGGGGCCCGGCCCAGCCCCCCGGAGAGCTGCAGCCCGCCGACGCCGCCAGCAAGAGGAAGAGATGAGGGCCGCAGGGCCCAGCCGCCCTCCGTCACCTCGTTACCTCAGGAGCCAGGGGCAGACAGCAATACTCGGTCCGCAGCCTGGACTCCGCGGGGCCCCCAGCGCCGCCACCCGGCGCCCGGCCACCCGGCGCCATGGAGTCGGGTCTGGGTGGGCTGAGGCCCAGGCAAAGCCCGCACGCGGCCTGGCCGCGGCCCTTCCCGTGCAGATACATGTATATATATATATGCACATATATAGAGAGACAGACATATATATATATTTATTTTTTTTACTGAGAGCATATGACTTCCAGAAAGTGCTGAAGTGCGGGCTGGGGCCCAGACAGAGCTTTTGGCCTGATGCTTAGGACCCAGGCCAGACCTGCCCTGGGCAGGTGGTCCTGCTGGGGAACCAGCACCCCTACCTTTTGGGGTGTCCCCTGGGTTTGGAGTAGCGTGGAGAGGGCTCTCAGGCCTCTGAGGGCCCCAGAGCCCAGGAGACAGGCTCAGAAAAAGCGATGTCATTCAGGGTGCGTTTTTTTTCCTTTAAAGAAGAAATGCTGCTAAGATCCCGCCCCTCCCCCCCACATAGTGGGGCGTCCGTCTTGTTGTTCCTGACTGTCTAGTCGTGTCAACAGTCTTGTAGGCACCCAGAGTCCACAGACTCTTAGTCAACCAGTTAGATGTGTTTCTTTAGAAAAATCAGGGGTGATAGTTGTATTTTCTTAGGGCTGGGGTGGGGGTGGCGAGCAACTCTGAGGCTGGCAGGGGGCTGTGACCCGGGCGAGGCCCTTGCCCCAGTGGGCACTTCCCGGGGTGGGGGTCTGCTATGGCCTTGCCCCCGGGAAGCCGAGGGCAGGAGGGGAGGCAGCAGGAGACAGGACAGCCCCTGAGATGCTGGCAAGGTCAAGGGTGCCCCTGGCCGGTGCTGGCTGTGGCCTTTTACCCTCCCGGTGGGAGCAGGCGTGGAAACCTGCCTGGGCCCTGGGACCACCCACCCCCCTTCACACCCTGTCACCTGGAGCCAGCCCCCCGCCTCCCCCCCCCCCCCCCCCCACACACCCCTGTTTCACTTTCCCGCCTTCCCAAAGCTGCAGAGCAGGTTTCACGACAGCAGTGCTTCTCGCGCGGTTTGCAGACGGGCATTTTTCTTTGAACGGTTTATGCATTTAGTTCAGTGTTTATTAGGAAGACAGCAGTCACTGAGCCCTGCACGTCACAGACATCTTGCTTAGGTCAAGGCTAAGCTTTTAAAAGTGAGTAGACAGGTCAGTCTAAAGAAGATTGGGAAGGTGGTGGCCGTCGGGGGTGGGACACGCTGCACTTCAGCAATAACCAGGCCTTTTCCCTCTGAAATCTCAGATGCTGTGGCTGGGCCCTGCCTTAGGGGGCCTGTCCTTGTTCCCAAACCCTGACCTTGAAGAACGTGGCTTCAGGCCGGGCTGGCAGGTGGTGTGTGGGGGGTAGCTGCTTGGACAGGCTCTGGGTGTCTCCCGAGGCCTCTGTCGGTGCTGTCGGTGCCGTGGAGCCGGGCCGGCGAGGCAGGCAGACCTGGACTGGGCCCTGCACCGCCGGAGCGCGCTCTCCTTACCCGAAGTGTGGATGGTCGGCCTCGGTGAGCGTACAGGACGGCAGCCTCCAGGGTGAGGGGCTAGCCGGGCTCTCCCTCTTGGTCTTGTCCTGCCCCTGGGTGGCCCATCCCTGCAGGGGGTGGCCTGGCACAAGCCCGAAGCTGCTGCTCCAGAGCACCTGGGGCCGCCTCCCTTGCTGTGCTGATCGGTTCATTTTGGGGCAGGAGAGGGGCAGGCAGGCCTGTCTGGCTCTGCGCGCCCTCCCCACCCACACTGGGGGGGCTCCCAGCAGTCGAAGTTAGAGGGAGCAGCACACACATTACTCAGCATGTTCCTCGAGGGACCCGTGTGCCGGAGCCTGGAGGAGGGCAGCGGGCTCTGTCTGGGTGAAGTGGGTGAGTTGGCTTGGGCCCCAGGGGACGGCATGGACACTGGTCAGCAGCTTCTACTTTCTGGGCGCAGGCGTCACCCCGTTTAATGGGCACGGTGGCCCAGAGCGGTGTGCACACCAGGGAAGTGGCACCAGAGAGCAGAGCGTGCGCCGGGGTGGGACTAGCTGAGCCTAGAGGAGAGACGCTTCGCCTGGGGAGTCACGGGAGCCGGTCTGGCTCCTGGCGGCCCAGTGCTGTTCCCAGGCCTGGGGGACAGAAGCTGCGATTGGCTGGCCAGGACGAGCTGCAGTGGGGAGGGTTAGGTGATGGCCCCTGGGCCCTTCCTGATCCTACGGCCTGGCCTGTCCGTCACAAAAGCACAAACTTACCCTCATCCCCACAGGCCTGGCCCTGGGGCGAGCGGGGACGTGGGGTGGAGCTCCCCACGCTGTCTGTGTGCAGGCTCTGCAGAGTGGGGGCTGGCAGGCACCTGGTGTCTGCGCAGACGGACCCACGACCAGCCAGGGGTGTGGTCCACCCCCGCCAAAGCCTCTTCCCGCCGCCCGCCCTCCTGCACCAGGCAGCACCCCAAAAGACGCAGTATGCACAGTGCCCGTCCGTCTGCCGTCTCCCCTTCAGGTCCTCTCCCTGGAGCCTTGTCTCCAGGGCCCCCTTTGCTGCATTGTGTAAGGGCTTGGGGTCTTAGAAGCCGCTACACATACTCTTTTTGTCTTTGTGCAATAATCAGTGTTTCCGGTGGGGCCGGGTGGAGCTGGGGCCTGAGGAGGAGGCAGAGGCCACCTCCTCCGGGAAGCCCTCAGCCTGGCTCTGCTGCTGTGACTACTGCACTCCCAGTCGCTGTACAGTTTCTATGGTGTGAATGAACCTCCCTCCTAGTTGCTGATGGCGCTGGTCCCCGCTGGCCCAGATGGCCTGGGCACAGAGAGACCACGTGGCAGCTGCCGCCAGCGTTGTTCTGAATAAAACCCAGCAGCCTATTTCAGAATGCCTCTGCGTCCGTGCTGCTCTCTCGGCAGGTGGGTGTGGAGCTGGGGGGTTCTCCGGAGGTGGGGTCCTCCATCAAGCCCAGGCTGGGGCCTGGGGTGTCTGGGACCTGGAGAAGGGCCCCGTGGCAGGGACCCCTCATGGCGGGGGGATGGGTCAGGGTCTGCTGGGCTGGGGAGGAGGCAGGGCCTGGCTCTCACGCTCTGGTTCGGGAGCTAAGATGCTGGACCTGGGTGATGGGTCACACGGGAATCATAACCTACTCTATTTGGCACTGTTTCCTGGATTCGTGTTATGGATATTATCAGGACTCTCGGCTGCAAATGACAAAAAATTAAAAAAATAAAATAAAAAACAAGCTCAAAGGAGCTTAAGAATAAAGGAAAGGGCGAGAGCGAGGAAAGGAAGGGAGGGAAGAAAGAAAGAAATAAGAAGGACGTGACTTAGTAGCTAAAGGGCCCCGAGGTGGTCTGGCTTCAGGTACAGTTGGGTCCAGGGCTCCAGCTGACACTCAGGGCACAGCCCTTCCCTGCCTCTTAGCTCTGCTTCCTTCTGTGCTTGCTCCCTCCTCTCCTGTGCCACAGGCAGCCCCGGCTTCAGCCTGCCCACCAGTCCCCTCACGGTCAGGCCAAGTCCATGGAATCAGCCACGCTCTGATGGCCCGGCCTGACCTCGGGGGCCCAGGCCCTGGCGACGGCAGCCCCTTCCCTGTGTCGGGCACCTGGTTCGCTCTCTGTCCCAACCCTGTTTGAATACCTCCTTGGCCCCGAAGGCCTGAGCCTGGCCCCCGTGTCCTGTCAACCAGGCCCACTCTCGCCTCCCCTGCTCCCTTTCTCCCTTTCCCCTGGCTAGTGCTTCATGGTCCCTTCAGGTCTCAGCTCAAATGCCACTTCCTCCAGGCAGCCTTCCCAGCTTCCCATGGCTTTGCCTGTCTCCTGACTGAGTCCTAGAGCCCAAGGGTCCCTCGTCGCAGCCCAGGGCCTAGTGCAGGGCTGAGCCTCAACACAAGTCAGCGATGGGTCTGTGTTTTGGAAGCCAAAGGGATTTTCAAGACCAATGAAGCCTCTCCCCCCTTTATCTATGCGAGAGAACGGAGGCCCAGAGAGGGGGCGCTGCTCGCAGGTCACACAGGAAGGAGGTGCTGGGGTGACCCGTGCCCACACTGCCCCTCCAGGGTGGGGGAGTGAGCGCCCAGCTCTCCCGCTGCAGTCACCGCCCCTGGGTGCAACCTGCTTTGTCTGGTCTCCCTCACCCGTTAATAATGGGATTAAAAGCAAGTTGCTGCCAACGGGAGTGACTGACTTTAAAAAAAAAACCCACCCAGGAACATTTAAAGAAAATGAAAAACTTGAGCCACCAGCACTTTTTATTTAAACCTGAATTCATGAATTTTAACCAAATAAACACTGGCGTGTTCGGTATTAATATATGTACGATTATGCAAAACTACTTTTATGGCTGTGACGAAAATTAGATTCTGACTCAGGGGTGGCATTCCAGGAGAGAGGCGTCCTCCTGTTCCCAGCACCGTGAACTCCGGTTGCTGTTGCCATGGTAACTGGGCTATCGTGGGAATCTGTGGACCAGAGGCTGGTTGGTCCTGTGGGGAGGGGCTGGGCTCAGCTCTGTCCCTGAACCTCACAGGAGATGGGCAGGCCACCAGTGGGAGCAGGTGGGGTAGGCAAAACCAGCAAGTGCTCAGTGCCCCCAGGTCACCCACATCCTTCCGCGCTCCCCAGGGAGGCATCCCTTTCACTTTTCAATAAACATTTGTTGAGCGCCTACTATGTGCTGGGCCTATGCTAGGTGCTGAGGATACAGAAGCAACAGGTGCCTGAGCTCATGAACCTGTATCTCAGAGCAGCAGACAGGTAATAAACAGCAAACAGACACGTGGGTTCCAGACACATCAGAGCCTGGGAGTCCCCGGAAGGCAATGGGGCAGGTGATGTGGGGAGTGACTCAGGGGAGGAGGGGGGAGGTCCTTTCACAGGGTGCTCAGGGAAGACCTCACGGGGGAGGGGTCATTTGAGCTGGGACCTAAAGGACCAGAGGGAGACAGTCATGCAAAGGCATTGCGACCCCTCAGAGTAGAGCCGCCAGCTAAAGTAGGACACGCCGTTCAATGTGCATTTCAGATAAACCACAAACACATTTTTAGTGTAAGTATGTCACATGTCATGTTTGGGACATGCACTAAAAAGTTACCCATGGTTCGTCTGAAATTCACATTTTTATTTGCTAAATCTGGCAAGCCTATGAGGGGAGGTGACTTGCCCAGGCCACCAGCAGCACAGCGGGCACACACTCTGCCCGTTTACCTGGCCACCCCAATTCCTCTCACTCACTTGCTCTGTTGGAAACCGACGGCCATGCCACATGGAGATGCCCTCCTGACGAGGAGTTGAACGATGCCTCCTGCCCTGGGGGAGGAGGCCCTCAGGGCAACAAACCCAGGGCAACGGATGCCGCCCACACTAGCAGGTCTCCCTCGGCCCAGCCAACACGTCAACTGCAGACTTGAGACCCCTCAAGCCAGAGGATGCAGTGAAGCCACGTCTGGTTCCCAACCCACAGAAACGGTGAAATCCTAAGAGTTGTTGTTTTAAGTTGCCTGATTTTGGGGTGATGTGTTACGCAGCCACGGGTAACTGATACAAGTACAAACTGGACCGTGTTATGAAATCACATCCCGTAGTAGGTAAAATTCTACAACAGGCAAGATTAGTGAGACGAGTGCATGATGGGAAACCATCAGAAGAGTGCTTGCCTCCTGGGAGCAGGGGCAGGACTGAGCGAAAGAGGCCCGAGGGAACGTTCTGGAAGGAAGGCAATGTCCTTTAATCTGATAGGGGCTTGTGTTACGCAGGCGTAAGCATTTGCGAAAATTCAACAGCTGACTTTCAAGATTTGTGCATTTCGTTATATGTAAGTTTTATATGCAAAACAGTAAACACTAAATTGTTTAGGGGAAATTGGACTGATGTCAAAAAATAAGATGGATTGATGGGTGGATATTGATAAAGCAAGTGTTATGAAATGTGAATGGTAAAAGTCCGCCATTACGGTCTATGGGTAGTCACTACAAATTCAACTTTGCTGTGTGTTTGAAATTTTCATAATGAAGTGTTGCAAAATCACCTATTCTGCAGATACAGAGTGCTTAATGGGAGAAGATTAGAATAATAGCACTGTGGTCTGATAGTTGTAATCAAGGTTTATTATGTGCTAAGCATCTGATGAGGCTTTTGCACACGTGTTGCCTCATTTCACCCTTAAGGCCAGCACACAAGGGAGCGATGAGGGTTCCTAATTTACAGGTGGGGAAACTGAGGCATACGTGAGTCGATCCAGCCATGTCATACATCAAGAAAGCTGCAAAGTTGGGATTTTCCCAGGTATGAGTGCTCAGAGGGGTGAGCTGTGACGGCCTGGGGGTGCCGTTCCCCTCTGTGCCTCAGTTTCCCGATCTCTGAAGCAGAGAGGCAACCTGCCCGTGGGTGAAGTCGGGGACAGCGGCTGCCCTTCTCCAGGGCTGTGTCTGTGCAGCTCCGCTGCTGTCGCAGGGAGAGGCTGTGGAGGCCTAGGCGGCCCCGCTTCCCCCCAAAGCAGGCGCAGTAGGTGGGGTGACCCCGCAGCATGGAGGCACTGTCACTCCCGGCCTGTCCTTCCTTAGAGGCCGGCCTCCTCTCCTCCAGGCCTGCTGCCCAGATGCCCGGCCGGGGGTTTCTGGGGACCTCACTCCCACGTAGCCGGGTCCCCCATCGGCAGTGACTGGGCATAGAGGGCCTACCCATCATAGCCCCTCAGGCCCCCAGGGCCTCGCCCAGCCCTTCTCTTCGCCAGGAAAAAGGCCACTCAGTTTAGGCCCCAGCCCTGCCCCTGACCGTGCCGATGGGACACAGGCATGGCTTCCCCGGGTGGGAGCACCCGCGCCCGGAAACACGCATTCGAAGCCCAGTTCCGACCCGGGAGGAGCAGGAAGAGAGGACGGTGGAGAGCGTGGTCCATGACTCCCACACTGTCCCCACCCGGCACCCCGCCCCCCACTTAGTCACCTCTGACCACCGTCCTAACGTCCCTCACCCCCTGGGAGTAATGCTAGTCATCACAGGTCCTGTGTCCCCCCAGGCCCGTGGTCGGCAAACTGCGGCTCGCGAGCCACGTGCGGCTCTTTGGCCCCTTGAGTGTGGCTCTTCCACAAAATACCACGGCCTGGGCGAGTCTATTTTGAAGAAGTGGCGTTAGAAGAAGTTTAAGTTTAAAAAATGTGGCTCTCAAAAGAAATTTCAATCGTACTGTTGATATTTGGCTCTGTTGACTAATGAGTTTGCCGACCACTGCCCCAGGCTTTTGCAGGCAAGGGCAGGTGTGGGGGGGAGGGAGGGAATAGGAGGCGGGACTACGGGGCCAGGAAGAGGGACGGGTGCTAAGGGAGCACTTTTTGTTGTTGTTAATCCTCACCCGAGGATATATTTTCCCATTGATTTTTAGAAAGAGTGGGAGGGAGGGAGAGAGACACATTGATTGGTTGCCTCCCTCACATGCCCAGACTGGGACCCAGGAAGGAACCTGCAATCCAGGTTCTTCGACAGGGAATCGAACCCTAACCCTTCGCGGCACGGGCTGCCGCTATAACCACCGCGCCAGGCCGGCAGCGCGTGGTTGAGCACTTCCAGTGCCCTGGGCTGCTCTCCCTCCACCCTCACAGCAGCCGGTGAAGTGGACGCTGTCATTCCCGCTCCTGTGGACAAGGGACTGGGCTCCCGAGGTGACGTGACTCCAGCCCTGACCTGCAAGGCCTGTCCTCCGGTCTAAGGAGAACATGCGTGACATAAGCCACCTGCCTAGAGGTGTGTGGGCTTCTGAGCGAGTGGCCGAACCTGCAGCACAGCCTTCCCAACGCTCTTTAACCCTAAAACCCAGAGGCTCTGCTATAAGCGGGGTAACCAGGCGAGGGAGGTGCAAAGGAGGAGCGATTGTTTTCTGGAATCTAGAGTGCAGTGCGGTGACCAAAATAGGCCCCTCAAGTTCAGGGGCCGGTCCAGGCCGCAGGAAACGGGGGAGTGTGGCCGGCACGCCGTGGGCTGACGTGATGCTCTGCGCCCTGGCCAGCTCTGGGCCACGTGCTGGGGCCCCTCCGGCTGCTGCCCCCGAGCCCCACCTGCCCTCACTCCCCAGGAGCTCCTTCAGAGCGGGCCACGTCTGAGTGGGCTGGGGACTCGGCCGGCCCAGGGCCTGGCCCAGGGTGCTGACCGGGCGGGGAAGGGAAGGAGGACCTCTCTCGGACCATCTTCCCATTTGCAATGCCAGCGAGCCCCTCTGCTCTGGGCCCGTGGTCCCGCCTCCTGAGAGCCGGAGCCCTGCAAAGGTTCTGTGTGTGATACCCAACGGCGGAACAGCTGTATGCGGGCTGATTCGGGCCGCGCGGGGGGCCGGTGTACTAGCAAACAGCGCTCGCTGCCACAGCAGGGAAACCCCACATCCCAGCGGCCTTTGTCCTGCTCGTGGAAAGTCTGAAACCAAAGGTAGTTCTCCTCCCAGCAGCCACGAGGGATCCAGGCGCACCCATCCAGTGGCTCCTCCATCTTCATCCTGTGGATCGTGGGGGAGGTTTCAACGGGCTGACCTCAAACAGGTCCCACTGGACAGAACGCAGTCACGTGAGCACTCTTAGCTGTGTGTGGGGGGAGTGGGGCTGGGAATGTGATCTAGCTGTGAACCCCAAAGGAAGGAGAAGTGGTTTGGGGGCCAGCAAGAGCTATTCTGCTGCAGTCAGATCTTCTGGGGGCAGCAGGGGTAACGGAGGAGACACTCCTGTTACAAAACACTTAAACGTGTAGGATCAGTTACCACAAACGTCTTCATTCAATGACCAGCTAAGTTTGCAGGGAATCATGGGAAATTCCCGAGAAACAAGGCCACCAGACCAGGAAGCACATGCTGACCGCGGCTGCACCGAAGCGGCGGCCCATCCCGGGCACCTGGAACCTTGGGGTTTAACACGATGCAGGAACGGAAGACGTCATTTTATCCTGAGCTCATAAAAGATTGGGTGCAGGACGTGAGACCCCATGGGAGCTGGGACCTTCAAAGTGGTGCCCGAGCGTAAGGGTGGCTTATAAATGCGGGATGGGAGCTCCCTTCATGGGAGTGTTTGCTTAAACTGCCCTTGGTTCGTGCTTGAGACCCACACTTGTAAGCTGAGGTCCAAATGTGGGGTCCAGAAAACCCCAAGCCAAGAAATTAACCTGAAGCGATGTCGGGCTGGTACACTGGGGCACGTGGCCAGGGCACACCCTGGTCTGGGCGCTCCCAGCGTCCCTCCGAAGACCAGCAGGCCCACAGTCTCAAACGGCCAAACACAGGAGGAGGAAGCAGCCATGGCGAGTCGGTCGGCAGACCACCCACGCAGAACTAGCCCCCGCGATTTCAGGTGTTTGCATGAGCAGCACTGGAATAAAAACGAGTTAAAGAGGTTTCTAAAGAGAGAAGAATTGAGACCATGGATGAGGAAAGAAAGACGATACGAGACAGAGAGATGGAAAAGAAGCAAGCAGAACCCCTGGAAGTGGAAATTGTAATCACTGAAGCATGAAACTCACTGGGGCGGGGGGTCAGCCGCAGACACACACGGTTCAGGAGGGAATGACGGACCCAGAAGATGCGGCTGAAGCGATTAGCAGAAGGCACAAGGCAGGGCCGGGGAAGGAGACACAGAAAATGAGGAACGGAGCTTAAATGACGAGAAGGTGGGAGTGAGGAGGAAAATGCACATCTATTTGGAGTTCCAGCGGGAGAAGAGAGAACGGGAGAACAGAGTCATTATTCAAAGAGGCGATGGCTGAGGCTTTCCCAGAATGGATAAAGGTCATGAATTTCAGATCAGGGCACACAACTGATCCTTCGCCAGGGATAAAGAAAACCACCCACACGGGGACCCATCTCAGTGCACAGAAGAGGAGATTTTACAAGAAGCCGGAGGGAAGAGACAGAAGGACCCTCACGGGAATGGCAAGTCGATGGAGAGCAAACTCCCGGGCCAGGAGCCGGGATGCAATATCATCAAGTAGTAACAAATAAATGACTTGTCCACCTAGAATCGATACCAAGTGAAAACGTTTCTCAAGAACAAGATGGAGATGTCTCCAGACAAAGCGCGGACCATGCAGGTGCCAGCGCCCCTCACGGAGCCGCTTCTAAAGGGAGGAGATCCAGAAGGAAGGAAGGCCCAGGGGCCAGAGCAGGGGGGCCAAGACGGCCGAGGCGCGGGGAAGCCTACATGTACGCTGACGTGATAGCGCAATTCTAATCCTGTCTCATCTGGGGGCTAAACGATACAATGTTCAGCGAGGTTCTGGTATTTTTCCATGATGCCTATTTTGATGCTTTTTGGAAAAACACCAAATACGAAATTCTTTGAAAAACTGTTTTCTGCTTTGCCTGTGCCCAAGTGCGCACTGTCCACCTGTGGGGTGATTGAACACCTGGACGGGAGCCTGGAAAGCCCGAACTCTTGGCCAAAGGAGAGAATTCCCAGGATGTTGGTTCCTCGGGCCGGTCTTCCCAGGCCCCGGCCCGGTGGTTCCCCAGCAGAGCACCTGGAGGGCTCGTTAGTCCCGGGCGCTGCGCCCCGCCCCTGAGTCCACGCAGCCGCAGCAGAGTCTGCATTTCCAAGTCCCCAGGGGCTGCTGGCCCCCCAGCACCACGGGAACCATCGGAGAACCATCGCGTTAGCCCAAGGACCCCACGTCTCTCCGTCTGTGCGGGGCTGGCCGCTCCTCCAGGAGGCCTTCCAGCACGCACACCTCATCAAGCAGGGACTGCGTTTTCATCGTCTCCGCCTTCTCACCACTGCCTGCTCAGAGCGGAGCAGATGCTACGTCACTTTTAGTTGAATGACTGACTTTCTAAGCCTTCAAGGGTATATTGTGTCCAGTAGGTCTTTGAGTGGGGGTGGAAGTCAGAGATACCTCTGGGCCCTGTGCGTGCTCGCGCACACACACACACGCACACACACACACACAGACACCCACACAGACACACACACACACACACACACAGACAGACACACACACACAGACAGACACACACAGACACACACACACACACACACACAGACACACACACAGACACACACAGACAGACAGACACACACACACACACACACACAGACACAGACACACACACACAGACACACACAGACACACACACACACACACACACACACACACACACGCTTTCTCTTCACCGGAGTCAGCAGGTCTCCTCCACCTCTTAGCAGCTTCTCGGGCGCCCCCTGTGCGTCAGGCCTGGCGCTGGGCGGGCCCATTCTACTGTCCTTTGCTTGGTTGGGACAAGCAGGGTTCCCCAGGGGCTGCACCCGGGGACTTTTTCTAAAAAACGAGCCCCAGGGTGATTCTTCTAGCTTCCCTTCCTCCTCCAACCCCCCCACACCGAAGGCCAGGTCCCTTCAGGATTGGTGTAGGGTCCCAAAAAGTCCTCGCTCCTCCTCTCCCCTGAAGCTGTCCGTCTCCTGGCGGCAGGATTAAGTGGGACACCACGGGCAATTGAGCCCAACGAGCTTAAGACGCTCCGTTCCAGGAGACGGCCCTGCTGACAGGAGGGGCTCCTGTGGAGCCCTGTGCCCCCTCCCCCCACCCCATCCCCCGCCAGGGGGAGGGAGGGCGGTGCTGCAGGTCCGCGCTGCCCAGAGAGGTGCCCAGAGCACTCAGTGGGCGCCCGGGAGCCCCGGGTGGCTGGCTTGTGAGGACGGATTAAGAAGACGGATGGCCTGTCCCTGAGCCAGGAAATGAGTCTCCTTGCAAACCTCTGAGGCCGGGCGTGGAGGAGGCGAGCTTTATCCAGAGCAGCTCAGGGGAGTAACGAGGAGCAATGGGTTGAAACTGAGCCGAGTGTCAGGAGAGATGTCTGGGCCGGGAAGCCTGCGGTGGGTGGTTGGAAGCCGGCTCTGGCGGGAAGGGGCGGGCCTGCTGCCTTGATTGATGGGCTCTGGCTGCACCGGGTGTGGCAGGCGCACCTGGGAGAGCCCGGGCCTGCGGGGATAACCCGCATCAGCCGGGGACCACTTCTCTGAAGCCACTTTCGCCATGGCCCTCCTCTCCTGGGCCCCCCAATCCCTGGGCGGCCAGACCGCCTGCATCCTCCCTGAACACGGGCGAGTTACAGCCGGGGCCTCTGTGGGCTGCCCGAGGCCAGGAGCTCCCAGGAGGGGTGGGGTCCCAAAGAGGGAGAGAGGCAGAGCTCGGGCCTCTGCTGTCCTCGGGGCAGGCGTTTGTTCTTGGTGTCTGTCCTTTTCCTGGGGGAGGGGGATGTCTAGGCACCAGCACCCACTGTGGGGGGCCCAGGTCACACAGCGGGTGCACAGCGGCGTGGGGATTCGAACACCAAGCGGGTTAATTCCAGAGCCCAGCTTTCTGCTCCGGGTCCCGGCGAGGAAAGCTCAGGAAGGCTCACCTCGCCACCGAGGTGCTCTCGAAAGCATCTCCAGGGCCGCGGGGACTGCGGCACCCCAACGCACGCACCCCTTTCCCGAGCGGGCAGTTGGAGCGTTCCTCCACTAATGACCGGGCCTCACAGTAACGTGGGTCCAGGTGGCAGGCAGGGCCCAGCGCTGAGGAATGGGACGGCGCCGGCCCCGGTGGCTCCTTGGCTGCAAGAAGCAGCCTGACTCCCGCTCTGACTCAGGGCCCAGAACAGGGGGGCACAGGCTGTGGGTGCCGGGGGGGGGGGGGCCTCCACCCTGCCCAGCGCCTGCACGGCTTCACTGGAGCCGGGGAGGCAAACACTGGTTCTCCCCACTTTGCAAATGAGAGACCGGGGTGGGGGAGGGGGGCGGGGGCAGGGGAGGCGCAGCATCCTGCCCACCGGAGGCTGTGAAGTGCAGATACGGTTCAAACCCTGATTTCCTTTCCGCCTCGCCCGCCCAAGGGCACACGTCTGGCTCTGCTGTTATTGCTTCATCGCTCCCAGCCCCTCCCAGAGGGAGGCAGGCCTGGTACCCGCAGGGCCCAGGGAGGTACTTGTCCAGCCCGGCCCTCGTACGCGCTCTGCCTTCTGAGGGCCAGCCTGGGCTGAGAGCCTGGGACCTGCTGCGGCCGCGGGCCTATAAAGCAGGGACGCCCTCCTCATGCAAGCCCGACGCGTCCAGACAAGATTCGCCCTGGCCTGAGAGATGGACCAGGACCCACGTCTGTAAGGGAGAGGGTGGAGTCTGTCCCCGTTACCTTGTCTGGAGCTTGGAAATGGCACTGAAACTTCTGACGTTCACAGAGGTCCCTGCCCAAGCCCAAAAAGGCCCTGCCCCGGGTGGGGTGGCCTGAAGAGCCCCATCAACATCCCCCATCAAAGACCAGGCCCCTGGCCCTCCAGCCTCTGGGAAGGGGAGGAGGTGCTGGTGGACGGGCCGCCTCGGCCTCGGGGCTGAGGCCAGTGTGGGGCCCACAGCGTCCTCACCGCTGGACGGCAAGCATCTTCCTGCCTTCAGTAACCCTGAGGATTCTGGGGGGGCCCCGGCCCGCTCTCACTCAGCGCCCCTTCTCCCAGGGCCGTCAGCCTGGGGGGAGAGGCTGGCCGCTTGGGGCTCCCTGGCCCGCGGGCCCCTGATGGGCTCGGGGGTGCCAGCCTCTGCCTGCTGGGCGTGGCCGGCCGGCCAGGCGTCCGGGGCTCAGACTTGCCCCGATTTTAATGGGAGGCGTGAGCGTCTCCGTGTGGGTCCTGTCTCCACGCGGAGCCTGTTACACAAGGAGTCATCTCTCCGCCCAGATGCCCGCTTTTCCTGTAGCTCCGCGTGCAGCTTCGCTGGACCCCGGCTGCATAAAACGGTGAGGCCTCCCTCCGCCTCCGGGAGGGGAGCCGGTTCTGGCTCGACTGTCATATGTTAATGGAACTGCCGTTGCCTGGAGCTCCAGGCGGCCCCCTGCCTTCAGCGCGCGGCCTCCGGGCCGCACTGGCCATCATTAGAGAAGGTGCTACTGCGCTTCAGTTAGTGACCAGGTTTAGCAACCGTGGGGCCTCTCCTCCCGGGCTCCGAGGGTAACGGCCTGCCTGGGCCGCCCCCGCCCCCTCCCCAGCCTGCTGCCTCCCCCGCGTCACTGCCTCTGGGCGCTGGGACCTGCTCAGCTCTCTGTGACCAGGCCCTGAGCCCAAGGGCAGCCCGGAGCCTGGCCTCCCAACCTTCCTCTGCGCCCAGACCACTGACCACCCAACGGGCGGACTCGCCTCCTCATCCCTCCCCGGCACCCAGCCTCCCCTCCCCCACCCTCCCTAGGATCCACTTTAAGTGCAAATGAATCGGAATGCACCAGCCTCTCACCTTGGGCAGCTCCCCAGAGCTTTCAGAATAAATTAGGCTCCCTCTCCCTCCCTCCCTCCCTCCCCCTCACGTCAGCTGCCCTCTGTCCACTCCCCCACTCTTCTCTCCAGTTTCCTGCCTCGAAAACCCAAGGCAGCTGCAGTCGCCCCTCCCACCCCCACTTCTCCCAGCGTCCCCTCCCATGCCGGTCCCTCGGCCCGAGTGCCCTCCCCTCCCTGATTCCCCGGGCTTTGCGGGGTTGTGAAATGTCACATTGGGTGAAAACTTTTATTTCCCAGCTTATATAAGCCTTAGCCGCAATGTGCCCCCCGAGACACGCTGACGCCGGTTCCCACCCCACGGAGCCGCAGAAGGACAATAAACCTCACGCATTCTGGAGCGAGGCGGGTCTCCTCGCCTTCTCCTCATTACCCCGCAGCCTCCAGGGACCAGTAACGGACGGGGTGGTGGCGGGGGGCGGGGCAGCTGCGCTCACAGCCCCGGGGCCACAGACCCACCCGAGACGTGTGCGGGACAGCGAGGGCCTGTCCAGCGCTCTTGCCCGTCTTTGTGGCTGTGCTCCTTCCATTTCTCAGAAATGCTCCTCCTGCAGCTCAAGCCTCTCCACGGACACGACAGGGATCTCGGGCAGGTGCACGCCCGGGTCAAAGGTCAGACAGGAGCTTGGAGGAAACTGGAGGGGCGGGGACGCAGGGTTTGAGTCAGCGTGGGAAGCAGCCACAGGCCGGTGGTAACAAGTGGGCCCGCAGGGAAGACGGAGTTGAACGGACCCTCTGGGGGGTCAGTGTCCTGATTTCAAAGGGCCTCGGGTTTGGGCGGTGCCCCTGGTGCCGCGTGGGGAGGCGGGGTGGCGGGTGCCCTGGAAGGTGGCTGTAGGCGCACGGTGGGTGCTGAGGGTGCAGAGCCCAGGACAGAGGCTTGGCTGGGATTGGTTGTTTGCACACCGCTCCGGAGGCGGTTTAAATAAGGAGAGCTTGTCGCCAGGATCCAGGGGGACCTCCCTCCCGCCTCCGTCTGGGGCGCTTGTCCTCAGCGCCCGCCCCTCTCTGCAGGCCAGCTCCATCCTCACGCGCAGGCGGCGCGGTTCCGCTCTCCGGAGACTTTGCCTTCGCTGCTCTCTCACTCCTCATCTAGACGCGCAAACCAGCACCGTCTCAGGCCTCTCAGCGTCTGCGGAGTCCCAGACAGAGGCCGTTAGCCCCGGTCGCACCTGGGGTGCCCACGGTGGTCTCCTGGGAGGAGGGAGTCCCCTTTCCCACGGGGCTGGAACAAGCTCTCTTTGGATGTACATCCATGCATCTCTGTTACAGACAAAACGTAGATCAGGGAGCCGCCCCCAGGTGAACTGCGGAGAGCTACCCTCTCCCCGCTCCCCCTCCACCCCCAACCCGAAGTGTCCCTCTGCGGCCAACCTTGAGGATGGAGGTCGTATCATTATTACGGAAAGTGGCAAATTCCTTACAGAAACCAGGCTCAGAGAGGGGGAGGGGCTTGCCTGAGGTCACACAGTAACCGGAGGGCCAGGGGGAGAGCCTGTTTCCTACAGCTTGGCGCGTGGGAAGGAAAACCTGATGTCAGAGGAGTGAGCCTCTGATGACATCTCCGCCTCCTCCGTAGGCTGGTCCGGGAGAGAACGGCTCTGCGCCCCTGCAGTGACCCCCGAGAGCCTCCTGGAGGCGGGCCGCCAGCCAGCCTTTCTGCTCCATCTGAGCCTCCCAGCTCCCACGGTGCCGCGGGGGGTACTTCCCGGCAGTAACCGCCCCTGTGTCTGTCCATCAGGCGTCGGACACGCCCCTTGGGAGGGGAGGCGGTCATTTCCTGGCTCCCCGCTGCCTTCATTGAAACTCCAGATGCCCATGTTGCTCACCTCTCGGGGCCTTGCAGATGGGGCGCCTGCCTGTTTGCAGGACAGCTCCTGTCACTCACAGCGGGCCCCGCCCTGCAGATAGGCTGCTCAGGGATGCATGGCCTGTGCCCTCTGCCCCCCACTTCTCCACCTGGCGAGCAGAGCCTTGAAGACCCAGGGCAAATGGCATCTTTTCGTGACACCTTCCAGGGCCTGCGTATCACTTCCCCATCCCTGACAGGATCAGTCACCCCACCCCACCCCACCCCACCCCAGCACAGCACAGCACAGCACAGCACAGCACAGCTGCCTCTAGGACAGTCCATTCTATGACAACAGGGGGGACCTGTCTCCAGTCTGCCCCTCAAGGTCACAGACAAGGTCATCTCCATCTTGGTGTCCTTGAACTTGGCTTCGCAGAGGCACTCAGGAAATGGCCACGTTTTATTTAAATTCAGGAAAGAAGGGACGACCGTCGATCCCTTCTTACCTGAAAGTGGTCCCGGAGAGCGTGTGGGTGGGACGACCTTCAGAGTCCTGTCTCTGGGGAGGGGTCCCCAGACCCTCCCTCCCACGGTGGCAGCCGTAGAGAGCTCTGTCCCAGGTTCCAGCCTCACATGACCCCTCACCCGGAAGCTGGTCTCATTTTTCTTCCTCCGACCCTGCCTCCAGCTCGGTGCCGATGAGGCCGGAAATCGTGGACTTCACAGTCCGCCTGCAACCGCGCTTCCTGCCTGTGTGACTGTCCCAAGACGGGAGCAAGTGTCCCCTCTGGCGGAGACGCCGGATGGCAAGGCCCGATCGGAGGGCTGGGCCACCTCGGTGCTCGGCAAACACGGCTGCTGCCACCTCTCTGGCGTCGCCCCTGAGCCGGGTGGTCCCGCTGCAGCCTCGCCACGGCTCACTGAGTGGTTTTACATGGAATTGGAGCCTTCTTTCCTCTGTTCCGTTTCCCCACGATCACTCTGACCCCCTCCTATCGAAGGACTGGGGGAGTTAGACTCAGCGGTTCAAGTCGGGGGGACCGAGATTGGGGGGGGTTTTTTCCATCTTTCTCGAAGCTTTTTGCAACGAGATTATTTCTATCCTGGTCTTGTCTGAGCCCCGGCTGGTGCCCTCTGCGTCATGGGAACAGGCGGGGAGCGGAATGAAATGGAAAAGTAAACATCAGCCTGAACCAAGACGCTCGCTTTTGACATTGGAGACCAGGCGAGGAGACAGGGGGGCCCCTGCCTGAGTCCTGCGCCTCCGCTGGCAGGGGCCTTGGCGCCCCCTTAGCTTCTCAGAGTCGAGGTTCCTCCCGTGTGAGGCCCGTAATCGCTAAGCCCTGCCTAAGCACATAATGATGGCTACTTTAAAGGTTTCTCTGCAAACCCTGATGGGGAATCAAATGAAAAAAGTGTGAAGAAACCACTTTCTAAACTGAAAAACAGTGTATAACTACTAGCCATTGTTTAAAAAATGTGTGAGATATCTTTTTTTTTTTTTTCAAATCCTCACCCGAGGATATTTTTTCCATTGCTTTTCAGAGAGAGTGGAAGAGAAGGAGGGGGAGGGAGAGAGAGAGAGAGAGAGAGAGAGAGAGAGAGATCGATTGGTTGCCTCCTGCATGAGCCCCAACCAGGGCTGAGGATCTAACCTACAACCCAGGTATGTGCCCTGGACCAGGAATCGAACTCGAGACCCTTCGGTGCACAGGCCGATGCTCTAACCGCTTAGCAACACTGGGCAGGGCAAGACAGCCTTGCAGTGGAATAGTCTTCAGCCTTCAAAGGAAGAGAATTCCGATACAGGTTGCACAGAGATGAAAGGGGCCAGCCACAGAAAGACAAGTACCCTCCGCTTCCATGTCAATGCGGTGCCCAGAGGCGTCCAATCACGAGGGCGGGGCTGCGGGGCTGCGGGACAGGGAAGCGTTAGCGGGTAATGGGCACCTTTCCGTGCGGGGTGATGGGAGAATCGTGGAGATGGTGGTGCTGATGGCTGCACAGCAGTGTGACTGTACTTACTGCCACCCACCTGCACCCTTACAGAGACTAAAATGGTAAGTTTTATGTACATTTTACCACAATTTTTTTTAAAAAGCCACTTTTTCGGGATGGAAAATGAGGGAATGGAGACGTACCTCATTTCCGGAAAACAATAAAGGGGTGTGTGTGTGTTTCCTTTAGACAGAGACACGTACAACGAAGGGCCGTGAGCGGGGCTTCGGAGGGAAGGCTGCCGTCCAGGAGGCTGAGGTGTTTGCAGCCTCCAGGCCCGTGCCCTTCACGTGGGAGAGAGGCTGGTACCGCCTGTAACATTTTTAAAGGTCAGAGCCGAGCGGAATGTCAGCCACTGCCTAAATGCATGATAAGAGCGAACTTAAAAATTAATTACAGGGCCCCTCCTGCTGACCCTGGGGGGGCCCAGTGGTGCGGAGCCCGGCCGCCCCTCCGAGGGGCCGACCTCAGAGACCCGTCCCGGCGGCTTTGTTCTCGGGCACAGCTCCGCGCTGCTTCAGGCCATTGTCCTGGCCAGCGATATGCTTTGAAATTGAAAGCTGTTCTAATTGGACACAAAGGGAGACACCTTCTGGATCGGGAGCCCAGCCGGGAATAAAAGCTGTACTTAGCCGCGGGCGGAAGGAAGAGCAGGTCGGCGGGGCGCCTGGGGACCGTCCTAAGCTACAGGACCCCCTGAGACAGAGCCCGGGAGGGTGGACAGAGCGCTCTGGAGCGCCCATCACGGCCGCGGGCTTTCCACGTGGCGCCTGACTTACGTTCTCCCAGTTTCCAAGGCGGCCCTGGGTCAGGGGGTGCCTTCCTTCGCTCACTCACTCAGGAATTTCTCTATCAGTCAGTATGGCAAGGTTCTGCTGCAGTGACAGCATCAGCATGCACCAACCAACACACACTCATGCTACGTGTCTCTCTCTCTCTCTTTTTAAATTTATCTTGATTGTTGATAGTGTTACAGATGTCCCCTTTATTGTTTTCCCCAGGGGCCCCCCTTCTCTCCCAGGCCTTCACCACACTATTATGCTATGTGTCTCTTGCCAGCCAGCGCCACGTCTCCCACCTTGGGACCCAGGCCATTCCATACCAGGAGACGTGACTCATAATGCAAAGGGTTTGGCCACGTTTTAAGTGACTTAGCCACGCCTAACCTCCAGGGAGCGGGGAGCGCAGCTTTGCCTTGTGCTGGGGAGGAGGGGGGCCGGACGATTCCATCAGCACGGTATGTTTTCCTGCTTGCTTTGCTGGGCTGTCCTTGGGATGGAGGAATTGTATGTGACGCACTTTGTAAATCATCAAGTCCTCACGGATGTAAATGACGCACGTGAGATACAAATGTAAAGTACGAGTGTATTCTCATTGTTGCTGTTACCGACATCAATAACCTTTCCTGTGTTTTTTTTTTTTTTTTTAACAAACATATTTCTTTATTGATTTCAGAGAGGAAGGGAGAAGGAGAGAGAGAGATAGAAACATCAATGATGAGAGAGAATCATCGATCAGCTGCCTCCTGCACGCCCCCTACTGGGGACCGAGCCCGCAACCCAGGCATGTGCCCTTGGCCGGAATCGAACCCGGGACCCTTCAGTCCGCAGGCTGACACTCCATCCACTGAGCCACGCCGGCTAGGGCACCTTTCCTGTGTTTTACTCCAGGCAGAACCAGCCATGACCGACCGTCAGCCAAAGTCGTGGGAGGCGCTCTTCCCAGCGGGACCGAGACGCCGAGCAGACGCGGCTCTGTGAGCGTGCTCCCCGCGTTTGCCTTCTGGTGTCTGACAGTCATTAGATTTTTTTCTTCCTCTGCTGAAATTTCTATCATTATCCAATCCCAAAGCCACAGAAGCATCCGAATTTTAATAGAGCTGGGCCCCTGGGCCTGCGAGCGAGGCATCTCGATGCTCAGCCACAGATGGAAGCGCTGGCCTCCACGTGGCGAGGCGAGCGCTGCGGCTTTCACCCATCCCGGGGGCTCAGGCCCCGCAGGGCCCCGGAGAAGCTCCTGGGAGAGCATTCAGAGGCCCGGCGCCCGTGTCGCTGGCTCGGTCCTGCTGGCCCTGGCCCTGGCCCAAGGTGATGCCATAGGATGGATAGCAGGGCTTTAGAGAAAACTCATCAACCAGAGTCTGACAACCTCGAAAAGTTTCCAAATGCCTGTCCTTGAGGGTTCTGCTCGCAATTGTGTTTCCTTATTCTCTCCCTCAGCCCGTGCCCTTCCCGCAGCCGCTCTGTCTCTTCCCTTATCCTTTTAGCGGGTAGTTCTCATTCTGCCCCCCCCCCCCACCCCCGCCCCAACACGCACATTTAGCCCCGGGTTCTCTCTCTGCACTTCTTCTCTGAGAGGAAGTGGAGTGCAACGCAGCTGCAAGAACTCTGGGCTCCAGGCAGACCTGCATTCGGTCCCTGCCTCTGACCCTTACTGGGTGCTCCCGGCCAGTTCCCGAACCTCTCTGAGCCCAATTCCCTTCCCAGCGTGGGGGAGGCAACGCCTGGTGTATAGAGCTTGCTGTGTGACTATGATAAACTCATGCCTTTCTGTCCTCCCTCTCCTTCCCGCACTGGCCACCTTGGCCCAAGACCCACACCACCCCGCTCTGGGCTCCCCAGTCCCCCTGCTCCCTGCCCTGGCAACTCAGCCCACGGGGCCCTGGCTCAGCCCAGCCCTGAAGGCCCGACCAATGCGCCCCCCCCCCCCCGCCCCGCCGCCCCTGTCTCAACTCCTCTGCGTGCCAGGCAGCGCCGGTGGGTGGAGGGGATGGGCATGAGGGATCCTCGGGGGCGGGGGGGGAGGGGGGCAAAAAGTCAGCTGGGGCACAGCTGCGTCGGCTTTAAGCGAGGCAGAGATAAACGCGGAGCCTGTGTATTACTTTGGCGGCTTCGGTTGGGCTTCTGGCCTGTGACTCAGTCAGAGGCTGGGCCGGGGGCCCCACGGCACAGAATTACCCTCCAGTTAATGTTCAGTCCACGCGAGCAGCCCCGTCCCCGGTGCGGGCTCACCCGTGGGCGCCGCACGCACCAGGCACCCAGGAGAGCCTCCTTCTCTCCCAGGCCCCGTCTGTGGCTCTCAGTCACCTTGACCGCTGGAACACAGCTCCATGGGACCATCGCTCGGGGGTGTCCTGGGTTCCCCTCACTCCAGGCCTCCAGCCTTCTCTGACATCCCCTGGGCCCACCCGCTCAGCCGTGCCCGCGCTCCCTCCCAGCCTCTGTGAGTCATTTGGAAATCTGGACTTGGGGTCCTTGGACCTTGCTTGCAGCCTCTTTGGGGTGCCATTTCTGCCCCCGTGGGCCGGCCTCCTCCTCATCTCTGCAGCCTGCTTCCAGCGCCCCCAGTATGGCCTCCGGACCTCGGCGGCCAGGTTCTGGCCGCACACAACCTCTCCTCTCTGGGTTTATAGCCCCCGAGATGCTGGTGCATTTTTTTCCTGAATGGACACCCCCAAGTGGACACTCCGGCCCCCGCCGGCCTCTCCAGCCTCATCTCCCCACTGCTTTTCTCTCTCGTGTCCCCGGCTCTTTCCTGTCCCTGTCCTATGCCCACCACCGCTGGGAAAGCCACCCCATCTTTCCAAGCCTCGGTCTCCCCATCTGTCAGAGGGAGGATAATGGGCCCACTCAGGATTATTTCAAGGGTTAAAGGCGCCCACAGGAAAGTACCCAGCCCTCCTGGGTGTTTGTTGAATGAACAAATGAATGAATGAATAAACACTTGAAGTCTGGTCCCTTTTGATCTGGCCTTTTACAAACCAGTCTCCGCCGGCTGGAACGTGTCTGGAGAAGCTGATAAGGCCGGTGTTTCTGAACCTATAACGCCCAGGTGGCGGTGACCCCGGCAGTGACCCCGGCGAGGGGCGGCCCTCCCGTGAGGGACGTTTTTCAGAGAGTGTCAGCCGGGGCCCTGAGCAGAGAGACGCGGGCCCCGCGCGGCGCCGCTCTTCTGAATGCTGCTCCTCGGGGTGCAGGCGCCCAGCGGCAGGGCAATCGATGCGGCAGGGCAGACACAAAAGCCCACGCGACGTGGGGCCCGGAGAGACACCGCGACCGTCAATTAGCGCCAGGCACAGCGTTCGACCTGTGTCCTTGTCAAAGGGGGCGGCCCGCCGGTTGGCTTGGTGCCCCTTGGTGGATGCTGAAAACCCCGGCTCTGAGAAATGCTTCTCCTTGTCAGCTGATGGAACCACAAAGTCAGCGCAGGAAGCACCTGCTGGTGTGCCATTGCCTGGGTTACACTGACAGGCCAAGTGTGTGAGGTCTGTGGGACACGCCGAGATGGAAGGAGGGGGCTGATCTTTGCTGGGCATCTACTATGTGCCCGGCACCGTGTGGGTACGTTTTCATTGAATTCTCACAATAACCGGGCAATTGACTTTTGATGCAGGTGAAGGGACCGAGGCTGAGGTGTCAATCAGCCCTGTCTGACCCCCAAACTGTGCGAGTCCCATGAGCCTGCAGAGCCTGCGTGGATGAGAGGCCAGACAAGGAGGACCGGCCTTGGGGTCCGCTGCCTCCTCAGGACTGGACCGATCCGGGTGGGTGCCTGCGGGAGGGCCTGTTTTATTGACATGTTTGTTCACATGTGAGGAGAAGAGATGCTACGTGTGGGACACGGGGACTGGGATGGGCTGAATTGTGTCTCCTAAAAAATAAACGTTGAGTTCTGACCCCCAGGACCTGAGACGGTCCTAGTCCAATAGGAAGGGTGTCCTTACAAAAGGGGGCCTTTGGACTCAGAGATGGACACGCGCAGAGGGGAGGCATGCGATGGGACACAGGGCGAAGGCCGGGGGAGGCAGAAGCTGAGGAAGGCGGAGGTTGCGGGGCACCGAAGCCAGAGGGAGGCCTGGAACATTCCACTCAGCCCTCAGGGAGCACCAACCTGCCAACACCCGGCCCCAGCCTGTGGCCCCCAGAGCTGTGACGTCACACTTCTGCTCTCCCAGGCCCCACGCCCATGGCACTTCGTTCCGGCAGCTCTGGGACACGAGTGCAGGGGCGTGGCTGTGGCTCCGCTCTCTTGTTGGCGCATTCGGCCCTGGCGTGGCGCGGCCAGGCCACTCTCTCAGCAAAGCCGGCCGACCTCCCGGTGGGAGGGCTTTGGTGGCAGCCCCGGTATCACCAGCATCGCCACCGGAAGTCACCCGCCCTGGGCCCCGGGGAGCGTGGTGAAGACAGCGTTCTCATCCCATTTCCGCCCGCTGTGCCGCGATGCCCGAGGGGCCCGCCAGCCGGCCACGGAGACCAACTTCAGGGCGAACTGCACACACCGGAGAGAAATCCCAGAAGGCACCTGCTCACTCCTAACCCTGCCCACCACGGGGTTGTTTTGACACTAGAGGCCGGTGCATGAAAATTCATGCACTGGAGGGGGGTCCCTCAGCCCAGCCTGCCCCCCTCACAGTTCCTCGATCGGGGGAAGGCGACGCCCCCATCACACCTCTGCTGCTGCCACTGCCAGCAGCGCCAGCCTCAAATGGTCCTGATTGCCTGAGCCTCGGGTGGCCCTGGGCGGCTGGGCAGCCGACATCCGAGGCTTGCCTGCACCTCGAGCCTGCCCTGGGTGGCTGGGGGGCTGAGGGGACTGGGGGATTCTGGAGGCAGGCACACAGCCCCTGCAGGGCTGAGGGGACTGGGCGCCACCATCTTTGAGGGTGTGACAGTCAATTAGCATATTCCCTCCTTATTGGCTGTGGGTGCCACCATCTTTGTGGGGGTGTGATGGCCAATTAGCATATTCCCTCTTTATTAGATAGGATTCTTTAAAATTGGGAGTTCTTATGAATGAATGAATGAATGAATGAACTCATTGCTCATTAATATTCAAGCCTCTACTTTATTTTTCCATGTGGGACTGGTGATGGGCTAGGAAGTGGGCGTGGGGCGTGTACTGCTTATGTTCCAACGTTAGACAGCAGGGGGTATGGCTGAGAACCTGGGCAGGTGAGTCACCGAGGCTCACCCGGCAATGACTGTCATTTAGGCATCTAGACAGAATCACAGGGACATCCACCTCCCCCCTGCGGCTCGTCTCAAGAATGCCAGGTGTCTGGTCTTTGTGGAACACTGTTTCCAATAACCCTGGCTTTGCAGGGGGAGACGTGGAGATGAATGAGCCATAGAAAACACTAATTTCCATACATTAGAGATAATAGAATATGTTAATAGCTTACACAAAGCTAATCTACAAGATGAAGATTATAACAGACAATTTAAGGGCAGAGACGCCACAGTGAGTTTTTGGCAGCTGATCAGAGTCGGGCGCTTCCCTGTGCTTTCGGAGAGGAGCTGCAGGCGCCTGGCCGGCAGGAGACAACGCCGCCAGCATCCAAAACCTGGGGGAGGCCCTCGCCCCGCTGCCCGGGGCTGTGTGACCTTGAGCAGGTGACTCAGCCTCTCTGGGGCCCCAATCCTTCATCTGCCTAACTCTCCAAAGAGCCATGAAACTAAATAGAAATGTATCCAAGTGCTTTGTAAAGGGCTCCCCTAACGTTTGGAAGCACAAGGCCAGGGAGATGTGAACAATTGCGAGGGGACTGAACTGTGAGCAGCAGAAACTGGAGATAACCAGTTGCTCCCTCTGCAGCTTCCTAAAACCCTTCATGAGGCTTGTCCGCCCACCCCGGCCTACAGGGCAGGTAAGGAGCCCTGGGCCTTTTGCTCCTAAGCCGCATGCCATGACTGTCCTAGGGGCCGGTGGCTGGTTAAGGCGGTTAATGCAGCGTCCCCTTCAACAGAGCAGGGACCATTCAGAGGCCACGCTCAGCAGTGCTTCCCAGCAAACAGGTGAGGAAGCTGGCGCGGAGCTGCCCGCCTCCAAGGGACCGGTCAGCTGTGCTCAGCAAAGGAGGGGCTCTCAGAAGGCCACCTCCCGCCCGGCCCCTCTGCAGCCAGAAAAGCCCATCCTCCCTGCGGGGTCCAGAGGCTCCTGTTTATTTGGGGGGCACCGTGTGGATGCTGATGGATGGAAGGCACCGCTTGTGCATCTTCTGTACGGGCCCCCTGCCTCATGGACACGGGAAGTTTGGGCTTCACGTTTCCTGATAGACACGGGGGACTGTGCCCTCTTTCACGGTCCCCAGGGGGGTCAGCTGGGGCGGGGGATGTTGCCTACCATACCTGCCTTCCATCCCAGACCAGCCGTCACCCCAATCCCGCCTCTTTCAGGCTCAAGTCAGCGTTTCGGTTACGTCCCATCCTGTCCTTTCTCCAAAGGCTTTTAAACTGTCGCCGACTTGCCACTCTGCCCTGTGCAAGGGCCAGAGACCGCGGTGGTGTCCTCCCTCCGCTGGTTCCCCGTATCCTGGGAATTTGTGCTCTTCCAGCTGCGTGTTCATTCCCACACTTGGCTCATCCAGTGAGTTACTGCTTCCAGTTCAGTCCTCCCTCTGTGTTCTGTTTTGGAGGTTTGGGGTTAATTCCGCCAGCTTCTCGGGGTTGGCGGCTGCTCCTGAGCCTCTCGGGCCCAGGGGAGTGGAAGGGACGCAAATAGCCCATCATTACCAGCGACGAGGAAGCTAACCGCTCAGGGACACCGCTAAGCGCTCCCACCATCTTTTAATGAAGTATGAACATATTACTGTTAGGTGACTGAGTTCAAAGCTAATTTTGTGTTAGTTTCTGTCCGCTGTTTCTGGCTGCTCTGTGTGGCTTCCGAGTGCAAATTATATTCTCCAGCGGCAGAGACCAACCCACCAGAGAAACGGAAATTCCCACTGCTGGGCCGAGCCAGTGAGAACCGTCCCCAATTAAAACCGCCTGTGTGTGGCTCCGTGACATTAATTAGGTGGAAAGAGAGAAAATGGGACAGTCTCTCCATCTCCAAAGCAGCCCTTCATGTGCTCTCGCTCTGCCCCAGCCGCTGCTGATTTGGGTCTAGACATGAAAGAGGCAAGGAAGGGCTGGGGGTGTGCAGGGAGGCAGACGGCGCCTCAGAAACGGGGGAACCGGCGGAAGGAGACCCGGAGGTGTGCGGTGGCTGCTTCTGCAGAGCCGTCCTGGAGTGAGGGGGGCGGTGACCAGCTGGAGAGCAGGAGGCGGAAGGAGAGGGCAAGTGAGGAAGGCGAGGCTCCCGGCTCCTCCCCAGGACAGCGGACCTGCCTGTCTTTCCGCTTTCCTGTCCCCGCCAGTGGCCACTGCCACCTGGCCACCCTCACCCTGAACTGTGAGGCAGTGTGATCACATGGTTGCACGTACAAGCTCCACACCAAGACAGACCAGGGTTCAAGGTCTGGCTTTGACACTTACTACTTCCTGTGTGGCCCTGGACAAGTTCCTGAGCTTTGCTTAGCCTCTGTTTTCTCACGTGCAGTGTGACAACACGAGGACCTTCCTGGTGAGGGTGTTGAGAGAATTAAAGAGTGCCTATGCCCTAGCCCCGTGGTCGGCAAACTGCGGCTCGAGAGCCACATGCGGCTCTTTGGCCCCTTGAGTGTGGCTCTTCCACAAAATACCACGGCCTGGGCGAGTCTATTTTGAAGAATGGCGTTAGAAGAAGTTTGAAGAATGGCGTTAGAAGAAGTTTAAGTTTAAAAAATTTGGCTCTCAAAAGAAATTTCAATTGTACTGTTGATATTAGGCTCTGTTGACTAATGAGTTTGCCTACCACTGGGCCTAGCCGGTTTGGCTCAGTGGATAGAGCGCTGGCCTGCGGACTGAAGGGTCCCAGGTTCGATTCTGGTCAAGGGCCTATGCCCGGTTGCAGGTTCGATCCCCGTAGGGGGCGTGCAGGAGGCAGCTGAAGAGTGAATCTCTCTCATCATTGATGTTTCTATCTCTCTCTCCCTCTCCCTTCCTCTCTGAAATTAAAAAAATATATATATATATATATTTTTTATTTTTTTTTTAAAGAGTGCTTAGAATGCCCTGGCCGGTGTGGCTCCGTTGGCTGGATGTCGTCCTATACGCCAAAAGGTTGTGGGTTCGATTCCCGGTCAGGGCACATACCTAGGATGCGTGTTCGATCCCCAGTCAGGACACGTATGGAAGGCAACCAACAGATGTTCTCTCTCACACTGATGTTTCTCTCTCTCTGCCGTCCCTGCTCTCTAAAATCAATAAGCATACTCTCAGGTGAGGATTTAAAAAAGTGCTTAGAACATTGTTAGCATTTAATAAGTGTCAACCATTATTATTACTGCTGGAGTAATAATATTAAAGCAGAGTTCTGGAGCTCGTCCTTCCCTCATCCCTACCTCTCACCGCACATTTGGAATTAATCACCTAGTCCCAAACTTGTACTTGTGCACCTTGCCAGGGCGCTCTGCGGTGTGAGAATGATGTGGTAGACGAGGGGAGACAGTTCTCAGCTGCAGCACAATGGAACGCAGAGATTGCATTATCGCATAATGGAATTCTACTGTGTGAATAGCGGCAAATGCCGGAGGCCACAATTCTGCAATAATTACCATATCTTTGAGAACTTTCTGCACCATCAGTGAGAAAGCAGAATTCAAAATTACCCAACAAAATCGTCCTGAAAACCTAGTTTCTTCTGAGCCAATTTACTCTTTTCTAAGCCTGCCTGATGAAAGGTGGCATCCACATTCTGCCATAACAATAATATGCGTGGCCTCGGCAAATTACTTGCAGTTCTGCAAGAAATAAAAATCAGTTCCACGTCTCCACGCCCTTTTATCACATCTCAGAATCCACCGTATTAAAAATAGGGAAGCCTAGCAAAACAGCCCCCAGTGCACTGAATATGCACCCCCTCCACCCAGCTGTTCTCACGATCCCTTTCCCTTTAAAATGGGGGCGCGCAAAAGGAGGGATCCTGGCACACCCAGGAGCAAACCCCTGTCACACCGAACTCACTCGGTGGGGAGATGAGTCACCAGGTCTCCAAAAACCCTTTGAAAGTTTATTTTAATCAGTTTGTGAATGGATTTTGGGAACCCTTTAATCCTCACATTTCTATGACATTTTATTTCCAATAGGATCCATTTCCTTGTCATTCAGTTCTTTTCTGTGAGCCAGGCTAGAAATGCTACGTGACCGCTGCTGACTGGGCTGCTGAGTCAGGGAAACCACAGTGCTCACATTTCTGACCTGCCGTTTTGGATGTTGTGTCCTCAGACTCACCTAGTTCTCTCCTGCTCCCAGCTTTTGTACACGCTGTTCTCTCTGCCCAGAAGATTCCCTGTCTGCCCTGACTCCCGTTGCTTGACGAAGTCCTGCTTATCCTTCTGAATTCAGCTTGGACTTCATTTCTGCCAGGAAGCGCTCCCTGGCCTCCACATCAGAGCAGGTTGTCCCTCTGTACCAGGCGCCCCCACACCAGCCTGTGCTTACCAAGTTCATAGGACTTACCAGGTGCACATTGCACTCCAATTACCCATCTACCTCTCCGCGTCTCCACTAGACTGTCACTCTGACACAGGACTGCAGCCACCTTGCTCACCATTGTGTCCCCGAAGTCTAGCAAATGACCGACTCATAACCGGGGCTGCTTACGTATGGAAAGGATGAACACATGAATCATTTGACAGTAAGTAAGCTGTCAAGTATTTTTATAGCTGCCTGATAAGAGCCTCAGGTTGCAAGTAAAGTACTTAAGAGAGTAACGTCTAATGAAGTGTTTTAAAACTGAGATAATTACAGTCAATCAGAATATACCCACTTCTAAGTTAAGCCAAGTTTGTTCTATTCGTTTAATGGAGTTGGCTAAATAGAAACTCAAATAAGTGTTTGCTAATTAACAAATTGCTGAATTAAAGTACGCGAGCTCTAGTTAAAATCTGAAGTTCCCATGTGCGTGTACTAAGCACACAGTGAGGTCGTTTCTCAAAGGGATGGTTTTTGTTGTCAGTTATTTGTGAGGTTCGTCTGAGTAACTTTCTAGACATTGGAAGCAGCACATTTTGGTGATGGGGGTGGGGAGGGAGGAGTGCTTGATCTCTGGAGGGTTTATTCTCCTCTCTGAGCAAGCTGCATCTCAGAGATGTCCTAGCCAGTACACAAAGGAGACACCGTATCCTTCTATCCCCTATGAATCCACTCGTGGATCTCCCAGGTGTATGAAGAAAGCCAACAGAAGATGTCTTAGGACTTTTTTATGCTCGATTTTATTCCATAAAGAGGTTTTATTTGGCCAACATGTCATTTAGTGACATTTATTTCATTAATCCTGGAATCCATATTTCAGCTCAAAAGTTACTTCCTTAAAAATTCCTTTGCCAGGTTAAATCCTCAAGAACCTTTCCCAGAACTATTAGCCTTTACATTTTTGAGAAAACAACTTGATCTCTGAAATTTCTCTAGAACTCAAGCTCTGAGGACAGGAGCTACATCTGGTTTTGCTCACCACTCTATCCCCAGGGCCTGGTGCAGAGTCTTATGAGTAACAGGAACTGAAAAAGACCGAGACCCAATGGGTAAATGATGGCAGAAGCCACTTTTCCCCAAGGGCACTTGTTGAGTTCAACAGATTCCAACTCTCATTCTGATAACCTGGCCAGGTGACAGGAACAGAAATCGCCTCACCCACGGTGAACTCTAGCAAGAGATGCTCCTTCCACCAAAGTCAAACCCAATGACTATGCAATGAGAATGAATTGGGAACGAACCATCCCTATGAGGAATTGAAGTCTGGGATTAAGCTGGGTATTCTAGAACACTCCAACAAAGGTCTTCAAGAACCTGTGCTGCCTGGCACTCTGCCCTGCCTTTCCTCCCTGGCCTCATCTCCTCCCGCTCTCCCCTTTCCTCACTCACCGCAGCCACCCTGGCCTCCTTGACATTCCTCCAACCTGCCAAAGACCTTCCTGCTTTTGAGTCTTGGCACTAACAGTTCCCTCCAGTTCTTGACTAGTTTGCATGAAAATCAATTCTGATTTGGGGGTGGCATCCAGGCATTAGAGTATTGTTTACACGTCCTGTATTTCTTCGAAATTATCAGGAATCATCTTAGCTTTTTATAGATTTGTTGAAACTGAGTGATGGGTACATGCAGCCCCTTACACTGTTCTATCAACCAAATACAAAACAAAAGAAAAGCTTCTCCAGTGATCCTCAGGTGCAACAGGGTTGAGAAGCATTGGCCTGTAATCCCCAAATGAGACCATTCTGCTTATAAATATAGTAATTGAGGCATGTTTTAATGAATTAAAAAGATACAAGATGAAAAATATCAAATTTATTTTTGAAAATACAAGAAAAGAGAGTAAACATTTGAATTCACTTTGCAATATACATGAACAACAAAAACACCTGTTCCATGTTCTTTTTGTCTCAACTAAACTCCTAACCAACATGGCATCCATAAGAAGGGGAAGGTTCTGGCCCTTGGTTTGCAGAACAGAAACGTGGCATGAGAACATGTAAAACCTGTGCCCCAGACTCAATCTTCCTAACTCAAGGCAAAGGCTTGATGACAATGACACCCCACACAGATGAGAAGTAAAGGGCCTCTCACCACCAGCTTACCCCAGAGCTCTAGAATAGTCATTTCCCACGTGAGGGCTTACCTTAACTTTCACTGCTGTGTAAATGTATTTTGAGTTCAACAGATTAAAGTACAGAGCATGGAAGAATGAAATTCTCTTCGGTTTCAAATGAACTAATATCTAAATCTGAAAATATTATCAAAGGTGAACCTTTTCTGTTTAAAAAAATAAACCACCCAAGTGAATTTATTGATGTGAAAGATACTTGTTAATAAATCTGACAAAGAAAAATCAAACCGTCAGTCTATTTTGCCATAGTAATGAGAATCTATAGCAGGCTAACTCCGTGTCGGGGAAGTGGGACCACAGAGCTCTATCAGAAATGGTTACTGGGATGATTCTATTGGGTCTGAGCTCTCCTCAGAAGACTGGGGCAGCGGCGAAGCCGTGCTGACTTGTGGGCTATTCCCACTCATTCTTACCAGATGGCTGTTGATGACACCAAGTTCTTGTATCACCAGACTCAGATCTTCGTGTAATTTGACTACTGCATTTTTTACCTCCCCTAGAAGACCCTGAATGGAATTGTTTGCCTTAGGCTCCTGAGGCAGGCCTTTGGTTGTCTGAAAACTAGAACAGGGCACAGAGGTGAAGTGGTCTACATGTTGGGTGGAAAACCCTACCCAATTACTGCTGGAAATCTGACTTATCTTCTTTTTAGCAGAATCAGAGTTATCGGGAAGACTTTCCAGTAGATTGAAGTTGTCACTTTCTTCATCAGAAGACAGTGAGCTCATGGGAGCAAAGGGGTGACGAACCCTGGCTGTCTTATCTTTCTCTTTAAAGGAGACAGAAGAAGACTGTTGATGGGATAAAGCACAGTAGGAAGGTCCCGCCAAACTCCGGGGTAAGAGAGGAGCAGACTTGTCTGGAGAGGCCGATTCAGGAGACGACATGGATAGAGTAGAAAAGGAGGATGTCCCCTCAGAGGTGGTTGACACTAAAATGTATAAACGAGAGAGAAAGGTTATGCAACATACAAATGAGAGTACTAGCTAGAATAATTTTACAGTGTCAAATCCTATCTGAAAGGTCTCAACATAAATACCCTACTTAGAATTTGATGTGCAAAATAATCATAATAAACCTAAAGCAGGAAACAGAGAAAATCTAAAGATTTTCTGAAGGAAACTAAAATAAAATGACCAATATTTATCTTCACTCTCAGAGCCTGACTACCATATTTTTATATTGCACTTATCAGAGAGAGCAGAAAGTCAAGCATTACGCCCCATTCTACTGATGGCATTTTAAGTTGGCATTTAAAATAGAAAGTCTGAGAAACCTGCAACTTACATTCCTTCTCCATTTTTTCTTCTACAGAGAATACTATGGCAAAATGAACAACCAACTACAACTATCAAAAGTTGTGAAACTAATTTTTTCTCTCAGTAGTCAAATATGTCAAGACTGAAGTCCAGTCCATCTGAGATCCAGAACACTAGTGCATGCATGCAATTAGTTTTCCACCAAGAAACTGCATGTAAAATAAAAAGCATTCTAAGTCTATTTTCCATAAAATTAAAGATTTAATAACATTTTAACTTTCAGGAAAAATTGTATTAAATCTCTTCTTCAGCACTTCATTCTAAATCATTATTTTCCAAAGTGTATTCTGAGGAATGCGATGTGCCTGACGGTGTAAAAAGATGTTCTGTGAAAAACGGGGCTTCCAAGTCAAATCAGACTGAGCGACTGCATACCGTGCCTCCCATTAGATTAGCGCAGTATTTACTCTGTTTTCCCAGACTTTCTTGGACACAGAACTTCTTCTTGTCTCCTTGGAATATCGATGTACATTCATTTATGTATTAGGTGGTACAAATGGTTAGTTCTAAAATCTTTGAAACTAACTCTGGACTTGCTACTTAAATAAAAAAATAAAAAAAACGTACTCTCTATAGTCATAGAACAGGGAAATCAATGCTTACCACTTAGCACCTATGACTTATATATTCCTTTCTATATTATTTTATTTCCTTTACATACCCACATCCATTTAAACTAAATTGGACCTCTTGTAAAAATTATGGCTGGTGTAGGCGGCTTCTATTTTCTGCTTCAAAGCTTTCCAGTTCTCAGGAAAAATCCCAATCACAAAACGTTCTGGGGTGAGATGAGTCCTCTAGTGACGCAGCAGCAGGGTATGAAAGGGAAGTAGCATGTCATCGGCACATGGTCAGGAGGAGACCAGCCCCCTGAGACTCAGGCCGGCTTATCCACCGTCTCTCCTTGGATTAAAAGGGGGACGACAGTTTCCTGCCATGCTAATGACGAAAGCCTCAACATATGCGTGCCCCGAGTCACACGACATGTCCCTGCACCACCCTCCTGTGTGGCTCTCCTGTTTCCTACACCCCGTGTCTTTCTCTTTCGTGGTTTACTCTCAGTTTGGAGTAGCACATTCTCCAGCAGTTCACTGGAAATGGATGCAGAGAAGTAAACATTTTGAGAACTTGCTTGTTTGAACATGTCTATAAAGAATGATTGATAGATATGCAAATCTTTACTGAAAAAGGAAGAGTGGGAGAAAGGGTGAGAGGCTATATTTAATTATTAGAAAGTAGTCACAAAACCTGAGCAATATTTATATTCCATTTCTCAAATTGTGCATGAGTTTGAACTGGGATTAATAGATGAAAGTTATAGGAAAACAGATTTTAGCCCAATTAAAAAAAAACACATAACATTTTCTAATGCTTCTCCACACATGAAGTGGGTGTGTGGGGAAAGGGTGAGCACGCATGATGGGCTCAGGCACAGCCTGCATGGCTGTTTGCAGGACTGTTTCATGCATCAGGTGGACAGACTATATGTCCTTGATGAGACTCCAAAATTCCAGGACCCAAAGCATATCTTTAAGTTACTAAGAAACTATTCTAGAAATAGTGCACCCTGGTCAGGAAAAATGATTTTAATGAGAAACTCTTAAGTAGGTCAAGAGGAAATAATATTTAAGTCAAATATTACCTTACTAGAGGCCCAGTGCATGATTAAATCATGCACGTGTAGGGTCCCCTACACGCTTTCGCTTTCGATCACGGGGGAGCTGGGTGCCTGTCCACTGGTGCACCAGGCCTTTCAGAAGCCTCCGGTGCGGGGAAGGCTTCTGAAAGGCCTGGTGCTGGAGCAGACAGGCACCCAGCTCCCCCACTTTTGATGGTCCGCAGCGGGACGTGAGCTCGCTGCCCCAGAGGCCCCTTCTGTGCCGCAGCACAGCCATGGCGCAGACGCTGAGCTCGCGCCGCCGCTGGTGACGCAAGCTCAGCGTCCCACCGGCCCAATCAGCCACCCCGGCCACCCCAAGTCCTGCCCCCCTGCGCCTCCTGGCCAATCATGGGCATAGCGAAGGTACGGTCAATTTGCATATTTGTCTATTATTAGGTAGGATATTTTTTAAGATAACCCACTTACTTTAGTCACATATATACAATGCGGTTAAAATATCTGGACTTTAGTGGTTCTCAAAGTTGGTCCCTGAACCAGTAGCAGCGGCCGCGGCAGCACCTGGGGATTTGTTAAGGATAAAGGTCCTGGGCTTCACTGCAGACCCACTAACTCAGACAGAGTGTTAACAAGCCTCCAGGTGTCTCCGGGTGTGTCAGCGTGTGAGAACCCCCGCTCTCTCCTGCACCTCCACCTTTTGTTTCCGCGGCGGCGGCAGCGGCTGCCTAAATAGCTCACCACTGCTCACAGTTTCGCAGCTTTGATTCCTGGGCTACGTGATGCCTTGGCTCTAAGGAGCCACTTCCCCTCTAATTGCTGCACACCATTTACTTTGTTTCCAAACAGCACAGCTGCACCAGACACTTCAGGCTGCGCTCGGGGGCAGCTCCCCGCCCGCTCGGGTACCCTTCTCTGACGCACTCAGAAGTTAGGAGGGTACCTGGTTAACTTTCATCCCAAGTTAACTTTCATCAAGCAGTTGATCTGCCAAAGCTGAAACCCAGCAATTATTGCAAATAAGCTGCAGTAAATGTGTGATGTATGCACACCAATTAATGCTCCGCTTGCCTCAAGATCGCACCGATGAGACGATCCCAAGTGCTGTGTCATCTCTAACTTTATACTCACGAGTAACACCGAACCATTATATTACAACTTTAAATTTAAAAAGCATTTAGAACTCTTGGGTGCAAAAGTAAACTGACTAATACATTTCTAGAAATATTTTAGAACTTAGCTGTACTGTGAATTTTTGTATAACTAGTAGGTCCTTGGTCAATTAAATACAGTTCATTGTAAACCACAGGGATTTTTTTTCCCATTCTCCAATTCATTTATTTCAATTTTCCTAGCTGGTTTATAATGACTGCCAAGTTAGCTCTACACATAAATTAAAATATTCTGATTTTGTCCAGTGGTTAAAAAATAGTTTACACAGACCTTCATAGCAGAATTATTCATAATAGTCAAAAGGGAAAACAACTCAAATGTCCATCAGCTGTGAGTGGATAAAGGAAATGTGTTTGTCTATACAATGGAATATTATTCTGCCATAAAAAGGAACAAAGTAGGATACATGCTATAACATGGATGAACCTTAAAAACATTATGCAAAGTGAAGGACACAGTCACCGAGGCCCCATGCTGTATGATCCACCATATAAAGTGCCCAGAACAGGCAAATCCATAGAGACAGACGAGAGACTAGTGGTTGCAGGAGTTAGGGAGAGGGGGGAGTGGAGGGGGGCTGCTAATGAGCACAGGGCTTTGGGTGAAGACATACCGCTAGAGGCGTTGCTGGGCTGTCGGGGGCAGGGCAGCAGCTTGGCCGTGACTTCCCGGTGGGACAAGGCTCCCTTCAACACGGAGCTTCTGAACCGGCCCAACCGTGGCTCGGGGTTAGCTGAAAGGGTTTGCAGAACTGTTTCCTATCGTTTTCCCACTTCTTTTGAGGAAATGGTTAATTTTTCCGGCACTGGAGTCTTCAGTTAAGTTTTTGGGGAGTCTAAAGTTATATGCAGATTTTCAACTGCTCAAGTGGGTGTTGGTGTCCCTAACACCCGTGTTGTTTAAGGGTCCATTGTACTGTTTTTCCTATACACACACACTTATGATACAGTTTAACTTATAAATTAGACACAGTAAGAAATTAATGACAATAATAAAATGGAACTATTATAACAATGCAGTATAATAAAAGTTATGTGAATATGGCCACTCGTTTCAGGGGATCCCTTGCTGCAGTCTCCATATGGGCTCAATGCTTTCTGACGCGACATGCTGTCATCATTTGGAACACGTTTTCTGCTCATGTCTTCCACCCACAGATTTAATGCCTTTTCCATCCTAACTAAGCAGTTATCACCAGCTGCGGCTGGAACTTACAGTTTGAGGTGTGACAATAAAACTAGCACAAATTTCTTTTTCCTGCTTCACAATTCACGGACAGATGATTTGTTCTTACCACAGAGCTTAGCAACCTCAGCATACGATTTCTCTTCTTTCCTTATTAAGTCAACAACTTTCCCCCTTTCACTTGAAAGCAGCACTGACTGGCTTCTCTCGGCACATCCAAATGGCCAGCATCACTACTCTTATGCTTCGGAGCCATTACTAAGTGAAAGAAGGGTCACATGAACACAAGCGCCGAGAGACCTCACAGTCGTCTGACCACCTGGATGGCTACACAGTGACTAATGGGCAGATGACATAAACGTCATGGACATGTGGACAAAGGGGATGATTAATATCCTGGGCGGGATGGAGGGGAAAGCATAAGATTCTACCGTGCTACTCAGACCAACATGCCATTTTAAACTTATGAATTGTTTATTTCTGAAATTTTCCATTGAATATTTTCAATTCGCAGTTGGCCAGTGGTAGGTGAAACTTGAAATGCAAAACCACGAAAAAGGGGGGTGGGAGGCTACTGGACCACCTTCTCTATCCTCCATCATCCCGAGTGATGCCAGCGTCCATGGAGACTAGTCATCCATCCTCACCTCATCATTTCTTGAATCCTCAACCAGCCATTCCCCTGAGTATTCCTTCGAACATGTCATCACTCAGAACTGCCTCTCTCTGAAATCTTATTTTCCAAGATTACTTTCCTTCTGAATTTCTTCCAGCCCCCTCATTCCTTTAAATACATCTACCCTTTGCCCTCGTTGAGACAACAGATCTAACCCTTTGCACTCGCTTGCTTTTTTATCGATTCCTTTATTCTACTCGGGATTTAATTTTTTAAATGCCCCAGATTTTACAAAGCGTGGCAGTAGAATAAAAAACTGGAGTTTCTTTTCATACAAACTTATTTATTTGGATTTTTTTATATTTCAAATTATTGATACAT
Organism: Eptesicus fuscus; assembly: GCF_027574615.1. Lineage (NCBI taxonomy): Eukaryota > Metazoa > Chordata > Mammalia > Chiroptera > Vespertilionidae > Eptesicus > Eptesicus fuscus. The sequence goes on from NC_072479.1 coordinate 102,463,558, forward strand.
TCAAAGAGTATAAAAAGAGCTGCTACCGATGCTAACTGTGTCGAGTCACACTCGACATCCGAGTGGAAAAGGCTAATGATGCTTTTGTTTCCTCTCACTCTACCAGGGTCTGCCTGGCTCTACTTTCTTTCTAGTCCAGTGTAGAATCCCATCATCCATCACTTTTAACCACTTTCTTGCTACCTCCTTGCTGCTGTGTCTTCTGCCTTACCTGCTGCTAATCCCTAATCCGAGAGTCAGCAAACCTCTTTCTAAAGGACCAGATAGCAAATATTTTAGGCTTTGTGGGACATACAGTGTCGGTTGCAACTGCTCAGCTCTGCTGTTATAGCACAAAAACAGCCAAAGACAGTATGTAAACCAATTAGTGTGGTTGTGTTCCAAGAGCCCTTAGATTATAAAAAACAGTCAGCAGGCCCTGGCCAGTTTCACTCAGTGGTTAGAGCGTCGGCCCTTGGACAGAAGGATCTCAGGTTCGAGGGCATATACCTCAGTTGCAGGCTCGATTCCCTGGTTGGGGCACGTGCAGGAGGCAACCAATCAATGTGTCTCTCTCACATAGATGTTTCTCTCTCCCTCCACTTCCTCTCTACTTTCTCTTAAAAAATCGATGGAAAAAATATCCTCAGGTGAGTATTAAAACTACCCAGTGGGCCAGGGTAGTTTACCAATCACTGACCTAACCTTATTCCAATTTATATATCTACCTTTTTCATTCCCACTCCCAGGCTGCTCGGCACTACTGGAGAAAAGCATAGATCCCATAAACTAGGATTGCTGCAAATGACCACTCCTTCATTTTATCTGTGTCTCATCAGTTCCCCCTTCCATTCTCTAGAGTGGTTACTCTAGATCTATTCCAGTCTCTTCACAGCCGTAATATCACTCCAAACTCCTCAGTCTTGGCAGGTGACATCAGACAGTAAGATATTGAGGCCAAGACTACAGTATATGGTACCTGGAGGCTTAATACATCTTAATTATTAAAATCAACAAAACCCTTCCCTCACACTGATACATCCTTTCTCCTCCTTTCTTACAGGCCCTCAGGATGAGGTGACTCCCTTCTGTTCTGATTCTAGGCCACCTCCCCCAGATCATGCTCCATCTTGGGCTATCTCCCTCTTCCTCACCCTCTCTTGTCTCCTATCTCTACCCAGTTTCCTTTCACACAATAGCCTCTGAAGTGCCACCTCCCTGTTTCACCTCCTCCAAACCCATTCTCCACACTCCCTGAGAGAGTAATTTTTCTAAAACACATTGGTAAAGCTACTCACCTGACTTACAACCATTAGTGACTTGCATTGTCTCCAAAATAAAGTCCAAACTTAACCTGGAAGACATAGCGCATCTATCCCGGCTTAATTGTCCAATGTTTTCTTCTATTACTTTTTCAACTACATTTTCCATTCCTTCTCTACTAAGCTGCTTTTAGTTTGCTTATTAAATACTGAGTGCCTCCTAAGTGCAAGGCACTGTGGTTGGTGCTGAGGATAGAATAATAAACAGGGTAGATGTGGTCCCTTCCTGCATGAGGTTCACATTCCACTTTTGGGGAACGACATTAAAAAAAACCTTAATGCATATATAATTATATTTAATTAGAGTGACAATAGGTGCTAGGGAGAATAATTGTAGGATATTAAGATAGCATACAGTTGGGGAGATTTGAAATAATCTAGGGGTCCGGAAATCTTGAAGAAGTGATGTTTGAGCTGACCTCTAAAGGATGAGTAGGAGTGAACTAGGGAAGAAGGGGATTAGAAGTCAGAGGGAACAAGAGTCCACAGGTGGTGAAGCCACATGGTTTACTTGACAAATGGAAAGAACATCAGGCTGCTGAAAGGCAGAAGCTAGACTGCGCAGGCCTGGAAGGCTATTGGATCTTTAGGAACATGGGAGCAGCCCACGGTTTAAGTGGGGAGGATTAGTCATCAGGTCATTCTGGCTGTTCTACGGAGAATTAATTGGAGCTTCACAGAATTTCTTTGCTCAGTCACAACTCTGTATTATTCCTCAGCCTGCGTGCCCTTTCTGGAAGGACAGAAGTTTACTTGTTCCTGAGAATAAATGAGAAAACCAAAAGGAAGCTCTTGTCTATGCTAGTTCTTTCTAATGTGATCTCCGACAGAACTGCTCAGAACTTGTGCTTCAGTCGAGCACTTGTCACCCACAAGGATGGACTGCCCATTAGCCCTTTAATTAAAGGGCACTCTCCCTACTGAGGCAGTCCTCTATGGCACACACATTTTAATGCCACTGAGAGTGAAAGGGGGGAACCAAATAGGGGGCAGAGAGCAGAGAAAAGCAAATGAAGAATGCTTCATAAGAGCATTCTTTTTTTTTTTAGACTCACCCCATTCCGTTAAGCTCCTGAGAATATCAACATCCCTCTGAACAATGCTGGGCTGGGCTGGTTTCTGAGGGTCCTTATCGATTCCAGTCTCCTTCGCTGGGTCAAACGTCTTGAACGAGGGAGAGACATAGAGCGTCTCTACAGAGGCCTGGTTACAGAAAGTCGAATCCGACTTGGATATTCTTACACTTGGATGGGTCGACTCTTCTTTACTGGATGACCCAAATGCTGGTAAAGTTGTCAATTTTTCGAAATTTTTTGCAGTTGTCTGCTTTTCGAGAGGCATTGGAAAAGGGTTTTCTGTGACAGTATTTGTAATGGTACTCTCTGGTTTCTTGTCCAAATTCACATTTGTCTGCAGAGATGGGTTTTTTCCTGAGGGAGTAGGTACAGCATCTGTAAAATAACAAATCAAAACTGAAAACACTAATTGTTTTGCATTCTTAGTGTTTCTCTCCTGCCTCTTTGAAGTAACCCGCACGGTAGCTGACGCCTTAGTCACTCGGAGGCTGCCTTCCTCCTCACTGAAGCACAGCGAGAGGAAAGCTTCAAACAACTTGTCTTAAAATATTTCCACCTTCACCTACTTACCTGCTTCTGAAACCACTATGTTTTTAGTACTTTCAAGCTTTCCTTTTTTACTTGTAAACTAGATAAACTAGAAGAAATTTGGCATATTGGTCTATCCTTATAGAATCCCCAGTCACACACACAAAAAGCCTTTCTCTCCTGAAATAAAAATAAAAAAATGTCTTCTTGCCCCAATGTTTCAACAAAGCCCACGAAAGAAAATCACTACTTTAGGCAGTGGTCTAATTTTAGTAAATCCTTTGTCACATGGGAGAAAAGAGGCCATCTTTCAGAGCTGTTTGTGATGATTACTAAAGTGTTAAGTTCCATCTGGTCAGGGATCTTTGTCCATTTTATTTATTAATATCACCAAGTATATGGAGTATAACAAAGTACCTGGACTATAACAGATAAATAATAGTTATTACAAATAGAAGGAACTGGAGGAGTTCCAAGGAGTTGGTATTTAAGGTGGGTCAGATATAGGAATATCTCTTGAATCTATGAATTATGAGCTTGGTCCAAATGTACCTTGTTACCCATACTCAGCCCTAGGGCTTGCTCTCAAATAGTTTCACCTGAAGTTGAATATGGACAGGAAGAAAATTATTTCTAAGGGAGAGAGAGTTCTTGAAATTAAAAGCATAACTATGTGAGAGAGGACAACAGCAAGATTGTCATTAGAAGCTCCCAAAAAAGAGGATACAGGAATTGTGTAATTCATTACGAAGTATTTGTATATCACAATGTACATCAGAACCTACCTCATAGTGCACATTCATATGTTAGCAGCATCACTTTCAGGCTCTGAGTTACCAAGAAAAGCAATTTTCTTACACTCTAAAAACCTTCCTTTCGATTTTCATCCATAGTTGGAGGCCAACTCCGGGCAAAAAACGCTGCTAGTATACCAGTTAGACAATTCAAGAAATGTACATCACTACCTCTACCAGGAATTCCATTTTTTCCCAACCCTTCCATCTCCGAAATTCATTATCTTTCAAAACTCAATTCAAGAATCACCTTCTCTTTCCTGCCTGTAACCTATTGTTGTCTTACCATATCCCATTTGGAATCCTGTGAATAACATTTCATCTCATTTATTACAAGGCTCCTCTCCCCTCCTGAAAACGGGCTCTCGAGGAGACCTTGTTAGGAGTCACCTTTGTATCTCAGCACCTAAGAGTGCCACTCCCATAGGATGTGTTCGATAAATGCTTGAGTGAAGGACAGACTGAAGCACAAGGACCAAGAAAAAGTAATGCCTTTGTTTTTCTAAATTGAATATAGTTTACTTAGTAATGATGAAAGGAAATAGAAAACTGGTAGATGAAAACAACTTCTAGAATACTCCTAATTTGCATATGAACAAGTTATATCTAGTTGGTAAAGGCTCTGTTAAAAATATTAACATATTCCTAGTAGAATACTAGATTTATAGTATTCCAAAGTACATGTGTACATCTCCATATTTATATAAAAGTAAATTTTAGTCAAATATTTTCCGTTGACTTTCATTCTACATGTGAGAAAAATGGGGGTGAGGGGAAAGTCTTTTTCTAATTATTTATTTTTATTTTTAATATATATATTTTTTATTTCAGAGAGGAAGGGAGAGGGAGAGAGAGATAGAAACATCAATGATGAGAGAGAATCATTGATTGGCTGCTTCCTGCACGCCCCACACTGGGGATCGAGCCCACAACCTGGGCATTGCCCTGACTGGGAATCGAACTGTGACAGCCTGGTTCACAGATGGACGCTCAACCACTGAGCCACACAGGCTGGGCACAAGATTCTAATATTTTATATAGTGAGACTGTGAAATGTTAAAGATATATAATTTAATCACTGGAGAAAAAACTAAAATTCATGCAAAGAGGCATAACTAAGAAGCCAACTGATAAGTTAAAAATTTAAAAGTATTGAATTAGCTCAAGAGAAGACAGCAATGAAAGCACAGAGGAACAAAACACAGGTGGGACAAACAGATGGGACAAGAAGAAAGTAAAATAGTAAATCTAAATTCAAGTGTATCAGTAATTATACTAAAATGCAAATTATAAATTTTCAGACTGGATAAAAAACAAGATCCAATCGTATGCTGTATACAAGAGACAAGCTTAAAAACGAAGTCACATGTAAGCTGAAGGATTGAAAAAAAGATATCATGCAACAATAAACCTAAAAAAGCTTAGTGGCTATCTTAATATCAGGTAAAATAGGCTTCAAGACAAGGAGTATTACTAGAGAATAAAAAGGACATTTCATAATGACAAAAGGGCCAAACATCTTGAAGATATAACATTATAAATGTGTAAATGCCTAATAATAGAACTACAAATAAATGAAGTAAAAAAATTAAAGAGAGAATTAGACAAATCCCACTAAATCACATTTGGAAATTCTGACATCCCTCTCTAAGCAACTGATAGAATAGATGAAATATCAGCATGAATACAGAAGATGTACACAACACTATTAACTCTCTTGGTTCAACCAACATCTACAAACCCTCACATTGGTGGGTTTTTCCTCCTTGAAACTCATTCCTCCATAGATGCTTCAGCAGAACTTCGCTGGCTCTTCTCCATCTCTCTAGGCAATCTTCTCAACATTCCTCCCTGGCTCTGTTCCCTCTAAATTGCACACATTCTATCCTTGACTCTTTTATCTTCTGCTCCTACCATCTCCCAGGGTGATGTCATCTATTACCTATTTAAACTAGGACTAGATCTATCACTTGTATGCAGGTAATGAACACATTTTAATTCTCAGCCCAGACTCCTGCTAAGGTCTAGCCCCAAAATATATATATATATATTCCTCTGCACAGGGAGGTCTTATTGCCCTCCAACCTCCTCATCCTTGGGTGTACATTTTACCTCTATTAATATGACCATCAAGCACAATTTATTTCAAATATTACAAATTTGATAAATATGTAGTAAGTACAAGGATGTGGCAAGCACTATTCTACGCTCTGGCAATGGCGGTAAACAAATGGTTGTTTATGACTTGTTATAATTTCCTGTTTAGAGACCTGTCACCTCCAGTAGACTGCAGACCCCTTCAGGGCACACATCTTGTTCAATGTGCTCAGGCCAAAGGTGACGAGCAAAGTGCCTGACAGTCATTGATACATGTTTGTTCAATGAACCGTTATCTGAATAGCTTAATCATGGAACTAAACTCAATGGCAGAGAAAGTCTTACAGGACTTTGTGATAGAGGCCAGGACCTGAGACTTCCAACATCACACAATGGTTAAAGGGCAAAAGTAGGACTAGAACCCGAGGTTCCTGAATCCTAAATCAATGTTCTTTTTATGAGGGGAATAAAGGAAGGAACAAAAAATCTGGTAGAGCCTGTTGTACCAAGTATTTCTCTACTAGCACTTGTTCTAATAGGTCAGAACTGTAAGGTGACTGAGCCCTTCTTGGGATCACTCCGCCTGTCCCGGGTGGTGCTTTCAGAGGTGCGGGGCCATGGGGAGGGGACTCAGTTAAGTACACAGTTGGCCTATGTTCTTGGATCCATATAAAGAATGAATAGCATTTATGGAACATTTTCTGAAGCCCAGGAGAACTTGTGGGGATTTGATGGAGAACAGCAATGAATACTGTCTTTATATGTTTAAACACAAAGCACATAAATGCATGCTCTGTAAACACTCAAATGACTGTTTCATAAGGGCTTCCCAACTTTCTCTGAGAGAGAATGTCTCTGAATTCCACCAAAAAGGCAGAGGGGAGTAGAGAGTGAATTAATTTGGTTGGCTCGCTTTTCTCATTTTCTTTCCATTCAAACCTGAATGTCAAAGAGCTTTGTTCTCAAGTATCTATCCAGCAGACTCCTGGATGGGAAGCCCAGTATGAAATTGAGACTACATCAGCTTTCTCTATTGCACAGTGCTTTACACTTGCAAATATATTTGATTAATGCAAAATGGGACCTTGAAATTTTGGTCAAATCAAAGCTGGCTTGATTATTCTTGATATTTTATCTTATCCGAAGAAGCTTATTCTCTACGTAAGACATCAGACTGCAAATTTAAATACAGACTTTCACTGAAGTGCCTGAAGTAAGGAAAAAACAAACCAACAGTAATACACCGCCAGCTTAGAGCCTAAGGACAAAAGAGAACGCTCCGCCATTGAAGGTGCTGAAATGGTGTTGCTAGTTTGGAGAAAATGCTGAAGTCATTGTTGAAAGAGAACTTCAGATTTAATTCTGAGTTAAGAGACTTTGCCTGCAGACAGGAACATTCCACACTGGTAACTCCTTTTCATTTTTCAATAATTCCACTGCCTTGTTCCAGGTACTACAATTACTGAATATTATTTTATATTCCATTGTACTGTGAATCTAAGAATGGGTGTTATATTCCAGTGGAGCTATTGCTGTGATCAATTCTGTTGGTCTAACAAATAGTATCCAATTACAGCTACAAAGCAGAGAGCTGGCAAGCATGACAGAAAATGGATCCCAAAATATGTCTTTCTGTGGTTTAACAATGTGTAACTGAAGGAGCGCCTACTTTAGTAATTATGTTAATCAAAGGAAATAGGATCTGAAGATAATAAGGCCATTTTTTCTAAGCCACAGTTATAAATTATTAATATAGCAGGATGCTCTGTATTGCTCATTGATATATTCCTATAAAGTAGAAAAGCCACTAATTTAAAATAGATATTCAATGTGAAACTTAACATATTTGACATGGAAATCATAATATATTTGTCTTACGGTGTATATATATGAAACCCCAAATAATCGTATTAAGTTGGAATAGCTATAATTTCCCTATGGTCTGTGTTAAGTGTTGTGTGTGTGCATATATGTGTATGTATGTAAACACACAATTGTAGGTTCTAAGAACTTTTTATTATCACTACATTTAGCTGTATTATATTATACCAAAATATTAAAATAAGAAAACATATTTGGAAAATGTAGCTATGAAATACCTCAAGTATATTACTTCTTTCAATATAATTTGAGTTAATGGTTTAACTTCTCATAGGAAAATAGATTTGTTGACACACTTAAAGGTGCTTTTTATTTTTTATCCTCACCTGAGGATATTTTTCCATTGATTTTTAGAGAGAGTGGAAAAGAGAGGGAAAGTCAGAGATAAATATTGACGTGAGAGAAACACATCGACTGGTTGCCTCCTGCAGGTGCCCAACCAGGGCCCAGGCCAGGGAGGAGCCTGCAACTGAGGTAATATGCCCTTGACCGGAGTCAAACCCGGGATCCTTCTGTCGGCAGGCTGACACTCTATCCATTGAGCTGTACTGGCTAGGGCAAAGGTGCTTTTCTTTTAAAATTTCTTCAAGTAGATAGCTGAAGACTCCCAGGCCAGGAATATGGATCATAAAAAACAGGTACAGGATTCTCATTATTACATTTCACACAATTACAGTTCTATCAATAATAAAAATTGTAATTTCCTTCAATAGATAATCATTATAAAACTGAGGCTGAAAATGTCTCTGGGAAGCTGGCAATCATTAGTACCTCGATGTTTTCAGCCTTTCAGGCCGGAGTGGAATCTGGTCTCCAGCACGCTAAGGCCTCCATGCTTTACAGAGCACACTCCAGGCCAAACAGATGAGCTGGGGTCTGAAGGTCAAGTGCTTGTGATTGTCAGACCAAGTCTTATAATGACAGTAACACCCTATGGGTGACTTTAGGAGAGTCAGAAGTTAAGCTAGATTGGGTCAGGGGTTTAATTCTGACATGAATTAAATATATGAAATGCTTGAAATGGTACCTGGCACATGGTAAACACTATGTAGTTACTGGGTGGAATCACAAGGGATTCAAAATGGGACCTTGAAATTTTGGTCACATCAAAGCTGGTTTGATTATTCTTGGTATCTTATCTTATCCTGCCATGGGCCGACTGGAAGCAATGGGAACCTGAACACACCAGGTACTCTCCCCTCCCCTCAGAAACCCCTGTACTTATGGACCACAAGCATGATGCATGCCCTTTGTGCCCACCACTTCTTGCATTTAAGGCCAAGAGAGCTGTCATGCTGTGGAAAGATGATGATGAGAAGAACTATAATTCTTAAACATTTCCCTCATTAGATGTACAGACCAACAGTAAAATTTCTTACTTCAATACTGAGTAGGAATCACGACTAAATCTGCAACACTGCAACAAACCTTTAAATATCATTTAAATTGTGCACTCAGAGGAAGTGCTATTTGAGCACCCTATTACTCAAAATAAGCAAAAAAGAAACCCCCAAAACACACACACCACCAACGAACGACAACAAAATCCCAAACAACCCCTCCAAATCCCACCTATTAAAATGTAATATCCTATATAATAAAGAGCTAATATGCAAATGGTCATCACGCCCTCACACTCTCATGCCCTCGCGCTGGGGCAGGGGGACCTTAGCCGGGCCGGGGGACCTGAGGCCACGCCCCCCCGACCCAGTGCCAGGGCTGGGGGATCTGAGTCTGCACCCCCTGCCCCAGCGCCGGGGGACCTGAGGCTGCGCCCTCTGCCCCGGCACCAGGGCCGGGGGACCTGAGGCCATACTCCCCACCCTGGCGCTGGGGCCAGGGAACCTGAGGCGGGGCCGGAGGACCTGAGGCTTCACCTGCCACCCCGGCGCCAGGCCGGGGGACCTGGTGCTGCGCCAGGGGACCTGAGGCCATGCCTCCCCCCGGTGCCAGGCCAGGGGGCCTGAAGCTGTGCCCCCACCCTGCGGAACTTGATGGGGGTGGGGCCAGCTGTGTATGGATCTTGTGTGATTTTGAGGCACGGACAGGTGGGCGGAGAGACTTGACTCTGGGTTCCGCAGCGCACCCCAGACTCTGACAGGAGGGAGAGTTTCATATACATTTTACTAATTTTCTTTCATCTCTGACACTTCTATTATAGAGAAAGGGCAAATAGCAATATTAAAATATTTCCTCTAATTAATTCCCTTTTAATGTGCATGAATTTCATGCACCGGGCCACTAGTATTATATATGTCCCTTTGAAAAACACCTCACTGAGAAACCAAGATGGCGGCATAGGTTAAACACCTAACCTGCAGCCGGGCACAACAATTTCAAAAATACAACTAGAGGTCAGAACGGACATCGTCCAGAACCACAGGAGAGCTGGCGGACTGAAATGCCCACAGCTGGGGGGAAGGAGAAGGCCACGGGGACAGTCGGGGAAGCCGTAAAAGCCTGAGGTATGGAGAAACGGGCGGAGACACGAGCACACGCGCCTGCGGGGAGGATGGAACCGGAGAGGAGGGGGAGGCTGATGACCTGGCCGGAGTTCACTGGCAGGAAGGAGATAAAGGCTCCGGAGTGCGCTGAGCACCGGCTCCGATTGCACTGAACCCCATTCCGGGCGAAACCCTGGGAAACTCACTCACTTTCGCAACTCCGCCGCCCCCGCAGGCTGCCCGGCCCGGGACGCTGGGGACGCCGCCGCAGCGGCGGCGCCCGGAGCCCGGTGGCCTCCCAGCACCCGTCCCCGCCGCGCAGCCCCCGCGCGCCTGGTCCCGCGGGCAGCGCGCCCCGCACACCGGACGGAGGCCCGGGCGCCCTCTCCGTGCACCTCCCGGCGGCGCTAGACTTCAGTAGAGTTGACTGAATTCAAGGGATTAAAAAGTATAAATTGGGGGGACGCCGCGGCGGCGACGTCCGGAACACGGTGATGGCGGTGCCTGGAGCTCGGCGGCCGCCCAGCGCCCGTCCCAGCCGCGCAGCCCTCGCGCGCCTGGTTCCGCGGGACGCGCGCACCGCGCACCGGACGGAGGCCAGGGCGCCCTTTCCGTGCACCTCCCGGCGGCGCTAGACTTCAGTAGAGTTGACTGAATTCAAGGGATTAAAAAGTATAAATTGGGGGGACGCCGCGGCGGCGACGTCCGGAACACGGTGATGGCGGTGCCTGGAGCTCGGCAGCCGCCCAGCGCCCATCCCAGCCGCGCAGCCCTCGCACGCCTGGTTCCGCGGGACGCGCGCACCGCGCACCGGACGGAGGCCCGGGCGCCCTTTCCGTGCACCTCCCGGCGGCGCTAGACTTCAGTAGAGTTGACTGAATTCAAGGGATTAAAAAGTATAAATTGGGGGGACGCCGCGGCGGCGACGTCCGGAACACGGTGATGGCGGTGCCTGGAGCTCGGCGGCCGCCCAGCGCCCGTCCCAGCCGCGCAGCCCTCGCGCGCCTGGTTCCGCGGGACGCGCGCACCGCGCACCGGACGGAGGCCCGGGCGCCCTTTCCCTGCACCTCCCGGCGGCGCTAGACTTCAGTAGAGTTGACTGAAATGAAGGGATTAAGAAGTACAAATTGAGAAGTTTGAAAAAGATGGCGGCGGAGGTTAAAGGCTGTTCTGTTGCCTCGCACCCAGCGAAATCGGAGGGGATGAGGTGTGGAGGTGCGTGGGTCTGGCTGGTGGCGGGGGAAAGGGGCTTTTGTTCCAAACCTAAGGGAGATTAGCTCTCCATCACCCTGAAACCCATCTTCTGGCGAACCCCGGGAGACCCAGATGCCTGCGGGGAGAGGCGGGACTCTTGCAGAGGTGCGCCCAGCAATCAGTGTTTGCTGCGCTGGAGTGCGGAACGAGGGGACTTAGATACATGGAAGGCAGAAGGACCAGACTCACAGCCATCGAGGCTCGCCGCACCATGGCCTGTTGGCGCCCTGAGACCCCGCCCCGCCCTGGGACCCGCCCCGCATGTTTTGAAGACCTGCCCCGCAAGTCTTGCAGGCACACCTGCGCCCCAAGCAACGGCTTATGCATGTGGGTGGCCTGCCCTCTGGCAGCGGACCAGATGATCTGCTGTTCTAGTCGGACTGCTCCAGGGCCACTCAGACAGGAGGAAGAAACTACAGTTTTTGCTGTAATCCTTGCTGAGTGCCTAAGGCAGTAGCTGATCTACACCCCATTGGAGACCCAGAAACGAGGGCATCTAGTGGTCTGTGGGAGATGACACCAGATTTCAACCACGTGCATAAGGGACACATTCAACAGGAATATTCAGTGAGCGTCAAAGCTTTGCTGCACCAAGACCCGGCCCATAAACGTGTCTCCTGCACAGCAACTCTTCCTTTATAGACAAAGAGAGCCCCCCCAGTGACACCAACAACAATCAAGACTTAACTATACAAAGGAGGACCAAGATGGAGGCATAGGGCGGAAGCCTGATTGTTGCCTACCACAACAACTTTGAGACTACGACAAGAGAGCAGAGCAGACACCATCCAAGACCACCATAGGGCTGGCTGAGTAGAAGCTCTACAACTAGAATAAAAGAGGGGTATGTGGGATGATGCTGATGCCGGTGACCCAAAGACCACACTTTAAGAACTACAGCTCAGGCGACACAAAAGAACTATGGCTCAGGCGATACAACAGCGGCATGGAACGTGCTCGGCGCAGTTCCCCCGGCGGTCTCCGGCTGAGGGGACGGCTCCACTGGCAGCCAAGCACGGACAGACGAGTCCCTATGAGACATGGGGTGAGAGATTCCGCGCTTGCTGACCTCTGAGTCCGTCAAGAATCTCAACGCCCCGGAAGCGGCCAGGTGCGCATGCTCGGCGACCGGCCACCTATGCAGACCCAAGGGCCGACGCAGCGACGCCAGACTGGCCCACCGCCATGCACCGGGTGCACCGGAGCTTCGCCGAGCCGCCGCCCGACGAGTTCTGCAGCAGCCATACTGGAGCTCTGGAAGGATGGCCAGGGGAATTGCTGAGGGGGGATTGACCGGCAGGAATTGGGATCGGGAAGATGGGGCCCCGCTGAGACCCGGGTGCGGGCGGGGTTGCGCGCCTCTGGACTCGGGTGTGGTCACACGCCTCTGGGTATAAGTGAGGCCTCACGTCCCGGGGTCTAGGTGAGGCCACATGCCCCTGGGTCCAGGTGAGGCCGGACTCCGGGTCCGGGTGAGGCCAAGTGCCCCTGGACCCGGATGACGCTGGACCCCATGCCCGGGCGAGGCCAAGCGCCCCTGGGTCTGGGAGAGCCCACACACCCCTGGGTCCAGGCGAGACCATGTGTCCCTGGATCCGGGTGAGGCTGCGTGCACCTAGGCCCGGGTGAGCCCAAGTGGCCCTGGGTCTGGGAGAGGCCAAGCGTCCCTGGGTGCGGGTGAGACCATGTGTCCCTGGATCCGGGTAAGGCCTCGTGCACCTAGGCCCGGGTGAGGCCACGTGCCCCTGGGTCTGGGAGAGGCCAAGCGTCCCTGGGTCCAGGCGAGACCATGCGTCCCTGGATCCGGATGAGGCCTCGTGCACCTAGGCCCGGGTGAGCCCAAGTGGCCCTGGGTCTGGGAGAGGCCAAGCGTCCCTGGGTCCGGGTGAGACCATGTGTCCCTGGATCCGGGTGATGCCTTGTGCACCTAGGCCCGGGTGAGCCCAAGTGGCCCTGGGTCTGGGAGAGGCCAAGCGTCCCTGGGTACGGGTGAGACCATGTGTCCCTGGATCTGGATGAGGCCTCGTGCACCTAGGCCCGGGTGAGCCCAAGTGGCCCTGGGTCTGGGAGAGGCCAAGCGTCCCTGGGTCCGGGTGAGACCATGCGTCCCTGGATCCGGATGAGGCCTAGTGCACCTAGGCCCGGGTGAGCCCAAGTGGCCCTGGGTCGGGGAGAGGCCAAGCGTCCCTGGGTCCGGGTGAGACCATGTGTCCCTGGATCCGGGTGAGGCCTCGTGCACCTAGGCCCGGGTGAGCCCAAGTGGCCCTGGGTCGGGGAGAGGCCAAGCGTCCCTGGGTGCGGGTGAGACCATGTGTCCCTGGATCCGGGTGAGGCCTCGTGCACCTAGGCCAGGTGAGCCCAAGTGGCCCTGGGTCTGGGAGAGGCCAAGCGTCCCTGGGTCCGGGTGAGACCATGTGTCCCTGGATCCGGGTGAGGCCTCGTTCACCTAGGCCCGGGTGAGCCCAAGTGGCCCTGGGTCTGGGAGAGGCCAAGCGTCCCTGGGTCCGGGTGAGACCATGCGTCCCTGGATCCGGATGAGGCCTCGTGCACCTAGGCCCGGGTGAGCCCAAGAGGCCCTGGGTCTGGGAGAGGCCAAGCGTCCCTGGGTCCGGGTGAGACCATGTGTCCCTGGATCCGGATGAGGCCTCGTGCACCTAGGCCCGGGTGAGCCCAAGTGGCCCTGGGTCTGGGAGAGGCCAAGTGTCCCTGGGTCCGGGTGAGACCATGTGTCCCTGGATCCGGGTGAGGCCTCGTGCACCTAGGCCCGGGTGAGCCCAAGTGGCCCTGGGTCTGGGAGAGGCCAAGCGTCCCTGGGTCCGGGTGAGACCATGTGTCCCTGGATCCGGGTGAGGCCTCGTGCACCTAGGCCCGGGTGAGCCCAAGTGGCCCTGGGTCTGGGAGAGGCCAAGCGTCCCTGGGTCCGGGTGAGACCATGTGTCCCTGGATCCGGGTGAGGCCTCGTGCACCTAGGCCCGGGTGAGCCCAAGTGGCCCTGGGTCTGGGAGAGGCCAAGCGTCCCTGGGTCCGGGTGAGACCATGTGTCCCTGGATCCGGGTGAGGCCTCGTGCACCTAGGCCCGGGTGAGGCCACGTGCCCCTGGGTCTGGGAGAGGCCAAGCATCCCTGGGTCCGGGTGAGACCATGTGTCCCAGGATCCGGGTGAGGCCTCGTGCACCTAGGCCCGGGTGAGCCCAAGTGGCCCTGGGTCTGGGAGAGGCCAAGCGTCCCTGGGTCCGGGTGAGACCATGTGTCCCTGGATCCGGGTGAGGCCTCGTGCACCTAGGCCCGGGTGAGCCCAAGTGGCCCTGGGTCTGGGAGAGGCCAAGCGTCCCTGGGTCCGGGTGAGACCATGTGTCCCTGGATCCGGGTGAGGCCTCGTGCACCTAGGCCCGGGTGAGCCCAAGTGGCCCTGGGTCTGGGAGAGGCCAAGCGTCCCTGGGTCCGGGTGAGACCATGTGTCCCAGGATCCGGGTGAGGCCTCGTTCACCTAGGCCCGGGTGAGCCCAAGTGGCCCTGGGTCTGGGAGAGGCCAAGCGTCCCTGGGTCCGGGTGAGACCATGCGTCCCTGGATCCGGATGAGGCCTCGTGCACCTAGGCCCGGGTGAGCCCAAGAGGCCCTGGGTCTGGGAGAGGCCAAGCGTCCCTGGGTCCGGGTGAGACCATGTGTCCCTGGATCCGGATGAGGCCTCGTGCACCTAGGCCCGGGTGAGCCCAAGTGGCCCTGGGTCTGGGAGAGGCCAAGCGTCCCTGGGTCCGGGTGAGACCATGTGTCCCTGGATCCGAGTGAGGCCTCGTGAACCTAGGCCCGGGTGAGGCCACGTGCCCCTGGGTCTGGGAGAGGCCAAGCGTCCCTGGGTCCGGGTGAGACCATGCGTCCCTGGATCCGGATGAGGCCTCGTGCACCTAGGCCCGGGTGAGCCCAAGTGGCCCTGGGTCTGGGAGAGGCCAAGCGTCCCTGGGTCCGGGAAAGACCATGTGTCCCTGGATCCAGGTGAGGCCTTGTGCAACTAAGCCCGGGTGAGGCCACGTGCCCCTGGGTCTGGGAGAGGCCAAGTGTCCTTGGGTACGGGTGAAGCCAGATCCTGGGTCCGGGTGAGGCCGTGCGCCCCTGGATCCAACCGGGTGAGGCTGGGTCCCAAGCCCGGGTGAGACCACGCGCCCCTTGGGTATGGGTGAGACCACGTGCCCCTTAGTCCAGGTGACGCCGTGCCCCTGGGATCGGCCGAGACCAAACCAGAGGGAGTCAGACCTCCATTACCACCATTTGTCCACCATCCAGAGCTGAGGGGTCAGTGCTGACATGTACACATAAGGAACTACTGGACATCGAAATTGGGTCTCAAAAGAACTGTTGGTCCAGGGGGAAGCTCGCTACAGATTGATTCATTTGCCTGTCAGCATAAATATTATTGCTCGTCTCACATTCAGTTCTTATTAGTATATATCTAGTGACATTTGATCTCGTTCATCTAGAGGAAACGATGAACAACATAGACTGAGGAACAAGAACAGAACCAGAAGCAAGGAGGCATCGATCGGACTATCGGGCCTCAGAGGGAGGATACGGGAGGGTAGGGGGAGGGTGGGGGGAGGGGGAGAGTCCAACCAAAGGACCTGTATGCATGCATATAAGCCTATCCAACGGTTAAGTTCAACAGGGGATTGGGGCATGCGTGGGGAGAGGGGTGGGATGGGAATGGGGGGATGAGGACAAATATGTGACACCTTAATCAATAAAGAAATTAAAAAAAAAAAAAAAAAGAAAACTTCAAAAAAAAAAAAAAAAAAGAAAAAAGAAAAACACCTCACTGACAACCTAAGAGGACATATTCCATTTCTTTCCACCCTCAGACAGAAGCAGTTGTATGATCCTTGTTCTTATAGCTCTTTGCTTTTATTTTAATAACCAGAGGCCCGGTGCGTGAAATTCGTGCACTTGGCAGGGTCCCTCAACCCAGCCTGTACCCTTTCGCAGTTCGGGAGCCACTGCCACTGCGCTCGCCAGCCGTGAGCCCGGCTTCTGGCTGAGTGGTGCTCCCCTGTGGTTGCTCACTGACCACCAGGGGGCAGCTCCTGTATTGAGCGTCTGCCCCCTAGTGATCAGTGCACGTCATAGCAACTGGTCATTCCACTGTTTGGTCAATTTTCATATTAGCCTTTTATTATATAGGATATGACTATATTGCAATTTATCTATTAATGATTTATCTTTTTATTACAGCATATATTTTCATTCATTCATTTATGCAACAGTTATATTGGGACTAGAACATTATTATGAACTATACCTAAAAATACAAAAGCCAGCCCAGCCAGCATGGCTTAGTGGTTGGGCATCAATCTATGAACCAGGAAATCATGGTTCAATTACCTGTCAGGGTACATACCCAGATTACAGACTGGATCCCCAGTAGGGGGCATGCAGGAAGCAGCCAATCTAAGTGATTCTTTCTCATCATTGCTGTTTCTCTCTCTCTCCCCCTCTTCCTTACTACCTCTGAAGTCAATAAAAGCATATTAAAAAAAAAAAAAACTTTCAGAAAGGAAAAATAAAATTGTTTGAAAGTAAAAGCTCAGTGGACATGGATGGATGAAATAATCCTACCTAATAAAATAGTAATATGCAAACTGACCACACATTCACTATGCCCAAGCCACGCCCACCAGCCAAAGCCACACCCACCAGCCAATCAGGGCGAGTATGCAAATTATCCAACAAAGATGGCAGTAATTTGCATACGCTGAGGGAGGGAGGAGTGAAGACTGAAGACAACCTAGAACAGTGATGGCGAACCTATGACACGCGTGTCAGCACTGACATGCATAGCCATTTCTGATGACACATGGCCGCATGCCGAGGATGAAACATTTGCTGCTCCTGAGGATGAAACATTTGCGACTAGAGTCTTGGAGTTAGTTTTTTCCTCAAAGTGACACACTACCCGAGTTATGCTCAGTTTTTTGGCGAAGTTTGACACACCAAGCTCAAAAGGTTGCCCATCACTGACTTAGAAGGAAGAGGGAGGAAAAGGGGAAAGCAAGGTGGCTGCCAGAGGGAAAGCCCGGGCAGGGCGGAGTGAGGCGGGTGGCAGCGGCTGCTGCGGCTGCTTGCAGGATTCTTCCTGCAAATGGGCTACTAGTAGATTAGATAAAACTGAAGTGAGAATTAGCATCAGGGAGGTGGTTGGAATAAGCTGAACCAGAACTGGGTGTCCCACATTAGGGGGCTCCCAGGGTATACTCATATTCACCCCACAAGACAGCCAGCATTTGGGTACCTACTATAGAGAGGGCATGGAGCCAAAGAAGCAACAGCCAATAGATGTATGACCACCACAGTGGCCAGATGAGGGAGAGCAGACACTTGTCCCTTACTCCCTGCCCTCTGTCCTAATACCCAAGTAGAGCTGAGCTCAAAGGAGGGAGCTGTGACCCATACGCTGCTTGGTCCCATAAGTGGACCTCCAGAAGAGTAAAACAGGACCCCAGGAGGGAAGGGCATACAGCCTCAAAGCACAGAGGTGTGACAGAACCTGGTGTGTTGGGGAACCTTCAGTAAATCAGAGTGGCTGGAATGGGATGGGGCAGGTAATGAGACTGGAAGGAGAGGTGGAACTCAGATTAGATGTGATTTTGGTCTTACTCCTCACATCCATATTTTTTTCTTCTTTGATCTCTGTGCTATATTATTGAATGGTATCTTTGTACCTATCTTCTAGTTTCCAATTTTCTCTTTTTCAAATCTGTCTAATCATCTGTCCTTATGGATTCCATTTTTTTTTTTCGGCAAGCATTTCATACTCAGCTGTTTAATATTCTGCAGCTAATAGTTCATAGCTGAAACCCTTGTAGGCTAACCCTGTGGTTTGTGTCTCGTAGACTCTCAGCCATTCAGGCTTGTTCCTTGTGTTTCTGGCTGTCACTGGTGGTGACATCGTGCTTGGCTGAGGTTAACCTGTAAGAGTCTGGGGGAGGGGAATCCGTATGGAGCAACAGCAGAGCAGACTTTTTGGACACTTTTGACAATCCAGCATGGAGTCACTGTAGCCATGACAGTTTTGTCAAGTGCTATGTCAAGACTGAGGTAACGAGAACACTCTTTGGTAGCACCCAAAACCACAAGTCTGGGCACTCAGTGGGACCTCCACCCCTGGGGGGGCTATAAGAACTCAGAGCTCCAACCACTAAGCCACACCAACTGTACCATGGTCATACTGGGAGCCTGCTGGACTTCCCCTGCAGCCACCTGGCTTAAGAACAATGCCCACCTCTCCGCCTGTGGACACGCCAGTGACCCAGTGACTGGGACTTTGTGTCCAGCACTCGCTCGTTCCTGTAAGCTCCCTGTCTCTGTGTGTAACCTGTGTGTGACTCTACTGGCTTATTGGGGAGGTCTCCCCTAATGAACCTGGCAGTGTGGAAAGACAGAAGCGTGTGTGATGCTTCCATGCTCATGACAGGGTCTTGGTCAGGCTGCCTTCCTCCAGGAAGAATCTGTTTGTCAGGAGCAGGACTACAGGCCTGGAGCCGGTGCACCTCCTTGAACACTTCACTTAAAGCAGAAGTTGAGGCTCCACTGCCTGCTGGGTTGGCTCCAGCCTAGTGTTCTGATTGTGATGCTGATATCAGCACTGGCCTCCGGGAACCTGCCTGGAGATTCCTTCACACTCAGCCCCCTGCTCCAATCAGGTTTCAGTCCTCAGGCCTACTGCCGTTAGTCTGCTTTTGTGCTGTTTTGCCCGTGGAGATTTCCTTTAACCCCCCTGCATCCAACAATGCACTAAAAGGTATCTTTTATCCAGAATCTAGTTTTGTGGGTCTTTTTTTAACAGCAGGAGGACCTCCACATTGCTGAAAATGAAAGAAGTCAGGAGTATAGTTTTTATCCTGCAGATAATGAAGAGCCATTAAAGGCTGCTTTGAAGTTTTGTGTGTTATCCAGATCACTGGGGAGAGCGCTGGCAGACAGACAGGAGTGAGACTCAGGCAAGGAGATCGCTGACCAAGGTATTCTAACAGTGCAAGTAACACATGACAAAGGCCTGCGAAGTAGGCATAGAGATGACACTTAAAATATGATCATCAAAGAATTGTCACAACTTAGTGATTGAATATTTCTGAATAATTAGGCTTTCTCCAAGTTTACAGGTA
Source organism: Eptesicus fuscus (assembly GCF_027574615.1). Classification (NCBI taxonomy): domain Eukaryota; kingdom Metazoa; phylum Chordata; class Mammalia; order Chiroptera; family Vespertilionidae; genus Eptesicus; species Eptesicus fuscus. Next base: position 102,483,083 of record NC_072479.1, read on the forward strand.
GCAAGGACTGGTGACTATCATTATCAGAGTACTAAGCATTCCTTTCTGGGGTTTTTTCCCTCAGTACAATGAGTGAAATAACTTCTGTAGGAGTTCAAACAAGCTGCCCCAAGATGTGTAACTCTGGAGGGTCGATTATGTCAAGCTGGAAACAATCAAGGCCTAGAAGGCTCAGGAAGAACCTTAGGCCTCCCCCCAAATGCCTAAAAGAATCTAACATGGAGGACCTACTCCAGGAAGGGAGCTACCCTCATAGATAACTAGGTTAATCTAAAGTAGGGAGGAAGCTAGCAAGGCCTGTTAGATCGAAATCCATCCTGTGTCCCATTGTTAAAGATGACCCAGCAAATATTTATTTACTAAACATTAACGTATTCATCTCCTTGTGAACTGCCTTACTTCCTGTTTGAAGTCCTGGACCCCGACTTTCCTCTCCTTACCATGGAATGACATATATGCCTCATTTTTCCTGTCTTTGGAATTTTCACGCATATGTGAATTTCCCATGTGCACATATTAATACTTAATTTCTCCTGTTAATCTGTTGTATGTCGTTTGGATTATTCGACTAGCCAGAAAGAAGAACTAAGTGGGAAAGAGGAAAGTGTCCCATCTCCAACACCACTGATGTAAAACACCTTTTTCATGTATATTTACTAAACACATTTGACCTTGGCATGAGCCACAACTGGGTTATCGGGATTTGTAACTGCTGTAGCCCTTTGCTTATCTTGTCTCCAGGCCACAAGGCATGATGATCCAAAAGAAACACATGCTGCAAAAGTCTAAGGCACCTCCAGAGCTCCTCTTAGTGCAATAGTGCAGCCATCTGAAACACACACACACACACACACACACACACACACACACACACTAAAATCTTTAGAAAGGAAAAGAGAACATTTGTAGGAGGCTAATCCATCTCTCAGAAACTAGGTCATTCCTTGTCTTCTCTGCCCAGTCCTCTGAAGCATCTGTACACTGTTGTGTGGAAGATAGTAATACGAATTGGAACAAATTAAGTACCACTATTTCCATTTCATTAAAACTGCTAACTTCAGGGAAAATGAAGCTGTAGTTTGTACACGTTGGACCTGTTGGATTATAATCAACAACAAGGGCAAAAGGATTAGCTACTTACTAGATTTCTCAGAATTTACTACACGATTGGGCATGTTTGCTGATGACCTACTTTCAAGATGTGTTGTGCTTTTTATTTTTTTTTTTTAATGGTAATGAAATGCTCGTATCTCTCAAATGCACAACAAACATACAACCACCAGCTAGATAGCACAGTTAGAATTTTTAAAAATTATGTGTTTCAAGGAAAGACATTGGGGAGAGGATGCAGAGAGCATGGCCTAACAACATAACAGCAAGGCGGTGCTGTTAGATATCAGTGGACACAGGCAAAGAAAGGTGGACAACTTAGGAGCAATGGGATAAGTTTCCTCTCAGCAGAAGGCAGGGTGAAGAGATGCCAGGAACCAGGGAGCAAATATTTTCCCCATCCCCAAAGCCATAAAGCCAAGCAGTCCCTGAAACTTTGAGGCCACCCTCAAGAGGAAAAGGGAGAAAGGGAAATCCTGAACTGACTAATTTAAACTGGAGGATGACTGAGAAAACAGAATAACCAAGTTTATATTTTCTGCCACCAAGAAATTTAAGGTTATCTTGAATTATAGAAAAATATAGGGACTACTTTTGGCACAGTTGAGGCCACGGCTTGAAAACATCACACCCATGACTCAAATGTGAGTAAGTGGGAAAGACTCTTCCACGCCCCGACAGCCCTTTGTCTTTCTTCACCCACCGCTTCTAATTAAGACAGCTCCTTAGCTCTCCCTCTGCTCTCCAGATCTTCCTGCCTCTAAAACTAACTTGAGTAACAACAGCTGGAACTGGGGCGAGATCACCCATACTGTGTCTCTGGGTTTCTGCCACACTAGAGACAGATCCTGGTTTTAGACCAGATTTGAAGTGATATGAAAGGAAAAGCTAAAGAAATAATATCTGGGCCAACACCAATGCCCATGTGCATTCCCTCTCTATATCCTTGAACATTATTTCAAACTAAAGGCACAGTGCACGGATTCATGCACCAGTGAGGTCCCTCAGCCTGGCCTGTGCCCTCTCGCAGTCCAGCACACCTCGGGGAATGTAGTAGTGCGTGAAGTGGCAGGAGGCCAGGGTGCCGCTCCCGCTCATCCTGGCCCCGCTGCGCCTGCCACCGCTGCTTGGTAGCACTGCACAGAGGCGGGAGAGGCTTACGCTGCCGCAGCTGCACTTGCCAGCCGTGAGCCCAGCGTCTGGTGCCTGTTGGTCAGCTGAGCGGCACTCCCGCTGTGGGAGCGCACTGACCACCAGGGTGCAGCTCCTTCGTTGAGCATCTGCACCCTGGTGGTCAGTGCACACCATAGCTACCAGCCAGTCGTCCAGTCATCAGGTCGACAGGTCAGTTAGGCTTTTATATATATAGACTAGAGGCCGGTGCACGAAATTCGTGCACAGGGGGTGTGTCCCTCAGCCTAGCCTGCACCCTCTCCAATCTGGGACCCCTTGAGGGATGTCCAACTGCCCATTTAGGCCTGATCCTCCCAGTAGGATAGGGCCTAAACGGACAGTCAGACATCTCTCTCACAATCCAGGACTGCTGACTCCCAACTGTTTGCCTGCCTGCCTTCCTAATTGCCCCTAACCACTTCTGCCTGCCAGCCTGATTGCCCCCTAACCACTCCCCTGCCAGCCTGATTGATGCCTAACTGCTCCCCTGCCAGCCTGATTGCCCCCAACTGCCCTCCCCTGCAGGCCTTGTTCCCCCCAACTGCCCTCCCCTGCAGGCCTTGTTCCCCCCAACTGCCCTCTCCTGCAGGCCTGCTCCCCCCAACTGCCCTCCCCTGCAAGCCTGGTCCCCCCAACTGCTCTCCCCTGCAGGCCTGGGTCCCCCCAAACTGCCCTTCCCTGCAGGCCCGGTTGCCCCCAACTTCCCTCCCCTGCCGGCCTGACCGCCCACAACTGCCCTCCCTTGCAGGCCTGGTCCCTCCCAACTGCCCTCCCCTGCTGGCCATCTTGTGGTGGCCATATTGTGTCCACATGGAGGCAGCCATCTTTGACCACATGGGGGCAGCCATCTTGTGTTGGAGTGATGGCCAATTTGCATATTACTCTTTTATTAGATAGGAGGACTAGGGGCCCAGTGCATGAATTCATGCACCTTGAAAGGAATTATGGGCCACGAGGCTATGGTGGGCACAGGGGCGGGTCTCAGCCCATCCTCTGGGCCCCCGCCCGGCTCCTCCCGTTGTGGCCCCCAGTCCCCTGCCAGCCGCCCCACTCCTGCTGCTGCTCCCATGCGCTGACAGTGCTGGCCCCACTTGCACCTGCTGACACTGACGGCCCAATTACCCCTCAGGAGCATGGGGAGGTGGAGAAGCTCTTAGGGGTGATTGGGGCTGGCAGCCACCTCTCACACCAGCTGCCAAGCAATCGGGACCAGCACCGGGCGCTGGCAGCAGGTGCAAGCAGTGGCTCCAGTGCCAGCTGTGGGTGCGAGCAGGGCCGGCGCTGGCAGTGGGTGTGAGTGGCGGGTCCAGCACCAGCAGAGTGCAAGTAGGGCCAACGCCAGCAGTGGGTGCGAGCTGCCAGCCCCGATCGCCCCTCAGGAGTAGGGGGAGGTGGAGAAGCCCTGAGGGGTGATCGGGGCTGGCAGCCGCCACTCGCACCCGCTGACAGCGCCAAGCGATCGGGGCTGGTGCCAGGTGCCGGCAGCAGGTGTGAGCACTGGGCAGGACTGTGGTGCATGGGAGCAAAGAATTTTCAGCAATCACCAGAGGCTCACCCCGATGACAGCGAATGGTGCCCCGCATTGGCCTGGCGCACCCGCTCACGTGCTCCACCATCCCGCCACAGCCAACGCCAGCCATGTTCCACACGTATCTCTGGTGGTCAGCGCATATCATAGCAACCGGTTGTTCGGTTGTTCCGCCGTTTGGTCTATTTGCATATTAGGGTTTTATATATAAAGATGGTATGCATTCTGAGTACTTCCACCTTTTAAACAGACTCTCTTTAGCCAACATAACAATTCAGTGTCAATTAGGGATGAGAAAGATTCCTCAAAAGATGACTCTGCTGGCAGCGAACCTCACTAGTGAACTTAAGAGTCCACCCACTGTGCTGCTCTTCCTGCTCTTCTTTTAAAACACTATGATGAATCTTCTCTGAAGATACTTTGAAAGTATATACAAAAAATACGGAAACATAATTTCAAATGATACTTAGCCAACTAATATTTAGTGGAGCTCTTATTAGGTGGCTAAGCACTGGGTTAGAGACAGAGAACACAATGATGAACAACACACAGATCTTCTCTTATCTTCTCTTAAAACAACAACAACAACAACATAATCTAGGACCTAGTTCGTGGCACCATGGCTAAACGCACCAGCGTCAGAATCATTGGTAAACACAGGAACCATTACGGTACTCCCTCAGTAAAATGATGAAGAAAATTGAAATCAGCCAGCACGACAAGTACACTTGCTCCTTCTGTGGCAAAACCAAGATGAAGAGGTGAGTTGTGGGGATCAGGCACTGTGGTTCCTGCATGAAAACAGTAGCTGGTGGTACCTGGATCTACAACACCACTTCTGCCAGCACAGTAAAGTCTGCCATCAGAAGACTGAAGAACTGAAAGACCAGTAGCTCCACAATTCGAAACATGCTAGACTATAATAAATGGGTTCATTTGTATAACCAAAATAATCATAGTCTAATCAATGGAAGAGAATAGAGAGCCCAGAAATAAACCCAGGTTATATGGTCAATTAATTTGCTACAAAGTAGCCAAGAATATATGATAAGGAAAAGTCAATCTCGTCAACAAATGGTGTTGGGAAAACTGGACAGCCACAGGCAAAAGAATGAAACTGGACCACTATTTTACGCCATACACAAAAATTAACTTAAAATGGATCAAAGATTTGAGTATAAGACCTAAAACCATAAAAGCCCTAGAAGAAAACAGGTGGCAAGCCTTGTGACATCGGTCTTTGTGATGGTTTTTTGGATTTGACACCAAAAGTAAAGACAACAAAAGCAAAAATAAACAACCGGGGCTACATCAAACTAAAAAGCTTCTGCACAGCAAAGGAAACCATCACCAGAATGAAAAGGCAACCTACTGAATTGGAAAGAAATATTTTTTCAAACCATGTATCTGAAAAGGGGTTAATATCCAAAATATATGAAGAATCATACAACTCAATAGCAAAAAAACAAACAAAAAACAAACACAAATAATCTGATTTTAAAAGTGGGCAGAGGATCCAAATAGACATTTTCTCAAAGAAGAAATAAGATGGCTGACAGGTACATGCAAAAGTGCTCAACATCACTAATGATGAGGGGAATGCAAGTCAAACCACAATGAGATATCACCTCGTCCCTCTTAGCACGGCTACGATCAAAGAGGTAAGAAATAAGTGTTAGAGAGACTGGGCATTCAGGCCTGTCTTAGTCTGTAAGGGCTCTGTAACAAAATATCACAGACTGGGTAGCTTATAAACAACAGAAAGTGATTTCTCACAGTTCTGCAGGCTGAAGTCCAAGATCAGGGTGACGGCAATAGTCAGGTTCCGGTGAAGGCCTTCTTCCCGGGAGTAGACTGCTGACTCCTTCCTATGTGCTCCCACGTGGTGGACGGGGCTGGGGAGCTCTATGGGGTCTTTTTATAAATCACTAATTCCATCCATGAGGGTTCCACCCTGGTGACCTAATCACTTCCCAGAGGCCCCACCTCCCAATACCATCCCTTGGGCATTAGGTTTTCAACGTATTTGAGGGGAACACAAACGTTCAGACCAGCGCGAAGCGCCTTTGCCTAGGAAGCTCCAGGTTCACGTCTGTTATTCTGGCATCACTATTAGTTCTGCCCCTTTGACTTCAAAAGTGTCATGGCTCGGACAGTGAGTTACATGGTCACCTTTACTGATATGACTGTTTACTTTCCTGACATCCACTTAATCCTAAAACCCTGCTCATTTCTTTCAGTTAAGCTCCCTCCTACCCTGGTCTCTCACACCCTGTTCACTTTGCCTAACATATTCTCTTCTTCACTCCTCACTTGGTCTGTTCATTCTGTGTCGTAGGGAAAACAGTGTAGTAAACTGTTGTTCAAACTGTAGGTTGTAAAATCAATTTTGTGGGTCACATTCAGATTTTTTTAAAGTAAAACTGTCTGGAATAAAAGAGAATCGATCAGAATGCATTGCCAATAACTAGTTTGTGAAACTGTTGTTTCGGGAGCATGAGCGATTGTGTGTGGACTGGGTCATGACCTGAAAGGCATCTCTGACTGGATCAGAGTCAAAAGGTTTGAAACACATCGCCATAGGCCGCGGGATCAGACTATTTGATCTAAATCCTGACTTTGCCACTTCCTAGCTTTGTGACCTAGGACAAGTTATTTAAACTGTGTGGATTTATTTAAACTGTGTGGATTTTCCTCATTTATCTTACGAGATTGTTACAAAAATTAAATGAATTAAAATGCTTAAAACTGCACTCAGCACACACAACAGGTGTTGACCATTTATCATTACCTATCCTCAGGTTCTAGTTGGAACATCACTCTCTCCAGAAAGCCTCCCCTAACATCCAAAGTCAGGGTTAGGTGCCCTGCTGTGTCCTCCCCTTCTTAACACTTATCTCACTGGTCTGAGGAGATGTGACCAGATCTGATTAGACCACTGGGAGCTACAGAAAGGCGGGTCTCTTGTTCATCATTTGGTATCTAGCAATTAGCATAGTACCTGGCACATAATAGGTATCAGTACATTTTTGCAGAATTAATAATTTAATCACTCTTGGAAATAGATACACAGCCATTTGTTTTGTGCAAATAAAGTCATCTTGGGACTTACACACCTGAGAAGTCACAGTCATTTTGATGAAGAACCTGTCACCTTAGTTTAGATTAAGCCTGATTCTCTTAATTTGAAATGTCAGAGGGTTATATAACTTTTTATAATATACACTCGTTAGCAATGTAGTAAAAGATTTATGTTGGATGGCTTCTTGATCTAAAATTCATAAATAATTTTAAAATCAGCACCTATTAATTTTTCTTTTAATCATTACGATGGAAAAAGTTGGGTACTGTGTGACAAATAGAAGGTGGCACCTTAATTTATTTATTTTTGGGGGGCAGTAAAAATAGTATTTTATTCCACCCCCTCCCACTCACCATCTCCCCACAACCCCCAGTGCACTTTTCCCTTCTCGGTCCCATAGCAATGTTACAATCAGAAAACAAATGTGTGTTGTTTTTTTTTGGGGTGGGGGGGCGCACGGGATTTGGGGAGAAGTATGGGTAAAAACAGTCAAATTACAGTAGGAATTTTTCCAAATAGGTCATCCACTTAGTCATCATCTTCTCCCTCATCTTCAGGTTCTCATTTTTGCTTCTGAGCCCTTTCTTCAAGATCTTTTTCATCTTCCTTGTTTTTTACTTCCCAGTCATTATAACCTCTTCATCCTCCTCATTCTCCCCAGTCACATCCTCCTCTTCTTCCACTCCTCCTCCCCCTCCTCCCCCTCGCCCTCTCCTCCTCCCTCCCCCTCCCCTTCCCCCTTCCCCTCCCTATTCCCCCTCCCCCTCCTCCTCCTCCTCTTCCTCCTCTTCCTCCTCCTCAGAGTCCAGGCCCTCTACATAGCCCTGGGCGCGTGAGTCAGGGGCCTCCTTGTCATCCTTCCAGATATGTGAGTTATGGGAGGAGCTTGAACACGTTTTATCCGTCGTCATTCAGGTTGGTTACCTCACAATTGAAAAGGTTGTCTTGAGGTTTTCTAACTTTTTCAGTGGCTCTATTGTGCTGAGGTCTCTAATTTTGTTGACACTTTTCTGCCAATACTTCCAGGCCCCCTGAGATTCTGTTACCGCTTAGTTCAAGCTTCTTAAGTTTGTTTAACTTTGGTAAGTTTGTGACTGAGGTGAAGGCCATGTTGATTGTACTTGAGAACTCCAGTTCTTCAAATTCATCTGCAAGGCCTTCGATTTTGCCTTCATTAGACAGACAATTGTTCCGGACAAGCTCCTTCACATCAGAGGGCGTCCTGCTCCACAGCTCTAAGTGAGTCCATTGTCCGTGTCCATCTCCTGTGCTCTCTCTCTGCAGAGGCCCCTAAGCCAGTGGAATTAAATCAATACACCCTGACCCCACAGCCACACATTTTAGAATTTGAAGGCTCAACCAGCTCTGCTCCATTCTTCAAAAGGTGGCATATTTAAATGTACTTACCATCCATCTTTCTAGTCTTTTATTTTACTGAGCTCTGCAAATAATTGTGGTTTTGCTCTATTCATTCATTTCAATGTAAGCCTTTAAATAATTTTATCTATGTCTTTTTCATGTATGAATCATGTTTCCCATATTTTTGAAGTAAAAAGGAACAATTAAGTTAAAAAGCATTTTAATTGGCTTTATTAATACCAACTATATAATACATAATTACTATGTTGATAACCTCTCAAAGTTCTCTAATCAGTTCTTTAATTTGAAGAATGCTTTGCAACGCTCTGGTGATTGACATAGACTATTTCGGGGAAATGTGACTATTTCAGGGAAATGTGAAAGCATCCAGCAACTGCCCTCAAAATGGAAGACATCAATCAGTGCCCAGTTTATGAGCAACATATAAAAGAATATGCAACGGCTAGAAAAGTATTGCATTACCAGGGGTGACAAAGAGCAGAGCCCAGAGTAGTGCTGCGCTAGCGGCAGATTCACCCGGACCCCTGGGGGTGGTCTGGGGAACTCCTGTACAACTAACTCTCCTACTAAGTCAAATGGACACTTATGTCAGATGATGATGCGGGTTACAATTAAATAAAGCAGAGAAGAGGGGAGGGGTGCCAATGGTGGGCGGGTGTCAGTTTTTAATAAAATGTTCAGGAAGACCTCCCTAGACGGTGACATTTCAGCAGGACATGAAAAGAGGGGAGAGAGAGAGAGGAGAGAGAGAGAGAGAGAGAGAGAGAGAGACAAAGAGTGAGAGACCGAGGAGCACCATGGGGACAGGATGCAGGAGTGACTTCAGAACAAAAGGCCTTCCTCTGGCACACTGTAAAGGAAGCTAAAGGCTCCATAAAAGGGGACTGGGAATAAATCCGTTATGTGCTCAGCTATCTTCCAACTGCCCTGGAGGACACTCCTTTCACCAGGCATTAAAAACGTTCAGTGATGGGCACCAGCATTTGTTTTCTGATTGTAACAGCTTTGTGGAGCTTGTCATCTGTAGGCTGAAGATGACCACTGGGTGATGCAGTGGAATCAGGCCCCTGATCTCTGTGGAAATGATGGCATCCTGGAGTGGTGGAAGCCAGATGGTTGTGCTTAACTCTTGGAGACAACTTGGCACAATAACCATAGTTAGCCACAGGGATACAGTGATAACAGCTTTTTGTTGTTTTTTACTTTCAGGGATGTGTCATAATGGTTAATGAATCATAAGGCCTATAGGAAATAGATAAGCAGCCTACTACGTGCTGCTAGACATACATAGATGGAAGACTTAACTATTGTTATCATGGTGGGGTTCGTGGTCTCTTACCCAATTCCTAAACCTAAGCCAGTTCACAGAGCCAGAGCCTCTTGATTGAGGGGAAGGTCAGATCCCTTCAAGGAAGAATCCTGAAATTCCACCACAGGCATATATAGTAAATCTTGCTCTAAGCCTTCCCTACAGGTACCTGAAGCCATTTCAACAACAACTGTACTGGGAAAGGGAAATACACAGAATTTCCAGGTCTTGTTAGATGCTGGCTCTTAACTGACACTAATGTCTGGAGATCCAACAACTCCACTGTAGTCTACTGAGTAGAGATTTATGGAAATCAGGTGGCACCTGAAGTCTTGGCCTAGGCTCCACCCCACAATGGGCCTAGTAAAACCACAGACCTACCTCTAGCTATTTCCATGGTCTCAGAACGTATAATGGGAATAGAACACTCAGTAACTGGCAGAATCCCCACATCGGTTCCATGACCCATGGAATTCAGGCTATTATGGTTAGAAGGACCAGGTAGAAGCCCTCAGAATTACACCCCCCACCCCCCAAAAAAATCTTTCAGGGGAAACTTCAAAGATTACTGCCACCATCAAAGATTGATTCTTATCACATTCCAATATCACCTGCCTGCTTTTCTGAAAAGCCAGATGGATTGTGGAGAATGACTAGATTATTGCAAATATAATCAGGTGGTGATGCCAATCATAGCCGTAGTTCCAGCTGTGGTATCCTTACTCTCAGCCTAGAAATGTTTTCCCAAAATCTATTAATAAAGATAATTAGAATCAGTTAGCCTTCATGTGACTGATTATGACACAGTATACCTTGATTGTCTTGCCTCACAGCTATGTCAACTCTGCTCTATTAAGAGGGACCTGGATTTTCTTGATATCCCACAGAACATCACACGGATCCAGTACAGTGATGATATGATGCTAACTGGACTTACTAAGCATGGAGGAGCGAGCACTCTTGGTGCTACCTGCATGCAGAAGGTGGGTGATAAGTCCTGGGAAAGTCCAAGGGCCTGCCACACCTGTGCAATGTTTATACAGTGGTGAGGAGAGGGTCAGGATATCTTCTCTAACGTGAGAGGCAAGTTGTTGCATCTCAAACTGCCCAACACACACACACACAAATCACAGTAATCATGGAGGCAATGTATACCACATTTGGGCGTCGGCTCTGATCATGTACCCCCGTTTTGAGTGCTCATCAAAGCAAGAAAAGGTTCTGCAGCAGGCCCAGCCCACTGCACAGGCTGCCCGGACAGTACAACCTAGAACCAACGCAAGTGCCTCAGGCAGAGACAGATGCTAAATGCAGCCTCTCATGAGCCCCAGCAGGAAATCACAAAGCTGATCTCTAGGGCTTTGGGGGAAGGCCATGCCTTCTTTGCCTACACCACAGGATGCCAAATAACTACGTGCCCATCAGGTAATGGGTATTATCTGGGCCACAGAACATACAATTGGACATGAAGAGTTTTCCACTGTGAAATCAAAATGACACACATGAGATCAGATCAAGCCCGTCCAGAAGCCCATGTGAACCACACAATCAGAGGACTCAGTCTCCTTGGAGCCTGTTCCCACTCCTTTTTGCCTCTCATCAACTTACACCTGTAGCTCCCTGGAGACCTGACAGTTAAGAGGGAAAAGTACCAGGTTGGTTTACAGATGAATCTGTAAGGTATGCCAGCACTAGCCAGAAGTGGATAACTGCTTAATTATAGCTCTACTCAGAAGTGCCCCTGAAAGACAGTAGGAAAATCCTCCAAAGTAGAATTGCAAACAGTACATCTAGATACACACTTCATGTGGAAAACAAGATGCAATTCAAGGGCAGTGGCTGATGGGTGCACTCAGGAACTTGGAAAGAATAAGACTGGAAGATTAGTGACAAAGAAATATGTGGATGGACCTCTCAGAATGTATGTGCATATTATGTGAAGATATTCATGTGCTATATAAAGGCCTACAAGGGGACATTTACTGTGGAAGAGGCCCTCAAAAATCAGATGGCAAGATGCTCTGTTTAATGGCCATCAATCACTCTCTTCCATGGTCCAATGGATTTGGCCATGCTCCAGGGATGGAGGTTATCCATGGGCGCAACAATATGAACTTCCCCTCACCTACGTAACCTGGCTACAAAGCTGCCGAAAGTGGAGTTAATGTTCCACTCCAGGCATGGCATCACTTTCCAGGGAAAATGGCCAGAGCTGCCTTCCCTGCCCGCAGCCCTCCCACCAGCACCACCATTAGTGAACCTACCGAATACCTCATCTATTTTCCCATCATCTCACAAACACCCCTACATATACTATTCCATAGAATTAAAAAAATACTTTCCAACTCTTTAAGAATCTAGCAAAATATCAGTGTCAAACATGACAAAGAGAATATGAGAAAAGACATTTCTGGTGAATTTTACTCATAGATATGGATGCAAAGCTCCTAAACAAAACATTAGCAAATCAAACTCAGCAATATATGTAGTAAAAGATTATATATCATGGCAAAATTGGGCTTTTTTTCAGGAATTCAAGGTTGTTTTACTATTTGGACATCAACTAATATACAAAATTAACAGTTCAAAGGAGAAAAACCTATAACCATTAATACAGATGTTAAAAATGGAGAAATTTAACATATATTTATGATAAAAGTGTTAAATTAGGAATGGAGATCTGCAGAAATGCATATAATAAGCCTGTTTTAATGGCAAATGGTGAAATCATGCTCTTTAAGACACAGACTAAATCTAGGAAGCTCACGATCACATTTTTATTCAGCACTGTCTGAGAGGTTCTACCTACATGGCTAGGTAAGAAAACAAAATACATGGTTTAAAAACAAAGAAACAAATCTGCCATCATTTACAGATGATATGATTTTCAATATAAGAAACCCAGTAGAATCTACAGATAAATTAGGAAAATTGGTAAGAATTAAGCAAGGCTACTAGTTATAAAATCAATATACAAAAATTAATTTCACTCATTTTCGCCATCAATAGTTAGAAAATCTATACTAATAAAAGAGAAACATGCCAGATTAACCATCACTCCGCTATACCCACCAGCCAATCAGAGCGAGTATGCAAATTAACCCAACTAAGATGGCGGCCGCCACAGAGCTGGAGTGAGCAGGAGGCTTGGGTTGCCCCCGGCAATGGAGGAAGCCAAGCTTCCCGCCCGCCCTGGCAGGCCCTGGCCTCCGCTCAAGGCTACAAAGTTTCAATTATAGAAGATAAATAAATCCCAGATACCTGCTTCCAGCAGGCCTGGCCTATGCTTGGGTTGCCAGAGGGCTTGGCGGGCCTACAAACCACCACAGGCCCCTTGCCCAGGCCTCCCCACGCCCCAAGGGAACCCCCACCCTGATCCGAGACACCTTTCAGGGCAAACCAGCCGGCCCCCACCCGTGAACCAGACCTCTATCCTATCTAATAAAAGAGTAATATGCAAATTGACCATCACTCCAACACACAAGATGGCTGCCCCCATGTGGACACAAGATGGCTGCCACAAGATGGCCAGCAGGGGAGGGCAGTTGGGAGGGACCAGGCCTGCAAGGGAGGGCAGTTATGGGCGATCAGGCCAGCAGGGGAGGCAGTTGGGAGGGACCAGGCCTGCAAGGGAGGGCAGTTGGGGATGATCAAGCCTGCATGGGAGGAGTGAGGGGTGACCAGGCCAGCAGAGGAGGGAAGTTGGGGGTGACCAAGCCTGCAGGGAAGGGCAGTTGGGGGGGACCCAGGCCTGCAGGGGAGGAGAGTTGGGGGGGACCAGGCCTGCAGGGGAGGGAAGTGGGGGGAGACCCAGGCCTGCAGGGGAGAGCAGTTGGGGAGGACCAGGCCTGCAAGGGAGGGTAGTTGGGGGGGACCCAGGCCTGCAGGGGAGAGCAGTTGGGGGGGACCAGGCCTGTAGGGGAGGGAAGTTGAGGGGACCCAGGCCTGCAGGGGAGAGCAGTTGGGGAGGACCAGGCCTACAAGGGAGGGTAGTTGGGGGGGACCCAGGCCTGCAGGGGAGAGCAGTTGGGGGGGACCAGGCCTGCAGGGGAGGGCAGTTAGGGGTGACCAGGCCTGCAGGGGAGGTCAGTTAGGGGTGACCAGGCCTGCAGGGGAGAGCAGTTGGCGGGGACCAGGCCTGCAGTGGAGGGCAGTTTAGAGGGACCCAAGCCTGCAGGGGAGGGTAGTTGGGGGGGGGGGGGGGGGGGGGGGGAGACCAGACCAGCAGGGGAGAGCAGTTAGGGTTGATGAGGCTGGCAGGGGAGGGCAGTTGGGGGGGACCAGGCCGGCAGGGGAGAGCAGTTAAGGACAACCAGGCTGGCAGGGGAGGGCAGTTAGGGGTGACCAGGCCTGCAGGAGAGGGAAGTTAGGGGTGACCAGGCCTGCAGGGGAGGGAAGTTGGGGGGACCCAGGCCTGCAGGAGAGAGCAGTTGAGGGGGACCCAGGCCTGCAGGGGAAGGCAGTTAGGGGTGACCAGGCTGGCAGAGGAGGGAAGTTGGGGGCGACCAAACCTGCAGAAGAGCAGTTGGGGGCGACAGAGCCTGCAGGGAAGAGCAGTTGGGGGGGACCAGGCCTGCAGGGGAGGGCAGTTAGGGGTGACCAGGCCTGCAGGGGAGGGCAGTTAGGGGCAATCAGGCTGGCAGGGGAGCAGTTAGGCATCAATCAGGCTGGCAGGGGAGTGGTTGGGGGTGATCAGGCTGGCAGGCAGAAGCGGTTAGGGGCAATCAGGAAGGCAGGCAGGCGAGCAGTTGGGAGCCAGCAGTCCTGGATTGTGAGAGGGATGTCCCAGATTGGAGAGGGTGCAGGCTGGGCTGAGGGACACGCCCCCACCCCCGTGCACGAATTTCGTGCACCGGGCCCCTTAGTACAATTTATAAAGTGATATATTTTACAGTAGCTACCAAAGTACATAAAGTACCAAGGACTATATCTAACAAAAGATATACAAGACCTGTATGAAGAAAACTATAAAATATAATACTTTAGCCACGGTCAGGTGGCTCAGTTGGCTGAAGCACCAAAGTGTTGTGGGTTTGATTCCCAGTCAGGGCACATACCTAGGTTGCAGGTTTAATCTCCGGTCGGGGCGAGTACAGGGGGCACCAATTGATGTTTCTCTCTCTCACATCAATGTTTCTCTCTCTGTCTCAAAATCAATAAAATACTTCCTTGAGTGAGGATAAAAATAAATAAATAAATATAATACAGTAAAGAAGATTTAAATGAACAGAATAATTTGATATTGTAAAAATGTCACTTCTCCAAATTGATTTAAAGATTGACAGTGCCGATGAAAACTGTAATGGAGTGGGGGGTTTTTTCAAGGAATGTGACAAAACTTTTTTGTAGAAAAGCAAAAAGTAAAAAATAGACAAAACACTCCTGATGAAGGAAGTCATCAAGAATTATTGCAAAGGTAGAGTAATTAAAACTATTTGTTGGTGCAGGGATAATCAAATAATTTACAGAACAGAATAAAGAGCTCAGAAACAAATCCATGCACATGTGTAAACTTGCTTTAGGATACAGATGGCATTACAGTTCAGCTAGGAAAGAACAGACTTTTCAATAAAATGATGCTGGGACAGCTGGATATCCATTTAGAAATAAAATTAGACTCCTGCTTCCACCATACACAAAACCAATACCAGCTGCATTAAAATTTTAATTGTGGAAAGCAAAACTAGAAAATTTTTAACTTACATAGAAGTATCTTTATGGTCTTGGCACAAGAAAAAAAATTTTTAATAACAAGATACAGAAAGTACAAACATAGGAATAAAATTTTACCTCATTAAAACTGAGAACTTCTGTTATTCAAAAGACTCTTTACAAAGTGGAAAGATAAGTCATGAACTGGACAAATGTATTTTAAAAATGAAATGTTAGCCTCCAGAATAGATGAAGAATTTCTACAAATCAATTAAGAAAAAGCCAAACAACCAAATAGAAAAATGGACAAAAGATCAGAACAGACATTTCACAGATGAGGAAATATTGATGAACCATACACATTTGAAAATATGCTCAATTTAATTATTAAACAATACATTTTAAAACAAATGAGATACCAACCATCACCCAAAAGATTGGCGGCTCCCCTCCCCTCCCCCAAAATGACACTATACTGTAAAGAGCTGGTGAGGACATGGTGCAACTAGAACTTTGGAAAACAACTTGGCACTACCTAATAAATTTAAAGATGTTCATAATGAAACATCAGCAATTTCACTCTGAAATATGTGCCCTAGAGAAACTCTTGTCCATGAGAACCAGGGGTCTCATACAAGCATGTTTATAAACAGCACTGTTTACAATACAAAAAACTTGAGCACCATACTGATGACAGTGTTCTAGAGTGGAATAAATGAATACGCTCTAATACATGTACACAATAAAATACTATACAGCCATGACAACCATGTACACATATAGATGAATCTTAAAAACATATTACTGAGTGATAAGAAGTCACAGAAAAATAAACTCAATGACTATCTATAATAATAAAAGGATAATATGCTAATTAGACCGGACGTCCTTCCAGACGAAGCTGGGACCGACTGAAGCCCGGGTCCCAGGTGCCCGAGGGAAGCTGGTGCCGGTGCCAGCAGCCGGGGGAAGGCAGGCCCACTCTTGCACGAATTTTCGTGCATTAGGCCTCTAGTATTTAGATAAAATTTTAAAGCCTGTAAAATTAATAATGTATTTTTCAGAGTATAAACATATGTAGTAAAACTATAAAGAAAAGCAAGGAATGGTGAGCACAAAATTCAAAAGAATAGTCACTCAGAAGAAAGAAATGGGCTCAGTGAAGCAACGATCAAGTGTTGGTGAGGGTGAGTACTCCCAAACGCACAGGCCAGAGTGCGAACAGTGGATCACTGTGCCTATGAGGGAAACGGCAGGAAGAAAGGAGAACTGAGGATGCTGCACCAGAATCACTTTCCTACTTTATTTTTGTCTTGGACTGAAGTTGCCAAAATTATAACATGGAAATTAGAACCATCTGTTGACAGTATAAGTTAGTGAGCTGGGCAGAATTTACCAAAAGAAATTGAGTAATGTATTTTAGAATCTGTTTCAAATTGTGGAAAAATATAAATAAAAAGCCTACTTTATTTGGGAGAGGAAAAAGCTGTCATTTTATCATTATCTATAATGGTAAACATGGAAATAACTTAAATAACCATTAACATAATATTGGTTAAGTAAAATAGGAGACATTCATACTGTGGCACATTGTTATAATAGTTATAAAAAAATTAAATAAATCAGGAACAGTGAAATGGACCAAAGGAACAGGAGTTGTTAAATAGATGCTACTTAGTAGAGGTTAGAGTCATTTCAAAACAGAAGAGAAAAATGAATTAGTTAGTAAATGTTTTGAGACACTGGATGCTCACTGCTGTATCTCAAAACATTCACAAATATATTAAATCCAGATAGGTTAAAGGAACTAAAAAAATTAAAATGAAATATGGGTGAACATGCACTCTGAACCTATGGGGGAAAAGCCTTCTTAAAAACACAAAAACAAAAGCTCAGAAGGAAAAGAGGAATAAATATGACTATATGAAACAGAAAGCCTCTATAAAAACATCAACAAAACAAAAAAAACTTCTATAAAAAAGGTTTAAAGGTAATTCATAGCCTGTAAAATGATATTTGCAACATAAATAACAGAAAGGATTAGTAAAATGGTAGAATCATCCCTCGTGTGACATATTTTGTGACTTTTTTCCTCTTAACGGTTGCCAGTGATGCTCATTTATACTCAATTTCACTTGTATTAAAATGTTGGCAGGGGAACCATGTGCACAAAGCCTGGACATGTATATTTACAGCACCTTTATTTATAACTAGAGGCCCAGTGCATGAAATTCATGCACGGGTATGGTCCCTTAGACCTGGCCTGTGATCAGTGCCATCTTCCCCAGCTGCCCACAGCTGGCCCTGCCCCCCGCCACCACCCACCTTGGTTTCCCATTTGCCATCAGGTGATTGAAGCCTGCCAGCTGGGGGGAAGAACTGAAAGGTCGGCTGTTCCCGCCCACTCGCCAGCCACGCCCCTGCTGTGGGTCGCCCTCTGTGTGTGGGGCAACCAGTGGGGCAGGGGCCTTGGCCTGGCACCGCCCACGTCCCTTGCCACCCACCCTCGGTTCCCCATTTGCCATCGAGCGATCAGAGCCTGATGTCTGGGGGAAGGGACTGAGAGGTTGGCTGTTCCCACTTGCTCACCGGCCCCGCCCCTGCCGTGAGTCGCCCTCTGTGTGTGGGGTGACTGGCAGCGCAGGGGCCTTGGCCTGGCACCACCCGCATCCCCTGCCACCCATCCCCAGGTCCCCGTTCACCATTGGGCAATCGGAGCCTGCTGGACAGAGAAAGGGACCAAGAGGTGGTCAGTGCACCTCATAGTGACTGGTCGAGTGGTTGTTCTGCCATTAGGGTCAATTTGCATATGACCCTTTTATTATATAGGATTGCCAAAACTTGGACACAACCAAGATGTTCTTCAGTAGGTGAATGGGTAAGTACCCTAGTGTATCCTATTCAGCATTAAAGGGAAAAGCCTATCAAGCCATGAAAAGACACATATCACTAAGTGAAAGAAGCCAGTCTGAAAAGGCTACATCCTGTATGATGCCAACTATGTGACTTTTTGGAACAGACAAAAGTATGGAGACAGTTCCAATATCAGTGGTTACCAGTGGGTAGCGGGGGATGTAGAAATGAATAGCAGACCATAGAGGAATTTTAGGGCAGTGAAACTTCTCTGTGTCATCCGATAATGGTGGACACATGTTACAAATTTGTCATAGAATGTATCACACCAAGAGTGAAGCCTAATGTAAACTATGGGGTTTGGATGATATTGTAGGTGATCATAAAGTGTTAATGTAGGTTCACTGACTGCTATGAATGTACCACTGTGATGCGGGATGCTAACAGTGTGGGGAGCAGTGCTTATCTGGAAGTAGGGGGTGTATGAGAAATCTCTGTACCTTCTGCTCAATTTTGTTGTGATCCTAAAACTGCTCTTAAAAATAAAATCTATTAAAAATGTGGGGGAAATGTATGGGGTTACTAATAAAAATACAAAATGTTTCCTTACTACTCTTCCTTCAAGCTTCTGGATTTGGATCAGTTTACATAAAGTGTATTCTAAGAATACAAAGCAAGATGTCTACAAAACTGTAACCACTTATAACTAATTATCCATGTGAATAATGCCATCCTTGTGTGGCAAATATTAGCCACAACTTCTTGTTTTTGTGTCTATTAAAATATCCTCACCATTCTCATGACTGGTTTTATAAGGAAACTATAAACATGAACTTGTAAAATAAATCTATACTAACAAGCTACAGTTTTTATATTTTTTGGATACTGGGGATCTAGTTAAGGGAAAAGTGTTGGTGCATAGTCCAAAGATGAGGGAGAGGATGAAACTCAGAACATAAGGAGCCACCTCTGTGATAAGGGAAAGCATTCCTGGGTGAATATAAAAGCAAAGATATCTGAAGGGATGAAAATACTAATGAAGAAGTTTCATTCTCATATTGGCAGAAGATCTTTCATCCTATTTTTTGAGAAAATCAAGAGGAAGAATGGACTGAAAATTGAGTGTTCATAGAGAATAGAAAGGATGAAGTGGCTCAACAATGAATCAATCAGATCTTGAGGAGCAGTAGAGCCCAGTTGGAATTTAATGGTGTAATTTATTGGAGACAGATTTTGTATAATTTTATATTGTGCCTTTTTCTCTAATGTTAATTACTCAAGAAGTAATTAACCAATTTGTTGGATACTATATACATCTTGCTTTTCATCTAATGCTTGCTTCTGAAAAACGGCATAATTTAAAGTCTTTAGCAAAGAGAAGTTAATACAAATAAAAAAAGAAACTAAAATTAATTTGTTCTGTTCTTAACCATTCATAAAAGATGTAAGGCTTATAGTTAATAATTTTTTAAACAAAACAATGAAAAATAGAGAAAAAAAAACACTGAAATAAATGGTAAAATAAGATTATAGACTCACATGTGGGTTGAATTTGCCCATTCCAGTCTTGTCCCTCATATTCAAAGTTAAATTAAAGCTGTTGTTGCTATATTTCACAAAATAAAATTTGATGAAAAAAAATCCTGCCCAGTGTTTCTTATTCACGTTTCTGAGTAAACTTCCTATTCTTTAACCAACTTACCTGCATTCCAGAGGTTACAATCTTCTGCTTGCCCTTCTGACAACCATGTAGGTGATGAGATACTAGTAATGGCTGGAGGAACTGTCGGCAAAAGTGGCTTTGGGTCATCCTCATAAAATAACATCAGGTCCTTACAGAAAACAAGAGAGCACATAAAAGTTGGAAAAAAAAAAGAATACCATTGCCTCAGTTTGCTACAATGGATGGGCAATTTGTGGAGATACAATCTATATGCACTATGTGCAAAATGTGCATAAACACATTTTGACTGAAAGAATTCACACATGAGCTATCTATACACTTGGGTGTCCACTGAGTATAGGATGATCCAAATAAAGTATATGCAGTGGGACTGGTTAATAAATCTTTTCCTTCCATAAATGGGGATATTTAATAGTACTTTATTATAGTACTAGAGGCCTGGTTCATGAAAATTCATGCACTGGAGTGGGGGTTCCTCAGCCCCGCCTGCCTCCTCTCACAGTCCGGGAGCTCTCAGGGGCAGGAGGCGACCTGGCAATCAGGGGAAGGCAATGCTCCCATCACACCTCTGCTGCTGCCACTGCCAGCAGCACAAGCCTCGGCCAGCCCTGGTTACCTGAGCCTCGGGCGGCCCTGGGAGGCTGGGCAGCTGCCATCGAGGCTTGCCTGCACCTTGGGCCGGCCCTGGGTGGCTGGGGGGCTGAGGGGACTGGGGAACTCTGGAGGCAGGTGCGCAGCACGCCAGTGGGGTTGAGCAGACTGGGCACCACCATCTTGTGGCTGTAGGGGTCGCCATCTTTGAGGGCATGGAAGTCAATTAGCATATTCCCTCCTTATTGGTTGTGGGCGTTACCATCTTTGTGAGGGTGTGATGGTCAATTACCATATTCCCTCTTTATTAGATAGGATAATTAACATATAGTAAATGCATAAACCTTAAGTATGAGCTCAGTAACTTTTAACTTTAGGTGTATACCTATATAACCACATTTCTTTCACTCCAGAAAGTTCTCTGGAGTTCCTTTATAGTTGATACCATCCCTCCATCACTAGTAAACAGTATTCCATATTCTATCACCATCAATGAGTTTGCCTGTTCTTGAACTTCATATAAAGATAACCATACACTATATATTCTTGTGTATCTGATTCTCATTGTTTAACATAATGGTCATGAGATGCATCCGTATTTTGTGTGCAAGTAGTCCCCCCTTATCTGTGGTTTTGCTTTCTGTAGTTTTAGTTATCCATAGTCAAACACTCTCCAAAAATACTAAACAAAAATTCCTGAAATAAACAATTCATAAGTTTTAAATTGTGTACCATTCTGAGTAGCATGATGAAATCTTGTGCTGTCCCACTCTGTCCTGCTGGAATGCAAATAGTCCCTCTGTGCAGCATATTCATGCTGTACATGCTGCCCACCTGTTAGTCACTTAGTAGCTGTCTTGGTGATCTGATTGACTGTCACATTATCACAATGGTTGTGTTCAAGTAACTCTTATAGTAGCCTAATGCTATGTCACTTCATCTCACCACGGAGGCACTGTATCATCTCACATCATCACAAGAAGAAGGGTGAGTATAGTACTACCAGAGGCCCAGTCACGAAATTCATGCACAGGTAGGGTCCCTAGCAGCTGCTGGCTGCCGGCTGCTATCCGGGGCACCTCCCTTCCCTGGGCTGCCTGTCGCCACCACCAGCCGGGGGGCGGGAGGGGCTCCCTTCCTCTAGCCGCCTGCTGCCACCGCTGCCACTGGCCCTGCCCCTTGGTTGAACTCCTGGTCAAACTCCTGGTGGAGGGGACAATTTGCATATTAGGCTTTTATTATATAGAACTAGAGGCCTGGTGCACGAAATTCATGCACGGGGGGCTGTGTCCCTCAGCCGAGCCTGCACCCTCTCCAATCTGGGATGCTACCAGGATCGGGCCTAAACAGGCAGTCAGACATCCCTCTCACAATCCAGGACGGCTGGCTCCCAACTGCTTGCCTGCCTGCCTTCCTGATTGCCCCTAACCGCTTCTGCCTGCCAGCCTGATCACCCCCAACCACTCCCCTGCCAGCCGGATTGATGCCTAACTGCTCCCCTGTCAGCCTGGTCACCCCCAACTGCCCTCCCTTGCAGGCCTGGTCCCCCACAACTGCCCTTCCCTGCAGGTCTGGTTGCCCCCAACTTGCCTCCTCTGCCAGCCTGGTCACCCCTAATTGCCCTCCCCTGCAGGCTTGATCGTGCCCCACTGCCCTCCCTTGCAGGCCTGGTCCCTCCCAACTGCCCTCCCCTGCTGGCCTGATCGCCCACAACTGCCCTCCCTTGCAGGCCTGGTCCCTCCCAACTGCCCTCCCCTGCTGGCCATCTTGTGGCAGCCATCTTTGACCATATGGGGGCAGTCATCTTGTGTGTTGGAGTGATGGTCAATTTGCATATTACTCTTTTATTAGATAGGATAAGATATTTTTGAGAGACAGAAACCACATTCACATAATTTTTAGTGCAGTATATTGTTATAATTGTTCTCTTTATTATGTTATTGTTAATCTGTTACTGTGCCTAATTATAAATTTATCACAGGTATTAGGAAAAACAGTACATATGGGGTTCAATATTATCCTAGTTTCAGGCATCCACTGGATCTTGGAGCATATCCCCCGTGGATAAGTTGGAACAACTGCATCGGTATTTCTTTTTTGTAAGAAATATTCCATTGTGTGAATATATCACAATTAAAAAAAATTCTTTATTATTTAAAGTATTACATATGTCTCCTTTTTCCCCCATTGACCTCTCCCCAGCCACTCCCACCCCCAGCACATGCCCTCACCCGCCTAGTGTCTGTGTCCACTGGTTATGCTTACATGCATGCATACAAGTCCTTTGGTTGATCTCTTACCCCCTCCCCCACCCTCCCCTGCCTTCTCTCTGAGGTTTGATAGTCCACTCGATGCTTCTCTGTCTCTGGATTTATTTTTGTTCATCAGTTTATGTTGTTCATTATATCCACAAATGAGTGAGATCATCTGATATTTATCTTTCTCTGACTAGCTTACTTCACTTAGCATAATGCTCTCCATGTCCATCCATCCTGTTGCGAATCATAAAAGTTTTCTTTTTTATAGCAGCATAGTATTCCATTGTGTAGATGTACCACAGGTTTGTGTTGTTTTATTTTTGTTTTTTAAAAATATATATTTTATTGATTTTTAACAGAGAGGAAGGGAGAGGGATAGAGAGTTGGAAACATCGATGAGAGAAAAACATCGATCAGCTGCCTCCTGCACACCTCCCATTGGGAATGTGCCCGCAACCAAGGCACATGCCCTTGACCGGAATCAAACCTGGGACCTTTCAGTCCGCAGGCCGATGCTCTATCCACTGAGCCAAACCGATTAGAGCATGTACACAGTTTTTTAATCCACTCATCTGTTGATGGGCATTTAGGCTGTTTCCAAATCTTAGCTATGGTGAATTGTGTTGCTATGAACATATTGGGTGCATATATCCTTTCTGATTGGTGTTTCTGATTTCTTGGGATATTCACAATTTTTAATCCATTCTTCTGCATATGGACATTTGGGTTATTTCCAAATTTCAGTTATTAAGAATAAAGCTCACTACCCCGGATATTACTAGGTGTACCAGTTAATAATGCGGATTTTTTTCAATAGCTGGAATTACACATATGTTGATATATATGCGATTTGATATGTATGCTATTTGTTGTATTGACAGCAAGCTTCAAAATTTCATATGTCAAATTTGCTGAAGGTGTTAACGGGGACAGACTGTAGTCTAATTTCATAGATATTTTTACGCTTAAAAAATGTCGAACTTTTATTTATTTTGACATCATTGTAGATTCACATTCAGTTGTGAAAAATAATAGATTCTGTGTATATCCTTTACTCTTTACCCAGCTTCCCTGGTAACATGCTGCAAAATTATAGCACAGTATTATATCCTGAATATTGACAATGAAATGATCAAAATAAAGAACATTTTCATCACAAGGATCCTTCCTGATGCCTTTTAATTACCAGCCCCCACAACTACTAATCTGTTCTCCGTTTTCATAATTTTGACATTTAAAGAATGTTATATAAATGGCATTTTTTAACTTGGCATAATTCCTGGAGATTTACCTAAGTTGCTGTGTGTATCAATAATTTGTTCCTTTTTATTGCCAATTAGTATCCATGGTATAGATGTAAGACAGCTTAATTCATTAAAGGACATCTGGGTTGTCTTCAGATTTTAGCAATTACAAATAAAGCTGCTTTCAACACTGTGTTTAGGTTTTTGAATGAAAATAAGTTTTCATAACTCTGGGATAAATGCCTAAAAATGCAACTGCTGAGTCATATAATAATTGCATGTTTAGTTTTATAAAGAAAGTGCCACTATTTTCCTGAGTAATTGTACCACCTTACAATATATATGCGATCCAATTTCTCCACATGCTCACCAGCATTTGGTGTTGTCACTACTTTTTATTTTAGCTATCTTGATACTCACTGTGTGTTTATATTACATGTTCCTAATAGCTAATGCTGTTGAACATCTTTTCACTTGCTTTACTGGCCATCTGTATTTGCTGATGTGGCTGTTCATATCATTTGCCCATTTTCTAACTGGATTGTTTGGTTTTAACTGTTGAGTTTTAAGAATTCTTTATATGCTCCAGATGTTAGTTGTTTGCTAGATAGTGGCTTGCAAATATTTTCTCCCAGTTTGTAGCTCTCATGTCCACCCTCTTAACAGGGTCTTTCACAGAGCAAAAGCTTTTGTTTTTATTTTATTTTTTAGTTACATTTATTGGGGTGACATTGGTTAATAAGATTATATAGGTTTCAAGTGTACATTTCTATGATACATGATCTGTATATCGCATTGTGCACCCAAAGTCAAATCACCTTCTATTGCCATATATTTGGCTGCCTTTACCTTTTACTACCCCCCACGTCCTTCCCTCTGGTAACCACCATACTGTGTCTCTATGAGTTTCAGTTTTATATCCCACATATGAGTAAAATTGAATGGTTCTGAGTTTTTCCTGACTGACATTTCACTTAGTATAAAATGTGTGCAAATAAATGTTTTCAAATTTTCAAGTAGATACCCAGAAGAGGGATTGCTGGGTCATATGGTAACTCTATTCTTAATTTCTGGAGGAACCTCCATACTGTTTTCCATAGTGGCTATACCAGTTTACATTCCCACCAGCAGTAAATGAGGGTTCCTTTTTCTCCACAACCTTTCCAACACTTGTTATTACTTGTCTTGTTAATAATAGCCATTCTAATATGTGTGAGGTGGTATCTCCTAGTTTTGATTTGCATTTCCCTAACAGCTAGTGAAGTTGAGCATCTTTTCATATATCTGTTGGCCATTTGTATGTCTTCTAGGGAGAAGTGTCTGTTCAGGTCCTCTGCCCACTTTTAATTGGATTGTTTGTTTGGTGTTGAGTTGTATTGGTTCTTTATATATTTTGGATATTAACCCCTTGTCAGAGCTGTTGTTTGTAAATATCTTCTCCCCTTCAGTTGGTTGCCCTTTTGTTTTGTTGGCAGTTTCTTTTGCTGTGCATAAGCCTTTTGGTTTGATATAGTCCCATTCATTTATTTTTGCCTTTGCTTTCCTTGCCTTTGGGGTCAAATTCATAAAAGCTTCTCTAAGAGCAACACAATGGCCACAATACGATATAATAATCATGATATATTATTTTTTAATGTATTGTTGTATTCAATTTGTATTCATAAATTTAGTACCTATGTTTTCTTCTATGTAATTTATTGTTTCAGATCGTATACTTAGGTCTTTGATCCTTTTTGAAATAATTTTTGTACACGGGGACAGACTGTAGTCTAATTTCATTCGTTTGCATGTGGCTTTCCAATTTTCCCAGCGCCATTTATTGAAGAGGCTTTCTTTTCTCCATTATATGTTTTCTGTTCCTTTGTCAAAAATTACTTGCCCATATACATGTGGTTTTTATTTCTTGGTTCTCAGTTCTGTTCCATTGGTCTGTGTGTCTGTTTTCCTGTCAATACCATGCTGTTTTGATTATCGTTGCTCGGTAGTATAATTTAAAGTCAGGTAGTGTGAGACCTTTGGCTTCGTTCTTTTCCCTGAGAATTCCTTTGGCTATCCTGGGTCTTTTGTGGTTCCATACATATCTGATATTTTTGGTTTATTTCTTTAAAAAGTGTCATTGGGATTTTGATGGGGATTGCATTAAATCTGTATATTGATTTGGTAATATGGACATTTTAACTATGTTGTTTCTTCCAATCCATGAACATGGAATATCTTCCAATTTCACTGTGTCTTTTACAATCTCTTTTTTGTAGTTTTCAGTACATAGGTCCTTCACATCCTTTGTTGAAAGTTGATTCCTAGGTATTTTATTCTTTTTGTTGCAAATGCAAAAGGAATTTTTTTCATTTATTTTTCTAATATTTCATTGTTAGTATATAGAAATGCAGTGGATTTCTGAACATTGATTTTGTATCCTGCAACTTTACTCTATTTGTTTATTATTTCTAAAAGTTTTTGGTGGAGTCTTTAGGATTTTCTATATAAAAAATCATGTCATCTGCAAAAAGTAACACTTTTACTTTTTCATTCCCAGTTTGGATGCCTTTTGTTTCTTTCTCTTACCTGTTTGCTCTGGCTAGGATACCCAGTACTGTGTTGACTGAGAGTAGTAAGAGTGGATATCCTTGTCTTGTTCCTGATTTTAGAGGAAAAGCTTTCAACTTTTCAACATTGAGTATATTATGTTGAGGTACTTTCCTTCTATACCTATTTTATTGAGTATTTGAATCATAAATGGATGTTGTACCTTACCAAACACTTTTTCTGCATCTATTGATAAGCCCGTATGATTTTTATCCTTTGTTTTGTTAATGTAGTGTATTACATTGATTGATTTGCATATATTGAACCATCCTTGTGCTCCTGGAATGAACCCCACCTTAATCATGATTTATTATTTTTTAATGTATTATTGTATTCAATTTGCTAGTATTTTGTGTTTCTGTCTGTTGTTTTTATTTGGTGGTATTCCATACCTTATTCCTCTGCTTCCTCTTTCTTAAAGTTATGTGTCTCAATTTTGTGGGTTGTGTGTGTGTGTGTGTGTGTGTGTGTGTGTGTATGGTTACCATTAGGTTTATGAAAAAGAAAGTTTCATATATACAGTAGTCCTTTTTCTTTTTAATCTAACCTCCTTTGCAAATTCAGACCTTACTCGCACCCCTTTTATGTTTTGGTTGTCACAAATTATCCCTGTTTATGCTGTTAAGTTTGTTGATGATCTTACTTGTGGAGCAAAAGTTTTAAATTGTGATGTCTTACATCATGTTTTTTTCTTTTAGGGATTATGTTTTTGGCCAGCCCTACATCCAAAAGGGTTTTCTCCAATATATTTTTTTAAGTATTATACTTTTATATTTAAGTCTGTGATCCATTTGGAGTGAATTTCTGTTTAAGGTTTAATTTCAAAGTCATGGTTTTGCCCAAAAAATGTCCAACTGCTCGAATATAATTTATTGAAAATGTTATCTTTAAATTTCTTTTGTCAAAAATCAGTTGGCCATATTTGTGTGGGTCTATTTCTTAGTTCTCTACTATGTTTCATTGACTTGAGTCTAGCCCTCCATCAACATGAAAAATCCCTATATGATTACCAACAGGAAATGGTTAAATAAATTAAGATTCATTTATATATTAAGAATACAGCAAAGTTAATATGTACTGATATAAAAATATGTCCACAACATGTAAGTTTAGTGATAAAAGCATATTTTAAAACAATATACATTGAACGATTGCATTTATTACTATAGGAAGTTGTGCTAGATACATTGCTTAGTTCAAAGCATGTTACAGAGCACCATGCAATGAATAAATACATTCAGGTAAAAGAAATGTAAGGACACAGAAAATTTCTTCCCAAAATTCATAAAAAAAACTGCTGTATAGTTGACTCTTAGAAAAGGAACAGAAGGAATAGAGAGAAATAAAAAGAAACTCTGTTTTTCACTTTTTACCCTTCAATATTGTTTAAAATTTTCAATAAGTATTGTCTAATTTAAAAAGAATAAAAGTACTAACATAAAAATAAAACAGGATTCAAGCATAAAGCAATGATGCAGTAGGCAAAGGGATAATAAATTAACATAACTAAAATAAGCATAATTTCCATTTTTCTAACAGCTTTGATGAGTTCAAATTTTTACAAATATAATAAGTGACATGCTAATAAACCCAAAGATAAAAACTGTTTATTCTTAATTTAGCAAAATAATAAATGAAGGCAGCAGGAAATAAATATTTATCTCCTATCACTAGCAATTTAGTAACTCACAAGGAGACTGAAGGCTTTGGTCACCTTTAATTTTGTGTGAATCAATTCATAGCATCCCTATCTGTTGCTATGGGAACAACTGCGACAGAAAAAGTCATAGCCTCATTGTTGAATCTCTTCCAACAGGAAAAGAGGAAGGTTTTTTGAGGTGGTGAAAAGCTACAAATGGCCTTATTAATTAGCAGACTTAATAAGAAAAATTCTGGACAGTATGCAAAGAGAAAACACACTTATGTCTCAGTGTCACGCACGTAAAGGCTTTTCTTTACACAGGCAAGCACTGCTCTGCCTTTGAAAGCCATGTTCTAGTACTGCTGTTAGATAATTCTTTCATTTATAGAAAGAAAATAGTTAAAGAGGTTTCTATTTAAAGTTTTTAAAAGATATTTTTAAGCACTCCTCATTGTGCCTAAGCAACCAACAATATCATTTCTTCCTCATTCTCTATTAAGAACATGAGGATTTTAATGTAGATGCAGTACATTTGGCAACAACAATTAGGTTTACTGTTCAGCATGAGAGCTCTTGTCTTCTGCGGCAAGAGCAGGTTTCTGAAGAGGGCAATAGGGTGGCATCAAATGTTCCTGACAGTCATTAGGAGATGCTTGTCAGTAGTAATGTTTTGAAAAAGGGAGATCCAGCTTTAAACTTCCTTTGAGGGAAAGGAACCATTTTTTTACTCATTGATATAAGATGTGGAATGATGTAAATCAATTACTGTACCTCCCTCTAAAGTAAGAAAAACAAATAATAATGAGAAGTTAATGACCGATACAAAAAAAGACTAAGTAGCACTTTATATCTCTGTTAGGCTCCAATGCATGTAAGATTATTCCAGTCGATTTTCTCCCTTAAAAGCCATCAGCAACAAATAAATTGATCTCAAATTTAAAAATCATTTTGACTTAATGTCATATATTTTAAAATAATCTAGACATTTTCAATCTATGGGCTATTATGCAATTAAGGAATAGTGAAATTTTAATTTTATGTACTTCTCAGAGCTGCTATAAATCCAGTACCTAATTGGGTTGGGGAAAGGAGCTGGAAACAGAAGGTCAAGAAATAATTCCAATCTCCCTCGCAGGAGCTGTGGCAGCGAATACTAAACAAAGCACTCCGAGCAGGAGACCAAACAAGCCTCTTTCACAGGAAAGGAAGAGAAGGAAGTTACTATTGAAAGTCTACTATTCATTGATTTCATTAAAAAAATGTGGCAACTAACGATTCAGTAATGAATAAAACTTAAAAAGGTCTCTAGTCTCAAGAAGCTTTCCTTCTGGTAGGAGAAACACATACCAAACAGAAAAACTAGTGAGTGAATAAGATAATTTCATATAGTCTTGAGTGGAACAGATTTCCAATCCAGATGGTTCTATAAGTTTCATACTTTGGGGACACCTTCCTCTTCCAAACACATAGCAATGAAAGGGAAAATGCAAATGTGAAAATTAAGGACACAGTCATGGTCAAACACAAGATGAACATCTTCCTGGATGAGAGCATAACAGAAACACATAACGGTAAGGAGGTGGAAGCTGTGGACCTTTAGGGCTTTGGATCCAGAAAAAGGCAGAGAAAGCCAGGAGCTCAACTCTGAGGGGATAAGTACAGATTTAAAGTGCCCATGCAAGACAGGAGTGTTGAATATGGGCTCACTGTTTGAAATTATGTCCAGGCATTGGGATCTCCTACTTAATGAAGAAGCTGAAATAACCAGGCATTAATCACAGCCTGGATCCATGGCCTCTTAAAGTATTATACCCAAGTAGGTGAGAGGACACAAACTAAACTTCACCAACAACTGATCCTCAGCACCCATTGGTCTGAGAACCAGATCTGGAACATCTCTGATATGAGCACAAGGAAGGAGCCCCAAGCTGCCAGTGTAATTCCTCAATGTGGATCTGTGACCCTAAGTGTCAGAAGGAAGCAAATGAAAACCTGTTAGGCAGGAAAGGACTGTAAGGACTCCCAGAAAGAAGAAAGATTAAAAACTTGAGCCACTTGCTCTGGCCGGTGTGGCTCAGTTGGTTGGAGCATTGTCCTGCACACCAAAAGGGGGCGGGTTTGATTCCTGGTCAGTGCACATACCCTAGTTTCGGGTTTGATCTCTGGTTGGGGCACATAGTGGTGCAAGGTGGCCAATTGATGTTTCTCTCTCACGTCAATGTTTCTCTCTCCCCCTTCCTCTCTCTTTAAAAATCTATAAAAAGCATATCATTGAGTGAGGATTAAAAAAAGAAGACAAATTAAATAGAAATATTAAATATCAAATGTAAAAATAGAATACTGAAATAGAGAACAGATGGGATAAATAGTGGAATGGATATAGCTGAGAACAAATTAGTAAACTGAAGGTCAGATTGAGGAACTTTAGAAGAAGAAAAAAAGAAAACAGCCACTCTGGAAAACAGTTTGACAGTTTCTTACAAAACCAGCAATCATACTCTTAGACATTTATCCCAGAGATTTGAAAACTTTACATACAAAAACTATACATAAATGTTCACTGCAGCTTTATTCATCAACAGCCCCTAACTGGAAGCACCCAAATACCTTTCATTGGGTGAATAGTTGAATAAACTCTGATATATCTATAAAATGGGGTGCTTTCAAAAATAAACAATAAAAAGGAATGAATTATTGAAACATGTAACAACCTGAATGGATCTCAAGAGCATTATGATGAGTGAAAAAAAAATCTATCTCAAAAGGTTACATTTACATAGCATTCTAGAAATAACAAAACTATAGATGGAGAAAAGATCAGTGGTTGCCAGGAGGAGGTTGTCGGGGGTAAGATTGTGTAGGTAGCATAAGGGCATGAGGGACTTCTTTTGTGGGGATAGAACAGTTCTGTATCTTCATTTTGGCGCTGGTTATACAAATCTATACTTAGAATAAAATTACATAGAATGCACACACATACACACACAAATGGGGGTTAAAAAACTGAACACTGAATTGAAAATTGTAGTCTATTTAGTTGTAACATACCAATGTTCATTTCCTAGTTTTGATATTGTACTTCAGCTATGTTAAGATGTTGATATTGGGGTAGGTGGGGAAAGGGTACATGGGACTCCATACTATTTCTGCAACTTCCTATAATATAATCATTTCATAACAAAATGTTTTTTAAAAACTGAGTAGAGAATGATAAACTGTTCAAAAAATTAAATATTGTTTTTCCACAGAGATTCAAATAACATAAGATCCTATCTCACACTATATAGTAAAATTCTAGAGGGCATAAGGATTTCAACATTTAGAAAAAAAAAAGTACAAGATCTTTATTATATTAGGATAAAAAAGATTTTTAAATGCACAAGCTACAAAGGGAAGCTGATAATTTAATCTTATTCTTATTTAAAACTCTGTATAACAAAAACGAAGTTTAAAAGACAAGCAGTTTCTCTTAGAATATAAGCTGAAAAAGGCAAGAAAACCCACTCTCCCCTAGAGCCTGCAGAAAGGAACACAGCCCTGCGGACACCTTGACTTTAGCCCAGAGAGACCATGTCAGACTTCCAGCCCACAGAACTGTAAGATAATACATTTGCATTGACTTAAGGCACTAAGTGTGTGGTAGTTTTTTAGAGCAGCAATAGGAAACTACCACAGCAACTTACCTCTGTTGATTTCCAAGCACTGAACTTGAATGGTAGTGTTTCCTGGGACAACACAGCATCCCCAGGCAGCTGACTGTCTTGCCACTGCTCTTGTTTCCATCCGGCCTTGGAAGTGTTCCCTGTCAATGACATAAAGAGAAGATTTTACTTTGGCAAAAAATTGTAATGTTTTTACATTACCTCATGATTTTTAAAGTAATTACTTATGAAGATCCATTTTGCCTACAAAATATATATGATCTACCAATGGTTACCTATAAATAGCAATCACTTTAATATAGCCCTTTATAATAATAAATTGAGACAGATTTAAAAAATACAACTTCAATTCTAGCCCTTCCCTCATCAACAATTTTTATTTTATAGATTATGTGAAACATCTTTTTTAATATAAGGCAAGTATTATATAGAAAGAGTTTGAAAATGATTCAAATGAAATTTTAGCAAAATAGGAATAACTATAATTATTCTAAGTAATACGTTTTAAAACATATTTTTATTGATTTCATAGAGGAAGGGGGAGGGAGAGAGATATAGAAACATCAATGATGAGAATCATTGATTGGCTGCCTCCTGCACACCCCACACTAAGGTTTGAGCCCAAACCTGAACAGGGGCATATACCCTGATTAGGAATCAAACTGCAACCTCCTGGTTTATAGGTCAATGCTCAACCACTGAGCCACGCCAGCCAGGCTCTAAGTAATATTTAAAAGAAGTTTATTACTGCTGTGTGAACTTCATGTGTTCTAAGCAAAACTATCAAGAATGTATATATTATTTGACAAGAACTTTTAAACAAAAAATTTTAAAACTTAAACATAAAACATGCCAATGAAAATAAAGATATTTCTGCTTATATATTTGTACTAAACTGAACATATTTGTAGTCTTACTATCACTTCCTCCCTATGTTAATTGCTATGTAAACCAAGTATTAGTACCAACTCTCTATCAGCATACTATTGGGTACAAACTGGTGTATGCACATCACTGTGAATACTTGAATACTTCCCAAGGACCAGGTGGGCCTAATCATTCTACAGGAATCAATACCCAGGCGCACAACTTCTGTGTATATCCTTTCCAAAACTGATCGTTCTGAGAATGCAACTATGTGGTCAGGGTAGTTCTTTCCCCTTTCCCTTTCACAATCAATTTTATGCCACTTTATAAAGACAGACATAATCTTAGCCGAATCTTATTATGGCACATCTTCCCTTAAGTGCAAGCATAAGAACCTCTAAGGCACCAAACAACAGCAAAAAAGACGGAGATGGGGTCACCTCCTTTAATCAAGGCATGAAAAATCCAAAGCAGAGCCTCAAAGTCTTTCCTGTCAAAGTATAGCATTGGTAACAGGGAATTTTGGTCCATACTGGGATATTTGGTATTCAGATATATTACAGTACTAGAGGCCCAGTGCATGAAATTCGTGCACGGGGGGGGGGGGGGGGCGGTGTCCCTAAGCCCAGCCTGCACCCTCTCCAAACTGGGACCCCTCGAGGGATGTCCGGCTGCCCGTTTAGGCCCGATCCCACCGCTGGATCCAGGACTGCTGGCTCCCAACTGCTCGCCTGCCTGCCTTCCTGATTGCCCCTAACCCCTTCTGCCTGCCAGCCTGATCACCCCCTAACCACTCCCCTGCCAGCCTGATTGATGTCTAACTGCTCCCCTGCCAGCCTGTTTGTCCCTAACTGCCCTCCCCTGCTGGCCTGGTCACCCCTAACTGCCCTCCCCTGCAGGCCTGGTCCACCCCCCCCCCAACTGCCCTCCCCTGCAGGCCTGGTCCCCCCTAACTGCTCTCCACTGCAGGCCTGGGTCCCCCCCAACTTCCCTCCTCATTTAATTTAATTTTCACATTTGCCGGCCTGCTGTGAAATTAAATTAATGAAATTAATTTTTTTAATGAAATTAATTTTTTTAATATATTTTATTGATTTTTTACAGAGAGAGGAAGGGAGATAGAGAGTCAGAAACATCAATGTGAGAGAAACATCGATCAGCTGCCTCCTGCACAGATATGCCCGCAACCAAGGTACATGCCCTTGACCGGAATCGAACCTGGACCTTTCAGTCTGCAGGCCGACGCTCTATCCACTGAGCCAAACCGGTTTCGGCTGAAATTAATTTTTTAATTAAATGAAATTTAACTAAATTTCATATTTTTTTAATGAAATTCTACATTTTAATGAAATTTAATTTTCACATTTGCCGGCCTGGTCACACCTAACTGCCCTCTCCTGCAGGCTTGATCACCCCCAACTGCCCTCCCTTGCAGGCCTGGTTCCTCCCAACTGCCCTCCCCTGCTGGCCATCTTGTGGTGGCCATCTTGTGTCCACATGGGGGCAGGATCTTTGACCACATGGGGGCAGCCATCTTGTGTGTTGGAGTGATGGTCAATCTGCATATTACTCTTTTATTAGATAGGATAGAGGCCTGGTGCATGGGTGGGGGCCAGCTGGTTTGCCCTGAAGGGTGTCCCGGATCAGGGTGGGGGTTCCCTTGGGGTGTGGGGCCACCTGGGCAAGGGGCCTGTGGTGGTTTGCAGGCCGGCCATGCCCCCCGGCAACCTAAGCATAGGCTGGAAGCAGGTAATCTGGGATTTATGTATCTTCTAAATAATTGAAACTTTGTAGCCTGGAGTGGAGCCAAGCTTCCTGCTTGCTCCGTGGCGGCAGCCATTTCTGTTGGGATTTATGTATCTTCTAAAATTGAAACTTTGTAGCATTGAATGGAGGCCTAGGCAGGCAAGGGCAGGCGGAAAGCTTGGCTTCCTCCATTGCCGGGGAAACCCAAGCCTCCCTCCTGCTCTCTGTGGCCACAGCCATCTTGGCTGGGTTTATTTGCATATTCACTCCTGATTTGCTGGTGGGCGTGGTTGGTGGGCGTGGCTTGTGGGTGTAGCAGAGGTACAGTCAATTTGCATATTACTCTTTTATTAGATAGGATGGAGAAGCAGGGGAGTTGACAAATTTCATTTAATATGGTTGTGCTTTACAACTCCCAACTATTGTCAAAGAATGCATCATTCCTGAGAAAGAGTCCCATGAGAAGAAAGCAAAAAGCCTGGGAGGCAGGGGCCCTTATTTCATCAATGCATCAACCTTATGACAAGGCTCCATGCCTTGGCTTTCTATCTTAGGAAAAGAGCCCAGGAGTGTGAATACAACCAAAGTGACGTGTGTTTGCACGTTTATTTGAATAAAAAAGTAGGATATTTTATTTTAAAATATATGATTTGGTTGATTGTTTTGACAGTAAAGTCTGGTTTTGCCAATTATGGTAAATAATTTCCAAATATTGAATGAACCAAACCCACACTTCTGAATAGTTGGTTAAAATATATTTAAAGCATATGACACATAAAATCATTTTCTCAAAAAATTCTTGTATTGACAGATATATTGCTAGAATGTTTCCCTATTTCCCATTCATTCTGAGTATATTGTGTTAAGTGTAACAGGTATAATTAACAGTCATTTGATAAATGTTAGTAAAGGTTTTTTTTGTTATTATTCTCAGAAACTGAAAAAGTAAATTATTCCTACTGACTGTTTAACTGTTTAGTCTTTTTCTAAGTAGGGTATTTCTAATCCTTTGCTTTCAACGACATGAAGAAAGACTTATTGAAGTTAAGAGTTGACAAGAAATGAAAAACATTTTTATAATAAACCAATATATAAATTTTGGCATATTATTTGGAAGGTATTCATAGAATGACATTGCATAATAAAATACCTCCTATTCCTATCTACAATTTTGTGTGAACAAGTCTTCTCAGCATTTACATATATAAAAATGTAAAACAGAAATGGAATTCATGCTATTATTTCTAGCAATAGGTAATGTTCATACATAGATAAATGAAAAGTTCCATGCATCTCATAAAAACATGAATTTCCAATAAAATTGTATCCTTTATGTGTGTTTTTAAAATTTTAAATATGTTTTTATTGATTTTAGAGGGGGAGAGGGAGAGAAACATCGATAGGCTGCCCCCTGCCTGCCCCCTACTGGGGATCAAACCCACAAACCAGGCACATGCCCTCACCAGGATTTGAACTGGCAACCTCTCTGTGCTTGGGACAACACTCAACCAACCGAGCCACACTGGCCATGGCTCCTTTATGTTTAGTAAGTATTTATAATACATTTATGTGGTTTTGATTTTGCCTGATTATGTACCAAAAATAATTGGAATGATAAGGCAATCTAGAAGAAATATTTTACCACTTAAAGCCTCTAATCAGAAAAAATTTAAAAATAATTTCAATTTATACACATATTTGATTCTTATATACAAACTAGTAGTCCTGCACACGAATCTGTGCGCCAGTAGCTCTCTGTGGGGCCTAGCTGCTCTGCGCCCTCTGCCCAGAGGCTCTCCACGGCCCAGAGGCCTATCTGTAGCCGGGTATACAATGCTTGCCTCATTGCCGCAGTGACGAAGCAAGCATTCTGCCAGGCTGTTCACGCTGCCCGCTCTCAGCAGCCGCCCCCGACCCCTGGGACTGGGTGGCTTCGGCAGGGCTGAGAGGACAGGGCGCCGCCATCTTGTGGCTATGGGCACCGCCATCTTTGTGATGGAGTGATGGTTAATTTGCATATTACCCTTTTATTCGATAGGATTATATAAATATTTTATGCTTGATTTTCCTTTCAAGCATAAAAATACTTTCTATTAGGATAAAATTCTGGGAAGGATATTGAACAAAAATATGACTTCAAATAGAAAAGGGAATAATGTAAAATTTCCAACAGTTAAAGAGGACTTCATGTATTTTTTTCAAATGAATGACTGTAAGTATCAATCACAATAGCATTTAGATTCCTTTAGATACATTTAAAAGTCTCATATGACAGTTTTTGTTTTATTTTCTTTTACCTTCAATGTCAATTATTTTAATTACATCCTTTGTGCTTACTTATACTTATGATAATATTTAACATGTCAACTTAAAACTGTGTAAAGAGGCATGTAATTTTTCAAAATAATTTTAGGGATTATGCAAGAAAAAACAGCTTGAAAAGCAATGGTATAGAACAATGGATTGACCTTGCCTTCAAAAAGTTTTAGCCTGACTAGAAAGACAAGTTTAACATACAGGCTAATGGAAACAATTAAAGGAGAATAATTATATGCCAAACTTCTTTAAATTAACTAACTTTAGGACTAGACATGCTGAGGAGGGAAAAAAAACCCCACAATGTATACCAGAGTAATAAGAAAGAGCCTTAAATAGGAAGTAAAATTTGAATAAGTTTTGAAGGATGGCTAGGTTTCTGATAAATGTGGACAGAGAAATTATTCCAAGCAGAGGGCCTACATGGGCAAAAGAAGCAAGTATGGTGTATACCAAGCATGTCAAACTCGCAGCCGGCTAAATGAGGCTTGTGGCCCGCCAGCCACGAGTTTGACATGCTTGGTGTATACCAAAGATACTAAAGAAAGAAATAAGAACTTTTCATTTACGTTTCTAGCTTTGCATTTTCTTATAGCTTCACATGAAAATGAATAATTAAAATGAGCTTATTTTGGGATTGGAGATTTTGTGATTGGAGTTTATTTTGGGATTGGAGATTTTAGAATTAGTGCTGGCAAATAGTAGGTTTGAGGCTTAGATCATCTATGTATTTTCGTGTGATTTAATCGGGAACTATATCATCACTCTTTGAGGATTCAGCAACAAAATCATCCTTGAAATGATAATGACCTAGATTTCAGACATCATAGTAGATTAAAAAAATTTTTCAGGAAGTCAATGTTGAAGTGTGAGGAAACTGAAGAATAGTAAGAATTGTGAAATAAAAAATACCTTGCATATTAGGAGATACACTTTAGCCTAGAATAGCTAAAATGTTACATACAGATATTAACTAATCTTACAGGGGCAAGAAGGAAGATAGTTATAATATAGTGAGTCAATGGAAACTCATTTAGAAATTTTTTTAGAATCAAACAGCACAGCACTGAAAGTGAGGTGTGTTTAATTAAATAAGATCATTTCTGGATTTCACAAGCAAATGGAAAGGGATAACACACATTTAGTTCCTTGTGGAAATAAAGTCCCTTTGGTATCATAAGCTATTTATCAATTGAGACTGTGAACTCACATGCCAAGGAGGACCAGTATATGAATGAGAAACCTCAAAGCAAAAAGTGAAGATGCTACCGGAAATGATGCTAGTGAGTCATTCGAAGATGAGTGCTTAGATACCAAGGCTATAGGTACTTGGTAGAAACTATCTAGAGAGAAGCTGTAGATCTCGTTGAGCCTGTACCCTCAGATAATACCACAAAGCAGAACTGGTAGACCCTGTGATACTTCTTAGATGAGATATCAAACTGACATTCAAACTATCAGACATTAACAATGCAACAGCACATCTTGGAAATGAAATGTTCCGTAAGTTGAACAAATTTCCAAATTGTTCCATTTATTATTTAGCATATAATAAACATTGTTGCTATGTATTGACAATGTCCTTTCAGGTATAATTTAAGTAAATTAGTCATTTACTTAACAAAATTAATTTTTAAGAATAAAAACATTTCTTAAAATAAACAAGTTAATTTTAAATAACAAACAAATCCATCATACAAAACAGTTAGGGGGATTGACCAAAGAACATATATGCATAGCCCATGGACAAAGACAATAGTGTGGTGAAGGCCAGGGGTTCGGGGTAGGGGCAGGGACCGAGTGGAGGTGGGCAAAGAGGGGGGGAAATGTCTGTAATAGTGTCAACAATAAAAAAAAAGAAAATAGTCAGTGGGCTAATGAAGAACTGATAAGATATAAAAGTCTCATAGTGATTAAATTTCTATCTAACCTTTACGGAATGAGTTCAGAACCTTAACAATTTCACCGTCTTATGCTTTAGCATCTTCAAGTAATGGATAGTTGTCCTAATTTTTAAAAAATGTCATTTTATAATAATTTAAACTTGCAGAAAAATTGTAAGAATAGTACAAGGAACTCCCATATACTCTTCATCCCGATTCACCAATTGTTAACATCTTTTGATATGATTATATGGATAGAAAGGTACCTAGAATTTATGTTCATCTGAGATTAACTATGACTATTTCTGAGTGATGGGATTGGAAGTGACTGATTCTGTATAATAAGCCTGCATTGTTTTTACAGGAATAGAGTGATTTTTTTTCTGAAATAAAAACAAAAGAAAAAAAAAAGCTGACTGGAACCAACTATTCTAATTTGATTAATAGTGGTTGGTGTAGGGTGGAAGGGATATAAGTTATTGTTATTTTCATTTTTGTACAATTATTTACTTCAAACATTTTTTTAAATCATTGTTTGACATTCATCAATGAAAATTTTTGAGTAGCAACCACCATTTGTACCATAAGCCCTGCTATCTAGGCTGTACATGAAAAGGCAACCAAGTATGACTCCATGCCAACTCTGTTAGCACAAAGTTCATTATAGGAATTGTAACAGCAACATTAGTGTTTTTGCTTATAAAAGCACTAGTGGCCTGGTGCACAAAATTCATGCACTCGGCGGGTAGAGGGTCCCTCAGCCCGGATTGCGAGAGGGTGCAGGCCAGGCCAAAGGACCCCACCAGGGTAGGATCAGGCCGGGGAGGGATGCAGGAGGTTGGCCAGCTGGGGAGGGACCGCGGGAGGGCTCCAGGGCATGTCTGGCTTGTCTCGCTCAGTCCCGATTGGCTGGACCCCAGCAGCAAGCTAACCTACAATTTGGAGCATCTGCCCCCTGGTGGTCAGTGCACATCATAGCGAGCAGTTGAGTGGCCTTAGCATATCATTAGCATATTATGCTTTGATTGGTTGAATGACCGACTGGACAACCAGACACTTAGCATACATATTAAGCTTTTATTATATAGGATGACGACTATTTTGAAGTTTAACTTTTGGTCCAACAGGAATCATACCATTTTTAGGAGAATGTTTCCATGACATAGACCAGAGTAATCCTTCTCAAATACGGGTAAAGTTCCATTGCAAAGAATACTACTATTAAAGAGCTCTTTATGGAAGATCAGACAACCATGAGAAGTAATGGTTTGCTAATCTGGTTGTACACAATGTCTGTGGTGGTAGTTTTTATAACTATTACCTCTAAAAAGGGAACTAACTCTGATGCTTACAGCTCAGAGAAGCTGAGTTATAACTGTGCTTTATATACTTTCCTGTCTTGCCATCAAGCAGCAATTATCCTTCAGCTCATCTCTTCCTCAAAACATCAAAATCATCTAAACAAAACCACCCAAGCTACCTACTAGAATTAAAACATGGGGAAAACATCCAGGAATAGAAAAAAGGAGTATAAGTAGTGATGTGTGTATAACACCTTCTCTAAAGTACCTCTTTTCCCCTGCTAATTTACAACAAAGAAGCTAGACACAGCTGTTTCAGCTCTAGATCCTAAAGCCTGGAAATCATATTTCTAGCAATGCATTCAATTTTACATTTCATTATAACGAAATAATTTAGAGATGTATTTGCATTCCTTCTGATGGAAAATACCTGCATGATACCATCACTTGCCTCTATTTTCTCTAACTCAAATGTTAGAGTCATTTTCAATTTCTCTTTCTTCTCCAATACATCATGTACTTACTCCATTTCCTCTCTATATTCTATCTTTAAACATTACCTTTCCCTCATTTCAATAACCCTAGAGCAGGTCTTGGATGCTTGGGTGGAAACAACTGTCTCTTACAAGCCTCCCTCCAGTTTGTTTCTCCTCCACTTCTACACCAAGCAATAATAATATCTTCCACCAACAGCTGTTTTCAGTAATAAGAAAGCTAAGTTCTGTGACTAAGCTAAACATCCCTTCTGTTCTCCAAGGCCTACAATGGTTCCTAGTTGCCAATTACATCAAATTGAAATTTCCAAATACTGTTCACTATGTCCTTAATGAACTGTGCTGAGTACTCTGAACTATCTGTTCACATTTTCCTAATATTCAAATCTATATTCTCTATTCTATGTAATCTGACAACCTGTATTAACATGATTAATTCGTTTCTTGTTTGTATTCTTTCCCACTATGGTCAGGACTATTTGCTGTCCTTATATTTATTTATTATCTCCTTTCTCCTTAACAATAGATTTTCTAACTTTCATCTGGGAACATAGCTGTCCAGTATAAAGTCTGCATTACTCAGCCTCTCTTGCAGCTAGGAATATCCATGTGAGTATGTGCTAAACAATAATATGTAAGCCAAATGTCATCAGCAACTTCAATAAGTGTTTATAAAAGGAAGGATCATTCATATTTCAACTTCTCCTTCCTACTGGCTAGACTGCAGATGTGATGACTGGATCATGAAATAGAAGTTATGTGCTGAGTTTGGTGGAGCAACAAGAAAGAGGGAGCCCTGGGTCACTGACATCATTGAGAGCCATAGCAGTCCTAGAATACCTTGTTCCAGACTCCTATTATATACTAGAGGCCCAATGCACGAAATTTGTGCAAGGGGTTTGGTCCTTGCAGCCGCGGCAGCTTGCCTTGGCCCTCGGAGCCCTGGCTTCGTCCGGAAGGTTGTCTGGAAGGACATCTAGAAGGATGTCCAGAAGGTCATTCGGCTGTCCGGTCTAATTAGCATATTACACTTTTATTATTATAGATATGTGCTACCATTTTTATGGCCTCTATTACTATCATTGTGGGTGTACCAAATTCTAACTGATCCATCCATCTCTAAGTTTTTATTTGCTACTTCTCCTATCCCACTAAGATGGCCCCCCAATTTTTCCTAACTTCCCTCCTACCTCAAATTGTCAGTTTTCTTTCTTCCTTTAAAATACAGCTTCAGATTCAAACACAGAATCCTACATGGAAATGGTAATATTGCTAAGCTTACTTAATTAAATTATTCTTCTTTGAACAAAAAAAAACATACATATCTATATGGATAAATAAAATTAAAAATAATGTAACAGATTTTTAACAAATTTACTACAGCTTATACACCTAAACATTCACTATTTAAATAGTACTCTTACTACAGATTCATTTTAATGATGCCACCATTCACCAAAACTTTTTGCACATTAAGAAAAAACAACACAAAACCCGTGACTCTTCCATCACTAGATATAACCTCCATGAGAGTGGAAATATACCCAATTTGCTTACCAGGCCTAGAACAGTATCTAACATATAGTAAATAGGTACTCAAGACATATTTACAGTATGAAAAATATAAATTGTAGCAAAATGTCTTCATTTTAAGGTAGACTGATTTTTTTAAAAAGAGTCAAAAGTCATTCAGGGCTTAGGCTAGTGAATAAGATGTGTCATAAAGCTGGGAATATAATTTTGGGTTAAAAAAAAGTAGTGACTATAACATAATAAGCTAGATTTTTCTTGTATGAATCCTGAAACAGCTCAGAGATGAGCCAGTTCTGTAGCAGTTCAGGGCCTCGTTTCCCAAGCTTATAGTTAAGGATGCCAAGCTCGCTCCAGTTCCAGAGCATTTTGCACCGCTGTTCCCTCTGCCCGGAACACTCCAGCTATTACATGGATTACTCCTCACATCATTGAGGTCTCCCTTTATATATTCACCTCCTCCAAAAGGCCTTCCCTTACTACCTGACCTAAAATAAAGTGGTTCCTGTCCTTCTCTGTCCCGACCCTGCTTTCCTTGTTTTCTTCTGTAGACAGAAATTGCCACTTCACTATCTGACATAATAGCTTTTGTTTTGCTTTGTTGTTTATTTGTTTTTAATATATTTTATTGATTTCAGAGAGAAAGGGAGAGGGAGAGAGAGATAGAAACATCAATGATGTGAGAGAATTATTGATTGGCTGCCTCCTGCATGCCCCCCACTGGGGACTGAGCCCACAACCCAGGCATGTGCCCTTGGCCGGAATCGAACCTGGGACCTTTCAGTCCGCAGGCTGACACTCTATCCATTGAGCCAAACCAGCTAGGTCTGTTTTGTTTTTTTGTTAATCCTCACCCAAAGGTATTTTTTCCATTGGTTTTTAGAGAGAGTGGAAGTAAGAGAGGGAGGGGGAGAAAGAGAGAGAGAGAGATAGAGAGAGAGAGAGAGAGAGAGAGAGAGAGAGAGAGAGAGAGAGAGAAACACCAATATAAGAGACACAGTGATTGGCTGCCTCCCACATATACCCCAACCAGGGCCAGGGATTGGGGCCAGGAATCAGGGACAGGGATTAAAACTGTACATGCCCTTGATGGGGAATCAAACCCGTGACCCTTCCATGCTCGGGCAGACGCTCTAACCACTGAGAACACTAGCCAGAGCCTGACATAATAGTTTTATATCTATTTCGCTTATGTGTCTTTAATATCTGTCTCAGTCACTAGAATATCTTCTCCACAATGAAAAGGACTTTATTATCAGTGCTATAGCTCCAAATTTCTGCTAGACATCAAAATTTCAAATAATAAACTCAATAAAATTATGTTTATAATAAAAGAGAAAAGGAGAGAGAGAAGAAATGAAGGAAGGTACAAGAAAGGTAACAGAGAATTAGCAAAAGGGGTAAAGAAACTCTAGATAAACCACAACTGGTTATTTTACAGTTACTTCTTTTTAGTGTCAGTTTGAATTCAAGGCTTCCGTGAGAAAATTTCAAAATGGGTCTAACTCTTTTGAGATATATTTCAAAGGAATGGGCACCCTAGAGAAAGAGGTTCCATCACCTTTTAGAAGCATTTGGGTGGTATTTACTATTATAATTACAATGGCCACCTCTTTACTGTATTCCCATCTCCCCCGTCCCCACAAGTACAGACTGAGAACTCCTGACTGAGTCAAATACTTTAATGATTTCTAGTAGAACTGGTTTGTGTTGGTATTACTATTAACATTTGGAATGTCTACTCATATTGAATACCTGCATCTCTTTCAGATCATGAGAAACAGATTTACCTAAAGCTAGAGGTACAATACTTGTAACTAATTATATGTTACTCCTACTAAGCCCCTCACTTATAGCACAAAGTTTAGTTCTGTTCAAGGGACAATTATCTACGTCAGATTTCATTAATGTTTCTGTTTCCTCAACCTGTCCATTCCTTAAACACAGCTTATCAAAAAACAGGGCTTGTACTAGAGAACTTAGGGCAAAATAACAGTCCTTTATGTTTTAGCAAATTTGTTAGAAAAAAAAATCATTTTCATGCTTTCTAATAAAAAAACAAATCCCTTTTTAAGAAAAGTTCAGTAGTCCAGAATTAACATTTTAGTCAAAGGAAAGAGTTTTAGAGCAATTTTGAAAAATTGAGGCACATTTAAGAAAATGTCAATTTCCTGATTTATAGAATTAAATGGCACAAATGCACACACACCCAGATCCTAGTCTCAGAAAACAGTTCTTACTGACATTCCAATTTTAATTATAATCTTGAAAATCAATCAGGATGCAAAATAGGGTAGTCACTTATTTAATTCCTTTTAAGCTCAAAATCATTTTATTTGAATCCCAGATAACTGCATTCAGAAAATAGCCATAAAATATTATACTGAATATTATTCTTCATCTTTGTTCTCTAAAGTATGATGACTAATATAGTAGTAATATTACAACTAGTATAATATTAACAAGTTTGTGCTAAAAGTTACGTTTTATATTTTTTAGTTGTTCTTAAATACCTATTGCATTTTAGTCCAATGTTCACATTATACGCACTTCTTT
This sequence comes from Eptesicus fuscus, assembly GCF_027574615.1. Classification (NCBI taxonomy): domain Eukaryota; kingdom Metazoa; phylum Chordata; class Mammalia; order Chiroptera; family Vespertilionidae; genus Eptesicus; species Eptesicus fuscus. The sequence goes on from NC_072479.1 coordinate 102,527,530, forward strand.
TACGTAGCCTTGCAACCTTAAGAAGCTTACACTTCTTCTCTGAGGCAGGAACTTCTGGTGTGGGGGCAGAAGCCCAGGCTGTTGATGAGTTACCTGTATGAGGTAATCTTTTAGAAAATGCCATAGAGTAGGAGCTACGCCGTCTAGTCCGACACGCTACTTCCCTCTCTTTATGCAGCAACTGCTCATCCATCAGCAATGTTATGACTTGCTTAGACTTTTCCCGGATATGATAACCTGAAAAATACATTGAATGTGCATAGAAAAAAATATTAATGAAGGCTACAATTAATTTCTATTCAAAAGAAGATTAGGGAAAATGAATATGTGAGCAAAGTGAAAAAAAAAACAACCTGTGGCAAATGTAGAGGGAAACCTAAGTTTCATTGCAATTATCAATAAATATATTCATTTTCTTATACTTCAAGAAATAAATAAACATAAGGTGAAATTATATCAGGTGGCATTAAATTATTCACTTTAATTTAAAGAGCTACATAATCTGCAAGAAGTCAAACAAAATTGGCAAAGAGGAGGAATGAATTAGATCTAGATGTACTGACCTAGATGAATGACCATGACATACGGCGGAAGATTTAAAATAATGTGCATTGTATGACTCAAATCTGTAAAGCACAGGGGAAAATAAACCAATGTTTGTATCCAGGAGAGAAAAGTGGATGAATGGACGGATTGATGATGGATGGATGGATGGATGGATGGATGGATGGATGGATGGATAATGGTGGGGGAGGCAGACAAACCACTGTGTACCCACAATATTATTAATATGTTACCTTGGAGGGGTACAACTACAGAGGAAAAGAAAAGAAAGGGCAACTGACTTTTCTTTGACATGAACTCCTAGCAACTTGACGCCATTAACAGAGCGCCAGAGCACAGTCTAAGACCGGGATTCCAACCACGCTGCTGCCCTCTATCACCTGTGACTCTGAACCAGGTGTCTGTCTGGCCTGAGTTTCCTTCAGTCTAATTCACAGATATAAAAGTTTACTCTTTCAAACATGTGGTAATATTATTATTCTCAATCTTTTTCTATGAAAAATGATATAAGAAATCCCTTACTTCTCCACATCTTGGGACCAACTTATATTAACATTTCATGTTACTCCAAGCCTTCTTTGAGGTAAGCTGAAAAGTCTCTGAATATCCACTATTATATTCATTTTGGGCTCCAAGTGTAATGAATTAAACATTAATGTTTCCAACTATAACTTACTAGTAGTGGAAATAATTTGAAATGGTCAAATTGAGGGTATACAGGGGTGAGCAAACGTAGGTTTATAGTTGTTTGTATGGAAAATACAGTAATTAATAAATATAAGAATAAACTGTTTCACATACTCACAACTGTAAACCTATTTTTGCCCACCCCATATTTAGAGAAGAGGGGCCAACAATGTTTTCTAAGTGCCAGTCATTTAATCAAGGATTGATAGAGATCGTGTGAGAAACCGTTGCTCAAGTTGCCATCTTTTTCGAGATTTTATCCAATTTCACTTCTTAGTCATTTCTTCCTTTCAAATTCTCTTATAACTGCTTCAAACCATATCATTCTAAACACGCTAATTTCCTATAATTATCTTACAGTTTATAACCAAAAAAATCCACAGTGTTTTGGGTTACCACTCATTGCCACATGATAGACAGACGTCTCCTGTGACTGTCAGCCTTAGGGGACCAGAAACACACCAGACACTACCTCCCCCCATAACTGACATAGCTTGGTTTGGGTGGGGAGTGAAAAACTTCTTTTCCCTTTAATTTCAGGAGCTCATCTCCTTCCACTTTTCCCCTCACTCCCTCTATTCTAGCCACCCTGGCTGCCTTATTCTATAATCCTACCATGCTCTTTATCTCCTCAGAGCTGTGTGCTGGCTGTTGCTTCTACCAGGAACTCTTTGCATGGCTAGATCCTTGATTCATTCAGGTCTCTACTCCAATGTCACCGCCTCAGAGAAGCCTTTCCTCTGCTCACCCTCTCTAAAATAGCCCAGCCCATCAGTCCTCCCAAACTCAAGTCCTTTCACCTTGGCATTAATCACTACCTAATATTGTATTATATATTTATTTAATTGTTTATTGTTTCCTCACCTAGAAATAAGCTCCATTAGGGCAAAGAATCTCATTCATCCAGTATCTTCAGCATCTAGAAGAGTGGTTGCATATGGTAGATGCTTAATAAATATTTAATGAATGAATGAATGAATCAATAAAAGGAGCAAATTACCAAAAATCTCAATTTCCTTCTTGACTTAGTACAAATGGATAATGAGAGCCAATTTACAACGTAGCTGCCTAAGGAAGTTTCTTGACCTGAAATAACTTCTTGCAACACCCCTAATTAGAAAAAGTTAGAAGTTATGGAACAGATGTGGAATATTCTACTTGGAGTCTGCATGGATTGATAGGGATTGAGGGCAGCTTTCCTCATTCAAAGCGACAAGCAGGTACATAGAGTAGACAGCCAACTGCAGTAATGGAAGCTTTCTCCCTGAAACACTGGGGCTCCTCCCTGAGTAGCAGTCTGCAGCATCAGTAAGGTCAGGTCATAGGAGTTGACAGAAAATTGGGAAGAAATCACCCAGACATGAACTTCCTGCTCACGGCTGCCCACTGCCCTGGCTACCTCCCCACCATCCTTGAGATGCTGAATAATAGACACTTGACTGTTCTAAAGCATCAAAGTTGAAAGTGAAAAATTTTAAGAACCCAATAAGCCTGTTTCAAGGATGGGTTAAATATTAACAATAATAAAAATAAGACGGCATCTACCTCACTTCCAACCAACATGTTTTTGTTTCTTTTTTTAGAGAGAGTGGAAGGGAGGGAGGGGGAGAAAGAGAGAAACATCAATGTGAGAGAGACACATCTATTGGTTGCCTCCTGCCCACGGGAGGGAATCGAACCTGCGACCCTTCAGGGCTTGGTCGACGCTCTAACCACTTAGTAACACCGGCCAGGGCTAACCAATATGTTTTTAAATAAAGGAAAGAGGACACAGAACTAAAATAGACTATTACTGGAAATAGAATAAACTTAGGCAGTAACTTCTTTGTATCAGAAGGAGAGAACGAAAAGAGAGGGTTGGGGAAAAGGAGAGGGAAAGGGAGGGAGATATAGGGAGACAGAGAGAGGGAGAAAATGTGGCTTCTCTGAAACAAGATACTATGCAAGCGGTCAATATCCAAAGATACTGTATAAAACACATCAAGATGAAAAGCTTGTTATAGTTGAGTTGAAGGTTAAAGTAAAAATAAAATTATGTACTATTTTTAATTAGGAATATTTGGCTATAAGCAACAGAAACTCAATTTGAACTGGCTAAGGCAAAGGGCATGGAAAAACCAGGGGTTGCAATTGGGCCTCAGGTCCAAATGAAGCAGAAACTGGAAAACTACCAGGAAGGACTCTTTCTTTTCTCCTCTCCCACTCTGCTTCTCTCTGTTTAATGCCTTCATTTTCTCCTACTGCAGACCGGCTTCTTCGATCTGGATGTGGATATGGCCACAAACAGCTCCAGGTTCACCTCACAGTCTGCCACCTGAGAAGTCTCCGTCTTCTGTTCTTCAAATTTGAAAAATCCAGGAGAAAACTCTGTTCCAGCTAGCAAGTCACATGCCCATCACTATGGCCAGAGAGTGAAACGTTACCCTTGGCAACTCCCAGTAGAAAGGCACAGTAGAGCGAGGGGAGGATAAACGGGATAGAAAAGTGAACAAGCAGAAGACCCACTGAGGAGTCCTCCCAAACTCAAGGCAGAGGCCTTTGAGGACATGCAAGTCAGAACAACCATGCAACAGACCAATACCCAAGGTTATTCACATTTAATCGTTCTGAACACTTACGTTTCAGAAAATGTTCTAAACAGTGGGGGCACAGGTGAAGAAAAAAAATAGACAAGGACCCTACACAAGATAATTCCAGAGAAAAATAAATACTCTAAAGGAAATAAAGAGTGATGTGCTAAACATTAATTTGGGGTGTGGTCAAGAAATGTCTTGCTGAGGAAGTACCACATTAGTTGAGTCTTGAACAGCAAGAAAAAGCCACCTATGCAGATGTACCAGGAGAAAGCACCTGGCAGAGGGACCATCTCAGCCCTCATTTCTTCAGTAAAGCCTTTCTGAGAGGAAAAAGCACTTCCCACTCGCCCAACACACACATCAGGGCCGCAGACTTGGTCAGGCCCCACTCTCACACTACACTTATCTTTTATAGTACTTCCACAGTTTGTAATTGCTATTTGATAAATGTCTTTTTTCTCTATCAACATATAACATTCTTCAAGGCCAGAACTATACTTGTTTGCTTAAGCAATACTTAATGCTTGTTAAATGAATGAATGAATGAATGAATGAATGTGCTGAGAAAACTTCCCAAATACAGGGAAGGAGTCTATGTAAGTTCATAACTGAATATCAAGTGAAGAGATTTGGAAACATGGTAAATTCAAAGATCTTGGGCACAGAGATGCACCAGCATGAAAGATACAGACCAGACTTTTTGATTTATATGTACTGAGCTTCACACAGTAGTTACAAAACATCTTAATTCTCCTTTCTCATTCTGACCCACCAAAATCTACTCTTCTCCCCATATTCCTTTCTCGGTGAATTTTATCTCCATTTTAAGCCAGAAATATGAGCACTCACCTCTTCAAATGCAATAATGTATGTCTATTGATTGTACTAAATCAATACTAAATATCTTCTAAGCCCATTCTCTCCACTCTATCTCCCTTCTCCCTGATCATTTGTTGGTGTTCTAAATTATTTACTTACTAGAGGCCCTGTGCATGACATTCGTGCACTGGGGGGTGGGGGTGTCCCCTCAGCCCGGCCATGCCCTCTCACAGTCCAGGATGTCTGCCTGCCAGCTTAGGCCCACTCCCCATGGGACTGGGTCTAAGCTGGCAGTGGGACATCCCCCGAGGGGTCCTCAACACTGCTGCAGAGGCGGGAGAGGCTCCTGCCACTGCCACTGCACTCACCAGCCGTAAGCCCGGCTTCTGGCTGAGCGGAGCTCCCCCTGTGGGAGAGCACTGACCATCAGGGGGCAGCTCCTGCATTGAGCGTCAGCCCCCTGGTGGTCAATGCACATCATAGCGACCGGTCATTCCGCCTTTAGGTCGATATGCATATTAGGGTTTTATTATATAGGATTTTTAGTCTCCCTTCCAATCTATCCTTCACAATGCCTCAGGGATGGGGGTGGGGAGAGAGGAGAGAAGTATCCTAAACATTAAGTTATTTTCAAGGTAAAAAACCTTCAGTCCAGTTGGCACAGTAAGTTCAGGCTTCAAATTACCCTTGGCTCTGCTCCAAAAATCACAGTAATAATAGATCATCAGTCTCAAAAACAAGATAAAAACCTCCATGATCCAGAAATATAAAAGAAATGAAAAGGCAGTGAGCAGGGCTGAAGCCACAGGCTGTTGGACTCTTGATCTGACACCAGGAGTTCAGCTCCTCAGGTGTCAGGGAATCAGCACTGTCCACTCTTTGATGTTAGGGGTTATCCATGTTTGTGAGAGAAGTCTTGGAAGAAAGAAAAAAGCCCCAAATAGCTTCTTGGGCTATAATTTATTTGTAGTTGTGGGTCTCTCTAGAAGCAAGAGGCCATACATTCAGCCTTAAGGCTTGAAACTAAACTAAGCCACCTGCTGGCTCAGGGACTGGATCCACGACACACACCCTAGTATTATCTCAAGCAGGAGCCCTGAGCTACCTTTCTAAGGGCTATACTGAAGGCTCGAAGGGAGCTGGGTGGCAGGAACTGAAAAACCAACATAAAGGGAAAAGTGAACAGGGGTGGTTGGGGAATAACATCTCACTCAAATAAGCTGAAAATTAAAATTCCAAAATAGATTTTTTTTTAAATATGTTAGTAGTCAATGAAAGAGCAATCACAACAAATTCACTCCGAATGAAATCAGTGTTCTACAAGACTCTATGGGATTTTCTATAAATCAATAATCTACATTGTTTTAGGATTTAAACAAAGATTTTATTTTGTTGTTGTTAATCCTCACCCAAGGATATTTTTTTCATTGATTTTTAGAGAGTGGAAGGGACAGAGCATGGAGGAAGGATGAAAGGGAGAAACATTGATGTGAGAGAGACAGAAAGTAGATTAGAAGTGAGCAGGGGACATATGCTTAATAGTGGAGATGGTTATGTAACATTGAGAATGTAATTAATGTCTGAATTGTACATTTAAAATGGCAAGTTTTATGTTATATATATTTTGAGCTTTAAAAATAATATACCAAAGCCATGGAATTGTACACTTTAAATGGGTGAATTATATTATACTGTATATGACATATCTCAATAACACTGTTTTAAAAAAGTGAAGAAAAGCCCTGGCCAGTGTTGTTCAGTGGTCAGAGCATTGCCTTGCACCAAAGGTTTGATTCTCAGTCAACAACACATACCTGAGTTGTAGGTTCAATCCCCAACCCCAACTGGGGCACATGAACGAGGCAACCAATCAATGTGTCTCCCTCACATCAATATTTCTCTCTCTCTCTCTCTCTCTATCTATCTATCTCTCTCTCTCTCTCTCTCTCTCTCTCTCTCTCTCCTCCCTTCCTCCCTTCCATTCTCTCTAAAATCAATGGAAAAAAATATCCTCGAGTAAGGATTAACAACAACAAAAAAGTGAAGTACAAAAAGAGAAATTAGGTCTCTCAAGCTATAAAAAGACATTGAAGAATCTTAAATGCATATTGCTAAGTGAAAGAAACCAGTCTGAAAAAGCTACATGCCATGTGATTCCAACTATGGAGACAGTAAAAAGATCAGTGGTTGTCAAGGCTTGAGGAGGGTGAGGCAGGGGAGAATGAATAGGTAGAGAACAGGGCACTTACAAGGCAGTAAACTGGATATGATAACAGAACGGTAGATACATATCACTATGCATTTTCAAAACCCATAGAACTGTAGAACAGAGTGAACCATGATGTAAACTAAGGACATTAGGTAATAATAATAATCCTTATATAATAAAAGGCTAATATGCAAATCGACTGAACGGCAGAACGACCAGTTGCTATGACATGCACTGACCACCAGGGGGCCGATGCTCAATGTAGGAGCTTTCCCCTGGTGGTCAGTGAGCTCCCACAGGGGGAGCGCCACTCAGACCGAAGCCAGGCTCACGGCTGGTGAGCGCAGCAGCGGTGGCAGCAGCCTCTCCCGCCTCCATGGCAGCACTAAGGATGTCTGACTGATGGCAGGCCTAAGCCATCAGTCGGACATCCACCGAGGGCTCAAGGACTGCGGGAGGGCACAGGCCAGGCTGAGGGAACTCCCCCACCACCACCAGTGCATGAATTTCGTGCACCAGACCTCTAATATATCAATATTGATTCATCAATTGCAACAAATGTACCACACTAATGCAAGATGTTCAATAGGTGAAACCATGAGAGGGTAGGAAAGGGTATGTAAGATCGCTGTACTTTCTGCACAATTTTTCTGTAAACTGCTGTAAAAACAGTCTATTTTTTAAAATGTACACTTACCACAGAAACTGGCACTGAATTATATCCTTTTCTCATTATTCCTAAGATTATTCACTTTAAGCACAAATAATAATTTTACATTGGATGGGGAGGAAGTGCTGCTTCTTTTACCAATGTAGAAAATCAGGCACTACTGAATCATCTCAGTTCAGTACTCTATTTACCCTTTCCCTACTTCACCCCCTCTTCCACTGACAAAATTATTTTATGACTTAGATTTTGTATTCATAAAACCACTTGAATATAGCTAGTCTTTGAAGATTCCATAGCCTTTGCAAACATTTCCTTATATTTATGACTAAACTCCAATCTAATTATAGTTATGAATTATAGTGATATTATTTTACCCATTTGCCATACCTCCTGTTTTATTCACTTTGCTCATTTTCTATGAGGTATTTTATCATGAACCAAAGTGTTAGTTTTATACATCCTTTTGGAGGGGAAAAAAACACCAACAACATAAAATGCTGCCCTCTAAGGCTCTCAAGAGACAACACAAAGGATTAAACTGGGAAGCACAACTGTCCCAGAGGAAAGGTAGCTAATTCGTTTAAGAACAACTTTTCCCCAGCTCCTGGTTTAAAATTATTCCCTCCCAAGCTCCTACTCTTTATTAGCACACAGTGTACACTTCTTTAACTGTTACCTTGGTCTTTTCCAGCTTCATCTATGTGTTGAAAATCTTTTAGTGTTTGAAGGTTACAGAACCTCTCTCGGCAGAGCTGAATAACTTTCTTAGATCCATTCTTGAGGAGATAATCCATTAGCATAAGGGATTTATACACATGGCGCCAGTTCTTCCCATGGTCGTTTAGTCTCTGCCATAGCATATTCATAATCTCTGAGAGAGAAATCGTGTTGAAAGTCAGGTCACTGATAGCTAACATCAGGGAACTAGAAGGACCCCAAGGATCATTAGAAGTTGCTTCCCTGACTTTTATTTCAGCATCTGAGTAATTTTTCACAAAGTTTTTCACTTGCCTCCTGAATGCCATAGGTAAGACAAGTCTGAAGGTGAGATAGGAGAGGAGAGCAATGGCATAGGAGTATATGTAACTGGTTTATAAAACCCTTGGCAGGTCATTGGTCTCCGTTTCTGCTGTTCCGGAATACAAATGATTAATCATCATCTTGACAAGGCATCAATTTCCTGTAAAGAAAAGCACACACAAACATGTAAGTTAATTATTTTTTTAATGTCTATTGAACACCAAGTCAGTCTGAAAAATCTAGCTTTAGTTTCTAAATCAGCCCCTCGCTTACATCAGCCAGAATTGAGGGTACATATAAATGTTTCTAAGATCATTATGGGATAATCTCTCATAAGGGATTGGCCTATTTAATTTAGAGCAATGTAAGTGGTCTTTCTAGTCCTAATGGTTCCTGCAGAAAATATCATTCATCCTCTTTGGCCAGAAATAGAATTATTACAAAGCATTTCATGGACAGTGAACAACTTAGTGTAAGAAAATAGGGCTTGGGCCCTAGCTGATTTGGCTCAGTGCATAGAGCATTGGCCATGGACTGAAGAGTCTCAGGTTTAATTCCAGTCAAGGGCACGTACCTAGGTTACAGGCTCGGTCCCAGGCCCTGGTCGGGGCACGAGCAGGAGGCTACCAATCGATGTGTTTCTCTCACATCGATGTTTCTCTCTCTGTGTTTCTCCTCCTCCCTTCCACTCTCTCTAAAAATCAATGGAAGAATACCCTTGAGTGAGATTAACCAAAAAAAGAAAAGGAAAATGAGACTTGGGCTCTGACATATCATGCTTAAGATTTGTTGTCATATCTAAAAATATTAAGTTCTAAAAGTAATTAAGATGGTGAAAATTGAGTCTCAAAGTCACCAAGTAACCCTATGGTCATATTCTTTTTAGAACTACAAGCCATTAGAATCAGATCTAAATGTGGTCCGCTTTCTTGTTAATCAAAAGGGGGAAGGAAGGGTCACCAACTATTACGACAAGTAGTTGCACCTCAGTGGACTCCACATCTGACTCATGGTACCCTAAAGCAATATTTAGTCCTAGTAAAACTAGTACATTCAAGGAAAAGATTAAATTACTTTCTTTATTCAACTTGAAAAAAATGAAGTCTGAGGTTAGAACAGTATGATTCAAACAGTGTAAGAATTTTCCTAAAATCTGAAGTGACAGGCATGTCTCTCTCAGATCTCAAAACAAGTGCACAAAGAAAGTCCCATGTAGGTTGATTAAAAAAAAATACATTAAAACTTAAAAGGGGTATGCACCCCAAAACTTTAAATGATGCTTGTGAATGGTCAATTCTCAGGTTACATGAAACTCTTCCCTTTCTCTGTTTTCATTATTTTGCATTAAGGTGGGTCAATTAGTTTGCAATTTCTATAGTGACCACCACTGATGACCACCAAAATAGTGCACACCAAATTGATTTCAAGCCCTGTGAGCATCTAGACTCAATGAAGCCTCCACAATCTATAATTAGATTCTGCTAGAGAAACTGTATACATACAAAAGAAAATGGTTAAAATCCATAACAAATGTGTTTGTTATTTTTAATTTTGTTTTCTCTTCCTTGACCTTCTCAAATTCCAGCTCAGGCTTTATTAATTCCTGTGTGTGTACTTATGGAAGACATAAATTTTCAGAAGCATTCTAAATGAACTATTATGTCCTTTTTAAAAAATAAGAGGAGATAATCTTTTTTTAATACAACACATCCTCAAATAAGCAAGATAGAAAATGCATCAGTTTAATTAAGATTTCTCAGAAAGAGACTATCATCAACCCAGGAAGAAAAAAATAAATTGTGTGCTTTTTAATTTTTCTGATTTTTTTCTCATTTTCACTTCAAATACAAGCATTTTTATATGACTCACTACTGCAGCAAAAACCCAGTGTATAAGCTATTAAAATTTTCAATCATGAGAGTTTTCTTTTTCTATTGTCCTTTTTTCCCCTCTACCAAGCTCACAAAATGTAGAGATGCACTGTGACATTGGCTTAGAGCAACAAATATTGATCTGTTTCCTCACAATTCTATTAAAAAAACAACACCCTGTTAGAATCATACCCTTCTGTAATTGAACAATAGTCATTAAAACCCATTTTTTTCTTTTTGGAGAGCTATCTATATTTTGGTGGGACAAAACCCTAATTTTTAGGCTTTCCTATTTTCTATAACCTGCATTTTTAAATTAAAAAAATGTTTTCTTAAATTAATTTTCTGCCCCAGAAAACTACCTGAATAATAGCCTTCAATCCAATATAGTAGTTTAAAATGGATGTTGTTGGCATCATACCAAAATTAAATACATTTCCAACCATTAGAAAAACCAAAAAGAAAAACATCTGGATAAGTGAATTAGTGTCATTTATTAACATATGGTACTTTGTGACAAGATAAAGAATATGTAAGACACGATCCTACTCTTGATGTTTTCACACTAAGAAGTTCAATTAACTGTAGCTGTAAATTATATGTTGGTTTATTATGTGTTTTAGATACCTTACTACATGCAAACGCTCAATTTACTCATATCATTAAATACTTGAGATTATTATCACAATGATGAGACAAAATTAGTGCCCCCAAAAGGTAAATTTTCATACCAGAATTTGGGTAGTCTGACTACCCCAATCCCTATAATACGTAGAAATGGAGGAAAGTAAGATATTCCATACCCCAAATCTATGTCACCTCCTTTCAGAGGCCTTCACTGCCCTTGCTAACTACTTATGTCTTCCCATCAAAGTCTTTTTAGCACCCAGTGTATTTCCTTTATGGACTTATCATAATCTGTACATATGTATTTGTCATTTGCTCTTTGGCTTTCTCCACCACCAGATTGGCCCTTGACAGCAGGGACCTTGTCCATCTTATTTACCAGTGTAATCCTATTGACTAACATGTACCTAGCACGTAGTAGGTACTCAAGAAACAGGTGTTGGGTGAGTGGCCAAATGGTTGAATGATTATGCTTTGGGATAAAACTACATTGATTCTATATCTTTAGATTATAAACATGACATTTTAAAAATGTAACCCAGCTCTTGGAATTGTCCAATAAAACTCTAGAGTATTGAGCAAATGTTCTCAAATCAATAAATATTTCTTGAATACCTACCACTTATACAGCTTTGTGGAAGATATCTATATCTATCTCTATATCTATATATGTATATAGACATATCTATATCCATGTGTATATAGCTATTTCTATGTACATATATATAAAAGCCTAATATGCTAATTGTCCCTTCAACCATTTGACCGTTCGACCAGTCACTATGATGTGCACTGACCACCAGGGGGCAGATGCTCCAACTGGTAGATTAGCTTGCTGCTGGGGTCCAGCCAATCGGGACTGGGCGAGACAGGCCGGACATGCCCTGGAGCTCTCCATGGTCCCACTCCGGCCCCAAATGTGACCGGGCCCCAATCGTGAACTGGTGGGGTCCCTCGGGCTGTCCTGCACCCACTCGCAATCCAGGACCCCTCGGGGGATGTCAGAGAGCTGGTTTTGGCCTGATCCCCTCAGGCCAGGCCAAGAGACCCCACTGGTGCACAAATCCATGCACCGTGCCTCTAGTAAGAAATATAAAACATGATCCCTACATTAAAAACACATCATTAAGGATCTATTCCCATTAAATAACTCCAAAATGAACAAATGAAGTAGAAGAAGTCTCTTTTCTTTTTAGGTTTATCCACAATGCTTTGCCAAAAGCTGTTTCCTCCAACTTCACCTGAATCATATAACAGGAAGTCATTTTAACTTATCAAGTGACATTAAACTACTGGTCCACAATTTCTTATCCAAATCCATTGAGGCCAGATGAGTTGCAGAATTCAAACTCAAATTTTAATTTTATTTTTTTACTTTTGAAGGGTAATGCCATGCCTGTACCGTATATCTGTACATATGTACTTGTCATGATACCCACAGTAAGGTGTGGGGCCACTATGAACAGTCAAACATTAACGTGACTGCAACCAAAACCTCTAAGTATATGGAATAAATTGAGACAAATGGCTCGTTTCAGTTCAGGTCTTGCCACCATATAAGTTCGGGGGGAAATTGGTTTTCAAAACTTGTTGGGTATTAAAATTGAGGATAAGGGGTTGAGTTGCTGAAACGCCTTTTTCCAAAGACATAAAATAATAACAACAACCACATCCAAGAGGCTCAGTGCCAAGAAGCATGTCTAGAAAGATGGATTTAGGGTAGTGCAATAATGAGGAGAAAACAGCTCTCGTGTTCGTATAGGTTCTGCCTATAGACATGAGTTCAGCTCAGGAGGAAATAAGGTCTGACCAAGACTGTTACTATAAAATGAGTATAGAGAATACCATGACATTAGATGTAACTGTTCCGACGGAAAGAACATTGTCGGAGCCCCTCCTGTGTGCTCATTAATTAACTCCATTAGTTTTCCAGAGTTGACCATCTAACGGGCTCCATTCTAGGAGCCGGAGGATCAGGTGCACAAGCCACAGTCACCACCCTCAGAAGTAATTAGCTCTCTTGACTGCGTGCTCACCTTCACCTGTCTCATCTCCTCAGTTTAATGAGGATCCCAAAGGCAGGGTGTGAGGCCCTGCTCTGCCATCTCCTCATGAAGGCGTACACTTGGCTGGGCCTCAGTCCCCCTCTGCAGCCCTAGGACTAATCCCCACACAGGCAGGACGGTTGGGAGGAAGAAATGAGATGCGTGGGGGAGAATTCTATACGTGAAGGGTGTGGCCGAGAGGGAACCAACTTCCAGCGACTGCCCTCTCAGAGCACACAATTTACTTGGAGGGGGAGGCTGGGCGCGGAGAAGCTTCTAGAAAGCGGGAGTGATGAGATGGCGTCACACAGCAGGGACCTTCCCTCCCGCAGACTGTGCGGACCTCGACCCCCTTTCACTGGTACTCGGACGGCACCGGCACCGGCTTGAGACAGAAGGAGACTAAGCAGGCCCCTTCACGCCGACCTCCATTACCGCGCCCTCCTCCAAAAGAGAATCTACCTGAGCACAAAGTCCAGCTCTCGCGCGTTGGGACCTTTTCCCACTCAAATTCAAGCCCTCGGCTCCCCAGGCCTAGCCGCCTCCTCCAACCAGGCCCAAGTGCCTTTGCCCCGTCCCACTTCCGCTTTCTCACTTCCGGCCCCTCACTTCCGGCCTCGCGCTTGCCTTCTCTCCTAGGTCTGGTGCGTGCGGCTCCCAGGGCCTCGAGCGAGAGAGACGCGAGGGGTTAAACCCAGCTCGGGGGCATTGGGTGGAACGAAGGTAAATGTCTTCATTTAACAATCTGTTGAACTGTGGCGCGACCCTAATTCTCCTTTCAAAGACTGAATTTCACAGTTCTGTGTTGGTGTGGTTTGAACTGGCTAAAAATGCCGTCCGCAGCTGATTTCCACCTCGAAGGACAAAGGAGGTAAAAGTCGTGTCTAGAGATGAAAAGAGCACTGTGCGCGATGGACAGTGACAGGGTGCCTCCAGCGATGACCCTCGGCAGTCCCTGAACGATGCAGCCGGTCTTCAGTGAACGCCCATTAGGTGCCAGGCACCCCGCCACGCAGGAAGGACCCAGACGTAAAACACAATCCAGTGGCCCGTGAGTTTGCAGGCTAGTGGTAGTGGAGGTGACAGCCACCGTCACAGAAGATGGTGACAGGATGTGTATGGCGTAATAAGAGAGGAGCAAGCATCTGAGTACGCCAAGGAGTATTTAAGGGCAGGTTTCACAGAAGAGTTTACATTTGATTTGAGCCTTAAAAAATGACCCGGAGTTCACTGAATAAGCAAAGTAGAGGAGGCCATTAAGAGGCTAAGGACCCCTCATGTGTAAAAGCCTGAACGCTGAGAGCTGGCTTATTGCCTTGGGAAAACTGCCAGTCCTGTAGCTACGATGGCCATTGCAAAGGCTGTTAGCAGAACAGCAGAGGGAGATGAAGTGGCAGAGGGAAATCAGATCACGAGGGACCTTGTCCGTGCTACTCGGTGATTTTATCCAGCAGGCATTGGAAATAGAATCAAACCTATGTTTTAAAGCATGTTGGTGGTTGAGTGGAATATGTCAGCATTCAACGAGGATGGAGGGCAAAGACCCAGAGAATAGGAAAGTGCTTAGTAGGTGCAAGTAACATTTGTTTTTAGTTCTTACTACTTCAATTATAATAATTATTATAACAGCCCACATTGTTCATGCTGACATATAGATAGAAACATATAATATAAAATGTAGGAGACATGAAAGAAGTTGGTCTGCTTGAAATATTGCTTAGCCAGCTGTAATATACTGTAGAGCAGTGGGGTAGTAGCAGAGGGAAGTAGAAAAGGTGGCCAGGAAAGAGGTTGTTCAAGGCCATGAATATCATGCTAAAGTGCTATTCTGTAAAGTAAGGGGGGAGGGGGGACAAACAAGTATTTTATATATTGCGTTACAGTTTATGAAGATTTTTTCCTAAGCATATCTTATGTAAATTTCAAAGGAACTCTGAAAAGTAGGCATTAATTATCCCATTTTACATATGAGGCAGTGAGTTTGGGGAACATGCATTCATTCTGCATGATTGAGCACCTGCTGTGTGCCAGGCACTCGGCCGAGCCACGGAATACAAGGAAATTACAGTCTAATATCTCATAGAGGAGACAGGAGTAAATCAGCAATTATAATAGGTTGCCATGATAAAGGCAAGGATGAAGTGATATGGGAGTAAAAAAGGGATTCGTCTAAATCTACAAAGTTAGGGAAGGCTTCCTGGAGTAGGTGAACTTGAGCTGAGTTTGCAGGAACAAATAGGTTACATAATTGCCCACAATTATCCAAGTAGCATTCAGCTAGCAAGTGATTTAGCTAGAACTTGAACACAAACGTGCTGTGTCCTGTTCTGTGCCCTTCCCCTACCCTAAGGATTAACCTTTGGTCCTTGATGTTGAGCTCCCATTGATATGCTCAATCACAAGTCTACCTGTTGTATTTTGAGACAGGCAGAGATCCCACTTTTTCTTTTTAAAACCATTCATTTTCTCCTTTTAGACAGAATCTCTGGATAAATGTGAAAGTAGGTTGATTAGGCTCTGCATAAGTGTAGTGCTACCTATCCAGGGGAATTAACTCCGGAAAGTGGCATTATGTAAGAGGTCCTTTTTATCTGCTTTCCTCCATTTGGGGGGCACCATAATTTAGTTGCAATAATGTAGTATTCACCAAATACAGACATCGTTTTACAACAATAATTTGTTGTGTTCCTCCCCACCCCCGAAACTCAGTTTTATAGAAGTCAGCAAAGTTTTCTTCTCTTGATTTCTAGGGCATCGCTGCTCCTTCTCATCTCTTCGGCTGGTTTCTTCTCATTTCTCTGACCTCTCAACTTTGCAGCAGCCTGTTCTCTGTATTCTTCAGGTGGCTTTATCCAGTCTCACACCTTTAAACACCCTTCTCTTTCAACAATTCTCAGTGTTTCATTATCAGCTCTAACCTCTCCTGACCAGCCCCCCTACTGGTATTTCTCAGAGACATCTCAAATTTAATATGTCCAAATTCCTGACTTTCCAAACCTGCTCCCCCATCTCAGTAAGTGACACAGCCTTGCTTCTGGCTTCTCAGGCCATGACCTTGGAGTCATCGTTGACTCCTGTCTTTGTCACACCGCACATCATATTCCTCAGCTCATCTTTCATACTAAATCTATATGTGGTCCATAGTTAATAAATGGACTATAAGTGCCACATTCTAATACACAATAAAATAATAATATCTCTGTTTCCAGACTTTACGGTCACCCTGTATATTCAGAATTCAGTTGCTTCCACAACCTTCACTTCCCACAAACTGTCCTAGGTTGCCATCATCTCTTGCCAGGAATAGTACAGTAGCCTCCTAACTGGTCTCCCTGCTTCTGTTCTTGCTCTCTTATAATCTAATCTCAACACAACAACTGGAGTGATCCTTTTAAAACTTAAAACCCAAGTCAGGTCATATAATAATACCCAGTTCAAAATCTTCCATTGACTCCCATCTCACTCAGAGTAAAACCCAGAGACCTTGCCGTGACTAGCAAGGCCTGAAGTGTTCTGGTCTCTCTCTAACCTCCATCCCGACAGGCTTGCTCCCACCTTAAGCCTTTGCATCTGCTGGTCCCTATACCTGCAAAGCTGTCTGTCCAGAGAGCTATTAGGCTGGCACCATGGCTTTGTTTTGGACTTGGCTCAAAAGTCCTTTGATCTTCCAGTAAAATCACAACCCCCCACCTCGGCCACACTCCCTATGACTTTTGCCCCATTTTATGTTTCTCTGTGGTAGTACAACCATCTGACATGCGTCCTGTTTCTCCTTGTGCCAGAAGTAAGATTCAGGATGGTAGGAGCCATGTTTTGTTCACTCATACATTCCCAGCACTTAAAACAGGCCTAACACCAAGTAGGTGTTCAAACATTATTGAATGAATGAAAAGAGTGACTGGATCTACACTATTGAATAAGAAGCACATATTACCATAGAGTTAGATTAAACATGGTTATGCACAAGAAGTTCTGATATTAACAACAATTCCCTCAAAAAGAATTGCTAAACATTTTTAAACAAGTATAGTTTTAAAAGAAAAACTCACCATTGTAGATAAGTTGAGATTTCACATATTCCTAAACCCTCCCAAATTTGCTTATATTCTTCTGAGTGTCCATGATGGTGAGGGCTGAAATGCTGGCATTCTCACATTACAGTCTTTATTCCAAGGTTCTGCCTTTGCATTTGTTCAGTTATAGAGTTGTTATGAAATAAACCAATAAGTGGCCTTGCTACCCTCCCAATATCCTCTAGCACATCTGCTGATTGTTACTTACTACTGAAATAACTTCTCTTAGAGATTTTTCTGTTCTGCACTCTGCCCATACTTGTTAGGGGAAGGGATATGTTCTCCCTGGAATGCAGTATCCTGTGGAAAAGTAGCTTCCTCATTAAGGTGCAAGCTAAAAACCCCATGGTACTTCCTATAGAGCACTACTCACCTTTTCCTTTCTTCCCACTCCCCAGCCATGGAAGTTTAGGGATTCAGTGTTTAACCACTCACTTGGGATAAGGACTGTGGCCAGAGGATTCAGTGTTTGAAAACCAGCAGTGGAGCTGTTGAGTGTAATGATGATCCAGGTCGGTAAACCAAGAGGACTAAAGGATAGTGAGGCCAACCTTGAGATGTCATTGTTTTAAAATCAGCAACATGTTGTTATCTTGAAATTTCTATCTTTACAACGTGTGGAAATAACGGGGATCCTGTTCAGACACATCTTGAATTTAAGGAAATTCAACAAGCTGGCATTATTGAAAAGAAAGTCCTTCAAAGAGTTGAGAGTAGCAAATTACTTCTTTTAACTCGTTTAACAAATACAGGGTGTCCCCAAAAAATGTATACACACTTTAACAGTTCAATTTTGAACATGAAATGTATGTTATTAAACACTGCCTTTATAATTACTCAAAGTGTGTGTGTATATTTTGGGGACCCCCTGTATTTACTGAGCATCTACCTACTATGACCAAGGTACTCTGCTGTTTCTACACCAGATTCTCCTTTTCTATTTCAATTTTTTTAAAAAGAAAATCATTACCAAATAAAAGCTCAAAAGGGTAAATCTTGAGCAAGGTTTAGGTATAAAAGGGCAAAGAGATAGAAAAAGATACCATTTCACAGTATAGAATAAGTTTAAATTTTAGAATCCCAAATTGAGTCTTATATAATACCTTTCTTCTTAGCCTTCAAGGGATTAATGGTAGGAATATCCTGTGAGCCAGCAGTTTCCTCTTTATCTTGGGACCAGTTCCCCAACTCTGAACGGTGCCACTTAGCAAATAGAAATGTGTCTAATTTTTTAAAATATATCTTATTGATTTTTTTTACAGAGAGGAAGGGAGAGGGATAGAGAGTTAGAAACACTGATGAGAGAGAAACATCTATCAGCTGCCTCCTGCACACCCCCTACTGGGGATGTGCCCGCAACCAAGGTACATGCCCTTGACCAGAATTGAACCTAGGACCCCTCAGTCCACAGGCTGACGCTCTATCCACTGAGCCAAACCAGTTAGAGCAAAAACATGTCTAATTTTGTGCAAAAGATGCAACGTTGCAATCCATTTTCCAACAAGAGAAAAGATATGGAAAGAGGCCTTCACAAGTTGTACTTGTTATGGGAGGGAGGAACTTAGAGAGGCAGGTGAGTTATAAATTTGAAGATAAGAACTAAGAAAGTTGAGGTGACAAAAACTTTAAGGCAGTGAAAAAAAAATCTTAAAATTTCAGAAATCCTTTAGTCCAACCAACTCAAGAGAAAGTGAATCCCAGAAGTTGAAGTAGCCAGTCCCACTTCATGTCCTGACAGTGGTAAAACAGGTTGGAACGCATCCTGGCTCAGAGCTTTTCTCTTTTTTGTTTGTTTGCTAAGGGTAATATTATGGGCTAAGTGCACTGAGAAAGCATTTTCCCTGGGATTTTAATATTGTGAGTGAACCGGAGTAGTATTAAGTAAGTTCCCCTAAGAATTCTTAATGTTTCTATGGATGCTTGGCTATACTAAGAGGAAATAAGCATTTTCCTTAAGACCAGCAGCAGCTTGCCGATGGATCATCTCCAGGACTAGAAATTTTCTTATGTGAACATAATGGTTCAGGAGGAAATTTGTTAAAACTGAAACCAAGCATAAAGAAGCAAAGTGTTTCAGTGAACCTCCTGCATTTTAGTTCAACTCTGGCAGCAAGAAAACAAAACCACATAATCTAAGGCTCACGCCCAACTCTCTGAAGCCCCATATCTGCTAGTTCCTGTGTGGTTTGCCTGCAGACTGCAGGACTGACTGGGGGTAGTTTGGAGGAGGGAGTAAGAGGTAGGGAGGAGGAGGAACTTTAATGGTTCTGTGAGCGTGTACCCTCTGTTTAGTGTGGTAATTGGAAGACAGCACAAGGTGTATCTGTACCCTGAAATGCAGTAATTTGGATGTGAATGCATCTTCCTTCTTGCAGGAGAGGATTCTAATAACTCAGTGTCAAAGCCAAGATACAGACTCAACTGCTTCTCTTCTGAAAGGTATGTCATTATACAATGTCGGTTCACATACTCTAGACATCTTGAACAGTTTTATAATTTGCAGAATGCTCTCTATGAGTCAGATCCAATTAAAATGAACCCCATGGGCTTTCCAAATATTGCTTTTAATACGTTGGTCCATCAGCTAAGGTCTCTAAATCATTTGTTGTGGCAATGGCTGTGGTGATAGGATTTGACTTCCATCTAGCAAGTGAACTAGAAGACCTGTTCCTTACCCAGCCCATTACAGAAAAACACCTCCACTGACTGGCTTCTGAGCCATATCAGAGAGAGACTTTAGGCCCTGGGATCACAAAGGTGAAATTTCACTTCACCATAGTCAGCATTTGATTCAAACTGGGGAGTGGAGGTGAGGGGTTGAGCAGCAATGAATGAACACTAGTACGCTGAGGTCAGGATTTCTCTTATTGCTCTCATGTATACTTCTATTAGTATTTATGTTACCTTAACAAAGAACTCCAGTTTGGGTTTCTTTACAAAAAGAAAACATTATGTTGAAATAGATTTTGAGGAGAGTGCTGTCTATCTTTGTCTCTATTAACCGTTAATGCTATATCCCTAAGACTGTCTTTAGTTCAGGCAACAAGTCTTAAGACACCTCCTCTATGCTCTTTGCCCATCTGTTCCTGAATGTGAGGATTGAACACACCTGCCAAGGATTTTACTAACTTTAAAATATTGTATTTAAACACGATTTTGTGGGGGGAAAATATTGTATTTATATACCCCAAATTAGGCCTTGTTAATTAAGCCCATGCTCTTAATTTGCACATTACTGAAAATAAGCATCCCTAGATAAATTAAGAGAGGAAAAATTTAGGATCTAAAAATCCAATGGAAAGGATTACATGTTGCTTATGTTGTGTCATATGAGAATGGGAAACCTCAGGTTGAAGACTCTTGTCCTATACAACTACATTTATCATAGATTGTTTAGCTCCTTAGTGGTCCCCTCTCCCATTTTTTTTTTCTTATTTTTGGTTTCAGAAAGAACATTTACTGTAAGTATATTCTGCTTTAACAAGCCAGTGTATTTTTTTATAAAACTTAATATTTTTAAATAATTTAAAGTGATTCTCTTTATAAAAGGACCCATTATTAAATAAAGAAAACTATGTAAATAGTCAGCTAGGTGCATTTAAATTTCAAGTTTTAAACATTCTGATTTGCACTCTTTTTGAGAAATTTTTTGGTGTTTTTTTTTTAAGAGAGACAGCCCTATATCATTGAATAAAATTACCTTTTTAGATTGAACTGGGAGTGTCTTCCCTGTAGTAAACTGTAATCTTATTCTCCCTAAATTGTAATAGATTTTTATCTTTTTAAAAAGACTTTACTGAAGCAGAGGGGAAGGAGGTGATCAGTTTGTTCAATATGAAGAAATATCTCTATTGCTAATATAATATCCTTTTGAATTTCTTCCACATCTTAGACCCTGATAAAAATCCCTTTTTAAAAAAATTTCAATAGTTCTATGTCTACCTTATAGGAATATTATAAGAATAAATGAGTTAACATAGATATGAAGTGCCTTAGGAAAATGGCACTTTGAAAATACAAAATGATATCATTATTATTTTTTTGAATCTTGATCATTTTCTTCCCACCTCTTATACAAAGTGTATTTCACTTACTACCTAAAGCCATCTCTTTGAGAACCATTGCCTTCTGGATGAGCTGAAAATGACTCTAGTTTCCACATATTTATTGATCCTCAGAGAATAACATCCACTGGTGTTGGTGACTTGTAGGGTTCATGCCGAAACTTGAGCAAAACTTGCCTCTTTTCCTGAATCAAGAAAAGTCGACAATTGTTCAAAACTGTGTCATTAAGTGTGATTCCATCAGTATTTTCTAAACAAGTAATAGTAGTTGCTTCTGGATTAGTCCTAGGGACAGATTCTTCATTTTCGTGCCCTTGCAAAACAAACTCAAAACTTGGTCAAGAATCTTCATGACCTAAGTTATCTGAATCAAAGAATAGGGTCGATTGGCCCCCATTTTGCCCATCTCAAGTATTTGCCCAGCATATCTTGATCCGTAAAGAAACAACACATCCTCCTCTTTCCCTCTCCCTCTCCCTCTCCCTTCCCCCTCCCTCTCTCCTCCTCTCCCTCTTCTTCCTCTCCCTCTCCCTCTCCCTCTCCCTCTCCCTCTCCCTCTCCCTCTCCCTCTCTACTTTGCAAGCCTCAGGAAAGCATACTACATAACATAAATGAACACTGGCAAACATTTATTGTACATTTACTATGTGTTAGGCACTGAATTCTCTTCAACAATGTTAATAACAGTTTTCAATAAGCTTGAGCCAATAGGAATTTAGTAACTTTATAAAACGTTTTCTTTTTAAATATCAATTCAGAGGCAAACGTTTTAGGGAATTAAAACACAAAACTATTACTATGTACGTGAAAATAAAAGTCCTACATGTTCTCCAAAGATGTAAGGCATATATCTTATGAAGAAAGTGAAGAAAATGTTCAAAATTAAAATTGAAATATTAGTACAATTAACACCTCTAGAATCACCTAGATTCAACAGTTGTGAACTTATTGCTATATTTGTTACATTAGTATGTGATTTCTTCCTGAACTACTTGTAAGTTATAGGCAAAATGACATTTCATCTCTAAATAATTCAGTACACATCTAAGAAGAAGGACATTTGCCTATATTACTACAATGCCATCATTATATCTAAGAAAATGAACAGTAATTCCTTAATATTATCTAATATCTAGGCCATATCTAACTTTCACCATTTGTCGCTGAAATGTCTTCCATACCTAAAAAATAACAAAACAAAACTGGATCTGATTGTTAAAAAAGAAAGCACATTTTTGCCGTGGTGTTTTATGTCTTTTTATTTGACATTGAATTTTTTAAAAGGTTAGGCCATTTATCTTGTGGAATGTTCCACATTCTGGATTTGTTGTTGCCTCATGATATCATTTAATTTCTTCCTTTACCCCGTGTATTTCCTGTAAACTCAAAGTTAGAACTAAAGTATTTATTATATTTCGAATGAGCATTTCTTGCAAGGTGCTTTATATTGCATCTCATCAGGAGGCACAGAATGCCAGGTTGTCCTTCTATTTGTGATGCTCAGTTTGATCACGGCTCAAGGTAGCGATCTCACTCCAGGGATCTCTGTTGCAAAGCTACTTTTTTCTCCTTTGCAATTGAGAAATAATCTGAGCAGGTGACACTTTGGCACATGGCAATATCCTGTGTCCCAACAAACTTCACCAGTGACTTTAGGCGATAATCCTTGCCTAAATCGACTATTCCATTAGGGGTCATATACATCTTAGTACACTTTGAAGAAGGATTAAACATACAAATTCATCATTATCAGCAGCAGCAGAAGATATTTCTTTTTTATAAGTATTTTTTTCTTTTTAAAATTTTATTGTTTGATTTTAGAGAGAAAGAAAGGGAGGGAGAGAGATAGAAAGAGAAACATTGATTTGTCGTTCCACTTTGTGCATTCATTGGTTGGTTCTCGTAAGTGCCTTGACTGGGGATCCGGCCTGCAACCTTGGCGTATCGAAACGATGCTCCACCCAACTGAGCTACCCGGCCAGGGCAACAGGAGATAGTTATTGAGTGTATAAGTTTAGGTAACAACAACAACAAGTAACATTTGCTGAATGCTTGCTGAGGAGCCAGACAGTCTGGGTTTGAAGCCAATCCTTCAGTTACTAATTGGGCCAACTGGGACAAGTTACTTAGTCTTTCTGTGCCTTAGTTTCTTAAGCTATAAAATGAGAGTAATAATTGCACCTATCTCCTCGTATCATTTTAAAGATGAAATAATTTATACATATAAAGTTCCTAAAACAGTGTCTGTTATTTGCCAAGCACTAGTCTGACACTTAGCAAGTATTAAATCATTTGCTTCTCATAATGGCACAATGAAATAAGTGCTAATATTATCCTTCTTTCACAAGTGAGGAAACTGAGGTACAGAGAAGTTAGGTAACTTGCACAAGGTCACTTAACTAGTATGTGATAGAGTCCAGATTTGAACCCAGGTGGTCTGTCAGGGAGAAGTGACACAAATGAAACTGAATGGAAATCAGTAACAGGACCCCTCACTCCCCAAGCACCACCACCACCATCCAAGTTTTTTTTTTTTTTAATATATTTTTTATTGATTTTTTACAGAGAGGAAGGGAGAAGGGATAGAGAGTTAGAAACATCAATGAGAGAGAAACAGCAGCTGCTTCCTACACACCCCCTACTGGGGATGTGCCTGCAACCAAGGTACATGCCCTTGACCGGAATCGAATCTGGGACCTTTCAGTCCGCAGGCCGGTGCTCTATTCACTGAACCAAACCAGTTAGGGCCACCATCCAAGTTTTAAGTTAAGTTATTGAAAACCTGGGAGTGTTGCTACCAAAATATTTTTTGGTTTTGTTCATCTGAATTAGAGCAATAGATGAGTTTACTTATTGCATTTATATACCTTAAGGCTCTGTATAAGAAACTTTAAATATAAAAGATAATACTAGGAACTAAAAAATGTAGAACGATAAAGGAATAAGAAGGAAAAAACGGAAAGGAATAATAAGAGAGGGGAGTTAGGAGACCTCAGAGCCTCAGGACACAAGATGATATTTTGATATATCAAGGGAAAAGAATCTCTTATTTTCCACATTCCTGTACTGTATAAGATGTTACTGCTAAAACACAAGAGTATAGCCATTGTCAGATTTATAAAAGACCACACTGGATTTCTTCATGGGACAAAGGATGAGTCTTGTTAGAAGGTGACTTCCCTAATTGGTTATCTCAGGCACTCAGACATTCCGTAAATCAGTCTGGCTTCTGAAACAACTACACTGAAAAGGCCTTACAAGCTGGGGATTGGTCCCTACCCCTTCATTAACATTACAGAAGGGTTCCAGTGCTGTCTTATTTGCTCCTTTGATTGCCATTACAGAAAACTCTCAAGTGTAATTTTCTAAAGAGAACTAAAAATAAATGAGAAAAAAATCCAACATTAATAATGTTTTCATGCATTTCTAACACAGTCATTGCTAAATTGTTTCCGCCTTTTTTATGTTTTTTAATGAAAAGCACTCTAATTGATCAATTGGTCACGAATAATACTTTCCCATTTGTTTTTCTCCACACCTCTCAGCCTTCCAGAACCACAGGTTTAATGTGGCAGCCTACAAATGGTGTATGATTGGTGTCTTCTGTCTGGTGCTTTGTCAGAAAATACTGGAAACAATCTGCTGGGAACTCAGTAGGAACTCAGTAAATAATATGTGGATAGTTCTCCTGTTAAATATGATTTTAAAGAAAAGTCTTTTTAAATAACTAAGAAACCTAGCCGGTTTGGCTCAATGGATAGTGTCGGCCTGCGAACTGAAAGGTCCCAGGTTCGATGCCCTGAGTTGTGGGCTCTATCCCCAATGGGGACTTGCAGGAGGCAGCCAATCCATGATTCTCTCTCATCTTGGAGTTTCTATCTCTCTCTCCCTTCTTCCTTCCTCTCTGAAATCAATAAAAATATATAAAAATAAATAAATAAGAAATATTACTAGAAAAGTACACAAGTAGAAAAAAATCTGGGTGATTTGTTTGAAATTTGTATTCATTTTATAGGTCACAGATTTTTAGCACCTTATGGAGCAAAATGTGAAGTCAGATTTGAACCCCTCCCCCAAAGAGAATTATATTCTAAAATTATGAATTATTATTAATTATACCCTTATTATTAAGGCTAGCAGGAAGATCTCAACCATATGCTAAATCTAAGAAAAGTGTCATATTTTAATACAGTATGTAAACTCTTTAAGTTAATCATAAATATGTTGATATCCAAGACAGCACATAGGTTATCTCTGGTGGGGGTGAGGTGGAGGGTGGAGGGGAGTGTCAGAGACACATTTACAAAGCTGAGGAAAGCTATAGAAATTCTCTTGAGGGGAGAGGAGGGGCGGCAAGGTGAGCGGGGTATGCCAGCTCTCATCCACACACTCCTGTACACAGAATTTCCAATGGTCCATGGATCCCCGGAGTTCATCCATATATCTTTGACAGGAAAAATGTCCTTTATTTGGAGTTTTGTCTTTTCCCCCTGAGCCTTATAAAGCTTTAAAAAGAGTTTTAGAACATTATCTCGTTTGATCTGGCTGTGATCTTTGAGGTAGACAGACCACATATTTTACCTCTGGTTTTGCAGAGTGGGAAAGGCAAAGCTCATGAGGTTAAGCGACTTGCTCAAGGTGATTTTGCCGATATCTGCCAAGACAGCACCAAGGCTGGTAAGCTGTAGCCCTGGCCTCCTCCTACTGCACTGGTCTGGGCACAGCATTCTGGAGACACAGGAACCCTTTCTGGGACTTCTGGAGTCTGAATTCCGGCTCTACTGGAAACAAGACACTATAACCACTCTGGGCCTCAGTTTCCTTCTTGGTCAAGTGTGAGGTTAGACCATGTGTTCTCTAAAGTTCTTTTGGTTCTGTTGCAAACTACCTAATCCCACTGGGGCTGAGAACAGAAATGACCTTTCTATGATAGATGGCAAGACCTTTCAACCCTTCCCTGTAGGTCATAAGAGCTGGCGTCCAATTCCTGATGGGTTCCTTTGCAATATCCAAATCCTGTTAGAAACTATAAACATCAATAGCGCTTTGATGGCCTGTTTGTGTGTCGTTCTGCTGGTTGCTTCATTTTCCTGCAGGGCTGACTGTCTCACAGCGATTTTGCTCTAACGCTGCTCTGCATCATACAGACATAACACGATATTTTATTATCCCTCTTGGGTAGTTCAGGGTATAATATGGAAATAAATCATGTTGATGGACTTATTTTGGGCTGATAGACCTTATCCTTCTGAAAAGGTTATTCCTCTTGAAGGACCCAAACCTTCCACCCGATTTTTCATTATTAAGAGTTATTTTTATATTTTCTTAATATCCCTGAAATGTGCTTGGAAACTTGAGACTCATGAAAGGCCCTGCAGAACTGAATGCAGAAACCCTGAGACAGGAAAGATGTGACCAAGCTTTTGGAGGTATTTGGAGAATCTTTGAGCCAGTATAATTAGGACAAGTTTGTATGTTAACATTTGATTCAGATTTATAAAAAGTGTCCATAGCATATGCTGCCAAGTACACAAAATCCATGTTATAGTCCCCGTTTAATTCTGAGTCTCTCCGGGAAGCTAAAACAAGCAGGAAATTCTTATGTTCCATATGTCGGTAAACTAGGATTTTAGAACAGCAATTGTCAAACGGTGGAACTGCAGAAGCAAGGGTCTGCTGCACATTGCAGGCACCCCCCTGCTCGTGGCCTCTGGACTCATCCAAGCCAAGTACCGCCAGCATGGACAGGATGGCTACCTCAATAACCAGGAAGCTGGCAATCTTTATTCGTGATTACCAGCTGATGATAAGAAATTGGGGGCCCTGTTTCTCAGTCATTTGCTCTTTCAATTTTCTAAAAGAACTTCAGGCTGGCAAATGGCGTTATATCAACTTCTTACAGAGAAATATATAATTTGCTCTGTACTGTGTCAGGTCATCGGACTGTGGGAGGTAATACTGTCCGGGATGAGAGTGACAGAGCATGAACTTAGTCCCATGTTTTGTATTCTATTCTCAGGGTGCCCCATCCACTCCTCTGTGCTTGAGTGAAATTATACCATTCTTTAACCTGCTACCTAGGAGACTCAGGAAGAGACAGGCATTGTTACCCCAAAAGCATTTTTATGTCTTTGATATAAATATTCAGTATTTCATTTATAAAATGCATAACATGTTGCTTTCTTATGTAAACAAACCCATTAGTGGAATTTCTGTCTCCTACACCAATATTGTTAAGTAGACTACTAATTCATTTTATAAACCAGAAACTATGTGATGTGGCGACTTGACACTGGGTACCCTGTAACTACCCAAAAAAAGGAGAAGGTGTGAAGTCAAAGAATCCCCCAGCTGGAGAGTAATTCCCAAGCCCTGCACCAAGCAAGACGGAGCTCTTAGAGTGTAAACTCTGTTTTTCTCCAGCGTGGACACACAAGTTTTATTTTAAAATGCAAAATGCAGGGAGAAGTAAGTTTTACTACACAGCCATCTCTGTCAGCTTGTATTATTTTATAAAGTGAAGGTTCAATTAGGTGTTATTATCATCAAGAGAGCACGCTGTAATGCTTTGTCATGTAGACGCTGTAAAAAATTACCTGTCTGGTTACTTTAATTCATCTTTTGGCTCCCCTCAGTCTCTAATTCACTGTACCCAGATGTACTGAGAACATTTAGGGTAATAAAAACAAAAACAAAATGGCGTCCTTTTCCCTAAGGAACTACCAAGCTATTAGGGAAACTGGGACAAACAAAAGAAAATGCTACTGCAGTGCAGAGCTCATGATGAGGAGATAACAGAGTAAGTGGCTCAAGGCGGGGCTTTGCAGAGAGGGCTTCCTGAAGGAGGTGCACCTGCAGGCAGAGGGAGATGGCTTGTCGAAGAGGCATAAATGCATCCACAAATTTGCACATTTCAAGAAAATCATAGGAGGAGCAGGGTCTTCTTCACTGAAGATCTGTTTATTTTGCAAATGACAGAGTTGAGAGGGCTCTCATGATTCCCCCCTCCTCCCTTGGGGATCTAGAAATTAAACTTCTGCCACTGGAAACTCTACCTTAAGCTCTTTTTCCAGAAAGACTGCTCTTCTCTCATTTCCAACCATGCCTCTCTCTAAGACTTCTCTTTCAAACACAAATATCCTTCATTCTTTTAACTACTCTCCCATGATGTGGTTTTACACGCTGTCTTCATCTTAAGCATTCATCTCTGTCAGACTGTCCATTTAAGGCCCCTCCTGAACCATGGTGCCCGGAATGGGACAGAGCTCTCCGGGAGTAGTCTGACAAATGCAGAACACCAGGGAGTAGTATCCTCCCTTGATGTATACCTTATACTTCTCTTACTATGGCCCAACATTGCATAAGCCTTTTGGCCATTCATGTCACACTGCTGACTCAGAGTGAAATTGTGGTCAACTAAAACCCATGAGTTCCCATGCACTATTATTAAGTCAGATCTTTATTCTGTACCTAGGCACAGAGGTTTAAGTGTAGAGAAATTTATCCCTTTTATACTTAATCATATCAATAACCCCCTATCAAAATATTTCAGAGCTGGCATATTAGTTCTTCCCAGCAGGTGAGTGTGTGCTTATTTGCTATGAGGGCATAGCTAGTCTCTTGCTTGGTCACTGGAAGAGGCCGCCAAAGGGTCAGTACCTGATTATCTCCTTCCTATTGATAAATTGTCTGCAACTCTGCACAAATCTACATCTTTAGACAAACTAGTGAGCCTTAACCTTCCTTATTATAAAATAGGAGCAAATGTGAATGGTCATTTACTTCCCAAGGATGCAAAACCATGATGTCTACAAAACTCGAAGTAAAAGTTACTCAGAGGCAGTATATATGAGAGGAAGAAATTTTTATTTTAAGCTCTTGGCAGCTTTCAGAAGATTTGATTTTCCTTATCACTTCATGATACAGTAAATAACATTCATTTTTGCAACTGGTTTAAAGTTATAATTGAGTTATCTGATTTGGGGTTGCAGTAACATCATGTGATATCAGTATAATTTCAGTGGACAATTTTTTGTAATTTGTGTAAACACCATAAGGTGTATCTGTTTTATTGCAAGGCTCTGTTTAAAGTGATTCTACTCTCTCCATCCCCTCCCCCACCCCCATCCTCACCCCTAGCCTCTTCCGTTAGTAAAACAAGGGCTATGAAGACCTTGAAGTTTAGGTTTTCATCAGACTTTTGGAAACCTCTGAAAGTCTTGCCAAACTAGCTTAGCAGTTCATAGGTTTTCATTTCTGGCCAAAGCAGAGAACTCACAGGAAACTTGTATAATATTTATAATTTTAAGCTAATAGAAATGTCACATTTCAGAACACATTCCTGTGAGCAGTTTCATTTATTATAGAAAGGTACAGGGAACATACAGGTTTTCCTAATCTGCCATTCTAATGCAAATTTTAAGGTTGTCATGATCATGACCTTGAAATTATTAAGATTCAAAACCCCTCTGCACCCCTCCCCAGTGATTTTGTTTAGGGTCTTGCTATTCAGTGTGAAATCTGGGGATCACTAGCATTGACACCACCTGGGAGCTGGTTATAAATGAGGATCCCAGACCCTGCCTCTAACCTACCAAATCAGAATCTTAACTTTAAAAAGATTCCCCTGGTAATTCTTATGCACAATAAAATCTGAGAATTGACCTAGGGTGAAGGGATTTCATCCCACTTTACCCATTATCTACATTGTGTTGTGATACAAAACTTACAAAATTCCATTTGGTGCTTACTAAGAGTTTAGAGTTGTTAGTTAACATTTTACCAGATTTAAATATTCTGTATACATCCAGCTTATATACATCAAGCTATTTCTCAAATATATAACTGGCTTTAAAATACTCTTATCTTTGTGGGTTCTTATAGAACAGAAGCTGTCAACAGAGGGTGATTTTGACAACCCCTCCCCACCCCCAGGGATATTTCTCAATGTCTGCAGACATTTCTGGTCGCCACAATTTGAGTGGGGGTGGGGGTGTCACTGGCACCAGTTTGAGTGGGTAGAGGCCAGGAATGCTACTAAGGATCCTATTGTGCACTGGACAGTCCCCACAACAAAGACCTAACCAGCCCAACCTGTCAATAATAATGAGGTTGAGAGGCCCTATGATAGAGGTGTATGGTCTGTAGAGAAAGTCAGATGTGCAGCCATACATAACGGAATGCCGTAGGAAAATGGAGCCATGTGCCACGTCATGGTATGGGCAGGCAAAGAGCAAATAGATTGACAGCTGCCTGAGCGATGATGGTGGGGGCTTGGAAGGAAGGGAGTGGAAAATCCAGCCACAGGTGAGAGGAGACATCAGGACGGATAGTAAGTAACCAGTGCGCACAAAGACAGTCAGCTCTGGGTAACAGGCGGGGCTCAGAGGCTGCACACAGGGCGGTGTGGGCTGGAGAGACACAGGCTCCATGCGGGGCTACTAGGTCTGATCGTAAAATCATGTGAGACCTGGAGAACAGGAAAGGATTCCGAGTGTTAGCATAGGAGTACACGGTGGATTTCAAACGCAGTAAGATGTGGACTTTGGAGCAAGACAGAGTCCCACTTGCTAAAATTGGGACACCCCAGAGCCAGGCCAGCAGCAGGGGGTGAGCTTTCAGCTAGAGTGAGCGCCTTAAATCCCTCCCAACCGGGAAGTGCTTCGTGTTGTGTTTGCAGTGCCGTTCACCTGCAGGAAGAGGTCAGGTGCTTCCAGCTATGGAGATAGGAGGGCGAGAAGCAGTCTGGGTGCTGACACCGGCTGCTAAAAAATCACAGGATAAGGACTGGAATAGAACGAGAGTCTCTTCAGGTTATTATCCTACTGCAGGGCACCTAAATCATTTTGGAAAGATTATCTACTCTTCAAGTATAAAATTTCCAGAGAAAGATGTGTTAAGGATGTGTGTTGATGCCTAATCCAATCTAAACCAAGACTTCCGCATTCCTAACCCTGAGCCCCGGACTGGGATGTAATGTAGTTGACTCTTTTATCCTACCCTGCACACAGGGTGCTTTCTAACATTCAGTGATGGTAAGTAACACAAACTGCCTCCACAGCTGCCAGGCCCAGCCTTCCCTGCTCTGGGCTGAAGAGTCTCCATTCCATTAGCGTGTCACCTTGAGTCTCTGCCTAACCTCTTATCCCTTCGTAATTCTCCATGCGCTCTCCAAGTTTTGTCTGCTTATGATAGTCACCACCAAAACGTATTTATTAAATACATGCTGTATTTACCTAGGAAAGCAAAGAAGGGGAAAATACTAAAGGATATACATGGTTTGATTGGTTTTTATTAGTCTTTCTCTCTCCAAGGAGTTGTCAATCTTTGCCAAATTCATACACTTGTTAGAGCAGTAGTCTTTAGGCTAAGTTCCACTGGAATATTCTGATTGTCCTTGCAGATACTTTCACTGTGGCCCTCACCTAAGGACTATAGAGTTCACTGTTACATAAAGTAGCCCTGATGTGAATTTAGCTCTAAATAAAAAAGATAAATGCATTTGCTCAGTTCCAGAGAAGGTATTATACTGCCGTGTGAACTTTGTTTCAAATGAGTTGCAAAACCAAGTTCTTTTCCACAAAAAGGGATTTATTCAACAGAATTCATTCACTTTGCTGCAACTGGATTAATTCCATTCCACACCATGTCTCTTAAGTAGAAAAGTAAACTGATTTGCAGCAGACTGAAAGGATATGTTGACGCATCCAAGTCAGGGAGATTATGCCAACTAGATTACAACCATCATGGTGGGCCAGTTGTTTTAGTTTCTGTAAAGTAGTTGCAAAAGCACACCCCTTCGGTATGTGGGCTGAGAACAGCTTATTAAAGTTACAGTAGATTGGGGATGTGGTAGAATGAGAAAGCACGCAGATGTGCAAAATGAGATGAGTGTTCTGCCCCTTCCTCTGGCCGGAACCACTCGTCCACTCCTCAGTGTTATACAAGAATGTTCATTTTGTCTTACACCCATGTTCCAAAAGCCACCATTTCAGATTTTTGAATTGTGTTTCACATGGCACTATTCAAGATATGCGCCCAGCCCCACTTGTGGTTAAGCAGGTACTGGCTGTGGGCTCATTGTGGGCTCAGCACTGTGCTAAGTACCACCTGGTAATGGGCCTCCACCCTCCACTCACTCCATCCTCCACTCTCTGCTGCACACCGTCTTTTCTGCATCGCTCTCCATTTCCACAGACACCATCTCTTCAGCTTCCCTCGGCTTTCAGTCTCTGTTATCTTGGGAGCCTTCCTTTCATTTCTCCTGAATTGCTGGCTTTATTCTGGCTTTCACTTCTAACACAAGAAGGCTGCTCATGGAAATTTTTCTGATTTCCATAGCTAGTAGTTTGTGTAACTAGTAGTTACTTTCAAAGGAAATAGCTTGTGGAGAAAAAGCAGCTGGGTGATACATTAAAATTCAGTAAGATTGAGTAGCACAGTTGAAAAAGAAAATTGGAGAAATTGAGGCACTGACCCCTCCATGGGTAAGCTAGAGGCCTTCAACATTCCTTACAGCCAAAACACGCTCACTCCACTGAGAACACATGCTCTGTTCTAAGGACCATGCCTTCATTCTTGCTTGAGCTCCCCATCCTCACTTAGTCACCTTTCAAAATCCCAGCAACCTTCAAGGGCAAGCCCCAAAACTTCCCCTCTTCCCAGCTCTTCCCCAGACAGAATTAATCTTTTTCTCTCCAGCACTCATGTCAGCCTATGGTAGAATTATTTATGTGGGTATTGATCTCCCTGAATTGACTCTGACCTGCTGAAGGGCATCTGCCAGGCTTTCCCCTCCCTCTGTGAGTAACAGCTCAGAGTGGAGTGGCCAGAGGATAAAAGAGAAAACTCCAAAGACCAAAAATGTCCACAAAAAGGTTTTCTTCCCAGAAGCTGGTCTCAGATATGGAAATGTCCTTGGGTGAGCTACCTCCGGGAAGGAAGACCCCTCTGAAATGGAGCAGGGCCTAGTCAGTAAACTCATAAAAACCCCATGAGTGGTGGGTACAGGGAAGCTTCTATTTCTTCTTCGCATTTCTGTACCTTTAAAATGGTCATAAAAAGACCCCATCCTATTTAAAAATTAGTGAGTTGAGTAACTTGCACTATAACTTGATTTTCAGCCTAGAAGTTTCCCTGTAGTTTAAATCACAAAAGTCATCCTTTGTTTCCTAGCTTAATTGTATTTATCTACTGGATATGGTACCCCTTGAACTTGTTGGTTCTTTCACACAATGCCAGGTTACACTGCACCTTTGTTGAAAGGAACTCCTTGTGCAGGGCGTGGGGCCCTTAGAGGAAGAAAAGTTCCACTATTTAGCACATTTGAAAAATCCTTCAGCTGATTGAATATTTTAATACCTTATCTTTGGCAGAGCAATAGTCATTTTTAGGAATCATCTATGAACCAATGAGCCATTTAACTATTGCCAAGTACATAATAAGTGCTCAGTAAATATTTTTTAAATAAATTAGAATGATATGCACTTCTGAATGAAAGACAACTTGAGTCCTTTAAAGCAGAACACAATGGGTATAGTTTCCAATTGCTGTTCTTTATGTCCATTAGAAATTATAGAAAAATGGGAAGTTGGGTGGGGGAGATCAGACACTGTTATGGAAACTGCATGGATGATTAGCAGATTGTAATTTTGTTTATAGTGACTTGATACACAGTGCTTTGAGGGTTTTATTGTCATCCTGGATTAAAGCTGTGTTGTTACTATAATAGAAGATTGGCCCAGAGCCCTCCTCCAGTGCCAGACTCTCTAGTACCGCTTCTGTTCTTCCATCAACAGCCCAGGGTCCCCCGCCCCCCAAAACTCTGTGGGATGCAGTCCTGGCACAGACCCCTAACCTCAAACTCCAGCCAACTTCTCTACAACTCACTTTCCCCCCTTCACCTGCCGGATGCTTCTTGTTCTCAGACATTACACCCTGAAATTGGGGCTTTCAGTGAGTTAAAAAGGGAAATATAGAATTACCTGGCTCTATCAGTGTTTTAAGTATTCTTGTAGACTGAAATGAGAGCTCTGTACAAAACCATTGAATTCTTTCTTAAGATATGCTAATTTCTTCTCTCTTTGATTGAACTGTTGACCTTCTAGATATATGACTAGTTATTACCTCAAGTATGTTTGGAACTATTCTCACCCTAACCATTCAAAAATGTAATTAGCATGAAGACATTATTGTAGGAGCACATCACCGCGGGCTAGGATCTTATTAGATAGCACAAATTGAGTGGAATTAAGCATGCTCTGGTGCTTTAAAAAAAAAAAAAATCTGAGAAAAATTGGTGGCGCTGGAAGAAAACTTAAAATGAACGCTTTTGTGAGCCCCTCTTGCTCACACATTTGATTTGTATAAGAATCCAAACGTAGAGAGGGTTGTGGTTCTTCTGTTTGAAAAATGAAAGCAACTCTGTTTTCTCAGAACTCGGCTTTTACGATGGGGCTGCTGCACAGTTCTGGGTCAACCAAAACCAAAATAATACATTTTAGAGCTCGAGCTTATCCCCCCAAGAAATGCATAGCATTTTAAGACATCATCCCACTTATCCTCGCAACAACAGATGCAATAGAGAATGACTATTCTCTAGGACAGTGGTCGGCAAACTCATTAGTCACCAGAGCCAAATATCAGCAGTACAACGATTGAAATTTCTTTTGAGAGCCGAAAACCGACTTCTGCGCATGGGCCACGAA
The DNA here is from genome assembly GCF_027574615.1 of Eptesicus fuscus. NCBI lineage: Eukaryota > Metazoa > Chordata > Mammalia > Chiroptera > Vespertilionidae > Eptesicus > Eptesicus fuscus. The sequence continues at coordinate 102,562,461 of NC_072479.1, forward strand.
GTTTCAATCGCACTGTACGTGCGCGCCCGCACGTGGTATTTTGTGGAAGAGCCACACTCAAGGGGCCAAAGAGCCGCATGTGGCTCGAGAGCCGCAGTTTGCTGACCACTGCTCTAGGAGATCATTAATAAGCAGGGGAAACTGAGGCCCAAGGAGGTGCGATCACTCCGGTCACTCACGCTCCTTGCACATTGCCCATCTCTTCCACCGTAGAAGGCGCTCTTTATTTTCTGACTTGGAAACCATGTCGTGCTGCCTGCTCAATTATTTCAGTATGTACTCCTGAGTTTGGGGCTAATCCCAGCTGTTATGAAACTTTATATGAATAATAATGAAGCTCCTCATTCCTGGGATCACAAAGTGACCATTTCTAGTTCATTCCAGGGCACTTTGGATGCCCTCGTGGGGCCCTAAAGGATGGGAAGTTTCAGGAGAGCTCTTGCCTGATTCTGTCATTCACCTCATTTGTGAGTCTATAATGGGATTTAGTGCACAGAGATGTGTCACATAAACAGTAATTTCTCATTATTGTACTAACATTTTTCCCTAATTGCAAAAGTATATCTGACCTGAATTTATTCTTGTCGTGTCTGTGTGCGCAAGCAGAGTCTTATTTGTCTTTACAATATATTAATAATGTATTAATTAGCTTCCCAGTGCTGCCCAAACAAGGAACAGAAAGATTTATCTAAATCATGAAACACGAAACAACGCTAACAATTTGTTAATTTTATTTTAAGGACAGTCTCAGCATTAGGCAGTGTGGCAAAATGTAGGCCTATTTTTGAGCGAAGATAGCAGAAAACACTGCTCAATTAATAAAACATTTGTTTAACACCTACTGTGCACAAACTCTGAGAGGCAAAAGAGGCGAAGACAAATAAATTGGCTAATTTCGTTTTATAGTCACAGTTAAAAGGCAATCAAGGGCAAGGTAATATGTGTTTTGATTTAGTGTCAAAGTAGCTTACATATATCAGATGGAACCATATGAAATTGACAACGTCTGACAGTTTTTTACCAAAAGAAGTGGCAATTTCATGATTCAACCTAATATTAAGATACCCTTGTCATGCTGTAACAGCTCCTAAAACGTTACTCTGTTCATTTTCTTTCTATTTTTTAAATTAAATGACTCGTTTCAAGTTGAAGCTGTCATTATTAGACAATCAATAGAAGGTAAATACAGGTCAGAGTTTTTCATACTTATTTTTGTAGACTCAAAAATAATATATATTTTGTAGGTTTACTTTTGCTTATTTGACATAGAGTCATGCATGAGCCTGCTACCGGTTCCTCACGTGTGATGTTCCCCAACTCGGTTTCTCGTGCCATTTCCTTAGTGATTTCCATGCAGAACTGGCATCGCTCTTCCCTTCGTTTCTGCAGAGATGTGTGCATGTAGAACACTCCACTTATTTAGGAGATTAAATCTAACATCCGGTCTGCCAGTCAGGTTACTGAGAAACCAGAACAGCTCACCATAGGTGTATTCCACTAAATACGTTCTTCTAGTTCCATCGACGTTTAACAAATATTTACCAGGCACCTATTTTGCGTGAGCCGTGGAGTCAGTCCTCTGCCGAATATGAAGTTGTGTAAACAGAAAATGTATGCATTAATATAAATACAAATGTAGTGCTGACTGTATAGACCAGGCACTGTCCCAAGTACTTGACAAGTATTAATCTACTTAACACTACCCAAGGGGGTAGATTCCAGTGTTATATTCATTTTAAAGATGAGGAAAAGTGAAGCCAGAGAGGTTAAGTGAGCTTTTAGTACCCAAACGCTTAACCAAGACACCAATAAATTACCTGGTTATTGTGGGAGCCCCGATGCTAGAAAGCGAGTGCTTTTCCTGGACCGTGAACTAAAAGTGTGAGCAATTAGCAATGCCCCCTAATGCCCTCAATATCAGCCAGGCCAACTTGTGTACAATGTCAGCACACACTTGAGCCTATCCCACTGGGCTTACTCCCAGCTCAGGACACAAAGACACACCCCTGTGAGGCCCCTGACACTCATTGGGACACAGGCCACATGCACTGACCAGGGCATTCTTGCAGAGTCACATCTTACCCCAAATCTTATCACAACCCTGCCGGAGGCCAGACACTATCAAGAAAATGTTCACTCATCTTCCCGTTATGCCCAATGTGTGAACTCTGATAACACATCTAAATTCGAAGAAAATCAACAGACATCATCTCAGTCAACCTGAAAAGTCCAGTGAGTCATTCACAGTCTTTTCACAGGGCTCCTGCCCAGCCACCCGGTTCTCCTGTACCAGCCTCCGGGCCTCCCACAGCCCGCATGCAGCTCAGCGCTTGATCATTCTCTGCCGCTGAAGCTGATCGAATGAGCGTTGCCTTCCTTTTGTACAGGCATTTGAGTTGCTAGGCAAGCTGCTGCTTGTCTGTGCCGACAGCGACCCCACTGCTTCGGTCCCCGAGGCAGGCTAAACTAGGTCGCCTTGGAAAAAACAACAAGGAATAAGATGCTGGCTTTTCAGCCCCCAAGAGTAAAATCCATCACTCTGAAGGTAAAATCATAATATCTAAATTTGACCCGATTTATGTCAGGTCTTGTAAACACAGGCACACATGTGGATGCTTAAACCATGTATGCTGACTGCTGAAAACAAAAACAACACACTGTCTCATTAGAAAGATAAGAGCTGGCAGGCCAGCTCACCAGAATAAAGAAGAATGGGCACTCTAACTTTGCACGCACGCACATTGCTGTAATGAAGTCCACAAGACAGTTAGTTGCTCTAGCAATGACGGGCAAATAATGTTTTCAAGGATTTTTGCATTAAATTTAAACCAGTCCCATGTTACTTACTTTCACGAGCTTAGCTTTCGGCCTCCATCCTCAGCTAGAGGTCTGGCATCGATTGCAGCCTCTTGTAAGGCTGTAGGTAAGAGCAAAGGCTCAGGAGCCAGACAGCCCTGGCTGGAATGTCATGGCTACCATTTTCCAGCTGTGCATCCAGGTAAGTTACTTAACTACACGGTGCCTCCATTTCCTCACCTGCAAAATGAACTCACGCGGGTTTGTTATGAAGATTTGATGAAGTAGATGGAAAAGTGTTTAGAACAATGCCTGGTTCAGAGGAAGCCCACAACACATGTGATTTTGTTTTAGTAACTTGAAATGGGCTTACATATCCCAGTTAGGAAGCCTTTGAGTTCTGTTCTGTTTTCAACTTTAATCTTTGTAGCAGTTCAATCTCATTTCTTCTTTTTCTATGTACATGCAGAAGGAGGATGACTAGTCATCCTTGGAGTACAATCTTCAATAAAAGCCTTTATTTAGTTTCTTCAAGTTTCTTTTCTGCAGTAAATGATCCAGATTACTTAATGGTTCTGTTTTACATGCTTCGATCATTTATTTGAACTTCTCAACCATCTCCAGATTTATAGTAAATGCAGAAATATTGTCTAAGAAATTTGGTTTTGAAATTTCTTATCATCTGCATCCATTAACTCAAATGTTTAAAATCCATTGTTCATAAGATCTAAGTTAAGTTCTTTCCCATATTGGTAGGTTGGTTTTATTCTGTCATATTGCCATAATCACCTAATTTTCAAATGGATAGTTCAGCACAAGCCGAACCAGAGAAACCATAGGTCATTCATTCATCAAATATTTATTGAGGGTCTACTATATGCCAGGCCCTGTGCTATGTTTCAGATTATAAATAAGACACTTCCATCTGGCTTGTGTGGTTCAGTGGATTGAGCATCGTCCTATGCACCAAGAGGTCACTGGTTGGATTCCGGTCAGGGCATATGCCTGATTGCGGGCTTGATCCCCAGTAGGGGGTGTGCAGGAGGCAGCCAATTGACGTTTCTCTCTCATAGGTGTTTCTGTCTCTCTGCCCATCTCCCTTCCTCTCTCTCTAAAATCAGTAAAAATATATTTTACGAAATATTTGAAGGAGCTTACAGCTTGGGAGGGAAGACACAGAAGTAAACAGACCACTGCAAAAGTCTGCTATTAGATGCTGTACTTGAAGTGAGAAGGCATCAGCATAACCCTGGGAGAGAAGGGAGGGAGAATGCAGCTCTGCGTGGTGGGAACAGCAAGGCTACACAGAGAAGATGACTTTTGAACCATATGAAAGAATGACAAGGATTGAGAGGAAAGAAGGATGAGAATATTCAGGAAGAAGCAGTAATTTGCAGGTTGGATGGCAAGGGAGCCTTCAAAGACGCAGGTATGAGTGGGGCCCAGGATCTAGGAAGGATGCAGCGATACAAAGCTTCCTAGGTTAGCTGGGGCCAGGCCGGTAGCGACCAGACCCAGAACCCTGAGCTCCATCCTGCAGGCACGAGGATCCAGGGGAGGGTGTGTTTACAATTTCCTCTGGAAGTATGACCAGGGGACACTGGAGGCCTTTGAGCCTAGAAACAGAGAAGTGGGCTGCTGGGGTCATGGAGAGAGATTATGAAGCCTGCGCTGAGGAAAGGGTGATGGAAACAAGACATTCAATTTAAAAGATGGGGCTTAAAGACTCAGGCGAGAGGGCTGTCAGATTTGGGAAAGAGAGGGAGGAACCCAGAAGGAATTCCAGGTTTCCTATGCGTGAGGGTCGTGACACCATATAATGCCATCATGGAGCGAATACAAGTTGGCACAAATCCTTCTCCTAGAAATGCTCCTCGAAGACGTAGGACCTGTGAAAAGTCTATAGGGAATGCCAACAGCACATGCAAAGAGCAATATATTTCTTACTATTTATTTTTTTTAAAATACCCATTAATATATGTGACATACATGAGCTAAGATAATACTTACCTGCGAGTCTTCATTTTTTAATTGTCTGGAAATTAGTTGTCCAAATATGATGTTAGTATTAATTCAGTTCTCTATGCCTGACATAGTATATATCTATTTGTTTGTTTACTTACTTATGTGTCTCCCCCAGCTGAAAACAGGCTCAAGGACTTTGCCTCTTTTCTCCCATCTCCATCCCCAGCACCTAAAATGGTGTTTGACTCGTGATGGGTAAAAAGAAACAATCCTATCCTTTGCTAATGAGGAAAGAAAAGAGAAAAAAATTTAGATTTAAAACAGTTTTTCATGAACAGATCCAATTTGCAGAAATGGAAATGAAGTTTAAAAGCTATTTTTCTTCCTGAAGCTCTACTTCTGGGAAAATCACGGCTGCCAGCTTAGATGGTGGTTTTAACCGCCCGGTTACAAGTTCTGTGCAGTTGTACGGATTGGCAAAGCTCAGCTTCCTTAAATGCTGTTGGATCAGTAAGGAAGCGGTGATTTTCCTTATTGATTTAATGCCAGTTCCTCTTTTGTGAAAAATCCCATGTGCTACTCAATGGAACATGGACGATAAAAACTGAACATCGGGGCCAGACTTAAGTAAGTCACTCATGTTCCTCTCTAGTCAGGTGATGCTAAACCGTTTCTACTTTCAGTCTGCAGTGTTCAGCGTTTTCCCCTTTAAATTTAGCAGAGTGATTATTCCCCCTGGTGGGTTGCACATATGCTCCCTTTGATCTGTGAAATAGCTCATTCCTGGATGAACTTTAAGCTCCAAAGTAACGCATATAAAATACTGTTTATGAATCGTGGGAGAAATGTTTCACAATCTTATTACTCCAAAATGGTTGCACCAAACTCTCTCTGAGGTTCCTTTTTGTTTTTTACCCAAGAAGAGAGAAAAAGAACTTTAGGCCACAGCAGTATGATAACAATAATAATCATACTTCCCAGGGATTTTACTCCATAGGCTCATAAAGGCTGCAATGTAGGAAACGTATCATCAGCGAATACTTACTGTGAGCAGGACCCTGTGCCAGGTGCATGGACTCCCAAGAGGGTGAGGCACAGTTCCTATCTCTGGGCTTACAAATTAGCTGGGGAGGTCTGACCCAAACCACAAAGTAAAATCAATAGGCACAAATGAACGACATGGTCAGTAAGTGCCACACAGGGTTCAGAGGAGGCTGGGGTGTCTAGACAGCATTCATAGAGGAGATGGACTGGAATTTGAGTTGGACCTTTAGTGGGCGGTCTGGAAGGAGAAAAGGCAGAGAGGTGAGAACATTTGTGGATTCCGTTGCCAGGAGTCCCATCTGGCTGAGGTGGAGGTTGTGGCAGGTAAGGGAGGGGAGAGATTGGGGATGGCCTTGAATGCCACTCTAAGGACTTTGGGCTTGATTCTGTAAGTCAACTGGAATCATTGAGTTTTTGAGCAGAAAGAATATGAGCTGAACAATGTTTCACAGAAACTAGATCAAGCAGGGATCTGTGCTATGAATTTCATTGGGGGGCTTCAGAATTGAGATGAGACACCGGCCCAGGCTGAGAACAGTGGGATACCTCCATCCTGCGACACATTTCTGTGAATACTTCTTAGGGATTCTATGAAATTGTGCTCAGTGTGCCAGGCTGCCTCCACACTCCAAGAGCACTTGATCCTGGGATGTTATCATGTGCTGAAAGAGCTTCATGATTTGTACATAGAACAGACCCAGGTGTGGTCTATGTGCAGACTTCAGAATCCAGGCGACTTCCAGTCTGAAAGCTGGGAGGACTCTTGGAGCCTGCCAAGTCCATCTCCTCAGCTAACCTACACAGAAGCCGGCCCTTGCCCTGTTCCCACGCTCATCGGTGACAGGTCCAGGCAGGACCAGAGCTCCTTACTGCACTCCAGCAGCTCGCCCAGCGCTGGTCCAGATTCTGCTTTGAGATATGTGTGTGTGTGTGTGTGTGTGTGTGTGTGTGTGTGTGTGTGTGTGTACAGATGCTGGCAGAATCCAGAAGAGCTTTTTGGCCCTCTAACTGAGATAGTTGAAGTTCCTTTCCTTTACTCCCCCAGACCCCCACCCCAATCCAGTCCTCACCTGAGCCCCCACTTCATTTCTGCCAACTCCCTGCCTCCATGCTTTCCTGCAACACCTTCTGCCTTCTAGTTCTCTGCTCACTCCTGGTGGTTTTTCATGTCCTGCCATTAATTGTGTTGTCTTCTTTGTCAGGAACTGTTTAAGGCCCCAGCTTAGGCCTCACCCCACCTTCAGGAAATGCCCCTGGCCTCAACCCCTCCCCTAGACAGACTTAGGTCTCCTGAGGAGCTCCCACATCACATGCACAGAGTTCTGTCTCTATGGCTCCAGGATGTCTTAGAATCCTCTGTGGATGGGCCTGCCTCCCATCCCTCAACTGTGAGCTCCTGGAGGGCAGGAACTGTGGCTCTGCATCATTGAGCACCGCGTGTCTAGCCCAGGGCCTGGCACACACTAGGCATGTAAAGGTCTGATGAATGAATGGCATTTGCCTTCATTCACTTAATAAATATTTATTGAGCAATCACTTATAATCACCTCAGTAGTCACACTTACATGTCAAAATATACCAGTGCACTCAAGCTCCAAATTATGCATGCATCAATTATGCTTCTAGAGTGTTAGCATGCACATGCAGCAGGGACTGCGTGCACCACCACATACCAGAGTGAGCAGACGCAGAAAACTGTGCCAGATGTCCCTGAAATTTACAAAGACCCAAGAACCAAAAATGACAGTTAGCTCCATAAGCCCTCTACAGGAAAAAAAAAATGCGAAAGAACAAAAGAACCTCGAGCAGAAGGAAGTGGCTATGTTTCTTTTTTTTTTTCTTTTCTTTTTTCTTTTTTTTCCCCCCCTGTGTGGGAAATTTACCAGGGGTGGGGGAGATTTACCAAAGCATTTTATGCTGGGCAGGTTCATGTAAGTCTGAGTTCCTCAAGGGTTGGCTTTAGAGCTATTAGGAAAATTCATTGCCATGCAGGAGTCAGGGGACTGGTTTTTATTCCGCTGGAAATTGTTAATGGGGACTGCATTAGCGGCCCCTTATCGCTTTGCCTGATAGAGAGACAGCAGGTTCACCCAAGCAATTCTGGAACCCTGATCACTGCCAATTAGGGGAGCATTGTCTGGCTGACATAACCAAGTGAGTATAAATATATTTATTGTGATTAGAATGGGGAAGGGAGACAGCAGAGAGATTGAAGCAGAAGCTGCCACCCCCTTGCCTGGCTCCGGCTTGTGTCAGACTCGGCGTGTCTATCACCGGGTGCTCAGTAAAAGGGGTCATGGCTTCCTAAGGTGGAAGGAACTGTGAGAATTTGGGATTAGCGTTGTTTTTCCCAGAAGGGACCCTGTGTCTCCTTACTTTTCCTCCTCTCTTCTTCCCTTTTTTCATGTTCGCTTCTGCGAAAGCTGAATAGGGAAGAGAAACTAGATGCCACGTTGATCACATTTTAATTCCACCCTGTTGGCCACGCCACCTCCACTTAGTTTATGTGCAATTCAAAGTGATCTTGGAGAATAATACTGTGACAGGACTTCCTCGCCCCCCCACCCCCACTGCCTTCCTGGGTGTGCAAGTCTGTCTGGCATGGGTCTGTCTCATTGTGGACTTGTGGGACTTTCGTGGAAATATCTGTGATGTGCCTCAGAGCTGGGATTGAAAGACCTGGATAAAAATAGTCCCCTGCAGGGGACTAGATATGGAAGGAATTTCAACACCTAAAAAAAGGAGGGCGGTGTTTAAGTCCTATCTGATGGCATTCTTGTCTGACTGGAGAGGGGTTTATGCATCTGCATAGATTTCAACATGCAGGCGGCATCTATTCATCCCCAGACAAATGGCCGAACCACATTGTTCTAGGAGTGGTCAACGCCTGAATTCCAGCTCATGGCTGAATTGGAACTCCGGCCAATGCAGGGCCAGTCCATCAAACATCTGACTTTTCTCACCCTTGACTATTGGATAACAGCAGTTACAGAGCTGAGTTCATTTCAGTTACTTCCCTCAGCCCTCCTCGTATGTGCTGCTCTGTTCCCCATTTGAAGGCTAGAGACGCTTCCCACCGGCTACAGCAGAGAGAGGAACCCCCTTCCCTGGGTCCTGTTCCTTCAGTTTGTCTTCACCACTGCAGATTGCTCTCAGCTTGTCTTCCTGAATATTTCAAAAATGATTTCATTTCTGGTGGCACAGATGTAATATGCAACCATATAAGGGAAGGCATAGATACACAAAATTAATAAGGGGCCCACGTAGGAGAAATGTCATCTGTAGATATCACTTAGCCTAAAGACATCTGACCACTCCTTGTTCAGCCTGTTCCTGCTAAATGTGTCCTCCTTCAGCTGCTCAAAAATTGTGAGGCCAAACTCTTCTCACCTCGCTACCAGAAATATGTGTTCCCTTTGCTTTTCAGATCATGATGGACAAAACACTTCTTTTTCCTGTCTTCTGCCTCTTGTGAGCTATATTGTTTTGGGGGAACTAGAGCTCATTTATCTCCAAGGCAGAAAGAAAGTCATTCCATATTTACCCGTTAACAAATTACCACTTACAGTGAAAATACGGAGGAACTCGCGCACTCTGCGGTAAATGGGGTTATCCGTCTTGGCTGAACCTTGGCTGATGGACAGCCACTGTTCCCTTCAAGTTGGCTTAATTTCCTTTCGTTGGTTTTCATTGCTTTACAGCAAAGCGAATTCTTGGTTCTTTGTTTGATTCTGCTTTTGAGGAATGGGCCTGTGTCCTCTGGGTTGTTTGTTTTGTGAGCTGGTTGGATTAAAGCCCTAACATTTATCGAGTAGCCTATTGTGTTGGGTCCTGTGGGTTCCTCTGAAGTCCTCCCTGCCTGAAAGGTTGATGAAGTCACTAATCTGAATGCTAACTCCCTTCTAATCCATTGTCTTTCTGCCATGTAAATGGGGGCGTGAAATCGCCATCGAACAAGAGACAGCGGGATGTCATAAACTGAGCTTGAGTTCTGTGGTCAGCGAGACCTAGGCCGTACAGCCGTGCAATCCTATGCCAAACAGTCTTTGTTATAAATACTGGTGGGAACAGCAGAACAGTCTGTTGTTGTTCTTTGCTCTTCTCCGTAATGAGATAAAGCCAAACAGACAGTGAAGAGCCTGGTCTAACTACATGGTACAAATTACAGATGACTGTAAGAAGGTATTTGGCCTGAACATTTAGGTGGCATTTCGTGTTGTATTTGATACATGTCACTTAGTTAAGAGGCTAAAAGCTCTTGAACACACACAAAACTCTTGATCTGGTTGGACATTACATCTAACATCATTTTGATTCTTTTTATTCAAGGTACTTCTCACTAGGAAGTGGTAAAAGAGATGATAGCAGTCCAGTTAATAGTATTGTCCCAATGTCAGTTTCCTGGGTTTGAAACTGTACTATGGTGATGTAAGATGTAACCATTAAAGATAGCAGCATAAAGGGTACAAGGGAACTCTCTGTACTATTTTTATCTCCTGTGGGTTTATTATTATTTCAAAATAAATATATTTAATGAGAGAGAATATAAATGGGATTGCAATTAGGAAATGAGTGTTCATCTTGTTTCAGTCCCTGCCTGGACAAATATTTATATTTTGTTTACCTCCTCCTCCCCTTTTCACATACAGACTTTGTGAGCAGTCAGATGTAAGAGCTCAGGCTCATTTTTCTATAGAAGAGAAGAAAGAAGTAGAATAAGCCAAGAGAACCTCTGCCAACATCAGATTAGAAGTCCTACTTCCTGCCTCTCCCCACCCCCTTCACCGACACAAACTTACCTCCTTCCTTCCATTCAACGGGAGATGCCGCACCTGCTGCCACAGACGAAGTCCTTCACCTGCACAGGCATCCACCCCTGACTGCTGTTCCCCAAGGCTCAGTCCTTCTGTGCAGTCTTCCCTTGGGAGTTCCTTCCCACCTGCGGTTTTAACATCCACCTGTATGAGAATAGCTCCCAAATTTATTTGTCTCCTCATATCTTTTGGCTGGGATCCACATCTACATACTCAACCCCTGACTAGAAATCTCTACCTAGATGTATCACATTTCACACTCCTTCCAATTTATCTTTTCTTCCTATATTGCCTTATCTCTGAAAATGTTGCCATCTACCATATTGCTCATGGCAGAAATATAAGAGCCATTCCTAGACCCACACTGCCCAATATTGCAGCCTCTAGCCACAGGTGCTATTAAGTTCTTCAGATATGGCTAGTTTAAGTTGAAATGTGCAGTAAGTGTAAAATACACTCCAGGCTTGGTTCAGAAAGAAGAGTGCAAAATGGTTTGATAATATTTTACACTGATTTCATGTTGAAATGACAATATGTTGGATATATTGGGTCAAATAAAATATTAAAAATAGTTTCCTCTTACTTTTTAATGTGCTGCTAGAATATTTTAAATTACCTGAGTGGCTTGTACTGTATTTCTATAGGATAGTGCTGCTCTAGACTTACCTGTCTTTTAGCCACTCCCAATTGGCCAAGAACTCACAGTGATGTTTTCTCAAGTCAGACACAGGACAATATTAATTAAGTGAACAGGCTGAATTTGAATCCTGGCTCCACATATTTTGATCCATATGAACCTGGGCATATATTTACTAGTTATAACTTCTTTGAACCTCAGTTTCCTCATCTGTCAGATGCATATAAAATAGTTCTTACTCCTCAGGTTCTCAAGCATAAAATGAGACGATATGTGGAAAACACTCGCTATGGAGATAAAAGCATGTGCAAAGGCCCATTGTCAAGAGAAAGAACATGGTCTCTCGTTGTCATATTTCAGGCCTTCATCATTTCTAGCCAAGATTTACAGTAGTCTTTCCATGTCTAGTTCACCCTGCCCTTTAGTCTCTCACACTGCCACCAGATTAAACATTTCATAATGCAAATATTATCAGTATTTTAGTTATTCCCTATCACCTTTTGGATAAAGTCCTTGGCATGTATGCAAAGCCCTCCATGGCCTGCCCTCATCCGAATCACAGTCCCACCCCCTGCCAGTCCATGATGGCCACAATGAACCAAATGGGCTCCCCAACTCCTATCTACACATACTGTTCTCTCTCTCTGTGATGTACATGCCCTCTACTTGTCTGCAAGACTGAGTTTATTTGTCACCTCATTTGGGAAGCTTCCCTGGTCCCTCCTGCACCTGTGCCCATCCTAGCATGGATTAGGAACCACCCGTTTGGGCTCCTCAACCACTTGAGGTTTGACTCTACCGTCACACTGATCTCACTTGTCTGGTCGACTTGTCTGTCTTTCCTGCCAGACTATCTACCAGCTGAGGCCCAGGATAGGTTCTCTAGTCCACTCTGAATCTCCATGCTGAGCACAGTGCTTGGCACAAAGTAGGACCTATAAATGTTTGTTGAGTGAATGCATGAAGTATCAGGAGCATGAGAGCCCAGTGGCATCAAGCAGCAGAAAATCTGAAGACTAGCCCAAGGAGAAAGCGCTGCTGCTTGGCCATGCAGACAGAGTTGGGAGAGAGAGAAAAGAATCTGGGCAAGAAGTCAGTAATGGGGGATTTGAAGTGAAAGATTATAAAGAAGAAAAGATCATGAAAAAAACAGAACCACATTTGGTACTGCTGGTGGTTTAGTAACTTCCTCTACATGGTTCCAGGAAGAGACGGGCTCTAGGAAGGCACAGATCATATAAAGAAAGGACAAGGTATCAGCAGCCGGTTCGAGGATTATTTGTCATCAGGAGTGGATGCATGGTGACACAAGTAAATGTCAACCTGGTGACTACGTGATGGGACTAATAATTTACTGGGGCTGCAGCCTAGGAATTTTTTACTGTGGTGCAAATGCCAGGCATGGAAAACTTTGACAATTTATAGATATGGGAAAGCAGATAGTGAATTTGAGAATAACGACGTGAAATGCCAGAATAATCACAAGAGGAATATCTGAATATGTAAGAGGGCTGAGAGGAGTCCTGCTTTATCACAAGTTTGGATTACAAGAAAATCTATATATATAAAAGCCAAGCAACTGGAACAATGGAACAGCCGGTCACTATGACACACACTGTGGCAGCCAACTGGCCCAATTGGGGCCCTGATCGGCCCCCCCCCCCCCGCAATCTCCCGCAACCCCTCCCCCCACGGCCCAGCCCCCATCGGGACGGGCAGCCAGACCCCACCTGTGCATGAATTCATGCACCAGGCCTCTAGTTTACTAATAAAAACAAAAAATTTCCATATATAAGACCCACTTATCAAAACTTGTAGTGTTCCATAATACATACTGATAAAAGGATGCCTTTTGACCTACACAATATTAAAAAGAACAAGTAATGCAAAAAAGGTAGAGAAAGAAAGTAGGATATTTTGAAGCTCATAGGATACACATAGAAAATATGTACCTCTGCATGCAAGCCATAACCTTGACAACAACACCTTAAGGCTTTATTCCAAGACCTCAGGTCTCACTCCACAGGTTAGCCCACTTCCCAATTTTCGTGTAAGAGATCTTGTGGGAGAGGCATGTGTGAGTTGAAGGGGCACAGGGGAAATCAAGATGAGACGATGGGAAATTGAGATGATTCCTTGCCATGGTTCTTAACACTGAAATTTCCATGGAGAAGGTGAAATTTTGAGTTATACTAAGAAACTATTTGTTGTTCATCTGAATTCAATTTGAACTGGGCATTCTGTATTTTGTCTAGCAGCCCTCCCTGGTGAGGTATGCACTTTCTCCTTCATGCCTCCCGAGAGCCACAGACAGCATGTCTCAATCGTTAGCAATTGGTGCATAAAGTAGCAGTAGCTAACAACTGTTGAGTGCCCATTATGTGCCAGGTGCCATACTAAGTGGTTTAGATGGATATTTCACATACTCTTCACAAGAACACTGTGGGGAAGGCATTACTATTATTTGTTTTAAAGATGACGAAACTGAGCCTCAGAGAATTAAATAACTTGCTCAGAATCACCCAGATAGCTAGTGGTAGAGCCAGGATTTGAACTCTGGGCAGCCTGGCTCCAAAAGCCCAAGTGCTTACCCACCTCACTTGACATGGCACAGCACTAAGCCAGGGGTAGATACACTGAGTCCCCCAGAAGAATAAAAGAGCTAGAGCACAGGGTACGATGGGCAGGCTCTGAAGAAGGCCTTGAAGGAGCAGTTGAAATTAGACCAGGCGGCTTTGTTTAAGTTGGAAAAGTGTGCCCCTAACTTTAGACAGAAGCAGTCCCATCCCAGAACTCACAGCTTGATTAGAAGAGCACCAGATGGCCCTGCCCGGTGTTGTTCAGTGTTTAGAGCATCACCCCCCACACCAAAGGTTCTCAGGTTCAAGTCCCAGTCAAGGGCACGGTTCATCCCCATGGGTGTGTATGGGAGGCAACCAGTCGATGTGTCTCTTTCACATCAGTGTTTCTCTCTCTGTCTCTCTCTCTATATCTCTCTCTCTCTCTCTCTCTGTCTCTCTGTCTCTCTCTCTCTCCCTTCTCCCTCCCTCCCTTCCACTCTCACTAAAAATCAATGGAAAACCTTGAGTAAATATTTTAAGAAGGAGAAGAAGAAGAGCACCAGATGGACTTTAACCCCACTGCAGGCTCAGCCCAGGGCCCTTGTACAGTGAACATGCACGGCTGTACGTAGGAGCCTGAGTTAGATGACGAAGAAAAAGCCGTGCAGAGGCAAAGATGCAGATGGGGAGCTTAGAGAATAATGAGAAACCATTTTCTAAAGTGCACTGTACGGGGCATGTGGTTTTCTGAACTCAATTTAGAGACAGGATGGGGGAGATTGCTGAAGGCCTGAAATGATAGTGGATCGAATGGGGAGATGACTCCAAGGTGTACGTCAGAAAGCTTCAACACACGGGTTGCTGCTCCATCCAGCAGGAGGAATGGGGTGGGAGGAGAATGAGGCTTGGTAGGTAAGGTGACAGCAGCTTATTTAAAAGACATTAAAAGAAAACTCAATAGCCTGGAAAAGAGGACAGGGAGTAGGGAACAGAAAACACAAAAGAGGGAAAATGAGTGAGAAGATTAACTTCTTCCACTTAGCATTTTCCCACGTGTGGCCCTAAAGGAAGAGTTGACCCTGTTCTGGTTTATTTTCTTCTCCTAAAGAGGAATTAGACTGGCATATAAGGAAAGGGCCGCAGGCACAATACAGTGGTTTTAGCAAGGCATTTGATTATATTTTTCATGATACCCTAGAGAACAAAATGCAGAAAGACAGGCCGAATGATAACTAATCTGGTGGGTTTGAGTTGATACTCAAAGAATAGATTCATAGGTTAATGACAACCTGGAGAGTTTTAAGATGATAAGAGTGTTTAGGTAAAAAGCTGAGTTCCAAGATAACCGATTTACTTATGATCATGCAGCTGAGGAAGAAAGGAGCCGGGATTCAAACCCAGCTCTGCCTGACTCCAAAGCCCGTATTCTATTTATTATGGAATAAAGACCAAAAAGGCATTATGTTTGCTTATGAAAAAAAGAGTTGGAAGAGATAAACAGAAGATAGGAATACAAATCCATGCCCAAAAGAATTGTGACTAATGGAAGAAACTTCCCACGGGGGAGGGCAAAAACAAGGTGAATGGTAAACAGATTAAATGTGAGCTCACATTTTGGTTCCCAAAAATCCCCTGCAGAATTAGAGAGGCCTGGCCTGACTCTGCTTTACGGTGGGCAACACTTGGGGTTTTGTCATGGTTGTTGTTGTTGAACTCCCTGACAACCAACAGCGTAACACATCCTTAAAGATCTGTACAGCCCTGGCCAGCATCACTCAGTGGTTAGAGGGTCAGCCTGCGCACTGAAGGGTCAAGGGTTCGATTCTCAGTCAAGGGCACATACGTGGGTTGCAGGTCCAATCTCTGGCTCCAGTTGGGGTGTGTTTGGGAGGCAACCAATAGATGTGTCTCTATCATATCGATGTTTCTCTCTCTTCTCCTCTTTCCCTTTTCTCCCCCTCCCCTCTCTCTAAAAATCAATGGAAAAAAATACCCTCACTACTCGTGTGAGGATTTAAAATACATATATATATGTATGTATGTATATATATATATATATATATATATATATCCTATATAATAAAGAGGTAATATGCAAATTGACTGTCATGCCCTCGCACAGGATGGCCGCCTCCATGTGGTCACAAGATGGCTGGCAGGGGAGGGCAGCTGTGGGCGATCAGGCCAGCAGGGGAGGGCAGTTAAGGGTGACCAGGCCAGCAGTGAAGGGGAGTTGGGAGCGACCGGGTTGGCAGTTGGGGGCAATTGGGCTGGCAGGGGAGTAGTTACGGGGTGATCAGGCTGGCAGGCAGGCAAGTTGGGATCAAGCAGTCGGACATTCCCCGAGGGGTCCCAAATTGGAGAGGATGCAGGCTAGGCTGAGGGTCACCCCCCCCCCATGCACAAATTTCGTGCACCAGGCCTTATGTATGTATATATATACGTGTGTGTGTGTGTGTGTGTGTGTGTGTGTGTGTGTGTGTGTGTTGTACAGATAAAGTAATTAAATAGTCCCATTCTACTCAGTCCAGCTCAGACCACACCTTGAACACTGGGTTCAACTCCAGGTAACACATTCTGAGAAGAACATTGAAAAACTGATGTGACCTGGAGAGCAAGGAGTCTGAGCCTTGTCACAGGGAGGCCCCTGGGGATATTTCAGCTTATCAATATGGAATTGGGGCTTGTGAACATCATCTTCATATATTCAGTGTCTTTATTTCTTAGGGCAGAATTCAGATTGAAGATTATAGTGAGACATTTCGGTTCCTATAACAACTCCTGCCCCTTCCACCCCTCCCTGTGCCCTTTCTCTGACATCTCAATACATTAGGGAAAGACGGGACAAACTTTCGGGTCACTTCCAACTTTGAGAACCTAAGATTTAGGGCCCTACTTAATCAAAACTGGCAATTAAAAAGAAACAGAACGACTTTAAACAAGACAAATACAGGTGTTCATCAGTTTAAGCAAACTCAGATTAAGACCTAAATTTCTACTTGATGGAAGTAATTTGCACTATCATTCCTCTTATTGGCAGCTCTTTAGTACCTTTAGGGGTGAATTAATATATAAAAATGTAATTATCACCAGCTTTTCAGCATAGACATATCAAATTAAGCAAGGTGAGCTGTTACACAAGTTAATATCCGCTTTGGCGAGTTTTATGACCAGCGAACTGAAAAAATGACCCATGTTCCAATAATAAATGGGGGCTTGGGAACGTACGTAAAAGTGACAAGAAGATGAAAGTAGCTGTGGCTGTGCAGTCGTCTACTCTACCCTTTCGAGCTTTGCCCAAACAGGAATTAAGGCAGCGCAGACGGTGAGCGAAGGGGAGAGGACTTCGTCTGTGATACTACAGCCCTGGTGACGACAGAGCTAGACCATGGAAGCTTTCAAATGTATGACAAATGAGCCGTGCTTCCCACGCCCAAATCAACACAAACAAACATGAAGTGAACAGAAGGGGTGGAAGGAAAAGAGAACATAAAGGCGCCATAATATCCTGGTGATACATTTGAGGGGAAATCGTGATGCAAATAGAAAATAGGAAGTGAAAAAATAAATGAAGCCTGGAGATGTGCAAAATGGTCTCTCTGCCTGTCTCCTTGCCCTCCACTCACATCCACCACCGCCCCTCCCACCCTTCTTATAGGGCTCATTACATCGGTTCTGATTCCGGATGGATGTTTGTAATGCTTCATTCACGTTGGGGTTTTGACAGCAGGATTCATGGTGTCTCCGGAGACAGTTGTCATTGCTTTAGGAAACAATAAGGCTAAAACGAGGAAATGGCAAGTGACGTATCTCAGGTTGGCAGCAGAGTGGGGCTGGGAGAAACCTCTCCAGCAGGATTGGTGGCTCTTTCTGTTTCATTTTCTTGTTGTGTTGCGATTGATGTTCTCTTAGGGTGTCGTTTAAATAAGAAAAGTGGAGGAGATTTAAAAAACACATTTTAGATAGACTTTTTTATTATTATTAGATTCATGGTGAGTAATGTTTTGAGGAGAAAGAAAAAGAACTTGAAAATGCAGAATATATTATGGGGACATTTAATGGTGGGAAAGATTAGAAAATGAGAGAGAAAACTGAACAGAAAGGAATAGAACAGAGCAGTAGCTTGTAAATTGATTAACGGAGATTGTTTCCATTTCTGCCATTGCCTTAAAGCATGTGATTGCCTGGTCTGGGGTCAGCCACGTTTATTGCAATCTTTGCCTCTTTGACCAAGGAGTGATGGGCCTGACTTCTGTGGGTGTGTGAGAATTGTTGCCACCAATTGCTTGGCTGAAGGACAGCCGACCAAGAAGGGTCGGGGACCCTAAGCTAGTTAGTGATTATCCTGAGCCAGTGCAAGACTGGCACCGTGTTGCTAGGACTGGCAGGGGCGCGCGGTGAAGCAGGAGCACAGCCTGAGGAGCCAGGGGTGTGAGGAATAACGGGGACTTGAGAAGCTGAAAAGGAAGACTGTATATGCTTAGTGGGTATGCACTTTTTATAAACAGTTTTGAAATTTTTTTTTCTCTATAAGAAAGGGTGGTAGATAGCAGAGATGCTTTAGAGAAAGACACTAAACTGTCAAACACCAAGGAAGAGCCGAGCATTCTCCATCCTCCTCCCGACAGTGCTGTGGGGCGAGGATTATGATCTGGATTCCTGATGAGAACACGGAGGCATGGAGAATTGTCTCCCCAGCTACCAATCAGATCTGAGGTTGGAAGCAGGTCTCCCTGAGGTCCAGGTCGCAGGGACCTGCGCCATTGCCAGCAGCCTCACCTTGCAGACAGTGGCAAGTTAAGAAGAGGATGGCATGTGCTTGAGTTTGATGGAACATGTACATTACACTTAAAGACAAAGATATTTTTCTAACAAAGAATTTGAGGACAAATAACATTTGAACTTAGAAAAAGTTATGTTTTATAAGCCAGACTGGTATTGATTTAAAAAGAATGAGGTGATACATAATCAGAGAAGGAATATAATATTGTATGTCAACTATGCTTTAACAAAAAATAATTTAAAAAATAAATCAGAAAAAGGAAGAGCAAATGACCCTTCATCTGGACATCACTCAACTTCAAGGCTGCTCCCCAGGGGAGGGGACCTGCACAGGGACAATCTCCTGATTTGTCCCCTTCCTCTTCTATTCCCTCCTCTCACTATCCTGCCCCCCACCCCCACCCCCCCCCCAAAAAAACACCTTATGCAGGAAAAGAGGAACTAATTTAAAAGGAGGACAGCATCCTTGAGACCAGTGGGATCTCCCTGATCCACAGTGGCAAACAGGGACCTGCAGAACAGCAATTTGATTAAATAAGGATATACAGGATTTAGAGGAGCTCTCCAGTTGTGCACAGCGTGTCTGTACGTCTTTGAAATATTTTTATTTGGCTTCCAAGCCTAGAAACCAAGTGCCTTCTAGCTGAAGAGATGGTTCCTATTGGAAAAATTGGAAGAAATCTCAAGACAAGGCCAAAGGCTGGGACTGAAACCCTAAGAGGTTGGCAGAGGGTCTGCAGGAGGCGCATTGGTGGACAGTCAGGTCAGGTTGTGTAAAACCAGCCTCACTGAGGAGGCCGATGGGCGGAGCCTGAGCAGCCCAAGGAGAGAACAGCACACCTAAAAACCCACTGCTCATTAGTTACCTGTCACCAGAGACAGCTCTGTTGCTGCATTCCATGGAGGCGGAGCAGCCAGAGGTTGAGTGTTATGTGGGGAACACACATGCACAGAAAGATGGGGAACGCCCTGAAGGCTTCTTTCATAAGCCACTCCTTGTGGCCTCCACGACTGGCATCAGCAGATCAGCCGCCAGGAACTGCTTGCTGTTCTCAGACAGGGTTTGGAGGGCCCCTCTAGTTCCCTGGGTTCACCCGCTTGTCATGCAAGGGGACTTATGCTTTCCTGGGACTTTGGAGGGGAAATAAGGAGTCGCCGGGAACAAGGAAAGTAAGAATGTCCTGTGTGCATAAAAGCATACACTGAATGGCCAGATTATTATGATCTCTGAACGCATAATAGTCTGGCCACTCAGTGTATATCCTATATAATAAAAGGCTAATATGCAAATCCCCTCGACTAGGAGTTCGACCAGCAGGTAGGCCAGCCAACTGCCCATGTCCCCTCCCCCTGACCAGGCTGGCCGGACCCCACCTATGCACAAATTCATGCACCAGGCTTCTAATACACACACACACACACACACACACACACACACACACACACACACACACACTCAGTGGCCAGATTATTATGCGTTCAGAGATCATAATAATCTGGCCACTCAGTGTATAAAGTGGAGGCTCTCCGAGGGTACTGAAATCGCAGCCACCAACCAGAAATGGTGTGGTGGGGTATGTTTCGCTTGTCTTGACTCACTCTGGTAGCTATGAAATCAGAACTGTTTAGATCCCATGGAGAGAGCATCTGTGGAAACAGGCCAGGTCCTCTTGAGAAAGCCGTTTATGCCCCGGGGATCCTGAGCCCCAAAAGAAATGGTCTTGCCTCTGACTTGGGAGGTCCAGATAAGCACAGGAACTGTTGGTTGGAAATGGTTTAAAGCAGAGACCCCTGAAGGCCACTCCCAAGTTCATGGCTACCTGCAAGCTGGGTTGCCACTGCCATGATTCAGCTCCCACCACACCCTCTGCACTTGGCCCAGGAGCTGAGTCCCCAGATAATCCAGAAGGAGGATTTCCTTACTAGAAAAGGATTTGAGGGTCTCTATTTTAAATATGAGTTAGAGATAATTCAAGAGTAAGCACAGTAAAAAATATATATGTATATGTAAGCCTTGTTAGACATTCAGGGAGAAGGTTAACATTTCCAACTTGGCCCGCTGATTAAGAGGTCTCCTGTAAGCAGCGATTCTGCTGGGTTAGAATAGAGCGAAACTGTTGTCAGATGAGAACTCACACTGAGAAAAGGCCAGCCTCGATCTCTTGGCCAGCCTCAGCCTTTTGCTTCTCTTCTTTTCCGTTTCTTTTCCAGAACAGATTTGTTTGGGTCTGGAGAAGACTATTTAAGCAGCAGCTGACAGGTGAACTATAGGGAGTTGTTCATCCTATGCTTATGAATTTTCAAGGTTAATGATTTATGTTGAAACCTATATGTTTCTGTTTTTTTTATCTTAACCCTACAGGTGGGACTGGAGCCTTTCTGCCTCAGTTTATCCCCTTTTACTGGACATTGGACAGAGGAACAGGGCCCTGAAAATAACTAAGAGGGGTTTCAACACAAACCGTTAACCTGGAGTCAAAAGCAGGAGCGAGGGACCAGTCACTTTGAGATGAACAGGGACCACCTTTTCTGGAAACTCAGAGGGAATTTAAGCATCAAGAAACGTAGGAGCAGATGGCTTCGAATTCTTTTCCATCTAAGCAATTCTGTATTTTATGGGTTTTAGACTCTTTGAAATGTTAAAGTTTATATGCCTCAAATGCATAAAAGACAATGAGCATAATTGGGAAACCTGTCTAGATAAAGGGACTCACATACAAAGAAAAGTTACCAGATGGAATTGTCGGTTTGGGGTGCACCATTGCCCTCTATTGGAATGAAGAAACCAGACCTTTAGTGTGGGTGTGTGTTTCATTATCTCTGCCTTCGTTTGCTGAGAAGTCAGGGCACCTTTGAGTGGGAAATTAATTTATCTTTGTAAATAGGTCTTATCTGCTGTCCCTTCCCCTAGGAAATCAATGACAGTTGTACCTCTGATGGCAGATGATTTATCATGTTTTTATTGACTCAGCAAACGTGTATTAAGTGCCTACTAAGCACTGGCTAGGTATTGTAGGGAATCTAAGAATAAATAACAGCAGTAGCTACTATTAGCATTTGTTGGATACCTACTATGTGCCAAGGTCTTTATACACATGAACACACAGCCCCATGAAGTCAGTGTAGTTACTGCTGTCTTATGGATGAAGAAACAGGGCACTTGAGAAGTAAGTGGCACATCCCAGATTCAAATCCAGGCCCATCAACTCCTAAGCCTACCCTTTGTCCACTAATGTACAGCCTTTCTCCTCAAGTTTACTAACCATTAGGAAGACAGGAGACGGATATAAACTTTTATGCCACGGATTGGCAAACTGTTGCCAGTAGGCCAAATCAACCCATCACATCATTTTGAGAACAAGCTAAGATGGTTTTTACATTTTTAAATGGTTGTGAAAAATCAGAAGAGCAATCATACTGTGTGGCGTGTAAAAGTATATTCGAATCTGAGCGTTCGTAGATAATGTTTTATTGGAATCCAGCTTCTCCCTTTCCCTCACTCTTCTCCCGGCTGCCTTGTGGGCTGCAACAGCACAGCGGGTTGTGGTAGAGACCGTATGGCCACAAAGCCAAAAATATCTACTCTCTGGCCCTTACAGAAACCGTTTGCCGACTCCCAGTCTATACTCCAAAGTGAAAAGCTATGTATCAATAGGAGAGGTTTTTAAAAAGGGGTTTGAGAGTTAAGAAGAGGGAAAACGAATATTGATTTAACCCAGGGTGCGAGGTGCCTCAAGGGTTATACAGGTGTGTTCAGTTTTAAAACTCAGGTTTTAAGGTGCAGGAAAATCCAGACTTTAAAAGAGGTAAATTAAAGGGTAGTGATTTGCATAACAAATTTTCCTTTTCACTTTGTAAAAGGATTCACCACGGGGGTTCTTTTATGGAATGAGCTTCCATATGTATGCTAATATGGTTCATTTACGAATACTCTATTCATAATAACTTTTCAAGAACAGAGCTATTGTGTACAGGGAGGCTTAGCTACAATTTTTTCCTGGCGGGGTAAGGTTTCCTATTTCTGGAAAGTCATTGAGCTGACCCATCAGTTCCTGAGGGCAGCAAATGCTCTGTCTCAGGAGGGGCTTTGCCTAACAAATAGAGAAGCTGTGGCTTCCAAGTGTCTGCCTTAAGTGAAGTTCAATGGCTGGTACAACTTCACACTTTTAGCCAAGTTCCTCTTCGTAGCTACAGCCCAAAACCTAAAACGTTAGCCCCTCACTATTCTGTGTTAACTCCTCACTATTCTATCACTTTATTTGATGCACAAGATAAATTTATAAAAATTATATTTGTTGCTAATGTCCTAATAAATATGCTACAAGCAGTACAGTTGATCCTTGACACGGGTTTGAACTGTGCCAGTTTACTTACACGTGGGTTTTTGTTTTGTGTTGTTTTTTTTGTGTGTTTTTCAGTAAATGTCTGTACAGTTTTTGACCTGAGGTGAGGAGTCCATGGAAGTGGAGGGCCTACTGTATGCACTGATCTAGGAGACTTGAGCAACCTCAGATTTTGGCATCTGTGGGGGTCCTGGAACCTAACCCCCATGTTGTTTAAGAGTCTTATAAAAAGCAGTGTTTCTCACTCCCCCTCCCCCCCAAAGCCTTATCTTAACTGAATTACAGTATAAACTGGGGCAAGTCATATGATCTTCAAATTAGAACTCTCCCCAGAAAAATAGGAAGTGGGGTCACTGATTCCATTTAGGACCCGGCTCCCTCTTTCAATGGACCTTGAGCCTGAATCTTCAGACAGCTTTCTGGTGTTACGCAATTGCTCTTGTTAAGAGATGCATAAAACAGAAACCTTGACTATTCATAGCTATCTTAGGAGGAGCTGAAATATTTTAAGAGGTTTCTTACCATTTTGATAGTAACCATGTGTTTCTGAACACATCCACTTATTCTGGCTTTCCATTAAGGATTTTCTTTTCAATAAACATGTAGACTTACCTTACATCAGTTTGGTACATGATACAGATTGGTTTTACAGCTTTTAATGAACTGAACTAGAAATTTCTAAGCACAGCAGCGCACAGAGGTCACAGTGCAACAAATATCTTAAGGTAAAATGAGGTCTTTTGATAGAACTACATCTGCATGAACAAATCAGATAAAAAATTTTAAAAGGTTTCTGTATGCCTTCTGGATTAAAAAATAAATTATTAATGTCTCCAGATACTAAGTTGCTAAAGGACGGAGGGGAAAAGGCTGCGAGTTTTGTTGCAAGAGCTCTTCTTGCAAAATCTAACTAATTTGATATCACATGACTTCGTTGTTAGAGCAGTATTCGAAATTACAGAAGATGAGATGCTTCATCAGCTTCATTTCACCAAAATTGCTATATGTGGTGACATTATGTGTGACCAGGTATTCATATGTAGGTAAATGACATCCGTTAAGGATGGTATTTCACAGCACTGTCTCCTGGCTTTTGTTTCCACTCTCTGTGGTGACTCTATTTTAGACGTAGAGAAGCATTCCTGGTGTTTAGTCTGAATACTTTTTCAGGTTCATTGGTGGTAAAAGAAGCTTGAATGGAAATGCAAGGGCAGAGAAACTCGTGCGTGGGGAGTCCTGTGCGGTGCTGCCCTGTGGTGAGGCGGATCTGTGTCGCGGGGCTGCTAATGGCTATTCCCTGCCATTAGTGAAGGGGGAGTGAGGCAGATGCAGAGGGCCGGGGAGAAGCAGAGGTCGCAGCAGGGACAGGAGCCCTGCACGGCTCTGAGGTAGGATTCCTGGATAAATGGCATTGTCGCCGGGTTGGGGTGGGCAGGGGGAGGCTGCTGGAGGTGGCTTGCCTGCCCCTGGAAACTGTCACTTCTCAGTCACACTCTATGGCAGATAGCATTTCAGCCATTTCTAAAGCTGATCACTGGCAGGAAAAGCACATTTAATCCATCTGGGAGGTCCTCTGAAAGGGTGGCTCTGTCTTCTTCTCCCTGTGAGGTCAGTAGCACTGTTACTGCAGACAGCATGGAGAAGGCATTGCACTCTCGAATTCTAATTCTAGAAACAGCTTCTCTTTCCCCCTTCATATTTCTCTCTCTCTCTCTCTCTCTCTCTCTCTCTCTCTCTCTCTCTCTTTCTCTCTCTCTCTCTCTCTCTCTTCCACTCTCCCTCTCTCATCTCTATCTTTCCTCCTTTCTATCTCAAAAGTGTTGCTACCATGTTTTATCATATATTCACATATATAGTTTCCCAGATGCAGTATGCGGTGGTAGTGGGTACAGATTATAAAACTAACAGATAAATATTGAATAAACTACATTACTTCAGTTTTATTTTTCCCTGGTGGCAATTTTAAACTTTCCCAAATTAAATTAAAACGAATGGCTATAGAGGAATGAGATATAAATTTTTACGCATTTCTATGATCAAACAGGAGACCGGCCTCCAGGGGTGGCACATGTACCATCCTCTGCTATTAGGGAGGCAGAGAATGGTAAAATCAAGGGAAGAATTTGCAAAGCCGTGTGATTTGAACAAAAACAAAGCATACCTCACTCCCCCCTGAACAGCTTCCTCCTACCAAACAGCAGCTGAACAGATTTCATTTCACAAATGGGAATGGGATGCAAACCAGTTTTTTCAAAGGGATTTCATGAAGAGTGGGCCTGTTTCGTTGGGTTTTCTGAGCCAGGATTAATATTATAAGCAGGGGAGCTATGTGATGTGGCTGTGTCGTTGAAAGCCAGCCACCTGCCTCGTGGGGGAAGGAGAAAAGTGCCACTATTCAGAGGCAGTTCTGCTTCCGCCTCAGCCCTCTCTCTGAAGTGACTTACAGCCTGGGCCCAGGGTGTAATCGGAGTTACATGTAATGGAGGAAAGATCTTCCCAAGCTCAAGGTCACATCTAGAGCAGGCCTTGAATATTCTTTTCATCTCTAATTTATGTGACTTTCTAATATGTTTAGCATTTGCACTCCCCTTGTCTCCATCCTGCTCATTAAGGTAAATTTGCATGGAAATGGGATCTTGGTTTTCAGGACCATTCACCTGACACTTGATCTCCTGAAGTGACCAGTGTCCACTGCTGATACCATGAGGGTGACCCTCAGACATCACATCTTAATGTGGTGCCAACTAGAGGCAAGGCCTTAATTAGGGGAAGCTCTGGATGTTAAAGTAATGGAGTGAATCAAATCATCAAAGGCATTTAGCACTCACTGTGGAGGGCAGAATAGGCCTTCCCGTTGAGTGGGTCATCCTAGGTCACAAAAATTTTAATTCGCCTTAGATGGACAGATCTTGAAGAAAGTGTACAAAAAGTATACTTTTTTCTTGTGCTTTCGAAATCATTTTGATGTGTGATAGAGCTCAGACAGCAGTGACATTTTACTTTGGCTCCTGAAATATTTTTTGCTTAATATCTTTCTTTGGGATTGGTAATATTCATCTCTACAAATTACCTTTGGACGACCAAGCAAATGTGGAAAATCAAAGAGATGAGCCCCTTGCTATCACCACTACACAGGTCTCCTCTGTTACCAGGAGGGGTCAATATTTTAACTAAATTCAGAAGTAGCGGCTCCAATCCCCTGATCTCGGCTGCTGCACCCTCCCACCCGTGGCGGCCTTTCTTCCTTATTTACCCAAATCTTGTCACTTAGGCAGAAATCACCACTGAGGGGACAATTCACTGGTCCCAGTTTACTGGTCACTGAAAGTCAATTAAGTTTGAGTATTACTAACCTAAAGGGTTTCGGACTTGGGCAAATTTTGCAAAACATAAAAGCCAAACAACAGCTTTCAAGACTGTGTCCTGACAGTAAGCCATCTTAGCAGAGAACCAAAGGATTTGAGGGTCACGGAGAATAAATATCAAATTTCAATGAGAAAAGTTCTAGGAGATGGGAGAGATGAGAAGAAAACTTGTGCTGCTGTTAGCCAGCCTACTTTTGCTG
This sequence comes from Eptesicus fuscus, assembly GCF_027574615.1. NCBI lineage: Eukaryota > Metazoa > Chordata > Mammalia > Chiroptera > Vespertilionidae > Eptesicus > Eptesicus fuscus. The sequence continues at coordinate 102,588,968 of NC_072479.1, forward strand.
AGGATAAATTCATTCCATCAGATTATTTTAAAACAAAAATGCTTCTTAGCTTTACCTTCTATAATGTTTTCAATCTATTTAATTTAATTGCACCCTCTTATTAGTTGAATATTATGAACCCCATTTTACAGAAGAGGAAACGGAGACTCCAAGAGGCTAGTTACTTGCAGCCATTCACCAACAAAATCAGGTGTCAGCTCCCTATTACATCCCACTGTCTCCTAGAACAAAAAAACAAAAACAAAAACCTCCATTTCATTTGTAGGCTGACCTATTTCTCTCTACACAGGTTTCATCTGTTACTAGGAGGGGTCAATATTTTAACTCAATTCAGAAGTACTAAAATGAAAATTTTCCAAATGTACTTGGCTTACACAATATTAATAACATAAATTAGGAAGCTGACTAATCGAGTCTCCCAACTCTAAAACCAGGAAGCTTTCTACTCTCAAACATGCAGAAGGACCTGAAGGTCCCCTCTGGCCAGCACTGTCTAATTCTCTTAAATGATTCAGATGTAAAAGATGCCATGGCATCTGTCTAATTCACACCACCTGGTTAAATATAGCTGCCAAGGGGCCGCCTCGGACCAGACTGTGTTTAGAGAACAGTCTTTCCAGCCCCTCAGGCCTCAAGTTAGAGATGATCGCAAGTCTCCTTCCTTATCAACCGGAAATGGAGATGCCCCAGAAATGGTGACAGGCCGGGCCAGGCAAAGGGAGGTGAAGAGAGAGTCAGTCTCTGGCTTTCATTTCCTGCTCCTGGCATCTGGGGATTCAGAGAGTGATGCCAGGAATCAGGCCCCAAAGGCTCCAGCAAGACTCTTCTCAAAAACAAGAGTCTTCACAGTACGCCTGCGCCTCGCTCTCCAGCCTGAGACAGTGGACCACTCGCCTACCAACTGTTCAGACTGCTACCCAGCACCATCTGCGCTGCTGCCCTTCTCCCGGCAGAACGGCACAATGACCACGTTCTTTTTCTTCCAGCTCCTCCTCACAACATGGAAGCCATCGCCAAGTTTGATTTCACCGCCTCGGGCGAGGATGAGCTGAGCTTTCACGCTGGAGATACTCTTAAGGTAGGTGATGTGAGGCCCAGGGGTGCCCTGGGGAGTTCAGGTTACTCTTGTCTGGCCACTGACTTAAAATAACAATACATGCCTTTGTTTCTAAAGAATTACACACAGTTCCTTTCCAAAACAGAAGTTCACCTCAATCAAAAGGGTTCCTTCTGAGCACCTATATGCCAGCTACCAGCCCAGGGGATGGAAGTGCGGTTGGCATAAGACGTCATCCTTGTCCTGAGATGCCCGTTGTCTCTGGAGGGGAAACCAATCCATCCAAAGGGCTGTTGTAGATGCTCTTATCCAAGAGCTCGGGGAGCACACATGAGGGAGGAAGTGGTCCCACCGTGAAAGGTGGGTTTGTAGGCAGTGTGGCAACATCAGTTGTTAGGATGTAATGAAGGTGAGTTGGGCTTTTCACTGAAGCTCGGAGAGGAGCAAGCCCCTGTGGAATTCTGTGCACATGGTGAGATTCAGCAGGGCTGGGGCTACAAGATGAGGGTGTGGGTGGAAACAGGACTCAACCAAGGCCATGCACACCCAGCCTGCACTGGAGTTGTAGTGGCCACTTGCTAAGCTGAAGAGGCCTTGGACCTCTTCCAAATTTCATGCCTCACACTGGCAGACTGTGCATCTTAGCCCCTGTTTTATGTAAAAGAGTAAAAGTGGCCTTCAAGAGGCCACTGGGGAGTCTGAGATGCCAATATCCCCCTGCCTGGCCTCAGAGCACCTCGGCTATTCTGATCCCTGGCTCCCAGCAGCACTGAGGCCACCATTGTCTCACCACTAAGAATTATGCTTGTTATAGAAAGAAACGTGTCGGTACGTGAGAGGTGACTCAGAAAGTGTCTGTGGAGCACAAACCAGATAGGATGACTTGGTTCGGAACTTGAACACCCCCAACATTTGTCCTTCTAGCTGCTCTCACCTTGCAAGATCTAGTAAGGTGGTTGCAAAAAAATGTGCCTTCGATGTTAGAGCTTTTCAAGGTCAAAATGTCCTTTGGCTGCTGACTCAGGAAAAGGTGACCTTCAATTCTTTGGGATCTTATCAAGGTCACAGAAGGGTCTGCCACCTGGTGAGCAATCTCTCCCTTACCTATGGGCATTGTGAACATATGACTCATCTCTCATTTCAAATAGAACCTAATATCTTGTTTAAATTTTCCCTATTCTCCAGAAAAGTTAAAAGGAAAAAAACACACACTTCCCTCAACTCCATTTCTCAATCCAGCTTCCAATTTCCTGCCTCTCTTTTGCTGCTAATACTGGGATGGATTCTCTATGCTGGTGCTTCTACTCCCTCCCTTCCCATTCATTCCATGGGAACCCTGGAATCTGACTTTCACCCCCAACACTCCCTTAAAATCCACCAGCGATGTCCTCATCAACACTAATAAAAGAGAAACATGCAAATTGACCATCACTCTGCTACACCCACCAGCCAATCAGAGCAAGTATGCAAATTAACCCAACTAAGATGGCAGCCACCATGGAGCTGGAGCAAGCAGGAGGCTTGGGTTGCCCCGGCGATGGAGGAAGCCAAGCTTCCCACCCACCCTGGCTGGCCCTGGCCTCTGCTCAAGGCTATAAAGTTTCAATTATAGAAGATAATAAATCCCAGATATCTGCTTCCAGCAGGCCCTGGCCTATGCTTGGGTCACCGGGGGACATGGCCGGCCTGCAAACCACCACAGGCCCCTCGCCCAGGCCGCCCCATGCCCCAAGGGAACCCCCACACTGATCTGGGACACACTTCAGGGCAAACCAGCCGGCCCCCACCCGTGCACCAGGCCTCTATCCTATCTAATAAAAGAGTAATATGCAAATTGATTGTCACTCCAACACACAAGATGGCTGCCCTCATGTGGTCAAAGATGGCTGCCCCCATGTGGACACAAGATGGCTGCCACAAGATGGCCAGCAGGGGAGGGCAGTTGGGATGGACCAGGCCTGCAAGGGAGGGCAGTTGGGGGCAATCAAACCTGCAAGGGAGGGCAGTTAGGGGTGACCAGGCTGGCAGAGGAGGGAAGTTGGGGGCAACCGGGCCCGCAGGGAAGGGCAGTTGGGGGGGACCCAGGCCTTCTTGGGAGAGCAGTTGGGAGGGACCAGGACTGCAGGGGAGGGCAGTTAGGGGCAATCGGGCTGGCAGGGGAGTGGTTAGGGGGTGATCAGGCTGGCAGGCAGAAGCGGTTAGGGGCAATCAGGAAGGCAGGCAGGCAAGCAGTTGGAAGCCAACAGTCCTGGATTGTGAGAGGGATGTCCAACTGCCCGTTTAGGCCTAATCCTACTGGTTCCACAGGCAGGGCCTCTAACCCCCATGCGCAGACCATTCTGTGAAGCTTGGCCAGAAAGCCCCTCTGCTTTTCTCTTTACTGCACAGCTGCAATGGACAGAGTTTAAAAAGAAAGAGGAGTTTGGCCTTCTCATGGAGTTCCACACGAGCCTGCAGAAATGCAATCTAGTGATTCAAGAAATCCAGTAGGATCGGGCCTAAACGGGCAGTCAGACATCCCTCGAGGGGTCCCAGATTGGAGAGGGTGCAGGCTGGGCTGAGGGACACACCCCTCCATGCACGAATTTTGTGCACTGGGCCTCTAGTATAGAATATAATGATCCTACTACAATGCCTGTAGAGTGTGACACTGCTAACTCACTCTCCCGGATCTGAATGGAATTCTGTCTGACTTGCAAGCACTGTCCTCTGCTCTGAATACTTTTCTTCGATGATATCTCTCAAGCAATCCCCTTGTTTGCTAGAGAGGAGCTGATGCAGTCAAAAGGAGCATGGACTTTGGACCCAGATAAATCTGAGTTTGAATCCCAGCTTACTAGCTATGAGGTCTGGGCCAGTCACTTGCCCCCCTGAGCCTCAGTGTCTTCTATAAGTGGAAGCCGTATCTGTTTTGCAGGGTTGTGTGACGGGTTAGAGGTAATGGTCCCATCCCAAAGTGGATGCTTAGTAAGTGGCCACCATATTATTCGTATTACTCATTCCTGCTGCCTCTGCCTGTTCAGACTATGGCCATAGCCCCCTGACTGACCTCATCACCTCCTGTATCTTACTCCTTCAATCATTCTCTATACTAGCCCCGGAGGGATCTTTCTGGAAGACAGATCAGATCATGTCACTTCCTTATTAAGAAGCATTCAGTGGTCCCCCATTACCAATTGGTTGAAATCTAAGCCATCTGGCCCCAGCTTCATCGTGCTCACATGCATGAACACACACAGACACACACACACACAACACACACACACACACTCACATCTCTGTGTACCAATGCCCCCAGGACACACTACAGTATACACACCACCCTTTCTCATGCTCTCCCCATCCTCCAAATGCCCTTCTCCCACACACACACATTTGACCACCTCTGCCCCAGAACCCTCACCAATCCTCCCGCTCTTTTCCTACTGCCCTGGGAAAATTACCAATGGTAAGTACTCCCTCTTCAGTGATTCCACAGCATTTCACAGGCACTTTATTCAAGGCATTTATGATCCTGCCTCACATGACAGTTATTTATGGGCAGGCCGAGCGGCCGTGCTCTGATGTGCCTGTACATCCACCTCGGGTTGCTGTCCTTGCCCCGTGGGATCCTGATTGCCATTTGTGTGTTGGCCACAGGACAAAGCTCTGTGAGGGCGGGGGCTGGGTCTGCCTCAGCGTTTAGAACAGCAGAAAGGTGACCCTCCCTAATAGATGGTAAGTGAATGAATGGTTAACCCCTCCACGGGTCTGTGAGCTCACTGAGCAGAGCCATGCCGTCTTTGCATCTTCCCAGCATCTAGTACAAATCACGGCCCCGAACAGGTGCTCTGTACACATTTCTTGAATCGCTAGATTGCATTTCTGCAGGCTCGTGTGGAACTCCATGAGAAGGCCAAACTCCTCTTTCTTTTTAAACTCTGTCCATTGCAGCTGTGCAGTAAAGAGAAAAGCAGAGGGGCTTTCTGGCCGAGCTTCACAGAATGTCTGCCACATGGGGGTTAGTGGCCCTGCCTGTGGGACCCTCTGCATATGGCCGCAAAACCTGTCCCTTCCCCCCAGAGCTGAGCAACGCCCTGGGAGCCTCACCATTGTTTTCAAAGCCATTTCTTGACAGACTCTGCAACTCCCTCCCGGGATGCTCTTTTGTGTTTGGCCTTTAGAGCTAAATAAAAGGCTAAACAGACGTTTTCATTAGAAGGTACAAAAAATGCCTGCCCTGCTCGCCACCAAGCCACCCCCTCCAGCCTGTGAGTCCCCAGGCAGGGCGAAGGCCGCAGCTTATTCACCTCTGCATTCCCAGCACCTACGTGCAAACAGCAGGTGCTCACTAGATGCTGGTCGCAGAATGGTGAACAGAGAACTCCTGCCAAGTGACTTGAGCCCACTTCTCCTGTGAGAGAAGCATTTGAAAAGCTGGGCGCCAGGTGTTTTGTGTTTGTGTCAAACCTCGGACCTGCAGCTACACAGCATCAGTTGAATTTGCCAGTCTGTCTGTCTGCTTCTGTAGTACATCTAATCCGACCCCAATTCTTCCTACTAAAACATCGGCCTAAAAGCACTAATTTAATCCTGTGTCATTTACTTCAATATTTCATATTTCTGCTATGCCTCTAAGAGCAGTAATTCCATCCAATTTTAAAATTCTCCCAACCGTACATTTCATCCTCTTCCCACATCTAGCTTAGTGTCAGGCCATGGAGCCAGCAGTGTGTCCTGTAGGCAGTGTTATGAGAATGAAGACACGGTAAAGTGGAGTGTGAGACCTCCCATGTTCAGGCCCAACTCCTTGCTCAGGCTTCCGTGATGGCGACAAGAGATAGGGGGGACCGAGTAGATGGAGAGATGAGCACAGGAAATCTGGGGCCCCGCAACGGCAGGAGGAAACCACCTCCCCCCAAATACTCTTCTTTGCAGAAAATGGATTTTTTAAGACCTTGTCTTCTAGACACCAAAAATAGGCTGTAAATTCACCTCCCCGGGAACACAGTCTCAGGCAGACCGAACACCAGGTGGTGGGGAGAAGGGGCCGGCATCGTGCGATAATCTTTCAGTCTCGGGAGGAGGTGGATGGGTGTGAGCCACGATTACTAAAATGACAGCTAGTTTCAGGTCAGAGAACTGAGCACAGAATGTGGTTCTTCCCATGAAGAGCCAGTTTCCAAATGGCCTCTTTCACCTCATCCCTGCCCACTCTCCTGTTTGACGTTGGCCACGCAGGCCAAACTCCAAGTTCCCATGAGATGGGAGAAAGGAATTCCGAAACCATAGACCCGGGGACATGGCCCGCGTGAACTGTCCTCAAACAGTCCTCGTGCCTTTATGTGGATCCTACTTCTTCTTCTGACCTAGATTTTCTGCTCCCCACACCCCGCCGCATACACATACCACACGTCTCTAGTGACACCATAGCCACATTTAATGTAAGAAACTGTCAAGTTTTCTTTACTCAGCAATTCTAGAACTTAGTTAGAGGACACACTTTTATTTCTTCAGAACAAATGATTAAACTCAAGACATACATACTGAACGCTTTAAAGAACTTACAAAACCCTTCTGTGTCCTTCAGTGCTGGAGTCCTCCCTCATAAGAATATCACATTTTACAGAATGATATTTTTGAAAAACAGCACACTCCTTCTGAAGGCAGTCCAGGTACAGGGCTCATCTGATCTTCACATCAAGGCATGAGCCCGGGTTTCTGTCCCCATATTTCGGATGGTCAGTTGACTTGCCAAAGGTCACACAGCAAGTGACAGGGCCAAGCTAGAAACCAGCTCTTCTCATTCCAAACTCGAAGTGCTGTCCCCTTCCCTCCACGTTAGGAGGGATAGTAGAAAGAGGCCATCGTTGCTTCTCAATCACTTAGCTCCCTTTCATTCTCTTTTCATCTCTGGGACAGAGAAATGCAGGGGACCTGTGGCTGCAACTCCACCCACTTTCCTGCGACTCTAACATCCCAACCCCGCTGCTGAGTCCAGACACATGTCTCCCACTGCTCACTGAGCTTTTCTCCTCAGATGGTCCCGGAGGCAACCTGGCCTCACCCACACGCCAGCTGAGGCCCATGAGTTCCCCTCAGACCTGCTCCTCCTCCTGTATTTTCTATTTTAGTAAAGGCATCACCACCCACTCAGTCTCCCCAGCCAGAAACCCGGAGCCTTCCCAGAATCCCCATTCTCCCTTCGCTCCACAAACAGGCATGAAATCCTGCCCATTTTGCTTCCTGATTCCTCTAAAATGTGTCCTCACCTCTTCTTAGGCCAGATCCCCTCCGTCTCTCGCCTGGATGTCTGCAGTAGTCTTCCTGCAGTTCCTTCCCCGACTTTACCTGCGTCTCCGAGCTCTTTCTTCACTCTAATTCTCACTGTGTTATGTCCCTGCTTTAATGGCTCATCCTTCAATGGTTCCCATAAATATCAAGATAAAAATTCAAATTGTCAACATGGGCCCTGAGGCCAGGTGTCTGGTTTCCCCTCTCTCTATCTCTGGACAACGATCTAAACTCCCACCAGAGTAAGGCATTTTGCTCCCAGAATGCTCTGTACTTTCTCATATCCCAGGAGTGGTTCTTTGGACATCAGACTTCTCCTGGGTAACTCCTGTCATTGCCTGAACAGCCCAGATGTCCCCTCCTCCAGGTAGTCTTTCCGATCCGTCCTCTGCTTTCTCCTCCATCATAGCACTCCTATCAGTTAACACACTCTCAGCTACAAGAAACAGAAACTAAACATTGTTAAACAAAGATTTATTAATTTCCATCCAAAGTCCAGAAGTAGGCGGGCTCCTGGGTGGCTGATCCCATGGCTCAATGGCATCATCAGGTTCTTCCCACCTTCTTTCTCTGCCATCTTCGTTTGGAATTACTGTTCGAGTCTATGCCACATACTATAGAAACGTTCTCAGAGGGGAGCTGTGGGCAAATACTCGTCTTTTAATGGTGAAACGTTTCCGAAAATAACCAAAAGTCACATAGAGCCAAGGCAGGCCAGGCATGTGTAATCACAGTAGGTGATGACCTTTGGGATCACAGTCACGGGAGGACCATGCCATAGCGAGGCGGGACTTCTGGTTTGGCCTGTGACCTGGCTCTAACAGCGAGTTCAATTCCCACCAGCAGTGTGGGAGTGGTCCCGTTCTCTGCATCCGTGGCAGTGTTTGGTGCTACCTTCGCTTTTTATTTTAGCCATTCTGATAGGTGTGTGGTGGTAGCTCATTGTCATCTTAATTTGTGTTTCTCCATTGGCTAATAATGGTGAACACCTTTTCATGTGCTTCCTTGCCATCTGTATATGCTCTTTAATGAAATGGCTGTCTATGTCTTTTGTTCTTTTTTATTTGGGTTGTTTGGGCTTTTTTACTGTTGCATTTTGAGAATTCTTTATATAGTCTTGATGCTAAGATATGTATCAAGAGTACATGTGGTTTGCAAATAAAATAAATAAAATAAAAGCAAGTTTTAAAAAGGCATTCTAGATCTCTTGAGTTATGCCCAAATTGTTTGTGAGCCACATGGAGTGTGAACACAAAGAGTTACTGTTTTCAAAGCTGGCCCCACTTGGATATTTATGTTTTAATCTGCTTGTTTCCAAAAAAAAAAAAAAAATAGAACAAATTAAATTTTTAAAAGGATCCTGGTTACCTGACAGAGAAGAAAAATTATGGAGCAGTCACTCTTGCCTTCTTACCGTCAGCCCAGACAATGAGCTTAGGTGCTAAGGTCTGGGGCACATGAATTTCCAAACTAGAAAGAGAAAGGGGTTCTGGGAAGCCCCTGAGTGCTGAGCCTGGGAGGCCACGCCATGGCGGGGTCACCTGTGTAGGTGGCACTCACGGACAGAAATAGCTTGGGGTAAAGAAAAGCTAAACCCCAAAGATAGCTCTGCTGCTCCCCCACTAGGGCAGCTGTGTGGTTTCTTTGGTTTATTTTCTCTAAACCTAAAATAAAAGAGCATTCTTCACCCCGCAGCCCCTTTCTTTTGCTTCTTGGTGTCCTCCCTACAGTGTCTTTGTCCTTCATTCTCCTCCATGTAGATCTTAAGTAACCAAGAGGAGTGGTTCAAGGCAGAGCTTGGGAGCCAAGAAGGATACGTGCCCAAGAATTTTATAGACATCCAGTTTCCTGAGTAAGTATTTCCAGCCTGCTGAGACGGGCCTACCCACACGCACTCCCCTTACTGCTCAGTAGTCACTAAAATTATCCATGCACACCCAGGAGACTGTCAAAAATGGTTGCCTTGAGAGGGAACCACGCAGCTGAAGGCCAGGGGTGGGAGGGAGATTTGCATTTCGCTGCATTCTCTTTTGAATTTTATACCACCTGTTTAAAGTTCATAAACTAAAATCATCTATAATTGTAATCACAGGGTTTCCAAGAATTCCACTGGGGGCACTGTTGGCCATTGAACTTCAACAGCAGCTACTACAAAGCACTCCATTACCTCCCAGCCAACCAGCCCTCCCTCCTAACCAGGGATCCCAAACAGCTCTGGCCCTTGTCAGGCGTGTGGACACCCCCTGCCTTCCTTAAACCACACTCACACCAAAAAGAGAAGTCGGTGAGAGAGAAGGGGAAGTTCCCTTCATAAAGAGGAAATGAAAATTTGAGATTGAATCTCATTTGTCTCAAGAACTGACCACAAGGGTTAGATAGAAAGCTAATCTTGTCTGAGCGGCAGGGACTAGCCAACGAGCAAAGGTTTGCTAGAAAACCAAAGTGGGGAGGTGCAGTAGCGCTCCTGTGAACCAGTGCTGACCACTGTCCGCCACGCCCTCCCCCGCCCCTAATCTTCTGGATGACAACATGCCTTCCCGGCTCCTCAACCTCCAGCGCCTCTGCCACCGCCCTCTCAGCCCAGGGCCTTGCTTCCAGGGTCCCTGGGTCAGTGAAAGCCACCAGAAAAGCCCCTCCACTCCACCCGCTCCTGACTCACTGCATCCACCCACTGAGCCCTGACACTGCTTGGAAAGAACCTTCTGGGCTTCCAGCGAAAATTCTCCCCTCTCTCTCCCATATCAACTATCTTTCCCTCTCTGCTCAGTCATCCCATCAGCCAATGGCACTGCAATTTCTCCCACCCCCAGCCAAAAACCAAAACCAAAGCAAAACAAAAAACTCTGGATCCCAGATCCCCTTCCAGCTACCACTCCACTTCTTCAAAGGAATTGTTTATATTAATCATCTCTAACTCCTCCGCTCCCACTCTCTCTAGAATCCTTCCACCCCTGTGAACCCTTTTTATCAAGGTCACAGTGAACTGCATACAGTCCCGGTGGTCAATTCTTGGCCGTTATCTCAGCACAATTTGATTTTTTCCTTCCTCTTCGTTTGGCTCTGGGACACCCTTCCTCCTGACTGCTCCTCCTCTGTCCCCTTTGCTGCTTCTCCTCATCTTCCCAAGCTCCTTTAGTTTAGAATACGCCCTCCCAGTGAGGCCCTCCTGGCGGTGTTGTTAACACCCTCCTCCCCACCCCTCCTCTTTGTGTTCATTCTCCTCGCTCTTACCCTCCTCTGACACACTACCTATTGGAACTACTCTGTTGTTTACTGTGCACTGTGCGCCCCGCCCCTAGAATAGAAAGTCCCTGAAGGCGGGGATTTTGTCTCTTCTGCTCACCATTTATCCGCAGTGCCCAGAAGAGGGCCCAGCACTTTTCTAAATTATTGATTTGAGAGAGAGAGAGAGAGAGAGAGAGAGAAACATTGATTTGTTGTTCCACGTATTTATGCATTCATTGGTTGATTTTTGTATGTGCCCTGACTGGGAATCCAACCCGCTACCTTGGCATATCAGCACGACGTTCTAACCAACTGAGCTACCCAACCAGGGCTGGCCCAGCACTTGTTAATAAAAGCTATTGAATGAATGAATAGCTTTGGAATGATATGTAACATTGAAACCCTGGCCACTCATTTAATAAGTAGTATGTGGACAGCTTTGCAAGTCTTGAAAAGTGTCACTTATCAAATTCCAGTCGGAGGACAAATGTGTATTTTCTAAACAATCCCCTCATTGCCTGCTGCATCGTCTGATACATTTCCTTTGAGGTGTGGCTGCTGTGGAGCGTGTCCCGTTCTTGTTCCCATCCCCATTAGGTTTCCTACCCAAATCCCTGCAGGGCTTGTGGCAAATACTCTGGGCAGGACCTCTAGGCAAGTGATCACCAGACCCTCTGCTTCCCCCCCTCAGAGCCTACCCCACCGCCCCCTGCAGTCCTGGAATAAGGGCATCCCTCCGGCCACCCCTGTCTGTTCAGATTCCTGAGTTCTAGAGAGCTCAGGGATTGCTCACAAAGGCATCCCAAGCCGTGCCTGTTGGACATTCACCTTAAAGGGACGCACACACTGGCCTTCCAGTGGCAGCAATTAGGGCAGCCAGCTGGGAGCAATGGGACCCAGTCCCACCTTTGGCCGCTGAGTGATTGCAAATACTTGTTCCACTTTCCTGTGGTTGAGAGGTGACTGGCCTCCTCCGGAGGCTGTAGCCACTGTTTGCCTGGCCCGTGGAAGTGCTTGGCCCTTTCCGTTCTGGGTACTTCCCTAGTAGAGTCTTTGCTGTAGACATTTTGCTGCAGACATTTTCCCCATATAACTAATTGGCTGAATTCAGGCAATTTTACCGTAAAAAAAAAAAAAAAGATAAATAACTGGTTGACAGTTGTTATTTTCCTCTGCTTTGGCTTCATTTCTTTATTGACAAATCAATCAACTGCCATAAAAAAGAAAATAACTGTTTGGCAGTTTGATTTTGATTTCTTTGCTTGTTTGTTTGGTTTCATTTCTCCATTGATGAACCGATCAATTGCCTTCCACACACAGTGCATTTAAGCTAGTTGTCATTTTTGTCTCATTTCTCCATGACAAGCTCTCCTAGTTCCTCCCATTGCTGTACTGTCTGAGAGTTTTAGCCAGCCCTCTTCACGGTCTGTACAGTGAGAGGAGACGTGGTTGGGTCTTAACATAGCATTTCTTCCAGAGGAGGCAGATTGGCCCCAAAGGCGGGTTTCTTGTGCCCAAACACACTAATTGGAGGAGAGAGCGAGGCCCTGTGCGGGCACAGAGCTGAACCCACATTTCCCACAGAACGAAGACCAGTGCTCAGCTACGATCCCCAAAATAAAATCCGTTACCTGCGCAGCACTGCCAGGAAGCCACACGCACTTCAACTATATTCAAATAAAGCCCTTTTAGTTTTATGTCCTTTTATTTGTCGTGATTTTAACTTTTTTACTGCAAAATGGCCTTGTAACCATTAGTTATGCGGTGAAAATGTTTACAGCCAAAGGACTGGTGACAAAGATGTTTCTGGCAAATAGCTTGCAGTGAAGATACTAGGAATGCGGCCTTTTTCATAGATGACAGGCGGCCTGCCACTTCGGAGGCTGCCACCCTCGCTGCCCCCTGGAAAGGGCAGTCTCTCCTCGGTTTCTCCCTTTCCGGCCTATGCTCTGTAGACGTGGTTCCCTGGCTGCTGCCGGCCTCGCTCACTTCCAAGTACGTGTGCAGGGCTTCCCAGGTGCCTTGCAGCCTTGGCCGAGCATTGAGCGAGAGCTGGCCCTGGGCTTCTACTCTCCTTCCAGGCCCCGAGGTCTCAGCCTGGGAGCCCAGCCTCAGGCCCTCCCCAGTCTGCCCGGTGGCCGCCTCCAGTGCTTGCAGGGGTCCCTGTCTGCCTGGCACAGGGATGTCCCTGCAGTTCTTCCCTCGCAGCTTCCCTCCTGCAACTGCCAGCGGAGGCTGCCCCCCCTCCAGCCAGTCCCCACAAGGCCCCATTTTGGTGCAGCCACACATTTCCATAATGCAGGTTTTCTGAGCTGGACGGGCTTCGCCTGGAGGGGACAGAGGGGACGTCGCGGGCACACTCACTCGCTGTGCCTGAACCCGCCTGCACATTTGTTGGGCTTCCACAGCGCCTGGCCCCTCTTTCTCCTTTCTCCGCTGCTGCCCCCAGCCTCTCTCCTTGGGGTTATCTCACCTCTACCAGTACTTCCCCCTCCTATCGCTCTGGCATCTCACCAAAATCCTGTGGTTTTCTCTCCCCGGTAGATGGTTTCACGAAGGCCTCTCGCGACACCAGGCAGAGAACTTGCTCATGTCCAAGGAGGTTGGTTTCTTCATCATCCGGGCCAGCCAGAGCTCCCCCGGGGACTTCTCCATATCCGTCAGGTACTGCCATCCCCGACACCGCCCTGACCCGGACCTCAAAGCCATGAAGTGACCTCTTGCACGTGACCTATTGCTCAGGAGCGTGGTGGCCGAGGGGCCCAGGCATCTTATCAGCTGTGATGCTATCTACTTCCTTCCCATGACACATGCATGTAACTCCTAGGCACATTGGTTTGTGGCCAAAAACATGTATACATTTCTCTGCCTCCCTCTCCAGCGCAGGTGCTTCCGGAAAGATGGGATTTTTGTCTACCTCATCTCTGTGCCTTTAACAGTGCCTGTGCCCCGTGGGTGCTTGATGAGTATTTGTGAAAAGAAGTAGGGAGAATTGTCCACCTTCCTCCTGAGATCTAAATGGTAACCTTTTACTACAGATGGATGTCTGAGGCAGGGTCAGAGAGGAATGAAAACCCCTCGTCATCTCCATGGGGCACATATGGGGTGGAGGATGGCCGCACAAAACACCCACAACAGGCAGCAGGCAGAGCTGAGGCAGGCGGGGGTGGGGACACTAACAGCACACTCCCTAAAGCGCAGCACCCAGAGGAAGTGACTCAGTCCAGGCACCAGCGTGACACAGCCCCACACTCAGAGGCCCCGAGTCTGAACACGGTGCGTGTGGTCAGCCTGTCTGGGGTTGCCAGTCACGTTTCAGACTTGGTGACCACATGTGAAAGTGCAAGAATTCACGCTGATGGCAGCACGGGAGGGCGACAGCCTGCACGGCGAAGCCTGCTGTCGAGTTAGTTGACAGGAAATGCTGAGCTGGATCATTCAATATACTTTGAAAGGCCCTCGGCTTGAGTACATAAATCCGACCTCGGCTAATAAACTGAGGTCACTTTACTATTTAGAAAGAATGGATATTTTAAGGACTAGGTAGGAGGGGCTGACAAATAATGGGTCAATGATTTGTCTGTGCATGTGCCTCTCGAGTGTTCGAAAATAGCTTGCGCTTGTGCACATTGCCCTTGCAGTCTCGTTTAAACTCTTTAATTTTCCTTCCTTTTTCACAGCCTGGACAGTGGTATATTCTAGGTCAGGCCAGTATCAATGTCTCACAATTCTAAGCTTGTCACATCTCTTAATGAAATTTTGCTCTACCAATAAACCTTACAAGCCTAACCTAGTTCTTAAGGGCCTTGATTATGGAATGGACCAAGTGAGCTGTCAGCCTGAAGGGCACCTCCTGGTGCCTGTGGTTTGCATGAAGTTGGCTCTGGCCTCTTCAGCCAGGATCTATGACTTACATCTCCTTGACTGAAGTAGATTCTCTAAAGCAGTCAGCCTTGCCTTCCGCCAGAGCCTTCCCCTGCTATTGAGGCAATGCAGCTTCTTGTAACAGCGATCATTACCATAATCATGATCTCATCTTCTGCCGAAAAGTAGGGTAATGCATTCCAGAGCGAAGTCATTTTTTTAAATTTATTTACACATTTGCTTTCTGTCAGGGGCACAGATAATGAAGAGCTAATTGTAGTTCTGTCACTTAGCATCTTGATAAGCATCTGAAACACTAGGCTTTAGCCTTTTCTCTGCCCCTCCCAAAACACACTCTCTCCACCCAAATCCTGGCATCCCCCCCTCCCAGCTCACGAGAGTGAAAGGGTTAATGTTTCTCACTCTGTGGTCTTTGACCAGAGGCGGTGGATGAATAATATACCCCAAGGATATTCCCTCGGACTATGAGCTGAGCCATGTGGTGTTATGGGGAAGAAAACATCTGTGAGTGGCCATGCCATGAGTGCACGGTGTTGGTTACCACCCCAGAGCCGCCAAAGCAGAGCTCACTGCATGGGTTCACCTGCCCACAAGCAGAGCCCAGGATGTAAATGATACCGATGATCAGAATTCCTGTCCCCTCTGAGCACAGACCACTAACTCCATCCCTAAGAAAGCTCCACTAGCCATCCTTCAGACGTGTCTTCACTCTCACAACACTCTATATTCTTGAATTTTCTGCTGGATCAGGCAGTTGGCAGTGTTAACATCAGTTAATTTTTAGATATAAATGTGTGTCCATTTCACACATAAACTTGACATCCTAAAGAGAATGACTTGGAGCTGTTAGTAAAGGGCCAGTCCCTCCCTTTCGCGGTGAATAAAATCCAGTCTCTCCAACCCGCTACAAACAATACACCCTGTGTGCCCCTGCCCGTGAGTCCAGCCGGTGTTGGAAGATGCCCGTCTAAAGGAGTTAGCCTGTGTACATGGTGTGGCAGGCAGGAGTCAGAGACCCGGGGTTCTTGCCTCAGCTCTGCCATTCATTCATGGGGACCTTGACCAAGGCCCTCCATCTCTCTGAGCCTCAGCACCCTCAGCTGTAACATGGAGACATAAGGATAAACAATCTCTGAAGTCTGTTCCAATGAAAACTCCACAATTCTATGTAATACTTCTTTCCCCAAAAGCTCAAAATGCTTTGCAACCTTATTTATACACAACATAAACCAAGACCAAGAGACCGATGTGGAGACCAAGCATGACACGCTTCTCAAGGTAGGGTCTGGCTGTCCAGAGCAAGTCTGTGGGCTTGAAGGAGCTGGTTCAAAGTATTTCTGATAACGGAAAGATAACAAGGGCTTGAAAAACCCCTCCTTTCTGAGTCTTGGCAGAGTCCTTAGCATAGTACATTTCTCAGGGGTGGCCATATTTCAGATAAACATAGTCAAAAGGGCCTTGACCTCATAGTCTTTAAAGCACTTGGCACATTTTTTCTTATAAAAGGTCGACTCCAGTGTCAGAAGACACATTACCTTCTGCTCTAGTGCAGCCTGTGTCCTCAACAGCCCTTCCCCGCTAGAGCTTGACTGGCCCAACCCACCTGCCTAGTGATGAGCGAGCTCCCCATATCGCCATGTCCTACCCTAACAGAACTCGATTGGCATCCCCAGATGCCATCAACCCCGAAGGCGGGGACACTATCACCATGTAACACACACTTTGGATTTGCCTTGATCTCTAGGCACGAGGATGATGTTCAGCACTTCAAGGTCATGAGGGACAACAAGGGTAACTACTTCCTATGGACAGAGAAGTTTCCGTCCCTCAACAAGCTGGTGGACTTCTACAGGACAACGTCTATCTCCAAACAGAAGCAGATCTTCCTGAGGGATAGGACGCGAGAGGACCAGGTCAGCCCATCTCAGGATTGAAAAAATGTTTTAATATATATATGTTTATTATTGATTTCAGGGAGAGGAAGGGAGAGGGAGAGAGGGAAACATCAATGTGAGAGAGAATCATTGATTGGCTGCCTCCTGCATGTCCCCTACTGGGGATTGAGCCTGCAACCGGGCATGTGCCCTGACCGGGAATCGAACCGTGACTTCCAGTTCATGGGTCAACCCTCAACCATTGAGCCACACCGGCCAGGCCCATCTAGGGATTTTAGGCAGCTGGAGTCTTACATGAACCACCAAGACGATGTATTTGATGGGCAGGTCCTCTGAGGATTCTGAAAGGTAGAATAACTGCGAAGTCAGATCTCAGTTTAAATCCCTAGCCAGGTGACTTTGGAAAGTTCTCCGATCCTCAGTTTCCTCATCCATGAAATCAGGATGACAGTGATAGCCACCTCCTAAGATGGTTGTGAAGGTGAGAAGATAATGCGTCCCGTTCCCGTACATCATGCCTAACCACCGCAGCACTCGGTGCAGTGGGGCTCTTACTGTGGTACAGACATTACTGCATCACAGTTTCGGCCCAGAGCTAGAGCTTTGTGACAGAATTTGGGGTGGAGAGGAGGCATTGAAGTGGAAAACTTAGTGTAGTACAGGATTTATAGTAAGCATAGTCCTGGAAAATTTGGAATATAGAGACTTTGTTTTCACAGAAAATGCATCAGACAGACCTGGCTTTAAATCCTGATTTCATCACTAGCTATCCTTATGACCTGCCAAGTTAAGAAACCTTTCTGCCCTGGCCAGTGGCTCACTTGGTTGGAGTGCTATCCCGTGCTCCAAAAGATTGTGGGTTTGATTCCCAGTCAGGGTACATACCCAGGTTGCAGGTTTGATCCCCAGTTGGGGGCACATACGGGAGGCAACTGATTGATGTTTCCCTCTCACATCAATGTCTCTCTCTCACTCATTACCCCTCTTCCTCTCTCTAAAATCAATAAAAATATATCCTCGGATGAGGAATTAAAAAACATTTAAAAAACAAAAAAGAAACCTTTCTGAGTATAGAATGGACTGTTAAGAGGATTAATTGAGAAAATACCGGTATAGTTATAGCACTTGCCACAGATTCTGGTCCATAGTAGGTGCAATGAAAATACTAACTTGCCTTCCATGAGTAAATTCACAGACACACACACAATTTATAAAATGCTTTTCAAAGGAAAAAACGGAAGAGAGAGGTATAGGAAGAAGCGTTGACATCCCAGGGACGGGTTCTCTGAAAGGGCATTGAGACTGAGAGCAGCACATGCTGTGGGGAAACAAAGGAACCCATCCCTTTCAAGTAATTGGCTGCTTTTCAGCTGAGAAGTTACCATCAAAGGAGAAAAGGGTGTTCCCACCAAGAGCACACAGAAGTTCAGAAAGAAAAACAAAGGTTGGCCAAGACCTTGTGAGTTATTGTAACCAGGAAACGGACAGCGGTGTTAATTTACTAGGATGTGCATGCAGACAGAGAGAGGCCACATGAAACTGCCCTAAACTGGATTCAATGCGTTCGTATCTGTCAAGTGCTTGGGACGGTGCCTGGCATATACTAAACCCCTCTACAACTTAAATAAAAATAACGATCTCTGATTCCTGAGGTGGAGACCCTTAAGAAGAAGGCCTTGCTCCTCCCAGCATGCCCCGTGCAGGCCTGGTTTCCATGGTGCTGCAGGAGTGTTGTGTTTGTGTCTCATCACCAGGCTGTAAATGACAGTTCAGAATCATGCAAAGTCAATAGCAGAGCTTATCTGGAGGGTAGCATGTCCGGCATTGTGGCAACAGGCAATGAGGAGGGGTGGCATTGTGTCAAAAGAGAATATTTAAGCTTGATTACACAGAGAAAAAACAAGCCCACTAGGAATGGACTAAATGGAGACCATATGGAAAGTGTCAGTCTGTGACCCAGATACCTGACATCCCCAAAGTAGGAGAATCTGAGGGTCTGAACCATGGGTTCTCTCTAAGATGCCCCCCAACCTGTCATCGGTTTCTCGGAGCTGTCATGAGCAAAGTCTGGGAACAGCTGCCTGAAGGGTTGGGTAGAGCCAGGAGACATGGGAGGAGGATGGATCATCTTTGTTCTCTCCCAGGGTCGCCGGGGCAACAGCCTGGACCGATGGCCCCAGGGAGGCCCACATATCAGTGGGGCTGTGGGAGAAGAAAGCCGGCCTGCGATGAACCGGAAGCTGTCGGATCACCCACCACCCCCTCCATCACAGTATCCCCCGGCCCCACCGCTGGGGCAGCAGCGGTACCTGCAGCATCACCACTTTCATCAGGTGTCTGGAAGGGATGGAGTGGGCACAGTGAGGTGGGGGGAAGGCCCTTCTCTCCCCACCCCCACACTGAGGCTCAGGTCACCTTGATCCCACTGCCACTTACTGCGTGAGAACTCCCCGCGAGGCTGGAAACAGCCATGGCAAATAAACACCGTGGTTCTGCTGGGGTCCTGGGCTGCTGGCCCGGCCCCACCTCAGCAGGTCTCATGAAGTTCATAAAGAAGACGCTGGGCCCTGGCCAGTTTGACTCAGTGGATAGAGCATCGGGTCTGTGGACTGAAAGGTCCCAGATTCAATTCCAGGTTGTGGGCTTGATCCCCAGTGAGGGGCGTGCAGGAGGCAGCCAATCAATGATTTTCTCTCATCATTGATGTTTCTATCTCTCTCTCCCTCTCCCTTCCTCTCTAAAATCAATAAAAACATATTTTTAAAAAGAAGAAGAAGAAGATGCTGGGGCCCCAAGTGGTAGAAATACGATATGGGAACTGCTTTGGCAAAGAAGCCTGTGTGAATCAAATGGCTCCCTGCCTGAACACACACACACACACACACACACACACACACACACACTCACACTCACACACTCACACTCACACCCTTTCTTACCCCAAGGACTCAGGGAACAATTGCTTCACTTTCCTCTCAGCACAATTTCCAATCTGTTCACGTCCCTCACCCCACCGGGCTGTGGCGATCTACCGGAAAGACGGATTAACACCTGCCGTGGAGCCTGCCTTCCTTACTTATTTATTTACTCTCCCCGCCTTGTCCAGACGGGATTTGAGGCGGCTTACCGAGACGGACAATGCTGCCAGATAACATCGTCCCTAAACTCCTTCGCGGGGCACACAGAGTCCTTTGTGAGCGGCGCATACCTGCTCCCCAGCCTCTCTCCTGCTACCTCCCTCTGCTCCACACAAACACTCATCTCAGCAATGTCCACTACCTTTGTTACCGGCGTGCCCATTGCATCTTCTTTCATCCTTCCAGGCTTTCTATATGCTGCCCCCTCTGCCGCAGATGCCCTTTCCTGGCGCTCCCCCTCTAAGCTGGAGTTCAAGCATCACTTCCTCTCTGAAGCCCTCCCTGGTTACCCGGGCAGACTTAGACATTCGTCTCCCTGCTCACTTATCACTTACATGTGCACGATTCCCCCTCGGAACTGACGCCCCATGAAGACAAGGGACCTTCTCTTTCCAGCTACGTATCCCCATTGCTTAGAGCAGTATGAAGTACATGGTAGGTGCCTGATAAGCATTTCTTGATTGAATAATTGGGGCCTGCCATCATCTTTGTCTTCAGAATCTTAGGTGCCTTTGCCATCCCTCCGCCTCTCACCATCATCTGTAGGGTTTATTGCCATCGTCAGCAAGTATTACTGGAACCCGGGCCGTGTTTATCTGAGCAAGGCACTGGGGGAGACAGTGAGGGATGCCGGCGTGATGACAGGTCCTCCCTTGCGTCTGTTTCTAGGAACGCCGTGGAGGCAGCCTTGACATAAACGACGGACACTGTGGCCTGAGCATGGGCAGCGAAATGAATACCACCCTCATGCACCGGAGACACACCGACCCAGTGCAGCTGCAGGTGGCCGGGGTACGTGAACGTCCCTCTGGGCTCCCTGGAGGAGTGAGGGAGGCAGTTAGAGAGACGGTTGCTTCTCCGGGAACGATGCCAAACTGCACGGGGCTCAAACAGAGGTAGTGGGAACCCAGGTAGTGACCGTGCGGGGAGTGTTCCCGGCGGGGCTGGTCCCAGCCCCGCACAGTCCAGCCCCTTGTTCTCGGCCGGCCGGCGGCCTGGCCCGGTCCTTCTCCCATTTCTTGGCTCTGGTTCCGGTGGAGGGAGATGCGTTGCCTGGATCCCTCACTGATCCATCCTGACTCGGGTGCACGGGCACCGAGGGCTGTTAGTTTGGGCACTGCCGTTCTGTTTGTCACGTGAACAGAGTAGAAAGAGCACCTGTTGGCGTAGGGAGAGTCGTCCTCGAGGGTTCTCTTGGGGCCTGGGAGACTCTGTCAGCCCAAGTCCTGAGCCTCGACGATGACTCTTGGACTTGGAGCTCAGGCCGTGCAGCCGCATCTGCTTTCCGTTGCAGCGGGGTGCAATGTCTCCCGAGAGGCCCGCGTCAGCCTTCAGGGCAGGCTGCTCACAGAGGGCTTTGTCTGAATGTCAAAGCCAGCAGATTCCCGTCTGTGTGGCAGTGGCTCAGAGGCCGCCCAGCTCATAGGACCCCCCTGTGACTTCCCCCCACAGCGAGTGCGGTGGGCCCGGGCGCTGTATGACTTCGAGGCCCTGGAGGATGACGAGCTGGGATTCCGCTCCGGAGAGGTGGTCGAGGTCCTGGACAGCTCCAACCCGTCCTGGTGGACGGGCCGCCTGCACAACAAGCTGGGCCTCTTCCCTGCCAACTACGTGGCGCCCATGATCCGGTGAAGCCCTTCTCTGGGCCGGAGGCTTGTGTCTGAGCTGCCTGCAAGAGGAAGCAAGGAGGAAAGGCTGGAACTGCATGTGTGTGTGTGTGTGTGTGTGTGTGTGTGCACACATGCACACACATAAATGCCTGTGGATACACACATTTTATAATAGTAATTTATTGGCAGTTTAGTTGGTTAATTAGTTGATATGAAAGGAACTCAGGTGGAAGCTTATATTCATACTTGTTTTTCTGCCCCGCCAAGGGGTGTGCAGGAGGTGGGGACGCTTGGGGGAGGAGGGGGCAGGGAAGCTGAAACCCTTCCTCTCCTAAAGACGGCACCGCTTCCCCCTGGTCTCGGGAATTTTCAAGGAGCTGAGCAGAGAGCCACACCCGGAGCTGGACGCAGAACCCGGGGCGGGGCAGGACTCGGCGGGGCATGTTCTGGCTCACCTCACGCCCCACTCACCCCGAGGGTTTGCAGGGCAGCCTCCCGCCTGCTCTCCAAGGGAGAGGGTGCTGGGTTGAGAATTAGGGCGCAGCCGCTCAAGTCTGAGCTGGAGCGGCTGGGTGTGAGGCCTGGGCAAGGCCGGCACCTTCCTCTCCGTCAGTGGCTGCTCCTTGGCTGCTGCTCTTCCTGTGGCTGGAGAAACGGGGACACCGTGAGGGGCCACGCGCTGGGAAGTGAAGGGGCTTTCACACATGTCCCAGGGGCGTGCCTGGTGTACGCTGTGTCCCGGCTTCTAAGAGAGCAGCCGCTGGGTTGTGTAAAGTGCTCGGAGAAGCCCTGGCCCAGGATGCGGGTGGTGGAGTCATTGTTCTGTGGTTACAGGTGTCTCTTCAGGGCTCTGTTTGTTTTCTGTCTTGGTTTTCTGCGTTTTGAAGATGCCTTGCCCACCGGCTCAGAGAGAAGCCCACGCCACAAGAGCACTGACTAGTGATTGGCTAATTGTTGGTTGAACATGACCCTGGGCGGGGCCTGGCTTTCAGATGAGCTTCCTGTTCCCCTGACTGTTGGACCTGGGCTGGCACCTTCCCTCCACCCAGAGCCGCACCAGGGGAACCCACCCCAGTCTCTCAGCATCTCAGAGTGGACTGTGTCTCCCAGGACTCACCCCTGGGCATGAAACACACCAGCCAGGCTGGGGAAAGGGGCCCTGGGGAAGGACGCTCCGTGTCCTAGGCCAGTGGTCGGCAAACTCATTAGTCAGCAGAGCCAAATATCAACAGTACAACGATTGACATTTCTTTTGAGAGCCGAAAACCGACTTCTGCGCATGGGCCACGAAGTTTCAATCACACTGTATGTGCGCGCCCGCACATGGTATTTTGTAGAAGAGCCACACTCAAAGGGCCAAAGAGCCGCATGTGGCTTGCGAGCCGCAGTTTACCGACCACTGTCCTAGGGTAGCTGGCAGCACACCTCTGCGTGAGGGCACCTAGAAAGTTGTGTGTGTGTGTGTGTGTGTGTGTGTGTGTGTGTGTACACGCGCTGAGACGTGAAGAAAGGGTTGGGTTGAGTGTGTTAGTGAGGGGCATGTGGGGTGAGTGGGGGTCTGTTCCTTCTTCCTTAGTCCCTGCTGCTCTAAGGAGGGACGTGGACAACCATCATTGAAGGTGATATAAGCAGAAGAACGAGTTTGTGACTCAGAAGTAACTGTCAGTGTAATGCGGGCTCTGTCCCTTTGACTCTGAAGTCTACGATTCTCTGATCCCCACGACACCTTTAGAGAAAAACAGGACAAGAAGAGACTCCGTGGTGGGTCATGGGAGGGGAGAGAGAGTAGCCTGAGAGAAGCAGGGGGAGGCGAGCGTGTGTGAGGGGCATCTTGTAGCCTCTGAAAATGAAAGCACAGGGAGGAAAAAGTAGCAAAGACATTTCAAAAGATGAAGGAGCCGTGTGAGAGGCGCAGAGGGAGTGGAGGGAGCAAGAGGTTAAGTGGGACAGGCCAGGAAGACGCTGGAGTCAGCAGGCAGACGGCTCAGGAGGAGGGCGAGGGCGGAGGCAGGTGGGAGGAGGAATTGGAGCAGAGAGATGAACGCCAGCAGGTAGGGGCAAAGGCACCACAGGAATGAAGACAGAGCAGAGCAGAGGGGACTCAATCAGCTTTTTGGTGCGAGGCAATGTGAACACCGTATGGAAAATAAAAGCCAGAATTCATGTCTGATTTTACAGTATTTACAACCCATGCTTTAAACAGCCCACAAACCGGATCCGTCTGTCTGATTATGTGAGAATCAGCCCCAGTGAGGACAAAGTGAGAGCATTTGGTTCTGGCCTGGATTTCGTGCCTTGAAACACTTTTCAAGAAAGCGGTAATAAGACAAGGGCCCTTGTTTTGCGGGGCTGTGCCTGGTCACACACACACACACACACAGATAACACACATACACACACAGGTCACACACACATACACACACACAGATAACACACATACACACACACACAGATACACACACACACACACACAGATAACACACATACACACACAGAGTCACACACACATACACACACACAGATAACACACATACACACCCATAGATACACATACACACACAGAGATACACACATACACACACACACACACACACACAGGTCACACACACATACACACACATACATACACACACACACATAGATACACATACACACACAGAGATAACACACATACACACACAGGTCACACACACATACACACACACAGATAACACACATACACACACATACACACACACAGAGATACACACACAGATAACACACACACACACACAGATACACACACACACACACACACACACACACACACACACACGGCGCAGGAGGCTGACCACACAGTGTGGGCAGAGCTTTCCAGAACCCCTGGGACTGGGCCTTCTCTCCCCCCAGAGGCCACTGTGGGAGTCGTTTTAACTGAGGCGCCAAAATCGCCTGCTCATTAGGTGGCTCAGTTCAGAAGGAAGGTGCCACCCAGAGAACAAGGGCCGTAGGGACCAAGCTGAGAGGACAAGGTCAGCCAGGGGAGGGAGCTGACCCTCCTGGGCCCTGGTGCCGGCTGGGGGAGCCCCTGTGAGTGTGTCCACCCAATAGCACCTCAGCCCCAAGGCGCGTCCAGCAGTGCCTCGGGGCTGCACAACCAGGAAACAGCACACCGTCTCTGAATGCAGCTGCAATGCCCTGTGGGACTTGGGAGCGGGGAACTTCCAGCGAAAATCCAGTTCCTGTCGGACCAGTTGGGTTTCACCAACGGCATGCCGAGTTCCGCAAGCCGAGGCTCGCTGCGTTTCCAATGCCTGGCACCTGCCCCTGCCCACCCACTTTTAGACGGCCTTGGGGTGATCTAAGGCTGATGCTTCTCAAAGTAAATGTGACTGTGAGTTGCCTGGGGAGTGTGTAAAAACGCAGGTCCTGACTCAGTCCTGCCTTTCGACCAGTCTCAGAAGTTACGTTGCTTGGCCACGGACCACACTTTGAGCACAAGGACAGAGGACTTGGCAGTGAGCTAAACAGCTACTTGGACTTGGATCCCTTTTCTAGGGACATCAGGGCATCTTTCTTCTTTGCTAACAAATAAGTCACTTGGGCTGTGGGACAGAGAGACATGATTCAGAACTGTCATTATGACATCATATTTGGCTGCCCAGGTGACATATTATTATAACATCTTTATCTCCATCAAGAGTCAGGAAATTTTAGGGGGAGGGGCATTCAGGTGAAGTACAAACTGGGATTTCCAAATAGTATTGATTTTGAACGTGAGCAGAGGTCGCCGGACACGTTGAGAAAGCCTCAGGAAATCTGTAAACAAAATTGATTCCCATCATCGGGTGTGGGCCTGCTGGGCGGCAGGGGAATGGCCCATGTGACATCCTTAGGTCTGAGCCAGCCCAAAGCAAAACAGGCCGCATGGGAGGCAGACGGCACAGCCAGAACGTCTGCCGTTTGTCTGTCTGAAGTCCACAGTTCGGCCTACCTCTAGCAAGGCACGGGCATCAGAAAAACATCGTGTCGATTCTTTTTTTAAATACTGCTCAGGTTCCTTCACGTCTCTCCATGACCACAGCCATGCCAGCAACATCTCTCCCTTCGGCAACTGAGCCAGCCTCCTCCCCTTTCTCCCTGCCGCCCTTTTGCTCCCACGGCCTTCTCCACGCGGACAGCAGAGCAATCTGTAAACCAGGGATCTGATTGCATCACTCCCTTGCCCCTCACACTTGGGTTAAAGTGCAAAGTCCTAGTGTGGCCCTGTGAGGTCTGGCCCCTGCCTCCCTCCCCAGCCCCCTTCAGTGCCTCTCCCCTCCCTGCCTTCATGCTCCTGCCCCACTGGCCTTCACTCAGCCTCCAGATGGCCAAGGATTTGTCCCCACATCCTTTGCACCCGCTGTTCCCTCTACCTGGAATGCATCCCCTGTTCTTCACCTGGCTAATTGCTATGCATCTCCAGGTCTTGGTTTAAATGTCACTTTCTCAAATTGTTCTTTTCCGGCCCCTAATCTAAAACCATCCTTCCCATTACCAGGGGTGGGGAACCTTTTTTCTGCCAAGGGCCATTTGGATATTTAGAACATCTTTCACAGCCATACCAAATTATCAGCTTAAAAATTAGCCTGCTATATTTGGTCAAACATTTAATTAACTCACCCCTAATGTCATGGCAGGGCCAGACCACATGATTTCTCGGGCCTTACGTTAGACCGCCTCGTGGCTGCGGTGCTTTTCCTGGGTAGCCCTAGATGATGGCACTGGACTGGCCGTATGACTTAGACTGTAAGCTCCCTGGGGGCAGGGGGCATCTCTGTTTTGTAAACTGTTGTCTGCCCAGCCTCTAGCACTGTGCATGGCATACAGAAGCTCAATAAATATGTGTTTAATGAAGGAGGTGGGCAGTGGCTGTCAAGACCCAGTCTACAGGGAATATTAAAATATTCACATCTTAAATGGCCAGATCATTCCATAAACATTTCTCGAGGTAGTTAAAGAACAAGAATGCAGTGTGAGGGAGCACAGCTCCCAGCTTTTCCCCTCTAAGTCAAAATGCCTGTGTAAACAGACACACACACACACTCACCCTCACCCTCCCATCTACCCTCTGTGTGGATTTCCACATGCAGATGAAGCCAGGACGTCAGTGGGGTCAGATTCCATGCTATTCACAGAAGCCAGACCGTACATAATGAGGGCCTGTGTCTGCTGTGGGGACCGAGGCCCCAGCCAGCCTGATCTGTGTCCTCTGCAGCACAGGTTCTTCCAGGTATGGCCCTACCCAGGGTCATTTGTGAACACATCCTGATGTGGGCAATTCCGTTTCCACAGGTCAGAATTCCCCAGGGTGGGCAGCGAGGGGCGCCTCCCTCCCCCTGCTCCGTCTGACCTGGTTATGGGGAGTTGCTAGGTAACCGCTAGTCAGCCTCTGCTTCCCACGCCGAAAGGAGGGTTGGTTACCATGGCAAGTCCAGATGAGATGGGGCGTGCAGGGGAAAGCGAGTGCTGGCCAGGAGTTCTGCAGCCTGGATTCTGCCCGCACTCCCTCTGGGCCAGTGGGCCTTAGGGACGTGTCTTCATCCCTCTGGGCCTGAGTGTCCTTACCAGTCAAATAAAGGAGACGCTGGGCTCTTGCTCTGAATCGCTGATGCATGCAGCCAGCATAAACTAAACAAACATTGGCGTCCCATGCACCCCAGTGGAGAAGGCACCAGCTTTGAGTCAGACAGACCAGGGTTCCCGTCCAGACTCTGCCACTGACTGTGTGAGCCTGGACAAGTCACTTGACCTCTCTGAGGTCATGTAGAGAGCCAGAGCCAATAGCACGGAGTTGTCATGAGGAGGAAACACAGAATAGGAACTGCTTGGTAAGGGCTCAGCAATGGTGGGCAGCCCCGCTATGCCTTCCAGATGGCTGAAGCAGCCTTCTTTACCTAACCCCCCACCCCCAGGGACATTTTCCTACAAAGGCCTCCCCCTCCCACTTTATAACTCGCCTGTCCTATAGTCAGTCCTGCTCAAGGAAAATCTCTCTGCTTCGGTCAAACTGGTAACTTGCTGCTGGAGTAAATCAATTTGGAGAGAGGACCCCTCCCTCGGCCTCGCCCACCCTCGTCCAGGTGATGGCTGCCTGTAGGGGTGGCCAGCAGGGAACAGTGCTGAGGGTGTTGGCCAAATAAAGGAATGGTTCTTTGTTTAAATGTATTTTTCAAGTACAGTTGACATACGATATTATGTTAGTTTCAGGTGTACAACATGGTGGCTAGACATGTACATACCTTACAAAGCGATCTGCTGATGAGTCTAGTGCCCACCTGGCACCCTACACAGTTAGTACAATGTTATTGACTATATTCCTGACGCTGTACTTTACATCCCCAGGACTATTTTCATCACTGGCCATTGTACCTCTTAATCCCTTAGATCTTTTTCACCCACTCTCCAGCCCCGCTCCTGCCTGGCAACCAGCAGTTGCAGCATTCTTGACAAGAGCCAAGATTGGGAAGTAACTTAGGTGTCCATTGATAAATGAATGGATAAAGAAGAAGGGGTATGTATATATAATGGAATATTATTCAGCCATTTAAAAAAAGTGAAATCTTGCTATTTGCGACATGAGCAGACCTAGAGGATAATATACTAAGTGAAATAAGTCAGAGAAAGGCAAGTGCTTGATCATTTCACTGACATGTGGAATCTAAAAATAAATGAACAAATACAATAGAAACAAACTCATAGAAAGAGACCAAAGGAGTGAATCTTGCAGGGAGAAGTGCAGGCCAGACCGAGGGGTCGGCAGCAGCTGGAGCCACCACCTGCCTGCCTCTGGGCTCCCCGCCCTTACCCACCAGCCCACCTGACCGGGCACTTTCTCTACTGGAAAACCGTTCCCCTGCCGTCCTTGGCTTGGTGCCAGCTGCCTCCCGAAGGCGGGGAGGAGAGATGGAGGCAGGACCTGTGGGCTGCTCTGCAATGCCCCTGCCTTTCTATGGACCTGCGTCCACATCCTCACCAGCCTGCGAGGGCAGGGACAAAGCCATGTCCTTCCCAGTCTTCCTTGGGTCTAACCGTCCCTCTCCTGACATGTGCTCCTCGGGCCTTGCCCTAGACAGGGGTGCACTGAGGGTCCGTGCCCTGGGACATTTAGGTTTCAGTCTCCAAAGACAGGAATGAGCAGACACCAAGTAGATAGATAATTGCAGCTCCACCACCTTGTTTGAGGTCAGAGCTGTTTTAAAAATGTGTCCTCGAATAGTCCAGACACACCCCAGTTCCCCGGCACTGCCAGCGGGTGGGAGAAGAGGGTGTTTCGTCAGCAGCTCGGAGCCCTACGGGTAAAGGTTGCTCCAGACACCTGCTCAGCTCCCAGGGTGCGCCGCTCCAGGAATTCCCCGTGGCCGTGCTGCTGCCCTGAGGAACAGCGCCAGCCTGTAAGGGATGACTGAAGCGGACTAAGAATGAGTGACAGGGAGGGGCAGCAAAACCCAGGAATCGGGGTGTCCAGGAAGCGGGGGCAGTTGCAAAGTGGTTGGGGAGAGGAGCCCCTATGTTTCAAAGTTGCAGATACAACAAAGCCCCCAAGTCTGGAAGGCCTGGGAGGGCAGGAGTGTGCCGAGCACGTAACAAGAGCTCAATAAATCCCCCCTGGAAGGAGAGGTGAAGGCCTCAATGAGTCATGTCCAGCAGGGGAGAAGCCCAGTGAGTTCATTTCTCAGGCCAGAGGAGCAGGTCAGAAGTGAAAGCTGTTCAACTAGTTCGGTCCGAGGACCTACCCGCCTCCCTCACGGCGCCCACGGCAGCCCCTGCCCTGTTCTCACATCCTCTCTGGGAACAGCAGCAACGAGCCCGGGTTTCGCAGGGGCGCGAGAGAGCCTCGACGTTTTATAATAGCACTCGTGACACAAGTTGCCACCGAGGGGAAGTCAGCCCTGGGAACTCACCTGAGCATAGATCAAGAGGCGGGCTATTTGGGGACTCGCATTACCCGGATGGCCTGGGATGAACACAGCTCCGATTGCTGTTAACTACAAGGTGTCCTATCGTCACTGCTCACGCAGCCAGCAGTGCGCTGTGGGTGAGGGGAAGGCGAGTGAGAGCCAAGTTCCCAAGCAGGAGGGAGGGGCACAATTCCTTGCCAAGGAAGGAGGAGGTGCGATTTCTCAGGAAGGCCCAGTCACCTTGCCCCCGTGGCCTCAGTGAGGAGCCCCACCTCGCTCAGGGAAACTCCAGACCGAAGGCAGG
This sequence comes from Eptesicus fuscus, assembly GCF_027574615.1. NCBI lineage: Eukaryota > Metazoa > Chordata > Mammalia > Chiroptera > Vespertilionidae > Eptesicus > Eptesicus fuscus. Next base: position 102,618,273 of record NC_072479.1, read on the forward strand.
AGGAGCCCGTGGAGAGCCAGAGGCCTCCTGGGATGCCACCATTCGGGGAATGTCCCCAGGCACCACAGGACCTGTGGCTAAAAGGAATGGTTTCCTGGCTGATAAGGCTCTTCAGGGTCTCGGTAATGAAGCTCCGAGTGCTCAGCTGGGTGGCAGGGTGGGAGGCCCGGGGCTCGGGCTGGGTGCACAGGTCCCGGCATTTCCACTTGCAGCGGATGGATAACCTTGAACAGACCTCCCGGAGCCTCAGTGAATTCATCTGTAACACCGGACAGCAATCACTTTCACAGTCTACTTCCCCAGATCGGGGCAGTCAGATCAGATAACTGTACATTAAAATACCTCCACAGCCTGAAACCGCTCGGCAAAGGCCACTGTGTCACTTACCAACCAGCCCTGTAAAGACGGGGTATCTGACCCCCCGCTAAACAAGGGGAGCCACCACAGCAGCTGGCTGGCATGTCTGATGCCTCTTCCTTCCTTAGAGACATGCGTGTTGTCTAGTACACATCAACTGCTCAGAAATGTTGATTGGATACATACGGCATTGGTGTGTAAAGGGAAACATTGCAGAAAGTCCACAGTGTGTTTCAATCAGATCTAAGTAAGATTTTGTCCGATGTGAACTGTCGCTCAAGTATTCTACTCAGATTCTCACCTTCTGTCCTATTCCACTTTGTGTCAGATAACATTTGTGCTCCTTCAGAGCAAAACCATGTCTTAATCATCGCACATGGGCCAGGACTTGGTCTTGATCGGAGCTGCATCCCCAGCGCGCAGAACATGCCCTTGTGCTCAGTAAGGCTCAATAAGGATATGGTGAATGAAAGAATGGTTTGCAACCTATAGTATAAGGCTAAGCATTCGGCAGATGTTTGTTGAATGAATAAGTTACTAAATAAGGGGAACACTGTCTTTTACTAAGGTCCATTTCCAGCGCTCTCAACACAGGCGGCGAAACAAAGGGGTAGGTAGTCAGGCTCTGGAGTCAGATGGTCCAGCTTTTAATCCCGGCTCTTCTTTACTAGCTGGGCAACCTAGAGTGAGCTCCTGAACCTCTCTGTGCTTCAGTTTTCTCACCTGTAAAAGGGGGATAATAATAATTTTTCCAATAGGGTTTTATGAATCCACTTGGAGGATACTTAAAATATTTAGCACAGTGCCTGGCACATAGTAACTGCTGCTATTTTTTAGTGACCATATAACTCTCTTAATAACCTTCATGGCTCCTCTCTAGCTATAGAATAAGATCTAGAGTCAAGGTCCCCACAATTTGGCCCCGATGTCCCTTCCTTCCGGGCCCACTTACCCACACTTGAACACCAACTACCCTTCACTGGCTTCCAGACCCTCCTCTAACTGATGTATATCCATTAGCTTGTTTCCTTTCTCACACGGCCCTGGACTTATTATTGCCCATATTTCACTGATGATGTGACCAAGGCTCAGAAAGGGGAAGTGGCTCCTCACTCAGGGACACACAGCTTATCCCAGGAAAGTGGGACTCCATTCCAGGACTCTCTGACATGAAAGCTCATGCTCCTAGTCACCGGCCTCTGAAATGCTTGCCATGCACAGTGTGACCTATGAACCAGCACTGCCAGCCCTACCCGGGAGCTTGCTAGAAATGGAGACCCTCGGGCCCCACCTCACACCTACTGAACCAGAATCTCAATTTTAGCAAGATTCCCCAGGTGCCTCCTAAGCACAGTCAAGTTTTAGAATCACGGTTGTAAACCACTTTCTACCAGTCAGACAGAACTAATTAAATCAAATACACGATCTCATTTAACCCCTACACCAATCTGAGAGCTCATAGGAGGTCAGAATTATTATCCCTTTTTACAGATGGGGACACTAAGGCTCTGAGGGTTAAGTGCAGCCATGCGCCACTCGACAACAGGGATGCATTCAGAGAAATGCGTCCTTAGGTGATTGTGTCATTGTGCAGACATCATAGAGCATTTGCACAAGCCTAGATGGGACAGCCTACTACACACCTAGGTTATATGGATAGCCTATGGCTCCTAGGCTACAAGCCTGTACAGCATGTGACTGCAAAAGAACATGAGATTAAATCAAACGCAAGAGAAAATGGTATAGTCAAGACACAGGTAAACATAAGCTGTATGAGGCTGCGGCTAGAAGAACACAGCATGCTATTTTACAGCAAACTTTGGGTGTTTTTTATAAGTAGAAAGTACACTCTAAAATAACAATAAAAAGTACAGTAAATACATAAACCAGTAACATAGTCATTTAGTATCAGGACCAAGTGTTGTGTACTGCATATAACTGTATTGCTGTGCTTTTATACCACTGGCAGCGCAGTAGATGTGTTTACACCAGCATCACCACAAACACACGAGTAACCCGTTGCACCACGACCTCACCATGGCTACGACACTCGGCTATAGGAACTTTTCAGCTCATTATAATCTTACTAGAGGCCTGATGCACAAAATTTGTGCAAGGGTAGGCCTTCGCAGCCCCAGCTGCCTCCCAGCCCCGGCTGCCAGGGCCCTCGTAGCCCCAGCTGCCTTGCAGCCCTGTGGCCCTGCCCCCTGCTCGCACCCGCCTTGGCCTGGTGCTGCCTGCATCTGCCGCCACACACACCATCGGTTCCCCGGCTCCGCGGAGCCCCCCAATTGATCGCCCCAAGGAGGGTGGCCTGGGCCTCCTAGCACCCGCCTTGGCTGACCTGGCACCAGTGCATGTTATAGTGTGGTCATCCAGACGGTTATCCTGCTGTTTGGTCAATTTGCATATTATGCTTTCATTATTATAGACTAGAGGCCCAGTGCACAAAATTCATGCTCTGGGCGGGGGGTGTCCCTTAGCCCGGCCTGCACCCTCTCCAATTTGGGACCCCTCAGGGGATGTCTGACTGCCAGTTTAGGCCCGATCCCACAGTCTGACATCCCTCTCACAATCCGGGACTGCTGGCTCCTAACCACTCGCCTGCCTGCCAGCCTGATTGCCCCTTAACCACTCCCCTGCTGGCCTGATTGACGCCTAACTGCTCCCCTGCCAGCCCAATCGCCCCCAACTGCTCCCCCCTGCCGTGACCCACCTCCTCTGCTGGGACCTGCCTCCCCTGCGCGAGGCAGCGGAGTCGCCGGGACCAACCTTCTCTGTGCCACACAGAGCTGAGGGACCCTCAGGCCTCACCATGAGGAGCGGCTGCCGGGCCCCGGCTCTGCTGTGCACACGGCCATCTTGTGGTGGCCATTTTGTGGTGGCCATCTTGTGATGACTAGCGCACAAGGGCATGAGGACCACCTAGGCTTTTATTAGTATAGATGGGACTGCTAACATCCATCATTGACCAAATTGTCACTAAGAGGCCCGTGACTGTACCTTGAACTGAACCCACGTGTACCTGATACCAGCCTCATGCTCTGACACACTCAATCTCAACTCTCTCTGCCTAGAATGTCCTTGCTCTCTCTCCCCTTGAATTCTCATCCTTTTAGGCTCCACTCAAAATCCCTTCCTGCCAGGTGAAGCCCTTCTTACCCACATCCCATTGGATAGCTTAATTACTCCTCCCCTCAGAGTCCCCACAGCCTCCTGCACATACCTGTCTCTTGGCCCCAATTCATTCTCTCTCTTTTTTTTTTTTTTCAATTAGAGTTGACATACAATATTATATTCGTTTCAGGTGTACAACATAGTGATGAGACATTTAGATACCTTCCAAAGTGACCACCCTGACAGGTCTCGTACCCGTATCTGACACCACCCATAGTTATTACAATATTATTGACTATATTCTCTACGCTGTACTTTACATCCCCTGTCAGTCTTTTTTAAAGAAATCTGTGCTGAGCCAGGCACATAGTAGGCCTCGAGTAAATGCTTGCTTCCAGGGCACAAGTCATTAGGAAACAAACTAAATGCCCCCCAGTCTAAAGATGAAAGTTTGTCTATACTGACAAGTGGAGTGTTAGCAGGAGTGAGGCTTGCCAATACCCAAGAGTAGAAAAAGGACACAGGTACAGTGACAAGCACCTCGTTACTCACCACTCCGATCTTTGGGCTGACTCAGGATGGCAGAACTGACTTAAAAAAAAAAAAACTTTTAAAAATGTGTTTTTTATTGATTTTTAGAGAGAGAGGGATAGAGAGATAGAAACATCCATGAGAGAGAAACATTGTCGATCAGCTGCCTCCTGCATGCCCCGCACTGGGGATTGAGCCCGTAACCCTGGTATGTGCCCTGCCTGACCAGGAATTGAACCAGTGACCACTTGGTTCATGGGTCGACACTCAACCACTGAGCCACACCAGCCAGGCAGAACTGACTATTGTAACAAAATTTGCTTATATTTGAAAATCTAATCCTCATTTTATTTTAAGACCATCAAAAGGAAACCTATTCAAATTCCCTGGGTTAAAATCAGGTCCCAAATCCTGTCATTTCACAAGAGAAATAAAATAGACAAAAGTGCTTTTAATGTAGGGCAAAGAGCTCTGAGACAGAGAACCCCAAGGGCTGTTTCTCTTCACAGGGAGCGTGGGCAAACCACATGTTTCCAAGCCTCAATTTCCTCATCTGGAAATGAGGGGTTGGACTAGTTTCTGAAGCTCTAAGATGCTGTGCTATAAAATGAGGGAAATGTGAGCCCTTGGTTGCTATGATCTGAAAATATTTTGAATGTAGAGGATCAAATGTACAGTCGTGCTTGAACAAAATAATATGTTAATGACTAAGAAGAGTCTATTGAATCCAGTGGGAAACAGCAGAGCTGCTGCTGGGGGTGGTGATGTGTGTGTGTGTGTGTGTGTGTGTGTGTGTGTGTGTGTGTGTGTGTGTGGTGTCTCCTCATGTGCGGCTTTCTTCCTTGAGCTCAAACATCTATTTTGAATCACTAATATGGTAATCAGGCCTCTGGCAGCCTATCTTGCCCAAACACACATACACACGCACGCACACGCACACACATGCCCACTCCACTTCAAATTAAAATGGGGTGAAATTCCACCACTGCTGCCTGCTTACTAGTACATCCTTGCTGCATTTGGGTGGGTTTTGTTTTGTGTTTTTTTTTTAAAGAAATTTTTATCGTGGTGCAGGTGTTGAATTGACGGCTTCTGAAGGGAGGCCGCTGATCTCTGAAATGGGACGCGTGGGCCTGGGGCTGGGGGTTTTATTATCATTTTCCTTGTGCACACTACCCGCCCCTTACCATCCAGTCCAGCATCGGGGCCCCAGGCTCTCCAACCGGGAGAGGTCAGATCCGCAGCCCCAGAAGCGCCCCGGCCCAGCACGTGCTCGGGCCTCCCCGCGGGGGGGGGGGGTTGGGGGGGACATGACCGCGCACCTGCGACGCCTCTGGCTCTGGCTCCGCGGGAGGGTGAGCTCCCCAACCTTGCTCCCACGAAGCGTCTGGCCGGGGAGGTGGAAGCGAGCCAGAGGCCGCCCGTGGGACCTCCCGCGAGTCCCCCAGGACACCCCGCCCCCCGCGCCGGGTCGTCGGTGCCGCTCGCGCCTGCAGAGGCGGAGGGCGAGGCCGCCCCTCCCCGCCCGACGGCCGCGCCCGCGCCCCGGCCCGCGCCGATTGGCCGACCGCGCGGCCAGGTGAGGCGCCCCGCCCCTCGGCGGCTCCAGGTGCGGCGGTGGGACCGGGGCCGCTGCCGGGCCGGGGCGGGTGGCCGGCACCATGGCCGAGTCCCAGCTGAGCTGCCTGGACGAGGCCCACGTGAACGAGCGGGTGACCGAGGCGCATGCCGCCTTCTACTACTGCGAGCGGCGGCGGGCGGCGCTGGAGGCGCTGCTGGGCGGCGGCGAGCGGGCCTACCGGGAGCGGGTCCAGCAGGAGCAGCTGCGGGACTTCTTGTCCAGCCAGGAGCGCCAGGCCCTCCGCGCCGCCTGGAGCCCCTACGAGGACCCCGCCCCCGCCGCCAGCACCACCTCCCGGGGCAAGAGCAAGGCCAAGGCCAAGGCCCCGCCGCCGGCCTCCGCCGACCCCAGGGAGTCCCTGGCCTACTGGCCCGACCGCTCCGACACCGAGGTGCCCCCGCTGGACCTGGGCTGGACCAACACCGGCTTTTACCGCGGCGTGAGTCGCGTCACCCTCTTCACCCACCCCCCCAAGGAGGAGAAAGCACCCCACCTCAAGCAGGTGATCAGGCAGATGATCCAACAGGCCCAGAAGGTAGGCCCTGTCCCCGCCACCTCCTGGGTGGGGAGCCTCACACCCAGTTCCTTGGACCAGGCCCCGCCTCAGGGGCAAACGGCCCTGCCCACCCTTGGGGCAAAGGGTCCAGGATGCCTCATGCACGTCCTGGGGCTGTGCTGAGGCCTCTGGAGGAGGTGTGTGTCCGAGTTGGCAAATTATAAAGTAATGAGCAGTTGTTGGTCCTTATTACAGTGCCCAGGGCGCGGGCTTCCACCTGCCATGTGCTTCCGTGTCCCGGTGAAGTTCCTATCCCCAGGGAAGAGCCGGGGCTGGTGGGGCCCTGTGGTAAAATGGGCCACTCGGAGGTCATGGCGATACCTGCCTGCTGCCCAAGGTTTTACAAGATATTTCCCTGGCCATTTCCTCATTTGATCTTCAAAACAACCTCCGGAAGCCGGTGGTTTGACCTCCTCACCCCTGCCCTAGCCATGATGCTCTTAGCCTGCGTCGGAGTCAAGGTCGGCCTAGCTAGCCCATCGGATTCACACCCCAACTAGAGCTCAAGCAGCCTGGAATGAATGAGGGATTGTGAGCACCTACTATGTGCCTGGCTCTGTGCTGGGCACCTGGACAAGGCAGGTCGCTGGACTCAGCCGCTCAGAAAAAGCTCCCACTTACCTCGTTTGCTATGCACAGGGGCCAAAAGGAAGGAATTCGAGCATCTAGATTGCCTGATTAGAATACAGGTGGGGCCGGTAGGTTGTGGGGCAGAAAAAAAGATTTTAATCTTTACTCTGTGCCCTTGGGTAGAGTTTCCAGCTAAAATATAGGATGCCCCATTAACTTTGAATTTCAGATAAACAACAAATACTTTTTTTAGTATTAATATGCCCCACATATTGCATGGGGCATACCAACTATTAAAAAGTTAATCGTTATTTATCTGAAACTCCAAGTTAATGGGGCATCCTGTGTTTTATTTACTCAGTCCGGCTCCCCTCCACAGAGATTTGCACCAGCAGCCTTTGGTGTCCAGTTCAGCATATACAACAGAAGTGGCTTGGGTTCACGGTTCTAATTCAACTCCATGAACATGGTTGAAGTTCAGTTACCTCTGGAGGCTGAATGGCCTAGGGAGGGAGGATTAACCTGGAAAGACCAGTGGGGGGGGGGGGCTGTGTGGCTCGGAGGCACCTCTTCCAGGAAGGGGTGGTGATGCAGGTTGTTGGCTAGATTGGCCACCAGAAGGAAGGGTTAACTTGCTCCATACTCCCCCCCCCCCCTTTCCTACGCAATTCTTCTTTGTCTGCCTGAGCTGTCTTTGTGTATTCATCGCATTCTGCAAAAGACAAAGGCAGGTTTGAACAGGGCAGAAAGGACAGGGATGACGGTTTTGCGGCAGGCTGCCCCTGGGGTCAGGTCTTGTAATACGAACACGCCTCGATGCATTAGCACTCAATGTGTGCCAGCATATCGATGATTTGTCTGCAGTTTCTCTTGTGCTTTTCACGACAGCGAGGGGAACTGGGTATTTTCCTTATTTTTGGATTCAGAACAGTTAAGTTACTTGCCGAGGGTCACATAGCTAGTACGTGGTTGAGCCAGGATTTAAACGCCGGAGTCCTTGCTCTTAACCACTGTGTTGCCTGCTCTGCTGTCTGACGATGGTGCAGCAGGATTAAGCCAAGGAGCTTGAGTGGAGATAGCCTGGTCACAACCTGGTTCCAGGTTGTATACCCCCGTTGCAAGAAGAGATGAGCAGGGCCCCTGCCCACTGGGGCTTCTTGTCGCTTGCGTGGTGGAGGGTTCTTTTTTAAAAAATATATATTTTATTGTTTTTTTACGGAGAGGAAGTGAGAGGGATAGAGAGTTAGAAACATCGATGAGAGAGAATCATCGATCAGCTGCCTCCTACACACTCCCTACTGGGTATGTGCCCGCAACCAAGGTCCATGCCCTTGATCGGAATCGAACCTGGGACCCTTCAGTCCACAGGCGGACGCTCTATCCACTGAGCCAAACCGGTCAGGGCTGATGGAGTGTTCTGAACTCTTTAAATATTTAACAACAGAAATTTTAACCCTTGTAAGCTGTTCCAGTATTCCGATCTGTACATAGTTAAGAATCGGTGTTTCCTGAGTGCTCAGTGTCAGGTGCTGGCCATGGGAGGATATAATCTGTGGCCTTTGCCTGCCAAGAGTTAACTCACAGGCTGGGGGATGTGCTCAAAGCACGAGTTTTTGAGGCTGGATGTGCTCAATCTGGGAGGGCTGCCTGAGGGAGGTGCATTGCTGAGTCAAACAGGGAGAGAGAAGAACCTGGAGTGGACAGAGTCTCCATAAGACACTGAGGAGAAGGAGGGAGAGATGTTTGCTTCAAAACAGCAAGCAGCTTTGATTGGCAGAAGGGAAGAGCTGTCCTGGTGAGAGCTGAGTATTGTGTGGGGCCTGGTGTGGGGGTCCTAAAACTGGGTGCAAAGCGGGTGGCCACCTCCCGGGGAGAAGCAGCTTCTGACCCTGTCTGTACCCCTCAACTCCCAGGCCCTCGGGGCCCCACTCTTCATTCCTGCCGCTCACATCAGCACAGCGCCTTCTTCTCAAAGACCCTGTGAAGTAGGTAGGGCAGAGGGGTAGACTCTGTTTCACAGGGGAGGAAACTGAGGCACGGAGAAGGCAAGGGCCTTGGCCAAAGGTCACATGGCTGGTCATAGAAAGATACTGAGCCCTGGCTTCTGCTCTAACAGCTACCCCTCTGACCACTGCCTGCCGCCATCCCTTTCCCGACTCATCCAACTGGCAAGCAACCCTCCGAGGCCAAGACTAGGTCCTTCCTCCTTCCTTGTCACCCCGAGGGAGGGAGTTTCTTTGTTTTCGGTGAGTCTGGCTGCTGTGAGGCAGGTGGGGCAGACTGGGCAATGCTTTAAGTGCAGAGACTGGGTGATGGGGGAAGAGAGGTGCAGGACATGTGTGTCCAACTGTGAGCCAGAGTTCTGTCTTTTATCTCATCTAATCCTCAGAATAATCACATGAGGTTATTCCTGAGCGATAACCAGAAACTAGGGCTCTGTGGCTGTGACTTACCCGCAGCTGCAGACCAGTGAGGCTTCCCAGCCTGGGCCTCAGGGATGCGGAAAAAGGAGCATAAAGGAGACGCTTTGAAAATGTGATGGGGGTTGGGGAGGAGGGGCAGAGGGCCGTGGCCAGTGAGGGAACAGCCCAGCGGGTGTGGAGGTGGGACCACGTGGAATGGGAGGAGGTGTTTGAGGCCGGCAGGCTTATCTGCTCTCCCGGCCTCTGCAAAGGTCAGGAGGCCCTCCCGGTGGCAGGGGGCAGCCAGCGTTCGAACATGCGTGTTTGCTTGTGGGGTGGGGTTTTTATCATGTTTTTCCCGGGGAGTTGTCTGTGTATTTTAGTGTCACTGAATGTTGTCTTTTGTCTGCTTAAACTGCGGGCGGAAAGGTTGCCTTCAGGGACCCAGAAATGAGTCCCTGGTGTGTCCCTGGCTGGCCGAGATGCCCAGCGGAGGTTGGGCTGCTGCTTGGGCTGCTAAGGTCATTGTCACTGCCAGGGGGCGGACTTAAAGCAGGACCACGTATTGCCTGGGAAACTCTTGGTTCTTACATGGGCAGAGCGAGAGGCTCCAACAACTCGAATTTGGATGGACTTTCGACTCTGAAGGGTAATGCACCCATTTGATCACTGCACAGATATAAAAATATAAATTTCAATCCTCACCTGAGGATGTTTTTCCATTGATTTTTAGAGAAAGTGGAGGGGGGAGGGGAGAGACAGAGAGAGAGAAACATTGATGTGAGAGAGACATATTGATTGGTTGCCTCCCACACGTGCCCCGGACAGGGGCTGAGGATCGAGCCTGCACCTGAGGCACGTGCCCTTGACTGGAATTGTGACCCTTCAAGTCCTCGGGTCAACACTCTCTCCAGTGAACCAAACCAGCTAGGGCTGGACAGATATCTTGAGGTCTACTGTGTGCTAAGCACTTTAGTAGAAAACAGACATATTAAACACTCTTAAGTGGCCTAATGGTCTGCTAACCCGTCATTATAATGCAGTGTGCTGAGTGCTTGCGTAGAGGGTGTGGCGGGAGGGCCGCTAACCCAGCCCCGGAATCGGGTTAGGGCAGGGCCTTTGATGCCGAGGACCTGTCCACAGCGTGTCTGAACGCCGCAGGAAGGTCAGACTGCCCCAAGCCACCCAGCCCTCCTTGTGCCCAGGCCCCCTGCTGACCCGCTGACCAGCAGCTGCCATGTGTGAGGCTGCAGGGCAGGGCTAGAGAGTATTTATTACCTGTGCCTCACCTCTGCATTCCTGCGTCCCATTTCCTCTGAGCCTCAATCCCCTTGTACGGCAGAGTGCTGTCTTCATTTCACAGCGGAGGCCTCCGAGGTCTAAAAGGGTGGAATGCCTTATCTTCAGACCAACAACAAGAGTACGCAGCTTCCCCAAGTCCCTGGCCAGGATGACCAGTAACCCTGCAAAGATGATAAGCATAACCAGGAAAGGGAGGCTGCTGGACGAGGCCGCTTTTATTAACCAGGGGACGGAGGGGCGTGGGTAGCCAGGCTCGGCCCTACCTCATCTCTGCCTATTGACGGGTTTGTGCCCTTGCCCTCAGGGCCCGATTCAGATGGCACCTCTTCCTTGGCACTTTATCGGGTTTACAATCCAAAAGGGGTTTTGTTGTTCTCAGATGAGGCTCCCTGTCGGTGCCGCCCGGGTGCCTGGCGCACAGCTCGCTGCAGGAGGACCCCTTTCATCCCTGGGGACTGCGAGCTTGGGAGGAGCCAGGTCTCCAGGCCTTGTCCCTCACACCGTCACCCAGAAGGGCCTGATTAGCCACACAGGCTCAGCCCAAAGAGCCCCGGGCAGTCGGGGAAGACTCCCCACAACTTCCCGGGCAGGGCCCACGGGAAGCCAGTGATTTGCTTAAATGATTAGAAGCTGTCTCCTATTGGCCACTGTCCCTCTCCGTCCCTCTGTCCCCTGTTGAACTGCACATCACCCAGGGGACCCCTTTAATCCCCAGCGTAACAAGCTGTCTGGCAGCAGAGAGAATGCTCTAAATTGGGGGGTGGGGGACTAAGGGGGATCAGAAGGATTTGGGGAAAGGCTCCAGGCAGGCGGCATGCTGGCCAGGTGAGCAGCCTTGTTAGAGATCTGGGCAGCGGATACGATGAGTGGACAGCTGGGTACACATGCCCAGGGGGTGTGGCACAGTCTTGGAGTCAGCAGCTCACGCTGGGAGACGGAGCTTTGCAGGTGGCCGCCTTTGCCACTGGGTCGAGCCCACGGCTTTCCCCTGTTACCTTCCTCGGCACTGTTCTCATTCAGTACATCCAACAGGTAGTACCGAGCGCCTTCTCTGTGCAGGCCCCATGCTGGCCATTGGATAGAGACACGAATCGGATGTAAAAATAACCAAGAAAAAAAAAAAGCTTACATATAGAATTTTTTCCATGTTGCTGATTTGTGAAATCTGAGTCTGAGAATACATTCATTAGCCACCTCACCACCGTGTTTGCGAGCTGGTTCCTATTCCGGACTTGCTCCTAACACCTCTCTCCCGCCCTCCTTTCCTGATCTCTTCCCCTTCCCTCTCACAGGGACAGTTGACTGTCGCTAGAGCTTCCGAGTTGCCTTTTGAAGCCCATGACCTGCGGGTCCGACACGCTGTCCCCTCTCCTCTGCCTAACCCAGTGGTCGGCAAACTCATTCGTCAACAGAGCCAAATATCAACAGTACAACAATTGAAATTCCTTTGGAGAGCCACATTTTTTAAACTTAAACTTCTTCTAACGCCACTTCTTCAACATAGACTCGCCCAGGCCGTGGTATTTTGTGGAAGAGCCACACTCAAGGGGCCAAAGAGCCGCATGTGGCTCGCGAGCCGCAGTTTGCCGATCACTGGCCTAACCCTTCTGCCCTCCACAAGTGACCATTCCACACGGGCTTTGTTTCTGGACAGTTGCAGGGTCCTTGTCCCTCGGAGGCTGGTGATCATGGTACAGCTGCAGCTCCAGGGACGCAGCACGGCAGAGCCCTTGCGGGACCTTGCCCCGGCCTGTCCCGGCATCCCTGCCAAGGCCCAGGTGCATGGCTGTTAGAGGCTCCTTTGTGCTCAGTCACTGGCCCCAGGCGCGGCGATTTCTGAGCAAAGGACACCCAGCTTCACCCCAGGCACAGAGGACAGGCTCCGAAGGTGAGAGGCCCTGGCTCTGTCCTGATCTGGCCACTTACCCTGTTCCTTTGGGTAAATCACTTCCCCCTCTGCGGCCCCTGACCTGCACAATGGGAGGATAATACCTGGATTCCTGGATGGTTTTGAAAAACGACAGAGAATGTGTGTGTGAAAGACACGGACGTGGAAAGTAACTGCGCCTCCTCTGTCTTTTCTGGGAGCAGGGGAGGGAAGTGCAGTGGAATTTCCCCCCAGAAAGTAGGGGTGCCCAGCCAGGCGGTTAGATTGTCGGGGCAGGTGTGTTTCCTGTTTCCTCTGAGTGAGCGAGGAGCAGCGGCCTGCCCATGGCCTCCCCCTCTCTCCTCTCCCTGAATTTATCTGTTGGTCTTGATTTAGTCGTGGCGGTTTGTCAGGGCGGCTGTCTGTCTGCCTGGTTCTGCTGTCTGCCAGGCTGTGGCACCTGAATCCTCAGCCAAGGATCTGCTCTGGGATGCCCTGCGCCGAGACAAGACAGAAGGCACTCAGGCTCCCCGATTCCTAAACCCGGGAGGCCCGAGGGTGTTCCCCTCGCACCATCACCCAGAAGGGCCTGACCAGTCACACAGGCTCAGCCCGAAGAGCCCCAGGGCAGTCTGGGAGGACTCCCCACAACTCTGAGCTTTCCAGGGAGGGCGATGGGCCTGGAGGGACAGGCTATTCTCTGTCTGGAGGAGAGGGAAAGCGAGGCTTAATTCCTGTGAAATCTACCACTTTGGGCCCCTGACAGTGAGGATGGGTGTTTCCCAGGGAGTGCAAAAGTAAGAGATGGGGCCTGGGTGAGCCGGCGCCTTCTCGTGACCTCTCTCGACACAGAGCCGGGTCTGCTGAGCAGCGGTCTCAGGAGGCCAGGCCACTGCGGGGGGAGGAGGACACAGCTAGGAACTAGAGCCTGGATGTCCTTGTCCTTGCTCTGGCTGTCTCTTTCCTCACCCACTAGGTGACCTTGGGCAAATCATTTGACCTTGCTGGGCCTCCATCTCTGCATCTGGAGAGTGGGGATAATTTTTGCCTTCTTGCTTACAAGACTGCTCTGAGATGCTAGTGCAAGACTATGAGACAGCACTTTGAAAAAGATGAGTAATGTTTGCAGATAAAAGGGATTTCTATTAAGAGGGACTAACGTTATTGAAAGATAGGTGCTTCACGTGTGATTTCTGTCGATTGATTCAATCCTTGCAAGAGAAGTGGTAAGGCCAGCCGGGCTCCACGCAGGCCCGAGGTCAAGGCTGTGTCCTGCCACAAACTCAGGCTACCGTTGGGGGCTGCCCCCTGGGACCACATCTTCCCTCTAAAACTTCCAGAAACAAAATCTATCAGCCTGGCCCCAAGAAGCTCACACGTTTGTCTGGAGACGGACAAGTACACGGTTGCTAGCTGCTCTGACCCATGTAATGGGGGAGAGGTAGGAGACACTGCGTGGGGACACTGGGCAGGTGTCCCCGGGAAGCCTCCCGGGACCTGTTGTCCTCTTAACGGCCACTTTCTGGCCCAAGAGTCTTGTGTCCTCGATGACAAGCTGAGACCTTGATGGATTCCCAGCCAGACACCCCCATCCCTCCACGTTGTCGCCCCTGAGGATGCTGCCTCACCTTGGCGGCCAGATCCACCTTCCTTTTCTCGGGTGTGCAAGGCCGAGCCTGTTCTGGGGAAGCTTCCCCTGGGGGTGGAGGGAGCCGGCAGAGAACCAACAAGCCCGGGGTGGGTCCTGGCACTGTCCCCCGCTCCCCCGCCCCGAGGCTGAGTCACGCAGGGATCCCTGCTCTTCCCCCTCCAGCACCTCACCACCCCAGGGCCATGAACAGTCAGCTTAGCTGCCTTCCGGAGAGTTCTCTCTCCCCTTCTCTGAATCTGTGGGGTCTGTGGACTTGCCAGGGGGCCCAGAATCATCGGCCTGGACAAGAGTGTTTCTCATTATTAGTCTCTCTGGCCCGAGTTTCCCGTCTCCTGGGAGCTCATCCTGGCGTAGCTGGCCGAGTGGTCATCATTCTGTGGGGCCCCTCGCAGTACTGGCTGGGCACGTGGGAGGCTCCGCATGAAAGTCCTTTTTGTTCTTTTTAGCAGTGAGTCAACGGGTGGCTGGGTGGGGGTGGGCACCTGTAGGCGGATCTTTGAGGACAGACTGTGTCCTTAACGCCCCCTCCCAGGAGGGTGCCCGGACTGCCTGGAGAGGCCCCACGTTCCATAGTTCGCTCAGCGTGTTTTTTCTGAGGACCTAGTATGTGCCATGTTCCAGAAACACACAGATGAATAAAAGGTGGACCCCACTCTTCATTCTAATGGGGGAGGTAACAAGAAAATAAATGGCAGCACAGTGAGGCGGGTTAATAGCTGTGACTTATTGAGCAATTCAACTAAATGCCAGGCATGTGCCAGCCCTGAGGAATAGATATCATTAAATTTTCACCAAAATCCACCACTTTCCATTGTACGGATGAGGAAAGTGAGGATCAGAGAGGATAAGGCCATTCTGCTAGCGCCGTGGTGGGCAAACTGCGGCTCGCGAGCCACATGCGGCTCTTTGGCCCCTTGAGTGTGGCTCTTCTACAAAATACCACGGCCTGGGCGAGTCTATTTTGAAGAAGTGGCGTTAGAAGAAGTTTAAGTTTAAAAAATGTGGCTCTCAAAAGGAATTTCAATCGTTGTCCTGTTGATATCTGGCTCTGTGGGCTAATGAGTTTGCCGACCGCTGGGCTAGTGGAACTGGGTGGGAACCGAGTTGAATCTGATTCCCACCAGACTCCAGGGAGCACAGGCCCCCGGGAATGCACAGCCGAAGCAGCCAGACTGGACGGAGAGAGCAGGCAGGGGCGGGAGTGTGCGAGAATGGAGGCCTGGGAACACGTGGATTCACGCTATTCCCCTCACTCCAACACCTTCGTTTTTGTTTTCTTTTTTGTTAAACCTCACCCGAGGATATTTTTTCCAAGGAAGGAAAGAGGTGGGGGGGGGGCGGGGGAAGAGAGAGGGAGAGAGATACACATCGATTAGTTGCCTCCCACATGCGCCCCAACCGGGATCAGGGATCGAACCTGCAACCCAGGTACGTGCCCTTGACCGGGAATCGAACCCGAGATCCTTTGGTGCTCGGGCCAACAGTCTGACCACGTAGCCACACCAGCCAGGGCTCCGACACCTTCTTGGCCACCTTCCCCAACCGAATTCCTCCCTGTGCGCTCCACCCGCCTCTGGGGAGCCCGCCCGGTTGCATCACCTGATGGTGACCACAAAGGGATCCTCGCTGCTCAGAGCCCCCCAGGGCAGCTGTCAGCTCCAGACGTCTTGCCCTGATGGATCCGTCAGGAAGCTCCCCGGCGGGTCCGCCCCGAGCCCTGCCTTGCTCTGCCCGTGCGTTACAAAGTGCTCAGAGCTCCCGGCCAGAGCCAACCCAGCAGCTGAGCCTAAGGATCGTTTGTGTATCTTCATTGGATTTTTTTTTAGCAGCTGATTTATCTCCCTAATTATGTTTAGCTTTAAGCTAACGTTAAAATGAGCTTGCATTAGATAATTTTCACTAATTAACACCAACTTAGTGCAGGGGACGTCGTCCCCGAAGCAAGCCGTGGGGCAGGGAAAAGCTGGCCTAGGATCTTAAGAAGAATCGCCACGCTCACTCCCCGGCGAATCACATACGGTTCTTCACGGCTGACGGAGTTGGCCTTGCTCACGTGGGTACAGTCTGTTCTCTCTCTCTGGAGAGCCAGCCTGTGTGCCTCCTTCAGCAGCCAGGTTTAGGGTACGGGTGTGAGGAGTGACGGCCGCCTAGGGTCAGATCCACAGGGAATGAGCGCCAGTGGTGACACAGGGAGGCGTGACCGCGGGGCTGGACACAGAGCCCTGCGCTGAGGGCGCGTGCCAAGGTCTGGGAGAGGGAGCGGCCTGGCTGGGCAGAATCGGGCTCCAGCGGCTGCCAGTGCAGCGAGGGAGCCTGGTGCTTAATGATGTCTCATTAGTGAGCCTGAAACTGTGTAACATGGCTACAGACAGCTGGGAAGCCTCAGCTGACAAAGCACAGATGCCCCGCTGGTGGGATGCGGGCAGCCTGGCCTCCAAACAGAATAGGACCCATGGGTCTTGGCCCCGCCCTCTGGATGGCCCAGGGCCCTGGTCCACGCCGCTCCCTCAGCTCCCCAGGGGAGGACCCCTCTGCAGAGGGAGTCTGTTTGGAGCAGTTACTGCCAGTCAGGCCCTGTGCAGGCAGGAAGGACGTGCAGGAGGGAAGGACGGGCCTCTGTCCTTCACACACCCCTCGGCCAAGTGCTCAGACACAGGCCTGAGCCGACCAGCATCCTGGGGAGGGCACACACTGCCCTGGGGGCCGGGGACAGAGTAGGGTCCTGGTTCAGCCTCAGGGAAGAGTGGAACGGGAAAGGGCATTCCCATTGCCACAGGGATAGGGTGGTGACGGCAAGAGTTAGGTCATGAGGGCAGAGCCTGCTGGGCGTGTTTGGAGAACTTAGCGTGTTGATTGTCAGGGGGCGGGAGTGGGTTGGACATACACGGAGGGTCTTCAGCCAGGCTGAGGGCTTGATTCTGTGGGCAGTTGGGGGCCAGAGTGTTTGAGCAAGGGAACATGTTTAGGGCTGTGTTGTTGGATCCGCCTGCCCAGAGGAAGCATGATCGGGACTGTGAAGCTAGTACCTCCATCAAGCTGACCCTGCGCACCTACTGTGTGCCAGACACTGCAGGGAAGAAGGGCAGAGGCCGGCCAAGGGGCAGGCATCAGACCAGATCCTGTCCAGGCACCACAGCGTTTCTTTGCATCCTCAACAGAACCATGAGGCAGCCTCACTCTTCAGGTGGAATCCAGAGGGGTTCAGTAGCGCCCACAATCCTGCCGCCAGGATGGGACTCTGGACTCCACAGTCGCTGTCCCCCCTGCCATATGCCCTTGGACTGTGGAGATTTGCCCCCTCCTGGTGCAGACATTGGTGATGCTTCAAATAGGGCCTGCTGCAGCCTTGACGACCAAAGAAAGTCTCTGGGTGTCCCCGAGCCCAGCCCCTACCCCCAAGAGAAGAATTGTTCCGTCCCCCCAGCCCTGCTCTGGGCCAGGGTCCCGGAGCCACCCCCCGCACCCGCCCCAGGCCATCTCTGCTCTGCTGTGGGTTTCTCAGCAGGAGCTCCGGCTGCTCAGAGTGCGGGGATAGCCGCCCAGCCTTGCTCCGCTATCAGCACACCATACACTCTTCTTCCCTTAATTGGGCTGCCCTCCCCCTCAATTAGCGCAAGTGTGACCTTCCTGGGAGTGGAGGGTCACCCAGGCTGGGCCTGCAGAGCGCGGTATTGAGCAAAAGGAAAACACCTCCACCTCGATGTCTGCACGGGGCGGAGCTCTGAGCTCTGCCTCTGGATCCCCCCTCACACACACCCCAGCTCTGCGCCCCCACACAGGCTGCTTCCTCCCCTCCCGCCCCTCCTCTGAAGGGACGGCCTTTGTTCTGGTTCCCTCTCTGAGGAGAGAGGAGGCCTTGGCATTTGCCCGCTGCTCCTCACGGGCCCCGCACTGTGCTCCGTGTGCCTCCCGCACCGTCTCACTCAGAACTCGGTGAACGTGTCACCTCCCCATTTTACAGTGAAGAAACGGAGGCTGAGATTGAGTGCGTCGCTCCGGGCCACACCAGCAGGAAGATTTTCTGCTTCCAGAGGGTATATTCTCTCCCAAACACCAGTGGTTCAGCAAAGTGTTACCAGCCAGACAGGGAGACCTCGGGCCTTGTCTTCTTAAAGGAAAAGATTCAATCAAGAGAGAAAGTGCAGCAAAGCAAGCAAGAATGTAATGGCTGCAGCAAAAGCCCCCTCAGGACAGCACAGAAGAGGCAACAGGAGAGCCCAGGCTGGGCTGCTGTGGCTCCCTGGGAAGTCAGAGAAAAGGGGCCTTGGAGACAGGTCCGGGGGTTAGCCCGACACGAGCTGATGCTGCCCACTGCTCCCCTGGTTGCAAGTTTTGTGGGGTCCCTCAGAGCCTGGGAGATGCACACCTGTGGGGGAAGGAGAGGGGGCAGGGGAAGGTGCTCCCCAGAGGGCCCTCCCCCCCCTCAGGGTGTTTCTCTCTCTCTTGCAGGGGGAATTTTAGGGGAGCTCTCAGGGGAGGCCTCTATAGAATATGCATCAGCTCTCCAGGTGTGCTCCTTCCTGGTCTCCACTGCTTGGTTGGCACCCGGGGTCATTAGTCAATGCCGCTGGTCCTGAGGCAGCCATGGGGTTGCTGGTCTGGTTTTGCTGCTTTTCTGGGCCTGGAGCTGAAATACAACTGAGGCCTGGATGTTATCTTTAGGGAGGAAAGGTGTGGGTGTCTAACTGCATGGCCAGTGATATGAAAGGTCAGGGGGTCGAAGCCACATGACCAGTGATATGCTAGGGAGGAAAGGTTACCCCGGGGGCGAGGTCCTGGTTTTCCTAGATTTGCTCGTTGCTAGGCGCTCAGGGCTTTCCGCCCTGCTGACCCGTATCTGGCCCATCGTCTTTGCTCTGCTCATGTCGGTCTAACTGCCTTGCACAAAAGTCTGATCCATCCACCACCTGCATTCGGAGCACCGGAGGGGATGATGCTATCAACGTGCACTTTCACGGGCCTGCAGAATCCGAATCCCCGAGGCGGAGGCTCCGTCTGCACATTCAGCAGGCACCCCCACCCCAGGGGAGTCTTCACACGCTGACCTATAGGATATCTGTAGCCCCTGACCCCTCTTTGGGGAGCTCAGAGAAGGACATTCCACAGTTGGAGAGGCTGCCCGGCTGGCCCAGCACTACCCTCCATGGGAACAGGAAGGCCTGCTCTCTGGTCCCAGACAAACTGACTCCCCTGGGCTGCCAGGCAGATGGCTGTTCCGGGAGGCAGAAGCTTGACCAGTTTGCCCAGGTGCTGCCCTCCCTGCCCCGAGGGACCGTAGGGTTGAAGGTGTGGAGTCGGCACCCCTCACCTGTGGCAAGTGAACTTAATGGGCCCTCGTGACTGCAGAGCTTCTTCCTGGGACGTCCGGACATGATCTCACCTGAACCGCCCAGCAGGCCTGGGAAGGGAGCAGGGTGAGCATGGGGAGGGGGGTGTCAGAGTCGGGCCCCAGGCTCACATGAGTCATCAGAGGGAAAGCAGGAGCAGGGACATGCCTCCGTAGGCTCCCTTTCTTTCCGCCCTGGGAAGAAGTGACCGTGCCAGCACAGCCCTGCGGTGAGCAGGCTGGGCCTATGACCTCTTGCTTTTTCCCACCACAGATCTGAGTGAGAAAGGGGTGGGTCTTTGCCAGAACAGCTACCACCCCCACCCTAGTACCGAGAGCTCTGCATCTGCAGAACTGGGCAAACCAGTGAGGGAGAGGGTGGTCGAGTCCAGTTCTACCAGTGCATCTTGGTTTTGTCTGACCAGAGGTGGCCTGGGGTCCTAGCCAGAGTAGACCTGTCCCCAGAGCCTGCCGTGACCACATCATCTGGGGGTGATAGCTCAGGACTCGTGCCAGACGCCTAGCTTTAGGCCTACCTCTGCCAAGACCCAGGTGGACAACTTAACCTCCAGGGTAGGCTCTAGCTAAGTTTCCTCCTAGCTCGGAGGAAATGTCCTTCTGGAATGTTCTTCAGTGCAGGGGCCAAGTGCAGAGGGGCAGCCTTCAGGCGGGCACAGCCAAGGGGGCTTTGTGGGGCTGCCATGCAGCCCATGGTCCACAGACTGGC
This sequence comes from Eptesicus fuscus, assembly GCF_027574615.1. NCBI lineage: Eukaryota > Metazoa > Chordata > Mammalia > Chiroptera > Vespertilionidae > Eptesicus > Eptesicus fuscus. Next base: position 102,638,300 of record NC_072479.1, read on the forward strand.
TTGCGTCCATCACAGAGAGGACGGCATCCTTTTGTAGTTTCCACAAAGGTGCTTGCTCCATGGACTAGTGGCAACCCTGCCTCCTGCCTCACGTCCTTGGTGTGGACTTCTGCCCCGAGGTTAAGTGCTGTCCTCACTCATGGGCTGGCTGCTCCTTCAGCATCTTGGGTGGATGGAGCAGAGCAGAGAGACCAGGTCTCAGAGCTGTTGGCTCAGGCAGCAGTCCCTTCTCTGCAGCCTTGAGGAAGAACTGAACTCTGCCTTCAGCAAGACAATCCAACCAGGAACTTTGCTCAGCATTCTTTTTTCTCTCCACCCCAGTGCCCTGTCATTATTGAAATAAAAGAGATAACTACAAAGCTACGCCCATCCCCCACAAATACAACAATAAACATGAAACAGCCTCCATTCAGACATTCATTCCACAAACATGGAGAACTGACTTGGTGTTGAGATGTCCCCTGAGGGTAGAGATTCTGAGAGAAATCATGATCCCTGCCATCCAGGAGCCCACAGCCAGAAAGGGACAGAGCCATTCGGCAGATGTAACTCTGTTACTTGCCTGGCATACAGTGTGGGCAGGATGCAAGGAGTAGGGAACACTGTTGGGTGGGGAGAAGTTCAGGAAGTCCTCGGCTGAGTCTTGAGAGATGCATGGATGTTGCACAGGGTGTGGAAGGGGAGGAACAAGGCCCTAAACTGCCTGATATGTGTGGTGATTCTCAAGAGATGTCTGTCGGGGTGGAGGGGGTGAGATGCTGGGATTTTTGCCCCCAGGAAATATTTATTCATGTCTACAGACATTTTTTTTTTTTTTTGGTTGTCACCACACTGGCATGCTCCTAAATAAACATCCTGCAATGCACAGAACAGCCCCCACAACAGGAGGCCCCAAGAGGTCAATATTGCCAAGAAATGGTGTGTGAGGGTAACTGTAGGTCGTTCTACACGGCTGAAGAGAAGGGCAGAGGTGAAACGGCACGATGAAGCTGGGGGCGGGGGGAAGTCGGGGTTGGGGGGGCTTTCAAATGCCAAGTTAAGGGTTTGGACCGCTCTTGATTCGGGAGGATCACTGCTGTGATGAATGACTTGGAGCGCAGAGATGGAGTAGGAAGGGGATACTAGTGAGGGAGCTATTCCAGGGGTTCAGTAGGAAATGCGGGGCCTGAGCTAGGGCAGCAGTCCAGGGGGAACAGGAAGGAGTGGAGCCAGAGAAGCAGCTGGAGCAGGTGGGACCTGCTAGACTCGATGACGGATTGGATTTGGTCAGTGGGGAGAAGAAGGAAGAGCCAGTGGATGTGGGTAGCGGACAGGATGTTGATTTTGGAGAGGCGGGGGCGGGAGGCGGTGGAGGCCGGTGAGCAGGCTCTGAGGTCTAGTCGGGGTCATCTAATACACCAGGGGTGCCGTCACCAGCTGTCTTGAGCCAAGGAGTGCATGGGGGAAGGTGGAGTCCTTTTCCTTATTACCTGATGGTAATTAAGGAGTGCAGAAAGAGAACCTGAAAAGCTGGCAGTTTAATTAATGGTGAATGACAGGTAGAGGGGAATTCTGAGGCTCCCCGGGCCCCCCTCCTCCTCCCCCTCCTCACTGCAGCAGGATATCAAAGCAGGAGACCTGCCGCTAAGCAAACACCCGATGAGAAGTCTTACAGCATCAGAGCCTCCTTGCCAGCGCCCGCCACAGCTTCCAAAGACTCCTGCCACCTGGAATTAACCTCTCTCCTCCGCGCCCGCCGGCGCCGCACATCCGTGGGTACCCGCTAAAGGACACCGCGAGCCTGCCCAGAGGAGGGGTGGCTGTGCTCTCCCGATGAAATCTGTCTCCCCCGGTTCTGAGCCTGTGACGTCCTTCTTTAAAAACCCGATCTGGCACTGACCTCAGGAGTCTTGAAGTCCAGTTTGGTGCGGAGGGTCACGTGGCGCATTAAACACCCGGGCAGAGGGAGGGGGAGCTGGTTTTCCTGGGCCTGGTGCTGTGGCGCTGGATGCCACGGGGGTCTGGGAGACCCAAGTGGAGGGTAATTATCACTTCTCCTCCACAACGAGATTGCCGGAGTCGGCGAGTCAGCGAGCAATTGATTTTTTTCCTACTACAGCTATTTCACTGTTTAATTGGTAGTGACACAGATGGCTGGCGCGCACCAGGGGGCCACAGACCAAGCCCGAAAGCAGGGCCCTCGGATTTTCTCTCCCTCCAATTTGTGATCCCATCCCATCACAGCCTTCACGGGTGGGGGCAGGGCAGCCGGCTTCCTGCCTGCTCTTTCCATCACAAAACAAAAGCCGCAGTGTGAATCCAGAACGCCTCCCTGAGCCAGTCAAGCCATCCCCAGCCACAGACTGAGAGTCCACTTTAAGCTGGACACTGTGGAGAGTTTGGAAATGAGCAACTGATGGACTCTGGCCTCAGACAGCACTGGGGAGCTCAGACATCAGGAGCCCTCCCAGACCATGGGAAGCCGTGTTCTGACGGAAGGAGGCCAGAAGTGTCATGTTAAAACCCTCTGTAATTAAGCCCAGCCCCACTGCCATACCCACCCCGAACTGTTCCAGGCCAGCTGTTCGTTCCGGATCTCAAATACAGCGCTGATCGAGAGCCACAGTTCGTGGTCCGCGGCCATCATCAGTCCCTCTTCTTTTACGTTCTCCTTCCCTAGCAGCCACCCTTAGGTATTTAGCTTATGTCCTTGGCCATGTCTGTATCCTTGAAAAACACACTGTGTTATTTTATTTGCGCTGGTATTAGACTATAGATCTTGTCCTCTAACATTTTAAATCAAACTCTCTGTTTTAAAGATACCAAGTTCTATGTGCAGAACTAGTTCATTGCTTCTGTCTGCTGCGCTGTTGTGTACATTCCTGACATTGTACATACCTGGTATCTATTCTTCTAGAAATTCACATTAAGTTGTTGCCAACTCTTTGCTATCCTAAAGAAAGCTGCAGTGAGTATCCTTGTCCCTGTCCCCTCATTGACCTGTGCAAAGGCCCGGGAGGTTCCCTGGGTGCTGGCTGCCGTTAGACACATCCTTAAGTCCACTAAGCTCCATTCCTTGCTCCTGGGAGTAGCTGCACCAGTGTTCCCTCCCACCATTTCTTTGCTTTAATCTGAATTCTTCTGATCGCTTTATATACTTATTAGCCATTCAGATATCTCCTCTAGGAATTGCCTATTCATTTCCTTTGCCCATTTTCCTAATCAGTTTCCTGGGGTTTTTTCTTGCCAGTTTGCAGAGGTCCTGGCCCTAGATGGGTAGCTCAGTTGGTTAGAGCATCTTCCAGAAAGGCCAAGGTTGCAAGTTCAATCCTGGGTCAGGGCACATACAAGAATCAACCAATGAATGCACAAATAAGTATACAACAAATTGATCTGTATCTCTCTCTATCTATCTCTCTCTCTCTCTCCCTTCTCCCTCTCCCACTCCTTTTCCCTCTCTCCCTCTCCTTTTCCCTTCCTCTCTCTCTCTCTAAAATAAAGAAATTAATTAATTAAAAAATTTGTAGGGATCCCTTGTGTATTATTAATTCCTTTTGATCACAGACTTTGCAGATACCTTCTCCCTGTCACCCTTCAGTTACCTTGGTCTATGGCATCTTCCTTTGAACAAAAAAAATCCCTAATTTGTGGAGCATGTCTTTTAAATTTTTTATTTGCCTTAAGATTTGTGCTTTTGGAATCTTAAGCAATCCTTTATTACCTGTGTCATGAAGATGTCTTACTAAATATCATCAATTCCTTTATTAGTTTTCTCTTTCACATTTAGCTATTTAGCCTACCTGCAGTTCACCTTTATATATAGTCTGAGGTAGGGATCCACTTATTTTTCTCTGTACAGGAAGCCAATTTCCCCAATAGCATCTACTATACAGCATCCTTTCTCCACCGAGTTGTGATTCTACCTCTATCAGACTTAAGGTTTTGTGCAGGTTTGTAGGTACACATATGTTTCTGGTCTCTCCATTATATTCCATCAGTCTATTTGTTAGTTCCTTCCTACTTCAGTACCACAGTCCTTACCACTATAGCGCTGTAGTGTATCTACTATCTGGTAGGACAAGTGTTCCTTTTAGCTTTTCTTTTTCAAAATTGGCTTAGCTATTATGGATCTTTTTTCTTTCTCACATCTTAGAAGTATTTGGGTTCCTCAAAAAAATGTACTGAACTTTTATTGGGTTTTATTAGCCCTTTGTACGCCATTAAGTGTCTATAGACACAAGCGGCGGACCTTCCCCACACGCACACGCGCCCATAGCCGCAAACCTCGCCTATCAACTCTGGTCACCCAGTTTTAAAATCAGACTTGTTAGTGACATCTCTGGGTTTGTAAAAAATATCATGGCAACTTAAACTCATAAATATCCCAGCGTACATGGAAGAAATGGGGGGTGGTTTCCATTTTGGACGCGTGGCAGTTAACTGGTTAATATGGGAGAATTGGATTTTTTTTTTTTTTTGTTTTAAATATATTTTATTGATTTTTCACAGAGAGGAAGGGAGAGGGATAGAGAGTTAGAAACATCGATGAGAGAGAAACATCGATCAGCTGCCTCCTGCACACCCCCCACTGGGGATGTGCCCGCAACCAAGGTACATGCCCTTGACCGGAATCGAACCCGGGACCCTTCAGTCCGCAGGCCGACACTGTATCCACTGAGCCAAACCAGTCAGGGCGGATTTTTAAATATTAAATCATAATATCCATGATTTATCTCTTCCTTTATTCACTTATTTAAAAAGATGTTTTTAATAGAGTTTTATAAATTTCTTCATAAAGGTATTAATTCCCAAATACTATGTGCTTAAGTTGCAATTTTGAGGGGATCTTATTTGCTTTTTTCTTTTTTTTTAGTTGAGTATTTTTGTAAAAGAAGAATGTTGTTGGTTTTTGTAAATTTTTCTTGTACCTGGCAATCTTGCCGAATTCTATTAATTTTAATAGTTTTTCTCTGCATTGTAGGAGGTTTTTTCTATAAAAATATATCTCTGAATACTGGTAGTTTTTGTTTCTTCTAATCCTTCTAACTCTTATTTCTTTTCTTGTCATAGTGCATTGGTTAGGACCGCCAATGTTTTGTTAAATAGCAGTGGTGATAGTATTTTTTACTTGCTTGAGACTGAAAGAGATTGCATCTAAAATTTCTAAGTATGCTTCAGGCAGGTGGGTTTTTAGTAGTTAGCCTTTATCAAGTTAAGGTCTCTCCTACTTCTAGTTTTTTTTGAGAATTTTATTCACAAATAGGGATCTAGTGTTATCAAATATTTTTTTAAAAATCTATTAAGGTAATGTATGATCTCCCCTCCTTGACACCATAACTGTTATAAATTAAAATGATATATTTTCTGATATTCAATAATTCTTACATTCCTAGGATAAACCTTACTTAATTATGCTATGTTATGTTTAATTCACTTTTAATGACTTATCCTTGTCATTTTTATTTTTAAATTCATTGATGTATAAATGGTCCTAATATTCTTTTTATCATTTCCTTAAAATTAAGAATTTCTTAAAAAGTAGACATGTCTGTAGTTATTTCTCTTTTTTTCACTCAGTATTTTATTTGCATATCCTCTGTTTTTGTCAGTCTTGCTAGAAATTTGTCTATCTTGCTTAGTCTTTTTAAAAAGTCAGTTTTTTATGTGATGTTTCTAAAATAACTTACAGCTGTCCCATCTCTGTGACCCAGTATGATGCAGTGAAATGAAGACGGTGGAGTTCAAACGAAGACCTGAGTTCAGATCCCTGCTCTGCTACCTGCTGGGTGGCCTCGGGCACATTTCTTGCCCCTTTGCATTTACATCCTCATCTGTAGCATGGGGATTACAATCCTCCTCATTGTGAGGATCATATTAGAAACGTTGCCGAAAGCACCTGGAGCATGTGAGACACGTTAAGAGTGTTCAGTGCATGTTAATCCCTGTCTTCAGGCCTTTCTGCTGTGCTGTTTGCCTGAAATGCCAGCCCACGTGGCACCTGTGTGCAGATTAGAAAAGGTGCCCCTTCCTCAGGCAGGCACAGTTCCCAGGCACCCCCAGCCAGGGCCCATGCAGTGCACAGCCTGCAGACCCAGGCACGGCCGCCCTGCCCACTCCCCTGCTCTGTTTCCCTCTCTGCCCATTTTTCATGGTGCCCCCCCCAGCCCCATCCCGCTGCCCATTCTCCTGGTTTCAGCTTCCTCACGCAAGTCTTTCTTGTTCTCCTCTGGCTGAGAGTTATCAATCTCTTTCCTTCCTTCACCCACCCTGAACTCACATCACATCTCATTTGTGCATCTCTTAAGGCATTGATTTCATCTTACCTCATGTCTTAGTTCTTTTGTGCAAATGTCTTATCATTCCTCCTGGATTAATCCCTTGAAGTTAGGGATTATAGTTTATTTGTCTTTAGATCCTCCCTCTGCCTGGGCAGCTCAGTAAATGTTACTTGTATAAATGATTGGGTGTTAAACGTAGGAGCTAAGAAGAGCCTTAAATAATGTTGTGTAAATGGGGTTGGGGTGGGGTTCTTGAGAGGCAGGAGTCGTGGCAATGCACGTGTGCGAAGGTGATGATAAAAATGACGGTGATGGTGTGGAGGGTACCACTTACTGGGCTTCCCATGCGCGGGGCACTGTGTTAAGTGCTTTCACAGTTTCTCAGCCCTCCCGACAGCGCTTTGAGATAGGTGTTACTATTAGCTCCATTTTGCTGCCAAGGAAACGAGGGCTCTGACGAGTCAGCAGTGAGCAGGTACCCAGGTGTGGTCTGCCTGACTTGACCAGCAGGTGCCCTCATCCACACAACCACGACCACTTACTGAGGACTCACTCCATTCCAGGCGCTGTGTGTGATGCTTCACAGGCCTTGTCTGTCATCCTAACGGCGAAAGTATGTGCAGGGCACCTCTACTTTGCAGATAAGGAGGCTCATCAAGATTAAGCGACTTGCCTAAGGTCACATCAGAGGAAAGGTCGCCTAACCAGATCTCTCTGACCCCAAAGCATGCTCTGTCTTCTGCATCAGGTGCACAGTGCTTGGAGCCAACAAGAAAACCCTTGCACTGGAGCTGGGGCGGGGGAGGGAAGTAGAGGAAGTGAAGGTCAGAAGAGCAGGCCTCAGGCTGCGGACGGCCTGGCCTGCCAGCATGGAAATCAAGGGTCCCGGCAGTGACCTCGCTTTGAGGATGGAGTGGGATGGCCTGCACACCTAGAGGCCGGGAGTCCGAGCTCACTGGAGCTCTGCCCAGGTCGGCCCATAGGGAAGCGCGGGGCTTTTCCCTGAGCTTTGCCTTAGGGAAGCTGCAGGGAGATCAGAGCGCCTGCAGAGAAAGCCTGTTGGAGCAGGTCTGCGGCTTGTGGAAATGAGTCCATCCCTTGCCTCTCAGTGATCACATCTCCTGAGCCTGCTTGTCTCCACGGGGTCCTCAGCCTCCCAGACCTCGCCCATACGGCTTCTGCAGAGCTGCTGGGAAATCCTCAGGGGGGAGAGGTTTGTCAGGGATGGCCTGCACCCTCGGGGGTTCCCAGAGCAGCGGGCGCAGAGGTGCTCAGACATGGGTGAGGAAGTAAGGAACCCAGGAGAGGGACCGATGGAGATTTTGACTGTTGGCCACCAGTCACTCCGGGCTCTCCCTGGGCCCAGGTGTGTCTCTGCAGGTGTGAGGTCACCATGTGCCTCACCAGTGCCCTTCCCCTCCCAGGTCATTGCCGTGGTCATGGACCTCTTCACCGATGGCGATATCTTCCAAGACATTGTGGACGCTGCCTCGAAGCGCCGGGTGCCCGTGTACATCATCCTGGATGAGTCGGGCGTGAAGTATTTCCTGGAGATGTGTCGGGGCCTGGAGCTCACGGACTACCGTATTCGGGTGAGTTGCACCACTGCGGGCCGGCCGTGTGAGGACCAGAAACTGAGACAGAGATGGCCTCTGCCCCTTTCTCTGCCTCCTCTCCAGTTCAGGGGCTCAGACGAACATCACGATCTCAATCCCTTCTGTCTAAAACCTGATCTCGTGAACCGATAACCCTAAATTACACGCCAAGCTTAAATTCTATCACAAGACTGCTGGGGCTAAGGAGGCAGCTCTGGCCCAGATCTGGGGTGCTCAGCCTATGGTCCAAGGTCAAAGCTAGGGCCGTGGTTCTCTTCTGGGGAGCTTTGGGCACAGGCAGGAAGCACCCTGAGGTTATCCACACCCAAAGCAAGATTTGCTGACTTCTCCCTGCTGTCTAGTGGGGGTTCTCCCGCAAGGCCATCGGGAGCAGAGCTGAGTGCAGACAGGAGCCAGCAGGCAGGTCAGAGGCTCGCAGGCCCCAACCTGAGTGACCCTGTCTTTCTTTTCTTCTCCACAGAACATCCGTGTCCGCTCTGTGACGGGCGTTGGCTTCTACATGCCCATGGGGAAGATCAAAGGGACCCTGTCATCGAAGTTCTTAATGGTAGATGGTGACAAAGTAGCCACGGGATCTTACAGGTCAGAGAAGGGCCTGGGAGGCCTCTATTCCTCGTAATAAATGTTCATATTCAGGAATGGGCTGGGCGGGGCCTCCGTGGTCATGGGTTTACGAGGTATTGTCTGATCCGATGGCAAAGAAGAGCCTCCTGGCTCGTCCTTCCCCTCAAACTTTGTGGCTACCGGATTATTCCAGGGAGAGGGCCAGCTCTTCCTCTGCTTTTCACGGTCCACCGCCAATGGCTGCGTGGTGAGGCTCGTTGTGAGGCGGGACAAGCAGGAAGCAGAGTGGGTCAGATCTGGGAAAGAAATGTGAGGGTGTGGCGCGGAAGGAACGTCCCCCGAATTCTGAGGCTGAAGTAGATTATCAGGAACGTGAGAGACTACGTCTGTGCGAGGGTCTGCCCTCCGCGTGAATTAAAACCTAGCTGCCAGAAAGAAAGCTGGGTACCGAAACCCGTCACAAACGACCTGCGTCCTCTTGCACAGTTCAAGCAGGGCTTTCGCAGACTCGGTGCTTTGATAAGTCACAGGAGAACCAACAAGGAATGGAGTGATATTAGGAATAGCAGCAGCTCCAGTGACCGCTTACTAAACGTGTGCGTTGCGGCAGCCACTGCGCTGGATACCGGATACACGTTTTCTCACTGGAGCCTCCCAACAGCTCTGTGACGGTGCACCCCGTGAGCCCCATTTTACACAGGGTGGAACCCAGGATGGAACCCAGGCCCGACTTCTCATCCCCTTGCCTGGCACCCACGGCCTGCTTCCTGCACTTGAGGCCAAGACCGGGGCAAAAAGGGAGATTTGGGTCAGCGGAGGGACAGGATCCCAGCACGAAGGCTGGGCGGTGCCTTCCCCTGGGCCTGCGTGGCAGGGCGAGGTCCCTGGCCCGGGCACATGTGTCTTGCTTTTCCGTCCCCACATTCCCAGGTTCACCTGGAGCTCCTCTTACGTGGACAGGAACCTCCTCCTCCTCCTGACGGGGCAGAACGTGGAGCCCTTCGACGTGGAGTTCCGGGAACTGTACGCCATCTCCGAGGAGGTGAGCTTGTACCAGCAGCTGGGCCTGGCAGGGGGGGCCGGCATCTTCGGCCCTTACTCCTCCACCGTGGCTCGCAAGCTCATCAACCCCAAGTACGCCCTGGTGTCCGGGAGCCGCCACCCGCCGGGCGAGATGATGCGCTGGGCTGCCCGGCAGCAGCGGGAGGCCGGCGGCAGCCCCGAGGGGCAGGAGGAGGGCAGCAGAGGCGGCGAGGCGGCCCAGCGCCTGGAGAACTTCCTGAACGACCTGGTCACGCTGGAGCAGGTGCCGCCCCCCGTGGAGCCCGTGCCCTCGGGAGAGCTGAGTCGGAAGGTTGGCAGGGTGGTCTCTCCCCTGCACGTGGACCTAAAGGCCCGGGAGGCTCTGGCCCGGAATGGCAAGGGCGAAGCGCTCAACGGGGACGCCGCCCAGGCCAAGGAGGGCAAGCGCTTGAGCTACAGGCTCTTCGGCCGCCGGGCCAAGAGGCCCGCAGCGCCCAACGGCATGGCCAGCTCCCTCTCCACGGAGAACTTCGCCGAAGTGGAGTTTAAGGGGAAGAGGCCCAACGACGGCTCCGGTGCCCACGCCTCAGGTGAGCCCTCCCGCTCGGCCCGGGGCTCCCCGGCCTCTGGCCCACCTCGGGGAGCGTAGACCTGGGCCTGCAGAAAGGCAGCGCGCTGGCATGGAGGAGCCCTGGTCGGGGTCAGACCGTCCTCATTCCCCTCTGCCCCTGCTTTCATCCGGCTCACGGTCTGGGCTGGAGGAAACGGAGTGGCCACTGCAGGTCTGCGTCTCCGCTCCCTCTTCTCTGACGGGGAGCGTGATGCTCGCCTTGCCCAGCTGTTCTGAGGATATAAGGTGCCCAGACAGTGCCGGGCGTGGGGGAGGCTGAGCGCAGCTATTGCTGCTACTAGAGGCGAAGAAAGTTTCTCCTTTGTAGATGAAGCCACGGAGCCACCGCGCAGCGGAGGGGCCGGGCCAAGGCTCGACCCTGCCTCTGAGTCCAGGGCTCCATCTAGCAAAGCTTGTTCCTTGTCAGCAGGATCTAACCTGGACAAACACGCCCCAGCCTCACCTGCGCCCCACCAACGCCCTGACCCACTTTCCTCATTTCTGCTATAAGTAGTTTGACTGGGCTCCTCCCTGTGTTTATCTGATAAGCGGTGTTTGCCGGCTGCTTACCTCTGGGAGAGTTTGTTCCTGATGGTGATGTCCTTCTGGCTGTCTCACTGGATCCCCTAGAGCAAGCAAGTCAAACTCAAAGGCTCACACGGGCCGAATAAACAAGGTTTACGTGTGTGTGGGCCGCAAAAAAACAAAAGCTTCCATTTTCATAGAAACGTAGGTTTATTTTGATAGAGACACGCTGAATACAAAGGGCTGAAATAAGTGAGTAATCGTTAACATAAAATAATAGAACATTTTAATAAAAAATAATATTTTTTCTTGAACATTAACTTACCAGACACTGAATAGCTGCACAAATGAATAAGCGTAACGCAAATAAACCTATTTTTTTTTGTTCTCCGGAAGCGAAATATTTCCTGTTGCGCACACCAAACAAGTCAGTCCAGGACTAATGACATGGCCATCGGCTGCTAAAATATTCGCTGCTGGTATTAGTGGGGAGAAATGGTGCGCCTGCGAGTAAGGCGCGTTAGGTGAATAAGGGAAATGAATGCAACACGATTATAGTCATCAGTCATTAGTGAATGTTGTAGTTTGTTATTAATAATTATGTATAACGGGATATGGTAAACATTAAGTTATGAAATGTTTATTAAAACGTTTCTTACATACCGTTATATTGGCTGGGCCACATGCAGCCACGAGTTTGACATGCTCGCCCTAGAGGACCTGGCCTTATTTCTTTCTCTGGAGCAGTTTCCAGTGTGGCCTTTCCAGAGGCTGGTGGTGACGGCCAGGGCTGCTGCTGGTGCCTTTGCTAGTGTCAGCATCTCGGAACCAAAAAGGTTTCCACGTGGGGGTTTCTCCCTCGGTGGCTCTGGGGCCTTGCCGCAGTGACTGGCTCCCTGGCCTGCCAGGGAGTGACGGCAGGGCCTGAGGTCTGGCCCTGGGCAGGCTGAGCACGCTCAGGACCCCTGCATCGCCCACAGCCCCAGCTTTGACCTGATAGTGAGTGGCCTGAGTGCAAGGATCTTCCCCTCCGCTCATCCCACAGCCCTGCTACCGAGCCTGGCGCACTCTGCTCCTAAAGTGAGGCCGGGCCTGGAGTCTCGGTGAATGGGGCCCAGCGGGAGCACCGTGCTGCACCACCGTAGGGCCAGGGAGCGTTTACTGAGCACCTCCATGTGCTAGGTCCGTCCCTAGGTGCTTCCTCTCTCACTGGCCCCCACAACAACCTGGAAGCTTGGAGAGGTGACTTTAGTGGCCCCTAGCACAGGGGGCCTGGGGCCAGGACTCACACCCAGGCCAGGACCCAGCTTCTGCCAGGGGACGGGGTGACTAGCCTAGTCCCATTTCCCCTCTGCTCCCTGGTTCCCCCAACACCAGATGCTGCTGCTGCTTTGCACCTCTTGTTTGGAGGCAGGGTTGCCATGGTGAACACCTGGCAGGGAAGGGAGGGGGAGGGCTGAGCCCAACCGCAAAAGGGGCCATTTCCCAAGTCCTGACGGAGGTGAAGTGGAAGCTTTCTCTTCCTTCAGCCCCTCACCCTGAGGTGCTGTTTCCATAGAAACGGAAGGCCCATTGTCTTGTCCCTTCTTGCTGCCTTTCCCGAGTCTCTCAGCAGAGTCTCTCAGCATCGGGTTCCCTGCTTACATGACCTGGGCAGTCTTTGCTCAGTCACACCACTCACAGGGTGCCCAGGAGCCAGCCAAGCAGCCCTGGTCTGTGCCCTGGGGAAGCCCCTCTCCCCCGGGCCGGGCACCCAGAGAGAGCGCGACACCCAAAGAGATGGTGAGAGAGAGAACAGCAAACTCGAGAGTCACAAGAAGGGGTGCCCAGCAAGATCACTCTATTCCTCTCCATTCTTTGGAAGGAACACGGAGTGGCCTTGTCCAGCACAGCCTCTGCCCGCCTGGTGGGCATCCAGTCCCTGAGGGCCTGAAATTCAAGTCCCTAACGAGACTTTCTCTCCCTGCTGCTTTCCTCCCTCAAAGTCCGGGCTGTGTGAGTGCCTCCTCTCAGTCACTAGGAAGCTGGGTCTCTAGGACTCTGTGCCAGAGGGTGAGGCTCCTGACAGCACGGAGACCCCCGAGGTTGGCACTGGTAACCCCGGTGCACGTGGGACTGTCAGCTGCTCCCTTAGGGCCCCCACCCAGGGAAAGGCTCCTTGTCCTGCAGGGAACGTTCAGACCATCATCACAGCCGCCAGCCACGGACCGCAGCTCCCGCTCCCCGTGCCTTGCTCCCCATCCTCTGGACATTCCCTTTCACCTCCCGGGCCCTTTCCTGGTCAAGAAGAGCCGGGGTGAGCCGGGGAGGGGTTCCAAGGTCGCTTTGAGCTCTGATTCTGACTCTGTCCTTCCCGTCTCTGCTGCCCTCGTCGCAAGGGAGAGCCGGGCCGATGACAGAGGGAGAGCCGGGCCGGTGACAGAGGGAGAGCCGGGCCGGTGACAGGACGGGAGAAGGAGAGAGGAACGGAAAAGCTAGGTGCTGACAGCCTGTGAAAGTGATGCAAACCCCAGTGCGGGCCTTGGGAGGACCTTCAGAATCCCTTCCTTTAGGGCTGACGGTCAGCAGGCGGCCACCAGTGGTTTGAAGGCTCACGGCGCCCTCTACTGGCGAAGCTGCGCACCTTCTCCTTGTGGTTTTTCTCTTGGCTGAGACCTTGCTCCTGCGCTAAGTGCGCTCGGCGCCTTTGCCCACAATTCAGGGTCACTCCAATGGGTCCTGACCCAGCCGGGGTTTAAACTGCAGTGTCGTGTTGTGAGCCTGGGCATCGTCACCACTGAGGCCCCGGGCACTCAGCACAGGTGAAGGGAGCGGAGGGAGCCCCTTCAAGGCACTGATCCCACTAGAGAGGCAGGACCCTTCTCCTCAGGGCGGAGGGCACAGTCCGCCCGCCATTCCGGTTGCTCTTGGGCAGGCGTCCTCCAACCACGGCCCGCGGGCCCCATGCGGGTGTTTTTGCCATTTTGTTTTTTTACTTGAAAATAAGATATGTGCAGTGTGCATAGGAATTTGTTCATAGTTGTGTTTTTTTAAACTATAGTCCGGCCCTCCAACGGTCTGAGGGACAGTGAACTGGCCCCCTGTTTAAAAAGTTTGAGGACCCCTGCTCTTGGGCCTCGGCAGGGCTTTGTCACCATCTAGGTGGTGAGGTGAGTGTAGAGGGCACCTATGTCCCCATCTGTTGATGCCATTCGTTTTTGTGAGTGTTTTGGTGGTGGTTTTGTTTTTATCCTCACATGACATAGAGCAAGGGAGAGAAATATCAGCGTGAGAGAGAAACATTGATCGGTTGCCTCCTGCCCACGACCCGATCAGGGATCAAACCTACAACCTAAGTATGTGCCCTGACTGGGAATGGAACCTGCAGCCTTTTGGTGTGTGGGACCATGCTCCAGCCAGCGGAGCCACCTGGCCAGAGCTGCCTGGTCATTCACTTAACGCCTAACGAATGTCCGTCTCTGCAAAGTCTGCTGTGCCGGGCCTTGTTCTCCGTTCCTGGGGCGGCCGGGAGCACAGCGAGCGAAGTCCCGCTCTGATAGAGTGGACACCATGCTGCAGAGAGAGGGCAGGGCGGCGAGGGCCCTTTGATGAAGGGACATTTGAGCAGAGACTTGAATGGAGGGAGGGAGAGAGCCAGGTGGACATCCAGGGGAAGAACCTTCCAGAAAAGGGGGATGTGGAGCCCTGAAACCTGAAGGAAGGCGAAGCCTCTTGCCCTCGTCCTGCTGTCCATGTCGGTGCAGTGTCCTCGCCCTCCTCTCCCCCCGCCCCAGCTGTCCCCCTCCTGCCCTGACTTCATGCTGCCTCCTCCCACTTCCACCCCAATTTCAGTCTCACTCAGTGTGACCTCCCTTTGAAGTTTGACTTTCTCTCATCAGCCTCCTCCGGGCATCCATGCCACAGATTCTCTATAAAAAAAAATAAAAATGGGGCTGTTCATGATTCTTCCCCATTAACCGGAGCAGGTCTGATTTGCCTCGGAGTCTTGCCGAGCACGGGCATGCGGTGGGCTCCCCATCCCTGTGCGCTGAGGGAGCTCTGGAACATAAAGAATTTTCCCTCAAACGGTGTCTCTGTCAGAGGCATGACAATGAATTCCGGGTATAAAGGGTCTCCCCAGGCTCTCATCCAGCCTCTCGGCATGAGCGTGAGTGTGCGGATCCCTGCCCTCCCCGGGGGCAGCTGGGGGGCGTGCTGGCTCCTCTGACACCCCTGCCCGTCCCACTCCCAGTCCGGGGCTTATTTCACTCACCTGCCTCCAAAACGCTGCCGCCTCCGGGGAGGACCGTGGCACCTGCTCAGTAGGCCAAGCAAATAAAAGGAGCCACGAGGAGGAGAAGTGGGGGCGGACGTGTCCACCTTGCTGAGGCACAAGCTTGTCCTCTTCCAACCCAGGCAGCCTGCATGGCGGAGGGGGCTGTGCCTGGATTTGGAAAATCAGGTTCTGGAGCCGACAGAAGGGGCTGTGGGGCGGCAGGAGGTTGTCCCTTCGGAGCTGCACCGGGGCAGCCTCAGCTCCGCCGAGGAAGATGACCAAGCTCCTTGACCCTGGGACCCTCCGGGAGGGAAGGGGCACGGTCACCGGGTCCCCTCCCACCACCTCTAAGCTCTATGTGCCGTCAGCACCTCCTCCAGGGAGCTCAGCTGGGCTTGTAGTCAGTCCCAAGGAGGGTTGATGGCGCAGGGCAGGGGGGAGGGACCCCACTCGGCCTGTCCAGTGTCCCTCTTGGCCCAGGGGAAGAGGCAGCCAGCACCTTAATTACATCCACAGCTGAAGTGAGAGGGGACGGCGGTGTGAGCATCAGGCAGAGGACCTGAGCCTTGCCGTGTGGAAAGGAACTGGCCGGGAATGGCTGGGCAGCGTCCACCTGGGAGGAAGGCAGCCAGCCCTGCACAAGGGCGTGGGGCCAGCAGCCAGCACCTCGAAGGCAGGCCAGGAGCTGGCCAGTGTCTGCCTTGCAGTGTAAGAGCAGGCATCCCGCCCCAGGAGCCACCGACCTCCGCGAGGGATGATAGAGGAGGGGCCTGGGGCGAGGAGAGCTGCTTCTCTAGCCTGGAGCACCGCTGCCGTTCCCTCCTTTCAGCGGGCCGTGTTCTCCCCCTCCATTCAAACCGCCTCCCCACGCATGGGGTCCCGGCCACGGTGCCGGCTCCCCGTCAGCCTGCCCACCCCTGAGGCACAAGCTTGTCCTCTTCCAACCCAGGCAGGCTGCATGGCGGAGGGAGCTACGCCCGGATTTGGAAAATCAGGTTCTGGAGCCGACAGGCTCTGGGCTGACAGCAACTTCTCAGAGCGCGGCTGCCGTGAGGAGCTGCGAGAATGGCTGTGGTTATGCCTTGTGGCCTCTGGGGCTGCATCCGGTATCAGCTACAGGCGAACCGCCTCCTAACAAGACTTTCCGGCATTGATTATAGCTGTTGGCTTGGGGTCTACATCCTCCCCCCTGCCCCCCCTGAGATCAGAAGAGGGCAGATCCCTCGATGGCCCGACCCGCGGCGGCCTTGCCGAGGCGGCCATGACGGGGAGACTCTTTCCTTTTGCTTCCCTGGGGCCCTACTGCCCTGCTTCCAGGTCCGCACTTTGGGAGAGAGACGGTGACCCCAGCCCCAAACCTGAGGTGTGGGCGGTGCACACAGGAGAGGCGCTGGAGGAGAGTCCACTGAGCCCTTCACTCACCTCCTTTCCTGCCTGGGTCCCTTGTCTCCGCAGGTAAATCAAGTCCCAGTCCTGCCAAGTCCAGCAATTGCGTGATTTCCTGAGCCGCGGGCCAGTGGTGGGCAGGACCTGGATGCCCCGCCGCCCCGTCCTGTGGCGAACACAGGTCAAACCCTGCACCAGTTTGCACATCGGACCCCTACTGTCCTGCCCAGCAGCCTCCATCCTGGCCTCAGGGACCCTGCACCCCAGATGTGAGGATCTGCCACCTCTCGAGGCGGCCACGCGCCTCCACACGACTAGGGGTGTCTGGGCAGGGGGCGCTCTTCCTTGTTTACATGAAGTGGAAGCTTGACTAGTGTCCTCTCTCCTTTGTGCCCGACACCCTCCCGCCACGAGGCCCGCCTCACCCTGCAGGCCCCAGAGGGGCGAGCCCATACCTTTCTCCCTTAATGTGGAGGGCCTCCCGGGCAGCCCCCGCCCCTGACTTCTCTCCTGGGCGTCCGGGTGCTTTTGGTCCCCCAGCAGGTTTGATGGAGTAAAAGGGAAGAAGACGGGCCTTTGGACTGAAGGCAGAGGAGACCAGGTCAGCTGGGACGCCGCTGACGTGGCCTCCCGGGGTCCCTGCGGCTCCTGCACTAGACTCTGAGTGGCCTGAGGATAAGACCGCCCACGGGAGCCAGCGGCAGCAGTGGATGCTGAGGGCTCCTCCCCTCACTCTGCGCCATCCGGGAGCTCTCTGCCCCGAGGGGTCCAGACCCCCTTGGCCGTTGCCTGCTGTAAGCCGTGACGGGGTTCTTGTAGTGCCTTCACCTGGGGCCACTCCCTCCCCTTAATGTGCCTTGATTGGCACCCAAAGCTTGGCCAAACGGTAGATCCTGGTGGCCTGGGAGGTTGGCAGGAGCGTCAGCTCTTTCCCCGCCCCCGAGATGGCCCTTCACCCCCTTCACCAGCCAGGACTTGGGTTCCTTGTCTGGTTACACCTCAGCCAAAGACCAGCCTTAGCTCCTGCCGAAAGGCAGACGGTTTAGGGCCCTCAGCCTCTCCAAAGGGCCTAATTACCATGATGCCAGGCCAGCAGACCTGCCTAGAACCACACTCTACCCTCACCCCACTGTGCGACGGGGGTCTGAGGAGAGAGTTTGCTGATGCACACTGGACAAATTGCCAAACTGCAGGCTCTGCGAGCAGCCCCCCACCCCCACCCTGGCAGGTGCTGGGGGTCAGAGCCAGCGCTGTGAACCCTGAATGCACCAGGCCTCTCACTTTGAACCAAACTCGTGTCCTGTGTCTTTCCTTCTGCAAAACCCCGGGGGGCACCAGCAGCAGCGGGGAGGGCCCAGATGCCTGTGCGGAGGCTGGTGTGAGGCCCGCCCGGCTGTGCTGAGGTGAGCAGATGTCCTGTGAGGAGCGGGAAGTGGCCAGCACAGGGCAGTCATTGGAGAAGAACCTCGGGGAGGGGAGGGTGGTGGTGTGTGTGCCGGGGGCGAGCCTGGTTCCCAGGGCTCCTCTGTTCATCCTGAGGTCGGACCCCGACCCTCCTCCCTGAGCTTTTGTGAGGATTAAACACTTTCCGGGAAGTGCTTTCTCATGCACCAGAGCCTGGCAATGTGGCACGTGCTCGTTCTGGAAGGGCAGGCAGGGAGGGAGGGACGGGCAACTGGGGGCTGTGGCCGTCCTCTTGACAGCGTGGGACACAGGTGGGTAAAGACCAACGGGGGAAAGAGGACACTGTGGGTGAGGAGAGTGGACAGCTCTGGGGACCAGGGAGGAGGCCGGGGAGGGACCAGCTCCAAGGGATTCTGCACGGAATTCTAGGGCCTCTTCTGCGAGAAAAGCAGCTCTGTCCCCCTTCCCTTCTGCCCAGAGCAGGCCCAGCACCTCCCTGTCCTGACGCGTAGGAGGATCCAGATTGGAAGTCCCAAGTTAGGACAGCCTGGAGCCAGGCCTCCTTCCCGCCCCCGTTTCCCTGTGCGCCAAGGCGGGGTTATCTGGCCTCACAGAAACGGGGTGGACGACACACACAGGGGAATGGGAGAGTGCAGGCCCCTCCCCGGTGGCCCAGTCTCCTCATCCCCAGCAGAGGTTTGGACAAGCGGCCTCTGACCCCCTCCAGCCCTGAGATGCTTGCGCAGAGACGGTGGTGCAAAGATTGCTGGGAATCCTGGCGCCCAAGAATGCGGCTCCTGAAGTGCGGCCCTCTGCCCGAGCTCAGCCCACCCCGTCCTGTGTCCTGGCTCCTCGGTTCTTAGATCCTCTGCCCTCTCTCTGTCCCAGCACTTGCACACACTCCGTGACATATCCTCTCATCAAATCTCAAGGGTACAGCTGGCCTTCCCAGTTGGGTGGCAAGTTCAAGGGTGGATCATGCCCTTGGTTCCCCCGCAGCGGCTTGCACAAGGCCTGTAGCGTCAGAAGGGCGGGGAGAAACGGGGATCAGAGGGATGAGAGCGCTCCGCGGGGGGCCTGGCTTCCCTGCCTCCATCCCCCCCCCACCCCCGAGCTGCCCACTTTCTGAGCTGCCTCCTGTAGGTGGTGTTCACAACGGGTGTGGCTGTGTGGGAAGGGCGGCCTCCTAGGAGCACAGGTGCCTGAGGGCCGAGTCCCGGGGGCTGCTGCCACCCTGGATCCTGCCCCATCGGGGCCGGAAGCACGGACTCCTGCATGGCGCTGGGAGGCTTTCCCTTGAGGTTTAGCAAGACTTCCCAGTCTCTTGCCAGATGTCTGTCGTTAGGTATGGTTAGTGCTAGGCCTGATCCCTCAAGGGTGCTTTCAAAGCAGCGTCTGCCCGCCCCGTGGCCCTCGGTGTGTACAGAGCCCCACAGAAAGTCTAGGCCCAGAAAGGCAGCCTCAAGAGGCAGAGGGAACAAGCCAGAGAGGGAGTGGACTTGTACGTGGCTGCTTTTTTCTTGTTAATTTATGGAGCACCTCCTCTATGCCAGTCACCGTGCTGGGTGCTCTGGTCACTGGCAGGCCTCACTCTAAGAAAAGCTCAGGAAAGAGCTCTGAAAATAAAGTTTTAAAACGTGCGCGTTCGGAGATTGAGCCTCACAAAGTCGTGTGATGAGCAGCCCAGGCCTTATTGTCCCCGTTTTCCAGGTGAGTGTCACGGCTCTGCCCAAACCCCACATCACATGAGCCTGCCTCTCTGGCTCCAGGTTTCTCACCTTCAGCACTTAGGGACACTCTGGAGCCACAAAACCCTGTTGGGGGAGGGGCTGTCCTACACGTGAAGGATGTTAGCAGCACCTCTGGCCTCCACCTACTACATGCCAGTAGCGCCCCTCGAGATGAGACAACCACAATGTCTCCAGGTGTTGCCAAATGTCCCCGGGGGTGGGGTGGGGGGTAGAAGGGGTCACATCGCCCCAGCGGGGAAGGTCAGCTCCGCCTTGCAGCCCTGAAGTCCCTCAGAGTGCTTGCATGCGCCTCCCCCCTAAAACGGTGCTTTGGCCCAGAGAGGCTGGCTGCCTTGTCAAAGATGGTGCTGTGACTGACACGATAGCATCTTCCATCTTTGTTCTGGTCACCGTGTTCGCGCTGGTCCCCCTGGAGCAGGTGTGTTTGCGTGCACACATCTGCCTTACTTCCCTCGGCGCGCCGTCACGTCTCCTCCCAATCTGTTCCCCTTCCCTCAGCCCCAGTGAAGTCCTGCATGGAGAGCACCATCGGACATGGCTGCGCGGGCCCAGCAGCGTCCCCACCTCCGAAGGCAGCCAGCGGAGCTGACAGCGGAGAGCCTGGCGCGCCCCTCGGGGCAGGCCAGGGGGAGCTGCCGCCTGGAGCGTCAGGACCGCACTCGCAGCGAACATCCACAGAGGCCTCTCAGCAGCTAATTAGCCCCGCCGTGTGCCGGGGAGGTAGCTTGTCATCCGCTGTGCACCGCAGTCCACCTCCCCGCCTGGAGGTCCCCGGGCTGTCACTGTGATCATCCGCACGGCTGTTTCAGTGGCAGGAGCCTTGGTGCAGAGCAGGCCCCCCCGGGCTCAGCGGCTGAACCAGACCGAGGTGGGGAGGACCTAGAGGAGGTCAGGAGGCGGCAGGCACAGACGCCAGAGCGTTCTTAGGCTGCGTGATCGCTAGGTCAGCCGGAAGGCCTAGAAAAATCAGGGT
Source organism: Eptesicus fuscus (assembly GCF_027574615.1). NCBI lineage: Eukaryota > Metazoa > Chordata > Mammalia > Chiroptera > Vespertilionidae > Eptesicus > Eptesicus fuscus. Next base: position 102,658,664 of record NC_072479.1, read on the forward strand.
GACCGGAACATCTCACCCCTCCCCTGCGGACTTCCGCCTGCCCGGCTGGGAACTGAGGAAGGCCGTGCTCCCGGGTACCCGCTCCAGCAGCACGTGCTGCCACCCGGCACAGTAGGTCCCCGCTCCATCCTGGGGGCTCCTGCGGCAGAAGAGCTGTACCTGCTTAACACGTATTTGTTAGGTGATTGAAAACTTGGCAGTCGCCTGATGGAATAAGCCAGGCGGACTGATGCAGGGGTGTCGGGGCCTCCAGAACTGATCAGGACCTTTCAGTCCATTCCCGACTTCCGGGACTCCGTGGAAGGCAAACAGGATTCCACTCTCTGCTACTTAATTGCTTAAGGACCGGGTTTATCAAGAGTCCTTCCTGATCCAACCGATTCCTCCAGGAAGGTTCTCCTTGCAGTATGTGTCCTTGGTGGACAGCCTTCATCCCCCCATCTCTCCAGACCGGGTGGGCCCAGGTCCGGGGCTGCCCACGGATGACCCTGTCTGCACGTTTCCTTTCAAAAGGCCAACACAAAGGCAGGGGAGAGAGAGCTAGGCCGTGACGTGAGGGAATTTGTCCAAAGTCACCCAGCAGGTGATGGGAAGGGCTAGAATCTGGCTGTCCAGACCCTCTTGGAGCACTGTCATGTGGCCTCTCCGAGTGACAGCCTGCTGGAGACAAGTTTTCATCAGAAAAGCGGCTGGAAGTTAGGCATTGTCCGCAGCCTCTAAAAAGCATCTGCAGGAACAGATGTCCCCGTCCGAGGAGACCAGCTAGGACCTGCGCGGAAGCCAGCAAGTGTGTGGGAAGCCTGGAGGAGGGAAAGACAAGAGCAGGCAGTGTGCCCGAAGAGGCCATGGTCCTCGGGGCCCCACCCAGGGGAGAGCCATGCTGTGCTAAGAGCAAGAACCGGGCCTCCTGGTTCTGCTTTCCTGCGTGCAGCGTGGACTCCCTGGAAGTGGGGTGATTGGACAAGGAAAGGCACTGCCCTGCAGTATTGGTCATCTGTTCGTTCAATGGATGTTCATGGGGCAGTAGGCCTCGGGGGGGGCGTGGTGAGCAAGGAAGGCCATTGTGCAACTGGCGGAGTTGGGGTGGTGGTGGGCGTGGGCATGCTGCCTGCTGTGATCTTAGCTGAGGCACGTGATGGCAAGAGGATGGGCTTCAGATCAGGCAGGCTCTGGGGAGTAAAGCGCTCAGCACAGTGGCTGGCGTGTGGGAGGGGCTCAGCAACCAGCGGAGATGTGTTGTCTTGGGGGCTTTATCATTTCCCTGTTGGGGTATTCTCCCCTGGCTTCTCTTCCTTGCTCCCTCCCTGTATACTTGTACTTTCACGTTGAGTCGCTGGCACACGGGGCTACGTCCCTGTCCACCTGGAGGAAGTTTGCAGGACCAGGTTTTGGAAGGTCATGGAGAAAACCTGCCAGAGACGCCAGGCTGAGCCTCGTGCACACCCATCCCCACCTTCGGCTCCGTGCGTTGGCTGGTTCCAGGCGTGGAAGAGGGTCACAGCCTTACGTGGTTGTGCAAAAGTCCCGCAACTGTTCTTGGTTTCTAGTTTGGGGTAAAACGAACAATTTTAGACTATTTGGAGAATCCTTCCTATATAAAATACAAATGAAACCAAAACCAAAGGAACAGCGCATCCAGAAAAGCCTGCCACCTGCACCTCCCAAACCAGTCCTGTACCTGCCCTGCAGGCTCCAGCCAGACTGGGAGGAGCTCAAGGTCAGCTCCAGACTCTGGTTTCTTAGAGGAGGCTATGGGGCTGAAGCCACTGTGGTGAAATGCTGACACCTGGTGGCCAGCTGGCGCCAAATCTCCTTCCTCCTCCGGGTAAGAGACGTCAGATGGCAGAAGCCAGGGTGGGCAAACTTTTTTCTGTAAAGGGCCAGGTGATAAATATTCCAGGCTTTGCAGACACGCAGTGTATGTCACAACGATCGCTGCTGTAGCACTAAACAACCACAGTCTATACTAGTAAAATGAGTGAGTGCGGCCGCGGTCCAGTGACACCGCAGACACTGACATACGAATTTCATTATAATTTGCATATGTCACAAAATAGTATCCCTTTAATTTTTTCCCAACCATTAAAAACATAAAAATATTCTTAGCTCACAGGCCATGGCAAAACAGACAGTGGCTGGATTTGGCCCGTGAGCCCTGGTTTGCCGACCCCTAGCCCAGGACACCTTTCCCCCACACTCCCAGCACTAACTCCCAACTGTCACAATGGGGGATCCTTGCTTTCTCATTGTTCTGTCCAAAGGAATCCCCCATCCTTCCTCCCCCAGCCAGATTGCCGCCTCTTCTCAGACATTCTGGAGTTGTCCCTGGTTTTCACCCATTCCATAAGTTTACGTAAGTATCCATTAGGTGCCCAGCCCTGTGCTGAGGGCCATCAAGAGCCTGGAGTGTTAACCGACATTTAACATTTACTTTTATTCATTCAATGATTTGTTTAAACAAACATTGAGAACTTACTGTGTCCCAGGCACTGTAATAAGACAGACCCCATCTCTACCCTCAAGACATTCATAACCTGGTTGGGAATATGGACCCAGGGAGGCAGGGTTAGGATGGGCGAGTGGAGGGAGTGTGGAAGCCCAGAGGAGGCACTAAACTCAATCTGGAGGAGGAGGTGATCTCTGAGCTGATACCTGAGGAATGAATGGGGGGAGGGAGGATGAGGCAAGACTTTCCAGGAAAAGGTCCAGAGCCCAGAAAGAATTTTCAAGAGAATTATAAACATTAAAGATATAGTGAAGATTCAGATACGGTATCTTCCCTCAAGGCCTCCCGACCTGGTGGGTGAGACAGGCTATCACAAGCTATTGTAACGTTGTGGAGAATGGTTTTTAAAAATGTTCGCACCAGCCTTGCAGGATTGGTTATCAGTGCGTCTTGAAGGTAAACTCTGAAGGTTATGCGTAATCCCCATGGCCAGGCTGGGGGTGGATCTGACTCCACACGGATCCTGAGAGGACCTCAGGGGGAGAGAGATGTCAGCAGGGCTTCTCTGCTCCAGGGGCCCTGAGAGGAGGAGGGGCTAGAAACGAGCTTTGAAGAAAGTGTAGACTCAGACGCAGGGAAGGAGGTTTTGCAGGTGCACACTCACGGAGGACGGAGCGAGTGGACGTGGCCCACAGAGGGGACACAGGGGGTCCTCCTGAGGGTTCCCTGGGAGGGACCTGCCCTTCTCTGTGTGGATCTCACAACAATGCCCACCGGGCAGGTGGTATTTTTCTCAACTCCACCAATTAAAAACTGTGACCTTGGACTGTTTCTTAACCTCTCTCTGCCTTGGTTTCCTCATCTGTATCTGCCTCATAAGATGGTTATAAGGATTGAATAAGATAATCTATATATAGAAAAGCCTAAGCAACCGTTACGACCAGTCAACCAGAACCACCGGTCACTATGACGTGCACTGACCACCAGAGGGCAGACTCTCGAGGCAGGAGCTGGCCCTGGTGGTCAGTGCACTCCCACAGCGGGAGTGCCTTTCAGCCAGAAGCTGGGCTCATGGCCGGCAAGCGCAGCTGTGGCTGCAGCAGCACTACCCAGTGGCAGCAAGGCTGCGATGAGCAGGAGGGGCGGGGCGCCCGGCCGGGCTCGGGCTCCTCCCCAGCCGCCTGCCACTTTGACACTGTTACATCCCTCGTGGGGTGTCAGACTGCCAGTTTCAGACCAAAACCAGTAGTCCGACATCCCCCGAGGGGTCCCGGATTGCTAGAGGGCGCAGGCCAAGCTGAGGGACCCCACCCGTGCACGAATCCGTGCACCTGGCCTCTAGTACAGGTATAGTTCTGTGCCTGGCTTCCTGGGCATGCAACCTGTGCGGTGTCACAGGCCCATGCTCAGAAGGCAAAGGGGCCCACATCTGGTTTAATGCTCTGCTATTGCTGTCGTGATATTCTTAAAAATTTTGGAAGAAGGAACGCCATGCTTTCATTTTGCATGGCCACAAATTATGTAGCTGGTCCTGCCCAGCACAGTATGTGCTTAAACATTTTAAGTGTTATCGTTATCTTAGAGTCTACAATAATAAATACATCCATTTTAGAAACGAGGAAACGGAAACTCAGACAGTTTACGTGACTTACACAAGGTCACACAGCAAGCAGGCTGCCGAAGGAAGTATGAAGATGGAGAGAGGACAATCACAATCTTAGAGGTGAAGGCAGGACAATGACCCAGTGGCTCTCCCTGCGCCCCCCCCTCCATCCCTCCCCCCTCGAAGAAGGTGACATAAGGACAGAAGAACGGACAGACTCCTTTGAAGGAGCTAAGAGAAAGAGGTGGTACGAAAAAGGGCATGAACAGTTGTAGAGGTAGGAGGGAAGCTGGCTATTTTGGGAAGTCAAGAGAAGATTCTCAGAGTAAAACAGTGATGAAGCCATGGAAACCAGGGCTGAGAAAGTCTTTTGGATCTTGGCCACCAAGAGGTCATAGATGTGCTTGGAGAAATGAGTTTTAGTGGAGAGTTAGGGCTAGAAGCCAGGTTTAAAGAATGAACGAGCATCAATGGCAGAGATGGCCACCGATCAGTGTTTTAAAGCCAAGAAAAGGAAGCAGAGGGGGAAAGGAGGGAAGGGAGAAAGGCAGGTAGGAAGACAATGATTTTGATGGGAGTGGCAGGAGAGCCAGATCTCAATTAGGAAGTGGAGGAAGGACCATCAGATGAAGCAATTTAGCCAAGAAGAGGTGCACCCCTTTCCCTGAGTCTGTAGGGCAAAGGGCATGGGTTGAGCTCATAAGGCAGTGGTTCTCAACCTTTCTAAAGCCGCGACCCTTTAATACAGCTCCTCATGTTGTGGTGACCCCCAACCATAAAATTATTTTCGTTGCTACTTCATAACTGTAATTTTGCTACTGTTATGAATCGTAACGTAAATATCTGTGTTTTCCGATGGTCTTAGGCTCTACAGCAGCGTAGAGCCTTTATGACATAAAAGCTGTGTTCACTGGGAGGCTGGCTGTCTCCCCAACAGCACTGTGGCTTTCTTAAGACAGACATCCCAGGGCACCACAGCAGCATGGAAAAGAGCTTACTCTTACAGCCAGACTACCTGGGTTCAACTGCAAGGTTATTACCTTAGGGTAATAACTGGGGCAAGTTAGTCAGCCCTCCAGGGCCTCGGTTTCCCTAACTGGAAATAGGGAAACCACATTTGTTGTGAAGATTAACTGCCAGGATCCATGTAAAGCCGTCACATGGCGTCTGACACACAGCACGTGTTCACGAAAGGGTGGCTCGTATTAACAGCCACCGCTCCTGGTTCTCTCGTGACCCTCCTGTGGGCCTAGCATTGGCCAGCACACAGGAACGGTTCGGCATTTGCTGCTTCACCCGGAGCTTTTCAGGAAGTGTGGTCTTAAGAAATGAGAGGTGACTTAGATGTGGCTCAGCGTCGGCCACAAGGGCTTTGTTGCACAATAAATGCTACCAGACATGTAATGAATGCTTATGAGCATGTCCGCTATAATCAGCGCCCCGAAGAAAGCTCCCCTCCCCCACTGCTCCTGGCCTTGGCTGTGGCCACACCCACTGCCCAAGTGAGCAGTATCAGCTGTCCCCGGTTCCCCTTGTCTTTTTGGATTAGGTTGCTTTGCAGGGAGCTTCCCATGTTTATCGGTTTGGAGAATTGAAGAATGCTTACAAACACTTCCAAGTGTCTCAGAGCAACGAGAGGCCAGTGCGAAGGGTAGAGGGAGTTTTCCTGCACCACAGCAACCAGAGCTGGCGCCGATCCAGCTGGCCAGGCCACCCCCCGCCTGTGGGTCAATGCAGAATCATTCGCAGAAGTTCCTGTTGCACTGGATTTTATCCAGGCCAATGCAATGTGTTCAGGGATCACAGAACACTCTCTCAAGGGAAAAAAAGGAAGGCCTATTGCTTGGAATGGCTCAGAGCACTTTTGGTAGCCATCCAAGGCAGCTATCACTCATTAAATCTGCCTTTCCCTCCAGCAGAAAGCCAGCTGCATAGAACAACACATATAGAGAGCTCTAAGAATAGTCCAGCACTCCAAGAACATACTGTACTTGGCCTGCGTACAGGTGTGAGGGGCTAGCTGAGTCTTTTCGCTCTCAAAGCCGGGGGGCTTGAAACAAACAAAAATCCCTCTCCTCCCCCCCCCCCAACAACTTGCAGAGAAGAAATGAAAAGAAAGAGCAGAGAAGAACACCCTAGCATGTCATTCTCTGACCTGGGCTGCCTTTTTCTAGGCATGGACTGACTCTACAGCAAGCATGTCAAACTCAAAGGCTACCACAGGCCAAATAAATGAGGCATGAGGCCCGTGGGCCACGAGTTTGACATGCTTGCTCTACAGCCACCAAAGCATGCCAGTAAGCCCTGGAGCAGTAAGCCCAGCAGCCCCGCCCCTCCCCCTTCCTCCTGCCATTCATTGTTTCTGCACTAGGCCCAGCAAGCCCCAAAGTCCTGTAACAGGTGGTTAATTTATCATTCGCTACGACAGGAATTGGAAACCCATCATCCTCTGCGATAAATATTTGGTTGATTTATTGGCTTCCCTCCCATAAGTACAGAAAGTGAGACCAGGTTCCTTCCAAAACTGCAGGTCTGAGCCAGGAGAGTTCTCAGCGTGCAGACAAGACCCTGAAACCACATCCCGATGTTGGGAAGAAAGCCATGTGCGGGTCTGTTCATAAAAGAGTCTGGGAGGATAGTGTGCTTCACGGGGTTTGGTTTTAGTAGTGGGATTTGGGGGAGCTTTTCTTTTCTACGGTAAAACTTTATGGATTGTCTGAAATCTTTACTCAGTGTTACTTTTATGATCAGGGGAAAAAAAAACAACAACCAGCAATCTTAATCTGAACATTATTTTCTTATTCTCAAATGGGCAAGCATGACAGGGTTTCTAGCTTCCTGCTTTCTCCTGGGGAGGGGAATACAATGAGGTGAACAGAGAGCTGAAGGCCCTCCAAGACAAAGGTTATAGGAAGCAGCTTTGGTCACTCCTGGATATTCCTATCCTGCTCCCTGTCCCCAGAGAGCATTTGTGGCCGGTCATCACAGATTTCCAGTCTCTTGCCTAGCTAACCACAATGCATCCTTTCATCCTCCTTGTAAATATCACTTCTTCTAGGAAGCCATCCCTGTCCATCCAAGATTAAGTTCTGTGTCCCTCCCATGTGCTTCAAACCACCTGCCCTGTGATTATCTGCCTGCCTGCTGGTCACCTCCGCTAGACTGAGATCCCTGAAGGCAGAGGTGTTTTCTTCATCTGTTTAGCCTTTGTACCTCAGGAACAGTGCCAACAGACTCCATAAACATTTGTGTGTGTTATATGCCTTACATGCCGTTGAGTTGGCTCCGACTTCTGGCAACCCTATTAATGAGTGATGGATATCCACAAGGTTCTGTCCTCAACAAGGTTCAGCCCTGCTCAGCCCCCATAGACTCATGCCTATGGCTTCTCTTACGAAGTCAATCCATCTCAGACCTGGTCTTCCTCTTTTCCTGCTGCCTTCTATTTTTCCCAGTATTATTATCCTTTCCAAAGAACCCTGCCTTCTCAGGATGTGCCTGAAGTAGGGCAGCTTCAGTTCTGTCATTCTTGCCTCCAGCGATGTTCCGTTTTACTGAATCATTATTAATTGGGGAACTTCAATAATCAGAGCAATTTAAGGGATGCGAAGATGAAAAAGAAACCGTTCATTTTCAAGGAACTTACAAGTAGTTGGGGGAGATTGATGTGTCCGACTATAAAACCAAGTACTAGTTTAAGGGTTAAAATGTAAGTACAACCAACCAACTATAAAGACAAGGAAGTTTGGACCCTGAACATTTCTCACTCACTGTTTCCAGCTCAGAATCCCAAACTGAAATGCTACAATGGGGTATGTGCACGTGGTTATAAGGGCTCAGGATTTTAGGACCTTTATTAGAATTTGACCCACGATTTTCTGCTGTCAGTTGCCCTAGGAATACCTGCCATTCAACCTTAATTGATGTTTGTGAAATGCCTTGTCTTCCTCCGCTGAAAGGCTGTAAGTGCTGAGCATTATTACTGTTACAGTGGTTGTTTTATTGTTAAAGCAGTGCCAATGAGGTTACACAACAGCTTGGGTCAGGAAGTGAAACCAGGGCGCTGATCCCACTGAAGCTACAGAGGATGGGGATTTGGGATGGTAAAATGTTAATTACTCGAGACGGAATGCAGGCTCCAGTCCAGCACTGTGCTCCTGCAGATCATTTCAGTCCCAGAGGCTGGGGCTGGCTCTCTGGCAGTGGGTCCTAAGCACCCTTCCCTCCCCTGGCTGGAATGTTGGATTCACTTCGCTGTAAGCTGCCACTGAAAAAGAATCCACTGGCCACGAGCCAGGAGCACACATCTTGTACAGCATCAGGGGTAACTCTGGAAGCTTCCCAGGAGCCGAAGGGCTGTTCCCTTTGCATGCAATCAATTATTTATTTCTAAGCAATGTATTCTTTCTCCTTGCTTCCAGCTCTTGAGGACTCTCTCCAAAGATAGGGTGGGGGTCGAGGAGGTAGGCTTGGCACACAAGGATGGTAGAAATATCCATTTATAAAGATGAGAAGATGGACATAGAGATAGATGGGCTTTTGGTCAGGAAGCACCAGGATTGTTTATTTTAGGGTGGGAGGAATGGGTCCTGGAGAGGAGGCTGTGGTGGAGGCAATGACAACCTCTCCATAGCTTTTTAGTTCCCAACTTCTAGAAACTGATTCAAGAACTTGAATTCTGAACGAAATGTTTTTAAGATGTTGGGTTGGCTGACAGGTACAATTCTGGCTAAGAGAGAGGCACTAAAGTACAATGAAAAGAGAGAAGGCTCTGGAGTCAGACAGTTCTAGGGCCCCGATGCCAGGCCCACCAACTACTTTCTATCTGGGTGACCTTGGGCAAGTTTCCCAACCTCCCTGGCACCTTGGTTTCCTATCTGTAAAATTTAGAGAATTTGTAAAACTCACAGGTTTAACCAGATAATTCCTGTAAAGGATTCCGCACAGTACTTGGCACAAAGTGAGCACCCAATAAGTGATAGTCATTATTACCGTCAACTACAGGCCAAAGGACCAGAATTCATCCAAACTCCCTAGTAAACAATTAACTAGCGCAGTGAATACCAGATCTGACGGACGCGCTTATTTGCCCAATAAGGTACCAGAAAAGAACTCAGTGGAGTCAAACCAATGGCATTGGCCCTTGTTGTTGGACGGGCTTTCTTGCTTTTCCACCAATAGTTTGAAGATTTGACTAGCGAGTGACATTCTGACAGTCCAATGACGCACAACCAGCCCGCACTCAGCACTTCGGCGAAGATAAATCAAGGAGCCGGCACGTATACATTCCGTTACTAGGCAGTATTGGACGGAGAGAGGGACTTAGGGGATACTGTGCGAGGGCTAGGCACTAATGAGCTAAAAAAAAGAAAAAAGAAAAAAGACGATGGTTGCGCCAAGTGAACGCGGCCGCCATCATGCTCTAATTTCCCCTTCGCCTCTCCTGGTCGGCGACCGTGGAAGCGGCCTCTGGGATGCTAAGGGGGTGTGTCCCCCAATGATTGGCGCAGGCAGTTCAGCCAATCCTAGCTCGTCAAACGGGAAGCACTTGGCCAATGAGGGGCGACGGCAGCGGCGAGGAATTGGAGGGGCGGAGCATTAGCTTGACAAACACAAAAGCCAGCCAGTGAGAGCCGGAGGCATCCTCCCTGCAGCCAATGGAGTGGGGCTGTGGGCGGGCCCCAGAGTGTTTGTGTTGTGGTTTTGGGGGAGGGAGGCGGAGGGGAAAGTTTGTTTATTTTGTTTTAGTTTCTGGGGTCCCCGTGTTTCTGGGAGGTGAAGCGGGAGGGACTGACCCCCGTTCTCCTCAGTCCCCCTACTACGTCGCTTCCACAGCCAGCGGAGGAGCGGGGACCGCGCGCATCGCAGCGCATCGCCTCACAGCGGAACGCCGCGCACTCGGAACCGGCACTGCTCGGCGGTGAGTGAGGACCGACGGCCACTGCTGCTCTTCCCCTCCCCCGCACACCGCGAGTCTGAACCGGGCGGCCGGGTGGGCGAGGACGCCCGCGGGAGCGCGCGGTGCGGGCAGGCCTGTCAAGCTGAGGCGCAGGGCGTGCGAGTCCTCGCGAGTGAGCGAGCGCGGCGGGGAGAGGGCCGGGAGGGGCGTGAGCGAGCGCGGGGCCCGGCGGGGGCGGTGGTCTGGAGCGCGTGCTCCGAGGGGGCGGCCGTCCGGTGGTTTTGACCCGGGGGGGCGGGTAGGGACGCGGGTGACGTCCCGCGCGCAGGGAAGGGGCGCCGGGGATGGCAGGGCCGGGTCGGACGGGCGCGAGGCTGTGGGCGTCACGCGCTGGCAGGTGTGAGCTGGGGAGGGCTTCCGGGTGGGCTGGCCAAGTCGGGTTCGCTTCCCGTGGCTGGGGGGCCTTTGGGCAGGGAGGGGTCCCGGTCGCGACGGGAAGCCGAGGCCCGCGGAGGCGCGTGTCGGAGAGGCGTCAGGCCTCGGAGCCTCCTGGTCCGTGTCTGCGTGCAGGACCTGCATGACGGAGTGAATGTGGTTCCCCCGTTTCACCCGGGCCGAGGGTACCACCCTTTCACCCCTCATCCCGGAGCCCTGCGTGTGTGGCCATCTTCGACAGGCGAGTCAGACTTTCCTAGAGGAAACGAGGGGAATAACATTAGATGAAACAGCCCGAGGAATGTTTTCTGCCTTCCAGTGGTCCGGCGCCCTTTAGTTTCAGACTAGCGGGGTCATCGGCCCACAGCGGGGTCATCAGCCCACAGCGGGGTCATCAGCCCACAGCGGGCTCAATGCACTAGAGCGGCTGTAGACACCCAGTAACGGGAGCCTCTTGTGGGCGCGTCAAGGACCAGCCCATCCTCAGTTCTCTGGGCACAGGGTGCCAGTCTGGGTTTTTTCAGACTCCTTGCTTTCTCATGTTTTGGCTGTTGTATTGCTTTTCAGCATCTGTGCTAGAGATTGAGCCGAGGATAAGGCAAATTTCAAGTTGGTCGTTTGTATAACAACGTAAGCAAAATTATACAACAACATTTGTCAAGAGAGGTTTCTCCATAGGCATTGAAAAAAAAAACCACACACCTCCTTAGTTGCGCCCACCAAGCAGTTAAGCATATAGAAATAAGGTGTACACCTTAGCGTTTTGTGAAAGTTTTAACAATGGAGGCTGTTTCCTTCATCTTTGTGGAGAATTTCATTAGGTTGAGAGCTTCCTTTGATTTGGTGAAGCATTGGTGATTTTGGTATTGAAACGGTATTTATTCTTCTGGTAGTGTTATGTAAATGCCTCTTAAAAAGCAGAACTTTTAGCACTTTGTCTTGCAGAGTGTAGTATTGCTGTAGGTAGGTGGTGGGAGGGATATGAATGCAGTAGGTCCCCTACATGAAGGCAAGTGTCCAGAATGCAGATCCGACTGGCTTGTCCCACTTGGGACACCTTTATATTTTCATAGAAGACCGTTTTTAAAGTGCTTGTCCCAAACATTATTTGAGCAGAATAGTTTGTGATAGGACTTAAGGAGAAGACATTTCCAAGCTGCTTTTCTAAGGTAGCAGATAAATGTCATACCCTTGAAACAAAAGAATTTTTGTCCTCATTCAAAAGGAAGCACTTAGAAATGTTCAAAATCAGAACAGTGTCATTTGTTCAAATGGTAGTAACACATTTATTGCATGCTTCCCTTATGCCAGCCTCTATATATTTTTGTTTGTTTTAATCCTCACCCCAGGATATTTTTCATTGATTTTTAGAGTGAGAGGGAGGGAAAGAGACACAGAAAGAGAAGCATCAGTTTGATGAGAGACACTTTGGTTGCCTCTGGTGGTACATGCTCCTGACCAGGGAGCCTGCATCTGAGGTACATGCCCTTCATGCCCTTGACCGGAATCGAACCCAGGACCCTTCAGTCCACAGGTTGGTGCTCTGTCCACTGAGCCAAACTGTCTAGGACTCTTTTCTAATCCTTATCTTACTCAAGCCTGTTTTATGAATGAGAAAAGGAGCCTACAAGAGCCACATAGCTAGGAAGTTCAGGGGCATAGATTTAGTCTCAAGTCTGTCTGGTTTCAAAGCCCGTGCTTGTTCCATTTTGCTCCCTAAATTATCCAGAGGAAGAAATATGGAAAGGGCACTGGAAAGTAGAGAGAAATAGTGAAGGGAAATGCTACTGATGATTAGGTTGCACCTACCTAATTTAAGAACTTAATGTTAAACTCATTCTTAGCTTTAAAAGTTAAGAACATTTGTACCAAAGCGCATCTGTGCTGTTTTTATTGCCTCCCTGTTTTATTTTTTATCAAGATAACTAAAGTGTGTTTAATTAGAGGTCAAGGCTTTCAGAGCCCGTTGCTCAGATCTCCGCTTCACTACCTTACTGTTATGATTAGTCCTGTGCCCTCTTCCAGGGACCAGGAACTTTTGTATCTAGCACAGTGCTTGGCACATAGTAGGGGCACAGTAAATGTTAGTTGACTAAGGAGCAGAGTTAAAAATGTAATGACTTCGGATTCATTTTAGCAGTTTTAGTTTAATGGGACAATAAAGTGAATAGCTCATGTGCAAAATGCAAATTCTAGAAGAATACTTAAATGGAACAACGTCTGATCTTGGACGTTTGGCTCTGCCAGTTTGCTAAAGCTCCCAGGTGTACTTATCTGAGCTGCTGTACCGTTCTGCTTTTCCTTTCACCTCGAGTTCTACAAGAGGAGGCTATACTGAGTGCTTCCCTTGACTACTCAGTCATCCTTTGAACCTTTACATCCTGGCTCCCGACCTCACCACTCACCAAGGCTTTTCCCAGGTCATCAATTACCTAATGGTTAAATTTCCCAGAACATCTTTTTCTGTCTCCCTTCAGCAGTCAGTCCTTTCACTGTCCCCAGCCCCTTTACATTTTTTACTTTATTTTAAAAAATAACATATAGTAGCATTGACTTTTAGGGTGTATACAGTTCCATAAATGTTAACACATGTATAGATTTATGTAACCACCACCACAACTAGGATACCGAACAGTTATATTGCACCCCACATCCCAACTCTTTCATGCTATATCTCTTTTAAAAAAATACATATTTTTATTGATTTCAGAGAGGAAGGGAGAGGGAGAGAGAGATAGAAACATCAATGATGAGAGAGAATCATTGATCGGCTGCCTCCTACATGCCCCCTACTGGGGATCAAGCCTGCAATCCAGGCATGTGCCCTTGACCAGAATCGAACCCAGGACCCTCTAGTCCACAGGCCGACGCTCTATCCCCTGAGCAAAACCAGCTAGGGACATGGTATATCCCTTTTGATACATTTTCTCCTGATTTCAGTTCCAGAGATAAACACTAAGGATCAGGCTGGGGCTCCTTTTGTTGTCCTTGTTTTCTTTTTATTTTCTCCTGCTCCCTAAAAATGTTAACCTGCATATCTATGCCTGGCTCCCTTCCATAATCCAGACAACATCCCTGTTTACTTGCTAGAATTCTTCATTACTCCTTTATACTCACTGTGTTAAAGCTAGGCCTTAACTTTGCCTTCCAAACCAGCTCTTTCATCAGATTTTTCTGTAATTTTCAGTGGTGCCATCCTTCTCCCAAACTTGGAACTCCAGAACACTTAGAGGGCCTTATAAAAATTCTTATCCCAGACCTGGTGTCCTGCTACTCAGCTACAAATTCTGGCTTCTGCCCACTTGCTGCCAAGCCAGCTCTGGTTCATTAGGCTGAGTGGAGCGTAGGTAGTTGGAGCATTTAGAACCCCATCAGGATCGGTCTGCTCTTCTGGTCAAAACCCCTCATGGCTTCCCATTGCACTCAGGTTGTTGGGATTTTATTTTACGACTCTCCCCCCACCCCCTTTCTTTAAAATAAAACAAAATATATATACATATATTTTATTTTTTATTTTAGAGAGGAAGGGAGAGGGGGAGAGAGAGAGAAACATCAATGATGAAAATCATTGATCTGCACACCCCCCACTGGGGGTTGAGCCCACAACCCAGGCATTTTCCTGACGGGAAATCCAGCTGTGACCTCCTGGTTCATAGGTCAGTGCTCAACCACTGAGCCACACCAGCTGGGTAACCCACCCCCATTTCTGACCTAACTCTACTTGGTCTTTCAATTCCTTGAATTGCCCTAGCCTTTTTCAGCCTCAATGTTTTTGTACCTACCATTCTCCTGGCTTGGGCTATTCTTCCCTCCCTGCTTCCTAACCCTATCCTAACCCTAACCTTCTGCTTCTCCCTTGTTTTCACCCACCTGACTTGCATTCTAAACTATCTGGACAATGGAACACCATTGAAGGTAGGGTTCAGATTAAATTGTCACTTCCTCAGACCTCGTCCCACTACCTCCACCCACCCTCAATTAGATCTCTCAGAGCTCCTGTTATTTTTTCTTAGCTCTCACTACAATTTGTGATTCAGGACCATGTCTGTTTTGTTTCTCATGTCTCCAGAGCCTAGCCAAGAATCAGGCGTACAGCAAACTCCCAGTGTTTGTTGGCTGTGTTGTGTCTGGGCTTTTGATTTTATAATTTATTGCTATCTTGTAGTTTCTGGTAACCTTGTTTTCTCCTACCTTCTCTGGGACTTGACTCCACTGTTGGAGGTCTTGCCATGTAGAGATAGATCAGAAATTGCTGAAGAGGACCCCGATCCTGTTCTCCCTCTGAATCGTGCCTCTGCCTGGAAGCCCTTACCACTGAGCCAGACTAGATCTAACCTAAACTGTTAGCTGAGCTTGCCAAGTCTGCTGAGCAGTGCACCTTGGTTATCCAGATCGGGTCAGCGTTTGCAGCTGTTCTTCTTCCCTCACCTCACCCTGCTCTTGATTTCTTCCTCCTCTCTCCACGCAGTTTGAAATTCCAAAGACAATGTACACTTTCCAGCTGAGTCTGCTTACCCTTTGACATTTACTACTTTTTGACATTGACAACTGCCTCTAGTGTCTTGACCCTACAGATTGCCCGCACACTAATCTTTGTTGATGTTTCCTGCCCCCTCTCCAAATCTACCCCAGGCACTTAAATTCGGAAACCTTCAATGGTGTTCCATTGTCCAGATAGTTTAGAATACAAGCCAAAAATATGAGCCACGTAGGTAATTTTAACTTTCCTAGCAGCCACATTAAAAATAGTAGAAAGGGTAAAGTTGATTTTTATTTACTTTTATTTACTTCAATATATCCAAAATACTATTATGTGAACATGTTATCAGTAAAAAAAAATTGAGATGCTTTATCTTCCCTTTTTCATGTTAAGTCTTTGACATCTGGAGTGTATTTTTCAACATCTCAATTCAGACTAACCACATGTCAGGTTCTAAGTAGCCACATGTGGCTAATGGTTACCATGTTGGACAGCACACCTCTAAACCATATGCTCAATATAGTTGGAGGGCTATACCTGGGTATTTCCAGCCACTGGCCTTTAGATAACTCTGTGTCCCTTATCTAGAGCCAGCTCCTTTTCCAAATATGCTAACCTTCCTTGCTGAGAAACCCTGGGGATCCCAAGACCATTCTTATACTTTCAGTTCTCAACATCTCCCCTGAACCCTTTTAACATTAATTTTTTGTGTCACTATTTTTTCATATAGCAATTACTGATAATATTTA
The DNA here is from genome assembly GCF_027574615.1 of Eptesicus fuscus. NCBI lineage: Eukaryota > Metazoa > Chordata > Mammalia > Chiroptera > Vespertilionidae > Eptesicus > Eptesicus fuscus. The sequence continues at coordinate 102,674,276 of NC_072479.1, forward strand.
TTAGTTTGCTTTGTAATCAGGAATAATATTAAAATATTTAACAACTGATAAAGCATGGGCACTGACCAATAGGGATAGGTGCCTAGTGAAATAGAATCAATGGAATCTGTACACAGCCTGTATGTTCCCACTGTGTGTACCTGTTGAATAACAGCTCGGATTATCTTGGGGTGTGTATTATCAGCTTCCCTTCAAGAGAGTGTGAATTGAGTTCCTTGAAGGCAGACTTTTATTTTACTCATGTTTGCATTCCTAAGACAGCTCCTGACCTGGCCTGTAATAGGCAATTTATAACTATCCTAATATATAAAAACCCTGGGTCCATCATGACCAGAGGCTTGACCAACTGGAAGTCAGTCCTGCAGTCAGCACTGGGTTGCCGTGGCAACCCAGCACTGACTGCTATGGCTGCAGGCGTGGTGACCCAGCACTGACTGCTGAGGGGGCTGCGAATCAGGCCCGGAGAGAGGCCTGAAGAGAGAAGCAGGGTCTGATCCGTAGCCTCTGTGGCAGCTGTTGATCAGCACTTGCCTCTCTCTTTCTCTCTGGGCCTGGCCAGCAGCTGTGCCTCCATTTCTCTCCAGGACTCCACCGGGGCTGATGATCAGCCCCACCTTTCTGATCAGGACCTGTTGATAGGCCCAGAGATGCTGACTGGCATAGAAACCGACCAATCAGAACCAAATCTGGGTGAAGTGTGAGGAGCCAATGGCTGTCTAAGAGGCGGAGCTTTTGACGCTGACTGGCATAGAAACCGACCAATCAGAACCAAATTGGCTGGCAGAGGAGGGCAGTTGGGGGCAAGATCAGGCCTGCAGGGGAGGGCAATTAGGGGTGATCAGGCAGGCAGAGGCAGTTAGGGGCGATCAGGCCGGTAGGGAAGGGCAGTTGGGGGTGAGATCAGGATGGCAGGGGAGGGCAGTTGGAGGCAACCAGGCTGGCAGGGGAAGGCAGTTGGAGGCAAGATCAGGCCAGCAGGGGAGGGCAGTTGGGGGCAAGATCAGGTCGGCAGGGAAGGGCAGTTGGGGGCAACCAGGCTGGCAGGGGAGGGCAGTTGGAGGCGATCAGGTCGGCAGGGGATCAGTTAGGTGTTAATCAGGCCAGTAGGGGAGCGGTTAGGGGGTGATCAGGCTGGCAGGCAGAAGTGGTTAGGAGCAATCAGGCAGGCAGGCAGGTGAGCGGTTAGGAGCCAGCAGTCCCGGATTGTGAGAGGGATGTCCGACTGCGGTTTAGGCCCGATCTCTGTGGGATCGGGCCTAAACTGGCAGTTAGACATCCCTCGAGGGGTCCCAGATTGGAGAGGGTGCAGGCTGGGCTGAGGGACACCCCCCACCCAGTGCACAAATTTCGTGCACCAGGGCCTCTAGTCCTATATAATTAAAGCCTAATATGCAAATTGACCAAACAGTGGAACAACCGGTCGCTATGACGCACACTGACTACCAGGGGGCAGGCGCTCAACGCAGGAGCTGCCCCCTGGTGGTCAGTGTGCTCCCACAGGGGGAGTGCCGCTCAGCCAGCAGCTGGGCTCATGGAGCAGTGAGTTGAGCAGTAAGGAGCAGCAAGCAGGTGGGCGGTAAGGAGCAAGGGGCCCCGGACTGCGAGAGGGTGCAGGCCAGGCTGAGGGACACTTTCCCTGCCCCCCACCCAGTGCACGAATTTCGTGCACCAGGCCTCTAGTTTTAAATAAATGAACAAATGCTACGTTGCATTTAGAAACTAAAATATAAGTTATTTTTTAAAAATTTATTTTAGAGAGAGAGAGAAACATTGATTTGTTGTTCCACTTATTTATGCATACATTGGTTGATTCTTTTATGTGCCCTGACCAGGGATGGAACCCACAATCTTGGTGTATCTGGACAATGCTCTAATCAACTGAGCTACCTGGCCAAGGCCAAAATATAAGTCCTTTGAGGACAGAGATCATGCATGTGAAGTAGTATATAGCATACTGTCTTCATAGGAACATTTCTTCTGAATGAAGATTTGCTTTTAAATAACTATGCTTAGATCTTGTTATGGATTTTCAGGCTGGGTCAGAAATGAGGTTTGGCTTTAATTTAATGAGACTTGTTTTCTGTTGTGGTTTGTGAGCGGGCTCTGAAAGCAGCTTCAAAAGAAGAGCTCCTTGGAATTAATGCATACTCTTCCAGAGTTAGGGGCTCAGTTGATTACTGGAAAGTCACTGAACTAGGGGTTAAAAGTCCTAGGTTGGTTTATATTACAGACATTTGCTTGAGTGCCTACTATGTCCCAAGCACAGGAATGATTGCAAATTCAACTACTATAATAGTATGGAAAAAGTGCCTCTTTATCAAGAGATGATGAAATGATTAATTCTTCCTAGAGAGATTTAATTCCTCTCTGCTCCCCTATACTTTACTCATTTCTAACATGGACTATACTGTATCATGTTTCAAGATCTGTTTCTTTTACTAGATTGTGAGTTTCTTAAGAGCAAGACTGTTGCATTCATCTCTGCATCCCCAAACATGCTGTACTGTACCTGCCATATTGTAGGCACTCAAATGTTTGAGTAAATAACCTCAAATAAATTACTTGGCTTTGCAGAACCTCAGTTTTTTCTTTTGTAAGTATGGAATTCTCTGCCTCAGCAATAATAATCTTTTAAATCTACATACCTGTTCTCTATATGTTATACTTCAAATGTAAAACATTTACTTAAAAAACAAATATAGCTCTGGCTGGTGTGGCTCAGCTGGTTTGGCATCGTCCTGTGCACTGAAAGGTTGCCAGTTCGATTTCTGGTCAGGATACATGCCCGGATTGTGTGCTCTATCTGTGGTGGGGGGCATATAGAAGGCAGCTGATTGATGGTTTGCTATCACATCAATGTTTCCCTCTCTCTCTCTCTAAAAAATATCAATTAAAAAAATCTAAAAAAAAAAAAAAACCCACAAGTATAAATCTGATCATATTTCTTCCCTACTTTAAACAGTTACTGAGTCTCCCAGACCCTGCTATCCCCTCTCTGGAATAGAAACTTCATTAGAACAAGTACCTGGTCTGTCTTGTTCACGTGGTGCCAGTGAAGACCCTGCCTCCGTTCATGCCACTCTCCCCTTTGCTGCCTGCACGGTTGCACACTGATCCTCCTGGTTCTTGAGATGCATATTCCTCCCCATTCAAGGTCTCTTCTTGGCACTTGCTATTCCTATGGTCTGTAAGCCTCCCACCCTGACTTTTAAGCCTCCCACCTTGACCTTAGTTGATGTTTCTTCAAGGATCAGAGCTCAGTTTATATGTTACTTCTTTAGTGACTTCATAGTCACCCTCAGCCCAGACCAGGAGATGTGCTCCTTTCAAACACTCAGAGCACTTAATACAATTGTAATTAAATATTTGTATATCGTTTCCCTGCTAGACCATAGCTACGAGAATAAAACTGCCCTGTCTGTTTTGTTCATGTTTGTAGCACCAGTATTTAGCACTGTAGGTTATACATAGTAGGTCCTCAATAAGTGTTTTTCAAATGAAGTTAGGAAAGAGAACTAAAAATAGAGTTTTTAAAAATCCTTAGTCATTATAATGGTTTAAATAAATTAAATGCCTGGGGGCAGAGACTTCCCTTTTTAAATTATCTCCAGATTATATTTTTCTTTAGTAATGGGTAAACATTTTAAGATTACAGAAAGAAGATTGAAATTAAAAACATTAATTTGTCTGAAATTTTTATTTAGTCATTGTAGACTTTAATGAGTATCCTTTTAATCTTTACTAGCAGGAATGATCAGAATGGTTATTTCTTTAAAAATCTTTTCATATGCTGGGGACTCACATACCTACAGTTTCACTGAACGTTTGAAGTATATCATGTGCTGAATGCTGTGTTACAAGCTAGGACTATACGGATGGGATGAGAGGAGATCTTTGCTCCTAAGGAGTGCACAGCCAGGTGGGTGAGGCAGACATGGACCCAGATGAGTGCCACTTGGTGTAATAAGTACTATAATAGACAGTACAAGGGAAGTGGCAAAGGTGAAAAAGAGAGTCATCAACACAACTGGAGGTCAAGATAGCCTTCCCAAGGGAGGAAACACTCCCATTAAAGCCCTGAAGGAAAGGTATTTCAGGCAGAGGGAACAGCCTGTGCAGAGTCATGAAGCAGCAGCATATTTAGGACAGTATGTGGAGAATGACTAGCACACCAGTGGTATCCTATCTAATAAAAGAGTAATATGCAAATTAACCATCACTCCACTACATCCACCAGCCACGCCCACTAGCCAATCGGGACCGAGTATGCAAATTAACCCCAACCAATATGGCTGCGGCCACTGAGCAAGCAGGAGGGAGGATTGGGTTTCCCCAGCGATGGAGGAAGCCAAGCTTTCCACACACCCTGGCAGGCCCAGGCCTCCACTCCAAGCTACAAAGTTTCAATTATAGAAGATAAATAAATCCCAACAGAAATGGTGGCAGCCACGGAGCTGGAGAGAGCAGGAGGCTAGGGTTGCCCCAGCAATGGAGGAAGCCAAGCTTTCCGCACACCCTGGCCATCCCAGGCCTCCGCTTAAGGCTACAAAGTTTCAATTATAGAAGATAAATAAATCCCAACAGAAATGGCTGCCACCACGGAGCAAGCAGGAGGCTTGGCTTCACTCCAGGCTACAAAGTTTCAATTGTAGAAGATAAATAAATCCCAGATACCAGGGCCTCTACTTGGGTCGCCGGGGGGCGTGGCCAGCCTGCAAACCACCACAGGTCCCTCGCCCAGGCCGCCCCACGCCCCAAGGGAACCCCCACCCTGATCTGGGACACCCTTCAGGGCAAACCAGCCGGCCACTACCCGTGCACCAGGCCTCAATCCTATCTAATAAAAGAGTAATATGCAAATTGACCATCACTAACACACAAGATGGCTGCCCCCATGTGGTCAAAGGTCCTGCCCCCATGTGGACACAAGATGGCCACCACAAGATGGCCAGCAGGGGAGGGAAGTTGGGGGCGACCGGGCCTGCAGGGAAGGGCAGTTAGGGGGGACCCAGGCCTTCAGAGGAGAGCAGTTGCGGGGGGACCAGGCCTGCAGGGGAGGGCAGTTAGGGGTGACCAGGCCTGCAGGGGAGGGCAGTTAGGGGTGACCAAGCCTGCAGGGGAGGGCAGTTAGGGGTGACCAGGCCTGCAGGGGAGGGCAGTTAGGGGTGACCAGGCCTGCAGGGGAGGGCACTTAGGGGCAAACAGGCTGGCAGGGGAGCAGTTAGGCATCAATCAGGCTGGCAGGGGAGTGGGTAGGGGGTGATCAGGCTGGCAGGCAGAAGCGGTTAGGGGCAATCAGGAAGGCAGGCAGGCAAGCAGTTGGGAGCCAACAGTTCTGGATTGTGAGAGGGATCCCAGATTGGAGAGGGTGCAGGCTGGGCTGAGGGACACCCCCCGCCCCATGCACAAATTTTGTGCACCAGGCCTCTAGTACTTTATAAAGCTAATGTTGGGATACAGAGCCAACAGCTAACTTAGGTAGGTTAACTGTGACATGTCACACTCCAACTCTTAGATTATACTGCATTTTAGAACTGGAAATGACCTTAGAAATAATGATGTGATTTCTTATATTTGAATTCCTAAAGGCATTATAAAGTACTATTCAAAGATCATCATAAACCAGGATGGTGCTTGTCACTTCTGGTGAATATGCTCGAGTGAGTATAGATAGTACTTTCAACCATGCAGATGATTTCAGGTGGAGTTGTAGAAAGTGGTGACTCATTTAAACTTATCTTTAGGAGCTGAGGGTAAAGGCGATGACCTCTTGATCACCTGAGGTGAGTGCTGATCTGTATCTCCCACAAGGGCCAAACACTGAACCAGTGAAAGGGATGAAATCAGGAAGTATTGCCCAGAAGGGTTTCTGGGTACATGTATGGGAAAGATGATTCCTATAGCTTGAAAGTCTTTACCGTACTTTATAACTTTCCAAGTGGTTCACTGAACTAGCATTAACTTAATTTGTTGAATGGAAACCTAGCCATTTTCCTTAATTTTGCTCCTCTTTAGTTCAATAGCTCTTTGCTTTCATGTCCTCCCCCTCCATCTCTCTTTCCCGCTTTCCCCAATCCACCCCATCCCTTGCTATCTTTTATTCTATCATCACTAAATTGTTTTCAGATATAACCATGGAGTGTCTGTACTTGGTTGGCTAACCAGTGTCTCAGCTTTCCATATTAGGAGCTTGATATTTTTCAAAAAGAGATGATTAAGCTCTGGTAGTGCTGATCACACTCAGAAGATGCTAACTGACCTATTAAATGTCAGTTAATACAAATTTTGTATGTTCATTTATTGACCTAGATTACTAGGGGTAAGAAGATAATGGATGGTAGGAAGAGTGAAAGCTGTGTGTAGTTTATTTCAGAATGTTTGGAAAAGAAAGGAAGGAGAAAATAGAAGCCAGGCAAGATTGAGAAAGCAATATCTTAAGGTAAAATAGGAAACCTGTTTAAAGGTGTATAAGAAAAAACCCAGAAGAGAAAGATAAATTAAAGCTTGACTGGAGAAAGTAGCAGGTAATTGATGGGGCAGGGCCACCAGATTCCTCCCAAGGGCATAGGTGGAATGATAATCATTAGAAGTTCTTTATAGTTGCTCAACTAGAGAAGAGGGTGATGTCGGGGTTCTCTCTTGGATACCTTGAACTCAAAACAAGGTATTGTTTTTGTTTTTCTACTTTATTTTTTCTGTGGCCCCTCAGCAGAATGGTTTGCACATAGTAGGTATAAAGTCTAAGAGATAAATTCACAGGATTAAAAGAAGATATTGAGTATGACTTTAAACTTGTTTCAGCTACCAGTTCATACTATCTGTGGTTTTATACTTGTTTCAACTACCAGTTCATACTGAGTTTTATATTTGTACTAGAGGCCCGGTGCACAAAATTTATGCATGGGTAGGGTCCCTAGGCCTTGCTGGCGATCAGGGCCAATCAGGTTCCCCGCCTCCCGACTTCCCTGCCTCCTCCTTCCCTCGTTCCCTCAGCGCCCCGCTGCCTCTGCTGGTCACCTGCCATGTTCCATGCCATGCGGAATCCCCTTTCCACGTCTCGCATGGTTCAGGGTTCCAGTTCAGAGTTCAAGTTCTGGAGAAGGGCTGCACACAAATGAAAGGAGACTTGAAGAAATTCAATTTGGCGATATGGGGGGCCAGGCGGTAGTCCAACTCTAGTGGGAGAACTACTACTCTGCTCTGGCCCTGCCATCCCTTTTATTGAGGCTATGGGGAAAACACCTTGGGCAGGAAATAACAGAAATTTACACATAGCCCTTAGGCAGGAAATAACAGAAATTTACATGGGACAAACAGAGGTGGAGGCTGCTTCAGCTAACAATGTCTCAACTAAAGGGTGAGTGGTTAGAGCAATTAAGGTTGTTAACCAGCCTTCCTGGCTTCCTGTCAACATCTCTCTTTTAGTGAAACTGATTGGTTTGCGCACATCATAGCGAGGCATCGAACTCCCAGTCTCCTGGTTGAACTCCCCAGGGGACAAAATTTGCATATTAGCCTTTTATTATATAGGATACCAAAGTGTTTAAAATTTATGATGTTTTATCAACCAAAGGACTTGTGTGCATGCATACAAGCCTAACCAATGGTTAAGGACAACAAGGGGGTGGGGTGGGGGATGGGAATGGGGGGATGAGGACAAATATGTGACACCTTAATCAATAAAGAAATAAAAAATGTAAAAAAAAATTATGATGTTTTTATCTGCAGTTTGGCTTTCTATTAAAGGGCACACTAGTTATCAATTCCCACTTAAACCATGCAGGTAAGTCTGTGGGTTGGTATAAAGAGAAGTCTTTATGCCCCTACAGTCCCAGTATATGGCCAGAACATGGGCCCCGAGGGAAAAAATGTTATTTTTAAAACACCGAAACAGTTAGTGAAAAGGCTCTTTGTAGGACCACAAAAAAAACAACACACACACAACACAAAACAAGAGAATGAAAATGCAAAAGACATCACATTTCAAGCCAGTAAGGGCTGGTTTGAAAACTTTAAAAAGGGAACCCTTTGCCCCACACACAGCTTGTGAGTTGGCCTCAGCACATTGTGACACCACCCTACGCTTCCCGAACCTGCCAGAGCCAGGGCTCAACACTGATGCCTTGTGTTTGCTTTTGAAGTGAATGCTCTCTAGACTTTTATTTACTGTACTTAAAAAGGTGTATTTACTGTCCTTTCCTCTTGTTTTCCGTTAACCTCCTGTGTTTTAGATCTTGGCTTTACCATTCAAGGTGTTTTTCAGAAAGGGTAACTCTGGAGGCTGAGACGGGCCTTGCTTCACGAACTCCCTTACAAAGTTAGTTATTGACTCTTTTGGGTCCCATCATTGGTAACCTATCCTCCCAGCACCTGAATCTTGAAATCCTGAGACACTGACTCTTGAAACATTGTCAAATCCTTTAGCTCTTTTCTCTTTGGCTTTGGACTGCGAACCTCTCTTTTTTGTGTTTGTGCCGCCATCCTGATTCTAAGTCATCCTCAGGCTATATCTGGATTATTAAAATAGCTTCCTGTCAGTCGTCCTGGTCCCAGTTTCTCCCTAGAAAACATTTCCTACGTTCTGTTTTCATTTCCCTTCTTTATCACCCTGTGCTTTCCTATTCCGTGAAGTCCAAGCACCTGTGTCTGAGCCAGGCTCCTATATTGTTTCCATCTGTCAACTGTCATTCACTAGTTTTGAATCTTGGCCTCCTTTTCATATAATCTTTTCTCTATTTTCTATATGACTTCCTCCCTTTCCCCCCATACTTTATAAAGGCTATCCTTATATAAAATATTCTGTTTCTGGTTTCCAAGCCATTTTCTTTCTCACTCTCAGAAAGCCTTCTCTAAATTTTACTTTTCTTGGAATCATTTCTTATTAGAGGCCTCTTCATTTGAGTACAGTTTGGTTTTATTGATATGATTGTGACTAATAAAATAAATAAAAATTTACTTTGCTAATTTCCTTTATTCTAGTGGCATTTTTGTACGTTTGTGGGTTTTTTTTTGTTTTTTGTTTTTACATACACAATTATATCATTTACAAAGAAAGTCAGTTTTACTTTCTTACCTTTGAGTTCTATTTGTTGCTAGGACCTCAAGTACCACGTTTAATAGAAGTGGTATGAATGGGCATCCTTGCTTTTCCCCCTCAGACTTAGGGGGAAGGCTTTGTAGCATTAAGTGTGATGTTAGCTTGTTTTTCTTCGTTACCCAGCTAATACTCAGCTGAATACTCAAGGGGTCCCCTGTAGCTCTCTTTCTCTGCAGCTCTTTCTTCTGCAGGACTGCACACTGCAAACTCTAGCTGTCTTGGCCTCCCCAGAATCTCAGCTCTATCTTCTCAAATAAGAGAGGTCTCTGAGTTCCACCTGAGGTTCCCTTTCATGTGCTGTGGCCTGGAAACTACCTAGGCAGCCAGCTCGCTCGGGCAGTTGTGTGGCTCCCTCATTTGTTTACCATTTCTCAGGGATCACTGTCCTTCCTTGCCTGATGTTCAGGGTTTTGAAAATATATTTTGTCTGTATTTTTAGTTGTTTCAGGTGCAGGGTACATCTGGTCCCTCTTCCTCCATCTTTTCTGGAAGTGGCAGTCCTGCCTTTTCTTGAAACATCTAAGGAATCATTTAGGAATTGCTCCCAGAGTATGAGACATTCTTTGGAATTTCCGTAGAGGAAAATCTCCATTCTTTCAGGGTTGATTTGATTTTGGGGGGCAACCAAGAATCACTTTTCAGGTCTGGTTAAATGATTTGTCTGGATAATACTCTTTGGGGTCCAAAATGAGTTCAGAGTTATGAGGCAGATTTCCTTGTGTGATTTGATTTGTAAACTAGTTTGAAAGCAAAATAGGAGTTGCAAAATATTTTCAGTGGTGGCAACCTAATTAAATAAATATGAAACTTCTTAGGGAGGTATATCTTGAAAAATAACTTTCATTTGAATGTTTCTATGTGTTTATTGGTATATAGTTAGTATCAGTTTATATTTACAACTTGCACTTACCTGCTTCTTAGTAAGCTTTCTTTTTTTTAAAAAATGTGTTTTTATTGATTTGAGAGAGAGAGAGAGAGAAAAAGAGAGAGAGAGGGAGAGGGAGAAAGAGAGAGAAACATCAATCAGCTGCTTCCTGCATTGCCCCCACTGGGGACTAGCCTACATACAACCTTGGCATGTGCCCTGACCAGGAAAGAAACCTACAACCTCTGGGTGCACAGGAACGATACCCAACCAAATGAGCCACAGCAGTCAGGGCTTAGTAAGCTTTCTTACATTGTTTTTATATCATACAGATCTCTCTCCAGTCTAGATACTTTCATATATTTCCTCACTACATTGCACTCCTCTGTGGAAGCTTAAGTCACGATGGTAGACTAGCTAATTTCTGTGTAAGGAAACTAAGATCACTCTGTCAAAATACATTGCATGATATAAAGGATGTAAAATTGGTTTCTGATACCTGTACAGCATTATTAATACCTTCATGATTTAAATTTAAAGTTATTCATATAAGATGCTGAATTCCAGAGCATGAGCACATACCTGTATCTGGCTTACACTAGGAATTATGTGAATGACCTAGTTCAAAGAGATGCCTTAAATCTGGATCTGTTAAGTAATTAACGAAGGAATATCCTTAGAACCTGGTAGATTGGTGTATGTATACTACATTAATGCAACCTTATATAATTCTTTGGGGAAGAGGTAAAATTCTTTTCCTAACGTCTTGTTTTTTAGCACCTGTATGTCCCGTTAGCCCTACTCTCACCCCCAATTAGGAAACAAGGACTTTTTTTTTTAATACTTACCCGAGGATATGTGTGTGTGTTTTAAATTGATTTTAGAGAAGAAGGGAGAAAGAGAAACATCGATGTAAGAGAAAAACAGAGATTGGCTGCCTCCCATACATGCCCCAGTTAAGGATAGAACCCACAGCCTACATATGTGCCCTGACTGGGAACCAAGCCCACAACATTTTGGTGTACAGAACAATGCTCCAATTAGCTGAGCGACATGGCCAGCGCGAAACAAGGACTTTTAAAAAAATATTCTGAATAGATTAAATTCTTAGATTTTTAGCTTTCAACTTTGGTTTTCTTTAATTTTATAATTTTAGTTAATTGAATTTATAGCTTTATAGTTATTTTATAATAAATCTTGTAGTAGAGAGTTTGGATACTCTTTAACTTAAGTGTATCCTCTGGGCTTGCTCTTTATCCTCAATGGTCCTGTACCTTAGTACCTTTTGTCATGTTCCTCTTCCTCTTCCTCTTTTTCTTTTGCACTACATGAGTTAAGATTGGAAAGGGGAGGATTTATTTGCCTTCCAGGCCTTGATTTTCCTCAGATAAAACTCCAGCTCCTTGCCCTCTAATCCAGTGCATAGCCATCTGCTGTCTAGCTACATTGGTCTTGAAGCGATGCATGCAAGAAGCTTGCCCTGCTGGAACTACTCTTCTAGAAGACTGCTGATTGTGGCCTTATTTTCCCCTTCATCCTATTTCTTCTGAATTTTCTTTGATTGTTTTTTGTTTAAAATCCCTTCCTCCTCAGGGATCAGCTTGGCCCCTTCTTTAGGCCAGGGCCAGTGCATAGTGGGATCGTACCGCTGTTCGTCCCATGTGCTGTCAGTGAGCGTGGACATTTCTTTACTAGGGTCTTGGTGCAGATCCCTTCCTTGTTGGATGCATTGTAGACAATATCAGTAACCCTTGTTTTGCATGTACAACACTCCAAGCCCCAGGAGAAGTTTCCCGTGTCCAGTCTTAAGACATGGTACTTCTGGTTACCTCCCTGCACATGGACTGTCTATTCGGTGAGGGCCAATCTTAATGTTGGCAGCAGGGCATCCTACTAGCTCATCGTTTTGCATCTTTTGTTGGGCCTTTCTCTTGCCCCAGGTCTTGCTGCACTTGTGCCTGTTGTCCCGAGAGATGCCCAGGGCTTGGCACTGGCTAGAAAGAGTAAACACAAAGGGTCATGATCCTTGTCTTCTTTCATTTTTTATCCTCTTTTCTTTCAATTCTGTTTTAAGTAAAGGGAAGACTGTAGTGCGAAATTTTTCTTTTAAATCCAACTTTACCCTGAAGTTCTTTATTTTTAATTAATTTAGAATTCCATATTATCAGTGATGTTTTTATATATACTATTTCTGATGCCACATATTTTCTTGGATATTTAAAACCATAGATTAGTAAATAATACTTGTAAAGATAGCATTGTCCTTTGATTCCAGGATGTAGCAAGAACCAATTTTGCTAAGGTTGTGTTGCGTGTTTTGAATTATTTGTCAGTGTTTAGTTTCTTTGAGCTTCCTTTAGACAGAAATAATTGGGGGTTCTTCTCTAATCCACACATTTATTAAGAGAGGTTTTCACTGCTTTCATGTCTGCCAGTTGTGAAATGAGGTTCCTGTTTGGCTGCATTGTTTCTAGCATTGGTTAGTTGTGTTTGTGACAGAGTGGGGGAGGCAGGCAGGATTGATTGGTGTGTAGTAAAAAATAATGAAAAGCAAAGAATTAACCAATTTTCTTTTATGTAGATACAAGGGCTTAAAACATAGTACTGTATTTATATTTATTAAATTGTTCATTTTGTCCCTATTTTTCATGGGAAATCTTCTAAATTATTCTTTATTGTAATTAATTATAGGTTCTTAGTAGTCTTACATCTTAGTTCTTGCTTTAATCTGGTTTTACAGTTTTCTTTCTATAATAGAGACCTTTGAGTTTTGCGAGCTTTGTTATCATTTAGTCACACACTATATTAGAATTGATACATCTCTGGGCTAAAATATATCATTTTCCTTACTTGTTGTACATGATCTATTTCTTGACTTTTGTGTTCTGTTTCTTGATAACTCAGATTTTATGACTTCTTTTTATTTTGATTATTTAAATGATTTAAATTGGTGGTTATTAACTTTTTAAATCAATGTTCCTCTTTAATACATTGAGAAAATCTCATGCCCTTTGTTTTGTTTTTAACATGAAAAAGAAAAATCAAAGCATATTGACAGAGATCTGCTTTTTTAACTTTACTATCTTTATCCCATTCGGATACCATCCTCTTGCCAAAGGTCAATTGTAATGTTGTCTTCAGAGAGAGGTTGGCTTAAAATAATGTTGAAGTGGTATAAAATATTCTAACAATACAGTTAGAGATTTATAGAAATTCAAAGTAGAATATTTTGATAGTGATAAGTTTTTTAAAAAGAGAAATTAATTAGTTCACATTAATTTATTATGATATTTTTAGAAAACAATTATATATTTCAGTGGAGGTCAGCAAGACCTTTTTAATAAAAACCCATTTTTAGGTCCTTAGTCCCTTACTGGAAAGCTAGTAAGATGCATTTAACATATATTATATAACGTCCCTGCAGAGTCGGGGGCAGCACTTTATAGTCAAATACATTTGTATTTCGGCCGCCAAAGCTATGACTCTCCTTACTTGAGTAGGCAGACTATAAATAGTCTCATGTTAGTTCAGGTCAGGTTTTGCTGCCAATTAGGTTCAGATCAAGTTTTGCCACAGAATGAATTACAGAAAACGTTTGGTTTTCAGAAGTTTTGGGATTTTGAAATTATGGCTAAGGGATCATGGACCTGTATTTATTTTCTTAGCTCTCACGTTTGGTTACTTTTGTTGCCCTCAGAAAATGAAACCTGTTTTCCTTTTTTTCTTCTACAGGATGTGAGATTAAATCTGTTCTCTACAGGCCAGTTAATAGAAATTAGGACACCTCTTCACAAAGCTTGATACCTTAGGCAGCTGTCACTGTCACGTGACACTTCACAATTCACTGGCTTCATGTGAAGAATCTTATAGCTCCCTTCTCCATTCTCCCTTCAGAAGTGCTCTGCGGTAATAAATAATAAGGAAAAGAGATTTAAAATGTGCAGTACTTCACACAGTATGTATCCTAACTCATGTAGTAAGGTTTCACAGGGAGTACCATGCTTTCTCTGGATTGACCTTCCCTGTTATCAATTTATGTGGTAGCTTAAAAAAGAAATCTTTCTAAAAAGAATACATGCTTATGGCAAAACAAAAATCCAAATGGTACAGAAACATAAATAAAAAGAAGAGGCTTTCCCCTCCCCTGCGGCTCTCCTTCCCAACCAGCTTCTGATCACTTGTTTAATAGTTCTTAGGGGTTTGGCTCCTTTTTGGCTAATTTTTTTTTTTTAAGTTCAGACATTACAGGGAACATTTTAGAAAATTCAGATTAAGCATTATGAGCCCACTTGGACTGATATTGTGTTCATTGTATGTTAAACTTTTGAGATGACCTTTTCTATTCTAGCTGGGATGTATACATTTTATTTCTAATGCTATTGTTTGTTCAGACTGCATAGTTTTGAGATGCTAAACATGTTTAAAATATTAATTTTGTTCCAAATTGAGTATTATCGATACACAGAAGTAGAAACACAATAACTTATTGATTTATTTAGCAACATCAATTCAAAAATAGTACATAATATTTGGTAGCATATACTTACTTTTAAGGAGCATTCACTTATTTTTTTAACTTTATTTTTATTGTTCAATATCTATTTCAGGTAGTCTCATTTCTCCCCTTTTTGTCCCCCCCTTCCCTCTAGCCATCACCTCATTGTTGTCTATGTTTATGGGTTAGCCAAAGGAGTACTTTTATTTGTTTGTTTGTTTGTTTTTGTCCTCACCCAAGGATATGTTTATTGATTTTAGAGTGAGGAAGGGGGGAAAAGAGAGAGAGGAACATCAATGTAAGAGAGAAACATTGATTGGTTGTCTCCCATATGTGCCCCAAAATGGGATCAAACTGGAGACCTAGGTATGTGTCCTGATAGGAAATCAAACCCCAGACCTTTTGGTGCCCAGGAGCACTTACTTTTATAGAAGGGGGGTGGGGGGGGGGGGTTGTTGACTCATTGGCCAAGTCAGTGGTTCTCAAAATAAGCATATAGGCAACAGAATGCAGATACGGTCCCATGAATATTATTGAAATTGTTCATGTTCTTAAACCCATGATAAATATAAGGACACACAAACAAATAAAAAATATCAAATTTTTAAGTAGAGCTGATTATTTTAGGCACTTAGGTAGAGCTTAAAAGAGTAATATAATTGTCCTCTCTGATAGAAATAAATAATGCAAGCTAATAATTTCAGAGTAAATAATGGATATAGATATGGAGAAACTTTTGTTTTTAGAGAATATGAAACCAGTACATTGACTGCCTCTGTTGCAGCCATTTGTTTTGGTCTTGCCTTCTGGAATAACCTAGAACATGGATGTTTGTTCTTCACATGAAAGTTTGCATATGTCCCCCTTTTAGTATTAACCAGACTTTACCCCGCAGTGACTTCTCATAGAACCTAGCTTCTATTTACCTTGTGGCCTAGTTTCTTTTTATTTCAGTTTATCTGGTCTTATAAATACAATTCGCAGACAATAGAAGGAATTGACTACTGATTCACACAGTAACATGGCTGAATCTCCAAAACGTGCTGAGTGAAAGAAACCAACAGAAGCAAAGAAAGTACATACTGTATGATTCTATTAAATGAAACTAAAGAAGACAAATCTCTAGTGACAAAAAGCAAATCAGTGGTTGCTTGGGGCTGGCTGTGGGTGAGGGTGATTGACTGAAATGAAGCACAGGGAAATTTTAGGAATGATGTTCTTTATCTTGGTGGTGGTAGTTACATAGTGTATAAACTTGTCAGCTATTATCAAACTGTACACTTAAGTGGGTACATTTTATTGTGACATATCTCAAAAAAGTTGATTTAAAAATATAGAGTTCTCGGAAATTAATGTGATACTAGCTGCAGTTCCCCCAGTACAGAATATAATTGAACTGTTACTTCTCTCTATCCGGATACCTTACATCCCTGTTAATAATTTACTAGTTTTGCCCTGGCTGGTTTGGCTCAGTGGATAGAGCATCGGCATGTGGACTGAAGGGTCCCAGGTTCGATTCTAGGCAAGGGCATGTACCTTGGTTGTATGCTCTATCTCTGGCCTTGGTCAGGGCTTGTGTGGGAGGCAACCACTTGATGTTTCTTTCACATCCATGTTGCACTCTCTCTTTCTCTTCCCCTCCCTTCCACTCTCTCTAAGAATCAATGGAAAAATATCCTCAGGTAAGTATTAATAAAAACAAAAATAATAATTTACCAGTTCTAAGGAACTCCTTCATATTGCTGATACACTGTAAATCATACTTCACTGAAACCTCTTTCATATGTATTATTATCAACCCAAGTATAACTCTTCTAACTTTTACAATTGATTCTTTTTCTTTAAGTTTTTACAAATTTATTGATTTGAGAGAGAGAAGAGGCAGGGAGAGAGAGAAGGAAGGAGGGGGGCGGAGAGAGAGACATTGATTTGTTGTTTCACTAATTTATGCATACATTGGCTGATTTTGTATGTGCCGTGACCAAGGTTCGAACCTGAAACTTTACCATATCGGGTCAGTGTTCTAACCAACTGAGCTACCCAGCTTGGGTACTACCATTGATTCTTAAAATATATTCTCTGTGCTCCCAGACCATTTTGTTCAAACACAGCACTGTGATAATAGCATTTGCCTCATTGTGTTGAGGTTTTTCTATTGAAGTATCTGCCTCTCTCTGATTAGACACTAAGGCCCATGCAGAGCCTTAGTCCTTTCTTATCCCTGGATCCCAGTATAGTAATTGGGTATTAAAGGCACTTAATAAATGTTGTTTGGTTAAATACTAATGAATGCAGGAATAAACTCATTTTTCAGAACCTGTCTCACATATACCTCCTCTAGCAAGTGTATTCTGATCTTTTACTGCTCAAAGCTAGGTTTAGGTGTTTCTCCTGGCTGCATCACTAATACCTTCACTTATCCATCGTAATATATATTATATGTCCTGTTTTCATATTTAAGGCTACTCACTGTACTATTATTTATAATAGTATAAAATGGGAAATGGTTAAATTCTGATTCATTGTAACACTGAAATCTGTTATTAAAATAATATTTTAAAAGAATTTTTAAACATTGGAAAAATATTTCTGAAACAATGATAAGAGAAAAGAAGATGCAAAAGACTATATATTTAAATTTCCTGGTTTTAAGAAAAGTAAAATTATTTGTATACACATATACATGGAATAAAGACCAGTAGACTATAGATGTTAGGAGTGCAGGAGGGGGTAGTATTAGAGATTCTATTCTTTCTTTTTCTTCTTCTTCTTCTTTTTTTTTTTTTTTTACTTTCCAGAAAACATCTATTACTATAAACAGGAAAAAAGTTATTAAAAGTGTAATTGAGAGGAGACGGAGACATGACAACTAATGTAATGAGGGATTCTGGAACAGAAGAAGGACATTCATGTCAAAATACGGGACATCAGATTAAAGTCTATGGTTAACGTTTTGTAGCAATGTTAATTTCCTAGTTTCACTGATTGTGCCATAGTTACATAAAGTATTAATGTTAGGGAAAGCTGGGTGAAGATGCTATGTTAACTCTCTATAACATCTTTACAACTCTTCTGTACTAAAAATATATCAAAATAAAATGTAAAAATAATACAATTGAGTGTTAATAGGATTATACACTCATTGAAGATAGAGTCTGAGTCTTACTCATCATGGCATACCTTGGGCTATATCAGGCATACTGTCTGTAGGTGCTCATTAAATATTTACTAAATGAATGCATTGAGGTAAATTGTATGTTTTCTCAGTTGCTATGATCCTAATTATTTTGACTTGGGCTTCAACCTCTTAAGGTGATATTAAATCCTGGTATATCATCATCCATTCATAACCTAAATTTTTGTTGAATATTTACAGGTAGCATTTAATATGCTAAGCCTCACAAGCTCTCAAATACAGTCCCTTGTCACTTGTGAGGTAATGAGGAGAGAAGATGTATACAGATATTTATAACAAAGGACAACTGTGATAAGTACTACAAGAGAAGTTACCCCCCGCCCCCAAATATATTATGGAGGTGGGAAGAAGACAGAGCATATTCATTTGGGAAATTAAAGAATGCTTATAGAAGGAATGCTTATTTGAATAGGAAGTGAAATTTTGAATTTATGGTGGTAAAATTCTACCATATTTCAGGAAGAAAGGTGAATACTTTTATATTTAAAATGTAGTATTTGATTAAGATATTTGGAAAGAGATGTGTCTTTTCATTGACTTGAGTCATACAGAGAACCAGTCCTTCACTTTCTGCTTATTTCTGATGGCAGTGATAAGGAGAGAAAAGGAGTGGAAAGGAGAGGTGGAAGAAACCGGAAGGAGTGGAACAACCTTTTCCCCAGGGCTTTACATCCTTCATGTGTGTTTTGGAAGTGTGAGGAGTTGTGGATTATAGAATTTTAGACATGAATATATATTGTGTAGTTTTAGTGGTGGGATATTTTACAGTGTTCATTATATTTATAGATGTGTGAAACACTTACTGTATATGGTATAGTCATTTACTCATTCCACAAATATTTATTGAGTGGTTTACAAAGGAAGATGATCTCATTCAATTCCCACTGCAGGCTCCCTGTGGGGAGAGGAGTCTAGGATTATCATGGTTCTCAGTCCACAGATGATCAGGTTGCATTTTAGAGAAGTTAAGTAAGTAAGTAGTTTAGTACCACACAGCTATGTGGTAATTTCTAGAACCTGTATCTTCCTTCTCAAATTAAGTGCTCTTCCCAGTCTGCCTATTAGTTACTCAGACATTTTGCTGAACATATGTTTTTGAGAGCTAAGTGAAATACTAAACAGTTTCCATTCCTGACCTTATTGAACCCAATCAGTTAGACCAAGGAAATAATTCCTTTCCAGCAGGAAGCTAGATCATTTCTTTCGTATCCACCAAAACATTAGAGACTTTCTACTTCCAGTCTGTTAAGAAAGTAACAGTCTGTTGACCTTTATCCTTTTCTTAAAATAATATTAGAAATTTTCATTTGTGAATCACAAATAGTGTGATTCAGTATTTGGCATTTGCTGGGCTACAAGAGATCTTCATTGCTTTTACTTTGTGTGATGGGATTGGAATGCAGATAACTAAAAAAAAGTTTTTATTACATAACTAATAGTTATTGTAGACAATTTTAGAAAATACACATTGCCCTTTATCACTGTAATCCCACTGTACTGAGATAATCACTGTTAACATTTTGGTAATGATCATTCATATATATTATACATATATATACACACACATAACATGATATATAGAATATATATAAATTTTATATGTATAGATTTTTTCCACAAAAGTGAGCAGTACAATACATAATTGCATCAAGGTCTATTTTTATCTACTCAGTATGTATTGTGAACATTTTTCCATGTTAATAAATAGACTTCATTTTTAATGGCTACCATGTATTTCATTATATGGATATGTAATAATTTCCCTTACTGATTCTAGCTTATTTCCAATTTATTATTATTGACAGCAGTGTAATGAGTACGTCTATCTTTGTACACATCCATAGTTAATTAGCTATCTTTATATAAGAAGAATTGCTGGGTCACAGGATATATGTGTGTTTTTCAACGCTCTAAAAGCACACGTTGTCAAGCTAAAGGTAAAGTGTAGATATAGCAAGTGAAAATTTATCATGAAGTTTCCATACTACTTTCCTACATGAAGACTTTTTATTAAAGTACTTTTTCAGTCTCAGTAAAATTACTAATTAATCACTGATTAATGCTACTGAAAATCAATGTGCATTTTTTTAAATGAAGACTTTTCTTTAAAAAAAGGTCTCTCTTTTAAGCCTCTCCCTCAGCCTAGGAGCTCTGGTATGCTTCTAGGGGGTTTTTACCGAGCTCCCCAGGTAGTTCTGACTAGCAGAAAGGTGTTGGAAGTACTGCTTTGGACCTGTGCTTCCTGTTTTTTCAACACGGTGGACTTAATAATCTTCATGTTGGTACGCAAGCCACATTAGTCTGCCACCAGAACATTTCTTTAAAGTCTCTTCATATAAAATTTATATTCTATTTCATAAAATGTAATTTTATAAATAATTTTATGGTCTTATTATTTATATTTAACTAGAGGCCCAATGCATGAAATTCGTGCAAGGGGCTCGACCCTCACTGCCACGGCGGCTGCCTCTGCCTCGGCCCCCCGCCGTGGTGTCATCTGGAAGGACGTCCAGAAGGTCGTCTGGTCTAATTAGTATATTACACTTTTATTATTATAGATTCCAAATCTTATATAATATGAATGTGAGGATCTAACTTGATTTTTTTTCCAAATAGATAAACAGTTGTTTTTATTTGGCATTTATTAAATGATTTATCCTTTCTCCACTGATCTGAATGCCACTATTATTGTATACCAAATTCCAATGTACATATATAGGTCTGTTTCTAGGTATTGTTTGGTTATATATTCCTTTGTGATAACCATACTTTTTAAATAACTGTGGCTTTGAAGCATTTTTGTTAGGCAGTTATTTAATTTTATAGTAAACAATGATATTGAAGATCACATCTGTACACTCGCTGCCAGCCTCATCTCTTGCCACTCACACAAAATAGACTCCCTCAAAATCTGGCCAGCCATGTCTTTATGCAGATCACTCCCTTTGCCTACCTTTTCCTTCTAATATGGTTAATTTGTCCTTCAAGATCCAACAAAGGTTCATTTCTTCTGTGAAGCTTTCCCAGATTCCCCTCAGGCTGCACAAACAAAAATTTAAAAAACACACACACCTTCCTCCTTTATGTCTTCATAGCGCTTCATGCATAACTTTTTCATAGTGTTTCATCTCTTGTCTCATATCCAAAGCTCCTAGCACAATGTTATTCATTACACCCAGTTTTTAAAAATAAAACAGAGAAATTCCTCGAAGTATCCTGGGTGTACCATGTTTCTTTAAGTGCCTACATATTTGTTTGCACATAGCAATTTCCTCAGACTGCATCTCCTGGCAATTTCCTGCTTAAACTTTCAGCCTCTGCTCAGGGAACACCTCTGACGGAGACCTTTTGCCTTTTTACTCTAGGTTTCCCTCCATCATGCCTTATGCATGCCTCTTGTAACGTTTTCCATAGTGCTCTGTTGGGTAGTGCACATCTGGAAGTACAGTGCTATTTAGTGGCTTAGCTTTAGAACAAAATATCCTAACTTCTTTATCTGATTTTACCACTTTCCAGCTTTGTAACCTGCTACCAAGTATTTAACCTTTATAAGCCTCAGTTTCCTTAGGTGCAAGATGGGTATTATAATGGTTTCTTATAGGGTTGCAGTTGGATTAAGTGAGACAATACCTCTGAAATGCTTAGCCCTATATCCAGAACATAAGTGGCCGTGAATAAATACTACTTCTTATTATATCTTTCTCCACTAGACTTTGTATAAGACTTTCTCTTATTTATCGCTGAAACCCAATACTTAGCACAGAGCCTGTGGCAGGGAGTAGACTGATGAATAAATTACCAACTGAGTCCTCACAACTCTTCCCTCCTTGTTTTGCTTTTCTCAGTTGTGCCATCATCTTTAGAGTAATCTTGAACTTTTCTTCTCATTGAAAGCAAAAAATTTGTTGAGTGTTTATCATGAGCCTGTACAAGGTCCTGCATGAAGAAGAGAAAAAGATACAGTCTTTATCCATTGGAGCTTCCAGTATAGCAGGAAAAGTAGTTAAATTATAAAAGAAAATGCTGTAGTCTGTGGTCTCATTATACTGTTTGCTATACTTTTGTTTATGTTTATAAATTTTCAAAATAAGTTTTAAAATAAATACATAAATAATTATAAAATGTTATATGCTGTGAAAAAATGAATAAAGGCCACCTTAGAAATTTTCAGGGAGGACCATCATAGATCAAGTGCTCTGGGGAGTTTACCTTTAAGCTGAGACATGAGATTGAGAAAGAGCCACTATGCTCCACTAAGAAAGAAAGAATGCTGCCAATTAGTTGCAAGATATAAGATGGCATTAGCCCTAGCTGATTTGGCTCAGTGGATAGAGCATCGGACTAAAGGGTCCCAGGTTCGATTCCAGTCAAGGGCACATGCTTGGGTTGTGGGCGCATTCTCCAGCAGGGGTGTGCAGGAGGCAGCCAATCAGTGATTCTCATCATTGATGTTTCAAGCTCGCTCTCCCTCTCCCTTCCTCTCTGAAATTAATAAAAATATATTTTAAAAAAAAAGATGGCATTAACTATAAAACCTGTCTGGATTTCAGAGATGTTAACATGTAAAGAAAAAAAAAATGTGCATTTCAGAACTGATGAAATACAGTATTTTAGTAGTAAATACTCATGAAGTGCAGGAAAAGATATCTGAAAATAATAATAAAAACAAACAGTTTGAATGAGAAGTTGATGAAATAAATATGCATTACCCATAGCTGAAGAGTTTGTGCATAAAATATTGAAGGTTAAGACAACTGCTTTACTTTTATTTCTTCAGAAGTGAATGTGAACTGCAAGTGAACTGCCCTTGAGAAGGATTAAAATTTTCCCAGTGGCGTTACTTAAACAGAAAGCGTTCTTTAACATCAAATTAGTAGGCACCAGCTGTGGAAAGGACAGATGTTGAATGTACAACATATTTGATAAAGCAGGAGTTTAATATGCAGCTAAAATAGTAGCATTCTTTTGCAGGCGTTTTTAAAAAATGTTTTCAATTTTCTTTTCACTCTGGATTTTGATAACCACGTTCATGTAGTTGAGAGGATATTGCTAATTTCATGAGAACTTGGAGTTGATCTGTTTTAGGTGGTCTTGTTGCTGATGATACTGCAATCTGGGTCAGTGCATATAAGCATCAGTACTCTTTCCAAACATTTTGATTTGGTTAGATCATCTCAAATCATTATGAAGCTTCTAGCTAGAGTGCTGTCATTTAATGATACACGGTCTAGAAATCTTTACATCTATGTTTCCACAAAGAAAAAGAAGACTATACTCAGTTATTAGGATAAAATTTTTGTTCTTTGGATTACTACAGTAGCCTCATTCTTCCTCCTCCTACTACATACTTTTATCAATTAGGAATAAGACTATGTATAATGGAAAATCAAACTTTAACCAAATAGAGATTAATTTTCTCTTACACAACATAAAATTGAGAAGTGATCCAAAGCTCTGCAGTCACTCCACAGTGATGTTAATGTCTCAGCTTCCTTCTAACTATCCTTAAATGTGTTGATGTGGTTTTTGTTGTTGTTGTTGTTGTTAATCCTCACCTGAGGATATTTTTTCATTGATATTTTTAGAGAGAGTGGAAGGGAGGAGGGGGAACAGAGAGAGAGAAACATCGATGTGAGAGAGACACATCAATTGGTTGCCTTCTTCACGTGCCCTGATCAAGGTCGGGAATCGAGCCTGCAACTGAGGTACATGCCCTTGACCAGAATCGAACCTGGGACCTTTCAGTCTGCAGGCTGATACTCTATCCACCCAGCCAAACTGGCTAGGGCTGTCATTGTGTCTCTTGATAGTGGCATGGTCACTTCTCTGTGATCCCAAACCCTCCCCTACCCCGGAAGAAGAGGAAAGGGTGAGATACGAAAGGTGTGCCTCATCTAATCATGTGCACCTCATTGACCAGAGCTGTGGTACTGGGCCACATCTATTTATAAGAAATGTTGGGGAATCTAGCTGAGTACAGGGTTACTCCCAACCAAATCTGGATTGCAAGAGGAAGTGTAGGCAATTACCAGCTTTTGCCATGAGCCCCTTTATTGTGTGATATATAGTTTTCTAAAGCATATGCTTCATTGATTTAGCAAACATTTACTGGGTACCTGCTCTGTGCCAAGCACCATGAATACAAATATGAGTAAGGTACCCCATTCCTGCTATAGTTGATAGAGGAAGTGGACATCAAAACAAAAAAATTATAAGTACTATAATTTACAACCTTCATATTCAAGGCAGATGTGATTGAAAATTACAGTAGTTCATCCATGTCATCAACAGGTAACTGAGCTAAGGACTCTAGCCCCTTCGCCTTCCATGCACTCTGACTCCCTTGCACTCCTCTGATCACCAAACCCTAGTATTTGTATTTTATTGCATTGATTATCTTAGAAACATATAACTACCATACCAACTTCAGAAAGCACTGTCTGTCATATTGAATACATTGATGCCCAGAATAAATAGGGCACTAACAGCCCTAACCGTGGCCAAAATTTTAGGAGACTTTAGAGTCTAGATCTTTATACACAGAGTGCTGCGGGGGCTCCTCACACGGGCACCGCCTGGCCGGGGCTGACCAGCAGCCCCAGAATGACAGGTGAATGGATTACTCCCACACAGTTTCACTGTGAAAGAGAGGCCCAAGGGGTTGCCTGGCTCAAGGGACCAAGCAGCCTCGATTGCCTGCCTTGTTTGCCTTTTATTGTAGCAGCAGTTTGAGAGAAAGTTTATTTTTTAGATACAATCAGTGGGTGAGTAATCTTGGGAGGACACATGTGTTTACACTGTCCTCTAGGCAAGGGCATCCAGGGATTAAACGTAAGGATTCCAGTAAACACCCGCGGATCTGCACGTGCACAGACTTGTTTGGAAAGGTCAATGAATAATTAGGGGCGCCGCCTTCGACACTCCCCTAAGTCTCCCCTAAGTCAGAATTCCAATAAACAGGGCAGGCGGCCTTCCGCACACTTCCCTTTTCTCAGAATGTCCTCCTTACAAACTTTCCAACCAAGTCTCATGTGGTCCCCAACAGGGTACTACTGAAACGGTCAGTTCTCTCTCAGGAGGCCTGTGAGGACAATTATCAGCCATAAGGAGTGGGTTAAAATAAAGCTCAGATGTTACCTAGTGAAGCCTAAGGGACTCTTGATGTTATGGATGATCAGAGAAGAGTTTCTGTTACTCAGGCATAGCATTGTATTTTTTTATTTTTGGAAACATTCAGATTTCCTGCAGAGACATGATATTTCCATTAATTGAATGAACCCTGGGTCAAACTTGCACTGGCATATAGGTGGTGTGATATTGCTGTACCTTGGCAACTTGAGTGAATTTGGGCTTGCAAGATGAATAGTGCAGCTTGATCAGGATGTTGTCTGAGTACTTAATGGAACCCCATTACACTCCCACCAAAACTGGCTCCACCTCTCATGCCTTCTAAGAAATGTTCTCCCAATTTCCCTCTGCTATTGAACAATTGTAATTTTTTTAATCCATGGATTTCATAGGATGCTGGATATATGCCAACAAATAACTACCAAAAAAAAGGCAAAAAAAAAATTTAAAAATATTTATTAGAAAAAAAAAGTTAGATTTTGGTTTTCAGTGGTGGG
This sequence comes from Eptesicus fuscus, assembly GCF_027574615.1. NCBI lineage: Eukaryota > Metazoa > Chordata > Mammalia > Chiroptera > Vespertilionidae > Eptesicus > Eptesicus fuscus. The sequence continues at coordinate 102,699,554 of NC_072479.1, forward strand.
ATTGTATTGGTTAGCCTGTACATTGGCATGTGAACTTATTTTCCCACAAAGCAGTTGAAGAAATCTGTTAATTTATTTGCGCACTGTTAACATTGTTCTGAAAATAACAAGTTAGAATGCCATTTCAATGTGCTCCATCATGATAAAAGCTTTACTAATGGCAGGAAAGGTTATCAGGGGTGACCAGGAGAGACTGGGCTTTAGGAGGGATACAATGAAGGAGGGGGAAGAGATATTCCTTCCTAACCTGCTCTATCAGAGAAGTTCACCCTGCTGATGGGTGGGGTGTCAGGTGCCATAGCTGGGCCATGCTTCCATCTCACTGAGGAGTTTGGACTGTATTCTCTGTGGGCTGGGGAGTTCTAGAACTTTTTGAACAGACATAATTAGATTTACTTTTTATTGTCAGAGTGATTCATGTTCTTTGTAAAGAACTTGAAGTTTATGAAGTTTCCTAGTATACTAGAGAAAATGGAAAATTCCCCCATTCCACTCCTTAGCAGTACCTGTTTGTTTGTTTGTATCTTCACCCGGCTGCTTGCTCCCTTCCTCCCCTTCCCATAGGTTGCCTGACTAGGATCGAACCCCCAGTGCAGGACCTGGAATCGAATCTGTGGTGCACAGGACAACGCTCTAACCAACTCAGCCACCCGGCTACAGCAGCAGCACCTGTTTTTAAAGGTTGCTGTATATCTTCCCAGGCTTTCCCCCAAACTTTAATTCTAGCAGATAGTATGTATATATATGTATGTATATATGTGTATATATATATGTGTGTGTGTGTGTGTGTGTGTATGTATATGTGTATGTGTGTGTGTGTGTGTGTGTGTGTGTGTGTGTATATATATATATATATATATATATATATATATATATATATTCTACCAGAGTATAGATAGGGGTGCATGAAAATTCATGCACTGGAGGGGGGCGGTGTCGCTCAGCCTGGCCTGCCCCTTTCACAGTCCAGGAGCCCTCAGGGGCGGGAGGTGACCCGGCGATCAGGGTAAGGCAACGCCCCCATCACATCTCTGCTGCTGCTACTGCTGGCAATGCAAGCCTCAGTCAGCTCTGGTTACCTGAGCCTCAGGCGGCCCTGGGCGGCTGGGCAGCCACCATCAGAGGCTTGCCTGCACCTTAGGCTGGCCCTGGGTGGCTGGGCAGCCGACATCCGAGGCTTTTCTGCACCTCAGGCTGGTCCTAGGCGGCTGGGCAGCCGACATCTGAGGTTTGCCTGCACCTCGAGCTGGCCCTGGGCGGCTGGGGGGCTGAGGGCGGGTCCGGCCACACACCACACCTGCCAACCCCCCAGCGGGGCTGAAAGGACTGGGGGACTGACGGGGCTGAGGGGACTGGGTGCCGCCATCTTGTGGCTATGGGTGCTGCCATCTTTGTGACCAATTTGCATATTCCCTCTTTATTAGATAGTATACTAGAGGCCTAGTGCACGAATTTGTGCACCAGTGGGCCTGGCTTGTGGAATAGGGCCGAAACTGGCTCCAACATCCCCCAAGGGGTCCTGGATTGCGAGAGGCCAGGTTGAGGGACCCCACCGGTGCACGATCGGGGCTGGGGAAGGACGCGGGAGGTTGGCCAGCTCGGGAGGGACCACGGAAGGGTCCAGGGTGTATTCAACCTGTCTTGCTCAGTCCCGGCTGGACCCCAGCAGCAAGCTAACCTACCGGTCAGAGCATCTGCCCCCTGGTGGTCAGTGCACGTCATAGAAAGCGGTTGAGCAGCCTAAGCATATCATTAGCATATTACACTTAGATTGGTTGAACAGACAACTGGACACTTAGCATATTAGGATTTTATTATATAGGATTACACATTTTGTGCATTATACAGGATTGGGCAAAAGTAGTTTTACAGTTGTGAGTACGTGAAACAGTTTATTATTGCATTATTTTCCATATAAACAACTGTAAACCTACTTTTACCCTACCCTGTACATACATGTAGTATATAGTATATGATATAAGTATATTTTAACCAACAGTGGATTAAAACATACATAATGTTGTGATGGCTCTTTTAATCTAATAAGATGTTATAAATATATTTATTCCATGTTACTTTTGCCTTCTTTTAATGTCTGCATAATGTTCTATTTCTATTACCAGTTCCTGAGTGATTGACATTAAGATTGTTCAAGATTGCCTGGCTGGTTTGGCCTAGTGGTTGAGCATTGACCCATGAATCAGGTCACCAGTTCGATTCCCGGTCAGAGCATATGCCCAAGTTGCAGGCTCGATCCCCAGTAAGGGCTGTGTGGGAGGCAGCTGATGGATGTTTCTCCCTCATCGATGTTTCCAACTGTCTATCCCTCTTCCTTCCCCTCTCTCTCTCTAAAATCAATAAAAACATATTTTTTAAAAGATATGGATTACAAATAGTACAGCAGCAGTAGCAATGACAAATACATTGTGTTTTTGTAGAATTCTTCCTTAGAAATGGAATTGCTAGCCTATATAATAATAGACAAATATGCAAATTGACCATACCTCCGACACACCCATAAGCCACACCCACAAGCCACGCCCACCATCCAATCAGAGCGAACATGCAAATTAACCCAAACCAAGATGGCTACAGCCACAGAGAGCAAGGTTTCCTAGGTAACAGAGAAAGCCAAGCTTTCTGCCAGCGGTTGCAGGCCTAAGCCTCCACTCAAGCTACAAAGTTTTAATTATAGAAGGTAAACAAATTCAAACAAATGGTGGCAGAATGGAGCTTGAGAGAGCAGGCCAGGGTTGCCGCCGGCAACAGGGGAAGCAAAGCTTTCCACACACCCTGGCCGGGCCCACCCGCTTAAGGCAACAAAGTTTCAATTATAACCCCAACACAAATGGCTTCAGGCCTCGGAGGGAGCCCCAGGCTTGGCTCTGCTCCAGGCTACAAAGTTTCAATTGTAGAAGGAAAATAAATTCCAGATACCAGGGCCTCCGCTTGCGTTGCCAGGGGGCGTGGCCGGCCTGCAAACCACCACAGGCCCCTCGCTCAGGCCGCCCCACGCCCCAAGGGTACCCCACCCTGATCAGGGACACCCTTCAGGGCAAACCAGCTGGCCCCCACCCCTGTACCAGGCCTCTATCCTATCTAATAAAAGAGTACTATGCAGATTGATCATCAATGCAACACACAATATAGCTGCCCCCATGTGGTCAAAGATCCTGCCCCCATGTGGACACAGGATTGCCATCACAAGATGGCCAGCAGGAGAGGGCAGTTGGGAGGCACCCGGCCTGCAAGGGAGGGCAGTTGAGAGGGACCAAGCCTGCAAGGGAGGGCAGTTGGAGGTGATCAACCCTGCAGGAGAGGGCAGTTAGGGGTGACCAGGCCGGCAGAGGAGGGAAGTTGGGGGCAAACAGGCTGGCATGGGAGTGGTTAGGGGGTGATCAGGCTGGCAGGCAGAAGCAGTTAGGGGCAATCAGGAAGGCAGGCAAGCAAGCAGTTGGGAGCCAGCAGTCCTGGATTGTGAGAGGCAGGCAGAAGCAGTTAGGGGCAATCAGGAAGGCAGGCAGGCAAGCAGTTGGGAGCCAGCAGTCCTGGATTGTGAGAGGCAGGCAGAAGCGGTTAGGGGCAATCAGGAAGGCAGGCAGGCAAGCAGTTGGGAGCCAGCAGTCCTGGATTGTGAGAGGGATGTCCGACTGCCCGTTTATGGGATCGGGCCTAAACGGGCAGTCGGACATCCCTTGAGGGGTCCCAGATTGGAGAGGGTACAGGCTGGGCTGAGGGACAACCCCCCTCCGTGCACGAATTTCGTGCACCGGGCCTCTAGTCTGAAAGAAATGCATATTTTAAATTTTGGTAGATGTTGTATTATGCTGTAGAAAGGCAGTTTATATGCCATCATCAATATGTGATAGTGCCACATTCTCCACACCCGGACATTATCTGTCTTCTTAATCTTTGCCAATTTGCTAGGTTAAAAAACTCACATTTTTTTTAAAGTATTGGGTTTATGTTTTTTATATACTTTGTAATTTTTCTATTTGTGAATTGTGTATCCTTTTTATTGTTTGTCCAATTATCTATTATGTTTGTTCATCTTTTCCTGAACAATATGAGAGAACTCTTTAATATATCTTTAGTATATCTTTATTTTATGATATTTTTCTTGGCCATAGAGAGTCTTAGATTTGTATGTAATAATATTTTAGTTATTTTTTATGCTTTCTGGGTGAAGTTACCATGCTTTTAGGAAGACCTTCCCCATTGAAAGTTACAAAAAATATTTTATGATGATTTTGTTTACTACTTCCATGTTTTTTTAAAAGTGTTTGGTTTACCTGGAATTTTATTTTGGTGTATTGAATAAGATGTATAAAGTAAGGAATATAGCTTCCACTCTCCATTCCCACAATGACTAGCCAGTTACTTCAAAATCATTTACTAAATAACGCATTTTTCTCTCCACTGATTTGAAGGGCCCTTTAAGTATAATTTCCCATATATAGTGCTCCCCCCACCCCCACCGACTGCTTAGAGCCCCAACCCTGGGATCAACAAGATTAGTATATTGGATGAAGACTGGTGGGAAAGGAGATTGAATGTAAGCAACGTAGAGGGTTGTGATATCAGAAATGAATAACAGTTGGAAGAGCAGGTTTGGGGAAGAGTTCTTTTTGGATAGGTTGGGTTAAAGAGTGGAGGGACGTTGTGGTAGAAATTCCTAGCAGGTCCCCAAATTCTCTGCTCCTCTTGGTCCATTCTTTCCTCTTATCCTTCTCTCTAAACCACTAATTCTCAAACTTGAGCCTGCATCAGAATCACCTGGAGGGGCTCCTTAAGAACACAGATTGCTGGCCCTGCCCGCAGAGTTTCTGATTTAGTAGGTCTGGGTAAAGGCTGATAATTTACATTTCTACAAGTTCCTAGGTGGTGCTGATGCTGCTGTTAGGGGGGCTGCGCTTCCATTTTAGATTATTCTAATGGTGTCTAGTTTGGCTTCTTTCCCCAGTTTTCCAGCCCTTTAACACCTCTTGACACAAATTAGGATTATATTGGTGAGAGTAGAAGTGAGAGAAAGGAATAAATCTGAGACTTTTCAAGAGAAAGATGAATGGTCTTTGGAGACTGAGTAGATGTGATGGACAAAGGAGCAGAAAGCAAAAGAGGCATTTTCTAAATATTGCCACCAGATTTACACTTTCGAAAACATTTCTTTCATCTTGTTGTTTCCCTGTTCAGAAATCTGCAGTAAGATAAATCTAAAATGAATTTTATTTGAATAAAATACAGCTGACAGTTGACACCCGACCAGTGTGGTTTCTCCTGTTTTGTCTAAGTCAAATCTCATTATGACAAACGACTTTGCAAGTCGATCTCTGCATTACCAAATACTTTTCAAGCCCGAGCCAATGACCTACTTTAAGCAATATCCAATTTAACAATTTCAGTTCAGCAAACTAATTTGGGTAGCATTTTAGGACTTGTAGAATTTAATCTGAAGTACATGTGTATACAGAACTGTCAGTGTCTAAGGGTTAGTTTAAACCCTATTTAGAAATCCTATTTATTGTACCTATGTCATTATTCTTTTATCTTACAATACACTATGCTTTCTGTATTTACCTTTTTCTTATACTTGCTGTTTGCCCATAAAAGGGGAGGGCATCATGCCAAATATTCATGTTTGCAATTATAAATGCAGATGAAGCCAGTGTATGTTTGTACAGGTGGGATGAAATAAACAAATGACAGTGAAAGCCTGTTTATCAAGATAATTGTTTGTTGCTCCTAGATTGAAAAAGGAGTATAGAGATGGCACTTTGGTTTTTTTTAAGATACTCAGTATGTGCCATTTTTATTTTTTTATTTTTAAACGCTGATTTTTATTGCTTTCTTCTTGTGTTATTTAATCCCATAGGTTGTTGAGATTTTAAAGGTGTGGGAATTACAGCTGACTGTAAAAGAGTGCCTAATATTTGTTTTTAAAAAACATTTTTATTGAGGTATAATTTACATACCATAAAATTCACCCATTTTAGGTAATAGAATTAAAACATTTTAGTAAATTTACACAGTTGTGCAATCATCATCACAACCCAAATGTAGAACATTTCCACCAGCCCAGAGAGACCTGGTTTGCCCATTTGCTGTCAGTCCTTGTTCCCACTCGCATCCCTAGGTATTCACTAATTTACTTTCTCTGTATAGATTTGCCTTTTCTAAAATTTTATGTAAATGGAGTCATACAATATGTGGTCTTTTGGGGATGGCTTCTTTCACTGAATGTAATGTTTCTGGGGTTCACCTATGTTGTAATATGTATCAGTAGTTCATTCCTTTTTATTGCTGAGCAGTTTTCCACTAGGTAGGTGTACCATACTTTATCAGTTCACTAGTTAATGGACATTTGGGCTGTTTCCACTTTGGGGCTATTATGAATAATGCTGCTGTGAACATTCACACACACAAATGTTTGTTCTGACATTACATAAATGATTAATAACCAAATGAGAAAATCGGGAAATTTCATTGCAAAATATTTTAATCTGAAAATAAAAATCTTATCTTAGACCATATCAATTGCATTTTTACATTATATTAATTTCTTATTATCCCTTAAAGTGCTTTCCAGACTTGCAATATCATAGTAATCCTGTTTTAAGGTAATAAAATCTCATAGAGATTCACACTTTAAAAATTTTATTTTCATAGTCATTATCATTTGAGCCTCACAATAGCCTTACAACAGTTAGATAGGACAAGTATTATTACTTGTCCCTCATTTGCTGCTACCAGAGGGAGTCTACGCTCATATTCTGAGGTAATTGCTGTAGGAATCTCATCAAGACTATGCTTCCAGTTTGTGGTGTGCACAAAGGATAGGGTAGCGCCAAAGGACTACTCTTATATGTGACATAGATCCACGTTTGGAGTCTTTGTAGCTTATTCATTCCACAGATACTTGTTCAACATCTAGTACCTGCCAAGCACTGTGTTAGATAGGGATTGAGACATGAAAGGTATAACTCGCAAGAAATTAACTATGGAAACCCAGAGGAAGACTATGTCTAATGTGAAGAGGCTTTGTGGATAGGGAGGAGGTTATCAGTGTGTTATTGATAATAGTAATAGCTAATACCTAGTGTTTACTCTCTCCCAGGCATGTTCTAAGCACTTTGCTTATATTTACTCATGTCATCTTCACAACAACCCAGTGAGGCAAGTCATATTTTTATCCTATTTTACAGATGAGAAAGCTACAACTAAGGTCGGTAAGTTGATCAAGGTCACACCACCAGTAAATGGCTGATCTGGAATTTGAACTAGGCAGTGTGCCCCTAGAATCTGTGTCTCCTGAAAAGGTCTCTCACAGTAGTTGGCACCCAGGCTGTATCTTGAATGACATTTTGTACTTTGGCAGAAGGATGATTGGGATATGTCTACATGGTTTTCTAGGCAGAGAAATATCACAAGTAAAAGTAAAAAAGGCACAGGGTTGAGAGCGAGTATGAGACTACTTTTGAAGAAAGGTGGATGGTGAGAGATGAGATTAGAAAGACAAGGCTGGGTAATGAAGGGCTGCAATGCCATCTAAAGAATTTGGGTTCTGCGCTCTAATTTTTAAAGTTATACCAAAGATACCACTTTCCCCTTAGTATTAATTTTGTTCTTTTTTAGGCTTTCATTCTTGTTTCTTGTAAAACATATCACACACTAGAAAACTGCCTAATATACAAATATAAAACTTAATGAATTATTTTAAAATAACCACCTCTGTGGTCAAGAAATAGGATGTTGCTGGGAGCCAGCAGCCCCTTCTTACTAGTAGTGATCTTTGCTAGTCGTAGTCCGTCCCTTCCCTTTCTGCTTTTACCACCCACATACCTCTAAACATTATAGTTTGGCTGATTTTGAACACAGATTCACATGCTATATACTAGTATATAACCTGGTCATTATATTTGCAAAATCCATCCCATGTTGTTGTGTGTAGCTGTTGTTTCTTCTTTTTTATTACTGTGCTAGAGGCCTGGTGCACGAAATTCATGCACGGGTGGGGTCTCTAGGCCTGGCCGGCAATCAGGGCCTCTTGGGGCCCTCTTGCCCAGTCCTGATCAGGGCTGGGCCAGCTGGGGCCTGCGGGCTGCCGGCCACTGGCCAGCCTCTGGCTGCCGGACAGGGCCTGCCAGCCGGGGGGAGGGACTATGGGAGGTTTGCCAGCCGGGGGGATGGACCTGGGGAGGTTGGCTGGCCAGGGGAGGTTGGCTGTGGGAGCACACTGACGACCAGGGGGCAGATCCTGCATTGAACGTCTGCCCCCTGGTGGTCAGTGCGTGTCATAGCAACTGGTTGACCGGTCGTTAGGTCCTAATGGTCGCTTAGGCTTTTATATATATATATATAGAATGGTATTCCATTTTATGAATATACAAGAATGTATTTATCTGTGCTATGAGAATATTTCAGTTATTCCCAGTTAGGGGCTATTATGAATAATAGCTGCTCTGAATATTTTTATATATGTATTTTTGTGCACATGTGCATGAATTCTGTTGATACCTGGGGGTGGAATTGCTGGATCATGAAGTATGTCTGTCTTTAACTTTACTAGTAGAACAGTAGAGCCAGACGGCATTCCAAAATGGATGTAACAATTGACATTTTCACACAAGTAGTATGTGAGAAGTCCAGTTGTTCCATATCCTTGACAGTACTTATTCTCAGATCTTAGAGTTTGTAGCCATTCTGGTATATAATGATATCATGATTTTTTTGGGGGGAGGGTATTTTTTCATTATGATTTTCTTTTGTATTTTTCTCACTTACTATTGAGGCTAGACACTTTTTCATATGTTTATTGGCCATTTAGGTAATATAATTTTTTGTTTGTTTGATGATGTTCCTCATTGAACCTCTTGCCCATTTTTCTATTGAGTTATCTGCCTTTTTTTTTTTTAACTTGTTAGCACTCTTTAATGTTTTGAGTATGAGCCCTTGATTGGTTTTATATGCCCTGCTTTTTTACTTTCTTGAGGATATCTTTGATGAACAAAAATTCTGAATTTTTGTGTAGTCATATTTATCTCTTTTTTGATAATAGGTGCTTTTTGTATCCTGTGTAAGAGATCCTTCCCTACCCCTAGGTTATGGAAACATCATTCCTTATTATCTTCTAAAAGTTTTATTATTTGTTTTTCACATTTGGTGTATAGTTCACCTGGAATTGATTTTTGTATATGGTAAATCTTAATTAACTTCTTAGTACTCCTCTGCCTTCAAGATATTTTTTATATTTTGCCGAGATTTTCTGGCTGTCCTCAGCATTGATTGGTCTGAATTACATAGTTTACCATCCGCAGAGCAGAAATTTCTTCCCAAGTTTTACTTTCACTTTGACTTCAAAATGATCTGTTCTCTAAAGAGGCCTTAATAAATATGTTTACTACAAAAATAAAATTAAAAAGACTGAAAAATATATAGATTCATAGTTTTTTCTTTTTTTTTTTAAATTTGAGATCAAAAGAGAAGCTTGTTTCATCAGTGTTTCTCTTAACTATAAAATACTGTTAGACAACTTAAAACTTGCTACATAAAATAAACAACTGTACTACTTGCAGGATAATTTTAGAACTTTAATCATGGTAAATTTTCAAATTAAAAAGCATCCACTATTGAACATTGACTTTGCTGATAAAAAAACAGTTTAACAATGATAATAGCTACCTCCCTTTCTCTGTCTTTCCATATATTTAAACCTCTTTTTTTTTGGCTAGAGATGGACTGTGTGCAAACCACATCCAGAATGCTTTTAGTTTGTGCCACAAAATATGAAGAAAATGTTTTCAGTTTATGGCAACTAGATCCATGACATATGATGCTCCAGGAACTGTTTTTACAGCGCACAACATGCACGCGAATGGAATAGCAAACTCGCATGATTATTGGCAAGGGAAAGCTGGCTACGTGGCTGATGTTAACTTTGCTTTTTAAGACAGCCAGATCAAGAAATGTCTGAAGAATTTGTGACTGTAGCAAGAGATGATTTTCAGTTATTAAAACACAGCCTCGGGAAGCCACGGGAAGGCAGTTTCTTGTGAGCCATTTACAGCTTCGAGAAGGAGAGCGTAGTGTAGGCGCCAGAAAGGAAAACCTGACGTGGCCTCCAGGGAATGTTGTCAGGGGAAGCACACACCAGTGTCCCGCTGTCACCAGGACCCCACCGTCCCCTGCCATTTCTGTTTCTGAGGTTCACAATGGAGGTGAGCTTGGTTATAGCCAAGATATTAGGAATAAATGTGAGTATGTGGAAGTTACGGCTCTCAAGCCACCCACTTCCTTCCTGCCCAGCTCTTGCTTATACCATTCTCTTTCTCTTTTAAAATTAATGATTAGCCAAAGTGTGGTCTGAGGGTCCCTCCCCACCTGCCATCCAGACCCTTTCAGGGGGTCTGTGAGGTCACAACTATTTTATTAGTACTAGAGTGATATATGCCTTTTAAACTCATTTTCTCATGATTGTAGCGTTTTCCAGATGCTACATGACATATGAGACTACAAAAGATTGAATGCAAAAGCAGAAATTAGGATACAGCTGTTGTCTCTTAAGATATTTGCAAAAATGTAAAACAATGGCACTTTTCTCAAATTTTTATCTTTTAAAATATTTTTAATTTTAAAATGTTTATTTGTGTGTGTTTTTTAAATATATTTTTATTGATTGCAGAGAGGAAGGGAGAGGGAGAGACAGAAACATCAATGATGAGAGAGAATCATTGATCGGCTACCTCCTGCACACTCCCCACCGGGGATCTACCCCGTAATCTGGGCATGTGCCCTTGACTGGTATTGAACCTGGGATCCTTCAGTCTGTAGGCCGAGGCTCTATCCACTGAGCCAAACTGGCTAGGGCTGGGTTTTTATTTATTTATTTATTTATTTATTATTACTATTTTTTAATATATTTTATTGATTTTTCACAGAGAGGAAGGGAGAGGGATAGAGAGCCAGAAACATCAATGAGAGAGAAACATCGACCAGCTGCCTCCTGCACATCCCCCACTGGGGATATGCCCGCAACCAATGTACATGCCCTTGACCGGAATCGAACCCGGGACCCTTCAGTCCGCAGGCCGACGCTCTATCCACTGAGCCAAACCGGTCTCGGCTAGGGCTGTTTTGTTAAATGAATACTTAGGAATAAGTATTTTAAATTTTTCATAGTTTAATTTTTAATATGGTCAATATTGACAGTTATGACCCAAATAAACTAAAGCTCTTTAGGGTCCTTAATAATTTTTAAGAATCTAAAGAGATCCTGAGGCTAAAAAGTTTGAGCATCACTGCTTTAAATCCTGTCAATTCCAGATGAAATCCTAGTTTCCATGAGGGCTGCATAGATTGTCTAGCCCATTGTTTTCACTGCATTCCCAAAACTTCTGTGCCACACAGTTTAGCGCTTAGTTTTTGTGGAATTGCTTCCTGTGCTAGTTTTCTTCTTCTTATCAAGAGCGTAAGACTTCTGAGGACAGGGATATCTTAAATGAGAGTTTTTGAGGCATCCATGATACATATTGCTGTGCACAGCGTAAACTGTTGGTAATGATGACGATGATTATTATCTTCAATATCAATATTAAAATTTCCCCAACTCACTGGTTTATTGAAGAACCAATATGCATTTACAATTTTTTAGACAGCCTTAATAGAAATAGCTACTTGATTAAAAACAACAACACTACATAAAATCAACATACATATGGAAAAAGATTAACCCTTTGCACTCGCTTGCTTTTTTCTCGATTCCTTTATTCTACTCGGGATTTAATTTTTTAAATACCCCAGATTTTACAAAGCGCGGCAGTAGAATAAAAAACTGGAGTTTCTTTTCATACAAACTTCTTTATTTGGATTTTTTTATATTTCAAATTATTGATACATTCAAAGAGTATAAAAAGAGCTGCTACCGATGCTAACCGTGTTGAGTCACACTCGACATCCAAGTGCAAAAGGTTAAAGGCTTTTTTTTTTTTATCATAAATTGGCTATAAAAGCTGAGTATGTTAGTTAATCTGTTTAATTTTTATGTGACCAACAATTGCTGTAAAACCTGGCCATAGGCCCTTGCTCTGAAAACACCGAGCATAATGCTGGGCACTTGGTAAGCATTCAGTAAAGCTGGTTGAGTTGAATATGCTGTTTCAGTAGCCGGCCGTCTCTGCTGTTCTTGTAGCAGGCACCTGTTTCTCCCTGCCCCCACCTCCAGCTGTGTGTAGGTCTTCAGAAGTTAGCCTTACTTTCCGAAGCCCTTTCTGTTAAGGAATTGACAAGTTGTCTTGGACTAAGCTAGAGGGCATTAGTTAACTGACCAAACCAAATTAGTAGCTTAGTAGCTGAAGGAGAGGCACATGCCTTTTTCTTCATCCCTGCTGCAGATTAAGTTTTGTTTTGTTTTGTTTTGTTTTGTTTTAAGCAACACTCTCTGACTTACAAGATATAAGAATGAATTTAACAGTTTTATGTCAAGGTCCTGCTGTTAATCCCAAAGTTTCCTTCACAGCTTCTCCCGGGAAGTCTGAGGGTCCCATACAGGTAGCATATTGCCTTGAGACCAAGCATTATTTCACCATGGTGTTCCTAGAACAGAGCATGATACCTGGCAGGTGGCTCATTCGCTGAATGAATGAAATGAAATTTGTACTGTGGCCCTGGATAAACTATTGTAACTTATAAGCAGCATCCTTATTTGAGTAAACTAAGAATATTACTAGTATATTGAGTTGACTTTATTTTCCCCCTGCAAAGTAACTGTGTTTATTCCATAAGAATTTATTGGGATGTCCTTTGTACTAGTACTATTTTAAATGATGGTCATGCAGTGATAAATCAGACTTAGATCCTGTGTTCAGCAAACCTAGTAGTATAAACAACATACACAAGCCTAGTGGAAATATATACCAAGTTCAGTCGCTAACTTAGAGAGAGGAATCAAGAAAGACTTCATAGAAAAGGTTTCCCTAAGCCTGCATCTTGAAGGCTGAAAAGAAATTTGCCCTGTGAGAGGGAAGGCAGTTCCAAGTGAAGACAGCATATACAACGTTACAGGCACATGAAACCATGGGGTGCTTAAAGCAATGCGGTTTTGTGAGTTGAAGCTGAGAGGTGAGCAGGTACCAGGCCTTGTGACAATATCATGCATTGGGAATTAGATTTTATCTTGAAGATGGATGAGAGACATTGCAAAGGCAATGTGGGTTTGCACTTTATAAAGGCAATTCTAATGGCAGTGGAGGTGGGGTGGGTCTTGAGGGTAAGAAAATCAATTAAAAAAACATTTGGAATAAATATGGTGAGAAACTATGCCAGAACTAAGGCAGTAGGAATAGGGAAGAAAGTATATACTGAAATAATGTATGTTTGGTGGGAGATGCTGATGAGGTCCCAGATTTTTACTTTAAGTGGGATGATAGTATTTCCAAGTGAGGCTGAAGGAGAGGATTATTTTAGTTACGTTATGTTTTAGGGGACCCATGGAACATAAGGCAAAGAAGACTTATGAGGTAGTTGTATAGATGTCTTTGAAGATTGTAACAAAGATCAACACTGGGGAGAGACTTGTGAGTCATCAAGATACAGGTAGTAGTCAAATCTCTGGGAGAGGATAAGGACATGTACATAAAATAGAGAAAGGAAAGGATGACAGATCCAGAGACAGAGAAGCATCGATCTGACCATCAAACCTCAGAGGGAAGGCAAGGGAGGGTGCGGGGTGGGGGTGAAGAGGGAGAGATCAACCAAAGGACTTGTATGCATGCATATAAGTATAACCAAAGGACATAGACACTGGGGGGGGGGGGGCGGTGAAGGCATGAGCAGGGGGATGGAGGGAGGGCAATGGGGGGATAAGGACACATATATAAAACCTTAATCAATAAAGAAAAAAAAAAAAAGGAAAGGATGAACTCCTGAGGAACATACCAGTAATGAAAGGACAAGTAGAGAAAGACTATTCAGCAAAAAAAACCTGGTAAGAAATGGTCTAAGAGGTGCAAAAGTAATGAATTTAGCCCCTTCTGTGTGGTAAAGGGGCTGAACATGTTCCATGTCAGTTTGGGCATCAGAACTAGGCTCAATCTTTGAAGCTATGAGTTGAGTTTGGTTCTCTCACCACAATCCCTGTCCCCCAACTCCCACATACAGAAGCAGCAACTCCTTACCCAGCCCCAGCCCGCCCAAGATGGGAATCTGCAAATCAACAGTATTGACAAAGGCCTTGGGCTGGCTACAAATCCAGGGAGGCAGGAGAACTCAGACACAGCCAAGAGACCAGGAACTAAACGAAGGTGCCCCTGGCCCAGTGGCTGGATCTGTCCGCATTACCCTTAATTGCCAGATAGGAAAGGAGCTTCCAGAAGACAGAGTTTCAGGTCTTTCCGATGTTTAAATGCCCAAGTTAAAGCAAAACCAATGAATAATAATCATTGTATTTGGCAACTGGGACTGATAAAGAAATCAAAATGCAATGATTAATAAGTGAATGAGAGAGAGAAGGACATTGAGACCACAAATAAAATTTTCTTTTTATTAAAGCTTGCCTGGGAGAGGAAAGAGGGGAGGAAGGACACAAAAGCTTGAGGAGGTTACAGATTAAAGGGGCTGATTTTAGGAATGGACAGACTTGAACATTTTTATAGGATTTCCAAAGTGTCCAACTGAAGTAGAAGTGACCTGAAACTGCAGAGATCGTGGAACAATAGTCACTTGTATATCGGTGGCCGAATAAACCCATTTGCCTAGCAGGGGTCAGCAAACTCCTTAGTCAACAGAGCCAAATATCAACAGTACAACGATTGAAATTTCTTTTGAGAGCCAAGTTTTTTAAACTTAAACTTCTTCTAGCGCCACTTCTTCAAAATAGACTTGCCCAGGCCATGGTATTTTCTGGAAGAGCCACACTCAAGGGGCCAAAGAGCCACATGTGGCTCGTGAGCCACAGTTTGTCGACCACTGGCCTATAGCAATGCTCCCTCAGGCGTTTGTTGTTATTATTTGTGTTACTTAATTAAATAGGCTCCTTGCCCACCTGAGCTGGGCATGCCGCTTACCGAGCTGGACTTGTGGTATCCTCCTGGTCCATGCTTGTCTCCTGGGAACACCTCCCCAACCTCCTTGCTGCGGTTTTGTTCCTCCCTCACATCTGTTGCTTCACTTAAGACATCTTTTCCTGACGTCATGCTTGAAGTTAGGCCAGTTGCCAGTGACATAGGCAGTCTGGGTTTTCAGTGTTATTAGTGACTCAATTAAAAGTTTATAGCATATTCTTAATAGTCTGCAACCCCAAGTATTATGCCAGATGTCAAACAGATAAATAGTGGTGAGTCTTGGGAACACTGAGATTGGGGGAGAGAAGACAGCCTTATGTTATTTGAGTTTTTTGATATGAGAATCAAAATTAAATTTAAAAGAATTACGCTAAATAATCAAGTTTGAAAATTAAATCCTACCATATCAGAAGTAATATTAATAAATATAGTTTTTTGAATATGTATTTTTAAACTTGCCATATTTCCTAGGAAAGGTGCAGTTTTAATTACATTCTGTGAGTTTAGTTAGGTGCTTGGCTGTGGAGGAACCCTTGAAATCTACTTGCAGTTTAGCTGGTCCCGGGGGTTGATTTAGTCCAAGATCCACTGAATCTTCCCAACCCCTGTGTAAATTCCAAGGCCAACCTGGTCATTCTGCAAGAGAAGAGAGACAACTGGAGTGGTTCACATAGTTTACTGCTGCGCTGTACATGATCAGATAGTAGGATTACAGTATATAGTTCTGAACATTTCAAACTGATATTTTGAAGGAATTTGCTATTATTCATACCTTAGAAGGAAAGTAGTGCTGTAGATAACTTCAATAGATCATTTCAAATGTTGATTTTAGAATTAAATTTTATGTTTATCTTGAGTATGAGTCCATCTGATACAGAGGTTCACAGCCCTGTGGAGAGTAATGAAGCTGGGCTCCAGAATACTTGGAACACTGCCCAGTTTCCCTTGCCTGCCTCTCCACCGCTTTAACTCCTTTTCTCTCACTGAATGTCAGCGTCTGGGACCAGCTGCCCAGCAGGCAAAGGACTGAGCTGGCCACTGTGTCCTAAGCTTGTCTGTTAGCAAGATATGTAATAATGAGCTACTTTAGGAAGTTGGTACAGCGTTTAGACTATGATAAGTCTAGAGAAGCAGTCCTGTTTAGCCTGCTCCTGATTAGGCAGAAACTAATCAGAATAGAGACCTGAAAATTAGAGTTGTCATCTTAATGGTTTGTAGTGACAATAAATTAAAGAATCCAGTCTGTCTCTGAGGTACTGAGGGTCACACATAACTGCATAGCTCACATTCTCCGTGAGGGCCAAACCCATCTTGGAAGTTGCAGCTGGCTTCTTCCATGTCCCCCAGTGCCTTTTATTTAATGGGGAAGCACTGGGATATAGGGATCATGTCAGGATTCAAGTCGGTTTATGTTTATTAAACTGCTACCTGATACCAAATTCAAAGATGTGTAAGACATAGATCTTGTTGTCTTGAGTGAAGGAAATAGACCCATGGATATTACCAATATTACATGGTATACCTCAGAGGAGGAACACAGTGGAGCCAGGGAGGGTAGAGAAAACTTCAAAACAACACCCGAGGCAGATCTCAAGAGAGGAGTGGAAGGGAATTAGGCAAAGGGTCCTCAGAGACATCAGTGCCAGGAAATCATGTGGGCAAGGAAACCAATAGCAATCCATGTGAATAGAGTGTGAAGTGATGATGCAGCTAAGAGAGATCTTGAATTTTACCCCAAAAGTAATGTGAAGTTCTTGAGTGAATTTTGGCAGTGATATATTCAGAGATCAAATTTGCTTTTTAGAGATCGCTGGGACAGTGGTGTGTATAGTAGGAAGATAGGGATAATAATTAAAGTATTACTAATACTCATTACACAGCACAATTCGATCTAAGATTTGTTTATTCAAACACTTTAAAAAAACAAGGTAACATAGAGGTGATGGCAGATAAGGGGGCAGCAGATGTTTTCAAGTCTCACTGAAGTACCACCTCAAACATTGTGACATAATGTGGGACTGAAGCTGTAATTTACAGTCTGTAGCCATGGGG
Organism: Eptesicus fuscus; assembly: GCF_027574615.1. Lineage (NCBI taxonomy): Eukaryota > Metazoa > Chordata > Mammalia > Chiroptera > Vespertilionidae > Eptesicus > Eptesicus fuscus. The sequence continues at coordinate 102,716,659 of NC_072479.1, forward strand.
AATGGAATGCACTTTCTTGGACAGAAACATTGATTGTGAAACTAAGGGGCCAATTTCCAAACAGTGACAAGCTTTCTGGCACAGTGTGGATGCTAATCGCGGATATAGTTCTGCCAGTCTTATCTGGCATTGTTTTGCCCACCTATACACACAGAGGTCCAACCTTGAGCAGAATAGTCTTCTGGTGTTCGTTTTTGCCGTTGTAACATGAAGTGACAGGCTTGGGGTCTCAAATGTCTATTAATAAATGGCTGTCATTTCATATATTTTGATGTATTTGTATATTCACAGATATATAAATATGTATTTTATTTTTATTAAGAGACATTTCATCTTGAAATGAAAAAACATCTCACAGCATTTATTAGCATCTTGCTGTGATCTGATTTGATTTTTAAGAGGCCATTCCAGCCATTATTTGGGAATGGATTGGGGAGGAGCAAGAATAGGTTCTGGGAAGCCAGCTAGGAGGCCTTCACAAGTGAGAAGTGATGATGGCAATGAAAATGAAGCATTGTGGGTAGATCCGAGATACATATTGTGAAAGCACAAATGACAGGACTTGCTGATGGCTGTGAGAGGACTGGGTTAGAGTGGGAAATCCAAGGTGATTCTGAGTTTCTGACCAGCAACTGGGTGTTGGATGGTACCCCTGTTTGAGTGGAGATATGGAGAATGAGGCCTGGGTAGGGATGAAGAGGGCAATTTGGATGCAGTATTAAATCTAAAGTGATTATGAGACATCCTCACATGAAATGGAGAAGTTGAAAAGGTACTTTGCTATTTTTCTGGTAGGACATAAGGGTAAAATAAATAACAAAAGTATAATACAGGTTTTAATGTTTCTTCAGCAAGTACTCATATTTCAGTTCATATTCTTAATAACCACTTACCTTTACTAGTATTGGGCATGTGGTTGGTGCTGCCCTGTACTAAGTGTTTTACACATATTTTATTTAAACTTCCAAAGAACCCTCTGAGAAAGATGCTGTTACTGTTTCCAATGTTGAATGAGGAAGCTGAGACTTGAGAGGTTAGGCTATTAGCTGGTAGGTAAGTGGTTCCCAACCTCTTTTTGGCCATGCCCCACCTAAGCATCTCTAAAATCCTGATGCCCCTCCTCCCCTGTGATATTTAATTCTTATTATTCAAAAAGTGAGCTCCTATGCACATGGAGGAAGCCTCAAAGGCCATTTACTTGGTCTAAACATGGCATCCATGAAAGAGAAAAATAAAAGAACAAAAGAACAATTGAAGTACTAGGAAGAAATCACTAAGAAATTGTTTAAAAAATAATATGAAGTGATATGAAAAAATAGCAAATCAAGTTTTAAAACATATAATAGAGAACTGAAATGCATAAATATGTCATAATATATATTTATATACTGTATATGAGGCCCCTCGAACCATAAGAAATGCAAAAAATTAATTCTTAACTCATTCTCGAATTGCCCCCCTTAAAAATCAAACTGCCCCTATGGAGCATGTGCCCCACGTTGGGAAACCACTGGTAGATGGAGAAGCCTGGATTCGTACTAGGCTGCCTGAATTCTGAACTTGTGTTCCGCCACTTGCCATGGCATCTTGCTACGAGTGTGTGGCTTATTGTGATTTTTCTCTCTTTTCAGGGTTTTGGTTTTTGCACTGAATGTAGTCTAGATTCATCTTCACGGGCGTGTGTTGCCCCAGGATACTGTCAAAGGTAAGTTTTTAAAATTTCTTTTTATCCAGTATTAGCATTGAATGGGAGAGTCTTCATCTTAATAAGAAGAAAAGTACATTTTGATGTTATTACTTGTTTCCAGAGTTCTTACAGAAGGGTATTTAAAGTGTTCATCACATCAGCCCTTTGTATTTCTACATTGGTAGGTCCCCTTAAAAAGCATTTGTATTTAGGTTGATACTGATATTTGGTGCCTCGTCGTTTTATAAAGCTGTAATTTGTTATTAAGAATTAGCAGTTCCACAGTTTTATGCGAGTGTATTCCTAGCTTCTCTGCCCCTAGTCTGTCCCTGCTGCAGACTGTAGTCCACATTACTGCCCGAGTCAGCTTTCTAAATGATAGAGTCACTCATGTCAGTCCTTTGCTTAAACAGCTCTCATGGCTCCCAGTTGCTACAGATTTCATCCTACAAACCCCTTTCAAAACCTAATTGCAATCAACATTTCTGGCTTCTTTCTTACTGAACCCCTATCTGTAAGCCTTTTTCTGTTCCCCAGATAGTTCTTTTTCACAGCTTTGTGCCTTGGTTGATACTTTGCTCTTTGCTTAGAGTTTGGAAGAGGGGAGAAGAATGCAATTACATTCCTCCTTCTTGTATCTTTTCTATTGTCCCCTTCTAGACTCTCTTGGCAGATTTTCTTTTTCATCCGTGTTCTAGGAGCATCTGTCATTATTATAGTAACAAAGCATTCATTATTTTACATTAGAGTTGTTGATTAGTATTTTGTCTCCTTTACTAGTCTATAAACCCTTTGAAACTTCTTAGAAAGGAACTGTTCTTTTAGTGCCTGTTGGCTGCTCCTAGACACCTTGTTTAGGTGTCTACATATACTAGAGGCCCGGTGCAGGAAATTTGTGCACAGGGGGAGGGGGAGTCCCCCTCAGCCCAGCCTGCACCCTCTCCAATCCGGGACCCCTCGGGGTATGTCTGACTGCTGGTTTTGGCCCGATCCCAGGGATCGGGCCTAAACCAGCAGTCGGACATCCCTCTCACAATCCGAGACCACTGGCTCCTAACTGCTCACCTGCCTGCCCGCCTGATTGCCCCTAAACCACCTCTGCCTGCCTGCCTGATCGCCCCTAACTGTGACCCCTGCCAGCCCGATCACCCCTTATCGCTTCTGCCTGCTGGACTGATCGCCCCTAACTGCGCCGCCCCCCCCCTCCACCAGCCTGGTTGCCCCTTACTGCCCCCCCTGCCAGCCTGGTGGCCCCCAAATGCCCCCCTCTGCTGACCTGGTTGCCCCTAACTACCCCCCGTGCCAGCCTGGTCACCCCTCACTGCCCCCCCCACCAGCTTGGTTGCCCCCAACTGTCCCCCTTGCTGGCCTGGTCACCCCCAACTGACCCCCCTGCCGGCCTGGTTGCCCCACACATCCTGCTGTTCAGTCGTTTGGTCGTCCCTCATTAACCCCCCCTGCCAGCCTTGTCGCCCCACACAGCCTGCTGTTAGGTCGTCCGTCTGGTTGTTTTGGTCATGACGGCCCCTGGCTTTTTATATATTAGGGTTATTTAATTTAATCCTTATAACACCACCTCCTGAACAGTTTTATGGGTAAAAATAATGAAGATTAAAAAATTAAGTAACTTTCCCAAGATTACACAGCTAGTAAGTGTCAAAGAGTAATGATTTTGCCCGTTCAAAACCAGTGCTTATTGTACTACACCACATTAGCCTAGCACCATCTGGCATGTGGTTGGGACCCAGTAAATATTTATTGAATTGCTATCTATTGCAATTTAAGTGAAAAGGACTTTAGTTGTTAATCTAGTCATTCCTACATGGAAATTTATTGAATTCCCATTAAATACAGGTACATAGTTTTAAATAAACTGTGAGTGTAGAGTTTAATGAGATACAGTGTCTGGTACTAAAAGGTTAACAGTCTAATAGGAAAAGCATTTATGCAAGCAAATAAATCCAATAAAGTTGCAGATCTATAACAGGGTTCATATAAGATCCACTGGGGACACTGAAGAAGAAATCATCAGTTCTACCTAGAGATGGATCAGGAAATCCTTTCTAAAAGCTGTGTCTTAATGAGGAGTATCAGGGGAGGAAAGGGCATAGGGAGTAATATGAATAAAGGCATGGACTCCTGAAACAGTCTGGCATTATTTGTGAAGCTATAAGTAGCTCAGTATGTATGGTTGGAACAAAAAGGCCTGGTTAGTGACACTGGAGAGACAGGTGAAGGCTGGATCCTGGAAGGCTTTGAAAATATTAGCGTATTTGCCAACTTTTAGAGGAGACCTAGCACAGATGCTGTATGACATTACTCATATTTGGTCATTAACATTTGTTGAGTCCTGTCCTGTGTGTGCTGAAGCACTGTGCCAGGTCACAACTATCTGTCACTTACTGTGTATGGCAAATTGATGACAGCTCTGAGGTGAAATGATGTGCTGAAGCGGAAATGAAGTGCTTATGTTGTCACGTCATTTTTGACAGCTTTACCACCACTTGTTCACCCCTCCAGTTAATGTTCACATAAGTGGACTTTGTCATGGCTTTTTCATCACCCTGTTAGCACCGATACACTGGACCCTATGTCACTTCCCACATGGAACCCCTAGCTTAACCATATACTTCTGCATTGCCTGATTCTCCTTCCATTTTGTCAAAAGGACAGTAAAACTGACCTAGAACCTTAGACACAACTATAAGCTATGCCTTCAAATAAGAATGTCATCAAGACTTTTTCAAGAAACATATTAAAAATATTAAGGGTAGTTTCAAAACAACAAGAGAATGAGAGCGAGCAAATTAAATAAAGGACAAATGAAAAATAGGTATCAGTATGAAACACAGTAAGTAGGCAGATTATATGGTGTTAATCAGGAAGGGTTTTTAGAAATACAAAATGACTGAATATTAGAAGGATGGAAATGTGTGGCGAGAATGGAAGAAAGTTTACCTTAGTGAAGGTTCACTATCCCCACAGGCACCAACCAAGTTGGAATTGAAAGGGACCCACTAAATAATATTCTGTTTCCTGTCTACATTCTGAAACAATGGAAATAAGACGATGAAGGAGTAAGACAGGCAGAGAACAAAATTTCTCTTTTATTCTAAGTTGACATGGGAGAACTGGCTCATCTCTGAACTCCAGAACTTAACAGGTTTTCTCACCCAGCAGCACTAGTCTGGGATAGACCACCTCCTAGAAGGAAGAAAGGAGCAGAGCAGAATAGGTACCCCCAAGGGAAAGGGGAGGGGTGGGTGGACTCTGCAAGCACAGTTTCCTCTTCGAGGCTCACAGCAGGAGTCCAGGATATGATAAGACCAGGAATAGCAAACAAACTGATACTGCCTTGTGTGAGGAAGAAGTTTTTCTCCTCTAGCACTCACCAGCTTTTGTCTCTTACACAGTAAATGTAGGTCAGCCGGGGTGTGTCTGTCCCCTTTAGGTCAGGGGTGGTCTCAGGACCATCCTACTCTTACTTTCATGAGGACACCACCCCACTACCAGTCACTGTTTTCTTGGGTCTTCTCTTGGGACCATCAATACATTTTGTCCCCAGAAGATTCTAAAATGGATCAGAACGGTATACAAATTATATGAACTCCAAGGCTAACCAAAATCATTTCTGCTCTGTCCCCACCACCACCAAATTAAAAAAGTAAGCCTACCTCCAGCCCAAGAGCAGATAAAGTTACGTTCCCTGAATGCAATACTCAGTCTTGCCAAAGATTGTAGCAGAGACACATTGATATCGGAGAGGGGGAAGAATGGGTGAGGTTCTCTTGGTTTGAGCCTCACAAAGATACCGTTAGTCCATGCCAGTGTCCAGAATATATGACTTGGACACTGCCACCATTTGGAACAATCTGCCAGCAAGAGGTTAAATTTGGAACTGTGCCTTTATCATATCTGGGGGGGGGAAAAAAACTCCAATGCACATGTTTTTTCTTTTCAAGATTACTATTTGAAATATCACTTCCTTCTCGCAAAACGTAGATGTTTATAGTGGCAGCCCCAGTTACCAACTTCCCTCTCTTCCTTTATAAGTTCCTTCTCTCCCTTCCTGCCTCTGTTCTTCCCTTCCTCTCTCTCTTCTTTCCTTCCCTCCTTCTGTGAAGTATTGTGAGAAACCTCTTAATTTCCATTTCTCCTTTGAATTGCCTATGTAAGCCTAGCACAAACAATTTAAACCTAGTTCACTGGTTTTGTAGCTCATGTGCTGTTTCAAATTTAGTTGCCTTGCAGCTTATATGCATCAAATAATTGTTCTACTCACTAATATCTAAAAGGCCTGTATGAAGAAAGTCTTTTTTCCTAAAGTCTAACAATCTTGGTCTCAGCCATGCCTACTTAGGAAAAGCTGTGTCTGCATAATTCAAGGTCAGGCATCAGCCTTCTGTGCTTTGAAGCTACCCAGGCCTATTAATGCCCTATTCCCTTTGCTGAGGCCAGCACAGCTGGCATTTGCTTGCTAGGTCAGAGTAACTAGTGTATGCTGAGACCACTTGTGCATCTGACATTTAGAGCTTTCAGTACTACCGCCATGGCAGAGTGTGGCTTGTTTCTTTGCTGAGGCTGGCAAAGCCCTCAAGCCTTCGCTAAGGCTTTATGTGCCGGTACATGCAGCCTGTCTCTATAGAAACTGCCACTACCTGAAGACAAAGTTGCCATAACTACAGTCACCACTAAGGTCAAAATACAGTGTGGCCTATGGTTTATAAACCTCTAATTTGGCCTCAGTAATTAAAAGCTAGTGTACAACTGTAAAAGCTCATGTGGCCCAATGTAAAATCTCTTCAGGGTCAAAACACTTTGCCCCCCTCAGTAAAGACCAAGGCCCTAAGTCCTGGCCCCAACAAAAGCCTCAGAAATTCCACATGTATATTACTCCCCAAATTTTACTTCCTGTCTGTTTATCAAGACTAATCTCATCCAGTAGGTGTTAGGGTTTGTGAGATATCCAATAAACAGCACTCTAATTTTCCCTTGGCTGGGTTCTGTACCAATTGAGAAATAAGAGAAAGGCATTTGGGAGACCAAAATATCATTTCTATTATGAATAAAGCTAAATTGGAGAATTCAGCTTAAATCTGCAAGCAAGTGAACTTAACACTGAACCTCAGAATTCTTCAGACTTGCCTATTCGCAGGTAATTGTGAGGGGCCTGCATTGGTAGGGACAGGAGCAGAGGAGAATGGTGCTCCCTGGGGACGGCTGGCTTCCAGAAGGAAGAGAGAGATCACATATCTTGTTTCTCCCTCTGAACTCACCTTCAGATAAGATCCTGTGCCTCCTCTGGGGTGGTGTGTGTGGAGGTGGAGAGGAGCCAGGAGTGAACCTTGGGAGAGGGAAGAAGCATTCCTTTTCCCCAGCACATTCAAATGGAAATGGCACTGAGATAATGGGGACCTTTCTTGGTCAGCTGTGCCTATAATGCATTATCTACGAAACACAATCTCCATTTCAGTAAAGTAGCATTCGAACTTAAAGACATTTGTGAAGTAATTTGCATAACAAATCTTTCTAGATATGTTAATTGAGTTTTTCCAGTGCTATCAATTTAATTTTCATAGAAAGAGCAATTATGTTTTTGGTCTCCCAAATGCCTTTCTCTTATATTATTTCTCAATTGGTACAGAACTCAGCCAAGGGAAAATTAGAGTGCTGCTTATTGGGTATCTCACAAACCCTAACACCCACTGCATGAGATTAGTCTTGATAAACAGACAGGAAGTAAAATTTGGGGAGTAATATACATGTGTCATAAACAGGTGAGGGTCGAAACCAACTAGAGAAAGCCTGTTTCACTTGCTGTGAGCATCAGTCATATGTTTTACAGAGGGAATGGGCAATGTCAGGTCACCTGGAATGAGTGAATGGGAGTTGACTGAGAGAGCTTCCACTGTACCCGTTTTACATTTTACATCAGATAAATACACATTAGTTCCCCCAAATCCTCATTAGGTGAGCATAGTAGATATTTTGATACCCTTTTCCCACCCAGCTGATGAGGAAACAGATTCCCAGAACTGTCTTTTTATTTTTATTTTTTATTTCAGAGAGGGAGGGTGAGGGAAAGAGAGAGAGAAATATCAATGACGAGCAAGAATCATTGATTGGCTGCCTCTTGCAGCCCTCCCCCCTCCCGCCCCCCACCACCACCCCCCCACACACACTGCGGATCAAGTTCCCAACCCGAGCATGTGCCCTGACTGGGAATCGAACCATGACCTCCTGGTTCATAGGTCTTCGCTCAAACATGGAGCCATGCCAGCCAGGCAGAACTGTCTTCTTGGCCTCAGGTGTTGTGGCTGGTTAGTGAGAAGCCTGCACCAGAGGCAGAGTGTCAGCCCCCCGAAGCTGCTACATCCATAAAGAGATTTCTCTGCACACACAAAAAGTACACTATAAAGCATCTTTTTAGCTTTTGTATTTTGTCACTATGAGCCTTTTAAAGCATTTGAAACATTTAAAAATATTTGTACCTGCATGTATAATAGAGATTTTTGTGTCAGTTTTGAGTAATGATTACTCAATACTTATTTAATGAATTAATTTGAATGTTGCATAAACTTATAGTTGTTTTGGTATATTTTAATTTATGAAATTTTAATAAACTTTTACTTGATTCATTTTATTCTTGGAGGAAAATTACTTTTTATTGTCATGCCCTATGAATAACCTGTTCTCTTATAAAAATAAATTAACTGACATTTAGTTTATTAAGCACATTTTCTTAAAATAAAACAAGTAGAATCAATCATTAGAGTACAGCTTAATTTCCGTCATAAAATATCACAAATGTTGAACATAAGTTATAAACGCAAGAAACCCAGCCAATTTGAATAGCCTAGCTTAATATTCAGGCAGTACAATTGGCTACCGCATAACAATCCTATCTAATAAAGAGGGAATATGCTAATTGACCATCACACCCTCACAAGGTGGCGGCGCCCAGTCCCCTCAGCCCCGCCTCATCCAGCCGGAGTCCACCAGTCCCCTCCGCCCCGCCTCAGTCCCCCCTCAGCCCCACCTCATCCAGCCTCATCCCCCAATCCCCTCAACCCCACCTTATCCAGCCAGAATCCCCCAGTCCCCTCAGCCTCACCTCACCCAGTCCCCGCAGCATCCAGCCTCATCTAGCCTCAGTTCCCCAGTCCCCTCAGCCCCGCAGGGGAAGGCAGTTGGGGTGATTGGGCTGGCAGGGGAGGGCAGTTGGGGATGATCATGCTGGCAGGGGAGCAGTTGGGCATCAATCAGGCCAGCAGGGGAGCGGTTAAGGGGCTATCAGGCTGGCAGGCAGAGTGGTTAGGGGCAATCAGGCAGGCAGGCAGGTGAGTGGTTAGGAGCCACAGTCCCGGATTGTGAGAGGGATGTCCAACTGCTGGTTTAGGCCCGATCCCACTCGGCAGTCAGACATCCCCTGAGGGGTCCCAGATTAGAGAGGATGCAGGCTGGGCTGAGGGACACCTCCCCCCCATGCATGAATTTCATGCACCGGGCCTCTAGTTGGTTCAATGCTTTACTTAGGTAGATATCCTTTCTGACAGGTCAGTATTTGTACTGTATGAGTTACTAAAGATTTTCAATATCACTTCTGCCAAAAGACAAATAAAAAGAAAATTGTCTAGTACTGTTCAATACTCCAGTGTCTTAACCTTTTGCACTCGGATGTCGAGTGTGACTCGACATGGTTAGCATTAGAATAAAGGAATCGAGAAAAAAGCAAGCGAGTGCAAAGGGTTAAACTTTTGCTAGCTAACCTCCCTCAAGGTGGGGAAAATTCCCTCTCTACTTCAGATATATGTGTATAGACAGACAGATGTACACACACACACACACACACACACACACACACAGGTTAAGGTCGTACTTCACAGTGTACAGTATCAGTAGCAGAATTTTAATCTAATCTTTGAAAAAACAAATGTCTGAACTGAATTCCTTCTGTGTTTTTCTCTTCCTACCTCTTTTAGGCAGTATCTGTGTGTTTCTGCAGAGTTTTGCACAGAGTCTGTTCCCATGCAAACCAATGAGGGAGAAGTATCGGAAGAAAGCGGTTCCAAGGTCAGTGAATTGCTAAAGATGCAAACAATATGAGTAGAAATGAAAAACAGAGGCAGTGGATGAGTGGAGTGGGTGTTTTGTTTTAGGTGAATTTAGAAATTAGATTGATTTAAGGTAGACAACCTTAGAATGAGATTTTTTTTCTCAATATCCATTTTTGTTTTGCTCCATGAGAAATTTAAAACAGATTTTACTGAACTCCTAGAGAACTTAATGATTAATTTGTAGAATACCTTTTAATATTTTGTTATACAAGTTATATATACTTATTTGAAAATTAAAACAAATTTCACTTTACCTTTTAATATTTTGTTATGCAAGTTATATATATACTTATTTGAAAAATTGAAGCAAATCAGAAGTGTGTACAGTAAAAAGTAGAAGTATTCCTGTTGCACAGAGGCATCACTGATTACTTTTTACACGTTTTTTTATTATAAATTTTTAAGTAGTAGCTTGTTTGTTTTTTAAAAAAATTAATTTATTTATTTATTACCAAAAGAAATTATTTTGAAGGATACTAAGACTCAACAGATATAGATTCCAAATTCATATTCTGTCCAACCCCCATCACTGTCTCTGTCATGCCTTTGGTTTGGTTTTTCAAGCTAAAGCTTAAGTGACTGTTATCACTGTCAAACCCTGTATATAAATAGTTATCTGTGTAGTTATGTATAACGGTATGATCTGCCTCTGTGTCCTGAATCTGCTTGGCTCTTTTTCTGTTTGGTCATATGGGACCCTCAGTAGCACCCTCACTTCACCTCCCTCCTTCTCCTTTCAATGTTGTCTCTAGTCCCTCCTGGAAGTTCCAAGGGTATTTCACATTGTGTCCAGGCCAGTGCCCAGCACTTAGAGCATTATTGGCTGCCCTGGACCCTCCTAAGGGGATTCCTTTTTTTGTCTCCCCTGCTACTGGTAGTCTCTGCGAAAGGCTTGTTCCTTCATCAGAGTAAAAGTAGAGAGGTGTCGAAATGTCACTGGGAATGGTCAAAACATCACGTTGTATGGAAGACGCCAGGCACAAAAGGTCATTTTGTGTGATTCCACTTATATGAAATAATGCAGAATAGATAAATACATTGAGATAAAACACAGCCTGGTGTTTATCAGGGGCTCTTTGGGGGAGAAGAGAAAATGAGGAATAACTACTTACTAGGTATAGGGTTTCTAGTTGGGGTGATGGAAATGTTTTGAAACTTGATAGAGATGGTAGTTGTACAACATTGTGAATATACCAAATGCCACTGAATTGTTCAACTTATAATGGTTAATTTTATGTTATGTGAATTTCACATCAGTAAATTATTATTATTTTTTTGTTAATCCTCACTCAAGGATATTTTTCCATTGATTTTTAGAGAGAGTGAAAGGGAGTGGGAGAGACAGAGGGAGAAACATCAATGTGAGAGAGAGACATCGATTGTTTGCCTTCTGCATACGAGTGAGCCTGCAACCGAGGTACATGCCCTTGACCGGAATCGAACCCGGGATCCTTCAGTCCCAGGCTGGGCTGATGATCTATCCACTGAGCCAAACTGGTTGGGGCACATCAGTAAATTTTTTTTTTTTTTAAGACAGGAAAAAAATACAGTCAAACCTTGATTCTTGAATGTCTCCCATCTCAAACAATTCACTTCTCAACCTGACAACCCTTTCATGCTGATACCTGTAAGATCAGTCACATGTCTCTCAGATGACAAATAAAGGAGAGAATGTGCAAGTATGAGTCAGTTTTACCAGTGTTAAAATCACAGTATATTGTGCTGTGAATATTTTCATGGTTTTTTGCTTTTGTTGTTGCTTATAATTATTATTAAATTTTCATTTTTTACTGTACACTTCCTTCCCTTTTTGTTAAATTTTCATTTATATTCCATGTCCTTTTTGTTTTTAAAGTGTTCATTTATAGATTAAATATACATTAAACATGTACTGTATAAAAGAAAGGTTAAAACAGGGAATCACTTGGAGGTCTGGAATGGATTAATTCAATTTAATGGGGAAAAGTGATTCGGTTTCAACAACCTTCCGGAGTGAATTAAGTTCAAGAAACGAGATTCCGCTGTATCTGTGAATTCCCATCAGACCAGTCCTCGCTGCCCATTGGCCTCATGCAGTGCTTCACTGAGTTTGGAGAGGCCACCCCCTTCTCTGCTCTGTTGTACTTTGTGGGCTGGGCTTCGCCGAAGTACTGTTTGAGCCCCAAGTCTCAGGGTCCCTCATGAAAACAACTCTTTCAGCTTCTTTCTGAATCCTCCCTCTCTACAGTCCATGGGTTGGGGAGAGAAATAGATATTATCCTGTCCTCTTATTTGTTTTATTCCCATCTCACCAGAATGAAGATAAATAATAAATAAATTAATTTTTAAAAAAGCAGAAGCCTATAGACTTGCATCAGATTCGTCTAGATCCTGAATCTCATTCAGGATTAGTCAGAATCTGGGGTACACACATACTCTAGGACTCTTCCCCAGACACACAGAGACACGGACACCCAGGACACCCAAGATACACAGACCTCAGGATTTCTGAAGTTCCTAATTTATTAACTTACAATGAACTATAATGTTAGGAAAGACTGGACTCTTGGATCCTCTGGTTAATACATTCTCTCCCTGAAGAGCTAAGTTGTAATTGGAACTTGGTGAGCATGTAATTAGACCAACATAGAATGTTTTATTGTCATAAACTTAGTTTCCACCTTCTTTCTGAGAAAAACGGAAAAGACTGGTTTTCTTGATTTTTAAATTATTGTATAGTTTATCAATTTAGAATCAGTTAGACTAAATAATATACATTCCACCTCAATGAGGGAGTAACCATAAAAGAGAAAGACAAAGGGTCTGGGAAACAGCTGCTCCAATGTAGGAGAGAGAGCAGGGAATTCCAGAGATGAAGAGGAAGAGACATCCCTGGCAAGGTGTCAGCTAATTAGCAGCCCAGAGAGCAAACAATCCAGACAGGAACAAGGGAAAACCTCTGAGGATGGTCTCCAGGCCTGGAATGAAATTGATAGATTATTTGAAGTGTTTGAACTGAGATAAAGGAGACTTACAGAAAGTTTGAGGATGAATTGGTGAAAAATGCATAATAAATACTAAGCCAAAAATATGGAGAGAAAGTAAAAGAAGAGGAAATAGTAATTGTTAGTTCCAGGAAAAATAAAAAAATGTACAAGAAAGGAACTTTGATTATACTGTGCCTCTCAAGTGAGGCTCTGAAAGGAATCGGGAAAAAAAAGAACTGTGGACTAGATGTTACTATGAGGACTCCTTGCAGGTTCACATGGAGGGAGGGAGTGGAAGAGACACTTGTGGTCTGAGACGGATTTCAGAGTTCATAGACCTGGGTGTATAGCAGTACAGATTGATGGTGAGGCTCAGCCTTGGGTCCTGCCCATTCCTAGCTGAAGCAGGAAAGAGATGGTCACCTGTCTAGGACAGAGAGTACCGGATTTCTTTAGACTGAGTTAAGTGTGCTTCCTGTTGTTTCATTGCTTTCTCACACTGTTTTGTAAGTGACTGGTTTTGTTTGTCTTTACTACTAATCTGTTACTTTTTTTTATGGCAAAAACTGTCTTTCTTCACTATTATCTCAGCACAGCACTTAGCATGTAATATGTTGGATGAATTAATAATAGTAATAGAAGAAAGGTGAGGATATGATGTAAGTTTTATGAATAACTATACTGAAACTTGTGAAGATGAGGTCAATGGGGAGGAATGGTAGAAGTAATCAAATTAAGTCCAAAAGTGTTCAGGAAATTTGTAGAAAAAATAAATTAGGATGCAGAGAGAGTGGACATGGACTTGAGGAAAACAGTAAGTGGCAATAAGGAGCAGTGATCTTTCTGAACTGTTTATTGCCTTATGAGATGATGGAGATGAAGAAAAGGTATGAACCCTGGTGAAGGAGATAGTGCCTTCTGGGAAAAATTATTTAAATTGGCACTTGAAGGAATGAGTGGGAATTTAAAGTGTACGTGCTATGGAAGACCAGGGCTTCCAAGCAAGATGGAACATTATATGTAAAGGCCGAGAGGGTGAGGAGTTTGTGTGTGTTTCATGGGTGAGTGAAGCAGGGCAGATAAAAAAAAAAAATCACTTAGGCAAATGAATTGAACTATCCCTCAGGACAGGTGATAGAGTGCCATTGAATAATTTCTAGGAGAGTGATGTAATCAGATTTGCAATTTACCAAGTCCACTTCATGGAAGTGGTTTAGAAGATGGATTGAAATGAGATGGGACTCAGAAGCACAAAGACCAATGAGAAGGCTATTATAGTAGTGAGATTTAGAGAAGCTGGCTTTAACTATGGCAGTTAAAAGGGACTAGAAGGGGTGACGGATATGAGAGCTATTTAGGAGGTAGAAGCCATGGTACTTGGTGATTAATAGGATATGTGGGGTTAAGGAAGCTTGGAGAATCTTGTACGATTATACGTTTCCTGTTGGGAATCTTAGTGAATGCTAGCACTATTCACAGACATAGGGGATATAAAAAGGAGAGGAAATTTGAGGCAAGATGGTGTTTTGTTATGGCCCTGTTGAACCATCCCAGTGGAGAAGACTTGTATGCACAAGAAGGCTGGAGTTAAAAATTTAGAAGCAAGTATAGGGAGGTTATTGAAGCTGTAGGCTTTTAAAATCATTTCTTCTCATCATTATTATGCTAATTCGAAATTGAGTATAGATAAGCCTTTTGTTTATTTGTTGTTTGTTTAAACTAATAAGCAGAGACTAAGGTCCACAATTTAGAGCTCTTTAATTGGAGAGGATTGTTAAAGATGAAGGATCAAGAAAATTTTATAATACAGTATAATTTGAAAATAGTCATTTTTGTCTTTGAGGAAATGATTTAGGTTTCAAGTAATTTAATACATTTAAACAATTTGTCACTTATTTTCTAACTAAAGTCTGACATTCATACGATTAAGTGCATAAAATGCATAGTTCAGTGATTTTTTTTCCATGAATGTATACATTCTTATAACCAGAATCCAGATCAGGATCATCTGTAGCTTCAAATAAGGTTCCCTTGCAACATTGTAACCCTAGTTTTTATTCTAGAAGTTTTAGATCACTGCGTAAACTTAGGATGGGAGCATCCTTCCTCTCCTTGACAAAGCCCTGTAAGGTGCCCAATAAGAAGTTCTTAGAGAAGAATAAAAGTCGAAACCTGGCTTTCCAACTTGGGTCCAGCATCATTGCTCCCGTAAAGAAGGGTGGTGAGAAGGGCCATTCTGCCATCAGTGCAGTAGTGACAGTGAGGGAGAATATACCATCAACACTCGAGCGCATCCGTGGAGTGGGTTTCAAGAAGCTTGCCCCTGGGGCACTCAGAGAGATCCAGACATTTGCCATGAAGGAGATGGGGACTCCAGATGTGTGCATTGACATCAGGCTCAACAAAGCTGTCTAGTCCGATGTGGTCTGCAAGGGCACTTTGGAGTGAGTTACACCATAGTTACTGGCTGCTGCTGACCTGTGGTGCTTGCGTTTGCAGGTGGAACAGGAGGATTTTGTAATGGAAGGGCATGGCAAGACTCCACCTCCTGGTGAAGAAAGCAAACAGTGAGTCACACTTTATTTAAAAAGGGTCTTATTACAGATCGTCTAAAGCACTTTGGTTAAACATGCTGAGAGCATGTTTGCAGGGATGTATATGTTGGGCACATTGTGGAACTCACCAATTGCTTTGGCTGCTGTTAATGCATTGCTTCTATTTATAGACACACTAACTGGAGGGACAAGAAAGTTGGCTTTGTAGTTTTTCATACTTGAGTAATCGGAATTTATGTTACACTTCAGCAAAGGCTTCAAGAGGATGTTCCAAATGGAACTAATTCAGTCGGGTTGATTTCCAAAGAAAGCACAAAATTGTATATCCTTTTCATAGCAGTGTCTTTATGAAGTGATGAAATTAATAGGCTGTTTTCTTGCATTCCAAGTGTGAATTTATTTGAATAGTACTTCCTGAAATTCTTTTCCATTGAGTTATTTATATTTCTGATCTTTGTTTAAATCACAAATTGTTTCCCTAGGAATAGGATTTATAAATAATGTAACTTAGCCAAATAATTCTGAATAATTCAGGATTTCTTCCTTCCTGATTTAAAAGTGATTAAGTTTTAAATCTGAAATTGGGAGTCCTCTGGGTAGCTTTTGGTGGCAATGAGTAGGTTTTTTTTACCCTCTGTCACAGACCTTGAAAAATGGTGTTGCAGAGCATACTAGTGTTTCATATTTCCTGTTAAAGAAAAAGATAGTTAAGCCCTAACCGGTTTGGCTCAGTGGATAAAGCATCGACCTGTGGTCTGAAGGGTCTCAGGTTCGATTCTGGTCAAGGCACATGCCCGGGTTGCAGGCTTGATCCCCATTTGGGGGCATGCAGGAGGCAGCCGATCAGTGATTCTCTCTCATCATTGATGTTTCTGTCTCTCTCTCCCTCTCCCTTCCTCTCTGAAATAAATAAAAATATATTTTAAAAAAGGATAGTTAATAGTGGCTTAAAGGACTGATATAACTACTATTTTTTATTCAGACAGTAGTCTCCTAACTTGAATGGTTCAGTGATTCATGGAATTTACTGAAAATCTGTAGAGAAATTGCATTCTCTCACCTTTTGTATTTTCTAGAAAATAGTTTTTAGTTTTGGTCTGTCTTATGAAAATTGTGTCTTTGCAGCCCTTAGGAATGAATTATGCAGAATAGCTATGCTGCCACGTGGCCAGGTTCGTTAAAGGAGAATGCTCATCTCATATTTGTTGTGAATGGAAACCAGGATATTTTCACAGCTGGTTTAATTTGCTAAGCAGGCAGTTTTAAAAATAGCTTACAGTATAAGTCCTAACTTAGCTGTATTCTGTCAAATGCATTTATATTCTGCATGGGCTGTTGGAATCTATTTATCTTTAACAAATTAGAATACCAAACATCTAGTCCCAGTGAAATTACAGGAAAACTTCAGGTGTTTCTTTCTGCTCCTCTGCCCATTTCCCAAACCCTACACTTTACTCTGGTCAGAGGTCTTTATAAAAAGCATAGCTCTCGTTTGACAAGGGTTTTCTGTGCACAGAATACTTTGCCAATTACAGTGTCTCCATTGAATTCAGAGATCAGGGTAGCTAACTTGCTCATAGTAATGTAGCTTGAAATTGAAGTTAGGATTTGAACCCGGATCTTTCTGACTTTAAAGTGTTTTATAATATCTCTTAAACGCAAATCCTTTGCCAACCTTGGGAGCTATGTTCCTGAAAAATACTGTGGTTAGCAAAATGCAATTGTCAAGATCAAAGTCTCATGGATAAGAGGGAGTTGGGGGAAACAATGAAAATGGCATTAAGCCTGTTTTTAAAACGCAGATGAAAGTTCTATTCTCTGGAGGGTATCCATTTCTCAAACAAACCAGTCTTTCTCTTTAAAAACCTGCTGCAGTAACCCCTCTCCTGAATCGGCTTCTTTGGGTATTCAGGAAACATAGCTGGGGCAGATTCTCCCACAAGTTTTATGTTATACAAACTGCACTTCTTTTGGAGAGAGTTTCAAACAGCCACAGCGGACCCGAAACGTCATGTGTTGTAGTCTTACCATTCTCCCTTGTTTTGATTAACAAACCTTATATTGCCTTCTCACAGACGAACCCTGTTTTGTTTTTCTGGGCTTGGTCTGCAGTCATACATCGAAATGAGAAAGCAGAACTGAATCTTCTCACTAGGTGTTTTTCCCATAGACCTACCCACCTCTTCTGTGGAAGTAGGGAACAGAGGTGCTATGTTCTTATCTAAAGCAACAGAAATATATATATATATTTTTTTTGTATCTCAGAACTGTAGTCAGCAAAGGATGATTGAATTGTAGGACCTACATTGTAGATCCTGAAAGTGACACATTGCTGAATAACTTAATGGAAATTCCCATTCATTATTTTATTTTATTTATTTTATTTTATTTTATTTTATTTTATTTTATTTTATTTTATTTTATTTCAATTTTTTATTCCTCACCCAAGGATATGTTTCCATTGATTTTCAGAGAGAGTGGAAGAGAGAGGGAAAGACAGATAGAAACATCGATGTGAGAGAAACACATCGATTGGTTGCCTCTTGCTCACATCCTGTCCAGGAGTTAGGCTGGGGAGGAGCCTGCAATAGAGGTATGTGCCCTTGACCAGAATCGAACCCGGGACTCTTCAGCCGAGGGCTGACGATCTATTCACTGAGCCAAACTGGCTAGGGACATTGTTTTATTTTTTTAATTATAAAAGTAATACATGATTGTCATAAAACATTTAAACAGTAAACATGGATTTAGAAATAAAAGTGAGATTCTTCTTTTATGCTGTTTCCCCTACTAATCTTTCTATTTTCTGTGTATTTTAAAACAACTAGATTTTTTCTGACATAATTCTTCTGAAATATGCTTTTTAAATTTGACACCTTTTGCAGTCTGTTTCAAACAAAATTTTATTTAATGTGTTTTATAGACAGTATCCCCATTTTAAGAATCGTTGATAAAATTAATTGTATCAGTTTCTATATTTCTACTCCCTCGGAATGCCTTCCCTGCCCCTTTTTAAGGGGGAATCGGTTCACAGCTTTCATAGGAGTCCTATAAGGAGATCAAAGTGTTGAAGACAGTTTTATATTGATTCAGAGAAGAGAATGTAATTTGTGGAGTAAATACTGATCTTCATTCCCAGTTTGGTATAATATGGCTTTGTGCTTGAGGTGTTATTTTTTTTAAATAACTTAACTCCAATGTCTTAAATTCTCTTCTCATTACATACATTCTTCCCAACTTAAAAGGTCTAGTTATAAAATGCCCTTTTGATTTTTTTGAATTATTAATTATACAGATCTTTTGTAAGTTCTAACAGTTTGTCCTTACCTTATCTTTATTTCTGTTCCTATTCTAACTCCTTAACTTACAGCTCTATTTTCCTCGAATTCATCTTATACTGAAGTTTATTCTCCCCAAATCTCTATAGTAAGAATTCCTTTTATTAGGATACTAGAGGCCCGGTGCATGAAATTCGTGCACGGGTAGGGTCCTAGGCCTGGCCGGCTATCAGGGCCGATCGGGGCCTTCTGGCTGTCTGCCGGGGCCTTCCTTCGTTCTGCGCTGCCCCCTGGTGGTCAGCGCACATCATAGTGAGTGGTCGAAATCCTGGTCGATCTAACTCCTGAGGGGACAATTTGCATATTAGCCTTTTATTTATATAGGATTTTTTTGTGTCATATTTGACCACCCAGTGTAACCATTCTTGTGGGTGCTTGTTTAAAAATTGTGTCTGGGTGGCTTAATTTGTTGGAGCGTTGTCCTGTACACCAAAAGGTTGTGGATTTGATCCCCAGTCTGGGTGTGTGTGGGAGGCAACCGATCAATGTTTCTCACATTGATGTTTCTCTCTCTCTCTCTCTCTCTCTCTCTCTCTCTCTCTCTCTCTCTCTCTCTCTTTCTCTCTCTCTCCTCTCTCTCTCCCTCCTTCCCCTGCCACTCTCTCTAGAATCAGTGAGAAAATTTTCCTCCATTGAGGATTAACATAAATTAATTAATTAATTAATTAATTAATAATTAATTAAAAAAACACATCCTTGCCTGGCTGGCATGGCTCAGTGGTTGAGCATTGACCTATGAACCAGGAGGTCATGGTTCGATTCCCAGTCAGGGCACATGCCGAGGTTGCAGCTCCATCCCCAGTGAGCAGCCAATCAGTGATTCTCTCTTAACATTGATGTTTCTATCTCTCTCTCCCTCTCTCGTCTTCTCTGAAATCAATAAAAATATTTTTTTTTTAGAAATCATATCCTCAGGGGAGGATTAAAAAAAGATAATATTTCCAAATCACTCATAGATAATTATCATCAAAACACAAGCCTTGATATTAGACCATAGGAAAGGTTGTTTTTAAAAAAATCATTATATTTTCTGCATTCTACCATCAGTTTTTCACCACTGTTTTTCCTTTGAACTATTAAAATTTGTACATGTTGAAATAAACTTATTAAGAAGTACCAAACTGAATGATTGAGTAAATTCATTATTATTACACAGCAATAAGCTGGACCTCAGAAGAATAGTTAGATTTTTTATATAATCTTATCAGATTGTTTTTGGGAGAAATTAAGTGAGTTTTATTTTAAAGTTAATGGGTGTTTTGAAAATGTCACAAGTAGGTTCAATAGATGATAGTTATGCTCATGGAATTTTTGCTGCTGGGAATTTTAGAATAACCACAAACATTTGTACTAGGTCTTTGGGAAACTTGCAGTTGCTAATAAATTTTCTAATTTGCATTTGAAGTTACTTTAAAAAATTAATTCTTTGAAAACGTATTTTCCCCCCAGGAGTCTCAGAATCATAATAAATGAGTTCTGAATCTATTTTATGAGGTTTTCCTTGGATGTCTGAGATTAATTACAATAAGAATAACTTCAGGAGATAGGTGTCATAATTGAAAATGACTACAAACCGTGTGGGTTGCTTCTACTTATAGGTTAAGGTGATGACTTTAAACAACAATGAATAGGATAGATCATCAGCTCTCAGAAAACTGCATTTAATAAAAGTCTTATTTATTTAGCTGATATTTTGCTTATGGACAAACAATATGCCTTTATGAAAAAACATTTGAAAGGCAAGATGTGTTTTTCCAGTTCCTTGAAATTGGTGTTTTAAGGCTTCTTTTTTGGAGATGTTATTGTAACGTAGTTGTAAAACATTTTGAATACATAGCATGATGTAAATATAAGTAAATAAATACATGTTCAGCAATAATCTCCAGTAATGTAAAAAAGCTAGTGTTCATTTTCCCCAAAATTTATGGCCACTAGAGGCTAAGGACACTTCTGCCCTGAGCATTCTACCTGAGTTTGGGTTTCCCTTCCCGGGGAGTCTCTGTGAGCAAAAGTTTGGGCTGAAGTAGATTGGGGGAGTGTCGTAAAGAAGAGGAACGATATGATGATGGGAAGTGAAAAGTCAGGTTAAGGCTTTAGGCTAGATCTTCAGCTCTTCAAGCACAGAGACTTTTGTGGCTTGGTCACTACAGAAAGCATCAATAAATATACTGAATATTGGATGAATAAAGATGTCAGTAAGTTCCCACTGACTGTCAAGAATCCCTGTTTTACATACTCGCTTTGAAAATCTGAGGTGAGTTTATTAAAAATCCAAACCCCAGAATATTTTATTTGTTATTGCAGAAGAAAAGTGAATTGAGCCCTAGCTGGTTTGACTCTGGATAAAGCATTGACCCAAGGACTGAAGGGTCAATTCTGGTCAAGGACACGTACCTTGATTGCAGGCTTGATCCCCGTGCAGGAGGCAACGAGTAGATGTGTCTCTCTCACATCAATGTTTCTCTCTCTCTCTCCCACCCCCCTCCACCCTCTCTTAAAAAAAAAATCAATAGAAAAATATTCTCAGGTGAGGATTAATAACAACAACAACAACAGAAGTGAATTGATAACATTGTCACGTTTGACCTTATATTCAGTGCTTTCTAGAATATATTCCAACAGACCCGATTTTATCTCTATTCTTCTTTTTAAGAGTTCCTATCTGTAAGCTAGTTGTTAATTATTGTTTATTTTGCAGAAAATACCTTTTTATCCAAGTCTGAACTCTTTCTTTGCTTCTGAGGGCCTCCATAAGATGCCTTTCACCTACCTATGCATATTTTCTCTGTTGTTTAAAGGAACTTTCTGCTCCTGCCCAGTGGCTCTCCTTAAGGTCATCCATGCACATCTGGCTTTCCCCCCCCCTGCATGTCTTCGTTCAGGCCAAGAGTCCTTTCTTTCTGACCAGGAGCAAATCTAGGTTTTATATGAATGCTTTTAAGAAAAAGAAAATTAATTTCAAGTACAAATTAGGTACAAAAGTGAATATTTATTTACAACTAGAGGCCCAGTGCATGAAAATTCTTGCAAGAGTAGGCCTTCCTTATCCCAGCTGCCAACATCAGCTTCCCTCCGGCACTCAGGACCTGGGCTTCCCTCCTCAGCCACCGGCAGGCACCCGGGACCCAGGCTGCTTTCCTCGGATCCTGGCTATGTCAGGAAGGACATCTAGACGTCCAGAAGGTCGTTCGGCTGTCCGGTCCAATTACCATATTACCCTTTTATTATTATAGATGAGGAAAGAAGTCACAAAAATGGCAACTTTAAAAAAGTTGACAAGTACAAAATTCAGAAAATATCATTATATTTGAATTAATTCACTGTCTAAAAACATTGCTGTAAAACTTCTTTCCCTATATTGTTTTGACTGTAGGGAAAATATATTGTCCCTTCATATTATAAAAATTCTGTGATATTTTCTAAAAATAGAATAGAGTGATAATTCAGTGTTATCTATAACATGATTAACCAAAATATGGTTTTTATTATTGACAAACTAGAAAAATTCCTTTCAGTTTCACAACTTCTTATTAGTAACATCATATAAATTTGTAAGATTGTTATCACCTTTGGGAAAACTACTACCAAATGTCTTTTATATATGAGCTACAAGATTTTTATATAAGATGTATAATTACAAGCCTTCATTTTTCTTGTACATTGACTGTACTCCTTGAATTGATACATTTATGATATGATATGATATATGATATGGCCCTGCATATCTCTGTCTTGATACAGAGTGATTTGTTCCAGTAACATCTTTTGTACAAAATGATGGTTAACAATAATTTGACCATACATGGAAGTGGCTGAGAACCACATAAATATATTCTACTAAACCTAAAGTAAATATATCACCAATTTAACTTTCCCTTTATAGGGATCCCCAAAATGCTTGTGGCTACTCTTAATTCTACTGACCTGGGGACTCGTCTTGTGGGTATAGTTAAGTGGAAAGAGGCTGTGGTTTTCCCATCTGAATTAAGATTATGATGAAAATATCTTGCTTTCATACATTTTATAAAAATAATTGGTAATGTTGGAGAACTCACACTTCCTAATTTCAAAATACATTATAAGGCCACAGTAATCAAAACAGTGTGGTATAAGCATAAAGACAGCATATAGACTGATGGAATAGAATAGAAAGCCCAGAAATAAATCCTCACATACACTGAGTGGCCAGATTATTATGATCTCTGAACACATAATAATCTGGCCACTCAGTGTATATCAGGCTAATAAAAGGCTAATATGCAAATTGTCCCCTCCACCAGGAGTTCGACCAGCAGACAGGACGGCCAACTGCCCATGTCCCCTCCCCCTGGCCAGGCTGGCCAGACCCCACCCATGCACGAATTCATGCAGTGGGCCTCTAATATATATACTGAATGGCAAGATTATTATGCGTTCAGAGATCATAATAATCTGGCCACTTAGTGTATAAGGTCATGTGATCTTCAACAAGGGTGCTACAGAGAGTCTTTTCAACAAATGGTGTTGGAAACACTGGATACTCACTTGCAAAAGAATGAAGTTGGACCCTTATTTTATACCATATGAAAAATTAACTCAAGGTGGATTAAAGACCTAAAACTATAAAACTCCTAGAAGAAAATATAGGAGAAAAACTTCATAACATTGGACTTGGTTATAATTTTTTGGATATGACACCAAAAGCATAGGCAAAAAAGCAAAACTAGATAATGGGACTACTTCAAATTTTAACAAGTTTTTGTACATCAGAGGACACAATCCATAGAGTGAAAAGGCAGCCTACAGAATGGGAGAAAATATTTGCAAATCATACATCTGGTAAGAGATTAGTATCCAGAATATATAAAGAATTACAACTCAATAACAAAAAATCAAATAACTTAATTTAAAAATGGACAAAAAACTTGAATAGACGTTTCTTCAAAGATAATATATAAATGGCCAACAAGCATATGAAAAGATACTCAACCTCACTAATCATCTAAACAAATGCAAGTCAAAACCACATTGAGACAATTTTACACCCATAAGGATGGTTACTATAAAAAAGAAAAAAAGAAAGTAACAAGTGTTGACAAGAATGTGGGGAAATTGGAACCTTTGTACTCTGTTGTTGAGGTTATAAAATGGTGTAAGTGCTATGGAAAACAGTATCGAGGTTCCTTAAAACATTAAGAATAGAACTACCATATGATCTAGCAATCCCTCTTCTGGGTATATATTAAAAAGATGTGAAAGCAGGTTCTGGAAGAAATATTTGCATATCCATATTGATGGCAGCACTATTCACAAGAGCCAAGAGATGGAAGTAACCCAAGTGTCCATCGGCAGATGAATAAACAAAATGCAGTGTATACATATAATGGAATATTAGCCATAAAAGGAGGAAATCCTGTCACATGCTACAACATGGATGAACCTTGAAAATACTATGCTAAGTGAAGTAAGCCAATCACAAAAAGACAAATACTGTATGATATCACTTATATGAAGTATCTAAAGTAGTCAAATTTATATAAATAAAAAGTGGAATGTTCGTTACTGGGGGCTGGTGGGAGGGGAATAAAAGGAAGTTTTTTTAATGGGTATTGAATTTCAGATTTGCAAGATGAAAAAGTTTGGAGATCTGTTTCACAACAATGTGAATATACTTAGCATTACTGAACTGTACACTTAAAAATGGCTAAGATGAGTCCTGGTCGATGTGGCTCAGTTGGTTGTCCTGTGCACCAAGGGGTTGCCAGTGGGAGGCCTGCACTTAGAGGAGACAGCAATTGATGTTTCTCTCTCCCCCTTTCCATTCCTCTCTCTCTAAAAAAGTTAATTAAAAATCTTTTAAAAAATGGTTAAGATGAGAAATTTTGTTATGTTTATTTTACCACAATAAAAATAGAAAAGAGATCATTTGGACACAGTGTTAGGACCCCTTCTAGAGCTTTGGGAGAGCCCCATGAAAGTGACGAGTCCTACAGCTCACAGTAAGCTTCATTAGTTGCATATTGAAGCATCTGTTTTGACCAGGCTGATTTTGTCCTTCCTTTGGAGCCCAGCTTAACTGAGCTGTACTGTCTCCATTTTCTAATTCCTGTCTCTCCTGGGGTGAACCAGACAGTTAACAATTTATCTTACACTGTCTTGTGACTGTCCTGAGTATGTTTTATCTCCCAATTATAGGATTTTTTAAGTGTTGTCTTTTTTGTATCCTATAAATGCCTAGATTCATAGTATTCATCTTTTTATTCCTTTGCTTATTCATTTGGTCATTCATTCAGCAAACAATTCCTCTGTAGTACTAGATTCAGAAATAAAAACCACATACCCTGCCCCACATAGTTTATTTTATTTTTTATTTTTTCATTGTTAATAAATCTTTATTGTTCAGATTATTACAAGTGTTTCTCCTTCCTCCCCCCATATCTCCCCTCCTCCCAGTTCCCACCCTTCCCTCTGCCTTTACCTCCCCCCCTCGCTATCCTTATCCATAGGTTTATGATATTGTCCAGTCTCTTCCCGTACCCCCCCACACAGACACCCCCTTCCCTGAGAATTATCAATCCACTCCCATTCTATGCCCCTGATTCTAATATGTTCATCAGTCTACTCTGTTCTTCAGATTTTTAAAATTCACTTGACTTTTAGATTCAATTGTTGATAGGTATGTATTTGTTGTTCATAATTTTTATCTTTATTTTTTTGTTTTTCCTCCTTTTAAATAATACCTTTCAGCATTTCATGTAATACTGGTTTGGTGGTGATGAATTCCTTTAGCTTTTTCTTATCTGTGAAGCTCTTTATCTGCCCTTCAATTCTGAATGATAACTTTGCTGGGTAGAGTAGTCTTGGTTGTAGGTTCTTGCTATTCATCACTTTGAATATTTCTTGCCATTCCCGTCTGGCCTGCATAGTTTCTGTTGAGAAATCAGCTGATAATCGTATTGGTGTTCCCTTGTAAGTAATTAACTGTTTTTCTCTTGCTGCTTGTAAGATTCTCTCTTTGTCTTTTGCCCTTGGCATTTTAATTATGATGTGTCTTGGTGTGGTCCTCTTTGGATTCCTTTTGTTTGGGGTTCTGTGCGCTTCCTGGACTTGTAAGTCTATTTCTTTTACCAGGTGGGGGAAGTTTTCGGTCATTATTTCTTCAAATAGGTTTTCAGCGTCTTGCTCTCTCTCTTCTTCTGGCATCCCAAAAATTCGAATGCTGGTACGCTTGAGGTTGTCCCAGAGGCTTCTTACACTATCTTCTACTTTATGAATTCTCTTCTCTTCTTGCTTTTCTGGAGGAGTGTCCTTTGCCTCTTTGTATTTCAAATCTTTGACTTGATTCTTGTGTTCCTCTAGTCTGCTGCTGGGTCTCTGTATAATACTTTTTATTTCAGTCAGTGTATGTTTCATTTCTAGTTGGACCTTTTTCATATCCTCAAGGGTCTCATTAAATTTATCGGCTTTTTCCATGAAATTCTTGAAAAACCTTATAACCGTGGTTTTGAACTCTATACGTCCAGTCGTTTGTTCTCCTCCATTTCTTTTGTTTGGGATCTGTTTCCTTCCCTCCTCATTTTCATTTTTGCTGCTTCCCTGAGTTGGTAGGGTAGCATTGTGTCCTATTGTGTCCTATTGGTTCAACGGGTCAGCCTCCCAGTTACCTGAGGTGGACGCTCTTGGTGCACCCCTTTTTAGACTGTGTGTACAGCTTTGTTGTAGTTAAGTCTTGATTGTTGTTGGTGTCACTGGGAGGAATTGACCTCCAGGCCAATTGGCTGTGAGGATCCGCTGTGTTTATAAAGGAAGAATTGCTGTGCTGGAGACACATTTATGGGCCGGGACTTTTTGCAGTAGGGCTTTGGCACTCACTGAGTCTGCCTCTTGAATGTGTCCCTTATGCGAGTGGTTGAAATCTGGTGTCCTCTCACACCGACCACTAGATGCCCTCGTTTCTGGATCTCCAATGGGGTGCAGGTCAGCTACTGTCTGAGGCCACTCAGCAGGAGTTACAGCAAAAACTGCAGTTTTCTCCTCTTTGCTTGAGTGGTTTTGGAGTAGTCTGACTGGAGCTACAGTTTATTTGGTTAAGCTGCCATAGGGCAGGCCATTTATATGCAAAAGCTGCTGTTTGGAGCCTGGGCGGATTTGTAGAATGTGCGGGGCAGAGTCTCAGGGCGTCACTAGGCTAGGATGTGGCAAACAGCAATGGCTGCTAGTCTGCCTTTTCTGCCTTTCCCATTTCCAAGTCCCTGCGTCCCATGCTCCAGTGCAGTAAACACTGATTGCTGGGCGCACCTCTGCAAGAAAGTCACTCTCACTTTCCGACACGATGGCCGAGAGTCCAGCTTCTCCCCGTAGGTGTCTGGGTCCCCCACGCGTCCCCAAAAACTGGATTTCAGAGTGATCGGGAGCTTATCTCCCTTTGGGTTGGAAAAAAAGCCGCGCATCCCGTCACCCGCCACCAGCCCGATTCACGCGCCTCCGTACCTCAGCCCTTCTGCGTTTGTTCTTTCTTCTTCCTTCTTAGTTGTAAATCTACCATTCAGCCAGCTTTCCTGTGGTTCTGGGTGGTAGACGCTTTGTCTTTTAGTTGTATTTTTGAAATTGTTGTGTACGGCGGCAGTTTAGTTGTTTAACATTGCCGCCATCTTGGTTCTCCTGCCCCACATAGTTTAGAGGGGAAGCACCAAGTAAATAGGTAACAATAGTAATAGTGTATGGATGTGCTACCATAAAGATAATGTACTGGGTGACAGGAAGCACAGAGGACACTGGAGTCAAACTGGGGTGTCAAGGAAGGCTTATTCCAAATGCAAATTTGATTTTTGAGGCCTGGTTCTAAAGAATTTAAGACTTTTTTAAATGTTCCCTTAAAAAGTCTGCTAGCATTCTAATTTCTAAATGTAACAAGAGTGTAAATGCTAACATTATATTTTCCAACTACAGTCCAGAAATTTTGGGTTCTAGTTACATTGGAGATTCCATGTAGTTTTGGTTACTATTTCCACCTCCTGACTTTGTTGGCGGTAAGAACCCTGGAAAAACCTAGCTCTTATATTTATATTTTTTTCTTGTCAGCCTTCCTCCTCGCCATTGATAGTACTGAAGATGATAAGACTTAGAAAAGTTTGCCTTTTTTATATTCTCTACATGGCAAACTTCTACTCATTCTTTATGACTTAGTTCAAAATCTCATCTCTCCTGTGATATCTTTCTTGACTCTCCCAGCAGTTAATCCTTTGTATCCCTATAGTATAACTGTCTCAGACCTCTATACTTTAACTAGAGGCCCAGTGCATGATTGAATCATGCACGTGTAGGGTCCCCTACACGCTTTCGCTTTCGATCGCGGTGGAGCTGGGTGCCTGTCCGCTGGTGCACCAGACCTTTCAGAAGCTCGGCGGAGGCTTCTGAAAGGCCTGGTGCCGGAGCAGACAGGCACCCAGCTCCCCCGCTTTTGATGGTCCGCGGCGGGACGTGAGCTCGCTGCCCCAGAGGCCCCTTCTGTTCCACAACACAGCCATGGCGCAGACGCTGGCCCAATCGGCTACCCCGGCCACCCCGAGTCCCGCCCCCTGCGCCTCCCGCTGGCCCAATCGTGGGCGTAGCAGAGTGATGATAATTTACATATTACCATTTTATTAGGTAGGATTATAGTACTTACCATGCTATATTTTAATTATGGATTTACATGCCTCTGTCCTTCAAGGTGTTAACATTCAACTCTGTATCCCCCTCGGCCTGGTACTAGTATAGTATATTACATAGTTGATGCTCAAAAAATAATTTTTGACTGCATGAATTAATGGTGAGTCAAGTTTGGAGTCTTTTTTTATTAATTTTTATTTATTGATTTTAGATAGAGGAAGGGGGAGAGAGAAGAGAAAGAGAGAAACATCGATTTGTTGTTCCGCTTATTTATGCATTCATTGGTTGCTTCTTGTATGTACTGTGACTGGAGATCTATCTGGCAACCTTGGTGTATCAGGATAACACTCTAACCAACTGAACTACCTGGCCAGGGCCTGGAGTCTTATTTTTGAAAGTGTTGATTGACCTTACTATATTTCATGGTCACAGATTGTATTCCTAACAACAGCCAATCATCTGATGATAGAATCAGTGCTAGCTTCAAAATATACTATGTACTTCTCTCCACCTCTACCACCTCCAACTGGTTCAGGTTACCCTCCCTCACCTAGATGGTGGCCATCACCTTCCCACTTGTCTCTCTGCTTCTCCTCTTGGTCCTCTATACTGTATTCTCCACATAGAAACCAGGATGAGCTTTTGAAAACATAAAACTGATGCTTCTAAAGTGGTTGTAAGACCTCCATGGGTCCTTGGAATTCTTACTCTGGGAGGTTTTAGAGACTTTGTCCCACTTTATAGGAAACATATTAAAAGGTACATCCCATATTAAATATGTGGTTTCATTTATTTATTTTTGCTATCACATGTTAAAATAATTGCACTATTTTGCTTCTGAAATTATTTGGCTACAAATAACTGACTTAAATTATAATTACCTAACATTTCTTAACAGTTTACATATTTAGGAATTTTTGCAAAGTGAGAATTGTTTTCAAATGTAATGAAATTTTTTAAATGCTAAATTTATTAGGGAATAAAGTTGCTGGGTTATATTTTGAGGACATTTAAGCATTTGTTAATTTTTATGGTTATAATTTTCTTTTTGTATTTTGGACTTGCAAAAGTATTCTTTCAGGTCCTAAACATTTTCCTAGTCCCCTGAAAAGCTTATTGATCCTAGGTGTTAGATAGAGGGTGAATAATAGATAAAATGGCACTGTTCACTCTCCTGCTTTAAAATTCTTCTGTGACTTTCCACTGTCCTTAAAATAAAATTCTTACTGTGGCCTGCAAGATCCAGTATGATTTAGCTCCTCCTACCTTCTAGGATTCATCTCATCCCTCTCTTCTCTGTTCACATGTCCTAGCCTCCTGATCATCCATCCCTCTTATTCTTTGAACACTTAAACAGTTGCTTTTCAACTCAGCTTAAGTGCCCCTCCTGAGAAAACCCTTCCCTAACCACCTTATCTAAAGGGAGCCTCCCTCAGTTATTCCATATCCCATCAAACTCTTTTATTTTCTTCCCAGTGATTTCTTTTTCCCATGAGGATGTTGGCTACATGTGGGCAAGAACCTTTCCTATCTGGTTTATTGCTCTGTCCCCAGCACCTACCAGAGTCAGACACATAGGAAGCACTTAGTACATACCTGTTGAACAAATGAAGAGTTACGTTAATAGATTTTGTAATTTAACCATCCTTGCATTTTTGGTAAAAACACTATGTGATCATAATATCTTAAAACTGACAAATTCAATTTGCAAATATTTTACTTAAGATTTTTGTATCTGTCTTCACAAGTGAAGATTGGTCTATAGTTTTATTCTTTTGTACCATCTTAGTCCAGATGTGTATCAGAAATAAGTTAGCCTCATAGAAGAAATTAGGAAACTTTCCCTTTTATATCTATAAGTTTGAGAATAGGAGGGATAGATAACATGGAAAATTATCTGTTTGATAGAAGTTTGGTAGACTTCTTCCAGAAAACCATTTGTACCTCCTGTAGTTTTAGTTTGAATATTTTACAAATTTCTGATATAGGTTTTTGTTGTTATTTTCACAACTTTTTGTTTTTTAATCCTCATTCAGAGAGATGAAGGGGAGAGAGACAGACAGAGGGAGAGGGAGAGTGGGAGAGACCAGAGATATGTATGAGAGAAATATCGATCAGTTGCCTTCCATATGCTCCCTGACTGGGGATTGAACCCACAATCCGGGTATGTGCTGTGACCGGAAATCCAACAGGCAACCTGTTGGTGCACGAGACAAAGCTTAGCCAACTGAGCTACTCCTGCTGGGCTCATAACTTTTCTTGAGTTGATGTGGCACTTTCTATTTTCCTAGACTGTCATCCATTTTATTTAATTTTCAAGTTTATTGACATAAAGTTATGTGTAATTTTATCACAATTAAAAAAAAATCCTCTCCATATCTGTAGTTATAAAGCCCCCTTTCTCAGTCCTACTGTTCATTTATGACTTCTCTTTTTTTTAATTGATCATATTTTCAAAGGATTATTTACTTTTATTTATTTATTTTTAAACAAAAAAGTTTCTGGGTTTTTTTTAGCCAGTCTACTCTTTTTTAATAAAAAGGATTGCTTATGTTTTTATCATTATTCATTTCTCTTTTGGGTTTGTTACTTGTTTACTGGGCTTTTGAGTTAAATGTTCAGTTTATATTTTTCGATCTGTTTCCTAATAAAAATATTTTAATAGTATATAGTGATCAAAGATACCAAGTTTGAAAAAGGACACTTATGTGAGTGTATAACCTCTGGTCTGTTCATTTAAAAAAAGTAAATTCATTTTTTATTACTTCGTATCCTCACTTTGCAATGATATAATTTAAAAACAGAATTTTATCAATAGGAAAAAATTACAATAAGTATATCACAGAGTCCAAAAATGTCTGAAAATATAGGGGAAATAGAGTATTTATTGCACTTGTTTTTTTAGATGAACAATTGGAATGATTGCTTTAAGTTTAGAGGTATCTCACCAATAAATAAATAAAGATGTTAGGATGTTGAAGAAAAAATATTGATCATATTATTTGAAAATAGAACTACTAATATTTTGCTTTAAAATGTGTCTATGTTTCCCAACTTTGTACAGTTTGTTATTTAACACTAACATGGTAACACATACATGCATTCATACAATAATATTCTGCACTGGGGAATGGAGACTTAGCAAAATTCAGTTTATAAAGAGATCGTGTCCATCACAAATTGAAACAAGGCAGCTGTACAGTCTTCATGCATTTTAACATGTTAAGCATGCTCCACGTAAGTAATCTTTCCGTAACTCATCTGGAAGGTATTGGAGGGATAAAAATAGACTAAGTATTCAAAATTTCCATCCTAAGAGTTTCCTGCTTTTGCCTACATCTCAATTGTCAGTCCAGCTCCTGGTTCTTACTCCACTCAGAGCTGTGCAAAGACAGTGGGAGCATTTAAGCCATAAATATTCAAGCTGCCGGATCATCTAGGCATTGGACTCTGCCTTCCCTGAAATAGCTCCTTTCCTGTTCTTCTATCGGAGTAAAAGGGAAGGTTGGAGACTGTGTAAGGGCCCAGAAGCCAGGATGATGAATGTGGGATTTAGAAAGGGTTCATAGGTTCCTTCTTGCGGAATGTCAGGCTTACAGAATCCATCAGTTCTCTGCTGGCTGGCATGGCAGATTACACTCGGTCAGTCTGTTCATTTGGGAGAGTCACACTGGAATCCCACCTGATCCGCTCTATCGATGGAGTCTAATAGACACAGGCTCACTAGCTATCATATAGTTACTTTATTTCCTCAAGCAATCCTTAAACAAATAAATGGAGGCCAGTTTCTGGAAACTGTGTGATTTTCATTCCTTATATTTGGGTGGCAGATATCTTCAACCCAGGACTTCCAAATGGAGGTCTAATTCATTTATTTACCTTTTGGGGGCTTGATATAGGGCTTCACACAGCCATGAAGGAAAATGGGGTGCTTATCTTATACATACTGGGGAAGACCAGCAGTAAGCACATTATTTCACAAATAATAAATTGCTGTTATGACCAGTGCTATGAGGTAGTAAAAGATATTATGGGAATGTTGAACAGGGAGGCTGGTCTAGCCTGGGAAGAACAAGGAAAGTTTTCCCAGGGCAGTGACGTACTTTTGAGATGACAAGGATAAGATGAACAGAACTGGGGGGGAAAGTCATGTTTTAGAGCTGAAAGGAACCTAAGATACCATCTAGTGATGTCTTATCCTTACATTCTACAAATGAGAAGATCAAGGCCCAGCGATACGAAGGACTTGCCTCACTGAGGTTACACAGCCCGTTAGCCCCAGGGCTAGAGACGCACACCCAGTGTGGGTTTCTTAAGTGATTAGAACTCTAGAAGCATATAGCAAGAAGGGACCTAGGATGGGGGGAAACAGGCAGGTTTTTAATTTAGTGCTTAGTCCATATCAGCTGCAGAGCTACTTCGCAGGTGCGGGAGTAGATCAATAATGACTCAGATCTGGCTTATCCTAGGGCAGTGGTCGGCAAACTCATTAGTCAACAGAGCCAAATATCAACAGGACAACCATTGAAATTCCTTTTGAGAGCCAAATTTTTTAAACTTAAACTTCTTCTAACGCCACTTCTTCAAAATAGACTCGCCCAGGCCGTGGTATTTTGTGGAAGAGCCACACTCAAGGGGCCAAAGAGCCGCAGTTTGCCCACCACGGTCCTAGAGGAACTCTGTTATGCTGCAGCATAATTTTTATTTCAGGTCGTGGGAGGAGGTACCCAAAACGATTAATGTGTAGTTCAATTGGGAAGCCAGTCCCTGCTCTGCAGCTGTCTAGCTGTGTGATTTGGGATAAGTTACTAAACCTCTCTGAATTGCCATTCTGAATTTTTACTTTGGTATATTTACTTTCCTTCTCTTTCTATTCATTTTAGGAGCTTGCTAGAGATCAGTCGTGCCCTATATTTCACCTTGATCTTTAAAAACTAAAGTCTCTTGTTTGGGTAAAGCATTGTTTAAGCCCCCTTTTAAAGAGCAGTTTGCCAGCCTGTGCTTGCCCAAACATCTAGAGAATAATTGTAGCAAGCAAGCCACGCTCCAGGATCTACAAGAATCGTTAGCAACTGAGCATATTTCTATAAACCAATAAAGGTTTTTGTATTTTGTTCATCTGTTACCCCTGTGCTGTTGCCACTTTCACATGCAGTGTGTGTAGGCGGAGAGTATGAGATAACAGCTTCACAAATGAGTGGAAAAGGGCCGCTTTCCCTTTAAGGCAGTTTCATCCCCTGCTCCCTCCCCTTTCCTGATTGACAAATCTACCCAAAGTCACATGATCCGCCTCTATTTGAAGGTCACAAAAAGCTGCTTCCTTTAGAGACAGAGGGGGGAGAGAGAGAGCAAGCGGGAGAGTGAGTGAGAGAGTTAGTTCAAGCCAAAATGGCCGACAGAGTCTCTGCTGGTTTCTGAATATTTAAAATACAAATACAGATAGACAAAAAGAAATCCTTTTTTGGACCTTTTTTCATTTCCATTTCTACCTTGTATGCCTCAATTTGCTGGATTTAAGCACTGCTGCACTTTATGAGGTTGGTACATATTTTCAATTTTTTAAAACCAATTGATTTATATGGATTTTGTCTAACCGTTTTCACTAGTGGTGTTGCAAATCGACATTTGTCTAGCATGGAGTCTGGCTTCAGACATTTCGTGAATCTGTGTAAATCAGACCCGTGATGTACTTTTGGTTCGGCGTTTTAGAAATGGAAAAGCCTTGGTAAAATATTTAGATTTTGAAGTGATTTAATTGCACTTTTAATGTCTGCGACTCTTGTCATCGTTTCTGTCTTGCCACTAAATGAAGCTGTGAGTAATTGGAAATTTAATATTTAGAAAGGGGTTTTTAAAAAAACACAGACCTCTCCCTGTCCCCTTAAATCTGCTGCAAAAATTTGCATAAATATAAATGGGTTTGCATTCTTTCGGCTGCTAAGGCCGACAAAGGATCTGGGAGGGCAAGCACTACAACGGGGAAGCCTTTTTATTTTTAAAGCTAGGCCATCCTTCCTAGAGAGATATAAAACCTAAAATAAGACCTGATACATTTTAGACATCAGGAGGGGGGCGAGTGAGCACCGGGAGGTTTGGGGTTTGTAGATTCCCCTGCTTGCAAACCTCCGGAGCAATGTGTGGATCGCCCCTCTCCTCTCGGCGCGCGCTCCTGTGCACTGGGCTTCTCTGTGTTCTCAAATGTGCAGCCAGATGCGCTGTTATTTTGATCGTGGTTTGAACCAAATGGTAGGACTATCTTGTAAACACAGTGTTTAAAAGATATAAACAGCTATTCACCCCGATGAAGAATTATTTCTTTATCAGTTTCTCCCTGGAGATTAGCCTTCTCCATTTCTCAGGGATTACATTTATTGTTTAATTTTATACAGATGAACTGGGCTTTTCAGCACAAATCCTGCATCTGTTTGTGCGGTGGCCTGTTTTGGTCATTTCCATTGTGAATTGGTCATTGAGGGTCACATAAATAATTAGCTGTGTATGTACATATGTTAGTTACTCCTGAAACTATGCAGTGCCCTGAAGTTAAATTCCATTACTCCAAATGCAGGATTCTAGAAAGCCTCGGAGCAGAGAGGGAAGAAAGCTGAAAACTTGCTTTCTCAGAGCCACCTCCCCCGATCATTGTGAGAGTGTGATGTAATGCTTCTCGGTCTGGTGGGCTGAAAGGATGTAGTTTGTGCTGTGGCGGGTAAATTGCCCCCACCCCTGGGGTAAATTACCCCACTCCCTCAGCACATCCCAGGCTCTGAGAGGCCTTGTTTTCTTTTCCTTTTTTACCCCCCGCCTAATTTGTGTCCTGATTTATGCCTGGGAATATTGGCATGAGAAAGAGACTGTTCTTCTAAATCTGTTACAGAGTATAGTTTAGAAAGGCATTTAAAATATGCAAATTGGTTGAGTTGTCATAATCCCCATCATTAAATATGTAGAGTTGGATTAAAGCTAATTAGGCATAAATGGAATAATTTTAATCAGAAGGGAGCATTGGTTGTATTTTTGGTTCCTTTTTAATTAATCTAATTACAAGATGCTTGCTGGGCCTGAAAGTGTTAAAAAATGGGAAAAATGCTGGACCATTTTGAAAATTTGACAGTCTAGAAGAGGGTTGTGGAGTGCTTTCAAAAGCTTTATTCACTGTAAAAATGGATTGGCCTCTTGTGCTGAAAATGGCCTGTTTCTTTGGGCCAATTGTGTGTAGATGAAGGGACTTTCACGCTAATTTAACAAAAAGACTTTCCGTTTGAATACATAAAGATAATTAAAGCGCTCTGTCTCTAAAGAGCAAGTATTTTATTATTTTTCTAAAACTAATGTTATTAGTAATGAAAATAAGTAGAGAAGTGATGGTTTTAAATTCAGTGTACATTTTTTGGGTAATACAAGTTTAGCTTTGGTGGAAGAAGGATTGGAAACATTACATTAGAGAGGTAGTCTGGAATAAATTTGTCTCTTTAAAAAATTTTTTTTACGGCTTCAGTTTAAAGGAAAAACATAGAATTTGCCATAGTGATGGAGTGTTGCTTTGTGGTGGACCTAAGGAAAATTAGAGCTCTGATTTTGCTTGTGTTTATCTGAAAATGAAAGTGCCTATTTGGGGCTTTACTTGTTAGATGATTCATTTTACATCTATTTCCTCAATTGTTCTGACAGAAGAGTAAGAAAAACCTAGGCTTTCCATGTTTTGCCATTAGCTTGTTTTTTGTGGACTGTTAGCTTGTGAATATCAGGTTAACTCAGTTTGCAGAGCAGAGGAACCAGAAGCAGAGTGCCTGCTCCCTTAGGCAAGAAGGAGAATGATAAAAGGAACATAACCGATGCCATCTAATTCTCTGAAATGTTTTTATAAATATTCTTTTCTCCAAGACATTGGAAAGTGAGATAAATAAGACCTGCTTTCACGGATGTTAATAAGCATTATGTCTCTGGTGAGTTTCAGAAACTCAGCTGCCATTTTGGATCTAAGTTCCTGCAGAGCCAGTCCTTATGGCACAGCAAAACTATGGTAATTCAGAAGCAAATGAAAATGAGTAATCAAGTGTGCAAATGGATAGTATCTAATTTGTGTCTTTTGTTGAAGTTGTCTGTCAGTAGTGTGAAGTGAAGCTTTAAGAACTTTAGAGATGTGGCTGATGTTATGAAGCACAAAATCCAGGGATATTAGAACTGGCTCTGTTGTGGTTTTTAAAATGAGATGGCATATGCAGAGGAAGTTTTTTACTGGAGAAAATGAACATAATCTTACTAGCTTCCCCCTCCCCCATCCATCTTCTGCTAGGTCTACTTGTGATGTTATAGCAATATCATTCACAACACTGCTCTGTCTCACAAAAAAGTGTCACAGATTCCTTATTAAAATTTTACTGAAACTTCACAAAAATTGGTAGCGCTTAATCTATCAGAAGTTGTATCTTATTTTCAAACTGTTGTTTAGTCCTTCCATCTGGGTGCCAGAGAGGAAACACTGGCAACTTTGATATATGGTGCAAACAACGCTGTTGTTCAGCTTTGAATGGCCATTTGTTATTCTCTATCACCGCTAAGACAGACCTTTAAAAATAAACCTCTTAAAATTGAAGCAGAAACTTGTGAGGCTTTTCTAGCTCTTCAACTCTACTAGAGACATTAAAAGAGTGACGAGATGATGAGACCTTCAGGTTCTGCAGAGCAGGCCTAGCAGATAACAGTAGTAAGGGGTGGATCTCATCCTATCCAACTGCTCCATGACTGAAAAGTTCTGAAGAAATTTAATTTTTATAACTCAGTATAATCATTGACCTTTTGCATTGTAAACTGGACAAGGCCTAAAACAATACAGATCATGTTCTTTGTCCCTTCCCTCAAGGGGTACCAATCTAGCAAGGGAGCTACTCAGGTAAAGAGGTCAGCAAGGTGCTATGTGTGCAGTAGTTAGAATAATACTTGGTACAGAAGTGTCCTCGGCGTCTGCATTAGGTGAATCCTTATTAAAGAAGCCAAATAATTGTCCCCTACTAATTTTTAGACATCATTTGGATATTAGATTTTCTTTAAATGAAACTTGTGACTTAAAGATGTTTCAGACCGTTGGCAGCATATGCTAATTGTTTCCTAGTACAGTCTTATTCCTGGATTTACACTAATCCGACTTCCCTCACCTGCTTCTTGTGATTAAGACTGGTGGTAGAGTGAAGTTGGGTGAATTGAAGCCACTTGGCCCGAAAAGGGATTTAACCCATGATAGTGACAGTTTAGCATGTTCTTTTTTCTTCCTTTATGTGTTAATTCAGCAGTCATTTAATGGTCCCTGGTGTGTGTCAGGTGCTGTTGTAGGTGCTGGGGAATCCAAGAATTAATTTGGTTGGTCCATTGTCTTAAACAGCCATTTGGTTCATGTGGAAATGTTTGCCATCTGGTAACTATTTAACCTACTGCTTTACGTTACGAATAGGGTAAGGCTATCGTTCCTTTCACATGATGGTCACTGTACTAATAATTGGGAAATGAATGGTAATTTTTGCTTCTAGTAGCTTCTAGAGACTTCCATTTAAGGGTTGACCAGATAGTCACTTTATCCATTTTCTTTAACTCTACATAAGTATCTCCTCAAAATTATCTTTTGAATTATCTCTGAGAACCTCAAAATCTAAGTCACCTCCCTAGTTACTCTATGACATTCCTCAGTTTTACTTTTTAATACCCCTTAATTGTATCACCATCTG
Source organism: Eptesicus fuscus (assembly GCF_027574615.1). Classification (NCBI taxonomy): domain Eukaryota; kingdom Metazoa; phylum Chordata; class Mammalia; order Chiroptera; family Vespertilionidae; genus Eptesicus; species Eptesicus fuscus. The sequence continues at coordinate 102,754,671 of NC_072479.1, forward strand.
AAATTACATTATTTGTCTATGGTGCATCAGTCCCCACTAACCCATACGCTTTCATAGGAGCAGACTGTGTTTCTCATTGCTCAATCCCCAGCATATAGATCAGGCCTCAGCAGGAGTAAGTGCTCAGTAAAAATGTATGAGTGAGAACTGAGTTATAAGGTCACCAGGACCAGCTACGTGACCATAAGCTCCTGTTTCTTTATCAGTAAAATGGGGCTAATACATTGTGAAGCAGAAAGGAAATGCTGAAAGGAAGGGCCAGCACCTAGTCTTATTGCTTAGTAAGTGTTTCCTTCCCCTTTGTTAAATAAACCAGAAAGGCTTTTATGGCCCCGCAGATACCTCCGTTCTTTCTCATGACTCCCAGGATCATGAAGCGTGTGCACTGATTGCACTGAGCTTCAGCCTGGGCAAGGACAGGAGCAGTGCTGAGCCTTTTCTTTTTATTATGGTCTGATGTGGTCTCTTCAGGCTGCTGCTGTGGTGTACCCACTTTTGCTTGGCTGCTTTTCATACATTCTGTGTTTTGCATTAAAAGTTTCAAATGAATTGGTCTAAGAGTTTACAAGGCAAAGGAGAACATAACATACAGTGTCTTTTTTACTTTATTTTGATTATTCTAAGCCTACGCATGTAAATTCTATTTAACCAAACTATTAATTGTTTTGACTTAAAAGACAGATAAAATAAAAATTTAGGTCAATTGCCCACTTTATACAATGCTGTTGAATTATAGATGATATAGAAATGAATTTCATTCATTGACCTTGGAATTTGTGGTGTTGTTTTTTTTAAACACAAAATTATTATATATTTACTCATTCATTCAGTAAATAATTCTTATACTGGTATTACGTGCCACATATTGAGATAAGTGCTAGCATAGGAGTAGCATGAAGCTTTTCTTTAGGCACCATTGCTGAAGTTAGAAAGAATATCAATGCAAGGAGGTTAGCCAGCGCCTGGGGGTATTGGGTGATTTTAAGGGAGGGGCTCCCAACCCTACCAGCTTGTGCAAGAGCCCTGAGGCAAGAGAGGACATTGGAATATTTGGAAGACTGCATATGGAGTACTTGGACATGGTTCCAGTGTGAGGTGTGTAAGGGAAGGGATGACCTGGGAAATACGAAGTGAAGCTGAAAAGGTAAGCACTGGCGAAATGCAGAAGAGGCTATGAGCCATGTTTGGAAATCTTCATCTTGAGAATAATTGAAGGTTTTTCAGCATGAATTTTAAAAGATGAAGCTAGTTGTACTATAGAAAGGAGCTAGAGGATTGAGTATAAGACCAGATGGTATTGCAGTAATCCCCGGTAATAGTGGCCTGGATTGACAGCAAAATTGGGAAGACGTGGGTAAGTTCAGAGATATTTAGGTAGAAGATTTCACGGCACCTGATCATTGAGTTTGAGAAGGTGTGAGTTGGGGAAATTAAAGACTGATACCTCTGTTTCTGGCCTGGGCTACTGATGGTGTGGTGGTACCATTTACTGAGATAAGAGACAGATGCGGGGTTGAGATGAGTTTAATTTTGGAGTTACTGAATCTTGGGACATATAATGAAGGTCTGGAGTAATTAGATAACTAGCTGGAGATAAAGATTTATCCATAATCCTAAATTTACCAGGATTTTCCTTTTTAAGTTGATTTCTTTGAATGTCCAAAGATGGCAATGTGCAGTGCAAGGTGCTATCGGATGCTGTTAAGGGGACACAATTTTATAGAGAACATAAGGCCACATACTCATTATCACAGTGGTTGCCATGAGAAATACTAAAGGAGTTTGCGGGTAGAGAAACACTAATGTTAGCTGGGTTGATAAGAGAAGGCTTTATGAAGACCTTGTGTTTGAGCTGAGCCTTAAAGTTGGAGCAGAATTGTATAGAGTGGACTTAGAGGACAGGACCTCTGGCTAGAGGATTAGTTGTGTTCAGGGAGGACTGATGGGAGGTCGAATGTGTACAAGAGTGCAGGGGCGCCTGCTGAGCAGTTTGGATTGCCATGGTGTAGACCAGGCGTCCTCAAACTACGGCCCGCGGGCCACATGCGGGTGTTTTTGCCGTTTTGTTTTTTTACTTCAAAGTAAGATATGTGCAGTGTGCATAGGAATTTGTTCATAGTTTTTTTTAAACTATAGTCTGAGGGACAATGAACTGGCCCCCTGTTTAAAAAGTGTGAGGACCCCTGGTGTAGACAATGGGGACCTGTTAAAAGTTTGACAGCAACATGATCAAAGTGGTCATTTTGAGAATACTAATATGGCAGTGGGCAAGAGGAGGACTTGGAGGTGAGAAGACAACGGGGAGAATTTAGAGTTAGGCCAGTTAGGAGGCGATGGCAAAAAGGACTCTTATGAAAGGGCCTTGGAAGGAAACTTGACTTGGTGTGGTGAGCACACAATACAGTATATAGATGATGTATTTATAGAATTGTACAACGGAAACCTATATACTTTTATTAACCAATGTCGCCCCAGTAAAGTCAATAAAAAGTTTAAAAATTTTTTAAAGGAAAAGGCCTGTTATAAGACTGTGGCAGTAGGCTAGAAAAGGGATCAGACTCCAGGTTTTAAAGGTGAGTGATGGGAATTCTTCATCAGAAATGAAGATGAGGAATTCCAGATTAGATATTCCAGAAATGAAGATGAGTTGAAGAAGTTGGTGGGACTTCCAGATGGATCTGTTTAGTAAGCAGCTGGCAGTGTGGAGCTGAAGCTTGAGAAAGAGGTCAGAAGTGGAGATAAAAGAATTGGAAGTCATCCACTTCCAAGTGATAGTTGACGCTGAGAGTGGATGAGGTCACCATGGAAGTGTGGAGAATGAAAAAGAGAACTGAGAACTGGGCCTTGGGGACAGGAAGAGAAAGAGACCTTGGAAAGGATGAAAAGAAAGGTAGTTGTGTAGGACAATCAGTAATAGTTACTGAAAATGAGGGAAGGTCTTCTCAATCTCGGATGTGGTCAGCAGGTTTTGATGCTCCACAGGAAGAACAGTATTTGATTATGGCAACGTGTCTGAACCTGGTGTTAGGACATGTTCCAGTGGGAAAGGTTTGGCAATCATTATTAAGTTACACCAACACCAGCCAATAGAAATAAAATGCGAGCCACATGTGTTATTTTACATTTACCAGGAATCATATTAAAAAGCTAAAAAGAGCCCAGCCAGTGTGGCTCAGTGTCGACTTATGAACCAGGAGGTCATAGTTCGATTCCAGGTCAGGGCACAAGCCTGGGTTGAGAGTTCGACGCCTGTTGGGGAGTGTGTGGGAGGCAGCCAATCAGTGATTCTCTGTCATCATTGATGTTTCTCTCTCTCTCTCCCTCTCCCTTCCTCTCTGAAATCAATAAAAAAATATATTTTAAAAAAGGTAAAAAGAAACATTGAGTTTAATTTTAATATCTATTTTATTTAACCCAGTATGCATAATATTGTCAATTTAATATGTGATTGATTTTTAAATATTAATGAGCTATTTGACACTTTTCCATACCAAGTCTTTGAAATCTGGTGTGTATTTTATGCTTACAACACATTTCAGTTTGAACATGAAGTTTTTATTGCAAATGCTTGATCTGTATTTAGAGCTCATAAAATTTACAATTGCAAAAGTGCATTCACATATCAAAGTTTTTCCAAACATACTAATATTTTCCAGTAATGGAAATAAGTATCACCTTTAAATTTTAAGTTAATTAAACTAAAATAGAATTGAAAATTCAGTTACTCAGTCATTCTAACCTCATTACAAGTGCACGTTACATATGCGGCTACCATTTTGGACAGCACAGGATTATGCAAAGTAAAATAGGTTACCTTACAGCTGATGTGTACTTTGAAAATAGCCAAAGCATCACAAAGCATTTCACAGGATTGGTATTTCTTGGAACACCTATTTGCTTATGCTAATGGTATTTTTAGAATTGGAAGGGTCAAATCCTAATTTTGCATATGAGGAGATGAACTTTTTATGAAAGTGCACTGATTGCAAAATTTAAGGCAGGAATTAAAAAATGTTTGGCCAAGACCAGCAGGGTGGTACATTGGTAGAAATTCTTAAACCATACCAGTTTGTGTCATAGTTCAGAAATATGCAAGATGCAGATGCTTACATTTTAAAACAGATTCAGTTGGAGGAGTGGGAGCATTCCCCACCCCTTTTTGAACTCGTGGAATCAGTGAGATGGTGCTCCAGGTGGGGAGATATGAAATTAGAGTTCGAATGTTCAAGAAGCTTTCAGTCTGTGGTCCCAGCCTTTCCCCTTATATATCCCCACCCACACTACAAGACCAAAGGGCTAGTTAATTTTGTGCTTGTATCTCACTTCTTTTTGGTGATATGCAGGCTGCTTGGCCTTATATCAAGCAGTAGACTCATTTTGTATTTCTTGCTATCCTGGGCCAGTATAATATTTACTAAATATGGGTGCTTTATAAAAAGCAGGTTCAGAGATTTTAATTTAATCATCTCATTAGTTTAGACTGCTTTGTAGTTACTAGTTAGACCTTCCAAGAACCAGGTATACCTTGTTTTATTGTTCTTAATTTTATTGTGCTTCACAGATGTTTTGTCTTTTTACAAATTGGAGGCAAGACCCTCCACAAACTAAAGGATTACAACTTGCTTTATTATAAGGTTCCCTTTATTGTTGTGGTCTGGAATCGAAACCTGCAATGTCTCCAAGGGATGCATATAATAACCAGTAAATCGAGAAATGATCTTGAATTGTGCTTGGAACTAATCCTTGTTTACAGTAGAGAGTAAGTGTTGGTTTTGGTTGCTGCATAATTTCATTTTAGCGAAGAGAGGAGCTTATTTTTCTATGAATTGCCCTCTAAGAGTTTGGGGTATCAGCTATTCTGTGAAGTGAAGTGCTGGTTGTTGCTTTTTAAATCCGTATGGAAATTTCTTACACTTTTGCTTTCCTTTAGAAGTACATTTTGGTTTGCTCTTATGCCTTTGTTAAAACCAGACTGTATAGTGGTGGATTTAATACCTTTAATGTTTTAATAAGGAGACCTAGCAGAAGATTCCTCACCACCTCTCCCAAGAGCCCAGAGTGGCAAGTCTTTTAACTCCCAGTGCCATTGTTTCTTTTACCGCTTTGCTTACAGAAAATAATTGCTGTTCTTTTTATACCAAGAAGTTCCTGTTTATAAGCTGAAGTTTGAAAATAATTGATAGAACAGTGGCTTTCAAACTTTTTTATTGGATCTACAATAAGATAATATGCATTGAGACTTTGTACATACATGAATACATGAATGAATACTGAAGCATAAGTATTTACTTTCTGATATGTAATGTATTCTGATATATTCTGTTCAAGTCCATTTTGTAAAATAAACAAAACAAAAAGAACTGATTAGCCTAACCAACTAAATTGATCAGTGATTCATTAATAGTGGTTTCACTGAGGATTTAAGATTTAAGACTTAGGAGTGGTCATATTCCAGGATATGATTCCCAGTTTTGCTGGTCTTGAAAATCAAATTTATCAGTCTATTCGGTTACCACACCAACCAAATTTATAAGTGATTTTTTAAAAAATGTTAATTTATTATTTCAACATGTTACAGATGGATATCCTCCTCCTATATAATAAAGAGGTAATATGCAAATTAACTCTCACACCCTCACAAGATGGCTGCCTACGACCAGGCCGGCAGGGGGCGGTTAGTGAGGGACAACCAAATGACTGAACAAGCAGGCTGCGTGGGACGACCAGGCCGGCAGGGGGTTTAGTGAGGGACGACCAAACAACTGAACAAGCAGGCTGCATGGGGTGACCACCCCTGCAGGGGAGACCAGGCCAGACTGAGCAAGCAGGCTGCGTGGGACGACCAGGCCGGCAGGTAGTTTAGTGAGGGACGACCAAGCAACTGAACAAGCAGGCTGCGTGGGGTGACCACCCCTGCAGGGGAGACCAGGCCAGCAGGGGGGGGCAGTTAGGGGTGATCAGGCTGGCGGGGGGGGGGAGGGCAATTAGGGGCAACCTGGCAGGTGAGCAATTAGGAGCCAGAGGTCCAGTATTATGAGAGGGATGTCCAACTGCAGGGATCGGGCCTAAACCGGCAGTCGAACATCCCCCGAGGGGTCCTGGATTTGGAGAGGGTGCAGGCTGGGCTGAGAGACCCCCCCCCATGCATGAATTTGGTGCACCAGGCCTCTAGTATGTATATATATATTTTAAATATTTTTATTGATTTCAGAGAATTAGGGGGAGAGAGAGAGAAACATCAATGATGAGACTCATTGATCAGTTGGGCCCTTTCCCCCAACATGTCCCCTACTGGGGATCAAGCCTGCAACCCCGGGCATGTGCCCTGACCAGGAATCAACCGTGACCTCCTAGTTCATAGGTCAACCCTCAACTACTACGTCATACCAGCCTGGTGGAGATGGATATTCTTTTTTTTTTTTTTTTAAATATATTTTATTGATTTTTTACAGAGAGGAGGAGAGAGGGATAGAGAGTTAGAAACATCGATGAGAGAGAAACATCGACCAGCTGCCTCTTGCACACCCCCTACTGGGGATGTGCCCGCAACCAAGGTACATGCCCCTGACCGGAATCGAACCTGGGACCCTTGAGTCCGCAGGCCGACGCTCTATCCACTGAGCCAAACCGGTTTCGGCGAGATGGATATTCTTGATGATCAGAATGTTGTCTTCCCTGCCCATAGCATCCCATGTGGATCAAAAGGAGCTGGCTGTCCATATTGAGGAATGGAGATATCCTACATAATAAGAGAGGAATATGCTAATTAACTGTTATGCCCTGAGGTGTAACGACCAGATCATGGATCTGCAGGAGGGTGGAGCAGCAGATGGAGAACTACAGGAGGGGGCAGGGCAGCAAGCTATGATGGGGGGGCGGAGCTACAGGAGGGCGGGGTAGCGGGTGGAGAGCTACAGGAGGGTGGTAGCGACCTACTGGTGCACGGATTCGTGCGCAGGGCTACTAGTGTGTGTGTGTGTGTGTGTGTGTGTGTGTGTGTGTGTGTGTGTGTATTTCCCCAGATTTTAGAGAAACTTAAATAGAAGACATTCTTTTACCAGATTATGTATTCTTTCTTGGAAAAGCCCAATAGAAAATACTGCTATACTCTTTTTGAAGAGGGGGATGTGCTTCCCCACCTCTTTTCTAGGTTTCATGAAGATGTGTCTCTACTATCAACACATTCTGTTTTCAGACACATCATTTTATTAGTTCCACATTTCCCACTTGTTTGATGGGGTACTAATAGGTTTGCCTGCACAGAGAAAAAAAGGTTCTTTTCCTGATTAGGCTGAATTAAACTGGTCTTTGCTTGCTATAGGACTTACAGTGTTTAAGATGCTAATGTGCATTGGAAATCTTAAGTGATGTGTATATATAAAATCTTAATGTTCCAGGTGTTTGGTTTTTGTTCTTTTAGGCACAATTTGGGGAAAATGCGTGGTTAGCTTTCCATTTCAATTATTCATTTCTAAAACTACCTCCTAGTTAAGCAAGCTGGATTTGGCTATTTCCCAAGTCTCTTCAGACACTTGAACGTGTTGCTTCCCGGACTTAGGTTTCAGGGAATGGTAACATTGCAAAAGCAATTTTGGGATCCAATATGAGTTACCAGTTTTAAATTTGCCAAGTGAAGGCATTTTTTTTAAACCCACCGTTTATTATAATAATTTCAAAGAAAAATTGTAATAAGAGATATTGCAGTAAATTGAATGTAGCTTTATGAAAACCATTACATAGGGAATATAGATCAGCACAGGTACTAAAGTTCAGCATTTGGGAAGCACATCTTAATTATAGACTGCCTCTTAGCATGTAATACAATTAACTATGTGCTTGCTGGTTTATATTTGTCTCACTCGTAGGAATAAACCTTACTTCATTCATTCTTATTTTCTGACTATACTGATAGTGGTTTCAATGACTCACTTTTAAAAATATTACTTTGTTCTCTCTGAATATACTGTAAACACATAACCAGTTCTACTTTAGTGTAAGAAAAAAAGCTAAAACAAGCCAACTCCATTATGTGCTGAGCAGTTGTAGAAGCTAGCAAAGTTGATCTGATTTAATGAGATGTAGTCAAGGTGATTATGTAAAAGTGGCAAGTAGGTCACTAAATAATATTCCTTGCCAGGCTAGTGTGGCTCACTGGTTGAGCATTGACCAATGAACCAGGAGGTCATGGTTCAAGTCAGAGCACATGCCCAGGTTGTGGACTCGATCCCCAATAGGGGGCGTGCAAGAGGCAGCCGATCAATTGATGTTTCTGTCTTTCTCTCCCTTTCCCTTCCTCTCTCTGAAATCAATACAAAACATTTTAAAATAATAACATTATTAATTATGTTTTGCCAGCCTGTTGGCTCTCTATGAGTTATGAATAATGGCCATGGCAGATGTTCTGTCATATTATGTACATATTTATTTTTATGTCTACCATCCCACCCTCACATTTAAGTGACAGAGTCCTTAAATTTGGCAACCCACATCAAATGTCCCCTCTGTCTTCATCAAGTGAAAATGCTTCTTAGATATACTTTAATCCTGTAATGAAGGGGAGAGTGGCTAGCAGCTCACTTACCTGCCCCATCTGTGTTAATGCTGTCAGCAGTTTGTGGGAGTGGCAAGCTCTCCTGTGGAAAGGCCCTGGGGCAGAGAGGAGGAGGAGAGAGGTTGGGGTTAGCAGTGTAGGGTGTTTGGAGGTAGTGACATGCTGGGTAGACTTGAGTGTGAGCAGAATATACTCAAAGTCCTGTGTACTTGGAAGATGTTGTTTATTACATAAGTATTTATGTAACAGACACTGTATAGTGCTCAGAATACCAAGATAAAAAAGACCTGCCTTTTATCTTCGGAACTAATGTAAATGGTCAGTGAGGTTATCTGTAATAAAGATGGAAGTATGATGCCAAGGGATCCGCGAGGATGGGGGGAGAGAGGTCTAGGGCACTGGGGAAGTCTCCGCCAAAGAGGAAGCATCTGAGCTGGATCTTAGCAGGTAATTAGGAGCTGCTTGGTGAAGGGGTGGTGGTTAAAAACCGAGATTCTTAAGTCAAGGCAGCTATGTGATTAGGTCAGCCCAGTGTTGGGCAAGAAATATCCGTGTGCCTCAGCTTCGTCACTAGGAAAACGGGGAATATACAATGTATGGACCTCAAAGAATAGTTGAGAATTAAGTGAGAATTTGTTTAAAGTGTTTAACATATTGTTGGGAGGCTTTCATTATTTTTACTGTTAGCATTTTAGAGGAAATAACATAAAGGCAAGAAGTTAGGGTCTAGGAGAGTCTGGGAAACGGAGAGATACTAGTGGAACACAAGTGTAGGCGGTCTGGAGGAGAGTGGATAGGTTGGCTGAGTTTTGTATTTTAAGAAACTTGGAATTTATCTAGTAGGAAGCAGTTTTTTAAAAATGAGCTTGTTGAGGGTCTGATAGAGAAGGAGATATTATGGGCAGACGTTAAATCAAGAGGAGTGATTGGAGAACATCAGCTAAGTCAGTGACAGTAAAGATGAATAACCAGATTTTGGACTACTGAAGTAAAATCCATTGGATACGATGAGAAAGAGGGAGGAGTTGTGGATAAGCCTCAGGCTGCATGAATGGGTGATGCTAAGAGAGGATAGGTATTCAGTGGGTGGAATAGGGGCTTGGAGTATGTAGTAGGGTGAGGATGGGGGCTGTGTTTTTGCTTGAGATATGTTTTAGATGGTTGATGGACATTTACTACAGCTTGGCAAGTGGAAATAAGCTCAAGAGAGAGAAATTTTGAAGACATTGATTTACGTACAGAGATGGCCATCTAGGCCAGGGAAGTGACAGTGCATCCTGAGAGGAGTGGGATGAAACCGGAAAAGGGGTGGTGCAAGAGAAACCCAGACAGGAAGGAGTTTAGAGAAGTGTGAAGGATAGTCATCAGGGCCCTTGCCTCAGGGGGTTAGCTGAGATAAGCTCTAAATAGGGCAGTTAGGTTTGTCCATGGGTCTTCACTGGGGCCAGCAGCCCCAGCACATTGTTGTTCATCCTGCTTGTCACTGTCACATTGGGAAATCTCCCCTTGGGCTCTTGGGCCTCTCTTGTCACTACTGTGAGTAGCTCTAGGACAGGAACTAGTTGTGCTCACCTCTGTAACCTCAGCACCTGACAAACAGAGTGAGTGCTCTGAGCATTTGTTGAATGAATAAATGAATCAAGGATGACTTGAATTAACTCAACAAAATTTTTGAGTGCCTCTGTGTTCCAGGAGCTATGCTAGTCTCTAGGAATAAAGCAGTGAGCAGACCTGGCCAGGTAGCTCAGTTGGTTAGAGCACCATCCTGACACATCAAGGTTGCAGGTTTGATCCCCAGTCAGGGCACATACAAGAATCAACCTTGATTGCATAAATAAGTGGAACATCAAATCAATTTCTATTTCTCACTCTCAAATCAATAAATAAATTTTTAAAAAGCAGTGAGCAAAATAGATAAAAATCCCTTTTCTTGTAAGACTTACATTCCAAAGCAAGAATCAGAAGGCCAAGGGGAAGGACCAAGTAGAGAGGTAACATTGGGAGTACAAGGATGAGCTCTATATCCTCAACATCCGTGAACTGAGCCTAGCTCCCTGGTACAGTTAGTTGACTTGAACATGGGAGAGGGTGCAAAAGGAGAACTGATGTATGGGAAGCGATTTGTTGCATAGATGACAGGTTAGCCTTGGAGAGTGGAGAGTCAATTTGGAAATGGAGAGAAGGCTATTTGAGAGAGTTCCCCCAGGGAGACATTCATCTCTAAATACGTAGAAGGCATTCCTCTCTGTAAAATAGAAGATGAAGTCTGAATGAAAAGAGAAAACATTTCAAAAACTAAGCCCTCCCTCCCCCACCTTCAAAGAAAAACAACAACATATATATAAAGAACTATCTACCAGCTCTAAGGGCTTAGCTGAGAGGGGAGATCTTTATTTCCCAGCAAGTCAGGGTGAAGAACACAGTTAGTTGGGGTTCATCTGAGGCTGAGTGAGGATTGGCCTCTGTAGGGATAACCAGGGGATGAAGCCTTTGGTTCATAATGCTGGTGAATGTTCAGAAAAGTCCAGGCTGGGCTGGGAATAAGATAAAACCAAGCTCAGGCAAATGGCCTGAAAGAATAGAGAAAGGAAGAGTCTGGGTTGGAGGAGGTAAGAACTTACATATGAAAGGAGAAAGGTAATATTTTCTGTGTGCTTTCTATAATGAACACCAGGCACACTCTTCTAACTGCATTACATGCAGTAACTCATTTAATCTTTATAATGAAGACTCTGTAAGCTAACTGCAGAGAGGTTAAGTATCTTGCCCAAGGTTACACAGGTGGGCAGTGACCGGACAGCCTTGGCTGCTGACTTTGTGTGCTTTATTACTGTACTCCACTGCCAGAAACCAGACACAAAAGCTTCTCCCAGGCCAACTAGGTTGGCAATAGCTTCCTGAAGTTGCTGGGCCTCCCCTCCGTTCAAGGAAAAGTATTTGGGCTGGCATGGAAGGGAGCTATGGACTGTTTGGTGCCCCCCTTACAATACATATTTATCTTTAGGCAACAGTGTACTTGGTGTAAACTCTGTTTTTCTTATCTCCCCGTGCTTATATCTGAATGATCTTTGATAGGAAAGAACACGGCAGAATTAGAGAAGACTTTAAATGCAAATCATTCTGAGGTCTCTGAGCTGCAGCGCCTTCTCTGTTGACCTGTTCTTCCCCCATTAAACAAAGAGGAGCTAGAGTGGCTGTCTGGTCTACCACTTGGGGGTTAGAGAGACCGAAGAAAAGCATGGCTGATGTGTGGTACCTAAAAGGAGGGAATCTCTTTCCGCTTTGCCTGTTGCAGAAATACTGGTAATGTCTGCAGTGGCTGGGGGTTGCTGGTGGTGGTTACAATTCCTAGTTTGACAAACAGGAATGTGTTCTCTTCCTGGGGAGAATCCCCTTGTGTCTTAGGTTACACAGGCTCTTCTGGATAACTAGTTGACTTCTGTTGGGTGAGGAATTTAGTCCCTGGCTCTGTGCCCTCCACCTGTGTCTGAGGCTTCTGACATATTACTCTGTGTCTAGCCCCTCGCAAACCCAGGGGAGACACTGACCTTTGCTTGCAGGCCGTTTAGAAGCACAGAGCTTTTGCAAATGAAACATGTAGGCAACTTTATCCTTTATAAAGAAAGGATTATTTGCAGAGACAACATGTGTATTCATGGTACCTCAGCATTTAAAAAAAAATTTTTTTTTTGCAGTTTTTTAATATCAGGCTTTGCTCTTAAGGCAGTTTGGAAGGAATGCCACTATATCTTCCATCTCTTTGATGTACACAAATTTTCATAATTTAAAAAGAAATAGTACACTAAAACCACATAATTTTACATGCCATAAAAACTTTAGATATTTGAGATATTGAAATCACAGAGCAAATAGGTCATCTGGCAATATTTGTTGGTAATTTTCAGATACACTCCTTTTTTTGTTGAGGTCCTGTGTTTGAAATGTCTTACCTGCTGGAACTTCTGTAGTTCTGCTTGGTTCAGTATTACAGGCTAGCATTTTTGTCTTTGTCTTTTTTTTTTTTTTAAACACTGCTGGCCCATGGTGCATCACATTATTAACATCTTCAATTTTTAAAATTCCTTATGTCTAATGGATTTTAATAGCATGATCTTCTTTTGTTAGGTATCAAATGCTAGGCAAAAAAGAGCTGCTTAGGCAAAAAAGCAGATAACCCACCACTGAGATATAGTGCCTTCAATAGTCCCAGTGCCCCCACGCCAAGATTAATTGAGATCTCAGGACTAGTTGGAGCCTTTACTTTGAAGTCAAAAGTAGAAATTATAGTCTCTTTATTTCTAATTCCCTCCCTAACCCCAGCCCAATACTGATACTATTCTCCTGGGTAAGGGCAAAGTTGGTTGCTCAATTTTAGGTTATGGAACCCCTGCTGGTGTTTTTCATATTCCTCTTGTTTTGGTCAGTGGCAGTGATAAAGGCAGGCACAGTTTAAGTTGGCATGTTCTTCTGTGGGTTCCCTCTGAGGTTCTGCATGACCAGATTTTATTTGTTTATTTTTTTTAATCCTCACCTGAGGACATAATTAGAGAGGGGCGGGTGGCGGGGGGGGGATAGAAATGTGTGAGAGAGAAACATCGATCGGTTGCCTTCTGTACCTGACTGGAGGTTGAACCCACAATCCAGGCATGTGCCCTGATTAGGAATTGAACCGGCAACTCTTTGGTGCACAGGATGACGCTCAACCAACTGAGCCACTCTGGCTGGGATGTTTGACCAAATTTTAAATACTGCTCTTACTCATACTGGGTTTTCCCGTGAGATGGGGAGAGGAGCAAAGGACAATGAGGCCAGGAGTGGTGGTGTGCAGAGCAGGAGGTCTTTGGGGGCAGGCCTGCATGGCCATTGAAAGGCATTTTTCTTTTGAGCAGCATGACAGATTAACTAAAAAAGAGAAATCACTGAATGATTAACTTTATTTTAGATGATTAATTGAAAAGCCAAATTGATTAATACAGTGACATTTTTTAAAGGGTCTTAACTACATTGAGCTTAAGTAGTAATTCTTACAGTATAATCAAATAGAGGGTTATCAAAGCTGTAATGGAAAAAAATAGAAATTATTTGTAATTAGGCAATAATTAAAGGTAAGTACATGCCCAGTGATTTTAAAGTGCTTGAAAACAATTAGTTTTCTTAAGTAGGTTAAACAACTGGGTTGCAAGCTTGTTTACACTGTTAATTCACTTAGCAAACCTGTTCTTCATAGATGATGCAAAAGTGAACTTTAACTTGGCTGTCTGAATTATCATCAGTTCTAATTTAATGGGTACTCTTTTTAAAAAATTTTTTTTTATAAACATTTAAATTTTTAAAGGATTCTTCTCTTCCTCTTTTGCTTTCTGAACAATTCTGTCCTAAAGCCTATTAGGTAGACAGAGAAGGGGCCTGATCAGGGATATCAGACTGAGAATGAATTTAGTGTGGTTTATCAGAGCTGAAGAAAGGCGAGAAGGGCATCCACGTGGGGCTGAGGTGTCAGCAGCACTAAGAGGTTGGTTAAGTACAGGAGGATTGATCAAATAAGTGTGTGAAGGATAATGGGAGCCAGCACTTCACTGTTGGAGCAGGGAGTTACAGATATTGAAAGGGGGAAAACTAGAATGAATCCTGTGGTGGTAGGTGAAAATCAGAAGTATTGTTGTGAACTCATGGATTTTAATAAGTATTGATAAATATAGATATAATATAGGTGTAAAATGCACACATAAATGTATAGACACACGTACATACATGGATTTCTTAGCTCTGTCTTCAGAGAGGGTAAGTACCTGGGAGCAGCAATAGTAGCAATACCCCAGTTGAAATGAGCACATCTCATGCCTAGATCTTGACTTCTAAATACCATTTTTTTTAACTGAAAGGGAACCCCAGCTTCTTGGAGAAATGGCTGATTACAGGATAGAGCAGAAACGTTTAAGATGAACCTGGAATATCTTGTGCTAGAAAGGAAAGAAGCCTTCAAAGAATGATGGACACATGTCATATGGACATGGACCCAGTTTGAAGGTGTTCCCACTGGCCAACTCTGGGACAATTTGATCATCAAAATTTAAGAAGTGGTAGTCATGGAGTAAGACCTGTTGAAAAAAGAGAAAATTGAAGGTTCCCACACAATGTCACCTACTTTGCAATAAAATACATGTGTGGACTCATGAATAAATTCAGAGTTTGAGGAATGGGTTGTTTAAATTTAAAAGTACCCCCCTGAAAAATACTATTGAATACAAAGGGAGGAAAAGAGTAACTTTACAGTGGGGAAGCCTGGCAGACACCACTTAACCAAGTGATCTGAGTGATCACCAGCGGTGGGACAAGTTGAAGTTTTGTCACCTAATAGGTTACAATGAGAACACAGCATCACTTCCATGATATTTGGGCCAAGATGCATGACCTGGATCTAATCATGAGGAAACCACAGATAATCCCAATTTGAGGGACATTCTACAAATTAAATGGCCTGTGATCAACTTCAAAAGTTTCAAGATCACCAAAGTCAAAGCAAGACTGAGAAACTATTTCAAACTGAAGGACACTGAAGAGACACATCAACTAAATGCCACATGTGATTCTGACTTGGGCCCTTTTTTTTTTTAATATGTATATATTTTTTATTTCAGAGAGGGAGGGAGAGGGCTAGAGAGACAGAAACATCAATGATGAGAGAGAATCATCCATTGGCTGCCTCCTGCACACCCCACACCAGGGATTGAGCCCGCAACCTGGGCATATGCCCCGACCGGGAATCAAACCATGACCTCCTGGTTCATAGTTTGACACTCAACCACAGCGGCCAGGCTTACTTGGGGCCTTTTGCTATCAAGACCATTGCTGGCACATGTGGTGAAACTTGAATGGGACCTGCAGATGAAATAGTACTAATGTATCAGTGTTAATGTTTTGATTTTGATAGTTGTATTGTAGTTATTGCGAGAGGGCGCTTCTCAGGTGACACCCCCCGGAATCGGGCTCCCTCCTCTCTGGTTCCGGGTGCATCACCTGAGAACCACAGCTGCCAAGTCACCGCAGCTCGGCAGCTCCTGCGTTGAGCGTCTGCCCCCTGGTGGTCAATGTGCATCATAGCTACTGGTCAGATGGATCCTTAGGCTTTTATATATAGAGATTGGAGGTGTTACTAGTCCCCCTCTAACAGAAATATTTTGAGACATGTAAAGTGCTTATTACATTTGCATGTGGCACGTAGCAAGCACTTAGTAAATATTAGCTATTGCCAATGAACACTTAAGTTATTGGTTTTTGCTTTTATAAATAATCTTAAAGTTGCCTTGTACACATTTTTGCATACTTATGCTTTAGAAACTTTAAAAGACATTTGGTTACTTTACTATCATGAAGTTTTTCTTTTAGTGGATTTGTTAGCCTATTACATTTGTCTGAAATTCTTTGCCACATACAGCTAGAAGTTGAGCAAAGTGGAATATGAAATACTGGCTTAATTCCAGATTTATCTCTACTCAAGCATTTGTTTACTAACATTGTTGTTTTTATCTGGAAATTTGCCTGTGTTCAAATAATACAACTTCAGAATAGTTAGATGAGTTTTGCCCAGGTGGGAAAGGATCACTTATATAATGCTCATCGCTAGGAAATGTCAAATTTCTTTGTCTGAAGTAGTTAGTATAAGCCAACAAAATACTGTATAGAAGGCTTTGAAAACTTTGCCTGATGGATTTTGAAAGAGAATTCCTATATATTCTAGCTTAGTTAAAGTCATTTAATTTGGTGTTTATATTCTTGTATCTACCATGCTTCAAAAGCTGCTTTAATAACTAGAATAGGTGTTTAAACCTCTGAATGGCTTTTGTTTGCCTCTGGCAGATCTATTTTGCAAATGACCAACTTTCTATTATGAATTTTAACAAGTATGTTTCTACTTTTTACCTTTCACATTTAAAAGATTCAAATGACTTATTTTTAGGGTATTGTCATTGCAGATAGGTTGTGATTTTCCTCTACTCTTTGAAGGAATGTAAATAAACCATTTTTAGCTATGAGTTTATATTTAAATTCATGTAGATGGGGGAGATGCTTAAAAACTGTGAAGCAAAAGGGAGGCTATCTTTCAAAAGGCGAGGATCCATTCCTTAAAGATTAATCTGATTTATGCATTGCCTCAAGGTAGCGAATGACTTGTTTCCCAGTTTGAAGATACATAGCCTACAGTGCTGTGTACTCATCCCCATAGCTGTGTGAAGACCAACATGTGTCCTCTGTCCCTGGCCCAGTGGATCTCAAGTTCTTGCCGATGTATTGGAGGACCTTCTGTGGGAATAGGAACAGGAGAGGCGTGAGTGGAGAGGGTCACTGCAGGTGGGGGAAACTACTCTTCCCATTATTGATCGGTCTGAGCGTCTGTACTGCTGTGTATCTCAAAAGTTACAGCCCATCACCATTGTTTCTATCTGTCTTTCTGACCCATTCTTACTGTCTTTTCTTGTTAGCTTCTTTCTTCTTGCCCAGTTTTTCACTAACAGTTTGATCTAACACTTTTTTTTTTTAGATTCTTTATTGTTTAAAGTATTACATGTAGTATTACATATTTCTCCTTTTCCCCCCATTGACCTCTCCCCGGCCACCCCCACCCCCCAGCACATGCCCTCACACCCCTAGTGTCTGTGTCCTTTTATTCTGCTTACTAGGAGCCCGTTGCACGAAGTTTCTTGCAATAGACTTTTCCTTCACCTGGCTGCCGGCACCAGTTTTCCGCCAGCAGCAGTTTTCCTCTGGCCACCCGCCGATCAGAGCACCTCCCGCCAGCACGATGGGCCACCCCGAGAGGAACTCCTATCGGGAGGTGCTCCGATCGGGTAGGTGGCCAGAGGAAAACTGCTGCTGGCGGAAAACTGGTGCCAGCAGCCACGCAATCGGCCACCCCGAGTTCCGCCACCAGCGTCTTCTGCAGCGCCGGCCATTTAAGCCGGGGCGGGAGGAGCAGGAGTTGGGGACTCACGAGTCCCCACCCCCCACCCACCCACCCCCCACTCCCCGCTCCTACCGCCAGCCAATCGGCCACCCTGAGTCCTGCCCCCCCCCCCCCCCGCGCCTCCAGCCAGCCCAATCGTGGGCATAGCGGAGTGATGGTAATTTGCATATTACCATTTTATTATATAGGATGATGATAGGCATGCATACAAGTCCTTTGGTTGAAGTTTGATGGTCTGCTCGATGCTTCTCTGTCTCTGGATCTATTTTTGTTCAGCAGTTTATGTTGTTGATTATATTCCACAAATGAGTAGATCATGTGATATTTATCTTTCTCCAACTGGCTCATTTCACTTAGCATAATGCTCCTCATGTCCATCCATGCTGTTGTGAATGGTAAGAGTGTTTTTTTCTTTTTTACAGCAGCATAATATTCCATTGTGTAGATGTACCATCATTTTTTAGTCCACTCATCGCTGATGGGCACTTAGGCTGTTTCCAAATCTTAGTTATTGTAAATTGTACTGCTATAAACATAGGAGTGCACATATCCTTTCTGATTAGTGTTTCTAGTTTCTTGGGATATATTCCTAGAAGTGGGATTACTGGGTCAAATGGGAGTTCCATTTTTAATTTTTTAAGGAAACTCCATACTGTTCTCCACAGTGGCTGCACCAGTCTACATTCCCACCAGCAGTGCACAAGGGTTCCTTTTTCTCCGCATCCTCACCAGCACTTGTCGTTTGTTGATTTGTTGATGATAGCCATTCTGACAGGTGTGAGATGGTATCTCATTGTCGTTTTGATTTGCACCTCTCGGATGATTAGTGACTTTGAGCATGTTTTCATGTCTCTTGGCCTTCTGTATGACCATTTTCAAAAAGTGTCTATTTAGTTACTTTGCCCATTTTTTGATTGGATTGTTTATCTTCCTTTTGTTAAGATGTATGAGTTGCCTATAAACTTTGGAGATTAGGTCCTTATCGGATATAACATTGGCAAATATGTTCTCCCATGCAGTGGGCTTTCTTGTTTTGTTGATGGTTTCTTTTGCTGTGCAGAAGCTTTTTATTTTGATGTAGCTCCATTTGTTTATTTTCTTTTTAGTTACCATTGCCCTAGGAGCTGTATCGGTAAAGATATTGCTACGACATATGTCTGATATTTTGCTGCCTATGGAGTCTTCTAAGATTTTTTTGGGTTCCCGTTTTCCGTTTAAGTCCTTTATCCATTTTGAGTTTATTTTTGTGTATGGTGTAAGTTGGTGGTCTAATTTCATTTTTTTGCATATATATGTCCAATTTTCCCAACACCATTTATTGAAGAGATTGTCTTGACTCCATTGTATGCTCTTGCCTCCTTTGTCAAATAGTAATTGAGCATAATGGTTTGGGTTGACTTCTGGGTTCTCTGTTCTGTTCCATTGGTCTATATGTCTGTCCTTGTGCCAGTACCAGGCCACTTTGAGAACAGTGGCTTTGTAATATAGCTTGATATCTGGTTTTGTGATCCCTCCAACTTTGTTCTTTTTTCTCAAGATTGCTGGGGCTATTTGGGGTCTTTTTTTATTCCAGATGAATTTTTGGAGAGTTTGTTGTAAGTCTATGAAATATGCCGTTGGTATTTTAATGGGGATTGCATTAAATCTATAGATTGCTTTGGGTGGTATGGACATTTTAATGATGTTGATTCTACCAATCCATGAACACAGTATATTCTTCCATCTGTTTATGTCTTCCTCTATCTCTTTTTTCAGTGTCCTGTAGTTTTCCAAGTACAGGTCTTTACCTCTTTAGTTAAGTTTATTGTTAGGTATCTTAATTTTTTTGGTGCAATGGTAAATGGGATAGTTTTGATCTAACACTTTTGAATTAATTGAGAAAAACATCAGGTCTATTGCCTTAGCCTGTGATGAAGCCAAGATCTGTGTTGAATGGGCTACAGCATTGCAGGTTGGCATTAGCTTTCTAAGTTTCAAAAAAATGCTGACCACTGATTACCAACTTATCTTGTTGAGTGCAGTAGAGAGAACAAGTTTTTGGTGCTCACAGTGTTTAATGAACTTAACCAATAGCTCAAAACAAAACACATGTGGTCCTAAACTATTGGTGCTTCCCAGCCAGGTGTCAGCACACTAGTGCATCACAAAGACCTCACATGTCACAACATGCCAGGTTTTCCCTACTGCCCAGGGTCTGGCTTGCACCCTTAATAGATTCCCATCAGGCCTGCTTCCTCTTTCCATCAATCCATATCCCACCACATGCCCTTCCCTAACAGAAGTCAGCTTCATGAGAGTACTCTTTGCTTCTACTTTAATCTCTTTCAGGTATGTCGTAAAAATGTACAAGTGTACAGTTAAGTAAACAGAATTGAGAAGATAGCCCAATAGACTCTTTGATAAAGGACACTTAAGGAAAATCTTTACAGTAACAATATGTTCTATATTTACGATGAAATTTTGAAACACGATATCTTTTTTTTTTTCTTTTTCCTTTTTTCTTTTCTTTCTTTCTTTCTTAATTCAATCATGAGAGCATTCTCACATGCTAAGGCCTTCTGTTTCTGCAATTTTGTTATGTTTTATTTTCATTTCCTGCCACATGGCAGGTGCAGCTGAGAAGTACCTTCAGAAACCACTGAAAATTCTGGCCTGGTCTTTCTTCAGGGTGCAGAAGTCTGTTAGTTGCAGGGTGGGAGGCTAGTGACTCACCTCAACGTGGACCTCTATCAGGTCTCTTATTGCCTTTTATTAGGTGCCTCTTACTTTTCCTTCCCTCCCTCAGTTTTCCTTCTTGCTTTCTTTCCACCCAAGTAGCCTTGCCTTCTTTAGGCCTCTACATCTTACTCCCACTACACCCTCATTAATGAAAGGGAATCAGAAAGAAAGAGAAGAGAAAAGAGAAGAAGAAATATTTTATAATGCAAAGTTTTGAGCAAACTACTTAACTCTGTGTCTTATGTTGCCACATCTCCAATTTTTAGAAGATATGAACATTGTCTTTTGTATTTCATAAAACTGTCTATACTGGGTTTAGACTCTGGGTTCTTCATTGTTTAATTATAAGAGGAAGAGTTATGGGGAGCAAATTTCTGTACTTACAAATTTCTGTCAGTCCTGTGAAGCATAAGAGTCTAGTATTTGTTCACAGACCATTAGGATGAACTGGGCAGGCAGGCTTAATTCTCTTCCTCCTTGTGGGGATGCTGTGGCCAGGTCCAGGCCAGTCCTTCCAGATTCCCCTACTGCCACTTTGCTTCTCAGGGACTGTTGACCTGCCTTTATACTTCCTCTGTCCCACTGTATTCAGAAAATGCTAACAAGTGACTAGCTGGAATAAATTTTACATGTTGCAAAGCAATTTGTGAAGCTTGGGTTTTAGGGCTTGCACCACTCTTTGTAATAAGCATGATGTGTCTGTGAATAGTAACGTGAACTGGGCGCTGCCTGGCCTCCCTGATTCTCTCCTGTGAGAATAATGGACTGGTAACTGCAGAGCCGCCTGTGGCT
Source organism: Eptesicus fuscus (assembly GCF_027574615.1). Lineage (NCBI taxonomy): Eukaryota > Metazoa > Chordata > Mammalia > Chiroptera > Vespertilionidae > Eptesicus > Eptesicus fuscus. The sequence goes on from NC_072479.1 coordinate 102,775,694, forward strand.
GTCAGGAAGCTGTGCTGTATTTATGTCACCTGCCGTAGTTCTCTCTCGGCCTCCACTGCAGCTGCTTTTTCTATTTTTAATAAGTTGCCAATTACTGGGTTTTTATAGGGTACCCACAGTTCACTGATATGGGCATAGGAAAAATGTAGTTGCTTTCTAATATTTATTTTCACTTACCCAGTTAAATTATTGATACTAAAAGACTCTTAGCAGTTATTATTTTGATGCACTTTTATCTTACTAAACAGCACTATTTAATTTTATCATTTTTAAAAACAGTGTACAAGCATTTATTAGCAAAGGGTGCTTTGCCCAACATACACTAATTTTCATGATGGTTAATTTCAGGTATATTCCACAGATGAAGGCAATGTGGTATATAGATGCAGGGATAGTGATGGATCAGTGGATCATAGTGGAAGTCCTAGACTCAGATGATCATGCATATGTAGAATCTATAATAGAACTGGCCTTACCCATCAATCAGTGGGGAGAGGTGACAAATGACACTGCAGATTAGTAGTTTAAAGGATAGACTTTTCAACAAATGGTGCTGAGATGCTCCATCTGATTGTATTGGTCTCCTGGGGCTGCCATTTCAAAAATATCAGAAACTGAGTGACTTAAAACATGATAAATTTACACTCTCACAGTTCTAGAGTCTAGAAGTCCAAAATCAAGGTGTTGGCAGGTTCAGGCTTTCTCTAAAAGCCACTAGGGAGGCATCTTTCTTTGCCTCTTCTAGCTTCCTGTGTTGGTTGGCAATCCTTGGTGTTCCTTGGCTTGTAGCCATATCACGCCAATTTCTGCCTCGGTCTTCACGTGATCATTTTCCCTTTGTATAAGGATCAAGTCACCATATACACCACATACAAAAATAATACCAAATAGATTCAGATAAATATGAAAAGATTTAATACTTCTAGAAACAAATATATGAGGATATTTATGACCTTGGGAAAGGGGTGTTTTAAACATGATACAAAAAGCACAAATCATGAATAAAAGTTGATACATTCATGTTCATTATAATAAAGAATTTCCATTCATCAAATGACACTAATGAAAGTGAAAAAAAAACGAGGAGAAAATATTTTCAGGACATATGATCAACAAAGGATTTGTACTCAAAATACATTAAAGAACTACAAATCATTTAAGAAAAATACCTAGTTGAAAAAATAAAGAAATAGAATAAGAATTTCACAGTAGTCCAACTGGAGTGGCTTAGTTGGTTGGTGTCATCCTGTGCACTGAAAGATTGCTGGTTCGATTCTCGGTCAGGGCACACATCTGGGTTTCTCGGGTTCAGTCCCCAGTTGGGGCACATACAGAAGGCAAATGATCCATGTTTATCTCTCCCTTCCTCTCTCTAAGCATGTCCTTGGGTGAGGATTTAAAAAAAATTTTTTTTAAATTTTAAAGGAATTTCACAGTAGAGAAAATCCAAATGGCCAATAATTAGAGTGAAAAGACATTCAATTTAATTAGTAATCAAGGAAATGCAAGTTGCACCATAATGAGATACCATTTTGCACTCATCAAATTAGCAAACATTAAAAGATTTGAAAATACCAAGGATCCGTTGAGGATATGAAAATTTTATACTCAACGAGAATTTGTATGCTCTTCTGGTGGGAGGGTAAATTGTAGTAACCGCTTTGGGAAGAGTAGCATTATCCAGTACATTTAGGAAACGTGTGACCCTGTGATCCAGGTTAAGTTGTAGGCACACACCTACCCCCACTGAAGAACTCTGTGTATATGCTTGTATTGGAGACATGTAGTGGGGTGTTTATAATAACATTGCAATATAGTAGTACAAATTGGAAACCTAAAATGGCCATCAGAAGGAGAATGGATACATACATTGTGGGATATTAACAATGGAACTTCACAGCATTTACATGCATGATAACACAACATAACAAAAATGAATTTCAGGAACAGTGTCGAGTGAGAAAAGTAAGCCATAGAAAAACAAAATGCAGTTGACCCGTGAACAATACGGTTTTGAATTGGGCAGATCCACTTACATGCACTTTTTTTTCCCCAATAAAAACTGTAAATGTATTTTCCATTACTTAAGATTTTTTTTAATAACATTTTCTTTTCTCTAGCTTATTTTATTTTAAGAATATAGTATATAATACATATAACATGCAATATATTTGTTAATCGACTATTTATGTTTTCAGTAAGGCTTTCCGGTCAACAGTAGGCTATTAGTAGTTAAATTTTGGGAGAGTAAAAAGTTAAATGCACATTTTCAACTGTGTATGGCTTCAAGGGTCAAATGTAGTATGATTCCATTTATAAAATTCAAAATGTGTAAAATGAAAGAAATTTACTTAGGTTAGAAAGCATTATGTGTTACAAAACAAGGGGACAATAAATGTTCATTTGAGGGGTAGTCAGCTTATAGGGTAGGAAAAAATAGGATTACAAAATGGTACAAGGGGGCTCTTGGTACTGGAAATGTTCTATTCTTTTTTTTTATTAATATACTAGTGGCCCGGTGCACGAAATTCGTGTACATTAAAAGGGGACCTAGAGTCAAGTCCCCGCCCACCCACATGTGTCTCAAAATCACGTGAGACCCAGACCTGGCCGCCCCCCATTGGGCTAGATCTAGACCCAGCCAGTCCCACCCTTGTCAAGGCACGCCGGGCAGGGGGCATAGCCTCAGGTCCCCTGGCCTGGCGCCAGGATGGAGGGCATGGCCTGAGGTCCCCCAGATGGGGCAGGGGATGAGGCCTGAGGTCCCCGTCAAGCCCCGCTGGGTGGGGGGAGTGGCCTGAGGTCCCCCAGCCTGGTGCCAAGGCAGGAGGCGTGGCCTGAGGTCCCCCAGCCTGACACCAGGGCAGGTGGCACGGCCTGAGGTTCCCTGTCAAGCCCTGCTAGGTGGGGGAGGGCATAGCCTCAGGTCCCTGCTGATTGCTCGTTAAGGCTCCTTAAGGGAACTTGGCCTCAGCTCTGGGTGCAGCCATCTTTGTGATGGAGTGATGGTCAATTAGCATATTCCCTCTTTATTAGATAGGATTTTTATTGATTTCAGAGAGGAAGGAAGAGGGAGAGAGAGATGGAAACATCAATGATGAGAGAGTATCATTGCTCATCTGTCTCCTGCACACCCTCTACTAGGGATAGAGCCTGCAAACCCAGGCATGTGCCCTGACCAACCGGGAATCGAACCATAACCTCCTGGTTCATAGGATGACACTCATCCACTGAGCCACACTGGCCAGGCATATTCTTTAACTGAGTAGTCAGTACATGGGTGTGGTTTTTTTGTATGTACTAAATATTTAATGATAAAAAAATGTTTTAAAAATTATCCCCAGAAATTTTATTGTTTTTGAGAGTAGAAAAATAACAGAAACATCAAGTCTCCATCCAAAAAGTAATTCAAGTGCTCAATACTTATTTTTACATGTGTTTTAAATTCTTTGTAGATGAGGGAGGCTTGAAAAGGGGAGAAGGGAAAGGCATGCCTTTGTTAGTCCCATGACGTTGGCTTTGAGAAGTCTTCTGCCCCTGCAGACTTGGTACTGTGTGTTAGCTTCATGTGAAAGCATGTTCACATTTTTAGTGAAGCAACAATATGCCCATGTCCTGTTCGTTTTATTTTTTCTTGGCATCTAAGTAACTGAGCCAGATGGAAAACGTTTCCTACACTAGGTTCTCTTTCAGCATGTCAGCCATTTAATTTTACTGTCCCTAATCTCCTGTTGATAAGACTTCAAAATGTGAGTAGTTGACTTAGAGTCCAGTTGATTCTCGTCAAAGTCGATAGCAGCCTGTTCTCGGGGCAGCCTTCCTTTAGAACATTTACTTTTCTACTAAGTTCCTCAGTACAGAAGCTTTTCCTGATAGCTTACACCTTCCCCGTATATTTACATCAGATACTTAATAGCGAGTAAGAACACAATAAATAAAACGAGCTTTCTTTCAGCCTTTCTGGATGGAGTCATCTAGTTAACCATTGAAAAAGCCCAAACCTTTATCTCATCAAAACAACATGGAAAATTCAATATTAAGCAAAAGAAAAAAAGAGTAAATTAAGAACTTGGGTGTTAGCATTAGGCAAACCTAGGTTCAAGCCTCAGCTCCATCCCTTATTATGTGTAATTTACTTAAAGTCTCTGAACTTCAGTTTTCTCCCTTGTAAAAAGGGGATGATAAGTTTCAACTTCATAATTTAAGGATTAGAGGACTTATTTATATATGTGTGTGTGTGTGTGTGTGTGTGTGTGTGTGTGTGTGTGTGTGTATCACATATTGTAGCCATTGCTGTTATTCTTGGACCAGCCCTAATTTTCATACAGTAAGCAGGGGCAGGTTGGATCCTTTGGATATTCCTCCCACCGCCCCTACACCTCTCAGGTTTCACTAGGCACTTCATCTCTTCCTACTATTTAACTAGTTGTGTGAGCATTAGCAAATCATATAAAATCTTCAAAATGGTTTCTTCAGCTATACAACAGAGATGTCACAGTTTTGCTACACAGATCAAAGAGTCAAGTGAGATGAGACAGTGGACGTGAAAATGCTCTGTCCTCTGTACCACACTGAGAACATAGGCATTGTTGACTGTTCTCCTAACACCCAGCCCCCCTCCCCAGCAGCTCTGTTAATGTTTGTTGATCATACAGAGTTTGATCTTTATAAAATACCTTTGAAGGTATGTGGCTTGATTAGTCTTTTCTTAAAATTGGTAAGGAGTTTATAAATCGAGTTCCTCTTTCAGATTTATTGAGAACTATTACTACTTTGGTAAAAATTATTATCTCTAATTTTTTTTTATGTATTGCTTTCAGTGATTAAAATGGGTAGTGTCCTCTTTTGGCATTGGAGACAGTCTTAATGGTGAGGATTGGAAACAGACTGTTGGTAACAAACATTCTTTAATACCCATCTTTCCTAGAACTTAGACAAAAGATAGAATTGGTTTTTATGTTGTGATTTGCTGAGATTTATATTTTCCTAGATTTGTCCTTTGCCATCCTCTCTTCATGCTACCTGGATAAAGTCATTACTCCCAGGTCTTGGGCTTCCATCTCTGTACTCTAAGGCTCCTTATTCTTGTTACCAGCTCGGCTGTTCCTCTGATAAGTTTCCAAACCCTTACTCAACATCTTTATCTGAATGCCCAAGGGCACACAAGTTTTACCACATCCAAAACTGAACTCATTATCTCCCTGGCCTTCTTCCCTCAGCCCCAGCCCTATATTCTTGCTCCTGTGTGCTCTCTTTTAATTAATAGCACATTCTTTAACAGTCACCCTAGTCCGGGCACCTGGAAATATCGTGGACCAGAGTTTCTCAGTCTCTAAACTGATGTTTGGGGTTGGATAATTCTTTGTTTTGGGGGCCTGTCCTGTGTATTTTAGGGCAGCGGTCGCCAACCTTTCGGACCTCACGGACCCCCAGTGGTCCACGGACCACCAGTTGGCAACTGCTGTTTTAGGGTGTTTAGCAGCATTTGTGGCCTCTATCTGTGGTGTGCTAGTAGGACTCTGGTCCCCTCACTAATGATAATTAGATGTCTTCACACATTATCAGATGTCTCCTGGGAGGTAGAATCATTCCTGTTGAAAATGACTGTGTCACACTTTTCTTTTTCTCCTACCTCTTATCAAGCCCTTTTTGATGCTGCTTCCTGAATGTCTTTCTGATATTTCATCTTTTCTTTTTATTCTCATTGCTCATATGTCACTTCAGGTTCTCTCCTCCTGCCTGAACTATTCTAGTAGTACTAAGAACACCACCTATATTGGGTATTAGATGTGCTGAAGACACCATGCTTGTACTTTACATGTATCCTATGTAATCCTTACTTTGCATTTATTGTAGGTCTCTAATGAGTTGCAAGCAACTTAAACCTAGCTCAAACCTTTAAACCAAAAGAGGAAGTCCTGTTACTAGGAAGCCCAGGACTCCACCCTTCTCTATATGGCTAGGCTATGCTTTGCTTAGTCTGGCAGGCTGTCCCTGCAGAGCCATCAAAGGAGGGCTGGCAGCTCCTAGCCAACTTGTCCTTGCAGCTCTCCATCTCAGAGAGCAGGTGGTGTCGTCAGAACTCTGGCAGCTGTCCTCAGAAGAGGCCAGTCTGTCACCTACAACAGAAATGTGTTGGAAGAGCCCTGGCTGGGTGGCTCAGTAGGAGAGTCGTCCTGTAAGCCAGAGGTGGCAGGCTCGATTCCGGGCCATCTCCCTCCCTCTCTCTCTAAAAATCAATAAAAAGCATATCCTCCAGTGAGGATTAAAAAGAAAACCGCTTAATTAAAAAACCATTTGTGTAGGAAAAGATCCCCATTTTACTTGTAAGGAAACAGGTTCTGAGGGGAACCTTATGCCCAAGATTGTCTTTTGCCTGGAGCTGGGTGGGGTCTGACTCCAAAGCCTAACTCCTTCCCTTGCTGTGTGCTCAGGCCTAACTCATCTATCCGTTTATCTCTCCTCCTGCCAAATAGCTTTCACTTCAAAGGTTCGCTTTCTAGAAGGCAAATTTGGTTGCTTAATTACTTTGCTTAGTAGATTCCTTCAATGATTCTTCCCCAAGATACAGTCCAAATTTAGCCTGAAAGGCAAAGCCCTTTGTATTGGCTCTTGCTTATCTTAGACTTATCTCCGGCTTATCTCCTGTCATTTCCCTATCTGCATTTAAGGCTCCAGCCACCGCTGCTTCAAATCATCACACTTTTGCAGTTTCATGGGTTTTGGTAGAGTGGTTCAAGATGATTGGGAAACAGACCTTGAGACTTGGCACTACCACCTACTAGCTCTGTGACCTTGGACCCTGCCTGGAATGCCCCGCCCATCTTGTCCCCCTAACTGAAGTCCATCTTTAAGAGTATGAACCCTGCCCTTTTTTATGGCCTCTTAATGCCTCTGCCCTCTTAACCATTCCATTCTTAGCCTCTGTACAAACTGCAGTTAGCCCTCTTATTAGTATCCTTATTTTCGATATTTGTTATTTTTCAAAAGTATACCTTTGGGAACAGATAGCTTGGAGTTTTTATGGCCTTTGGGGATGGACCCAGGCCAAGGTTGTGGTTTCTGTGTGCTGGGTTTCTGCATGCTTCCAGCATGCATCAGCTTCCCTTATAGCTGCAGCTTTGCTCCCTCCCGCCTTTCTGCCTTTCCTTTCACCAGCTGGGTATTTCTTCTTTTTCAAATGGTCTGAAGCAGTGTTATCCAATAGAACTTTCTGTGATGATAGAAATAGTCTATATCTGTGCTGTCCAATACGGTGGACAGTAGCCACATGTGGCTAACGAACATTTGAAATGTGACTGGTATAACTGAGGGACTAATTTTTAAATTTTACTTACCTTGCCACAGGTGACTAGTGGCCACCATACTGAACAGTCTGGGTCTTAACTGTTAATAATAACCCTTCCTAGTAAATGAGACTTTACATCTTTAATTTGTAACATTTGATATTCTTCTTCCTCTCTTACGGAAAACTGTTCTGTACTTCAATACCTGCTGCATCTAGAGGAACAAATGTATTAAAGTTGAATAACGTACTTCATGCCACTGAACCGTATACTTAAAAACAGTTAAAATGGTGAATTTCATGCCATGTGTACTTCACCACAATAAAAAATAGAGAGAGTGCTGCACAGTGAAGGCCATAGGGAAGTTTTCTCTTGGGAGGCCGCACCCTGAGTCTGGAAGGTATGAGCTGCGGCCCAGAGGAAAGAGATGAGGGGCTTCCTGACCTGGACCTGGAGAGGCTGGAGAGCAAGTGGGGGGTGCTGGGTCATGAAGAGCCCCAAAAGGCAGGCTGAGGAGATGAGGCTTGGTTCGGAAAGCCATGGAGGGATTTTAAACAAGCAAATGACCTGTTTGGATTTTATTTTTATAAAGCTCCCTCTGGCTGCTTTATTGGCTGCATAGCAGAGGGTGGCAAAACTGGATCATGGGAGACATAATCAGACTAATAACGATCACCGATAATAATATCCGCTAACATTCAGGGTTGCAGTGATTCAGGAGATGATGAGAGACTGAGAGTGCAAGGATGAGGTTAGGAAAGATGCCGTCTCTTATTCGAAAAATAAGATTTCCTTATTTGGAGAGGCCTTCACCCATTTTGCAGTACACTGCTGTATAGTAATAGCTAACCCAAAGCTAACTGAGATATTTTCTTTAATCACTCTTTTAATGTGGAAAAAACCCTCGTTCAAATAATAATAGAATAATATATAAGCTCTTTTCTTTACAAATAACATTGATAGGTATTGGTGGATGAGAGAGATGGCTGTGGTTAAAAGGGTAGCTCAAGGGATCCTTGTAATGGAACTGTTCTGTATCTTGTACAAATTCACACATGACAAGTTGCGTAGAACTACACACACACACATGCACATTAATCAGTGCATTTAACAGATGAAATATGAGTAAGGTTGGTGGGTTGTATCACTGTCAATTTCCTGGGTGTGTTATTATACTGTAGTTATGTAAGATTTACCATTGGAGGAAACTGAGTGAAGAGAATACAGGACCTCTCTGTGTTATTTCTTATAACCACATGTGAATCTACAGTAATGTCAAGTTTTAAAAAGAAAAAATTTAATAAAGCAAGTCTCCCTTGGAACACCTGGTTTTCAGTATTTTCCTTTTATCTGGATGTTTCTTCAGTAATAATTTTCTACAGAAATTACTTGTTTTGATTAAATTTGACACATTGCTAAAAAATATTTAGCTGTTTTGTCAATTCTGAGATACACATTTCTGTTTTCACCTTTTATTTAACATCTTTAAAATAAGTATGCATCACCTGGCCACTGTGGTTCAATGGTTGAGCATCAACCTATGAACCAGGAGGTCACGGTTTGATTCCCGGTCAGGGCACATGCCCCAGTTTGCAGACTCGATCCCCAGTAGAGGAGGAGGAGGCAGCCGATCAATGTCTCTCTCTTATCATTGATGTTTCTCTCTCCCTCTCACTTCCTCTCTCTGAAATCAATAAAAACTTTTTTTTTTTAAGAATGCATCTTAGAATTCATGGGGACTTGGCTATAAGTCAGTTTCATTGGCTACCGTTTTTCTTATTGGCACCTAAAATACTAGGGTGTCTTACAATCACTGGTGCCCTGCATCCTACCTAATAATAGACAAATATGCAAATTGACCGCACCTTCGCTACGCCCAAGCCCTGCCCACCAGCCAAGCCCCGCCCACCAACCAATCAGGACGAGTATGCAAATTACCCCAACAAAGATGGCGGCTATTTGCATATCAAGACAGCGTAGAAAGAAGCCAAGAGCTGCAGAAGGGAGCAAAGCTGCGGAGAAGCAAGCAAGCCGAGGGGTGAGGGGAGGAGAAGGAAGGAGCGGAGGCGGGGCCGGGGGAGAAGGGAAAAGCAGGCGGGCTGGCGGAGAAGGCGGGCCGGGGGACAAGGGAGGAGAGCAGGCAGGGTGGGGTAGAGTGCCTGCTTTTACTGTAGTTATGTAAGATTTACCATTGGAGGAAACTGAGTGAAGAGAATACAGGACCTCTCTGTGTTATTTCTTATAACCACATGTGAATCTACAGTAATCTCAAAAAGTTTTAAAAAGAAAAAAAGGATTTTTCCTGCAACGGGAATGCTAGTTTGATATATTTGATTAGTGAGTGGGTAATTCCGCCATGTTGGAAAAGAACAGTGGCTGATGAAAGTTTTGTTTAGATGTGTGTGTGTGTGAGAGAGAGAGAGAGTGTTATTGGTTATTAAGTATTTGTTTCTTAGCTCCAAGCCCACTATTCTATACTCTGCCACCTGGCTGGTTGTTAGGCAGTGCCAACGGGGGTGTGAGACAGTGACTGCGGGGAAGGAAGAAGGAACTTGCTTCTTCCTGTCTGCTTCCTCTTCCTATGAGAGTCACGTGAGCAATACTTCTTTGCCCCAGCTGCAGCAGCAATGCCTTCCTATAGCAGCAGCTGGATCCATTTCCCAATTTTTCCAGTATTTGCAGGACCAGCTTCATTGCATCCCTGAAGCATTGGCACCTGACCAAGCCCCCTGCTCAGAGGCCCATGGCCCCTCCTTGGAGCCTTTTCCCTTTGTTCTCCAGCTACCTCTGCAATACCTTAGTTTCTCTTTCTCTCTCTCTCTCTCTCTCTCTCTCTCTCTCTCTCTCTCTCTCCCTCCCTCCCTCCTTCCCTCCCTTCCTCCCTCCCTCCCTCCCTCTCCTTATCAGTGACTTTATGCCTAGTTAAGAATTCTTTATATTAAAATCTCTCTTAAAATACTGAGGGTGATCGGTCTCCTGGGTGGACCTTGACTGATAACAGTGAAGTCAATAGCACCAGCAGTATGTGCATGGACTGCATCTGCGCGCCTCTCACACATACTCTGTCCTCTGCACCCAGTGACCTTTTTGAAATAGAAATCTGACATTCTTCCTACTTAAACCTATGGATGGATGCCCATGTTCCGAGGGATAAAAAGAAAATTCTTCATGGGTCCTGCAGGGTCATGGGTAGGCTGGCCCCATCTACAACCCCAGTCTCATCTCTTTACTTCACTTCCCCGTTCTCTGTAATCCAGCCACACTGATCTTATTTCAGTTCCTCAACAGTCAGGTTTCTTCCTGCTGCACAGCCTTTGCCCGTGGGGTTTCCTCCGCTTGGACTGCTTCTGCCTCCCCCACTCCTAGTCAGCTCTTTCTTCCTTTAGTCCCAATTTAACTGTAACCTTCTCTGGACACCCTTCTGCCCTCTCTGGCAGATACCCCACCGCATTCATTCTTGTGCCCCTAAGCACTCATCACAGCCTTAGTGGGTGTTTACATGAATTTTTCTCTGATGAATGTCTCTTTCCCCAGCTATACAGTTAGCTTCATAAGGACAGGACTAAGACAGTGTTTGGGTTTTTCTTGTTTCTTTTCTTTGTCCTCAGTGCCTGGTATGTGCTAAATAAATACTTGTTGTTTGAACAGTAGGAAGGGATATCTTGATGATATCAATTCTTACTGTAAGCTAAAAAATTTGAGAAAGTCTCTCTTGCTGTACATTAAATTACTGCAGAATAAATACTGACAAAGAACCAAACCATGAGGGGGAAAATTCACTTATTAAAGTGCAAGTCAAAGTATGTCACATTAGCCTTCTGTAATATTCAGATGAAAAAGACAGAATATGAAAACCTGTGTACCCCGATGAAGCCTAATTCTTATAGAAGTTTCTGTATAACCAACCCTTCCTTAAGTAAAAGTCAAATAAGAAGTTATCCTAGTTTCTTTTCTTGTCTTTGAGTGGCCATTAGTCTCAAATTGGAGATTTTGCTACATCAACCTACAATGTATGGATATTTTTCTTCTAAAACTTTTTCTCTTAATCATTGCCTTGTGTTTGATGCAACCGTGCCTTCGCCTTCCTCTCCTCCAAGTCTTCTCAGGTTCTTGGTCACATGGGCAAAGCCCTAGCTATGTGTACCTTACACACATGCTCCCTGAAGCCCATTACCATACTCCGAAAATTCATTCCGACCTTGGACTCATTTCCTTCATTGCTTTTTGTCTTCCATCACTGTATTATTGGCATCAACTGTTTTGTAATTAACAATAAAAAAGTAGATACTTGGTGCATGTCCCACCTGGTAATTCCCAAATTATTCTTTTGTTGAAATTGGATTTTACTAATTTATAAAGCCACCATTGAATGTTAGGGCTAAAAGGAACCTGACATCATCTAACCTAATTCCCGCTTATACATGTGTGAGCCAGAGCAGATGAGTGGCTGCCCCAGAACTCCAGACGCCCTGGCTCATGTGTTCGGTGTCAGTGAGGACCACAGACCTACTGTGTAAGGAGGCGTCAGGAAAGGATGCACAGTGTGACTGTGAATTTCTTTCTAGGCCGGTTCTCTAGAACGGACACATCCCTTTAGTGCTGCTTTTACAAAGTAGACTGTGCAGAAACTGAAAAAAGGCCCTCGCGCTGCTACATTGCAAAAGAGGAGATTTCAGACTGTGAGCCAAGAAAATATGACTGGAGTAAGCACATAACCCTTCAAGATAACTGCTTTGAAAGGGACAAAACTTACTTGTCTCAGTAAATCCTGGTATGATTGTTAAAATCTAAGGCTTATTTCTTTATAATATAGTTTATAGTGTTATGGCTACTATTTCCAGCATGCTTATAATAGTCTTAGAGATGATGACCTAATTTTTTTTTAAATGTATTTTTATTGATTTCAGAGAGGAGGGGAGAGGGAGAGAGAATGGAAACATCAATGATGAGAAAGAATCATTGATTGGCTGCCTCCTGCACGCCCCCTACTGGGGATCGAGCCCGCAACCTCAGCATGTGCCCTTGACTGGAATTGAACACTGGACCCTTCCGTCCGCAGGCTGATGCTCTATCCACTGAGTCAAACCTACTAGGGCAGATGATGACCTAATTTAATAAAACTAGAAATAATTTTTTTAAATCCTGTTACATAGCACCTTATTGATTATTAAGTGATAACGAGGACTAGGAATTCTGAGGAGGGGGGCAAAGCTGCCAGGAAAGCTGGTAGAGTTGGACAGACATCATCTTTGTTTCTTTGTTTTAACAAGCATTTTTGAGTGCCTTTTTGGGACTACGGTTGGGTAGCACAGAGTGACCAGAGAAAAGGCAGAAGGGACAGTGGGTTCTGGTAACAGAAGCGAAGGTTTGTGTATGGAGGTTTGTATATGGTAGAGGAGATGGGATATAAGTTGAGGCCACATTGAATGGTGGGCTTGAAGAGCCAGGTTCAGGAGTGGAGGCTTGATCGTGATGGGTAATGTGAGTTCTTTTTCCAAACCAAGACTACCTTCTGGGCAACAGACTTCCTAGACTTTCTGGGAAGAGGGTTCACCTGCCTCTTGAGTTGTTAGGCTGTTCTGGGCAGATGACATCATGTTCACCTACAAAAGAGTGAAGTTGCTACTAGAGGCAGTTATCTGATTAAAAGTCAAATGAGCCTTTATTGTTGTAGTTACCCCATTTATAGAGATTATTTACTATTTCCTCTCCCTGGGAGACTAGGCTGAGCCCCGGAGAAGTGGGGCCTATGTCTGTTCACCTCTCTATCCCCAGGACGAGGATAACCTGGCTTTTAATTTAGTAGGTGGACAATAAACACTTACTTAGAAAAAATGAATACATGCCCTGGGCTTTCAGGAATCCTTCAGCTCTAACATGAACACTGCGGGAGGTGAGGTTCCAGTGGGGAAACTTCAGCTGGATGGAAACAATCTAAGAAGGAGCCAGGAAGTCATTTCTGGAGGGGCGGGGGGGAGGGGAGTGCGTAACCTAAGCAGAGGTCCAGGCTTGGGAATGTGGACAGGAGGAGGCCCAACAGGAGGCGAGAGGGTCTTGGTTCTTTCATTGCTGCGGAAGGAAAGGAAGAGTCCTGGACACGATGGCAGGTGCTGTCCCCCTTTTGTATTGTTCAGGCATTCTCCATGGACCCCCTTTCCCCACAGCCAGCACCCACTCTTCTGTCATCTACCCTGCACTTGGGCTTACACTCAACAACTTAGTTCCCGCCCTGTGCCTTTCAGATTGGGTCTTTCCTCTGCCTGGATGACTCTTCCCACCGTGGCTTTTTCTGAACATTCAGCACTCAGATGTTAGCTGCTCGGAAGCCTTCCCTACCTTATCCAAAGAAATCATTCTCTGCCCTTTTCACACTCTGCCCCATCATCCCTTCTAGCTTATTTTCTTCATAGTCTGATCACTACTAAAATCATAGTGTGCTGGTTTAATGCCTGTTTTCCCTTACTGGAAAATACCTTTTCTTTTTCTCCTCTATCCTGAGTACCCAGAACAAGGTATGGCCTGTATGGGGCACTAAGTGAATGCATGGCTGGGAAATAGATTTTACTACTACAGAGGGAGATCCCTTTGTTTTATTACTATTTTTTTTTATTGAGGTCTTATATGTGTACATATCTTACCATTGCCCCCCCCCCCCACACACACACACAGATCCCTTTGTTTTAAACAAATGAGTAAACTTAGGAACTTTATTAGGGAACAAATGATGATGCAGCTCACAGCTGATCTCATTGAGAACTGTTGCTATAGTAGATGAGAGGTGGAGCTTTTATCTGGGAGCATTAATTTTTGTATGTTCCAGCTTGAATGCTCTGCCTTTTGAACTCTAAATCGATGCTGGTTGCTTGTGGGTTATGGAATGTGTAGTAGGAAATCCTTGTTGAAGAATCCCTAAACTCATTAGCCATGGACAGGCCTCAGTGGTCCTGGAGCTGAAGCCAGGATCCTGAGTGTGACCAGGAGCTAGAGTTAGGGCATGGTAGTAGGTATACTCAGGTGCATTTTCCTCTCCCTTTGAGAGAGAGGTGGGGGTTTGAGTCCTCTCTACTCCCCACCTACTGAGGAGCCTTTGTCATTGTCAGTCTTAGAGCGACTTAGAAGAGGGAGGGAGGGAGGCAGGGACTGTTTGGAGCAGCAGATAGTTTTGTGTGTATGTGTGCACACTATTGTTCAAGTGTTTGCTGAAATTATTTTATCTTCTTGGAATTCATTTTACTTTTCTATTAGCAACTTTACGGGTTAGTTTTGGTATTCAGTGTTTCATTTCCTGTCTCCTTTTATCTTTTTTTTTTTTTTTTTTTAAGCAAAAGTTGCGTACATAACTGTGGTAAGCTTAACTGTGGAAACCCCAAGTTGGCCAGGAGAATTGGCAGGCATTATGAATGTGCTTTCTTCACTTTCCTTTCCCTTTTAAAGCCTTTGTTTTTAGGGAAAAGGAAATTGGTGTGTTTGGAGAGCAGTTGTTAGCTTTTCAAGACTGGACTTGTTGGTCTAATTTGGTAAGGGCCCGGAGCATGTCAAATGAAATGAGTAAAAAGGTAAAGCTAAAGCAGGCATGTAGGGGAAAGCAAACAACTGTACATTTTAACCCCAAAAGCTGCACCAAATATGCTTAGTGAAAAGGCTTGGCCACTCTGGCAGTTAGGTTTCCTGAAGATGGCGGCATCCTTCTAAGGTCTCCCATCTCCTGCCCTTCCCACTTCACTCCCACCCCTTTCCACCCCAACCCCCAATTCTGTTGATACCAAAGCATTATTGTATACTGTGTCCTTACCGGCATGTGGAAGATTCCAGTCCTTGCACCATTCCCGCATAGTTTCCTTTTAGTCAGGGCAATTGTTTCCTTCTTTGAGGCGTGTGAATCGTTTGACAGTAGTCCTTACCTGTACTCCTAAGACAGGTCTCCAGTGTCAAAGCAGTGTTTCAGGAGTCCTGTTCCTACACCAGTTGACTACTCAGGAAATAGATAAATGCAAATTTATTTAGTTGTTTGCTTTCTCTTGGAGATAGTACAATTAGGTGAGACTGTTGGCTATCTTCCCACTCCCTTTATTGACTTCTGTCTACTTCCTGCTACCCCTTGCTCCAGGTTCCCACTGGACATTGTGCCCTATCCTGTTCTTATTCTAAGTGTCCTGTGTATTTGAATTAGATGGTTGTTTGGTGAGCATGGAATCCATATAAGGGGTGATTTAATGGAAAGGTTTTAATGGCTAGTGTCCTGAAATTAATGTGTCCTGGCCTATCCATCTCTTTCCATTTTAAGATGTAGCCAGGAGGCAGGATGACGCATACCTAATAATGGGGGCACTTCTCACTCTGAGAGAAGTGGAGATAACAAGTTCTTCTTACTCTTTGGAGTTTCTCCTGACCATCTCGCTCATGCGCTCATGCGGTATTCTGTCTTCACACAATCTCCTAGCTCCCTCATGGAGGTAAAAGTAGGGATTCCATGAAACCTCTTAGTTGTCCCTTTGCGCTTATTGCTGAGGAAGGATGCATTCTATCATGGATGATCTGGGCAGCTTGCATGTTCATGTTTGGTAGACGATGAGTTCCGTCTGTGTATCACTATTCAAAATGCTGAGGCTTAAAGGGGGTGGGGAGATGACCAAGGGGACATTTTTTTTTTTTTTTTTTTTGCCATTTGACAGCCTTGAATGGAACCAAAAGAAAGGAGGGGAATTTGGATCTGGTTGTGAGGGATGCCTGGGTCAGAGAGGCAGAGAGGAATGGGGCTTGTCTGGGGAATGGAGAGTTCTCACAGAGGAATTGGGGCTCCTGTGGTGAGGCCCAATAGATTTCCTTCTGAACTCTGACCATGCTTTTGACTTCTAGCTCCATTTTTATTTTAACATAATTGTAGATTCATATGCAGCTGTAAGAAATAACACAGCACACTAGATAGATAGATAGATAGATAGATAGATAGATAGATAGAGAGATAGAGAGATAGATAGATAGATAGATAAAGTAGGCCTTGACCAGTATGGCTCAGTTGTTTGGCGAGTTGTCGTGAAAACCAAAAGGTTGTGAGTTAGATTCCCTGCCAGGGCACATACTCAGTTTGCAAATTTGATCTCCGGTCAGGGTGCATATGGGAGGCAACCAATTGATGTTACTCACATTGATGTTTCTCTCTCTCTCTCTCTCTATCTCTCTCTCTCTCTCTCTCTCTTACCCCCTCCTCTCTCTCTAAAATAAAATAAATTAAGTAGTAAGAAATAATCTCGTGTACCCTTTACTGTTTTCCCCAATGGTAACTCTTGCTGTATTTGTTGTTTTTTTTTTTTTTTTTAATTTATGGGGGGAAAGGGTGTACAGTTGTCTTACAACCACCTAGCTTTTCCATCTCTGACACGGTAGTGTTACTAGTTTATGTTTCCTTCCAGGGAGTCTCTATTCATAAATAATTACATATAAGCCCCCTTTTTCTTATGGTACCATAAAGTAGACTTTTTGGATTTTATTTTCTAAATTTAACAATATATCTTGAAAATTTATCTTCATTAGTACATAAAGAGCTTCCTTTTATAATTGCATAGCATTCCCTTGTGTTGATAAGCTATAATTTATTTAACCAGTCTCCTAATTGATGTACTGTTTCCAATCTTTTGCCATTGCAAACATGTTGCAATGAATATATGCTTTACATACATAATTTCCCACATGTGTAATTGTTTTTCTGTGATATATTCCTAAAGGTGAAATACCTAGATCAAAGGCTACATAACACTTCCATTTTGACAGATAACTGTCCAATTATCCTCTATAGAAACTGTACCAGTTTATGTTCTCACGAGCAATATATGTGAATGCCTTTTCCCTGACACCTTTGTTAGCACTGTTTTGTTTTGTTTTGTTTTTACCAGATTTTGTCTTTAACAATTCGGTAAGTGAAAGGTGGTGTCTCAGTATAGTTTTAATATGCTGTGTTTTCTCATAGGGAATGCAATAGCTCATCTTTTCATATGTTTTAGAACTCTTATTTCCTTCTCTGTGAACTGTCTGTTCATTTCTTTCACCCAGTTTTCTATTAGATTGTTGGTCTTTTCCTTATTGATTTCTAGGAGCTCTTTTATGTATTAAGGAACCTAGCTCTTCCTATCTAATAATAGACACACCCACAAGCCACACCCACCATCCAATCAGAGCGAGTATGCAAATTAACCCAAACCAAGATGGCTACAGCCACAGAGAGCAAGGTTTCCTAGGTAACAGAGGAAGCCAAGCTTTCCGCCTGCCCTTGCCAGGCCTAAGCCTCCACTCAAGCTACAAAGTTTCAATTATAGAAGGCAAACAAATTCAAACAAATGGCGGCAGAATGGAGCTTGAGAGAGCAGGCCAGGGTTGCCGGTGGCAACAGGGGAAGCAAAGCTTTCCGCACACCCTGGCCGGGCTCACCCGCTTAAGGCAACAAAGTTTCAATTATAACCCCAACACAAATGGCTACCGGCCTCGGAGGGAGCCCCAGGCTTGGCTCCGCTCCAGGCTACAAAGTTTCAATTGTAGAAGGAAACTAAATTCCAGATACCAGGGCCTCCGCTTGGGTTGCCAGGGGGCGTGGCCGGCCTGCAAACCACCACAGGCCCCTCGCTCTGGCCGCCCCACACCCCAAGGGAACCCCCACCTAATCCGGGACGCCCTTCAGGGCCAACTAGCTGGCCCCCACCCCTGTACCAGGCCTCTATCCTATCTAATAAAAGAGTAATATGCAGATTGATCATCACTGCAACACACAATATAGCTGCCCCCATGTGGTCAAAGATCCTGCCCCCATGTGGACACAAGATGGCCACCACAAGATGGCCAGTAGGAGAGGGCAGTTGGGAGGCACCCGGCCTGCAAGGGAAGGCAGTTGAGAAGGACCAGGCCTGCAAGGGAGGGCAGTTGGAGGTGATCAACCCTGCAGGAGAGGGCAGTTAGGGGTGACCAGGCCGGCAGAGGAGGGAAGTTGGGGGCAAACAGGCTGGCGGCAGAGTGGTTAGGGGGTGATCAGGCTGGCAGGCAGAAGCGGTTAGGGGCAATCAGGAAGGCAGGCAGGCAAGCAGTTGGGAGCCAGCAGTCCTGGATTGTAAGAGGGATCCCAGATTGGAGAGGGTACAGGCTGCGCTGAGGGACAACCCCCCTCCGTGCACGAATTTCGTGCACCGGGCCTCTAGTTGTGATATAAATTGTTAAGATATTTTTCCCAGAAAATACTGATTTTTGTTACTGGTGGGTTTTATCATAATATTTTTTTTACAGTTCTTATCTATTTGTACTTTATACAGATACTAGAGGCCCCGTGCATGAAAATTCGTTCACTCGGAGCAGGGGGAGTCCCTCAGCCTGGCCTGCGCCCTCTCACAGTCTGGGGTCCCTTGGGGGATGTCCACCTGCCAACTTAGGCCCACTCACTGGGGGATTGGGCCTAAGCTGGCAGTCAGACATCCTTAGTGCTGCCGAGGAGGTGGGAGAGGCTCCTGCCACCACCGGTGCATTCGTAGCTGTCAACCCTGCTTGTGGCTGAGCAGAGCTCCTTCTGTGGGAGCGCACTGACCACCAAGGGGCAGTTCCTGCATTGAGCATCTGCCCTCTGGTGGTCAGTGCGCATCATAGTGACCAGTCATTCCTGATAGTTCTGCTATTGGGGTCAATTTGCATATTACCCTTTTATTATATAGGATAACAATTATTTGTTCATGGGTTCTGAGTTTGTGTCATAGAAAGTCTTTGCTCACTCTGCAATTACGGAAAGAAAAATTAGCCACAGTTTCTTCAAGTGCTCTAATGGTTTCCTTCCTTCCTTTATCTTTAAATATTTCCTCCATCTGGAGTTTATTTGCATGTATGTTGTATGGATTCAATTTTTATATAGAGAGTCATGGAGTTTCTTGAGTGCCTTCTCAGGAATGGTGTGTGTCTCATACCTCTTCGTATTACCCATAGCGCCTTCTCTGGTGCTTTATGCAGCAGTAGTTCTCTTCAGTTATCTCCGTCAATTAATCCACACAGCCACTCTTTAAGATAAGTAGTATAACCCCCATTTTATAGATACAGAAACTGACTTAGAGGCCAAATAATTTGCCCAAGTTACTACCATTAGTGTTTGGACCTGAGTTAAATACACTTTGATCTTAGGACAGTCAAACTTCAAAGCCTGGGTGTTTTCTCTTTATCTGGTGACCTGGGTATAGGGCTCTGCTTGTTGTAAATGGGATTATGGGAGATAAAATCAAAAGAATTTCGAAGATGTTGGAAACTGAGGGTCCTGAAACACAAAGAAATAACAAATACAGCAGGCATTCACCCTGGCCTGTGTGGCTTAGTTGGTTGAGTGTTGTCTTATGCACCAAAAGGTTGCTGGTTCGATTTCTAGTCAGGGCATATGCCCGGTTGGGGGCTTGATCCCCAGTAGGGGTGTGCAGGAGGCACTGATCTATGTTTCTCTCTCTCTCCGTCTCCCTTCCTCGCTCTCTAAAAGTCAATTCAAAAATCTTTTAAAAAACATACTGCAAGTAATATATAGAAAGCCTAATTCTTACCAGAAGTGGGGAGAAAAAGTCTTCTTGATACCTTGTTTAAGAGAAATTTAAGTATTCTCAGAAAAACATATTTACACATCGCTATTACTGGGATTATTTATTAAAGATTACAATGATAGATCATTCTCTAAAAATTTTCCTCAGGATACGTAAGTAAAAATTAGGTACAAAACTGTATTATATACCAACTTGAATATCATTTTAAATGGAGGTAGGCACCTTATATCTGATCCTGAAGAGTTAAACACAGGTACGTGTTGGCTTAGCTGTTTACCAAAAGGCTGTATATAAATAATATTTTAAAATTTTAAGTCACATTCCCACTGGTGTATAATTTTAGTTGGAGAATTGAGTCATATAAGTTCATGAGTTAGCTGTACTGTGTAGTTGGTTACTTATTAACATTAAACATGCTTATTTTTTAGAAATACACATTTTCCTCAACGTAATTCAGTTATTATCATTGAGGTTACTAAATTTAAATGCTGGCTGCTGGCACACAAGAACACGACTTCCCACTTATACTATTCTGAAAATAGAGCACAAATTAAAACCATTGAGAAGTAGGGTACAACTGTCACCTGTGGAACTCTGAATTCAGAGTTGATTTCCTTTTCTGCTAATTTTTTCAATACCAAGGTGTCACAAATAACACCCTTTCTCAGAGGGTTTCCAGAATTAAAATAACTGGCACAAACTTGATAAAATAATAGTGGTGCAGTGAAATCAGGAAGCTTACACGCTACCTGTCTTACTATCTGTAGTAGGTACTATGTGACCTCTGAAAGTCCAAATCTTTTCCATTTAATTTCACATAAAATGCTTGGCTTTTTTCTTAAGACACAGATCCAGAAAGGTATGCAAAAATTACTTTTCCTTGATGGGCCACATTTTGACAATACCCTTCTGACCTTACCTGCCTCTTGGTCAATGTGGCATATGCATCAGCCCCATGGGCAGATGTGAGCCAATGGGCAGAGGTGATCTAATTACTTAGCCCCATTTCTTGTGTGTACAAGTGTAGCCCTGAGAGAGAAAGTGGCTTAGTCAGTGAGAGAAAGGATCCAGAGAGTGAGGGTAACAGCTCCCAGTTGAGGGTATGCACACTACCCAACTCCTTTCCCCTGTGTTGGTGGGCAGTCGACCTCCCAGAACCTTCCATACTTCTTCATTGGGAGTGCACATACAGGGATCTGAACCTCAGACCAAGGCTTCCGAATCAGCCTCTTCAATGATGAGGCCCTGGTGTGGCTAGACATGTTTAAAGCAATTGGGACATATTGATGTCCTAGCCACTGAGTCACTCCTCAGTACACTTGGATATGTCATGCTTCAGTTGCTTTATTGCCTTTTAATGGATTTTCAACTTACTGTAATTTTGGTTGAATTGCTAGCAATCTTAATAGATTTCAAATGTCACTTATTACTTACTAGAAGCCTGGTGCATGAATTTGGGGTCCCTCAGCCTGGCCTGTGGGATTGGGCCGAAACCGGCTCTCCAACATCCCCCGAGGGGTCCCAGATTGCAAGAAGGCGCAGGCCGGGGAGGGACCGCGGGAAGGCTCCAGGGCATGTCCAGCCTGCCTCACTCAGTCCTGATCAGTCGGACCCCAGCAGCAAGCTAACCTACCGGTCAGAGCATCTGCCCCCTGGTGGTCAGTGCACATCAGAGTGAGCGGTTGAGTGGCCTTAACATATCATTAGCATATTACACTGTGATTGGTTGAACGGCCGTCCTGTTGACAGGACACTTAGCATATTAGGCTTTTATTATATAGGCCTAGAGGCCCATTGCATTAAGAGATTCATGCAATAGGCCTTCCTTCCCCTGGCTGCCGGCACCGGTTTTCCTGCAGCACCCGGGACCCAG
The DNA here is from genome assembly GCF_027574615.1 of Eptesicus fuscus. NCBI lineage: Eukaryota > Metazoa > Chordata > Mammalia > Chiroptera > Vespertilionidae > Eptesicus > Eptesicus fuscus. The sequence continues at coordinate 102,797,395 of NC_072479.1, forward strand.
GCCTTGGCTCTGCACTGCCTTCAGTCTTCGCTTCGGGTGGAGCGCCACTCCTGTAGCTCCCTCCGCCCCCTGCCCTCCCTTCTCCCCCTCATAGCAGGCTTCCTGCCCCTCCTGGCCACTCCATGCCTGCATTCATGCTGCCCAGAGCCCCGGAGTGCCTAGGGGCGGGGCCACCACCATCTTAATTTGCATACTCACTCCTGATTGGCTGGTGGGCATAGCAAAGTGACGGTCAGTTTGCATGTTTCTCTTTTATTAGTGTAGATTTTTATAATGTCAGAATTGTGTCATACTATGCGTGGAAGCAGGCAAAAAAGAGGGAGAAGCTACATAAAAAAGAAAGCAGCCCCACTGTTAATAAGTTGTCAGTTCTTCTAAATAACACATGCTTCACAACTGTGGATTCTGATTGATAAACATTTTCTTTTCTGCTAAGGAACCTTATTTTATCACTATTCTGTAGTGATTTCCAAAGCTCTGGCTTAGATTTCTATACCTTATTTCTTTACGCTTTTTTTGCTGTTATATGCTAAGGGGAGAGTACTTATGTGGGTTTGTCTGGCCCTTAAGGTTTAAATATAATTTTTAATGGTTCCAGGATATAAGTATTAGAATATGTGGTATAGCCCTCATCATGATGTTGTTCCTTGGCCTGTTTGGATATTTATAAAACTACTAATTTCAGGCTGTCTTTAGGTGCCTGGCATATTAATTGTAGTGTATGGGAAAGTACTTTCAGAAGTAAGATAGGAGATGGTGTTTACAAAGATTTATTCACCAAATTTTAACACAGTAAGACCTAAGGGTTCCTTTTGAGCTTACTGGAGCTTAGTGTAAGGCAAGCAAAACGACAAGAATGGTTGCAATAACAGCAGATTTGATTCAGAGTTACAACACAAAAACGTCATGTAGGTGTTCCCAATTGAAAGAAACTTCATGAGAAAATCCAGTGAAGATGGCCATGGTTTATGGAGATCCAGCATGTTAGAGCAATGAAAGGGAAAGGAAAGGTCTAAAAATTCAGATATTGACTTAGTAAGCTTTCTTTAACTGGAGGCTTCATTGCATTTAAAAATGAAACGGTACACTGTAGGAACATTATCCATGCAGAAGCTCCGATTTAAAGATTTGCCTTCTAAGGGGACAGTGTGCACACCCAGGGTGAAATTTCAACTGATAAAGAGATCTCCCTTGTACTGGTGTATCAGTCAGGACTCTGTCAGGAAAACAGAGGTCATTCTAGGTATTCCATGTAGGAAATCTTTTCTTCCTTTTTCTTTTCCTCTTTGTTTTTATTTTAGCCCCTTTGGAGGTATAATAAACTGCTTATATTTAAAGTATTCAATAGACACTAAAATTTGAACTATGTATACAAAGTCAATGAGTGTATCCTTTATCCCCCAAAAGTCTCTTTGGTCAGCCCTCCTTCCCACCTTTCCCTGTCCCTCCCAACCCTCAGGTAACCACTGACCTGCTTTATGTCCCTATAGAATATTTTGCATTTCCTAGAATTTTATACAAATAGAATGTGCAGTACTTTTGTCTGGCTTCTTTCACTTAGCATAATTATTTTGAGGTTTATCCATGTTGTGTGTATCAACAGTTCATTCCCCTGATTGCTGAGCAGCATTTCGTTGTATTTTGTTTATCCATTCACCTATGGGTGCACATTTGAGTGGTTTCTAGTTTTCAGCTATCTATAAAAGCCGAAGCGACCAGAATGACCAGACGCTATGATACGTACTGACCACCAGGGGGCAGACACTAAGCGTAGGAGCTGCGCCCTGGTGGTCAGTGCCCTCCCACAGCCAACCTCCCCCTGCCGGCAGGGCCCCCCCATAAACCCTGATCCAGCCAGCCCCCCTGATAGGCCTCAATCACCAGCCAGGCCGAGGGATCCCACCCGTGCACGAATTCGTGCAACCAGGCCTCTAGTTATAAATAAGCTGCTTTAACGTTCATGTAGAAGTCTTTGTATTGGACATATTCTTTTCTCTAGGGTAAGTACTTAGGCTTGGAATGGCTGGGTCATATGGTAGGTGTATGTTTAACTTTAAGAAACTGCTAAACATTTCCAAAGTGGTTGTACCATTTTACATTCTTATCATGAGAGAGTTTCAGTTGCCAAAATTTGGTATGGTCAGTCTTTTTATATTTGGACATTTTAGTAAGTATGTGTATGGTAGCATCTCATAGAGGCTGTAGTCTGGTTTCCTCCTTAATGACTGATAATAGTGACCATCATTTGCTTATTTGCTATCTGTATGTCTTCTTTGGTGAAGTGTCTGTTCAAATCTTTTGACCACTTAAAAAATTGGGTTGTTTTCTTACTGAGTTTTGAGAGTTCTTTGTACAGTAATTCTTTGACACAAATTTTTATCAGATAAGTGATTTGCAAATATTTTCTCTCAGTCTACAGCGCTTTTCATTCTCATAACAATATATTTTGAAGAGCAGAATTTCTTAATTTTGATGAGTCAAATTTGTCATTTTTTTTCTTTTATGGATTATACTTTTTTTGGTATCATATATAAAAAATAATTTGCCTAGCCCTGACCGGTGTGGCTCAGTGAATAGAGCGTCAGCCTGCAGACTGAAGGGTCCCAGGTTCGATTCCGGTCAAGGGCATGTACCTTGGTTGCGGGCACATCCGCAGTGGGGGATGTGCAAGAGGCAGCTGATCAATGTTTCTCTCTCATCGATGTTTCTAACTCTCTGTCCCTCTCCCTTCCTCTCTGTAAAAAATCAATAAAATATATTTAAAAAAAAAATGAAAAAAAAATAATTTGCCTAACCCAAGATCATAAAGGTTTTCTCCTATAAGAATCGTGTGTTATCTTTCCTGTTTTAGGTTTTTTATTTAGGTCTGTGATTCATTTTGAGTGAATTTTTGGATAAAGTAAAAGGTATAGATTGAGGTTCCCTTTTTTTTTTTTTTTTTAACATATGGCTGTCCAAGTGTTCCAACACTTGTCGAAAAGACTATCTTGCCCTGGCTGGGGTAGCTCAGTTGGTTAGAGCATCATTCCAGTACAGAAGGCAACTGATTGATTGATGTTTCTCTCTCTCTTTCTCTCTCTCTCTCTCTCTCTCTCTCTCATCCCTCTCATCCCTCTCATTCCTCTCATCCCTTCCCTGCTCTCCCTAAAATCAATGGGGGGGGGGGAACTATCTTTCTCCACTGAATTGCCTTGAAAGACTATCTTTCTCCACCGAATTGCCTTGGCATCCCTTTTGAAAATCATTTGTCTATTCTGTGTCAGTCTCTGGAATATATTTTATCCCATTGAAGTTTTTCTCTATCTTGGTGCCAATATCAGACTATCTTAATGATTGTGTCTTTATAATAAATCTGGGTGTCAGATTGTATGTCAGATTTGTTCTTTTAAAGAAGTTATTGGTTATTTTGGATTCTTATGAATTTTGTTCTGTTAAAAAAGTTATTGGCTATTCTGGATCCTTATGAATTTGAAAAGGAGCTTTTCTACCAAAAAATCATATCGGGATTTTGATAGGGAGTGCTTTGAATCTACAAATCAGTTTTAGGAGAATTGACATCTTAACAATATTGAGTCTTCCAATCCATAAATACAGTCTATCTCTCAACTTATTTAGGTTTTTAAGTTTTTCTGTCAGCAACATTTTATAGTTTTCCATTTTTTGTCATATTTATCGCTAAGTATTTCCTAATGTTGATGCTACTATAAGATTTTTCAAAAATTTTCCATTTCTGATTGTTGCTCGTACATAGAATTGGTTTTATATGTGATCTTATATCCTACAACCTTGATAATTCTGGTAGATTTTTTGGTAAAATCTATTGCATTTTTTCAAGAAGGGAAGGTTTTAATATATGGAATTAAAGGCTCGCACAACTATTAGAAAGTCTGGGAGGAAAAATTCAAGGAGGCCACTCTTCTTGCTGATGAGATTAGAGTGCTAGGTTCCCAGGAAAGCATTGATCTCAGTTGCCTGCAGTGCCAGTATGGCTTTAACTCATCTGGAAGCTACTGTGAAAGTGGAAAGTCCTGTGTACTGATGCCCATGTTATCTGCTTACAACTATTTTCAGAGAATATTGACTTCTTTTCTGCCTTCCAAATATAAGGTGGGTCCCTCTCACTGGCAGCAGCTAACCTAGAACAAATGGAGAATGGAATTCTGGGAAATGCAGCTCCAGACCTTTCCCTGCAGTGCAGGGAAAACCTTAGTAGGTGGTGATCACAGAGAACATTAATAGAGATATATGCAAGATCCTGCACTTGGTCATGAACTGACTTGGCAGTACTGTGAAAAATATTGGGATTGGGAGGTTTTAACTCCATAAGATATGACTTCCAAGAAGGCAAACTTGTTCTTTGACAGTATGGGCAGTGGTATATTACTCTCTGGGACAAGGAAGTAGCAGGCCTACTCTGTATAGTACTGCTTTATCAAATAACTGGATGAGTGTAGACAAACTGGAACATGTTTAGGGGATGTGGAATGTTTGACGGAACTGAGAATGTCTCAGGATGCATGATGGATGACTACAAATATTTAGAAGACTTGTTCTTTGCCGTCTAAAAGGGAAGGCTTAGGACCAGTGGTTGGAAGCTGTAAGGACACAGTTTCTAAGGCAGCATAAAGAACTTCCTGCACAGCCACATTATGATTGAATAGGAGGTCAGGAGTTTCCTTTGTTACAGATTGCTGGACTGCCAGGCAAGTGTATATAAGATGTAAGAATTGTGGTTTCAAATGAGATGTTCCTCGGGCAGCATTGTAACCTTGAAATTCTTTGCAGGGAAAAATCCCCCAAATTATTGGTTACAACTTTTGCCACATGGAATTTCTGAAAGTGAAAACAAGTTCTTTTAAATATATTATCTTACTTTATTTGGTTTGAGTAATTCCAAATAAGGTTATTTCTTGCATGTGCCTCAAAATATGGAAAGAGGGAAAGAGTCAGAAGCTGTGTGTGCAAAAGTCTTATTGCCATATTTCATTGATTCTGCACTCGCTTCTTTTACATGCTTGGTATCTCTGACATCTGCATGCAGTTGATGGCACCCTTCAACCACTGATGCTTTCATTTGCTGTCATTCAGATTTTATTTTACCTGCACAGATTTGGTCCTAACTATTCTTTTTTTTTTTTTTTTTAATATATTTTATTGATTTTTTACAGAGAGGAAGAGAGAGGGATAGAGAGTTAGAAACATCGATGAGAGAGAAACATCGATCAGCTGCCTCTTGCACACCCCCTACTGGGGATGTGCCCGCAACCAAGGTACATGCCCTTGACCGGAATCGAACCTGGGACCCTTGAGTCCGCAGGCCGACGCTCTATCCACTGAGCCAAACCGGTTTCGGCCTAACTATTCTTAATGTTATTAATTCAATGGAATTCCATGCATATTTTGTGCTACCTTAGTTGTTTAATTGCCTTCTAATATACTATCTTTATAAAGATTACACTAAAATTTGGCACTGAAACACAGATGGGAATAACAAGGCATAAGCTTGATATTAATGAGGTTATTTGTCTTTGAAGACATGAACACAATTCCATATTTTCTTGGAAAGAAACAACCCAAGTGCATTATACCTGTGAAGTTCAAGGTACGGTCCAGGGATCAGTAGCTTACTAGTATTAGAAATGAGTCGTAGGTCCTAGCCCACACCTACCAAGTAAGAATCTGCATTTTAACAAGATTCCCGTTAAAGTTTGAGAAGCATTGTTTTCCACAATGTTTTTCTTATAGGATGATAACCCATGTGTAGAAGGAGCTATGTTCAATTTTTCTTCCTGCAAGCCACTCAGTGTTAGAATGATTTTTAAAAAAATATATTTTATTGATTTTTTTACAGAGAGGAAGGGAGAGGGATGGAGAGTTAGAAACATCGATGAGAGAGAAACATCGATCAGCTGCCTCCTGCACACCTCCTACTGGGGATTGAGCCCGCAACCCAGGCATGTGCCCTTGATTGGAATCGAACCCGGGACCCTTCAGTCCGCAGGCCAACACTCTTATCTACTGAGCCAAACCAGCTAGGGCTTAGAATGATGCTGTTTGGCCTTGTCTACTAATTTAATATCCTGTGCAAATTACATTAGCATCCCATTAAATTCCTTCATTCAGATACAGCAAATGAAAAAATGTTAAGGACAAAACCAACACATTTATTTGGAGTACCCTACTCTGTAATTTCCTCTGCCTTAATGGGGGATATATTCCAACATGTTATCTTTTATTGTGTGTGCATTTTTAATTAAAAATACTCCAAATGGATACTTTGAACACTTTATTTAACTCTTTTCATTATATTCCTTTTGTAGTTTTCCTCACCCCAAGTACGTGTGCGGTATCATTAATGTTATGATTGTTAATGATTTTGTGTCGGTTATTTTCTTATTTTATAAGTTGCCAATAGTAACAATTGTCTTTTAAGGAAATAACTATCCATAAAAGTCACATATATCAGATGTGCTTTGGGAACCTTATATAAATCTGTGTTAGAGTTCTTAGTATATAGACAGTAAGAATTCACTGTCACTTATGCCAAGGGTCTATTAAATGGTGATGCTATCTCTCAGATCCTTGGGAACCAGACCATGGACGGGGGGAAACCACTGTTACGGGTGTCGGCTTTAGGACCTCGTCGCCTCTACCATGCTCCCTGGGAGGATGAATACCCTGTACCCTGTCAGTTCGCTGTTAAAGTCACACTCAAGTACAACTTATTGGTAGAACATAAATCACATCTCAGTCTCTAGTTACAAAGGAGTCAGGAAACAGACCAGAAGGGGCATGGAATGGAGTTGACTGAGCAGATGCACATGTCCTGCTGAAAGTAAATAATAGCTCCTGTTACTATTACATCACCAATTAAAGAATTATATTGTGAGTTATGTGGTAGAGGAACATTTTAAATACCCCTGTGGTATCATATTTATCATATAATGTACTTGAGTCAAGGAACCGTGATTGATAAAACTGTAGCGATTTGAACATATTAGGGTAAAGTACAGTTTGTAGAATATTTTTGGAAATGCATTTCTGTGAATGTCAGGACTAAACGATTTCTAAAATTCTTTTGGACTTTTATGTGGCTTTCACAAAGAGCTATTTAAAAATTGTTTAAAGTAGAAGTCCTTGACAAAAATTTTAAAAGATGAGTTAATGTTGGAGGCTTTTTTAAAAATTAAAATTTGTATTGAGATAATTGTAGATCCACATGTACTTGTGAGAAATAGCAGAGATTCCATGTGCCTTTTACCCAGTTTCCACCAGCGAGTTCTTCTTGAAAAGTTGCAGTATAACATCATAACCAAGATACTGACTTCGAAATAACTCACTGGTCTTACTTATGTTTCCTCAGTTTTACTTGTACTTACTTGTGTATGTATGTTTAGTTCTGTTCAGTTTTATTATATGTAAGTTCATATATCCACCACCACTATCAAGATACAGAATCATTCCACCACCTCAAGAATCAGTATTGTTGCCTTTTTTTTTTAAATAGCCACACTGCCTCACTCCACCTCACCCCCTGATAACCCCACATGTCATTTCAGAAATGTCATGTAATTGGAATCATACAGTATGCAATCTCTGGGATTGGCTTTTTCACTTACCATAATTATCTGAAGATTCATCCAAATTGTTGATGTGTTAATAGTTTGTTCTTCACAGTGTTGGTTTGCTTCTGGCATGTTTCATGCGTTGGATGGATCAGTTGTATATGTTCAGTTCTGTCTACCTCAGTTGTGTGGAGTTGGTTAACAACTGGAACCAAAGGTGCCACACTTACTGAGCACAGAGCATGAGGGATGGGTTTTGATGCTGTGATACCCAGTTATCCCCACCTGAAAGAAAAGGAAAGTTCTCTTTATAGCTGAAGATATTTTTCTGCCAAGATGAGTCCTGGTTGTTTAGCTGAATTTAGGCTCTTACCATCTTTTCACTCTAGTCCGCATATTGGTGATTACTACTTTCAAGTAAGAAATTGTCAGCCCTGCCTCTACTTGATGTTTGAGCCATGATGGGCTTGGGCACATGAATCCAAGAACCATTGGTCATGGTTTTCAAGTTTGTGGAAAGAAGTTGATTTCCTACCTTGATTATCACAAGCCATGAATTCACATATTCAAGATTTGGTACTTAGAAAACAGCAAAGGACTGCAAGCTGTCGTCAGAGCAAGAACAGAGGTTGCTGCTCTGAAGCTGTTTCCAGGTTGTGAAGCAAGATACAGCCATTTAAGAAGTTAAACTAAGCCCTGGCCAGTGTGGCTCAGTTGATTGAGTGTTGTCCCATGCACCAAGAGGACATGGTTCGATTCCAGGTCAGGGCACATGGGTTGTGCGCTCAGTCCCCAGTAGGGGGCAGCCGATTGATGTTTCCCTCTCATCCTGCATCAACACCACCTAGATGCCTTCCCTGCATGGATGCCCTCTTCACCCAGCTTGGGCTCTGACTCAGCAATGGGATATTTTAAAGCTCCCCAAACAATGCTAATGTGCAGCTAAGATGGCGTACAACTCAGAAAAAAGGTGAACCCCACACTATGTGATCCATTATTAAGTGAATGGCAGGGTTTTGTTTGTGTTTTTTATATTGTTATTGTTGTGGTTGCTTGCTCATTCTTTTTTTTAATTTTTTTAATCTTTATTGTTCAGAGTATTACAATTATTCCTCTTTTTTCTCCCCATAGCTCCCCTCCACCCGGTTCCCACCCCACCCTCTGCCCTTACCCCCCCCCCACTGTTCTCATCCATAGGTGTACAATTTTTGTCCAGCCTCTTCCTGCACCCCCCACACCCCTTTCCCCCAGAGAATTGTCAGCCCACTCCCTTTCTATGTCCCAGGTTCTATTATATTCACAAGTTTATTCTGTTCATCAGATTTTTTATTCACTTGATTTTTAGATTCACTTGTTCATAGATACGTATTTGTTGTTCATACTTTTTATCTTTACCTTTTTCTTCTTCTTCCTCTTCTTAAAGAATACCTTTCAGCATTTCATATAATATTGGTTTGGCAGTGATGAACTCCTTTAGCTTTTTCTTATCTGTGAAGCTCTTTATCTGACCTTCAATTGTGAATGATAGCTTTGCTGGGTAGAGTAATCTTGGTTGTAGGTTCTTGCTATTCATCACTTTGAATATTTCTTGCCACTCCCGTCTGGTCTGCAAGGTTTCTGTTGAGAAGTCAGCTGACAATCGTATGGGTGCTCCCTTGTAGGTAACTAACTGTTTTTCTCTTGCTGCTTTTAACATTCTCTCTTTGTCTTTTGCTCTTGGCATTTTAATTATGATGTGTCTTGGTGTGGTCCTCTTTGGATTCCTTTTGTTTGGGGTTTTGTGCGCTTCCTGGACTTGTAAGTCTATTTCTTTCACCAGGTGGGGGAAGTTTTCTATCATTATTTCTTTAAATAGGTTTTCAATATCTTGCTCTCTCTCTTCTTCTGGCACCCCCATAATTCGGATGTTGGTATGCTTGAAGTTGTCCCAGAGGCTCCTACACTATCTTCATATTTTTGGATTCTTTTTCCTTTTTGCTTTTCTGGTTGGGTGTTTTTTTGCTTCTTTGTATTTCAAATCTTTGACTTGATTCTTGCGTTCCTCTAGTCTGCTGTTGGATCTCTGTATATTATTCTTTATTTCATTCAGTGTATGCTTAATTTCTAGTTGGTCCTTTTTCATATCCTTGAGGGTCTCACTAAATTTATCGGCCTTTTCTAGAAAATTCTTGAAAAACCTTATAACCGTGGTTTTGAACTCTATATCCAGTCGTTTGCTTTCCTCCATTTCTTTCATTTGTGACCTGTTTCTTTGGACTTTCGTGTGGCTTTCACAAAGAGCTATTTAAAAATTGTTTAAAGTAGAAGTCCTTGACAAAAATTTTAAAAGGTGAGTTAATGTTGGAAGCTTTCTTAAAAATTAAAAATTGTATTGAGATAATTGTAGAGCCACAGGTACTTGTGAGAAATAGAGATTCCATGTGCCTTTTACCCAGTTTCCACCAGCGAGTTCTTCTTGAAAAATTGCAGTATAACATCATAACTAAGATACTGACTTCTAAATAACTCACTGGTTTGTTATTTTGGCTGCTTTCCTGAGTTGAGAGAGTGGCTTTGTGTTCTAGGTGTCCTATAGGGCCCAGTGGCTCAGCCTCCCCAGTTACCTGAGGTGGACATTCTTGGTGCACCCCTTTGTGGGCTGTGTGCACAGTCTTGTTGTAGTTAAGCTTTGATTGTTGTTGGTATCACTGGGGGGAATTGACCTACAGGCCAATTGGCTCTGAGGATCAGCTGTGTCTACGATGGGAGAACTTCTGTGCTGGAGACACTCTTATGAGGCAAGACTTGCTTCAGTGGGGCTTTGGTGCTCAGTGAGTCTGCCCCCTGAGTGTGTCCCTTATGGATCTGAGGAGTTGTAATCTGGATGGTCCTACTCTGACCCCTGGGTACACTGGCTTTTGGATCTCTAAGAGGTGCTAATTTAGCCTCTGCCTGAGGCCACCAGCAGGAGCTATGAAGAGATCTGCAAATTCCTCTTCTTTGTTTGGGTTTTGGAAGTGCCCAGATGAGGCCCAGCTGTGAAGCATTGCAAGCTGCTGTGGGGCCTTGGGCCTTCTTTTGGATGTTCTGGGTCTCTCTGACTCAGCTGCAGTTTGTTAGGTAAGTTTAGATTTCAAAGGACCAGGCCATTCATATGCAAAAGCCTCCGCACACAGCTTGGATCAGGCAGAGTCTGAGGGTGGAGCAAACAGCAATGGCTTCCCATCAGCCCTGCCCTAAGAGGCCCCCAGGTCTCAGTGTCCCTTGGTAATCGCTGCAGGCACTTCTGAGAGCAAGCTGCCCTCGAGTTCCACCCGCTGCCAGACAGTCCAGTTTCCCCCTGTATGAGTCTGGGTCCCCAGAGTCTCGCCCAGAACTACAGTTCAGAGCAGTCGGGAGCTTGTGTCTCCCTCTGGATTGAAAAAGCCAGCTGTGTACTCAGTTGCCAGCCCTCTCCACGCACACCTCCGTACCTCTGCACTTTACTTCCGCAGCTCCTCTGAGTCTCAGTGTGCTTTTCTCTTCCCTTCTAGTTGCAGAATTTCCACTTAGCCAGCCTTCCTGTGATTCTGGATGATGTCCATTTTGTTTTTTAGTTGTAGTTTTGAAGTTGTTGTGCGAGGCAGCAAGTTCAGGTGTTTACCTATGCCGCCATCTTGGTTTCTCCTCAAATGGCAGGTTGTTAATTTGGGTTTGGTTTTAGAAAATAAATTCTTTTGAAGGAAGTGAAATTTAAAGAGAAGACACAATTCTACCAATATACACAGGAAAAGATCAGCATGAAAGCACAGCCTGTCCCTGGAAAGCTTTGTAAAATATTTGTTTTGGAAGTAAATCTGCTTGTAGTGAACATGAATTTCAATTTCTTTCCCTAAATTACCTGTTTATAGGGAAAAACACTTGAAAAGGTTAGTTGTTTTTTAAGAATGTGTCTCATTAAAGACTTACCGCTTCTTTTACATTGCGTTTTGTAAATGAACTTTTAATTTTAGAGTAGATTTAGAAAAATGCAACTTAATACTTTTTAAAGCATCGTATATTTAAGTAGGAGATATTCATGCTGTATTTGCTCTTTCTTAGTAATCACTTGCACTTTAAAATCTGAAAACCAAGTTATAGTATCTGGGTCATGCGGAACCCCATCTTCTTCCACTCGTATCTAGAGGAAGAAAGAGGCTCTAGAAACCAAATATAACAGGATCTGTGGTTAACCTGCCTTAGGTGGTCAACATCCATCTTGCCAGTTTTCGTAAATCCATTTTCTTAATGCGTGGCTGCAAGTGGATTTTCACCAGGAGATCCACACTGAGACGGATGTACACATAATCTGACTCCAAAGAAATCCAGCTCTAAACCTAAGGAAATTTCCATAAAATCTCTTTCATGATTGCAGTTTTAAAGTTTTCATGGAAGTTACCTTTAGAGTGTGAATTGTGTACATTAGGCTTTTTATATGTATGCTCAGAGGTTATACAAGGAGAAAATGTGAATGTGGACAGAGCCACCGAAAACTTGACATGTAGATAAAACATTTTTTTTCTGTTGTTGTTTGTTTTATGTAAGTACAGCATTAATTACATATTCATGAGAGCTCACCTCGGGGTTGGTCCTCAGTTCCTTCTGTATGGGTAAAGAGATTTCCACTCCCCAATCTTGAGTCCTACAGGAATCATCTTTGTGATTTTTGCCACATATGCAAACTTTTACCTTAATATTTCTCTTCAATTTATCTGACTTTTAGGTCTTTCCTAGATAATATCTGTGAAACCATGGATTTGATGTGTTGATCCCCTAAAATCACCAGTACTGTTTGGTACTCGGGGACCTGGGTACTAGATCTCCAACTTGCCTTCAAATTCTGAAATTCAATAAACAAGGCATCTGGGGTCTCCTGACTTGAACTTTGAAGATACAACAATGGTTGCTTATGCATTTTTCCCAGTTGACCCATAACAGTGAAAGTTGGCATATATAAATGTTAAATTTTAAAGTTACTTTTCAAATGTGAGGTATAAATTACATTATCTTAGTTTCTTAAGATTTCATCACATTTCTTTAACTAGGATGTTTATTATTATGTATTATTTTTATTTTAATTGATTGGAGCAAAACCCGATTGTCCTGATTCAGGTGTGCCAGGAAGATGCAACAGTGAACTCACCCAATAAAAAGTACCTGATATATAGGACACTCAGCCTTAAAAAACACAAGATATAGGACATAGAGTATTATGTTAATCACTTTGAAAATGTTTTAGGAAACATCTAAATTATAAATACCTTTGTGCCATAATTGAATTAATATATTCTATGTTATTTGTGAAGACTGTTGCCAGAATCGAATTGGATATTGTCATATGTTCACATCACGTTCTTTGATGAATGGAAATACACTAATTGTGTGTGTGTGTGTGTGTGTGTGTGTGTGTGTGTGTGTGTGTGTTCTTTTAATGAAGATCTCAAAAAAACTCACTTTAATGGACTTCTTTGAAGCCAAACCTAATGTCATGTTTTGTAAAAGGGGTGACAAACCAAAATTAGGGATAACTAAATTAGGTTTTTGCATTCTCTCACTTTAAGTAAAATATCATGTTCTGCTCAGTCACAGAGATGAATTGTTGCATACACACCATCTACCAGCAGATATTTAACTTTCTGGTCTGACATTACTTTAACAGAGAGAAGGAGCAAGAAAGGGAAGAACAGTTAATGGAAGACAAGAAAAGGAAGAAAGAGGATAAAAAGAAAAAAGAAGCCACTCAGAAGGTGGGTTTATTCAATTAAGTTTATTAAATAATGCTGCAGCTGATTTTATTAAAACAGCAGTAAACAATACAGTAAAACTTCGATATAATGGGCTAATTTGGACAAGGGGGTGTCCATTAAAGTCAAAAGTCCGTTATATAATAAAGTAGGTTTTCTGAATGTGTATGTTAAAAATTTGACAAATTAGTTTACATGTTTTTACTTATGTAGACACATTTGTGTAATTAAAATTAAGTATGCATGAAAAGTTTAATTTCACAGAAAAGTTTTCTATATGTATTATAGTAATTTTAAATTTATACTGCATAGGTCTAGTAATGCATGCATTTATTAGTCACCACAAATAAACAAATGCACACAGCTGGGGTGTGGCCTAGCGCAGGTCTGAACATCAGCAGGCCCAAGTTAAACTGCTACAGAGGAAGCCAGCTTATCTCAGATGCCAAAGCCTGGACCAATCAACTGTGTCAGGAAAGTAGTTAGAATAAGGCAGCTCTGAACAGCACATCTTGAATGAAGCTGCAGCAAAGGGAGGTATAGAGAGGTAGGGGTACTAGACACACAGTCCTGTGAGGGCCCATGATCTTTTCTTTTGTAGTTAACCTTTGATACTGGCTAAAAAGATATCACAACAAGAAATTGCAAAGCCTAATTCAAAGTTATGGCCATTTTAATAAGCTGCTATGTAATTTGACTAATCAATACAGCCATTTGACAATTGAAACATACCAGATGAGCTCCAAACACATCACCTCTGTGGTGCCAAACTCAGTCTTCCTCCTCCTCTAGATTTGGTTTATAGAGTGAAGCTATGTCCTAAAGTTCTTTTTTTTATAATTACATTGTTCTCTCTGATGAAGTGAATGCTGGATTTTTATTATGCAATAAACTGGTATATTCTGGACTCATACATATTTGCGAATAAAAATAGCATTCACACTATTAAAAAAACAAAATGCTGCAGAAAGTCATGCCCCTTGACAATAAAACCAATTACCATGCTCAGGATGTGGTGTGATCACATGCTAATCCTTCACCAGACTTTGTTTAAAAGCCGTGACTCTTGATTTAAGTATGTAGACTATAGTTATAGGTTTGTAATATTTATTTATGTTAGTGAAATTACTGGTATTTTTTCCAACATAGGACTGATTCACTAAAATTTGTTAAAAATAACAGTGAATTAATAACAACAAGTAACCTGTTAATTATAAGCAAATCTTGGTTAAAAATATTTTGTAACTAACCAGTGTTGATTTTCACATGTGACATATGGACCAGAAGTTTTGTTCATTAAATCAAATTCCACAAAATCAAGGGTTTACTCTATTGAGAAAGGCAAGACATTTACTAACACTTAAACTCTTGTCATATTTCCTTATTTGTATCATAATTAATCTCCATTTTCTTAAGCAAGCTTATGGAATAACTTCAAAGTTACCGCAGTTTGCTCTTCTCATGGCCACCTCCAGCATTGTCATTTATATGAGCCTGCCTTTTGATAATTGCATAAAGAAACCTCCCTCCGAGAGGATCTGATGGGCCTGCTTAGTGTTTTGGGAAAGAGAATGCTGCACAGCTTTGAGGGATTTGCTTAGGGGGAAGGAGATGCTAAAAGAAAAAAAGGGTAGACAGCTGTCAACTGAAAAGTCTTAGTTCAAGTGTTTGTCTGACGGGCTATTGGAGTAGAGATGGTTTGAGCCCTTGCCCAGCTCCCTTCGTGGCAGAGCATGCCCCTCTGCCCTGGACGTTGTCTGAGCTCATTTCCCTCACCTTGCCACGTCTTTAAGCATCACCTGATGTGGGCTTTGGCTCGGCAAGGTTGCTTTCTTTGATTCTTTTTTGGAGGCAAAATTGATTTTCCTCCTGTTCTTGTTACTACTATCTGAAGCACTTGGGAAGCAGGGGCTCCCCGTGAGAGGCGGGTTTAAGGGTCCCTGCTGTGGTCCCAGGCTATTGCAGATAAGTTCAGGGAGGTGAAAACTGTTAAAAGGTTCAGAGGGAGCTGTACATTTAGAACAAACTCAAGGCAAACACAGCCAATGCTATATAAGGTAAAAGGGACACTGCAAGTTTCCCAGCATTGTTGGATATAGCATTTCCCTTAATTCAGTTTTCTGAATTATTGAAATTAGTTCACTTATGAATGCCAGCCGTAAAAACAATACTGGAAATATTTTCTGAATTGGAATGCCTATGATCCTACCACATTAAACCTATGGAATGTATTTTATCTCTTCTTCATTAAAAGGAATATTGATTACTGTTTGGGGCTGTAATAGATTGCTGTGCTCTTTAAGATTTTGTCTGCTTTTAATTGCTTCTGTTTCTATTTATAGTGCTGTGCTTACCATCACATCTTCCTGCTATAGGGTACCTGCTTCTCATGTGTTCCTTCTAACCTAAGCTTGTTAGAATTATCTAAATTGATAGTAAAGAGTTTGACTAAAGTTGTTAGATAATGACCCGGATACTTTTTAAATACTTTCTTCTGGATATGCAGCCACATTTCACAACATTGAGTTTGCAAATAAGCGGATCCACCCACCAGCCATACAGTGTTATGGGCATTGCCCCCGTGCCCCACACATGCTGACCCTCCAACTGGAGTGATGGGAGAGTGAACCTCAGTGAAGGCTTCCTTTCCTTTAGGGCATTCGCATTTCATTTACTAACTTGGTACAAAAATTGTATTTTGCAGCTGTGGGAATGGATGGTTAATAGGCTGGACACTAGCAAAGGCTGTGAACAAGAAGATGCCAACTAGAGCAGTTGACTAGGATATGTGCAGTTCATTCTAGTCCTTCATGTCGACAATAGTGTTCTTTTAACCTGAAAATGTCAATATCTAGAAACAATCAATACAATATGCATCTGTAAACTTTCATTGTGGATCCTACTAATGGAAAAATGATCAGAATTAAAGATGGTTTGGATTGATTCAAGAGTGAATTGGGGCCCTGGCCCGGTAGCTCTGTTGGTTAGAGCATTGTCCCAATACACCAAGGTTGTGGGTTCAGTCCCCTGGTCAAGGCACATACAAGAATCAAGCAGTGGATGCATAAATAAGTGGAAAAGCAAAGCAGTGTTTCTCTCCTTCTCTCTCTCTCTCTCTCTCTCTCTTTCTCTCTCTCTCTCTTTCTATATATATAGATCTCAAATCAATAAATTTAAAAAAAATTTTAAAGAGTGATTGGGATGATTTATGCAGAGAATGTAGTTTATTCAGCAGGACAGTCTATCTCTGTGTGCTTGCATCTGCATCAAAAATTGGTTAAGTTTTGGTAAATAGGAAAATCACCATAAGTAAAATTTCAAATAGAAAATTTGAAACAATAAAAATTCAGTCATTTTGTTCAAAAAATGTTCTAGATTGGCTGACATGGGATCTAGGCCAACACGTGGCCTTGGATATTGTTTTATCATACCTGAGCTATTGTGAAATTTCAGAATGAAATTGTGATTTAGCAGTTTTAAGGAGAGACCGAAAAGCTTACCATGTGATTGTCTTAGTAGTTTTCAACTTTATTATAGAGATGACACCTCAGCCGGGAGGCATAAAATGTGCTATGATGCAAAGAATTGTGTAGAACGTGCCAGAGGTTCTATTATGTAGTCCTTCAGTCATCAGTCAGCAAACATTTGTGGCCCTTTTTAGCCCCTCCACATCTTTTTTGCTGCCTGGCCCATTGCTTTATAATCATTTCTTCGCTTTTGTCTTCCCCATTAGACTGACTGTAAGTTTCTCAAGATTTTATTCATATTTACATTTCCAGTAACTAGGGTAGTAAGTGCCTGATGCATACGAGTCACTCAGAAAAATATTTGATAAATGAATAGTCAAGAATGAGTGCTGGCAACATAATTTTCTTGAAGAATTGACTTTTAAACCTAAATTAAATTATTTCGACACAGAAATTAAACATGACCTTTTCCCATTGTGTTCAATGTTTGTGGCAGTTTGTTCTTCCTAGAGCCATCACTGAGTAAACTTAGATTTCCATTCATGAGAGAGGTGTCAAAGAAGGATTCCATTAACATTCATTAGGCTGATGCTGCTAAAGGATCATTGTTCAGTGTTGGCAGAACACATGCTTTGATCATCCGGCTTTTCACCATCAGGGGGACATCTCTTTTAACAGAACCCACATCATAAGACACATCAACATTATTTTGGTTTGTCACTTACATTTGGGGAAGACATTGACTTTCTGTATAACTGATCTTCATAATGGCATTCTAAGAAATATTTACAATAGTATAAACCTTAAATTGCCACAAGGAATTGGTATGTAGATACAAATCTGTTCATTCTTGGTTAAATGGGGTTATACAAAAAACATACAGTTGAATTGAGCTCTGTAACAATTAGTACTGGGAAACACTGCCTACCAGAAATTCAATACAGTAGAATTAGCTTGTCTCTTAATGCAAGAATGTAAATACCACTGCAGGAGGTCACACAAGTAGATTGTTTAATTCAGATTCAATGTCTGACACTGGTGTGCTGCAATCTATTGTAAAATGGGCTGGTTAGCTACAGGACATAACCCTCCAAAGATGAGCATGTTTTTATGAACGCCCATAGCAGTAATTTAGTATGATTACTAGTCACAAATAATCAAATCTCTTCTATATGAATTTTTTTATTGTATAAGTCAGAGAAACAATATAAAAATGCTTTGGAAGATTGACACTTGGGAAAAGGGTTCAAAATTACCTATGATCTCAATAATGTAAGATAACCACTATTGGAATTCTGTAGCACTTTTTTTTTTTTTTTTTTGAGCATTTTCTTTTGGATGTTTTCTTATGCATGCACTTTTGTGGTTTTGTTTTAGTATTATAGGGCATGTATAATTAGGCACCCTTCTTTATTTTCCTCTCTTATTAAGAGAAACAGTTTTTCATGTGTCTCCTAATCATAATTTCCAAACTTTTTAATAACCCATCAGTATATTCAGCCAGTCCAACCTTTTAGGTTAATCACTTCCAAAGATATATCAGTGACTAATAAAAAAATACTTTTAACAGAGGAATCTTTATTTGTTCATAATTTACATATTTCACTCTTGCTATATTTCATACTAATTTACATAAACTTTGATAAAAATAGCCAACATTTATTGAATGTTGGCATAGCATATCTGTTTAATCTTTACAACCACCTTTTGCAAGGAGAAGCTGTTATTATCTCCAGTCAACAGATAAATAGAAAACTCAGATCGAACAGCCAGGAAGTAGCACAGCTTGGTTCTGAATCCTGTTCTTTTACCATGACCTCTGATGCCTTTGATGATGGGCCTCAGAACTTTAACTTTCTAGATTTGAGATCAAGTGTGTGAGTCCATACTCACAGGGGAATCTTTTTGTCCCTATGGCTAATTTAGTTTCTGGGCCATATCCATTTGCTTTTCTCGAGTCATTAACAACCAAAATGGCAAACAACATTCCTGGTTCAAGGACTTCATCATTTAATGAGAGTGGAATGCTTTTTGTTCTAATTTTTAGTATCCTTCATAATGATGCCATGTAAGTTATGATGGCCACTGTCTTTAGGAGGATGTCTGAACTGACTCCCAGCATCTTTTTCTGGGTTTTTAACTATGTCTGTGTATCTGGTAGCTAGAATTACTTGAGTTACTGGAATTAAAGTTGTCTTATAATGTCAAGTTAGAAAGCATATCTCATTGACTTGTAACTCTCCATTTATTTTGCAGGTCACGGAACAAAAAACCAAAGGTAAATTGGGTTTTGTTTGTTTTTTTCCTTTTTAAGTCATTAGAACCTTGTGTTTCGATTTTACACCCTTGCTGACTGAGCCTCCAGTGCACTGGATAAGTGAGAGTGGGTGTAGAGTAATAAAGTTGGTGGTTTGAAGTCACTGAAGAGCAGTAGTGACAAATAAAAAGTACTTGTCGTGGTGTTTGTAGTGGCCTTTTTGGTAGCCTTACATTTTTTCAGGAAGTAAAAAAGTTTAGATAAAGTGATACTTGTTTTAAAAGCGTATGGGTCATGATTTTGAACTCAACCTTTTCAAAACTTTTCTTCCATCATTTTTTTTTAAGTGAAAATTGTGGAGAGAGCAGGACAGGGATTTCTGTTGGAAGTTATGTGAAGGCATGGACTAGAGTTGGTCCTCCTACCCAGGTAACAGATAATAAAAAGCACTTCAGGTAGAAGCTAATATCCCCCCTTGTTGGATATTAGCATTGAGTTTCTGGGATTGATGCAGTAGATTTAACAGGGGTGGAGGATAAGGTTAGAAATTAAAAGATAGACTACGTAATGGAGGACTTTAGACATAGCGATTTAGCTTTGTTAAAAAACTATTCAGATGATGGTTGTCTTGATGGGCATTATCTATGAAATGATTAGTTTATAAAAGCTAACCTGACCTTAGCTGCATTAGTAAAAATATGGTATCTAGAAAGGGATGTGCAATTCCTGAATGGGCACCACACTATGGAAAGAACAGAGACAAACCTTTGTGGACAGTGTGGCATTTGGGCCAGATTGGTTAAGAAATGTGAACCCTTGTCACCACTAGGAAAGTTAAACACTCAGGGATAGTTAACCCCCGGGGAAGGCTTCCCACCTGGGGGAGATCAGTGTCTGTCTTCAAAGATGTGAAGGGTCCTCTGGGGCCTAACACTCAGCAGGTCCTCGGGAAATGTCTGTTGGGTGTTTTGCTCATTGAGACCCATTCTCATCCCAAAGGTACCAATGATGAGTGAAAGCAACACAGAAAAGCTTTCAGCTCAATATAAATGTTAAAAATGTAGATATTGTTGTCCAGAGCAGTAAGTCATATCCTTTACCTTCTTGGGACATACCTGCAGGACAGCATCTTTCCATTAGCATACCTGGGTGGTGGACCATTGCAGTGCATTGGGCACAACTCTGTTTTTTGAGCGTATTCTAGAAGGCATGTTACAGTGAGTGCATTTGGTGGTTGGGATAATTTTGAGTTTAATTTATTGATACTTGAGGTGGGGGGTTTTCCCCAAGTAAATAATTTACAAACTAAATTACTTGCAGTATTCTTCACACCTTGCAAAGACACCTGTGTGTTCTAACACTGTGGTAGGAGCTATTTCTTCAGGGATAGAACTGGCTTTCTCTAGGGAGTGGATGAATGTGAGGTATTATAAGACATGTGGCTCAGGTAGGTGACCCAGATGAGAGGTAATGAGGATTTGAACCTGTTTAGGAGCAGTGGTGATAGAAAGATGCTTTGGTTCAGTAGAATATAATGGTGATTATATAATGTACACCTTCCAGGCTTCTGACTTGAGCAGCTGGTTGGATAGTGACTCCATTCCTTGAACCAGGCGATAATGGGAGGGGAGCAGGGGAACAGGTTTGAGGGTGACAGGAAGGGTGGGAGAGTTCTGAGCTGGAGATAGTGATTTGGGAAAGATTTTCACATAGTGGTAGTTAAAGCCTAAGCTTGGGAGAGTTTGTGTTCAAATAACTTACATATGAGAAGGGTACAGGCCTAACCTTCACATTAAGATTTTTTTTAAATCTTATGACCAAATTCAGCTGCCATCTTGCAACTCTTATTAAGAGTATAGTCAAAAGCAGGAGCTGCCAGCTGTGACCCTTGAGCCAAATCTGACTCACTGCCTATTGATGTACAGCCCGTGAGCTAGGAATGTTTTGTACATTTTTAAATGGTTGGGAAGGAAATAAAAGAACAACAATTTTACAACAGTAAAAATGGTATGAAAATTGTATTTCAGTGTCATAAAGTTTTATTGGAACACAGCCACACTTATTCATTTATACATTGTCTGTGGCTGCTTTTGCCCTAAAAGTACAGAAACAAGTCGTCAGGACAAAGATCATATGGCTAGCAAAGCCTAAAATACTTACTCTCTGGCCCTTTACAGAAAAAATTTACTGACCCCTGACCAAGAGTATGAGAAACCACCCTGGCCAGTGTGACCTTCGTTGCTTGGGTGTCATCCTGTGCACTGAAAGGTTGCTGGTTCAATTCCTGGTCAGGGCACATGCCCAGTTTTCGGGCTTGATCCCCAGTATAGGGGCGTGCAGGAGGCAGCAGATCGATGTTCCACGGTCACATTGATGTTTCTCTCTTCCTCTCCCTTCCTCTCTAAAACTCAATTAAAAAAAAAAAAAAAGGATGAGAAACCTGCAAGGGAAGAGAGAAAATCTGAAGAGCTAGCTGGAGTAGGTCTCACAAAAACAAAGAGGAAGAGAACAGCCAGTAATGTCAAGTTGAAGAAAAGTCAAAGAAGAAAAGGTCCAGCGAGTGCCCATTAGACCAGCGGTTGCCAACCTTTCGGACCTCACGGACCACCAGTTGGCAACTGCTGCATTGGACAGCAGTGAAGGTCACTGTGATTTAATGAGGAGAGAAGCTCCTAGGGAGATGTGAGGGCAAAAGCCAGTGTACATTGGGTTTGGGGAGTGAGTGGAAGGTGAAGAACTGGAGACAGTGCTTAGAGGTTACTGAAAATTGTTCAATGCGCATGGGCCACTCACTGTGTGTCACTAATCTTTGACATTTTTTTGTACTACATTTTAACTAATTATTCTTCACAAGAAATTTTCAGTCTAAAATAATGTCTTTTCTAGGGCTTGTTTGTATTTGCTACTTTTAAACATTTTCTATATTTTTATGTGGGGTGTGTTTTTTTTTTAATGTTTTAAATCCCTTTCAAGGTATTTAAAGAAAATAGTGATTTGTATTGGTTCTGCCTGTTTCAGAATTTTCTTCATATTTTTATCTTTTAAAAAGTAGCATCTTAGTGAAATTTTCCAGAAATAGAGGCAATTAGAAGTTCAAACTGAGATGAGAATGGTATAAGATAATTAAGGCAACGGAAAGGGAAAAAATATTCAATCCTTAGAGTAAGTAAATGTTTTTGGGGAGTAAATGAATGATTTATGATCCATTCTATCTCTGATGTGATGGTGGGGAAGTGCCCTGAGGAGCTTTAGCAGGGAATGTTGCACAATATGTGATACCCACTAGATTTCTTTGGTTGTGTGTGAGTATTGTAAAGTTAGTTGAACTGGTGTTCAGACCTCAGTCCAGTAGGCTGGTCTTACTGTGTCTTATTCTATCTTAGGGCAATGAGTCAAGGCATGTAACAGACCTCGCTAACTTAAAGACTAGCCCTTTTGTAGAAGAGCAGCCTCATAGGAACCTAGCGCCTTCCATCCTAAAAACCACTTGGGAAGAATCCTCCCAGCCTTTGCCAGCTTCTTGTGTATTCTCATGATGGGGAACTGGGATTGAGAATGCCATGCAGTATTGAATCTTCCAGGCACAGATAGAAAATGGATCATTAAATAATTCATCTTTATTCATCAATTTATCAGTTATTTATCCATTGGCTATTATAGCAGAGGGTACTGTGTTAAAAATATTAGACAATGACCAGTTTATTTTCTTAAGTCATATGTTTATTCTGCTCGTCATATGTTTATTCTGACCTACCTTCCTTACTGGGAGGCCCAGTATAGCCTCCTGGTGGGCTCAGACCCCAGGGTTGCTTTGACATTACTGCAGGCATCTACTCATTTCTCCTGTTACTCAGAGTACTCACCAATGTCCAATGGGTATAGATTGAGCCCCCCTGATTTCTGATGATTTATCTCTCTCCTCATAAAGGAGCCAGTTCAACGAGTGACATGCTGGCCCAGCATCACTTCAGCAGTCAGAACGGTACTGCCACCAGAGCTGGCCCTAACATTACTCTGGATGTCAGGGATTTTGGCCTCAGAATCATCTGAATTATCAGGCTCAGTGATTGTTTCTGTATTACTGCCGCCTCTATTTGCCAGGTAAATTTTCTTGGAAAGGGTGGCAGTCCTTTGGTAGGATGAAGCAAGGAAGGTACAGATCCAGAAGAACAGCCCCCGTAGTGTTGAGCCGAGGGTCCTGCAGAGTATAGCTTGACAGTTACCCAACACATCCACACACTTCTTTTGCCTTTTTTTTAAAGTAAGTGAAAACATTATTAAATCAATAGGAAAAGTATCTACATTGTGAAATTTTTGTTTTAAATAAAGAGTTGGAAAAAACATACATGATACACTTAAAATGGGAAGAGGTGGGGCAAAAGCAAAATGATGATAACATTTCTAATATTTACACACAGTGCCAAGCAAGAGTCTTTGAGTTCAGGTAGCTGTAGTAACCAGCGAGTTGATTTTGTGACCCTCTAGATCAGTGGTTCTCAACCTTTCTAATGCCGCGACCCTTTAATACAGTTCCTCATGTTGTGGTGACCCCCAACCATAAAATTATTTTTGTTGCTACTTCATAACTGTAATTTTGCTACTGTTATGAATCGTAATGTAAATATCTGTGTTTTGCGATGGTCTTAGGCGACCCTGCTAGCGGTTCGCGACCCACAAGTTGAGAATCACTGCTGTAGAGCCTAAGACCATCGGAAAACACAGATATTTACATTACAATTCATAACAGTAGCAAAATTAGTTATGAAGTAGCAACAAAAATAATTTTATGGTTGGGGGTCACCACAACATGAGGAACTGTATTAAAGGGTCGCGGCATTAGAAAGGTTGAGAACCACTGCTCTAGATTGAAGTTCCCTGTGGCAGACCTTAAGAAAAAAGGATGAAAGATGTATTTCTGGCTTTGTGGGACGTAAGATCTGGTGAGGAAGAAGAGCCTGTAAAGGGAGCATTTCAATATAATATGGCAAATTCAGTAGTGAAGAGAGATGGACGGCGTGTTCCAGGAGCACAGGTGAAGGGTGCTTAGCCTGCCCAGGCCAGGGACTTTGAGAAAAGTTTCTCAGAGGTAGGTACTTAAGAATGTGGATGACAGGAAAGGTCCCTTGGGCTAAAAGCCTTAAACCTTTACCAAAGACTTTGCCTGGGGACCACAGGTACCCTCAGAGCTGCTGGGCAGCCCTTCAGGAAATTCCACTATTGCTTCCCTCTCCCTCTTAGTGGACTGGAATTCCATGATATTGGTGTCTTTGAATACTTGTCACCATCACGCCCACCTCCATCCACCTACCTTCAGTAAACGGAAGATGCTGCAATTTGGAAAGACCATGTCCACCAGGAATCGGATTATTGGGTTGTCTTATTGTAATTGGTCCCACACAAGCATTCTTAAAAATAATCTTTAGAAAAATGTATTTGATTTCAAAAATTGTTTCCCAATCTCTTTCAGTGCCCGAAGTGACGAAACCAAGTTTAAGCCAACCAACGGCCGCCAGCCCAATTGGCAGCTCTCCATCGCCACCAGTCAATGGTGGCAACAATGCCAAAAGGGTGGCAGTGCCGAACGGACAACCGCCAAGCGCCGCCCGCTACATGCCTCGGGAGGTGCCTCCGCGATTCCGTTGCCAGCAGGACCACAAAGTGTTACTAAAACGTGGGCAGCCCCCTCCACCATCCTGCATGCTCCTTGGGGGTGGGGCAGGGCCTCCTCCCTCCACAGCACCTGGAGCAAACCCAAACAACGCACAAGTGACAGGAACGCTGCTGCAGAGTGAGAGTGGGACTGTACCAGGTGAGGAATCGGTGTCACCGACTTGAATTCATGGCAGCTTTAGAGAGGGAGAGCACTTACATTGCCTGGTGTAAAGTCCACAAAAAACATTCATTATAAAGATTATTGAAGTTATTCAAAAGATGGGAGAGGATCCCAGTATGAAATGTACATCTTTCTCTGCTGAAAGTGGGTTTTAGTGTCCAGTGAGTGCATGCTCGTGGCATGAGAGGTTAATATAGCTCCTGTTTGTCATCGCTTTTTGGAGCCTTTTTTCCTTCTCAGACAAAAGCGTTACAAATCTAAGCCTCCATTGTTCTGTCTGTCACCACAAGTATGTGCTCCAAGTATGATTGGAAGTGGGGCTAGTTCAAGAGCGTGTTCAGAAGCTTAGATGTTCATGTTTATGCTCCCAGAGTGCTAGGCAGGTAGAAAGAATGGTCTCTTAGATTACTGTCTAGAATTTGGGAATTTTTTAGACTTTTTAAAAATATTTAAAGTATTTCTTTAGGGCAGTGGTCGGCAAACTGCGGCTCGCGAGCCATATGCGGCTCTTTGGCCCCTTGAGTGTGGCTCTTCCACAAAATACCACGGCCTGGGCGAGTCTATTTTGAAGAAGTGGCGTTAGAAGAAGTTTAAGTTTAAAAAATTTGGCTCTCAAAAGAAATTTCAATCGTCGTACTGTTGATATTTGGTTCTGTTGACTAATGAGTTTGCCGACCACTGCTTTAGGGGGCCCTTGATTTTGAACATTATTAAAAACTATATGTAGATACAAGGATCTTTAGCTAAAGGGCTCTACTAGAACTTTTGTGATTTTCCCCCCGCCCCCAATGTGTGAATACTAAATTAGTTAATAGCTAAGAACTTTCAAATATATATTTTTAGCTCATTAACAGATTTCAGCTTATCTCTTAAAATGTTATTTTGAGATTGTATTAAAACTCAGAACTTGAGCACAATTAAGCACTGGCAAGGACACTTTATTCTAGGATGCTTTATTCTAGTCTAAGTTTGAATATAGCATTGCCCAGAAAATTCTCTTACTGTCTCATGTGCAGAGTAAGGGTGGAAAGAAACCTACGATGACATAGGCTTCATGCAGAGATAAGCCCTGTGCATGAGTCTTCCCTGTTGTGACCATCAGGCCAGACCCAAAGCTCTCAGGGAAGGCCTCCTGGCCCTTCCTTCTTGGCCCCTTATAACCAAGTACAAAAGGAAGTATGTGAGGGGCAGTTGTGTTTGGCATTTATTTCTGCAGCCCATTTTGGCCAGGCCTTGATGTGGACATAGGTCCAGTGTGAGCCAGAATCTCTTGTTCATATTTTTAAAACCAAGGAGGCCCCTAAATTTCAAGAATATGAGAGTCTGTGCTTCCTGACTTTTATATCACTTTATATAATATTTTCTTCAGGGTCATACTGATTTTAAGCTGCTTGGTTTAAAGGAGTTAAAGTTTAGAAGAAATTATCAGTCTTAAAACATGTCATTTTCCCCCCACCAAATAAGGTAAATTCCACCAAAATATGTACTAAGCCAGACTAATTCATCAGATTAAGTTCCTTGGGCATACACACTAATTCATGTTGATCTGCCCTTGGCGTCCAGCTGGGTGGCATTTATTATTCAGCCAATGCTCACTGAGCAGCGATGTACTGGACACTGTAGAATTCAAATGTTAGCAAGATAGGGTCTCTGCCTAAAAAGCACTAACATAGGGGAGGGAAGACATGAACACAGTGTTCTAGCACTGAGCAAAATGGCTCTAGACAGGAAAAGACTATTTTTGGTTGATGAGCTCATAAAAAACTTCAGTCAAAAATGTGGCACTTGAACTAGGCCCAGAAAAATGGGCAAATTTCAGTGTGTGAATTTAGGATGAAAAAAGCAGTAAGTTCTGATGTGTAATGATGCCTAGGTGAGAAGGTGCTAGTTGTGGAATGTCAAGTAGTCTGAAATATAGATGTCTACATAGAAATAGTGGAAGATGAGACTAGAAAAGTCTCTTGGTCCCAGGTCATGGAGTATCTTGATCAAAAGACCAAAGAGTTTAGCTTTATTCTTGTGCAACAAAGTGATGTGCTTTAGAAAAGGCCCTCCAGCTGGGAGTGTTTAGAGTAGGTTGGAGATGCCGAGCAAGCAGGGTGTTGTTGCATTGTCCCAATACAAGAAGGCCCTTCTCTGTCAGTAGGAATGGCCAAGGGATAGCTTTGAGAGATGTTGTGGAGTTAAACTTAGCAAGTACACCAACCAGGTAAGACGAAAGAGAAGAAATGACTAAAATAGGGGTGGTACAGTTCACTAAGACAGGCAACTGGGTGGATAAGCTAGTTTGTGGGGAAATGTGACAAGTTCTCTTGGGGGCGGTTTGAGCTTGAGATATTACTAGAGCATGCATAAGTATCTGTGATTGATAAGACAATCTCTTTCCCAGAGTCAACCCTTGGAGGTGCTGCTGCTTCAAATTATGCAAATTCCACTTGGGGCCCGGGAGCCTCCTCCAACAACGGCACCTCCCCCAACCCAATTCACGTCTGGGACAAGGTGATTGTAGACGGGTCTGACATGGAAGAGTGGCCTTGTATTGCCAGCAAAGATACTGAGTCTTCTTCCGAAAACACCACCGATAACAACAGTGCCTCGAACCCTGGCTCGGAGAAGAGCACTCTGCCAGGAAGCACCACTAATAACAAAGGAAAAGGGAGCCAGTGCCAGTCTGCAAGTTCTGGGAACGAATGTAATCTTGGGGTCTGGAAATCTGACCCTAAGGCTAAATCTGTTCAATCTTCCAACTCTACTGCAGAGAGCAACAATGGACTAGGAAATTGGAGGAATGTGAGTGGTCAGGATAGAATTGGACCTGGCTCTGGCTTCAGCAACTTTAACCCAAATAGCAACCCATCTGCCTGGCCAGCACTGGTTCAAGAAGGAAATTCTAGGAAAGGGGCATTGGAAACAGATACTAGTAATTCCAGTGCACAGGTTAGCACAGTAGGTCAGGCATCCAGGGAACAGCAGTCAAAGATGGAAAATGCGGGTGTTAATTTTGTTGTCTCTGGCAGAGAACAGGCTCAAATTCATAACACTGATGGACCAAAAAATGGAAACACTAACTCCTTGAACTTAAGTTCACCAAACCCCATGGAGAATAAGGGAATGCCCTTTGGAATGGGCTTGGGGAACGCCTCCAGGAGCACTGATGCCCCTTCACAAAGCACTGGAGATCGAAAGACTGGGAGTGTTGGATCTTGGGGTGCAGCTAGGGGGCCTTCTGGAACTGACACAGCCTCTGGACAAAGCAATTCTGGAAACAATGGGAACAATGGAAAAGAGAGAGAGGACTCCTGGAAAGGAGCTTCTGTTCAAAAGTCAACTGGGTCAAAAAATGATTCTTGGGACAATAACAGGTCTACGGGTGGGTCCTGGAACTTTGGCCCTCAGGACTCTAATGACAGCAAATGGGGTGAAGGGAACAAAATGACATCTGGGGTCTCTCAGGGAGAATGGAAACAGCCGACTGGGTCTGATGAGTTGAAAATTGGAGAATGGAGTGGTCCAAACCAACCAAATTCTAGCACTGGAGCATGGGACAATCAAAAGGGCCACCCCCTCCCTGAAAACCAAGGCAATGCCCAGGCTCCCTGTTGGGGAAGATCTTCCAGCTCCACAGGAAGTGAAGTTGGAGGTCAAAGCACTGGAAGCAACCACAAAGCAGGAAGTAGTGACAGTCATAATTCCGGCCGTCGCTCTTATAGGCCCACACATCCTGATTGTCAGGCTGTCTTGCAGACTCTTTTGAGCCGAACTGATTTGGACCCCAGGGTGCTCTCAAACACTGGCTGGGGCCAAACTCAAATTAAGCAGGACACGGTGTGGGATATTGAAGAGGTGCCAAGGCCCGAGGGGAAATCTGACAAAGGAACTGAGGGGTGGGAGAGCGCTGCCACACAGACCAAGAACTCAGGGGGCTGGGGAGACGCACCCAGCCAAAGCAATCAAATGAAGTCTGGATGGGGGGAGCTCTCAGCCTCTACAGAGTGGAAAGACCCCAAGAACACAGGAGGCTGGAATGACTACAAGAACAACTCTTCCAATTGGGGAGGGTGTCGACCAGATGAAAAGGCATCTTCCTCTTGGAATGAGAATTCCAGCAAGGATCAGGGGTGGGGAGGTGGGCGCCAGCCCAATCAAGGATGGACTTGTGGAAAGAATGGTTGGGGAGAGGAAATTGATCAAGCAAAAAACAGCAATTGGGACAGTTCTGCAAGTAAACCTGTGTCTGGGTGGGGCGAAGGAGGGCAGAATGAAATTGGAACTTGGGGGAATGGTGGGAACGCAAGCCTAGTTTCCAAAGGCGGGTGGGAAGATTGCAAAAGATCTCCAGCATGGACTGAGACAGGCAGACAGCCCAATTCCTGGAATAAACAGCACCCACAGCAGCCACAGCAGCCACCGCCACCACAACCAGAGGCTTCTGGTTCATGGGGAGGCCCACCCCCACCACCTCCAGGCAATGGACGACCTTCCAATTGCAACTGGAGCAGCGGGCCACAGCCAGTAACCCCTAAGGATGAGGAACCCAGTGGTTGGGAAGAGCCATCCCCACAGTCAATTAGTAGAAAAATGGACATTGATGATGGCACTTCAGCATGGGGAGACCCCAACAGTTACAACTACAAGAATGTGAATCTGTGGGATAAGAATGCCCAAGGGGGCCCAGCACCTCGAGAACCAAATCTGCCTACCCCAATGACCGGTAAATCAGCATCAGGTAGGCAGTTGCTTTTCTTGCAGGTTTTGATGAAGAAGATAAATCCTAAACCAAGGTATTTTTATTAACTGCATTGATTCAATTTGGCTGTGTTCTGGGAATCTTTCCCACATTAACAGAAGCTCTTTTTTTATAAAATGATAGTATAGTGATAACAGATGCTAGTAGTACATTTTAATGTTCTTTCTTGGCAAAAGAAAAAGATGGTATCCCTGTGTTAGCTTCCCAAAATTATTCTTTTGCAATTGTATTGGTCTGCAGAATCCTAAAGACATATTATCTTGCTAAACAAACTATGCTCTAGATTAAAAATAAGGAATTAAAATAGTAGCAGAAATAGACCTGATTTCCATTCTGGTTCTGCACATGGCCACATCCTCTGTGTTTCTCTTTCCCCAGTGAAGGGAAGTATTGTGTGTTGTTCTTGCAGAGGCCATCAAAATGCTGTAGCAAAGCTGGGATCTGGAGGGTTTGGTCACTTTCCAGATAATTTTAATGATCACCTTTGAAAGTAGAGTACTTTGTATAAGAGGTTGTTATCTCATGATAATCACTTGTCCACCTTATTCGAATAGGAAATACTATACCTAGGATATGAAAAGTAGTGCTGGTAATATCATTCTTATTTTGGCATTGTCAACTTGAATGCCCCCATGAAGCATATAGTTCAACAAACTAGAGGGATGCACTATTCAACTGCTTTTATCCCCCCCCCCTTTGTTTTTTGTGTTTTTTTTTTTTTTTTAATTTTCTTAGTATTAATCACAATATTCAGTTTTCCACTCATTCCCCGAAGTGTTCAGTGAATTTAATTATGGCCACTTAGAAAATGATTACTTTTAACTAGTTCTTTTTTATTTCAAATATTAAAAAGAATGAGAAAGGAAATGTGGGTTGTTCATTAATTCCTTGTCTAGAATAAAACCTGCTAATATATTAAAAAACAAACAAAAACTTTATCCATATAGTCGGCCCTCTGGACCCACCGGTTCCCCATTGACAGATTTTATCCAACCACAGATCAGAAATATTTGGGGGGAGGGGAGATATAGAATTACATTGTTGTATACTATGTAGGCCTACAATGGTTGCGTCTGTACTGAACATGTACAAACTTGTTTTCTTGTCATTATCCCCTAACCAGTACAGTATAACTGTTTACCTAGTATTTACATTGTATTAGGTATTAAAACCAATCCAGAGATGATTTAAAGAATGATGGAGAATGTGCATAAGTTATATGCAAATACTATTCCATTCTACATAAAGGACTAGTGCATCCATGGATTTTGGTTCTGGAACCATCCTCCTCAGACACCAAGGGATGACTATAGTAAAAACCAAACTATACAGAAAAGCAAAGGGTAATAAAAGAATCTTAGTCTCTAGGGTCTCTTCCCACAGGTAACCTCTTAGAATTTTGTGTCTCATTCAAACGTTTTGTTCATACCTATAGCAAAATATATCTAATCCTTTAATAATTATACACAGAAGGTATTGCATTATATACACTGTTCTTCACCTTGCTGTTTTCATTATACTTAAAAACTTTCCATGTTACCACATACATTTTTGTCCTTCTAATTGCTTTGTATATAGTATTCATTTTATGGATGACCCACGATTGGTGTAACCAGTCCCTTTCTGATAGATATTTGGGCTGCTTCCAAATGGTTTCCGACAGTGGTGCAGTGGGCATTGTTGTACATGTAATTTCATCTACTTTCATAAGTTTATGGTACAATTTCCTGACAGTGGAATTACTGGGCCAAAAGTGATAATGCCAAATGCTCTCCATGAACATGGAACCCGCTTGTATTTCTCAGAGTGACTGTTCCCCCACCACCCCACTGGATAGTATGCTGTTTAACACATCCTTCTTAGAGCCACATTTCCTGTCTTTACAGTCTGGAGCAAAAGCACACCACCTGCTCCAGATAATGGTACTTCAGCTTGGGGTGAGCCAAATGAAAGCAGTCCTGGGTGGGGCGAAATGGATGACACAGGAGCATCGACCACAGGCTGGGGGAATGCACCTTCCAACGCTCCAAATGCCATGAAACCTAGTAAGTATACAGCGTTACTTTTTAGGGATTCTCTGTTAATTTGGGGGGGTCAGACATTTTGGGGAGGGCTGTTTAGTGTTTAAACTGTTGTTACAGTGAGATTCAGGACCTTGAACCTTTAATAAATGGTTAGTAGCAAATGGTGGGGACTTGAATTGCATGTGTTAAAATGCACACAGTGAACTAAAAGTCACAAGTTAATTTTGTTGATTTTACGTTAGGTTTAGTATCTGGACAGAATTGAAATGGTGATGTGGTGCTTTTTCTTTCTTTCTTTCTTCTTTCTTTTTTTTTTTTTTTTGCCCAGTAACTGAAATATTGCTTTCCACATCTATTTTGCATTTCTACTTCTTTTAGTATAATTTAAAAAGAGTTTCCTTGGCTTTTAATGTGGGACATAATCTCTGCTGCCCAGTGACTTCATTCTTCTGTTCCTTCCTATTTTCCCTTTGTCTCTCATACAACATCCACCCACATAGAAACATTTAAGGTTTCTTGAACCTGGCAAAGATTTCTTCATTTGAATTTTTTAAACAAAGCACGTCATACTTTGAAAATCTAAGCTATACTTGATCCAGCTGGCAATATGTAGTCACAGTAATTTGCAAAACTTTGTAAACTGATGCTTTGGAATGTCTCAGTGGATGTTCCTCAATTGAAAAATTCAAATGCCCGTTTTCATTTGTTTGTAGTTTTCCTAAAAAGTATTCCAACATCTCTTTCCTACCAGGTTGCAGACTAAGGAATTGTCTTTTGGGGGGAGTGTGGTCATCCTGAATGTTCAAAATTTGAACAAGTATAAAAAATTCCATTGGATTATGGTTTTAGATACATTCTATATGTAATTTGACTACATTTTTAAAATTAGGAATCTCTTCCACTTCATAAAAATCGCTTTATAAAGACTTTGACTTTCATTGTAAACTGGTTGTATTGTCATGGGAGCTACCATTCTGTAGACTTGAAATACATCCAAAAAGCTGTTGAAAGACATTAAGAGACCCTTGGCACAAGGGG
Source organism: Eptesicus fuscus (assembly GCF_027574615.1). NCBI lineage: Eukaryota > Metazoa > Chordata > Mammalia > Chiroptera > Vespertilionidae > Eptesicus > Eptesicus fuscus. The sequence goes on from NC_072479.1 coordinate 102,830,067, forward strand.
GTACTTTAGCAGTACTTTCAGGATCTTTATGTCTTCCCCAACCTCAGAATCACCTTTCTTTCATCATAAAACCCTCACTTTTCTCCAGTTTTAAAAAATGTTTTCTACTCTTCAGGAATATCTATAGTCATAGCTATAGTTATAGTTCCCCTTTCTCTGGGTAATTTGAATATGTACTGCTCAGAGGAAGGAGCTTAGATCATCTCAGCCTATTAATTGATGCTGGTCATTAACCTGTTATCATTGTTTCTAGACTACAAATATCTATGACTAATAATAAGTTCTCTTTTTTATCTTTTTCATAAGAAGACATTCGTTGAAAGTTCAGCTCCTTTCTCTGAAAGAAGGGTTGCATGGATGTCTTTGTTTTTATAAAGGGGTCAGTATGTTATTTATATTGGGCTTTTAATTCCTATTGCTTGTCAGAGGATGGCAAAAGGCCTATCCTATATAATAAAAGGCTAATATGCAAATAGATCGAATGGCGGAACGACCGGTCGCTATGATGCGCACTGATCACCAGAGGGCAGATGCTCAATGCAGAAGCTGCCCCTGGTGGTCAGTGCGCTCCCGCAGGGGAAGCGCTGCTCAGCCAGAAGCCGGACTCACAGCTGGCAAGTGCAGCAGCGGTGGCAGGAGCCTCTCCTGCCTCCGCAGCAGCGCTAAGGATGTCCAACTGCAGGCTTATGCCCGCTCCCCAACATCCCCCCAGGGATCCCGGACTGTGAGAGAGCACAGGCCAGGCTGAGGGGCCCGCCCTCCCCCGAGTGAACCAATTTCGTGCACCGGGCCTCTAGTGCTTACATAATAATGAAATATCTCATATGCAGAAGAAACCATCCTGATTTTCAATGGCATTTTCAGTAGCAGGGAAAATAACCCCCAAGCCCTGCCTCTACTGTCCAATCAGAAAGCCCTTCATGTAAGGCTGGATGAACCCCATGGAGGGTCCGTCAGGTTCACTCGGGCCATGTGGGGGTGGGGGTGCCACAGTTAAAAGAAACCAACCTCCCTGTGCCCTGTGTACATCACGGGTGCCTTCATGACTGTCACAGGCCTGGTCCTAGGGGATGGCAACAGTCATTCAAGGAGTGAGCCACTTTTTTGGCTTTAGACTCTTCATATGCAGCTGTCTAAGTCAAATAACTACCCCTTCCATAAATGTTCTGTCATTTGGTAAAGTGAAGGTATGGATGGAGGTGTGTAGGCAAGATAGTGAATTTTCCCTTCTTCCATCAATTTGTTGAGTCTCATTACCACAAAATGTATCCTTCAGTTCCATACAGTATTTTTAGAGGGAAGTAAAGGATTTATCCCAATTTCCAAATTAAAGATCTTTATTTAGAAGGGGATGTTGGTAGAGTACATCATGGATACTGACGTTCTACTTCCTCTAACATTAGAGCCCTCATCACTGATTTCCCTCCTTCCTTTTCCCCCTCCCTCCTATCCTCCTTCCCCATTCTCTATCTTCCAATTTTCTCCACCTGTCTTTTAAAAACCATTGTCTTTGCCTAGGATCTTTATTAGTGTCTAACACACTTCAAGTATATCTATATTATAAAAACCCAGTGGCGCTAACGCCTTAACGACCAAATGACTGGTCACCAGGAGGTGTGCGGGGTCTGGGGTCCCGTGGTGGCGCGTGGGTGGACGGGACCATGCGATTTCTCGCGGTGGGCCTCTAGTATATTAATAAATTACAAATTTTTATGGTTCTCTGTGAATTTCTCTTTCACCATAATATTGATATTCAAAATCTTCTTTTTTCTTCCCCTTTTCATGTTCTTTTCTTAACTTCACTCCAAACAAGGTAGAGAGGTGTTCTTTATCATACCTCATATTTAAGATATCCATTATCAGTCACACAATGTATTTTTAGGGAGGTAAAACTATAGTAAACCATGCTCATTAAGAAGAATAGAGATTTGAAGTTTCTTATAAGTAGTGACGGGTTCTTTTCAAGCTTGAATTTCCTAAAACTTTGTATAAGGGAACATCATTAAACCAGAAGCCAGGAGATCTTAATTCTGTGGTTTATTAACTTTGTGTCATTAAACCTTTATGGGTTTCCATTTTCTGCTCTCTAATATGAACAATGTTTGCCTTGTCATACAGATATAGTGGATAAAATTACAGTATGTATTAACAATTAATGACTTTTGTTACATATGTTGTATTTACAAGGAGTGCTATATTTACAAGGAATGATTATTGTGTCATTTTATATAGCTATCACATACAGTTGATTCCTTCTTTTATTAAAGATTCCAAATCTATGCAAGACGGCTGGGGGGAGAGTGACGGGCCAGTGACAGGAACTCGCCATTCCAGCTGGGAAGAGGAGGATGATGGAGGAGTCTGGAACACTGCCGGCTCTCAGGGAAGCGCTTCCTCCCACAACTCAGCAAGCTGGGGACAAGGAGGAAAGAAACAAATGAAGGTAGTCTGCTTTGGGAATATTTGAGCTTGCTTATTCATTCATAGAAGGCAGAGCTGAGAATTTTTTAGTAGAAGAAGTAGGGCAGCTGGAGTCCCTGAGGTCCTAAGTAAGAGAGAAAAAATATTTTCTTGGGAACAAATAACTACTTCCTCTTTGCCCCTCATGTTCCTTCCCCATGACTTTGAAACCACGGACCACAGAACTGTTGCTATGGGTAAAATGGAATTTTCAAAGATAGTTTTCACTTTTAATTTCTATCTTATAATTATTCTTTGGAAGCTTTCAAGGCATATTCTATAAATGTTTTATGCTATTGCGTTCTAAAGCCAAGGAAGTCCTTAGAGTAAATCTTCATGAATATGTATAGAAACCAAAGTAAGATAGCTTCTCCAGTGGCAATCAGCATGGCTGGTTTTTATCTAATTCAAGAAATTCCAAGGCCCAGAATCCTTCTCCCAACAGTGGCATTCAGTACATTACATTGTTGTGCTGCCATCACCACCTAGCCACAAAACTCTTTTTATCTTGCAGAACAAACTCTATACCCATTAAACAGTAACTACCGATTCTCCCCTCCCTCCATTGAGGGGTGGGTTTGTTTGTTTTTTACCTTTAAAGATGTACCTGAACTTAAGTACCTTATTATTTTCAAGAATAATAAATTGATAGGACAAATATCAGAACACAAACAGAGTTTTTTAACTGTAGAATGTACAAGTGCACAAACCCCCATCACATCACCCTTACCCCCAGCAAGTCCGTATCATAGTTCCACCTGCTTTCTCCATAGAAGTAAAAGTGGAGCTGGTGAGTAGTGTCTTGTTCAGGGGAGAAGCTAATTTGACCCATTAAGAAACAAACAAAAACTCACGTCTGCCTTATTTTGCAATAAGTCAGTGGTGGTGTCTTCTGCTAGGCTTCTTTCCCATTGGGGACCCATGTCTTTTATACCGTGAAGCAAACAGATGAAAGTACTACGTACATGGACAAGTTCTTCATTGTATCCACACAAGAATAATGACCGGTTAAATATGGCTTTATGCAGTAGCATCAAACATTTTTTTTTTATACCAACTGGCTTGGGTTACAAGGAGATACGAAAAGGGAAGGTACAAGCATGCAAACATTATAATTTATAAAATCTGATATTGACTGTAAACTTTTCCAGTTACTTTTAATTCAGTGTGACAAAAATAAAATAAGAATGAAAACATAGATATAGCTAAGGCTTATTACTCTTTTAGACTAATATATAAAATATGAAAATAAACATAATTAAAGAGGAATAATTAGGGTTCAAAAAGGTAAACTCTTGGTTCTCTGCTTTCAATCTGTGTTTATGTAACTCAGATATATGAAGTTGAAAAAATAAATGATTTGATTCTGAGGTTACATATTTCATTTCTGTAGTGCGCACTAAAAGGAGGAAACACTGATTCATGGATGAATCCTATTGCCAAACAGTTTTCAAATATGGGATTGCTGGTAAGTTTTATTTTTTCCTATGTGTAATGTATCCTGACTTTAAATTTAGTACACATTTTAAGACTATTGCCACATATAGTACAAAATTACAGATTTGGAAACTGGTTAAACAGTGTTCCTGGTTTGGATTAGATTTGTTTTCTGTTCTTTTATTCTTAATCAAATACTCCAATATTTAAAGGTTATGTGTATGTTTTTAAGTTGTAGTCCTTGTATTTTTTTCTTTATGCAGGTAGGGAAAAAAGAAACAGGCACTTAAAATTGATATAGTTTTCCCAACTACTGTACCAGTTTTAAAAGACAACAATAGCAAAATAACTAGAGAGATTATTTGTGATTAATTATGTAGGGAATTCTTGTAGAATTTCTAATTTCTTTTATCTCTTGGGAACATTCTGGGGACACCCTGGCCCTGGTTGCCAAAAGACAAATGACTTTGACTTGGCTGCACATTTCCAGATTTGATGACTTGACAAGTCACGAGAAGAAGTTGTCATCATTTGGCTGCCACTTATGAAATTTGATACTGAGCTGACTTGAACTTGAGGACAGGGATTTATTTCTACAAGCAGCTGTTTAGCTATTGCTCAGTCCATAGATGTGCTGAAGCTAATTCTGTGTGAAAATTGAATTTAGGAATATAGGCACCAGCAGCAATCCAAAGTATTATTGTCTTTATTCCAAGTGTTATTGTCCTTGTATAGTGCCAGTAGTAAAATGGGACTCTTACATGAATAATGCCATTTCTTCTCTGATTCAAACATTTAATTCAAACCTTTAATTTTCCCTCATTGTTCTTTACTTTTCAGAATCAAACTGAAGATAATCCAAGCAGCAAAATGGATTTGTCTGTAGGTGTGTATCACTACACTAATATGAATGGAATAATTTTCTTAACGACATCCTGTTGGGATCCCCTGCTCAGTTTGAGTTGGGATGGATGCAGTTCAGTAGACACGTATTGAACACTTACTCTGTGGAAGGTACTGTGCCAGACACTAGGTAGGGCTTGAAAACTCAAATGACTGCAAGAGCCAGGAAAGTAATGTAAATGAGTGTGTGTGTGCCAAGTATAAGAAATCGGGACTTGGAGGCTACTGGTTAGCTGTGGAGAGTGGATGTACCACCTTAAAGGAATCAGCCTTGCTCGGCTCTTAGCAGTTGTTGCCATGGAAGAGCTCAGACTCAGCAATAATACTTTTGCCAGATCTTCCGGTTTTTGAAGAGAGGCCAGAAGAAATTCAGATGTATATTGATATCCTGATTTTTAAATATTGGAAGCTAATTCCAGTTTTTAAAATGCTGTGTGTGGCCAAACAAAGTATGTCTGTGGCCCTGCCAGACTCAGCTCTCAGGTTGCCAGTCCTGTCTGCCCTGGGATGTTTCATTACTGACTACTCTCCCATTACAAGTGGAGCAGATGCAGGGTCAGCCCTTTGTCTGTGGGATCTTCAGAAAGACACTGCTGCTCACCTTAAAAAGAATCAAACCAAGAAGAAAGCAAAACAGTCATGGATAATAAGGACATAGTCTTTGATCTGTGATATTTTAAATATGAGAATAACTAGGAATAATCTTCTGGGCACTGACCATGTCAGTGTACAATAGCAAATTTATAAAGCCGTGAAAGAAAAGTGGAAATAATCATTGCACCTGGGAGTTACACGGCACAAGTCACGTGGCACACCATCTCTGTGTTCAAGTTCTAAATTTTTTTTAAATATATTTTATTGATTTTTTTACAGAGAGGAAGGGAGAGGGAGAGAGAGAGTTAGAAACATCAGTGAAAGAGAAACATCAATCAGCTGCCTCCTGCACACTCCCCACTGGGGATGTGCCCGCAACCAAGATACATGCCCTTGACTAGACTCGAACCTGGGACCCTTCAGTCTGCAGGCTGACACTCTATCCACTGACCCAAATCAGTTAGGGCAAATTCTAAATTTTAGAGGCAACAGTTATGCCTCTTTGATTTTTTTATTCATAACTAGAGGCCTGATGCACAAAATTTGTGCAAGAGTAGGCCTTCCTTCTCCTGGCTGCCAGCACCGGCTTCCCTCCAGCCACCAGCAGGCACCCAGGACCCGGGATTCCCTCTGGCCATCGATTTCGTTGGGAAGGACGTCCGGTCTAATTAGCATATTATGCTTTTATTGTTATAGATAACTGTGTTTCACAACCCTACTCATTTGTCTCTAACAAATGTTATAATAGCAGCAAGAGACAAATTCTGTCACTGAGGACATTTGAATGTATGAGCAAGACATACTCATCAAGCATATCAATAGCCAGAATAAATTTTTTTAAGTCAGATTTTTACCAGGTTAGCCTTAAGGTTGTCTTTCAGTCTTCCATAGAAAACAAACCACAACTGACACGTGGTGGGTTTGTTTGTGGTGTTGTTCTTTTAATTAAACAAAAAGGACCGTGTTTCCAGGGAGGGTCACCAGCAGCCGGAACTATTGAGAGCTCTTTTGGTCTTATACCCAGCACCGCAGGGAGGAGAACGGGGCAGGTCACTCTTGGTCATGAGGGAGACATTGATTCTTGAAATTTTTCTGTGGTACCTTTCAGGGAGCCTTACAGATAAAAAATTTGATGTGGACAAGCGAGCAATGAATCTCGGGGATTTTAATGATATCATGAGGAAGGATCGATCTGGGTTCCGTCCACCTAATTCCAAAGACATGGGAACCACAGATAGTGGGCCTTATTTTGAGAAGGTGAGTTGAATCCTTTAAGATAATTCATGAGAACCACTTTGGTTTCTATTTGTCTTTTGATAATTTCAGGAGGAGGAAGCATAGAATTATTGAACTAAATTAATGAATAAAACGTAAACATCTGATTTAAACGGTGACATGCAAACAGTTGATTTCAACCGGTGATGATGCAGGAGCTAGAACCATGTCTTTAGGTATCGATATGAGCATTGTGAAGAAGGTCTAAGTTTTAGAAAGTTTATGAAGTTTGGAAAAGAAATTGTCTAACTGTTATACATAGTGAGGGAAATGAAAACATGTAGAAGAAATTTTAGAGACATTTCTGAATTATCTTTTCTGCTACTTTTTGTGCAGTTGAAAATTAAATTTCAATATCTTTCGCAAATACTCTGTGTCTCCGAAAGCCTTGCCTTCCTTCTAGCTGTCACGATGACCCAAAACTCTCCTTTGCTATTCCTAAGTATTCTTTGCTGATCTTTTTTCATTTCTTTAGTGATCTATTTAGTTACAGTGATATAATTTCAAACTCTTAACTACCTGATTTAAATAAATCATGTATACCTGTTTGTTTTGATTTTTAACAATTCTAATGGAGGAGATTATTCCTGAATTCAGAATACCAGCTTGCAGTGTTCATGGTCTTCAGAAAGCAGTTAAAACCAAAATTTTTAGATCCGGCACATTTTTGACACCATTGATGCTGGCCCAACATATTCGCAAGAAGATTTACTCTGGCTTCTATTTCTGCAGCTGCAAAGACTAATCAGTATTAGATGCATAAAAATAAAGTGCCTGGCAATTTTTGTCTTAGTGCAGTGGACAGAATGTGTTACTAACTTAGAGGATAATAAAAATCTGTATCAAAGAAGATGACAGATGGTGTCTGTTGGGCAAAGTGTGATGATGATTATCAGATCCAAATTCTGTCCTTGTTTATTGCTAATACACTCTAACATTGTTTATGCCTAGTGTTTTCTCTCTTTTCCCTTCTTGCATTCTGTTGCTTCACTAACCAACCCTGGTGATTGGCTAACTACTACTTTTCAGCTGACTTTGCCTTTCTCCAATCAAGATGGGTGCCTTGGGGATGAGGCTCCCTGCTCTCCCTTCTCCCCTTCTCCCAGCTACAAGCTGTCTCCCTCTGGTTCCACACTACCCAACGTCAGCCTTGGAGCAATCGGCACAGGGCTCAACCCCCAAAACTTCGCTGCTAGACAAGTAAGGAGGCCTCTCAAATTTATAACTGCTTGACTGTGGCCTCGCCTTGGCCCTGGTCTGAAGTTTATTGCATCATTTGTCTGTCTTGGGAAATTTGTTGATTACTGAATGCACAGAATGATATTAAGTATAGGCTTTAGATCTTTCAGCCCATAGAACCCATCTCTCTTCATGTTTCTCAACATGGATTTTATTTTAAATCTGTTTCTTTTGTCTTCTCATTCCCTGCTCTCTAGTTAACTAATAACTACCTAAGGAAAATGTTAAAAAGGCTACATAGGTAACTTATATCATCTAATTTAATAACATATTTGCCATTTTTAACATTATATTAAATGTCAAGTACTAATACTTTCAAGTTATTTTCAATTTAATACTGCTAGTTGAGGGCGACAGCATCTTAAAATCTAGTGTCTTTAAAGTGTGAAATATAATAATTACCCAGAGGAAGTTAACTTTATTAGATAACTAAGCTTTGAGAAGGTGATGCTGCTCAGACGTGGCAGTGTTCCCTTCAGCCTGGAGCAGCCCCTCTCCTAGGGTCTGATCTGTGAGTCTCTGGGGAAGGCCATGCCATAGAAACAAGACGGGCAAGGCTGGCATGGTGATGCCCACTTGCTTTCGCAGGACTGAGGGGACGCAGCAGGCCTTTGTCTGTCACCCTGCAGGAGCTCTGTTGTAGTTTTTGTTGAGAAAACCAGGAATTTGGAGACAATTCCTTTATGACAGGGACTCCACGATGATATTTTTCTAGTCATAGTTCTGTGACTTTCACCTCAGGATGTCAAGGAAGGACATTGAATTTTTAGTTGCACTCATTTTATTTCCACATGACTTTTCACATAGAAAGAATGCTATAAAACATCTCTTACACCATAGTCTTCACAATGCATGTAGTTCTTTCGTATGCTTTTTAATTACTGCCTTAGCATATTTTAAAAAATGGATATTATATCCATGTGTTCAGATTGGTTACAGCACATTTTTAATGGATTTATACTATATCCATGTGTTCAGATTGGTTATCTCTAGATTGGGAGTTACAGATAATATTTTTCCTTTATATTTCATTGTTTCTCTTAATGTTTCCACAGAGGATATGGATATGTATAACTTATATTAACATAGAAGAACAATTATATCAGTGTTTTCGGGGGGGGCCTTTTGTCTCCGGTCGAGGTATAGAAAATATAAAGTAGTCAGAACACTCTTCGTTCATGGTAATTATGAACATGCTTCCAGGGTGACGTGATGATCAAATGCTGTTTCATGGAAGCATTAGTGTGACAGGCCCGCGACCCCGCTGTGCACGGGGCTCTGTGAAAGGTCGTTCCTCTTTGTCTGTTGGTCTGTGGAATGCTGCAAAGTCCAGCGTGAGCCAGGTCGAAACACGCACTCTATCCAGATGTGGTCATGGTTTTTTCATAGTGTTTTTTAAATACAGACTTAAAATGTAAGGTTTTTCTTTTCAAATCACATAAGATTTCAATCAGCTTGGTAGCTCTTTTTAATGTATGTACCTTTGTATGTTAAACACTGTAGTTGTGACAAATTTCACCAATACTTATGAGAACTCAGGTCATCATAAAAGCCTCACATATCGCAGTAAAGTTTTAGACATCATTAACGTGTACATTTTGGTGACCATCTTCCTAATTTCTAAAAGACTCAGCCTGTATGATTGCCACTAAATACATTGCTGGGCACAATAGCTACTTCTGAGCCAAGAAAATGACTAGCTTGTAAAAAAAAAAAAAAGAAAATGACTAGCTTGTAAAGCCAATTTCATATAAAAGAAAAATACAAAAGAAAAAAATAGAGAAGGTATTTTTTGATAGAATACTGTTGACTTCTCTATAATAAGTGACCACATCAGATATATCAAACTGCTTGGTGTAGCTTTAGAGACACTTGATAATGAAAACCTAAAATCTTTGGTGGAAGTGGGGTAGAATCTGTCTACTAGGCATAGAAAGGAGGGCTTGATTTTACAAAAACAAAAAATAGCAAGTTCCTTTTTTTTTTTTTTTAATGTATTTTTATTGATTTCAGAGAGGGAGAGGGAGGGAGAGCTAGAAACATCAATGATGAGAAAGAATCATTGATTGGCTGCCTCTTGCACACACCCTACTGAGGATCAAGCCTGCAACCCAGGCATATGCCCTTGACCGGAATCCAACCCCAGGCCCTTCAGTCCGCAGGCGGACACTCTATCCACTGAGCCAGACCAGCTAGGACAGCAAGTTTTAAATGATCCTCACAAAGCAGCTTTGGACTTGTTAAAACATGGAATATGGCAAGGACTTTAGCTACCAGAAACCCCACCATTCAAGGACCAGTCCATATGAATAATTAACATGTAATACAAGATTATTAGTTTGATAGTAAAGTGTCAGTGAGAACAGTCTTAGCAAAATATTCCTTAGACCAGCGGTCGCCAACCTTTCAGACCTCACGGACCACCAGTAGGCGACCGATGCTTAGACCACTCGGCACCTTAGATCACTCAGCCATCCTGATCTTGCAGAATATTCTTAGCAAAATAAATGCTTCCTGTTTTTCTAGGAATGATTAGTAGCTAAGCTATTGACTACTACCATGGCCACAGAAAAGTTAGAGCTGAGTCATTTCACCTTAGGGTGACACTTTGATTATTAAGACAGGAGAAAAAGAGATACTCAAGTTTTTAGAATTAGTATTTTTCTTGTTTAAACAATTCTTTGGGAGATTTAAAATGTATGGTGAATCTGATTTTCTTTTTCGATAGACACAGATTTTTTTATTGCCATTTCTACTTTATGTTCATAATCATTTTTATTTTCAGTGCTTTCAAGTTTATTAATTTCCTTGTAGCATTCCCTTAATCTGTTTTAAATCATTAAGCCATCAAAATGTCTTTAGTATTCTAGAACTTAATGCCATTACAAAAATTTTTAAAATACCTTATCCCCACGATTCCAGGGATAAGATGATGGTGGTTCCTTCAGTTCATTGTACACATGCTTGGTATACGCAATGGTATAGCTGTCTTCACTGATGATGTTCAGTGGGACATCTTCAAGTAGACGAAATTGGTGGGTCATGGATGTTTGCAAATGATGTGCTCATCCTACAGACCAGGGCTTTATTGAGCTTTGGGAATACAAAGGAGGACATGTGGTGGGAAGACCGAATGGAAAATAACTAAAATGTAATTTGATGGTGGACATTATCAGAGAGTTTTAAAGTGTTTTGAGAACATAGAGGTGGGCTTAGTTAATTTGAATGTGAAATGAGGACGAAGGTTTTGGGGAAAACTTTCTTAGGAGGACGACCCCTGAGCTGGGCCTTGAAGAGGCCAAGTGAAGGTGGTGTAGAAAACTGCCTCAGTCAGAGGAAACACAGTGTCAAGTATGGTGTGTGGTGTCTTTGCTGAAGGACTTTTCTCAGAAAGGAAGGGCCATTCAGCCCCGCTTTCTATAGCTTTTGGAATAGTCTAAAAGTGCTCCAGTGAGTTGGTCCTCCAGAAACCAGGCAGTTAAGTTTGTTTATTAACTAGACTAATAGTCATACATTTGAATGGGAAGTTACAGGTGAGTAATGTTTGTTTTGGTGTCCCTGTAAAGATTTTTCTCTTTTCCCCATTCTTTTCATCTTGCTCTGTGATTGATTCAGATTTCCTCATCTAGCAAAGAAGGGACCAAGCAGACCCAAGACAGAGAAGAGTATTCAGATCTGGAGTAGGGTTCTCATGGAGCTGGGCTGGGCTCATAATTGGTTGGCACTGATTTCATGATTGAACTAACCAGAGAACTAATATCATGTGTTGTTTCACAGTAATATTCATAAGCCTGCATTTTTACTCAGTTGCCTTTCAAGCTGGATCTCAGTTTATAAGGCTTGAGAATAAATATGGTAAACACAATCTTAAAGCAAGTTGAAATAAGTCTTATATGGCATGTGCCTTTCAATACAAAAACAAAAAAAATAAAATGAGTGCCTTTTCTAACATTTGACTAAATTTAACCCTTTTGGTTTATAGAGTTAATCAGATTACAGGGGTGGTAATGATATGGCTATGATTGAGTTTGAATAATATTCCTGAGCATTCCAAGATCAGGAACTTTTCAGGTATAAAATTCTATAATTCAATGGAAAATAAGATACGATTCTTCTGAGGGATAGAAAATCTGGACTGTTTCTTATTTGCATGTTCTTATATTAACAAAAAGCCTTACTGTTGCATTATGTTTGCAGGGTGGCAATCATGGTTTGTTTGGAAATAGCACAGCACAATCGAGAGGTATGCACACACCAGTGCAGCCACTAAATTCTTCTCCTAGTCTCCGGGCGCAAGTGCCTCCCCAGTTTATTTCCCCCCAGGTAAGCAGTTGTGTGTTTCCACAATTCAAAAGTAAGTCCCATTCAGGTGGTTGACTGGTTTTGTGGGCATAAAAGGAATAATAGTAGTCTTAAATTTGAAAAATCCAAATACCAAAGATCAAGATTTTTAAAACAAAATATCAAATCTTTTTTATTTGTATTGTACATACAAAGTAGATGTTTTTGCATGAAAAGCATTATGGTTATATTCCTTTTACATCATATATTTTTCTAATACTGTATTGGTTTTTTAATAGTATATGAATAAAACTGCTTTATAAATTCTTTTGTGTCAGTATTCAGAAATTGGTTGCCCTCAAGGATTCACCCACAGATGAACCAGAAAATTGCCAGATTCTGATTTTTTCTGCAAAGTTTTGAGGAGCTATCTGCTAAAATACAGACTAGGTACTCTGGGGGGAGTTTTAGAACTAAAGAAGTTGCAGAGACTTGTTGATGGAGCAGCTCTGTAAGGCAGTCTCTGAGAACCATGGGAACTTTTTAGGGCCATTTCTTAATAGGAGATTTAAGTTTTTTTAGGGGGTACAGTTTTTTAGGGGGTACAGGTGAGAGATGTGTGCCAATCTACCACATACTGTCCCGCATACCTCTCTCAGGAACAAGTAAAAGCTGATAAGCTTGTGTAAGGGTTCAGTGTGTGACCTTAGTCTCCCTGGAATGTTACTTTAATGAACTAAGTTAGAGCAAGAGCTTTGAGTCCCACCCTACAAAAGGGGGTGAGGCAATTACTAGATCCAGCAAACTGGTTGTAAAAGGTCGGATTTTGTTTAGTTTTTTTGAAACTAAAGATCAAGATTTTTAAAACAAAACATCAAGACAAAAGACAAAAGCTTAAAATGTTTATTTGAAACCATAATCTATAGATTTCAAATCCTGTTTTTGACATTGAGTCCATATCTGTCTTAGTAGAGGAAGGAATGTTCATTGTGTGGGCCCCTTTGAGTGTCTCTCATCCCCTTTATGCTCTCTAAGTTCCAGTCATACTTCATGTTGAGTACAGTGGTGTGTCCTCCAGACAAATCTGTTCCTGACTTCCCCAGTACTTGCAGTGACAGTGTCTTAATCCTTGGAGCACTTTCTAGTATGCCTTAGTATCGGATCAGCAGTCATTCATGGTTATTGAATATCTGCAGTGTGCCAGATAGTGTGTTGACAATGCACATCTCTGCCTCCTGGAGTTGAAGAGTAGGCAGAAATGTGATAAATGTTGTATAGAAATACTTAACAGAGTTTGGGGAGCTGGACAAGGCCTCACACTAGCAGTGACATTTAAGCTGGTTCTTGAAGCATGAGTCACAGTTTGCTGGGCACAGCCAGATTAATGGTGCCTTCTAAGCAGCAGGAGCAGCTTGTGTAAAAGACAGGAATATCTGGAAGAAAATGGCACGTTCAGGGAAATGCATTTAATTTGAATGATTAGTTTGAGCTTGTGGAAGCATTTAGTTGCTGTCTAGAGTAGAATAGGAAGAAGCTAGTCAGGAAGTTTGGGACCCAATTTGGAAAAACTTTGCCTTGCTAATGAGTTTGGACTTTGTCCTTTGGTCTGCATGGTTTATAACCATTATTTGGGCTATTAAAAAATATTTGAGTTCCTAGGTCTCCTCCAGGATACTGAGACAGAATCTTGGGTATTGGAGCCTGTTTACCCCCGGGTGATTTTGATGTGTACCCTAAAGTTTGGCTGCTACTGCTATAGATCATATACTATTGGGCAAGATTTTTTCAGCTGAGTGACAGTGTAGGAAAATTTATGTTTTAGAAAGTTAACACTGACAGTAACTTAGAGAACATGTTTGAATGGCAGAATTATTAGAGCAAAGGATATCAGTCACGAGGCTAGTCCAGGAGTCCAGTGGCAGTGGGAATTAAGACCTTCTTGTGAAGGTCACCAAGGATCTTTGTGTTGTGGAATACAATGGTCTATTCTCTAGTTTCTTCTTATTCAGTGTATCAGCAGCATTTGACACAGTCGGTCACTCCCTCTTTTTTTAACTGTTAAATTGTTTATTTTTATTATAATTTCTTGTTTATCTCTTGTCTTATTTTCCAAAATAATAAATGGCAAGTAAACATTTACTCTCTGTCCAGTCACAATAAAAATTGCCTTTATTGCCTTGGCTGGTTTGACTCAGTGGATAGAGCATTGGCCTACAGACTGAGGGGTCCCAGGTTCGGTTCCAGTCAAGGGCATATGCCTGGATTGTAGGCTCAGTCCCCAGTGGGAGGCGTGCGGAAGGCAGACGATCAGATTCTCTCTCATCATTGATGTTTCTCTCTCTCCCTCTCTCTGAAATCAATAAAAAATATAAAATAATAATAAAAAGAAAAATAAGTAAAAAGAAAAAATTTTTTTATATTGCCTTTATTTCTCATTACCATCTCTGCTCACTCTTCAACAGAAATAATATTCTGTGCTCTAAATTTAATACAGTGTCCTGATGTACCTCACCTGACATCAAGCATGAAATAAGTAGGTAGCAATAGCCAGAGATACTTTTCTCTGGGGAATATTCAGTGTTATTAAGGAAAGAAGGGCATAGCACTTTGTACTACGGACTCAACCAAGTATATATTCTAGCAAAAAGGGGCTTAACTTAGGAAGCCATTTTTATTTATATTTTAAATCATTTTTTATTTTTCAATTACAGTTGACATACAATATTATGTTAGTTTTAGGTGTACACCCCAGTGATTAGACGTAGCATAATTTACTAAGTGATCATCCCAATAGATCTTGTACCCATCTGACACCATACATAGTTATTAGAATATTATTGACTACTAGAGGCCCAATGCCCAAAATTTGTGCAAGGGGCTTGGCCCCCGCCGCCACATCACGGCGGCAGGGGGTTGTCAGGTTAATTAGCATAATACGTTTTTATTATTATAGATATTCCCTATGCTGTACTTTATATTCCCATGACTGTTCTGTTACTTCCAATTTGTATTGCTTAATCCCTTCACCCTTTTCACCCAATCCCCTATCCTCCCCCAAATCGTTTTTTGTATGTATAAGTCTGTTTCTGTTCTGCTTGTTTGTTTGTTTTTTAGATTCAATTTTTGATAGATATGTACTTATTGCCATTTTATTGTTTATATCTTTATCTTTTTTCTTCCTACAGAAGACCCTTTAACATTTCATGTACTACTGGTTTGGTGATAATAAACTTCTTTAGCTGTTTTTTTTTTTTTGGGGGGGGGGCGGGGGAGGTACGGGGCATGCTCTTTATATGTCCTTCAATTCTAAATGGTAGCTTTGCTGAGTAGAGTAATCTTGGTTGTAGGTCCTTTTCATCATTTTGAATATTTTTTGCCAATCCCTTCTGTCCTGCAAAATTTCTGTTGAAAAATCAACTGACAGTCTAATGGGAGCTCCCTTGTAGATAACTAACTGCTTTTCTCTTGCTGCTTTTAAGATTCTCTCTTTGTCTTTAACCTATGTATTTTAATTATGATGTGTCTTGGTGTGGGCCTCTTTGAGTTCATCTTGTTCTTTCTAAGTTCATCTACTAAGTTCATTGAGCATCCTTATAACCAATGTTTTGGACTCTGCATCAAGTACATTGCTTATCTCCATTTTTATTTAGTTCTTTTTCTGGAGTTTCGTTCTGTTCTTTCTTTTGGGACATGTATCTTTGTCTCCTCATTTTGGCAGCTTCCCTGTGTTTGTTTCTATGTATTCAGTAGAGTTGCTACACCTCCTGGTCTTGGTAAAGTGGCCTAATGTAGTAGGTGTCCTGTAGGGTCCAGTGGCACAGCCTCCCTGTCATGTGAGCTGGGCACTCCCAAGTTCTTCCCCCCCATCCCTCCACTGTGTGAGCTTTGTACACCCTCCTGTTGTAGTTGAACCTTGATTGCTGTTGGCACATCAATGGGATCATCTGTGCAAGAGCCCACCCACAGAGCAGGACTTACTTCAGCGGGGCTCTGGTGCCTGCTGAGTCCACCCCTTGAGTGTGTCGCTTGTGGAGGTGGTTCGGTGGTGGTGCTTCATCGTGGTCTGAAGCTTTTCCCCAGGTACTGTGGATCTGGGGCCTCCCAGAAGGTATAAGCCAAGGTTATCCACAACCTATGTTCTGCCAGGGGCCACCTGGCATGAGCTACAAAGTGATCTGCAGATGGCTGCTACCTGTGCTGGACTTGGAGGTACCCAGTAAAGGCCAAGCTGCAAACCAAGGCTTGCTGCCCTAGTGCAAGGATTAGGGCCACTTAGAGTTACGGGGCACGCTAAAGTGAGATGCTGCTTGTTTGAGAGATTTTAGGAAAGTTTGAAGCATGAGCCAAGACAGGCCATTCAAATGCAAAAGCCACTGGAAATAGCTTGGGTGGGCTCAGCAAATTGATGGGGTGGTGTCTCAGGGAATCACCAGGGCAGAGCAAACAGTGATAGCCAGGTTGAAGGAGGCTCAGATATGGCACCCACCTACTGGCTCTTTGCGGGAAGAGCTTGGAAAGAGAACAGCGGCCTCTGCCAGCATTTCTGTCTGGGAGAAAGCTGCCCCACCAGCCCTCTCCCAATGCCAGACACTTCATTTCCTCCCCGTATATTCCTGGTGCCTTCCAAGTTGCTGCCCCAGCACTGGAACTCAGAGCACTCCTTCCTTTTTTGAAACACTTAATAAATTAGGCTTTCAGACTCCTTCTATATTGGTTCTCCAGCTACCTGTTCTCCATCTCCTTTATAAGTTTCTTCTCACTCTTTAACCTTTAAAGATCAGAGTGCCCCTTTCTCAAACTTCAAACTTCCTTTCACCATCTACAGTGACTGCTAGGTGATCTCACCCAGTGGAATGGCTTGAAATACTTAGAGTTCCAAAATTGTGTCTTTAGCCTAGATCTCTCTTCTTAACTTCACAGACTTCTAGGGATCTCTACTAGGATGCCTTTAGCATCTCAGATTAACATGTCCAAAACAGAGCTTCTGACTTTATCCCACACTCCCCTCAAAAAACATTCTCTAAGTGTTCAGGTCACAGACCTGAGACCTAATTGTCCATCTTCTCACAGTGCACATCCAGTCTGTCAACAAATCCTTCCTTCACAACTTTATCCAGAATCTGACCAATTCTTACCACTTCCTCTAATAGGACCTGTGGCCAAGCCACCGCCATTTCTCTCCTAGAAAAGGCCTCCTGACTTCTAAAACTGCGCTATGTGATGCAGCCATTAGCCACCTGAGCACTTGAAATGAGACTAGTCAAATGCAAGAACTAAATTTTTAATTTTAATTAATTTAAATAGCCACAACTAGTCAGTGGCTACTGTATGGACAGTACAGATATAGAACGTTTATATCAATGTAGAAAGTTAAGGTAAATCAAGTTACTACTCTACTGGGTATCAATCCTCTTATTGGTCTCTCTCACTAAGAACACAAAGCCAACTCTTAACTGGGGTCTTTGAGGCTCTTGGTGATATCCCCTCCTCTATCTGCTAGCTGCCATTTGTTCAGGCCTCTCCTGCCAACAGGCCCCAGCACACTGAGCATGTTCCTGGGTCGATCTCCCAGATTGCCACATGACTTCATCTTATTTCCTTTGGATCTACACTTCAATGCCCCCTTATCAGAGAGGCTTTCTCAGGCCACCACCACCCAGTTACTCTCCCTCCCCTGAGCATGGATTTTGAACTCAGTAAATTTATATCAAGTCATGGGAAGATACATTTCTGAATGATTTAGAAAATGGAATTGTTAGGAAAGCACTATTAAATTCATCTAAGAGACTTAGTTAAGGCTGCAAATTTCGTTAGGACCAAAGTATGTGTTCTACTTAGAAAATAAAAATACTTGTGTTCTCCTACATTTTTGAAATTTGTTTATTTAGCAAAATGTGATTAACATAGGGGCAGTCAGTATTTAATGTACACATAGAAAGAAAGAAGACATTGAAACTAATCTTTACGATTTGTTACTACAAATGTTCCAGGCCTTGGGTTTTTCTGCCTTGCTCAAATATTCAGAAAGGAACATATTCTAGCAAGCTTTTGTCTTGCTTTTAAATTGCTGTCATTTTGCACCTGCAGTGCTTCATTAACTGCCATATTGGCTCCAACTAGATCTTCACTTTCTCCAACCCAGCTGGAAATTGATGGCTTTTAAGCCAGAGTAATTAACTCCCTGCAATGGGAATGTGCAAACCTGCACTTTAATTACTCTGCAACCCAGGTACAAATAGCCATTTGCCAGGAGCTAGTCGTGCTCCTCTCTGGTCCTTCTGTATCACCAGAGAAGGACTGTACTCGTGCAATCTGAAGAAGGGAACGGTTGAGCAAAGCTAGATAGGAAGTCCTCAAAGTGTAACTTTTATAGTCCTTGTAACTGTCAACTTGAGAAACCTGTGAGATGCTGGCATTTAAATTAAATTATAAAATGATCTTGTGTTAGCATTTCTTTACTTGGTAGTCTTTGTGTCTGTCCATCCTTAAACAATATATAGTTTCATTTTGCCTTTTTTGCACTTTATGTCATGAAACCATACAGTGTATAGCTTTCTCTGATTATTTTTACTTGGCAATGTTTCTGAGCTTTTCCCATGTTGATTTGGGCAGTTGCAGTTCATATAGTATTTCATTGCGTGAATACACCATCACACATTTACCAATTCTTTCAGTAGACATTTGGGCCGTTTCCAGATTTTTGCTATTATGGGCAGTGCTGTTATGGATATTCTTATATTTCTCTCCTAGGATGAATTTCTCTAGGTTACTGCTATGTCATGGGCATGTTTTACTTGGAATGGTAGTTTCTTTTGCTAATTTTGAGTAGTAGGAATAGTAAGGGGAGAAAATAATAGACTCTTGGCAAGGGAAGGCATACATTCTCAAGAGAAATGCGTTGATCAGGAGACTAGCTGATTTGTTCAGTAGAGGTTTTAAAACTGACTGAAGAAGTGGGGAGAAATGAAAGTTCAGACAATGGCTTTTTATTTTGGAAGCCAGTAGATTGGGAAACAAGTGGAGGGGATTTCCCATGAATCATAGAAAAAAGCATTGGAAAAGAAGTTAGAAACAATAGTCTAGAATAGCACTGTCCAATAGAAATAGAAATGAGCCACATAATGTAATGTGAAGTTTTTAGTAGCCACATTTAAAAAGATAAAAAGAGCCCCGGCCAGGTGGCTCAGTTGGTTGTCACCCATCCCATATACCAAAATGGTTGCGGGTCCCAGTCAGAGCACATACCTACATTGTGGGTTCAAACACTGGTTGGAATGCATTTGGGAATCAACCAATTGATGTTTCTCTCTAACATTAATGTTTCTCTCTCACCACCACCACCCCCTCCTCGCTCTCCCAACCCCTCTCTCCAAAATCAATAAAAACATTTGTTTAAAAAAATTAATCATATCTTGCTAACAAGTTTTGATTTAATTCATTTCCTTCTTTAATTGGTAAAAAAAAAAATCTTGGATTATAAGCATGATACAGTTGTATCTCTGTTTTGACAAGCCAATTGACAAGCTATCTCTCTGTTTCAGACAAGGTGGAAAAATGTAGGTTAAAGGCTGAAACAGTTGTGTGGATTAGTAAATGACTGACTGACTATTCCCAAGCTGATCAGTTTCAGGTTGGAAAGGAGTTTTTATTGGCAGTTTTTATTACTAGATTATCCTTAGCTCTCTCAAGTTCAACATTCTCATCGATGATCAGATGGGGAAACAAAAACTGGGAATCTATATATATAAAAGCCTAATATGCAAAGTGTCCCCTCTGGAGTTCGACTGACCAGGAATTCGATCGCTCGCTATGACGTGCGCTGACCACCAGGGGGCTGCACGGAGCGAAGGAAGGCCCCAGCTGGCAGCCTGTAGCCACTAGGGACTCGACCCATGCACGAATTTCGTGCACTGGGCCTCTAGTAAGTAGAATAATAAGGCAGAAAAGAATTTGATGGAGTGACTGTTAATAAGTTAAAATATAGTGTCCACTTAATAGGTATTTATCAAACATCTACTATGGCATGCACATAAAGATAAATGTAAGGTTCTAAGATCAAATCATAAATTAATAAAATTTTAAAACCTAGCTGCTTAAATATTATAAAGGGGAGCAAAACATTTTAAAATATTGTAAATTTTATTTTTAAATATTGAGAATTTAATTGACAATAAGTTTAGTATATGAATTGGGAGTTATGATGCAATCATCAGAGAAACTGAGATCTTAGACATCGTTAACAAAAGCATGGCTTTTAACAAAAAGGTTATTGGTGGCCAGGTCTACTCAGTACTAGATTATCCTAGGAAATGGCTTTCTGTTGTAGGCTCTGCATTGAGAAATTGAATGAAATACAAGTGGAAAACAAAACAAAACACATTTAGCCTAAAGATGAGACACAAGAGAACTGTAATCATTGTCTCTAGACATTGAAAAACCATCCTGAAGAATAAGAGCATTTATGGGGTGCATTCTAAGCATTTGACATGGATTAACTCATAAAATTCTCAAGCAATCACTGAAGTTAATATTATTATTCCAATTTTGGAGGTAAGGAAAATGAAGCTCAGAAAGGTTAAGTAAGTAACTTGCCCTGAGTCACATGCCTCAGAAATGGCAGACCTATGCAGTCTGCCTCCAGAACTAAATAAACTCTTGACCAGTGTGCTTCTTGCCACTCATGGAAGAGGGATTAAGTTTGTTGTCCTTGGCACCAGCTGATTCAGTGGGTTCAGTGAAAGAACGTGCAGAGAAACTCAGTTCCAGTCAGATGAAACATCTTAAATGAGTCCGAATACAGGAGGGAGTCCTGTGTCTACCCCTGGAGGTTCCTGCAGCCTAGCCTAGCTCACTCCCGAGAACCATGGAGGAAGAACCAGCTGAGCCAGTCAGTGTCTTTTGTTTATCAGTTGATAAATTTTTTTATTTGTATAACAAATACTTTCTTTTAAGCATTTATTAAGTAGCTTTATACGGTTTGATATATTTTGTTTTATGGCACATTTTGAGTAATAATTTCTCAGACAAACGTCATATTGTCATTAAAATTTTCTGATCTTGCCTGTTTTCCTGATTGTAAAGTTTATCATTTTTGTTGTAAAAAAATTGCAGAGTCTAATAAAAGAATTTAAAAGCTCATATACTATCACCACTCAGAGATAACCATTGTTAACTCTTTGATGTAATTTTCCCAATCATGTAATATTTTTCAAGGAAAAAATTAACTCTTGTTTTAGATCTATTAAGATTATTTCCACACAAGAATAATTTATTTTGATAAATTCTGACAGTTCAGCTTTTTTGTTCTTTTTATTATTTTTTTGGCTAGGTTTCTGCCTCAGTGCTCAAGCAGTTTCCCAACAGTGGCCTGAGTCCAGGTCTTTTCAATGTGGGGCCCCAGTTATCTCCTCAACAAATTGCCATGCTGAGCCAGCTTCCACAGATCCCCCAGTTTCAGTTGGTAAGTAGCAGATTTTCCTCCTGTAAGTAAAAGGGCTGTGTACTTTTTCTTTAACTTGATTTGCTTCTTTTTATATGCGCTCATCTGGGGGGTAAAAATGACCAATAGACCAAGAACTTGGTGGTACTTCGGTCGGGGACACGATTCAGGAAGCTTAGGGCCTCTCTCTCTCGTCCCCGTAGGCGTGTCAGCTTCTCTTGCAGCAGCAGCAGCAGCAGCAGCAGCAGTTGTTACAGAACCAGAGAAAGATTTCTCAGGCTGTGCGCCAGCAGCAAGAGCAGCAGGTACATGGGATTGCAAGGGTCCCTCTCTAGTGCTCTTCGTAAGGAGTGCATGTCTACGAAACCTCTTTGATAGCAAAACAAATCATATGTAGTCTTTTCCTGTGAAGTTCAGGACATTGCCTTACCGTGTGTCTGTTCTCCCTTGGGCCTCCTTGCTCTGGCCTGCCCGCCTCCAGCTGGCTCGAATGGTGAGTGCACTGCAGCAGCAGCAGCAGAGGCAGCCGAGCATGAAGCATTCACCGTCTCATCCCGTCGGGCCCAAGCCACATCTGGACAACATGGTACCCAGCACTCTGAATGTGGGGCTCCCAGACCTTCAGACCAAAGGGCCAATACCTGGATATGGTTCCGGTAAGTTGTTAGTAATGAGAATTACCATTTTTAAGCCTCTGGTAAGGATTGAACCTACATTACCCTCTGTTTTCCTAACAACCATACAAAGTGTATATAGTCTTATCTCTGTCTTACAGATGAGAGGTATCTGAGTTATCAACATCTGAGAGTTTCTATAGGTTTCAGAAGCTGACCACACAATGAGTAAATAGCAAAGACAGGGCTCCAACTTCTGACTGAAAAGCAGTCTTTTTATATGGATGAATGGCAGTCTCCTTCCCCAGAAGTAGGAATTTTTAAAAACTGGTTTAAATGTTTGTATATGCTGTGAGTGCTACAGGTACCTGAGGTTATAACATATTAAAATATATACAGGTTGAGGTGTTTAACTTGACATAAAATTACCTTCTCTTGAGAAAATGGAGAACTAAAATTAAATTTATAAGGCAAACTGGTAAAATTCTTCTGATATTTGTATTTCATCTGATTTAAATAGAATTAGCACAAGTAAGGTTACACCTTTGACATTCATAAAGAATTTCTTGGCAGGCAAATCATAGCTCTTTCAGAACTGAGGAACATGTTGTAAGCAGAATCCAATCAGTGAGGCAACAGTGATTTAAAAATAAATTTCAAAAATTAAAAACATACCACACACCACAGCAGGTTTCTTCTCAGATTCACGTTTAGATTTTATTTTGGTAAAGAAAGTACTCTACTATGCAAACTCAAAAGCAAAAAAACCTGAAATCCATGCTCCTAGCCAAAAAAATAATAAAAAGAACAAAAATAATAAAAAGAAAACCTGAAATCCCTGGACAAATGACCTTGCTCTCTGTGCTCTAGTCTGTGAGGCACCTACTTATATATGTTTTTATTTCTTTCAGAGAGAGGAAGGGAGAGGGGGAGAGAGAGAGAAACATCAATGATGAGAGAGAATCATCTATTGGCTGCCTCCTGCACACCCCTTACTGGGGATCCAGCCTAGGTGTGTGCCCTGACCGGGAATTGAACCGGGACTTCCTGGTTCATGGGGTGACGCTCAACTACTATCAACACTGGCCAGTCTCAATTATACTCTTTAAGCCTTTGCATTCGCTTGCTTTTTTATCGATTCCTTTATTCTAATGCTAACCGTGTCGAGTCACACTTGACATCCGAGTGCAAAAGGTTAAAAATTACCCACCTGAGAACTGACTTAAATTCAATATATCCTTTCTACCACTTGACACAGGACAGACTCTCCACCATCCCATATCTTACTAGGGCATGCTCATCTGACTATAGAACACCAGGTCACCAAGCAAGGAGGAAGCCTCCCATGATAACTAATGAAGGTGTCATTATCTCCTGGGTTTCCAGTCTGCTTCTTCATCATGCTTTCTGTTCAGGATGAAGCTTGACCTAAGAACCTGGGTGTTTTGATATGTGTTGAGTTGTTCTGAATTTAGACACCATATGCCAGGGGTAGGGAACCTTTTTTTCTGCCAAGGACAATTTGGATATTTATAACATCATTCACAGGCCATACAAAATTATCAACTTAAAAATTAGCCTGCTGTATTTGGTCAAACATTTAATTAACTCACCCCTACTGCCTTGGCAGGGCCAGACCAAATGATTCCACAGGCTGGACTTTCCCCACCCCTGCCATATGCTGTAATAAAGCAGGATAACTTTGCTTCCATTTCTTTTTATCAAAGAATATGTAGTTCTCAAAGTAGAGTCCAGGCAGTTCAAAGCAAAGAGAGCATTTGCAAAGTTTGCAAGCAGCTTTTCCACGTATTTAAGTGCACATGGTTCTTTTCAGCTCTTCTCGGTATTCATCCCTAGAGCATGTCTCAGGTGGAAAGAAAGGCACCTTCAAACAGCTTGAACATACAGGTTACTGACACTTAGTACTCTTAAAACACGTTTTCGACCTGGCCTTTGTGGTTCAACGGGTTGGGCATCATCCTGTGCACCAACAGGTTTCTGATTCGATTCCGGGTCAGGGCACATGCCCAGGTTGCAGGCTCGATCCTAGGTTGGGGGTGTGGAAGAGGCAGTCAAGCAATATTTCTTTCACATCGATGTTTCTCTCTCCCTCTCTCTCTCCCTCTCCCTTCGTCTCTCTCTAAAAATCAGTAGAAATATTTTTTTAAACACGTTTTCACAATGCATTAGGGTAAAGCCTGTGGATAAACTTTATTACGTGATTTTCTTAATCTGGGTATATATTAGTAAGACCTAAAGTCATGATGTATTTAGCTCAGTGACAATCAGTCTTTAGAACAGCTTTAACATTTTCTGCCTCCTATTAAAAAGTAAAAGTATACTTTGACTTTGAATCTGTTTTTAGCACATATACCTTTCTTATTTATTAAGAATATTGAAAAATTTTATCATGATGCCTTGTTAGATTAATGGTGTTATTTGTGATTATTGTTTTCGTCTTAACTATTCCTAATGGCTAAAGGATCAGAGTTCAATATACACACACACACATGCATTTATGAAAAAAAGTTTGTTTATATCATATTCCTGTTTCATAAGTAACTTATACATTTAGCTATGTATTGAAATCCTATTGAAGCAAGGAGAAAGAACATACTGACTTATTAACCTGTTTACATTTGATAACTTATTAAACAACTAGAGGCCTGGTGCATGAATTCGTGCATGTGTGGGGTCCAGCTGGCCCACCCCAATTGGGACTGATCGGGACTGGGCCGGCCAAGTGGAGGGGCCACAGGAGGTTGGCAGCCAGCCCCGCCCCCCATCTGGACGGTTGGCAGGCCGCATTGCGCGTCATAGCGACTGGTCATTCCCATTGTTAAGGTCACTTGGCTTTTATATATATAGATAGCTAAATTAATTTTATTAGGACTTTATCATATTAATTGTAATCTGACCAGTTTTAATCTTCCTTACAAGATACATTTTGTATAATTTTTCTTAATGTATATTACCTTATTTATTTAAATTGAAAAATATATTTTGAGACTCAAAGTAAGTCTGATTTGGCTGCCTGTTTTGAATAAATCTGTAGCTATAAATTTTGATAAAAATATATTTCAGGCTTATACAGAGATTTTTTTCAAAAAAGATTATATGGCAAAGATGTAACAAAATGAATAATATTTTAATCTTTCTAATGCTGAGTGTATCAACCTAAAAAAGATAACCTGTGGGTAAAAGTAGCAGGAATAATTAAAAGTATCTTAAGTCTTGATAAAGCCTCTTTTGGTATATTTTCTCAAAATTAAAAAGTTAAATGACTTCTGACGGCTTAACTAATTTTTAATTGATTGTTTCTGTAAAATAGATGTTTTTTTTTAATTCTCTGCTTGTAGCAAAATTGAAAAATTAAATTGTCAGTTAATAATGACCTATCTAAAAGTTATGTTTTAGTATATATGTTATCAAACCCTGGGCGGGGGGGAAGGGGAGAAATATACTTTAAAAAGAATTCAAAGAAATAAGTGATGTTATTTAAAAAAAAAGAGAGAGAGAAGTGTGTTATACCAAGACTTCTTTTCCAATTGCTTATTCATATAAAATTTATTAGTGCTTTATGTGTACAAAAATTTGTAAAAATAGTCATAAAGTAGCATGAATTTGATCTCATTTTAATAATGTCATAGTCAACGCCAAAAAACCATTGAAACCTGTAAAGAATTTTTGTGAGTTTATTTGAGCCAAACTGTCGACATATGCCAGGAAGCAGAACCTCAGTGAATTGAGATAATGCTCCGGAGAATGGCGGGTTACATCTGTATTTATACATTGCAATCAAAAGAAAGGGATGGAGGTGGGTTACATGAAATCCGTTGGTGATAGACAAGAGAGGCTGGAGAAAGCAAAGGGGGAAACCCCTGGGATTGGATAAAAAGTTAAATGATGGACACATACTTAGGTGGGTGCAGGAACAACTAACATGATAATGAAGGAATTTGTGGTATCTGTCCCAGCACATTAGGTTGTGCCCCAAGGGGCTCCAGAAAAAGGGAAGTTACAAGTTACCCAGACATTTCAAAGGGTATGTTATTATAGATGCAAAAAGACAGATAGGCTCAGCTAAGGTAAAGGTTGACCTTGTCAGTGAAGATACTGGCCTAGGACGTAACTGCCCACCATCACTGCTTTTAGTTCAAGTTTAATTTCAGACCATCCTTTGTGGTGACTTTAGGTCTCTGAGTTTGCAAGACCGCCATGCAGGCCTCCCCTGAGCTTGTCAGGTCAGCATGTGGCCCCTTTCGTCCATAGTCATTAGTAGCTGAACTAATCGTTAAAACAGTCACGCATCTTAATAGAAAACGCATTTCCAATAAAATCTTATTTTTTATGTTTAAAATGTATCAACATTTATAATATTTATGTGTGCATACCTAGTGAAAAGTAAAGTTATGAATATTATAGATTTTTAAAATAGCAGGAGAGTAATTTGTATATGAATATCACAATATCACGTACATGTGGACATGGATTAGAACTGTTGTGTTAAATGGGCAACTGTGGGTGATTTGTTTCTCTTGTAATGTGTTTATTATAATTATTACAAAAGCAGTAGTGTGTTTTTTAATCTACAATAAAAGGAGTAGCAGAAAACAGAACTACAAAGGGAGTGAAGGAGGGAACAATGAAGGACAAGTTCATTTGAGAGAGTTTCCTTCAGATGCTAAGCACTGAGCCAAGTGGTAGTGATGAACAGATGATGAATTAAGGTGCATGGAAGCGGGAGAAAGGACAGATAAGATACACAAAGGGTTGTTTTTGTAAGAATGATAAGATAGCTAAAAAGGGATATACTGGAGAAATGAGTCCCTGGGAAGGCAAGGGGCATGTCTTATCTCTCTGTACCTCAGTTGCTAACACAGAACCTGGCACAAATTAGGCTCTCCATAAATATTCATTAAACTGAACTAAATGGTTTGTTTGATTTGAGTTAAAGTGTTGGTGAGCTGGAGAGTTGCAGGGAGGCCACTTGGTGGACTGAGCAAGTTTGGTTTTAATGAAATAGTGTAATAAAGTCAGTGTTCTCCTGGGTTTAGAGGTATGATCGCTCATTAGTAGCCCAGAGATCACAAGTGGTGTGCTCCTCTGCTTTCTGTTAATGCAGCCCAGACAGAGCACAGCGCCCAGAATCCCTCCCTCCAGAGCTGCTGAGTGCATTCTGTATCCTGATGTCATGCCAACGTTGCACTGACTTTTTTTTTTTCCTCTCAATGGTTTTGGGTTTGCAGGGTGAGCCTTTCAAGGCAGTTTCATCTTCTGTCCTTCCTATCACCCCTTTAATTTTTTCCTTACCAAACCTTGTTATTTAGTTATGGTGCTGCTATATTTTGGTGGCATTTGATCTCCAAGTTTCTAATGAGAATGATGCCCACTTTGCTTAAGGTTCAGATGGACTCCCCTCTCCTACGATTCATAACTCTTACTAATTTTCTACACTTCATGTGTCACAAAAGAATTCTAAACAGCTGAAATTTAATACCTTTAATTCACTATGAGTTTTAGAGACATTTTAGAGCAACGTTAAAGAAAATTAATGTGTAAGGAATGGTTCCTTATCCTTTTACTAATCCCTACATTCTTGTTTTTAATCTTCACCAGAATCCTGAGTTATTTTCAAAAGCTCTTTCTCAATGACTGGAACCAGCTTTCAGATGGCCTGGAATCCAAGCACCTTGGGCTGGTTTTCTCTGTCAAAGGTAGAGGTGTAATTTGCCCAAGGAGCAACACACTTAGGCCATTAAAGCTTATGTCAGAGAAAGCCCTTGTTCCATTCAACTTCCCTGCCCTCCAGTCTTATTGCAACTCAGCTACATAGGACAAAAGATGAAGATATCTTAAACCCTATTTTTAAAATGTGTTTAATTTTAAATAATTCCAGCTCATAGCAAGGATTTCTACTCTCCACCCTTCAGTTACTTATACTAGTGAAGTCAGTTACAAACGGTGTGAAAGAACAGAGTTCTATTTATAGCAACATTTTGAACATGTCAAGAGGGTGTTAGAAATGGACTTGAACTTGATTTATTATGCATTTGTAAAACTATACCTGACAACTAGGAGAAGCACAGGGGGGAAAAAACATGTCCTGGACCCTCAATGGGATTTGGATAAATGGTATTTAGGAACCAATAAGACACCAGCAGATGGTAGGAGGGTAACATGGATGCAGCATGGAGTCTTGCCTGGCCAGAGCTGCACCTTCTAGAGTAAGAATAGATTGGCTTTTGGCTCTTACAAGCCACCTGAGCTTCGGCATGGGGAACCCTGATCACCTCTCTGGGTTGCTACACTTGCTATAGCTCTTAATCGTCTCTCTGGTTATTCATTGTTCTTCCCCTTCTCTGTTTCATTGCTTTATTTTAGTCCTTTATTTTACTTTTATGACAGTGGGTTTGAAAAAATATTAAGTACATTGTGATCCCAAATGGATGGTGGACCTTGCGAAACTCCATCAACGAGTCTCTCACTTTGGCTTTCTCCTGTCCAGCCCTCTGCAGTGGGAAAGCATTACCCACCAAACTCGTGCGGAAAGCCTGACACCCAAGGCTTACCTGGGGACTCATGGCAAAGTCAGCTCTGAGCCTCTTACTAATTACCTGTTGGACTTTGGGATCTGCATCACTGCGTAAAAACTTTTTTCAAATTGATCTCTCAGATTCTACCCTGACCTTCATCTACCCATTCTCACCTTGCCAGTTCTCTTTCTAAAATACAAACCTAGCTACTGCTCTCGCACTTGCTTAAAATTTTCTTTATCTCCTGTCTAAGAGGAAAAAAGGTCCAAACTCCTTTACCTGATATATAAAGACCCTGCATGACATGATTCTTCATTTCTCCCCCATCTCCTGCCACTCTGCCTCACTTCATCCATAGTTACACCGGACTCTCATGCCTTAAATATTGTCATGAGTTAGAGCTTTGTACTTGGTTTCCTTGATTTCCTCACATACCTCCCCTAGGCCCCCGGTCAAATTTCCCTCCTTCTGCAAAGCCTTTCCTCCCCAGTGCCCTTACCACACCTCATAGCTGCTCTTATTCTGTGTTAGTTTCATGTGTGGACACCTCCACCTCAGGTGGAGAATCACTGGCCCCAACATTCTATTTGGCACAAATGTCAAATTAATAGGTGGGTGAGATGGTCTTAATTATATGGCAGTCATACACATTTTCATATCTTAACAGAGTCGTTATGTTTTTAGCAAGCAAGAGCCAAGATCAGTATTTTGAATTAAAATGTCAGTTTCTGAATGAAACTCCTTGAGAATTAGTCTTTAAGTTACAAATGAATCCATTCATGGGTTCTGCCTCAGAACTCTTGTTACTGATACCAGAAATTTATAGAAAGACATAAAATGTGGTTTTCTGTTTTAGGCTTCAGCTCTGGCGGCATGGACTATGGCATGGTTGGCGGGAAAGAGGCTGGAACGGAGTCTCGCTTTAAACAGTGGACCTCCATGATGGAGGGACTGCCCTCTGTAGCCACACAGGAAGCCAATATGCACAAAAATGGTAAGAGCAAGCAAAGCATTATGAGTTGGAGCTCTTCAGACCCTCAGCAGGCCTTGAAGTGTCCTGTAAAATTATTTTAAAGCATGGATTTTTAGCTTTTTCTTATTAGCAAGCCTCTTAATTTCTTTCCCAAAAGTCTTATGATTGCCTATGAAGGAAGATTGCGTATGCATTTCAAATTATAAGAATGCTAGTTCTAATTAAAGAGAACAAAACTTCCCACCTGCGGTGGGATGGGATTGAGGATAGTAGAAACAAACTTAATCACCCATTTAGGGTAAAACCCTAATAAATTGGCTGAGAGAACAAAAACAGGTGTTTTTTTTAGGTGCATGAGATCACAACAAATATATTGATTTTTGAACCTTTCAACCTCCAAAAGAAGACTAATAGATTAATACATGAGAATTGAACTTTCCACAAAGCTTTCTTGCTCTTTATGGATTACAGCAATTGAGGGCATTCTAGGCTTTGGTTGTGAATGTGGGTCAGCCCTTCATCTCCATAATCCTCTGTAAGAGCTTCTCCATTTCCCTGTAAGACAGATAAAAGGTCTCGGAGTCTTCCTTCAGCCTTCGTTTCAATGTTAGTTTCAATGAATAGTAATTGGCTTGGACTCACCTCTGTCTATAGAACCAGGTATAAATAGGAGTGGGTCTGCTGCTGCAGCTCCCTGACAGGCCTCGGCCCCGTCAGCCTGCAGCCTTCCGTGGTTCCTTTATAAGCCACTCATACAAACGTGCCCATCCAGTGGCTGCTCAAGTGGCCACTTGGAGCTCTCTGCCTGCTATGCCAAAGCACGTCATTTGATTTTGTGCCACAAAATGAAGAACGATTTGTAGAAACTGTAAGATCTGTTTCTGAACTCAGTAACCCAAGCCCATCACCTATAGCTTCAGGCACTTACACTGCTTCCTTCCCCAAAGACTTGATACATGTATGGCAATAAGTACAAAATGGCTGTGAGAGGATATCTCGAAGGTAGGACAGCCACTTGCCTTTTTAGAGCTAACGGGATATTTTCCCCATTTCCTTAGCAATCTCCAAGGGACTCGAGCTTTTCGTGCTCTCCTACTGCACTGTACTGTGTCCTCAAGTCAGGTTTCTTTCAGAGGCTCCAGAAAGTCAGTGACTTCTTAGCTGAGCATGGAGACAGTTTTGATACTCCTGCTAGGCCAAACCAAGCAGATTCTTTTAACCAGTATTTATACATAGATATTTTAATACATAGCCTTTGAACTAATTTTATCAGTTCATAAATAGGACCCTAAGAATAGATCTAGTGACACAATACAGCATGTAAAATTTGTTTTGAGAAATAGGTAGAGTGGTATCTCACAGAGACTAAAAATGTTATTTAAAGTAAAGCTCTTTTTATGTTAGTTTAAGGGAATTTTAAGCATTTGATTTTTTTCCTGCCTCGTGGCATATAAAATGCATGAAGCGGGCACTGACAAACCGCTGAAATGCTCTCAGGAAAGTTCTTACAAAGGATTTGCTGTTCTTCGTGTGTGGGGCCATGGATCTCAGAGCTGCAGAGTTCACTGCTGGTCTTGTCCTGGCAGAGACCCTAGGCAGGAATTCCATCTCATGGCTTTGGAATTTAAAGCAGTTGCAGATGCTTTTCTCTCCAGTGGACTTCCCTGCGTTTATATTGCTTCTGCCGGCAAAACTAGGCCTGATCAGCACTGAAGAACTTGGGTGGGTAGTATCGATACAAATGTCGTTAAGAAACCTCCTTATGTGCTGCAAGTTGTTTAATGTTTCTATTATTTCTCACTCTTGAGTCATTAGTGTAGAAACTGTGGGGATAATGGTGTGATTTGTAGTTTATGAAAGTTTAGTTGACTTCATAAGACCATGGAATTTTAAAACTAAAAGGAACATTCAAGAATGAAAATAGTGTTATGTGCATGAGTGAGAAACTGAAATGAATTGTCATGGTCATCCCTCTTATTAATTATAGACTGGATCTCAAGCGTGACCCCTCATCCTAGTACTCTCTACTTCATAAGCTTCAGAATACTGTATTCGTTTGAGTTTCTCTAAATAAAAGATTGACAAGTTCTATTCACAGGAGTCTTTTCCAAGTGTGAATTAATTTCCTCTCTCTTTTGTCAGGCGCTATAGTGGCCCCTGGTAAGACCCGAGGAGGGTCACCATACAACCAGTTTGATATCATCCCAGGTGACACACTGGGTGGCCATACGGGTCCTGCTGGTGATAGCTGGTTACCTGCCAAATCTCCACCAACAAATAAAATCGGAAGTAAATCCAGCAATGCCAGTTGGCCTCCAGGTATTGTCCAGGAATTCTGAACAAATTGTTTTCGCCATCCACTTTACTAAGGCATCTACTTTCATTTGCTTCATTTAGTAATTACTGCCTGATAAAAGCAAAGTATGTGATATGCTGTGGGAAGATAGAAAATTTTCATTAGATACGGTCTCTGCTCTGTAGCATTCAGTCAGGAAAATAAGGTGTTGACACTGATTGCCTGCAAGGTAAGCTACTGAGTGGTAAATACTGCGTGGACTTGGGATACGCCGAAGGAAGTCTGGAGGGGAATCCGGAGATAAAAGATGGCGACTTGGAGCTGGGGCTTGGCATGCATTTGTCATAGGATGCTTTGTAACCTGGATTCTTCTGAAATAGCCATTGAATTGATTTATTTTTTAAGCAAGTATTTATTGTCAAGTTCACAGTAGTGAGTGAATGAGAATATTTGTTGCTTTCTCTCTCTCTCTCTCTCTCTCTCTCTCAATACAAATAACCTATTCATTGTAGAAAAAAATTTTAATGTAGTAAAGCAAAAATAAAAAGAACATTTGGTATATGTCCTTCTAAACCTATCTACATAGTTATATTTGTGATATGAGCATACTGAGTTTCAGTTTATTAAAGTAGGCTTATATAATGCCTGTTGCTCATATATAATGCACATTGCTTCCCTTCATCGTGATTAGAAAAATAAAATGTTATTAGCACATCACGTAACTTCAAATATGATTGAAATTAACCAATAAAAATTGTAAACACTACTTACACATATTCCAGGCTTTTTCATGATAAGCCTAATTATTCCTGCCAGTTGTCCCTGCACATTCCATGTAGTAGTGGACATTTGTATTGTGTTTTCTTCTGTGCCAATTTGCAGTGAGATAAATGGAAGAAGACACGGATCCCCAACCTAGATTTTCTCTCAGTTCTTGTCCTAGATGCCTGAATAGTTCTCATGAGGACCAGGCCTTAATCCTGCCCCCTGCCCCCAGGCCTGAATTTCCCTGGGAGCAGGAAGAGCAGGTATTAGGACTAGACACTGATGAGCTCTGGCGTTAACTTCACAACCATAGAGAGACAGAAGGTTGACATGTTGTGATAACACAAAGGTTGCTGCCAGAGTATATTTTCAGGATGACATTTTTAAAAATTCTATGATGAAAATATGAAATAAAATAGATTATTTAGACTTTTTACAGATCTATTTCTTATATCAAAAAATAACTTTATTGTATCATTTTTTGAACAACCTTCTACCTCTTGCCTGGTCGGCGTGGCTCAGTGGTTGAGCATTGACCTATGAACCAGGAGGTCACTGCTTGATTCCCGGTCAGGGCACATGCCTGGATTGTGGGCTTCATCCCCAGTAGGGGGGCATGCGGGAGGCAGCTGATCAATGATACTCTCTTATCATTGATGTTTCTATCTCTCTCTTTCTCTCTGAAATTAATAAAAATATATTTAAAAACAAAAACCTCTAATACTTGTTCTTCTTCTCTCAGAATTCCAACCAGGAGTGCCATGGAAAGGTATCCAAAACATTGACCCTGAATCTGATCCCTATGTCACCCCAGGAAGTGTGCTGGGGGGTACAGCCACATCTCCCATTGTAGATACTGACCACCAACTTCTGCGGGATAACACCACAGGTAAATAAGTCAAGCATCCCTGTGTTGATGATTCAATACCCAACATTTTCAAATGTGTCAACCTGTGGCTTCATTTATACTTGCTACTATCTAATAATTTAACCAGAAAACTTAAGAACATAAAGATTTTCCAAGTTTCATTTGTTATACTGACATTTATCTGTAATATTTTCATCTGTCACTCAAAGGGTCTAATTCTTCCCTCAACACCTCGCTGCCTTCACCTGGTGCCTGGCCCTACAGTGCCTCTGACAACTCCTTTACCAACGTTCATAGCACTTCAGGTATAAGTGTGACCTGTTTGTTTCCTTGTACACAGGACATTGGCATGTATTTCTTAACGAATACTTTTATAGTAGTTGAATAGCAGCAATATGTCAGCATGGATGGAGGCACAACTCTTGTATTGACCATGTTCTGGAGGACCTTCCAGTGTCAGAAGGGCAGGATGACACAGCTTTAGGACAAAGCAAATGGTGACACATTCACAGAGAGTTGTCAGTGTTGAAAGAGGTCAGAGGTTATATTCTGATGGCACAAGTGCTTTTCTTTTAACCAATCTGCCAGGAGAATCAAGGGCCATGGGAAGAACCAGGCAAGTCCAGGTTGTTATTCCTAAGGCAGCCAATTATAGCTTGCTTTTCTCTAAAAATCCTTGCACTTTCAGACAAAGTCTATGGGCAGCCCTGGCTGGGTAGCTCAGTTGATTAGAGCATTGTCCCGATACACCAAGGTTGCGGGTTTGATCCCCAGTCAGGGCACATACAAGTATCACCAATGATGCATAAATAAGTGGGACAACAAATCTCTCTCTCTCTCTCTCTCTCTCTCTCTCTCTCTCTCTCTCTCTCTCTCTCTCTCCCTCCCTCCCTCCCTCCCTCCCTCCCTCCCTCCCTCCCTCCCTCCCTCTCCTTTCCTCCCCCCCACGCCTTTCCTTTTTCTCTCTAAAATAAATAAATACATTTTTAAAGGCTAAGGGAAAACAAGAGGACCTTGATTAATTCTACCAACAACCTTTATTGAGTTCCTTTTTTGTTGTTTTGTTTTTTGGGGAAGACTAGGGGATGGAAAAGTTAATGGCTATATAATGGGTATAATAGAGCCTTTGAAGTCACTCACTTAACACAATGCCTTACAGATTGGGAGAGAAATCATTAGTAATTGTCACTTTGATCTTGGAAAAGTTGGACCTTAAGCCATTCAAGTCATTAAGGCTTCTGTTCTTTGTCTAGGCAAAAGTAAATAAAACAAGTCCTTAGCTACCTACTAAGACTCTGCAGGTTAATGACCTTACAAATTATTTTCTATTTTTTTTCTTTTTACCTCTGTCATATCAACAGTGCAACAATAATCTGTCATTTTATTGAGTGCTCCTGTAAACCAGGCAGCATGCTAAGCCCTCAACATAAATTCCTTTTTTAAAAAAAAAAGCAATGACTTATTTCTTTCTAATGACTCAGTGGGTTAGAAGTCTGGGCAGGGCCTAGTTGGCCAGTTTTTCTGCTGCAGTTGGGGTCAGCTGGGGTATCTCATGAAGATGCAGTCGATGGCAGCGGAGCTGAGCAGGAAGGTTTCCCTCAGATGTCACCTGTCCAGCTCCCCAGTGTGCCTTCTCTCACTGCATGTGCTGCCTCATCACAGTATTTTATCTCAAGCTTCTTTTTTTTTTTAATTGAATTTATTGGGGTGACATACGTTCGCAAAACCATACAGGTTTTAAGTGTACAACTCAGGAAAACATTATCTGCACACTGCATCATGTGCTTATTGCCCCAAGTAAAGTCTCTTTCGTCCCCTTTTACCCTCTTTGCCCACCTCCACCTACCCCCCAGCTATCACCACACTGTTGTTAGCATAAATTCCATTTTTTTTTCTTTTTGATGTCCTGTTTTATTGATTTTTTAAAATATATTTTTTTATTCATTTTAGAGAGGAAGGGAGAGGGGAGAGAGAGAAACATCAATGATGAGAGAGCATCATTGATTGGCTGCCTCCTGCATGCCCCCTACTGGAGATCGAGCCTGCAGCCTGGGTATGTGCCCTTGACTGGAATCAAACCTGGGACCCTTGAGTCTGCAGGCCAACGCTCTATCCACTGAGCCAAACCAGCAAGGGCTTTTTTTTAATAAGAGAGAGAGAGAGGAAGGGAATGGGAGAGAGAAGGAAACATTGATGTAATACAAAACATTGATCAGCTGCCTCCTGCATGCCCCCTACTAGGGATCAAACCGGCAACCTTTCAGTGCACAGGACCACACCCAACCAACCACTGAGCCACACCAGCCAGGGCTCAGCATGAATGTTTATCTTACTTTCACTAAAAGTAAGGAGGCTCTGGTGTTATCCCCATTTTGTAGATGAAGAAACTGAGGTTCAAAGAGCTAATGTAATTTGCCTCAGGTCTGAGTGTATAAAGGAGCCAACTTAGTATTTCATGTTTTAACCACTGCCCTACATTATACTTTTGCAGGACTTCTTCCTTACATGTAAAAACTCATTTTCACCTAACTCTTTTATTCCTATAACTGCCCATATCTCAGGTTTATCTGATTTATCTTTTGTCTATAATTGGACATTCACCTGAGAGATGGCCCAAGAATTAGCCCAGATTTGTCTAAAACTGAACATACACTGTCCCACCTCCAAAATTATCTTTCCTTTTAAACTAAACGCTGTATTTTTCTTAGTGATGCGCTCTTGTATCACTAAGTCACAAAATGTCAGTATTGTTTTTGCTCTTTCATTTCTCCCTTGTTCCCTGGATCCAGGCAGTGATGATGTCCCCAAGTGGTTTAGTCTGCCGTCGTACCTCTCTTATCCATGTCTCTGTTCCATTCTGTTTGCTGTCACCCAGGTTTTCGATCCTACTTTAAATACGACATACTGAATCTACTGCGAAATCTCCTGATAGCTCAATCAGTCAGTCCCCAGCCTACCTTCACGGCCTCCTTTACCTTTCTGCCCTGGTGGAATGTTGTTCAGCCAAAATTGGGGGAAAGCCTATTTGGTACAGAATAGGTGTAAACTCTGAGCCCATCTGTTTATGTAAATCCTTCAAGACCTGTCTTTGCAAAGCCTTTGCTGACAGTCCATTATTGTCTTTCTTCTCTGTGTATTGAGCATATCTGATGTTGCCTGGGGTTACCAGTTTTGTTGTTCACCTGTTTTGTCTTCCCATCTGACCTTGAAGTTCTTGGGAATAACTATTTATATTACCCACACACTGATTTAGCGTCTTAAAGCATAGTAAGCCCTTAGAGAATATGTGTTGATTGTATTTTTAAAAATCTGTTTGAATGTTGATATCTAATATTCTGGATATCAAGAAAAACGTAATTTTCTAATGTAATTTCCATTAAGTCAATAAGTATTTGTAGAATGTCTTAGTTCTGCTAGGTTTCATATTCTATATCTAGAAGTCTAATGGGTTCAGGAATACTGCCCTTGAATTTATCTTCCCTTTCGGGCTGTGTTTAGTTAAGAAAGAAGTAGGGATTGGATATCTTATTAAAGCTTTACTCCATTTGTTAATTTGTCAATTCAGAGTAATAGTCATTGGAAATTTTATATTTAGTAAGCTCAAAAACTATTATTTTGCATTGCTGCTTTTTAAATGTGCACTTACTGTTTTTAGAATTTAAATGTGTGTGTGTGTGCGCGCGCACATGCGCGCACACGTCCGCGCACAGAAGTTATGTGTATTTGGTGACAAAAGTAACCGATCTAACCTTACTCCTTCCTCAATTTTCTTACAGCAAAGTTCCCTGATTACAAATCAACATGGTCCCCAGATCCCATAGGACACAACCCCACTCATCTCTCCAACAAGATGTGGAAGAACCATATTTCCTCAAGGAACACTACACCGCTGCCCCGCCCACCGCCTGGTCTGACCAACCCCAAACCATCATCTCCCTGGAGCAGCACAGCACCACGATCAGTCAGGGGGTGGGGGACACAGGACTCACGGCTTGCCTCGGGTGAGAAGGATCTGCATAAAGGAGCATCCTTGTTCAAACACACAGGTCTTATGTTAACACAAATGGTGAAGATATGAAGTCTTCACAAGAGAGGAAATTCAGGTTGGCTGGTAGAGGCCAAAGTATCTCTTGAGTGGAGATTTGCAGTCAGTGTAAGGCAAAGGGACCCAGGAACTCCCAAGGTGCTGATGGAGTAAAAATGACAAACGGCAGAGTGAGAGCACTAGGAGGCAAATGTTGTCTTGTAGAGAAGGCATGAGAACGCATAGGGATCCAGGTCTCGGAGAAGAGAGCAGGCTATTCAGTGACAGATAAAGGTGATGGTGAGGTGGAAAAAAGAGACACTGATTTATACGAGGACAGAAGGAGCATGTGGCCTATATGAAAATGTTTCTCACTCGTGCCTTTTAAAATTTCTTGATGTTTTTTCCTAATCTTATTTTCTGATTGCTTATAGGCTCTACCTGGAGTGATGGTGGTTCAGTTCGTCCTAGTTACTGGCTGGTTCTTCATAATCTCACTCCACAGGTAGTCATGCTTTCTTGTGATTTTCTAGCTAGAACTTAATTGTGTTAAGAGGGAGAACCTCAGAGATGTGGGCAGATAGAAAAACTAATTTATTTCCTGTCACTGCAGAGAGGTCTAGCCTGCAAGGGTGTGTCTTCCTACCCAAGGCTCAAAGCCTACTGCTGAATGGGGGATGTTGGCCGCTCAGCTTCACGCCTGCCTTCATGGTGATGTTAACATGTGTAGTTTGTAAAATGGTGAAAGCGGGGCATTATTACCTGGCGAATTCTGTTTAGCAGAGATAACTTGCTATGTAGCATATATATAAAAGCTAATATGCTAAGTGCCCAACCGGTCGCTATGACGTGCACTGACCACCAGCGGCAGATGCTCCATGCGGGAGCTGCCATTTACAAGGAC
This sequence comes from Eptesicus fuscus, assembly GCF_027574615.1. Lineage (NCBI taxonomy): Eukaryota > Metazoa > Chordata > Mammalia > Chiroptera > Vespertilionidae > Eptesicus > Eptesicus fuscus. Next base: position 102,868,675 of record NC_072479.1, read on the forward strand.
CTGGCACCCACAAAGCAATACTTGGCTTCCCCTAAGTGGGACACAGGCCCCACCACCACCCTAGAGTGACAGCCAACCAGATTTGCCTGTCAGAATCTAGAACTAAGTGGGAGATAGCTATTTAAGTGTTTTAACCACGTGCAAAAAGTTACCTGTTTTTAATTACTAAAGACTTGAGACTTGATATTAACTGTTTTTCTGCTTCATAAATAATTAACCATCTATCTCTGCAGAAGGAATGTGTCTATTTCATGAGGTTTAAATGCTTCGTGGGTACTTCTGATTTTCTCTCTGTTATGCTCTTCTATGTAGATGGCATCACTCCTTTCCATCATCAGAACATGCCCTCTGGGTTGTTTGTAGTTTGGTGGGACTTGAGTTGTACCAGAGCACCCTCCCTTCACATTGGTTGCTTTGATAACTGACATATTTGCAGCAGCATTATGTTAAGCATTCAAATGAGGTTAAAGAACCCATCGAAACGGAGCCCATACCCTTCATTTGGACTTGCCAGCACAACCTTTACAGCATCTTGTTAAAAGAGCTCAATTAGGTGCCTGGCTGGCGTGGCTCGGTGTTTGAGCATCGACCTATGAACCAGGAGATCACAGTTCTATTCCCAGTCAGGGCACATGCCCGGGTTGCGGGCTCAATCCCTAGTGGGGGGCGTGCAGGAGGCAGCTGATTGATGATTCTCTCATCATTGATGTTTCTATCTCTCCCTCTTCCTTCCTCTCTGAAGTCAATAAAAATATATTTTTAAAAAAGAGAGATCAATTAGGCCTCCCTGCCTTCGACACACAGAATGATTTGTCTAGCATTGAATTCATAAATGAAGTTGTGTACACTTTGCTAAGCTAGCACTTCCAGAGTGGCTCCCATGGGATATTAGTAGGTGTCTGGCCTAATAAGTTGGGAATGTATACTTGATTAAACAAAATTAAGCAGGTTTCTTCACTCTGAGACTTTTTAGTTCCTTTAATATGCTAACATGTGTTATGATCCACTGTGGGGAAATAGAGCTTCTCCTAAATTTATTTGCCCAGCGAACTTATCTAAGGTTAGATAGGTCACTTTTGTCACCAAATATACATAAATTTGCGAGTAAACCCAGGGCTTGTATTTCATGGTACATGCTGAGAAAGGCAGTTTCCTAAATACAATTAACATGAGAAAGAGACTGGATTGGCTCTTAATCCCTGTATCTAATAACTCAGCCAGAAGCCCCAGGTTATTTAGCTAATAGTTGACTAAAGCATGAAGATTTTTATAACCATCCTCAAAACTATATCATGAAGATTTTTTACAACCATCCTCAAAACATTATTTCTAAGTAGTCACACACAGTGTGGTGGGTGTAATGTGATTAGGATGAGAGAAGGGATACACTCTATTGAAATGAGACTGGGCAAGCTAACCAACTATTCACTCCCATTTTATTTTATTTTCACTCCTGTCTTATAATATGAAAAATAGTATGTATATATGTGTATAAAAAGGAATATAGGGGTTGGCTGTGTTTGTATTTAAAAATCAACACTTGCCGGTTAGCAGACTAATCTCGGTTGTAGTTTAAAAGGTTATAAGGTCAAATCTTTGGTGCCTGGATAAATTTACTTTTTATTACCTAAAATATTTTTGGAAGACATCTATACTGAAAAGTCACTAGTGGCATATGTTGATATGCTTCTGTAGTCAATTGTCACTTTAAAAACAATGCTAAGAGCTGTTTCTCCAATCATCTATAATAATAGAAGCATAATATGCTAATTAGACTGGACAGCCGAACAACCTTCGGGACGTCCTCCTGGACGACCTTCCAGACAAAGCTGGGGCTTCAAGGGCTGAGGCAAGCTGCCGCAGCTGTGAGAGCCACACCCCTTGCACAAATTTCATGCATCAGGCCTATAGTCTATATATATATATACAAGGCTAATATGCTAAGTGTCCGACTGGTCGCTATGACATGCACTGACCACCAGGGGGCAGATGCTCCATGTGGAAGCTGCCATTTACAAGGACCTGGCACCCACAAAGCAATACTCGGCTTCCCCCAAATGGGACACAGGTCCCACCACCACCCCGGAGTGACAGCCCACCAAATCGCAGCCGATGCTGCCGAGTATCCGTGGCGCAAAATGCGGCCCACAGCCCAGCCCAGAAACGGTCGCTGTGGGTGCCAGGTAATGACGTTACATAGCAACGCCCAGCTTCCTCTCCCTAGCGACTAGCCTCCTTGGAGTTTCTTCAACTCAGGAACACGACTTGCTTTATAGCCAGGTGCAGACCTTTTACACTTTAACCAAACGTCTGTGAAGCATTTTCCCATGCCTCATCTCATTTGATCCTCACAGAAGTCCTGGAGTAGGTAGGTAGGAGACTCGGTGGAATCCTATTTTCTTTCATTAGCCAGAAAATGGAGATTTAGAAAGTTTAGAACACGACTGAAAAGAAGAAATGTAGACCTTGAAAATGACTTCAGGTTTTCTCACTGAGCAGAATATAGTCAAACACTGCTACAGTTAAATATTTCACCCTTTGTTCTCCCTGCGTGATCTACAATAATTATCTGCTCCAGGTTGATATTTACTGCTGTGTTGCTCACAATTACCTGAAAGAGAAGTTGGGGTGCTTCACTGGGCTGGAAAAGGTTTAGCTAAATCAGAAAGCAGGTCTAATTAAGGAAGTTTATTCTATATATATAAAGCGCTTGCTGGGGCTGATCGCACGCATGTGTTTGTGTGTTTCCATCTGTCATTGTCAATCGTGAATTTGGTTGACACTTCTATTATAGAGAAAGGGCAAATAGCGATATTAAAATATTTCTTCTGATTTCCTTTCAGTGTACACGAATCTGTGCACTGGGCCACTAGTTTTCTATAAAGAACTACGGGGAAACTGCCAGTCTCATCCTGCAGGGTTTCCATGGTAAAACCACAGAATGTTTCCCACTGCTGCCACCAGTAGCACTTTGGAAGGCTCTTCCAAAAGGAATCTGTTTCACTTCCAAAGAAATGAACTGAAATGTTGGACTGAGTAGCTTAAATAAACAGAGTTGAGATCTCGATACAAATAAATTAATCAGAGTGAATAAATAGATCTATTCATTTGAGTCATAGGTGAGGGCAATTATCCCCAATCACTGAATATCTTAGTGGTAAGATCCTGGCTAAGGTGAGCAACTACAACCTTTGGTCCCATTGGCAGTGGGCAGCAGAGGACAGAGCAGTAGGTAGAAATAGTTTCACCTTGAGATGGCCAAAGTAGGAGAAAGAGGATATCAGAATAGTCTGTGAGCTGGGGCAGCCGTCAGTACTTTAAATCATCAGATGGTTAGCAGTGCTTTCTTTGTTTGTGACTTTCTGTCTAGCTCTTTGTGAGGTTGTTAACTGGGGAGGTGGAAGACTACTACATTAGTAATGATGCTGAGAATTTTGTGTTTTCTTAAACTCTTCTTTGGGTAGCATCTTATTTATGCTTTTTAAAGCTCTACAAATTAGCACATGTTTACATCTTAAAGAATATAGACCACAGGTTGAATCATATGCTTTTGTTTTGAGCTGCACTTGTGCAAACTTTTTAATTTGCAAAATGGGCACATTAGATCTCTGCCCAATGCTTTGCGTATCTTAAGATTTTCCTTTAAGACCTCTGTATTCGATGCATTGAGTTCTTCATTCATCCCTCCGAGACTTATTTAGTACTAATACTCTTTACAAGCCAGAAGCCCTTCTCATTCTCATATATAAGAAAGGTCACTTGACTTCCTTTCATACCCACCTCCAGTTTTTATCTCACAAATGTCTTACTCCTTAGATTGATGGGTCAACCTTGAGAACCATCTGCATGCAGCATGGCCCACTGCTGACATTCCACCTGAACCTAACGCAGGGCACCGCCCTGATCCGATACAGCACCAAACAGGAGGCAGCCAAGGCCCAAACTGCACTGCACATGTGAGTACCCATCCTGTACGCTCACTGAGACCAATACGCAGGAAGATGCACACATGAACACTCTGGCACCTGCTTAATTAAACAAAGATGCACGAGAACACGCCCAAAACAACACCATCGCATAGCAGTTGTTTGGTATTAAGGTGGCTGTTCTTTACCTGCTAAGCATGGATTGTCCTGTGTGCATCACAGGTCGATAATGAGGATTCCATAAGTGAAAAATTAGTGAAGTAGTGAATAAATTTTAAGTACCGTAAAACAAAGGTCAATATCTATAAAAACGTGAAACCATAATTACTGTCTCTTTTTATAATCCTATCTAACTGCTTACTCTGGCTTCTTTGTGGGTGATGGAATATTGTGGTCTTGATGGATAGCAGGGGTTTTGCATCAAGTAGGTGGGACTGGATCAGACTTTGACCATCCCCCTCCCTGCCACTCTCAGAACAGTGGACAAGAAAGAGCTGACTCCCTGTGGCTGCATATGCCACAACAAACAGCTGCACCCAGAACAAGCAGATAATGGTGAGGCTCCAGCAGTGAGCCTGCCGCTGAGATGGAGCAGCATTTCCAGGTGCCTGAAGCTGGGTCAGCTTGATGCTTGGTGTGTGATCTTTTACCTCCCATGGAGGTGGGGGGAGGTGACATTATTCTTGACATATAAATTTCACATATCAAGGGATATCGATCTATAGTATCCTCCAATAGTCTTTGGATATCTTGAGATTTTGTGATATTTTATTGCTTTAAATAAAGCACCAGTACCTGGTGGCCTGGTAAAAATGCAGGTTCTGATACTGTGATTCTGCACTTTAAAAAGCATCCAGGGGATGTGGACGCTTCTAGTCAAAGGACTGCACTTCGAATAACAAGGACTCAAAATGCTCAGTCCCTTTGTGCTTTAGGATTTTCCTCAAATCCATGGTTCTTCTCTTCCCTTTTTTCCAGGTGTGTGTTGGGAAACACTACCATCCTGGCTGAGTTTGCCACCGATGATGAAGTTAGCCGCTTTCTGGCACAAGCTCAGCCCCCTACACCTGCAGCAACCCCAAGTGCACCCGCAGCAGGATGGCAGTCGCTGGAGACCAGCCAGACCCAGTCAGATCCCGTCGGACCTGCTCTGAATCTTTTTGGTGGGTCCACAGGGCTCGGGCAATGGAGCAGCAGTGCTGGCGGCAGCAGTGGGGCCGATCTTGCTGGCGCTTCGTTGTGGGGGCCCCCAAACTATTCTTCTAGCTTGTGGGGAGTCCCAACTGTGGAAGATCCCCATAGGATGGGCAGCCCTGCTCCTTTACTACCTGGTGACCTTCTAGGAGGAGGGTCGGATTCAATCTGAACTTTGAACTTTCAACTCTGACCTCGTGACCTTTTTTGGAACAGCAGCAGCACTAACTTGACCTTTTCGTTTTTTTTTTCAACTTGCAATAAATACATTTTTAAAAGGAAAAAAGAAAACGGAGAGAGAAAAAAAAGGTGGGTCATTGACAGACTGTCTGAGCACATAGTTGCCTCCCTTATAACTTCAGTTTTTTCGTTTGGAATATGAATCCAAAAAGAGAACATATCACTCTTGAAATACTTGAATCATGAACGCCAACCTAGAAAGACAATGTGAAGCAAGTACACATACCATTTAAATTTAAACACAAAAAAAATTAAAAAAATTAGTTTCTAGTTTTTCACTTTTTTCATGTTATATGGAAGTTGTTGCTAAGAAACATATATACTGAAAAATAGCTTTTTAACTTTGTTTGCACTGGGTGTGTTTCCGTCCTTAGGTCTACCATGTTTGGGAGGGAGGGGAATTCAAAAGAATTGTTGGGGTGGGGGGAGGGAAGACTTGACGGAGCCTCACTTTAAAAACAAAAACAAAAAAACCTAAAAAAAAAAAAGGAAAAATTTGTGATTGGCTGGTTGATAAATACCAGTGTGTTCTGGCACATGTAACTGCCCAGGCATGCTCGTTCTGGTATGTGTGTGCACGTGTGTTCATGTGCATTCACGTGCATCCTTCTCTCTTGTCTGTGTGTGTGTGTGTGTGTGTGTGTGCCTATGTCCTCTTCTGCCTCGTCCTCCTTCCTGACCCTGATTTCTCAGAAAGCTGCGTTGCTGACAGTCCGTAGGCTGGCTGGCCGGCCATCTGCTTTTTACTTTGATTATTATTATTTTTTAACTATGAGAACACACAAGCACGGAGAGCCACTGCTACTAAAGCAACTCCTTTGGGCTGCGTTCAAACGAACAGAGTGCTTTTGAATGCTGAAAGCGGGGAGCTCCTTTACATCTGCAAATGAGCCTGAGGGTGCGTTTTCTCCAGCGTTTCTTCTGACCTGGCAGTAGCGCGGAGCACTGCCAAGTCCAGAAAATTAGGAGAGCAGGAGGTACCTCTGGGAGCAGCTGTGTGTTTGTTTATTTCTGTTTTTTAAAACAAGTGGCCACGAGGGCACATCTGAATCTCTGTTAAGTTTTACGCAGGCCTTTTCGTGACTTTGAATGGGAACAGATGATAAGTTAGTTTTTAATTATGTGATGTCTCGAAAGCAGAAAAACTGTGTTCTCCTCCTTTCTTGTGTAATCAGGTATGAGAAATTCATCAGAAAGTCAGGTAATGCTGAATTCAACATTTCTATTCTCTCTTTCATTTTACGGAAACAAAAAAGTAAGTTGTGAGCAGCCTCCTGAAAGCATCCGCAGCTCCTCCCTCTCTGCTCCTTTCTTGCTGAGCGTTACCTGTGCCAGGCCGTGGCGTGTTACAGCACCAGGCCATCACTGACAGAAACGTTTACTTAACGAATGTTCTTAAACCAGTGTGTACTTCAAGCGTTTCCTTTCGTTTCTCTGTGTTGTGTATTTCCTGTGTATGTGGTTTTGCTTAGGCAGGTATAACTTAGCAAAGACTTTTAAGTATTGCACCTTTTTTGGTTTTGACCTCTTTTTTTTTTTCCTTATAATGTTGCTTTTTTTATTTTGGTATTTAAAGACTTTTTTTTTTAAGCATCAATGTAGTAGTACTCTGGGCCGAATAGGAGGCATCTTTTAATCCACAGTTATCACCAACATGTATGTACTTATGTTGGAATCAAAATGTATCAAACTGCTTTTTGTGAAGAGCTATAGCAGCCCTGAGGGGGTACCCCTTTATACAAAGCAGATGGCGGGTGGGTGGGGGGAGGGGAGTTGTATGCCGGTAATGTGCTAGCACTTGTGTGGACATCCCAATCTGCATTATACTGTTTAACATAAAGTGCCGACATTCTGTACCAGCAAATACCTGCCCATTCCAACCCTTGGTGGGAGCAGACCTCTACTGTCCTCCATAACTTGCTGCTAGTGAGGACAAAGGAGTTTTTCTTTCTTTAGCATCTTCAGTGAAGGATATAACAATGCCTAATGTTTTTGACTTTTAGCTTGTGTATTTGTGTAGGTGGGTGGGTGGGTATGTATAGGAAAAGGCAAAAACTCATTTAAGTGGTTTTGTGAGACAAAGAATGGGAATTCTGTAGTCCTCTCGGCTTACCCTGTTGATTATAAACCTAGCCTCTAAAGAGATTGACATGCATAATTCAAGTGAGCATTCGCTCATACAAGTCTTTAGGAACCCTTCGTGGGTAGGTGGTCAAACTTGAGTTGCCAGCGTTGGTTTGGTCCATTGGATGCCTTGTAGAAACTAACCGTGCCCTCCTCCTGCTCTCGGTTTTCATCGCCACCATGCCCCTTCCACCTCCGCCCACGTATACAGTGTCTCCTCCCAGCCCCACTGCTGCTCTGTGTGAGGGGCAAAACCCTGCCATGTGGCGAGCTCCAGGTGAAGAGCAGCTGTGGTCAGACATCTCCAGAAGGCTAACTCCTAGCGTCCCTAGGCTAGGCGAGGAGCGAGTCCCGAGGCTCCCGAGAGCCAGTGGTGACCCTGCCATTCTGGTTTCCTGCCGTGTCCTGCCCCCCCCTCCACCCTTCCAGCCTGTTGGTTCCTTGACCTGCACTATGGGTTAGTTGAGTTCCTTACGATACTACGGTGAAAGCCGGGTGCTAGAGCCCCTCTTGTTTACAAGACATACTGAGGGATTTGAAATATGTAAAATTAACATGAGAAGCTAAAATGTTCTTCCATCATAAGCTTAAAGGGAAAAAATTTAAAACTTTTTAAAAAGACCAAAAAGTGCGTATATATATACATATATATATATATACATATAAATATATATTTTAGATGAAGACTAACTCTGGGAGCATTTAACAGTGTTTTTTGTTTTCGTTTTTAACATTTATTTTCCTGCTTTAAAATTTGCAAGCATTCTCAGGAATTCTAGGGTAGGAAGCCAGTTTTTTGAAGATGGGTTTATTTAACCGTATCTTATCCTAGATAGACAGCTGTTTCTTTCCTGTTAATAAACTTTTACAAGTTCCTGAAACTTCAAAAAGTTTAAAAAATTTTTATGTAAAAAAAATATGTAAAAAGAAAAGTCTCCAAACGTTATTGTCATACTGGGGAATCACACCTTTTAAAACATGTAGAAATAAATATTTTTTAAAAATGATCAATTTAGCAGCAACAGGTAAATTCATTATCTTTAAAAATATGGGAGAAGGATTGAGCTTTATAAGTGCTCTATCACGGATTTATTTGACATTGTGTGTAATTTAATGGGAGAGTGTTTGGTGTATATAAATGGAAATTCCATCACTTTGTTCCTTTCCATTTAAGACTGAACTGGAATCTCCCCTACTAATTTTTTATTTTTGTTAAAGGAACCCTTCTCCCTTCCCCCAGCCCTACCAACAAAAGAAAGAAAGAAAAAAACAACAGCTTAAAAAAAAGTAATCTGTAAAATAGTACCGTTGGATTGCTGAGAATCTATGTAAAGAGTTAGGAAATATAGGTTAATAACTTTTGGAACAAATTTTAAATATAGGCATTACTAGAGGAAAAATATCTATGGACTGTTCTATTAATGAAGAATGTCTGTCTTACCTCCATTTGTTATGGCAGGAGGAGAAAATAATAGAATCTAATAAGGAACAAGTGATTTTACTTTTTTTGCTCCCAGCCACTGTTGTGCTCATTTTAAATGCTGTTTTAAAGATCTGCTGCTTAACTATCCCCATCCCTCAGCCGGAGATGTGGAGTGTTTCCTTTCAGTTTTGGGTGATGTCGAATTCTCCTTTTGTATTCCCTCCTGGGGCCCGGGGTCAGAATTCCCAAGCATGACCACAGCTTCTTTCAAACATCTAAGCTTCCCAGTGGGAAAGAAACTCCCACTCGACAGGTACAGGGAGTGGGTGGGGTTGCTGCCTGCAATTTCTCTAAAACCGCATTAGTGCCTTCGTACATACACCCAGGCATCCTAAGCAGGGGAACCCGTGTGTATGTGCTCGTGGTCCGGTCACTCCTCAGACGTTAAGACGCTTGCCTGATAAGGACATTGGAGTGGTCTGGACAGGCCCCAAAGGCAGTGGGCTAAATTTAGAGTAAATAAATACACAGAAATCAAGGACGTTAAATACGCTTTATGTCTGGAAACTGTGGAATGCCACGGTCCTTCCTTGTGTCAGTGCCCTCCAGGTGTGCCAGTGTGACAACCAGAATGATTGGGAAAGTCTGTGTCAGGCCAGTAGAAAGGGGTTCGTATTTTTCTATTCTTGTCCTTCCTCTCCTCCCTTTCCCTGTCCTTTTTATTTCTTCTCCTTTTTTTCTGTTATCAACTTGCTGGAAGCTTTGCTTTTATTGGTTGGCAGTGACTTAAGAACAGGATCTAGTGAGATGTAATGGAAGAGAAAAACTCTGCTTTCCATGGTATTCTTTGGCAAGAGCCATGTCTGCTGAGAGGATATGCGGCTTCAAAACACTTCAGAAAATTCAGTGGGAGTGGCTCCTCCTCCACCACATTCTGGCCTGTGTGCAGAGGCTTGCTAGTCACCTCTCATTACATAAATTTGCTTCATCAACATTCTGCTCATGTAAATTTGAGCTTTCCAATTTTTTACTAGTTCCCCTTTGTTTCTTTAAACACTTGATTACTAGTGGCTAGAGGTGTCCATCTCTCAAACATCACGAACTTGGTTTCTGTCTACCACATGAGGAGCCAAAACAAAAGAAGCACTAGTAGGGAAAGGGATGTCTTCATCACACTGGGGACCTCTGCTGGCAATTGAGATCCAGTGCCATTACCTAATTTTAGGTGTTATTGTTTTTAAAAAAAAACAACAGCAAAGTTCCTATCTCCAAGACACTGTGAAAAAGTGGATGTAGCATCTCTGATCCCTCAGGCCCTGGCCCTTGATATTTTTCATTTACGACATTCATAGAAGTTAACTAGCAGTGCCGCAGTGAAAGCCCTGAACAGAATTCTTTCATCAGTGTCCCCCAGTAAATCAGCATTACCCATTGACTGCCATTCAGTTTGTTTTATTTATAGCAGTTTGATTTTCTATTACTATGGCTCCTGTTCTAAGAACTCTCCCACCTCTTCTGACATGAATGTAGCACACAAATTAGCAGTTGGTTCTTCCAAGTTCCTGTGGGCTGAATGTGGTGTATAAGATATGCAACAGAAAAGAACGGAAAATAAATTCCTGCCTAAGAATTTGGAAGAGCTTTTACTAATGCATCTAGCAGAAACTAAAATTTCACAGGCCATTAACTTGTTGCAAATATTCACTCTCACTTTCACCACTTTTTTGGGGGGAAAGGGGACAGTTTTTGTAGAGTTAACAGCCAGATTCCATATCGACCTCAGATGCTGTGTACTTTTTAATTTTATTTTTTATATTCTGGCATCTTGACTCTTTAAACAGAATGAAGATGTCTGTGTGCTGAGCAAAATGTTTCAGCCAAGCCTGTTTTCTTTGCAGTGCAAACCGGATGTTTTCAGCAGACTTGGCTGTAACAGCCATCTCTAAGATTAGGGAACAATTGAGTCTTTATGTAGAAAAGGTCCCCTTCTCCCCCGTCCTCAGCATTCAGATTCAACACATGACACTTTGTAGGTTGTTGTTTTGGATTTGGAGGGGTTTTTTTTCTTTTGTTTTAATTATCTATAAGATCTTTAGCTAGGAGTAGAGATATATTTTTAGCTGTTAAAAAAAAAATCAAACTTTTTCTTCTCCAGTATTTTTGCCAAGTTTTTGTCAACACTTCCTGTCTGTGCATTAACTACACTTCTTCGTGTTATTGCAAAAAGAAATCTTATTCTTTGTTTTCCCTTCTATGAGTGTACAACAACCAGGCCGCATGCGATAGTGCAAATGAACATAGTCTAGCCTGTGTGTATACAGTGAATTGTCAATCTTTGACCTCAGCATCATTTTAAAAATAGGGTGCCCTTGCCCTTACCCTCTGCTGCACCCCCTGTGCCACCCCCTCTGCTTTCTTATCTGCAAGTACAGGGTGTCCACACAGTCTAGAAATAGACAAATATACATAATGTTGTCAACAATATCCTCAACCTATTAAAAACAAAATATATATAGTTTCACAGTTAGACCATGCCCTGTAGTATGGTCTGTAGGTTCATGGCCAGTGCCAAAGGTGTGTGTATTTTCAGAGGTCGTCCCCACTTGTCAATGATAGTGTTGTTTTCTTGACCTTAAATTTGACAAAGGAGGTGCTGGCATCACATTCTTTAGATTTGAAATAATTATCAACTTCCAAATCTGTGAACATTGTAATAACTTAAAAATTGAACGTTGGCCCTCCCTACCCCACCCAGAATGCCTCCTCCTACCCACACCGCCAAAGCAAAGAGGCCATGAGCACCTACAGGGTGGTGAAGGGAACCCTGATCAGGAAAGAGTTCCTCCCCACCGCCTGGGCATCCATGCTTCCTGCGGGTGGTCACTCTGACTAGATCTGGAGGAATTCCCCAGTGTTGGAACATTTGAGTGATTTTTAAACTGTCAATCTCTTATAGTAACCTGCTACCACCACCAAAAATAGCAAAAGTCACCGAAACTGCCAGTGTTTGCCTCACAGAATTTCAGTCATTCCCTTTTCAGTTAGCTGTACACCTGAATTTGTTTTTAACGAGAAATTGCACACCAGAAAAAATGGTACTACCCTGGTCAAGGGGCCTCTGCAAGACTCAGTGGGCTGAGTCTTCATTCTGCCAACACTCGTTTTGATCATGGGAGGGGAAAGGTCAGATAAAGGCAAGAAACGTTCTGTTTTAAATTTAAAAAAAAGAAGTGTTTCCCTAGTAAATCATTGCTTTGGAAATAAAATCCCAATTGGAATTGACCCATTCTGAGGCAATATTAAGAAGTTGGGACTGTGTTTTAAAGAAGTAAAATTCCTTTTTACAACTAAGAGTGAGCAGCAGAAGACGAGCGGTGAGGGTGGCTAGCAATACGTGGCGGAGTTGTGAAGGGCTCTCCTTCCCTCCCCTGCTCTCTGGGACCGCATGCTGAAGGCGGCAGTCCTCCTCCGGCTGCCGAAAGGTGTGCACCCTCCTCAGAGGGTGGGGTTGGGAGAGGCGGCCAGAGTGGGGGGGGGGGGGGGGGCAGCCTTCCTGCAGGACCAGCCTGACAGCAGAGCTTTACGGAGAGCAAGATAGGTGTCCTACCTGTGTTCGCCAAAAACGAAAAGGGGGAGGTGTTTATACGAGACCAAGGGAAAAACCTTTGGAACCATTAAGTTACATACCTTCTAAAGGTAGTGTAGTTTCTCACTAAGTGATGCCTTCAGCACACACTTCTTGCCAGAAATTTCGGGGTAAGTTAGAATAAATGTGTTTAAAACACCACCTCTACCCTCCCCCCCCCTTTTTAATTTTGTCCAAGGAATTAGTTACTTATGTGTAGTATTTCTGGATGTGCCTTGGTGAGTCCAGAGACCGTCTGTTTTAGGAAGAAGCTGTCCATTAGGAGAAAACAGAAAGATGGTCAGCCTCGTCTGGAGGGAAGTCAGCCTTTCTCCTGGCGGTCTCCGGGCAGCTGTTGGAGTGTTCATTAGCATCCATGTTGCACAGTCAGGGTGTGGGAGAGGCTCTGGGACCTGGGAGAGGGGCAGTGAGGTGATGGTGCACAGGTGACAGAGACCCAGGTTAGTCCAGGAGCGCAGGTAGAATTTATTATCTGCGTTACCTAGTTTTCTTCGTGTATGTGTGTGTGTGTGCACGTCTGGTTGTTTCCCTTTTTGTTTTCCTGTAAGCACTGGAGAGCTGAAATATGGTGATGTTTGTGACACATTCACGCATGTCAGGACGGCCTTTCCCAGCGTCTGCGTGCAGAGCGGGCGGCGCAGTTCCACCCTCTGAGTCTGTGTCCTGAGAAGGCAACTCCTTTCTCAAATGGAAGTCACTTCGTGTTGCTGTTTCTGCGAACAGGGTATTACACACAAGGAAAAGGCTTTGAAAGGATAAGATTGAAGTGCTTGAGAAAGAAAAGAGAAAAATCTGAAATCATATTTTATTTCTTCAGAACTATTATAGCTAAAACATAGAAACCTGCAGCGTGTCTTCATTTGTTTTTATTTGTTTTAAACGATTCCACCTCTTCTCCCTACTCCCGATCTTCTAAAGAAATATCAAGTGAAAACTAAGGGCCATTCCCATAATTCCTCAGAACTCCCCAAAGAGGAAACCGATCCCTCCCGCAAGATTCCTTCCACTTCCTTCAGCTTCATTCAGGAAGACAAAGGGAGGAGAGATGCTGCCTGCCGCTCAGTGCTTCACTCTCATTCCTCTCTAATGGCCTTGAAATGTATTATTATGCAAATGTGAATTTTGATACTGAATTTAAGAAGAGGTTGTTGGATTTTTTTTTTCTTTTTTCAAAAAAAAAGGTCCCATACGTGGTCATCATTGCTTCTTTATTTTGTAACGTGAATTGTAACTATGCATTCTGCAAAAGGGGGGAGGAGAGGGCAGAAAGGGGAAGGAAGTAGCTTTGCATCTTGTTCTATGGTTTCTGTGTCCATGGTATCCCATGTCCTGGCGGGGAAGGGGAGTGAGAGCAAGAAGCGAAGGGCAGAGACCTCGGGGTCCTCCTGTGGTCGCTGGCAGGCCTGGCAGCCCAGCAAAACCAGTCTGGTACAGGATTCTCCATCCTAGCCGTGCAGTGTTAACCCAGGGCTCCCGTGGGGCCCCGGGGGCTCCGGTGTTCTCTGGGAAAAAGTACTCATCCTTTTCTGAATTCAGAACCCTTTCAAGCTCAGGAAACCATGTCTCACTCGTGCTGACCTTAAAGTTCATCTTACATCAACTTCAAAAACCTCCTCCTCTTACTCCTCCTCCTTGCTCTTTTTTAATTTTTTGTTCTTCTTAATCATGTTTAAGTGAACTTAATTATAAGGAAACTGTCTCGCTCTAAGGGGACGAGGATTGTTGCTTGGCAGGCAAAAAGGATTCTCTGCCCCATCCACTACCCCTCAGCCAAACGTGATCTCTGCTTCCCTGGCATTCATGAAGCTGCGCATAGCTAGCGATCAGCGAGGTGTTTGCCACGGGGAAAGCCAGCAGCCTTCCCTTTGTCCTAACAGAATTCCTTTGTGGATCTTGCCTGTGGTGAATCGTGGCCCCGGCATTGCTCTGGTCTAGGCATTCTTTGCAACACACAGTGTCGTACACAGGAGGTTGTTCTGCCCGTGTTCAGTGTTCCATGCAGCAGCTCTTGTCCACAGTACTGTAACGAGTCACAGACGTGACCAGTCTCCCGGTGCCCAGGCGAGGCTGCATGGGCGCGATCTTATCAGGGTTCCAATCTGTTAGATTGCCTTCGGACACACACAAAAACAAAACCAACAAAAAAATTAAAATCCTGACGTTTCAGCTGTCTCACACAAAATAATACCTCAAGGTACATTTCCCCTGCAGTATAGGCCTTGTCTCCCCTCCTTTTCTGACAACAGTGGGTCATCCTTTTGAAAATATGAACGTGTAAATAGCAGGATAACTTTTATAATTTTTTTTTTGCTGTGAAAGTAACCCTAAAATATGATATGATTTTCTTTTTTTTAAGTCATCAGAAGTTTCGGATCTTACTCTTTCATGTTTAAGAAGAGAAAGCAGAACCGGTCAGGGTGCGGACTTGCATTTGTGGGCTGGTGTTCCCTCCATTGTCCCCCCCACTCACAGTGACAGCAGGCCAGTGTCTAAAGCCTGTTTTGAATAGATGCCATCTATTCCAGCCTTCTCTCTTCAGGTGGGGAGGGTCTGAATTTCTCTCTTCTGGAAGCAGAATGTGTTCCGTGGGAGACCTTGAGCTCTCAACCTTTTTTGATTTACACACACACACACATACACACACACACACACACACACACACACAGTAACTGAGTAGCATTCTGTAGTTCACGGAGGGAGTTAGTCCCTGGCATTTCAGTTTGGCGCTGTAGAATTTGTAGCCTTGTCATCTTGTGATACTCCGGACATGTTTTGATTTGTTACTTACACAGAAGCTCATCTGAGATGTGCACACAGCCACCCTGCCCCGAAAGGCTTGTGCACCCTCAGACATTGCCCCCTCCGTGAGGCTTGGCCGGCATTAGGTAGAGGGACATGAGTTTAACAAATGCTGCTTGTAGCGCTCCGTCAGCTACTGTGCTCTTAGATTTGGCCACTGGCAAGGCAGGGTCGGAACCGCTTCTTCACAAACACCTTACCCCCTTACCTCCATCTTAAAGACACACGCTGTATCTGTCAAGAAGCCCTTTTTAGTTTTAACTTGTACAGTGACGACTTCCTTTGAGGGGAAGAAGCTTGATTATAAATGCATGTATGTTCACCACTCGCCTTCTGATTTTGGCTATGTTGACCTTGGGATTTGATTTCTGTTTTTTTTGGAGACCTCTTTTCCATCTGTCTCCTTCCTCTGACCCCTCAGAAGTTCTTCCTGCCCGTATCCCTCTACAATCCTCCCAAAGGGCTTTGCTGATCTCTGCACTTCTTCCCTGGGGCACTCACTCCCCCACCACCACCTTTGCACACACACCCGTGACCAAAGTGTGTCCAGTGATCTCACAGAAGACATCAAAAATGGTGCCTGCACCATGAATGTGCTCACAGAGACACGTGCACAAGGATCCTGCACCCTTGGCCTTAACCTCAGTATGACTTAAGGTGCAGGAACGTTTTTAACAGGTTTTAAAATAAAATACCCATCTGGGAGGTGGGGGGCACGGGGGAGGCAGACACAAGAGCTCAGCTGTGCCGGCTCCTAACTCTCACTATTTGCTTACAACTTCAAATTCTGTGCCCATCCTGCTCCAATCCTTGTTCTGAGTAACCAAAAACAGACAGAAGCAACCTGAGGAGAGATTTCTGGACTATTTTGTCTTTCTCCATTTAGATGGAGATATAAATGCTGCTTTGGGTTCCATAATCTTAGGGGGCTATGTTTACAGAGTAAAATACATCCTACCAAATCAGGAAACTGAAAAATGGAACCTCTGCAGTGAGAGTTAGGTCACTGACGGTGAACAAGAGAATCGAGGGGCTGGGGGGGTGCAGAGGAGGACAGACGGAGAAGTCCCATTTCAATGACTTGTGACATATTGCTCCCTTCCTCCGTTCTCCCTTCGCTGCTCTCCTTGCCCTTTGAACAGAAGGTGCAGAGAAGGGCATCAGAAAGAGGCTAGACTTTTAAAAGGCAGCTTTCCAACTTTGCACACAAACAGGTAACAGGAAGGTACAGTAAAAACCCTCTCCTCTGAAACTGTCGGCAGAAACTGAACCTGTAACATGACTGAATAGCTGCACAACATTGATGCTCTCTCTGCAGGTTACCTAGAAGTGTTTTGTTTTTCTTATACTTGAAATAGCTTTTACAATATTATTTTGGTGGCTTTCTTTCCTCTCTTCCAGCGGGCAATAGAGAAAGTGGATGATGGGATTTAAGGAAGTTTGAGGGGAGAAAAGGAAGGATATGGCATTGTCTTTTTTTTTTTTTTCCTTAAACATAGAGGTTTAATCAAACTCCCATATGTTGAAATTGCTCCTCATATTACTGGTTTTACATGGACACAGAAACTAGGCACTTTAGAGGTGCACTTGCATGGCAGGCTGGGCCCCCCTTTTCTACATGTTATTTTACTTTTTTAGTATAGTGGTACTTAAAATCACTGGTTCACTTAAAAAACAATAAAATGTTAAACTCTACTAATGTACAAATAAGCTGAAAAGTTGCATTTTATGTGTATTTTTTGCCATAGCAGGTACTGTATTTCTCATGCTGGATTTCAAAAACAAAAAAAAAAATCAAAAACAAAAAAACTAAAGGGTGGTGTTTTATTGGATTGTGACAGGTTGAATAATAAGGAATTAAGTCTTCGTCATTTCATTAAAGCTGAGAGATGATGTAATGCATATATAAGAGTTTTCTGAAGGGTTTTTTTGGGCTTTTAAACAGCTTATTTTTGTTTTTGTTTAGTATTTTATTTTATTTTGGAAAGATATGATTGTATTATGTGCAACTCAGTTGCTTACATTATAACTACAAAATATTTTTGGGTTCCTGGAAAAAAAAAAGAAAAAAGACTAATAAATGTGTTTGGCTGCTAAGCATTTATTGAGGTTTCCTGTTTTATTCTGCAATTTATTTTGCTCGTTTGTTGAATATTTGTATTTTGCTACTCTTCTTGCTCTCTCTGCTCCACACCTGGAAGCTATCCAAAATTCAGCATCTAAATTGGGCCTCCACTTCGTCTGCCTTGCCTTGGTACGTTTTTCCTGTTGGGGTTGGCCGGTTGGTGGTGGGTTTCTGCTCCTTGCTTTTGCTGCCTGCCGCAGTGCAGAGTTCAGATTCTCTAACAGAAATTGATGTTGTCCTGCCTTTTGTTGTTGTCCCCTTTAATCCTTATTTGCATTTGGAGTGAGAGCACTGGAGTAGAGGAAAGAAGAGAGGAGACTCCTGCCCAGGGCTGGCTGCATCCCCCCCGCTGCTGCTCTCAGGGAAGAGAACCAACCAGCTTTCCAGGAAACACTCCCGCTGCTCCCTGCCCCTCGATCACACTGCCGAGGAGCATTAGAGCCTTCCCCTAAAGGCGAGGTTTTCTTATTTACCATTAGCTGCTAAAATAGAGACTTGTTGAGACATGGGATTATGAAACACCTCTGGAATGGCCAAGGGGAGGAAGGTAGGGAATCTAATAGTAACTCCCAGGTACTGTGTTTGACTTAATTCTCAGAATGCTGTGTGAATGGATAGCAAACCACATTTCACGAGGAAATGTGGCTCAGAATAATTTAATTAGCTGATCATAGGTAACGTTGATTGATTGTTTACTATCAGCTGGGCACTGCTCTAAGCACACCGTGTGTATTCATTTAATTGAAACTTGTCACAGTCACTGCTGAACTTATACTAGGAACCCAGATAGGATTCAACAGTTATCAAAATGCCTGTGCTGCAAAACACCTGGGCTTCTGAGGAAGTGGTCTTAAAACAAGCCTGTTATACACAGTGGTAGGCCACATACCATCCAGTTCTTTTATCATACAACTAGAGGCCCAGTGCATGAAAATGCATGCACTGGAGGAGGAGTCCCTCAGCCCGGCCTGCCCCCTCTCACAGTCCAGGAGCCCTCAGGGGCGGGAGGCAACCTAGCGATCAGGGGAAGGCGACGCCCCATCACACCTCTGCTGCTGCCACTGCTGGCAGCACAAGCCTTGGCTGGCCTTGGTTACTTGAGCCTCAGGCGGCCCTGGGGGGCTGAGGGGACTGGGGGACTCTGAAGGCAGGCGCACGGAGTGGCTGGGCCCACCTCAGGGCGGGCCCAGCCTTGCTGTGTGTCTGCCGCCCCAGCGGGGCTGAGGAGACTGGGCGCTGCCATCTTGTGGCTGTGGGTGCTGCCATCTTTGAGGGTGGGGCAGTCAATTAGCATATTCCCTCCTTATTGGCTGTGGGCACCGCCATCTTTGAAGATGAGGCAGTCAGTTAGCATATTCCCTCCTTACTGGCTGAGGGTGCCACCATCTTCATAATGACATGAGGGTCAATTAGCATATTCCCTCTTTATTAGACAGGATAAGTAAACACTGGGAAATCTGAAGTGAGAAGAGGTGAGCTCTTCAAAAACATCTTGAAGGCTGGTCTGTTACAAGTAAGTGGTGGTGTGTGTTTTTTTAAGAAATAGAGATCGCTGCAAACAATATGAAGAACCTTATCAACAAAGATGTTGGATATTTTAAAAATGCATCAATGGCTAACGGGGGGTGTTTTGTAGAATTAAAGGTGGTGGTTAAGACTTTAGCATATTACTCAGCCTTCCTCACTGGTGTGCCCTGCTGTCACCTTAGGTGACCTCAGGGTATACCTGGAAAATCATGCTAACAGCAGGCTTCTACACGCCTTCTGTCCACCCCAGCTACACACTCCCATACTCACCCAAAATTGCTTCTCTCCAGAATCACCAATTGCAGCATTCTTGACCTTGACCTTCTGTCCTCCCAGCCAACTGGTTCTCACTTCTCTTTGGCTGTGTCTTTCTCCCTCACTGGCCTGCTTTCTTGCTCCTTTTTCCTCTGAGCTCTAAATTTTGAAGTGTCCTGGGCTCAGGCCTCAATTCTGTTTTCTGTTCATATTGCGCACCCCCCTTCCCCAGAAGAGTTCAGTCAGCCCAGTGTTTTTAAATACAACACATGTCTCCTTCCTACCTAAATTATATCTCCAACCTTGGCCTTTCTGATCTCCTGTCCACCTAACTAATTGCTTATCTACTTCTAAGTCTAATGCAAAAGTCCCTCCACCTTTCCTGTCAAATCTACTTCCCCAATCTTAGTAAATGACACCACTGTTCACCCAAATGTCCAAATCCATAGCTTCTTCACATCACTGATTTAGTCCATCACAAAGTCCTCTCAGTTCTGTACTGAACATATGTCCACATCTCACACCTCACCACAACCAACATGTGGGTCCAGTCACCCTATATGCTCACCTAAACCACTGCAGTAGCTTCCTAGCAGTCTATCATCTTTCCCTTAACCCCACCCCAGACTATTCTCTGTTCATGTCACTACCCTCCAATGGTTTCTCCTTACAATTAAAATCCAAACTCCATACCATGATCCATAAACCCTTCACAAATCCCACATGCGCTCTCATCCCCTCTGACTCCTGATCTCAGTCTTACAGTAGCCTGATTAGCCTTCCTTTTTCTTAATCCCACCAAGATCATGTCTACCTCAAGGCCATTATATTTTCCCATTGCTTGGAATGCTCTTTCCTCTGCATCTTTGTCTAGTCACTAATGAAATGTGAGATCTTACTTGAATATCCTATCAAAAATGGTTGTCACCTCCTCCATCCATACCCTAAACCCGTGGTTGGCAAACTGCGGCTCGCGAGCCACATGCGGCTCTTTGGCCCCTTGAGTGTGGCTCTTGCACAAAATTCCACGGCCTGGGAGAGTCTATTTTGAAGAAGTGGCGTTAGAAGAAGTTTAAGTTTAAAAAATTTGGCTCTCAAAAGAAATTTCAATCGTTGTACTGTTGATATTTGGCTCTGTTGACTAATGAGTTTGCTGACCACTGCCCTAAACTATTCCATGCTTTTGGCCTGTGTATTTTCTTCATAGAACTTACCACTTTCTAAAATTATCTTGCTTATTTTTAAAAATATATTTTTATTGATTTCAGAGAGGAAGGGAGAGGGAGAGAGAAATAGAACATCAGTGATGAGAGAGAATCATGGATTGGCTGCCTCCTGCATGACCCCCACTGAGGATTGAAACTGCAACCTGGGCATATGCCCTGACCAGGAATAGAACCGTGACCTCTTGGTTCGTAGGTCAACACTCAACCACGGAGCCACACCGGCCAGGCTTGCTTATTCTTTATTATCTTTCTCCCTCACTGGAATGTCAGGACTAAAAAAAGACAATTCTCTTCTGTGTTGCTCACCAGCTTTAAGGCCTAAAACCCTCATGACTTTAAATACTATCTATATGCTAATGACTGCTAAATTTGTATTTCCAACCCTTACCATTGAGCTCCACACCTGTATATATAATTGTCTACTCAACATTTCAAAACACCTGAATTTTTGTTTGTTTTTCCTCCTGCCACTGCCACAAGAATACCTTGGGTTCTATTCATTTTCTTTTTTTAAATATGTTTTTATTCATTTCAGAGAGAGGAATGGAGAGGGAGAGAGAGATAGAAACATCAATGATGAGAGAGAATCATCCATCAGCTGCCTCCTGCACCCCCCCCCCCCCCCCCTACTGGGTGGGGATCAAGTCTACAACCCGGGCATGTGCCCTGTGTGGGAATTGAACCATGATCTCTTGGTTCAACGCTCAACCATTAAGTCACCCTGGCTGCGCAAAAACAACTGGATATCTTAATGGCACTGCAAACTCAGGTCCATCCTGCCCGTTTGCCCCTCCCTCCACCCCATTGCAAATGGCATTACCAGATGGCCATGATAAAACCTAGAAACCAAGGAGCATCCTTGATTCCACCCCCTCACTCTCCCTAACTAACTCATCATCAAGCTGGATTGATTGTACCTCTTTTAATTAATCTCTGTTTTTAATTTCCTCTGCCAGTTCCTTTGTGCAAACTAGATCGCCTACACCCCTAGGTCTTTCTTATCTAGTCCACTGCATTAGCCCAACTGACTTCTCACTTGGCGTCCATGCCAGTTCCCCTGCCCACACTCCATTCTATACATAATAGCTGGGACGATATTTTTCAAAGCAAATCTGATGACGTCATCCTCTAGCCTACGGCTTTTTAGTGGCTTTCCATTGCTTAGAACACAACCACTAAATATCCTTATTTCCAAGGTTCTCATGATCTGGCTACCATCTACTCCAAATTTACCTCCCTCCCTCTCTTCCCACCTTTGTCCTCTCCAACCTCATCAGCTGAGCGTTGTATCCCACTGCCTCATACAATGCCTGGCACACAGTGTGCACTATTATGAAATGAATAATCCTAATGGGTAACTGGATGCTACATTAAGAATTTGTTTAAGAAATTAGGTATTGGTAAAGCCTGAAAAACAAGGATAGATACAAAAGAGAAAAAAAAATCAGATCTGTTCATGAGGGTACAAGAGATGCAAAAGTAAATTTAGAGATGTTGCTCTTGGTAACAGTGACAACCAACCAGGAGTGTCTAGGTGACCTTTGGAGATCAAGAACAAAACTCTGGAGAGCCAGCAGACTCAGAAGGTAAGCCTGGCAGATATGCGAGCTGTCTCCGAGGGGAGGAAAAGGGGGTTAAACCTTGAGGAAACTCCCACCACTTTCCAGGAGTGAGAGAGGAAGCGTCATCAAAGAAAGAGTAGCACACTGAAACCGGTTTGGCTCAGTGGATAGAGCGTCGGCCTGTGGACTGAAGGGTCCCAGGTTCGATTCTGGTCAAGGGCATGTACCTTGGTTGCAGGCACATCCCCGGTAGGGGTTGTGCAGGAGGCAGCTGGTCGATGTTTCTCTCTCATCGATGTTTCTAGCTCTCTATCCCTCTCCCTTCCTCTCTGTAAGAAATCAATAAAATATATTTAAAAAAAAAAAAAAAGGAAGAGTAGCAGAGAGGAGAACAATACACTTTAGATTTTGTGGAGGTTTTTTTTTTTAATTGATTTTGAGAGAGAGAAAGGGAGAGAGAGAAACATCTATTTGTTATTCCACTTATTTATGCATTCATTGGTTGCTTTTTAAAAAATATTTTTTTATTGATTCCAGAGACGGGGAGAGAGATTGAAACATCAATGATGAGAGAGAATCATCGATCAGCTGCATCCTGCACACCCCCACTGGGGATCTTGCCCACAACCTGGGCATGTGCCCTGACCAAGAATTGAACCATTATCTCCTAGGTCAACGCTCAACCACTGAGCAATGCTGGCCAGGCTCATTGGTTGCTTCCTGTGTGTGCCCTGGCCAGAGATTGAACCCAAAACCTTGGCATATCGGGATGATGATCTGACCTACTGAGCTACCCGGCTAGGGCAAGACAATTTAGTTTCAAAATAGGAGGAAGAGGTTGTCAAAAATGCTAAATACTGCAATTACACAGGAAAAATGATTTAGTAAAGGGGGGAAAAAACTATTTGGCTCAAAAATCAAAATTATGTAAGACTAGAGGCCCGGTGCATGAAATTTGTGCACTGGGCGGGGGGGTGGTGGTGGTGTGTGGCCCTCAGCCTGGCCTGTGCCCTCTTGCAGTCCGGGACCCCACAGGAGATGTCCAACTGCAGGCTTAGGCCCAATCGCCCAGGGATCTGGGATCCCTCTCGCAATCCAGGATCCCTCTTGCAGTCCAGGACCCCTCATTCCTTACTGCCCACCTGCTCACTGCTCCTTACTACTCCGCTCGCTGCTCCTTAGCGCTGCTGCGGAGGTGGGAGAGGCTCCCGCCACTGCTGCACTCGCCAGCCGTGAGCCCAGCTTCTGGCTGAGCCGCACTCCCCCTGTGGGAGCATACTGACCACCAGGGGCAGATCCTGCATTGAGCATCTGCCCTCTGGTGGTCAGTGCACATCATAGTGACCAATTGTTCCGCTGTTCGGTCAATTTGCATATGAGGATTTTATTATATAGGATATACAGTGGGAATTTTGCTCCTAGTTTTGTTCCCTGCCCATCTCATTCCCTGTATGTGCCCCCACCCCCAACATTTAGACTTTATCATATTCTTTATGAAAACATATGTTATGGAGAAGGACCTTTTGCTTATTACAGGAAGTTGTCGGTAATCATGAGAATGTGGTTTGGAGGAATCGAGAGAGTGCAAGGAGTTGTAGTGCAGTGCTAAGGAATAAGTCAGGGAGAGGAATGAATTTGTTGAGTACAGGTCCCGGACACTGAGTTAGGGAGTCGGCATCTATTTTTAAATCAGAGGAGAAGGGAGACAGAACTGGAGAGATTAAAAATCCATGATAAAATAATTAAAAGCAAGATAGTTTCCTGAATGAAGAGATAGAAGGCTGGAGGCAGAAACTCCTATTTTGTGGAGGAAAAGTAACAGCAAAGTGAAGCAGAGGCAGAAGAAAGGGCTGAAAGGCTAAGGAGACAGTTGCATTTGCAATAGTCACAAGTGAGAACAGTAAACTCCATGGCACATCAAAGCTATGAAACACTGCAAAGAGTGGAAAGTTGAAGGAAGTAAACTCATCTTTCCAGAATTGTCTGCCCTCATCCCCAAAATGAATCCTCTGCCGCTCAAGAGGGGAGATGGAAGAAGACCTAAATGATGAGCCCAGGTGACTGATGGGTTTCTCTGATTCAAGGTATTCTGAAATTGGTGCTGCAGTCAACTGATAATTCTGGAGTCCAGATGGAGACATGAAGGAGCCATACAATGAGGACACTGAAGAGGTGTTACAGAAGTTGGGGGGAGAAGTACAGTGTCAGGATCTAACTTGTATCTTGGCTATTGTGGGCCTTATTTCTCTTTCTGGTCTTGGGCATTATTCATTCACCCAGGAAACATTTATTGGACACCTATATTATGCTAGATCCTGTGCTAGGTGCCAGGGATATGGGTGACCAAGACATGATGGCTGAGTTTGCCATCAATGGGAAAAGTAAATTCTCTGGTGAAAATTATGAGAGGCCTGTAAGAAGCCATCTGTGAAATCCCAGAGGTGGGCAGGGAGGACACTACAGGAGTGATCTATATATATAGGTTTTTGAGTGAATCTGAAATAAATGAAACAGAAATGGAAAGATGACAGGAAAGTTATTGTCAAAAACAAGATCTTTACTTGAGATCTAATCAGCAATGTTTAATATCTTTGCAATACGGTTACTGGGAAAGAGAAGTTCACCTCACCAAACAAGCTGGGACGTCTTACTTTTAGTGAAGGGCTCAGAAGGCAATTTAAAGTTTTTATTTATTGATTGATTTTTAGAAAGCGAGGAAGGGCCAGGCCGGAGGGGGAATGGTGGAGAGAGATAGAGAATAGAGAGAGAGAGAGAGAGAGAGAGAGAGAGAGAGAGAGAGAGAGAGAGAATCTTCAACTTGCTGTTCCACCCACTGGCTGCCTCCAGAATGTGCCCTGACCGGAGATTGACCTCATAACCCTTATGCTGCCTCATCCAACTGAGCTATCCACTTGGGCCAGAAACAGGTCATTTTATTTTTTAATTTTTAAAATATATATTTTATTGATTTTTTTACAGAGAGGAAGGGAGAGGGATAGAGAGTTAGAAACATCGATGAGAGAAACATCAATCAGCTGCCTCCTGCACACTCCCTACTGGGTATGTGCCTGCAACCAAGGTACATGCCCTTGATCGGAATCAACCTGGGACCCTTGAGTCCGCAGGCCGACGCTCTCTCCACTGAGCCAAACCGGTCAGGGCGAAACAGGTCATTTTAAAGCAGCGTGGTACCTTTGGAGTACCAAGGAAAGGGTACATTTGGAATTAAGAACCAAGTGTCTGGAGAATGTCCGCCTTCAATTAACTCCTAGTTCTCCCCTTTGTCATGAACAAACTAAAGGCACTCAACCTGCCCATGCCTTTGTTTTGTCATCTGCAAAATGAGATCATAATGACTAGCATTTATTGGGTACTTCCTCTGTGCATTGCACCAAGGGCTTTACTTGTAGTATTTCATTTAATGATACCTGAGCAACTCAGGAACACAAGGACTTAATGAGATCACTTATGTAAAGCAGCGCTACCTCCATAAACTGGGGAGCTTTTATTAGTATTAGCCAACCAGAGGACAGAGCGGCACCATCGGGGGCCATTCCCTGGACTGGGCCTTACGTAGTGAGAAAAGGTGTTCCAGAACCGGGGAATGCCTTCACCAGTCCCAGGTGTGAGCCGGCGTGGTGTGTGCTGGGCACTGTACCGCTTCGTGGCTAAGAGAGCAGAATCTCAGGTGGGGCGGCTCCGCTTAGCTGGGTGAGTGACCCTCGCACGTCTCTCAGCTTCGGAGTCTCAGCTCCACCGCTTGTTGAGGTCCAAGGGGGCCACTTGCAGCTCAATCAATGCCAGTTTCCCTTAGGCGTCTTCATTTCTCCCCAGAACCAGCCAGGCAGTAGGAGTGGGGGGAGAGGGGGCGACAATAATAGCAAACACATGCACGGCTTTCTAAGTGTCCCAGACATCGATCTGATGCTCAAACGTCACAGCAGTCTTAAAGGCAGGTCTTTTTTTTTTTTTTTTTTAAATATATTTTATTGATTTTTTACAGAGAGGAAGGGAGAGGGATGATGAGAGAGAAACACCGATCAGCTGCCTCTGGCACACCCCCTACTGGGGATGTGCCCGCAACCAAGGTACATGCCCTGGACCGGAATCGAACCCGGGGACCCTTCAGTCCGCAGGCCGACGCTCTATCCACTGAGCCAAACCGGTTTCGGCAAGGCAGGTCTTAATGTACCTTTTCCGGATGAGGAAATGAGGAACAGAGCGGCTAAGTAATGTATGAAGCGCTAACCAACGTTTCCTGTAAACGAAGAGAAAATTGTTAACCCTAGACAGCGAGCTACCAGCCAAAACGCCGCACTCTTGACCCCCCCAGGTTTTCCGGAGCCCCAGGGACGGGACCACGTGGAGGAAGTCCCGCCCCCAGCAGAGGAAGTCCCGCCTCCAGACGGCTGCTTCCGCCCCGGCTGTCCCGTCCACTCTGGTGGGGTGGCGTGGTCGGCATGGCGGCGCGAGGAGACTGCGGCGGGCAGCCGGCGGCCTGCGGGTACGACAGCTACCGCTCGCCGCTCGCCTCCCGCTACGCCAGCCCGGAGATGTGCTTCGTGTTTAGCGACAAGTACAAGTTCCGGACCTGGCGGCAGCTCTGGCTGTGGCTGGCGGAAGCCGAGCAGGTAACGGGCCGCGGCGCTGAGCGACCCCGCGCAGGGAGGCGGGCCCGCTCCAGCTCGTGCCGGGCTCGGCGCCCACGTGGGTCTAGCCGCCAGGGGACAGCTGCCCCTCTATTTTCGGCCGGGTGTTCCCTTTCGTGAGGAGCCGGGGCGCCGCCACCTGTTGCCTCACAGGCTGTTCGTCTCGGAGGGCTGGAGACGCGGCGGCGGCGGCGAGAAGTGCAGTCTGTGATCGCAGGTCCCGAACCGGGGCCGTTCCTGCAGGAGCGCTCGGGGCGTGCTGCTGTGCCCGTTTCTTTACGTATCTTTTCTCATTTAACCCACAAAGCCCTTGCAAAGTAGCTGATGCTCTTCCCGCATTAGAGGGGAGAAAACCAATGACCAAAGGCGTTGTGTGCGCCGGGCCACCCAGCTGCTGGAACGGAACTGGGACGTGAGCCTGGCTGGGGTCAGTGCCGGGCCTGAGCGCTTGATTAGCCACGTCGTCTTCCCCCGTGTCTCTAGGCACTGGGCTGTCACTGCAAAGTCCGTGTCTCCTAGGCCACTCTCCTCTTCACCAGTCCGCGTCTGGCCTCCGAGGAGGAGTCAAAGTAGAGGTTTATTAGACGGGACTTCTGGTTTGTTTGATGAGAACTGCATGTAGAGCTATTGGGGCAAAGGTTTCAGAAATAGCTCCAGAGGGGCCTTCCCCCAAAGGAGTGAAAGGAAACTGAAGGTGATACAGAGAGCTGTAAAGTTTCAGAGGAAAATGCCCCAGCAAGCAAGATGGCAGTGCCCTCTGAAATGGCACGCGTAAACACTGAAACAGCCCTGACTAGGTGACTAGGACGGTGGTACAGGGGAATTACCCCCAAGGAAATTTTCCTCTTAGTTTACCCCCTCCATATCACTGTGCTCAAGGAAATAAAGTGACATAATAATGGCAGACATTTCTATAGGGCCTACTATGTGCTGGGCCCTCTTTTAAGATTTTACGTATTAGCCGAAACCGGTTTGGCTCAGTGGATAGAGCGTCAGCCTGCGGACTGAAAGGTCCCAGGTTCGATTCCGGTCAAGGGCATGTACCTTGGTTGCGGGCACATCCCAGTGGGGGTGTGCAGGAGGCAGCTGATCGATGTTTCTAACTCTCTAATCCTCTCCCTTCCTCTCTGTAAAAATCAATAAAATATATTTTAAAAAAGATTTTACATATTAATAGCTTATTAATCCTCAAAACAATCCTTAAGATTTTACCGGTGTTGGAGTGTAGGCACAGAGAGGTTTCATAAACTGTTGGCTCAGGTAACAATAATGGGTAGTAAAAGAGGACATGAATCGTGTCTTGTGGTTTATTATGTGCCAGCATGTACTGACTTTCTATAGCCTTTGGTACTTTATTATACAGGTTAGGGTAGTGGAATTCCAAGACTTTGCAGGGTCATCATGGCTAGTCAATGGCTTCAAGCTGGAATTGAACTGTAGAGTTGTCTGAATGTGTTCTTTCCTCTGCCCAGTCTGCATGTTGCCTGAAATGCATACACTTTTGATATGATCCCCTAAACTTAGTTTACCTATTAGTTAGGGTGTCAAAATTAGCATAAGTTACATAATTTAGTAGTGAAGGGGGGAAATGAGGACTGAGAGATTAAGAGTGTAGAAAATGAGGAATCTGGAATGAACTTTGAGAAGATACATTGCTTGCGGGTAGGAAGCAGTTTGGTCATGCTGCCCCCTGCTGCTTTGCTCTGGGAGGAGCCCTGAAATGTCATAGGTCCCCCTAAGATTCAAGGCAGAGCACTTGCAATGTGGCTAGTGTGACTGAGGAACTGAATTTGTACTTTTTAATTTTAATCAGTTTAAATGTAAATAGTCTCATCTGAACACTAGTTACCATCTTGGACAGATAGTTCTAAGATGCAAGATCCTCCCCAGAACCAAGGCTTGGGAGTTTCAAATGAGGTTTGAATAAATTTCACCAATGTACACATTCAGGGTTCTGAGCTGCCTGGGCAGCCAACTGTTTTTTGCCAGCATGATTTTTCCAGTGATGGATGAATGCAAGATGTTGTTGTGTAGCCCTAGCCGGTTTGGCTCAGTGGATAGAGTGTCAGCCTGCGGACTGAAGGGTCCTGGGTTCGATTCCGGTCAAGGGCACGTGGCTGGATTGCGGGCTCGATCCCCAGTAGGGGGCTTGCAGGAGGCAGCCAATCAATGATTCTCATCATTGATGTTTCTATCTCTCCCTTTCCCTTCCAATCTGAAATCATTAAAAATATTAAGAAAAAAAAAGATGTTGGTGTGTTTATTTTTTAATCAATATCTTTTGGAATTGCTTTTGGTTGCACTGAATTTCTGTATCTAATTTGTTGGGAAAACAACTTACAGCATTCATAATTTTGCTTTCTCTGAATAAATCCATCTGGGTCAAATGTAAAGCTGTGGCTTGGATCCCACAATTTGGGCACTTACATGCCAGGCACTAAGGAGTAAGCAATAAACATGACAACATTGCTCATGAGTATATATTCTAATGACTAGGATGGACATCTGTAAAAATGTCTTGTGATGAGTGCTCTAAGTAAAACCAGGCTAAGAGATAGAGAGACACAGAACGATGTGTCACATTGAGTCAGGAAAGAGATCTCTCTGAAGAGGTGACATTTGAGCCCAGAAACCAAAATATATGAGGGAATGAGCAGAGATATAGGGCCAGAGGGAACAACGATCAGAATTACATTGTTGTATATGTTGGAGTTTACTTAGAATACAACTTACCAAGATTCATTGAGAAAGTCATCCCCTCCTAACCATGTACTTTGAGGTACACCAAATTTTAACAATTGGGAGGTAGAGCATAAATGATAGCATGAACCAATTTTTTTTCTCAGTGTTACTTCAGTTCAAATAATTGTGACACCTGAAGTTATGTTATTTTATCTTGTGTGTCCTGCAGACATTGGGTTTGCCTATCACAGATGAACAAATCCAGGAGATGAAATCAAACCTAGACAACATCGACTTCAAGATGGCAGCTGAGGAAGAGAAAAAATTACGACATGATGTGATGGCTCATGTGCACACGTTTGGCCACTGCTGTCCCAAAGCCGCCGGCATTATACATCTTGGGGCCACCTCCTGCTATGTTGGAGACAATACAGTAGGAACCCGTGTTGTTTTGTATCCACTTAGGACTCAGTCATCATTATTTATAATGCATTTACAGATTGTATTTTACTTTATCCAGTTTGAGAAAGTGATTCCATAGATCTTTAGTTTTAGGGATAACTTAATGCTTAGGAATTTTCTGCTTTTGGTACTCTTCCAATCTAAACTATAAGCCCCTACTCACCTCCATAGACTAAGACCTGCAGATACTGCTTACCCATTGGCATGCTGGGCGTAAACCAAGGTCTTAGCATTTTCGTGGCCAAGGTAATTTTCCAAAGGGATTTTTCTTTCCCAAGTCCATTACAATTCCTTACTGTGACATCAGAAAAGAAAAAAGAGTTGCATTATAATTCTTAAACAAAACCTTTAATTAGAAAAAGCATCAGCATATATTTTCCTAAGAGTTTACTAGGTGCCTGGCACTTTTCAGAGCACTTTGTGTATATACTAGAGGCCCGATGCACGAAATGTGTGCAAGGGGCTCAGCCCTCTCAGCCCCGGCTTCGTCCAGAAGGTTGATCTGCTGTTCTAATTAGCAATTATCTCTTTATTATATAGGATTCATTTATTCTTCATGACAGTCATAAGAGTTAGATGCTATTATCTTCATTTTAAAACAGCTTTATTGAGGTATAGTTTACATACCATAAATTTACCCATTTTAAATATACAGTTCAATGAGTTTTAGTAAATTTGTACAATTGTTAGCCTTCATCACCCTCCAGTTTCAGAGTACATCTCTCACCCCAAGAAGTTCTCTCGTGTCTGTCTGCAGTCAGCCCTCACTCCTGCTTCCAGACCCATACTATCACTGGCCTGCTTTCTTTCTTTATAGTTTTGCCTTTCCTAGAAATTTCATATAAATGGAATCATAATATGTAATCTTTGGAATCTGGCTTTCTTATTCCCATCTCTACAGCTCAGGAAACTTAAAGAGAGGTTACATAGCTGAAAATGATACAAGACCCCGTAGAATGGCACGAAAGCTGTGCTTTTAATCCTAGTGCACCAGTGGGAACAGAAGTTACATTCCAGATACACTTCCAATTCAAAAGCAAGCCACCAAATTTTAAGTTGCCCCAAATATTTTATTAGTCTTAAATGGTACATAATTGAAGGCACCTGTGTGTAATTAGTGAGTCAACAGAAGAACAACAATCCTGTCACTTCAAATGCACTTTTTAAAAGTGCCCAATATATAGTTGGGCTCAGCAATTACTGTCTTGTGTAAGTATGTTTCAGAGTTGTCTGAAATACATCTCTTATCTCCCTCAAAAACAGCTTTAATTTCCTAAACCTTGATGCTCTGGTTCATGTCTTTTTTTGTCTGTTAGCAAAGATAGACATGATAAAAAGGAGAGGAAACTAATGGAATGGGCCCTGTGGAAGCTTCTTGAGACTCAAGCACTCTGTGGGGAAGTACAGACCTTGTTGACCTGGGCATCTTCACAGTATTCAGGAGTTACTCCTTAAGTATTTTCCGGTCATTTTAGATACCACATAAATTGGGCTTTATGAGTATAAAGGTTTTGTTCCTTACAGATTCCAGTAGTTCCACTCTCTAAGTTGGTATGCTTTTAAAGCAGTAATCAGAAAACGACATCCATTAGCATCTTCTGGTTTGCACAATAGGTTGCTAATAGTGAGGTAGATGACTAGCTGAGAAACCCAGTTATGATGGCCAGAAAGTGTTATGTAATAATGTTTGGGCAAAGCTGTTTAATATAAAAACATTGCATTTTCCTTTGCAGGACCTGATTATTCTTAGAAATGCATTTGACCTGCTTTTGCCAAAGGTGAGTTGACAGAAATTTCCTACCAGCACTGGATTCCCTGTGATAGGGGATGGGCACCACTTACGAGTAAATCAATACAATAGTCATCTAAATAAATGCTCATTTATTCAGGTGAATGATCCTACATCTAATTTCTAGTCAATTCACTTTTCAAATGTTCATTGCTATGAACTCTTTGAGGCACTTGAGGATACAAACATGAAAAGATGCCTGTGCCTTCCATGAGCTGGAGGTCTAATTCTATATTAACTTGTGTAAAAGTTTAGTTCCTGATTATGTAATGAGCTCAACCTGAATTCACCCTCTTTCTACCACATGGTCTTTCTTATAGCTTGCCAGAGTGATCTCTCGGCTTGCTGACTTTGCTAAGGAACGAGCTGATCTTCCCACCTTAGGTTTCACACATTTCCAGTAAGTGATATGATTACATCTTGGGAATGGGGCTTGTTTATGTGCACCTGGCTTTCATTTAGTTTTCAGTTCTTCTGCAGGGAAACCTTGAGGTGAATAATCTCAAAACATAGCGTAAGCAGATACCTGATACCTACCCTCCATGCTGTACTGGAGAGAGAGTAAATGCAATAGTTCATTTGGGAAGCCTTGGGAAGTACGTATCAGGAGCCTTAGAAAGTATTCATGCCCCTTGATTTAATACTTCTATTCTAGGGAATCTAGACCAAAGAAGTAATCCAAATTATGGGGAAAGTTTTATGTACAAAGATCTTTGTTAAAATACTAGAGGCCTGGTGCATGAAGTTCGTGCACTGGGGGAGGGGGTGTCCCTCAGCCCAGCCTGCACTTTCTCTAATCTGGGACATCCCCCTCAAAATCCGGGACTGCTGGCTCCCAACAGCTCGCGTGCCTGCATGCCTGATTGCCCCTAATTGCTTCTGCCTGCCAGCCTAATCACCCCCTAATCACTCCCCTGCCAGTCTGATCGACGCCTAACTGCTCCTGTGCTGACCTGATGGCCCCCAACTGCCCTCCCCTGCTGGCCCGATCGCCCCCAACTGCCCTCCCCTGCCGGCCTGGTTGCCCCCAACTGCCCTCCCCTGCTGGCCTGGTCGCCCCTAACTGCCCTCCCCTGCTGGCTGATCACCCACAACTGCCCTCTCCTGCCGGCCATCTTGTGATCACATGGGGGTGGCCATATTGTGTGAGGGTGTGATGGTCAATTTGCATATTACTTTTTATTATATAGGATTATTTATAACAGGAAACAATCTGAATGTCCCACAATAAGGGGATAATTAAATAAGCTATATGGTATATCCACAGGTTAGAATAATATGCAGCCATTAAAATTATTCAAGTAAGACTAATACAGAAACATGCTTAGGTTAATGTTAGGGATAAAGACAGTATATAAATAGCACAAAAATTGGAAGAAATTATACCAAACTGTAAATATTGATTGCTATGGTTTAGGAGATAGTAGGGTAATTAATCTTTTTCAATTTTTAAAATGCAAATATTTTGCCGAGACCGGTTTGTCTCAGTGGATAGAGCGTCGGCCTGCGGACTCAAAGGTCCCGGGTTCGATTCCGGTCGGGGGCATGTGCGTTGGTTGCGGGCACATCCCCAGTAGGGGGTGTGCAGGGGGCAGCTGATCGATGTTTCTCTCTCATCGATGTTTCTGGCTCTCTATCCCTCTCTCTTCCTCTCTGTGAAAAATCAATAAAATATATTTAAAAAAAAAAAAATAAAAAAATAAAATGCAAATATTTTTATGATTACTCCACAAAACCCTGTTTAAAAGCTGATTATGTGATTTTTGGAATGAGAGTAGCAGGTTTTGAGTGATGGTAGTTCAGAAGTGATGAATTAGCATGTGCCTTATGTTTTGATGGGGTATTGCTATGGTAACAAGATTGTCATCTCCTATATCATCAATTTAGGAAAGCCCAAGTTGAGTTTAATCTTCCTAAAAGTTAGGGCCTGTATTTATTGGTAGAAACCTGAAGAAATTGTCCATGTGAAGGAGGCAGTGCTCAGCGTCTGTGTGTTCCTCTCTGCTGCCCCCCCCCCCCCCCCCCCACACACACACAACTAGCATGACCTGTGTTGCAGCTTCTCTTCCTCTCCTGCATCTGTTGGAGATGCTCAGGGCCTGCAGGCATTCCAGTGTTCCGCTGGGGATAGCATGATGAGAGGTGTCTGCTGCCACAGTTAGCAGGCATTGGGAACTCAGAAAACGGTGTAGCTGTGTAGGCATCTCCTCGGTATGTGTCAGTCCCTGCAATGAAAAGAAACAACTGTATTGAGATATAGTTCACGTATTATAAAATTCATCCCTTTTAGTGTACAATTGAGTCGTTTTTAGTATATTTACAGTTATACAGTCATCACCAGTATATAATTTCATAATATTTTCATCACCCCACAAAAAATCTGTATCTTTTAGCAGTCACTCTCATTCCCCCATTCCATGGCCCCTGGCAACCATTATACAATATTCATCTCTTTTGGGTTTTTTTTGTGGGTTTTTTTTTTTAGTTTTTTTAGTTTAGCACAATGTTTTCAGTGTCTACCTACATTTGTCCATTCATCAGTTGGTAGATATTTGGGTCATTTCCATTTGTGGCTATTATGTAAAATGCTGCTGTGAACAGATCCATGCAAATTCATTTATTTCTTTGCTTGTACCTGTAATCTGTTAGCAGGAGTGAGCAAAGAAAACTACTTAAGATTAATTTGGAGATGTATTATAGCATGTGGTCTGTCTGCTAGAGACATTCCTGTTGGTGTTTCTTTTTCTCCAGCTATCAGTGTCATCAGCCTAATAGAGAAATTCCATCTGGAATGGGCTAGTAGGACTCCTGCATTATTGCAGTTTATTTGTAATGTTTTATGTTCAGAAACAGACCTGTAGTGGATTGGTTTAGGCTTCAGACTACATACAAAGTCATTAGCTGTTATGTTCGAGTCCTTTGGTTATGTGTGATTTGGGGATCTCCACAGTATGGCTGTTCCTTATAAAGTCTTGACTCCTTACAACAGTGATTTCAACCTTTCTAATGCCGCGACCCTTTAATACAGTTCCTCATGTTGTGGTGACCCCCAACCATAAAATTATTTTCGTTGCTACTTTATAACTGTAGTTTTGCTACTGTTAATGAATCGTAATGTAAATATCTGTTTTCCGATGGTCTTAGGCTCTACAGCAGCGGTTCTCAACCTGTGCGTTGCTAGCAGGGTCGCCTAAGACCATCGGAAAACACAGATATTTGCAAAACTACAGTTACGAAGTAGCAACGAAAATAATTTTATGGTTGGGGGTCACCACAACATGAGGAACTGTATTAAAGGGTCGCGGCATTAGCAAGGTTGAGAAGGAAAGGCCTTCCTTGATTGCCAATCTAGAGTAGCATTCTCCATTGTCCTCATTTTCTTTTTTCGTATTTTGCACAACAAATCAACAGTTACCTTGTTTATTTGTTTACACTACAGTGTGCACTCCATTGGACAGGGTGCCTGTTTTGTTTGTTGCTTTATTTCCAAAATCAAGAAAACATTAGATACTTGGCAAATGGTTTTTACATGAGTGTATGTATATTTCTTACCAAAGTCTGGGGATAAACAAAACAGACATTGTCTCTGCCCTTACATTTCCTCTTGATGAAGAGACAACTGTGTTGGGAGCCCTTTAGCTTTATAATCTTTGGATATTTATAAGTGGCATAGAATCTCCTTAACTATTATTTGTTTACAGTTTTTAGTTTCAGTTTTGTCCATACGCGTTTCTCCATCTCTTACTTTAATTCTTCCCAGGGGTAACAGTGATGACTAGAGGAAGCAAGGAAGCTGTTCTGAAAGTCAGTTCCTGGCTTTGAACTTCCCTGTGTTCTCTTTGGGTTGCCTGCAGGCCTGCTCAGCTGACCACAGTTGGGAAACGTTGCTGTCTTTGGATTCAAGATCTTTGCATGGATCTTCAGAATTTGAAGCGTGTCCGAGATGACCTGCGCTTCCGAGGAGTGAAAGGCACCACTGGCACTCAGGCCAGCTTCCTGCAGCTCTTCGAGGGAGACGACCAGAAGGTACTCTGAAAGCGACCTGGGGCACAGAAACTCAGTGGTGGAGCCGTAGGGGATTGATCTCGGGATGCGTGGAATCTGGACTGGAAGGGGTCCGGGGAGCGCAATCTGAGCAGGATGAGATATTCTCATATAGACACCCCTGGATTACTATAGGGATGTCTTTTCTTTCCAAGGTAGAGCAGCTTGACAAGTTGGTGACAGAAAAGGCAGGATTTAAGAGGTAGGTAAATGGGAAAGTGTTTGTCTCCCTATTAAATGATGAACGGCCTGTGTTCACTGTATCTGTAGATTTGACCCTAACTTTTTTGGCTTTTTCTTTCCACCCATTGCCTCTCATTGCTTGTCTGGGATTTGTTTTCCTATAGCCTGGATTCTGTTTTCTTACAATCTGTAAAGAAAAAGGAAACTTGTACTTCGGAGATTTTTAGAATAATAGCCTTACACATGTTGCTGTTTTTGTTTATTTACTGAGGCCTCAAATGCATTAGTTAAACCTGGCCATTTCCATCGAGGGCCACCAGGCTCCACTGTGGCTCTTCCAGGCACATCCATCAGCTGCAGGAGGACACAACAGGCACATGGACTGTATTTCCTTCTTGGGTCAGGGGCTGACTGGGTATTAGTAAAAAGGGTGGAAGAACAGTTTGTTCCGGGAACTAGTTATCAGTGAAGTCCTCTGGGCCGAATGTGACTTAGTATACCAGTGAGACCAAGCTTTCACTTAGGGTCTGTTTTTGTTCATTTGTTTGACACAGTCACATTTTGAAATATTTCCACTTAAGGCTCTTTTCTATTTATTTTTTATTTCTAGAGCTTTCATCATCACAGGACAGACCTATACCCGAAAAGTGGATATTGAGGTGCTGTCTGTGCTGGCTAGCTTGGGGGCTTCGGTGCACAAGGTGAGTGGTGGTAGCTGGTGGGGTGGGATTAGAGCTTTGGACACCACAGACAGACCAGTCAGCCTCAGACTTTTACTTTGCTCAAGCGATGTCAGGTTTCATTTTTAACAATATGGGACCCATAAACAAGTCTCTTAATTAAGGTGTGTCGAAGGGAAGAACTAGTTGTGGTGTTCTCATTAAAGTTCATCTTGCCATTGTCTTTCCACAATATCTTACGCAATGTTTCACAAAAACATTCCCAGGCTCCCTGAGCTTGTCTTCCCAGCTCTTCGGGGGTCAAGAGAAGTCTGAGTGTTTCTCTCCACGCGCTCTTAGGGAGGACATGCTAATGAAGGAGATGAGCTCTTTAGACTCAGCAGTAGCACACAGAGAGCAGTCCCCTCCAGAAGTCTAGTCCCTGCATCCCTGCATTCAAGAGTGTGGGTGATGCCTCCACCCCTCTTTTCCTCAGACCTGCACCGACATACGGCTCCTGGCAAACCTCAAGGAGGTGGAGGAACCCTTTGAAAAACAACAGATTGGTGAGTGTGTGTGAAGACTGGCACACCGCAGAGGTGCTGCCGGCTGGCGGGCGTGTGTTAATGGCTCACCCACCAGCATGCTCAGGCTCTCACTCCTCTGAAGTCTTTCTCTCTTTGCTTCTTGTCCTTGTACGTGGGCAGGCTCCAGTGCGATGCCATACAAGCGGAACCCGATGCGCTCAGAGCGGTGTTGCAGCCTTGCCCGTCACCTCATGACCCTGATCATGGACCCGCTGCAGACGGCATCTGTGCAATGGTTTGAACGCACGCTGGATGATAGTGCCAATCGGTCAGTGGAGTGGGGATGTCACAGAAGCATGTTTTGAGTATCTCTGCATTTTCTCATTGTCCCCAAGGAGCCTGGAGTCTTGCAGGGAGGCAAGAACATAGAAAACGGTGTGATAAGTGTTAGGATCAAAGTGTGTGCAAGGTACTCTGTGAGGAGTCAGGGAAAGCTTCTTAGGAGGTGATGCTTAAGACTTAAGAAATAAATAGACATTTTTAAAAGACATTTAAGACAAGATCGGGACCATGTATAAAAGCCCAAAGACAGAAGAAGAACATTTTACGGAGTAAACTGAGTTACTAATAGGTAGCACTGGGGAATGAAGTCTATATGTGGCAAGAGATGAGGTGGGACGGTAGGGATTGTAGCCAGTTGATGAAGGGCGTTATAGGCCCTGAAAAAGAGTTTAGCTAATGTTCTGAAGGCAGGTAGATGTCAGCTGTGGTGCCTGGCACAATGACATGTGAATGAGGTGGGTCAGAAGTAATTTCAACATGTATGTGGTTTTCTGCTGTATGTATGTATGTACTTATTTAAAGCAGATTCACATTACACTGGTTTGCTTGCATTGTACTGGGATTTCTTGAGTAGAGGATACATAGTTAAAGCTAGCTTTTTGGGATATCTGTAACCCAGGTTTTACCTATGGAAATATGACATGTGTACTCATTCAGAAATCAGCCATTGAATACTTTTTAGCAGGGTGTGACCTAGTGAGATATGTCTACTAAAACACCCTGCAACAATTAGGACATTCAGTTATAAGGGGACATTAATCTAGTCAGAACAAGTTAGGAGGCTATTTTATTTTTTAAATTTTTTTTATTGATTTCAGAGCGGGAGGGAAAGAAAGAAACATCAGTGATG
The DNA here is from genome assembly GCF_027574615.1 of Eptesicus fuscus. Lineage (NCBI taxonomy): Eukaryota > Metazoa > Chordata > Mammalia > Chiroptera > Vespertilionidae > Eptesicus > Eptesicus fuscus. Next base: position 102,906,909 of record NC_072479.1, read on the forward strand.
AGAGAGAAGCATCAGTTGGCTGCCTCCTGCACGCCCTACACTGGGGATCTAGCCAACAACCTGGGCATGTGCCCCAACTGGGAATTGAACCGTGACTTCCTGGTTCATAGGTTGAAGCTCAACCACTGAGCCATGCTGGCCAGGCTAGGAGGCTATTTTAAAAATCCAAATCCACAGTGGCCACGTGAAAGGAGAGGAAGGATGTAGACATAAAACAGTGGCAGATGAGCCTGGGCCAGCCTTGGTGGTTGACTAGAGTGACAAGGTGGTTGCCTTGGTGATGCTATGCTAGTGCCATTTACTGAGCCAGAAGCCACAGGGAGAGGGAGCAGTTTTGAGAAGGTGAGCAGGAGGCAGTGGAAAGGTGGCTGAATTCAGTTTGGGGTTTGAGATACCAATGGATCAACCAGGTGGAGCTCTTTGAGTATATGGTCTGGCGCTTGGGCAGGTGGTCTAGACAAGAGGCGATAGATTTGAGGGTCGTCAGGATATTGAGGTAGTTGAAGTCAGAGAATGAAGGAAATTGTCCAAATAGCACATATGACATGAGAAGTCAATAGGACTGCTTGGGACGCACCCTACATTTCACTGAAATTGTTATTAGTTTAAAGAGATAACTGAATTGGCTGTTTGTTTTCTAGACGTATCTGTTTGGCCGAGGCATTTCTCACTGCAGATACTATATTGAATACATTGCAGAACGTTTCTGAAGGACTGGTGGTGTACCCCAAAGTAAGAGGCCTCAATTAAAAAGCAAAACATTAGGGAGGGGTTAGAGGGTGGGAAGGGGAGTGTAACCTTTTCCTGCTCTGGAGTGGGTATGTTGGGGGAGCTGTGGTGTGATCCAGGAGTTCTTCCCAACAGGAGCTCGTTCTTCAGGTTTTGACATGAAATCTAGGGAACAAACATGTGGAATTTATAGACATGTTTCTAGAAAATGGGGCGAAGTACTTTGAATTGGCTTAAACAGTCTACCAGCAAGAATCATCAGGTCTGGTGTGACTAGCAGAGTAGACTGTCCCTTAGCATGTTTGTTAATCCTCACCGAAGGGTATTTATTCCATCGGTTTTTAGAGAGAATGGGGAAGGGGGGGGGTGGGGAGAGAAAAAGAGAAGCATCAATGTGAGAGACACATCGATTGGTTGCCTCCCACATGCGCCCCGACTGGGGCCGGGGATCGAACCTGCAATCCAGGTATGTGCCCTTGACGGGAATCGAATCTGTGACCCTTCAGTACATGGGCCGATGCTTTAACCACTTCACCACACCAGCCAGGGCCTCCATTTGCCTATTTTTTTGTTTTTACTTTTTAATTGTTATTTTCATAAAGTCACATTTTTTCTCAAAAACAACATTCAAGCTTCATGTAGAAAACATTCTCAATGTGGCCTCTTCTTCACATCCTTGGTTGTAAGGGTTCTCTCCAGCTGGTCTTCAGTTGGTTATTCGGGATGATTTTTCTATATCTTAGTTGTAATTCCAGTTTGGTCGAGGGAGAGTGTCAGTGTGGCTTCCATTTAATCAGCCGCCATCTTGGAACCCCCTTTGTCTGTTCTTAAGCACCTGAGGCAGACGGGTTCATTTCCGTCAGGTACTTGGCTCTTGCAATGGCACTGAAATTTAACAGTTGAGGTTTTAGGAATTGTTTTCAGTGAAGCAACTTTTAAAAGTTTACTTAATATTTTTTAAAATCAATATTTCTTTTTTAAATCAAAGAAATATCTGGATTACTAAGAAAAATTAAGCCCTGGCCTGGTAGCTCAGCTGTTTAGTGTCGTTCTGATACGCTAAGGTTGTGGGTTCGATCTCTGGTCAGGCCAACCAATGAATGCATAAATAAGTGGAACAACAAAATCAGCGTTTCTCTTCCCCCCAGAATCAATAAAAAAAATTTTTTTAAGAAAAATTGAACATATGGTGTAGATTTAATTCATAACCCTGATATGCATTTTGCTGGTCATAGTTGATATCTTACTGTGTCTATGACTTCGCAACTTTGAGGCCTTTCATTCATTCTTCTAGGTAATTGAGCGGCGCATTCGGCAAGAGCTCCCTTTCATGGCCACAGAGAACATCATCATGGCCATGGTGAAAGCTGGGGGTAACCGCCAGGTTTGTAACTCCTTGTGCTCCTGGATAGATTGAGTGCACCTTTAGTCCTGAAGAGGAGTGGATGAAGGAAGGCGTTTCTGTCATTACCTTCAGTCACGGTTTGGTACAAAACAGTGACCATATTCTGTTGTAAAATAAGCTTATTCTGGAGGGTGATTGTGGAGACTCGGATTGTTAAAAGGGAATCAATCCCTTGTAGAAAAGGTCCACTCTTGTGAAGGGCTGAGGTCTGAATTTCCAAAGGGAGTGGTGGGAAGTAGGCAGGACACAGGCAGATGGTTCAGAGGCTTTAGAGGAGCCTGCCCTGTCCTAGGTTGTGGTTAGAGTCACGATCTTGGTGGAGCCAGACTATAAGGGGAACCACCTCAGCCTGGAGGGGCTTTGTACCAGCCAGAGACAGTATGATGTGAAGTGTCCGGGGACTTACCCAGGCATTCAGGTGCCCTGTTCGTAGTGAACCAACAAGGCCTCACTGTCTTCCAGGATTGCCATGAGAAAATTAGAGTGCTCTCCCAGCAGGCAGCTGCTGTGGTCAAGCAGGAAGGAGGTGACAATGACCTCATAGAGCGAATCCTCGCTGATGCTTACTTCAGTCCCATTCACTCCCAGTTGGACCGTTTACTGGATCCTTCTTCTTTCACTGGGCGTGCATCCCAACAGGTAAGCCTCAAAGCACTTCGGTGGAGCTGCAGGCTTCCCAAATGCCATCTTTTTATACTGCTGGCTGCGTGTGTGTGTGTGTGTGTGTGTGTGTGTGTGTGTGTGGCGAGGAGTTGAAAATGGGGCCAGTTAGAATTCGAAGCAGGTTGCTGTCTAGACTGTAAAATTTTGGTTGTTTTGAGCTGCCTTAAGTATTTTCTGTGTGGTTTTCTCTGAATTCTCCTTTGGTCTAGAGCAGTGGTCAGCAAACTCATCAGTCAACAGAGCCAAATATCAACAGTACAACGATTGAAATTTCTTTTGAGAGCCAGATTTTTTAAACTTAAACTTCTTCTAACGCCACTTCTTCAAAATAGACTCGCCCAGGCCGTGGTATTTTGTGGAAGAGCCACACTCAGAGGGCCAAAGAGCCGCATGTGACTTGCGAGCCGCAGTTTGCTGACCACGTGTCTAGAGAATGTGGTATAATGGACAACGATAGGGTTTTATCCTGTAGATCTGAGTTGAGTCCTGATTTCTGGCATTTACTGACGAGATAAACACACATCTCATAAAGGGATGTGAGATTGAAAGGCCTAGCATGATGCTTGGTGCTTAGTGTGTATTCAGTAAGTGTTTCCCATTTTTCCTCTGGGACTTTGGGGACCACAAGAGTCGATTCAGAAGCATTTCTCAAGTGTTTAATTTGGGGGCTTTACAGATGTGTAGATTCTTCAGGGAGCTCAAAACTTAGTGAAGACTTGTAAATAGTTCATCATAATACCAAGCAGTACATACAGGAATTGAGGGAAGCACATCTTTTGGGGGATCACAAAGGATGACATAACCCTAGAATAGTAGAAGGTGATGAAGACTTCTTGGACAGCATGCCATCTGAGCTGAATCTTAGGGCCAAGTAAGAGTTAACCTGGGATCACCAGGCTGAGAGGATATGTCCAGCATTGGAGAGAGAAACGGCAGTCATCTGCTGGCATATCAACTGCCCCAGAAGTTATAGGATTTAAAGTTGAAGACAGGCAAGAGTTTATCATTTATATTCAAATCACTCTGGAGTTTTGGATTTGAAAGACTTAAACAGGAAGTAGGGAGGCCAACAAGGAGGCTGCTGCATGGGCCAAGCACTGGATGATGAGGGCTTTGAGCCAAGGCAGTGGCAGGTACAGGCAAGGGGAGAGATTTGAGGGCTCTTAGAAGGGTGAGCATAGCTGGTTGAATGAGGGGCGGGAAGAAGCAGTGATGAGTTTAGCTTGGGTAACTGGGTGGAGAATGGTGAGACCCATTGAAAACCCGGCTTGGAAGGATAGCATATGTGGGCATGGTGGCTAAGCTGCCTGTGTCTAAGGAGAGAATTCTGACAGGCAATTGAGAAAAATAGCTCATTGGTGGAGTAAGTTCTTTATCTAATTAGGTCTCAGTGATATAAACTGACATTGAAAAAGTATTATCAAAACTTACATCTTAATGTGTTGTTTCATATTTGCTTTCTTTTTTGGCAGGTACGGAGATTCTTAGAAGAGGAGGTTTATCCCCTGTTAAAACCATATGAACATGTAATGAAGGTGAAAGCAGAATTATGTCTGTAGAGTTGGAAGAGAATTAAACAAAAAGTCATTGTTAGCTGTGTTAACTTTAGTGCTTTATTTTACCTCAAAAATTGTTACCTTAAGTTAATATAGCACTTTTTTCTTTCTGTGGCACTGTCACATTTCTCAAGGTTTACAATGCAGAAGTAAATTACCTTGTAGTTGGACTCTGTTTTGTTTTTTTTTTTTACAGCAAAACAGACTTACGTAATAAATGTAGCTCACAGTTTGCCCTCTGTTCTTTCGAGGCGTATTTTCCCTCTAATCTAGTCCATTTCACATGTTCACTTGATTTCCAGTTAGTAAGCAAGTTCCTGGTCCTCTTTTTTGAAGGTAGATTTGATCTGGGTCTAAGACACAAAGTAACCTGGATTCAGTGACTCAGTACGGTTGGATATCTTTATTTCAGCTACGTTTGGCTAAAATAAGTAATGACATTTGGAGATACAATAAATTCTCAAAGAAACTGATTTGATCATCAGGCTTACTCAGCTCAGATTGTACCTGACCTTACTTCATCTTTTGATAAGACTTTTATATATCAAGTAAAAGCCAGTAGGGAATATTTATTTCATCAAGGCCTTTGACAATCTTCAGTCCTGGTTACACAAACCGATAGTTTATTGAATTAGCTGTAGCTAAGGAAGATAGATTATAGATCTTCTCCACTGGAGGGAGGGCACTAGTGTTAGGTCACAGCTCTCTGTCACTAGCTGTGCTGATACATATTTTTTAAGCAAAGCTGGGAAGAAGAAAGCTGCTTTATCAGATTTGCAAATGACACAAAACTAGGAGAATTAACCAATACATTTATTTGATAAATAACTAAGATTTTATCTAACCTTAAATAGACTGATATGTGGCCTAAACTAAGAAGAAAAAATTAAGATAAATGTGAATAAGTTAACCTTAGACTCGGTATAAACCAGAAAGGGTTGCCAGTGAGATGAGACCGTTTTAGGATGTGTTAATGGTATGTGTCCAGAAAACTCACCAGTCTTACTGTTCCACACTCATGGTATTATGTTCAGGTTTGGACAGCCAGTTTGAGGAACAGTTCATTGGAGAGCTGGCTTCCAAAGAAGACCTTGTCATGAGTGGTGAAGGAATGTTAGGGCTCTTCATCCTGTAAGAGAAAACTCAGTGCTTCCAATATGGTTGTGAGGGGGAAGAATGACTTAATTATCTGTTGTCCCAAGAGACACAACTGAGACCAGTATCCATTGTTTCGAGTCTGAGGCTGGTTTGGACCCAGATATTGGAGATGCTAAAAGTTAGTGATTCTCCCCCCACCCCCCCTTTCAGGTCAAACAGAAGACTCCCTAGTTGTCTAGTTGTCGGGAATGGGAATGTTTTGAGGGAGGAGAGGCTTAATTGCCTCCAATTGTATCTAATCAAAGGTAGAAGTAAAGAGCTCAACTTATTGGAAAGGAAGGAGAATAAGGCAATCTTGAAAACCAAATTTTATAATACAGTTCAGTGTAGCAAGCATGGATGATGTGGAGCCATATGACATTTCAACTCTTTCAGAAACAATTTGTTACTCCTCTCGTGCGGATGTTTAAATCGGGTCTGGCACAAGGAATTAAGTCAATGGGCTCTGATCAATCACTCTACTTCCTTCTTTAGTGTGGGCCACTTCAGAGGAAGCGCCTACCATCAGTGTATCTGTAATCAGAGGATTTCTATTACATAGACACACTGGGGATATCCGATACCGTGGAGTTAATAGATTTCCTCAGAGGAAATAAGATCTTGACAGTCTTGTTCTGACAATTCTGTTGGATTTCTGAACTCGTGATTGGTGATCCTGGGCTATTTGAATGGGTACATTGGTTTGTTGTGTGTTTCTTCTTTCCTCTTCCATGCTCATTTTTATATATTTGTGATATACTCTTAAGTGCAATTTTGTTATCTTATTTTCCCATTTAGCACTTTAATTAAAGGCATTTGGGTGGGCTGATGTTTGACTGAGAAGAGAGAATTCATGCCTTCTCAAAATTAGGTTGATTTCAGTTAACCAGTGATGCAAACAAGGAGCTGAACCATCCAGAAACCAGGGTCTGGACAAACCCTAGGACAACTGGCTTCTGTTCAGCTGCATTCAGGGTCCTGGACACTTTACTGCCCCCTCCCCCTGGCAGATGGTAGATTTCATTTAATAACAGTAGCGCCTGGTGACAAGTGGAAGCACAGGTTAGGTGCCTCCTGAATGGAGACATCCATCCTGGGTGGATGTGAGGTTCAGTGACTGCAGTGGCATAGCAGAGTCTGACAAAAGAAGGCGCTCTGGAAATGTCCTTTCCTTTCTGAGCCCAGGAGCGTTCACCAACTTTCTTCTCTGTGGTCAGTTGGGGAGCCAGCTGAGACTGGAGGGTGCTGCTGTTGGTTTGGTTTGCCTCCCATGGAAGAGAGTATATCCTGAACTAGAACCAACTAGAGATTGGGGAATGAGTCAGAAATTAAATAGAAAAAAAGTAAAAAGTTAAAGAAGTTGGAAAGCTACATAATGAAATATTAAGTGTGGTTGCTTGGCTAATGAGTTCAGGTGGTTTTCATTTTGTTTTTGTGTATTTTTTCGAGTTCTTAATGCAATTTTTATTTAAATAAACTTTAAATTTTAGAAGTTTGTATTTACAGAAAAATTGCAAAGATAGTACAAAGTTCCCATATGCCCCATACTTGGTTTCCTCTATTATTAATATATTTGTATGGTACCAATGTCACAATTAATGAACTAATACTGATACATTATTAAAGTCCTTAGTGTTTAGCTCATGTCCTTCTTCTGTTCCAAGACCCCATTTGGAAGAGAAATTACATTTTATCTGTAACATTTTAAATATTGAAATTCATATGTATTACTTAAGGTATGTTCTTTATAAGAGATGTAGTCTAATGAACACAAAATCTAGCTCATAAATTTAGCTAATTCTGAATGTAACTAGAAGTCAAAGCAGAATTTGGTTTTCCATTCTGGATCTGAGTGACCTTGTCCTTACCTTTTTAAATGATGTGTACAGTGAAGTTCTTAGAGGCCACATTTCTGGAAAAAATGGTATAAGTGGTGAGTGTGGCTATAAATTTGCCTTCGTGAAAAGTCCAAGCTCAAGAAGAAACAGCTTGGTTTCTGGCCCAGCTTTCAAGATGAGCTCATCAGAAGACAAGATCTGCAGGTGACTACTTGGTCAAAAGGTTAAATGAGGAATGGGTGGGTGGATGAAAATAAGAGGCCCTGTGTATCTTATATAACAGGGCCCTTTAGCCTTAGAAAAGCGAGGTTTGACTTGCCCTTTCAGATTCTGACTTTGTACTTAGTTCTGCCAGTTCTCTTATATTTGTGGTGTTATTAGGCCTTCCTCTTCTATAGAGGGCCAGAAATTGTGGTTAGGCAACATCTCAGCCCAGGATAGCAAGGAAGGAGGGGTTTGAAGATATCTTTGGGAACTTCTGTAGACCCCTGTCCCTACTCCCCATAAGGGGTTTCGTAGGAAATAAGCTCATATTGAATAGTGGTTTTAAGTGGTCACATGTGAGACTGGGAAGGAGATGAACCATGAAGGCCTCCCAATCAGTTTCCATCCATGAGCCATCTAGCCTTTCACTGCTATGGCTCTAGGCATAAACATTTAAGACAATGGGAAACAAACCTCTTCCGTGGTTTTAAACTTCAAAGGACAGCTGTCTTTAAAAGTTGTAATTAGGATAGTGCCAGTTGTAAGAGTACAAGCCAAATTTATTTAAAATACATAATGCGGAGCCCAGCTGTGTGGCTCAGTGTTGGTGTGTCAACCTATGAGCCAGGAAGTCACAGTTTAATTCCAGGTGAGGACACATGCCCAGGTTGTGGGCTCAATCCCCAGTGTGGGGCATGTAGGAGGCAGCCAATCGATGATTCTCATCATTGATATTTCTATTTCTCTTTTCCTCTCTGAAATCAATAAAAATGTATTTTAAAAATAAAGTAATCCAGAAATCCAAATAACATCTCAGAAGGATTCATACCATAGTTCCTTAAATAAATTGCTCATTTCTTTCAAGGAATAAGTAGGAGGTAAAATAAAATATACTTAGAAAGCTTTATTTCTTATTGATAACTTGGAAGAAATAAGTATTTGCAAAATGATTTTTTTGATGGAGGTTTCACACTTTAACAGGTATTTTTCAGCACCCGACTATGGACTAGGAATAGTGGTGAGCAAGACAGTCTGCCTTCCTGGAGCTGTGGTTCCAGGGCAGGGAGCCGACCACAGAGTGATGAGTGGCTCCTCGATAATGGGACATACAGAATTCGGCCTCTGAACACGTAAAGTTCAGTAAGCTCCACTCAGAAAAGGTGCTCCTGAGATGTAACTTCAACAAGAAATCCACACCGCAGGGTTTTAGCAGCTTGTAACTCGCTCTTCATCATGAGGCAGGTGCTTTTCCCACCTGCGCGGGAATTACTGGCTGAATTACTTCAGTACCTGGCTCCCCACCCACCCTTCCCGTGGCATTAATTAACAGGGGCCTTGCCGTGGGTGCTGTCCTAGGAACCTAAGAATTCAGCATTTTTCTTTCTCCCTCTTGTCTAATGGAGGCTAAATGTGTATGTTGTATTCTTACACAGCATTTATAAATAAGTACGTTTTATAGAATTGGTAGCTAGTCTCTCTCCTGTGGCCTTTGGACCTGCTGGATATTAATCTCTGACAAATGTAAGTCCTTAGTTCCCTATTAAGTCTGTAGGGAAAGTAGGCAGAGACAAAATGCTAATGCTTTATTGCAAAAACCTAAGGGGCCTATGCTGAAACTAGCGTTAATCAGCCGTTGAGTTTTGACACTTAAGTTTACCTTACAATTAAATTTGTGTTTTTCTATAAAGATATATTTAAGAAATAATAGCCCTTGAAAGTTGTGATATGAGAGAAAAGGAATGTTACCACACCAAAAAGGCTGGGATTCATTGCTCTATGGCATTAAAAAAAAAAAAAATTGGCTTTAGAGAGAGAGAGAGGAGGGAAGGGTGGGAAGAGAGAGGGGGAGGAGACATTGATTTATTCTACTTATAATACATTATTGGTTGATTCTTGTATGTGTCCTGACTAGGGATCAAACCTGCAACCTTGGTGTATCAGGAAGGCAATTCTTTTTTAAAGAGCAGAATTTGTAAGGGCTAGTGTAGTTGGGAAGAAAAAATGAACTTGGCCACAGAAACGGTTCAGATCCTGGCTCTGTCAGTGCTTCCCATTCTTTTGGCCAACTCCTCTGTAAAATGCAAATGATAAAACGAACCGTGCTTTGCGTGTTGTGAATTGCATGGAAGTGCTTTGTAAAGTGAGCATGACACAGTAAGATGACTGAGACTGCCTTCCTGTGTTTTGTGGGTTTTGCCTATGGTTCCATTCATTTACCCTGGGCATCACCACCCTGGAACACCACTAGGAATCCATGCTTAGGTTAGTAAGCAGCCCTCAAATGAATCTCTTCGGAATAGGGTGAAATTTCTAGGAAACATTCCCGTAATACCATTGTAGCTTTTGGTGACCTTTCTAAAATGTGGCAATCGCGTTGTTTTTCCAACCGAGAGCCTGATGTCAGCTAGGACCCGGATATCAGAGATGGGCTTGCCACCCTCTTGGACTATTAGTTTGTACTGTGTATTAACATTTTCTCAAATAGCATTTAGTTCTCAACCATAAGTTCACATTCTCATTTTGTGGGTGAGCTCAATGTTAGCGTGGTTTAGTGGCTCAAATGCAGGCCTCTGACTACTCCCACCGCATTGCGAATACCCGGAGCGTACATTTCTTGGGCATGACCTCAACCAATTTGTTCCAGTTTGGAGCTCCTTCCAAAGCTTGTGAACTGTGTAAGCGTGGATCAGGCTGGTCTTGTACTAGTTCTGTACACTCGTAAAGAAGGCACTTAAATATTTAGAAAATGAGCATCAAGTAAGTGCCCCTCCTTCCCAGAGACCTGTCGCGCCTATCCCCCATCCTGACAGCTGGTTCACCCCATTTTGCCCCAAGTTCCTCGGGCTGCAGTGCAGACAGGGGGCCGGTGGACATCGCTAGGCTGAAAATGGGCTTTGAAAGTTGTTCAGCTCTGAGAGGCGGCTCCAAAGCGGGGTTGGGGGCGTGTGAACCTCGCCGCTCCCGCCCATCGGACCCGGAGGACTTCAGCCCCCAGCATGCCCCGCGGCCACCCTGCTGGGACCTGCGCGCGTGCGCAGTGGCGTCGCCGCCGCTGAGCGCTGACTGGATCCGAGGCGCGCAGCAGCGAGCCCGACCCAGGTCGGCACTGAGGTGGCGGGGACTCGCGGCGGCGAGGCAGCTGGACATCTCCTGTGGGGCAGGTGAGTGCGCGGGGAGAGGCCGACGGGGCCGGCTGGGTCTGCGGGGCCGAGGCCCACACATGCCCCTCGGGTTGGGACGCGGGGGCGGCTGCGGACGGGCGGAGGAGGGTGGATGCACCGCCCGGGCCGCCCCTCGCAGGTGCGACGCCTGATTTGGGGCCGGGGCGGTGGCGGTCAGGTGCGGCTCTCGCGTCCGGGTGCGGGGCCTGCGGGGCGGGGACGATGCTCCGACCCGCGAGCCCCCGAGTCTCTGCTCGTCCCTGCTCGGAGCGGGGGCGGCCTCCGAAGGCGGGACCCCCCCCCCCCCACGTGGGTCCGCCTGGCCTCGCGGGAGGTGGGGGCCGCCGGCGTCCCCTGCCTCAGTGCCGGGGCGGAGTGGGGGGGGCCTCGAACCCGAATACGTACGTCCATTCCCCTCCGGCAGCTGGGAGCAGGTTTACAGAAACTGCGCCAAATGCGGGGGGTTGCTTATTATTTTTATTTTTTGAAAGAACCGCTGCCTGGAGCACACTCACAGCAGAAACTCCTCCTCAGGTGTAACTTGTGAACATGCTGGTCGGGGTCCCGACACACCAGGATGTTGTTTGTGTTTTAACTTCGGGGAAATTGAGAATAATTAGGATCGCCCGGTGTGATGAGGCCTGGAATTTGGAAAGTCTAAGGATCCGGATGCTTCCTATTCGGGGTGACAGGTGGGGAGGCCGAAGTCTCTTTGCAGTTCCTCGTGCTGCTCGCCAGGCTGCGGTTCGGGCTGGCTCCGGTTTGGTTCTGGTGGGGTACTGACGGTGTCCTGGAGTATTGACCCTTCTGTCTCCTTTCTTTGGTAAATTCAAGTTCCTAATCAGACTGGAAAGAACTGAATTTTCTATTTTGACTTGTTTACTTGTAGCTTTTGTGATTCTTTGTGGATACACATATATTCCTACTTCTTTTCTTCCTCAGCTCTTCCAGTTCTCTCTGAACGCGACACAACAGCTCTACCGTCTTTGTTTTAAATCTGTGTTTCTGTTCTCCATGATCAGCTTGTAACTGACTCTAAATAAAGGCCAGTATCTTTCCTGTCCTGTGATAATCCTCAGTGCCTGTAGCCTTTTCATCACGAATTGTCGCATTACCCGGCGTTAGTCCTCTTTCCCATATCCCTTCTTAAGCATGGAGGTGTGTGATCTGGGAGAGGGCTGGTGGTGTTTCTGTTGATCAGACATAGGTAACAGGTGCGTGACCAGAGCATTAACTTTAATTAAAAGGCTGTGAACAAAAATTGTTTAAATATAAAAGGGCTTACTAACCTTATGAATTTGGGATCTTGTCAGGTTGACAGAAAAGTCCATCAACTAGAGTAGCACCTCACAGAAATGAGCCTGACACTAGGGTGAAATATTGAGAAAGGAACTCAGGAGAGAATCAATCATCTCTTATCATACAAGCCATCTTTCTGTGCCTGGAGTGGATGCTGGGAACACCTGTTGTCTTAGACACTTACTGTTCTCTGTTTCTCTCTTCTTAGTTCTCAATGAGAGTTTTGGCAGGAGCCCAAAATCTTGTACATTTGATAATTTAACATCAATTTCATCTAGTTATTCTCCAGATCCTCTCTGCTCCTCAGCTGGTGACATCAGTAATTTTCCATAGCAGCCATTCGTGCCCTCATGCACTGTGACAAGGAAGTGGAGTAGCACAGAGGGTGGTACACACAGAAGAAGCAAGAACCCAGTTTCTTTGCCGTCACACAGTACACATAGATTAGAGACAGGAAATCTGGACTGGAGCACACATTATATGGTTGAGTTAGTCCGGGCTTCCGCATACCGTAAAAAGCATTGATAACATTCATTGAACATCTTCTGTTTGCTAAGTGCTGTAATTGTCACCGTGAGGTGTAGGTATTATTCTCATTTTATGTGTAAGTGTAAGCTGAAGTACAGAAATTCAGTGAATTGCCTACAATTATGGTGACAGGGCCAGAATTCAACTTCAAGTCTGACTCTGACACCCCTGCTGTTTCTACTGTGCTTGCTGCACTACCTTATCAACAAAGATGTTCAAGTCTTGCTCATATTTAAAAATGTATAAAACTTTACTGTGATCACATTTCTCCTTCAAACTACTACCATTTCCTGCCCTTCTCTTCCATTTACTCCTTAGTTCAGCAGTCGCCAACCTTTCGGACCTCACGGACCACCAGTCGTCAGCAGACCACCGGTTGGCGACCGCTGCTAGTTCATTGCAGTCTGGCTTCCACCCTCAACTTTTGAAATTGCTCTCATGAGCTCCATTCAACCATTTATTGAATACCTACTGTATGTACCATCTTCTAGATGTACAGAGGCCAAAACATGGTTCTTGCCCTGTTGAGGGACTAACGAGGAGGAAAAAGAAATTCATACATGTCAATGTGATGTGTTAACTGCTGATGGAGCAATCTTTGCTCTTGGGAGTTGGGGGAGGAACATGTCACTGAGAAAGTGACACTGGACTGCCAACAGAGAGAAATCTACCCCGTGGTTCTCAACCTTCCTAATGCCGCGACCCTTTAATACAGTTCCTCATGTTGTGGTGACCCCCAACCATAAAATTATTTTCGTTGCTACTTCATAACTGTAATTTTGCTACTGTTAATGAATCGTAATGTAAATATCTGTGTTTTCCGATGGTCTTAGGCTCTAAGACCACTAGCAGGGTCGCCTAAGACCATCAGAAAACACACATATTTACATTATGATTCATAATAGTAGCAAAATTACAGTTATGAAGTAGCAACGAAAATAATTTTATGGTTGGGGGTCACCACAACATGAGGAACTGTATTAAAGGGTCGCAGCATTAGAAAGGTTGAGAACCACTGTTTTAGACAGTGGTGCTGGGACTGCATACTTAGGTGTGTGTACTTTTAGGAGAAACTGTATCTTGCCAGTGAGAGATGATACACTTGAAATATACAATGTAGGTTTTTGAGTCTGACCTGGGAACTGATCCTTAATTTTTTTCCTCATGATGCCAGCCTACAATGTAAGCTCTATGAAAGTAGAGTCTGTCTTTTTCACCACCTCACTTCTATCTCCTAGAATAGTGGTAAGAGATCAATAAGTATCTGTTGAGCGAACACTTCCTAGAAGGCTGTGTTCTGCAGTGGTAGGTACTGTCTAGTAATACTATGTGACTGAAAGGTGAGGCAGGCTGTCAGTGTGGCCTGTGAACTGATTTTGAAGACACCATCGTTTGAATAGTATCACCTCTCCCTCTTTTTGACCAATTAGGCTTGTTACCTATGGTCACAATTCATAAATGAGGAGCGAGACATTCACTGCATTTCGATCGGCACTGTTAACTATGTCTTCACTTCTAACATTGTGCCTCTTTTGCAGTTATAAACACGTTCATGCTTTTTCTAACTGTGATGTAGGTTTTTTTCTTGTGCTAATGATGTGAATTGTTTTGGAAAGTTAACTACTTTGGCATGATTAAATAGCTTTATCAATAAGAGGAACATCAGGCCTTGGCCGGGTGTCTCGGTTGGAGCGGGTTCGATTCCTGATCAGGGCACATACCTGGGTTGGGAGTTCGATTCCTGGATGGGGTGCATACAGGAGGCACCTGGTCAATGTTTCTTTCTCACATTGATGTTTTTCTCTCTCTCTCTCCCCCTCTTCCCCTCCTCTCTTTCATATATATATATATATATATATATATATATATATATATGTATGTGTGTATATATATATATGTATGTATGTATATATGTAGTGGGGTTTTTTCCTCTGGAAGGATTAAAAATAAAAAAGAGTAACATCAGAAATAAGATTGAACACTCTAATCCAGTTATCAGAAGGCTTGTTCTTGAGAAGGGCCTGATTTCCAATTAGGGCTTCCTTTTTTTTTTTTTTTTTTTAACAAAATGATAAGACCTGGGCCTCTCTAGATATCTCATTAGCCTTCTAGCTAGCATTCTAAAGACATGAAACAACAAATCATTTCCCTCTTCTTGTGTTTGAGTTTCATTTGTAAATATTCTTAATTTGTGTGACTTGAGGTTAGGGTTAAAGTCCAAATACCACTGTGTGTGTGTGTGTGTGTGTGTGTGTGTGTGTGTGTGTGTGTAATTCTGAACTTAGTAGAATATAGTAATTAGGAGCACCTAACAATGAAGTTCCAATTCTGACTCTACCACTTTAAACTTTGATATTACTTCCCAATGCCTCATTTTCCTTTTCTGTAAAATTGGAATAATTACTACTACTACTACCACCACCACCACTCATAATAATAGTTAATATTTATTGGGTATTTACTATATACTAGGCACAGAATTTTATTACATTAACTCAGTCTTTACAACCACCCTATATATTATTAGTATTATGCCCACTTAATATGAGGAGACAGTCACAGAAATGTTGAGTAACTTGCTTAAGGCCACACAAATAAGTGGTGGAATCAGCATTTGAACCTGGGTAGTCAAGACTCCAGAGTTTGTACTCATAACCTCCTACTTCATAGGGTTGTTTTGAAGATTAAATAAAATCTATGTAATGTGTCTGACAACTACAGTTGTACTAGTCAGTGTGGTGTAATAGAAGGACGGCTCAGGAGTCGCTGAGTGTTCGACGTGAGCATTGCTTAACCTCTCTGAGCCCTGGTGTTCTCAGGTTTCTTAGCTCAGTGGTAAATGCTCAGTAAATATTTTCCTTGGTACCTCCCTTATAATACCTCAGTCCATTCACTGACACCGAGTAAATAGGGTTGGATTACCATACTTTAGGGTTATTATGTAGTTATTTTCATATCTGCAATTGAAACATCCCCAGTAATTATATAGATGGTATGGCCAAATAAATGACTTAAAGATAAGATAGTTTGCAGACCTGTATGGTTTAATTATGTGAGGAATAGGGACCTTATCAACTTCATTTATGATCTCATGTTAAGTACTGTATGCTTCTAGGTTAATATAAAACTTTAAATGTAAAGTTCTCCGTGGCCTTTTTTTGCCAGTCGGCCCTCAAGGAGCTTATTTTCCTCAGACACTCTTGCCTGCCATTTTTCAGAGCTACCTGAATGTTGAGATGCAGTTAGCTAAGGGTTATTTGTTTCACTTTTACTTCTAAGGAGGTGGTTGCCCCCCTCCCCCCTGGTGTGGGAATGACAGAAGGTCCATGCAGCACCTTGCTTTTGCTTCCTTGTCACTATCCAGGTACTGCCAGGCTATAAACTTAGGGGAGTGATCCTGGGAGGGACTCGGGGAGGTAGCTAGATTACCTTAGATGATTAATTATTTTACAGGAAGACCTAGAGTGGATGAGCATGGTCCAGAAGTCTGCACAGCAGAGTTTCATGTAACCGGTGCTGCTGTGCAGGAAAGGGGGAGCTGTACCTGAGCTTGCGGAATTCTGGGGTGAGGTTCCTGTTTCCATGGTCTGTTCTTCCACAGTCTGCTCTGCCTTGCACAATCACCCCCAGCTCTTGCCTAAAGGAACACTCTCTGTCTCTGGTCACAAAGGAAATACTGACTCAGGGAAGGGAAATCAGTTCCAGCTGTAAACCTGTGGGAGCAGGAGCAGGAGCAGAGCTCAAAATAGAGTCGATTATGGGAGTCATTTTGCTCTTCTGCTGATGCCAGTTTTGGGGGAGTCAGTTGAGAAATTTGGATGATGTAGTGGGTCTTTACTTGATATGTCTTTGGCAATAAGGGAGATAAAGGGTGATATGAATAATAAAGATGTTTCCAAAAAGAATGACTGCGGTGACTGGAGCAGGGAACCAGTTCTGGAAGATTAGTGCCACTAGCTGCCTTATCATGGTGATTGTTGGGGCCCAAGGTTCGAGACTTTCTTTACATACTGTTGTTTCATTTACGTAGCAGCATGCTCTGAGAAAGTAGGTGGGTTCCAACGTCAGAAAGAAGTATTCTATGGCAGGAGCATAGAGCATGGGTTGAGGGCGAATGAGAGGTAGGTGTTGAGAGATGAAGCTGGAATGGTTAGCAAGGATTACTAGGTCATTCAGGGTCTTATAAGCCAAGTTATCAAATTTGGACTTTTTCCTAAAGTCAAAGGGAAGAAAAAGGGGTTTAAAGAAAAGGAAATCACTAGTTGCATTTTTAAAGGATTTCTCTGGCTGCAGAATAGAGTAGGGGCTTGGGGTGGGGGGTGGGGGTAGGGATCCCAGTTGAGAGATTTGTAATAACCATGGTTGTGAGAAATGAAAACTAGCGACAAGTTGAAGAAAAAGAAAGGAAATTCAGAAAATATTAGGAAAAGCCTGAGAGTTGGGGGTGGATGAAGGAGAATCCATTAGCCATGAGGCTGAAGAGAGTAGGTGGGTAGGTGATAATGCCTGTTTCCTGAGATAGGGACCACTGTTTTTGCTCTTTGCCTTTTTCACTTAATGCTGTATCTTGAAGATCATTCCCTATTAATGCATAAATAGTTAACCTATTCTTTTTTGATAGATGCACACTATTCCATTATATACATGTACTGTCCTTTATTTAATCCCTTTTAATGGGTATTTAGGTTTTCTAATATTTTGCTATCACAAGCAGTGTTGTACAGATTGTCCTTTTTTTTTTTTTTAAATTGATTTCAGAGAGGGAGAGAGAGATAGAAACATCATTGATGAGAGGGAATCCTTGACTGGCTGTCTCCTGCACACCCCTTACTGGGGATGAAGCCTGCCAACCTGGGCATGTGCCCTTGACCGGAATCGAACCCGGGACCCTTCAGTCTGCAGGCCGATGCTTTATCCACTGAGCCAAACGTGCTAGGGCGGGAGTGTCCTTGTATATGAATCATTTTGCTGAAATGCAGAATAAGTTTCCAGAAATGGAAATTGGTGGACCATAGGACCTATAAATGTTTTAATACAGCTTTTCTTATTAGAGTTCCTGGCACTTAGAAAGTCTGCAATGAATGGTAGCTATTAAGATGAATGTGTCCTAGAGGGGTTGTACGATATGTTACAGATAGAGTGAATAGGGGCATCTGGCACAACCAGAGAGGGGTGTCGGAGAAGGCTTCCAGGGGGAATTGCCTGGGCTGAGCCTTGAAGAATGAGAAGTCAGGTGAAGTGGAGGCATTACAAACAAAGGAAGCTCAAGGAGCCAGCACAGGAACTCAAAGAGGATCTTGTACGTGGAGATCTACCAGGAGTTTGGTATTCCCTCCACTCAGCAGTCTACCCCTGAAATGGGTAAAGGCTCTTAAGAGTAAGGCAGGCTTTACTGAAGATATGGAATAACAAAGGGATCTTTTTTTTTTTTTAAATATATTTTATTGATTTTTTACAGAGAGGAAGGGAGAGGGATAGAGAGCTAGAAACATCGATGAGAGAGAATCATCGACTAGCTGCCTCCTGCACACCCCCCACCAGGGATGTGCCCGCAGCCAATGTACATGCCCTTGACCGGAATCGAACCTGGGACCTTTCAGTCCGCAGGCCGATGCTCTATCCATTGAGCCAAACCGGTTTCGGCAACAAAGGGATCTTACTTTGCAATGGGGTTTGGGATTATCCTTTTCTGCAAAAGCATTTATTTGGTCCCGACCCCGAGGCCTCCTCAAACGCAGATGCACAGTGTTAATGTCTCATAGGTGGTTCTGTTGTACAGGATGCAGCTCCTTACCTTGTCTTTGGACTTCTCTTCCCCTCCCCTCTATAGTCCAGGCCACCTCTATTGTCCGTTCTCACCTGTCTCCAAATTTCTCTTGATTTCTTTTGCTAGGCCATTGATAAATCTTTCCTTTCTTCTAATCTATGCCTTCAAAGTTTATCCTCCACCTTTAGGGAGTTGATTTTCCCAAACAAAGATAAACTCTTTCTCTGAGAAGCCTTCTGGAGCCAACTATTAAAAAGCAATTTTCCACTCTGCTATAATTATACAATTTTAAGTTCACTTTAGGGGTCATTAGATTTATTGTCTGCTTCAACTGGCATCATGTTAAACTCCATTACCAGTCATTTGTTGCTAACCTAATCTTATACTTTGATTTTTATTAACAGAGTTGACACTAAAGTCAAGAAAGCAGACTTTAAAAATCCAAATCCTCTCCCAAATGAGACAGATGTGTTAATGTCATTTTAAAAAATCTTTAGAGGGAGAGTACCTCACAGCATTGTTTTTATTGCAAAATTTGCTTTTTAGGTGCTTCAATATTGAGTTTTAAAGTGTTGTAAGTTCTTTTTCCAGCGATTACTTCGACTGTTGGGAAACTTGTTACATTCTTTTATAATTTTTACCTTTTAGTGGCTTAGGGAGTTCCTGACTTCACAGGTTGCTAAGATGTCAAATTCATGCTGAGTAGTGTAAGTAAAGTGTTAGTTACAAATGAGAGAGAAAGGGATCCTTTTCACAGTTACAAATAAGCTATTGCTAACAGTTTGCACCTTTTTATTTTTCACTTGTGCTTTTCTTGGTTTTGTATAAACATTAAATCCCCGGAGGAGATGGATATTTAAGTTGATAAGTAGTAGCTTTGACAGAAAGAGCAGGGAAGACAGAGGGGCTATGGGTGCTGTATGTTCAGGACTTCATTTGTGGACCTCAGAACACACTCAGGTAGGACACTTCTTATTCCTCAACGTTCTACGATACTTAAATGTAATTTTAAAAATTGAGATATAATTCATGCACCACAAAGTCACCGTTTTAAAGTGTACAGTTCAGAGGTTTTCAGTGTATCCACTTGTGTTGTGCAACCATTACCACTGTCAAATTCCAGAATATTTTTATCATCCCAGAAAGGAACTCCATACCCATTAGGAGTCATTCCCTATTTTCCCCTCCCTCCAGCCCCTGGAAACCACTAATCTACTTCCTGTCTCTATCGATTTGTCTATTCCAGGCATTTCATATAAATGGAATCATAGAAATGTCACTGGCTTCTTTCATGAGTATGTTTTCAAGGTTCATCCATGTTGTAGTGTATATCTGTACTTCAGTCCTTTTTATGGCTGAATAATAGCCTAGTACATGGATATACACATTTTGTTTATCCATGTGTCCATTGATGAACATTTGGATTGTTTTCATTTTTAGGCTATTATAAATAACTAGAGGCCCAATGCACGAAATTGGTGCAAGGGACTTGGCCCTTGCAGCCCCGGCTGCCTCGGCTGGCCCTCACAGCCCTGGCTTTGTCTGGAAGGTTGTCTGGATGGTCAGTCGTTCTGCTGTTCGGTCTAATTAGCATATTAGCTCTTTATTATATAGGATGCTGTTGTGAGTATTTGTTTACAGGTTTTATGTGATGTAATTATTTTTAAACACAGTACTTCTGTACTTTGTCAAAAAAGAAAACATTAGAAATCAAGACTAGTAAACCCATATTCCTACCACCTTACCCAGCCATGTTCATTTTTATATTACCTTCAATATGTATAATATTCCCAATAGTTAAGAAATCGTGTGCTGTCTTGATGCTGATAACTCCACTCTTCTTTTCCCTCTTCAACCCACTCCTGTTGACTTTCCCTCACCATTAACAATCAGAGCTCTTGTCCAGATCACCAACAATCTCCAGCTTGCCGAACCAGTGACCTCCAGGTGGCATGTGATGCTGATGGTCCTCCCTTCCTCTGGAAACACTTTCTTTTCTTGGTTTTTGAGCACCACACATTACTTCACTGGCTACTCCTCAAGTTATATTTCCTGTTTCTTTTTCTGCCTAACCTCTAAATATTGGAAAGTTCCAAGATTTGGTCCTAGGCCACTACTCTGCATTGTCTCCTCAGCCATGACATCTACTCCTAATGATTCCTAAATTCACATCTTCAGTTCTGACTTTGGTGAGCTCTCTTGATTTCTTTTTTTAAATATATTTTTATTGATTTCAGAGAGGAAGGGAGAGGGAGAGAGAGGTAGAAATCAATGATGAGAGAGCTGCCTTTTGCATGGCCCCTACTAGGGATCAAGCCCATATCCCAGGCATGTGCTCTGACCAGGAATTGAACCATGACCTCCTGGTTCATAGGTTGACACTCAACTACTGAGCCATGCCAGCTGGGCAGATTTCTAACCCTGAAACCTGCTCTTCCCCGAGTCGTCCCTCATCTTGGTTGATGGGACCTATATAGTTGCTGGAGTCTAAAACCTTAGGAGACACTATTGATTCCTGCTTTCCATTATCTACCTCTGCACTACCTCCACATTATATCCAGAATCTAATTAGTCATCATCTCAAGATAGCATCCTCACCTGGACAATTGTAATAGCTTAGAGTCTTAACCCCTCTGCAGTTCACTCTTCACCATAGCGAATGTGATTTCTTTAAAAACCTAAGTCAGAGACCGTGTCATACCCTTCCAATGGCTTCCCATCAAAATAAAAGCCAGAGTCTTTGCCATGGGTAGAAGGCCCTACCTAACCTAGCTCCTGCCTGTCTCTCCAGTGCTTTCTGCTAATTTCCCCCGCATTGCTCTACCTCAGACACACTAGCCTTTTATTTCTCCAGGGCCATAAACTGTTCTTTAAGGCCTGCATTGCAGGAGCCATTTCCTCTGCTTGGGCTGCCCTTCTAGGTCTTTGCAGAGCTGGCTCCTTGTCAGAGCTGCCATCAGCTGAAATGTTACCCCCCCAGAGAGGCTTTCCCTGACACTTGTCAAAAATAGTCCTCCTGCCACTGCCTGTTACTCTGGAAATTATTCTGTGTTTTCTTCATAGCATATATTATTACTCTGAAATTATTTTATTTACTTACCTATTTTTATTGCAAAAATTTTTAATTGAGGTCTAATTGACATGTAACATTATATTAGTTTCAGGTGTATAACATCAAGATTCAGTATTTGTATATATTGTGAAATGATCACCACAATAAGACAAGAAAACATCCGTTACCTTACATAGTTGCAAAACACTTTTTTTCATGATGAAAAGTTTTAAGAACTTTCTTAGCAACTTTCAAATATGCTGTATGGTATTAGTAACTATAGTCACCACGAATTATTTATTTTAAAACTGGAAGTTTGTACCTTCACCCATTTCTCCCCCCCCCCCCTCCCTGCTTTTGGCAACCACTAATCTGTTCCCTGTATCTCTGAGCTTGGCGTTTTTGTTTTTGTTTTTTGAACGTTCTACATATGAGTGAGATTTTACGGTATTTGTCTTTTTCTACCTAATTTATTTCACTGTTTACTTATTTATTGTCTGTTTCTCACTAATATTAATAGCCGGATTAAGCACACACTATGTTATAGGTATTTATTTACATTTTGTCATCCCCATTTTATAGATGAGGAAACTGCAGTTCACAACAGTAAGAACTTGGTCTATCTTGTTTTACTGCTATATCCCTAGCACATGTAACAGTGTCTGGCACATAGTAGTTGCTCAAAAAATACTTGTTGGTTGGGTAGAAGACGGGAAGACTCCCAAATTTATATCTATAGTACTGCATCTCCCTGAAGATGTACACGTGTGTTTCCAGTCACCTACTAACATCTCCACTTGGTTTTCTAAGCAACATGGAAAGTATCCCACAACTCTTACCTCCCTCTTTGCCTAAACCTTTTTCCCTCTTCCCCATATTAGTAAGTGGCATCGGCCACTTACCGGTTTCGGCCAAAGTGATTTTTTAAAAACATGTAGTTCGCCCTAACTGGTTTGGCTCAGTGGATAGAGCGTCAGCCTGCGGACTGAAGGGTCCCAGGTTCGATTCTGGTCAAGGGCATGTACCTTGGTTGCAGGCACATCCCCAGTGGGGAGTGTGCAGGAGGCAGCTGATTGATGTTTTTCTCTCATCGATGTTTCTAACTCTCTATCCCTCTCCCTTCCTCTCTGTAAAAAAAAAAAAAAAATCAATAAAATATATTTAAAACAAAACAAAACAACATGTAGTTCACACCACTGCCGTGTTTAGGACCCTTTTGTGGATTCCCATTGTTAAAATCTGAATCTTTCACTCTGGCCTGCAATCTCCTAGTGATCTAGGTGCCTCTGCCTCTTACTTCCCTCTTCCTGTTGCCCCGCTTGTTCACTGTGTTTCTGTTCCTCCAAGATCTTCCCCACCTTAGAGCTTTTGGACTGGCCATTTCTTCTGCCCGTGACTCTCTACCCCTAGATCTTTGCAGGACTGGCTTCTTGTCCTTCAGATTTTAACTCAAAAAGCACTTCATAGATTTCTCCCCTGGATTCTATATCACATTAGCCTTTTGTTTTATTCAGAGCACCTACCACACTCTGGAATTGTCATTTATTTATCCATCTATTTATTTTCTGTTTGATTTTCCCCCTCTAGATTATAAATCATTGTTGCTCTAGCACATAATATGTTATAGAAATATTTGGGGAGGGAATGACTGAATGATATACACATTCTGGGTGTACATGCTATATTATAATACCACTAGAGGCCCAGTGCATGAAAATTCATGCACTGGAAGGGGGGGGTCCCTCAGTCCAGCCTACCCCCTCTCACAGTCCAGGAGCCCTCAGGGGCGGGAGGCAACCCGGTGATCAGGGAAAGGCGACGCCCCCATCACACCTCGGCTGCTGCCACTGCCGGCAGCGCAAGCCTCAGCCGGCCCTGGTTACCTGAGCCTTGGGCGGCTCTGGGCAGCTGGGCAGTCACCATCTGAGGCTTGCCTGCGCCTCTGGGTGGCTGGGGGGCTGAGGGGACTGGGGGACTCCGGAGGCAGGTTCATGGAGCAGCCGGACCCGCCTGGGGGCGGGCCCGGCCATTCCGAATGCCTGCCGTCCCAGTGGGGCTGAGGGGACTGGGCGCCGCCATCTTGTGGCTGTGGGTGCCGCCATCTTTGAGGGTGTGACAATCAATTAGCATATTCCCTCCTTATTGGCTGTGGGCGCTGCCATCTTTGTGAGGGCGTGATGGTCAATTAACATATTCCCTCTTTATTAGATAGGATGTGTTCCCCGTAATGTTAGATCATAAATAAGGTCAATATTTCTTTAGTCCCCATAATTGGGATTCTTTTTATATTCTTGTGACTGGCTTATTTCACTAAGTATACTATTTCTTCTTTTATGTTATTAAAGTTTACTTTACATACAATAAAATTCACCCCTTTTAGTGTGCAGCTCTGCAAGCTCTGACAAATACATACAATCATGTAATTACCAACACAGCAAGATACACAACAGTTCTATCACCCTAAAAAATTAGCCCATGTCACTATGTAGTCCACTTTCCTATACCCCTTTCTGATAGAAACTACTGGTCTGTCTTTTTGCCAACGCCACACTGTCCTGTAGCTTTGTAGTAAGTATTGAAATCTGGTAGTGTGAGTTCTCCAACCTTCTGCTTTTTCAAAATTGTTTGGAGTATTCTGGTTCCTTTGCCCATCGATTTAATTTTAGATTCAGCTTGTCATTTTCTCCAGGAAATCATCTGGGTTTTGATTGGAATTATGTTAAATTCTTTCCTGTTCCCAGTCTTAGGGGGAAAGCCATCAGTCTTTGATCATTAAGTGTGATGTGAACTGTAGGATTTTTATAAATGCCCTTTATTAGGTTAAGGAAATTTTCATGTATTTCTGTTTGAGTTTTTATCATGAATAGATATTAACTTTTGTCAAATGCTTGTTCTATTGAGTTAATTGTAGTTTTGCTTCTTTGGTCCATTGATATGGTTTTTAAATATTGAACAAATCTTGCATTCCCAAGATAAAGCCCCCTTGGTCATGACGGTATTGTTTTTCTAAGTATTGTAATTTTATATGTATTGTGTGTTTTTATGTATTGGCATAAAGTTGTTTATAATGTTCTCTTATTACATCGATTTTTCTCTATTTTTTGTTTTCTACTTTATTGATTTCTGTTTTTATCTTTGTTTTCTTTTTTCTGTCTACTTTGGATTAAATCCATCAATAAATTCAACAACTTAGATAATGGACAAATTTCTTAAAAGTACACAAACTACCAAAACAGAGCTCACTCAAGAAGAAAAAGATGATTGGAATAGTCTTATCTCTGTTAAAGAAATTGTAGTTGGAAACCTTCCTACAAAGAAAACTCCAGGCACACATGATGTCATTGGTGATTTTTACTCAACATTTAAGAAAGAAATAATACCAATTTCTATACAAACTCTTTTTGAAAATTGAGGAGAGGAGACTGCTTCCCAAATCATTCTATAAAGCAAACATTATCCTGATACCAAAACAAGAAAAAGGTATTATCAGGAAAGAAAAATACAGATCAGATATCTTCCATGAACATAGCTGCAAGAATTCTAAACAGAATTTTAGTGAATTGCATTACACAAATATATAAAAAGGTTAATACATCAGGATGATTCTGTGGGGTGAACTTGGGGTGTTATTCCTCTTACAGGTGGTTTTTCCTAGCTTTGGGTGGTTTCCTCACACATGTGTTGTAACCAGTATTAAGATGAAGAGTTGGGTCCTGGCCGGTGTTATCAGTGGTTAGAACGTCAGCCCATGCACCCAAGAACCATGGATTTGATTCCTGGTCAAGGGCACTTAGCTGGGTTTCAGGTTTAATCCCCAACCCTGGTTGGTGTGCGTGTAGGAGGCAACCTCTCTCATCTCTCTCTCTCTCTCCCTCCCTCTTCCTTCCCCCTTCCACTCTCTCTAAAAATCAATGGGAAAAATATCCTTGGGTGAGGATTAACGAAAAATAAACAAATAGCCCGGCTGGTGCGGCTCAGTGGCTGAGCACTGTGCACCAAGAGGTCGCCAGTGCAATTCCTGGTCATGGCACATGCCTGGGCTGCGGGCTCGATCCCCAGTAAGGGCATGCAGGAGGCAGCCAATCACTGTTTCTATCTCTCCCTCTACCTCCCTCTCTTGCTAAAATCAATAAAAATTAGACGGACGGACGGACGGACGGATGGATGGATGAAAATTTGGGTTGCCCTGTACAGATTTCTGAATTTTGTCTGTGTCAGTCTCTCTCCTCCATTTCTCTGCTCTGCACATTCAAGCTGCTTTAGCTTCTAACTCTCACCTCAGCTCCTGGGTCACTCCCAGCACTGTAGCCTGCAGACTCTCCAGGCAGCGACTGAGGAGAAGGTTGTTTTCTCTCTCTCAGGGTTCACTGCCTTGTGCTGCTTGATCTCCAGCATCTGAAAATCACTGTTTCGTCTATTTTTCCAGTTTTTCAGTTGTTCAAGTTTGGAGAGTAATATATTTAGTCCTTGTAACTCCATCTTGGCCAGATGCAGAAGTCCAGAGTTGGAATGTGAAATGAGTGAATCAGATTTATTGTGTCAGTATACCAAAATTTGATGAATTTGCCTAATGTTAAACATTTAAATTATTTCATATTGTTGTGTGTAGGTAATGCTGCAGTAAACCTTTCATGCACATATCTTTTGCTTTAATTGAATTATTCTATTAAGTTTCTAAGAAAATAGTTACTGAATAAAGGATGTGGAAATATTTTTGTATATTCCATTCCTAAAGGAATGATCAGTTTACAGCAGTTCATGAGTGAAGTAGATTTTTATCACAAAACTAGTTATTGCCGACATTGAATATTTTATTTAAAAATGTATTTTTAATTTTTAACATATGTATATGTACATATACATATGTACATATATGTATACATTTATATGTATTTGTATATACATTTTAATATGTATATACATATAATTATACCAACGTACATACATTCGTGTGTGTGTGTGTGTGTGTGTGTGTGTATGTATATATAGGATGGGGCAAAATTAGGTTTAGTTATTCATATGGAAAATAATACAATCTATACTAATAAAAGGGTAATATGCTAATTAGACCAGACATCCATCCAGATGTCCTGCCAGACAAAGCCACGTGGTGGGGGCCAAGGCAGAGGTGGTTGGGGGCGATCACGTCAGCAGGGGAGGGCAGTTAAGGGCGACCAGGCCAGCAGGGGAGGGCAGTTAGGGGCGACCAGGCCGGCAGGGGAGGGTAGTTAGGGGCGACCAGGCCGGCAGGGGAGGGCAGTTAGGGGCGACCAGGCCGGCAGGGGAGGGCAGTTAGGGGCGACCAGGCCGGCAGGGGAGGGCAGTTAGGGGCGACCAGGCCGGCAGGCAGAGTGGTTAGGGGTGATCAGGCAGGCAGGCAGGCAGGTGAGCGGTTAGGAGCCTTCGGTCCCAGATTGTGAGAGGGATGTTTGACTGCCAGTTTAGGCCCGATCCCACACAGGGATTGGGCCTAAACCGGCAGTTGGACATCCCCTGAGGGGTCCTGAATTGGAGAGGGTGCAGGCCAGGCTGAGGGGAACCCCCCCGCCCCGTGCATGAATTTCTTGCACCGGGCTTCTAGTAATCCTATATAATAAAGAGGTAATATGCAAATGGTTCTTACACCATGATGTGTAATGACCAATCACCAGGAGGGCGGGGCAGCGAGCTACTTGCAATGGAGAGCTACAGCGGCGGTAGGCGAGGCAGCCAGCTGAGGCAAGCGACAGCAAGCTACTCAGGCACGGATTCGTGCATAGGACCACTAGTAAATAATAATACAAGAATAAACTCACGTACTCACAACTGTAAACCTACTTTTGCTCCACCTGTATGTGTGTGCTCCAGCACTAAAAGGGATAGACCTCTAAGAAAGAAGAGATCTATTCGACCATTTTTGGTCAAGTGCTCACACCTGGTCTGATCACTTTGGCAGTCCTATTAAGTGTTATCATTGGCATAGCTCAGGTCTGTGCTCACCTAAAACCAGTGAGCTCGGCTCAGGTAGATGAAATCGTGTAAATATCAACAACTTCCCCAAACCGGGCAGTTGGAAAGAGTAAAGGAAGCAGTTTCACAAAGTGTGGGGTCAGTGTGGTGGGCGGTTGCTGCTTTCCAGATACCTCAGAGGAAGGGAGAATATGGAATAAATAAAATGCTAGTTATTTATTACCATGGCATGAAATGTGCCTTTTGTTTACTTTTTTTAAAATTGGCTGTTCATTCATTCATCTAATTTATGTAGTAAATGTTTATTGAGAGACTTTTGAGTGCCAAGGATGCAGAGAAACAAGATGCAGTGAGTCTAGTGGAGTCATTTGGCTAAAGAAAGGGCAAGGGATAAAAATGTTATGAGGTAAGTTCTGTGATGGATTTTCTCACAGGGCTTCTTATGGGCACAGAGAACCTCAACTATAGGCAGAGAAGAGTCATGAAGGTATATTAGTTGTGTAACAGATCACCCCAAAATTTAGTGGCTTAAAACAACAATAACCATTTATTATCTTTTTACGGTTTCTATGAATTGAATTTGGGAGCATCTCAGGAGATTTTGGATCATGAGAGAGAAGGGTCTCTCTCATAACATTGTAGCCAGACATTGGCTGGGTCTGCAGTCATCTGAAGGTCTGGGACGAGGGGATCTACTTCCAAGGTGGCTCACTCATGTGGCTGGTAAATGGGTGTTCTCATGACAGGACATGGTGCTGACTTCCCCCAGAGCAAGTGATACAGGAAACCAGGATGGAAGCTGTAATGCCATTTATGGCCTATCCTTGGAAGTTATCCACGGTCACTGCTGCTGTATTCTATTGGTCGCAGAGGTTAGCTGTGATTCAGTGTGGAGAGGCCCTACCCAGGGAATGAATACCAGGAGGTAGAATCATTTGAGCCATCGTGGAGGCCAGGCCGGCTACCACAGAAGGCTTCTTTCAGTGACAGGTGTCCTTTGAGTTGAGTCTTACAGTATAAATAGGACTCTATTTGGCAGATAAGACGACCATTAGAGACAAAACAATGGAGACGCTGGGCAGCTGATAATAGGCCACCTTGACTGTGTAAGGCAGGTGTGGGGACGGTAAGAGAGAAAGAGAACCAGAGCTTGTAGAACCTCATATTCTAAGGGCTAGAGAATGTGGCCCTTATTTTGGGGATAATGGCAAGCCATTGAAAGAGTACAGCAGGAGATGCAGGTTTCGCATTTGCATTAGGAGGATAATGTTGTTAGTAGGAAGTAGCTGGAAATAGGAGTCTGGAGCTTGCAAGAAAGGTGTCACTGGATGAGGAGTCTGACAGGTGGTTGTGGAAGCTCTGGCAGGTCATGATATTGCCCAGGAATAGCTCCAGTGAGAAGAGCAAGGGCAGAGGGCAGAGCCCACACCCATTTAGAGATTTGCTGAGGAAGAGAAAACAGAAAGAACTTCATTATTTTTCTACTCTGCCTTCATAAAAGTACTCATATATTTTCCTTCATTTCCAATAAAATGTTCATATCATATTGAGCATTTATTGTCTGATTTTACTTTTTTAAAAGCATTTCTAGTAGCCACATTATCATCTTTCTCCAGCCTTTCTCAGACTTTCCTGTTTTTGTATTCTCTCCCAGTTTGTTGTTAGCGATAGCTCTCAGTGTCCTGACATTTCCCGGAACAAAACAATAGTCTTCAGGATATCAGAGGCCTCTTAGAATACAAGTATTTTTGCTTTTGCTGCTTACAGCTTTTGTGTTCCCTGGAAAATGTGTGACCACCTATGCAGTAGGGGCAACTCTGCTGTATTGTCAAGAAAACTAGGAGACAGAACAGGTTAGTAGGTCAGGAGTAGATAGAGGACGAGATCTCTTTAATCTATATCAAGAGTCCCCTACCCACCCCCTGCCTCCCCACACCCCAAGGATTTAGAATGACATCTGTTGATCTTCGCTTTGTGAACAAAATTTGTCTTGTAGGAAATGTGGGGTCAACAGACTAGGGAGAAAAATATTGGGGGCCGAGTAAAAAGACTGATACCTTTAAACATTAAATAAAATTTAATTTTTAAAGCTTCTGTTTTAGAGCACCTCAAAGTTGCTTGCATCAATCCTGTTTCTCAAAAGTTTTCCCCTCGCAGTACTTCTGTGACAACAGCAGGGCAGTGAGTGACGTGGCTAACTCCTCATTTGCTTCTGCAGGCTCACAGATGGCTGGTTTCCATAGTGACCAGAGGCAGGAAAAACCTGCCTGCCCAGCTTAGCAATATCACATCCTGCTCCTGTTGGGAATTCAGAGACTCAAGGGCAGTTGATGGGAGATATGGCGCATATGTGTGTGTGTGTGTGTGTGTGTGTGTGTGTGTGTGTGTATACACACACACACACACATAATTGCAGAGACTCCTTAAAATATATCCAGAATCTGATCATTTCTCACTGTAGTAAAGTCAACATCATTCCAACCCCTTCTGCCTTGCTGTCTCTGCACCACAGCCAGAGAGAGCTTTTATTTTGTTTTATTTTATTTTTAATCCTCACCTGAGGATATTTTTTCCATTGAGTTTTAGAGAGTGGAAGGGAAAGGGAGAGACAGAAACACTGATGTGAGAGAGACACATCGATTGGTTGCTTCCTACATGCCCCCTACTGGGGATTGAGCCCTCAACCCAGCATGTGCCCTGACTGAGAATTGAACCTTAACTTCTTGGTTCATAGGTCGACGCTCAACCACTGAATCACACTGGCGGGGCCAGAACACTGTTTTTTAATCCTCACCTGAGGGTATGTTTTCATTGATTTGAGAGAGGGTGGGAAGAAGGGAGATAGGTAGGTACGTAGGATGGATGGATGGATGGATGGATGGATGGATGGATGGATGGATGGATGGATGGATGGATGATAGGAGATGTGCCCTGGATCTCTCAAAGCCGTGGCCTGGCACTGGAGCTCAGAAGAAGCGGACGTATAAGAACTGCCTGGGGTTCCAGAAGCCTCCGTGTCACTCAGCCACAATCCTCGCTGGTCTTTATAGCCCAAAGTTACGAGGACTTCTCTTCCCAGGTCTGGAATCCTGGGCTGGGAGTCTGGGGTGGGGCTGGGACCCCTTGATATCCCTCCCAACTGAAAAAAAACCGCCACCCATGGTGTCAGACCAGCCTTTCCACACCCCCGCCCCGCCTACTAGTCTCCATGTACTTTCTTTTCTAGTTGTAGAATCACCAGTTTTCAGGCGGTTCTGAATGATGCTTGTTAATGTATTTTTGTTATAATTTTGATGTGGTTGTGGGAGGCGGTGGCTTTTACCTACACCGCCATCTTGGTTCGTTCGCTCTCTCTCTCTCTCTCTCTCTCTCTCTCTCTCTCTCTCTCTCTCTCTCTCTCTCTCTCACTGTGGTTTTGATTTGCATTTACCTGATGACTAAAGATGTCAAGCATTATTTACCTGCTCATTGGCCATTCACATCTCTTTTTTTGGAAAAATGTATATTCAGATCTTTTACCCATTTTCTAAATTGAGCTACTTGTCTTTTTGTTGAGTCCTTGATTTTTTTGGTTAACATTTAAAAAATTTATTTTAGAGAGAAGAAGGGGGGAGAGAGAAGGGAAAAAGAAATACCAATTTGTTGTTCCCCTTATTTCTGCATTCATTGGTTGATTCTTGTATGTGCCCTCACCAGGGATAGAACACCTAACCTTGGTGTATGAGGATGTCACTCTAACCAACGAGCTACCCGGCCAGGCAAGTCTTCTTTATTTTTTTTAAATATATTTTTATTGATTTCAGAGAGGAAAGGAGAGGGAGAGAGAGAGAGAAACATTAATGATGAGAGAGAATCATGGATTGGCTGCCTCCTGTATGCCCCTACTGGGGATGGAGCTCTCAAACTGGGCATGTGACCTGACCAGGTCGACGCTCAACCACTGAGCCACGCCCGCCAGGCAAGTCTTTATTTTTTAAGTGAACAAAAAAGGGAGGGGAGGAAGGCAGGGGTTTAAACAGTGACAGTAGAAATCTGAATTAGATTGCAGTTTTCTAGTTTCCAAGCTATAAGGTTAGTGGAAATGTGGTAGAGCACACTATTGGAGGAAGTGGGATGTGTCGGTGTTGACTCAGAAGCTGAGTTGTATTCTCTCTAAAGGATTCCTCAAATATTCTGGCTCAGGAAAACCTATTCACGGAGGTTTTGATGGTGTTGGGTTTTATTTTCTTAATTAAACATTGTCTGAGCATAGGGCACCAGGAAGTCTGGATGTGTGATTCTCTCCTTCCTTAATATGGGAACTTAATGAGCCCTCCCCTTGGCTCACAAAGCTGTGGAGAACATTGGTTTTGTAGCTTCTTCTGAGTGTATCTTCTCTCAGATGAAATGTTCAGAAAAGGCCTTTTCCAGTGTGATTCTCCCTTCCCTTGTTGAACAGTGGCCAGGACTTCCCTCCCCACCGCCGCTGGGCCAGCAAACTCAGAGTGGTGGGTGGAAAGGACTCAGGAGGGGCTGCTTCAGAATGACTTTCCCCTTTGCTTCTGCCAGGGCACATGTTTCTGGACCAGATGAAGCCTGAGGAGCCTTCCAGCTGTAAGATATTAGGAAGGAAAAACTTCTAAGTCTGGATCTGCAGAAGACGGCCTCACCTCTTCACCATGTCAGGTGGGAAGCAGGGACCTGGGCTGGAAATGGGTGCTAAGCTCTGCAGAATGAAGGAGAGCTCTGATCCAGGAGGACCCGCCCACTCAGTGTGGTGAAGCGGGCTTGTTTGTTTTTCACATACTTTTGAGGGTCACGACCATCCAGGTAAGAGGTGGAGGAAGGAGGAAGGAGGAAGTCTTCTGACGGAGCAGCTGGGAGAGTTACAGCTCTCTTCTCAGCTCAGCTCTCCAACTTTCCTTAAGTCTCTGTCCTCTTCCCCCCTTCCAGCTGTAGATCCTCACTCTGAGTGGAGGGAGAGGCAAGGAGAGGGAGTTTGGTGGTGCTTTTAACATGCTGGTTTTTGTGTGTTTTTTTTCCTTTTCCTTCCTCTAGAAAGTTGCACATTCCCGAGTTTCTGCCTCTCCCTACCTGTCTCACTTTAGATGGTGCAGTCAGTCCCTTTATGCTGGAGCTCTTGGGGTGGGGGTGGATATCTCAACTTGAATTTTCCCTGTGTGCTCTGCATTGCCTTCATCTCCTATTCCTGGTTTTCCTTGATTTCAGGAAGCCACATACCTTCTGCCTCTGGTCCCTTCTCAGCCTTGACTCCGAGCATATGGCCCCAGGAGATCCTGGCCAAGTACACGCAGGTACAACAGTGACCAGTGGCTATGCTCCCAATTTGTGGTGCTCAGGGGACCTGCCGCTGCAAGCTCCCAGTGGGTGGCCATGCATCCTGTTCACACAGGGTCAGAGGCCACCATCAGAGATGGCATCTTAGCTCCACATTCTCTGTGAATGAGTCGTTAGGTTAGAGTATTATGGCATTATGTACTCAGTATTATGAGGACACAAATGCCTTGATCTTATTTCATTTGACATATGGGGAAATGCCAGGCGAATTCGAGAAGTAGCTGAGTGATGAACACAGAGGCTTCAGAGGAACACTTAGGTCTTTGATCTGATGGCAGCATCATGGGCGGCATATCCAGAACCTGTGGTCCTAGATTGGAGGCATGACTGACTCTTCCTACTCCTGGTTCTAGAAGGAAGAGTCAATGGAGCAACCAGAGTTCTGCTACGATGAGTTCGGTTTCCGGGTGGACAAGGAAGGTGAGATTGAGCCCCTTGAGTGTCATCTTGCAGGTGTTCTTGGCGAGGACCCTAGTTCCCCGGTCTCTCGTTATGCAGCTGACCCACGCAGTTTAGTTGACCTGCTGTTCAAGCCCAAGTTGTTTAGGGGTCAACTGGTGGTTGGCAATCTGTGTACACAGAGAGCCAACTTAAGTTATACTCGATTTTTGATCGTGAGGGTGGACAGTGCCCCTAACCTGTGTTGTTCAAGGGACCTATGATTTTTTTAGATTAATTTTATTAATTTTTTTTCTCACTGTCCCCAGCTTTAATTTAATAAATGTACTCTCAAAATCAAAATAAAAAATAAGGTTTTTAAAAATTTTATTAATCTTTATATGATAATAAAAACAATGTTCCTTGTAGAGAAGTTAAAAATACAGGAAAGTATAAAGATTAAAACAAATTAACCTATAATCCCACAACCTGAAGATAACTGCTGACATTTTAGTGTATCCT
Organism: Eptesicus fuscus; assembly: GCF_027574615.1. Lineage (NCBI taxonomy): Eukaryota > Metazoa > Chordata > Mammalia > Chiroptera > Vespertilionidae > Eptesicus > Eptesicus fuscus. Next base: position 102,940,434 of record NC_072479.1, read on the forward strand.
TTTCTAGCTTTGTGTTTATAACTATATATCGAATTGCACCCGCCTTGGCTGGCCTGGCGCCAGTGTGTGTCATAGTGTGGTCATCAGGACAGTTGTTCTGCTGTTTGGTCAATTTGCATATTATGCTTTTAGACTAGTGGCCCAGTGCACAGATTTGTGCACATTGAAAGAAAATTAGAAGAAATATTTTAATATTGCTATTTGTCCTTTCTCTATAATAGAAGTGTCAACCAAATTCATGATCAGCAATAACAGATTGAAACACACACATGCAATTGGCATCAGCCGGAGCTTTATATGTATCGTGCATGCATGAGTCAACTTAGCCTTTTATATATATAGAATAAACTTCCTTAATTAGACCTGCTTTCTGATTTAGCTAAACCTTTTCCAGCCCAGTGAAGTACCCCAACTTCTCTCTCAGGTAATTGTCAGCAATAGAGCAATAAATATCAACATGAAGCAGATTATTATTGTAGATCACGCAAAGGGTAAAATATTTAACTGTAGCAGTGTTTGACTATATTCTGCGCAGTGATAAAACCTGAAGTCATTTTCAAGGTCCACCATTTCTTCTTTTCAATCAGGTCAAGTTTCTAAACTTTCTAAATCTCTGTTTTTCGGCTAATGAAAAGAAAATAGGATTCTACTGAGTCTTCTATCTACCTACTCCAGGACTTCTGTGAGGATCAAATGAGATGAGGCACGGGAAAATGCTTCACAGACATTTGGTTAAAGTGTAAAATGTTTGCACCTGGCTATAAAGCAAGTCATGTTCCTGGACTGAAGAAACTCCAAGGGGGCTAGTCGCTAGGGAGAAGAAGCTGGGCGTTGTTGCATGATGTCATTACCCTGTGCCCACAGCGACCATTTCCAGGCTGGGCTGGGCCTGTGGGCTGCATTTTGCGCCATTGGGTCTCGGCAGCGTTGGCTGTGATTTGGTGGGTGTTGTTCCAGGGTGGTGGCGGGGCCTGTGTCCCGCTTGGGGGAAGCTGAGTGTTGCTTTGTAAGGCGCCAGGTCTGCAGTGCCATTTCTTTGTACATGGCCAGTGCGTGTCACGGCAGCTCCTGCCTTGAGCATCTGCCCCTGGGTAGTCAGTGTGTGTCATAGCGACTGGTCGGAGGAACACTTAGCATATTAGCCTTTTATATATATAGATTATTGACTATATTCCCAGTGCTGTACTTTACATCTCCGTGACTATTCTGTAACTACCAATTTGTACTTCCTTTATTTTCTTTTTTTAAAATTAACTTTATTGGGATGACATTGATTAATAAAATTAGGTTTTGCCCTGGCCAGTGTGGCTAAGTGGGTAGAGCGTTGGCCCATTTACCAAAGGGTCTCAGGTTCAATCCCCAGCCCATCAGGGTGCACATGGGAGGCAACCAATTGATGTCTCTCTCACGTGGATGTTTCTCTCCCCCTCCTCTCTGTCTCTCCCTCTTTCTTCCTCCCATCCACTCTCTCAAAATCAATGTAAAAACTATCCTCAGGTGAAGATTAACAAATTTACTTTATATATTTTATATTGTTATATATTTTATACATGTTTCAAGTGTACATTTCTATGATACATGATCTGTATATTGCATCGTGTGCCCACCACCCAAAGTCAAATCATCTTCCATTACCATATATTTGGCCCCTTTTACCCTTTACTACCCCCCCCCTCATTGTCCTCATATACATATTTGTAGAGTTTTTAAAAATACTAGTGGCCCGGTGCATGAAATTTGTGCACTCGGGGGGTGGGGTTTCCCCCAGCCTGGCCTGTGCTGTCATAGTGCAGGAGCCCCGCAATCCATCGCCTGAAAGAGGTAGGCCCCGCCCACCCATCTGGGGCTCCTCGATGGATTGCCCCAAAGAGGTAGGCCGGAGCTGGGGTCCCACCTCCGCGCTGTGCGGAGCCGCGGGACCCCCAGGCCATGCCATGCAGAGCCGAGGGATCCCCAGGCCTCCTGGTGATGGATTGTGATGGCGTGACGTAAGTCCCCGATGCTTCAAGTCCCCGCCCACCCACTCCTGCTGTGCACACAGCATGCTGATGGGTCGTTACTCATGAGGGCATCCTGACCATTTGCATATTACCCTTTTATTAGTATAGATATTTCTATTGATTTTTTTAGAGAAAGAGGGAGGGGGGAGGGGAAGGGAGAGGGAGGGAGAGAGACACATCAATCGGCTGTCTCCTGCACACCCAGCACTGGGGGTTGAGCCTGTACTGTAACCCAGGCATGTGCCCTAACCAGAAATCGAACTGGCTACCTCCTGGTGTGTGCATCTGCTCAACCAGCTGAGCCACACCAGCCAGGCTACATGTTTTTATATTGCTCTTAGAGCTCAACATCATACCATGAGCACTTTTTTCTCAGTTAAGACCTGTTTTAAAGCATATTTTTCAGTGGCTGCATAATATCCCATTATAAGGGGTTTATCATAATATTTTTATAACCATGTTTCTGTGAGTGGGCCTGCAGGCCATTTCCATTGTTTCCTAGTAAAAATGCACCTGTTGGTTCCTGAGTGGGCTGTGGGGAAAGCCATTTTCCAGAACCCAGGATGGCCTCTCACCAGGATATAACTGTGACTAGAAGATTTTAATTGGTTGAAACCAGTCATCTTCAGGTCATATTTACAATTCTGGCAAACGTTTTCCTTATTCTCTAGTTTGCAGGCATATATTTGCAAGTCAGAGCTCAGGGAACTCAGGAAACTTTCTAGTATGATGGAAACAGTCTGTATCTCCATGGAGACAATGTTTATACATTTGTTTATTGATACTCACCAAAATATTCCCTTAACATTTGTGCATTTTACTGTATGAAAATTCACTAAAGGTGGAATTCTAGAAAGCTAAGGCTGTGACTTAGGATGAGTGAGGACGAGGCTTTCTGCCAGGTGGCTGGCGGCTGTCCATGTTGATTGGAGCAGTTCAGGCCACTGCTGACCACTCCCCCTGCTGCATCCCCAGTACCTTGAACAGAACCGAAGGTGGTCTTGGCCTCATGGAGTTCCCCCAGCAATAAACAAACTAACAAACAAATATATCATATGCTGGGGGGAAAGAGCTATGAAATAATTCCGGGAACTAGGAAGCCTTCTTATAAACTTTATAGGAAGGCTTCTCCAAGGCGGAGACCTTTGATCGGAGACTGGGAGGAAGAGAGGCAGTGAGTATATATAGCCAAGGAAGTGGAACAATAAGTGCAAAGGCCCTGGAGCGGGAGTGGATTTGGTGGGGAGTAGCTGGAGTGGAGGAAGCAAGAGGAGGTGGGTCACAGTGTGGTGAGGCAGTAGGTGAGGCGCCTCTACCAGTGGCGATCGGTAGGAGTGAGGCGGGCGAGTGAGTGGCACTAGAGGGCTCTGAGCAGAGTGACATGATCTGGCTTGCCTGGTCAAGGGCGCTGTGACTGCTGTGTGGAGGATTGCCCTTAGGGAGGCAGGGGCGGAACAGGGAGGAAGGCTGTGGTGGTAACCCGCAAGGAAGGTGATGGCTTGGAGGGCAGTGGTCAGAGGTGGTGAGTGGAGAGATTCTGCCTGTGCTCTGAGGGCCCAGCCAACAGTATTTGCTGAGGGATTGATCCTGGGGTAGAAGTGGAGGTGGTTCTGAGGTTTAGGCCCGAGCATCTGGAGAATGGAGGGGGGTCTGTGGGTCTGGGAGATCATGGAAGGGCAGGTTTGGGGGGAGAGTGAAGAGCTCGGATTTGCTGGTCCAAGTGCTCCTTGGGCCATGGAAACTGTGGCTCTGGGTTTCCGTGGTGGATCTGGGCCCCGGACTGGAAGTCCAGAGACATTTTCCTTCCTCCTGGCTCTCCCGGCAGAGGGTGCCGACCCCAGTTCCAGCAGGCTGCCTGCTGTGTCTCTGATGGAGGACCCTCCCCAACGGCTGCGGTGGCAGGCCCACCTGGAGTTCACCCATAACCACGACGTGGGCGACCTCACCTGGGACAAGATTGCCGCCTCCCTGCCCCGCTCAGAGAAGCTCCGCTCCCTGGTGCTGGCCGGCATCCCACACAGCATGAGGCCACAGGTGAGGCCACGGAGGCCGGGCCACAGAGGGCCACAGAGGCTCAGGGGTCTCACCAAAGACTGAATGCTTATCGGCTCCTCCCCTCAGCTGTGGATGCGGCTCTCTGGGGCCCTGCAGAAGAAGAGGAACTCGGAGTTGTCCTACCGGGAGATGGTGAAGAACAGCTCCAACGATGAGACCATTGCTGCCAAACAGGTGAAGGGGTGGTCCTGCAGGCAGGCAGTGGTCTGCCTGGGCTTCCAGGAGTCCCCGGTTGGTCTCTCCTTGGCAAGGCTGGCGGGGGAGAGCACAGCAGCTGCATAGAGGCCTGGGCAGTCCTTGCACCCACAGGTGTGTGCCTGGGCATTCTGGCTCCCCCCGGTCCTCTGTAGGCAGCAGGGAGATTGTCAAAAAGCCCGTCTAACCGGGTGCACAGTAGGGTCACCTGGAGACTTAAGTACACATTTCCAGGCCTCGTTCCAGAGACCCTCATTCCATAGTTCTGGCCCGAAGCCCAGGAATCTCTTTTGTTTGTTTGTAAGTTCCCCAAGTGGATCTGGTAGAATCAACTACAAACACTAGCGGGCTCTACCCCTGAAGAGAGGAGCACAAGGACTCCCCACTCCTGGGAGAGAAGCCCACCTGGGGGGTGCCCTCTTGGGTCAGGGTGTCACCAGGGTGGAGGGGGTGGGCCCACAGGCGTGCAGCGGTCTCATGGGGGCTTGTGGGTGGGCCGCTGACAGATTGAGAAGGACCTGCTCCGCACCATGCCCAGCAACGCCTGCTTCGCCAACGAGAGCAGCATCGGGGTGCCTCGGCTGCGCAGGGTTCTCCGAGCACTGGCCTGGCTCTACCCTGAGATTGGTTACTGCCAGGGCACAGGCATGGTGAGCACAGCCGGGAAGGGGAGGGGTGTCCCCAAGGGTGTTCTCCAGGCTCCAGGGACCCATCCAGGGCAGTAGGACCGGAGCAGGGGCGGAGGTAGAAGTACCCAAGGAGGGCTCTGGCTGCCAGATACGGTGGTTCTATCCTGAGGAAGGCACGCGGTCCGTGACGTGACCCTCAGAAGGGTGCTGCTTCTCATTCGTGTGGAGACCTGGGTCGAGGCCCCTTGTCCCCCTGCCCTGGCCAGGTGGCCGCCTGCCTCCTGCTGTTCCTGGAGGAGGAGGACACCTTCTGGATGATGTGCGCCATCATCGAGGACCTGCTCCCTGCCTCCTACTTCAGCACCACCCTGCTGGGCGTCCAGACAGACCAGCGGGTCCTGCGCCACCTCATTGTCCAGTACCTGCCCCGCTTGGACAAGCTGCTCCAGGAGCATGACATCGGTAAGGGCCGCCTGTCCTCTCCGGGGTTGAGGGCTCTTGCCATGCCGACTCAGATACTGTGGATCCGGGGCTTCCCGACAGCCCGCAGGGGGCGCAGCAGCTGGCCGCCTTCGGGAAGAAAGGACTCCTCTGCCGATGACCCGGGGATGCGGCACTTGCAGTCTTTGTTCTCTGACGCTGCACTGTCTCCTCCCTCCCCTTGGAGCAGGGTGGGTCTCCTGCTTTTTGGGAGACACTTTCACCCTCCCCAGCTCCTGGCAGTGCCCCTCCTCTCAGACTGTCTCATGCCACTGTCCCTGGTCTGTCCACAGAGCTGTCCCTGATCACGCTGCACTGGTTCCTCACGGCCTTCGCCAGCGTGGTGCACATCAAGCTGCTGCTGCGCCTCTGGGACCTGTTCTTCTATGAGGGCTCCCTGGTGCTCTTCCAGGCCACGCTGGGCATGCTGCGCCTCAAGGTGCGCCTGCAGCCCCCCTCCGCCCCCCAGGGGCCCGCTGCCCGTGAGGAGCCCGTGAGCCAGACACAGCTGGTGCTCCTCTGGGGGATGCAGTGGGGTCCACGCTTCAGCATCCTGTGGCCTGAGCATGAGCCCCTCCTGAGAGCCCCTGGGGGGGTGTCTCCTGGGGCCAGGGACTCCCTTGTGCTCAGCTGATCTTCCAGGGAAGTCGCACGTGCCTGGGGATGCTGATTGGGGTCAGCTCCTGGGCCTGGTGCCGGGCAGTGACTCCCCTTTCCCCTCACATGGCCCAGGAGGAGGAGCTGATCCAGTCAGAGAACTCGGCCTCCATCTTCAACACGCTGTCGGACATACCCTCGCAGATGGAGGACGCGGAGCTGCTGCTGGGGGAGGCCATGCGGCTGGCTGGCTCCCTCACGGACGTGGCTGTGGAGACCCAACGCCGCAAGCACCTGGCCTACCTCCTTGCAGACCAGGGTCAGCTCCTGGGGACCAGCACCACCACCAACCTCTCCCAGGTGGGCCTGTGAGGGAGGAGCCACCAGGATCCCCGCTGTGCCGTCCCCTCCCCAGCTCAGCACCCAGGCTAGCCTGGCCCAGCAGACCCAGCTGGGGAGTGACACCAGTTTGGGTGTAGGAAGACCCAGCTTTGAACTGAGCACATTGCTGACCCCGTGAGAGGCCTGAGCTGCCCCAGGGAAGGGCTCTGAGCCCTTCCTCTGGCGCCGAGTAGCCTCCCCTCGGCTGGGCCCTGGGAGCCCTCCTGCTGCTGACCCGTTCCCATGCCCGTGCCTGCAGGTGGTTCGTCGCAGGACGCAGCGGAGGAAGTCTGGATTCACCTCCCTGCTCTTCGGTGAGTCCTCGCCCAGTTCAGCGGTGTCTTCACGGCCAGCGAGTCTAAGCTCTTGGAGCCTGGGGTTGGAGGGCGGCGAGACCAGGGCGTGTCCGTCATCCTCACTCCGGGTGGACCCGGAGCTTCCTTGGCGTTGGGAAGGGGACCAGGCAGGAGCCATGGCTGTCACAGCCTTCTGGACCCTCAGGGGAGGACGACCTAGAGGCACTCAAGGCCAAGAACATCAAGCAGACGGAACTGGTGGCTGACCTCCGGGAAGCCATCCTGCGCGTGGCACGCCATTTCCAGTGCACTGACCCCAAGAGCTGTCATGTGGTGCGTCGCATGCTCCCAGTCCCGTGCCCGATGGATCGACTTGGGGGCTCTCCTTTCCCAGCCCTATCCTGAGGCGCCTTCCCACTTCTCCGGCAGGAGCTGACCCCAGACTACAGCATGGAGAGCCACCAGCGGGACCACGAGAACTACGTGGCCTGCTCACGCAGCCACCGGCGCAGGGCCAAGGCCCTGCTAGACTTCGAGCGACATGACGACGACGAGCTGGGTTTTCGCAAGAATGACATCATCACGGTGCGTGGGGCGAGGCTCGGGAGGTGGGTGCTCAGAGGCAGGTGGAGCCTGGTTGCTGGGAGCAGGTACCATTGGTCCTGCCACCTGCTGGCCCTGAGGGTACAGCCCGGTTATTCAGCCTCACCCAAGCCCTGTCCCTGTCCCTGCCGAGGATTTCCATCCACCTGGCCGAGGATGACACCGGCTGGTGTGCAAGGCACTGGGCCCAGGCAACCAAAGCTTTGCCTCCTGCTCTTTTTCTACAGATCATTTCTCAAAAGGACGAGCACTGCTGGGTCGGGGAGCTGAATGGCCTAAGAGGTGAGGCTGGTCACTTCGCTGCATCCCTCCTGGCCCCCTCCCCTCACCAGGAACTGGGCTGAGCCTGTCCTCAGCCCCTTTGGGGCGGTGGGGGGGGTGGGGGTTGGAAGTGTGGGGACAACCAGGCTCCTCACAGGACCCTGCCTTTCCCACAGGCTGGTTTCCAGCCAAATTTGTGGAAGTCTTGGATGAACGTAGCAAAGAGGTAAGAGGGGCACAGGGCAGGGCTGCCCCTGGGAGCTGCTGCTGCCTCCACCCGGGCAAGGCCTGTACCCTCCTCCTGGCCAGGGCCCATGTCTGAGCGAGTTCTGGCTTGAGGAAAGGGATGTGAGGACAGGGAGAGGGTGACTGGCTGCAGGTGCAGGGCTGGGGCCTCTCAGACCCCGTCCCCCACCAACAGTACTCCATCGCGGGGGATGACACTGTAACGGAGGGCGTCACAGACCTTGTGCGAGGGACCCTCTGCCCAGCCCTCAAGGCCCTGTTTGAACACGGACTGAAGAAGCCGTCTCTGCTTGGGGGCGCCTGCCACCCCTGGCTGTTTATTGAGGAGGTGAGTCTGTGGCTGGACCCATGTCCTCCACTGTCCTTTCCCCAGGTCCCTGGGCTCTGTGGAGCTGCAGGAGGAGCTCATGGGGTGGTGATGTGCACTGACTTGGGCCCTGTAGCTTTGACTTGAAACCTACCCCGTTGTCCCTGACGTTCTCTCCCTACAACCTCCAGGCAGCAGGCCGGGAGGTGGAGAGAGACTTCGACTCGGTGTATTCTCGCCTGGTGCTGTGTAAGACATACAGGTAACTGGGCCCCAGGCCCCCACCCTGGCAGGGGTCCTGGCAGCAGCATGGAGGGGGAGAGCAGCCCAGGCCTGCACATCTGGCAGCTTTGGGTCCCCCTTCCCCAGGTTGGATGAAGATGGCAAAGTTCTGACCCCGGAGGAGCTGCTCTATCGGGTAGGCGGGGCCATGGGTGGGGCCTGCTCCTGGGCTGGCAGCAGGGGCACCTGAGTGACAGCTGTGTCCTCCCAGGCTGTGCAGTCTGTGAACGTGACCCATGACGCTGCACACGCGCAAATGGACGTCAAGCTCCGCTCTCTCATCTGTGTGGGGCTCAAGTGAGTGTCTGTGCCTACTGTGGGCGTGACAGTCCAGAGTTGTTTGAGTGGCAGCCAGGCTTTGGCCCTGTGGGGGAGCAGGGGCTGTGAGCTGGGCCTTCCAGGCCCCCAGGAGTTGGACAGACAAATGGAAGGTGGCAAGGGTAACCCCCAAAGACCTTCCTCCAGGACGAGACCAGCTGCTGCTTTATGGGGAAGGTGCTTGAGGGTTTATGAAGCACAGATGACCCGTGAAGGGGCTTCCCAGAATGAGTCTACTGCCGCCAACGAGGGAGGGGGCCTGCTGAGAGGCTTGGGCATTTGTGAGGCTCAGTCTGGGTAAAGGAGATGTTTCTGGATTTGCCCTCTGGGGTGAGAGGAGGAGTGGTTTGCAGAGACACGCTCAGAATGTGGCTGTGGCCCCAAAAGGCTGGTGAGTATGCACTTCACTCCTGGACTGACCAGCCGGGCTCAGGCCCCTCTGCCTGGCAGGAGGCAGTGACCCCACCTCCTTTAGTCTCAGACGCAGAGAGGAAAGAGCTGTGACAGGACTGAGGGCTCTGGGGGCAGTGTGTCCCCCAGTGTGAGGGAGCTAGAGCCAGAGGCTGAGAGTAAAGGAGGTGGGGTCACCTGAGGAGTGAGAAGTGGAGGGAAGGGGGCTGGGGTTAGAGGAGCCCTGGAGTGGGGTTAGCCCAGCACTGGAGGGGAGAACCCACCCATGGTCCTCAGAAGGCTCTGTGGATGCCCACTTCCCCCACCTGTCCCCAGTGAGCAGGTCCTACACCTGTGGTTGGAGGTGCTCTGCTCCAGCCTGCCAACCGTGGAAAAGTGGTACCAGCCCTGGTCCTTCCTGCGAAGCCCCGGCTGGGTCCAGATCAAGTGTGAGCTCCGGTGAGGACCCTGCTCTGGTGCTGGGCTTCTAGAGCCCAGTGGCTCTGGGGGAGGGGGGCAGAAGGAGCAGACCTGAGGGTGACTGACAGCCTCCCCTTCCTCCTCTCTAGTGTCCTCTGCTGCTTTGCCTTCAGCCTCTCCCAGGACTGGGAACTTCCTATGAAGAGAGAGGTGGGTGGTTGGGGTTGGTCCTTAGCCCAGCAGCCTGCCTTCCTCCTGGAGGGGTGCGGTGGGTGGTGGCTGAGGCAGGGCCCCTGCCGCCTTGGGCTTCCTCGCTGTGTGCAGCCTGTCAAGTGGGCGCTGTCCTGTGTGCAGGAGGAGAAGCAGCCCCTCAAGGAGGGCGTCCAGGACATGCTGGTGAAGCACCACCTCTTCAGCTGGGATATAGATGGGTGACGCTCTTCCTCCAGGGGCCCCGTCACACCCAGGCCTCTCCCAACCCGTCGGCTACCAGAGCAGCTGCTTCCTTCAGCAAGAAGAGAATGGCGTTGGGATGGGGCTGACATGGTCCAGGCCTAACCCAAGCTACGGGATCAAGGGAAGAAGACACTGGAGTTTGGCCAGGCACCATGGTAGGGAGATCGGGGACACCACCCTGGTGGCAGCAGGTGGGGCCTGGCTCACTCTATCCCTCCCAGTGTCTATGGAGGCTCCGGGCCCCACCCTTACTACTTGTACTGACCAAAACCTCGTGAGGAGGTAGAGAGCCACCTCGGTCCGCTTTTGCTCAGGAAGGAGGTGGCTAAAGGCTCCTTGGCCTGTAAATAAATTGTCTTTGAGGAAGCACCTTCTGTCTTCAATCCGGGCCATATGTCCCAGGTTCTGCCCTTTCTGGAATGGCCCAGAATGGAGAGCCTGGCTGGGAAGGTGGGGTTAGGGCCCAGCCATACCACCCACCTTGTCCATAGATTGACCAAGAGGGACTAACAAGCTGGTGTTTTTGCTTTTATTTTAAAAAGTTCACACAGCTTCCCCACCTCTGTCCCAGGCTGGTGCCCCCCCCCCCTCCCCAAACCCCTAGAATAACAGTGACAGCCAAAGGGGAGGCTGGGCCCCAGGGCAGGAGGAAGCCATAGCTTGAGGGCCACGTCTGGCCCCACTGTGGGGCCAATGCCCCTCCTGTCCCAGGGCCGTGGTGGCTGCAGTGGGGCAGCAGGACGGAATGTGGGCAGGTGGCCAAGATGCACCTCTGCCCTCATGGCACTGATAACGAGCAGGACAGGTGGGGGACAGGGTGTGATGGGGTGTCTACATGTCAAACACACGTGATGGGTGGAGCAGGGGTCTCCAGACCCTTCTATATGTGCACAGTAGGATGGGAGGGAACTTCCCCTCTTACCCCCAAAAATATATGTATATATATGTATGGCGATATATAATATAGAGGTATATACACCTGTACAGAGCATGTTTGCCACCAACCACTAAATGGTTACTCTACAGCAAGACACTAACATGGCAGCGCCTCCCCCAGCCTAGGAAGCCTGGGGTTAGGGTCACGGGGAATGGGGAGGTAGAGGCCCAGTTGGTTTCTTTCCCGAGAAGGGAGGGAATTCATACCTCGCCCACCTGAGCAAACTGTAGCCAGGCAGCGTACTCCAACCTCACAAAAGGAGGTCAGAAAGTCCCGGCCTGTCCAGGTCTCCAAACCCCTGGGGGACCCTGAGCCCGGGAGGGGAAAGCAGGGCCTGTGATTGTCAGGACTCACGACCACGCAGAGCGGGACCCCGCAGGAGAGAGCCGAGCTCCCTATTGTTCCTGAGGCTCCCCAGCTTCCAGCCCCTCAGTCCCCTGGCAAACCTGAGAGCTACAAGCAGGAGTCCCAATGCAGCTGCAGGTCATGGCCATCAAGGAAGTCCGTGGAGAAGAGGCTGGGGGCCGTGTTGCTGAGTGGGGCCAGGCTGAGCACGGGGCCACCTGATGACAGCTCCAGCCAGTCCATGCTGTCCAGGTGGCCATCAGCCAGGTCCAGGCCCATGCTGCTGGGCTCGGGGGCAAAGTGCAATTCCGAGGTGTCCATGGGTGAGGGGGGGTGGTCCAGGATGGCAGAGCTGCTCAGCATCTGGCTATGGAGGTCGTCAATGAGGGAGAGGGGCTCTGGCCCCTCATGTCCGCCAGTCAGCAGGGGTAGCCCAGTGCTGCTCTCCAGGAAGTCCTCCAGGCGCCCAGGAAGGACAGGTGAGGTCGATGAGGGCAGGGCGGTCTGGGGAAGCTCAGCAGAGGGTGGGGACTGTGTGGTCAGGGGCGACCCACAGGCTGCTGTCGCGGGGGGCTTCTCTTTCCCTGGCAGGGATGGTGGCTCCTTGAAATCTGCTGAAATTTCTACCAATCAAAGTGAAAGGATGTCAGGAACCAGGCCTCAATAGGACCTAAAGTTGGACTCTACCTTACACCATATATATACAAAAATTAACTCAAAATGGGTTAAAGATCTAAATTCAGGAGGTAAAACTACCAAATTCTTAGAAGAAAATGGGGGGAATTTTCATGACACTGAATTTGGTAGTGATTTCTTAGCAACAAAAGAAAACTGGACTACAGTAAAATTTAAAATTTGTACATCAAAGGACACTATGAAGAGACTGAAAAGACCCAATCAAAAAATGGGCAACGGACCTAAATAGATACTTTTCGAAGGAGGTCATAAGGCCAAGAGACATATAAAAACCTGCTCAAAGTCACTAATCATCCGAGAGATGTAAAGCAAAACGACAATGCGGTACCATCTCACACCTGTCAGAATGGCTACCATCAACAAAGGACAAGTGTTGGTGAGGATGCGGAGAAAAAGGAACCCTCGTGCACTACTGGTGGGAATGCAGACTGGTGCAGCCACTGTGGAGAACAGTATGGAGTTTCCTCAAAAAACTAAAAATGGAACTCCCATTTGACTCAGTGATCCCACGTCTAGGAATATATCCCAAGAAACTAGAAACACCAATCAGAAAGGATATATGCACCCCTATGTTCATAGCAGCACAATTCACCATAGCTAAGATTTGGAAACAGCCTAAGTGCCCATCAGCAGATGAGTGGATTAAAAAACTGTGGTATATCTACACAATGGAATACTACGCTGCTGTAAAAAGGAAGGAACTCCTACCATTTGCAACAGCTTGGATGGTGCTGGAGAGCATTATGCTAAGTGAAGTAAGTCAGAGAAAGATAAATATCACATGATCTCACTCATTTTTGGAATATAATGAACAACATAAACCGATGAACAGAGAGAAGCATCGAGTAGATACTGAAACCTCAGAGGGAAGGTGGGTGGGGGGTAAGGGGGAAGAGATCAACCAAAGGACTTGTATGCACACATATAAGCATAACCAATGGACGCAGCCACCAGAGGGGTGAGGGCATGAAAGGGAGTGGGATGGGGGGCAATGGGAGGATAAGGACACATATGTAATGCCTTAATAAAGAAGAAAAGAATGAAAACCCATGGAATAGAGAGGAAATATTTGCAAATCATACATCTGATAAGTGATTCATATCCATAACAAAACCCAACTAAAAAATGGGCAAAGGACTCAGAATTTCTCCAATAGAAGAAACACAAATGGCCTATAAGCACATGAAGAAATGCTTGACATCACTAGTCATCAGGGAAATGCAAATCAAAACCACAATGAGGTACCACTTATCCACTGGGATGGCTATAATGAAGAATATACGTATTAAGTGATACAGGGAAATCTGAACCCTGTACACTGCTATGGAAAAGTTTTGTGGTTCCTCAAAAAGGTAAATACGAAAACTTTATGATCCAACAATCCCACTCCTGGGGATACACCCCAAAAAAGTGAAAAGTGTGCTGGGGCTGAGAGATCTGCACACCCATGTGCACAGCAGCATTACGCAGAGGAACCAAGAGGTGGAAACAACCTGGGTGTCTGTCCATCAGTGGATAATGGGATCAACACAATGTGATACACCCATTCGATGAAGTATTCAGCCATAAAAAGGAAATTCTGGCACATGCTATGTGTATGAATCTTGAGGACAATGTGCAAAGTGAAGTAAACCAGAAACAAAGGGGACAAAGACTGCATGATTCTACTTATGTGAGGTCCCTAGGAGAGTCAACATCATGGAGATAGAATAGGTCAGAGGTTACCAGGAACGGGGGAGGAAGGCAGGTTACTGTGAAATGGTAAACGCGTATCAGTATAGGATGATGAAGTTCTAGAACAGTGGTGATGGTTGCACAACACTGTGAATGTACTTAATGCCACTAAATTGTACATTTAAATGGTTAAATGGAAAATCTTATGTGTATTTTACCACAATAAATCAAAATTATGCAGAAACTAGGCTTGCTCCCTGACCCTCTAGGCCCTATCTTCCCACCCACTCCACTCCCGTCCAGAAGACCAGCTCCCTCTGAGGTAGCCTGTCAACCTGCCCAAATGCCACCACTGAGGACGCTGCCACCCTACCCATCTGATTCAAACGCCCTCCTCCTGGCGTCCTCGCCACCTTCCCTCCGGCCACTTCTCAGCACTCCCCTCCTCTCTCTGCCGTCTCTCGGGGCTGGAGCTCAGGGCCTGCTCCCTTTCCATTCCTGCACAATCTCTCCTCTGTTCTCGGGCAGCCTCGTCCCTCCCAGTGTCGGTTCCTCCGAAGCTCACACCCAGGTCTCCAACTGCCCCAGAGTGCTACCTGCCCTGGTCAGCAATGCTCCTCAGGTCCCACCGCAGACCCTGGCGTCCAGGGAGTCTCCCTAAGATCAGAATCAGTGACCTTGAAAGTAATGTCAGCTTTTGAGCTCTTTATTTTTTAAAAAAGATGATATAAAATTGGCCATTTTAACGTGTACGATTCCATGGCTAAGCTCCCACTTGACCATCTTACTTCATCCTCTTCCCACTGACGTAATTAAGGCAGTTGAAGGAGATCTTCCACAAGCTCTGCCTCGTGCCTGCTGCCACCAATGGCATCGCCGTGCTCAGACTCCTCCAGCCCTGCTGCTTCCCACACCTTCAACCCACCTAGACAGGCACCTGCCCACTCTAACACCCTGGCTGAGGTCCCCGTCTTCCCTGACCGCCCACCAGCAGCCCTTGGCTTCAGAAGCGGCTCACTGCCCGGCCTCGTCTGTTTGTGTCCCCAACTCCATCTCATTCTCTCTGTTCGCCCAGACCTCAGCTGGGCGGTGCCCACATCGATTCCTCCAGTTTGGGGACAGATCTAAGCCCAGCTGAGGCTGCACCTTATACGTCCCCCCGACACCCCACCGGAGCTCCCCGCAGCCACACAGCTGCATCCTAGTGACTCAGGCTGAAACCCTTGGTGTCATCCTTGGCTGCCAATCTCCTAATCCATAGGAAATCACACTGGCACTCCAAAATACACTGCCCCCAAGCCTCTTGCTCCTGCCCTTCCAGCTGAACATTCCTCAGAGTTACGCGGTTCTGGCATCAGACTCAAAGCCCCTCTACCCTGCACCCAGGAGGCCTTGTGATCTGCCCCTGCCCTGACTTCTGCACCTGCTCACCAACCAACCACCGTGCACCTCAGACCGCTCTTCCCTCTTCACAGCACTTCTCTAACGTGATACACTTTACTTGTTTTGTCGTTTCTCTCACAAAAAGGCATTCACTAATTTGCTCACTGCTACGTCCAGGGCTGCAGGGACTGCCTGCCAGGCAGTGGGTGCTGGGTAAAGTGAATGTGTGTTGCTACACCCCCTCCCCCAGCCCCCGGAGAGCGTGCATCTCAGCCCTTGCTGCATCTAAGGTACAAAAAAACAATAGGTCAACCCACTGAGGGCTGAAGACAACCTATGGAGAAAGGAGGAGGTTGGGGAGGCAGCTCGGGGCCTTACCTCCACTCTGAATAAGAATGTCAAACAGGTCATCCATCTGTTGGCTCGAGGAACCATTTTCCTATGGGAGAAAAATAGAAAGAAAAGAAAAAAAAGATGAAAATCTACAACAGGAGCCCCCCAGCCTGGCTCAAGGTACAGGCCTTCTTCCCCTCTGCCCCTGAGCCGGCAGCCAGACCCAAAGAGTCCACCTGCCCAGAACAGCTCACTCCCTCAGGCCTCTCTGACCTCACAAGACTGGCTCCTGCCCACCCCTATCCTCCCCCTGGACTTGGGGGGATTGCGGGAACCCAGCAGCCTAGGTACCGCCCACCGTGGCCAGGCCTCAGTCTACCTTCTTCACCTGCTGTCTGGGCTGCTGGTTCACGGCTTCCTCATAGCCAGGCGGCTCCTTCTTCGGCAGAGAGGCGGGGGTCCCAAATGGGGGCTGTGGCAGGTGCTCCAGGTCCATCTGGGCTGGTGGGACGGGGGCTGGAGAAGCAGGCTGGGACAAGGGCTGGACAGGAGGAACGGTGAGAGGAGCAGTGATTGGCGTGAGGGAAACGGCCCTCCAGGAGCACAGGCAGGAGGCGCCTACCTTCTAGCCCAGTGGTCGGCAAACTCATTAGTCCACAGAGCCAACTATCAACAGGACAACGATTGACATTGCTTTTGAGAGCCACATTTTTTAAACTATATAGGTAGGTACATTGTTATTAACTTAATT
This sequence comes from Eptesicus fuscus, assembly GCF_027574615.1. Taxonomy (NCBI): domain Eukaryota; kingdom Metazoa; phylum Chordata; class Mammalia; order Chiroptera; family Vespertilionidae; genus Eptesicus; species Eptesicus fuscus. The sequence continues at coordinate 102,956,469 of NC_072479.1, forward strand.
AGGGTCCGTGGTATTTTGTGGAAGAGCCACACTCAAGCGGCCAAAGAACCGCATGTGGCTCGCGAGCCGCGGTTTGCCGACCACTGTTCTAGGCTAAGCCAACCTGGCCAGCTGCACTGGCTTTCAGGAAGCTTTCATGAAAGCCATTGGGGAAGAAGGAATAAGGGTTGGGGGAGGCCCTGACCTCTGATCCTGCAGAGGGTGGGGTGAGCATGGGGTCTGGTGCAAGCCACATTGGAGGGAGGGAGGGAGGGAGGGAGGGAGGGAGGGAGGGAGGGAGGGAGGGAGGGAGGGAGGGAGGGAGGGAGGGAGGGAGGGAGGGAGGGAGGTTGGTTGGTTGGTTGGTTCTGGGCTGATTCCTCCCTTTCTGTCTCAGAGCCCTTGTCTCCCATCCTGAGGTGCCTGGTTCCTGTCACTGTCCCCTCCACCCTGTTCTGCAGGGCTGAGGCCACACAAAGCCTAAAGCTGGGTGAAGGGTCTGGGCTGTGTAGGTGGCAGCAGCTGAGAGTCAGCTGCCAATGGCAACTTGGTGGGGACAGCTGGCCTCTCTGAGTGGGGAAAAGGAGTGAAGGTCACCCCAGGCTCAGCCCAGACAGCAGCCCCTCCCTGCCCTCATCTGGGGCCTGTCCCACTCCCATGGAGCAGAGGAAGAGTGGGCCCTGGCCTGGGTGGGGGCTGCTCAGAGCCCCCTACCAGGGTGCAGGAATGTTCTGGTATCAATGGCCAGAGGAGGTGGGCAGTCACTGACGGCTTCACCCTCATGGGTGTGGGATCATGGGCAGGTTCCTTAACCATCCCAGATCTTAGTACTCCTTGGTGACATGGGGATGGCGATCCCTCAGTTTGGAGGGTTGAAGGGAAAATTAAAGGAAGCAAGCCTAACTGCCCGCCATGGGGGCGCCCAGTAAACAGGGCTGTCGTTAGAAGTATCATCACACACTCCTGTGTCCCCTGCCCTCCCACACCCAGGTACCTGCTGGGGGCTCCCACTGGCCAGGCCAGGGCTGTCTGCATTCTTATTGGTCACAGTGAGGACAAGGTGGGTCCCTGTGGAGTCAGTGATGACGGTGGGAGGTGTCACCCCTTTGATGAGGCTGGGGCCCTGTGGGCCCAGAAGCAGCTGGGGTGTGGGGGCCGGCTCTGGCTCCGGCTCGGGCAGCATGGCTTCCTGCTTCACCACCACCGAAGGAGGCACCAGGGCACAAGTGTCTACATGGTGGGGAGTGGGGGCTGCCAGGCTGGGACTGAAGGGATGAGCAGGGCCCAGGGGCTGCTGGCTCAACTGGCAGCTGGAGAAGCTGTTTTCTTGCTTCACTGGGACGCCAAGAGGGGCGGGGGCTGGCGCTGGCGCTGGCGCTGGCGTGGGCTGCTGGGCCCGCTTCTCCTGCTCCAGCTGCAGCCTGAGCCACTCCACCAGCTGCTGCTTCTGCCGGAGCATGCGGGTCAGCTCCTCAATCTGCTTGTCCTTTTCCTGCAGCATCTGGTCCTTGTCACGCCCCTCCAGCTCTGCCCGCACCCCAGGGCTCACGCAGCAGGACCCGGCCCGGGGACCCTCCTCCTTTACAAGGATCTGCAGTGGTGAAGCCTGCAGGGTGAGCTGGGTCAGTGGTGATGTCACCATCTCGCCAAAGGTGTCCCCAGGTGTGGAGTTCTCATCTCCTGTGCTGAGTAGCGAACGCTCTGAGGGAGTGGGAGACACGGGGGGTGTGGAGCCCGTGCTGCCAAATTTCACCACTCCATTGCTGGTCACCGTGGCCACTACCACCTCGGCTGGGGCCAGGCCTGCTGCCACCAGAGCAGGCCCCGTGCTTAGCCGGGCCGCCGGGAAGGCTACCACCACCTCGCCAGCCTTGGGCAGGATGGAGGTGGCAGCAGGGACCTTGGGGGCTCCTGGGGCAGGGCTGACTTGTTCTTGGTAGGCACGCAGGCGCTCAATCAGGTCTGTCTTGGTGCCAGAGACGGGCAGTGACCGCAACTTCAGCTCCTGCTTCAGCTCTGCCACCTGCAAGGGGATGGAGAATCAGGGCAGCAGGGGATGAAGGGAACTGGGTCCAGGCAAGAGGGCATCAGGGAAGGATGGGAGGGACGAGCTTTTTTGTCTGTTAGGCCTCATCTATTCAGGCCTTACTGATCAGTAACTATACATCAACTGCCTGACCCTCCCACCTGGAGGGTGAGACACATGCCCCCAGCCTCCTCCCTGTCCCCGTCCTCACCACCCCCGGGGCCTGGTTAAAATACTGCCTACCCCGCGTCCGGGTGGGCCATGCCCTCAGCTATCCCCAGCATGATGCTGGTGCTCAATACATATTTAATGAAGCGACTGGATTTTACAGAAGAGAAAACTGAGCTCACAAAGAAAAACAATGTCTTCGAGGTCACAGGGCTAACGAGCGGCAGAGTCAGGAGCTCCGGCCAGGTCTGACGGGCTCTGAAGCCTGTGCCCAAGTGCCCCCAGGAGGCCTGTGACTTGCTGCAATCAGGCCTGCTCAGGAGGGGCCTGCCTGGTTCAGGGGGCAAACCCTCTGAGGAGAATTTGATCCACCGTATATGCTGATCAGGCTTAGAAAACAGGCCAGGCCCCAAACACGACCCGCCCTTCAAGGTCCCAGGACACGAGGATGGGCCATCCCTTCCCCGGTGGCTCAGCACTTGCCCAGCGGATAGGGGAGTGGGAAAGGTGGAGTGCTGAGGTGGGCAGCCCCGAGCCTGAGTCCGGGCTCTACCACCAGCCAGACCTCCACCCTGAGACACCTCCGCTAGCTCATCCTCAGCGGGGAACACTTCCCGTGTCCCACCTGCACCGCAGAGGCCGAAGAAGAGAAGAGACGCACAGGGCTGGGGGAGCCCAGGCCCTGGCCAGGTGCCGGCTGATGCTGTTCGTGGTCATGACTACCATGACAAGGCTGATTTCTCGACCAGGGCCAGGCAGGCCTTGAACAGATTCCAGGTGCCTCTGCCGGAGGAGACCCGCTCTGCCTGCCGCTCTGCTCTGCCTGCCATGAGCGTGGGCCCTGGGCTGGCTGCTTTCCCCAACTTTGGGGCGACCACCTACCTTCATGTCGTCCAGGTTGGCGGGCAGGGCTCCCAGCTTGCCAGTCAGCGAGGTGCTGTTTTGACGTGTCAGCCCACTGGGCCCAGGGGTGCCCGAGCTGGAACTGGTACTGGAAGTGGAAAGGCTGCGCATCGGGGGAGCCCCACTGCCTCCCAGAGCCTCACCTGCCGGCCTGAGGGAAAAAAAGGCAGAAATGAGCACCCGCCAAGGCCCTCCGCCCCAGGGCTGGGTGCAGACGGTGTGGGATGAGGGGCCTGCACATAGGCCCTGCCTGGGGGCCATTCCTGCAGGATCCAGACCAAAGGATCCTCGAAGGCTGGGGCTCAACCCCCCGAAACCTGGCATCTGCCTATCTTGGGGTACCCACGGGTGAGACGGGAAGGAGTGGGAGGGGGCTCCTACTTTGGGGGGGCCGGTAAGATGGTCTGGTAGTTATAGTGCTGCTGCTGCTGCTGGTTGAGGATCTGCAGCTGGAGGAACAGCTGCTGCTGCTGCAGGATCTTGGCGTAGGAGGAGTCCATGGGGGGCGCCCCCTTGTCCTGCTTTTGGTCCGGGGGGATGTACTGGTGATACTTGAGCTTCTTCACCTTTGGCTTCAGCTCCTTGGCTTTCTTGCTGCGCTGCGACTTCTCGCTGGCAGACTTGGGTTGGCTTTGCTGAGGGCACAGGAGACAGGGCCGTCAGGGGGCATCCTGGGCTTCCAGAGGGAGGCCCCCAAGTGGGAGGCCGATGGCCGTCCTATTGTAACGGAGTGGCTCCTGAGGAGGCCTCCTGCCCAGTCCCACTCTCTCCCTCCAAAATCAGTGCCCAGAGTGTCCCAAGGAGGGGCAAGAGCTGACAGAGGGAGCTGCTTCTAGGCTGGAGGGAAAATCAACCAAAAAATAAAGTCACTGTCACCCCCAGCAGAGGGAACATGACGAGAAAGTAAAACAGCTGGTTTTTGGAGTGTGTGCCTTCCGCACCCGGCACTTCACAAAGACCGGGTCCTGCAGACCTGCCAGCATCCTGCCTGGGCAGGAACCAGCAAGTCCGCGTGAAGATGAGGAAACAGGCCCGTGAAGTCCCTTCCACGGTCGCAGTGATCTTGATCTCACCACGTGAAGCTGGGACTCCAAAACTCTGTTCCTTCACCAAATGGGCCTCAGAGACCCCAGCGGGCACACAGAGCCTCCCACGTGAGTGTCCATGAGGACCCAGCAGACCAGGAAGGGCCAGCAGGTCCTGCCCGGAGGCCTGTGTCTGGCTCAGGAAGGGTGGAGCTGGACGGGGCAGGGGCAGAAGGGCGGGCAGGCCAGGCTGTGGAGGGCCTAGACGCCTCTGAGTGGAGAATGCTAGACAGAAGGGTAGAGACGGCGCGGCGTCAGCAGGGGTCTCGACCAGGTGGCAGTGGGAGCCAACACGAAGGTTTGGGTAGACGGACTAGAGAAGAGGGGACAACAGGAGCCTGAGGCAGGTGAGCAGTTCAAGGGTTTATGGCTTTGAGCGCTGGCAGCTGTGACAATGGTGGTCCCTTCATGGGAGTCAGGAAGAGGTTCTGGGTTTGCTACGGAGCATGGAAAGAGGAGAAGACGGCAAAGCAGGCAGAGCAACTGGTGCCTGAAGATGGGCCTGTGGGGAGGATGACCCAGAGCAGGCTTCGGAAGGCTGGGGCCGAAAGGGACTAAGGATGGCGGCTGAGAGCTGGGCCTGGGGCACCCCGCTGAGAGGGCAGAGGAGGAAAAGCCAGCGAAGAGCAGCGCAGGGGAAGGGCAGAAAACGCCCGAGGAGAGAGGAGCATGACCCGTGGGGTCAGAGGCAGATGGGGGGCTGGGGGAATTAGGAAGCCTTGAGGAGGGCTCACTGGCAAGGCTGGGGGGCTCACCCCAGAGAAGAGGAAGTGTAGACAAACACATATACATTCTTTCAAATGTGTGGTGGTCAAAGGAAGGCACCAGTCAGATGACGAGATGCAAGTCTGGAGGAGGAATTTTGGGGGGAAACCTCTGACATCCGGGGCCAAAGAGAAGTGCCTGTGATGAGGGAGCAGCCCGGAGCCAGCAAGCGCTCTGGAGCGCCTGTGACCAGGCCAAGGCGCTGGTGCTTCCTCTGGGCCAAGGGGAGGCCTCACAGAGACCATGGCACCAGGAAGCTCCACCGATGAACAGGCAGCAGGGCTCAGCTAAGGGGAGAGAACCGCACCTGGTCAGTTCCCAGCTGTGAGCGACAGGAGCGGAGGACCAAGGATGACCAGAGACGCCCACGGGGCCAGGGCCTGTGTGCCAGGGGGACCAGAGAATGAGGCCAGACAGGGAAGCAAGCGGGGCCGGGAAGGAAGGGAACCTGCCCAGCAGGAGCACAGACTCGGGTCTCAGAGGCTCTAAGGCGGAGGCTCTGAGGGAGGGAGGACTGGGCAGTGGCTCTTGGTGCCCAGCACAGTGTCCCCCACGCAAGGTCCCCAATAGGTGTCTCGTGGGGTTGACGGTAAACCCAACCGCCCCTGCAGGTATTTCAGTCAGGCCTTGACGGAGAACAGGAGCCTACACCCGGCTCTGCCAGCAGAGTGGCCTCGGGCCCATCTGCACTTCTCAGTGGTGTCGCTTGCAGAACAGGGTTCTTCACGGCCTCTCGAGGCTGTCAGTGACCCCGATGGGACAGGTGGGCATGTTTCCACGGGGAGGGCAGGACTTCAGCCCTGAAAGCCCAGCCCAGAGCCTGGCACACTGTGCTCCGTAAACGGGGGCTGTAACCATGACAGCCAGCAGCCCGGAGAACAGGAAGCACTCCCACATTCCTCAGCGCTTCGCTGAGCCCTGACCCCCTGCAGTTGTCCCCACCCTGGGATGAAGTCTCAGCAGGGCTCGGAGGGGCATGGTGTACAAGCTGGAGAACTGTACCTTAATGAGCGTGGGGGTGGGCTTGGCGGTGGGGACCGTGGTTCCGTTGGTGAGGCTGGGAGGCAGAGGAGGCTGCTCTGCCAGGAAAAGCGTTTCTCTGGACTCTGGGCCCACAGGGAGTTGAGACACAACCTGAGAGAAAAGGGGGAGTGAGGACGCCTCCCCTTCTGGCTGCTCCAGAGGGCAGGGCCACCTCTAGGTGGCAGCGCATCCCAGCCCTGCCCTGCCCGGAGGTGGGTGGCAGCCACTTCCTTGGACACCATCACTGTCGGGGCAAAGAGGACTAGAAGAGGGAGAGACGGAGGGGGTGAAAGGTCACAGGATGAATGAGGGGACACGGGGCGGGCCCGGGAGGCTAACAAACCGTCCACTGCCGGCACCTCCCTTCCCTCGAGCAGCCAGCCCTTGAGCTCCCGGGCAACACCCCTCCCACTTCCCGGTCTCGCCTGGTCCCAGTGAGGGACCTTGAACTGGGCAGCTCAGCAAGTCTGGGGCCCTGAGGAAGTGTGTTGAGGTCAGCTCACCTGAGTGGGGGATACAGAGGTGGCACTGGGCAGTGGCTCGCTGACTCGGGCTTCCAGGGGTGATGGCACTGAGCCCTGGGACTCCTGGCTGGCAGGCTGCTCAGGGGATAAGGCATCGCTGCTGTCCTCATCGAAAGAAGAGCTGTCTGCCACTTTCGGGTAATTCACCTGGCCCACTGAAAGCCAAAGTGCGAGTAAGACTCCTCTCCCGGCCCCAGGGAAGGGGGAGGGGGTGCTGCTCACCACCCAGAGGCTGTCCCAGCAAGGTGCCTGCTCCTCAGCCCCCACACCCCTCAGGAGAAGGGAGACCAGTGTGCTCATCATCATGGCCCCGGAGACAAAGGCTGGGAAGTCCTGCTGAGCCAGCAAAGTGCTCCCTGGGAAGGAAAGACCTGTTCCCGCTCTTGCTTTTCACTCTCCACTGCCGTCAGTCTTAAAAGTCAAGTTCTCCACGCCCCGCCCCCCCAGCCACAGCCTGCTGCCTCCTCTGCCTCTGATCCCCTGCTGTTAAAGGCATTTTATTTCCATCCTATGGCAGCACAAAACTCCTCTCTTCCCTGGAGGCTTGTGGGCCCGCAGTGAGGGCTGAGAGTGCGGAGGGGCCCGAGGAGCGTACCACCTCGAGTGCAGCTCCTCCCTGGGCTGCCTGAACAAGGCCAGGGACATCCCAAGGAGCTTCTTGGAAAAGGAACTCCTGCCTGCAGAAGTGAAGCGGCCCACGGGAAGTGGCTTCCCATTAGTGACGCAGAGTCCCAAGGCCAGCAGAAGAAAACCCATCCTATGGGCTTTCCCACCCTCCCGGCCTGGGCCGGTGGCCGTGAGCGCAGGGGCTCCTGGGCTGGCTGAAGCCAGGCTGAGAGGGAGGAACAGGAGGGGCAGGGTCCTGGCATGGAAATCCCAGGATACAGGCGGAAGGAAAGATAGTAACAGGGGCAAGCAGGATATTTCAAAAGACCCATGTCCCAACACGGCCTCAGCGCAGTCGGGGGAGAGGTTCTGCACCGACGCTGTCGACACAGAGGAACTGAGGTGGTGGCCATGATGCGGAGGTGAGCTGTCGGCCACAGCTGGGGAAATGTGCTGTGGTGGGAAGACCACAGAAAAGGAACAAGAACAAGCCAGTAACTCCCCTCCAGGGCCATGACCCGAGGCTCTCTCCTCCCAGGACTGGCAAGGAAGTCCCTGAGTTTGTTCCTCCACCAGCCGACTGTGGAGATGGAGCCAGGAACGCCCAGGGCTGGGCTGGCTCGCCCCTCCGCCCCATCTGTCCTGCAGAGGCACACACAGCACACGGAGGGCAGGTTGCTGGCCACCGTGGACTCCCTGCCCATCACACACCTACATTTTCTCCCATGATTTTAACTCCCAGGGAGGGGCCTGCTATGGACAGCAGCCACATCATGGAAGCAGGAAGAAGAGCTGCAGCTGCATCCCCGGGTCCTCCAACCCAAGGAAGCTGCTGGCACTGAAGCAGCCCGAGGCCCGGTGCAGGCCAGGGTCCCAGCAGTCTGCTCCTCTCTGCTGTACCAGCTGTCGGCTGCGCGCAGGGTGTGGAGGGACAGAGACGGGTCCAGGCCCTCTGGGAGTTTATGGTGCCATCACCTTGGAGCACAGTATATGCTCCACACGTATACTGTGTGGAGGGAAAGGACGCCGAGGGGACAGTGAAGGGAGGCTCAGGGAACTCTCTGGAAGACAGGGCCTTGGCATGAATCACATCAACCAGGGGTGGCCTGGAGGCAAGGGTGTGAGTGTGAGCAAGCGACTGTGGGAGATAGAAAAGCCCCCTCCCAGCCCCCTCTTGCAGGCTCCAGAACTGTCTCAGCTCCCTCTCCTCCCTCTCCTCCTCCTCCCCCACCCCGCCACTCCTTCCTCAGCCACAGTCTGCTCCACTCCTCCCAGCCTAAACATCCTTCCTACCCACCACACCTCACTCTTCCCTCTCCCCTCACCTTGTGAACAAATGGGCCACATCTGCTGTCACCATTTCCTTACCTCCTGCTCATTCCTCAGCCCGCATGATCTGCCTTTTGCTGGCAAATGCTTCTTTCTCTCCCGTCACCAGTGATTACCTATTGCCAAACCAAACTACTCCCAGGCCGTAATCGAGCCGCACTCCACCAGGCCTCCAGGCCACTGCTCCTAATGTCCCCTCCGCCTGGAATGTCCTTCTGTACTCCACCTGACAATGTGATTCAGCCTTCGGGATGACCCCAAATGGGCCATATCATCTATGGAACTTCCCCAGCCCTGAGAGAAGCCCATCTTGGCAGAGCTCCCTCTGACCTGACACACAGTCCACTATTCCATGCTGTCCACCATGGACGGCACTGCTGACAGCAGCAGCCCTTCCACGAGTCTCCCCAGGACCAAGGATGTGCCAGGCTCCTTGTCCTGCAATCCACACGACTCAGCTATGCCACAGGGCACATGCCTTTCTGCTACACAATGCCGGCAACTGCTCGGAGCCAGACTCAGAGATTACTTGTTTATACATCAGTTTACACATCAGACCACATTCTTTGAGGGAAGCATCATCGTTTGCTCATCTCTGCAGGCCTTCACAAGGGGCCTGGAGCATTGCCAACTCTCGGCCAACATTTATCAGGTCTTGGCTGGCCAAACACTGGCCTGTAAACTAGGGGCTGCTGTTGAATCTGGTGACGATCTGGGTAGGAAAACACTGAGATGAGGCAGATGGATGCCAAGGCAAAGCAGTGAATAAAAGGGCTCGTGGGGGCCTAGGTATGCCCACCTCCAGCGCAGTGGCTCCTCCGTCTGCAGTGCAGATAAAGCCCTAGACACCACAGTCCCCCCTTGAGAAGTGACCTTCTCAAGCTCGCTGTGTTACAACTCGCCATGCCGTGGGGTCCGCTCCTATGGTTCTCCTCTCATACTCTGCCCAAGGCGGGAGCAGTTGAGCCCCCTTCCCCTGAAGGCACAGCTACCTCCTGAGGGCAGGAGCATACAGCCTTGCCCAGGTTCAGGCTTTGGGTCCACTGTTGCAAAGAAGACATATCTGTACCAACCATCACCAACATCGAAGGGATTCGTGTCTAACCACCTGACTGGGGCACATGAAGCCCTGCCCGCCTTCCAGCTCCACACCTCGCTCTGCACGCACTTTGCTTTTTACTCCCCTGCAGCCCAGCCCAGCCTCTGATACCACACCCCACCATCAGGGTCGGGTTGGGGGGCCCTCTCTGTGTGCCCCCTCTAGCACAGAACTTGCTTCTGCCTATTTTACCTGCCTGTGTCTGCTCCTAGACGTGAGCTCTGTAAGGCCAAGGGGCTTGTGGGGCTGTGGTCCTAGCACCTAGCCACTGATTGGTGGATCAATCAATATTTGAAAAGTGAAATACCTGTGGAAAGTGCCAGGCTCCAAAAAGAGATTTCACTAATAGAAAACCCAGTGGGTACCGATTTCTAACCTCTGGCATTTCCGCATATTTACACTCATCGATCCTGACCCCCACCTACCCTGTGAGAGGAGTCAGCTCTGAGTTTACAGAGATGAGGGCGGACAGGACTCTCTGTTATGCACCTATGTTGCCATGGCGCTGATCTCTGTGGCCCCGGCACTGTCCTAAGCTAACACAACCCGTTTATCAGGCTCTCACACTCTGTACCTCAGTCCCCAAGTCAAAGCAACAAGTTGAAGGGCAAGAAGCCCAGAGCCCGCCCCACCCTCACGCCTGCATCTGGCCTGCAGTGCACACAGGGTGTGTGGGCCTCCTCACCGATGAGGGCTTCTTTCAAGCTGGACTCCACAGGCAGGATGTTCTTCTCCACCAGCTCCATGGGGCCAGGCCTCTGTGCAATCTTCTCGTTGAGGTCATCAGCCAGCCTGGCTCTCTTCAGCTTCAGCTGCTTGGCCTGAAGGGAAGGCTCAGCCGAGGTCTCTGCCCGTGGGAGAGAATGGAGTGCAGGAGGATGTAGAAATGGACCTGGGTTTGCCCTGGGAACTCCAGAGCAGTCTCCTTCCCTCTGGGGAAGGAGCAGAGACCATCAGAATGCAAAGCGCATCTCAGGCGGAAAAGGGTGGCCCAGCTTAGAGTTTCACGAGGACGGAAGGGGCCCCTACTGTGGGCGATGTGTGGCCACACACAACAATGGCCACCAGGCCAGAGGACTCCCTGAGGTAGAGCTACAGAGCTGAAAAGAGCACCAGACAGCAAAGTGACCTTCTCAAGCTTGCTGTGTTATAGGGGCAATTCACCTCCCTGCTCTGGGCCTCAGAGTCTTCATCAGCAAAATGTGGGGTTCACCCTAGGAAAGTTCTCTTCCAACCCCAAAGGTAATTCAAAACTAAAAAAATGGAGATTCACACTGCTTTCCGCAGCCATTGCCTTCACCAGAAGGTGGGAAGAAGCGTGTGCTGGAGCCAGGTGGAGTGTGTCTAGGATGACCTTACTTGTACATCACAAGTGCTCAAGGAAATGCTGAGTGAATGAATGGATAAATGAATGGAAAAGAGAAAGCAAACGCATTTGAAAAACAGATCTTAGAGGGAAAAAATCTACATCAAGAGATGACCAGCCCCAGGGCCACCTCGTGGCCACAGGAGAAAGGGTAAGCCAGCCCAGCAGAAGGCGTCGAGCTCCCAGGAATTCCCGGCAACCACAGCACTGCTGTTTGAGCGTGCTAAGGCTCTGGCTCACCCACTGCCTACAGAAATGAGAGTGACAAGAAAGGGAAGAAGAAATGTGGGTGCTGAGGCGGTGAACACACAGTGAGAACAAGGGTTTAGAAGCACTGCCATTTTAACACACCTTCCAAAATGTGCATCCTGACCAACTCCGATCTCTCTGGCCGGGAACGAATCTTCCGTTTCAGATAGTCCTCTGTCTATAGAAAAACAACAACACCAAGAAGCTCTCAAATCCAGATCACAAGCTTTATGGCACAGACGGGACCAAAAAGCAGCGGTGGCTGTTGGTCACCTCTGCAGCCCCCACCAGCTCAGTGTGGAGACTGCAGGGTGCGGAGGCCCAGGGCAGCCAGGGCAGCCAGGGGAGGACGTATCCACTTCCAAGTGCACCTGCGAAGGGCACCATCCGTCAAGAACGTTTGTCAGTCTGAGGTTGGACTACCGATATATATGTATTTAAAATCGATTACTTTCACTGTTATAAAATTAGTATAGTTTCATCAAAGAAAATGGAAAATTACCAAGCAAAATGACAATAAAATATTTTAATCATCCATTGTTAGTATTTTGGGATATTTATTTCTAATCATTCTTCCACATGGAAGACAAGTTTAATTTTGCAGAGCTGTAATCATGCTGAATATAATTTTTTATCTTGTTTCAAATAATGTGCATGATCTTATAAGCATTTTCCACTCATTTTGAATGACTACCAAATGGAATACTAATATTGATACATGGTGTCAAAGCTCTAGTTCCTTAAAGTCCAATGTAATCATTTCCACATTTCTGAGACTCCAGGCAAACGAAGCCATTTCTTCAACAGTCCCAAGCCACCCACTGCCTGGCGCTCATGTTATAATGCATATAATGTGACCCCAGATCTGTCTGACTCCAGAACCTGGGCTCTTAATCTCTGCACCAGAAATTTTCAAACCATAGGTCAAGACCATTAGTGGTTCAAGATCAGCAGAGAATGGGATAGGATAAGGTACAGTAGGGTAGAACAGAGGAGAGTAAAAACAGAAAAAGTATCAGAGCACACTGCACGTAGGAAAGTGTGCAAAGACCTGGCTCTGCCCTGCCTGGCCCCTGTCAGCTGCCTGGGCTCTGACTGGGCAGCCTGTGCCAGCCTGGGTTGGTGCTGAGCTCTCCATGAGATGGTTTAAAGTGGCTGTGGGCTCTGGATCTATCACCCCATCTGCAGTGGGCAGAAAAACTGCTCTGGCTGCTGTAGAAGATGCTAGAACAGGTGTCGGACATTGCAGGTCTTCACAGCCATCAGAGCAGGCGTATTTTCTAAGCCACCTGAAGTTCTGAGCAGTGACCAAGGCCAAGGCAGAATACAGTACTGATTAAGAAAATACCTGGAGTCCACAGACCAAGGTTTGAGTCCCAGCTTGGCCACTTGCTAGCTGGACACATTACTTAACCTCTCTTAGCTGCAACTATAAAATTAAAATGAAGATAAGAACACCTAATTCTTAAGAGCTGATGTGAGCATACACAAGAAAATGATATAATTTTACATGAAAAGTACTCAATAAAGTAACAGCTGCTCTAATCGGCTCATATTTACTCCCTGCCTGCTTGAGAAGCAGTCAGGAAGTGGCGCCAAGCCTTACAAATGGGTTGGGGGCACAGGCAATGCCCTTCCAGCCCCCCGACCCCCCATATTCTCTAGCACTCCCAGCACTACAGCAGTGCAGTTTGTTACTGCTTTGGTTCCCAGTATCCATGACCTCATTCTTCTCCTTCTAAGAACTAATCATGATTTTCCTTAGAACATTTAAAAAAAATAATTTAAAAAGAGCAGGTAGTAAGGGAAGTCTTGGAGGTAAACATTTTCGTCTCTGAAAGACCTGTGGGTCTTAGGGTACCTCAGTCTGTGACCCTCCCTCTGGGAGGTTCTCTTCCTTTGTCTTTTACGTGAAAGACCAAAGTGAAGGGGGTGCGAGGGGGAAGCGTGTTTTGGCGACTTCCCCATCTCCGCCCACACTGGGCAGCAGAACATCCCCCCGAGGCCCCTGAGGGAACTGAGAGCAAGGGGAATAGGCAGCAAGCCAGGTGCAACAGCACGAACCCGGCTCAGGGGGCCCAGCTTCTGCTTCCGCGGCCGCTAGTGGACACTGGCTGCTTAGGGCACATGAAGACCAGTGCATGCCCACCCTGGAGAGGTGTGGGCAGTGCAGCCACTGACATGGAGGGACCACGGATGCTGTCCATGTCCCAACATCCACAAAAGGCTGTGGTGGTTATAAATGGGAAAGACCAGTGGTCTCCAAAACAGGAGAAAGGCTCGGTGAGCACTCCACACTCTTAAAGGTGACAAAGGAGAAAACTCATTCTGATCACGCTCTGCACCATCGCACTAGGAGACGGCCGTGTGGAGATGAAGCAGAAAAGGGAGAGCTTGCTCATTAGAACTGTGAGGCACGGGCTGGCCCTGGTGGCATGCTGGACTGGAAGGAACATGACCGGCAATGCCAGGGGCTCTGAGAAAGCTCTTCGGAGGTGCTCGAAAAGATTGTGTGCCTTACCCTGGCCCGCTCCAAGCTCCTTCTCTGTTCATGAAACGCAGCTGGACTTTTCAAAGCTGTTGGGAGAGGAATCATAAAAGAATTACTTTATTAGGGAAGCATCATGTCTACTGCTACAACTTACCATGGAGAAGGCATCTTGAATTCACGTTAATTTTAGTAGTACTATTAATATCAGCTGAAATGAAGAAGAAAATGGCACGCGAGTAAGCGTACACCTTTATGGTTCAGCTGCCCCATTAAAATAATTTTGGTTACTTTATTCCTAATAGGAGTCGTCACTGGCCTAAGCTTAAGCTCAATAAAGTGCACCCATCAAATATAACTGAAAAATATCCTGGGCCCATTAGCTGGACTGTTAGCTGCACAATCCTCATTGATCGGTCAACCTCCACAAACAGCTACTGGGCCTCGCCTTACTCTCGGGGAGACGGGGACTCAGGAAGGGTCAGCTGCATGTCGGGTCCACCTGACTTCTACCTCATGAGGAACCACAAAGGGACCAAACTGAATGGGGCTGTTAAACAAAAAAGACATGTCTACTTGGGTGCCATTTCCTTCTTCATTTCAGCTGATATTAATAGTGCTGCTAAAATTAAACTTGAGTTTCATCTCTAAGGACTAAAGGAACTTCACAGTGGTTATATGTTTGACGCTGGTGCACACACACAACCAGCAGCTGACAAGAAGGGCTCTCTGCAGCCCCTGTCAAGGACTTCGCTCTATTCTGGGGCCACCACCACCACCACCACCACCAGGACCACAGCTCTCGACTCAGCAAACAACACTGAGGGTGGGGAGACCCAAACAGGACCCTCTACAAATTCGGCACCTTTAAGAGAATTTTGTGTCAAAACTTGGCTATAGTGACAAATGACGAGTTGGGACACCCTGAGGACAAGAGGGGAAAAGGCCTGACTCACTTCAAGTAGGGAACACTAGCAATAAGAGAAAATTTTACCAGACAGTGGTCAGTTTCACGGCTGCTGCCCTGGAATTTCAGAACAGCTGCTAAACTGTGTGAGCCGATAACTTTTGCTAGGCTGCGGCTGTGGAGGAGGGCAGGGTGGGGAGACGCTAAAAGTAGCCAGAGCATAGATATGACCTATCCTGCCTGGGCCTTTGCACTTCCTCCCTCCATCCTAACCCTGGGTCTCAGCAACAGCAGTTCCAGAACAAAGCTCCAAGTGTCCCAGGAGTCCTTATTAAAAAATAATAATTAAATCTTAGCATTAAACACACACACACACACACCCCTCTATTTCAAGACAAGTTGGAAGACCACCCCATCTTTTAACAGCAGGGGGAGCTATAGATTTAACAAATGACCTGGAAGGAAAATACAGCACAGGCTGGAGCCCCCACAAACCAGGCTACCCAGCTCTGCTCTGGGAGTTCTTGGGCATCTTAGTGGGTAAGTCGACAGCCCTTGTGCCTGTTTCTACTGCGTTAGGCTGACTCAACTGCAAAACCCATCTCCAAAGGCCCTGATATGTAGGAATCTGTACTAGACATGATGGGCCAGCAGGGAACGCAGCCTTACTCTCTCCTCGGAGAGCTTATCACATGGATAAGACAATAAGCAGAAGGAATCAAAGAGAAAACTCACAGTGTCTGGTCTGCCCGCCCCGCCCCGCCCCGCCCCACCCTTCTTTCTGCCTTGCTTGTCCCACAGCACTCCTCCGCTGACCCTCTACAGTAACACTACCTCTCTCTTACTTGTTTATGGTCAGCCTCCTACCACAGAAGCCTCATCGGGGCACGGCAGGGGTTTTGTCCATGTCTTTCATTTCTGACAGTATCCTCAGTGCCAAGAGTACCCAGCACACAACTCATTCAATGAATTAATGAATATTCTGTAAGAAATGGATACCAAGTATACACGTGACAGGAAAATTGGAGGATTCTGTGGCGAAGCACTAAATTTTCATTGGGACAGCCAGATCTATGGCTGTCATCTGGGTTGAAAACCTCACAGAAGTCCTGTAGAAAAATCAAGGCATCCGTGTTCTTGTCCTGGGTTCTACCAATGACAACTGGTGTGACACCGGTACGGATGATTTTGGGGTCTCATTTTCTTCTCTGTAGAGTGAGAATCTGTCCACCTCCCAGAACTCTTGCAAGAGTCAAACGAGAGTGAGAGTGCTCAGAAGCGAATGGTGCACTCTCCGATGCGTCGAAGGTACTGCTGTCATCAAACGCAGTGTCTGGGTTGAATCATGGGTTCAATCCCCAAACAAGCCAGTTATAGTTTCTGTACCACAGCCACACATTCTGTCTAAAAATCCGGCTGACCTGCTGAATCAACAACCTATGTTGGCTATCCCTAGGGCTAAGGCACAAATCCAACTTCTGAAAAATCAACTCACGAAGCCCAGAATCTGATGGAAGGGAACTGCATCCTCTGCATGTACAAGGACGATGCAGCACTACTGGGGACAACCGGCTGTAGTGTAGATGACCACGTGTAACAGCAGGGAAGACACTGATATCTATTGAGCACCTGCTTATGTGGCAGGCACTGTTCGAGATAATTCCTAAAGATTAGGCCTGTTCTAATACTCCTAAAGATCCCAGGTGGAAGGTAACATTCCATTTTACAGATAAGAACAGGAAAGGCTAGCAAATGGCAGTTAGGATGACAACCTTAGTTCTTTCCACTCCTCTAGACTGGTTTCTTAACTTCTTCAAAACAAGAGAAGAATGACCCTATTACAAGCAGTCAAACTCGGGGCCTGCTGGCCGCATGCCTCGTTTATTTGGTCCGTGTTAGCCTTTCAGTTTGACATGCTTGCCCTATTAGATGGGGAGGCAACGAGGCTTCAATTACACAGACTTAGATGTAGGGCTGAGTGCAGGCAAGGTGGAAAGGTCAGTTCAACCACAGCCTGAGCACAAACCAGTGTAAGGAAGGCTCACAAGAAGGGTTCAAAATGACCACAGGCACAGAGAGCCAAGGTTCAAAATGCGGGTCTTACTGTAGAACTTAAGGGGCAGCCTTCAGCCCTGATACCAGCTGAGCTGGGAGGGGAATGGGAAGACGAGAAGAACTGAATTCATTAGCTGTCAGGGCCTGGTTAAGAGAACCAGAAATGAGGACCAAGAAAATAATTCAAGACAATAATGACCAATCACAAAAGACAGTTTCATTTTGTAACAATAACACATTGTAATTGCATCCTTTTAACAATCTGGCGGTAGGAACCAACATTCCAGTTTTATGTGCGATAAAACCAACACTGCAGCAAGCTGTGAGGTCATCCATTGAGTGGTGGGCCGAACCCAGGGCTAGTTCTGTCTTCCCTTTCTTTCTTCTCTAAAACTTCTGACAACTGAGCCAGTGTCTCTCAGTTCTTGAACAGCCCACTCACTCTGTGCAGCTCTTTCCGCATTTCTAGCTGCTTTCTGATAGCAAGGGCAGCAATTCAGTAACTAATTCTAGCAGGTGAAAGGAGCAATGGCCCCTCTTCCTTCGGGACTCCGTCAAGACTCCTGTAAGGCACTTCTCAGGTTCAGTTGGGGACAGACTAGAGCTGGGGCAGCCAGTGACACACTGGGGTGCAAGGTCGAGAGGGCACCCCTATGCATGTCCAGACAGGTTTGTTAAAAGCCACAGCGGTGGAGGGTTGAAAGATGGCAGGTGATAAAAAGGTGAGCCCTGGGCCTTCCTGACGTAGGAACAAATGACAGTCACCTCAAGCTTCCATGCGAAGGGAATGAAACACGAGGAAGCCCAGCAGAGCAGAAAATAGGTCATAAACTTTAGGCTTCTGCTGGTTGTGGAAAAATCCAAAAGACTTAACGTTAACCCATAATGTGTCTGACCAGGAGGGCTGATCATCTCGGACTTCCATCTCCCTCTGCCTTGCTGGTTTTGTCAGAGGAGCCAGGACATTACTCAGAAATTTCATTTTCCCAGGAAGTCCTGGAAGGCAGTCTCTGAAAGAGAAGCCCCCCAAACCACTGCAAACCCCAGCGCTGTGCACACTGTTTACAGGAATATACATTTTGCTGTTGGAGGGCAGTTCTTGATCCTTTACCCCCCCTCTCTGGGAGCTGCTCTGCTGGAACCCTTGCAGGGTTTTGTGTGAACAAAGGGAAGTGAGCAGCACACCCTGAAAGGGAACAAACCAAGCTCCCACAGAAGTCAAATGCACAGAAGTGGCTAAGAGGTGTGGCGTTCTTAGTCAGTTTCAGTTCTAGATGTAGGTCCCGCCCCTGGCAGGCTAAAACCACCAATTAATATTCTGTTCCCTGCCTCCAGCACCCATTTTCTTTCTCCCTTACACATTTGCTACATTACTTAAATGAGGTCATTGGGAACTAAAAAGGGAGAAATGGTTTCAACTTTCTTTTTAAAGATACACAGTCAGCCCTAGCTGGTTTGGCTCTGTGGCTAGAGTGTCGGCCTGCGGACTGAAGGGTCCCAGGTTCGATTCCGTCCAAGGGTACATTCCCGGGTTGCGGGCTTGATCTCCCCCAGTAGGGTGCGTGCAGGAGGCAGCCAATTAATGATTCTCTCTCATTGATGTTTCTATCTCTCTATCCCTCTCCCTTCTGCTCTCTGAAATCAATATAAATAAATAAATAAATAAATAAATGAATAAATAAATAAATAAAAAAAACACACAGTCATCCCTTAGTATCTGTGAAAGACTGTTTCCAGGACCGCCCCCCCCACCCCCATACCAAACCCTTATATAAAGTGGTATCTGCATGTAACTGAGGCAATCCTTCCTTATTATACTTTAACTAGAGGCCCGGTGTACGAAATTCATGCACTGCGGGTGGGGGGGGGAGGGCGTCCCTCAGCCTGGCCTGTGCCCGCTCACAATCCGGGAGCCCTTGGGGCATGTCCATCAGTCGGACATCCTTAGTGCTGCCGTGGAGGCAGGAGAGACTGTGGGAGTGCACTGACCACTGGGGGTGGGGTGGGGAGGGCAGCTCCTGCATTGAGCATCTGCCCCCTGGGGGTCAGTACGCGTCATAGCAACCATCATTCCACTGTTCAGTCAATTTGCATATTAGCATTTTATTATATAGGATCATCTCTAGATTACTTGTAATACCCAATACAATATAAATGCCATATAAATAGTTACTATACTATATTGTTTAGGGAATGACAAGAAAAAAGTCGGTACCTGTTCTGTACAGGCCTAACTATATAGTACCCATCAGCAACCACGTAACATTTTTTTCCTGAACATTTTCAGCCCAGGGTTAGTTGAACTCATGGATGCAGAAGCTGGAGATATGAAGGGCTGACTGCACTGCCGTCCACTTCCAAGGGGAGCTCAAAGACGTGTTCAGCGTGTCTATGGGCTCTGTGGCTTACAATGCAGGAGCACTGCGATCGACTGGTCTTGGTTTCATCTAGCACTGAGTAAGTGGGAACCCTTGAAAACCAAACTACCATGTTAATTTAGGACAGTACACAGCACTTTCCCATCACCATCCCCAGATTTATTTGCACACGAAGGCAAGTGAAAGTCTAGAATCCAAAAGCAGTTCTAGAAATAAGTCTCAGCAAGGAAGGATAGCAATTAACCATCAAGACTTATTTCCTCATCATTATCATTAAAAAGTACTAGGTGATCCCTCAAAGGCAGCTCAGGGTCTGCTTAGGAAAAAAGACAAATAATTACAATACAAGACGAAAGTACAATTGTAGAGGTGATTTAAAGTGCTACCTAGGACAGAAGAGGCAACACTCAGCCTGAGAGAAGTGTGTGAAGTGACCAAGTAGATTTTACAGAGAAAATCCACGTGAATGGAATACAATCTCCACAGGCCGACAAGGAAGGGAGTCAAGAGGTCACCTGAGGCCGAGGAAGAGCAAGAGCATGAAGGGTGAAAGCGCACAATTTCAAGTAGTCCGGCGGATGGACCTAGAAGTTCATGGGGCGCCATGAGGCTGGAAAGGGAGGCAGGGACCAGCCCATGAAGAGCCTTAATGTACAGTATTCTGATTCTGGGAAGATGTAGCAGACATACTTTCCTCTATTCCTCCCACTAAGTACAACTAAACTCTGCACATTGTATATAAAACAAACATAAGCAAGTTCTGAAAGGTGGAGAGAAGAAGGCAGACTGGGTAGGGGCCTTGGGCCCAAAGAACAAGACAGTGGTGAGTTTCCTGGATTTCCTTTGGCTTCATACATACCAGACTCGGAGCTGAAAAAAGTCAGCAAGTTGGAAATGCCAACGAAGGTGGACCAAACAGCCCTTCCGAAACCTGCTCACTAGCCAAAGGACCAGGAAAAGGGCAGCCTAGCAAGATGGAAAACCTTTAGACAATCATCGTTCTATTCCAGCCAGACACCAGAAGAAAAAAAAGGGGACTCAGCCCTACCAGGAAAGGTCAAGTGGGGAGTCCAGCCCTCTCCCCTTGCAAGGCTGTAATGAAGCACCCCAATACCCCTGCCCCAGCAGTGTCAAAGGCCAGAACTGCATGGATAGGGTGGGGGAGTTATTTCTAACTTGATTTTTTTTCATTAAAAAATAAAACGAGCAGAAACACACCTGGTAATTGGCACATATTTGTGTCACCCACATGCCTGCACTCACATGCTCTCCTTCCCATGCCCTCTTTTAATTTAGAATTTTTCAAACCCCCAAACATCAAAAGAACAAATAATGAACAGCCCTATAACTGACCTAGATTCACCAATTCTTTTTTAGCGGTATTTGTTTTACCTCTTTCTTATTTGCATACAGGAATGCACACCCTTTGTTATTCTTTACCAAATCACTTGAAAGTAAACTGCAGATAATAATCACATTTCATCCCTAAATTCTTCAGTGCATATTTCCTAAGAATAAGAACATACTCTTTCATAACTACCATTATCACATCTAAGAAAATTAACAATAATTCAATAATATAATCTAATTTAGTCCACATTTGAATTTCCTCAACTGCCCACACAATGTCTTTCATAGCTGTTTGAATCCCCCCTCCTCCCCGCTCAATCTAAGATTTAGTCAAGAGTCCCATACACCACATTTAGTTGTTGTCTCTTTAGTCACAATCTAGAACAGTATTCCTACCTTTTCCATTTTTAATGGCACCGAATTATGTAAGCCAGTTGTCTTGCAGAAAGATGTCCTATATTTTGAGTCTGTTTCCTCATAAGATTTAGGCTAAACATTTTTGGCATGAGGACTACATAGATGATGTGTACTTCTTAATATCAGGAGGCACATATATCATGTTGTCCAACCACTGACGGTGCTACAAGCTTGGAAGGTGACACCAAAGCGTATCACCGTTTGTAATGAATATGTTATCTGTGGGGTAACATTTTGAGGACATGTGAAAATCCTATTCCCTAACCACCATTTACTTCATGGTTTTAGCGATGATCCCTGCATAAAACCAATTCTTACAGCAGGAACTGCAAAATAATGAGAATTGCATTTTTAAAGATCACTTAGTAATGATCAAGAGGCCATTTAGAAGAACAAAATGGAATGATTGGGTGAATGGTGCCATTAACACTCCCAGACAAGGGACACAGGATGATGAATTTGGGACAGGGTGGGAGAGACTGTGTTCAGTTTGGGGCATTCGTTGATTGTGAGACATCCTATAAAGAGACTAGGGGCCCAGTGCATGAATTTGTGCACCTTGAAAGGAACTGTGGGCCCTGAGGCTGCAGTGGGCACAGGGATGGGTCTTGGCCCATCTCCTGCCCTCCCACCCAAACCCCCCCCCCGCCCCCGCTGCGGCTCCTGGTTCCATCTGCTGGCAGCCCCTCTCCCGCCGCCGCCGCTCCCACGTGCTGATGGCGCCGGCCCACTCACACCCACTGACGGCGCTGGAGCAATTGGGGCCGATGCCAGCAGCGGGTACAAGCAGGGCCGGCGCTGTCAGCAGGTGCAAGAGGCGACTGCTGCCCCAATTGCCCCTCAGGAGCAGTAGATGTGAACGGGGCTGGTGCCGACAGTGGGTGCAAGCAGCCACCACTTGCACCAACGGCGCCGAGTGATTAGGGCGCAGGCGCCAGGCACCGGCAGCAGGTATGAGCGGCGGCTCTGGCACCAGCAGTGGATGCGAGCAGGTCAGCAGTGGATGCGAGCAGGTCCGGTGCTGGCAACAGGTGCAAGCATGAGGCGGGACCACACGTGAGGGAGTCAAGAATTTTCAGTAAGCACCAGAGGCTCGCCCCGATGACAGCAACCGGTGCCCCGACTTGGTCCGGCACCCCCCCTCATCTGCTCCACCATCCTACCGCAGCCAATGCCCACCATGTTCTGCACACGACCCCTGGTGTCGGCGCATGTCATAGCGACCGGTTATTCAGTTGTTCCGCTGTTCAGTCTATTTGCATATTAGGATTTTATATAAATAGATGTATAAGTGGTGTGTGTGTGTATACAAATGTGTGTGTGTGTGTGTGTGTGTGTGTGGGGAGGGTCATCTAGGGATAATGTGACACAATATGTAGGGCAGAAGACAATACTTCCCAGGCTGAATCTAAGGGAATCCCAGAATTCCCTTAGATCATCATGAGAGTCCAGCATAGGAACCTGAGGCTCACAGAAGCAGGAAAGGGCCAGGCAAAGAGTAAGCATAAAGAAAAAGAGTGTAGGAAGAAAAAGAGAGATGCTAATAGTGGGCGGGCAGATGAAATAAGGCTTGCTAAGTGTCAAGAGGATTACTTATACTAAGGACATGGCTAGTGGGCTCAGAGCTATGCCAGTGGGTTGGTGGAGGCAGAAACTAACCACAACAGGTTTGGAGTAAGAGGTGAGGAAGTGGAGTCCAGAGGTTTATGTCCCTGAGAGCTCAAGTTGTACTAACAGTTAATTACTCACTCACTCTCCCAACAAGTATTTACTGAGAGCCCATATGTGTCAGACTCTGTTTTGGTGCTGGGATACCCATGTTCTCGTGGAGCTTACACTCTAGTATAAAAGATACAACACAGTAGTAGGTGATACATACTATGATGAAATATGAAGCAGGCTATGGCGACAGAGAGTGGGAGCAATTCATATGGGGTGGTCAGAAAAGACTTTCTGATGTGACATTGGAGCAGTGGCCTGGAGGAAGGGAGTGAGTCCTGCAGCCACCTGGGGAAGAGCCGTCCAGGCAAGGAAAACAGCAAGGAGGGCCCTGAGTGGGAAACTGCCTGAGTGACAGAGGGACATGGAGGCCAGAGTGGCAGAGCAGAGTGAACAAAGGGAAGAGTGGGAGGAGATGAGGGGTAGCCACACAGGGCCCTGTAGGACTCTGCTCCCACGTAGTACTAGAGGAAGTAAAATTCCAGCATGAGAAAGTAGGGTTGTGCCCATCAACCTTGCCACTGATAAAAAGATCTGTAAACTGTTTCCTTGCCCCCGCCCCCATGGTTGCCTAGGGTGCTGGGAATTACCTTACTTGAGCTGTTATTTTCCATGTTATATAATGGAGAACTGACTTGAGATCACATTCTCATCAGCTGCAGAACGAAGACTAGACTCTGGTTCTTCTGATTTCAAAATTCAGACCTTTTATTTATGTATATTTCAGCATAAGGGAGGAAGGAGGAGGGGGAGGGTGGTGGTGGGTTGGAAAAGAGATATGTCCCTGATTTTTTCCCTCAAAATGTGACAGCTACCAAAACAAAACAAAAAAACACCTCCAACTGATTTTAATCTGGTCTTTCACATTTTGCTTGCTTTCCCTGTTATTCCTCTGGAAAGAAATGCTGCCTTGTCCTTTTCTTTAATGTTGGCAATGGAACAGAAGGGAGGACTTCAGCAACAGTCAAGGGACCCACATTCTCCCACTCCTTTTTCCCTCCAGCCTCTCTTGAAGGACACAGCAGAAGAGGGAGTCGCTGAATAATCAAACTCCTTCCAAAGTTAACTGAGTCTTTTGCCACATCGCTTGGCCCTAGCTCAGAAGTTTGTCACACTGCTCCAGGCAGTTTGTTAACTCTGCCAAACTGACCACTGACCACTAACATGGTACAAGGCCATAAAAAAGGCAGGCTTTTCCCAGCACTGAAGACAGGGGTTCATAAGTTCTCTATACCCAATCCTATATAATAAAACCCTAATAT
Source organism: Eptesicus fuscus (assembly GCF_027574615.1). Lineage (NCBI taxonomy): Eukaryota > Metazoa > Chordata > Mammalia > Chiroptera > Vespertilionidae > Eptesicus > Eptesicus fuscus. The sequence goes on from NC_072479.1 coordinate 102,980,167, forward strand.
GCAAATCGACCGAACAACGGAATGACGGGTGGAATGACAGGTCACTATGATGCACACTGACCACCAGGGGGCAGATGCTCAATGCAGGCGCTGCCCCATGGTGGTCAGTGTGCTCCCACAGGGGTAGCACTGCTCAGCCAGAAGCCGGGCTCATGGCTGGTGAGCGCAGTGGCAGTGGCAGTGGCAGGAGCCTCTCCCGCCTCCGCGGAGTGCTAAGGAGCAGCAAGCTGAGTGGTAAGGAGCAGCGAGCCGGCAGGCAGTAAGGAGCGAGGGGTCCTGGACTGTGAGAGGTATCCCAGACTGCAGAGGGATGTCCACCTGCCGGCTTAGGCCCGATCCCCCCAGGACATCCCCTGAGGTGTCCCAAACTGCGAGAGGGCGCAGGCCGGGCTGAGGCACCCCCCTCCAGTGGACAAATTTCATGCGCCAGGCCTCTAGTCATTTTATATGATGCAGCCTTAACTGTCTTAGAAATTTGTCATCAACTCTTGACTTATGTGGCCAGGGCCATCCTCTACTTCAGAACCCCTGGGGAGAAGAGAATAACAGTAGTCTAGCCATCAGTAAAAATGAAAAGGGGAAAAATACCAGCAACCCCTGGTCCAGTGTTTCTCCGAGTGTAGTTCAGGAACCATTTGCATTAGAATGTCTCTGGAGTGCTGATTCCTGGGCTTCAAGAATTTTAATCTTGCCCTAGCCGGTTTGGTTCCGTGGATAAAGTGTTCAGGAGGCAACCACTCTCTCACATTGAGGTTTCTTTCTCTGTCTTTTCCCTCTCCCTTCCACTCTCTAAAAATCAATGGACAAATACCCTTGAGTGAGGATTTAAAAAAAAATTTTTTTTAAATCTTTAGTAAGATCTCCAAGGATTCTGATGCCACCAAAAATTAAAAAGCCATTGTTTTCCTAGTCCAAAATGCAGAGGAAAGGTGACACTGCTGATAAGAAAGTAAAGACCTTTATTTGCTCATTCTCTACCACCAGAGGCAAAGTGACTAAAAAGTACCTTTCTCAACAGCTTAACTCAACATTTCAACTCTGGCCTGCATAGGTGCTCATAAATTGGCAAACGGGTTACTCTCCTGAGCCCCTTTCAGGATCAGTGCTTTGAGTTGCAAAGCGTTTGTTTCTAAGAGTCAATGGATCAAAGCTTTTGCCCTTTTCCTCACAAGCCTTGCAGGGGCCTGAGTCCACACTAGGCCCCTAGAATCTAGGGCATGACAGTCGCACTCAGTGGAAGGCAGCACAGAAACGCAGTCCTTGGTGTTAGCACGCAGCGAGTGAGGAGCGAAGAGTTCACTGGTGCCAGTACAGGAAGTGGGGAGAGTCACTTCCCCGCTGAGCAGGGAAGCACAGAAGTCGGCTGTGTCACTGGTGTGTACGGGTCTCGACTACTGCCATTATGTAGATGATGTTTCTTAGGATTCCGTATCCAGGCAGAGCAGAGCTTCTTAACCTGGGATGCACTGTACCAGCTTTAGGGTATCTGTGAATCCCTAGAAACTGTGTGCTGAATTTGGGGTCCTTGCTTGGGCAATGTCCAGTGAGAGGTTGTGTAAAATTTTCCAAGGAGCAATAATGGCACCAAAGAAATCAAGAACCTCTGATTTAAATAAGGGTTATTATGACAGATGTGGAAACATGCATGCATGCCTGTGGCCTTTAAGCCTCACAACCAGCAGACAAGAGCAGCAGCAGCAACTCAGAAGCCATTTTTTAGAGGACTTAAAAATGACAGGGTTACTCTCACCCCCACTACCAACTTTCACCTTACCTCACCAACTAAGGGTCCTGATTTGATGCTATTTTCAAAGTTGAAATTTTGGTGAAAGTACAACAGCCTACCCTCTTAAAATTCCTATGTCATTAAGAACCATTAAACCATGGTCTTCAGTAATTAGCATGCAATGTGGAGCCAGAAACTTGGATGAGATGTGCCTATATTTAGTGGCGGTGTGACCCTGGGCAATTTGCACAACCCCTCTGGGCCTCAATATTCTCATCCACAAAATGGCAATTATACAAACTACTCTGATGACTTAGCATTAAATAAAGTGAAAATACTTTGCTAGAAGCTCTGTTAAGCTTGAGGCATTGTTACGGTTTTAATTTTTTTCCTCTCTGCCATTCTCCTTTTGAAGAAAACAGTATGTATAGAGTTAAATGCTGAAAGCTAAGTAGGCTTGACTTCCATTTTTTGTTTTACTGTTTTTAGCTGTCATACCAAAATGCCTACAAAAATATCCTGCAACAAAGACCATTAACCAAAGAGTTGTGTCAACATTTCCAAATACTGGCCATGACAATGAAAACCAGAAGTAAGTTCATGTGAATCAAAGAAAGAGCTTGGGTGGTGGAGTATGGGGAAGGGACCACACATTCTGAGACAAGCAAGGATCCAAACAGTCAGAAAACGTGCTTCATACACATCCTGTTTTGGTACTCAGACTTGCCACCACCCTGTTTTGGCACCAGGGCTGTCACCGCCACCCAAATCAGCAGGAAAGCCAAGTACCAAGAATGAATATAGGAAGTAGAGACTCAAGGATGCTAAATCTTTACCTTCCCAGAAGTGCAAGCTGTTCCAGTCTCGCACCCCTGACTCACTGACGGTGAGAGAGACTCCAGACTGGGAGGAAAGGTCAGTGCACAATCTTGTATAGCATGAATAGCAACAGGTACAGTGAATTCCAAAGTATCAGGGCCCAAATATTTTGAACCTGACTCCCAATCTTCTCTTCGACATACGGTATATGCCAGCCCTATTAATATATGGTTTTCAAACCACTGCCCAGTCTAATGTTCCAGATCAATCGTGATCCCAGTATACACACACACAAGTTAGAACATGCTGAGAGAGAAGAAAGGAGAGAGAGAGAGAGAAGGAAGGAGGGAGGGACGGACGGACACACAGACACAGACATCGATGTGAGAAAGAAACATCAATCAGTTGCCTTCCATACATTCCCCACATGGGGATCAAACCCCCAACCCAGGTATGTGCCCTGACTGGGAACTGAATGACAATGACAACCTTTCAGTGCACAGGACGACGCTCAACCAACGGAGCCACTCCAGCCGGTTCCCCTCTTTCTGAAGCCCTATAACCAATATGCCTAAGTCATCTGTTTAGATAAAGCTCCAAATCACCTTGCTCTTCTGCAAATAACATCCCACTAAACTGAAGAATTTTATTATTTTCTTTAATCCTCATCCGAAGATATTTTTTCCAATGATTTTTAGAGAGTGGAAGAGAGAGGGAAAGACAGAGAGAAATATCGATGTGAGAGAAACACATCAATTGGTTGCCTCTTGCATGCGCCCTAAGCAGGGCCGAGGCTGGGGAGGAGCCTGCAACCAATCTACGTGCCCTTGACTGGAATTGAACTCAGGACCCCTCGGTCCACAAGCCGATGCTTTATCCACTGAGCCAAACCAGCTAGGGTTAAACTGAAGAATTTTAAATTTCCAACCCTGTCATATATTTACCAGGGCTCCCCCTTGGGTATATAATGCTTTAGGATTTATATTGTTTAGGTAAAATCAGTGAGTAGTTTCGACAAGTGACTATAAATTCCTTTACTTCGTTTACTATCATGAAAAGAATATCTCAGACATTTCCAAAACTAATAATTAAGTGAAACTGAATACCTACCATACCTTTTAGACTTTCAATTGTATCAAGAACTCATATCAAGAAAACTACTTTCGAGGGCTTATTCAACAGAGCTCCCTGTTGGACCCTTCTTTGCACTAAACAATAAATATGCTCAGAATGTGAATATACAAACTCACTCAAGAGTCCTATTTTAGGAGTTGTTAGCAACTGGCCAAGGAGAAGGTTCTATCCTAGTCACTGACCACTGAGGTGGGATACCCTACAACAGCAGGAAGAGAGAAAGGATGATGACATCGATCAGAAATGCCTGGGATTGATGTACCCAGCTGGCTGTCTCCTGAGATAAAAGAGAAGATTTCTGAGGTCACATGCCTAACACAATTTTCCCTCAGCTTCAAGTCTAGGGAACAGGTTAGCCACAATTCTAGAACACATGTTTTACAAATGCCATTTAAACTTGGAGTCAACTCCAGTTAAACAATCACATTCCTGTGCTCATTTACATCATCTAAATGACGTAGGATTCAAAATAAATAAATAAATAAATAAATGACGTAGGATTCTTCGATTCTTTAAAGAAAAAAAGTTACGGTATAACACCTGAAACCAATATAATGCTATATGTCAATTACATTTCAATTAAAACAAAAGCAAAAAAGGAAACTAGCTATTTTAAAAATATATATATTTTATTGATTTTTACAGAGAGGAAGAGAGAGGGACAGAGAGTCAGAAACATCGATCAGCCGCCTCCTGCACATCTCCTACTGGGGATGTGCCTGCAACCAAGGTACATGCCCTTGACCGGAACAGAACCTGGGACCTTTCAGTCCACAGGCCGAAGCTCCATCCACTGAGCCAAATAGGTTAAGGCGAAACTAGTTCTTTCATCCAAAGATACCTGTGTATCTAAAAGAGCCAAATGGATGACACTAACGTGTGAGTGAGGCTCTGAAAGAAGCATGAGCCTGAGGGCCCTGACCGGAAGGGAGCAGTGAGCCAATTACAGAGCTTGGGGGACGCCTTTTCTGAGTTCCAGGGACAGCAGTTCAGAGACTACCACGCAGTGCTTCTTGCAGCTCCCAGTGGACTGGAGCCAATGGGAAATGACCACAGCCCAGATGAGGATCTGCTCCCACTCTAGTCCCCACCCAAACTCATAATTTACAAAATCTCCGTGAGACATACATCTCTTCAATACTATTAACACTTCACTTAAAAGCAAAACAAATGACAGTTCCTTGAAGCCTACAATTTTGTCATCTTAAATCTGTAAGCTGTTGTTTTTTAAAGGGCAACTCAGCCTCAAACCAGACCATCTCATCTGCTCTGGAATCACTACTATGTCCCCACTGGTGAACATTTCTGTCTCTTGGCAAGTTGTCCAGAAACAAACAAGCAAATAAAAACCATTATTTCTAATCCAGCCACTTGTTAGTTTTAAGAGAGTTTAAAAAAGAAGCATCCATTACCACAGAGGGCATGCAAATAAAATGAGTCCTGTTCATAAAGGACCAAAAAGGGAACAATTTTAACAGAGAACCATATTGATTAGTGGTTCTGTGATTCTTGACCATTTTCAGCAATTGTTTTTAATTCCACAAGTAGGGAGAAAAGTAGAATTAAGGAGGATTTGGTTTATTGAAAATAGTTCCTGTTCCCAAACACTGGTTTTGACAGAAATTAATGATATGTGTGTGTGTGTGTGTGTGTGTGTATTAAAAGCTGCTTTCAGATTCACAAGATGGCAGATCAAAGCTAATGCTCCTCTCCTGGTTTGCAGAGAATAACAATACCTGTATTTCAAAAGCATGAACAACGTGTCATCTCGTATATCTCCAAACCAATTCTGTGGGGTAGGTAAGACAGGCATTATTATCCCCATTTTATAAAAGTTGAAGTTGAGTTCAAAAGAGTTAATTGAGTTGCCCAAAGTCACCTTGTTCCTAAGTGGCAGAGTAAGGTCTAAAACTCTACTGTCTAATAAAATAGCCACCAACCACCTGTGACTATTTACATTTAAATTAATTAGGATTAAATTAAGTTTAAAAATCCAGCTCCTCACTCAAGCTAATCTTATTTCAAGTGTTCAACAGCACATGTGCCTAATGTTACAGAATATTTCTATCATTTCTGAGAGTGCTATTGGGCAGGGCTGGTCTAGAGGCTAGTTCTTCCAAATTCATGGAACTTGGGGACTAAATCACATGGCATCCAGTGCTTAATAAAAATGGACTGAAAGTGACAGTCTCTTTCTCATTACAAGAAACTGAAACTTCAGGAGGTTGTTTTATCTTCTTAAGGATTATAAAAACAGAAATTAGTTTTTAAAAAGTTTAAACTGATTTTAGAAAGGGAGGAGAGGGAGAAGAGGGAGGTAGGGAGGGAGGGGAGCATCGATGTGAGAGAGATACATCGATCGGTTGCCTCCCCTATGCACCCCAATCAGGGACCAAACCAGCAACATAGGTTTGTGCCCTGACCCAGAATCAAACCTACAAACTTCCAGTGCATGGGACGACACTCCAACTATCTGAGCCACATTGGCCAAGGCAGAAATTCGTTTTAAAAGATATTTACCAAAGTGCATTTGATCCGTATGTACTCAGGAAGGAAAATCTTGAAACTCAGTTTGTATATTTGGTGAAGAATAGGTAATAATTTCTCCAAGTTATAAACAATAAAAACATTATTAAGAAGAAATTTAGATTCAGAGAAAAAGGGATCAATCATAGCAATCAAACTTGTTACTTCCAGCCATTAAATAACCTCTTTCAGGGATTAGAATAAACTTTTTCTTGGTGCAGAGAATACCACAGTCAGATGGACAGGAGATTTTCAGCTAACCCTGAGGTCCAGTAAAAGCACAGCTTAGATTGGCTCTAAGGGCAACTGGGCCACACAGTCTGTGAAGACCACTGAGCTCACACTGACAGCTGAAGTGTGACAGAGATCGGACTGTAGAACTGAAGGGTTAGGGAGTGAAGATGTGGCAAAGTTTATTAAAAAAGAGCTGCAAGAACTCATGACATGAAGCCACTGTTTTCAGCTTCAATATAAGGTACATGGGGCCAACTTAGAGACCCATGAACCAGTCACAACGAGCTGGCCAATTTGTTCACTTTTCACTTAGCAACTTGTTTGAGCACCTTTCAGGGCAAGGTAGTTTGTGAAGCTGTGGATTGACACTAACTGGCTGTCCCCTCTGAGTTGTGTTGCCCTCAGACTCTTTGGATTCTCCCAACCATTCAGAGATAAATGTTACTAATGACACTGGCTGGGTGCACAGAAACACCATTTAAAATGAAAAACAACAACAACAACAAAACAAAACAAAAAAACAAGCTCACTCAAGAACTAGAGCAAGGTACTTAGAGAATCTGTAAGACAAAAATAATAATTTCTTCATGTGCTTGCCAAGGTACCAAGATTTTTCTACTACATGCACTTGATAAAATAATAAACTGAGGGTTAACTACAGCATCAGGAACATGTTACTTTGTGCTTTTCTCAAAGATTCTCAACAGAATAACAAAAGGTAGAGGAGGAAGAGACAAACAAGTGTCTTCTCTCATAACCAGAAAGATTACAGGAGACTTTTCTCAGTTGTCTGGGTCAGAACTTCCATGTTTTCCTTTAAAAGGTTATTCCTTTACAGCAGCTTTCATTGCCAGAACATTTTTCTTAATTTTCACCTTAACCTTATGATCTTGTGCACCTTTAAATGTCAAAGAGAAAGGCTGTGGGGGATGCTTTGTTTGAGAACAGAGTGTACCACACAAGACCCATCTCTTCTATGAGTCTTCACTCTGAATACAGAAGCATTCCTGATCTTAATCTTTGGATTTAAACACCAGCTTCCTGTCTGTGCCATTTCTCCTCTCCCTCAAGATATGCAGAGCTTCAGACATCATTAAAGAAAGCTTAGGGCCTGGAATATGTAATCCTTTGCTATCTGGCACTCTGTATTTGGTAGGGTTTAAGTGGTGTTAAATGAAACATATGTTTACATGATGAGAATGAAGGATTCTGGGAAATGATCCTGTTTAAAAATACATCAGAAATCAACTTCTATACCCCATAGTTTGGATGCCATGAACAGAGCTTATCAAGCAGCAGAGAGAAATGTATCAGAATTGAGAGATTCTTTAATCCCCTGAACTTTATGGAAAGGCCATATTCCAACTTTGAATGATATGTATGAGAAGCATGGCCAATCCTGAAGGCAAGAGAGCCACTGGAGACATTGTATCCTACAGACATGATGAAATTGAGAGCCAGTCCTACATGGGAACTGTGCACAAGTATTCTGGGAGATGAGGTGGGTGGGTTTTTCTTCCCAGAACTAGAAGAAGAAAAAAACTGGGATGAGAAAAATTTGATAAAAGATATGAACACATAAATGATGAGGGACAGAATATAGCCATGACTACACTGCTCCTTTCCCTCAGCTTGAGGGCCCTACCCACTTCCTAATTTGTAAAACCAAGGTAAATATAAAAGCACTTTCCAGAAACTCCTCAGGCCAGCAAGATGGGAATGGACGTGGGTACTTCAAACCAAATGTTACTTTTTCAGGGTTCCAAATCTCCAATAATCAACAACTTTCTGGTCATTTACAGTTTGCCCCAGCACTGCTCATGTTTTCTTTGAAAGACTGGAGACATTGGTGGAAGATGGCACATGATGATGTCTGGGAGGTGGAAGATGTTGGAGATTACAATAGGAATTAAGGTAGCAGGTGCAGGGTTGTGGTGAGGAAGTAGGGTTACTCATAGTGTGTGTGTGTGTGTGTGTGTGTGTGTGTGTGTGTGTGTGTGGAGGGGGGGCGGCTAGCAAAAAGTGAGCCTCCTCTTTGGGAACTCAGGACCCTATCTTGTATAACCAGGTATGTAGATGAGCAGGGTATTTCATACCGGAAGCTATTCCCAGGCCTCAACATTCTCTCTCAGAAGCGTTGGCTACCTACTTCCTTCACTAGAAAAGCTGAAAACCGAGACTGTGCCCACAGCTGACGGGGGCTCTTGCTATGAGGGAAGATGCAGTATTCCCACAGAAGCAGGTCATTTCTATTCCTATAGGAAGGACAACTATTCTCACTTCACAGATACAGAGACTAACCCCAAGTATACAATTAGATATTCAGAACATTTCGAACCTCGCCTCCTGACAGAACTGGAGTGTTGTTTCAAATTCCATGTCTCCATGTCCAGAAATTCAACAAGTTTGCAACAGAGTAATATCTGTTCGTTCTCTCTCTCTCTCTCTCTCTCTCTCTCTCTCTCTCTCTCTCTCTCTCTCTCTCCATACTTTACAACTGTGTGTCTTCACCCATTCATTCATTTGGTGCCAGGCATTGGGTACAGAAATATAAATAAGACACTTTCTCAAGGAGCTCACAGTCTAGTTGGAGAAACAAACACAGATAACTGCAATAACTGAAGCATGATTAGTCCTAAGCAAAGAGATCACATTCAGTAAATCCTATTAAACAATGATCTCCAGTAGCCCCTGGTATCAAATGAAAGACAGGAAGAAGACTGCAGGGCACCTCTGCATGGCTTTTAGATCCCGAACATATTACAGATTCTGAGATGTAGCCGTATGCTCTCAGAACTAGTACTGTAATTACAGTCAACAGCCACTGATCAGCAATGAATTGCTCCTTATATTGTGTACGGGTAAGTTTTAGCTACCCAAATAAACAATTAAATGTCTTGAGGGCAGGTACCATAACATATTTCTTTAATCTCTATAGCAGCGGTCGCCAACCTTTCGGACCTCACGGACCACCAGCGGTCCGCGGACCACCGGTTGGCGACCGCTGCTCTATAGCATCTAGGACTACCCTGGGCACAAAGTAGCTGCTAAACACCTGATGTTCTTGGTGAATGGAACAAGTAATGAGACTCTTGGTAACTTGTTCCTCTACAAAGGTTTGTAGATTGGCAGACCTGGAGGGTTCTGTAAAGCACAACACTGCCCTACCTCATCCCATTACCGATCCACTGCATAAGCCATCTGCTCTATCTGGCACTTTAAGGGTTGGGGGTAGGGAATCCTTCACTGGAGGGCCAGAAAAGAAGACAGTATAATGTGGGTGAATGGCTTGGTAGTTCATTGCAATAAACAAAAAGATGAATTTGACACTAAAGTCCCCTGGCTGATGCTTAGGATAGAAATAGAGCCCAGATTCCTTAAACTTGTCACATAATTCTAGCTTTCAGAAATGGACCTGCCGTTACAATGACATAAATTAAATCCCACCCTCACTTGCTTAAGAGTCTTCAATGGTTTCCCATTGTACTTAAAATAAAATCCACCTCCTCTGTGTGGCTGGTAAGGCCCTCATTCTGGTCTTGTTCACCTTACCAATCTTAACTGGCCTTGCTCTCCTCTCACTTACCAGGCCCCAGCCACAACAGCTTCCTTGAGGTTTTCAATATGCCAGGCCCTTTCCTGTACTAGGCCCTTACACTTGCTCTTCCGTCTCCCGGGGCCCTCTTCCCACTCTTACATGGCTAACTCCATCTCAACCTTCAGATCTCAGCTCACATATTTCCTATTCAGAGAGGGCTTTCTTGACCATCTTATCCGAAATGACCCATCTCATTTCTTTTGCTTATTAACATACCAACCAGTTAATTTACTTCATAGCACTTCCCATACTCTGCAATTATCTTATTTGTCTCCTTGTTAATTACCAGTATTCTTCTAAATAAAAAACTCCCGAGACCAGGAGCTGGATTTATCTTGCTGAATCAGCAGGCATACACTAGGCACTCAAATATTTTGAGTGAATGGATGAATGAGAATTAGGAAAATACAGTGGCAGTAGGTGAGCAGGCACTGAATTAATGTGAAAAACATTAGTTTTCCTACTGTGAAGCTAGGGATTGTTGTCCGACATTTTATTTTATTTTATTAGGGTATATTCAAGTAGCAATAACATACAAAGAAAAACGAAAGAAGGAGAGTCTAAGCCCACTGTTGACTTAAAAAGAAATGTCAAAAAGAGCAAAATCTTAAAAAAAAAAAAAAAGAGCAAAATCTTGCTGGTTCCAGCTTCCACTCAGTTTGTAATAAATATTATTAATGTTAGAAGCAAATTTTATTATTCTTCTAACAGATTCCAAGGTTGGTTTCATTTCTCCCTGAGTAATGCAGTTCTGCCCCCAGCTCTGCAACAAGCCATCTAAGTCTCATTCAAGCACATTCACACCCAGGCCAGCCTAGAGTACCTGAGGATCTCACTCTAAAAAAACCAAAAAACTCTTGTTGTTTCAAAACACCAGGCAGAAAAGAGTTTGAACACAAAGCAAATCATATGCATGAAGTAGGTTCTTCCGCACAATACTTCAGCTCAAGATCTGCTCCTCCAATAAAGGGAAGTGTAGCAGGGCGTGTAAGTGTAACCCTTTTAAAGGTGCATTCAAAAGCTAATGCTGACACCATCAAAACTACTGCTGCTGGTTTCACTGAACTCAATCAATTAGGGCAGTTACCTTCACTCTTAGCGATGAAGAGTCCTGAACTTGGAAAAACACAAGCAAGAAGAGTGAAAGATGAAACCTGTTGCCCTTGTTTTCTGTTGGATGCCTTCTGTGGCATACTGGGTACACACAATTATGTCCTAAAAGCAACTCAATCAAATGCTGAAAGAGAGAGAGTACTTACGAGGCATGATCCCTTGGCTCACCAGCTCTTCCCGCGTCCGCCGCTGCTGGAGCTTCAACTGCAGCACTGCAGGGCAGCAAAGAGAGAGAAGAGATGAAGGCTCAGGAGGGCATTCCACCACAAAAGACACATTTTCAAATGCAAAGAAAGTCTCAAAACAGAAGGGTGTAGTGTAAAAGAAGGATCCCCTTGAATTGTGACTGTAATTGCAGAAGTGGCCTGATACAGCAGGGTTTCCGTATTCTGCTGTGGGCGGCGAGAGGAAGTTGCAAAGGGTCTTGCAAGGCGATAACAATCCACAAAGTACCAAACTCTTGCCTCTTGCTCAAAACCTCCTACAACACTGTCCTCTCAAGGTTGAAAAAACACACAAATGCTTAACTCAAAGAAAATATGAGGACCACTACCCAGCAGAAAAAGCTTCCCAGATATTCTATACTTTCCTCCCGGTAGCAAATGTTTACCACCATAAATATAGTGAATGATACAGTTATTCACACAGATCAGGAAATATTGGTAAAATCTTTTCATCTGCATCTAAAAATCATACCTATTTTCACCAGGAAATATTTTACCATTAATATAACTCTTTTCTTCCTATTCACGTAGAGCCTTTTCTGTTGAGGTGAAACACCAACCAACTAGATCAGTGGTCGTAAACTCATTAGTCAACAGAGCCAAATATCAACAGTACAACGATTGAAATTTCTTTTGAGAGCCAAAATCCGACTTCTGCGCATGGGCCACGAAGTTTCAATTGCACTTTACATGCACACCCGCACGTGGTATTTTATGGAAGAGCCACATTCAAGGGGCCAAAGAGTCGCATGTGGCTCGCGAGCCACAGTTTGCCGACCACTGGCCTAGATGATTAAAGCAAGAGGCTAGGGGAAAGTGACAGGTGTTTCTCCTATTTCCACTCTGGCAACACCACTTAATTGGACAACTTATTAGGAATTTTTTTAAACTTAAAACTCAATGATCTATATTTCAAATGCCAATGAAACCTAAAGAGTATTACCACTGCACACATGCAGAATGATGACGCATGTCATAGCCTGCATTCAGAGGCTAGGTGAGAAAATGTTCAAAAATTTCACAGAAGGGTCCCATGGGCCAAGGACAGTACCCTTACAGGATAATTCTTTCAATTATAAGGTCCCTGCAAGTCACATCTGAGAGGGACCTGCCTCTATTAGGAACCATATTACCCTAATATCTGTCTTTTCCATCCATAGAGCCGTTTTTAAGGCCTCCAACATTCATAACTAGGCTTCTGACTAGATCTCAAATCCAGCAGGCCCAAAGTAGAACTTGTCTTTCTCCCAAAACCCTAATCCACTTCCTATTCTTTTTCTCTTTAATGGTATCACTATCCTTCCCCGTACTAATATTAAAATTTCTGAGCCACTTCATCTCCTTCCCCTCCGCAACTCTCCTATTTTATAAAGTTTACTGCACTATGTTTTCCCATGTTGCAGTATTAGCTCACTGGCTTGTGTCCTTCCTTGTGCTGTGTGTCTTCCTTCTAAGTCACCCCAATGAAGGCTGTCCAATTTACTCTTCCTCAAGTACCATGTTCCAACTCTTTATTCACTTCACCTGAAAATGTCTACCCTCTTCAACTGACCATCCCAACTCATCCCCCAGCATTCAGAATTAGCCTAGGCCTACTGTGAGCTACTTTTTATCTGATATAAAAGGTATAGTAATATTTTTCCCTGTGTAATACTTACCCTCTGAATATATTTTCTCTCTCCTGCCAGTTTATACACTCTTGGAGGGCAGGAAATATATCTTATTAATGTACTAGAGGCCCAGTGCATGAAATTCGTGCATGGGGGGGGGGGTTTCCCTCAGCCCAGCCTGCACCCTCTCCAATCCAGGACCCCTCGGGGGATGTCCAACTGCTGGTTTAGGCCCGATAAACCGGCAGTTGGACATCCCTCTCACAATCTGGGACCACTGGCTCCTAACTGCTCACCTGCCTGCTTGCTTGATCGCCCCCAACTGCCCCCCCTGCTGGCCTAGTCACCCCCAACTGCCCCCCCCCACCGCCCCCCACCACTGGCCTGGTCGCCCTACGCAGCCTGCTTGGTTGGTTTGGTTGTCCGTTCAGTTTGCGATGGTTGCTTAGGCTTTTATTATTATAGATGCCCCCCCCCCCCCCCCCATAGCACTTAATATACCGTAGGCATTTAATAATTGTTTCTTGAATTGAACTGAATCTCAAAATGATGATACATACAGTCTAAGAAATCTAATCAGGAGGTTATAGCTATAATTACATATATATTTTTTTTTTTCTTTTACAAATTAACACTGTTAAAAGCAAAGCCTTGCAGAATAAAATAGGTATAAACAGCAATAGCCACTCTAATAGCTAATATTTACAGGCTATATGCTCTGTGCCAGACACTATTCAATGTACTTTCATGTTTTAACTCGTTTACTCTTCAAAACCCCCTATGGCAAGAGGAATATTATTAATCCTATTTTACAGATAAGGAAAATGTGGCCCAGAAAAATTAAGTAATTAACCTAAGGTTATCCCACTAATAAGAAGTGTAACAGGATTTGAACCCAAGCATTCTGATTCCAGACCCTGGGCTCCTTACTCTCTGCTTCTCCAGGGTCTTCTGGAACCCTGTGCTGTTGAGATAACAGGCATGGAATGTGATCACCTGGGTTCATTCTCTAGAGAGAGAGACAAAGGGCCTGAGGAAAATAGATACTTCAGGCCAGGGTCAAAGAAGTTTGGGTGATCAACTTCAATAAAACAAATTTAAATGAATCTAGGAACTTGATTTCAGAATAAATTATAACCATAGATCAGTAACAATAACAATTATAATAATAAAATACAAATAATAGTAGTTAGAAGTTAGTGTTGCTGAGACAGCCATGTGTTAAGTAACTGACAGGCTTTTAACGTACTTAAAAAAAAAAAAAAGGCCCTGTGACTCTAAAAGTGTGAGCACTTAATACTAACCAACCCATATGAAAGAAAGAGAAATGCCAAGCAAGATAAAGAGGAGAAAAAAGGGCAAATATTTGTCATTTTCTATAGTATTTCTAAGGCCAATGTAAGATGTGCTATTAGAAAAGTATAAAATACAAGAAATTAATTTGATTTCAGAGAACATGAAAATCTAATGTAATTCAATAAGTCTGAACACCTCAAAGAAATGAGAACTATGGCTGTTGGCCAAGAATAATTTTGAAATATCAACCAGCAACCCTCCTAAAAAAAAAACACCAAACATATACAGATAAGGCCACAGGAATATTTTATGCAAGCTTCTGAATTAAAAAACTTATTGCTTCATGAAAGCAAAACTTTGAGTCTATGATTCAAGTTTTTTATAAAGAGCAAAGTAAAAATCTTTTTAAGCTTTATATTTTAAGAACTCTAGTTCAAAGAGGAAAGTTTACTGAATAAACCTTTTTCATCTCTAAAACTAAATGAAATTAAAGTTTAGTTATTTGAAAATTCCATCTTGTCCCTCTCAGTGGGTTAACTTGGGTTAACTCCAAATTCCATGCTTATCTGAAATCTGACCAAGTTCCCCATTCAAATAACAGAAGTTGCCCAGCATCAGTATTATCTTGGGTATCACAACTTGATTGTAGGTATGTTCTGTTTTATACATTGCATAACCCTCTCCTACTAACTCTAACAATCTTTATAAGGAGGGTGAAAAGACCTAAGCAGTAAACTCAGAATTATGGTAGTCAACCTATACTTTATTTTATACTTTATCTGATTGCCTCTGTGTGTGTGTGTGTGTGTGTGTGTGTGTGTGTGTTGTGTATACATGCAATGATCCTTTTTCTAAGATTTCAACTACAAAGAAATAAATATTTATATGAATATCCTTTTTTTAATATATCTTACTTTCTCTTAATTTAAACACTAAATAAAATGCTTTTATGTTTCCAGATCTTAAGGATTATTCGTTTTAGAAGAAATCATTTAGTAACTCACTTTCAGTAAATAACATTACAAGGCATATGCTCTGTATTAGCTGCAGAAGGTACTCTAATCAGAAGTATATTTCAGAGGCCATACATTTAATGCACATCCACCCTCACCAAGACCTAACACTAATTCAAATTAATATTTTCACAGACAGTGCTAGACCAAAGAGATCCAAAAAGTAAGAATTCAACGAAATCTATTTAACGTACATCAACATTTAGTTTTCTTCTCCTCTCCAAATCAATAAAAACTAAACAAAAATACCTATTTGAGTACAAGTCTTTCTATGTTCACTGTTACTGAATTCCACAAGTTTAATATATCATCTGTTTCTAAGTGGTTCTGTGCGAGCAGCCTATATATAGATGAGCAGATGTCTTTAAAGCTAGTGGATGGTAAATCAACTGAGTTGCCTGCCAGAAAAGGATTGGAAAGAAAAGAAAAGAAACTGGACCATAAAGTGGAAATAATAAAGTTTTCCACCTGTTTCAAACAAAAGCGATCAATTGCTATTTGAATAACTGGCTACTTGAGAAATCAAAGCAAAGGAATGAACATCACCTATTTCTGCCCTGTAAGAACATGGAAGTACCTTGATGGTATTCAAAGGGTAATGCCATCAAAACAATTGGGTCAATCAGGACTGTAAAGAAAAAGCAAAAATAAGTGCAGTGTTCTCAAGCCCAGCTCTGTGGCTTCCACTTGGGAAGATGGGAGAAGGAACAGTGTGGATTTTAGCCTTAAAGCTTAGCATGCTGGTGTTAGAATGTTCACCTTTGCAGTAGTGATTTATACCTACTTTACTGGTGTATTTTATACTTCAGTTTATCCTACATGCCTGAAAAATCATTTAGTGACACCCAATTGTAAAACCACATTACCTATCACTCAGATCCCAAGGTTATTATTCTCTGAACACTCAACTAGCTTCATTCTTAGAGGGTATTCCTCATGTTCTACTGCCTGAGTTACTTTACAACATCACCACCAAAATAGGAACTGCGAGTTGGGATGAAGAGAGTTCTTCTCCATTCATTCATCTAACACATATTAACTAGACAACTATTGGTATACCTCATTTTATTGCACTTCACAAATGTAGTGGGGGGTTTTCTCAATCCCTCTCTCTCCCCCCGCAACCTCCCTGACAGCTGTGAGCCTGCTCTCTATGCACATATGAGTGAAATCATATGGTACTGGTTGTGTTTCTTTTTTACAAATTGAAGGCAAGACCCTCCACCAGCAAAAGGGATTATGACTCACTTTATTGTGATATTCACTTTATTGCAATGGTCTGGAAGCAAACCCATAATATCTCTGAGGTATGCCTGTGCTATGTGTCAGGCCCTATACTGGGTGATGCATACACCTGTGGTCTCTGCTCACACAAAGCTTTCAGTTCAATTGGGGTAAAAAACATCAAATCACATATAAATAAGTACAAATTATGATCCATCTTTTATAAGAAAAGAATAAAGGATATTAGAGAGGTCGGACCCTCCTTTAATATTCTGTGCTAATTAACTTTTCACATTTCCTCTTTACTACCATACAGTCAATTGTTTAAGATACTAAAACTCGCCCTAACCGGTTTGGCTCAGTGGATAGAGCGTCGGCCTGTGGACTGGAGGGTTCCAGGTTCGATTCCGGTCAAGGGCATGTACCTTGGTTGCGGGCACATCCCCAGTGGGGAGTGTGCAAGGAGGCAGCTGATCGATGTTTCTCTCTCATCGATGTTTCTAACTCTCTATCACTCTCCCTTCCTCTCTGTAAAAAATCAATAAAATATATTTTTTTAAAAAGATACTAAAACTCCTTGAAAATCAGAGAGCTCAGTAAGCTGAATGAAAATAAGTAAGAGAAGGCACACAATTTCATTTATTCTTTACACGTATTTGCTTAGTGGGTCAGCACATCTATTCACTTCATATTCATCATGCCTTATTCAGATCTTCCTTAGTTCCTTGTAAAAACTTTCCTTAGGCATTCATTCAAGAAATATGAGGGTCTACTATCCACACCAGACACTGATTGCTGCTGGGGATATAGTAGTGACCAGACCAATTTAATAGCTGCCTTCAGTGGAGTTCATCCTTTTGTGGGGGAAACAACAATCAAATAAGTACTTAACAGAGTGAAAAGTATTTTCAAACAAACCATACTCAGACACTACATCCTAACTAAGCAGTTTGACTGTTCCCATGATTCAATTCATACATTCAAGTATCTTTTGTACTCTCAAAGCGAGGGTTGAATGCTAGAGATTCATAAGTGAATATGACACTGTTCTCATCCTTGTTGAATTTTTAAACCTAATGGGGGAAAAGAGACTCAAATGAGTAATTTACAATGCTATAAGAAAAATACTGTTATCTGTAATACAGAGTTTTACTTAAAAAGTCATAGGAAAATTCCATTTTAGTTAACACACATGCAGTATGACTAAAGGTCCCTGCCAAATTCCAATCATCTGGTCTTATGTGTGATACACAAATGTGCATAAATAATAATAATAAAGTTGATTTCTTAAAAGCAATAAAAATTCAAATAGTTATCTATTTTTTAGGTGCAAAGGTGATACTAACCAACACTGAAAGTCACAAAGAAAGAGAAACAAGATCCTTTCTATGTGGGGTAAGACTGATGAACATATTAAACAGGACCTTAAAAAATATTTTTTATCCTCAAGGTCAGTTTTATTAAAGTTTCAAGTAATTCCCTGATATCATTCCTAAGAAGTAACATTACTCTGGGCCCCTACTTACTATAAATTCCAACATGTCTTTCCTGATACAGCCTAGAAAGATGCTCCCTAGTTCTCAATCCTTACCCTGCCCTACAGCATCTCTGGATTTTTTTTCTATTTCTTATATATAATTTCCTCAAACTTTCTAAACTAAGTTTCTCTGATCCTTTTCATGATTAATTTTCTTCCTTCGACTTGGGAAGCGAGCCTGAATGGGTTAGCACAGTGTACACTACACCAAAAATGTATTTCTGGCTTGTGCTTTTAACATAAACAACAGCATTTTAAAGGCTCTACGTATTCTATAATTAGCTCTACCCTTAAGCAGAAGGATTTACTGTCAACCTAACTATGATTTCTGGGGAAAGGGGCAAGCATTGTATATTGAGTTGATTATATGAATATTGTATAAGTTCCAAGTGAATGCAATATACTTACAGAATCACCCTTTAAGTGGACACCAAAAAACATCAGAGAAAGAATCGGAAGACAGGGGAAAGGGAGAGGGGAGGGACAAACTGGAAAAGAAGGGAAAGGAGAATTGTTTCCCTTAGGAAGATAGTTCTGGAACATGTAGTCAGCGAAGATGCACTCTCTGCTCCCAGACTCTAGGCAAGCTAGTATGTATAAAGCAAGACTTAGAGAAAGGAGAAGAATCGCTACCCATCCTATATAATAAAGAGCTAATATGCTAATTAGACCGAACAGCTGAACAACCTCCTGAACGACCTTCAGGACGAAGCCAGAGCTGCGAGGGCCAGCTGAAGCTGCGAGGGGCTGCGAGGACCGAGCCCCTTGTGCGAATTTTGTGCATTTGGGCCTCTAGTTCATTAATAAAATTAAATATACAATGAATGTTGAAAGTATGCTCCTGAAATTCTAAGTCGTCAATATGGAAATAGTGGTTAAAGGATCCAGAAAGGTCCATTCGTTTGTTACCAGAGAAAGAAGGACCTGCTGAAATTCAGATCTATATTTAAAACAAACAAACAAAAAGTGGAACTGAGAAAAAGAAAGTGAATTCTCTCTGGGATCCTACTGATTCAGCATCTAAAAATCATATGCAATGTGGTATCTTGGATTGGGTCTTGGAACAGAAAAAGGACATCAATGGGAAAACAGATAAAATCCAAATAAAGTTTGGAATTTGCTTAGTAGTGTACCAATGTTAATATCTTAGTTTTGATAAATGTACCATGGTTATGTAAGATGCTAACATTAGGGGTATATGGGAACTCTCTGTACTATCTGTGTAACTTTTTGTAAGTCTAAAATTATTCCAAAGGAAAAACTTCACTTAAAAATCCCATGGATTTGATTCTCCTTTCAGAAAGATTTATGAATCAATTACTAAAACATATCAAAAGTCAGGTTTTTTCAAATTGAAATGTTACCTTGTCTTGTACAGAAATATATTATTGATTTCTATAAATGACTAATTAATTAAAAATAAATAATGTACCTTTTCATAAATGCAATTTATAAAATGATTTGTGGCATATGTATATACACACAATCCTCCTATATAATAAAAGAGTAATATGCAAATTGACCCTAATGGCAGAATGACTGGGAACTACCAGTCGCTATGACATGCACTGACCACCAGGGGGCAGACGCTCAATGCAGGAGCTGCTCACTGGTGGTCAGTGCGCTACCACAGGGGGAGCACTGCTCAGCCAGAAGCCAGCTTATGGCTGGCCAGTACAGTGGCAGTAGCGGGAGCCTCTCCCGCCTCCACAGCAGCACTAAGGATGTCCGACTAAGGGCCTAAGCCGGCAGGTGGACATCACCCGAGGGCTCCTGGGCTGCCAGAGGGATGTCTGATCGGGCCTAAGCCATCAGTCGAACATCCCCTGAGGGGTCCTGGACTGCAAGAGGGTGCAGGCCGGGCTGAGGGACACCCCCCCCCCCGGGAGTGCATGAATTTTCGTGCACCAGGCCTCTAGTCCTAATATATAAAAACCCTGGGTCCGTCACGACCAGAGGCTCGACCAACCAAAAGTCAGTCCTGCAGTCAGCACTGGGTTGCCGTGGCAACCCAGCACTGACTGCTATGGCTGCAGGCGTGGTGACCCAGCACTGACTGCTGAGGAGACTGCAAATCAGGCCCAGAGAGAGGCCTGAAGAGAGAAGCAGGGTCTAATCCATAGCCTCTGTGGCAGCTGTTGATCGGCACTTGCCTCTCTCTTTCTCTCTGGGCCTGGCCAGCAGCTGCGCCTCCATTTCTCTCCAGGCCTCCACCTGGGCTGCTGATCAGCCCCGCCTTTCTGATCAGGCCCCGTTAATAGGCCCAGAGACGCTGACTGGCATAGAAACCAACCAATCAGAACCAAATCTGGGTGAACTGTGAGGAGCCAATGGCTGCCTAGGAGGTGGAGCTTTTGATGCTGACTGGCATAGAAACTGATTAATCAGAACCAAATTGGCTGGCAGAGGAGGGCAGATGGGGGTGAGATCAGGCCTGCAGGGGAGAGCAGTTGGGGGCGAGATCAGGCCAGCAGGGGAGGGCAATTGGGGGCAACCAGGCCAGCAGGGGAGGGCAGTTGGGGGTGACAAGGCCGGCAGGGGAGGGCAGATGGGGGTGACCAGGCTGGCAGGGGAGGGCAGTTGGGGGCGAGCGGGCCGGCAGGGAAGCAGTTAGGTGTTAATCTGGCCAGCAGGAGAGCGGTTAGGGGGTGATCAGGCTGGCAGGCAGAAGCGGTTAGTGGCAATCAGGCAGGCAGGCAGGCAAGTGGTTAGAAGCCAGCAGTCCCGGATTGTGAGAGGGATGTTCGACTGCCAGTTTAGGCCCGATCCCACAGTCATACATCCCCCGAGGTGTCCCAGATGGGAGAGGGTGCAGGCTGGGCTGAGGGGCACCCCATCACTCAGTGCACGAATTTCGTGCACTAGGCCTCTAGTATATAATAAAAGCCTAATATGCTAAGTGTCCTGTCGTCCAGTTGGCCATTCAACCAATCAAAGCATAATATGCTAATGATATGCTAAGGCCGCTCAACCACTCGCTATGATGTGCACTAACTACCAGAGGGCAGACAGTCAACTGGTCGACCAGTTGCTATGATGTGCACTGACCACCAGGGGGAAGACGCTCGGACCTGTAGTTTAGCTTGCTGCTGGGGTCTGGCCAATTGGGACTGAGCAAGACGGGCCAGACATGCCCTGAAGCCCTCCCGCGGTTGCTCCCCGGCTGGCCAACCTCCCGCATCCCTCCCTGACCCTAATCCTGCACCGATGGGGTCCCTCGGCCTGGCCTGCGCCCTCTCGCAATCTGGACTGAGAGGCCCGCCCCGCCCCCGAGTGCACAAATTTCATGCACCAGGCCTCTAGTAAACAATAAAGTAATGTTGCAAAGACTTGAAGAGAGGAATTCCTAATTCTGTTTACAATCACAATGTCAATAGTCATCTATAATGAGATTTCAAGTTTAAGTTTTATCAATATGCTCAATCATTCATCCCTTTCACAATTCCCTAAATTTCTCTTCCATCTCTGTATATAGTGTGTAAATATGAGTTAAATTCTCTCTCAATCAGCTTTGCAAATTAGAAATAATACCCCCCAAACTGGTAAATATTTTCAATTTAACCTGAATATCATCAGGAATACAGGCAGAGAGATGAGAGATCTTCCTGGTTTGGTAAACCTAGCTACTTATACATCTATCCTGCTAATTTACGAAGAATAAGCTTATGAAAATTGAACATGAACTACTAAAATATTCAAAATAAAAGCTCTCTATATTGTGTAATAATCTATAATAATAAAAGCATAATATGCTAATTAGACGGGACGTCCTTCCTTCCGGACAAAGCCGCAGCAGGTGGGGGCCGAGGCAGAGGTGGCAGAGGCCCCTGGCCGCTACGATGGCGGGTGGGGTCCGGGTCCAAGGCCCTTGCACAAATTTCGTGCTTTGGGCCTCTAGTTACTTATAAAATGGTAAAAACACACATGCATCATTTTATTTAATTCTTAAAACAAGGCTTTGTGGAAGACACTATTATTATCCTATTTGTAGATGAGGAAATTGAGCATTAGAGAGATTAAGCAACATGCCCAAGATATCTATCGCAATCTACAGCCTGAGCCCTCAAATCCCTATTAAATGTGGCGCTTCTCCTTTCATAAAACACACCAGTCCCGTGTTTAAAAATGACACTGCACTAATAGTGCTATCTGCATGAAGTGGCTAGAAAAGACCTATATACTTACTAACTAGGAGAAAATCCAGGTGATTTAAGTGAACAGTATTTGACATTTCACAACTCTACAATCGGAAAAGAATTCTTATATTTAAACTAGAGGCCCAGTGCACAAAATTCATGCACAGGGGGTTGTCCCTCAGCCCAGCCTGTACCCTCTCCAATATGGGACCCCTTGAGGGATGTCCGACTGTCGGACATCCCTCTCACAATCCAGGACTGCTGGCTCCCAACTGCTTGCCTGCCTGCCTTCCTGATTGCCCCTAACCGCTTCTGCCTGCCAGCCTGATCACCCCCTAACCACTCTGCTGCCAGCCTGTTTGCCCCCAACTTCCCTCCTCTGCCGGCCTGGTCACCCCTAACTTCCCTCCTCTGCCGGCCTGGTCACCCCTAACTGCCCTCTCCTGCAGGGTTGATCACCTCCAACTGCCCTCCCTTGCAGGCTTGGTCCCTCTCAACTGCCCTCCCTTGCAGGCAGGGTGCCTCCAAACTGCCCTCTCCTGCTGGCCATCTTGTGGTGGCCATCTTTGATCACATGGGGGCAGCTATATTGTGTGTTGCAGTGATGATCAATCTGCATATTACTCTTTTATTAGATAGGATAGAGGCCTGGTACAGGGGTAGGGGCCAGCTGGTTTGCCCTGAAGGGCGTCTGGGATCAGGTGGGGGTTCCCTTGAGGTGTGGGGCAGCCTGAGCGAGGGGCCTGTGGTGGTTTGCAGGCCGGCCACGCCCCCTGGCAACCCAAGCAGAGGCCCTGGTATCTGGAATTTATTTTCCTTCTACAATTGAAACTTTGTAGCCTGGAGCGGAGCCAAGCCTAGGGCTCGCTCCAGTAGCCATTTGTGTTGGGGTTATAATTGAAACTTTGTAGCCTTAAGCGGGTGGGCCCGGCCAGGGTGTGCATAAAGCTTTGCTTCCCCTGTTGCCAGGGGCAACCCTGGCCTGCTCTCTCAAGCTCCATTCTGCGCCATTTGTTTGAATTTGTTTACCTTCTATAATTGAAACTTTGTAGCTTGAGTGGAGGCTTAGGCATGGCCAGGGCAGGCGGAAAGCTTGGCTTCCTCTGTTACCTAGGAAACCTTGCTCTCTGTGGCTGTAGCCATCTTGGTTTGGGTTAATTTGCATGCTCGCTCTGATGGGATGATGGGCGTGACTTGTGGGCGTGGCTTGTGGGTGTGTCGGAGGTATGGTCAATTTGCATATTTGTCTATTATTAGATAGGATTCCAAAAGGAATAGGAACTCTAACAGGGCAACAATGGTCACAAGTAAAGGTCATTTAGAGGGACTTATCCCAGAGACAGGAGATAGTATAGAAGGTTACAAGAGAACTTCACAGGCCTACTTGCCACTTGGTTCTCAAAGCAGAAACATCCACACTGAAAAGGCAAAGAGCATTCACTTCCTGGTACAACTACCCTTCTGCATTCTGCCAGGGTTATTCCCTGGTACTAGGGAAACTCTAGGTTAATTCATTAATTCATTTATTGAACTAATATTTATCATGCACCTATTATATGCTAGGCACTGTGCTAGGTGATGTAGCAGTAAAATGGGCAACAGTTAAGGTCCTTGCCCTCACAAAGCACGTTTTAGTGGGAGAAACATAACAAATATATATATTATAATTTTTGGTGGTACATTATGTGAAGAAAAATACAGTGTAATAAGAGAATAGAGAGAGTGACTGAGGGTGGTAATTTCAGACAGAGTACACAGGGAAGACCTCTGAGTAGATAGATGACTCTTAGGTAGAAACCTAAATAGTATGATAAACCATGAAAAGATCTGAAGAAATAGCAAATGCAAAGGCACTGAGTGAGAAAAGGCTTATATTGAGAAAGAAACTCAGATATAAAATGAGGAATTTAATATGCTGAATTCCTACATTATGCAGTCACACTGGATTGGGTGTACTACTTCAGTGATTCATTTTCATTTAATCTCAACAGCTAGCTGTACTATGTATTACCTTGATTTTATGGATGAAGAAACAAAGGTTCAAAGAGATTAAGTAACTGTTTGCACAGCTAATAAGAGGCAGAGCCTGTGTTCAAACACAGATTGACCTAATACCAAAGTCAATGCTTTTTCTACTATTTAACCCCAGAATCACAGCAAAAAATATTAATAATCTATAATAATAAAAGCGTAATATGCTAATTAGATCAGAGGTCCTTCCAGACAACCTTCCGGATGAAGCCTGGTCTGCAAGGGAAGCCCAGGTCCTGGGTGCCTGCCAGCGGCCAGAGGGAAGCCCGGGTCCTGGGTGCCAGAGGGAAGCCGGTGCCAGCAGCTGGGGGAAGGAAGGCCTACTCTTGCACAAATTTTCGTGCACCGGGCCTCTAGTATATATATATATATATATATATATATATATATATATATATAATATATATATATATAACACACACACACACACACACACACACACACACACACACACACACCTAAGTGACCAGCCAACAGGCCAACGGTTTGATTGACCGACTGGTAGCTATGACGTGCACTGACCACTGGGGGCAGACACTCAACGCAGGAGCTGCTGAGCTGTGGTGACTTGGCAGCTGCGGTTCTCGGGTGACGCACCCAGAACCACAGAGGACGGAGGCCGATTCTGGGGTTTGTCACCCGAGAACCGCCCTCTCGCAATCTGGGATCACTCGGGGGATGTTGGAGAGCCGGTTTCGGCCTGATCCTCGCAGGCCAGGCTGAGGGACCCCACCGGTGCATGAATCTGTGCACCGGGCCTCTAGTTATATATAAATATATAAGTAAATAAATCAAACTCTTTCCCACATTCTCAAAAATTTGGGGCTACCGTTTCATTTCAGGTAACTGCTCATCTCCACCTTGGAGAAAAGAAGTCATTTCCTTCTCTAACTGCAGTAGACAGATTTCAAACAGCCAGCTGCTTCAATGTCATGAGTCCCTATTCTGAGGATCAAAAGACAATGCTCAAACATCATCGCATGTACCTGTGCCAGATGTATGAATGGGGTGAAGATACACTGGGAATGTCATTCCTTTAAACTGGCAGGGCCATCTCAGGGATCCCTCCAAAGTCAAAGGCACCAGGGACAGCATTTTCCCAGCTGCATTCGTTCTGTAAGTTTGCCCAGAAAATATGGGCAGTCTCGAATCTCATTTGCTATTTTCTGCTGGTATTACTGATGATGACTTTATACTCATCTCTGTTGAGAGTAGGGGACAGGTTAGCAGATTTAAAACCTGGAAAAGGGTAGTTACTACACAGCAAGCCAGAAGTAACCAAAAATTTTCCCTTAAAACTACATTGGAATACTTACTCTTTCTATAGCTTTATAATATGGACTTGAAAAACATATAGCATGGTAGAATAATCAGTACTAACTCTCCTGATAGGCTTTCTTATCTATCTATCTATCTATCTACCTACCTACTTACCTACCTACCTATTTATTTACTAGTATATCTTCACTCCAGGATATGTTTAATATGTTTATTGATTTTAGAGAGGGAGGGAGGAATAGACGGAGGGAGGAGGGGGGAGAGACAGAGAAACATCGATCAGTTGCCTCTTGTACGTGCCTCAACCAGGGATAGAACCCACAACCTACCTATATGCCCTGATCAGGAATCAGACCTGAAACCTTTTGGTGTACAGGATGACCCTCCGGCCAACTGAGCCACCTGGTCAGGGTTAGGCTTTCCTATTTGATGTTTTTGAAATTAATTTACAGTGTTTGTATTAATTAATGACATTTCATTTAACTGACATTAAGAAAAATAAAAATGTAAATTTGGATAAAAATAATTTTTAAGTTAGAAGAAATTTTTCTAGGGGAAGAATTAGGGAGCAGAGAGGGTTTTTAGAAAATAAAATTTTGGCCAAATGGGTTAAAAATACATCCACACACACGCACGTGCACACACACACAATCTAAAAGTTCTTCAAATGTTTATGTGTATAGTACTCTATGGATATGTAAAGAAAAAAACAATAATTTCTCACCCTCAAATCCTAGCTGATATAAAATTTTATATATTTGTCTATAAAATTTTGGTAAAGGCTACAGCAAAGTTTTTCTTCTTTATAGAATGAAATTCATAAAATTAAACTTCATACAGCATATGAAGTGTGAAAGTCTATTAGCTAAAATTATTGGGTTAAAATTCTCAAGTCTATTATAATATAGCAGCCCATTTTACTACAGGATTTTCCCACTCCCATCCCCTAGATTAAGTAAAGACATCTTAAAAGTAAATGTACATGTAACTGTAAAGGAGTTCATGTTGTTAGAACTGCAACTTTATATTTCCTGAAGTTTGTGTGGTTGAATTTGCAAGTGGAACATTTCATTACTGCAGGTTTTGCACAAAATTTTACGAAACAAACCTGCATTAAGTTAAAACAGAACTGAAATCAATGCCTTTTCTGTCCACTTCAGGAATGATTTCCAAATATTTTCCTATCACAGAATTCTCCTTTTTATTTTGATGTTTGGCTACTTCAACACACACCATGGGTGGAGGGAACATTCAAGCTCTAAAGCTAAAAAAAATGTAGAATGCAAAGTGATCAAACTATTACTCAGTTACCACATACCACATTTTTCTAGCGTAATTTTGAGTGAAACAGTGCCACACCTATCAGCAGAATGCTTATTTTTAAAATGTTCTGATAGTAGCTTGCAGTTTCCCTCTTCCTGCATTTTCAAATTATCCCAGTATTAACATCCCTCCCTAAGAAGCCACAGATAGTTGTTTCAGAAAAAATGCATTAGACTTGTCTGATACTCTGTGCGACACAAGCAAGCCCCATCTTTTTGTGGCTTTTCTGCCTCTCCCAGCCATGAAAACAGCCAGAACTACAGCAACAGCTGGGGATCATTAAACCGACAGAAATAGCTTAGGAGACTCCATTGGTGTGAGAGGGGGGTGGGGTTGGGGAGGAGAGTATCAGATTTTAAAAAATCAAAAGGGCAACAGGAAAGGGGCGGAGAGAAAAGGTGAAGCCCAAGGAGTGTGTCATACCCAATTTTCCTTTCACCCACTGCGAAGGGATTCACTGAAGCCAATGAAGGGACAAGTGACTACAATCTAACTTGCCTAGCCCCCACCTATTCTTGGATGGAAGGTTTAGTCAAACCTAAAAATGTGGGTCAGTGAAGATAGGCTGGGGTGGGAGGCATCTCAAAGGCTAACCTTGGGTCATCCCAGTCTGGAGGAATCACTTGGAGGGTGTGAGTCAGTTCTGGGGCTATGCTGACAGTAAAAATCAACTCCAAGATGGGGTAGTAGGGGCAAAGGATGTAAGGATATATGCCAACCCCTAAGTGGACTCAGAGATCAACCCAGTCCCAAGGCATTCCCTCAACTGGAGAGGACCAAACACTAGATGAAATGCAGGCTCTCCGGGTTGTTCGTGCCAGAGAACAGCCATGCCTCCAGTGCCAGCTGTGTAACCTGGCAGGCTTCCGAAGGTCGGTACAGGAATGTGCCATCTTCCTGGCCCACTGCCGGAGTGTGATCAGCACATATCTGGTGCCCCAGAGGAGCTTTAATCAGATCACCCCATGGGAGTGAGATTGCATAGCCTGACCTATGCCTTAAAGTCTGGTTAGTCCCAGGATCCTGGGGTACCCTCCCCATCGCCACACTTGCTAGGTTGTCATTTAGTATCATCAAGGCCTCTCACACCAAAGCATTCTCTTTATAACTAATCTTACAGAACTGCAGTTTCAGACAGCTCCCCACCTGCAAGCCTGAACAGGAAATGATTCGATTGCAGATATTGTGACTGCAACTCTCTTTGGCAAGAGTGTTTGGTAACTGTGAGATTGCATGAACTTCAGCTGAATATTTTATTTAATGCATATGATTTACTAGAGAAGGCTCTAGGCTGATGGTTGTTCTCACCAAAAAGCAACTACTGCAATACCCTCTTCTAGAATGGCTTGATTCTTTTCTAAGCCATGAACCTGGCAGGAAAACATGCTCGTGAATATTTTCCAATGACACCAGTTTGGCTAAGTATCTGTATTTGAATGTGGATTTCTATAACAAGTCCAAAAACTTCACAATAATTAGCTCATTCTGAATATTTTAAGTTGCTAATTAAGGAGGGTAGAGGGCATAAAAAATAAATCCAATAGATAGGAAACTAAAAAAGAGTTGAAACTATATATAATTCACACACACATATCAGATACAGTTCATTTTAAGGCTGTATAACATCAAAGGACAGGATATATGCTAACCAAACTATTGTGACTGTAATCACTTCTCAGTGCATGCAGTCTAGGTGGGAGTAATTACATCAACATAGCTCTCATCAACCTTTAACAAAGTACATTCCTTACTTAAAATGTAAAAAATTAATGTCAAAATATTTATAATCAATCACTTACTATGTACATGCTTTGGCACTAGGTACAAGGAAGAAATTGAGAAGGAAAATAACCCTATACATTTATATATAACACTTTACAAAGCTACCTTCACACATGTAATCTTATTTAACCCTAGGAATTAGGATGGCAGACATTACACCCACGCACAACATAAGAAACTGGTTTGCCAAGCTTCAAGCAACTTAACCAAGCGCATCATTGGCAAGATCAAACCAAGAACTTCAGGTTCCTGACTATCAGCTCAGTGCTGGAACACTAGCTACTTATCAGAAAAAGGCTTCTGCCCTCAAGGAATTAATCTCTGACACTTAATGCCTTGGCCAGTGTTTCTCAGATATACCAAGTTTCTTCTTAATACAAATCTCACCAATCTCTTGGTTCAACATCATATTCTGAATTGAATTTAAGACAAGGTTATTCATTAACACTAACAATTAAAAGATGTGAGCTCCTTATGAAGATTAGAATTACTAATATGAGACTGAATAAAACTAAATTAGGACCGAGTGCTCAAAATATATGTTACTTTGGGATAAACATTTTGTTTATGGGCATGATACTGCCCTCTAGTGCCAGGAAACACAGTAACTTCAGTAGACTAACTCAGCTAATGCATGTGAATCACCTACTATGTATAAACATATTTTGCTAAGCACTTGGGGGCTGGGGATGGGGGTGGAGAAAAGGTTAAGCCTACCACACACCTTTAATCATAAATACTATATAGGCACCTCAATGAATTTATAAATATAATGGGGAATATAAGAAATGTAAAATAAATCACTGTAATCAAAGACAGTGCTATAAATGCTTTAAGAGTTGGCAGATAATAAATTACTAGAGTACAAAAAGGATTAGGTTAGCTTCATGGGATCAGTAGCATATAAGCCATCTTTGAAGGACTTCATAAACCAGAGATGAACAGTATGAATCAAGAACTGGAAGTAGGAAATACTATAAGGTTAAGAAAATAACTAATATGCTCCAATTTAGCTTGTAAGGGTATAGTAGAAGGTAGCTGAAAAGGCTGGCTAAGGTTAGACTGGGAAGGGTCTGGAACTGCACTATCCAACACTGTAGCCACTTGAAGTATATGCCATTTAAATTTAATCAAAATAAAAATTTCAGTTTCTTAGTCATTCCAGTCATGTTTCAAGTCTCAATAGCCACATGTGGCTAGTGGCTACCATATTGGACAGTACAGATATAGTCCTGAGCAGTGCTGTACCAGCAAGTTGTATTAAACCACAAAACATCAATCTTTCAAGGCTTACTCCTCCTAAAATGTGCATATCTGATCCTTGCCAAAAATCTATTAATAGAGAAACCCATAGGTCCTAATGCCATAAGAGGTAAATTTAAAAGTTTGGTTCCTATTCTTCTGGGCATTTCCAACTGTCAACTAAAACAAAGAGAAAAGTAGCACACGTGGCCTCCTAATAACCCTAAACAATCGTATTTTAAAAAGTGTACCAGCCTTTAGAATCTCTTTCTTTTTTTATTGGGAAAAAGAAAAGACAGAACTAAGAAAACTATGAAAGAAGGAAAAGACTATTAGGGCTTTATCTATAATGATAAAACAGAAGACTAAGAGGAGTCAAATCTCTGAGTATTTAAAGCAAGTATTTGAGTATTTATCCCTCAAACACCTGCTTTGGCCCCAAAGGAGTAACATCAGTCATCCTTTATACTTTTCACTATCTAATGCACAATCTATTTCTTTTGTGCAATTTACAAAATGACAGCCATTAAAAAACAACAACAATGTGTATAACGTATTTGTAGAAAGCATAATGTGAATCTTCTAAAGATCCAGTAGACATTCAGAATTCTAAATACAAGTTCTAAGCACAGTATAAAACCAGAAAAACAGAGTCAATTGCTTAGGGTAGTTGTCTAAAATTTCCATTCCAATCCTACTTATAGCAACAAGTCTGCATTTCTAATTCTTATCCACATCTATGAGTAAAACAAATACATTCTTAATGATCAGATTGGGAATCTAAAACACTGCAATCCTCTCCTCCAAATTACAAAAAAAAACCAACAGTAACAAACAGCTCAGAGATACAAGCCCTGAGCCATACTACCTGTCTCTGACTCTCAAATAATCTTCCTTCTACTGTAGCTTTGGGTTTTGACATGAGTGCAGTACATATTCAAAGAAAAATCAACTTCTCTCAACCAGTTTTTTTATTCTCTTTGCAAATTGGGCACTGATAATCACTCATCTCCCTCTTCAATGGATTCATTTTTTGCCAATGCTACATGTTCAATTCATCTTGTCAGATGTTCATAAAGTCCCAAGGAGATCTCAAAAATTCAAGAGAATTATCTAAGTTTTTAGGAAAGTGACATTTATGTATCAATATTTAAAATTGCATATAAATTCTAATAAGGAATAAGAGAGGGTTTCCAAGATAGGAGAGGGAAAATGTCAATAATTATTTTCCATTCACATTTGATAGAATTTGGATAAAGTCCCAATCCCCCGCCCCTTTTCCCATAATACAAAACTCTTCTGAAAGAATTTGCCTCCAATTTAAAACTGAATTTTTTCTGCAGAACTCAAATGTGTCTGTTCTACTCTCAAGTAGTATTTTCTTAGCAGTTTCAGAATACAAAAGAGGGATGATCACAAAGGAAAACTTTATGGGTATTGCTATCTTTCACATACCTGGATGTAATTTTACAGTTACTAAAAAGATTTGCTAAGGCCAGTCCAAATTGTTCACCAAAACCAAAACTAACATGGAATACAAGTGTTATTTTATTTTAAATTATGTTATCTTAGTGTTATGAGATCTTAGAGGTTATCTACCTACTTTTAGTATTTAGCAGAGAAGAAACTGAAGTCATTATCACCCATAGCCCCTTGTTTATTTGTAAAATACCTATGGCTAAATTATGTTTTATTGATCAAACACTGTATTGGACCCACATAAAGGAGAAGAATCCCACCTTACTAAAGAAAAGTTTTTCATTCTTCTTCCATGATCTCAGTTGGGTAACATGAGCTCTGCATGGGTGGAAGGAGAGGAGTAAGAAAGTAAAACATCCTGAACACTGTCTGATCAGGTCATGAAATATGTCCTGCAGTACCATGCCCAGCTATCTATCTGTTGAGTGCTCAAAAAGCTTTAATAAAAACCCTGGGACAATACACCACCAAAAGTCAAAGCTTGAAAGACTACAGAAAAATGGGGAGGGGATAAAAAGACAGCAGTAAGTTGAGGAGGGAAAAAAGCATGCAAATCCCAAAGGGATAAATATGCCAACCTTCCCGCAAACTGTGATAAGGGGCCAGGCACACTGCTGAGTAGCTGTCCTTTCCCGGCTTCAGGACAATCCATGAGAGTGGCAGAATCCTGCACGTGGGTTGATGAATCTTGGTCTTCTCCTCCAGCATGCTGGGGGAGATGTGAGACTCCAAAGGCCAGTGTTGCAATAAACCCGTCTTCCTTCCCTCACTCTTTAAAGAGGCCATTTATTATTTGCTGAAGATTTGATTAGCATTGCTCTTTAGGTTAAAGTGGGTACTTCATTTCCGCAGTACTAAGGTTTGCAAGAACAGCTAGATCCCAAGTTTACTTAGGGAGTGGGGCATTAAAAGTAGTGACAGCAGAAGGTCAGAATCAGTAAGTCTCCTGGAAAACATTTCTTCCTGTCAGCACTGGGCCTTGACACAGACACCTCCCTCCTCTACCCAAATGCCAAAAAGCAGGACTGATTTCAATGTGTAGAGCTGGAAGACAAGAGGGTTCCCTCAGAGAAAATGCTCGTAGCAACCAACCAACCTCATTCACCCAAAATAGTAAACAGTTGGTTTCTCTGCTCAGAACCAAAAGACTTCTGCCAGACAAGCAGTATCACATGACCAGGTTCCCTCTTCTCTCCTCTGCCTCCCTCCCTTTTTGTGCAAAGTCTGCACTGAAGTGGAACAAAGAGCTAAAACACTGCACTATTTTATTTCACTTGACATTTGTTTTTAAAATGTTTACAGATGAAACATACCAAATTGGGAGGAGAGGGAGGTACCAATGGAAAAACCAGGAAGCATTTACTTTGAATTAAGCCATACCACAGCATTGAGAAGAGTACCATTAAACAGAATGGTTAACTGGCAATTCAATGAATGAACAAATGAGTAAATAGATGGACACTTAACAATATGCAAATATTTTGCTGATAAAATCTCTAAAAGAAGATATAGCTCAGTACATATCTGACTTTTTCATTTAGAAAGAAAGGCTGTTAGATGCTGGCTAGTGCCAGAGACAATGGATTGCAACAACAGTGGCAGCCCACCAAAAATATGAGAGTCATACCCTTATCTTGTCCATTTCACTTAATTTGATTTTATTCCTTATATCAGTGGTCAGCAAACTCATTAGTCAACAGAGCCGCAGTTTGCCGACCACGGCCTTATATCATAGGGCCGTCATTCAAATCACTGGGTAGGCAACCAGGGCAGCTACACCAAAAGAATGAATTGAAAAATCTACCCAGCTAATTATGGAAACAGCTGCCACCATGACACTCACTAGCATTCACACCTAAGGGTGGTAGTGGTGGTAGATTTAAATAAGGCTGGCAACACAGCTAGAGCTAGATGTGCCACCAGATTCTTCTCCCTACAAGGTTCCTTAGCACTTGAAAGCTGAGTAAGGCATAGTGTAGAGGCATGGAAGCAAAAACCTCTATGCAGAGCAATTTATTCCAGTAGGAAAATAGGTAAAGTATAAGAATCAACTGTGTCACCATCATCTACCATGGCCCTACCCGCAGGGCAGACCAGGGAGCTTTGAGAATAGAGTCGCTCATCCTTATTCACCCCCTTGCATTATAAGATGCTCAATAAGTATCTGTAAAATGGAAAAGAAAAAGGAATATATATATATATATATATATATATATTATATATATATGTGCAAATGGAACTCTCAGACATTACTGGGCAAAACACAAAATAATAATGCTACTTTGGAAAACAGTTTGGAAGTCTCTTTTTAAAAAAATATTTTTATTGATTTTTAGAGAAGAGAGAGAGAAACACTGATGTGAAAACATTGATCAGCTGCCTCCTGCACACCCTGCAACAGGGATCGGCCTGCAATCCAGGCATGTGCCCTGACCGGGAATCCAACTGGCAACCTTCTGTTGCACAGGATAATGCCCAACCAACTGAGTCACACTTTTTACACTTACCATACAACTCAGTAAATCCCATTCCTGGATATTTAAACAAAGGGAAATTCGAATGTATGTCCACATAAAGAGCTGTACATGAATATTCATAGCATCTTCATTTTAATAGCTAAACACTAGAAACAACACCAATGTCCTTCAACTTGTGAACAGAATAACAATTGTGGTACATCCATACAACGAAATACTACTTAGTGACTAAATAAACCCCCAACTACTGCTACCTACAACATATACAAACCCCAAAAGCATTATGCTAGTGAAAGAAGACAAACGCAAAAGGCTACATACAGAATGATTGCATTTACACGACATTAAGGAAAAGGCAAAACTATAAGGGCAGAAATAACATCAGAGGTTGCCAGGAGTTGGGAATAGGAAGGAGACTGTCTGTAAACAGGCATGATGGGACTTTTTGAGGGAAATATTCTATATGTCTTGATTGTGACAGTGGTTTACCTTTTACCAAAACTCTCGGAACTGTATCCCTATAAAGGGTGACCATTGTTGCATATAAACTAATCTCAATTTTTTAAAAAGCAGACTATGAAATAGTATTCATAGAGGCAGAATGGAACAGTCGTTAAGAATATAAGCTCTAGAATTAGATTGCCTGGGTTTAAATCTTGGCTCTACAACTTACTAGCTGTGTTACCTTGAGAACTTGAACATCTCTATGCCTCCATTTAGTGGGGATAATAGTATTTACCTCAAAGGGTTGCTGTAATAAATGAGCTAATACACTTAGAACAGTGCCTATTCTGTAAGCATCCAGTGCATGCAAGCTGCTGTCATCACACAATTATTTAACACGGTGGTCGGCAAACTCATTAGTCAGCAGAGCCCAATATCAACAGTACAACGATTGAAATTTCTTTTGAGAGCCAAATTTTTTAAATTTAAACTTCTTCTAACGCCACTTCTTCAAAATAGACTCGCCCAGGCCGTGGTATTTTGTGGAAAAGCCACACTCAAGGGGCCAAAGAGCCGCATGTGACTCGCGAGCCGCAGTTTGCCGACCACGGATTTAACACATACATATATCTCTGGGCACAGAAGAGAGTGGAAGGATGGCCACTATCTGGTTGGTGGGAAAGGATAATTTTATTTCCTCACTCGCTGCTGTTTATCTGTATTTTCTACATTAAAGAATACTTGCCTTTATACTAAGCAAAAAATAATGATTTTCTCAAAAACAATAAAATAAAGGACACTGGGCTATGATTTAGTTGTCCTGTTTTTCAGCTGTGCTAATTATTTAGTTGTATGACCTAAGGGTGTCACCTGCATCTCTAAAAAGGAAAGGCTGGAGCAGATAAGGTGTCCTCTATCTCTAAAAGAAATAGTTTTCTAGGACTTATGGTGGGACTAGGTGAGTTATACCCTTTATTGTGTCTCACTTTTCTTTCCATATTTGCCATCTGCCTACCATGTACAAGGCACAGTGGCACACACAGATAAAACACCCAAGTCCTTGTCCTTACGGAGCTTATAGTACAAGCTATTCAAAAAAACAAAGACAGGCTTAAACCCAATTATTCAGCATGATAAGTGCTTTGAAGGGAACACAGAAGCAGACTAGCTGGGTTTGGAGGAGTCAGAGAAGATACCTGAGCCAATAACTGAATGGTTAAAAAAAAAAAAAAAGTCAACCAAAGAGATGGGGAAGGAAATTCTAACCAAGGGAATAGGAATGTACAAAAGCAAAAGGTGTGCAAATAGCAATTTCTTGGAATGAAGGATAGCAGTATGGAAATGAGGAGGGCCAAGACCAGCAGCAGGGAGGCTGGTTAGAAAGAGGGAGATGAGCATTTGTTTATTCAGACCATTGATAATCTCCAGAAAGCATATGAGACTGTTTTATTATTATTCAAATGTCTCTATATGCCACAAATAACCCTGATAAATATTAGTCTAAGTGTACTTTACTATATTTATAAATATAGCATACTAGAGGCTTGGTGCATGAAAATTCGTGCACTTGGGGGCGGGGGTCTCTCAGCCCGGCCTGTGCCCTCGCAGTCTAGGACCCCTTGGGGGATGTCCACCTGCCAGCTTAGGCCCGCTCCCCGGGGGATCAGGCTTAAGCTGGCAGTCAGATATCCCTCTGCAGCCTGGGAGCCCTTGGGGGATGTCCAACTGATAGCTCAGGCATGCAATCGGACATCCTCAGTGCTGCCAAGGATGCCACTCCTGCACTCATAGCCGTCAGCCTGGCTTGTGGCTGAGCAGAGCTCCCCATGTGGGAACACACTGATCACCAGGAGTGGGGGGGAGGAGTGCGGGGGGGGGGGGGGGGGGGGTAGCTCCTGCGTTGAGCATCTGCCCCCTGGTGGTCAGTGTGCATCATAGTGACTGGTCGACCAGTCGACTGTCTGTCCCCTGGTGGTCAGTGCACATCATAGCGAGCAGTTGAGCAGCCTTAGCATATCATTAGCATATTGCACTTTGATTGGTTGTTCAATTGTTCTGCCGTTCGGTCTATTTGCATATTACCCTTTTATTACATGGGATGGTTTCATTGTAATTTTTCACCTTCAGGACAGCTCATGATCTCTCACTATACAGGCAAAAATATAGGGTAGAAAATAGGGGGAACGAGGTATAAAAATCCGTTTGACATTACTAAATTAACATTTTAGTGATTTCACAATTGTTTTCATATATAGATGTTATGCTTGGAACTAACATTCCTTTAGCATTTCTCAAGCTGTTAATATCTGCCTAAATTACAGAACCTAGTAAATTAAATAAAAACCATCACCCAAAATAGGGAGCCAGTCACAATCTCTCCTGGGGTTCATCGTTCTGACTCTAACACTGAGTCATTTAAAGAGCAGAGAAAACGCAGAGTACTGATAAGTAGTCTGAACACAAATGTGGAGCAGAGTTGCCAGAGTATAGTGCATATGCAGGCTGACCATTTACTGCAAGCTGAAACAGAAAAACCAAGATGGAAGGGGAGTTGTCTAACTGTGCCTTTGAGTAATCACAGCCTCCAAAAGAAAAGAGGCGAAGCAACTGTTTCTCAAGCAAACAAAGAAAGCAAAACCCTGCTGCCTCCCTATAATCACATACTCAATATGTTTTAACCACATTTTACTAGTAAATCCCACTTCAAGGAATATATCTTTCTGATTAAAACACCAGTCAGAAAGAATGTATGCACCCCCATCTGGAAACAGCCAAGTGCCCATCAGTAGATGAGTGGATAAGAAAGCTGTGGTGTACTTACACCATGGAATACCACGCAGCAGTAAAAAAGAAGGGTATCTTATCCTTTGAGACAGCATTGAGGGACCTGGAGAGTATTATGCTAAGCAAAATAAGCCAGTCAGAGAAAGACAAGTATCACATGATCTCACCCATATCTGGAATTTAATGAACAAAATAAACTGATTAACAAAATAAATCCAGACATAGAAGCATGGAACAGACTGTCAAATTGCAGAGGGGAGGCGGGGGTGGGTGGGTGGATGGGAGAGATCAACCAAAGAACTTGTATGCATGTGTGCATAACCATGGACACAAATAATAGTGTGGTAAAGGCCTGGGGTGGTGGTGGGGGGGGGTGGCTAGAAGTAGTCAATAGGGAGAAAAGAGGGACATATATAATACTTTCAACAATAAAGATTTTTTTAAATAAAAATGTTTATTTCTTACAAATGACTTCGAAAACAATAGTAGTCATTTTAAGATTTTGAAGACAGAACATACAAAAATGTCTTCTCTGTAATCTGAGACCTTAAGAGCCAAAATAATTTTATTTAAACTTTCCCCCCAAAAGTCCCTTCATAATGAAACCAGGCAGTAATACTTCAGCTCAAACAGAAGAATTTAAGAAGCAGAGGAGAACCTACACAGGATTTTTAAAAAAATATATATTTTATTGATTTTTTACAGAGAGGAAGGGAAAGGGATAGAGTTAGAAACATTGATGAGAGAGAAACATCGATCAGCTGCCTCCTGGGGATGCCCTTGACCAGAATCGAACCTGGGACCCTTCAGTCCGCAGGCCAACGCTCTACCCACTGAGCCAAACCGGTTAGGGCCTACACAGGATTTTCAAGTACAGTCTATAATTTTTTTATACTGAAATAAAAGTCTACATCTATAAACAAAAAGAATACCATACTTTTACATCTCTTCTCTTATTGGTGGTTTACAATCTCCTTTATAAAGATAGTTCTCTGCATGCTTCCAGGGAAGCCCAGGTCCTTTTTGCCTACCTAATACTACAGAGGACACCTTTTGGCTGTGTTCCTCCACTCTCTCCCTCTGTCATCAATGCACGGGAAGCCAGCAGCTAGTGAGCCTCTGAACAACCTGAGCATCCCTGCTATGCTCTATTCTCTTAAAGGTCTCCAGCTGAACTTTAGGCAAGAAGACCCTACCACAAAGCCCTTTAGATACAGGACAGCTGAGCTAATGAGGCTAGAAATCCGTTCACGTGTGCTTCCCATAACTGCTTGTGGCAGCCCCATTACATACCACCATTTGTTCTTTTCTCAGTGGTCCAGCTGTCACCAGCCAAATAAGCTCTGCACTTTATGAACTGGCAGTAAGATTAGAAGTGCACAGTTCCAAGGAAAAAACTATTTAGATGATATCAAACTACATTTCTGCTGGCTCTTTCACATGACTTCATTGTTTTTTATTATTCGCAACTTTCAAAGTCAAAAGCTGCTAGAACTCCTCCAGGACAAGGCCATCTCCCTTTACTTATCTTCTCTAAAGCAAGAGTCAGTCACGTTAATTCTTCAGCAAATCCAGGCATTTTCTCCTAGAAATCAGGTTGCCCAGCAGCCACTCACTCACTGGGGTTACATGTTTTGCTTCATATAGTTCAATCCTCTAGTTTTACATGGATACACACAAGCCTCAATCGCAGGGCACTACAAACCGGAGTCCCATTTAACTTCAGGGTGTCTGTAATTTGGGAATCTGAAAGACAGTACATTTATTGAGCTCCTTTAATGGTACTATATACTCAGAGAGTCAATTCCAATTTGGAATGCTTCATAATTTTAAAAAGAGTGGTGTCCTTCATCAGACACCTTACCTTGAGACTCTGCCACTATTCAACAAAAAGATTTCTTAGCAAGACTGTACTGCAAAGAAGGTATCAACATTTCCCAGGATACATTATAAAAATAAACTATACAAGGTTGCATAGGCCCACTGAAAAGACAGTTAAATTTAGATGAAAATAACTAATTTTATAGCTTTAAATGCAAATGGTGAAGTTAATAAAGTTCTAAACTGGATTGGTGGCAATGAGTCTTCTCTGTAAAAGTTTGTTATTTTAAGAAAAAAATATTATTTTATAATTGAAAATTAATTTTAAAAATAAAAATTGATCACCACTTGCTTTGTAGTTGAAAAAATTAGCCTAGTTTTTTTCCCCCTCAAACTTCTTAGATGTCAAATTCTCTCAGGTAGGTAATCTCAAGATAAATGCTGTGTCTGGTCAGATTTCAGAACAAAATTTGGTTCTGAACATATTTAATACATGAGTCTTTCTGTTAGGAAATAGT
This sequence comes from Eptesicus fuscus, assembly GCF_027574615.1. NCBI lineage: Eukaryota > Metazoa > Chordata > Mammalia > Chiroptera > Vespertilionidae > Eptesicus > Eptesicus fuscus. The sequence goes on from NC_072479.1 coordinate 103,019,536, forward strand.
AAGTTTTCTGATTAAACTAAGTGAATGGTGAAGAACAATTAAAATTACCTCTAACCCATATCTTTTAATGAAAAGCAACAGAGTGCCAAAATCTACTTTCTGAATCCAGATCATATAGTTAAACATCATCCCCACAAATTCAAGCAATCAAAATGATAAGGGGAAGCATAGCAAAGCAGTCATTTAAATAAGTGAGAGACTAGGTAAGAGTTTGATCAAACAGAATCCTCAATTTATAATCTCAAATTTAGATGTGTTACAAGGGATACTCCACTCTTTAAAATAATGAAACAGCCCTAGCAGGAATTTGAACTGCTTAATTCCTTCAGCTTTTTCACCAAGTCCCCAACCCCCCTCCCCTCTGGCGATCATCAGTTTGTTTTCCATAGCTATGAGTCAGTTCCTGTTTTATTTATTTTGTTCTTCAGAGTCTGCATATAAGTGAAATTATATGTTATTTGTCTTTCACTGTCTAACTTTTTTCATTTAGCGTAAAAAACTCTAGGTCCATACATGGCTGTCACAAATGGTAAGATTTTCATTCTTTTTATAGCCAAGTAATATGCCACTGTATATATGTACAACTTTTTTTATGCCCTCGTCTATTGATGGGCACTTGGGTTGCTTCCATATTTTGGCTACTGTAAATAATGCTGCAATGAAAATTATATCTTTTAGTGTTTTGGGTTTTTTCATATATATATATACCCAGAAGTGGAATTGCTGGGTCATAAGCCAATTGCATATTTAATTTTTTAGGAACCTCTATACTATTTTACATAGTGGCTGTACCAGTATGCATTCCCACCAACAGTGCATGAGGGTTCCTTTTTCTCCACATCCTCACACTTGTAATTTGTTGATTTATTGATGACAGTCATTTTGGCAGATGTGAGGTGATATTTTATTATGGCTTTAATTTGCATTTTCTAATGATTAGTGATGCTGAGCATTTTTTCATTTATCTATTGGCCATCTCTACGCCCCGTGTCTATTCAGGTCCTCTAACCATTTTTTAATTGGATTGTTTGTTTTTTGGTGTTGAGTTGTATGAGTTCTTTATAAATTTTGGATATTAACCCCTTCTCGGATATATCACTGGTGAGTTTCTCCCACTCAGTGGGTTGTCTTTTTGTTTTGTTGATGATTTCCTATTTTTTTACTGTGCAAAAAGTTTTTACATTGATGTAGTCCGATTTGGGTTTTTTGTTTTTGTTGTTTCCCTTGCCCCAGGAGATATATCAGAAAAAATGCTAAGAAAGATGTCAGATTTTACTGCCTACGTTTTCTTCTAGGAGTTTTATGGTTTCAATTCTCACATGTAAGTCTTTAATCCATTTTGAATTTATTCTTGTACATGGTGGAAAAAGGTGGTCTAGTTTCATTTTGTTGCATTTATCTGTCCAATTTTCCCAACACCATTTACTGAATAGAATGTCTACTCCACTGTATATTCTTGCCTCCTCTGTCATTGGTATGGGTTTACTTCTGGGCTTTCTATTCTGTTCCACTGCTCTGTAGACACAGATCAATACCATGCTGTTATGATTACTATTGCCTTATAGTATAGTTTGATATCAGGTGACATGACACCTCCAATTTTGTTCTTTCTCAAGACTGCTGTGGCTATTCGGGCTCTTCTGTGGTTCCATGTACACTTTTGAATTATTTGTTCTCGTTCTGTGAAAAACACCATCGGTATTTTGATAGGGATTGTGAATGCTAACTCTTTGCAAAAAGGATTTCATCTTGTTTCTTACAGGGAACCCAATGGATACTCAATAAACATTATCAAATACCCACAGCATCTAGTCCACTATCTTTCAACCAGATGCTCACTAATTATTAGCAATGTTATTTACCATCATTGCCAGATCCTAGACAAAGGGAAGTAGAAAAGACCATACTCAAATTAGACCCTGGTGCTGATCAGACCCAGACTGCAATGGTCTATATTTATGATAAAATAAAGTTTTAAAAATTACCAGAGGGGTGGGAGGAGGTAGAAGAGGGTAATGGGGGAATAAGTGTTGACAAAACGACTCTTGACTTTGGATGGTGAACACACAATATAATATATAGATGGCATATTCGAGATTTGTACAACTGAAACCTATATAATTTTATTAACCAATGTCAGCTCAACAAATTAAATTAAAAATTTTTTCATTATCCATAAATCTTATCTAAGCTCTTTCAACTGATTTAATTAATATATAGTCAGGTGCTTTGAAGTCAAAGGTGTGACCCCTAGTTCCGGCAATTATCAGCTAGGTTCCAGGTTCTCTCAAAGTAAAATTTTACTTAACTTGAAGGACTGCTGTTGAAGTTAAATAAGATGACTACTTAAAGTGCCTACTATAAGGGAGGCAGTCAATAAATACATGGCAGCTATTATTGCTGTTAAAATTATGATTAAGTATAAGCTAAAAATTATTCATAATATAAATTACATTACATTAAAGTACATTATGAAATCAATATTCTGGTAAAATATGGGACATAAAACATAAACCCTTCTTGAACATGATTTGCTTACCACTATGATAAACTTCCCCAGAAAAATGATCTCTGTAGAAAGATAAACTTGTCAAGGATCTGGGGGAAAAGGTTTTGCATAGATAGATACAAAGACTATGCACTAAAACTCAATTTTATGCAACATTTTTATATTTAATAGGTGCCTTAGAATCCGAATGCCCAGCCTTTTACTATTAATGAAATCTTGTACTCGTCCCTGATTCCTTATAATCCATATCTCACTGCCATTTCAAGATGTGACTGCAATGTCTATAGAGGTTGGGTTGAGATTAAAGTAACAACGAGCTATCACCTTGTTCTTATTAGACCAGTTAAAATTTTAAAAGAGTTGCCCTGGTCAGGTGGCTCAACTGGTTGGAGTGTTGTCCCATACACCAAGGTTATGGGTTCGATCCCCAGTCAGGGCACATACAAGAATCAACCAATGAATGCATCAATTAGTGGAACAACAAATCTCTCTCTCTCTCTCTCTCTCTCTCTCTCTCTCTCCTCTCTCTAAAATAATTTAAAAAAAATGAAAGTGGCAGTGTTCATAAATAAATCTTACTGGGAACAGACAAACCCCCTTTTTTTACATTCCATCATCATTTGTGCTTTATTTTTAAGTTTTGTTACTTTTGTTATTTACTTAATCAAATGGGAGACTCAATTATCCTAAATTTCTGCTTGGAAAAACACTTATTTCCCCCTAGAAACCACCATATTAATCTTAACAGCAGATGTGCCAGGCACTGTTCTATGTGCTTTATCAACCCTTTTATTCCTCACAAAACCAGTGTAGTTCTCAACCCGAGGTGATTTTTGTCTCTCCACCCTAGGGAACATATGGCAATATCTGGAGACATTTTTGCTTGTTACAACTGAAGGGTTGCTACTGGCATCTGCAGGCAGCAGCCACGTATACAGCTAAACACCTTACAACACACAGGACAGCCCCCACAGCACAGAATTTTAAAGCCCCAGATGTCAATAGTGCTGAGCTGAGAAACCCTGCAATGACCCTACAAGGTAGGTACTACTGTTGTTCCAATTTTTCAGATGAAAAAACTGAGGCACTGAGAAAGTAAGTAAATGGCTTAAGGTCACAGATCTAGCAGATGGCAAAGCCAAGATCCGAACCTAGCAGTCTAGTTCCAGAATCCATACTCTTTTTTTTAAAAAAAAATCCTCACCCGAGGATATATTTTCATTGATTTTTAGAGAGAGTGAAAGAGAGAGGGAAAGGCAGAGAGAAATATCAATGTGAGAGAAACATATTGATTAGTTGCTTCCTGCATGTGCCCCATACAAGAGCCCAGGCCAGGGAGGAGCCTGCAACCGAGGTATGTGCCCTTGATCAGAACTGAACCTGGGACCTTTTGGTCCACAGGCTGATGCTGTATCCACTGAGTCATACTGGCTAGTGCCAGAGTCCATACTCTTAGCCTTTCAGAAGGAAGACCTAGTTGAGAAGCTTACCCACAACTTTCTCTCCCTCCTGGATTCCAAGCTTGTTTGGGAGAATAAAGTATTTATTTGGTCATTCATTCACAATTCCATCTATCCATCTATCTATTTAACAAGTATTCATTGAGCATCCACTGTGTGTCTAATACTGCTCGGTGAACAAGAAAAGGCCTCTGTTGTTGTGATACATACATTCCTCACTCATATTCCCCCACCGTATTTACTAGTTCTTGAACATGCTAAGCACAATCGCACCTGTGTCTGGAAAGTTTTCCCCCAGGAGAATACGAGCATGGATCACTCCTTCACTTCATTCAGGTCTCTGCTCAAATGTCACTTTCTTAGGCTTTTTCTAATCACCCTTTCTAAATTAGGTACAGACTTTTACCATCTATCCCCTTTCCCTGCTTTATATTTCTTAACAGCATTTCTCATTCCTAATATTACATTACATTGTATTGCTCATTGTCACTGACTTCCCTCTCACCAGGAGAACATAAGCTCCATGAGAGCTCTATCTTCAGAACTGAGAAATCTACATAATCAGCATTCAATAAATATTTGTTAGACTAGCAAACATCTTTTTAATATAAGCATCTTCTCATGAATACCACAGTTCACCTGGACTTCTGCAACTACCTCTTATTTGGTCTCTCTGCCACCTTTCGTAGCCTCATTCAATTAATCTCCTACATTGAAACCAGAATAATCTCTAAAATACAAATCTAATGTCATGCCTCTACTCAAAACCCTTCCCCATTGCTCTCAGGATAAAGACCAAACTCCTAAGGCTTTTCTGGGCCTCCATGAATCTCTAAGTTACTTTTACCGTTCATCATCTCACATCTAATAGCGGTAGTCGTAGCAGTATCAGTAAAGCTAACAGGTACTGAGCACTTGCTGTGTGCCAGGCATTAATCTAAGGGCACTATATGTCCTAAATAATTTAGCCCTAATCTGTAAAGTAGGAATTACTGTTATATCTATTTTCAGATGGAGAAAGTGAGGCACAAAGAAATAACTGTCCAAGGGCAACTAGTAAGTGGTAAGGCCAGGATGTAAACCCAGGCAGTCAGGCTCCAGAGCCCTCACTCATATCCAGATACTCTACGCGGTCTCTCTACATCAGGCGTCCTCAAACTACGGCCCGCGGGCCACATGCGGGTGTTTTTGCCGTTTTGTTTCTTTACTTCAAAATAAGATATGCGCAGTGTGCAAGAATTTGTTCATAGTTTTTTTTAAACTATAGTCCGGCCCTCCAGCGGTCTGAGGGACAGTGAACTGGCCCCCTGTTTAAAAAGTTTGAGGACCCCTGCTCTACATCAACTGTAACAAAAGTCCATCACTTCCTCAAATGTGCTATTTCATTTCACACCCCCAGGTCTTCACATTGTTCTCAATGATGAAACATGCTTCAGATCATAGCTTACACATTCCTTTCTTCTGCAAGGCCTTCCTGCCATGATCCCTAGAATTGTTTGGATCCCCCTGCTCTGTTCTCCCATAGCACCCTAAATTTCCCATTATAACCCACATTCTATTTTATTATAATTACTTGTCTTCCTTCACCAATAAATTTTAGGCTGCATGACGACAGAAACTATGTCTATCTTGTTCACCACTGTACCCCCAGCACCTACCATAGGCCTGGGATATATGCGGGGCTGAGTGAATAATTTCTTATGGTACTAGCACCATGAGGCCTTGTGCTCATATGGCACATATTTTATGCTTTATATTTTATTACATATCTATTAAAATAATGTATATACATGTATTCTTTTCCTGTATGCTTGTAAAAATCAGGTACAATATCATATATTTAAGAAATTTTTGGAGTGACTTTCACAAACTTAGCACTTAATAATTATTGTATATAAGGGATCTCTCTATTATTTCTTATAGATGCCTGTAAATCAACTTAACAGTAATAATTGAAAGAAATGGACTGATAATTACTCAAGAGTTTAAAATGACTCCCCACTCCTGATAAAGGCCAAGCTCTTCAATTTAATACTCAGGGTCCTCAATAATCCAGTTCCTTATTACCTATGCAACTCAATCTTCTTTTCCAACGATCCCATATCTATAATTCTAATCAAGGAGAAAACCTCATTTTTCCTCGCATACCATGCCTAGTCTAGTTTCCAGATCTTGCCTTAAGGATCCTCTTCCTGCCTGTACACCTTTGATTCACCCTTATCTTCTCTGACTCCTCCTGCCTATCCAAATCGCACTTTCTCTCAAAGGTCCAGCTCTAATCTTACCTCCTCTATGAAGTTTTCCTGACCTTATTTCTCTCTCTTTTCTAAGGAATTTATAATTCTCTGTAACCCCTGTATCTCCAAAAAGAATATGTTTTCTGAATCTCAGAATCATTCCTTCTACTTCTCAGAAATCCCTCAGAGTATCTACCAGAGTGTTAAGTATATAATCAATAATAAATACTTGCTAGTTAAAAGAGAAATCTCACAGTAGCCATACATATTATCACCCCTCAACCACCCATGCTAACAGTAGAAGCCATTGCACAGAATGACAACCTACTGGATGAGTGCAACAATCTTTTAGAGTGGGCAGGAATGCCTGTATTTGTAAGAAGTACTATGTACTTGTTTCCAATTTTCCAGAAAGTTACAAAGCTGCCACAAATGGTCTAACTACACAATTCTTCCATTGTCAGGGCCCAGAGCCTGCTCAGCTTATCATTCCATAAAGGCAAACAACTGTATAACTTTTCCTCATCTGTGACACAAAGATAAAAATAAGCAGAGGTAGTCATATTCTAAACATCTGCTGGTTCACACCTTCTCCTAATAGGGAGATCATCTATTCTAACTCTTAGTGTTTGTATCAATCAAGTGCTTTTGTAAACAGAATACAGTGACAATAAAAATAGGAATTTGAAAGAGAGATTTGCCAAAGAAAATCCCTGTGATGATCTACTCTTAGTATAATCCAGAACTGATAAAAAGCCAAGTTTTTCCCATAATCCCTAGAGATTTGCCTCGGCCTACAGCTATTTTCCCTGAGAGTTTCTAAACTCCTAAAACTCTCTCTGGTTAGCTTCTCTTCCTCATCTAAATGGTCAAAGTTTTCTTATAACAACATACCACACAACTGAAAAGCTAAGTTCCTCAGTCTGAATTTTTGTTTATACCTGACAGAAGCTACAGCTTTCTCCCAGAAGGATTTCAAAATGCTGAAGCTTATCTCCAGAAAACTCTTCAAATACTTTTCAGTAACCTAATGGCAACTGCTTTGCTACTAAAAAATTTCCCAACATCTTCCTGTTTTGGCAGGCCCTGCTGAAATCCCCCTCCCCATAGAGGGGAATTTGAGTAAAAACACTGCCAGCTTCAAGTTCCCTTAGGCAAATTTCCAGCCTCTGTGCAAGGCCATGAGGTTAAACATTTCTCAATGACGCAGACTCCCTCGGAGGGAGGAACAAGGAAAAAATAAAAATCAAGACTTATTCTTCCCAGTGCAGTAAATCAAGAGAGCAGCCAACTTCTAAAAAATAAAATGTGAGTGAAGCTAAACTATATACTGTTTGCTTTGCTAAGGCCCCCAGTAGGAGCATAGAACCAGGATGAGAGCTGTGGAATGGGAGAAAAAGTTACTACAGAACCAGCAGTCCAGCCAAATTGACAGATAGATTTCCAGGTTCTCTAGAGAATCTCTAGAATATTAATACACATGTTTCCAGCCACTGTATAATTTATAATTAAAACATAGTGACTGAATCGGTGGTTGTGGAAGAAAATGGAGTTACACATGAAGCAAATCATTACTTAGGATTAAAATGTGTATTAGGTGGAAGACTGGAAAAACTAAAGGAAAGTATGCTTAATCGACTTGTTGGAAAAAGAGTAGAAGGCTGATCACAGGGACGGTAAACTCATCTGAGGGGCTGGTAGAGGTCTTGAACCTTTGGCCCCCAGCATTTAGAAAAAATGAATGAAATAAAATCAGAACTGTTCCCCTGGAACTGATTTATAGATCATAGAATTTTAGAGTGTGAAAGGGCCTATTACTTATAAGAAAATTCCTATGTTAAAAATACTGTTACATTTGTACAACACTTTAAATAAAAAGTATTATATACTTGCTATGTACTGGGATCTGGGGAAACAGAAATAAGACACCTCCCCTGCACTGATGAGACCTGCTAGGAACGATAATGTAATTAAACAACTGCTCTGGTGGTTTGTACCAAGTATGGGGAGAGCACAAGAAGGAGTACCTAAGTATGTCTGGAGTCAAACACAGCATGCATTCGGAAGAGGAGCCCTTGCTGGGACTTGAAAGATGAGTAGAAGTTAGTAGTCTGGCAGGCAGAGAGAGAATAGGGCAAAGCAGAGGGAAGATGATATGAAAAGAAACAGAAAATTAAAAGAGCACAGGATGTTTTATAAAAGCAGTTCAGCATGCCGGGGACTGAAGTTGGAAGCGATAAGAAATGACTGAATAACCGGAAGCCAAATAGACAAATATAATAGTTTAAATTTTACCCCACAAGAAGTTGAATAATTCTGAAAAGAAAATTATTAGAACTGACTATAGGAAAAAGTAGGTTGGCAGCTGTATAAATGACAGATTAGAAGAGTCAGGTTATAGGCGGGAGACCAATAGGAAGGCTACTGAAACCACAGTGAGAAATTATCAGAGTCTGATCTAGGGCAATGAGACAAAATAGAAGTCTAAATAGAGGTACAATCTACAGAACTCAGATACTAAATAGATGTGAGGAATAGAGGAAAAGAAGAATTAAGAATGACTCCTAGTTTTCTGGTTAGGCAACTGGTACTGAGTTAGGGAATGCAGGGGTAGTCCTGGAATGATGACATCAATTTTAACTATGTAAAAGGCTGAAGTGTTTATGAGTCATCTAGATGTCTACGTGGGAAGAATTCACACATTAAATGAATCCAGAGCTCAGGATACAGATACAGATGCCCTAGAGATACAGATACAGACATCCTAATAGGTGATAGCTGAAACCACAAGTTGGGATGAGACTGCTAGAGAGAATGTATAGGGCGGCATAGGCTGAGAAGAAAAAAGCGTCAAGGACTAATCCTGGGAAATACTTAGAGAAGCAGGATGAGTAGGCTGAGAGGCAGAAGGCAAACTGGAGAGAGAATGGTGTCTATAGTTTAATTGCCCAGGATGTGAATGCCTTTTCCATTTGGGGGAAATTCCATGATAGGGGGAAGGCAGGCCCCTCTTATTACTACGGAAGCTGAAGAGGAACAGATAGTTCCTCTCTCAGCATCCTGGCATCTAGCCCAAGTCTAGCCAACAACGTCCTCCCATTTAGAAATTTAAAAATTGGGGGAATGACACAAAGGTGGGAAATATAATCAGAAATTATTCATGGCACTGCCACAAGTGTCTACTGGTGGCAATGCTAACAGCAACAGGAGTTCGTTGGAGACCAGGCCAGCAGCAATGGCAAAAAAGATCCAGTGAGCAGTGCCAGTGCAAGAGTCCTCAGCAGACCGGTTCTGTGACATGGTCATTACTGTTTTAAATGTGCTTATTTCTGTACATTTTATTTTAAACTTTTTTATTTAGTGATTTTAGAGAAAGGAAGGGAGAGAGTGAGAGAGAGAGAGGAAGACTGACTTGTTGTTCCACTTATTTATGCATTCATTGGTTGGTTCTTGTATGTGCCCTGACCAGAGTTTGAACCCTCAACCTTGGCATATTGGGAAGACGCTCTAAACCAACTGAACTACCCAGCCAGGGCCTTTGCTCACTTTCTGACCTTTATTATCCAGCCTTTTTATTAAGCTGTGCACTATCCAATACTTTTCAAAAAAATTATTTTATGCTTAGGTTAATCAAGATTATACAAAGAACCCCAAGTAATATAGAATGAGGAGAGAGCATCGACTAGGGTCCAATGGTAAAGAAAAATCAAGTAAGAGGCCTAAAATGGGCTCACTGAATAGCATGGCTAAGACAGTGGTCGGCAAACTCATTGGTCAACAGAACCAAATATCAACAGTACAACGACTGAAATTTCTTTTGAGAGCCGAATTTTTTAAACTTAAACTTCTTCTAACGCCACTTCTTCAAAATAGACTCACCCAGGCCATGGTGTTTTGTGGAAGAGCCACACTCAAGGGGCCAAAGAGCCGCATGTGGCTCACGAGCCGCAGTTTGCCAACCACTGGGCTAGGAGCTCAGTGGTAATCTTGGTAAAATTGTCCACGTGTTATCTCATTCCATCCTTACAACACTTTCTGAGGAAGACAAAACAGGTACTACATCTTTATTTTTAGAAGAATTATTTAATGAAAAATTTGAGGCTAAAGATTAAGAGGATTGCTTAAGGTCGTACAGTTCTTTTTACTATCCAAGGCTGCCCTCAAGAAAGTTATTTTACAGATGCTCACTAAAGGAGATGTTAAATGTGTATACTAATTCTTATACCAAATGTCAACTAGCACAGCTGATGACCCCACTGGTTCACAATAGAGGACTTTCAGCTTTCCAATAGGTAATATAAAGAGGATGCTAACCAAAGCACTAGGATCCTGGTAGACAACCATCCAGAAACATACCTCAAAGTACAAGAGGTGCCTTGCCACTCATCTTTCTCATAGCTCATTTATTGGTCACTACGTAAAGAACATGTCATCAACTATAGGATTCAAGTGGAATAATAAGGAATCTTCTATCCCTGGCCATGAGAACCACTGTGGGAATGAGAGGTTGAGAACTATCAAAAGAAGATGATTATTTCTCAACTTCATTCCTTTGGGATATGTCACAGCCAGGAAGAGAGAAATTGGAAAAAGCAGCTTTCACAAGCTGCCAAATCCATGTCCCAGTCCCAGGGGATAATTAGCCAATGAGGTTTTGTGGAACTGATGTAATGCTGGCAGAGGCTAAGTTTTATGGTTGAACATGTAGCCTCTTGATATTTAGCTAGAGGCTAAAAAGGATGACATCCTGAAAAGCCAAGAAACTCATACCCATAACACCACCACTTAGCAATTTGAATCTTAAATGTAATTTGTAAACTTGAACCAATCCATCTTTATTATGAATAGTTTATGAGAGCATTTGTTAAACTACAAATTTTCTAAATCTTATTTTATGTAACTCTTTTGTTAGGAAAAGAAATTTCTAAGCACCTCCAAAGAACAAAGACAGTTCAGAAAGCTTAAAGTAACAAAAGAAATTAGAAGGGAAGTTTTCCAAGGAATGAAGTCTGTTTGTGGTACTTTAATCCTACCACCAGCACACCAAATTTAAAGCTGTCTGACGTCCTTATGAAAAGAATTTTTGAAACTGAGTACACTAAGCCAAGAGCTTTCAGGAGCACCACATATCTCATAAAAATTGTCCATCTTCACCTTAAAAGTGCTCTGAGATGCAGGAAGTAAGAAACCAGCGGGCAGGGAGCAGAAGTACTCAGACACTAATACTCTTGATTTGAGCTTACGTGATTAAGTTTCAAAATGAATGCTTGCCATTTTAATAAAAATGGTTAAGTCACTTGAGTTAAATATGCCATGATGATATCCCAAATCCTGAGTCAAAACTAAGTATATTAAAAAGAAAAAAATTAATTTCAAATCAATTACCGGAACAGAGGGCTCTCAAATATGTGCCAGCGCCCTACTGGAAATAAGATACAATTTCTGGTTCAACCCTGAGCAGAACAGTATCTAGTGATAGGAATACGAATACTCCGTAGGTTTACATATCTTGACCATTTCATGAACATTGAGGACCACCTTTCTCAAAATTAATAAGGGACAGGGAAAGATGGCACAAAAAACATGACCGCTCCATCTTTATAAAGGAACTAGAGTCATCCTTAGCAAGACGGTTGGTACTTGCTTTGTGAGAAATAGTTTGGTTGGGGGACCTGAATACCAAATACTCCAGGAGTGGCTTTCTTCTTCCCAGTCTTTCCAATATTTCATACTCACTTCATTCATTCAATAACATACATTTATTTAGCATCTACTAGGTATCAAACTAGATAGATGCTGGATATAAAATGATAAAACAAAGTGAACAGTAACAGATATAATACCTACATTCATAGAGTTTATTATCTAGTAAGGGAAATACACATTAAAAAATAAAAAAACACCCATAAATAAAGTATAATCTCAAAGTATAAGTGTGTGAAGAAAAGAGAAAAAGAATGAAAACCACTGGAGAGGAGGGGCATTCTCTGAGACCTGAAGGATGAATAGGAATGAATGAAACAGGTAGGAAATAGGAGGAAAGAAAAATGGTGAATGCAATCTAGAAAGTAAAAGGGCAAAGAACAGGAAGTGAAGCTGAAGAGGGAGGCAGGGAAAGAAAAAGTGGGACCATGCACTTTGGGACACTCAGCTATTAGTCCATAAGTACAAATACTGACTTCAGGACTAAATATTATCTAAACCAGAATACGATCCCTATGCAAGTGGGGACCATATGTTTTTCTAGATTCTAAAACACCTTTCATGAAACACCTAGCAAATTCTATGAGTACATCAAAAACATATTTTTTCTTTAAATTCACCTAGACTTTTCTAAAAAAAAAAAAAAAAATTATACTACCCACCTTAATTGGAAGTAAATATAAATTTAGTAAAATCAAGTCAGTTGACCAAAAGCCTAACTCCACAGTGATGATCAGGATAAAACTAATGAAAGATCTGCAAACATCTCATGGACTGACTTAGCAGAAATAAAATTCGGCTGTTAAGAAGTTCCTGAAAGCTCAGTACTACAGAGCTCAGAAGGAAAGGGGGAAGGAGGCCAGGACCTTTTTTCTTTCCAGAACCAGCAAGGACCTTCACATGGAAAATGTTCCTATTCTATATATATACAGTTTCAATTCCCTTTTTTTTAAATTTCTTTATTGATTAAAGTATTACATATGTGTCCTTATCCCCCCTTTACCCCTCCCACCCCCCCACAGAAACTATTTGCTACATCGGAAAAAATTTCTAAAGCACGTTTATGGCAAGACACTCAGGAGGTTTTAGTTAGTGTCAAACATACGATGTTGGTTTGGGCATGGGTATAGAGTTAGAAATCTTACTGCCATGTAACTCAAAACAGCATCCTTTCTGATCATTGTGAACAGGTTAAAACCAGGAAAGCTTTCTAAATAAGTTAAATGCAGGAAAAAAAAAAAAAAGGCCATCTCTATACAGAGAGGAGGTCTAGAACAACAGAATTTAATATAGGTATTCAAAAAGAGCAAAAGGTTGGAGGTATTTTTTGTTCTTAACTATTATGTCATAGTGTTCTAGGGGGAAAATAAGGCTGGGAAGGAAGGGGGGCAAAAAAGACAGGTAGGTCTATGTCTTGAGAGAAGGGGACAAAGGAACTTAGACAAATTGGGTAGCCTGTCAATTACTATATAATTACTTGGGGATAAAAGGATTTTGAGTTCACATGGAAAGCAATATAATGTAGTGGTAAAGAACATGGAATCTTAGCTCTATCACTTACCAGGTGTGTAGCATTTCACATATTCCTTATCTACTTTGCACGATCAATTTCATAATCTTTTAAAGGGGATAATAAGCCCTGGCTGGTGCTCAGTGGTTAGAGTGTCGGCCTGTACACCAAAGGGTTACTGTTTCGATTTCTGGTCAAGAGCAAGTACCTGGGTGTCAGGTTTGATCCAGGCCCAGTAGGATGCATGCGGGAGGCCACCAATCCATGTGTCACTCTCTCCCTGTCTGTCTCTCTCCTCCCACCCCACCCTCACTCCCTCCCTTCCACTCTCTCTAAATATCAATGGAAAAAAATATCCTCTGGTGAGGATTAACAAAAAAAGCAAAAGGGGATAGAGAATTAACAAAAAAAAGGGGAGGAGGGGTAGTAAGAGCATCCATTTCACATCTTTGTTGTAAAGATTAAGAGTTAACATATGTAAGAAGTTTGGGACACTGTCTGGCATATGGTAAATCCTATTTAAGTGTTAGCTACATTTTATTTTAAATACTAGGGGCCCAGTGCACGAATTCGTGCACCTTGAAAGGAACTGTGGGTCACTAGGCTGCGGGTAGGCACAGGGGCGGGGCTCGGCCCATCCTCTGTGCCCCTGCCTGGCCCCTCCTGCCGCAGCCCCCGGTCCCCTGTCTGCCAGCAGCCCTGTTCCTGCCACTGCTCCTACGCACTGATGGCGCCAGCCCCGCTCGCACCCGCTAATGGCGCGGAGCAGTTGGGGCCAGCACTAGCAGCGGGTGCGAGCGGGGCAGGTGCTGTCAGTGGGTGCAAGAGGCGGCTGCTGCCCCGATCACCCCTTAGGAAGAGAGGGAGATGGAGAAGCCCTCAGGGATGACGAGGGCTGGCAGCCGCCCGCTCACACCCGCTGATGGCGCCGAGCGATCAGGACCAGTGCCGGCACCGGCAGCAGGTACGAGCGGCGGCTCCTGCGCTGACTGCAGGTGAGAGCAGGGCCAGCGCTGGCAGTGGGTGCAAGCGGCGGCTCCGGCACTGGCAGCAGTGCGAGTGGGACCGGCGCTGGCAGCAGATGCAAGTGCCAGGCAGGACCGCAGTACGCGGGAGCAAAGAATTTTCAGTAACCACCAGAGGCTTGCCTGGATGACAGCAACCAGTGCCCCGCCTTGGTCTGGCACCCCACTCGCCTGCTCCAACATCCCGCCGCAGTTGATGCCCGCCATGTTCCACACACGTCCCGTGGTGGTCAGCGCACATCATAGCAACCAGTTGTTCAGTTGTTCAGGTTGTTCCGCTGTTCGGTCTATTTGCATATTAGCCTTTTATTATATAGGATATATTTATATTTTGCTATAATTCTTACAAAACCCACTTAAAATTTCATAATCGAGAAATGTGTCTGTTGTGTTTGGCATTTACATTTTTTTTGCACTTTCCTATTTGGTTTCTACTAGTTCTTAATGGTTTTTTAAAAAAATATAAGGCTGCCTCAGCTATGCTTAAGGAAAATAATTTATTTGTCCACCTGTGGAGCAGATTTTAAGTGGGAAATACTCAAACCCTGGTTTGGGGCATGATCAGGCCCCAAAAATGAGTGAGGGCAGGGGAAGAAAACCTCAGGGAGAAAGTTCAGGAGCCACCTACAGTTAGTATTTCTAACTTGGCGATCATCTTCCAGAACTGTTCTCAAACCTGGGAGGGTTTTGTATAATTATAGCACATTTCCTGGCAAGGTATCAGGGTTGGGAGACAGAGGTGGTGTAGGTGGTATTTTCTTAGTTTTGTTTGTTACATTACCTAGCTGTGCTACCTCCTCTTCGTCGTTTGCTTACTCCCTTGAAGAGTCACTTTAACTTCAACCTCCTAGAACCCAAATTAGCTCCAGGTGCTCCACAGCGGAGGTGAAAGGCAATCAGCCTGATTTTTAATACCCAATGAAACATTATTCTGTTGTACATAAAAGGAAAAAAAGCAAATGCCAATAGAATGTTCCACAAGTTTAAAAATATTTAGAACAATTACACCCACTCACAGATTTTGAAAAAGCACAGCAACAGAATTATGCTAGTTCAAAAGTATAAGAGCACAGTCTGACTAAAACTGATTAATCTAATTTCACTTTGTAAAGTGACTAGATGGAAAAAGGAGAGAGAAATTAGCAATATAAGTCAGAATCCCTAAGTTAATATTTATAACAGCTGTTAGCCTATATTAATAAAAGTCAGTTTTAACCTAAAGGTCACTTTAAGCTTACAAGAATTAGAGATAATTTTTATAAAATTTAAAATCAATTTTATTGAAGTTTAATTTTTATAAAATAAACCTTGCCCATTTAAAGCATACAGTTCAATGTGTTTTGACAAATGTATACACCTACCATAACCACTATGACAATTAAGATATACACTGAGTGGCCAGATTATTATGATCTCTGAACGCATAATAATCTGGCAATTCAGTGTATATCCTATATAATAAAAGGCTAATATGCAAATTGTCCCCTTAACCAGGAGTTCGACCAGCAGGCAGGCCAGCCAACCGCCCATGTCCCCTCCCCCTGGCCAGGCTGGCCAGACCCCACCCATGCACGAATTCAAGCACCAGGCCTCTAAAATATATGTGTGTGTGTGTGTGTGTGTGTGTGTGTGTGTGTGTGTGTGTTCAGAGATCATAATAATCTGGCCACTCAGTGTACATTTTCATCCCCTAAAGTTCTCTTATGCCCCTTTGTAGTTATCTTCACTTTCCACTTCTGGTCCCAGGTAACAATTATCTGCTTGTTGTCTATCACTCTAGAGGAACCTGCATTTTTTCTCATACAATTTTTTTTATTGAGATATTCACATACCATTTAATTTAGTCACTCAAAATATATAATTCAGTATTTGTAAGTATATTCCCAAAGTTGTGCAACTACCACCATTATCTAATTCCAGAATATTTTCATTACCTGCAAATGAAACTCATATCCACTGGCAGTCACTCCCCATCCCATCCTGTCACAAAGCCCTGCACCACTAATCTACTTTGTCTCTATGAATTTGCCTATTCTGGACATTTCATATAAATTGAGCTGTACAATATGTGCTTATCTTCATTCACATAGCATGTTTTCCAGGTTCATTCATTTTACAGAATATATAAGTATATCATTCCTTTTTATGGCCGAATACTATTCCATTGTAAGGAAATACCACATTTTGTTTATCCATTCATCAGCTGATAAACATCTGGGTTGTTCCCACTTTTGGCTAATGCTGCTATAAATATTCATGTACAAGATTTTGTATGGGCAAATTTTTTCAATTTTCTTAGGTCTATACCTTGGAGTAAAATTGCTGGGTCGTATGGTAACTCTGTTTAGATTTTTTAAAAGCTGCCAAACTGTCTTCATTTTTTAATTAAACTTATTATTTTGAGATACTTATAGATTAGTATGCAGTTTTAAGAAATAATACAGTGAGATCCCATCCTTTACCCAGTTCCCCCACAATTATAACATCTTGCAAAACTATAGTGCAACATTACAACCAGGACATTATGGATATTGATAGAGTCAAAATACAGAACATTTCCAACACTACCAGGATCCCACATGTTGATCTTTTATAGCCACATCTGCCCTAGCCCTTGACAATCATCAATCTGTTCTCCATATCTATAATTTTGTCATTTTAATAATGTTATAATGTTACTAGAGGCCCGGTGCGTGAAATTCATGCATGGAGGGGGGTTCCTCAGCCAGGCCTGCACCCTCTCCAATCTGGGACCCCTCAGGGGATGTACCGCAGGGAGTGGGCCTAAACCAGCAGTCAGACATCCCTCTCGCAATCTGGGATGACTGGCTCCTAACCACTCACCTGCCTGCCTGATCCGGCAGTCAGACATCCCTCCCTCTCACAATCTGGGATGACTGGCTCCTAACCACTCGCCTGCCTGCCTGCCTGATCACCCCTAACCCCTCTGACTGCTGGCCTGATAGCCCCTACCTTGCCCCCCTGCCAGCCTGGTCACCCCTACCTTGCCCCCCCACTGCCAGCCTGATTGCCCCTAACCTCTCTGCCTGCCTGCCTGATCGCCCCTAACTGCCCTCCTCTGCCGGCCTGATCTCACCCCCAACTGCCCTCCCCTGCCAGCCTGGCCTTGCTCCCAACTGCCCTCCCCTGCCGGCCTGGCCTTGCTCCCAACTGCCCTCCCCTGCCGGCCTGGCCTTGCTCCCAACTGCCCTCCCCTGCCGGCCTGGCCTTGCTCCCAACTGCCCTCCCCTGCTGGCCTGATCACCCCTAACTGCCTCTGCTTCAGACCCCACCATGGCTTTGTCCAGAAGGAAGTCGGACGTCTGGAAGATGGCCAGTCGACCCGGTCTAATTAGCATATTACCCTTTTATTATTATAGATATTAATGAATCATATAGTATGTAACCTTTTGGGACTGGCTTTTTCACTCAGCATAATTCTCTGAAGATTCACCCAGGGTATTTTATGTATCAACTAGAGACCCAGCGCACGAAATCGTGCACAAATAGAGTCCCTAGGCCTATCCTGCGATCAGGACCATGTCGGATGCTCTGTGACACCCTGCGCTGCCCCGCGACGCTCACTGCCCCGCGAAGCTCCGTGATGCTCCCTGCCACCACCTTGCAACTGCTCTGTGACACTCCGCCACACTTGCCACTGCTGCCCCACGATATTCCGTGAAGCTCCTCGCCCCGCGATGCTCTGTGATGCTCTCCACAGCTGCCCCATGACGCTCCTGGCCACTGCCCCACGACGCTCCGTGACACTCACCACTGCCACCCTGTGATGCTTGCCACCGCTTCCATTGGATGCTCACCGCCGCTCAATAGTCCCCAGTCCTGCCCCGCCGCCACTCCCCCTCCCCCGTTCACCGTGGTTCCCCGTTCGTTCGCCATGCTGCAATTGGAGCCTGCGGGGCGGGGGGAGAAGGGACCGAGAGGTGGTCAATGCACCTCATGGCGACTCGCCGAGTGGTCTTTCTGGTTGTTACAACACTTATGGTCTGACCTTTTATTGTATAGGATAGTATGATCCTTTTTAAAATTTCTTAATTGCTGAATAACATTCCTAAGAACATTATATAAATGGACATTCAATGTGCACTCACTTGAGTCTGGCTTCTTACATTCAACATAATGTTGTTGAAATTCATCCTTTTTTAAAATGAATCAATATTTTGTTAATTTTTATTGCTAGTAATTTTCTGCTTTATGGTTGTACCACAATTTATCAATTCACCTGTTGATAGTTTGGGGTCATTAAAAATAAAGCTCCCCTATGAAGCTTCATGTACAAATGAATCTACGTTTCCATTTCTCTTAGGTAAAGACCTAGAAAGAGAATTGTTAGAATTATGTTGGAAATATGTTTTTTTTTCTTTATTCTCTTTTTTAATTTAAATTCTTTGTTGTTTCAAGTCTCCTTCCCCCTACCCCCATTGACCTCTCCCCAGCCATTCCTACCCCCCAGAACATGCCCTCACCCCACTATGTCTGTGTCCATTGGTTATGCTCATATGCATGCATACAAGTCCTTTGGTTAATCTCTTACCCCATCCCTCCCCTGCCTTCCTTCTTAGGTTGGACAGTCTGTTCGATGACTATGACTCTGGCTCTATTTTTGTTCATTTGTTTATGTTATTCATTATATTCCACAATTGAGTGAGATCATGTGATATTTATCTTTTCCCGACTGGCTTATTTCACTTAGCATAATGCTCTCCAGGTCCATCCATGCTGTTGCAAATGATAAGAGTTCCTTCTTTTTCACTGCAATGTTGTATTTCATTGTGTAGATGTACTACCATTTTTTAAATCCACTCAGTGCTGATGGGCATTTAGGCTGTTTCCAAATCTTAGCTATTGTAAATTGTGCTGCTATGAAGTGCAGATATCCTTTCTGACTGGTGTTTCTGATTTCTTGGGATATATTGCTAGAAGTGGGATTAGTCGGTCAAATGGGAGTTCCATTTTTAATTTGAGGAAATTCCCTACTCTTTTCCACAGTGGCTGAACCTCGACAGCAATTGTTGTTTGTTGATATGTTGATGATAGTCATCCTGACAGGTGTGAGATGGTACCTCATTGTCGTTTTGATTTGCATCTCTCAGATAATTAGTGACTTTGAGCATGTTTTCATATGTCTCTTGGCATTCTGTATGTCCTATTTCAAAAAGTGTCTATATAGGTCCATTGCCTAATTTTTAATTGGATTGTTTATCTTCCTTTTGTTAAGTTGTATGAGTTCCCTGTAAATTTTGGAGATTAAACCCTTATCGGAAATAACATTGGCAAATACGTTCTCCCATGCAGTGGGCTTTCTTGTTGATTTGTTGATGGCTTCTTTTGCTGTGCAGAAGCTTTTTATTTTGATGTAGTCCCAGGAGCTGTATCGGTAAAGATATTGCTACAACATATGTCTGGTATTCTGCTGTCTATGGATTCTTCTAAGGTTTTTATGATTTCCTGTCTTATGTTTAATAAGTCCTTTATCCATTTTGAGCTTATTTTTGTGTATGGTGTAAGGTGGTGGTCTAGTTTCATTTTTTTTTTGCATGTGTATGTCCAATTTTCCCAACACCATTTATTGAATATGTTTAACTTTTTAAGAAATAACAAATTGTTTTTCAAAATGATTATACTGTTTTACATTCCACCAGTCGTGTATGAATTCCCATTGCTCCATATTCTTGCCAACACTAGGGATTGTCAGTCTTATTTTTGTTGTACTGTCAGTCTTTTTAATTTTAATTATTCTAGTGGATATGTTGTGGTATCTCATGGTTGTAATTTAAATTTCCCTAATGTCCAATGATTTTGGAGCATCTTTTCATGTGCTTATTGGCCATTGCATATTTTTTTTGAAGTGTCTGATCAAGTCTTTTCCTATTTTTTAGTTTTAAGAGTTTTTTATGTATTATAGATACAACCCCTTTGTCAGATACATGTGAATATTTTTTCCACACTCTATGGCTTGTCTTTTTATTTTCAGCAATGTACAAAGAGGAAATGATGTGTTTAAACTTCATAAAGTCCAATTTAAAAATTTTTCTTTTATAGTTCATGCTCTTTGTGTCCTTTAGATTTTGCATTTATGTCTGTGAACCATTTCAAGGTAATTTTTATGTATGGTATGAAATAAGAATCAATGGATTTTTGTTTTGATTCATTGTTTTTGGAGTTTGGGGGGACACAGGTAGCTAGTTCTTTCAGCATTCTTTGTTGAAAAGGTTTCCTTCCCTGATGTATCAACTTTTATTTAAACGAAGAAAAGAAAAAGGAAATAACACTACTTCTAAATACCTGCTATTCCCACCTTAGACAACATAGGCCTGAACAGCAAGGTCTGTACCTTCCCTCCTTAGACAGCACAGGCCTGAACAGCAAGGTCTGTACCTTCCCTCCTTAGACAGCACAGGCCTGAACAGCAAGGTCTGTACCTTCCCTCCTTAGACAGCACAGGCCTGAACAGCAAGCTCCAATGGTTCAGAGAAGTAGCAGCCCAACTTCTAGACAACAAGTAAATGTGGTTTTTTTTCCTGAAGCTATTACCTATTCTTTCTTCCAAAAGCCAAGAAAACTTACCCTAAAAAGATGTCGAATTGTGAACATTTATCACATGGTGAATACTGTACTAAGAGCAAGTTTCCTTTTTTTTGTTTCCTATTTTATCTAATGTTTCCATAGTAATTAGACATCATATAATCTTTCCAACCATTGTAGTTCTATCTTCTGATTTTTATCATTTTGAACAGTGCTTACTACTCAGGAAATACATCATCATTTCACCTGTTCACCTCAACAACAAAAAAAGATCAATAAAGTATCTGTTGGAACAATACTTCTCAACTTTAATGTGCACCTGAGGATCTTGTTAGAGAGAAGATTCTGACTGCATGCCTAAGGCGGAGCCAGAGACAGTGCTCCCAAGTGATACAGATGCTGCTAGTCCTTGAAACACACCATGAGTAAGTAGCAAGTTGTTAGAATACTGAGTTCATAGTATCTATTTGGAGAGCCTAGTTAATATTAATATTACAAGTTTTCAATACTCTATACAGCCAAATATTTTATAAATTAGTTTTATGGCACTGATTTGAGGAATATAACCTCATTGATTCTCAAGAGAACATACGAAATGTAACAACTCAGAAGTCAAGGTCAATTTAGCTTTTTTGTTGTTGTTAATATTTTTTGCATTGATTTTTAGAGCGAGTAGAAGGAGGGGAGGAAAAAGGGGAGAGGGGGTTGGGGGGAGAAAAAGAGAAAGAAATAGCAACGAGAGAGAGACACAACAATTGGTAGCCTCCCACACATGCCCTGACCAGGGCGGGGGAATGAAAGGAACCTGCAATCCAGGTATGTGCCCTTGACCAGGAATCAAACCAATGACCCTTTGGCGCTCGGGCTAACGTTCTACCACTGAGCTATACCAGCCAGGGCTAATTAACATTTTAATGCTTGAACTAAGTGCTCTACGTCCTAGGTCCTATTTATAAAGCAAAGATGAGGCAATATTAGTTATGGTTTTCTGATAAAGAGTAGATGGGTTGTTACGAGGATTTTCAACCTACCCTCAGGTCAAAGAACAAAATATATTACAGAAATTTACTTTCAAATAATTTTTAAAAATTCATACTAACACCACTCTTTATGCCTAAGAGATCTCAAATTATTCTAACCCATCAGAAACAAAAAAATAATTTAGTGTGTTTTTACTTTATAAAAACATCTGAAAGGTTCAGCAAATTGAGAGTAAGTCAGTGTGCATAGGAAGGATCTACAGCTCTGCCAAGAACATGGCCTAATACAAACACTGCAAAGATAAATTTCAATAAATCTTACAAAATAGAAACAAAGGGAAAAAATGAAAACGGGATTTATACAAACTAGACTGTTAGAAGGAACAGCTTAATGGGATGAAGTGCCTCTTTATCACACATTGTTTGGTCAGTGGAGTGCTTTGACTACAGATGTCCCAAACTAACAGTTCTAGCTCCTAATCCAAGATACTATGTTTTCAGCCATTTTCTCTTTTAGCCATACCTACAACACACATACACATGTGCACACATGCGTTCTCTCTCTCGCTCTCCTATTATAATAGTAGAGGCCCGGTGCATGAAAATTCATGCACTGGAGGGGGGGTGCGTACCTCAGCCTGGCCTGCCCCCTCACAGTCCAGGAGCCCTCAGGAGCGGGAGGTGACCCGGCGATCAGAGGAAGGCGACGCCCCATCACACCTCTGCTGCTGCCACTGCTGGTAGCACAAGCCTTGGCCAGCCCTGGTTACCTGAGCCTCGGGTGGCCCTGGGCAGCTGGGCAGCCACCATCCAAGACTTGCCTGCACCTCGGGCTGGCCCTGGACGGCTGGGGGGCTGAGAACACTGGGTGCCGCCATCTTTGAGGATGTGGCAGTCAATTAGCATATTCCCTCCTTAATGGCTGTGGGCACTGCCATCTTTACGATGGCGTGATATTCAATTAGCATATTCCCTCTTTATTAGATAGGATTACTGTTTTACAGATGAAATAACAGGTACAGAGAGGTTAAGTAATTTACCCAATGTTACCAAGGTCACACAGTTAACTAGTGGCAGAGCTAAGAAACCTGGACTCCAAAGTTCATGCTCTTAAACACTATCCCTACTCTTCTCAAACTTTTTAATGTCAGGAATCCTTTACCCTCTTATAGTTATTGAGAACTTCAAAAAGCTAATGTATAACACACTTGTTTATGTGGGTTATACATACTAATGCTTTTCATGTAAGAAATTAAAAAATAAAAATGAAAAACATTTAAAAGATTTCCTCTTCTTTTAAAACTAGCAACAAACCCACTACATATTAACATATTTTTATGAAAAATACTATTATTTTCTAAAATGAAAAGACAACAGGGAAAAGAGTGCCACTCTTTTATCATTTTTGCTCATCTCGTGTATAATTTACTAAAAGAAAGCTGTATTTTCACATGATACTGTACTCAGTTTGTTGGGATACTGAATATCATGTACCTCTAGAAAAATACATTGTACACTCATAAGAGAACAATCGGAAAAAAGACAAATAAAATTTTAGTATAAATATATGAAGTTTTAATCTTTCACCCACTGAAAATGACACCCAGAGAGGTCCCCAGACCACATTTTGAGAACTACTACACTAGTTAGTGCAATGCATGTGATACAAAATTAAAATGCATGGTCTCAGGAACATACATGCCTAAAACATATTCCACATTTTTTAGTAAATCATTTATTCAAGAATTACTATTAAGTGCTTATTATGTGCCAGGTACCCTTACAGGCATTGGAAACAGCAGAAAACGAGAGAGAAACCCCGTACTTTGATGTATTTATATTCTAGTTGGAAGAGAGCAGTAATCAATAAACAAACAAATAAGTCACATATTCTGTCAGGTAACTAGCATAAAGAAAAATAAAAGCAGGATTTAAAAATATAGGGTGGGTCAGGGAAGGCCTAACTGAGAAAGTGGCATTTGAACCAAGATCTGAAGAAGGTGAGGGAGCAAGCCATGAGGCTACCAGCAAAAAGTGCTCCAAGTGAAAGAAACAGCAAGTACACAGCCCTGAAACAGAAGCATTCCCTGAGGGGCCCAGGGGACAGCAAAGAGGCCACTAGGCCAGGGCAGAATAAACAAGCGAGAGGAAGAGATGCAGCAGAGTTATAGGAGTGGGGCAGATCACGTAGAACCCTGTGGGCACTATGAGGACCTGAGCTTTTTCTGTGAATGAGAACCACTGGCAGGTTCGGAGTGAGAAAGGCTATGATCTGACTTTCATTTTAAATGAACATATGTCAGCAGTGACTGCCATGAGATGAAGGATGCCCAAGACCCCAGACACCGTGAGCTCAGCCAGGTAGTGCCCTTTAGTTTGTTGAGAGCAAGACAGAGAAAACTGATTTTTGTTGTTGATGGGTTTTTTTTAGTATTTTTTCCTTGTTATTATACAGAAAATCCTTTAAAAAATAATGCATGTGGTAATCATAAAAATGAAGCTTAAAAAAAAAACACACAAAAAAAACACAAAACTAGGAGACTCATCTTTATTTAATTTGGCACTGTTCTAATAAAGCTAAAACTGTGGTTCATGGTCTTGACAGCTTGCCTTATCCAAAAGGAAACAAGAGGGAGGAAAAAAAGATAGAGACAGACAGATGAATTCAGATTCCTTTGATCTGGGTCCTAACTCTTAAGGGGATCCCAGATAAATCAATGAGTCAGAGAAAGGGGAGTAAGATGTAATCCAGAACACTGATGACAACAGCTGTCTGTCTGCCTACCTGTCTTCTGAGATCATCATCAAGTTATGAGATCATCACCCAGGCCAGAGAACACAGGGCAAGATGGAGGTCCATCATAGAACTATGGGGCCTGTAGCATCTGACTCCAGTTCTTAGGGACAGGAAGTGGACACCCAGGCACTGTTCGTTTGTTTTTTTTAACATGTTTTTATTTATTTTAGAGATGGAGGGAGGGAGGGGGAAAAGGGAGAGAGGGAGAGAGAGAGGAAGAGAGAGAGAGAGAGAGAGAGAGAGAGAGAGAGAGAGAGAGAGAGATCAATGGTAAGAGAGAATCATTGATCAGCCACCTTCTGCACACCCACACTGGGGATTGTGCCCCAACTGGGAATCGAACCATGACCTCCTAGTTCATGGGTCAACGCTCAACCAAAACAGGAGGAGAGGGGATTAACCAAAGAACTTATGTGAATATATGTATAACCCATGGACACAGACAATAGTGTGGTGAAGGCCTGGGGAGGGGGGTCAGGGTAGAGGGGGTCAATAGGAAAAAAAGGGGACATACGTAATACTTTCAACAATAAAGATTTAAAAAAATTTAAAGCAAACAAAACTGTTTCTAAGGGATAAATCAAAGAGGGCACTTAGAGATTTCAGTGTATATTATACTCTTTCTTAGGTTATATAATGTGTCCATGAGTTCATACACTGTGTATATTGTTGGACTCTATTCTTTCACATTTACAGGGTGTTCCATAATCATAATAAACTTAAAAGAGAACTCAATTGATTTGTGGGACAAAAATTCTCTTCTATTCCAATCCCATGAGGTAGTCACTGTTACTAGTTACTTCCAGGGATATTCTATACATAGATAAGCATGGGGTTGGAGGGTAGGGTGTGGGTAGTGTGTGTGTCTGGGTGCAGTGCATGAGAGTGGGTGGATGTGTGCACATATGTGCACAAAAGAGACAGAAAGAACAAACTGACTCCCTGACTGTGCCTCATCAAGATCAGGTGTATGTCAGGGATCAAAGCATACCTAGGGAACTGCTTCAATACTTCTCTCTACAAGGGAACTCTGTCTCACTACCAGAGTTATCCTATATAATAAAAAGCTGATATGCAAATTGACCGAATGGCGGAATGACCAGTCACTAGGACACACACTGATCACAGGGGGGCAGACACTCAACGCAGGCGCTGCCCCCTGGTGGTCAGTGCGCTCCCACAAGGGGAATGCCACTCAGCCAGAAGCTGGGCTCACGGCTGGGGAGCGCAGCAGCAGTGACTGGAGAGCCTCCCCCACCTCCAAGGCAGCGCTAAGGAGCAGCGAGCCCGGCTTCTGGCTAAGCGGCGCTCCCCCTGTGGAAGCGCCGCTTAGCCAGAAGCCGGGATCACGGCTGGTGAGCACAGCGGCGGTGGCAGGAGCCTCTCCTGCCTACCTGGCAGCGCTAAGGACCCCTCAGGGGGTCCCAGACTGCGAGAGGGTGCAAGTCAGGCTGAGGGATGCCCCCTCATCCCCCTCAGTAGTACACAAATGTCATGTACCAGGACTCTAGTAAATTAATAAGACTGCACTGGCTGAAAGCCTTACATATTAGCTGAGAAGAGCTGAACCCCAGAATTTCACTGTTCTAAAATACGTGAGACATAGTACTGTGTCCCAATATTTCCTTAGTGTTAGCTTCAGAAATCACAAATATCCATCTAAGATCATCAGTTTTCTAATCACAAGGATCTAGATAGGTTTCCAGAATGGTAATAGATGCTTTAATCCTGTACCTGTGCTTGATCAGAACACTTAGAGGTAGCAGTGTGCCCTGTCTTCACAGGCAGACAGACAGGGCACACTGCACATCCTGAGATGTAGAAGAATCTCAATTTTGAAAGTTCTGCTTTCAACAGCACCTGCTTTGAAAGGATTGACTAAGATACAGGGTGGTAGTTAGAAATGGATTTATTTCTTAATGCAAAAACAGATACCAAAACACTTCAATAAATTCCTGATTTAAAAAGGCTTATGCCTATTAGGGGAAGTATGTCGAACCATTTTCATTCACTTAAAAAAAATTTTTTTTTCTAAGGGTCTATATGTGCCAGTGTCAGGAGCCAGTATATAGGTTAACATATTGCCTTTGAGAAGTCAATAGTTTAACTAGGGAGGCAGGTAAAAAATGATAATTAGTCTACATTGTAAAAGTGGTACTAGGGAACAAACAGGAGGAAGGGCTGACTCTATTGAGAGAGGTTTCAAAGAAAGGCAGTATCTGAACTGGATCTCAAACAGTCAGTAAGAAACCACCACCAGTAAGCAAGATGAAAGTCTTTCTGTGCAAATATGCCTCACCAAAATCCCCAAGCTCCAAATACTAAATGAAAACTGTCAGTAAGTACACAATGAACCCTGAAACTTTGCTATATAATATTCAGTATCCTAAAGTTTAATGTAGGGTAAAAACTTTTGCATCTTGAATTTTGTCTTAAAGAGGTTTAAAATCTTATTAAACAGTAGTTTAAAATCTTATTAAACAGTAGTTTAAAATCTTATTAAACAGTAGTTTCACCTAAAAAGCATATATTAATGGAGGTCCCAAATATTTTACTGCTAGAAAATCTAATGCTCACATAGTCTAAATGTCGACTTAAAAAAAGTTGGCTTTTGGTTTATTAAGGCTTCATAACAGATGCTTTTTCACTTTCCATCATAAATATAACTGTCAGATTACTACTATATTTTATAACTTCTTCTGAAGGGTAGAGTTTCAGAAGAAAACAGTAACAATTTCACAAAACCAACACATTATTAAATTTTTTGAACATTTAGGAATCACAACTATTATAGAAATAGGTTTCCTATTACTCCTTCCTATACCGTTTCTCTTTTACACACACAGGCAAAACAAAGAGGTCCACATACATGCTGTTCTCTGCAGACCTTTCATTCTACCTGTTTGCAACACCCTTGCCAATTTCATCTATACTTGTCTTACATACTATTATCCTTTGAAAGTTTTATGAAGTAGTTAGTTGGTCCAACAGATGGGTGGCTAGCTCTGCCCAACATATGTCATAGGAAAAACAGCTCTTAGGCAAGACAAGAAAACAAGAAATCCCTTTCCCTTATCCAGCTGGGAAGAGTGAGACCCTTTAGGAGAAAGCAAACAATCTTTTAACCTTTATTAAGAAAAGTGATTAGACTGAGGTGATCTGTAAGTAAAAGATGATCAAAGAAGGGAGAGAGAGTTCAAATGCTAACATCCACTCCCTAAGATGAACCATGCACTTGCCCGCAGACAGCAGAGAACTAGAGTACAGAAAGGAAAAAATAATTGAGTCAGTGTAACTGGGAGCTATTTCATCAAAGACAGATGGGAAGCATTCAGATAAGCACATTATCTTGTTTAGAACATAGAGCTCAACAGATTTGGGGGAGGAAAAGGAAAGGCAACCTGGAACACATGGCATATTATAAACAGAAAAACTTAATTAAATGTCTCATCCATGGTCTTCTTTGTAAAAAAAAAAAAAAAAAAAGAAAGAATAGCAATATCTTTTCTCTTTGCCCCTTACCTGTCCATAAGCTTAGCCAGATAGCATCTGATCCTATCTTCAGATGGATATCTGTGTCTTTCAACATATTATCTAATCACTCCCCAAGGAAAACAGTGAGACCAATTCTGCCAGAGACAGTATCTTCCAGAACCAACGAGTCTCAGTCTCCTTTGAGTAAAGGCCAGTGGATGGGAAGAGATCCTCAAATGCCACTTGTACGAATCTATCAAGCTATGCTGTAAAACAGGAAAACACTAGACTACATTTTAGCAGAAGTCTAAAAATAACAAAAGAACATTCCCTATTTTTAGATGTCTAACTTATAAGTTTAAAAACACTAAAAGTAAAACAAACCATTAAAAACAAACTGGAATTTTAAATGTTTTAAGATACTTTTTGAGTTGGGGAGACTGTTTTTAGAGAATTTCAAAAATTCTTTGTTTTCTGTCTCCTTGCTCAAACTTTCCCATCTCTAAAACTTAAGAGTCCTAATCCTATGTGTTATCAAGAGCATTTCCAAAGACCCAAAACACGAAATAGAACGAAGGTTATACCACAAGAGAGAAAGAACAGCTAGGAAAAAAATTTTAAATATGCTTTCACATAAAGACATAAAAATAGAGTATAGATTACTGCCTGAAGACAATAATGTATAAAACAACAAAAACAAGTTAATTATCTTACATTAAAAGCAGTGCCACAGATGATAAAATAATTGATTAAAGGAAGATAGTTATTTTTTCCCCACATAAGTCTCCTCACTGAACAGTTTTAAGGTCAGTAAACATCTAATTCAAAGCTATGTCTGAATAATCAGAATTTGCAATTAGAAAAATAATTTTTTTTTTGCAATAAAAATCTGAAAACACATACATTTACTGGAACATTAATCTTAACCCCTATCTTCCTCCCCATCTCCATCCAATCCTAGCACAAATATTCCCAACCTTTTTTAAGAAACCTATGGCAAATAGGATTTGCAGGAAATATGGGAAATTACCGGACTGCACAGCCATCATTAACATCTCAGGTTCCAGTAGAGTCATGACAAATTCTTCTCAAAAACAACAGTTCACAAATATAATGAAAAATTCAAAGTCGCAGAAGAAAGATGTTGTTTTCAGAGGCTACCGAAGCTTTCATAAATTCAATCTCATGCCTTATGCTCAAAGCAGACTGTGAGAACTCCCCTTCTCAGTGCAGTTACCAGTTTATCCACCCTTCAGGCAAGTTAAGATGACACAGAGTTGAATTACTGCCGACAGGAAACCAAGAAAGCTCTCAAGTTAAGACATATGAAGTGTGGTTAGAACAGTGAGTGAGCTCCTCCCCTTGCTATTTGTCTCTGGGGGGAGGAGAGAGAAATACAGAAAGAGATATTCAGAAAACCAATTAACTGGTTTTCCCCCCTCTCTTTTTAAAAAGGGAAGTTGAGGTTTTATTCAAAATCTTAGTATAAGAGACTCTGCTTCTATACAATTTAGAGCAACAGATTAAACAGAATCCCTCAGTCTTGTGAAAGAGACAGCCCAATTACTGACCCACTGATAGGAGGTGAGGATGAGGATTAGGTATATAGAAACATATATATATATATATATATACACATACATATAAATATGCATGTATGGTGAGTTCGTTTTATGAAAAATGGTTCCAATGGCTTTTTCATCTGTGATATTTATAGATAACAGGCTAAGGAACTTGAATATTTAACTACAGAAGCTCAACTATTTCTCCACCCCCACTCCAATTAAAATATCTGTTTCAAAAAGTCATCTGAGGGGACATAAGTAATACTTTCAACAATAAAGTTTAAATTTCTTTAAGTCACCTGAATGCATTCCAAAGCTGTAATCTGTCTTTCAGATCTGCCAATCCCCTAGAAGAGCTTCTAACTTGTTCCTAAGTGAGAAATGTGATCTGTGACTAGACAGCTTACTGATGTTATTTGACTTTTCTAAAATACTTTATGGTCTTGTTGAATGTATGGAACATATAAGAAGGCAGTTTCAAGACATAAGAATTTCCTTTTTCTGATAAAGGAACTTCAATTCTTTTTCTACTAGCACAAAGCAGGATCTTCTGAATAAGGACGAACATGGGCACTTTACCTTCCATTGCAAAAAAACAAACCAACTGAAATCCTTCTAAATTATAGCAATTTCCAGTTATCCAAAATTAAAAGCTCCCTTCATACTACTTTTTACTAACAGATATTCAATAAGAATAATCAGATGCCTTTACCATATTTAATTAAGTTTTAAATAGCTCAAAACTAGAAATCCATGTTTAGGCCCTGGCCGGGGAGTTCAGTTGGTTAGAGCATGGTCCCAATATGCCAACATTGCAGGCTTGATCCCCAGTCAGGGCAAATACAAGAATCACCCAATGAATTCATAAATAAGTGGAAAAACAAACTGATGTTTTTATTCTCTCTCTCTCTCTCTCTCTCTCTCTCTCTCTCTCTCTCTCTCCCTACCTCCCACCCTTCCCCCTTCTCTCCCCCCCCTTCCTCTCTCTCAAATAAATTTTTAAAATGTGTATAGAAATCCATGTTTAGTATGTTTACCTAGAATTCCTCAATCTTTCTGGTAAAGTATCAGCCTGTATTTTGAGAGCCTACTGCTGCAAACTCAGCCCAGTGAATGCCTAAATGCTCACATAGTCAAACAAATGATAAAGTACCAAAACACTTTAAAAGAGAAAACTTTCAGAATGACTGAAGGCAATATTTTGTTATTAGAAAAGAAAAGCAATGCAAATTTGGGGGGAGGGGGGGAGATTCTATGGCGGAGAGAAAAAACTTCCTTTCTTTCTCACTCCAAGAACATCATGTTTGAAAGAAAAGCTCTATATAGAACTGTGGGAATGACTCAACAGGCAACAGAGTGGCAGCCAGTGTGGGCTAAATGCTGCTCTGGAAAGACAGAATCATTCCCTCTGGCCCCTTCTGGCAAACAAGCTCACAAATTGTCTTATGAAAAATGGATAAATTTCAACTCTCATACTACATAGATAGTCTGGTCAGAGGTTAGGAACTAAAGGAAAAGCATCCCTAAAAGGTTGAGTCATCCCTTTGTCCCTATGTGGGCTGTAAAATCTGCTGTGAGGGTTTTTCAAATGAAACAAGTTCTCACAGCTCTGTACTTACATGAAAATATATACAAACTAGAGGCCTGGTGCACGAAACTCATGCACGGATAGGGTCCCTAGGCCTGGCCAGTGATCAGGGCCGATCAGGTTCCCCGCCTCCCTGAGCACTGTCACCATGCAGTGTTCCCCCCCCCACCCCCCATCCCCAGCCCTTCCCTTGCTCCCTCAGTGCCCTGCCTCCGCCATGCCACCCCCTGGTGGTCAGCACATGTCAAAGCGAGCGATTGAACTCCCATTCTCCCGGTTGAACTCCCGAGGAGACACTTTGCATATTAGCCTTTTATATATATAGATAGAAGATAGTGAGATTACTGCACAGAAGATGGTTGGAAGGGCAGAGGGCTATTTCCCTCCTGCCAAAACTTCTCTCTTTGCTGTTTAAGAGTGTTCGGAAAGCCACAATATTTCAGCCCTAACACAGATACTGATGGTCATATAGTGGAAGTAACAGTAAGACATCACATTCCAACTGACTTATTAACTTTTTCACAGCAATTCCACATCCATTATCTATCTCATCTGCCCTTTGGAATAAAAGGAGCTGCCCTAGCTGGTTTGGCTCAGTGCACAGAGCCTCAGTCCACGGACTGAAGGGTTCTGGGTTCGATTCTGGCACGTACCTCGGTTGCAGGCTCGATCCCAGTCAGAGCACAAGTGGGAGGCCACCCATCTATGTGTCTCTCTCACATCAATGTTTGTCTCTCTCTCCCTCCTTCCATCCCTTCCACTCTCTCTAAAAAAAAATCAATAGAAAAATATCCTCAGGTGAGGATTAACACCAAAAAAAGGAGCTAAAGAAAAACAAATTTTAAAACAAAATTCTAAAAAAAAAATCAATCTTAAAAAAAAGGGAAACAACAAGCAACATAATCTTTGCCTACTGCTAAGACTGTTGGCATTTACGCTGGAGTATCAGCACAATGACAGGTTTCACAATTCCAAAAATATGAACTATAGCAGCTTCAGTTCCACTATTTTTTTGTGCAAATTGACAAAATTTTCATAGATAGAGAACTAAAGTAAAGTGTGACAATGCTTCTGCACAAGTGAACATGATTTTCAAGTTAATGGCACCAAAGAAATGAAGGATAATGATCTTAATTTCTAATAAAAGAAAAGCTCTCTTGCTTTTTTTTTTTTTTTTTTTTAAGAGAGAGGGAAAGGAAGGGAAGAGAGGGAGATAGAAACATTCAACCTAAGAGTGAAACATTAGGGTTGCCTCCCATATGCCCATATGCACCCCTACCAGGAATGAACCCACAACCTAGGCCTGTGCCTTGACCAGGAATCAAACCTGGCAACCTTTCTGCGCACAAGACAACACTCCAACCAACTGAGCCACACTGGTCAGGGCCAAAGCTCTTTTGCTTTTAAATCATAACTCTCTAGCTAATCAACACAAGTTTAATTTGACTTACAGTCTCTATTAATCTACTCTAAAGGGACTCGATAAATGCAGGATATCAATAGTTTGCCCACAAAGCTTTCTACACACACACACACACACACACACACACACACACACACACACCCCAGACCAGCTCCTCAAAGGATTTTAATGTTCATAATCAAGAGGAACTAAACAAGTTCTAATCCTATTTGACCTTCCTAGTGGATTTGTCATAGTTTTCATACTCTTCTGAAAATTTATCTCCTTGATTTTCTTAAAAATCCTACTTTCCTAACTCTCTGACCTTCTTCTCAGAATCCTAAGTGGCTCCTCTTTCTCTGTCCCTCTCAGGGACACTTCTTTCCTTTTACATATTCTCCCTGGCCAGTTTCATCCTTTCTTAAAGTTACTATCACCTACATACTGATCCATATCTAGCTCTGACTTCTCCTAAGCTACCAACCATGCACCTCTATTCAGATTCTTAAAACTCGGTATGTCCAAAAGCAAACTTCCAATATCATCACCCTGTTCCAACCGCTCAAAGTACATTGCTTCCATTTTCCCTAGCTTAGGTAACAGTACTCAGGTCTGAAGCCATAAACTTAGACTCCTGTCCCTCCAACCCCAAACATCTAAGTATTACTAATTATCACGTGACTTATTCCTCAAATCTATCCTTTTTGTTCCATCACTACAACCAGTACTTTTTATTTCAGGTCCTTAATAATTATTGTCTGGAGTATAGCAACAGCTTTTTAAAAACATACAAAAGTTCAAACATACACAAAGGTAGAAAGAATGGTATAATAAGCTGTATGTACCCAGCACCTAGCTTTAAAATGTATCAACAAGTAAATGCCCCTCCTCCACACACAGCACCCAGCTAACACTGATCTCTCTGAAGCCAATTCTAAGCATCATCTAATTTCATTTTATATATATATATACATATATATATATATATATACATATATATATATATAAATTATTTAACAGAAGCACAATACCATTACCACACCTAAATTTTTTTAATCCCTTAATATCATAAACTATCCAATCAATGCTCAAGTTTTCCCAACTGTCTCATAAGTGTTTTAAGGTTAATTTATTCAAATCAGAGTCTAACAGGGAAAACACATTGCATTTTCATTGATGTGCCTCTTAAGTTTTGCTTAATCTATAGATTTCTCCCTCTTCCTCTCTTCTTTGTTGAAAAAAACAAGTTGTTTTCTCACATTTTGGATTTTGCTAACTGTATCCCTTTGATGTTATTTAACCATGCTCCATACCCTACATTTGCAGTAAATTACTAGTTAGATATAGAGGCTTGATCTAATTCAGGTTAAAGTTTTTCACAAGAATATTTCCTAGGTGGTACTTCAGCAACAGCTTCTTAACTGGGCTCCTTTCTCTCCATCCTTACCTCAGTGAAAACTTACCCTTGTTACCACCCAATTCTTATTCCTTCTTCAAAACCAGTTCAAGTGCTGCCTCCTCCAGAAAGCCTTCCCTGATCCTGGCACTTTCCACACCCTCCATGAATAGGATACATATCCCTCATTTCTGCTCCCCCAGAACCTGTGCCCACCTATATATATTGCTTGTTACCACATAACTTAATGCCTCTGCATTAAAAGATTTAGCGCAATGTCTGAGGTGAAAGCATTCATAAATGTATGCCAAAAGAAATAAAAAGCCCTATTTATCGCAGAAAATTCTAACAGCATGGTGAAAATACATAACAAAAGAATCCCTACATACCCAGAAAAGACAAGTAGTTTGCTACAGTTTTCATTAGAACACATGCTGAAGGTGTTATAACAAAACTACTTGAGGAAGACAACTTATCAATAGCAATGAAGCATAGGGTTAACATAAACAGAACATTCACAATAATACCCTTAGCAATATTAAGTGCTAATGACAATGAAAATGTCCAAATTGTAGGGAATGAGTAAGAGAAACCAGAGAAACAGAAGGCCTATCTCGCCCACAAAATAAGCAATCCTTTAACCTTCGAAAGAGGTCAACCTCACTAACAAGTTGTATCAATTTCTATGATGGACTGTAGTATACAGGTATACACAAAATAACAAATGATCTCTGTGGGATTTCAGAACATTGAAGTGTAACCTTGTTCCTGTGTCCATTTCTGATTTGGGTTCTCACAAATACATATATGAGTTTACTGATGTTCAGATCTACAAAAATCCAATCATCATATTGAAATTTTACAGGCTCTAACCAATTAAGTCTCTCCCCCAGACACCGAGTGTTGAGCAAAGTTAAAACACCCAAAAGATAACATAACCCAACACCCAAGCAAGTTGCTACAGATTCAGGGCAGCTTCTATTTCCTGTGACCACAACCTACTACTGATGAGAAACCCTGTCAAGACGAGCAGTCCTGGTTTTGAGTAAGTTACTGCAAATATAGGTATGGAGCATGGTTCAATAACATCAAGGGGATTCAGTTAGCAAAATTACTCTAGGTATGCTCTTCCTTGGCCTCAGAATAGATGAAAGCTGTATTTTCAGCTAACTTTTCCAAGTATAATAAATGTTAAGGGCTATGACAGCCATAAACATAAACAGCCAATTCATTCATACTGTATGTCCGAAATACTGTCATTATGCACAATGGCAATGCCAATGGGGGCACAAAGACAGATGCACCAGACTGACACTGCTTCTGCTCTCAAGGGCCTTATAATGAAGTAGGGTAGAAAATCTCTAACCAACAATTTAAAAGAAAAATAAAGTGCTAATAAAAGGACAAGCAATGAGCTAAACAAATATAAAAGCAGCAGCAATTCATTCTGGGGAAGAATGATGTGAGCTGCCTCTTAAAAAAGTAAAAGCACCAGAGTTTATCAGCTTCTTTTCAAAATTCCAACTCCATAGACGTGTATACTTGTATACCCAATAACAAAGCCAAAAGAAACTCAGTCTTGACCTAATCCAGCTCCTTATCCAGAGTACTAAGAGTGAAATACATGTAGGAAACTCTTCTACAAATTCCTGACAAGTGGTTCCCAGTGTGTTACTAGAGCACTTGTGGAACAACTTAAAAATAATGTTTTAGCCGAAACCGGTTTGGCTCAGTGGATAGAGCGTCGGCCTGCGGACTCAAGGGTCCCAGGTTCGATTCCTGTCAAGGGCATGTTCCTTGGTTGCGGGCACATCCCCAGTGGGGGGGTGGGGGTGCAAGAGGCAGCTGATCGATGTTTCTCTCTCATCGATGTTTCTAACTCTCTATCCCTCTCTCTTCCTCTCTGTAAAAAATCAATAAAATAAAATATATTTTTTAAAAAAATAATAATGTTTTAGTGGGCAAGGAAATGAACTGAATGGTCAAAAACAATGAAACACCCACCAGCTGCAAACATTTAGGGAAAAGTTCTTCCTCACTACTAATCAAAGAAATACAAACTGAAATGAAAACATTTCATCTATCACACCAGCAGTCTTTTATAAATGACACTATCAATGTTGATAAAGTGAACCAGGCACTCATACAGGATTGACAGAAATATAAATTGGTAAACCACTATGGAATGGAACCAATGTATTTCTCAAGAACCTCAATTCTTAATAAGGCCTACAAAGGCCAGTGTGATTTGGCCCCAATATACCTACTTATTTCACGTCACTCTCTCTCAATCCCTCCACTGACATATTGGTATTCTCTTAGTTTTGTTGTGCCAAGTTTCCCACAGTAAGTCTTACTTTCCCATTTCCCTTCCCCTAGCCTTAACGCATGCTAGTCCCTCTCCTTTGTTTGCCTATCATTCTTTGTGCTTTGGCTATCAGCTTAAATGTCTCTTCCCTCAAGAGGCCTTTCCTGACCAACACCTCACTACCTAAATTAGAACCATCACTATTAAATCTGTTAAAACATCTTATGCCCTGCCCCCCTCCAAGTTTTAACTATGAATTGGCTTGTATAAATCTGTTTAATCTTTCTTTCACCCACTGTAAGTTTTGTGACGATAAAAACCTTATCTGTGTTGTTCCTTACTGTCTCTCCAATACTTAGCACACGGATGGTGCCATAAGTCACTGAATAAGTTTTCAATGTTAAAATGGTTAAATTCTTTAAGCAAGTATTTATAAAAAATACCAACAACAACAACAAAAAAGCTTCAAAAGATGTTCATCAAATTTCTGTAAAGTGTGAAAAACAGAAAATGATTCAGTGGGTGGGGAGGTGGAGGAATTGAATAAATGATGGCACAGAATGGAATATCCTACACGCATTAAAATGGCTACTTATAAAACTTGCAGTGACATATGAAAAATCTTAAATTATATAATGCTAAATGAAAAAAAAACACATAGTATTAGCTTAGTTATTTTTAAAACATACATTTGGAAGAAGAGGGAAATAAACCACATACTATAGCAATTTTCTCTGGAAGAAGGAATCCACTGGGAGGTTTTTGTTTGTTTTGTTTTTTAAAGAGGGAGAGTCTATCTGGTATTTGTTCTCTAGGAACCTAGCACATTTGACAAATGCATGAGAATGGAAAATTGATTATCTTTAAGTACTGGAATGAATTAGGTATGAAGTTCTATAAATCACATTATAAACAGAATCAATGAGTTGACATGTTTAAGATTTGGGCATTTTCACATTGGCTGGGAGACCTAATCTGCAGAATCCCTGACAACCAAGCTGCCTGAGGAGCATAAGTAACAAAGCTCTTTCCTTTCCCAAAGAAAATATTGTAATTTGAATCAGAAACTGCCTACTCAAAATTTTTACTTCTCCCAGCAGTTAATTAGTACCTCCTGTGAAACACTAAAGCATGAAAGGATACAGTGCGTACCCTTACAGAAAAAAACTACATTATCTGCCCTTTCTTCTACAGGCTACACATGTGAAAAACAAATGAGTACTTCCTAAGTTTTACACAAAGAAAAGAAAAGCCTATGAAAGGGGAACAAGAGAGAAACCAAGATGGCGGCATAGGTAAACACCTGAACTGCTGCCTCGCACAACCACTTCAAAACTACAACTAAAAGACAAAACGGACATCATCCAGAACCACAGGAAGGCTGGCTTGGTGGAAATTCTACAACTAGAAGAGAAAAAGCACACTGAGACTCAGAGGAGCTGCGGAAATGAAGTGCAGAGGTACGGAGGTGTGCACGTGAAAAGGGCTGGCAATTGAGTACGCGACTGTCTTTTCAACCGGGAGAGAGTCACAAGTTCCCGACTGCTCTGAACTCCAGTTCTGGGCGAGACTCTAGGGACCCAGACTCAGACGGGAAGAAACTGGACTGTCTGGCATTGGGCGGAACTCGAGGGCGGCTTTCTCTCAGAGGTGCTTGCAGCGATTACCGAGGGACACTGACACCCGGGGGCCTCTTAGGGCAGGGCTGACAGGAAGCCATTGCTGTTTGCTCTGCCCTCAGACCCTGCCCCACCCAAGCTGTGTGCAAAGGCTTTTGCATATGAATGGCCTGGTCCTTTGAAATCTAAAATTACCTAACAAACTGCAGGTGAGTCAGAGAGACCCAGAACATCCAAAAGAAGGCCCAAGGCCCCACAGCAGCTTGCACTGCTTCACAGCTGGGCCTCATCTGGGCAGCTCCAAAACCCAAACAAAGAGGAATCTGCAGATCTCTCCGTAGCTCCTGCTGGGTGGCCTCAGGCAGAGGCTAAATTAGCACCTCCTTGGAGATCCAAGAGCCAGTGTACCCAGTGGTCAGAGTGGGACCATCCAGATTACAACTCCTCATATCCATAAGGGACACACTCATGGGCAGACTCAGTAAGCACCAAAGCCCCAATGAGGCAAGTCTTACCTCATAAAGGTGTCTCCAGCACAGAAGTTCTCCCATCATAGACACAACTGATCCTCACAGCCAATTGACCTGGAGATCAATTCCTCCCAGTGATACCAACAACAATCAAGGCTTAACTACAACAAGGCTGTGCACACAGCCCACAAAGGGGTGCACCAAGAGTGTCCACCTCAGGTAACTGGGGAGGCTGAGCCACTGGGCCCTACAGGACACCTAACACACAAAGCCACTCTATCAACACAGGGAAGCAGCCAAAATGCATAGACAAAGAAACAGGTCACAAATGAAAGAAATGGAGGATATAGAGTTCAAAACCATGGTTATAAGGTTTTTCAAGAACTTTCTAGAAACCGCCGATAAATTTAGTGAGACCCTCGAGGATATGAAAAAGGACCAACTAGAAATTAAGCATACACTGACTGAAATAAAGAATAATATACAGAGATCCAACAGCAGACTAGAGGATCGCAAGAATCAAGTCAAAGATTTGAAATACAAAGAAGCAAAAAACACCCACCAGAAAAGAAAAAAGAATCCAAAAATATGAAGATAGTGTAAGGAGCCTCTAGGACAACTTCAAGCGTACCAACATCCGAATTATGGGGGTACCAGAAGAAAAGAGAGAGAAAGATATTGAAAACCTATTTGAAAAAATAATGACAGAAAACTTCCCCCACTTGGTGAAAGAAATAGACTTACAAGTCCAGGAAGCTCAGAGATCCCCAAACAAAAGGAATCCAAAGAGGACCACACCAAGACACATCATAATTAAAATGCCAAGAGCAAAAGACAAAGAGAGAATATTAAAAGCAGCAAGAGAAAAACAGTTAGTTACCTACAAGGGAGTACCCATACGCTGTCAGCTGATTTCTCAACAGAAACTATGCAGGCCAGAAGGGAGTGGCAAGAAATATTCAAAGTGATGAATAGCAAGAACCTACAACCAAGATTACTCTACCCAGCAAAACTATCATTCAGAATTGAAGGTGAGATAAAGAGCTTCACAGATAAGAAAAAGCTAAAGGAGTTCATCACCGCCAAACCAATATTGTATGAAATGCTGAAAGGTATTCTTTAAGAAGAGGAAGAAGAAGAAAAAGGTAAAGATAAAAATTATGAACAAGTACATATTTATCAACAAGTGAATCTAAACGTCAAGTGAATAAAAAATCTGATGAACAGAATAAACTGGTGAATATAAGAGAAACAGGGGCAAAGAAAGGGAGTGGACTGACAATCCTTGGGGGAAAAAGGGGTGTGGAGGGTGAAGGAAGAGACTGGACAAAAATCATACACCTATGGATGAGGACAGTGGGAAGTGGGTAAGGGTATGGGGTGAGGTGGGAACCAGGTGGAGGGGAGCTATGGGGGAAAAAAAGAGGAACAACTGTAATAATCTGAACAATAAAGATTTATTTTTTAAAAAAAGAAAGGGGAACAAGCATGTCCTTTTCACTTCCATTTTCTCCTTACTTCTCTTTACATAACTTCTCATCCCAACTAGCAGAGCAGATAACTGTACATTGTTTCAGACAAATATTTGGGATCAAATCAAGAACAGTTATAAAATAATTCTTTTAAAATAACACAACTGTATTAAAATATATGAAACCTTTAAAATAAATCTAATAGATGTATAAGACCACCACAGAGAAAATTATAAAACCTCTTTGGGAGATCTTACTGAAAATATAAATAAATGAAGAAATATACTACATTCACAGTATAATATTCTAAATATGTTAATTCTCCATAACTTGGTTTACAGAGTTAGTGTAATCCCAATCAAAACCCCACAGTAACTTAAAAATCCATATGGAAAGACACTCTTGGAAAATAAATAGGTGGGAAGATGGACTTCTCCCATATAAGAGGGCTTACTACAGTTATCATTAATAAGACTGTGAGGTACTGGTGTAGTTGTAGACAAATCAGACCAATGCAAACAAACAGTGAGCTCAGATGTAGGTAGGTCCTTCATATATGAAAGAGGTAGCTCTGCTGATCAGTGGGGAAAGACCAGTATTTTCAATAAATGAGAATCCATTTGAAAAAAAATTTAAATTGGAGCTTACTTTACCCCCATACAAAAAATTAAGACACAAAACTCACTAACTATAAAAGACTCATAAATCAATTACACTAAATTTAGAAATTCTTAATTGAAAGATACCATAAAGAGAATGATAAAGACAAAGAGTGGGAGAAACTATCTATAGCATATTTAAGAACAACAAACTAGTATTCCAAACATATAAAGAATCCTATTGGTGAGCCAGGCTGATGGAAACTCAGATATGGCGCCTGCCAGTCAGCTCTACAACCAGGGTGGTTTCAGCATAGGAACAATGACCTCTGTGAGCACTTTTGTCTGGGAGAAAGCTGACCCTGAGTTCTTGCCCTGATGCCAATTTAGTTCCTCCCTGTATGTCCCTGGATCCTTTCAAGCTGCTGCCCCAGCACTGGAGCTCAGAGGGAGTGAGTCTGAAAGTGCTGACAACACAAGAGAAAGGCTTCTCCACCTTTTTAGCATCTGCCAGATAAGGTGTTAATGAAATCAAGCTAAGAGGGAGAACCTCTTAGCCTTGGGATAGGCAAGATTATGCCCCTTAATAGCAGGAAGTAGTTAAAAGAAGATGGAGACCTTCGTCCGTTTCTCCTTTGAATTGACAAATTCAAATAAAGTTCAGAATTCATTCTGTGGAAATTGAGCTCAAGAAGAATTATAAGTCAAGATGTGGAAACAGCCATCAGCAGGTGAGTGGATAAGAAAGTTGTGGTACCTCTACACAATGGAATATTACCTGGCTGTAAAAAAGAAGGAACTCTTGCCGAAACCGGTTTGGCTCAGTGGATAGAGCATCGGCCTGCGGACTGAAGGGTCCCAGGTTCGATTCCGGTCAAGGGCATGTACCTTGGTTGCGGGCACATCCCCAGTGGGAGGTGTGCAGGAGGCAGCTGATCGATGTTTCTAACTCTCTATCCCTCTCTCTTCCTCTCTGTAAAAAATCAATAAAATATAAAAAAAAAAAGAAGGAACTCTTACTTACCTTTTGCAACAGCATGGATGGACCTGGAGAGTATTATGCTAGGTCAGTGGTCGGCAAACTCATTAGTCAACAGAGCCAAATATCAACAGTACCATGATTGAAATTTCTTTTGAGAGCCAAATTTTTTAAACTTTTTCTAACGCCATTTCTTCAAAATAGACTCACCCAGGCCGTGGTATTTTGTGGAAGAGCCACACTCAAGGGGCTAAAGAGCCGCATGTGGCTTGCGAGCCGCAGTTTGCCGACCACGGTGCTAGGTGAAATAAGCCAGACATAGAAAGACTAATACCATACAGTCTCACTAATATGTGGAATCTAATGAACAAAATAAACTGACAAAAAGGAAAAAAAAAAAGAACTATTAGTTGACAAGAAAAAAAAATGACAACAGTAGAAAAAAAATAGGCAAAAGATTTCACTAGGCACTTCATAAAACAAGAAATCTAAATGGCTAGTAAATATAGGAGATATTTAACCTCATTAGAAAACAGTATTTTGAAAATCAAGAATGTCTTAAGATACCTTTATATAACTAGCAGAGTAGTAAACATTAAAAATCTAATGATTCCAAGTATTGTCAAGGACATGGAGCAGTGGAAACTTTCATATATTGCTGGAGGGTATATACATTGGTACAACTTTGGAAAACACTTCAGTATTACCTAATAACTTTACATTAAAATATAATATTTTATATATATACTAGAGGTCCAGTGCACAAATTTGTGCACCAGTGGGGTCCCTCGGCCTGGCCTGCGGGATTGGGCCAAAACCTGCTCTCTGACATCCCCTGAGGGGTCCCGGATTGCAAGAGGATGGACCCCAGCAGCAAGCTAACCTACCAGTTGGAGCGTCTGCCCCCTGGTGGTCAATGCACATCATAGCGACTGGTCGACCAGTTGACTGTCTGCCCCCTTGTGGTCAGTGCACGTCATAGTGAGTGGTTGAGCGGCCTTAGCCTATCATTAGCATATTACACTTTGATTGCTCGACTGGTCAACCAGACACTTAGCATATTAGGCTTTTATTATATAGGATGTAAAATTGGAATCTCCATTCCTATGTATATATGCCTGTACCCATATACCAAGATACATGAAAAACAATTCACAGCAACATATAATAACCTAAACCTGGCAACAACCCAAATGTTCATCAACAAAATGGATTTTTGTAAAATTACATAATAATTTTCCATGGAAGCATCCACTATACAGTAATGAAAATGGGTGAATTAGAGCTATATACATGAACGAAGACCACACATGTTGAGCAAAAGAATAATACAGATTCATTAATATAAACTTCAACTAAACTATATTATTTAGGAATAAATATATAGTAGGTAAAACAAATGATTGTCAAGAATAGCAGCCCTAGCCAGTTTGGCTCAGTGGATAGAGCATCAGCCTGTGGACTCAAGGGTCCCAGGTTAGATTCCGGTCAAGGGCACATGTCCGGGTTGCAAGCTCAATCCCCAGTAGGGGGCGTAGGAGGCAGCTGATCAATGATTCTCTCATCATTGATGTTTCTATCGATCTCTCTCTCCCTCTTCCTCCCTCTCTGAAATCAATAAAAATACATACTTAAAAAAGAAAAAAAAGAATAGCAGCTACTCCTAGGAAGAAGAGATGGGGCTGTGATCAAAGAGGAGCACATGGGAGGCTTCCTTGGGCTCACAATGAGCAATTGTTGGGCTAATTAGTGGTTACATAGCTTTTTGTTTTGTGATTATTCTGTAAATTATCTTATGATTTATGCACTTTTCTGTATATACTAGAGGCCCAGTGCACAAAATTCGTGCACTGGTAGGGTCCCTAGGGGTTGGTGGCGACCAGCCGGGTACTCCCTCCCTTCCCCTGGCCACCTGCCACCGGCCAGGGCCTCCCTCCTTTCCCCCGGCCGGCCCCACCCTTTGGTCGAACTCCCAGAAGAACTCCCAGTGGAGGGGAGAATTTGCATACTATGCTTTTATTATATAGGATGTTATTATTTCTCTCCCCCACCGCCCCAAAATAAAACAAGACCTGAATGGTAAAAAATATATATCTCACCAATCTAACTTCAAGGAAGGCGTTTAGTACAAGAAGCTTTTTTCAGCATTGCCAACCTCATTGCAAATATTCCTTTCTATTGTTCTGTAGGTATATTCATAAGTGTTGGACCATGAACAAGCTGTGATTCAAAAAATAAGCTTCCTATACATGTTGATATAAGCAATTTTTTGTGGGTGACATTTCAAGTTTTTATTTATTCAATCATTGGTGGGTTGGAGAACGGCACTTTCTCAATAATAGGACCGCGCCCTTCCAAATGCAAAAATCCAAGTCATAC
Organism: Eptesicus fuscus; assembly: GCF_027574615.1. Classification (NCBI taxonomy): domain Eukaryota; kingdom Metazoa; phylum Chordata; class Mammalia; order Chiroptera; family Vespertilionidae; genus Eptesicus; species Eptesicus fuscus. The sequence goes on from NC_072479.1 coordinate 103,063,551, forward strand.
AAAGTTCTCATCAACTTTAATGTCCAATCAAGGATTTGTTAACCAAAACACAAGGAGTGCTATCAAGGGGATACCTACGAAGGGGGACTAAGCAGGGAAGAGGAAAGGTAAATCTCACCAGCTTAAAAATGTTGCCTGATATTCAACCTCTATCCAAGATCCAAAAAATTATCCCCCATAAACAGATCACTAGTCCCAAATTTAGTTTGTGTTTCCGAAAATGGAAAGGAAAAACAAAGAATTTTGGTATTTATTAGATCTGATAAAAGAGCTAAAGGTTTGTTCATTAAAGGAATAGGAGGGAAGGAGGCAAAACCAGTAGCTGTAGTGCAACTTTTTGAACCTTTCAATGTCTTCCTCAGTGTCTCATTTACTATAGGCACTTTATAAATATCTGCTGAATACTAATTTCCATAGTGACCACACCAGTGAACAGAACTGCAGGAAGGCACAAATGACTGTCCTGAAATAAAATTTTAAAAGTCAAGGACAAAATAAAAGGTCAAGAATATAACCCTAAAAATGACATTTCCTTCTTGGAAATCTTTATGAACTTGTCATCTATTAATTTATCCAATGCCTTCTCAGTAATCATTTCATGTAATTACTATCACTGTGTCACAACTCTGTAATTCCCAATCGTTAAGAGGCACATCTCTTAGGATATAAGCAAGTCTCCAACTTATAAATGGATTATACTCCAAAAGCTCATTTGTAATCTGATCATTTGGAACATAGAATGCACTTTCCCACAAAAGCCATGAAATATGAACTATGGTAAAATTCCCAGGCTTTCCTACAAAAGCCTACAGGATAATTAAAATGCCATATATTTACAATGAGAAAAAAAAGCAAACAGTATTTTAGCTCCCGTTCTAGAGGCTCCTGAAATAGTTTTATGCAGTCTCAGCCAGTTCTAAAACTTATTCATACTTAAAAGACTGATCTCAGATTATTACTAAGAAGGAATAGATATGTAAGGAAAAGACAGCCAAATCGCACTACACCATTAATGGAAGAAGCAAAATGAAACTTAAATTTTCTAGTATGGCACATTCATTCAATGTGTGCCAGAACTCCTTTAGCTGGAGCCAAAGAGGATGGGGTTAGGTGGTTACTGAGCTCAGACTGGACAGAATCCACAGTTGGATCAATTAATCTTTTAGACCCAAGTGCTCAGCTTAGAAGAAGACAGAAAAGTAATATTTGAAAATACACCTTGAAACTTTCTCAATTTTTTCCAATTACACCAATAAGGGTTGGGTTAACCAAAGGCACCTTCTCTCATTAGGACTCCAACTCCTCTGTTTAGGATAGAGCTATCAGGACCTTGACTGCCTACTGCCCTGCAAGGACCCTTGCTAACTCACTGAATTTCTATCCTACCTTATAATAGAGAAACATGCAAATTGACCGCACCTCCGCTATGCGAATGATTGGGCCTGCGAGAGGCTGGGGGCGGGACTCCGGGTGACCTATCCGGCCATTGAGAAGACCAAGATGGCGGCGCCCAATCCTCTTAGTTCCGGGGGTCCCAGGCGATCGCCACCCTGGGGGGGCGTGGCTGGGCTGAGCCAGCCGCTTCCCGGGGGTCCCAGGGGGTGATTGCCGCCCTGGGGGGGCGTGGCCGGGCCCAGCCAGGCGCTCCCCGGGGGTCCCGGGGCCGATCGCCACCCTGGGGGGCGTGTGGGGCATGTCTGGGCCCAGCCAGCTGCTCCCGGGGGTCCCTGGGGAGATCGGCATCCCAGGGAGGTGAGGCGGGACTCGCCCAGCTGCTCCCAGGGTCCCTGGGAACATTGCAGGCATGTGGTTGCTGAGACCCAGACCAGGCCTCTGGCCACAGATTCATAGCTTTGCGGAGACCTAGGGCAGGGATCTGCCTCATCTGCAGAGAGACAGAGGTTCTACAGTGCCCCCAAGAGGTGGGTGGGCCCAGCCATGGATCAAGGGGCATGGAAGTACTCCTGGCAGAGGGGCAAGGACCCTCACCCCTGAGGCGGGGGTTGAGGGATGGAGCCACCTCAGTGAAGGGGTGCTGCACTGCAGGGTACTGGACTGACTGACGTGATTCAGAGAAGCTCCCAGTGCTAATGGGCCTCGCTCAGGTGGCCTTCACACTTCAGAGGCAGTGACTACTGTTCCTGCCTTGACCCCAAAGCAAGCTCGCTACACCCTGCCCCATAGCAGAGCATGCCTAGGCAGTGAGTGGGAAGCCTTCCACCTGCTTTGGAGAAGCGGGGGGCAGTAAAGAATGGGGGGAGAGGAAAGAATGTGGAGCATCCGCAATGAAGAGGTGCTTGAGAAAGAGGCTGGGAAACCTGACTGGAAGGTTTGTTCTGTTTGCTGGGCTGCTGCCCCTTAGGAAGCGCAAAGAGCATGGCTCTGAGGGCTTCCTGTGTGCTGAGTCAAGTTCCACAGCCAACTGGAATTGGCCTCAGTTTCCTGGTCTGTAAAATGGATGAAGCGTGTCCCAGTGCCTTCACTGAGCTTTGATGGCCAATTGAGATACTATATAAAGAAAATGAGGGAAGAAAAGGAAGGACAAAAAACACAAAAGACTGAAAGGAACCTGTAAACCCATTGTCACTTAAATAGGGAATATAGTCAGTAGTATTGTAATGATGGTATGATGCCAGGTGGGTACTAGAAATATCGGGGAACACTTTGTAAAGTATATGATTGTCTAACCACTATTCTGTAACTAATAGAAAACCTGAAACCAATACAAAATAATGTTGAATGTAAAGAAATGAAAATTGGAGTGAAATTTTTATAAATTTCAAAGTTTAAATAAAAGCTGTAAAGGAAGGAAGGGGAGAATAAAAAGTGTTTTTCATTTTGCCACTTCATTAAAAAGACAGTTGTCTTTATATGGTGCTTTTATACTTTTCTAAGTCATTATCTCATTTTAATTTCCGGGCAACTTAAAGACAAGATAAGTATTCCCTCCACTATTCAAAGAAAGGAAATCTTGGTGTCTGGTCCTAATGATTCAATCGTCAAGCCCTTATTGTAAAGCAGGGTTAGTAAAATTTTCTGTGCAGGGTCATATCTATACTAATAAAAGCCTTGGGGGTGATCAGGCCAGCAGGGGAGGGTATTTGGGGGCAATCAGGCCTGCAGAGGAGCAGTTAGGGGGCAATCAGGCCAGCAAGGAAGCAGTTAGGGGGCAATCAGGCAGGTAGGTGAGCAGTTAGGAGCCAGCGGTCCCGGATTGTGAGAGCGATGTCCAACTGCAGGATTAGGCCCGATTCCAGGAATCGGGCCTAAACCTGCAGTTGGACACCCCCCAAGGGGTCCCATATTAGAGAGGGTGCAAGCTGGGCTGAGGGACACCCTCCCCAGTGCACGAATTTCGTGCACCGGGCCTCTAGTATAACATAAGCTTCTATATAAAAGATATAAAACAAGCCCTGACCGGTTTGGCTCAGTGGATAGAGTGTTGGCCTGCAGACTGAAGGGTCCCAGGTTCGGTTCCGGTCGGGGGCATGTGCCTTGGTTGTGAGCACGTCCCCAGTGGGGGATGTGCAGGAGGCAGCTGATTGATGTTTCTCTCTCATCGATGTTTCTAACACTCTATCCCTGTCCCTTCCTCTCTGTAAAAAATCAATAAAAATATATATTTTTTAAAAAAATATATAAAACAATAAATTTCTCACTCCACCTTTTCAACACATGGTATACCATCCACAAAAAAGCAGCTCCTCTAACTCCAGAAATCATTCTGCTCTAAACTCCCCACTTTGCAATTTTACTATCCTCTCAGGGATTTTCCATTTCTACTCCTACTTTTACCTCCCTACAAATAACCATGCAAAGAAGACTTCGTGTAAAATACAATAATGATTTTCCAGCCTTCTTTCTCTTTTGACAGAAGAAGCACCTTCAAGGTGCACTAACAGGAGACCCAATAATGGACCGGAAAGCCCTGCAACTAGACAGTAATATTGCCCCTGTCCAGACATTCACCTGATAGTTGCTGAAAACAATGTGCACGTTTCACCAAGATAACAGCTACTCTGCAACTTCCTATTCTCTTAACTTGATAAACATTTTCTATTTTCTCTATAATAACAGAATCTGATTTTGACAAAGTTACTTTAGTGATTTTTGCGAAGCAATTAGTATTTCTGATCACTGGCCATCAATGAACTGAGTAATTATGAGGAAATTTTAATTTTCTTTTTTCCTATACTTTATCTGATTATAAACAAAACCTTTACATTTTCATATAGGAAGAAAACAAAATAACCCTCTGGTATGAACATCTGGGTGGACGGAGGTATGGTTTCCTACAATGGAGAATTCAGTAGGAACTGCAGGTGAAGTAATGAGTTTAACTCTGAGAATACTGAGGCCAGTGGAGGTATTCAATAGATAGCCAAGAATATGAGTCTGAAATTCAGGGGAGAGACTTGGCCTGGACCTATAAGATGGGCAAAAGTAAGCTTACAGTTGTAAGTGAAACAGAGTTTATTCTTATACTGGAGGCCCAGTGCATGAAATTTGTGCATGGGTAGGGTCCCTAGGCTTGGCCGGCGATCAGGGCTGATCTGTGGGGTGACTAGCAGGGCAATCGGGGCCCCAGCTGACACCCGCCTTGGCTGGCCTGGCGCCATCCACTCGCTGGCTCCGCCCCCTGCTGCCGCAGCCACTGGTCGGGGCCTGTGGGCTGGGGGCAGTTCCTGCATTAAGTGTCTGCCCCCTGGTGGTCAGTGCACATCATAGCGACCAGTTGTTCAGCCAGTCATTGCGCTGTTCGGTTGATTTGCATACTAGGGTTTTATTATATAGGATTATTATTTATTGTATTTATTATTATTATTAACCTACTATGCCCACCTCTGTATAAGATGGGAATCGACAGCATATGATGATGATGGTTAAAGCCACAGTTCTGGGGGAAATCATTCAAGGTAAAGATATAGAATAAGCCCTGGCCGGTTTGGCTCAGTGGATAGAGCGTCAGCCTGTGGACTGAAGGGTCCCAGGTTCGATTCTGGTCAAGGGCACATGCCTGGGTCACGGGCTCAATCCCCATTAGGGTGTGTGCAGGAGGCAGCTGATCCATGATTCTCTCTCATCAATTATGTTTCTCTCTCTCTCCCTCCCTCTCCCTTCCTCTCTGAAAGAAATAAAAACATATTTAAAAAAAAGATAGAATATGAAGTAAAGAAGCCCATAAATAACAAAATTTAGGAGATGGGTAGAGAAATATAGCAAAAGATCTGAGCAGAAAAGAGAGTGGCTGGAAAGGCAGAGCTTAAAAACTGCTTTAAAAGCCAGGAAAGAGTAATGTCACAGAAGTCAGTGGAGGAAAAGTTTCAGGTCAGAGGGAGTTGCCACCATATCAAAAGTTGCAGAGAGGTCAATAGACTAAAGAGTGCCTATCTGATCTACAATGAAAAGAACACTAATGGCTTTGGCAATGGTAGTTTCTGAAGAGAGGTAGGGACAGGAGCCAGAATGCAGTGAAGTCTCTAGAATGTGGGAAAGTAAACTACTTTCAGGAGCTTGACTCCAAAGATTAGAGAGTTGTTTTTCAAAATGGGGGAAAATTCAGTACATTTATATACCAAAGAGTTGAGAAAGAAAGGCTGAAGATACACCAACACCTCTGCCCCAACAGCAACAGCTGCCTTCTACTCCACTGAGACCAACACATCTGTCGGCACCAATTTTCTCCACTCCCTGCCCAAAACATAAGAAGTTTGTTGTTTGTTGACTGTCATCACCTTTACTGCTATTCCTCCTATCCCTGAGGAGTGCTGGTCTTCACTCTTGCTCAAGACAAAGCCAATACCTTTGGATCCCATCCTCTCCTATCTCCACAGGAACCTTGCTCTATCAGGTATCCTTGCCTTTTTTCTGTGTTCAGCTTTTCCCTCTCGACTATTTTCCCTTAACATATATAAATAAGTTAAAGTCTATACAATATGGGGGTAAAAAAGTAGAAATTATGAATGGGAAAAGCACACACAAAAACTGCTTGAGTATCCACTATTTCCCAAAATAAAAACTGCTTGAGTTTTCATTACTTGTCCCACTATGGATGTAAAAATACAAGTAAACCATTCATTTATTCATTCAGCAAATATTTATTTGGTGGCCACTATGAGCTAGGAGTTGAATATACACCTGTGAGCAAAATAAAGTTTCCGGTCTTATGAAACTTATTAAAGTGGGGGTGGTATAGACAATAAACACACCAAATACACACATCAAATACACACATGCCAAACACACACATCATAGTAAGTGCTTGGAAGACAGAGCAGGACAGAGAGTAATGGGAGGCATTATTTTGTAAAATAGGCAGGGAAAGCCTCCCTGAGGAAATGACATTTGTGCAGGAACTTCAGTATAGGCACAGCAAGTACCAAGACCCTGCGACAGGAGCATACCTGATGTGTTCAAGAAACAGCAAGTGTGGCTGGAACAGAGTAGAGTGAGTTAGAGAACAAAGATAAGAAATCAGGTCAGAGAGGATACCAGTGCCTCATCATAAGAACTATAATATCATCATAAGTCTTTAGGAAGACACTAATGGGTTTTGAGAGGAGTGTAACAATGTCTGATTTCAGTTTTCAAAGGGTCACTCATGTTGCTGAGTGGATAATTACCATTATAATCCTACCTAATAAAGCCTATCTAATATGCAAATTAACCATCACTCCGTCACAAAAATGTCAGCACCCATAGCCACAAGATGGAAGTGCCCAATCCTCTCAGCCCTGCCAGGAGCGGCCGCTGAGAGCGGGCAGCATGAGCAGTCGCCCTGCCAGAGCCCTCCAGTCCCGTGAGTGGCCTGGTAGAATGCTTGCTTCATCGCCACAGCAAGTACAATAAAAGTTGGCTCCAAAACAGCCTGTTTCTCGGCAATTCTGGGCAAGAGGGGGTTCTGAGAGCTCCTCTGCTGGCTGGTCAGGAAACAGCGCTGACGCCGCTGAGGGAGCCGTGGGGGAGGAGGCGGTAACCGCCACTACGGAGCTAGAGTGGAGGAGGTGGGGGAGCGGAAGCAGAGGAGGCAGGGCTGCCTCTGCTCCCACAGGGGTGGCAGGTGAGCTGCAGTTCAGGAGCCTCTGGGAGTGGCAGCACCAGGCCATCCAGTGCTGCATCCAGTCCCTGAGGCATACCCGCCAGTACCGCAATGCCAACTGCCCGCAGACGTCCTGCTAGAAGATGAGATGGGTTGTGCAGCACATCAAGGGCTGCCAGTGCAAGACCAATGGAGGTTGCGGAGTGTGCAAGCAGTTCATGGCCCTTTGCTGCTACCATGCCAAACACTGCCAAGAAAACACATGCCCCATTCCCTACTACCTCAACATCAAGCAGAAGCTCCGCCAGCAGAAGACACAGCACCGCTGGCAGCATGTGTAGCTCATGTGCCAGCGGATGCCACCATCAACACCCACATCGTGCCTCAGCTGAGTCTGCCTTCCCCTCCTTCAGTACCACCCTGCCCCCAGCCATTGCATCCCAACACACCCTGGACATCACAGCCCCCGACTCTGCCCCAGACCTTGCCTGTGAGCATGTCACTAGCCGGCTTCTCCAACGTGGCCAGAACTCAGCCCCCCACCACAGTTTGCACTGGGAAGCCCACTAACCAGGTGCCAGCCCCACCGCCCCCTGCCCAGGCCCACCTGCAGCAGTGGAGGTGCCCGGCAGATTACACGTGAGGCACAGCAACAGCAGCATCTGTACTGGGTGAGCACCAACAATGGTATGCCCCTGAGGCACAGTGACCCCTGAGAGCCAGATGGCCCCCATGGGCCTGAATGTGACCCAACCAGGTCAGTGGGCCTGTTATCCTGCCCCCCGAGCTCCAGCAGTGGTGGCCGGCACCCATCCCCCAGCAACAGCCAATGTGAGGCATGCCCAGACCCGTGATGCCTATGCAAAACCAACGTACAGCTACCTCAGAACATCCCTCCAGGTGCCCTGCAGGGCCTGCTGCAGACCCTGAAGTCTCCCAGCTCCCCCAGCAGCAGCACATGCTCAACATCCTCAAGTCAAACCCTCAGCTGATGGCAGCTCTCATCAAATAGCACACAGCCAAGTAAGTGGCCAGCCAGGCCGGCCTTCAGCTCTAGCCCAACCTGCTGAATCTGAACGCCATGCAAGCCAGCGGGCCACGACCTGCTGTCCCTCCGCAGCAGCAAGCAATGGGAGGCCTGAACCCCCAGGGCCAGGCCTTGAACATCATGAACCCGGGGCGCAACCCTAGCATGGCGAGTATGAACCACAGTACAGAGAGATGCCACAGAGCAACAGCAGCAGCAGCAGCAGCAGCAACAACATTGCGAGAGACGTGTCCGACTGACGGTTGTGATGGGCGTCGCCTTCCCCTGATCACCGGGATGCCTCTCGCCCCTGAGGGCTCCCAGACTGAGAGGGGGCAGGCTGGGCTAAGGGACCCCCCTCCAGTGCATGAATTTTCATGCACCGGGCCTCTAGCATAGGGTGATAAAGATAATAAAGGGCAATTGGACAAACCAAAAGAGAAACACCTAACAATGAATATGGGTTAGGACAGGCTTTGCAAAAGAAGTGATGCCCGAACAAGAAAAAGTTAGCAAGAAAGGAGGTGGTGGTGGGGGGGGTCTATGCCAAGTAGCTGGCATAGGTGTAGAAAAGCCACAAGAGTTTTTGGTATTTCAATTTCCCAGCACCAAACAGTCCAAAATATTTTATAAAAACATACCTCTTATAATGTCTACCCAAAAAAAAGACCTAGTAAAGTATTTACATGACCTTTATGGAGAAAATTATAAAACTATTGGAAGACATTAAAGGAGCCCTAGCTCGTTTTGCTCAGTGGATAGAGCGTAGGTCCAAGGACTGAAGGGTCCCGGGTTTGGTTCCGGTCAAGGACATGTACCTCGGTTGCAGGCTTGATCCCCAGCCCTGGTCAGGGCACACGCAGGAGGCAATCAATCTATGTGTCTCTCTCATAATGATGTTCTTTTCTCTCTCTGCCTCTCCCCCTCCCTTCCACTCTCTAAAAATTAATGGAAAAAAATATCCTCGAGTAAGGATGAGCAAAAAACAAAAAAGACATTAAAGGAGGCCTATTTTATTGAAAAATTCAACTGGTTGGGAATTCCCAATATTTAAAATGTGGCCCTTGGCCGGGTAGCTCTGTTGGTTAGAGCATTGTCCCAATACATCAAGGTTGTGAGTTCGACCCCTGGTCAGGGCACATACAAGAAACAACCATTGAATGCATAAATAAGTGGAACAACAAATAGATATTTCTGTCTGTCTTCCCCGCTCCTCTCTCTCTAAACTCAATAAATTTAAAAATGTTTTAAGTGTGTATTCTCCCCATTAACCTATGTATATTTCAAATAAAAATCTGAACAAGTATATCAAAAGACATGTACAAAAATTTCATAGGACCATGAATGATAATAGTCCCAAATGAAAACAACCCAAATATCCATCAAAAGTAAAATGAACAAATTACAGTATATTCATAAAATGGATTTATTATAAAGCAATGAAAATAAATTACATATAATTCAACACAAATCACTCCCTAATTTTAGCACAGTTTATAATACAGTGATGCTCAATAAATATTTCCTGAATTAATGAATTTATGGAAGGAGTGAGGAGGGAAAAGTAGAAAAGTAGGAAGACAAATTAAAAAGCAATATAATAACCCAGAACGAAGATGTTGGGTTCACAATGACCACCTAAACTTACTATTTCTCTGTTTTACAAGAAAGAATAAGATTATAAGAAACTTTTAAGAGACCTAAAATAAAATAAGACCCTGGGTCAAATCAGGCAATTCCCTGTCTACTCACCATTCTTCCGCTCACTAAGTGGAGGCAAATTGGGATTCCTGCCAGGGTGGAGGCCAAGGGTCAGCTCGGGCTGCAAGGAGAGCTCCTGCAGTTCATTGGCAACAGCTTCGCTCTGGGGGCTGGGGGCCGCAGACAGGGACACCAGCACTGGTTCATCATCATTTTCGCCAGCCCCTCCTCCGTCCAGCCCATTCACAGCAATGACGGAAGGGGGCAGGCACACTACACTGGAGAAATCCACTTTGGCTTTCGTGATGGCAACCTGGAAATGGAAGGAAAAACAAAAAGCTTAAATGTCACTGTAAAGAGATTATTTTACTGAGAATAAGCTGGATACTAATATTGTAAATTATATTATTAGCAAGCTACCATCATTCTTTAAAACATTTGGTAAAATAAGATAGCAGCATTATTAAATTAACTATACTAACAGAGTGCATGAGATTGAAAGTCTGATACTTTCCTCAACTACATCACTCAGGAGGACAACATACAATTAAAATAAAGGTAGCACGCGCGCACACACACACATACAATGAAACAAAAGGAAATAGTGGCCAAGGAGAAATAGCTGAGATCAGTGTTACCTTCCAATTACTATGGGAAAGTATCCTGAGAAATAACACTTAATGAGTATCCACAAGGTATGAAAGTGTCATTTACTACCAACACAATTTGGGGGAGAAATTTTCTTTAAGAAAACAATTCCCGAGCCATTAGATTCCGTAAAGAAATATAAATATAGAGATGTCTGTTTGATGATGGGTAGTAGCTTACATGAATATTTAATCATAGTACCCAGGAATAGGATAATAAAAACAAAAATAAAAATGGCAACATGGGAAAGGACAAGATCTTTAAAAATGAAAGAGCCTGGCCTGCATGGCTTAGTGGTTGAGTGGCAACCTATGAACCAGGAGGTCATGGTTCGATTCCCAGTCATGGCACATGCCCGAGTTTCGGGCTAGATCCCCAGTATGGGACATGCAGGAGGCAGCCAATCAATGATTCTCTCTCATCACTGATGTTTCTATCTCTCCCTTCCTCTCTGAAATCAATAAAAAAAATGTATTTTTAATGACAAAGTACTTACAACAGGAAAGTATTTTCAACAACATGGGAATTCATGGTTAGGTGGATTAAGAATATATTTATACACCAAATCCTATGCAGTTAAGATTAATTTTTATAAAGCATTTAAAATGCATAAAATATTTTCTAAAGTTAAGTGTCAGAAAAGTAAGATATAAAATGCATACTAATACATAAAAATATTATACAGGTTAAAAAGACTATAAGGAAGTATACCAAAACTCAAAACAGGTTTTGTTTCTTTTTACTTTCTTTAGTTTCCAAATCTTCTCTAAGACACTTATGTGCTCTTGTAATAAACTATATATTGCTTTTATAATGAAAAAGGTATAGTTCTTTAGAAAGGAGGATCTAGGAGTCAGCTCCCTGCAAACTTAGTGAGGACTTTAGTTTGCTCCAGATGGAGAAACCAATACATTAGAAGTCTTAAAATGAAGAAAGGCATTGAAAACTAAAAGACCATCACATTGCCCTTCATGTAAGGCTTTTGTGTGCCCAAACCTGAGTATAGTTCTGGTTGATAAACTGCATAAAATAGAAAATTAATTGGAAAAGGTCCAGATAAGAGCAATTAAGATGGGGGGAAGTGGCATTAAAAAGAATAAAGATAGCCCTAGCTGGTTTGGCTTAGTGGACAGAGCATCAGTCTGCGGACTGAAGGGTCCCAGGTTCGATTCCGGCCAAGGGCACATGCCCAGTGGGGGGCATGCAAGAGACAGCCAATCAATGATGTTTCTATCTCTTTCTCCTTCTCCCTTCCTCTCTGAAATCAATAAAAATATGTATATTTTTTAAAAGAATAAAGATATTAAGAAGAACTCTCTGCTCAATAAAAACCTGGAAGAAGACATAAGTGAGGCAAGTTTAACAGAAAAAAATTTAGGAGCTCAATACTTTAAGAGGAAGTATAGGCAAAATTGGGAAATGGACTTTTTTAAGGGCTTGAACAATTTTAGGAATAAAAAACAACAAATGTCTACTAAGAAAATCCAGAATCTAACCTTCAAAGAATTTTTTTCCATCTTACCTATGACTTACCATCGTTTAAGCCATATCTCTGTGTGTACTGAGAAAAAAACAATTGTTATACATGATTAATCCATTTGGCTCAGTATTCTTTGCCACTGAACCTTTAAGAGCATGTCTGCTTTCCTTAACAGCAGCCTTATAAAACGAAAAAGATTCAATTTTATGATATTCAAAGGATCCCATGAGACCTGAACACCTTAGGGCAGTAGTCCTCAATACCCTTCCACACAGTGATACATATGTGACCATGCACGTGTGCACATGGATGACACACTAACATGTTCATTTTAAAAACAACAAAAACTCTTAAGTGAGCTGTAGAAGAACAGTATCAAAATTTCAGCCCTAAGACATAGGAAAGGTGGCTTCACACACAGTAATAGGTTTTCAATAAACAGTTGTTGATATTCAATGGAATATTATTCAACTATAACAAAGAAGGAAATCCTGCCATTTATGACTACATGGGTGGACCTTGAGGTCATTATGCTAAGTGAAATAAATCTGACAGAGAAAGACAAATACTGCATTATCTCACTTATATATGGAATCTAAAAACAAAAAAACAGCCCCCCGTCCCCCCCTCCCAAAAAAAGAAACAAACCCAACTCAAAGAGATCAGATTTGTAGGTACCAGAGGCAGGGAGTGGGAAAATTGGATAAAGGTGGTCAAAAGGTACAAGCTTCCACTTTATAAGATAAATAAACCCTGTAGAACATTACATCAGGCTGTATGCTATATCTGAAAGTTATTAAGATAGTAAATCCTAAGAGTTCTCATCACACAAAAAAAGTTGTGTTTTTTGTTGTTGCTTTTTTTGGTTTCTATATCAGATTATGGATGTTAACTAAACTTACAGGTGATACAATATGTATGTTAACCCTTTGCACTCGCTTGCTTTTTTCTCGATTACTTTATTCTACTCGAGATTTAATTTTTTAAATACCCCAGATTTTACAAAGCGCGGCAGTAGAATAAAAAACTGGAGTTTCTTTTCATACAAACTTATTTATTTGGATTTTTTTATATTTCAAATTATTGATACATTCAATACAATTCGACATACGAGCTGCTACCGATGCTAACCGTGTCAAGTCACACTCGACATCCGAGTGCAAAAGGTTAAGTCATTATGCTATGTGCCTTATACTTACACACTGCTGTATGTCAATTATATCTCAATATATCTTGGAGGGAAAGTTATTCAATCATGGATAATATGAGTTCATTCCTCTCATTAGAAACTGAGATAGTAACAACTCTAGACAGACCCTGTAGATACTAGTAGCATTTGCACATTAAGGGGCACTCAACAAATACTTGTCTGAACAAAGACAGAAGCAAATGAAGACACATGAAGATAATCTGGGACCCAACACAGGCAGATCTTGAGGAAAATCTGAAGGAATTGGAAAGACTGCATGAAACATACAGAAAGACTTAGAAAAATGTTTAGAAGTCAAGGAAAGGAACCAGTAAACTTCATTCCACTTAAGTACGCTAGTTAAACTGTTGGGCTAGAATCATAGTTTCATATAAAAAGTTCTTATCCAAACAGCAAAACCCCATTATTTCAGACTTACCTGGTATCTGTGGTACTATAACTTATTCTGAAATTAAGTAAAATGTGCTAGAGCGGGAGGAGGGGTCTATCAAATAAAAGAGTACCAGCAATTTTATAGTATTTACCAGATTAAGAGAAAAACTAAAATACTGCCTCATAATTCATTCTTTACATGATTTCAAGAGAGACTAACACATTCAATGTTAAAATGTAAATAAGTATTTCAAATGAGTTATTTTTTCATTAAAAATGGTCTGGCACTAATTGACATCTTCAGAGCATTTCACCCCACAGCCACTGATTATACATTCTTCTCAAGTGCACATGGGACATTTTCAAAAATAGACCACATATGGGTCACAAGTAAAGTCTCCCCAAATTCAAGAAGATTGAAATCATATCAAGCCTTTTCTCAGACCACAATGGCATAATAAACTACAATAAAAACATTCCAAAAAATTCAAACACTTGGAAGCTGAATAGCATGCTAGGTTACCAATGAGATCAAATAAGAAATTTAAAAAATCCTGAAGACTAATGACAATAAAAACACAACAATGCAAATGCTATGGGACACAATGAAAGCAGTCCTGAGAGGGAATTTTATAGCTCTACAGGCCTACCTCAAAAAATAAGAAAAAATGGTAATAAATCATCTAACTCTACAACTCAAAGAATTAGAAAGAGAGCAACAAGAAAAGCCCACAGTGAGCAGAAGGAAGGAAATAATAAAGATCAGAGCAGAAATGAATGACATAGAGACCAAAATAACAATACAAAAGATCAATGAAACCAAGAGCTGGTTCTTTGACAGGATAAACAAGAGTGATGAACCTCTAGCCAGGCTCACCAAGAAGCAAAGAGAGAGGACGCAAATAAGCAAAATCAGAAATGAAAGAGGTGAAATAACAACAGACCCCACAGAAATACAAAGGGTTGTTAAAAAATACTATGAACAACACTATTCTAACAAACTAGACAAGCTAGAGGAAATGGACACATTCCTAGAAAAATACAACCTTCCAAAACTCAGGAAGATTCTAAAAATCTCAATAGGCTGATAATTATGGAAGAAATTGTAGTTATCAAAAAGCTTCCAGCAAACAAAAGCCCTGGGCCAGATGGCTTCACAGGGAGTTTTACCAAACATTCAAGGAAGAACTAAAACCTATCCTTCTCAGACTATTCCAGAAAATTCAAGAGGAACACTTCCAAGCTCCTTCTATGAAGCCAGCATCACCCTAATACCAAAACCAGATAAAGATAACACAATGAAAGAGAATTACAGGCCAATATCCCTCATGAAGATAGATGCCAAAATCCTCAAAATTCTAGCAAATAGGATCCAGCAGTACATCAGAAATATCATACATCATGACCAAGTAGGATTTATCCCGGGAATGCAAGGATGGTACAATATTCGTAAATCGATAAACGTGATACATCACATAAACAAATTGAGAGATAAAAATCACATAGTCATATCAATTGATGCAGAAAAAGCATTTGACAAAATCCAACACCCTTTCTTGATAAAAACTCTCAGCAAAGTGGGAATAGAAGGATCATACTTCAACATAATAAAAGCCATATATGACAAACCCACAGCCAACATCATACTCAATGGGCAAAAACTAAAACCATTTCCCCTAAGAACAGGAACAAGACAGGGATGCCCACTCTCACCACTCCTGTTCGACATAGTGCTGGAAGTAGTAGCCATTGCGATCAGACAAGAAGAAGAAATAAAAGGCATCCAAATTGGAAAAGAAGAAGTAAAACTATCCTTATTTGCAGATGACATGACACTGTACATATAGAAAACCCTAAAGACTTCATCAAAAAATCATTAGACTTAATAAATGAATTCCTCAATGTAGCAGGATACAAAATTAACGCCAAGAAATCTATGGCATTTCTATACACCAATAATGAACTTACAGAAAGAGAGACTAAAAAAGCAATCCCATTTACCATCGCACTAAAAAAATGAAGATACCTAGGAATAAACTTAACTAAAGAGGTAAAAGACCTATACGCGGAAAACTATAGGACACTGAAAAGAGAGATAGAGGAAGACATAAACAGATGGAAGAACATACCATGTTCATGGATTGGTAGAATCAACATCATCAAAATGTCCATACTACCCAAAGCAATCTATAAATTCAATGCACTTCCCATTAAAATACCAACGGCATATTTCACAGATCTAGAACGAACTTTCCAAAAATTCATCTGGAATAAAAAAAGACCCCGAATAGCTGCAGCAATCCTGAGAAAGAACAAAGTAGGTGAGATCTTAATACCAGATATCAAGCTGTATTACAAAGCCACTGTTCTCAAAACTGCCTGGTACTGGCACAAGTACAGACATATAGAGAACCCAGAAATGGACCCAAACCACTATGCTCAATTACTATTTGACAAAGGAGGAATGAACATACAATGAGTCAAGACAGTCTCTTCAATAAATGGTGTTGGGAAAATTGGACAGATACATGCAAAAAAATGAAACTAGACCACCAACTTACACCATACACAAAAATAAACTCAAAATGGATCAAGGACTTAAACATACAATGGGAAACCATAAAAATACTAGAGGAATCCACAGGCAGAGAAATCTCAGACATATGCCGAAGCAATTTCTTCACTGATACTGCTCCTAGGGCAATGGAAACTAAAGAGAAAATAAACAAATGGGACTACATCAAAATAAAAAGCTTTTGCACAGCAAAGGAAACCATCAACAAAACAACAAGAAAGCCCACTGCATGGGAGAACATATTTGCCAATGATATCAACAATAAGGGTTTAATCTCCAACATTTACAGGGAAATCATAGAACTTAATAAAAGGAAGTTAAACAACCCAATCAAAAAATGGGCAACTGACCTAAATAGATACTTTTCGAAAGAAGACAGAAGGAAGGCCAAGAGACATATGAAAACCTGCTCAAAGTCACTAATCATCCGAGAGATGCAAATCAAAACAACAATGCGGTACCATCTCACACCTGTCAGAATGGCTATCATCAACAAATCAACAAATGACAAGTGCTGGCGAGGATGCGGAGAAAAAGGAACCCTCGTGCACTGCTGGTGGGAATGCAGACTGGTGCAGCCACTGTGAAGACCAGTATGGAGTTTTCTCAAAAAATTAAAAAAGGAACTTCCATTTGACCCCATGATCCCAATTCTAGGAATATATCCCAAGAAACTAGAAACACAAATCAGAAAGGATATATGCACCCCTATGTTCATAGCAGCACAATTCACCATAGCTAAGATTTGGAAACAGCCTAAGTGCCCATCAGCAGATGAGTGGATTAAAAAACTGGGGTACATCTACACAATGGAATACTATGCTGCGGTAAAAAAGGAGTTCTTACCATTTGCAAGAACATGGATGGAGCTGGAGAGCATTATGCTAAGTGAAATAAGCCAGGCAGAGAAAGATAAATATCACATGATCTCATTCATTTATGGAATATAATGAACAACATAAACTGATGAACAAAAATAGATCCAGAGACAAGAGAAACATCGATCAGAACGTCAAACCTCAGGGAAGGTAGGGGACGGTGGGGGTAAGGGGGAGAGATCAACCAAAGGATTTATATGCATGCATATAAGCATAATCAATGGACACAGACAACAGGGGGTAAGGGCATGAATGGGGGGGGTGGAGGGTAATGAGGGGAATAAGAACACATATGTAATACCATAATTAATAAAGAAATTTAAAAATAAATGGTCTGGCAATAGTGTTTACTGGGTATAAAGTTTCAGTTTTGCAAGATGAAAAAGTTCTAAGAAATATGTTGTACAACAATGTGAATATACTTAACACTACAGAGCTGTATACTTAAAAATAGTTGAGATGGTAAGTTTAATGCTGTATGTTTTTTTACCACAATAATTTAAGAATGGCCTGGCAAGATTTCTTCTTAAAAAGATAATTTACTTCCCTGGCCCATGTTGAGCTTTGGCCTGCATACTGAAGGGTCTCTGGTTCTATTCCCAGTCAAAGGCATGTACCTGGGTTGCAAGTTTGTTCCTCATCGCCAGTAGGGGCACGTTTGGGAGGCAACCAGTTAATGTGTCTCTCTCACATCAGTGTTTCTCTCTCTCTTTCTCTCTCCCCCTCCCTCCCACTCTGAGAAGCAATGGAAAAAATATCCTCATGTGAGAATTAACAACAAAATAATAATTATTATTATTACTATTTACTAAGCTAACCCACATTATTCATCAAGCTTGAAAGAATAAATTTTCTATTCTTTAAAATATTAATTTACTTTTCACTAATTCAGGACCTCCTTTGAATGTGATTATTATTACTACTAGAGGCCCGGTGCACAAAATTTGTGCACTTAGGGGGGGAGGGTCCTCAGCCCAGCCTGCGCCCTCTCGCAGTCCAGGAGCCCTCAGGGGGTGTCCGACTGACAGCTTAGGCCCGTTCCCTGCGGGGAGCAGACCTAAGCCAGCAGTCAGACATCCTTAGCACTGACGTGGAGGCAGGAGAGGCTCCTGCCACCACAGATGCACTTGCCAGCCGTGAGCCCGGCTTCTGGCTGAGCAGCGCTCCCCCTGTGGGAGTGCACTGATCACCAGGAGGCAGCTCCTGCATTGAGCATCTGCCTCCTGGTGGTCAGTGTGCATCATAGCGACCGGTCATTCCACTGTTGGGTCAATTTGCATATTAACCTTTTATTATATAGGATTTCTGGGATTCAGAGACTTGACATTCACATTTGTTACTACTCCCAAAGAGACAATAAATATGATTTTTCTAATGAAGCATGAAGTTAAACTGCAAGATTCTGTAATCCTGGTATGCACTTAATGCATATAACCAGTATCCTTGAAAATGATTTTTTAAAAGAAGCTGTAGAAAATGGCCCCCAAAAGAAAGTCAATACAAGCCTAGTGCTAGGCATGAAGAGATAATGAAGAAGTTTAAAAGTAATGTTTCTTAGAACACATATATTTTTAGTAGATTAAAGAAAGTATCAAATTCTGTAGTAACTTGGGTCACAATTGTGCCTGTCACTGCCTGTAATGAAAGAAAAAGCAATTCAAAAAACTGTTTTAGTGAGTGTTTCATTCTGAATTTATTTTAATAGCTCAGTAACAAGTTGAGTTCCATGTTTATAGGATCATTAAGGGCTTAAAGAGATCACTTAAAAATTTTATATATATATTACCACGTGTTTTTATTGGGTAAATTATATGCTATGGTGTTAATTTAGAGATTTCAAAAATTTCAGGATATGTCCTTTAAAAATGCTAATATTAAACTGTATTACAATAAAATTCTTCCATAAAAATTAGAGTTAGGGGAAAATGAAAGAAGGGTGGGTAAAACATTGATAAATGGTGAAGCTAAGTACTGGGTATAAAAGCTTCATTATACTATTATTCTCTCTACATTTGTGTATGTTTGATAATATTCTTATAATTTTGTAAAAAAATAAGATTCTTCCATAGAACAAAGTGAAGACTTGGTGAAACATACAGAAAGGTCTCCTTTATCTTGACCTTAGAAAATGAGCCAAACAAAAGTCCATTACAAGCACTGACAAAAGAAAGAATATTTAGCATAAAATATATTCATTGGGAAGATCTATTTCTCTAGCAAACACACTACTTTCTACTCATTGTTAAATAATGCACAGGAGAAAGTCCTAGTAAACTCTGACAATCTAGAGACAAGATCCAAAAATGTGAGGTACAGCCATCGTGTATTAAGTCTCCACTATCAATTCCTGAACACTACTAAAATTTTACTGTAAAACTTGCATGAACAAGAAAACCTAAAAGAGTAATATTTATCTCAGAATCTAGGTATATTATTCAGAAAATTAAAGTTTTATCTCAAACAAAATACTTTCTGAAATGTTTCAAAGGAAACATATTTAAAATAACCAAAAGAAAAAAATCTGCATCATGTTTTAGTGTTATAAATTTATAATTCTACTGAGTCAAGATCAAACTTTCTTTTTCATCTTAGGATCACCAACTCCAATTTTTTGGCTGCTGATTCACATATGATCAGTAGCAGCCAGAACAAAAACGACATGGGGGCAGGGTCATCTCCCACAACCCATCTGCTTCCTCTCTTGCTGTTTTGAGTCTACCTCATCTTTTCTCCACCCCACCCCCTTTTGGGGCTGCAAGCCTTCTGCTGGTGCTGAGCACATATGCAACTTAAAAGCAACAGTACAAACTGTGTTAGAGAAATGGAAGACAGCTGATAACTCTAAAAAAGTATATACTAGCAAGATTCTTTATTATGACCCATGACAAAGAGTTAGTTTCATACAACCAAATTATATGATTCTTGTGGAAAAAATTGCCTGTATAAAAATCATTGTTAATCAATTCATGAATTTTAAGATGGACAGATTTTTTTACTTTGATTTTCCCCAATTTATCTTCAACATTGTAAATAAACCAAAATATTTAAAACTCTTCCTACCTAAGCAGACATATATATATAGATAAATAAAATTAGACACAAAGGAATTTAAGAAGTATTTTCTGAGAGCTTACTATATATGTACATGCTAGGTATTAGCCAACACTTGCTATTTTCCTCACAGAAGGTGACAAAAATATCTAGTCTTGACTAATTAGCTGCCCTTATCTCCATCACTACCACCCTCATTATCTTCAGATATCTTAAAAACTACTCAGGCTTTAATAAATGGCAAAGAAAAGGCCTCCCTCTTCATCTTATAAATCATCCAAAACCAAGAATATAAGAAACAGAAAAACATAAAATTTACCTCAAAACAATAGAAAGCAATGAGAGTGGTATGGCATATTAAAGAGGACGACAAATTTGCTAACGCTTCTCCCTTTGATAGGTGAGATCTATTTCCGCTCCCTTGGGTCTGAGTTGGCCTGTGAATGCCTTGACGAATGGAGCAGTGAAAGTGATCTGTGCCAGTTTCAGGTGTAGACTTTAAGAGGGCTGGCAGTTTTCACCTTGCTTCTCTCACTGCTTCCTTTCACTACTACTTTAATGAATTAATCTTCCAGTAAATGGTAAGGACACTGAGGAAAGGAATTCCATTCTATTGTCTTTTTGACTCAAGTACCTAGATACAATACTTGACACAGAATAGGAACTCAATAAATATTTGTTAATTGACCGACTCTATTATCCTCACAGCAGCCACAGCATATATACAAAGTCAGCATTGATTCAGAAAAAAAGAGGGAAGATGGTTCTATCACAGGTAGATATTGATGTTTAAACAGAAATACACAGAAGACCAGAAAAGGCTCCTGAGGTAGGTAACATTAATATTTAAGAACAATAATTTAAAGTGGTAAGGACTGACAGGATTCACTTATTTTTCATTCATTCTTTCAATAAATATATATTAAGTAGCTACTAGATGCCAGATACTGTTTTGGGTGCTGAGGATAATACAGTAATTAAAACAAAATTCCTGTCTTCAGGAAGTTTATATTCTTCCAGGAGACAGAACATCATGAACAAAAACGTGGATGTGAGCAAGTGTGGAGAACGTTCTAAAAGGGCAATCCAACTTGGCAGGTAACGTGACTCAGGTACAAGTTACATGAGATGCGCCTGGAATGGCTCTAGAAAGCAGGGAATGACATGGTCAAACCATGTTTTAGAAAATTAATCTGACAGTGGAGTAAGTACAATACTGGATTGGAAAAAAAGGAATATGAGGTTGGGGAGAAAGTTACAAAGCTACCTCAATGGGCAAAGTATGACATGTTGAGATCCTGAATTTGGGTAGTAAATGTAGAAAGAAGGGAACCACCACACAAAATAGAATCACACCTGGCACAGAGCAGGTACAAATTTTTGTTGAATTGATGTTGAATGAATGAGACAAAATGTATATGTGATAGGATGGGTTTGTGTCTGGATGTGGAGGTAAAGGAAAGGGAAGTGTCAAAGATGATACCTAGAGTGACTGCCAGAATGATGATTCTGCTAATAGAAACAGGGGGAAAAGAAGGAATTTGATTTTGGTTGTTGGGTCCAGGAGCCAAAGCCAAATCATTTACCTAATGTCATTTGAGTTTTCATTAGGTACATGAGAAGGAAAACACGGAAATGAAGGTACAATGATAGAAACAAACAAAAATACACAGATAGGAAGAGAACAACAGAAAACAGTTGGAAGAGAAAGAGGCAGAGATATTGATATAAGGCAGTGGTTGGCAAACTGCGGCTCGTGAGCCACATGCGGCTCTTTGGCCCCTTGAGTGTGGCTCTTCCACAAAATACCACGGCCTGGGCGAGTCTATTTTGAAGAAGTGGAGTTAGAATAAGTTTAAGTTTAAAAAATTTGGCTCTCAAAAGAAATTTCAATCATTGTATTGTTGATATTTGGCTCTGTTGACTAATGAGTTTGCCGACCACTGATATAAGGGAATGAAAAATTGCTATCAAACCTGACTGTTCATAACTCAGGAATTCCCAGTCTCAGATTGCCTACTCTGGATCTTAAACCATCCCTCTGACTCCTAAAATTATCATATACAGCTGAGTATCTAATTTCGTATCAGTACTTTCTACTCACACTATTTTAGAAGCTCAATAAAGCTGTAACTTTATAATGCTGAGGGGCAACCAGCTGTCCCCAAACTTAAAGACACAAGAAAGCTCAAGGGCTTATATAAAAGGACATGAACTTAACAGCTGGAAGCAGGCAAAATAAATAAAAACAGAAGAAAAGTAAAATATATATTTTTATCTCCAGGCTCAATTCCTTCTCTATTGATTATTAGTACCTCGACGCCATCTTAACAAGTCCCTACCAGATATCCATAACTTAGGACAGCGATTTTCAACCTTTTTCATCTCATGGAATACATAAACTAATTACAAAAATTCTGCAGCACAACAAAAAATACTTTTTTGAATCTGACAAAAAAAAAGGTATAATTTTGATTCACTCACACCAGATGGCTATGGTTGTACTGGCTGTTGCCATTTTTTTATTTGACAATCTAAAGGAAAAGAGTCAGTGCGCCCCTGACTAAACAATTAGGTATTGCATGTTCTAAAAATTCTGCAGCACACCAGTTGAAAATCGCTGGCTTAGAACATAACCTAATGGTTTTGGGTACACATGGGGACATCTTCTCTTAACATCTTCTCTTAACTTTCAGTCTTATGTCACCTAAGATCTTATGGAGCGGACCTGACTTCCATTAATTCACTCAATAAATATATATTGATCAAGCACTGTTCTAGGCACTGGGAGTGCAATAAACAGAAAATACCCCTGCTTTGATGAAGTTTACATGACAGTGAGAGAGACATATAAATAAAAGTAAATAAATACACAGTAAAATAATTTCAGGTAACTATATTATGTGGGGGTGGGGAGAGGATGGCTAATTTAGATTAAATGGTCAAGAAAGGTCTCATTGAGGAGGTGATATCTGAACTGAGATTGAATAACAGCCAACACTTAATGAACACTTCCTATAAGTGAGGCACTTTATGTGTATGAATTCAATCTTCACAAGAGTGAAGAGATATATACTTATACAGGGTGGGGCAAAAGCAAGCTTACAGTTGTGAGTATGCAAAACACAAGAGTTTATTGTTGTATTATTATTTATTAAGTATTGTATTATTTCCCCTACAAACAACTGTAACCCTACTTTTGCCACACCCTGCATTACCCCCCCTTTTTTTAATAATTGAGGAAACAAAGGCATTGTGAGGTTAAATAACTTAAAAGTGAGTAATCAGGAATATGATTAGAATCCATGTCCATAACACTACATAATCTGACTCTACCAGAATTTGACAAGAAGCCAGCCATGCAGAGGAAACAGCATGTGCAAATTCAAGGGCCATGAAGTGGCAATGAGCTTGGCATCTTCAATGAACTGAAAGACCAGCACAGCCAGAGAATAGGGCAGGGGGGGAGAAATATATAATAAGAAAAACTGGATTCCACTGGGAGCTTATAAGCAATGGAGTGATATAATCTGACATATGTTTTTAAAAGATCAATTTGGCAGCTGTGGAGAGAACAGATTGTAGGGGAACTTGTTCACCTCAGTCTTCAGCCTGACTTTGAGTTTGGTATAATTTACCATTCTGCCTGGCCCTCTAGTAACAACTGCAATAATGTTTTGGAAAAAATTATGATATGTGACCCATATCTCAATACATCATATAACCAAATTTAGTAAATATGACCTTGAACAAATCACTTTGAATAAAATTTGTTGTTACTATCTTAAAGGATCTTATGAAAAGTTACTCTAAAAAGTACAGAGTTTAACTACAAGGTGGTATTTTGTTAAAACATTTAACAGAAATTTGACAACTCTGCCTTAACTCTTCTCCCCAAACTCCCCCCTTCCCAAGAAAAGGCTGCTTGAGCCCTAGCCGGTTTGGCTCAGTGAATAGAGCATCCACCTGCAGACTGAAGGGTCCCAAATTCAATTCCGGTCAAGGGCACATGCCCTGGTTGCGGGCTCGATCCCCAATAGGGGGTGTGCAGGAGGCAGCCAATCAATGATTCTCTCTCATCATTGATGTTTCTATCTCTCTCTCCCTCTTCCTTCCTCTCTGAAATCAATAAAATATATTTTAAAAAGAAGAAGAAAAGGCTGCTTGAAATGTAAAGCATTATTTTGGCAAAATGACTTGGTTACATTCCTTGAATATATTCATACCCACAAACATTACAGACATGCTTTCCTTATGATTTCTAATCCCTCTTCTATGATGTTCAATGCATTCCAATTTTTAAATGTGTAATTCTATCTGTCTTTTAGAAATGTGTTCTCTAAGAGAATGGATGATGGATATTTACAAGTCCACATGCTATGTATAAAAAAACTAAATAAATTTAAATAGGATCTAAACATATTTTGTGTATTCACTTACAAAATTATGTAATCTGTCGTGAGATAATTTTCAATTCTTCTGTCACTTCCACTCTTACACTAAAACCTTACACTTCAATAAGCCAGGACAACCTGAAATGTTGACAAGCCACAGTATAGAAATCTGCCATAGTGATCTTGTTCAGGAATGAATAATGTGAAATATTTTAGAACATACTAACTTCGGAATGAAAACCTGTTGAGACGAACCTCACCTAGGATGCAGTGAGGGGAAAGGGAAGACATTTACAGTATTGTGCTTTGTTTTCACACTACAATGAAGCATTTGAAGAGAAGCCCTATTTTCCGGTGGCAGAGCCTCATATCCTTAGATTTCCCAATGAGCTCTCTTTCCATCTTAAAACTCTGCTCCCTTTTTAATAAAAGGAGTCATGAATATTTTCCTAAATTCTTGATCAAATATTTTTAAACACTGGAATGAAATATCTTGCCATAAAAAGAGAAAAAAAGTCCAGAAACTGTTGCAATTTTGTAGAACACCCAAATACAGCAACCCATACTTACACATTTAAGACAATAGAGGTAGGACAACAATGGGTGCTACAATAAGGGACCCTCAGGGCAACGTAGACACCTATACAGCACTGAAGCATTAGAGCTGAAACACCTCGGTATATCACCGTCATACTCACCAATTATTTTTCTGATTACACTTTAATTACATAAGCTAACTTGTTAATTAAAACAATCTATTCAGGAAAGATCAGTTACCATACAAAAGCACTGGCTCTTCACATTACCTTCACAGCATACAGGTACAGAGTCTGTGTTTTAAAATGCATTTTCAGTTTCTTATTGTCATTAAAGGCTTCAATCAATATAGAACCTCTGGAAATATAATGAATCTCAATAACTTAAATAAAAACAGCTACTAAGTCATGGCTCATTATTCTTCCCTTCTGACAGACTCTTGTTTCAAATAGTATTACTTTCGGCGAATTAATATCTCTAAAAAAGGTGCTGAAAATTTCTGATAAAGTAAAATGTAACAGATATTAATAAATACAATTTTAACTTTATTGTAATTATATTAAAAGCTTTAGAATAAACGGGGAAGAGAGAGTAGAAGCAAAGAAATCTATTTCTCAAACAAGGCAAATAATACAACAAAGTGTTCTCAACACTGCAGGAGTTTGCACATTACAGCTACATTAAGAGCAATTAGTGTAGAATTTATAAAATGCTAAGACATAGCTGCAGCACTCAGTGCAGTGCATATTGAAGGCATCTGTGTAGGCCACAAGTATAATAAGAATAGCAAAAAAAGAGAAGGTAAATGCATACCAGCAGGAAAATTTTCAAATAGCTTGGTAGCATATCTTAAAGTGGACAGGTTCTAAATTTAACCAAGGAGAAGGGAGGCACATTCATGATCTATATCTGAAAAAGAAGAAAGCATCTAAATGTAGTAACTCAAAAAGTCTTAGCATGAAGAAAAAGAATACAATGGGAAGAAAATTATGAACATTTTTAAATATTAGAGAATACTAGTAAGCAGGAAGGAAAAAAGACCTCGTCTAAATCAGTGTGGCAGGTACTGGAGGTTGTTGCCCAATGTCCACTTTCCCTTCTCCCTTAGTAACAGAACACCTGAGCTTTAGCTAAGTCAATGCCAGAATGAAGACTGCATTTCCCAGCCTCTCCTGCTGTTAGGTGTGGTCATGCCAATGGGACATGAATAAAAGTATTAAGTGTGATTTCAAAAAAATGTCCGTAAAGGAATTGGGTACATCATTCTTTGGACTTCCCTCCTTCCTGCTGGCTGGAATGTGGATGAGGTGCTGGAGGGCAAGCAGCCATCTTACACTATGAGGAAGAAGCCACATGTTGAAAATGACAGGGTAAGAAAAATAGAAAGAAACTGTTCCCTGACATTGTGGAGCACCACGCCAGCCTTGGGTTACCCATCTCTGGACTTCTTTTATGTAAAAGAAAAATAAACTTATAGCATGTTTAAGTCACTATTTATTTTACCTTTTTTTGGTCACAAATGGTTGAATATAATTCTGATACAGAACTTACACTTACACACACACACCCTTCTCTACTATGGAAGTCAGTGTGACTTTGATTCATTTGGGAAAAGACACAATTTGTTCACAAATCAGGGTAAGCCTACCAAACAACATGAATACAATTAGCTCCTTTGAGGTTACAATTGTACTTGCCCAAAACTCAATTCATTTTATTATAGAGGCACCCAGCACCCACATCACTGTTCTTTCTGTTGGAATACAAGGCTAAGGGCAATCTGGTTAGGATTACATAGTGGCGAGCTGAACACAGTGACCTTAGTTAGGCACTGTAATGGTAAGTGCCTCATTGGACTGAAGTAGCTAGTAGATTTTAGGGCACATGTTCTATCTCTTTTACTGAATGAGGTAAAGAGCCTTTAACAAATAGTCTGAAGAATCTGAGTGTCACCAAGCAACTCTACTTGATTAAAACGCCAGAGCCTTGTTTTGCCTATTTTCATAGGACTTCAAAAGATATCTACCAATCCTCCCAATAACTTGAAAGCAAATATAGGCACAGGACAGCTCGTTAGCACCTCAGAGAAAACTACAATGTTTAATGAAAAAGAAAATATGTAATAAGGAAACCACAGCTCTCGATGTGACACCAGGGACCCTGCTCACAAACACGGCAGTCATAACTGTAGTAACCTTATCTTTTCTGGTGTTAAATTCTCCTGCAAAAGTGCCTCAAGATGAAAGAGGAGAGAGATTCCTTGCCAAAACCGGTTTGGCTCAGTGGATAGAGCGTCGGTCTGCGGACTGAAGGGTCCCAGGTTCGATTCCGGTCAAGGGCATGTACATTGGTTGCGGGCACGTCCCCGGTGAGGGATGTGCAGGAGACAGCTGATCGATGTTTCTCTCTCATTGATGTTTCTAGCTTTCTATCCCTCTCCCTTCCTCTCTGTAAAATATCAATAAAATATATTAAAAAAAAAAAAAGAAAGAAAGAGGAGAGAGATTCCAACCCTCAAACCAATGAATTTCCCAGCTTTACCTCTGGGTGAATAACACACATTCAAGGCACAAAACAAAGAGAATGCTACAAGAAATTAGCCTTCCAACTCAAGGAAAGCACAATAAAGCATTGCCCAAAAGGCTCTCTAGGTGGACCGTACAATCGTGACCACAGAGCAGTTCACAGAAAATGTACATGAAGTGATTGCCTATATCCATTTTTTACCCCCACAGTGGTATATATAATTATTTGCCATATGCATAGTATTTTATATGTTCAGACTACTTATCATCACAATTCTGTAATTATTCTATCACAATAATTGAGTATGAGCAATTAAAATTTACTTTCTTTCTTTTAGGCGTTCAGATCACAACAGATGGGAGAAAATCAGGATGGCAGAATAGAAAAATAGAATCTTCCTTTGTCTCAAAACCTCATAAAAAAGATAGCAGAATTGCTGAATTTTAGGGTTTGAAGAAACCTACAGTATCCAATGATTTTGGCAGATTAAGAAACTAAAGCTCAGAAAAGTTATGAGCAATTTGCTCAACGTCACCAAATGAATTAAGTGGCAAAGCCAGGAGGAAAACCCCGATCCTGCCTCTCAACTCAGCATTTCAACATTACCATCTTCCTCTTCCGTAAACAAATAATGAAATAGGTGTGGAGGATTCCAGGCTGTCTGGCTCAGCAAACTAGCTTGTCTTTTTTTTTTCCCCCCAAGAAAAAAATTTTTAAATATAATAATGTTACATGCAATAAACCTTAATATTTCAAGAAAAACTATCTTAAATATAATAATGTTACATGCAATAAACATTAGTATCTCAAGAAAAACTTTTAAATATGATGTTACATGCAATAAACACCAATTATTCAAGAAAAATGATCTTACATATATTACATGCAACATTAATATTTCAAGAATGAGATTATTCTTGATTTTAAGTATAATAATATTATCCAAACTGTACTAACATAGTATGATATCACAAAAATTGTAGGAAATATTAAAAATCTGCAAATAACAAGATTACTTCTATTATATTCTAGAATATTCCCACCCCCACCCCCCGGCTCTACTTTTGTTCATCAGTTTATGTTGTTCATTATATTCCACAAATGAGTGAGATCATAACATATTTCTCTTTTTCCGACTGGGTTATTTCGCTTAGCATGATGCTTTTAAAGTCTATTTTGTCAGATATGAGTATTGCTACTCCAGCTTTTTTTTCTTTTCCATTTGCATGGAAGATTTTTTTCCATCCCTTCACTTTCATCCTGTGTGTGTTTGTTTGAGGTGGGTCTCTTGTAGACAGCATACAGTTGGGTCTGTTTTTGTATCCATTCAGCTACCCTACACCTTTTGACTGAAGCATTTAATCCATTTACATTCAGGATTATTGAGAGGTACTTATTTATAGCCACTTTAATTCTGTATGGCTAGGTTTCTCTTTCTGTTTCCTCTTCTCAGCAATCCCTTTAGCGTTTCTTGTAATGCTGGCTTGGTGGTGATGAACTCCTTTAGCCTTTTTTCGTCTGGGAAGCTCTTTATTAGACCGTCTACTTTGAATGATAGCCTTGCTGGATATAGTAATCTTGGTCTCAGATCCTTGCTTTCCATTACCTTGAGTACTTCATGCCATTCCCTCCTGGCCTGTAGAGTTTCTCATGTCAGCCTTATGGGAACTCCTTTGTAGGTAAGTTTTCTTTTCTCTTGCTGCCTTTAAGATTCTCTCTGTCTTTAATTTTTGGCATTTTAATTATAATGTGTCTGGCCGTGGGTCTGTTTAGGTCCTTCTTGTTTGGGGTTCTCTGTGCCTCCTGAACTGATGTGTTTTCCTTTACCTGATTAGGGAAGTTTTCTACCATTATTTCTTCAAACACCTTCTCTATTCCTTTCTCCCTTTCTGCCTCTTCTGGCATACCTACTATTCTAATATTGTTACATTTCACATTGTCCCACAGCTCCCTTCTGCTGTCCTCCTGTTTCTTAATGGTTTTTTCTTTTTGGTTCTCCAACTGAGTGATATTTTCAACTGTCTTCTAATTCACTGACTCAATCCTCAGCTTCCCCTAATCTGCTGTGTATTCCTTCCAATGTGTTATTTGTGTTATGTCATTCTTTATCTCAGACTATTCTTTTTTCATAGTTTCTATATCTTTTTTCAAACTGTTGAGCATTTTTAACATCATTACTCAACTCTGTTTCATATCTATTTCTTATCTCTGCTTCATTTATCTCTTCTTCTGGAGCATTCTCTAGTTCTTTCATTTGAGGGTTGTTTTTTTGTTTCCTCATTTTGGTTATCTGTTTGGGTTTGCGACTATGTATTAGGTAGATCCTCTACACCTCTCAATCTCTAGTGCAAGAGAGTGTTAAAGGCAGTTTCTGATTAACTGGACCAGGCAAAAACTCAAAGCCTCCAAAGACCACCTCTGTCTACAGACTAATAGGATTCCAACTTGAATTGCTCCCAGGTAATCATCCTTAGGTGTGGCGAGAGTTTTTTCAATAGGGTGGGGCAGTTGCTCCTGCCTGGAGGCTAATTGTTACTTTTAATCTCTTAAGTGGCCTCAGGGCAAGGTGTTTTACAATAGGGTATGTGGACTGTCTTCCCCCCAGGCAAGGCAGATGTCTATGGGGAAAGATGTCCTCCGCTCTGTGAGGGAATGACTCAGCCCAGGAAACTTGGGGTGTCTGCCTTCTGAGCTCTATCTCCCGATTCCCCAGTCCTGGGTTCTGCTCTCACCGCTCCAGTCCACTTCACACTCCCTCTGCCAGAGTGGGTGGCTCCACAGGGAATTTTTGTGCATTGGCCCTTTAAGAGGGTGCCTGAACTTTCAGCTGCCACTCCCTGGCAGACAACACCCCACTGCTTTTCACAGCTAGATGTTATGTGGGTACCCTCCTCAGTTTGGTGCTCTCTGCTGGGGAGCCCAGCTTCAGGATTAGATGCTAGAGTTCTCAGTGGCATCACCCCACAGCTGAACTATGTCTCCGGGACTTCAGTTGCTGTCTGTGGGTGCCCAGCCAGTCCTTTTGCACCTCCACCCCTCCTACCAGTCTCTGTGCAGTCCTTGGGTATCAGGGTTCTCTCCTGTGAGTTTTCTGTTGATTATTCAGGAAGCCCTTTCGTATTTCAGTTGTAATTCCAGCTTGTTCCTGGAAGCATGTCCATGCAGCATTCTCCTACTCTGCCGCCATTTTTAATCTAAACTAGCTTGTCTTTTAAAATGGCAAACATCTTCTCACACTGGCTTATAAATAAAAGTTACAATAAAATCCAGCACAGCTATCATTTCTGCCAATTTGAAAGGAAAAGTAGATCAATAAAATGTGCCAGGAAATGCACTGGAATTAAAATGAGTATAGCAGGATTGTGAGGATAACAAACAAGAAAACAGGGATGAGAAGACTCTGTTTAGGCCTCAATGCTACTAAGTAAGAGGAATCCATGGTATAATTTGTTCTAGATACCTAAGGTCAATAATTATTACTTTAATTTTTAAATTTTTATTAAAGCATTATATAAGGTTTTAAAAATTGCATAGGCTAGATTTATAACAAAAAGCAATAATCACTGAGACATTATGACCCAAAAACCATTTTTTAAATTATTGATTTTAGAGAGAAGAAGGGAGATAGAAACATCTATCAGTTGCTCCTGCATGCATCCTGACCAGGAATCAAACCCATTACCTTTGGTGCATGGGACAACACTGAATCCAACTGAGCCACTCACTCAGGGCTGAATAATGTTTTTAAATCATCATTCAGACAGCAGAAAGGAGAAGAGAGCTGGGTGGGGGGAACAGGAAGTACAAGCAGGAGGCTATTGGAGAAGTTTAAGAGAGATGAAGGTGGCTTAGCCAAGGGCAGTAGTAAAACAAACAGATTATAACACTTTTGTAGTAAGCATAATTTTATGAAACTTTTGTTTCAGATATCTGTATACTTATGGGTCCTAATATAAAATGTCTCCAATCATGGGTCACAGCAAAATAGTTTGAGAAACACTGCCCTAGGACAGCAATTTTCACCCAGTGTGCTGCAAGAATTTTTAAACATGCAATACCTGACTATTTAGTCAAGGGCACTGATCTCTTTTCCCTTAGACTGTCAAATTTAAAAAATGACAATAGCCAACACAACAATAGCCGTTTGGTGTGAATGAATCAGACAGGCAAAAAATATATTTTTGGTGTGCCACAGAATTTTAGTAATTAGTTTATGTGTGCCATGAGATAAAAAATGTTGAAAATCACTGCCCTAGGAAGCTGAGGATACTTATGGTTCCCTTTGTTAAAGTCCTAAATTAAGTTCAAGTGAAACAAGCTACAACAAGTATAATTACATATCAAATATAATCTTATTAATCTGCCAAAAGAATACCATTTGGTGTTCAAAAAGAAAAAAAAGAAAGAACAGTACAAGCAGTATTCAAAAATCACTGGAATGCCAGGCACAAATTATGTTACTTCTACCAACCAGGAGATGTACAGATTACTAAAGAAATATAATAGCAATTTTTTTAAACTACTAAACCATTCTAACCATTCAACTAATATTAATTTTAGAAATTCAACACTACTAACACACATTCATAATGGCAATGTTTTCAGCATTTTCAGGAAAATACCTTACTCTCCCAAATGAGAAAACATGGCTTAATTCTCCTTGAAGAATTCAGAGATTATATACTACAGATCTGAAAGATTCTTTTGGAAAACTTCCTGCCTTTTTTTTTTTTTAATAACAGATAAAAATAAAACATTACCAATTTGCCCAGCTTTTAGGTTCAATTAGCTCAGTTTCTCAACAGCAATGCTATTGGCATTTTAGGTGGGCAATTCTTTGTTTTAGATTGTTATCCTTGGTCCCTGACCACCAAATGCCAATGGTGTATCTCTTCCCTTCCCCCACAGTCACCATGACAACCAAAAATGCCCCCATACTTTTCCAAATATTCTGTCGAAATATGGTACCTCTCCCACTGAGAATCACTGATGAATTTAGCAGATACCCTCCTTTCATCAAATGATTGCCACATAATGAACTGTGGCATTAGATTCAGGGCATAGATGACAGGTAGCTATCAGTGTCTTGAGTTTAACCATTTCCAATTAGCATTAAAATCATCTGGTCTGAAGCAGAAAGAATATTTACTATCTTTTTCCTAGCACAAGGCTGTCCCCACTATTTTCAAAGTGGTATGTGGCAAATGTAGAACTTTAAGAAAAAATACACAGAAGGGAACTTGTGTCTCAAAAAATTAAATTTATCCAACATGGAGGTCCAGAATAAACACCAACAATGTGGCTGCTGTTTGTTATCAGACAAAAGAATAGTCTTTACAATAAAGGAAATGACAAATGAGAAACTGTACATTAAACAACCTTAATAATTATTCTGTTAAAAAAATTTTTAGATGGACACTTGTATTTCCTAATTTGTGTATCTGGGTCAGCTTCTTCAAAGCTTACCTAATTGTTTATACACTTTATACTTATTAAAGTACAAATTTCTAAAAATAAATAAATATGTGGATTCTGCACATATTCTAAGTTAAAAGTAAATCACCCTAGCTGGTTGTTCAGTGGTTAGAGTGCTGGCCTGCAAATTGAAGGATCACAGGTTTGATTCCGGTCAAGGGCATATACCTCAGTTGCAGGCTCAATCCCGGGAAGGCAACTAATTGATGTGTCTCTCACATCAATGTTTCTCACTCTCTGTCTCTCCCCCCACCCTCCCACTCTCTCTAAAAAAAAAAAAAAAATCAATGGAAAAAATATCCTCCGGTGAGGATTAACAAAAAAAAAAAGAAAAGAAAAGAAAAGTAAACCTACATTTCTGCTAAGTTTCATGAAGAAAGGATAGGACACAGAGAATTACAGAAGAACTGTCTAAAATTATTTCCTTGAACAAAATCTATGGGTACATTTATATATTTATGTATAGTGAACAGATTTAAGGGACAAGTCACTGAGTAATATGTGACAAGTTTTATCACACTGAGAAGAATGTAACACTTACTGAACACATGACCAGAAGCAGTGGCAAGTGCTTATTCAATCCTTGCAGCAAGCTTGTTGAGGGTATTATTATCCTCCCTATTATACAGAGGAGAATACTGAAGTACAGAGAGGTTAAATAACTTGTTCAAGATTACCTAGTGATTAAGTGGCTGAGCCAGGATTCAAACCCAGATTAACTCCAGAGCCCTCACTAAGAGCTGTATTCTTTCAAGGCACACATAGGAAGACTGGAGGAGAGGATTTTAAAAGTAGGAAAGAACTTGTCTGAAAACCATGAATCTTGTAAACATGCTAAGTGAAAGAAGCCAGAAACAAAAAACATATATTATACTAGTGACCCGGTGCACAAAATTCATGCACATTAAAAGGAGATTAATTAGAGGAAATATTTTTTTAATATATTTTATTGATTTTTTACAGAGAGGAAGAGAGAGGGATAGAGAGTTAGAAACATCGATGATAGAGAAACATCAATCAGCTGCCTCTTGCACACCCCTTACTGGGGATGTGCCCGCAACCAAGGTACATGCCCTTGACCAGAATCGAACCTGGGACCTTTCAGTCCGCAAGCCGACGCTCTATCCACTGAGCCAAACCGGTTTCGTCTAGAGGAAATATTTTAATATTGCTATTTGCCCTTTCTCTATAATAGAAGTGTCAGAGATGAAAGAAAATTAGTAAAATGTATATGAAAATCTTCCTCCTGTCAGAGTCTGAGGCACACCACGGGACCCAGAGTCAAGTCCCCGCCCACCCACATGCGCCTCAAAATCGCGTGAGACCCAGACCCAGCCGGCACCCCCCGCATTGGGTTAGATCCAGACCCAGCCGGTCCCACCATTGGGTTAGATCCAGTCCCGCCAGGCGGGGGGGTGTACCCTCAAGTCCCCTGGCCCAGCGCCAGGGCGGGGGGTGCGCTTTGAGATCCCCTGTCAAGCCCTGCCGGGCGGGGGGCGTGGCCTGAGGTCCCCTGTCAAGCCCCGCAGGGCGGGGGGCGCAGCCTCAGATCCCCCAGCCCAGCGCCGGGAGAGGCGCAGCCTCAGGTCCCCCATCAAGCCCCACCGGGAGGGGGGCACAGCCTCAAGTCCCTCATCAAGCCCCGCTGGGCAGGGGGCGCAGCCTGAGGTCCCCCAGCTCGGGGCAAAGGGAGCAGCCTGAGGTCCCCCGGCCCAGCAGCAGGGCTGGGGGTGCAGCCTGAGGTCCCCTGGCCTGGTGCCAAGGCGGGGGCTGTGGCCTGAGGTCCCCTGTCAAGCCCCACGGGGGCAGGGGAGTGGGCGCAGCCTCAGGTCCCTGCTGATTGCTCATTAAGGCTCATTACGGGAACTCGGCCTCCGCTGTGGGTGCAGCCATCATGTGTTATGGAAACCCCGCCTTCCCTGTGGGCACCGCCATCTTTGTGTTGGAGTGACAGTCAATTTGCATATTCCCTCTTTATTATATAGGATGATTACATTTATATGAAATGTCCAGAATAGGCAAGTCTATTGAGTCCAAAAGTAGATTAGCAATTATATTAAGGCTGGGGGGAGAAGGGATAGGCCAAGAGGAGGGGGTAAATGAGGAGTGGCTGCTAATATCTATGGGGTTTCTTTGAGAGGTTATGAACATGTTCCAAAATTTATTTTGGTGATGGTTATACAACTCTATGAATATACTAAAAACTATTGTATATTTTAAATGGGTGAATTGTATGGTATTTTAATTATATCTCAATAAAGGTATTTTTTTAAATAGACCTAAATGGGGGGGGGGGGGGGGGGGGGCGAGTGGGGTTTAAGTTGTTTCCCAGGTTTCTAAAATGAGTAATATGAATAAAGAAGTGATTTATGCTGCCCTCACCAGATACAGAAGGAAGTGGAGTAAGGAGAGGTCGATTTGTCAAGTTTGGACATGTTAAATTTAAGATATCTATGGAACACCCAAATGGAAATGTTCAGGAAGCAGCTGGATTGATAGGTCCCTCTCTCCCTCTTCCCTTCCTCTCTAAAAATCAATTTTAAAATCTAAAAAAATAAAAAACAGCCAAGAGGAAAAGTATAGTAATTCATTCAACAGACAAGAAAATAAAATGGAAGTTTTCACAGATTAAGAAATAGTAATATTTCCATTTCAGCCCAATAAAGGACAGCATTGTGTCTCTGGGTTATAACTCTGTATATCTTGCCAAGACCACAAAAGCTTACTATCTTAAGAGTAGAAAGACAATAGATTTGGAAACTTTAACTGTAAAATAAGGAGAAGAAACACTTCAATTTAATTTCCTATTTTAAAATAATGTATGGTAATTTCTTTACAAGCATGATGACAACACTCATAACATTCAAATGGGGGATTTGGGGGTTTTTGAAGTAGATTAATTTGCATTGGTTCAGGGACTTTTGCAGTTTCTTAAAAACAGCAGTACTGCATTTTATTTACTCCATTTGCACTAGAGATCAAGCAAAACTGCGCCTATAAGCAACTACAATTCACGTTTGTTTTGAACTATGAAAATATTAACCTACTCTGACCTCCCCTGCACCAACTTCAGCAAACCCTGGGTCAAGAGTCTCAACTTCCCAAAACAGCACAGGTGTCTCTAATTTAAGACCTGCTAGTCTCCTTTCTGCCTTTGGCTAAGTCAGTAGCAAGCCCAGAAAATAAAAACAAAAACAAAAACCTCTACTAATTCATGTAGGTACTTTCTTTCTTTCTCCATAAAAGAATGTACTAGCAGACACAAATTAAAAAACATATATCAATACATAATTCTATTTTCTCTAATTGGCTATAATAAAGGTGAAAATAGTTCAAGATAGCGATATTCGCTTATTTTCCATCTAGACTTGAAAAACTGTAATATCAACGAACTTTATATATTTCAATAAAACAACATATTGTGAACATTTACAGTACCATGTCTAACCCTTAGTAGGCAATCAAGAAATGTTAGTTCCCTCTCTGTCCTTTCCATTCATTCTTATATTTCCATGAAATATTTCCTATTTATTATTACCCCAATATTAAGCAGGAGAACAGACCCCAAAAATTCAGGCCGCCTGGTGGTGATAAAGGGATGCGTTTGCAGAAGTTAAAATTTAATCTACCTTCGTTGCCTCTCTTCCTAGGAAGTCAATTCCAAGGACCATGTTCCTTCTGTTATAAGAAGTGGCTCATCTGTTTTTCCTTATAGCAATGTATTATCAGCTCCTGTTTTTTGTGACTGAAAGAAAGCCAATCTCAAGAACCTACGTTTTTCTAATCATAGATGCAGCAAGAATCCAAAGATTATCATCAACCCATGGGATCCCATGTACAAGTTCATGGGATTCCAGGTTGGAGGTTTGGGGGAGTACTGTCATGTTGTTGGAGTTTTTTTGCTATCAAGTTCACTCTCCGAGTAATCCAAGTCTCCTGCCCCAATGAGCAATGGTGTCTCCACATATCTACAATCATGGAAAACTAGAACTATCTGAACTATCACTGGCCCTTACTTTGACACAAAATGCTCTGACAGAAATAAGTTTGCAGAGCTGGTGAAGCTGCCATCTATAGCTCTTGTTGTGGACATCTGACACAAGGTAGATATATGATCCAAGCCATATCTGGTGTAGTTTTGTTCAGGCTCTGGAGCTTAAGATAGGAACATAAGCATGTTATGTCAAATTAAACTCCAGTGGTTAGAGATGGACAGATTCTGTCTTCAGTAATAAAATTTATAGTTGTCAGTGATGGCCTGGCTACTGTCAAGATAGGCCCTTTGTTGCATTTAGTCTACCATTCACAGAAACTACTGAATTTTAGAGTGGCTGGAAGAATTAGCTAGCCTGTCACTTCCCACTACCCCAGGCTGGTTTATAAACATAATGGCTCCAATACAAAAACTATACCCTCTAAGGATTTAATCATGGTATGTGAGAGACAGAGACAGAGACAGAGAGAGAGAGGAGAGAGAAAGAGAGAGAGTGTGTAAATTCGTGGTTCTGTTCTGTGGTCACCAAAATTTTATATTGGTTGGGCTATTTCTTTGACATTTAATACATTCTAACAATATACTAGATGTAGTCCATAATATTAGATAAACCATAGGGCCATGATTAGTATTTCCCTAAACAATCAAATCTGATCTATTCTAGTTCAGTGGAACTGAAAATACTAACAAACACCTTGGGCAAGAAAGAGTAAATAACCCAGGACATACCTTATTTACAATTCCCACAGACAGATGAAATTCAATTCCATGCCAACCACACCCTTCGGTCACTAAAATATAAACAGAAAAATAAATGTTCATGCACTATAAGCAGTTCTTCCAGTTCCTAAAGGGTATTTGGTTTCAGAGGTAATAAGCTGTTTCTTATCTCCTTTCTATGGGTGAGCTCTGTCACTGGCAAAAGGTCCAGAGAGGTAGAGTTAAACAATAGGTAACACTAACTGAGCACTTACTATATGCCGGGCACTGTTCTAAGTGCTTACATATACGAATTAATTTAATACTCACAACAATCCTGTGAGATACTCTTGTTAACTCTTTTTACATCCAAATAACAACTGACCTATACATCTGAAAATTGTTCTTACTGGTGTTAAAAAATGCCTTTTAAATAAACGTAGGCAATTTCAAACATTGTAACTGGACTGTCTCAATGGCAGATATCTGTGTTCCATATTCATCTACTCATTGTGCATTTCTTGAGCACACACCAGGTTTAAGAGGATTCATTCTCTGCCCTTTAGAAATTAAGAAAGTAGTTGGGAAGATCAGACTAAACTACAAGAAATGGTTCAAGAAATGAAATGCCCTATTACGAGGCACATTATCTTTATACAATCATTCAGTTTGAAAAAAAATCAAATCTCCCTTTGGTAAAAGGGAGAAAAGCTGCACATAAAAGGTACCATAAACATAGACCTTTAAAAATAGGTTACATTGCCAAAGTAAGGAAAAAGGTTCTTTAGCTAAGAAAATAAGAACAAAAACATGTTGGAAGGGACATAGTGTACCTGAGGTCCTTCATAATCTGATTCCACCCAGTTTAGCCTTTTCTGTGGCCACTAATCTCCCTCCCACTGCCCATTAGCCAAACCAAACTTCTTACTTCTAGGACATACAATCTCTAATAGTTCCACTGTTTCTCCTACTATATTTCCCCCTTTTCCCTGGTGGGTATCTTTAATCCTAGTATACAGTAGGTACTCAATAAAATATAACTATTGTTGTATAAAACTTTTATTATTATTTAACTAGAGGCCCAGTGCATGAAGTTCGTGCACGGTGGGGGGTGGGGGGTCCCTGCACCCTCTCACAGTCCCGGAGCCCTCAGGGGATGTCCGACTGACACGGAGGCAGGAGAGGCTCCCGCCACCATCACTGTGCTCACCAGCCATGAGCCTGGCTCAGGGCTTCTGTGGGAGCGCACCCACTACCAGGGGCAGTTCCTGTGTTGAGCGTCTGCCCCCTGGTAGTCAGTGCACATCATAGCGACCAGTCGTCCTGCTGTTCGGTCGATTTGCATATTAACCTTTTATTATGTAGGATATCCAATTGAAACATTTTTCTGAAGCCTTTTCCAATTCCCCAGTTAATCTACTCAGTGCCTCTCCACCACACTCACATGGCATTTGTCCATTTCTCTGTTAGAATGGTAAAACATTTTACTGTCCCCAGGTTTCCTTTTTCTCTTTCTTTTTCTCTTTCTCTTTCTTGTCTGAACAGGAAACATCTTTTATACAATTTGATATCCCATGAAACCTAGCACAGTGTCTGGCACGTAATAGGTACCTATTATGTACTTGTTAACTGAAGACCCAACTGACTTGAATTTACAAAACTATAGAATTCTTCTAAATAGTCAGTTCCTTTAAACAATTTAACAGTACATTTAAACAATTCCGTTTGTCAACAATCTAACCCACTTTTACATTTTCATGAATATGTTTGCTACATAATTATAACAACAATTCATGCGAAACAAAGTCAAAGTAGATTCACTAAAAACTACCAACTGTCTACTTTTTGCTTTACAACAAAACAAGATCCTCATCCAGGCCAACTGAGATAGGAGAAATAAACAGAATTGATCACTTAGGTATTGTGCTGGTGACCTTTCTCACTGAAACAGTGCCACAGTTCTG
The DNA here is from genome assembly GCF_027574615.1 of Eptesicus fuscus. Classification (NCBI taxonomy): domain Eukaryota; kingdom Metazoa; phylum Chordata; class Mammalia; order Chiroptera; family Vespertilionidae; genus Eptesicus; species Eptesicus fuscus. The sequence goes on from NC_072479.1 coordinate 103,103,121, forward strand.
TATGCAATATGCATGTTTAACTAGGTATTTATATTGGCTTTAGTTGAGGTTATAAATTTGGAAGTTCAATCATAAATCCAAAGTTTATTTATAGAAACTTTCCATATGGTAAGAGGTTAAGAAGTAAAACAGCAGCCTTTTTCTCTGCCGAAAGCAGAAGCAATGGGCATGGAAAGCAGGAGCCTCACTAAAACTCACTCACCCACAGCAACGGTCATTTTCAATGTTTGTGCTATGCAAGGCTTAAGTATTAATTTCATACATGCCCATGTTCATTTGAAGCACAATTTGTGGCTTGGACTTAAAAAATGTTCTAATGTGCTAGTTTGTCCACATATTAATCCAGTCAGTCAGGTTTGAACATGCCAAGCTTAAAATACTCTCTAGATCATTATGCAAAGGTATGAGCTCAATCCTTTATTCTCAGGAAAAGGAACTTAAGGGAGAATGACTAAAGCAATAGTATTTCAATGGAAGCCTTAACACAAAAAGTCAACTCCTAAATAAATGATGAGTTGATTTTTTAAAATATCTAAATGGAAATAGGAATCAAGCTAATAACAGATTTCTTATAATTATTAATCTCAAAATGAGATCCTACATTTTTAGGTCAAAGTTGTCAGAGAATGTATTTTGAAACTGATTTCAAAAATTTTCTACATGAGACCATCTTATAAAAAGGTTATTTTAGCCCAGCCGGTGTGGCTAAGAGGTTGAGCATCGACCCATGAACCAAGATGTCACTGTTCAATTCCCAGACAAGGGCACATGCCTGGGTTGCAGGCTCAATCCCCAGTAGAGGGCGTGCAGGAGGCAACAGACAGATGATTCTCTCTCAACATTGATATTTCAATCTCTTTCTCCCTTCCAAAGAACTTATATGCATATATGCATAACCCAGGGACACAGACAATAGTGTGGTAGGCCTGAGGTGGGGGAGGGCGGGTGCAGGGTGGAGAGGGTCAATGGGGGGAAAAGGGGGACTTCAGTAATACTTTCAACAATAAAGATAAATTTTTAAAAATTAGATTGTGTGCCCTAAAGATTTAGAAATGTTGTCCCTTAAAAACTTGGGCAGCAGGCCCTGGCCTGGTAGCTCAGTTGGTTAGAACATTGCCAGCCAGATACAGCAAGGTTGTGGGTTCGATCCCCGTTTTGGGGAGATGCAAAGAATAAAAGGAAAGTAACCAAAAAATGGAATAAAAGGAGGGAAAGAAGATAATTAATACAAAGGTTTGACTCTGATATGGAAAAAAGGAGAAAAACCAATTCTCAATTAAATTAATGAACTGTGGTTTTTAAGCAATCAACAGCATATGATTACATACCTCCTCAAACTGAACACCTACGAAAAAAATCTCAATCTCATTTTGCCTGAATCCTCTATGTGTTCCTTCACTTCCAAAGAGAATAGCAGTAAGTGGACTGGGCCCCCTGGAGAAAGTAGGGGTCAGAAATGTCGGTCCATGTAGCCCATCAAAGTTCTGGTGCTGGCTGGAGCTATTAGAGAGTCTCAAAAGTAGACGCAAGAGAGACCACTGTGTTCCCAAACATGTCCATACCACTTCTAAAAGAGACTGGAAACTTGCAAGGAACAATATACTCGGCTCCCTTTCATATCCACAAAACCTTTCCTTTCTGATTATCAATTTAACCTGCGTAGAGATTTTAAAGAACAGTTAACATAACATTGATTAAGATGACAAAGGGAAAAGGGAGGCAATACCATATATATTATAGATGAAGGAAGGGAATAAAGAAGACATATGTAGCCCTACTGTCAATCCAGCTGCAGCATTCAACTTAACATGCTTGGTAAGGCACTAGAATATACATAATACTTCACAAATCAAAAACTAAAACCTCAGGCCTTCCACTAATTAGAGTTTCAAACTCTACCAAAGTTTCCAGTTTTGCCTTCCTCTGCTAGCACCCCACAATAGCCATGGGAAGAGCTCCCATTTCACTGTGTATTAAGACTCAGATTTCATAGCTCAAGACAGGCAGAAATAGCTACCACTTTTTCAAACTGCAAAGCAAAATTCACTTTATAGTTTTCAAGTATTTAAACACCTATTCCCTTAGGTGATTCTCCTAACACTGAAAAATGGTTAATTTCAGAGATGATGGGTGAAGACCAAACCACAGCAAAGCCTCTAGTATAAGTGAAGTCATAAGAGAAGTGGCCCATTTGTCTATCAGTGATCTAAATAAGAGAGACGGAGAGAAAGAGAGAAACAGCGATTTGAGAGTGAAACATCGACCAGTTGCCTCCCGCACACGCCCCAACCCATGATTAAACCTGCAACCTGGGTATATGCCTTAACTGGGAATCAAACCCACGACCTTTCAGTGCATGGGACAACCCGCCAATCAACTGAGCCACACCGGCCAGGGCCCACACATTACCAGTTTAATTAAAACACTCCAAGTTCTGGAAAAACCCACTACTCACAGCACTTTGGGCTCCTTTAAGTCTTCTCAGGAATTGTCAACAATGCTCAAAAGTTCTTAATTATCTAAGGCACTTGCTTTTCTTTTTCTTGGTTTGGGGTTCAGCATTCTTTGGATGACAGAAAGCTGGTTTCTGGATAACCAAAGTTTTAACATAGGCATTTTCATGTCTATGTCTACCTGCATTTAAGCAGAGCTTGCAGATAAAAATAAACACATTAAACTTCTCACTTCCCAAAAACACAACAAAGATGATAAAATTAAAAATACTTTTTTAGTAGTCCAGAATAATTTATTATTCAATTGTCAACAGTGCCTGGAATATGACAGGAACTTGATAAATACTATTTGAAGGAATGGTTTAAGAAGATAATATGGCTCAGTGGTTAAGCATCGACCATGAACCAGGAGGTCACAGTTTGATTCCCAGTCAAGGCACATACCAGGTTTTAGGCTCAATCCCTAGTAGGGGGCATGCAGGAGATAGTCAATAGATGATTCCCTCTCATCCTTGGTGTTTCTACCTCTCTCTCCCTCTCCCTTCCTCTCTTTGAAATCAATAAGAATATATTCTTAAAAAAAGAAGAAGATAATATGGCAGCAGAGAAAAGGTGTTTGTTTTGGAGTCAGATCTGGACTTGTAACTAATTTCCTACCTTTATTAGTCATACTAGAGGCCTGGTGCATGAAATTCGTGCATGGGGGGGTCCTTCAGCCCAGCCTGAACCCTCTCCAATCCAGGACCCCTTCGGGGGATGTTCGACTGCCGGTTTAAACCGGCAGTCGGACATCCCTCTCGCAATCCAGGATCACTGGCTCCTAACCACTCCCCTGCCTGCCTACCTGCCTGCCTGATCGCCCCTAATCACTCTGCCTGCCTGCCTGATGCCCCTAACTGCTCCCCTGCCTACCTGAACGCCCCTAACCACCTCTGCCTGCCTGCCTGATCGCCCCTAACCGCCTCTGCCTGCCTGCCTGATCACCCCTAACCACCTCTGCCTGCCGGCCTGATCACCCTAACTCAGTGGTCGGCAAACTGCGGCTCACGAGCCACATGCGGTTCGCAAGCCTCGGTTTGCCGCTCTGTTGACTAATGAGTTTGCCAACCACTGTCCTAACTGATCTCCCCTGCCAGCCTGATCCCCCTAACTGCTCTCCCCTGCTGGTGTGATCGCCCTAACTGCTCTCCCCTGCTGACCTGATCCCCCTAACTGCTCTCCCCTGCCTGCCTGATCTCCCTAACTGCTCTCCCCTGCTGGCCTGATCCCCTTAACTGCTCTCCCCTGCCGGCCTGATCGCCCCTAACTACCTCTGCCTCGGCCCTGCCATCGTGGCTTTGTCTGGAAGGACGTCCAGAAGATGTCCAGTCTAATTAGCATATTACCCTTTTATTAGTATAGATGATCTTAAACTAAATTACTTCGTTTCTCTGAGCCTCAATTTCCTCACCTAAAAAACAGATATATACTACCACCTATCTTGCAGAATGTCCATGAAAAGATGTTACTGGTAGTATATTCAAACATATAAACTGCTGTTGGTATTGACTCTAGGTACTGTAAAAGCATAGATTTAAGCAAAAGAAACAGTTCAATAGTTCACAATTCTTTTATTCATTTATTCAACAACTATTTGGTGAAGGCCTAGTAGGTGTCAGGCACTGTAGTTGCAAAAGATATATCAGTGATCAAGATAGACCTAGTTCCCTGCTCTAATGAAGCTTCTATTTCAGTGCAGGGGGAGGGAGATAAATAATAAAATAATAAATATAATAAGTATATAGGTCTTAAAATATAATGTTTTAGAAAAAAGAAAAGATAGATCAGAATAAAGGGAATCAGAAGTGTTAGGGACAGAGGAGTTTTGTTTTTTTTAATATATTTTATTGATTCTTTACAGAGAGGAAGAGAGAGGGATAGAGAGTTAGAAACATCGATGAGAGAGAAACATCGATCAGCTGCCTCCTGCACACCCCCTACTGGGGACACGCCCACAACCAAGGCACATGCCCTTGACCGGAATCGAACCTGGGACCTTTCAGTCCGCAGGCCGACGCTCTGTCCACTGAGCCAAACCGCTTTCGGCCAGAGGAGTTATTTTTAAATAAGATGATTAGAGTAGGCTCATTGAGAAAGTGACACTGGAGCAAAGATTTGACAATCATGAGAAAGTTGGCCACGAAGATATCTAGGGGAGAGCATTCCATACAAAGGCAACAGACAAGACAGAACCAAGGCTATCATGTTCAAAAAACAGCAAGAAAGCTAGTGGCTACCGCAGAGTGAGCAAGAGAAATACAGTAGGTGAAGTCAGAGAGGTTAATAGAAGACCAGAAAACACAACACCTCTCAGGCTTTTACTCAAAGTGGAATGGGAAGTCACTGTTTTGAACAGAGAAGTAACATGATCTGACCTAGGCATAAAAAAAATGATTCAAGCACTAGCCGGCTTGGCTCAGTGAATAGAGCGTCAGCCTGTGGAATGAAGGGTCCCAGGTCCGATTCCAGTCAAGGGCACATACCCTGGTTGCGGGCTCGATCCCCAGAAGGGGGTGTGCAGGAGGCAGCCAATCGATGATTCTCTCTCATTGATGTTTCTATCTCTCTCTCCCTCTCCCTTCCTCTCTGAAATCAATAAAATAAATAAATATAAATTTAAAAAAGAACGAATCATTCATTTAAAAAAAAAAAGCATGATTCAGGCTGCTGTGTTGAGAATAAAAAAAGGGTAGAAGCTGGGAGATAATCCAGGCAAGAGAGGACAGTGGTTTAGACCACAGTGGTAGCAGCAGAGATAGTGAGAAGTAGTTGATTTTTTAATATATCTTAAGGAAGGTCCGTAGGTTTTCCTGGCAGACTAGATATAGGGTATGAGAGAAAGATAAGGGTACAAAGTTTTGATCAGAGCAATTAAAAGAGTACAGTTGTCATCAAATAAGTTAGGGAAAGCTTCTGGTAGAGGAAAAAAGTTTAGAGGAAATGAATAGTTACTTTTAGTTTTGTATATGTTTTTTGAGTCAGTTGGCTTTCCAACTTTTCCAAGAGGTAAATAGGATCAGATTGATGAAATAATGGTTTTTAACATTTCTATTTTATCTTGTAATAGATAATAAACCATAGGTTTTATCTGACCTAGGACCTACAGTTTTACAACAAATTAATTTCAATAGTTACAATATACATGGTAAAAGATAGTCATTAGATCATTTGATTCTGATTAATTCCCAATGGCTGACCATATTTGTAAAACCTGAAGATCAAGACTGAAATCCATTTCAACTCACAGTCATAGGTATGGGGTCAAAACTTAGCTCCTGGCATCTGTTACCAACACTGAATTCTTCTTCCTGACAGCAACTAAAGAATTCCAGTGTTTGGTCCTAACATGATCAACTTCCGTCTGACACACTCCTCTTGTCCTAAACACAAATTTCTCTCTCCTTGTTTCCTGGAAGATCCCAAAAGAAGAGAACGACCTGGAGCAGTGATGGGCAACCTTTTGAGCTTGGTGTGTCAAACTTCGCCAAAAAACTGAGCATAACTCGGGTAGTGTGTCACTTTGAGGAAAAAACATTATTTCGCAAATGTTTCATCCTCAGGAGCAGCAAATGTTTCATCCTCGGCATGCGGCCGCCTCAGTGGCCGCATGTCATCAGAAATGGCTACGTGTGTCAGTGCTGACACGCGTGTCATAGGTTCGCCATCACTGGCCTAGAGCCTGAGAACAAATGCATCTAGGAACAAAAGCAATAGAGAGGAGCCTACCCAGGACCAGCACTATTCCCACACTCAAGGTCATTTGAGAAATCACAAAATCACATCTGAGGGTTGGAAAGTAAGCATCATGTGTCAACAAATATTTTCCAAATAACCATGGCTAAATGCTAAGGGTACACAGATGATTATGATAAAATTACTATTCAAGGCATTGTGAGTGAAAGTACTTAAATAAAGAAATTAACTAAGGGTTATGGAAGTATAGAGGTGGAAATAAAGGAGATTTTCCAAATAAATTGCCAAGAATTAACTTGAGATCACCACATCCACCATCTCCTACCAATCTGCATTCAAAAGACGCATGTGGTGAATCAGGAGGCTAAGGAGAAAGCAAGGTTTCAGTCTTTAAAGGGCTGGGACTTGCAGCCTCTTAGAATCAGGTTCTTGTTCTCTTATTATGTGCTTGGTTAAAGAAAATAGTTAAAGGTGGTCATGATCATTTCCTTCTTTCCTTTTCCACAAGAAAAAAAAACACAAAAAACTGGGATCATAACAAAACATTGTTTTAGTCCAACCATTATTTTCTCAGAGCCAATCTCCAAATTTTGAGATAATACTTAATCCTTGAAAATATTTGCTGGAAGAAAATAGTGCTTTCTCTTCCCATCCTAAAGGAAGTTTTATTTAACCTAGGCTATTTACAACTTTAACTTCTATGGTAAAACTAACCCTAACCATTTGCAATGCCATGTGACTTCTCCTCTGGCCCAAGTTCTAAACTCCCCACCTCCCAAGGCTTAGGAGTCTTTCTAACTTTGAGTCTTCGGCAGGCTTGTTTTTCATTGTTACTGCTAATTATACTATCCGAAATTCAGCCAAAAAGCTCTACGGGTACTTACTCTATTAATTCATAAAGTACATTTCGTTTTCATTTACCAGACAAAATCTTAAAGGCCTATAATGCACAGCATCAAACTGTGTCATCTGTCTTTACCCACCTCCAAAAGAAAAAACTTATCTCTGATATGAGTTTTTACTTATTGGTAATCTCTCTAATAGAAACATACTTTGCCACGATCACACATTCCAGCAAACTGCTGCTATCTCAGCAATTACAATGGAGTATATGCTTTCAATAGGTAGTCAGGCCTTGGAAGTGGTTTAGCACACAGAAATTCACCAACTGGCATGTACAACTAGATTCAAGGAGACAGAATTTTTGTATCAGGTTTTTCCAAGACTTAACTAGTTCTTAAATTGGTAATACATTTCTGAAGTATTTACAGATTAGATGATACAATGTCTGGGATTTGTTTTAAAATATTGAGGAGGAAAAGAGGAGCAAGGTTAATAATCAAGATTGGTTATGTGTTGATAATTATTTTTTTTTTATTGATTTGAAAGAGGAAGGGAGAGGGAGAGGGAGAGATAGAAACATCATTGATTGGCTGCCTCCTGCATGCCCCCAACTGGGGATCAAGCCCAGAACCCGGGCATGTGCCCTGACCAGAATTGAACCTGGGACCTTTCAGTCCGCAGGCCAATGCTCTATTTACTGAGCCAAACTGGCTAGGGTTGTTGATAATTATTGAAACTGGGTGATAGGTCCATGGTGATGGTTCATTTTATTATTATTCTCTTTATTTTTATATGTTTGAAATAGTCCATAATAAAGATTTAAGCTTTTTTAAACTATGTCGTGATCTAGTGAACTTGAGAAACAAATAAAGAACGAAGTGATTATTGGGACCAATGAGCTCCATAATCTACCAGAGTAAAAAGTGTTCCTTTCTCTTGCCCTGGACCTTTTGGCTCAGTTGATTGGTAAATAGAGAAACTAACTAAGGGAAATTAACTAAAAGGTAGCCTGTTCAATTCCCAGATAGGGCACATGCCTGAGTTTCAGGCTCAATCCCCTCCCTGGGGGGAAGAGGGGTGCAGGAAGCAGCCAATCAGTGTTGTGCTCTTCTCCATCTCCCTTCCTCCCTAAAAATCAATTTTAAAAAATTTTAAAGACATACCTCGATTCTAACACTTATTTCTCACTGAACAAATATTTACTGATCACAAATACCATGTGCCAGGCACCAGCCTGAGTACTAAGGATACAATGATAAACTAAATTCTCTCTCCCTGAAGGAACTGGGTAGGGAATGTCTCATGAAAGAGGCAAGTACATGGTGTCAAAAGCCAAACAAGAGGGAGATCTAATCCAATTCTTGCCCATCAGGAAAAGCTTCTCCGGCACCATCTAAGTTAATTCTGGCAGATTCAACCCAAATAAATGAGTCATTTCTTTTTTTGTCCATGTTGACTTTATCATAATCTCATAGACGGTCAGTTTAATAAGGAAATGCTGGTTTCTTTCTGAAGTATCCATTCCTCTATAAAGCTGAAATTATCAAATTATCATTCATTCAACAAATACTTATTAAATACCTACCATGTACTAGCATGTGCTAGATAAAAAGAATAAAACATGTTCTCTGCCCTCCTGGAGTTTATAATCTCGGAGCATAGGAAGTACAAAAACAAACAAGAAAAGAAGCTATCAAGCAGAAATATAATCACAAACTTCTCCAAGCTGTAAAGGAAACGAAGAAGGGACTTTGTGAGCAGAAAGTATCCACTTTTTAGATATGGTGATAAGGAAAGTTGAACAAATGCAGACCAAAGGATGATAAAGTAACTGACTGAAGGGTAATGGAATTTTAGACCAGGTGGTGAGATCAGCATAGATAAAGCATACTTACAATGTAGGTCATGGGAAGAATCTTGATTTTAAGTGCAATGGGAAACCACTGGAAGTGAGGGTTTTAAGCAAAGAAGTGACATGATTCAGTTTATGTTTTTAAGATCATTATTGCTACTCTGGAGAGAATGGATTAAAAGAAAATAATTTTTACCAAGAGGGATTTTAGATGAGTAAAATTGATTTTGGCCAGTGAAGATCATCTCTGCATTCTATTAACAATCCACGTCTTTTAAATTGCCTATGTCAGTGGTCGGCAAACTGCGGCTCGCAAACTACATGCGGCTCTTTGGCCCCTTGAGTGTGGCTCTTCCACAAAATACCACGGCCTGTGCGAGTCTATTTTGAAGAAGTGGCGTTAGAAGAAGTTTAAGTTTAAAAAATTTGGCTCTCAAAAGAAATTTCAATCGTTGTACTGTTGATATTTGGCTCTGTTGACTAATGAGTTTGCCAATCACTGGCCTATGTAGTCCAGGCTTCACCTACAGTTTTGTTTTGTCTTTTCTTTTTAATGCTTACAACCAGTAGGCCAAGACCTCTGAGAAGCTCTCTGGGAAACTGAAACAAGCCCATATGCCTGAGGGTTAGCATTCTTCTTCTCATTCTCCAATTGCCAAAGTCAGATTAATTTTCATTTACTTATCTTCTATTCCACCATCAGCATCTTGACTGAAAGGAAGAGAGAAGGGGACTCCTCAAGTGTTTCAGGAGACAATAAACTTTATTGAACATCTGATAAGGAATATGACTGCAACACCTTTCTTCTCATTGCCAACTATGTTTCAGGTGAGAACTCCACTATGAAAGCAATTCTAATCCTGTCCAAATTATCTCAGAAAGCCATCTAAAACATTTTTTAAAAAGCTGCCTAAAGTACACCCATTTATTTCTTTTAAAAAAGTTTCCTCATTCCAAAGTTGGAACAAGAATAAATTTCTAATAACATTTGTAATTGATACGGAAGGAAAAATAAATTCCATTGTCAATCCCATTGTCACTGAAATCTTAATAAAGGCACTAACAACACTATGCTCAAAGAGTTTTATTCAGTTACTAGAGGCCCGGTGCACGAAATTCGTGCACTGGGGGGGGGGGGGGTTGTCCCTCAGCACAGCCTGCACCCTCTCCAATCTGGGACCCCTCGAGGGATGTCTGACTGATCGGGCCTAAACGGGAAGTTGGACATCCCTCTCACAATCCAGGACTGCTAGCTCCTAACCGCCTGCCTGCCTGATTGCCCCTAACCGCTTCTGCTTGCCAACCTGATCACCCCCTAATCACTCCCCTGCCAGCCTGATCGACGCCTAACTGCTCCCTTGCCGGCCCAATTGCTGCTAACTGTCCTCCCCTGCCAGCCTGGTCGCCCCTAACTGCCCTCCCCTGCAGGCCTGGTCGCCCCCAACTGTCCTCCCCTGCCAGCCTGGTCGCCCCTAACTGCCCTCCCCTGCCGGTCTGGTCGCCCCCAACTGTCCTCCCCTGTAGGCCTGGTCACCGCCAACTGCCCTCCCCTGCCGGCCATCTTGTGGTGGCCATCTTGTGTCCATATGGGGACGGCCATCTTGTGTATTGGAGTGATGGTCAATTTGCATATTACTCTTTTATTAAATAGTATCTGAAAATGAAAGGAGGAACAGGAAACAGTAATATATCTGAAATATCCATGAGTTTTACATACATTATTTCACTTAATCTTGACAACATCCTACAAGATAAGTATACCCCCATTTTACTGATGAGGACACAGGCCCAGAAGTTGACACTAGCCCAAGGTCAGACAACAATTAAGTGGCTTCTATGGACCATCCTCTTTCTATTAAACAAATGTTTAAATACAGACCTAAATCAGAGAAATTCTGCCACATGACTAATGTATTAACAGATAAATAAGTTTATACACATATGTGTATACATGTGTATTTCAGCTGGAGATCAAATCATCAATTGTAATATTTTTCAGGGGAGGAAATGTATAGGATCCTACTTGGAGACAGACCACCAGAAAGCACCTGAGAAGAGATGAGGGAGTTTAGTGGCAAAATTTATTAGGGTTGCCCTAACCGGTTTGGCTCAGTGGATAGAGCATCGGCCTGCGGACTCAAGGGTCCCAGGTTCGATTCCAGTCAAGGGCATGTACCTTGGTTGCGGGCACATCCCCAGTGGGGGGGGGAGGGTGCAGGAGGCAGCTGATTGATGTTTCTCTCATCAATGTTTCTGACTCTCTCCCTCTCCCTTCCTCTCTGTAAAAAATCAATAAAATACAAATTTTTTAAATTTATTAGGGTTAAGTTATTTGCTCTTAATGAAGCCAAAGGAGCTTCTCCTTAAAGGCAGTATATACTTTCTCAGGGCTAGCACCTGTGACTCCTGACAGAAGGTATGTACAAGGACCATTCTGAAGTCCAGAAATGTCTGTGATGATTTAGGGTGGTGACAATGAGCAACACAAACATGGAAAAACAACTATTCTGTCAACAAATAAAATCAAATAAGACAGCATAAGTGAAAGCACCTAATAGTGGCCAGCACAAAACAAATACTCAATAAAAATTAGTTTCTTCTATTCTCTGCTCTGAGTTATCTGTACAAAAAAATAACTGTGCTGGATGAGCCATATCATCTTACTTAGTTAGGCAAATTGATGAAATGCTCTTTCTCTAAAATCCAATCAGATTGAGTTTGCATATTTGGCCCCACATTTCCTAAGAATAGGGGTACAACCAACCACATTTCAAAAGTCAGAAGTCTTTTTTTTTTAATATATTTTATTGACTTTTTTACAGAGAGGAAGGGAGAGGGATAGTTAGAAACATCGATGGCAGAGAAACATCGATCAGCTGCCTCCTGCACACCCCCTACTGGGGATGTGCCCACAACCAAGGTACATGCCCTTGACCAGAATCGAACCTGGGACCCTGGGACCCTTCAGTCCACAGGCCGATGCTCCATCCACTGAGCCAAACCGGTCAGGGCCAGAAGTCTTTCCTTAAAGATTTTTTTTTATTTAAATTCTTTATTACTTAAAGTTTTACATAAGTTTCCTTTTTTCCCCATTGACCTCTCCCTGGTCGCTCCCACCCCCCAGCACATGCCCTCACCCCCCTACTGTCTATGTCCATTGATTATGCTCATATGCATGCATACAAGCCCTTTGGTTGATCTTTTATCTCTCCCATCTCCTGCCTTCCCTCTTTGGTTGGATGGTCTATTCAATGCTTATATGTCTTTGGCTCTATTTTTGTTCATCAGTTTATGTTGTTCATTATATTCCACAAATGAGTGAGATCATGTGATACTTATCTTTCTCCAACTGGCTTATTTCACTTAGCATAATGCTCTCCAGGTTCATCCATGCTGTTTCAAATGGTAAGAGTTCCTTGTTTTTTACAGCAGCGTAGTATTCCATTGTGTATATGTACCACCTTTTTTAATCCACTCATCTGCTGATGGACACTTAGGCTGTTTCCAAATCTTAGCTATTGTAAATTGTGCTGCTATGAACATAGAGGTGCAGATATCCTTTCTGATTGGTGTTTCTGATTTCTTGGGATATATTCCTAGAAGTGGGATTACTGGGTCAAATGGGAGTTCCATTTTTAATTTTTTGAGGAAACTCCATACTGTTTTCCAGTGGCTGCACCAGTCTGCATTCCCACCAGCAGGGCAAAAGGGTTCCTTTTTCTCCACATCATTTACCATTTGTCATTTGTTGATTTGTTGATGATAGTCATTCTGACAGATGTGAAATGGTACCTCATTGTTGTTTTTTGTTTTTTAATATATTTTTATTGATTTCAGAGAGGAAGGGAGAGGGAGAGAGAGAGAAACATCAATGATGAGAGAGAATCATTGATTGGCTGTCTCCTGCACAACCCCTACTGGGGATCAAGTCCACAACCCGAGCATGTGCCCTTGACCAGAATCGAACCTGGGACCCTTCAGTCCGCAGGCCAACGCTCTATCCACTGAGCCAAACCAGCTAGGGCCCTCAATGTCATTTTGATTTGCATCTCTCAGATGATTAGTGACTTTGAGCATGTTTTCATATGTCTCTTGGCATTCTGCATGTCCTCGTTCAAAAAGTGTCTATTTAGGTCCTTTGCCCATTTTTTTATTGGATTGTTTATCTTCCTTTTGTTAAAGTTGTATGAGTTCCCTGTAAATTTTGGAGATTAAACCCTTATTGGAGATAACATTGGCAAATATGTTCTCCCATGCAGTGGGCCTTCTTGTTGTTTTGTTGATGGTTTCTTTTGCTGTGCAGAAGCTTTTTATTTTGATGTAGTCCCATTTGTTTATTTTCTCCTTAGTTTCCACTGTCCTAGGAGCTGTATCAGTAAAGATATTGCTATGACTTATGTCTGATATTTTGCTGCTTATGGATTCTTCTAAGATTTTTATGGTTTCCCATCTTACATATAAGTCCAATCTGCAGCATAGCACGTAGACAGAAAGGTATCTTTAAAGCAAGTCTCCCTAACTGCTGAGTACAATACAACTCAGCAAAACCACCAAACTATCACTGCAACCTACATTACAATCTGCATTCCTTCATTTCTATAATCTTTATGGGATCACACACAACCTGGCACATTAAATCATTACTTGACACCTCATACTAGGCCAAATTATTCTTCAATTATTTCAATAGTTTAACTTTTGAAATTGTATGATATTTTCTTTGAAAAGTTATTTTAAATCAATTCTATCATTTACATGCTTCTGAGATTCAAACTCTGGGATTAACAATCTCCTATTGTAAAGCTGAGATGGTGTGAAGTGGCAATGATTGCTGGAGTGAATATAGTGATAACTGTAAGGATTTAATGGAAATCATAGGAGGGCCCTTAGGGGTCATCTAACTTAATACTCTTATTTTACAACAGAGGAAAAAAGTCAGATCAAAGATGTTAGAGAAAACATGCTCAGTATTGCATAGCTTATTAACAACATAATGAGGTTTTAATTTTTTTTATTTTTTAATATTTGTTATTGATTTTTTACAGAGAGAAAGGGAGAGGGACAGAGAGTTAGAAACATCTATGAGAGAGAAACATCGATCAGCTGCCTCCTGCACACTCCCCACTGGGGATGTGCCCACAACCAAGGTACATGCCCTTGACCGGAATCAAACCCAGGACCCTTCAGTCCGAAGGCCGACGCTCTATCCACTGAGCTAAACCAGTCAGGGCCATAATGAGGTTTTTAAAGCCTCAAGCCTATGATGCCCCGTTGGCCAGCTAATCTCTAATAATAATAGCTGCTACTTAATCAGTTAATTACAATATTCTAGGTGCTGTACTAAGGATTTTACATATTTACTAGAGGCCCAGTACACGGATTCGTGCACCAGTGGGGTCCCTTGGCCTGGCTGGGAAGGGACCACCAGAGGTTGGCCGGCTGGGGAGAGACTGCTGCAGGAGGGTTCCGGGATGTGTCTGGCCCATCTCACCCAGTCCCCATGTGGGAAATGCCTCCTCTTAAATTTCTAGGCTATTATCAGATAGCAGCAAGCTAACCTACCTGTCAGAGCATCTGCCCCCTGGTGGTCAGTGTGCATCATAGAGACTGCTTGAACAGTCGAATGGTCGGACACTTAGCATATTAGGCTTTTATATATATAGATGACCTCTTGTTGGTAGGAATGTAAGATGGAAATACATACTAATTAAGTCCATTTAATTTCATCCAATCCACTGAGGAAGGCATTATCAAACCCATTTTAAAAATGAGGAAACCTGGATTTAAATCCAAATCTGTCTGATGCCAAAATCCTTGGTTTCACACATTACACTGTACCTCTCTACTTTTCAGTCATCATTCATTTATCAAATACTTGCTAAGCAGGTACTGCTAACATAGGGATATTAGTGATAAAGTCGGACAAGGTGTCTGCCCTTTTAGAGTTTATGGTAACAAAAAAAAAATAAGCACTTTAGGTATGACTGGTAAGTACTGTAGGGGAGGAAAACAGTCATGTGAAAATAACTACAGAGCCAACATTATACTACCAATCTTTTTTTAATATGTTTTTATTGATTACAGAAAGAAGAAGGGAGAGGGGGAGAGAAAAACATCAATGATGAGAATCATTGATCGGCTGCATCCTGCACACCCCCTACTGGGGATCGAGCCCGCAACCCAAACATGTGCCTTGACCGAGAATCGAACTGGCAGGGCTATGCTACCAATCTTACATGAAAACACTAAAAATGTAAAACACTACCACCTCACATCCATTAGGATGGCTACCATAAAGAAACAAACAAAACAAAAAGAAACAGAAAATAGCACTGGTAAAAATGTGGAGGAAATGAAATCCTTATGAATAGTTGGTAGGAATGTAAGATGGAAGTACATACTATAAATTTAATCTTAAAGATAGTGAAAGTGATTAACCAAGATTCTGAACCCATCAAACATAACAGGTATTTGAAAAAGCATATTCTGAAAGGTAGATAAACAAGTGTCCTCTTTCTTTAGTATGATATTAATTCTAATGTGGCCATAAGTAGAAACACTTCTAACCAGAGCAAACTGTCAATGATAACAGATCTTTCCAAATTAAAATAAGCTATCAAGATTACACACATATGCAATTCCAATGCCCACTTCTTTTTTCCTCGTTTCCATATTCCTGTAAATTCTCTGTCAGTTCCTCTGATATCTCAGCGGAGACAAACTCTGACTGCTGTACAGGTAAAGGCACTTCATTAAGCTCTCTTACTAGATTCAGATTGCTGCTGTGGGAAATGCCTCCTCTTAAATTTCTGGGCTATTATCAGATAGAAGCAGCTCTTAATCTCCCTGGTTTCCTTTTCAGGTGCATGTGCCAAGAAAAGGTGGAGGAGAAAAACACAGGTCCACAGCTCTCTAAAGTACTTGCACTTTCATTCATTATGAACTCTGAACTGCATGTTATTCACCTTCAGGCTAGAATGTATCATCCAACTTCTTTCTTTTATTTACTTTACTTACATGGTACAGATCATATATTAGATACATGGAGAGAAAATAATATTAAGTGCACTTACTACCTCCCAGAGAACTATGACACTAACAGAAATTTTTTCTTGATGAAAAAAATGTTAAGTAAAAAAAAGGCACTATAGGGAGAGGGGAGTCTGAAAACAAGTTTGAGGTTGTATTAATCAAAGACAATTCTTCTGTAAAGAAGTTAAGCCTCAAGCTAACTTAAAAATAGGCAAGGATAGAGTTTGGAGAATGAGAGGCAGAAGGCTGTTCAGAGAATTCAGAATAGCCTGATCAAAATCAGGAAAGTAACAATTGTCAGTACAGAATGATAACCAGTGCTTTTTAAAGTTCTGGTTGAAAAAAATGTAATAATTCTGCTTGGTGACCTATAAAAGTATCCATTAGCCATATCCCAGTTTAATGAAGACAGCATATAGCTATAGACTAACTACAAGACCAAGAAGCAATTTGCTTCTAGCAACCAAATTAAGTCAGTCCACTCATCCCCATAGACTTTAACTGAAAACGAAGAAATCTGCCATTTCTATAGCTATACCAGGTAAAGCAAACATTCTAAAATGTTTGCTTCCTCTTATCTGATAAGTTATTATATACAGAGTCTGTTATTATCTATTCTTCCAGATAGAGTGTAAATGCAGAAGACAAAGAAATGGTAGTTGAAACAGATTCTAAGCTAGAAAACCTTGCCCAGCCTTTTATAAGTAAAACGTAAATTCCATATATATAATCAATTGTCACTGGTATAATTCCTCACAGCTAGAAAATACTTTATTCAGACAGGGTTTTACACATGATAGATATTCACTAACTATTTGAAAGGAATGACCCAATTTGTACTCAAGACACTACTGCCAGGAGTAAACAAATTAACTCCATAAAATGACTGGAGTTAGAAAACTGCAGGAGGATGAAGGATGGGATATTTTCTTACAATGGAGCTGCAAGAAGGCACATTATACATCCACTCACTCATTCAACACAAATTTGAAGACTCCTGTAGTGTAGATCAGCTGTTAGAAACTAATCTCAACCAAAGTTGGCATGCAAACATGTTTTGTGTTGTCCAGAGTATTGACCCACACAGTATTTCTTAATCAACTTGGAGGTATATTTATTTACAATAAAATACACGTATTTTAAGTATACATTTTCAATTAGTTCAATGAATTTTGACAAATGTATATTCTTATGCAGTAACCAAAACCAATCAAGAAAAAAAATTCCCACTACCCCTCATGCCCTTTTACAGTCAATCTCCATTGCCACCTCCCCACTCCAGCCCCAGGCAACCACTGATCTAATTTCTATTACTATTATTATAAATTATTAGAGCTTCAATATAAATGAAACCATAGAATAAGTTCTCTTGTGTCTCATTCTTTCACTCAACATAATGTTTATGAGATTCATTCACTTTGTTGCATGTGTCAATAATTCATTGTTTTGTTTAACCACAGTCTGTTTTATCTATTCACCTGTTGATGGCATTTGAATTGTTTCTAATTTTTTGGCTATTATGAATAAAAAAGCTAGTATGAACATTCACGTGGTCTTTTGTGAATATATGTTTTCATTTCTCATAGGTAATAAATACCAAGGAGCAGGACTGCGGGGATGCATAATAAGTATGTGCTTAATTCCATAAGAAACTGACCATCATGAGGATACCAGACTGGAACAAAGGACGGTGCCTCGGAGTCTGTATGAGACGATGATGAAGGAGAAATAAAGCCTTGACACGATGGCAAAAAAAACCACACACACAAAAAAAAACTGACCAACTGTTTTCCAAAGTGGTTGTACCAATGAATTCCAGTTGTTTCACATCCTCACCAATACTTGAAATTGTCCATTTTAAAAAATTTTAGAATTTGGAAATGAAGAAGTATATCATTGTGGTTTTCATTAGTATTTCCCTGGTGACTAATGATGTTCAGCATATTTTCATATGCTTTTGGATATTCAAATATATTTTCTCCTGTGAAGTGTCTATTCAAATCTTTTGCTCATTTTTAACTGGGCACCATTTGTCATATTATTGAGCTTTAACATTTTTTTACATATTCTGGATATAAGTCCTTTAATACATATATACTAGAGGGCCAGTGCATGAAATTCGTGCACGGGTAGAGTCCCTAGGCCTGGCCTGCGATCAGGGCCAATCGGGGCCTTCCTTCCCCTGGCTGCCAGCTGGGGCCTTGCTTCATTCCGCGCTGCCCTCTGGTGGTCAGCGCACGTCATAGTGAGCAGTCAAACTCCCAGTCGAACTCACGAGGGGACAATTTGCATATTAGCCTTTAATTATATGAGGAGGATATATATATATATATATATATATATATATATATATGTATGTATATATATATATATATATATATATATATATATATATATATATAAAATGTGGCTTAACTATTTTCTTAGTGTCTTTTGAAGAATGAAAAATTTTACTTTTATAAGGTCATTTGTTAACTTTTTTTTCTATTGTTAGTGCTTTTTATGTCCTAAATAGTCTTTGCCCACCTGAAGGTTGAAAAGATTTTCTCTTACAATTTTTATTCTGCAACTTTTATGGTTTTAGTTTGTATGTTTGGGTTGATGAGCCACTTCAAATTAATTTTTGTGTATAGTGAGAGATAAAAATTGACATTCATTTCTCTTAATATATTTTATTGAGTTCAGAAAGGAAGGGAGAGGGAGAGGGAGAGGGAGAGAGAGATAGAAACATCAATGATGAGAGAAAATCATTGATTGGCTGCCTACTGCACACCTTACACTGGGGATTGAGCCTGCAATCCAGGCATGTGCCTTAACCAGGAATCAAACTATGACCTCCTAGTTCATGGGTCGACACTCAACCACTGAGCCACGCCAGCCAAGTTCACTTCTTTATATACAAATATCCAACTGTCCCAGCAACATTTATTGAAAAGTCTATCCTTGCCCCTTCTGAATTACATTTGAGCCTTCGTTGAAAAAACAATTGGCCATATATGTATCTATTTCTAGTTTTCTCTACTGTATTCAAATGATCCATATCTATTTTTACACCAAAACCACACTGCTTTGATTACTCTGGCTTTATAATGTCTTGAAATCAGGTTAATTCCTCCAAATTTGCTCTTCTGCTTCTAAATTGCTTTGGCTATTCTAGATCCTTTGGTCAGTGCTCTCCCACAGCCAATCTCCCGAGGCCAGTCAACCTCCCGCGGTCCCTCCCCCCAGCCGCCAGCCCCACCCCAATTGTGACTGGGCGAGACAGCCCCAATCGGCCCTGATGGCCGGCCATGCCCAGGGACCCCCACACACACCTGTGCACAAATTCGTACACCGGGCCTCTAGTAGTATTATAAGTTACTTTGAATATTGCTCTGCTCTATTTCTGGTTATTATTCATCTACTCATTGTCCTTCCCTTTATCTAGCTCTAATCTATCTTTCTTTTTTCTGGCTCTAATCTTCAATAGACTAAAATTCAAGTAACAAGTTAATTAATTATCAAGTGGGCCAAGGAAAATAAATTCAGTACACTGTCCTTTAGGTAAGGAAGGAGAGGATAAAGAGAGAGAATGGGTAACTTTCATTCATTTGACAAGTATTTATTGAACATCTATTATGCCATGCCAAGCACTATGCTGGACACTGGGAATGTAGCAGTGAAAAAACAGACATGGTCCTTAGCCTCATGAAACTTATAAGAAGAAAAACATAAAATAATTACACAATTGTTTAGCTGCAATTTAGCTAGAGCTACAAAAGAAAAATTCTGGGGGCTCAGAAAATGAGCATGCAAAGAATGCCTATTATGTGCTAAATACTTTACATGTGATTTTATTTACTTCACAACTATCCTATGAGGAAAGAGAGATTCAGAAAGATTAATTCTCTTGCCCAAGATCACAGAGCCAGTGACCAGTAGAGCGAGGACTGAAAACAGGTTCATTCAACTCCAAAACACATCACTATCTCCAAACAGTAGGGAAATCTACCATGCTTTAAATCTATGTTTTTGTTTTTAAACAAAACAAAGAAATGGTCAGAAGAGATAAAGAGGGTCATGCAGATAAAATTTTGAGGATCCCTGTTCTAGAAAGAGTTTTCTAAACTCACTTGATGAAGGTGAATTTTGGAAGGTATTCAAAATCCCTTAACACTCTCCAAATAGAACAAAAGGTTACACTATAATTAACTCAGTTTTATTTAGGTACCCAACAGGTTATTAAATATGTTGAAAATAAAATGTCATGAATAATTTATCCAAATTGTACAGCTCATGCCCAGTTTTCATACAAATCAATCTGCCAGGTTCATCTTCAGAATCAGCTTTCAGGTAAAAGTCAAAAAAAATTTTTTTTAAATAATAATAAGGTCAATCATGCTACAGAGTAACTGACTTAGGAAAATGATTAAATAATCGTTTGACTCAATGTATACAGATTCCTGATAGGTATGACACAAATGAACCACACCATGATCTTCTACTGGGTGGTTATATATATTTATTTTAATTTATTATATTAAATATATTTTTATATAAATATTTATATTTATATTTAATATATATTATATTTATTATATTTAATATATGTTTTTTAATTTATTTAATTTCAATAATCATTAACCCATAGTATTATATTCTAGATTCCCTATTCCCATTCCAGACTCCCCCCAACCTCTTGAAAAAAAATCTGAACACAAGGAAACATTAACAATATGTGAAATGATTCACTGAATCTATAAAATAGAATTTAAAATACCAACATATCTTTGTCTTCAATGCCACGACCTCAGGGCATTCACCTGGAATGTTAGAATTAAAGAGTGAAGACTACCCAGCTGGCATGGCTCAGCGGTTGAGCGCCGACCTATGAACTAGGAAGTCATGGTTCAATTCCCAGTCAGGGCACATGCTCGGGTTGCAGGCTCTGGGGGTATGCAGGAGGGGGTATGCAGGAGGTAGCCAATCCATGATTCTCTCTCATCATCGATGTTTCTATCTCTCTCTCCCTCTCTCTTCCTCTCTGAAATCAATAAAAATATTTTTTTAATAAAAATAAAGAGTGAAAGGCTCCTGAAAGGAAGCTTTAGTTCAAGTGACTTTTCATTAAAAGTGTATCAAGAAGCCCTGGCTGGTTGGCTCAGTTGGTTGAACGTTAGCCTATGTACCAAAAGGTTGCAGGTTCTATTCCTAGTCAGGGCACATACCTAGGTTTTAGGTTCTATCCCAGGTCGGGGCTTACAGGAGGCATCTCTCTCCCTCCTCCTCTCTCTCCCTCCCTTCCTGTCCCTTCTCCTCTCTCTAAAAATCAATGAACATGTCCTCAGGTGACGATCAAAAAAAAAAAAATGCATCAAGAATATAAAAGAAAACGCCCTTATTTTTCATTCCTAAATTCTTTCCCCATCTCTACCTCTCAAAGGAAAGGCAAGATATCAGATATAAAGCAAATTTTAAAAGACTACTTTAAATATATCCATCATATAAAATATAAAATCAATACAGCCAGTTTCATAACCATGATAGTATCACAGTCATACCAAAATGCGACATGGTGTGTCCTAAAGTATAAGGAGAGGACAACTTTCTAAGTTCCTGTAAATTTTGTGGTAGTGAAAATATGTACAAATTCACCATAATTAAGAGACTTTGGCATCACTTACACCATTTACAGATACTGACACACTGACAAATTTTTTTTTTAATTTGGACATTATAGTATGCCCTTATTTAGTAAGTATTTATTGAGCAATTCCAGGAATGGCAACAAGATGCATATAAGGAAAGAATATTTTTATTACTACCATAAGGAATTCTCAGTATACTGACATTTTTCTTGTTCACTCTGCAAAAGAAAGTGAACAAGAACAGACATTTACTAGTGGCAAAATTAGGCACTTCATATACATTAATGTAGGGAGTCAGTATCTTTTAATTCAAAGACAGACCTGGGTTCAAATCCTCAGTGTAATGTTCTTAAATTAGTTCATCTCTCCAAGCTTCACTTACCTCATCTGCAAAATGATACTACTACATATTTCACAGAGCTGGTGCAAGTTAATAAGGAGCACCATGATGATGACACTGTTACTTCCCTTAACAGTTTCCCATAATCCTTATAACCTCATGCTGTAAGAATTATTAACTCCATTTTACAGATCAGGAAATTGAGTCACCACATGTTAAGGAGTGAGCCTATGGTTACACAGCTAACAACTGTCAGGACCTAACTCTGTTCATGCCCTTAAACTTGACATGTTACCTCCTTAGTTTTTTTACTCTATCATACTAGGGAATTTAGATTTTTTTTTCAAATTACACCCATTATAATTTTAAATTTAAAACCAAAGTCACATGTAGTCAATAATATTGTGATAAGTTTGCATGGTGACAGACGATTACTAGAATTACTGGGGTGATCACATTGTAAGGTATAAAAATGTTGAATCACCATACTGTACATGTAAAACTAACGTAATATTGTATATCAACTATTCTTAAATAAAAAAATGTATAAAGAACCAAACTCACCCATAATTCTCACAATTTTAGAGGTCAAAAA
Organism: Eptesicus fuscus; assembly: GCF_027574615.1. Classification (NCBI taxonomy): domain Eukaryota; kingdom Metazoa; phylum Chordata; class Mammalia; order Chiroptera; family Vespertilionidae; genus Eptesicus; species Eptesicus fuscus. The sequence goes on from NC_072479.1 coordinate 103,125,595, forward strand.
CTTGTAAGTAGCCCACCTGAAAATTCAGTAACAAAGAGAGGATACACTCCAGATTTCAAAATGAGCTATCCAAATTATTCATTATCAGCACTCATCTATACAAGGAATGACTTCTACATGCATATGAACAAGCATAAGTGAGGAAGTAAATGAACCAGATATACCACAAAAGTGAAAATATGGTATCTAAAGAAAAGAAAAACTTTGCACAACTCAGTCTTGGAAGGATTCTGCAAATGTTCTCTTATTGCTATGTGAGCCAGCCTTAAATACAGAGTGAAGACCTAATCCAGGCTCAGCCATGAGACTGTTGTGGAATCTCAAACCATTTAATTTCTCAATGCCTTCGTTCAACTAAACAATGAGAATTGGACTTGACTCACAGAATCACAGAACTGAAGAAAATGTAAGCAATTAGCTTCACCCAATGCACTTTGGCAAATCACTCAATTTCTGATTTAACACCTGCAGCGACATGGAATTCAATGATCTTTCCGCTTCATAGAAGTGATATAGTATTTTTAAGAATGTCTGCAGATTGTCTTGTGACTTAGTCACAAAAATCCTCCTTCTAGGCACAGTATTTTTACTATGGGTCCCAGGTTCCACCCCAAAGCTCTTTTGAAGCATATGCACCTGTTAAGTACTGCTTCTAGCAGATAGAGGGCCCAGTAATGTAAAGAGGCCCAAGAGGATATGCTATGCCCTCAACAAGCAACTGTGGTCTTGTTTTAATTATGGAGTTCAGCTAAGTGAAATTATTGGTTCACTCTACTTTGTGAAATAAAAATTATTAGACGTAGGTAGATACTTGAACTAAAAAAATTGATACTGAAGCAGCAATGACTGACATTTAAATGCTCAGTTGGTTGAGCGCCATCCCATGCACCAGAAGGCTGCAGGTTTGATTCCAGGTCGGGGCACATGCAGGATGCAGGCTCAATACCCACTGGGGAGCATGCAGAGGTGGCCCATATATAAAATATGTAAAAATGTATTTTTTTTAAATAGCAAGAGTATCATAATCCCAAACCCAAGGTCACACAACTAGCAAGTGGTGTAGCCACAATTTGAACCCAGGAAGTCTAGTGCTTATGCTCTTAACTTCTTGCATTCTGCAACTGCTTGTCTATCATTCTGATACGTTACTGTTCTCTTCAATATTAGAAAAATTACTCCACCCTCACCTTACACACAACGATCAAATATTTGTCCTTAGTGTAAATGCTGACCTAGAATACTTAAAACAAATAACTCTAATTCAGTGTTCACGTCCACATATTAGCTGACCATGTGGAAGGCACACAGTAAGCACTCAATAAATATTTGTGAATATCTGTTAAAAAAATTAAATCTTTCCCTCATCTCTCCAACAGTAACCTTTTTCTCCTCTGATTCCTTCCTTCCCCTCCCCCAGCAGTCTGTACCTTCTTCCAGCACTTATTTTTCTATTCTACCCACTGAGGTAGTCAGCCTCCAAGACAGTCCCTAAGGATCCTCACCTCCTGGTATTCACATCCCTGTATACGCCCTTCCCACATGTGTGACCAACAGAATACTGGAGAAAAGATGGGATGTGACCGCTGCAGCTAAATCATAAAAGACAATGCAACTTGGTCTCTTGGATTATTTGCTCTGTGGGAAGTCAGCTGCCCTGCCATGCAGGCATTCAAGTAGCTCTACAGAGAGGCCCACATGGAGAACTGAGATCTCCTACCAACAGCCTAGACCAACTTGTCAGCCATGTGAGTAGCCACCTTGGAAAATGATCTGCCAGCCTTAGTCAAAACTTCAGATGACTAAAATCCTAGACGACATATTACTACAATCTTTTCAGAGACCCTGAGTCTGAACCACTCAGCCGACCTATTCCCAAATTCCTGACTCACAAAAACTGTGAGAGATGTTTATGGTTGTCTTAAATACTAACTTTTGTGGTAAGCTGTTACACAACAATGGATAGCTAGCACACTATTCTGGGAAACTGTAAGCTCCTGGAGAGCAGAAACTGTTTCCTTGATCCTTAAAACGCCAATAAGGCCTTAGGAATAACCAGTGCTGCCCTGGCCCATTTGGCTCAGTGGTTGGAGCATCCACCCATCGAGGGCTCTTGGGTTCAATTCCCAGTCAAGGGCATGTGTCTTGGTTGTGGGATCGATCCCCTGGCTCTGGTCCCAGGCGAGTGGGGGAGGCAACCAATAGATGTGTCTCTCTCACATCGATGTTTCTCTCTCTTTCTACCCCCCTCATCCCTCCATTCTACTCTGTCTGAAAACCAATGAAAAAAATATCCTCGGGTGAGAATTAAAAAAAAAGAAAGAACCACTGCCTATACTTGTTGAATTGTCTGTCAATTATCTGTCCTTGTACAATAATTTGTACAATTATCTGTCACTTTCTGCTTCTCAGTGTCAGTGGGCCATTCCCTTTGTTCAATGTTCCTTTTCTTCCCAAATTAATTCATATGTAAACTACTCCCCATATAATCTTTAATCTATTAATGTCTTCCCTTTTCCCTTTCAAACACCTTCTGAAATATAACCTATACAAAGTTTTTTTCAGCAGGTTAAAACATTCCCTATTATGTCAATCAATTCTAACTATCAATCCTAGTATTTATACTCATAAACACACTACTCACTGTAAATATACATTTGTTCATACTCATCTTTTATTCAACAAATATTACTGAGCACCTATTATGTCCCAAGGTTTGCTCTGTGGAGCTTACAGTTAGTATATGTCCTTGCCATAGTGATCAAAATTCTAATTTCCCCTTTGTAAAAATTAATTACTCAAAACTATTTTACCCCATTTACTGTCTAATTGGTTATATTTCTGATATACTTTACTTTGTACACTTAAACTAGCAGCCCTGCGCACTAATCCGTGCACAGTAGGTCGTTGCCGCCCTCCTGTAACTCCCCCCGCACTCCCCCCATAGCTTGCTGCCCTGCCCCCTCCTGTAGCTTTCCGCCACCCACTTGTAGTTCGCTGCCCTACCCTCCTGCAGATCCGTGATCTGGTCTTTACACAGTTGGTCGTTAACGGATCCTCAGGGCGTAACGGATAATTAGCACATTCCTCTCTTATTATATAGGATATTTAAACTTCAATCTCAAGGAAAGTCTGTATCGGTTTAACAATTGTGTAAAGTGCTCCATATAGAATCTGTATGTATCAATCAATGTCTTCCATTTTATTTAATCTTTCTATGGGCCACACTTTTTAGCAAATGCCACATTTATAAGCATAAAATAAATACCATTTGATAAAGACAGCCTTCATCCTATCCTATATAAAATGAAAGCCCAGCAACCGAACAGCAGAATGACCAGAACAACTGGTTGACCAGTTGCTATGATACGCACTGACCACCAGGGGGCAGACTTTCAACACAGGAGCTGTCCCCTGGTGGTCAGTGCACTCCCACAGTGGAAGCGCCACACTGCTGACCGGGATGAGAGGAGCTCCCACAGCGAGAGCAGCTGCTCAGAGGGCGGGTCCACAGCCACTCAGCTGACCAGGATGAGCAGCACTCCCACAGCTGGCCCATCCTGCAGGCCACACCCCCCACCAGTGCACGAATCTCGTGCACCGGGCCTCTAGTTTATTATAAAAGCTTTAGCAATTCTAAACCAAATATGAACATTTCACAGAATGTAATTTGTCATAGATGTAATAAAATGACATATGTAGGTAGAACTTTCTCACCCATTTGTATTTACTTCTATAAAACAGAGTGTTAAAAGGGAAAGAGAATACTACAATTTTAAGACTGAGATTCAAGTCCTGGCTCTGTCACTAACCATAGACAAATTATTTAATTATCCTGAGCCTCAGTTTCCCTATCCTAAAATGGAGATAAAATTCTACCTCATAGGGTTGTTGTGAGGATTAAGTAATACACTAAAAGCCTAACTTAATGCCTGTTACATAGTGGACATCAAGGAATGTCAATTACCTTCCCCTTCCCTAGGACTTACACCTGCGATCAGAAGAGTATCAGGAAATCTTTCCAAGTTCAGTTACATCTGTTTGGAATGATCTTCCTATCCTTCATCAATGAGTTAACATCAATAAGCACCAGACAGCCAGTCCCTGCAGTCACAACGCTTCCGGGGCGCCGTGGGGGCGGGAACCTCGGTATCTTCCCACCAGCTCAAACACCATCTTCTCTTTGAAATCCAAAGGAAAAACTCCCTTGACTCTCCCATACAATTCTGGGCTTGTACATAAAGTTTATTTCAGTGTGTTACAATTATCTGTCACTTGCTGCTGCTCCCATTAGGCTGTGAGCTCCTCACTATCAGGGACCATATCTCACTTATCTTTATCTTATGTTTTAGAAAAACACCTGGCACTTTCAAGCATGGAACAAACGTTCGTTGAATGAATAAACGAATGAGTGAATGAAGTCAGTACTTAAGTAAGGAGTACCCATAATTACTACTGGGGGACCCAAACTTTATGTTTTTGCCCTTTACGGACTGAGATGCTGTTTTATACTTCTTTTGAATCTCTTCCTACCACTCAGCAGTGTACTATGGACATGGAAAGTCTGCAATAAATACTTTTGGATTATGGGATTCATATTACTCTTCCATCTTACAATTTTACACTAAATTTAAAAATTATCCTAATGCATAGGACTTTTGGAAGCCTTTTTAAACAGGGTCTCTTCAACAGTTCTTGCAAATGCTAGAACTAAACTACAGTCACTTTTTCTTTGCATGTGTTTTTGAAAAAAGTAGTAATGGTTTCTTTCTAAATTAAGAAACTGAGTATCATGAAGTGAAGCCCTTTGATTCACTATGAAAAATGCAAATGACAACAGGCAAAACAGTTTAATAACTTTCAGCCAAGGGTTCCCCACCCTGCAGTCATGGGGCTGTGGACCAGCTGGCTGTACCACCTCAGCCCTGGGAGGTGGCTGCTTTTCAACAGTAAAACTGGATACGTAAGATTTGGAGGGTGGGGTTTTTTTTTTTTGTGTGTGTGTGGGGGGGTGTCTCTTAAATGTTTTAAAATGGACAAATTTAATTTCTATTGAAAATAAAGGTTATGTTATAGACTTGGTTTCAGGTAGAAAAGATCTCAAAAACCTAGCACCTTAGGAAGAGACAGCTTATGGATTTTAGAGTATGTAAAAACGCATGAAGCTAGGTGTAATTTCATATTACATTTAAATGATGTATTTCACATTCCTGTATGTACACACTTGCTGCCAAGTACGGGCTGGTAAGCAGTTAACTGTCCACCAACTGCCCTTTACTTATGCTACATAATAGTGAAAAAAAGAGAGAAATTCTGACAAAGCCAAGTTGGGCTAGTGCTTAAATACAAACTGACCTCTCTTTTGGGATCAAGTACAAGGAGGGAGAGGGAGAGAAAAACATGGATGTAAGAGAGAAACATCAATCAGTTGCCTCCAGTACTCGCCCCCCACCCCCCCCCACCAGGGACAGAACCGCAACCTAGGTATGTGCCCTGACTGGGAACCAAACCTGCAACCTTTTGGTGCACAGAACGACACTCAACCAACTGAGCCAACCAGCCACAGCTGAAAAATGTCTACTTTTTGGACTCTGTATGCCACGCCCGGATTGGAACTGGGCACGGGTAAAGCTGAGGGGGTCGCCCAAACCCGCAGCCGGTAGCTCATGGGTCCAGCCTGGGCCTGAGCGCCATCGTGGTCCTCAGCGGTCTGTTTCTTGGCCGCCCCCCGCCCCCCAGTTCCCGCGGGGAAGTCCCAACCTCCAGACCCTATTCAGCTCCCTACAGGGCAGCTGGTGACCTGGTTGGAGACTCTGAAAGTAAATCAGCATCGTGGTGGTGAGACTCGATCCATCCAGTCCATCCATATCCACCTGAAGTGCTTAGCAATAAGCAAACGTGGTATGAAAAATACATACATACATACAAATTGGTCTACCAGTCGTTCTCAATTTACAACCCCATGTGATAGGTATTATCCCCATTTTTCTTTTTTAATATATGTTTTTTACTGATTTCAGAGAGGAAGGGAGAGGGAGAGAGAGAGAGAAACATCAATGATGAGAGAGAATCATGGATCAGCTGCCTCCTGCACGCCCCACAACAGGGAACCGAGCCCGCAACCCGGGCTTGTGCCCTGACCGGGAATGGAACCAGGACCTGCTGGTTCATAGGTCCCTGCGCAACCACTGAGTCACGCTGGCCGGGCCCCACTTTTCTAATGAAGAAACTGAGCCCCGAGATTACACAGGTGGCAAGTGGCAGGTTTGAACACCTGAGTGGAAAGCTCCAGCCCAGACACTGCCGTATCAATGTTTTCTCATGGCACCGGCCAGGGTGGGGGTGTAATCAAAGTGCCCTGACAGGCAGGCGCTTTCTTCGAGGATAAAGTTCTCGGCCGGCAAGTTTCCCGTCTGCCAGAGCCCTCGCACCTGGAGGCACTCCAGTGGCTACAACAGGCATCAACAAGCCCAGGTGAGCCTCCCCCGCCTGGGAATCCCGGGTTTGCACATGGATCCGGAGGGTTTGCACAAGGTCCCAGGGAAAGCGCCGGACACCCAGTCCCCGCAGTCACCATGCTCCCGGGGCGCCGCGGGGGCGGGAACCTCGGTGTCTCCCCACCAGCGCGGCCCGGCCAGGCAGCGCACAGGTGCACGACCGCGCCCCGCGCCACTCGCCCGGGCCTGGAGGGGCGAAGAGAAGCGGCGGGGGCGACGGATCCGGCTGGGGGCAGGGGGGCGCGGCCGGCCCTGCGCGAACCCCGGAGGGGAGGGCGCGCGCGGCGGGGCGCCGAGGAGAAAGGATGCTCCGGCGAGGCGGGGCCGCGGTGGGGGAGGGGGTCCCTGGCCGGACTCTCACTCACCGCCTCGCTCTCCTCCCGGCCCGAGCTCCGCGGCGGTCCCCGCTCCGGCTCTCACCGCGCGCGTCTCCTCACGAAGCTCAACGTCCCGCGAAGACGCGCGGAGCTGCGGAGAAGCCCGCACACGCGGAGGGTGTGTAGCCGGCGGAGCCTGGGAGATGGGGAAGGTGGGACGGCCGTTCTCGCCGCCACCGCGGACACCACAGACACGGCCGCCGCCGGCTCCTCTCAGCCACGGAAGCTGCAGACCCTCCCACCACACCCGCCGCCCGCCTTCCACGCCGCCCGCTGGAGGAGTGATAGCGGCACTGGCCAATCGGAGGCCTCGTGAAGGCCGGCCGGCGGGCCGAGGGGCGAGCAAGGAAGGGAGGGGCACGAGGGAGAGGAGGGCGGCGGCGGGACTTCCTGTGACTGACGGCCCGGAGCAGCCAATGGGAAGCAGGGAGATGACCTCATCGCCGAGGGAAGTCTGGAACTGGAGGAGCTGGGGCGAGGAGGTGGGAGGAGGTCCGCGACGAGCCGGGGCGGGACGCTGGGGCCTTAAAGAAGCCGCAGGCCGTTGGCCACCCTGTCAAGCGAAGGGCGGCGGACTCGGCTGGACCTCGCAAAGTTGCCAATGGGCCAATGCCACGAGCTCTTCTACTGCATTAATCCATTCCGATCCTTCTAGAGGGCTGAAGGGTCCCGCCTGGGACTCGTAAGTTGATGACTTCACTTTCACACTTCCCAAAAGGATACACAATAAATTTCGCTCCGGCCTGGAGCCCTGAATTCCCGTTACAGCTCCCGCCCCACCGAGGCCCGTCGTCGTCTGAGTCAGTGTACCCTACGGTGAAAAGGGAGGCTGCTGACACCTACCCACACCTCTCCACCTGCCTGGAATGCTGAGATCATCCCCAGCGAAAGTGCTTTGGGCTTCGAGAAGGAAAGGGGCTGAAAGAACCCAAAAGCTTGTATTAGGAGACTCCAGGAAAAGCGTCTGGAAAGGGGCGGGCTGCACCCGATGACTCCGGACTCTTGCAATTTCTAAAATTCTAAAATGCTGGCGTCCTGCTCTTTCTGGCACCCACTCGTGTAGCGAAGGTGTGTGTGTGTGTGTGTGTGTGTGTGTGTGTGTGTGTGCTGCATTAGGCACAGAGCCCACACATGGACCTGGTTCATAACTTCAACAAGAGGAGAAAGAATGCAGGCGAGCAGGGAGAGAGAAACAAGTAAAGCCAGGTCTGCTGTGAGAAGCGCCTTGGTGGAGGCGGAGGCGGACCGTTTGCTCCCCATCCCCTCCTCCCTCTGGGAGGGAGCCCAGAAAAGGAGGAATAACGTCAACTTGGCAGGGTGGAAAAGAGGGGGAAGAGCTTTCCTAAAGCTTCCTGGGGATGGTGTCACCAGGCTGGGCTGGAGACAGGAGTAACAGTAACTAGAGGAAGAAGAGGCCAGCGCATTCTTCCCGGTTTCAGGAGGAGCAGTGTGAAGGTACCGAGACTGAAAGGAGGCAATTCATTTTACATTCCAGGGTAAATTCTTACTGTAATTCCCTGTTCTCCCCCAGTGGTCTCCGGGGACTGCCCGTTGGTGCAATTCTCTGAAGAAGGGAGGGAAAGTGTGCCTCCTCACTCCTTCCAAAAGCCAAGGGGGCCCTGGGCATTCCCAGTTATTCATCTACTAGAGGCCCAGTGCAGGAAATTCATGCACGGGTAGGGTCCCTAGGCCTGGCCAGTGATCAGGGCCAATCAGATTCCCCGCCTCCCTGCCTTCTTCCCTCCTCCTTCAGTGACCCCACCATGCTCCGCACCGCCCCCTGGTGGTCACGCACGTCATAGCGGGCAATCGAACTCCCAAGGAGACACTTTGCATATTAGCCTTTTATATATATAGACTAGAGGCCCGGTGTACAAATTTCGGGGGGAGGGGTGTCCCTCAGCCCAGCCTGCACCCTCTCCGATCTGGGACCCCCTCAGGGGATGTCGGTAAACCAGCAGTTGGACATCCTCTCACAATCCGGGACTGCTGGCTCCTAACCACTCGCCTGCCTGCCTAATTGCCCCTATCTGCTTCTGCCTGCCAGCCTGATCATCCCCAACTGCCCTCCCCTGCCAGCCTTATCGCCCACAACTGCCCTCTCCTGCCGGCCATCTTGTGGTGGCCATCTTGTGATGGTGTGGGGGTGGCCATCTTGTGATGATGTGAGAGTGAGGGCACGAGGGCCACCTAGGCTTTTATTAGTGTAGACTAGAGGCCTGGTGCATGGATTCATGCACTGGTGGGGGGCGTGGCCTGCAGAGATCGGCCTGCTGTGGGAGTGCTGCTCATCCGGGTCAGCCGAGTGGCTATGGACCCGCTCTCTGAGCGGCTGCTGAATGAGGAAATTAGTCTGAGCTGATATTCCAGGGTAATGTCTTGGGTAAAGGCATGTTCTGTGTCCTGGAGGAACCTGGCGGAGAGCTTTACACACCAAAGCCACTCGGTGAATGTCCTTGATGTGTGATGCCAGGTCGGTGACACCATAGAGGATGTTCAGGGCAGCTGTGCTCCAGGATCCTCAGCCATCAGGACAGCCTCCCCAGGAGGTCCACAGTCACGTCCCCTCTTGCCATCCGCCTATGCCAGCTCCCTGCACTCTTTCTAGAACACACCTTAGAGGTCCTGCATCAGCTGGTGGGGTCAGGCCAGAGTCTGGATTGTCTCAGGTATTTGATAGGTGCAGAGACTCAGCCTCACCCTGGGCCTGGTAGCGGCTGCGGGAGCAGCTGCTCATCCCAGTCAGCGGAGCAGCGCTCCCACTGTGGGAGTGCACTGACCACCAAGGGACAGCTCCTGCATTGAGCATCTGCTCTCTGGTGGTCAGTGCATGTCATAGCAACTGGTCGACCAGTCGTTCTGGTTGTTCCGCCATTCGGTTGATGGGCTTTTTTATATATATACTAGGAGCCCATTTGCAGGAAGATTCCTGCAAGTGGCTGCTGCGGCCACACGCGCTGCTGCTGCTGCTGCTGCGCATGCAGCCGCCATGCTTGCACGCACGTGCCACTGCCGCCTGCCCCGCCCCGCCCCACCCACGCTTTCCCTCTGGCAGCCATCTTGCTTTCTGCTTTTCCTCCCTCTTCCTTCAGTCTTCACTCCTCCCTCCCTCAGCATATGCAAATTAACCGCCATCTTTGTTGGGTAATTTGCATAGCCGCCCTGATTGGCTAGTGGGCATGGCTTGGGCTTAGTGAAGGTGCAGTCAATTTGCATATTACTCTTTTATTAGGTAGGATAGGTCAGCTTCAAGTTCAGTACCACGCGGTGGTCAGACTTTCTGAGTTGAGCAGGATTCTCGTGACCCCTTAGTCATACACCTTCCCCGTGGCAAGAATCCTTCCACAAAAGTCAAGTCCTGATAAAATTATTTATTCAACATTATTCAGCATTTCTTGAGTAAGATATGTAGGGGGTAAGATGAAATAGTCACACCCTGATGCTTTCACCAAACTGGGGAAAGTTAAAGAACATACTGAGGTGACTATAAAGCCAGGCCATATCCCAAATGTTAGACACCCCACCCCCAGAGCAAGGAGAATGGGCCAGGGCATGCCTAGCAAGGGACAAAACTGGAAAAACAAGAACCTGGCCCCAGGGTAACCTATCCTCCCCTAGCATATCACTGGTCATGCGGTTTGGATCTCTGATCTTGCATCTCACTGATCAGGCAGTTTAGACCCCCTGACCTTTTCCTCCCTGAAGATAACATCCAGGCCTCAGTGTATTTCAGCTCCAGGCCCAGAAAAGCAGCAAAACCAGACAAGTGACTCCTCGGCTGCCTCAGGACCAGCATTAACTAATGACCCCCTGCCCTGGCACTAACCAATCAGTGGAGACCAGGACCCTGAAACAGCACATCTGGAAAGCTGATTAATATTCTACTGAGAACCTTCCCTGAGAGCTCCCCTGAGATTTCCACCTGCAAGAGAGAGAAATATACTCATGACAAAGAAGCCAGTGCACATTTCCTCCGAGGAGCACACCCATACCATTCCCTTCCCTCTCACCTTCCCCACAGGCACAGGACTCTCGATTCCAATAATTACAGTCTGTTGTCGTTCCTTGTGATTAAGCCCCTATCCCAGTGGTCGGCAAACTCATTAGTCAACAGAGCGGCAAACCGTGGCTCGCGAGCCACATGTGGCTCTCAAGCCGCAGTTTGCCGACCACTGCCCTAACCTCTAAGGGACCTCCTGAGACTGCAACCAGGGGAACAATGGGCAGCGGCAGCTCATCCAGAGCTTAACCCCTGAACCTGTCTCCAAGGCTGGTTTAGCCCTTTTGTCTGGTATAGCCCTTCCCTTTGGATGTCCCCATAGCCCATCCCCCTTTCTTTAAATAAATTCAATTGTATTTAATCACCATCTGAGATGGCTATTTAGCCTGCCAGAGGACCACTACGTTAACCTTTCACCAAGAGTCGTGACTAACAAGAGGGTGCAGAAGTACACCTCAGAAAAAGTACTGCTGGTTGGAATTATTGGGGTAGGGCAGATTTCCCCAAGATAAAACCCAGGTGTAACTTTCCAAATAGAGTCTACCTAGACACAGCCTTCGTGAAAAAGCCAAGGTAAGAAGGAAGCAGACATGTATTTTATTAGTCATGCGAAGAGGGGTATGCACATTCACAGCCTCTCAGACACGGCAAACTCACCACTCAAATATGCCTGTTTCTGTTGTGTGTTTTTTAAAATATATGTTTATTGAATTCAAAGAGAGGAAGGGAGAGGAAAGAGAGAGATAGAAATATGAATGATGAAGAGAATCATCTCTCAGCTGCCTCCTACACACCCCCTCCTGGGGATCAAGCCAGCAACCCAGGCACGTGCCCTGACCGGGAATCAAACTGTGACCTCCTGGTTCATGGGTCGATACTCAACCACTGAGCCACCCTGACCAAGCGGCCTGTTCTTTTTTTTTTTTTTTTTTGACAATTTATATTGTATAGATTTTGTGTATACATACATACATGTCTATGTTGTATATTTATAAAGTGTTTATATGTATTTCTTATGAATGATTTGCCTTTCTCTTATCTCCGACCCTCGATCCTAATGTTTTCCCCAAAAGCTTCACAGAGCATGTCTAATTCCACGTCATTGTGACAACATTCCAAATATTGGAAGATGATGATTATGCCCTTTCACACCACCTCTACCCATCTCTCCAATCAATGGGGATAAAGTCCCTTTTTCTTGCCACCATTCCTCAGAGGATGGTTCCCATAAGCCTCACTGTCTTGATGACTTCTTGATGACATCTTCCAGTTTGCCAGGATCTACCAGGGACATGTGTTATTTTTATCCTTCCAGCAAGTGTTCCCTTTCTCCTGGTAAGGGGAGCCTAATTTCTCTGGGGAACCACTCCTCCCCACTCCCTGACTTCACTACTCACTTTTCCAGTGGAGAGGACGGGGGCCCAGTCTTAACCAACCAAAGCATTGTTCTCCCTCCCCACCACCAACATCTACAGTGAGTGATTCAGGCCAAGGTCTCCAATCAGAGTGGTTCCAGGAACCTTTGGTGAAACTACTGGGACAGAGACATTCTCTGCCCTGGGGCTACTGAGCAGCCTGACTATGCACCTGGAGCTGACAGCGAGGGCCAGGGGAAAGAACCTGCTCAAGGACAAGGCCAATGTGAAAACAAACTATCAGGGCTGAGACACAGATCAAGGCCTCAATGGGTCATAACTTTGTTTGAGAACCTGAATCCAGCTGTTTCCTGACTATTTGGTTTTGCAGGTGTCTTAGGTCAGGGTTGGTAGAAACACAGAGATGCAATTTACCAAGGGAGGAAAGACCTCTAAGGGAGGAAGTGGAGCAGACAAGGGAAAGTGAAAGAGCCAAGCAAGGCTGGGCCTGATCTGGCCTTGGCCGGACCCACGGTGGAGAGTTCTGGAGCATAAACCACACACACCACAGAGTTATCCCTCCATGTGTACCCCAGAATCAGTCAGCCATTGGCGATGAGCCATGAAGGGGTTAAGGTCACCAAAGCTGCTCCCTTCAGCTAAGGGCAGATCTCTGGAATTTCAGGCACTTAGCTGCCAACACACCAGCTGGGGAATGGGTGCACTGGCCTGTGAAAGAGAACTGGGAGGGGCACCGTTTGAGTCTATCAATCAAATGGGCCAATACTTTCCCTTTCCAGTTGAGTTTTTGTTTCTTTTGTTTGTTTGTTTTGGGGGGAGGTTGTTTGTTTGTTTTAAATATATCTTATTGATTTTTTTTACAGAGAGGAAGGGAGAGGGATAGAGAGTTAGAAACATCGATGAGAGAGAAACATCGATCAGCTGCCTCCTGCACACTCCCTACCGGGGATGTGCCCGCAACCAAGGTACATGCCCTTGACCGGGATCGAACCTGGGACCTTTCAGTCCACAGGCCGACGCTCTATCCACTGAGCCAAACCAGCTAGGGCTGAGTTTTTGTTTCTTGTGCCCAAAATGTGATTCCATAAAATACCCGGGTGCGATCTGACCACCACAGAGTACAAAGAGACGGTGGCCAAACAAAAACAAACACACACACAGAAAAAACAGAGACCGTGGCCCTCCTTGGCCTCCCTACATCCATTAGTACACTAGGTGATCGCATCAGCAAATTTAGCGGCTCCGACTGACTTTATAACCGATCCCTTCCGCCCCTTTCGCTACAGCTTTCCCCACACAAACTGATTCTAAGCCAAATTCACTCTTTCATGAATGTCAATAAATTCTTGAACACAAATGTGGGATTTTAAGTTTAACCCTGCTAATAACTAGCTGTCATTCTGACCATGTCCGTCTTTTGCTGCAACTTGCTATAAACACAGGCTGATTTGCTTCTGTCACCTCAATGGCTGCCGCTTCTAGTTTTGTTGCTGTTGCTGAAAGGGGCTGACCCAAAGATGGGAACCTTCAGCAAACACTGGGGACTGACCTCCCCTCCTTCCAACCTGCTGATCCATCCTCCTGGAAAACTTAACTTCACCTGTTCTTTTTATTTTTTTAATATATTTTATTGATTTTTTTACAGAGAGGAAGGGAGAGGGATAGAGAGCTAGAAACATGGATGAAAGAGAAACATCGATCAGCTGCCTCCTGCATGCCCCCCACTGGGGATGTGCCCACAACCAAGACACATGCCCTTGACCGAAATCGAACCTGGGACCTTTCAGTCCGCAGGCCGACGCTCTATCCACTGAGCCAAACCAGTCAGGGCTCACCTGTTCTTTTCCTCTGTCTCTCTTCCTGGGGAATCTCTCCAAAGATCTTTCCCGGGACTGGACCACTGCTGTCCTCAGCAAATCCTGCTCTTCCCTGTTTCCTCTAATGCCTTTGTTCAGGTTGGTCCCTCTGTCTCAATGTCTTCTCTTTTTGATCTGTTCACATCCCGGCTCACATCCCACCCCTCCACCATTTCTCCAGACCCAACAGGAAGGACCATCCACAGCTCCTACTGTGCCAAGCACAATACTAGCACCCTAAGTGCATTTATTATCTTCCTTCATTCTTGCAGAAACTCTGAGGTGGATGCTGTTATAATCCCCGTTTTTCAGATGAGAAACTGAGACTTAGAGAGGTTAATTCAGTAACTCAGTGTCTAAAAGCTAGCAAAGCCAGGGAACAGACACTAAAAGCAGCATTGTGGACGTGATCCAATGAGCATTTGTGGGCTGCATGCAAGGAACTGGAGGAAATATAAAAAAGTGAAATAGACCATGCTTGCCCACAATCCAAAACAGGATCCATAAATGACCCTCACATGAACAATGCTGTAAGGACAGTAGAAATGAAACCATGTCTGGTGGGAAACGCAGGAAGGCCACGTGAAGGAGTTTGCTTTCGACAGGCAGGCATGAGGGAGGGCACCCCGACTCAGGGAACACCGTGAGTAACAGGGAGAAGGAAAACATGGGCATGTTTGAGCAAGGGAGTTGTCCGCTTTGTTGGAGAGATAAGGCTTGAAAGTTTGGTTGAGTCCCTCTTGTAAAAAGTAAAGAAAGGCAAAGTTGGCATTGGGCTTTTGAAAACAGGATCCAAACTGTATCTTAAGAGTATTTACCTGGTAGTTAGTTGATTGGATAGGAGACTGCAATGGGAGTGAGGAGATAAGCTAGGATATGTTACCCACCCACAGGAAATAAGGACCTATGATAGTGGAGGCAGTAAATGTGGATTACTTTTCCCCATATGCTCTATAAACACTCTGTCCCTCCTTGTCCCCTAAAGATCATAACATCCTTGAGAAGTGTCAATCATTTTTTTAAATGTGCCCATAACCACTAAACCACTAATAATCACTCAGCAAATATTTTTGGAATTGAATTGAATGCATGATGGAGGTGATAAAAATGCTGGGGCTCTGTTTATTTATTTGTTTGGTTTTTTATTTATATTGATTTTAGAGACAGAAAGTAAGCGGGGGGAGAGAGAGAAAGAAACATTGATATTTGTTGTTCCACTTATTTCTTCATTTATTGGTTGATTTTTAAAATATATATTTTTTTATTGATTTCAGAGAGGAAGGGAGAGGGAGAGATAGAAAGAAACATCAATGATGAGAAGGAATCAGTGATTGGCTGCCTCCCGCAGGCTCCCTACTGTGGATCAAGCCTGCAACCCCGACATGTGCCCTTGACTGGGATCAAACCTGGGACCCTCAGTCCGCAGGCCAACTCTCTATCCACTGAGCCAAACCGGCCAGGGATTTTTTAATTTATTGATTTCAGAGAGGGAGAGAGGGAGAGAGAAATGGAAACATCAATGATGAGAGGGAATCATTGAACAGCTGCCTCCTGCACACCCCACACTGGGGATCAAGCCCACAACCCCAGGCATGTGCCCTGACCGGGAATTGAACTGTGACCACCTGGTTCATAGGTCAACACTCAACCACTGAACCATGCTGGCTGGGCTCATAGTTCTTGTATGTGCCCTGACTGGGGATCAAACCCACAACCTTGGCATACCGGGACAACACTCCAACCAACTGAGCCACCGGCCAGGGCCCTGGGCCTCTGTTTAAATTGTTTTATAGGAACTTAATCATGCCTGCAACCATCTACATTATTACTTGATAACAAAATTAAGCTAGTTTCATATTCAGCACCTGTTATGTATATCATAGTCTCACTGAATTCTCCCAATGGTAGGTACTGACATTATTTCCATTTTACATATCAGAAGAACTGAGGGTCGAGCAAGTAGGGTGATCAGTTGTCCCAGTTTGCAGGGACTTTCTTTCAGTTCTAAAACCAAGACTACCCCGTCAAATAAAGAAGATTGGTCACTCTGCCAATAATATGCCCTGCCCCACAGCACACAGGCCAGGGTATAAAAACAGGTCTGGGCCCTGGCCAGGTAGCTCAGTTGGTTAGAGGGTGGACCTGTATGCCAAGTTGCGGGTTTGATCCCAGTCAGGGCACATATAGAATCAACCAATGAATGCAGAAATAAGGGGAACAACAAATCAATGTTTCCCTCTGTCTCACACACACTCTCTTTCCCCCTCTTTTTCTAAAATCAATAAGTAAAAATAAACACAAGTCTGACAAAATCAAACCCCATAAGGTTTTATTTTGGCTTTCTGATCAGCCAACATAAATATCTTACTTGGGTACTTTTGGGATAGAATCCAAGCATACTCTTATATTGAATTTGGCTCCTGTACTTGAGACTGGAGCGGATAGAGGCATGGAATCACAAAATGGATGTTTTTTTTGTCAGAGAAAAGGAATCCAAGCTGGGGAATGTCTTTCCTGGAGGACACCCGTTACCCAGGAGTTTGGCTTTATAAGGTGTTCTTTGGCGCCCCCTCATGGTTAAAGCTGTAATCCCCTTTTGACTCCCTACACTAGCGAATAGGCAACACACTGGTAAACCATGAGAGTTCTTAATTCTTGGAGAACATAGAGATTTTGTTTTAAAAATAAAACTAGAATAGCTTTTTTTTCTTAAATAAAAACTGGTCATGCTGTCATCATCTAGGGTGAAGACAATCAGATACAAAGTTTAAAAGGATGTCAATCCCCCCCCTTACCCAATAATCAAGATAAATAAATTTCAAAGAAATATTTCAAAAAATCAAAATTAATGCCCCCCAAACCCCACGATGAATAAAATATCAAAATTTAAAAGACAGACGGGATCTGACCCTGCACTTACCTTACCATGCCTCACTTTAATCCTGTGGCACAAACACAGGAGCCAGGAAACCCGGCCCCGTGGCAGAGCTCTCTGGTGGAGGACTCCAGAAGGTGGCACATCAAACCTCACCATGGGGAAACAGAAGTGGGCTTTTCAGACTTTTCCACCAAAGAACCTTCATAGAGGAGGGAGCATTCCCTGTTTGAGTAACGAGAGGCCTGCAATAAGCAAGGCATTTCTTTAAGACTCTTGTTTCGGCATATTTTGAATTTGACTTCATAATATCTAGTATATATATTTAAATATATTTTTATTGATTTCAGAGAGAGGAAGGGGGAGGGAGAGAGATAGAAACATCAATGATGAGAGAGAATCATTGATTGGCTGCCTCTTGCACGCCCCCCAACTGGGGATCGAGCCTGCAACCCGGGCATGTACCCTGGCTGGGAATCAAACCGTGACTTCCTGGTTCATAGGTCGATGCTCAACAGCTGAACCAAACCAGCCGGGCCATAATATATTCTTTTTGTTGTTGTTGTTAATCCTCACCAGAAAGGGGGCAGGGGGGGGGGGGCGTTGAGAAAGAGATAGAGACACAGAGACAGAAAGAAAGGGAGAGAGAAATTGAGAGAAACATGAATGTGAGACACATGGATTGGTTGCCTCCCGAACTCACCCCAACCAGGGGGCAGAGAGCGAACCTGCAACCCAGGTACATGCCCTTGACTGGGAATCAAACCTACGACCCTTCAGTGTGAGGGCCGACGCTCTGACCACTGAGAAACACCAGTCATGGCTTATTTTTGTTTTTGTTATGTTACCTGCTATTGAAGTATATATAGTTCAGAAGTGTACGGAAAAGTGCATTTACCATTACTGTACAGCTCAAAGAACTCTCACAAATAGAGCACATGTTCATCAGCACCTAGATCGAGAAAGAGAATAGCACGAGGTCCCCAGAAGTCCCTCCCATGCCCCCTTCCATTCAATACCACCCAAGGTGCCTCCTTATTGATATATTAGTGCCCCGGTGTACGGATTCATGCACATTGAAAGGAAATTAATTAGAAGGTAGCCAGCGGGGCGGGGCTGGGTGAGACAGGCTGGACATGCCCTGGAGCCAACCTCCCACGGTCCTGGCCTGGCTGGCGGGGATCGGGCCAAAACTGGCTCTCCCACAGGCCCGAGGGGTCCTGGATTTGCAAGACAGAGTTTCTCAGGTGATGCACCCCAGAACTGGGCTCCCTCCTCTCGGGTTCTGGGGTGCGGCATCACCCAAAGCCATAAACCAGTCGCAGCTCCTGCTTGAGTGTCTGCCCCCTGGTAGTCAGAGCGTGTCATAGCTACTGGTTGGACAGTTGGTCACTTAACCTTTTATATATATAGACTAGTGACCTGGTGCATGAAATTCATGCACATTAAAAGGGGATTAATTAGAGGAAATAATTTAATATTGCTATTTGCCCTTTCTCTATAATAGAAGTGTCAGAGATGAAAGAAAATTAGTAAAATGCATATGAAAACCTTCCTCCTGTCAGAGTCTGGGGCTCACCATGGGACCCAGAGTCAAGTGCCTGCCCACCCACATGCACCTCAAAATCCCGTGAGACCCAGACCTGGCTACCACTCCCCCCATTGGGCTAGATCTAGAGCCGGCCAGTCGCCCCTGCCAGGCAGGGGGCGTAGCCTCAGGTCCCCTGGCCTGGCACCAGGACGGGGGGTGTGGCCTGAGGTCCCCCAGCCCAGACTGGGGAGAGGGGTGTGCCTTGAGGTCCTCCATCAAGCCCCTCCAGGTGGGGGACACGGCCTGAGGTCCCCTGTCAAGCCCCACTGGGAGCGGGGGAGAGTGTAGCCTCAGGTTCCTGCTGATTGCTCATTAAGGCTCCTTTTGGGAACTTGGCCTCAGCTGTGGGTGCAGCCATCTTTGTGACGGAGTGATGGCCAATTAGCATATTCCCTCTTTATTAGATAGGATAACAGCATAGATTAGTTTTGCCTATTTTTGCTCTTTATATAAATGGAATGATCTGGGTTATTCTGCTCAAAATTGTTGGTGAGATTAGACCATTTGTGTGTGTGTGATTGTTCAGTCTCATTGCATTGTATGAATAAATTACAATAGATTTATCTATTCTGCTGATGTGGGCTGTTTTCCATGTGGGATTGTCACGCATTGTGCCGGTATGAATATTCTCATGGATGTCCTTTGGTTAACATACATGCACACGTTTCTATTGGGAGTGGATTTGTTGGGTCACTGGAGATGCATATTTTCAGCTTTAGTTAGCTTTCTCAAGTAGTTGTAATAATTTTTACTCACTGAGAGTTTCTGATGCTTCATATCCTGTCTAGACTTGATGTGTTCAAACCTTTCTTTTTATCCAGTCGAGCGGAACGGTATCATATTGCAGTTTATTTGCATGTCCACGGAGAGTAAAGTTATGAGTTTAAGAACATTTTCATATGTTTATTATGCATTTGAGTAGTTCCTTTTGTGAAGTGTCTGCTCAAGTCTTTTGCCCAGATTTCTGTTGGGTTGTCTGTCTTTTCCTTATTGATTTGTAGGAGTTCTTTTTAAATTCTGGATTTGGGACTATCTTATCCCATTTTGTAGGTTTTCTTTTTACTCTCTTAATGGTATCTTTTGATGAGTGGAGGTTCTTAGTTTTAATACAGTTCATTAATAATTGTTTTTCGTTTATGATTCTTTTTGTTTCCTGTTTGTGAAAGATGTGCCTAGCCAATGTCATAAAGATATTCCTATACTTTAGTCTAGAATGTATTTATTTATGTTAGCTTCAGATCTGTAACCCTTCTGGAAATGAATTTTAGTATGGTGTGAGGGAGGGGTCAAAATACATGTCACTGCTTTAGGAGTGAGGAAGTTGCCCAGTCCTGGTAAATGAGACACAACAGACCTTCCCCTGGGGACGGGGCTGTAAAAGGTTCTCTTGTGCTTAAGAAAGAGACTGAGGGTGTTATTTGGTGACAGCCGGAGCCGCTGCAGCCACCCTGTGACCAGGAGGAAAACTAGACTTAAAATGAAGCTGACAGCGAGGGAGGCAGAGGGGAGAAATGGAAGAATCTGGCACCCCCATGGCATGTAGAGCAGCTGATCACACCACTCCCAGAGCCAGATCCGGGAGGCTCGCGAGCCGCAGTTTGCCGCTCCGTTGACTAATGAGTTTGCCGACCACTGGTCCAGGGGATGTATTTTGTCGGTCCAGTGAACCTTCTGGGGAATAAGCCACACCTATTCTTCAGAAAGCCTTCTCTGTCCATGTGACTTCAATGGGCTTGAGCCCTTCCCCATCCCCCCACAGAGGCCACACAACCAAGTTCTGACAAAGGATTTCCTACCCCTGGGACAGGGACCTAGCCAAACCAGGCCATCGGAGTGCTGCCGGGGACTTACACCACAGTCGTCAGGAAAAAATATTCTCACAACATAAACTGATGAACAAAAACAGATCCAGAGACAGAGAAACATCGATCAGATCATCAAACCTCAGAGGGAAGGTAGGGGACGGTGGGGGTAAGGGAGAGAGATCAACCAAAGGGCTTGTATGCATGCCTATAAGCCTAACCAATGGACACAGACAACAGGGGGGTGAGGGCATGAGTGGGGGGGGGGGGTTAGGAGGGGTTCTGGAGGAATAAGGACACATATGTAACACCTTAATCAATAAAGAAATTTAAAAAAAAAAAAAGAAAAAAAGAAGAAGAAATATTCTCTCTTCTACTCTAACTTCACAAGCTATGAAGACCAGGTTGGCTTGGAGCTGCTGGTGGCGATCTTGGGGGCAAATCACAAAGTGGGGGGAGGGACTCCAACGCCAGCGGTGCTGAGCGGGTGGGCCGGGTTATGCTGGTTCATCTCCCTACCTGACTAGACGGGGTTCTGAAGTCATCGTCTCCCTGCCTCCGGGCGCTGCTGTCTGCCGGCTCCTGCCAAAGCGGTGACTTCTCCTTGCCTGAGTGGCCAGGAGTGCTCAGCGGCCCCCCGCCCCCACGTCTCAGAAAACTACAATGTGGGAAACCCAGCGGCAGTGAAAACGCTCATTAGACTCAACCTAATTGATTATACTACACCCACAGGCCCAGCTCCCTACAGGTGAACAAAACGTGTCTCGTTAAGGCAGCGAGAAAACGGACGTGTCAGCCCTGGCCAGTGTGGCTCAGGGGGCTGGAGCGCAGTCCTGTGCACCGGACGGTGGCCGGTTCCATTCCCAGTCAGGCACACACCTAGATTGTGTGTTCCATCGTGCACAGAGGCAACCGGTTGATGTTACTCTATCTCTATCTCTCTCCCCTCCCTCTCTCTAAAATCAGTACAACACATGCTCCGGTGAGGATTTAAAAACAAACAGCCAGGCCGGTGTGGCTCAGAGGTTGAGCGTCCACCCATGAGTCAGGAGGTCACGGTTCAATTCCTGGTCAGGGCACATGCCGGGGTTGCGGGCTCATCCCCAGTAGGGGGCGTGCAGGAGGCAGTCAATCAATGACTCTCTGTCATCATTGATGTCTCTCTCTCCCTCTCCTTTCCTCACTCTGAAATCAATAAAAACATATTTTACAAAAATATTTTTTAAAAACTCAGAGCTTTCTCTCTCCTCCTCCTCCTCCTCCGCCTTCTCTGCCTCTCTTCATCGCTTTCACTCCCCTCTCCCTTCTCTAAAAAAACAACAGCCAGACACTTCATGAGAAACTCACAAAGAGAGGCAGGGCAACTGGGTGGTGGAAAGACAGGCATGGATTCCAAGCCGGGTGACCTCACGTAACTTACTGAGTGCCCAATCTTGTCATGTGTAAATGAGGGTTAAACCGACCTTGGCAACTAAACCTCCGCTTCTGCCCCGCTCTGGGACTCAGCTTCCTCTGACACAAAGTGGGGGAGAGGAGGTTCTCTCTCTGGTCTCTCCTGAGCCTTCACTATCTTTTTTTTTTTTTTTTTTTAAATAGTTTCTTAATTGTTTTTTAGAGAGAGAAGAAGGGAGAGGGAGAGAAACACTGATGTGAGAGCACAACATCCATTGGCTGTCTCCTGCATGCCCCCTACCAGGGATCGAGCTCATAACCCAGGCACGTGCCCTTGACTGAGAACCAAACCATGGAACCGGCAACCGCCTGGTGCACGGGATGACACCTAACCCATTGAGCCACTCCGGCCAGGGCAAGGCTTCCCTGTCTTAGTGTGTCCCCTCACCCCAGGGCTGCTGGGGACCACCTTGCACCTTGGTATGGGTCACTACCTGGACTCCTAGCTCCGTTCCCCCGCTAAGTGTGTAGCCTCCTTCCCAGAGACCCCAGGCCATAGGTTTCTGCTTCCCTTTCTCACCTTTTGTCTCGATTCCCCCACACCCTGGTGTGTTTCTTGCTTTAGGAAGAGTTGATGCAATTACAGTTGATGTGGTTACAATAAAGAACTTAGAGCTGATGGTACCGAGCCTGTGACCTTGAGCACTTGTGCAACATGGGACTGACAATGCATTCCAATGGTCACAAAATGCACCACTAAGAAAACACACCAACAGTTGCATTACAACGAAACCTCTTAACAACAGTCCTCCAAAGCCATAAACCAGCCATTGCTTTGAAATTCCTCTCATCCCTTCTGTGAGGTTTGCCATTTCTCCTGCCTTCGGTCGCATTGCTGGGCATATGGTGATCTTTCTACCCATATCTTAGGAACAAAATGGAACGCGACTTCTGCTCCTGATTTATCTTCCTATCTTAGGTTCTGCAAAGCACTTGCTGTTGCTTTGTAAGAAAGAGTAGTCACTCCTCCAAAGAGAAAGCTTTGTTATATTAATTTTTAGTTGCACTCCCTGTTGCTCCGGTCTCCCTGCCTTTCTGTCTGCGTCATCGCTTTTTATCTGAAAGCTGTCACAATATGATTTTCTGAAGACATTTTAAAGAGCACGGAATCTGTAACCGGACAATCATTGGGTCCGTGCGGCCTGTCACTACTTGAGCCAATTAAGCAGCGGCGGGGTGGAATCATACATGAGCGTTCATTCCAATACTGTCGGCAGCATGGGGTAATCTGCTCTGCACCCCACCTAGGCCAGCTGCTTATACTGGGTAGGCAGACAAAGATTCCATGGGGAAGTAGCCAAAGGGTATTGCCAAATGGGCAGTCTCCAGGTTATGGGGGCTGGAGATCTGCAGATATGCCAAGGGCTGGGGTTCTTCAAAGGGCTAGTGATATGGGAAGGCTGGGGGTCTTCAGAGGGCTGTTGGCTCTGGTTTCTGCAACAAGACTAATCTTCCCATGAGAGTGGGCAGCTCCCGGATGGGGAGCATGGGCTGCATTTCCAAGTGGGTTCCCAGGTCCCACAGGCAGCTGCCAGCCAGGTTAGAACGGGCCTTCTTTAATCAGAATTGAACAATCACGTTAACAGAGCATGATTAATATTTCTTACAATTAGAGCTGGTTCCCCAACGTTCTATTCCTGCCCCTATCAAATCCAGTACATGTGCGGTAGGCAGTCAGGTTGGCATGAGCAGAGCAGGACTATGGGCCAGGTCAGAAGGTCACCAGGGCAGAAAGTCCTGGGCACCTAGCAATGGGTACCTAGCAACGGGCAGAACTGGGAGAGCGAGTGTTGGAAATACTTGGAAGTATTGTCCATCAGGACCTCACCCCTAAGGTACCCTTTCTTCCCCTAGATCAGTGGTCGGCAAACTCATTAGTCAACAGAGCCAAGTATCAACAGTACAACGATTGAAATTTCTTTTGAGAGCCAAATTTTGTAAACTTAAACTTCTTCTAACGCCACTTCTTCAAAATAGACTCGCCCAGGCCGTGGTATTTTGTGGAAGAGCCACACTCAAGGGGCCAAAGAGCCGCATGTGGCTCTCGAGCCACGGTTTGCCGACCACTGCCCTAGATCATCTCCCATCAAGCAGGTCAGACCCTCCCCCTGACTCTCCCCCCCCATATGTAGCTAGTCATGCAGTAGACCCCCAAACACACACACTTAGAGAAGAGCAGGGGGGCTGGAGAAAAGCCCCATCTGACCTCCATACAAGGGCAGGAGATGAAGGGACAGGCCCCGATCGCTCAGCTCAAAGAAGAAAGAAGTTAACGGCATCCAAGGGGTTAGAAGGGGCCCTAGCCCACACGCCGGGGCAGCTCTTCGAACTGCCCACTCGAAACTTCCTTTCAAGTGGACTTCTGCTTTGCTTGCTGAGTAAACTATCTCCCTAGAGTTTGAGTCTTGGCTCTGAATTCTTTCTTAGCCAGAACTCAAGCACCAAGGTCGACTTTCACTGTGTACACATACAGGACCCATAGGGTACCTAATTCAGTGAAGGACAGTAAGAACAGCTGTGCTTAATAGCTCAAATTTGCAAACAGTGGCGGTTTCATCACGATGTTGCCATTGATTATAACGTACACTCCTAACATCAGAGATGTTACAACCGAGGGAAAATGTATATCTTAGAATTAGTTAAATATGGTAGTAAATACCAGTATTGATTAGAATTCTTTCAACTGCAAGTGACAGAAAACCCACACTGACCTGAGTCAAATGGGTAAAGTGAGCCACAGAAATCCGAAAGTCCTTGTATTACCAGCTTCAGGTATGGTTGGATCCAGGACTCTAGGAGAGAATCAGGACTAGTTTCTGGCCATTTCTCTCTCTCTCTCTCTCTCTCTCTCTTCTCTCTCTCTCTCTCTCTCTCTCTCTTCTACAGGGATGCTTTCATATCAGGTTTCACATGGTAGCAAGCTGGAGCCAGCAGCTCTAACCCCCATATCCTCTCTGCTCTCAAGTCCAGCCAAAAGGAATGAGAGTTCTTTGTCCCAGAATTTTTTTTAATTTTTAATTTTCGGTTAATCCTCACTCGAGGATACTTTTTTCCATTGCTTTTCAGAGACAGTGGAAGGGAGAGGGGGAGGGGCTTGGGGAGAGACACAGAGAGAAACATCAATGTGAGAGAGACACATTGCCTGGTTGCCGCCCCACACACTCCGACTGGGGGCAGGAAGCAACTGCAACCCAGGGAGAACCCTTGGCAGGGAATCAAACCTGAGACCCTTCGGTCTGCAGGGCGATGGCTAGGGCAATGTCCCAGAATTTTTCATCTGAGTTTCAAAGCCTTTCATTGGCTCTGAGAGCCCTGGACACAGCCGTGCTGAGTCACCCGCTGGAAGCCCAGGGAAATGAGGAGAACGGATATGAGGCCGCAGAAACCATAGACGTGGCTTGTAGGTTGGCTGCAGGGAATTAGGTAAGATTAACCCTGGGAACATTAGCCCCGAGCCTGGCCCAGGGCGAGCCTCTCCGTGGGTACATTTGATCCCTGTTCCTCGGCCTGCGCAGTGCAGATGGAGAAGGCCTCTGCTCAGACGCCCCGGCTCTGAGTCAGCCTTGCACACCGGCCTGTCAGCCGGCTGAGATGGCACTGACTCAGCTCCTACGTGAGCTGGATGCTGCCTGGAAAGTTAATAAGTCTTTGAGGCAAGACGTCCCTCCCGTGGCGTGGGTTGGTGCCCTGAGTGGGTGGGAATGAATGAAAAACAGTGGGAACACCGGGGCTCCTCTAGAGCGTTTATGACGTTCAATATACAGAAAGAAAGCGGGAGGGAAGTCGAGAGCAGTGATTAGAAAAGGCTGCCGACCAAGGCTGGGTGGCTTCTGCTAAGGGTCCTGTGCTGCCCAGTCCCCGGGGGCGGGGGCGGGGGGGGGGTGCTCTTAGCTGCCCCAGCTCCAGCCCAGTCCCCTGACCAGCTCTGCCAATTTTTTTCCCTTCAAATGTAAGTTGCAAGGAACAGAACAGAGGGAATCTGTCACTTGGGAGGGGAGGGGAGGAACAGAGCAGGGAGGCCCGTGAGGAGGGGATCCCGCAGGAAAGGAGAGGAAATGAAGGAGACAGAAACAGGAAACCTAGGCATGATGCAGAATCTCATGGGGTGCTTTTTACAACCACTCAGGAGCTGGGCTGAGTTCAACACGGAGCACCTGCTGTCGGCTGCGGGGGGTGGGGTGGGTATGGGGTGGACACAGAAATAAATAGGATGTGGCCCCTGCACGCAGAGTCTAGAGTGGGAGACAATAAGAAAATCCTTAATTACAACGTCATGTGATTGCAGGGACCGGGTGCTGAAGGAAAATAGCCCTGAGGGGGGAGTGAAGCAGCTCAGCAAAGGAGACATTGCCGGCAGGAGGTCTCAGGTCAAGTCCAGCCGTCTCCTGGTCTGGAGGGTGGGGTTGGGCTCTGAAGCACAACTGCGCCCCAGGGTCCCCTGATGGCCTTTTCCACTTCTGCCTCAGGCTTTGGCTGCGGGTCCTGGGGGGTCGCCACCTTCCTGGCAAGGAGGTTCCCCCACGTGAGAGGACAGCTGGGGTAGCTGTGAGTCCTTGGAGCCAACGCTCTGAGCAGCTGGAGGCTGGGCACACTGTCCTGGCAGAGCGACCTGGGAGGCACCAATGGCATCTGCTGCCGCCGGGCTGGGTGTTTGGTGGAGGACATAGTGGGGAGCAGAAGGGAGGGCAGGGGGGGGGGGCTCCCTGGAGGAGAGGGTTATCCTGCTGCATCTTGAAGGACAGCGGAGAAGGCAGCCAAGCAAAGAAAGATCCGAGGGGTCACCACGTGTAAGAGTTGCAGGGGCTTGCAGTGCTTTCTGGAAACATTAAGATATTTAAGGCCAAGCTGGTTTGGCTCAGTGGGTAGAGCGTCAGCCTGTGGACTGAAGGGTCCCAGGTTTGATTTCGGTCAAGGGCACATGCCCAGCTTGCAGGCTCGATCCCAAGTGTGGAGTGTGCAGGAGGCACCTGATCAGTGATTCTCTCTCATCATTGATGTTTGTATCTCTCTCTCCCTCCCCCTCTCCCTTCCTCTCTGAAATCAAGGATGGATCACACGGGGGGGTGGGGGGGAAAGTCTGTACAAATGTTAGTTACTATAAGTGTGCCTCAAACACAAAAACCAACTAAGCAAACGAAAATAATCAGGAGAATCCCGAAGCAGCCTCATTTTACTCCACTTACCATTTGGCGCCGAGCAAGTTGGGGACTTACCGGAGGACACAGCAAGTCAGCAGCAGAGCCATCCCTGACTTCAACATCGTCAGCAGAGTCCGCGGAAACCCAACTTCACCCTGCAGTTCAGATGTCAGAGGCGTTTCAGGAAGTCCCTTTCAGCAAAGAGTGTCCCCGGCGGTTCCCGATGGGCAGTCCCAATGTCCTCCAAATCATTAGCAAGATGTAGCTGGATGAGCTTCCCAGGAGGCAGGGCAAAAAGGGAGACAGAGAGTAGATGTGTACCCTGAGGACTAGAGAAGAGACCCCATTTCTCAGTGCTTCCTATGTCTAGAGCATTCACCCATACACCCACCTTTTAAAAACAGGTGTACTGAGATCTAATTCACATGCCAAAAAGCATATCCTTTTAAAGTATACAATTCAATGGTTTTTTAGTATAGTCACAGAGTGGTAAAGCTATCACACAATACATTTTGGAATATTTTCATCACCCCATAAAAGGACTCCTACTCATTGGTAGTCACTCCTTTTCCCCCAGCCCCACCTTCTCCTAGCCCAGTGGACAGCAAATTCATTCATCAACAGAGCCAAAACAATTGAAATTTCTTTTGAGAGCCAAATTTTTAAAACTTAAACTTCTTCTAACGCCACTTCTTCAAAATAGACTCGCCCAGGCCGTGGTATTTTGTGGAAGAGCCACACTCAAGGGGCCAAAGAGCCGCATGTGGCTCGCAAGCTGCGGTTTGCCGACCACTGTCCTAGACCTAGACAATCACTAATCTACTTTGTAGCTCTGTAATTTTGCCAATCCTTAGCATTTCATATAGATAGAATCGTAAGATATGTATTCTTTGTGTGTCTGGCTTCTTTCACTTAGCTTAATGATTTCAAGGTTCATCTGTGTTGTAGCATGTATCAGTACTTCGTTTTTTATGGCTGAAAAATATTCCATTGTATGAATATACTACATTTTATTTATTCATCCAGTTTATGGGCATTTGGGTTGTTTCCAATTCGTGGCTATTATGACTAATGCTGCTATGAACATTCATGTGCAGGTGTTTGCATGGACATGTTTTTGTTTCTCTTGGGAATAGACCCAGGAGTGGAATTGCTGCATCATGTGACAACGCTATGTTTAACATTTTGAGAAAATGCTAGGCTGTTTTTAAAGTGGCTGTGCCATTTTACGTTTCTACCAACAGTGTATGAGGATTCCAATTTCTTCACATCCTTGCCAATATTTGTTATTACTGTCATTTTAATTATTGTTACCCTAATGGGTGTGAAGTAGTATCTCATTGTGGGGTTGTTGTTGTTATTTTTTGTGTGGTAAAATATACATGACATATTATTTATCACTTTAACTATTTGTGAGTGTATAATTCAGTGGCAATAAATACATTCCTTAGTGTGGTTTTTCATTTGCATACCTCTATGGCTAATGATGTTGAGCCTCTTTTCATATGCTTATTGATTGTGTTATCTTTTTTTGAGAAATGCTAATCCCTTGCTCATTTTAAAATTGGATTGTTGTCTTTATTACTGAGTTGGAGGATTTCTTTATATATTCTAGATACAAGTCCCTTATCAGACATATAATTTGCAAAGATTTTCTCCCTGTGATTGTCTTTTCACTTTCTTAATGGTGCCCTTTGAAGCACAAAAGTTTTAAATTTTGATGAGCTATATTTTTTTTCCCTCTGTTGCTGTGCTTTTGGTATCATATCTAAGAAGGTTTTATCTAAACCAAGTTCATGAAGATTTACCCTGTACTATTTTCTTCTAACAGTTTTATAGTTTTAGTTCTTTCAGTTTAGTTCTTTCATTTAGGTCCATGATCTGTTTTGAGTTCATTTTTATATATGGTATGAGGTAAGGGTCCAACTTGATGTGTGTGTGTGTGTATGTGTGTGTGTGTGTGTGTGTGTGTATCCAGTTGTCCCAGCATCATTTGTTGAAAAGGCTATTTTTTCCTCACTGAATTGTCTAGGCAATATTACAGAGCTCCTTTTTAAGAAAAATAGGCCGTAAACAGTTATTTCTATGTGCAATTTGTACAACTCTTATGATTTCTGGCAAGTAAAGTCAGCTTTTCTCCCCCTGGTGACTGGCACCTTAGACTAGTGCCTATGGCCTAGGGTGACTTGGTATCCAATATAGATTCCTAGTACTTGATAGAGGGGGAAAATCAGATTCTCTCCTGAACAGCACAAGGGCTGGGTGCCCACAGAGAAGGCAGATGACGTACCTCGATCTGTTCCCCCAAAGGTTGTTGCAATGCTACCCAGGTCTCCGTGTGGCCTGATATTTTGGAATCTTTGGGGGGGCCCAGAGTGGTGACGGTGTTTTTAGTTTTTTTCATTTTTCATTAGGAAAAGATACTTAACTGAATATGCAACAAAGCTGCAATTTATAAGAATAGGACTTATATTGGGCTTTTGAAATCTTATAAAAGGTTCTTGAACTGAATTGCTGTACGTGATACCCCTCCCTTTTGAAAAACTATTTAGCATATCTTTAAATTTTGGTAAGATGTACATAACATAAAATAGATTTTAACCATTTTTAAGTGTGCAGTTCAGTGGCATTAAGAACATTCATGTTGTTGTGCAACCATCCCCACTACTCATCTCCAGCAATTTTTCATCTTCCCAAACTGAAACTCTGTCCCCATTAAATAGCAACTCCCCATTCCCCCTTCTGTCCAGCCTCTGGCAAACACCATTCCACTTTCTGTCTCTGTGAATTTGACTCCTCTAGGTACGTCAGTAAGTGGAATCGTCCAGTGTTTGTCCTTTGTGTCTGGCTTCTTTCACGTGGTGTACTGCCTTCATTATATTTACGTTGCCGCACGTGTCAGAATTTCATACACGTTTTCACCTGAGCTGCTTTCCCACGCTTCCTTGGGATTTCTGTGAATCCTTAGGCTGAGTCCCTGTCTTGGAATCTTGGAACCTAAAGGTGATCTTGTTTGTCTTTCTCACAATCAGGAGCCTGATGTGGCCTGTGGGTTGCCTCACAGCTAAGGGACTGCCCACCCCTTGCTCACAGGCATTGTGGCCACTGTTGCCATGGCAGCCAGGAGGCACGGGGGCTGCGTGGAGGAGCCTCAGGGTCGGGGAGCATGGTAATATTGCTTGTGCTACCCTCCCCTCTGCCCACTCCTGTGCCAGGATCCTTCACATGTAGCCATTCGTTCCCCCACATTTACTGAATGGCTACCATGTGCTGGCATTACAGCAGGCGCAGGAGACAGAGTGAGGAATAAGGCAGACCTGGTCTCTGCATCCATGGAGGGAAGACTTTACATAGTGACAGAAAGACATTAAAGAATCACCTACTCCAGTGGTCGGCAAACTCATTAGTCAACAGAGCCAAATAGCATGTGGCTCGCGAGCCGCGGTTTGCCGACCACTGACCTACACGAATAATTATATGGTTACAATTGTGGTGACTGCTATGAAGAAAAGCAGGGTACAATGTGAATGTCTAAATGGGGGGGCAGGTGGCACCAGGCTGGGGTGTGCTCAGACTCCATTGATTGACATGCAGCTGTGCCTGACACTAGACTAAGAATCATAGTCCCCGTGCTGAAGGCAATCCGGGTCTAACAGGGGTGACTGGTGGCCTGGGCTCCCCTGGGTTTGGGATCCCAGCACCACACTGCTCCCCCTTTTTTCCTGGGATCTAGCGGTCCCCTTTTCCAAGTGTGTGTCTCTGGAGGTGCCTCTTTTGTGATAGAGAATGTCAGGTCCTTTACTTTGGAGGGGAAATTTGACATGTTCAGAACACTGGACCCCAAAGCCGTTGCGGAGGTGCCAGGCCTATGTTTTCATGGCCCTCACATCACACCCAGGGCACCCGACCCCTTCGGCGCTCCGGGCCCCAGCAGCATGAGGTCATCAACACAGAGCTCTGGCATCACGCTTGTGTAATGAGGAAGCGTTCCAACTCTGAGAACTGTCAAAAGCGATAGCTGAGTCCTGGTGCAAGATGGCGAAGGTGCACTGATGACCCTGACACATACAAGCAGGGTTTCGGGTCGTCTCTGCTTCTTGGAATAAAGAAAAAACGCCCTCCAGCTCAATAGCTGCCCACCAGGTGGCCGGGACGCACTGCTCTTCTCCGGCAGCGACACCACCTCTGAAACAGCAGCTGCCACGTCAGAAGGTCTATGGTAATCCGCTGTCATTCTCTAAGGCCCACGTGCCTTCTCCACCGGCCAAACGGAGAGTGACGTGGGGATGTGATAAAATCACCACCTCTGCCTCTTTAAAGGCCATGATGACATTATTAATCCCTTCAACTCCCGGGAGGGTGCAACGTTGCTTTTGGCTTATCACTTTGGTAAGGAGGGATTTCCAGTGGATTTTCTCATCGTCAGATCCCTTACTCCGCCAAACCAAGGGCCAATCCGGTAATTCCGCCAGTGGCCGAGCCTGTCTCTCCCAGCGGGGGAATAAGTAGGTCTGAAGGTCACAGGGCCCACCTCCATCCACTTCTTTCCAGGGTCCCGGATCAGTGACTGACTCAGGCTTGGGATCGGTGCCGGAACTGCGCTGTCCATCATGGTGGCTAATGTCAGACCTCTGCTTACCAGACCTGAAGCTTTTTTTCCCAGATATATAAATCCAATAGAAACTTAATGGGTGGGTGGCTCATATATTTTGGTTTTAGAGACTCCATGATGGATTAGCCACATCAGTCTCTACAGGTTAGCCATCCTGGTAACTCCACGGGCCCTAGCGATTGTCATGACGATGCTCCCTCTCCTCTGGAAGTTCAGTGCTGCTACCTGCTTCCCACAGCCCCAGGGTCTGCACACCCCGTGGAGATAAAGAAACCCTCTTCAATGGCTGCTTATCCCACCAGCAGCTCCCACCTGGGCTGTTGAGAGGTGCTGGTACTTCCCTTCCCAAAGAATTTCTCAAGGCCTTGGTTTTCAGGGGGCGGGAGGTTGTCTGGGAAACCAGGAAAATGTCATAGCCAATACATTCTGCTGGGGATTGACTTTATTTTTAAAGCAATTGGGAGCCACTAAAGTGTTTTCAACAGTAGAGTAGGGTGATGAGATTTTTTTTTAAATTATAGATTGATTTTTGAGAGAGAGAAAGAAACATCGACTTGTTCCACTTATTTATGCATTCATTGGTTGCTTCTTTTTTTTTTTATTTTATTTATTTTTTTTTAAATTTCTTTATTGATTAAGGTGTCACATATTTGTCCTCATCCCCCCATTCCCATCCCACCCCTCTCCCCACGCATGCCCCAATCCCCTGTTGAACTTAACCGTTGGATAGGCTTATATGCATGCATACAGGACCTTTGGTTGAACTCTCCCCCTCCCCCCACCCTCCCCCTCCCCTCCCCTATCCTCCCTCTGAGGCCCGATAGTCCGATCGATGCCTCCTTGCTTCTGGTTCTGTTCTTGTTCCTCAGTCTATGTTGTTCATCATTTCCCCTAGATGAACGAGATCAAATGTCACTAGATATATACTAATAAGAACTGAATGTGAGACGAGCAATAATATTTATGCTGACAGGCAAATGAATCAATCTGTAGCGAGCTTCCCCCTGGACCAACAGTTCTTTTGAGACCCAATTTCGATGTCCAGTAGTTCCTTATGTGTACATGTCAGCACTGACCCCTCAGCTCTGGATGGTGGACAAATGGTGGTAATGGAGGTCCGACTCCCTCTGGTTTGGTCTCGGCCGAACCCAGGGGCACGGCGTCACCTGGACTAAGGGGCACGTGGCCTCACCCATACCCAAGGGGCGCGTGGTCTCACCCGGGCCTGGGACCCAGCCTCACCCGGATGGATCCAGGGGCGCACGGCCTCACCCGGACCCAGGATCTGGCTTCACCCGTACCCAGGGACGCTTGGCCTCTCCCAGACCCAGGGGCACGTGGCCTCACCCGGGCTTAGTTGCACAAGGCCTCACCTGGATCCAGGGACACATGGTCTCTCCCAGACCCAGGGACGCTTGGCCTCTCCCAGACCCAGGGCCACTTGGGCTCACCCGGGCCTAGGTGCACGAGGCCTCATCCGGATCCAGGGACGCATGGTCTCACCCGGACCCAGGGATGCTTGGCCTCTCCCAGACCCAGGGCCACTTGGGCTCACCCGGGCCTAGGTGCACGAGGCCTCACCCGGATCCAGGGACACATGGTCTCACCCGGACCCAGGGACGCTTGGCCTCTCCCAGACCCAGGGCCACTTGGGCTCACCCGGGCCTAGGTGCACGAGGCCTCACCCGGATCCAGGGACACATGGTCTCACCCGGACCCAGGGACGCTTGGCCTCTCCCCGACCCAGGGCCACTTGGGCTCACCCGGGCCTAGGTGCACGAGGCCTCACCCGGATCCAGGGACACATGGTCTCACACAGACCCAGGAACGTTTGGCCACTCCCAGACCCAGGGCCACTTGGGCTCACCCGGGCCTAGGTGCACGAGGCCTCACCCAGATCCAGGGACGCATGGTCTCACCCGGACCCAGGGACGCTTGGCCTCTCCCAGACCCAGGGCCACTTGGGCTCACCCGGGCCTAGGTGCACGAGGCCTCACCCGGATCCTGGGACACATGGTCTCACCCGGACCCAGGGATGCTTGGCCTCTCCCAGACCCAGGGCCACTTGGGCTCACCCGGGCCTAGGTGCACGAGGCCTCACCCGGATCCAGGGACACATGGTCTCACCCGGACCCAGGGACGCTTGGCCTCTCCCCGACCCAGGGCCACTTGGGCTCACCCGGGCCTAGGTGCACGAGTCCTCATCTGGATCCAGGGACACATGGTCTCACCCGGACCCAGGGATGCTTGGCCTCTCCCAGACCCAGGGCCACTTGGGCTCACCCGGGCCTAGGTGCACGAGGCCTCACCCGGATCCAGGGACACATGGTCTCACCCGGACCCAGGGACGCTTGGCCTCTCCCAGACCCAGGGCCACTTGGGCTCACCCGGGCCTAGGTGCACGAGGCCTCACCCAGATCCTGGGACACATGGTCTCACCCGGACCCAGGGACGCTTGGCCTCTCCCAGACCCAGGGCCACTTGGGCTCACCCGGGCCTAGGTGCACGAGGCCTCATCCGGATCCAGGGACGCATGGTCTCACCCGGACCCAGGGACGCTTGGCCTCTCCCAGACCCAGGTCCACTTGGGCTCACCCGGACCTAGGTGCACGAGGCCTCATCCGGATCCAGGGACACATGGTCTCACCCGGACCCAGGGACGCTTGGCCTCTCCCAGACCCAGGGCCACTTGGGCTCACCCGGGCCTAGGTGCACAAGGCCTCTCCCGGATCCAGGGACACATGGTCTCACCCGGACCCAGGGACGCTTGGCCTCTCCCAGACCCAGGGCCACTTGGGCTCACCCGGGCCTAGGTGCACAAGGCCTCATCCGGATCCAGGGACGCATGGTCTCGCCCGGACCCAGGGACGCTTGGCCTCTCCCAGACCCAGGGGCACGCGGCCTCACCCGGGCCTAGGTGCCCGAGGCCTCACCCGGATCCAGGGATACATGGTCTCACCCGGACCCAGGGACGCTTGGCCTCTCCCAGACCCAGGGCCACTTGGGCTCACCCGGGCCTAGGTGCACGCGGCCTCACCCGGATCCAGGGACACATGGTCTCGCCTGGACCCAGGGGTGTGTGGGCTCTCCCAGACCCAGTGGCGCTTGGCCTCGCCCGGGCACGGGATCCAGCGTCATCCGGGTCCAGGGGCACTTGGCCTCACCCGGACCCGGAGTCCGGCCTCACCTGGACCCAGGGGCATGTGGCCTCAGCTAGACCCAGGGACGTGAGGCCTCACTTATACCCAGAGGCGTGTGACCACACCCGAGCCCAGAGGCGCGCAACCCCGCCCGCACCTGGGTCTCAGCGGGGCCCCGTCTTCCCGATCCCAATTCCTGCCGGTCAATCCCCCCTCAGCAATTCCCCTGGCCATCCTTCCGGAGCTCCAGTATGGCTGCTGCAGAACTCGTCGGGCGGCGGCTCGGCGAAGCTCCGGTGCACCCGGTGCATGGCGGTGGGCCAGTCTGGCGTCGCTGCGTCGGCCCTTGGGTCTGCATCGGTGGCCGGTCGCCGAGCATGCGCACCTGGCCGCTTCCGGGGCGTTGAGATTCTTGACGGACTCAGAGGTCAGCAAGCGCGGAGTCTCCCACCCCATGTCTCATAGGGGCTCGTCTGTCCGTGCTTGGCTGCCAGTGGAGCCGTCCCCTCAGCCGGAGACCGCCGGGGGAACTGCGCCGAGCACGTTCCAGGCCGCTGTTGTATCGCCTGAGACATAGTTCTTTTGTGTCGCCTGAGCTGTAGTTCTTAAAGTGTGGTCTTTGGGTCACCGGCATCAGCATCATCCCACATACCCCTCTTTTATTCTAGTTGTAGAGCATCTACTCAGCCAGCCCTATGGTGGTCTTGGATGGTGTCTGCTCTGCTCTCTTGTCGTAGTCTCAAAGTTGTTGTGGTAGGCAACAATCAGGCTTCCGCCCTATGCCTCCATCTTGGTCCTCCTTTGTATAGTTAAGTCTTGATTGTTGTTGGTGTCACTGGGGGGGCTCTCTTTGTCTATAAAGGAAGAGTTGCTGTGCAGGAGACACGTTTATGGGCCGGGTCTTGGTGCAGCAAAGCTTTGGCGCTCACTGAATATTCCCGTTGAATGTGTCCCTTATGCACGTGGTTGAAATCTGGTGTCATCTCCCACAGACCACTAGATGCCCTCGTTTCTGGGTCTCCAATGGGGTGTAGATCAGCGACTGCCTTAGGCACTCAGCAAGGATTACAGCAAAAACTGTAGTTTCTTCCTCCTGTCTGAGTGGCCCTGGAGCAGTCCGACTAGAACAGCAGATCATCTGGTCCGCTGCCAGAGGGCAGGCCACCCACAAGCATAAGCCGTTGCTTGGGGCGCAGGTGTGCCTGCAAGACTTGCGGGGCAGGTCTTCAAAACGTGCGGGGCGGGTCCCAGGGCGGGGCGGGGTCTCAGGGCGCCAACAGGCCATGGTGCGGCGAGCCTCGATGGCTGTGAGTCTGCCTTCCATGTATCTAAGTCCCCTCGTTCCGCACTCCAGCGCAGCAAACACTGATTGCTGGGCGCACCTCTGCAAGAGTCCCGCCTCTCCCCGCAGGCATCTGGGTCTCCCGGGGTTCGCCAGAAGCTGGGTTTCAGGGTGATGGAGAGCTAATCTCCCTTAGGTTTGGAACAAAAGCCCCTTTCCCCCGCCACCAGCCAGACCCACGCACCTCCACACCTCATCCCCTCCGATTTCGCTGGGTGCGAGGCAACAGAACAGCCTTTAACCTCCGCCGCCATCTTTTTCAAACTTCTCAATTTGTACTTCTTAATCCCTTCATTTCAGTCAACTCTACTGAAGTCTAGCGCCGCCGGGAGGTGCACGGAGAGGGCGCCCGGGCCTCCGTCCGGTGCGCGGTGCGCGCGTCCCGCGGAACCAGGCGCGCGAGGGCCGCGCGGCTGGGACGGGCGCTGGGCGGCTGCCGAGCTCCAGGCACCGCCATCGCCGTGTTCCGGACGTCGCCGCCGCGGCGTCCCCCCAATTTATACTTCTTAATCCCTTGAATTCAGTCAACTCTACTGAAGTCTAGCGCCGCCGGGAGGTGCACGGAGAGGGCGCCCGGGCCTCCGTCCGGTGTGCGGGGCGCGCGGCCCGCGGCACCAGGCGCAAGGGGGCTGCGCGGCGGGGACGGGTGCTGGGAGGCCGCCGGGCTCCGGGCGCCGCCGCTGCGGCGGCGTCCCCAGCGTCCCGGGCCGGGCAGCCTGCGGGGGCGGCGGAGTTGCGAAAGTGAGTGAGTTTCCCAGGGTTTCGCCCGGAATGGGGTTCAGTGCAATCGGAGCCGGTGCTCAGCGCACTCCGGAGCCTTTATCTCCTTCCTGCCAGTGAACTCCGGCCAGGTCATCAGCCGCCCCCTCCTCTCTAGTTCCATCCTCCCCGCAGGCGCGTGTGCTCGTGTCTCCGCCCGTTTCTCCATACCTCAGGCTTTTACGGCTTCCCCGACTGTCCCCGTGGCCTTCTCCTTCCCCCCAGCTGTGGGCATTTCAGTCCGCCAGCTCTCCTGTGGTTCTGGACGATGTCCGTTCTGACCTCTAGTTGTATTTTTGAAATTGTTGTGCCCGGCTGCAGGTTAGGTGTTTAACCTATGCCGCCATCTTGGTTTCTCCTCGGTTGCTTCTTGTTTAAAAATTTTTTTTTTTTATTTCAGAGAGAAAGGGAGAGGGAGAGATAGAAACATCAATGATGAGAGAGAATCATTGATTTGCTGCCTCCTGCAACCCGGGCATGTGCCCTTAACTGGAATTGAACCTGGGACCCTTTAGTCCACAGTCCGACACTCTATCCACT
Source organism: Eptesicus fuscus (assembly GCF_027574615.1). Taxonomy (NCBI): domain Eukaryota; kingdom Metazoa; phylum Chordata; class Mammalia; order Chiroptera; family Vespertilionidae; genus Eptesicus; species Eptesicus fuscus. The sequence goes on from NC_072479.1 coordinate 103,162,949, forward strand.
GAGCCAAACCAGCTAGGGCAATTGGTTGCTTCTTGTATGTGCCCTGACTGGGATCGAACCCTTAGCCTTAGTGTATCCGGATGATGCTCTAACCAATGGAGCTATTGGGCCAGGGCAAGATTTGTCTTAAGAATACTCCTGTTGCCCTAGTCAATTTGGCTCAGTAGATAGAGCATCGGCCTGTGGAATGAAGGGTCCTGGGTTTGATTCCGATCAAGTGTACATGCCTTCGTTGCAGGCTGGATCCCAGCCCTGGTCGGGCACATGTGGGAGGCAACCAACCAACGTGTCTCTCTCACATCGATGTTTCTCTCTCTGTGTCTCTCCCCCTCCCTTCTGCTCTCTCTAAAAATCAATGGAAAACTATCCTTGGGTGAGGATTAACAACAAAAAAAGAATACTCCTGCTGTTGGGTGGAGGGTGTAGTGGAAGAGGCAAGACCGGAGTGAAGGGAATAAGTGGGAATCTGATGCAGTGACTCCCAATGAGCCTCAAAACATGGAGATGTCAGCCGAGTCCTGAGACGTACAGGACAGGTGGCTGTCAGCGCTGGGGAGTCAGTAGCTACACCACACTCCTGGGGAGGCCTGGGGCGGGTATGGTGCCTAGGGGCACATGGCTGGGAGGAAAGGGGTTTACTGCTGTGTACAGGCTGGGTCTTCCTCATGACTGCTGGGCAGGGCTGAGCAACAGGGCAAGAGCCAGATGGCTCGGAGGAGAGTAGGTCAAAGGTTCTGTCCTCAGGAGGAGTTTGTGGGCGGCACGGCCTTGTCCGGGGGGTTGGGATACTGACTGTAAAGCTCTGAATCCCAGCCCCGGGCTTTGGGGCAAGCTGTGGCCTGCAGGAACCGCCTAGACCAGCGGTCGGCAAACCGCGGCTCTCGAGCCACATGCGGCTCTTTGGCCCCTTGAGTGTGGCTCTTCCACAAAATACCACGTGCGGGCGCGCACGTACAGTGCGATTGAAACTTCGTGGCCCATGCGCAGAAGTCGGTTCTCGGCCTGGGCGAGTCTATTTTGAAGAAGTGGCGTTAGAACACTCAAGGGGCCAAAGAGCCACATGTGGCTCGCGAGCCGCGGTTTGCCGATCACTGGCCTAGACGATCTCGCGTGCACCACGCTCAGAGGAAGGAGAATGAGGAAAAGCAAAGCTGGGGACATCTGCCAGGGGAGGATGCTGCACGTGGGCTCCCCAAACGTCTCTTTGCAGAGCCAGAAACAGCCGCTACACAGTCTGCGCATGTGGCTGTGTCATCAGCCCTTTGTGTCGATGAAGAAAGCGAGCCGCGAGCTGCTGGCCGGGCCCCCCCACGCAATGGCAGGGACAAAGCTGCGGCCGATGCGATGACGGGCCACCGATTCCCCTTCACAACCTCGCGGCCCAGCTGCGGGCACCGTGGTTCAGGGGCAGCGCCTGTCCCTTCAGGGTCGGCCTCAGCTTCCCAGCTGGTCTCACCCTCTGAGTGGCTCCTGGCCCCCGACTAAGCAGGCAGACGAGGGCCTTGCCATCCCCATCCAGTGTGGCACTGCTGTGCCCCGGTTCCCACAGGAAGTCAGGTCTGCATCGCAACCTATGGCGCCCCCTTCCCAACGCAGATCGCTTCCTCCTTTCCCAGAGGTCACCCCACAATAAGCATTTACACCCCTGTTATTATAGTGTTATGGTCATAAGGAAACCCCTCTGATGTGTGAAATGATTCATGTGTGAAATGTTTGCTGTGTGGAGACCCCAATACTCTGTAACTTCCAAGTTGGTGAACGCCCCACTCTCTTGATGTGAACACCCTGAGCCCCTAAAGTGTAAACACCCTGCTCCTAGCATAAGGCACACCGTCTGGCCCACACCAATAAGGACACAAGTTGTTGACCACCGGCTATATAAGCACCGGACCTTCTTCAGTCCACGTCTCCTGCCCGATAGAGGACTCCATGTCGCTCCGTGAGATGAGCCCTGACTGACTGCTCTGCTGTGCGAGCCTGAACCAACTGCGGCCGCCTGTCTGTCTCTGTCTTTGTCATCCGTCTTTCGGTGTGCATCGCCGGGTGGCCTTTGCTGGAGAATAGGTAAATAAACGCTGTGTGATTGCATACTAATTCTGTCTTGTGTGTTCATGTGTTCCGGTTCGGCTGAGCTGTCCAGACATTGAAGCACCAGGGGATAGGCCGTTATTGCTGACTCCTGGTCACCTGCGTTTGTCCCACTAAGTCTAGACAGATAATTAATTAATTGGGCACAATTGGGACAACGCCCCTCTCCATGCCAGCGCCTGCTCCCAGAAAACCCTACCTGTCAAAGGAGGCTCCTTAAATACCTAGTTGTTTCAAGGATTAATAACAAAATGATGCCTGTGAAATACCTGTCTCAGTGTGGATGCCTCCCCCTGGGTCAAAGGGCCGATTTGCTATTTGCACCTTCAAAATCCAAGTCCCACCTTTATGCACCCTGCTCTGGGCCCTGGAGGCTGGCCCGTAAGGACAGCACCACCAGGCAGAGACCAGAGGGCAAGATGAGAGAGAGGTCAGCTTATTTCCCCCGCTGGCTCCTTCCCTGCCAGGGTGCTGCCGAGGTCACAGCTCCTGAGACAGTCCCTACCTCCTGGCCCTCAGGCTGAAGACTTGCTACCTCAGGGCACAGTTACAACATCCTTCTCATTTCCTTTTTTTAAAATACATTTTTATTGATTTCAGAGAGGATGGCATAGGGATAGAGAGATAAAAAACATCAGTGATGAGAGAGAACTATTGATTGCTGCCCCCCACTGGGGATCGAGCCCGAAACACTGGCATGTGCCCTGACAGGGAATCGAACGGTGACCTCCTGGTTCATAGGTCATCGCTCAACCACTGAGCCACGCCGGCTGGACTTGTCATTTCCCTTAACCATGCCTCAGCCTTGATAAATAGGCCCTTTATTAAACACCCCTCCACTTCCCCACTTGAATGTGTTCCGTGTTTTCCTGACTCCCTGCTTGATTCAATCAATGAGGATATTTTCACCCACTTTAGTGTAAGCTCCTTGATACCCGGCATTTGCTTTTCTTCACTGCATCTACAGAGCCTAGCGCAGTGCCTGGTACATAGCAGGGGCTCAGGAATGACTTGTTGGATGTGTGGCAGGCAGTTGGACAGACGTGAGAGCAAGGACGGTGGGCCAGGTACAGAAGGTCAGGGGGGGGGGAGGGGGAAGCCCCAGGTGCCTAGCAAAGGACAATTGTAGGGTGGGACCTCGCCCCCAGGGTGACTTTTCCTCCCCTAGCATCTAGCTTTGGACCCCCTGACCTTTCCTTCCTAGAGATAACATCTAGGCCTCAGTTGTATTTTAGCTCCAGGCCCAGAAAAGTAGCAAAATCAGACCAGGGACCCCATGGCTGACCTCAGGACCAGCTGCATTGCATAATAATCCCTTGCCCTGGTGCCAGCCAATCCATCAGTGGAGACCACAAGCCTGAAAGGACCCGCCTGGAAATCTGCTGAATAGTCTATTACCATCCTCCCCTGGGACCGCCCCTAAAATCTCCACCCTTAAAACCCTGTGGCTGGAGGGAGCCTGTGCCTTTCCCTTCATACCCCCCCTGCCCCCCCCCTCAGGCACATTGCCATGAGCTTCCTCACTCCCAAGCTCCAAGGGCCCTTCCTTTGCCTCTATAACTTGTTCCCTTAGCCCCGTGGTCGGCAAACTCATTAGTCAACAGAGCCAAATATCAACAGTACAACGATTGAAATTTCTTTTGAGAGCCAAATTTTTTAAATTTAAACTTCTTCTAACGCCACTTCTTCAAAATAGACTCGCCCAGGCCGTAGTATTTTGTGGAAGAGCCACACTCAAGGGGCCAAAGAGCCGCATGTGGCTCGCGAGCCGCAGTTTGCCGACCATGGCCTTAGCCCATTTCTTCTAGGAATTACTTCTTCTGCCTCTGATTTACCAAGTAAAGGTTCTCTTACAGTTTGGGTCTTTTTTCTAGCCAGAACCCAAGTACTGAGGTTGCTGAACTCAGGTTTGGTCTGATGCCATGGGTCAGACGCCTGGTGCCGTTCCCACCGCCTATAACAGATGGACGGATGGATGGATGGATGGATGGACGGACGGACGGACGGATGGATGGATGTGGGAATACTGTGGCAGGTGGAAGAGGAGAAAATAGTGGGCCATAAGGCTCATTCTCTCAACCTGTAAAATCTGGAATGACTGGTCTAAGTCTCCAAAACTCTCCTCTATTCACCCTCACTCCCTAGGTGAGCTCATCCAGTGTCATCAATTTAACTTTATGTCTCCAGGCATGACCTCTCCCTTGAACTTCTGACTCATATCCAATTACTACCCACCATTCCCAACCAGATGTTAATAGGCATCTCAAATGTCATGTATCCAAAACAGAACTCTTCATTTCTCTTCTAGACCTTCTTCTCCCACAGACTTCCCTATCTCAGTAAAGACAACGCCATTCTTCCCGTTGCTTGGGCCCCAAACTTGGGAGTCATCCCTGATGCCTCTTTCTCTTGCATATTTCTCACCCACTACTTCAGCAAATCCTCTGGGCTCTACATAACGTATAGAAACCAACCGTTTCTCCCCACCTCCACCTCCCTAATCCATTTTTCTATTGGATTATTGCAATAGTCTTCTATATCGGATGTTTCTGGGAACCCATGTCACCTGTCTCTTGGCCACCTCTGACTTCAGCTCTAGCTGCGGTAGGCACTTGTGGCTGAGCTCAGCTGACCTTGTGTCAATAGTGCCTTGCCTCAAGTGTGCACCTCGTGTCCATTTGCTTTCTGTGCACCTCGTGTCCATTTGCTTTCTGTGCACCTCATGTCTATCGCCTCACGAGTGAGCTGCCCGTCTCTCTGCTTTTGGCCCCATCGAATCTTGATGCTCTCAGAGCTTGCTCTACCCAGGCACTCAGATGTGCAGGGTTTACATCCCAGGGGCAACCTTCAACCAGCGGGGGAAGGGGCAGCTGGGGAAATTCCTGCCTCCTATCCCTCAGGTGGGTGATTCTGGGGAACAGTCTGTGCATTGTTCAAGGACCCTGGTAAACTCAAGCTCCTGACGCCCACAGCAGCAACAATGAAAATACACCCTTATACTGACTTTCTCTCTTTTCTTGTCTCATTGTCTCCACTACTTCATGCCTGGCTCTTTGGGTCCTCTCTCAGAAAAGCCACGTGGACGTAAGTCCATGTCTCAGCTTCTACTTTCTTTTATTTTAAAATCTTTATTGTTGAAAGTATTACACATGTTCCCTCCCTCCCTCTGCGCCCCCCCCCCCGACTTCTAGCCCATCCCCACCCCCCACCCCAGGCCTTCATCACCCTATTGTCTGTGTCCATGGGTTATGTATATATGCACACAAGTTCTTTGGTTGATCTCTTCCCACCCACCCACCCTCCCTTGCCTTCCCTCTGTGGATTGACAGTCTGTTCCATGTTTCTACTAGTATGTCTTTGGGTCTATTTTGTTCATCAGTCTATTTTGTTCATTAGATTCCACATATAAGTGAGATCATGTGATACTTATCTTTCTCTGGCTTGTTTCGCTTATCAGCCTCTGCTTTCAAGGAAACCCAAGCTAAAATGTGTTTTCAATTTGTTTCCCTTGCTACCCAGAAACAAACTGATCATTTTATTGCTTTTTGTTGTTGTTGTTGGAGAGAGAGAGAAGGGAGAGGGAGAGATAGAAACATCGACTGGCTGCCTCCTGCATGCCCCCTCCTGGGGATCGAGCCCGCAACCTGGGCATGTACCCTGACTGAGAATCAAACCAGTGACCTCTTGGTGCATGGGCCGACACTCAATCCCCTGAGCCACACAGGCCGGGCCAGACTGATCTTTTAAAAACCTGTGTGATCATATCCCTCCTCAGCTGAACACCCTCAGTGACTCCCATTTCCCCTAAAAGGAAAGCCAAAGTCCTTACCATGGCTGGCCAGGCCTGACAGAACCCACCGTCCCACTGCTTCCTCCCGGATGGGTTCTCCTGCTAATCTGTCCCTTGTTCTCCTACGGCCACACTGACTGATCTCCACAGACACCCAGCACTCTCCTGCGCCAGGGCCTTTGCGCTGGCTATTCCTACTGCCTGGAATGTTCTTCCTGCGGATATTTCCCAACATTCTCTTCACGTCCTTCAGGATTCTTCTCAAAACAGAGAGGCCTTCCTGTGTCAAATAGCAACCTCCACCTCCCTGCTGCTCAGAGAGGCCTTCCTGTGTCAAATAGCAACCTCCACCTCCCTGCTGCTCCCCGGGCCCTGGCCCAGCTTTAAGCTTTTCAGAGCCCTGATGGCCAATATCACAGCTTGTCTTCTTCGTGTGTTGGTACACTAGCATCTTCTGTCTCCTCCCCAGTTTGCATGTGATCTCCATGAGGACACGGCCTCGGGGACTTGATCGCTCTTTTTCCTTACAGAACCTGGAGCAGTACTTGGAAAGTAGTAAGTGCTCAACAAACATTTGTTGGATGAAGCAAATAAATAATGAGACTGAAGACGTGTGTGAGGATCAGACGATGGTTAACTCGAACCCCCAGCTCCTGAGTCTGGCAGTGGGTGTGGTGGCAGCTGTAGGCTCTGAGGGGCCTGAGGCCGGGCCACAGGATGCCTCTGCAGACCATTCACTCCATGCTTTGCCCTCTAAGGCTGCTCCTGGTTAATGACCTCTTTGGGGGGTCGATGCTCTGAAATGTGTCTCAAGGACTCCCAGGTAGAAGCTTCAAGGACCTCTGAGCACTTAGGAAAACAAAACCTCTGTGAGTCTAGTCCTTGCGATCCTGTGCAGGCGGGAGTTTATTCCTCTGGCCTCTGAGACTCTGGCCATCACCAGCATGGAGTGCCCAAAGTCATCTCAGCAGCCAGCGACTCCTTAGCTTCGAAAGGACACTGGCAGTCTCTCCAGCAAGGTGGTTGGAATCCATGGGGCTCTAGGAAGGGGCTGAGGGTGACCTGCGGGGCAGGCGTGCTGTGATCCAAGCTTCCATTCCCAAGCTCTGAGAACAGTCATACCGTCCCCTCCAGGTGGCCAGCCGCCCAGACCTGGGACTAGGGACAGGCCAGGCTCTGTCTTTCCTCCAATGGGAGGCAGCCCATTGTCCTCTGCAGGCACCTCACATGGAGCAGGCAGCACTCCCCGTGAGCACAGGAGACACAGCCCTGCCAGGGGGAAGGCAGCCCCTCCCTGCTGGGGTGCCCTGAGCTGGTGGGTCCCTGGGGCTTCCCTGGGTCCCTGGCTCTGCGGGCAGTCAGGCGTGGGAGCTGCAGCCCGGGACTGAAGAGGTTAATGTTCATCTGCCTCCGAATGTTAATGTGTTTAGGTGATGTCAGTGAGAACCGGGAAGGAGGGAGTGGGAAGAGCAGTGGGGCTTAGAGGCAGCTGAGGCTGCCAGGCTGCCCAGGAGACCCCCTCCGGGACTGCGGGCTCGGCTCCAGGACAGGACTCCGGGCACGGGCTGCCGCAGCCTGCGTGGGCGGCCGGGCCAGCAGCCACGGGCACCACAGGATGGACCTGGAAGCCTTGCTGCTGACCACTGGCCCCAACGCCAGCAACACCTCGGCCGGCCGGGATAACCTCACCTCCGCAGGTGAGTAGGGTCGGAGGGGAGCCGCCCTCCTCAGCGCTGGGGAGGGAATAGGAGGCGGTATCACCTCTGAGCCAAACTGCCTGGGAAACTTTCAGGGCTCTGTCTCCAGGTCTGCAGGCTGCCTGGCTCGCAGGGGAAGGGGAGAAGGGGGCGGGGCAGGCAAGGGCAGGAGGAGCTGGAGCAAAGGCACATTCAGAAGTGGCAAGGATGGTGGCCAGCGGCGGCGAGGGCCGGCTGCTGAGTTCCAAATCTGCTCTGCAGGAAACATTCCTGGCTGGAAAAGCCAGCAAGAGAAGCTGGAGGACAGTCTGTGGGGAGGCAACTGGAGGCTCCCCGATTCACCAATCCCTCTGGCTTTTTACTCCAACTGCAGCAACGGGCTCTGAACCATCCGGCTGCGCCCTGGAAAGGCTGTGGGAAGGGGTAACTCACAGGGATTAACTTTCCTGCTGAGGGAAGCTGCCTGACATGTCCAGAGCCGAGATGCTTGCAGTTCTAGCTTGGAGGGAGACGGGAAGGACGGAAAAGGAGGCAAGGTTTGTGTGAAGACAGTTCGCAGGCGGTGAGGCTGCAGCACCCACGTCAGCTTCTGCTCCCTGGGTGCGGGCCCGGGCTCGGAAGCCCCAGGCCAAGGAAATCCCCGGTAGGGTCCCAGGAGGGGGGAGGGCTGAGGACCTCATGGGCAGAAGCCCCCACAAGACAGTCGCCCACAGAGATGCCCAGGAAGCAGTCACAGCTCCAACCAGCAATTTCTAAAATGAAATGGTCCAGGCTGCAAATAGGGAAAAAGTACACACACACACACACACACACACACACACACACACACGCTTTCATGTCCTTCTGCTAAGCCAGCGGGGCCCGCAGCTGTGGTTGTTGGCTCTGTGTCGTCTGAAACAATGCAGGAGGCAAAGGACTGGGTCCTTCAACTAACAGGTAGTGGGTTCGAACCTAGGACTGACCAGGAAACCGGCGGAGGAGGCCAAGGTGAGCAACAGGGTGTGGAGGGAGAATGGCAGGAGAGAATTCTAGATAAATGGTGGGCCCCGAGCTGGAATGGCAGGGAGGATGCAGAGGCACGCAAGCGTGTCGCCGGAGGGTGAGCAGGCCAGAAGGATGTCAGCCCTTAGAGAGCGGAGTCCACGCCTAGTGACTGACCCTTGGCCTTCTGTCCCCAGGGCCACCTCCTCGCAGAGGGAGCGTCTCTTATGTCAACATCATCATGCCCTCGGTGTTTGGCACCATCTGCCTCCTGGGCATCGTGGGGAACTCCATGGTCATCTTCGCGGTGGTGAAGAAGTCCAAGCTGCGCTGGTGCAGCAACGTCCCCGACATCTTCATCATCAACCTCTCGGTGGTGGACCTCCTCTTCCTCCTGGGCATGCCCTTCATGATCCACCAGCTCATGGGCAACGGGGTCTGGCACTTTGGAGAGACCATGTGCACCCTCATCACGGCCATGGACGCCAACAGTCAGTTCACCAGCACCTACATCCTGACCGCCATGGCCATCGACCGCTACCTGGCCACCGTCCACCCCATCTCCTCCACCAAGTTCCGGAAGCCTTCTGTGGCCACCCTGGTCATCTGCCTCCTGTGGGCCCTCTCTTTCATCAGCATCACCCCCGTGTGGCTCTATGCCAGGCTCATCCCCTTCCCAGGGGGCACGGTGGGCTGTGGCATCCGCCTGCCCAACCCGGACACTGACCTCTACTGGTTCACCTTGTACCAGTTTGTCCTGGCCTTCGCCTTGCCCTTTGTGGTCATCACGGCTGCATACGTGAGGATCCTGCAGCGCATGACGTCCTCCGTGGCTCCCGCCTCTCAACGCAGCATCCGGCTGCGGACCAAGAAGGTGACCCGCACGGCCATTGCCATATGCTTGGTCTTCTTTGTATGCTGGGCGCCCTACTACGTGCTGCAGCTGACCCAGCTGTCCATCAGCCGCCCGACGCTCACCTTCGTCTACCTGTACAACGCGGCCATCAGCCTGGGCTACGCCAACAGCTGCCTCAACCCCTTCGTGTACATCGTGCTCTGCGAGACGTTCCGCAAACGCCTGGTCCTGTCGGTAAAGCCCGCGGCCCAGGGGCAGCTTCGAGCCGTCAGCCACGAGGAAGAGAGGACAGAAAGCAAAGGCACCTGACACTTCCCCTGCCGCCCTGGGCACCTCCAAGTCAGGACACCACGGCAGGCCACGGGGAGACACCGATGAAAACCCAAGACCGCTCTGGGGGAGTGCAGGGAGGCTGGGTGGGGAGGGGTTGCTGCTACCAAACACCTCCCACAGGGCCCCCCAAATTGCTGGGAAGGCTCCAAGCCGGGTCGGGGGCTTCAACATCAGAGATCCCCTTGGGAGGGCAGGATGGAACCTTTGGGCTGAACAGAAGCTGAGCAAGAAGAAAATGTTGCTTTAAATGTTCAGTGGAGCCCTGCATTGGCTAGCTCCCAGATGTCTTTTTCCTGAGACAAGCGGTTTGTTTAAAGCCAGGCAGGGCCTGGGCGTGACAGCGAGGCCCCGCGGCACAGCATGGGCCCTGGGGACATGGGGAGAGTGGGGCAGACTCCATGCCCTTCCCATCTCTCCTTGGTGGGATGGAGGGCGGCCTCTCTCCCAAGCTGGAGGGGGATGAGAAAGGAAGCATGCCGTCTCTCCGTGTTCCAGCATCCTGTGTTGGTTTCCCTGTATCTTTAGGGCATGCATGTTTATTATTTGGGGGTGGGGGGCTCTGAGCCCACAGGAGTAAAAGCCCAATGTGCTGGCAGATCCAACTGAAAATGACCAGGCTAACTGGGGTGGGTGGAGGCGGGGGTGTCTTGAAACTTAAAAAAAGGAGGTAACAAGGGGGTTTTTGCAGCTGTGGGCACGTTGTCATCATGGGGCACACTCATCTGTCACCAGATCCAGGGTGAGTGCCCATCAGTGTCCTGCATGTGCAGGGGTCATTCGATGCCTGGTGTGTTGGCACCATCTTTTCGTTGTGGCCCGTCCTCTCCCAAATAAAAATCTCTAGATGCTGCTGTCTAACTGCTTGGGCTTGGGGGTAGGGGCAGGGTGGGTGCCAGAAGAGGAAAGAGGGGTCACTTGGCTTGGGAACCTAGAACCTGGTTCAGGCTACATTTTAGGAAGCAAAAAGCAGGGGCTCTGCTTATCTATACCCACAGAGAGGATTCAGTGTCACAAATGGAATTACTGAGAATTCATTAGATTGCAATTCTACTGCTGTGCTCACCGTCAGAACTCAGCTTTCTGTCTGCTCCTTTTCCGTCAGTGCTGGTCCCTCGGGCCCCACGTCCCACCACCGCGTCCCCGCTGAGTCACTGGTTGCAGGCTTGGCTCCTGGGGCAGCCTGAGCCAGCTTCTTGCAGCTGCTGAGACCTGGAGTGAGCCACGTTGAGCAGGCAGATTACAGGCGGGGCCGCTGGGCGGCAGCCAAGGCTGCTGCTTCTCGGCTGCTTCCCCAAGAGCAGCTGGGAGCCAAGAGTCCTTCGCAAACTCTCAGCAGATGTTGATGAGATAGCGGGAGCAAATTGTGAGCCTCAGAGCCTCCAACGGGCCCAGATGCATCCTGAAAGCAGGTGCACGGGCACGGCCTGTTCTTGCCATTTCCCCCCCCGAGTTGTGGCAGGTAGCCTGTTTTACAAACCTTTGGACAGCTTCTTTGGGTCCCGGGAGCTCTTCTTATCGCCGTCATTAGCAGCAGCATTTCTCAGCTTGGTTTCCACTCCATCCAGCACCAGGGAGCAAAGAAGCTGATGGTTCCTTTTCCCTACTCACTGACGGTGGGGCCTCTAGCTGCCAGAGGTAAACTCCAAATACATTTTAAAAGCACATCCAACAAAAGAAAAAAGATTCTTTGGGGAGCCTTGAGGCAACTCCTATCCACTGGAGGTTTCCCTGAAGCTGGTTTGCCTGTGAAACGTTTGCCCGCGGGTCTATCTCCAACCCCCACATCCAGGAATTTGGGAGAGGAAATAGGTGAGGTGACCCGTCTCAGGAAATGGAAGTGACCAAGTCCACAGCTCTGTAAGTGGACGACCACCCTGCTGATGGCCCTGCAACCCCTAGGGAAGGCAACACCCCTTCTTTCAGCTCCCAACTCCATTTGAAACCCTAAATGGCAGCAAAGTGGGTTCAGTCAGAAAAGTGAGTGTGTGGTTGTTAGACAGACATGCGCAGAGCAAGGACAATTGGCCAGGAACAGAAACTCACCAGGGAAGAAAGCCCTGAGTGCCTAGCAAGGGGCAAAACTGGGAAAATAAGAACCTTGTCCCCAGGGTAACCTATCCTCCCCTAGCATATCACTGGTCATGTGATTTAGAACCCATCCTATCGATGGTCAGGTAGTTTAGACCCCCTGACGATAACGTCCAGGCCTCAGTGCATTTCAGCTCCAGGCCCAGAAAAACAGCAAAACCAGACAAGTGACTCCTTGGCTGCCTCAGACCAGCGACATTGACTAATGACCTCCTGCCCTGGCACCGACCAATCAGTGGAGACCATGACCCTGAAAGAGCACACCTGGAGAGCTGATGAATAGTCTATTGAGACCCTCCCCTGAGAGCTCCCCTGAGATTTCCTGCAAGAGAGAGAAAAATATGCTCAAGACACAGGACCCAGTGTGTGTTCTCTCTTTAAGGAGCACACCTGTGCCATTACTTCCCCACCTCTTCCCCCACAGGCATGTATCTCCCAACCTCTAAGGAACCCCATGAAACCTGCAACCAGGGGAGCAGTGGGCAGCAGCAGCTCATCCCAGATCAACTCCCTGAACTATTTCCAAGGCCGCCTTTTCTCCGACTTCCCAGTGAGCCAAGGCAGCCCAGCCTGGGCTCTCCTGTGGCTTCTTCTGTGCTAAGCCCTTCCTTGTTTTACCGTCCTAGGTATATTTTTGCTGCCATTATGAACCCAATACCTTTGTCTCAGTGCTATGTAGCCCCTTCCTTTGGATATCCCCATCTCCCATCCCTTTTCCTTAAATAAATTCAAATTTTCTTTAATCACCATCATTAATAGCCAACAATAGATGGCTATTTAGCCTGCCCTCAAACAACTGACTTGAACCTTTCAGCGGTGATAAAAACAGAACAGAGGGGAGAGGATTGGGGGAGCGATGAAGTCAGAGAGAATAGGGGCAAGGAGACTATAATGAGACTAACAGATCCCGCAGTAAACTGAACACATCAGAGGTGCCACTATGTAAGAAGCAATGCGTGCTCCCGCCACCTGCACACACCACTGAATGTCTGATGTTTATGGTGTTTTGTTACAGCAGCCCGAGCTAACTGAGACAGCTGGTAAGAGTTCTTTTGGTTGCAAATGACAGAAATCCAACTCCCACTGATTTGAGCAAGAAAGGAGAATGTATTGGCCTGTTAAGGGGAAACATTCAGGGCTAGGTAAAGCTTTAAGTCATGCCTGGATCCATGGGCTCGAACTCTGTCCTCAGGACAGACTCCCCCTTTCTCTCTTCCTCACACCATCTCTCTCTCTCATCACTTATCTCAGTTTTCCTTCTCAAGGAATGTCCTCCCATGTAGTAGCATAAATGGCCACCAGCAGGTATGTAACTTGCATTGTCTTCACTGGCAGCAGCTCCATGAATTAGCCAGGACTTCTGTCCTGCCACCTTCCCCTCAATATCTGTTTTAAAACCCCAAAAAAGCCTCTATTGGTCATGTGTGAATTACATAGTTCCCATTTCCACCCAACCTAGCCTGAGAACTAGGGAAATGAGACACTCTTATTGGCTAGTATAAGTCACATGTTCATCCTAATTGGGCCTAGGCAGCCTCCCTCTCTCCCTCTCTCTCTGCATGTGCTTGTGCGTGTGCATGTGTGTGTGCGTATGTGTGTGGTGTAGTTTGTAAGAGAAGAGAATTTATATTATTGCAAGTAGAGAGAAGGATGACGGGCAGACAAAAATAATATCCCACCAGGTAAGTTTTCAATAATAAGAGAGAGTGGCATGAAAAACAGAATGGCTAAGGAACAGGCAAGCAGGATCAAGGAAGATTTAGAGTTCAGCAAGGAAGCCAGTGATTGCTGGTAAGCATTTTGCACAGGAAAGTACCTTAAACCTTGAATCTGATGAATACCTCCCCCCGAACACCAAATGCACATTTGCTTATGCACATAAAATGCTGCAAGCAAGTTTGGAGGATTTATAACTCCTCCCCAGATGCCAGAGGAAGAATCCTGGGAATGGAGCAATCCCTGGATGTGGGATCTAGGTACCTGGCAGCAAAGTCAGATATTAGACCCAAGATGGCTGTGGCCAAGTGCGCAGGCACAGTGCCCCTCATCAGAACGAAAACAGCCAGGGTCTCTGTCTTCCTGCAGCTTCCAGCCCAGTAGGGAGCAAAACATTAATCAGATAAACTCAGAAATAAATGTGAAATCACCACTGGGACTCTACAAAGGAGAGGCATGAGAGAGAATGAGCACCACGGGAGAGGAGCAGAGCTGCTCAGGCGGGTCGGAGAAGCTTGGCTAAGTGACATTTCACCCACCGAGCTGCGAAGGGCAAAAAGGGAGGGGCCTTCCTGGCAGAGGCGTTATCTGTGTTTAAGGGAATGCTGATGGATGCCCTGACATGGGTGAACCGAGGCGATGTCTCAGCCGCGCACACACTGTGTTCTCGGGTTCATCTGGGTTCTGTTTTGCACTGTGTAACATGAAAGAAATCTGGTTGCAATGACAGGACTGTAACAGCGACCCAGGGGGCAGACCAATTCATTGCCAAAGGGAAAAACTAGAGAGTTGGCTCATCCCAGTCTCTCCTGGATATCATTAGGGGGGAAAGGCTGAAATTCCAAATGCCAGCTCCATTACCAGCACCTGATAAAGCTCTGTCTTGTCAGACAATTTTATATATATATATATATTTTTATTGATTTTTTACAGAGAAGAAGGGAGAGGGATAGAGAGTTAGAAACATCGATGAGAGAGAAACATCGATCAGTTGCCGCCTGCACACCCCCCCCCCCCCCCCCCACTGGAGATGCGCCCGCAACCAAGGAACATGCCCTTGACCGGAATAGAAACTGGGATCCTTCAGTCTGCAGGCCAACGCTCTATCCACTGAGCCAAACCGGTTAGGGCCAGACAAACAATTTTGAACACAAACCACCCTGTCCTGTCACCATCCCATTGCTCAGCCCTCCCAGGTCAGCTCACCGTCCCCCCCCTTCCCCCCCACCCCACCGCCTGCTGCCAGTCATCTGAGATGAGCGTCAGCGTCTCACCCTGGGAGCCAGGTGAGCTGCAGCTGCTCACCAGTGGCTTTCGCCCAGGCTCACGTGGCTGCCAGACAACAAGAGCTTTGCTGGGGAGCTTATTTCTGGCAGGTTCTCTTCCGGAAATGGAGTGAAGAGGAAGGAGTCAGAGGTTAAGAAAATACCTTTCTGGCCCTGGCCTGGTAGCTCAGTTGGTTAGAGCACTGTTTCAGGTTCGAGCCCCAGTCAGGGCACATACAGGAATCGACCAATGAATGCATAAATAAGTGGAACAACAAGTCCATGGTTCCCCCCCTCCCCCTCCTCTCTCTCTAAAATCAATAAGTTAAAAAATTAAAAATAAATAAAAAAGGCAATACCTTTCTGAATAAACTGGGGACAGGAACCTGAAATGCCGCAGCAACTTTTAGATAAAACGAAGTGCTCCCACAAATCATCACTCACAGCCTTTGTCATCTCTTTGACCATTCAGTCAGCCACTCCCCGTTTTTACTGATGCCCTTCAATCCCTATCTTCCTTCCTGACCCCCAGCCTAATATTTCCATTTGTCCACATATCTTTAGCATCCCAGGCTCAGTATGATGGTCTTACCACTTACCACTCACACCAACTCACTCTCCAAAACTCCCCAGTTTTCTCCAGCACATTATGTCCCTTGCTTTTTTTTTTAACTTCCTATATGTTTCATTATAAAGTCCTATCAAGACATATTATTTAGCAGATTCATGCCTTCCCTCTGATTTCTAGACTCAGAGTCACCTGGGTTTATTCCCCCAGCATGGCCATTAACTTGCTGTGTAACCTTGGGCAAATCACTTAGCCTCTCTGAGTTTTTTAATCTGTAAAATGGAGGTAAAAATATATTCCTTGCAGGATTGTTCTGAGAACTGAAGCATATATAAAGTGGCACACTACTGTGAATGTGAGGGAGTTAGTAGTAAGATCTTACAAGTTCAGGGGGTCACATGGCAGGCCTGGCAAGTTCAGTGACCTAAAGTAACCACACAGGATGTTCTGATCATAAATTCGTGACTGGACAGGTCATGGTGGGTAGTCACGTCCCAGGCCTATAGCCTCCTTAGCAAAGGTCAACCTTGACCTTAAGAGAACCCTGTCCATTGTTCTTATGCATCTAGGATGACATACCTTTGAAAGATCGGTGTCATTTTCTTTTTCAAACCCCTCCGAGGCACAACTGCTGGCACCAGAGCCCAAGACCACCGGAGCTCGAGCCCCAGAAACTCCTCCTCGTTATCTTGTTGCTTGCATACCACCTCTGTGTCTCTCCATGTTGCTTTTTATCCAGTCCTAGAGATTTCTCCACTTTGTTTTCTCCCGCCCCTTAATCTACCACCAATGAATTTCATGTGACTCTCCTTACATATTCTCCTTTGAATCTAATGTATAAAATTTGCTGCAAAACTCCATTCTCTGGAGCATTTTCTTAATCCATTGAGATCTTGCTTCTGGGCATGTCCTCAAAATTTTGGGTCACATTAACTCATGAAATTTTTCTATAAATTTGGATGTTCTTTTGTCAACATTATAGCTGCCATGAAAAACACTTCTCTCTCTCTCTCTCTCTCTCTCTCTCTCTCTCTCTCTCTCCCCCTAGCATCCTAGTCTAAGTGCGCCTCATCACATACCTGAATTATAGCAGTAACTTCCCAAAGGGTCCCCAGTTTTCTAACCTCTTTCTCCAATCCAGTCCATCCCAAATACCATGACCAGAGAAATCTTCTTAAAATATTGTGTTCTTTTGGCCTCTCTTCTGACCCTATAATATTCCTTTCCTATTGCCATTAGGTTAAGTCAAAGACCCATTCCAGCCCTAAAGTCTGCAATAATATAAGATGTCTCTGTTATGTCTTTATTGAAGACCATGGGAATGAATGTAATTGCTTGAGGAAGATTAAGAGCAGAAGAGAGCTAAGGACAGGACAGAATCTTAGGGGCCTTAGCATTTCAGGGCTGGGCAGAAGAAAAGGAACTCCTAGAGGATCCGTCAGACAGGTAGGATTGGCATCCTGGAGGCCAATGGAAAAGATAGTTTCCAAAAGGAAGTGATCAAGAGCATCAAATGCTGCAGGAAGGTCAATTTCAGGACTGAAAAGGGTATAGTATAATGGGTTGAATCGTGTCCTTCAACAAGGTACGTCTTAGTCTTAACCCCCAACACCTGAGAACACAATATTTGGAAATTGGGTCTACGCAGGTGTAATTAAGTTAAGGATCTCGGGATGAGACCATCCTGTATTTAGGGCAGGTCCTAAATCCAAGAACTGGTATTCTTAGATACTTATGAAAGGATAAAGAGATTTGAGACACAGAAACAACAGAGGACAAGCCATGTGAAGACTGAGGCAGTGATTAGAGTGATGCACCCACGAGCCAAGGAATGCAGAGGAGCCACCAGAAGCTAGGAGAAAGGCATGGAATGGATTCTCTAGGTGCCTCCAGAAGGAACCTATCTTGCCCAACAATTTGATTTCAGATTTCTGGTCAACACAACTGTGAGAGAATAAATTTCTCTTAAATTAATATATATATATATGTGTGTGTGTGTGTATATATATATATATATATATATATATATATATATATAATTTCAGAGAGAAACATCAATGATGAGAGAGAAACATTGATCAGCTGCCTCTGCACGCTCCCTACTGGGGATCGAGCCTGCAACCCCACAGCATGTGCCCTGACCAGGAATTGAACCATGACGTCCTGGTTCACGGGTTGCTGCTCAACCACTGAGCCATGCTGGCTGAGCTCTTAAACTTTTTTCTTATAAGCTACCAATCTTGTGGTACTTCGTTATGGCAGTCCTAGGAAACTCCTACATGGAGCGTCGGGTTTAGAAATAAAGAGGTTGTTGGTTGATCTTGGTTTCTGAAGCAGGAGGAGTGTTTTCTCCAGGAAACCTGACTACAAAGGGAGGAGAACTCTGGCAGGCACTAAAGCAAGGTCTTTGATGAAAAAGGAGCTCCCACATCGACAAGGCTGAAGGCAGAATTCACCGAATTTCAGGGCTGGAAGGACCCTTAAACACGTCTGGTCATAAGCTCATGGACTGGGGAGCACATGGACTGGGGAGCACATGGACTGGGGAGCGCATGGACTGGGGAGCACATGGACTGGGGAGCACATGGACTGGGGAGCGCATGGACTGGGGAGTGCATGGACTGGGGAACCAGTTCATGTGCTTTGCTCTTTTTACTCCCTTTTTGAGTGACCTCCCTCCCCTCTGTCAGAGGCATCTGTTTGCCTGGGAGAGGGTTAGAAATGCAAAGAGAAAGAGGCAGTTCAGCTTCAGGCCTCCAAAAAAATATTCCTGAGTGTAAAGCAAGGGACTAGCCTTGAAAGCCAGTCTTTGCCTAGAGAGAAAGGATTTTCTAAATAATTTAAACACACATTAATATATCAAGAGCCAGGCCTGGTGGACTAGATCACCGAGTTTTGTGATGAGCCTCAAGTAGAAGGAAATCAGGATATGATGCAATGCGTGTGGCCCCAGGACAACCGTGAAGCAAGGCAGAGGCAGGGGACACAGGTCACCCCACACATGGTGTTAATCACCTCCTCCGGGCCAAAGCCAGGGGTTGGGGGAGGGGCGTGTGCGGAGGGTAGAGGGGACATCTAAAAGCACTGACGCCTTGGCCTCTCCTACTTGGACAGATAGGAGGAGACCCACATGGGGCTAGATACTGAGTCCACATGTCAGAGGGGCGGGGAGGTGGGGAAATGGCTGGATAACTGGCCCTGCTCCCCACGCACGGCTGCAGGTGATCCTGAACTTCCTCTGGGATCTGGAAAGGGGTCATGGAGTGTGGGAGGGCCTGAGCCTCAGGTCAGAAAAGAGACCACTCTCTGTGGGGCCCTCATGCCCCGGGCACGGTCTCAATACTGGGTGTGAGCAGAGCACTCCAAAAAGCCCCTGGGTGACCACTCAGTGGACGTGGCCATCACGGAGAGAGGCAGCAGGAAGGAGAGGAAATGTAAATGGTAAATGAGCATTTACCACTTAAACTGGAAGACGCTATAGTACCTTGAAGTGGCAAATTAGGGTTCCTTCCCACTTCCCCACAGTGGGGCAGGGGCTCCTCGGACCAGGCACAGGAAACAGAGAAGCAACATTTGTCCTTGCATTTGCCCTTGAATGTTAATCTGTGCTCCTGCTGCCCATGCCACTGTCACTCAGGCAGTGTTCCAAAGGCGGGGGAGCACAGAGCACCCGGGGCCACCTTTCTCAGGCCTGCCAGAGGGGTGGGCTTGTGCACAGGGGTCCCTGGGGAGCCTGGAATGTGGAGACTAAATGTGTGTGACAGTGAGACAAGAGTCTCCGGGGATGGATGGCTCCAGGGATGGCTGCCTCTGAGAGAGGATGTAGAAAAATCAAATTCAAGGGTACAGATCAATCAGTCCTGTCATATACCCTGGAGGCGAAGGGACGGTGCGCCTTCCCACAGGAGAGCCTTTGCCAGAGAAAGCGGAAAAGGCTCCCAAGCCGCTGGGCTGTTGGAGTTTAATAGAAAAGTCACGTCCTATCCTTCCCCCTCGGCTCACTTAATCCTCCCGACAGCACTAGGTGCTCTCACAGAAAATCAAGAAAACCCAGAGGCACCGGTTTCCCAGGTTTCTGTTTTGAGGCTGGCGTTCAGACAAGGTCAGGATCCATGGCTAGTATGGATTTGACCCTGCACATCCCATGTTTCCCCACCGCAGCCCACTGCCTGATTACAGGAGGAGACTGTCAGGTGAAGGGACCAGGTGACGCTGGAGGGTTAAATCCCCACAGACTTCTCTGCCTAACTAGAGGGAGGTTTCAAGTGGGCTGCTATCAATCACATCCAAGAAAAGGGACCACCCATCCTCTGTCTCGTTCACATCACCAAGTTATCTTCCGGTGGTGGTGGTGGTGGTGGTGGTGGTGGTGGTGGTGGTAGTGAGCATGACCTTGAGACCCAGGCAGAGCCTGGCCATATTCCTGCACTGAGATCTTGGACAAATCACTCAAGCTTCAGAGCCTCGGATTTCATTGTTATAAACAGTGGGGGTCATACTAGTAATTCCCACGTCCCTGAGCGGTTAGAAGGATTGGACGAGGACACGTGTGCCTAGCCTAGAGCCTGTGCCGGGAACAGGTAAATAACTTAATTCTGCTCATCTGTCTGCTGCGTCCCCCTCAGCTCTATTGTAGTCAGCATTTTCAGGGTTAAATGTCCCGGAGGAACCCTGGCAAAGGGACACAGAACCTGGACTGATTCAAGAGGCCTGCTCCAGAGAGCTTCCCCTGACCTTGACCTTCGGCATTCTTAAAACACAAAAGCCCAGAAAACCTCTCCCTGTGAAGGGAACAGGACAGTCTCCTTGGGGGTCTTGGCTCCCCTGGGCCCTCAGTGCAGGTCGTTGGGGTCCATGACATCAGTGTTTTAGGTGAGATACCTGGGTGTACCTGTGCTGTGGGGATGGGGCTCAGCCAGGCCCTCCCCGGAGAGGCCATCACATTGTGTCAGTGACAGGGTGGTCACTGTCAGAAATCGTGCACTGACCTCAATAAAAGAACGCCGAACTCTATCTTTCTCTCTCAAGTAACGCTGCGGGGAGAGGAGCTCCTGCCAGATGCAGAAGAAAAAAGAAAACCCGCTCTTGGCAGCAGGGGAAACGGGTTGCCACAGCAACGAGCTCCTTCCAAGTCCACTCATGTTATGGCTTTTGAATGAACTTCCTCCTGTGTATCCATCTAGCAGCTCGATTTCCCCAGCTCACCTCCCAGGCTTCTCCCTGAAAAACCTGCTCACTAGGGAGTCACTAACCCCCGCCCCCGCCCCACCGCAAGGCCAGTCCCCCTGTCTCTGTGATGGGACCGTGTTCACTTGGCTTACAGTTGGTCGTGTCCAGGGAAAGGAGCCCTCTCATCCTCTGTGAGTGGGAGGTGACTGGTACTTCTCTGAGCAGCAATTTGGCAAAATGGAAGGGCATACTTTCTGACCTCACAGTTCTGGGGACTTAACCCCGGCACCGTAGCATGGTTTGTAACAGCAAAATGCTGGAAACAACCTCCGTATCACTGACAGGATTAAACACCAGCTGGAGCTACTGTGAGACACTATGTGGCTGGAGGAATAATGAGCTAGATGGGAGGAGCCCCTATGGGAAGATGTGTTAAGTTTGAAACCAAGTTGTTAAACCTTATAGAAACAGGAAGTGGAATGGTGGTTGCCAGGGACTCGGAGGAGGGAGAAATGGGGAGTTGTTGTTTAATGGGTGTAGAGTTTCAGTTTGGCAAAGATGAAAATGTTCTGGAGATGGGTACAACAACGTGCATGTACTTAACATCACCGAACTGGACACTTAAAAAAATGATCAAGATGGTAACTTTTATATTATACCTATTTTACCAAAATTTTAAAGAAACACAAGTTGTAGAACCTGGCCGGTGGTGTTAAGTGGTTAGAGCATTGGCCCACGCACCACAGGGTCATGGGTTCGATTCCCATCTCCGGGTCCGGGTGTGTTCAGAAAGCAAGCAATCAATGTGGCTTGCACATTGATGTTTCTCTCTCTCTCCCCTGCTCCCCTCCCTCCTTTTCACTCTCTCTAAAAATCAATTGGAAAAATATCCTAAATTGAGGATTAACCAAAAAAACACCACCACCAAAACCCCCCAAAACAAGAAAAAGAAATGCAAGTTGCAGAATAGAACCAATACTTGTAGCATGATCGTGGGTGTGTTTTAAGGGTTATACAATTGTGGAAGAAGACAGAATCAGCTGTTGTCAGTGGTTACTTTTGCAGTGGGAAGGAACTGAGGGAAAAAATAAATGGTGATACTTGTCATTTTATTCCTTCCTGCAGAGTTTTTAAAATATATAATTGGCATCTATTATTTTTGTAGTTAAAAATAAAAACAGGGTGATGAGCCCTAGCTGGTTTGGTGCAGTGAACAGAGCATCGGCCTGTGGACTAAAGGGTCCCGGGTTCGATTCCGGTCAAGGGCACATTCCTCGGTTGCAGGCTTGATCCCCAGCATGCGGGCGCGTGCAGGAGGCAACCAATTGGTGTGTCTCTCTCACATCGCTGTTTCTGTCTCTCTGTCTCTCTCTCTGTCTCTTCCTGTCCCTTCCACTCTCTAAAGATCAATGGAAAAATATCCTTGGGTGAGGATTAACAAAAACCAAAACAAAACAGGGTGATGATGTTAATATGCCTGATCTCCAGGAAGCAGACATTCATTCAACAAATACACTGAGAATTAACCTACCATATACAGGCGCTGTGCCTAGCTTTGCAGTAGAAGGGAGAGTGAGGAAAGGTGGTTCCTGTCTTCATGGGGCTTACACTCCTGCAGTGACACAGTCTTAACCACAACCAGTGACAGACGGAGAACACTGGCAGGCAAGGGCATGCTTTCCCCATTTCCTCTCACACCTCTGAAGAGGTGACATTTAAGCTGAGACGTGAGAATGAAAAGGAACTAATCAGGAAAGAGAAAGGAAAGGGGACCCAACACAGGAGCAGAGGATGCCAAGACCCAGAGGTGAACAAGAGAAAAGGTCAATGTGTCAAGAGTGAGGAGCAGGAAGGAGAGGTGAGTGACAGGCACAGCGAAGAGGCCAGTGGTGTTCCCAGGACAATGGAAAGGCACGGAAAGATTCCAGGCCAGAGAGTGACATGATCTGATTTATGTTTAAAACTAGAGGCCCAGTGCACAAATTCGTACACAGGTGGGGTCTGGCTGGCCCTGCCCCAGTCGAGGTGGATAGGGGCTGGGCCTGTCGGGAGGAGGATTTGGCGGGAGGTTGGCAGGCTGGGTGGAGGGGCCAAGGGTGATTGGCCGGCGGGCCCCACCCCCGATTGGGGTTGGGGGGTCGATTGGGGGCGTTGCCAGCCATGGGGAGGGGCTGTGGGCCGATCAGGGTGGTGGGGGCCCACTGGGGACAAGGCCAGCTGGGGGGAGGGGCTGCGGGCCTATCCTGGTGGGGTAGGCTGATCGGAGGCAGGGCTGGTGGGGAGGGGTGAGGAAAAGAGGGTGGGGTGTTTGGCCGGCCCTGCCCTTGATCAGGGTGGGAGAGTCCGGTAGTGGGCAGTACTTATTAAAGGATACTTTTGAGAACAATAACTGGGAAGAATGGGAAAAGAGCAGGTTTGAGCAGAGGAGTAAGTAAAGCTGCAATGCTGGCCAGGGATCAGCCTCAGCGAACCACATAGAGAGCTCTTGGGTCAATGGGGGAAAAAGGAGAAATTTGTACCTGATCGGGCCGGTTTGCTGGCCACAGTGGGCGTCATAGCGACCGGCTGTTAGGGTCCTTACAGTGTTATGGTTGCTGGCTTTTTATATATAGAGAAGATAATCACCATGGTTGCTGGTGGGGGAGCGGTTGGAGAGGGGGCCAGAGTGGAAGCAGACAGACAAGGTAATTAGCTTCCTGCTGAATGACTTTGATTTTAGATGAGGCTAGAAAATCGCAGGTAATTACTGAGAGGTTAGAGGAGTATTTTAAAAGGCTCTCACATGCCCACCAAGCTGGTGACAGCTGTTGTCTTAGCTGGGGCTAGGGCGGAGGGCTGTGGCCAGCTCTCTGAACTTTCGGGTGGCCGTGAGTCACTGTGGGATCCTGTTAAATGCACATGCAGATTCAGCAGGCCAGGGTGGGAGCGGCCCGAGACTCTGCATTCCTGACAAGATGCCAAACCAGGAACCACACCTGAGGCAGCAGGTTAGAAGGACTTTCATTTTTCAAAGTTCCTGCAACGTTCCAAATTCCCTTTTTAAAGGCATGACTTGATCTTGTGATGGAAAGCAGTAATAACTGAATGCTCTCCTCCGTCTCTTCCCTACTTCCCCTCCTCCCGCTCCCCCTGCCCCTGCTCCAGGCGAAGGTTGTACAGTCAGAGTTTCTCCTCTGCCTCAGTCTGGGGCAGGAGGGCCTGACAGCATTTTGATGGCGCAACCAGGAAGCAGATATTTTTTTAAAGGGCCCTCAAAACAGCACGCTTGAGACATGAGAAGACAAAGCAGACTAGGTTAAAAAGGGATCTCTCTGACCCTGGTGAGAGGTCTTCCAGCAATAGGCTCACCTCCTCCCTGGGGAATCTCATGGCTCCAGTGCCAAACAAAGAGAAACCATCTTTAAGTAAACACCTGTTATATGTCAAGAACTATGTCAAGCCCTAACCGGTTTGGCTCAGTGGATAGAGCGTCGGCCTGCGGACTCCAAGGTCCCAGGTTTGATTCCGGTCAAGGGCATGTACCTTGGTTGCAGGCACATCCCCAATGGGGGGTATGCAAGAGGCAGCTGATTGATGTTTCTCATCGATGTTTCTAACTCTCTATCCCTCTCCCTTCCTCTCTGTAAAAATCAATAAAATATATTTAAAAAAAAAAAAGAACTATGTCAAGTGCTGGAATATAGGAGGGGATTTGCTGGCAGAGATGCAAATAGAGAATTGTAACCCTAGTCCAAGGTGCCAAGAGCATCAATGGAGGTACCACGTAGAGTGCCAGGATCACTTAGATTAACTCTGGGGAAAACAGCTCAGTGGCTCAGACACCGGAACAATGACCTGCCTTTGAATGAGTGCCTCCTAGGTGCCAGGCACTACCCAGATCTTTGCAGACAAGTCTCAGAGCCCTAGTGAGTAAGGGCGCAGACCCTGGGGCTGTATTACTACTTGGGTTCAAACCTCGCTCTGTCATTTACCAGCTGTGTGAACTTTGGCATTCCGACCCTCAGTTTCCTCCTCTGAAAAATGGGGATAATAATAACTAAAATGGTGTAAGAATTAAACGAGTTACTGTGTGTAAAGCTCTCAGAATTATGACTGGCATATAATAAAAGCTATTAAAACACTATTATTATTTACCCCTCGTGACAACCCTGTGAGTCCAGTAAAACTAAATACCCATTTTGCGGATAAAGACACTGAGGAGCCTGAAGGTCGCACTCAGCTCTGGAAAAGGCCCGGGCTCTGGGCCTCCCTGCTCTCTCTGGCAGCTTTCCATCCCAAAGCAGAAGCCCTGCAGACAGCAGCACTCCGGGTGCATCTTTGAGTCCTGAATCCCATTTGCCACAACCCAGGTCAGGTGCCCCACCCCCACCCCAGGTTTGCAAACAGACCTGGTTCTCCCTCTCTCTGACTTAAAACAGCTGCCCCACGCAGGATCTGGAGGCGACACGGGAAGGGTTCAAGTGTGTTTGGTCCTCAGACTGCAGCATTCCCAGCTGTTCACTCATCTCGAAGGCAGATGAATCACAAATCTGAAACTCAGCCCGCAGGGGCCACAATAAAGCAAAACGGCTCTATTCCCGTCTGCACAGAGGCCTCTGCAAGATGAAAGGGGTTTCTGAGATGAAAAAGCAGGCCACCTCCATTCATCTTACTTAATCCTGCTGCTTGGATGCAAATTGCTTTCTCATACTGAGGCAAAGGAACACTGGTGGGTGGGATGCAGTGACAGGGACACGCAGCTGAAAGATGTTAGGAGGAAGCAGGATGCAGAGTGGGTCCCTGAGGCAGGGCAGTATGTGGCCACCAAGTATCTCTCCTGCTCCACCGTCTTTCCCTCCTCCCCCTCCCTCTGCCCCTGCTCCAGGTGAAGGTTGCAGAGAGTGAGGTTTTCTCCTTGGCCTCTGTCTGGGGCAGGAGGGCCTCAAAGCATTTTGATGGTGCAACCAGGAAGCAGGCATGTCGATGAGAGGTCAAGCCTGCCTCTGGGTAGTCGACTCAATTTCATATTTTATTTATGTATGATGGATATATTTACTAGGTGTACCAGTTAATAATGCGGGTTTTTTTCAATAGATGGAGTTACACATATGCTGATATATATGCAATTTGGTATGTATGCTATTTTGTTGTATGGACAGCAAGCTTCAAAACTTCATATGTCAAATTTTCTGAAGGTGTAAACATCATAGATACTTTTACGCTTAAAAATGTTGAATTTCATGCAAAAAAAGCAATTGTGGGAAGTTTTAATACATTATTTTGAAGAAAAAGTGCTGCTGAAAGTTATCGTATACTTCGGGAAGCTTAGGGTGAACATGCTCCATCTCAAGATACTTGTGAGCGCTGGTTTAAACGCTTTAAAAGTGGTGATTTCAATGTGAAAGACAAAGAATGTCCAGGTCAACCGAAAAAGTTTGAAGACCAACAATTACAAGCATTATTGGATGAAGATGCGTGTCAAATTAAAAAACAACTTGCAGAAAGATTAAACGTTGCTCAGCAAACAATTTCCGATCGTTTACAAGCAATGGGAAAGATTTTAAAGGAAGGAAAATGGGTGCCACATCAACTGAACAAAAGACAAATGGAAAACCGAAAAGTCATCAGTAAAATGTTGCTTCAACGGCACGAAAGAAAGTCTTTTTTGCATCGACTGTGACTGGCGATGAAAAGTTGATTTATTTTGAGAATCCCAAACGCACAAAATCATGGGTTGATCCAGGTCAACCATCAACATCGACTGCAAGGCCAAATCGCTTCGGAAAGAAGACAATGCTATGCGTTTGGTGGGATCAGGAAGGTGTGGTGTATGATGAGCTTCTAAAACCAGGTGAAACCGTTAATACTGAGCGCTACCGACCACAAATAATCAATTTGAAACATGCTTTGATTGTAAAATGACCAGAATGTGCCAATAGACACGGCAAAGTAATTTTGCTTCATGATGACGCACCATCACACACTTCAAAACCAGTTAAAGATCTTGCCTGGGAAGTATTAACCCACCCGCTGTATTCACCAGATCTTGCTCCTTCAGATGACCACTTGTTCTGATCGATGGCACACGCACTGTCTGAGCAGCACTTCAAAACGTACAAAGAAGTGAAAAATTGAGTCTCTGAATGGTTTGCCTCAAAACAAGAAAGTTCTATTGGGACAGTATCCACAAATTACCTGAAAGATGGGAGAAATGTGTAGCTAGCGATGGACATTACTTTGAATAAAGCACTTTTGATGTTTCTCTTGAAAATTATCATGTTTTCTTTGATTACAAAATCTGCATTATTAACCCGTACACCTAGTAAGTACGTATATGTTTCTTTATACCCACTTACAAAAATGTGTTCAATGTCAAGGAATAAAACAAGTAGCTTTGGGAATTGAAGTGAAAGGAAAAAAAAGGAGGTAAAATAGTGAAACTAGGAGTAAGGTTAGTATCCATAAATGTATAATAAATAGCCCTGTACTGTTGCTAATAAGACACATAAACTTAGTTCCAAGAACCCTAGTGGCCAAAGAAAAGAGCAAATAATAATCAAATATAAGAACTACAGGGTAGCCCTGACCAGTTTGGCTCAGTGGATAGAGCGTCGGCCTGGGGACTGAAAGGTCCTAGGTTCGATTCTGGTCAAGGGCATGTACCTTGGTTGCGGGCACATCCCCAGTAGGGGGCGTGCAGGAGGCAGCTAATAAATGTTTCTCTCTCATCGATGTTTCTGGCTCTCTATCCCTCTCCCTTCCTCTCTGTAAAAAATCAATAAAATATATTTTAAAAAAAGAAAAAAGAACTATAGGGTCCATAAAATGAGTAAGACCCAGAACTTCTAAGAAGAACCACTTAACCTTGGTACTGAAACTCGGGAGGAATTCCTCCACTGCCCCATCTACCCTGAGATGTAGAAGGTGATAGATGCCCACACTGTCACCCTGACAATAGATATAACAACAAACATTTCTCATGCTGCTCCCTGGTATGAGCTGAGGCACTGAAATTTCATTCAAGAGTAATCCTAGCCCTAGCTGGTTTGGCTCAGTGGATAGAGCATCAGCCTGCGGAATGAAGGGTCCCCTATTGGATTCTAGTCAAGGGCAAATGCCCAGGTTTCAGGCTCAATCTCCAGTAGGGGGCGTGCAGGAGGCAGCCGATCAATGATTCTCATCATTGATGTTTCTATCTCTCTCTCCCTCTCCCTTCCTCTCTAAAATCAATAAAAATACATTAAAAAAGAAAAAGAAAAAACATTGGGACCAAAACAAGTGTCTGTATTATTTTTTTTATCCGGGATCTCAGAAGTCATAATTATTTAAAAATACAAAATATGGGGCCTGGCTGATGTGGCTCAGCAGGTTGAGCGTTGTCCATGCACCAAGAGGTAGCCGGTTCAGTTCTGGTAAGGACACATGCCCAGGTTTTGGGTTGGGGCTAGATCCCCAGTAGGTGGTGTGCAGGAGGCAGCTGAGCAATGTTTCTCTCTCTCATTGATGTTTTTCTCTCTCTCTCCCTCCCATTTTCTCTAAAATCAATAAAAACATTTAAAAAAAGAGGGGGAGATGGGTGTGGCAGCTGAGGTCTCTTATAGGCAGCATCCTTTTCCAATATAAATTACCCACAGGGCTTGGTGCACTTGGAAAGACATGTTGGTGCACTTGGGGACGGGGGGTGGGGGGTGGGGGGACGGGGACTGTGCCTTCCGGCTCTAGGCACTTAGCACAGCTATTTTCAACCTCTTTCATCTCATGTTACACATAAACTAATAACTAAAATCAGCGGCATACCAAAAAATATACTTTTTGTCAATCTGATATAATTTTGATTCATTCACATCGGATGGCTACTGTTGTGTTGGCTGTTGTCATTTTTTAAATTTGACAATCTAACGGAAAAGAGGTCAGTGCCCCTAATTAATCATGTATTGCATATTTTACAAATTCTAGCATCACTCCAGTTGAAAATCACTGACTTGGCTCTGATAGTCTGTTTATTGCTCTGTCTCCCCTGCTCCTCTAGAATGGGGAAGGTTGAGGGCAGGGACTACCCTTGCCCTCCTAGTGTGTGATACATACTACCTGGTCCACAGTAGCACTCGATATATGTTTGCTGAATAAATGACTATCTGTGCCCCATGGCAGAATATACAGCTCTAGTGGCCACAATGTTCTCATCTACAGATTTGGTGTCTCCCCGCCCTTAGCTAATGCTGGGTAATTACTGCTAATTTCTTTCTCTTTTGCTCCTTCTGGACACATGGTCTTTTTTTTTTTAGCTCCCCAGTATCATTTATTAGAGCCGAGCCTGCTTTTACATTCTGTTCTGTTTTACTGAAACAATATTCTTGTAACCACGATTAATTCTAGCAAAGTCCTGCTTTGATTTAGAATAAGCCATATCCCTGAAGGAGTGAGTCTAACCTCATCCCATTAAGTAATGCTTTTACTAGTTCAAATGCTCACAGGGAAACTGGGTCTTTCAGTTCCAGGGGTGCCCCCACCCCAGGAGGAACGGCAAGCTCCTAAGAGGAGCTGGTGTGGGGGGACGCTGTGGGTGAGTGATGGATGAGTTCTTTCCCCCCTTTCTCCCTAACTCGAACCCTGGCCAGCACAGGTATTATGGTGCCTTCTCTATAACCCCCAAGAAGAAGGCCATGAGAAACATATGCACACTGCAGTAACAGACAATGTATTATATATAGCCTCTTAAAAAAAAGGTACTGTCATTTTGAAAAACCTAACAAGTTAACGGAGCCAGGCAATTGTCATCAACGGCTGCCAACATCACAAAAAAGAGAGACAATCAGACCAGACAGAACAGCACCATCTAGTTTTGCCAAAAAAAAATCAAACCTGATCACTTTATAGAAAATACGGGGGACAGATGAACACTTTCAAGTGGCATCATGGGGATGCAATCAGCACAATCCGTGCTTTGGAAAACGCTACAGAACTAATGGGCCAGTTTCTGAAATAATGGATGAGAGAGAATTAGACATAGCAACTTAGCGAAATGTATGGGTCTTATTGATTCTGATTCAAATTTTTTTTAATTTTTATTGATTTCAGAGATGAAGGTAGAGGGAGAGATAGAAACATCAATGATGAGAGAGAATCATTGATTGGCTGCCTCCTGCACCCCCTCCACTGGGGCTAGAGCCCTCAACCCAAGCATTTGCCCTATCTCGGAATCGAACCAGTGACCTCTTGGTTCCTGGGTGGATGCTCAACTGCTGAGCCACACCAGCTGGGCCAAATTTTTTTTTTTTAATTTGAGACTATAATGATGAAAATTGAACACTGACTAGATATTTGATGATATTAAGGAATGATTATTCATTTAGGGAGATGAAAAAAGTCTTGGGGTTATTTTTCTAAAAAGAATCCTTTTCAATAGATACCCTTAAATATTTGCAGATGAAATTATGAGGCCTGAGATTTGCTTCAAAATAATCAGATGGGAGGTGGGGTGGGGAATGCCCACATCCGGTTAATCATTAAGTCCTTTAAGTTTTATCCTTCAAAATATTCTTCAAATTTACCTTTTCATTTCTCCTTGAGTATCTTCTAACTCGGTTCCTTGCTTCCAATCTCAAACCCCGCAATCCCTCCTTCCTTAGCAATTAGTGATGTACCTGAAGTGACCACTTCATTCTCCTCCTTAACCCTCCCAGCTGTTCCCCACTGTCTGGGATGAAGCCTCGCTCCTATACAAGGCTCTTCGTCATCTGCTCGTCTCCCCCAGTCTCATCTCTTGCTGCTCGCTGTCCTACACATTACTCGGACAAGCCTAAACTGCTTGTAGTTTCCACATGCACGGTATCTTCCGACAGCACCAGCCCTTTCCACCTTGCTGGCTAACGCCTTCTCCTCCTTCTCTTTAAGGTTCAGTGTAGGCAGGAAGTACCGCCTTCAGGACACATTCTTTGTCTCTTTCCTCTCACCCTCACCTTGCACCCCAGGGTGGCTTGGGTACTCATCCTATGTATATCACCACACTAGAACTTACTACATCTTATAATTATTTGTTTTTGTATCTTCCTACACCCTTTAGACCGTTAGCTCTATGAGGTTAGGGACAATGTCTTCTTCATCTCTTTATTCCCAATACCTAGTGTGAGGCCAAGTGCACAGCTGTTACTCAATAAATATCTGGGACAGGACAATACTTAACGCAGATGAGCCAGCTTCTCGTGGGTGAATTTGAGACATTAATGAGAATAACTGATAGAGGGTGTCTTCCTGGTGTCCTTCAAAAACCCACAGGCTGCCACCAGCCACGTCCAAATGTACAGCCTGCCCTGCGGGCAAGAGCTGAATATGCAAGGTGTCACTGGGCTCAGGAGGCTCCAGGACTTAGTAATGGGAGCAAGAAGGTGCTTCTCTTACTGTTCATTGAGGAAACAAACTCACCATCTATGAGACTTTGAGGACTTCCTTAAGCAGGTATCACTAAGTGACAAATGTAGAGTGCAATCTATTTTACTGACTCAACCTGCTTCTTATTCTTAACTTATCTCCCTGCTTCTACCCGCCCGCACCCAATTTTATTTTCCATATTGGAACCAGAATGACTCTTTTACATATAAATCAGATCCTGAAAGGATATTCTTGCTTATGCCATCGTAGAGGCAGGGCATAAAGTCATTATTTCATTGGGTGTTCTTTTGGTATATAAAAAGTGGGGTGATTCAGAAGATCGGGTACCAGTCTCACCCATTACAATTACTTCTCTGCTGGATGACCTTGGTTAGGAAACTTGGCCTCTCTGAGCCTTAGTTTTCTCAATAACAAAATGAAGCTGTTATTTATTTACTTATTTGTTAATCCTCACCCGAGGACATTTTTCCATTAATTTTTAGGGAGAGTGGAAGTGAGAGAGAAAGACAGAGAGAAACATTGATGTGAAAGAAACACATCGATTGGTTGCCTCATGCAAAAGCCCCGACCAGGGACCAGGCGGGGAAGGAGCCTGCAACCAAGGCACGTGCCCTTGACTGAAATCGAACCCAGGATCCTTTGTTTTGCAGGCTGATGCTCTATCCACTGAGCCAAACCAGCTAGGGCTGAAGCTGTAATTTTGATCTTTTTAGAGTGTTTCCAAATCTAAAAATTTAAGATTTGATGGCTTTGATTAAAAGTCCAAAACTTTCAGAGTACTAATTCATGTGGTTCTAGCATGAATTCCCATGTGGCATGCAGTCAAAAACTACTGAACTGGACAAGCACACCAACAATTTAATGCAGGGCTCTGAGGAAACAGGCTTAAGGGAGGGCAGAATGTCAGGAAGGCTTTCCAGAGAAGGTGACCTTTGAACTGAATTTGGACAGTTGGATGGAAAGTTATCCAAATGGAGAAGGTATGGAAGAGCTCCTCCCGCAAGGGAGCAGTAGGTACAAAAAAGGGGACGTGGAGCACATGCCTGGCAGGAGCTCCCACGGAGTTCTACTATATCCCTCACCAGCCCCTTCATTTGCCCCATGTCTGTATCCCACATGGAATCAGGAGCACACAGAGGCTGTGTCCCATCCATTTCTGCATTCCCAGCATTTAGCACATGCCTGGCAAACAGTTAGGATACTTATTAAATGTTGATCCAATAACACTGGACTCAAGTTCAGATTTGGTTATAGTGTGGGTTCACCCCTAACCCATCAGCCTGGTAGCAAATCCTTGCCGTTCACAAGGAGGACTGGGCTTAAGAGAGGGAGACGGATCACAACTACTCCCTCTTCACTGTAAAAAAACACAAACCCTGCATATTCTACTGTCGGTGCCAAAGCAATACCAGTAAAGAACAGAATCAGAAAACAGCTTTGGTGAATGTGGATGTTATAATGTGTTCACACTCATCTAAAAGCCACTCATTCAATAAATGTGTTTTGGAACAAATGAATAACCACATCCTGATTCCCGCTAGGTATAGGTATTGTGCTCAGTGCCATAGGTCATTTTGGCACAGGGTATAAAAACGTGCAATTCTCTATGTACTGTCTTCTTTAGTTTTACATATAATGCAGCACAAGGACCAAAGATTCAAATGGGGGCCAGGGGAACCAGCTCTCAGTAATCTCACAATGTTCCCCGGGGATTTACAACCACAGTGAAGAGAGAAATCAACAAAGTCTGCACCACTGCTGCCTCAGGTTTTGGTTACTATAGCTACAGGCCTGTCTCTCGGGGAGCACACCACACCACACAGTAGGCTCCCTAACCAGGCCAGGCTGATCATCTGAGATAGAAATCTCTGCCTAACTAGACACGATTTCTCTGGGAACTTTCATTAATGAAGTGACACTCAATAGTGTGAACGTGACAGAACAAGATACAATAATAATAATGGGTCTGCTTCCTTCCAAGAGGAAATGCAAAGCTGGACCCTGCAATGATCTGTTCATTGTGATACATCCTCAGCTACTGGGCACAGCATGCTTCCACGCAGGAGACGTGTTGGAGAATAAAAAACCAAAACCCGCCCTAGCTGGTTTGGCTCAGTGGATAGAGCGCCGGCCTGCGGACTGAAGGGTCCCAGGTTCGATTCCGGTCAAGGGCATGTACCTTGGTTGCGGGCACATCTCTAGTAGGGGGTGTGCAAGAGGCAGCTGATCGATGTTTCTCTCTCATCGATGTTTCTAACTCTCTATCCCTCTCTCTGCCTCTCTGTAAAAAATCAATAAAATATATTTAACAAACAAACAAAAAAAAAAAAACCAAAACCCGCCCTAGCTGGTTTGGCTCGGTGGATAGAGCGCCGGCCTATGGACTGAAGGGTCCCAGGTTCGATTCCGGTCAAGGGCACATGCCTGGGTTGCAGGCTCGATCCCCAGTAGGGGGCATGCAGAAGGCAGCCTATCAATGATTCTCTCTCAACATTGATGTTTCTATCTTTCTCTCCCTCTCCCTTCCTCTCTAAAATCAATTAAAAAATATTTAAAAAACAAAAAACAAAACCAAACCCTTTCCAGGTGGGGAACCAGAGGGACAGGTTTATGTTAGTCCATCTCATAATTAGAATGACATACCCATATGGTGCCTTCTAATTTCTACTACACTTTCTTGCGTATTCTTGAATTTAATCTAATCCTCTAACATCCTTCGTAGGCCATTATGTACATCCACTCCCATTTACAGAAGAGGAGACCAAACTTCAAAGATGTCAGGAGATTTGCCAAAAGCCACCCAATCAGTGAAAGAAGTAAAGCAGTAGCCAGGGCTTGAACCCAGGTCTTCTGGCCCTGCAACCAGTGAACTTGCTACTGTGTCCAGTGATGATTAAAATAATAATAATAACTCGCTTGTCTGAATCCTTGGGAAAGCAACTTGGATGAAACAATTTTCTAGAAGCGAATACCCCGCAGTGATCCAACAGCTCATATAGAGGGTCATGTGAGAGGCTTTTATAAATTGGTATCACAGGGCCCTAGGAAAGCTCTATGGCTTATTTATCAACTTGGTATTTTTGAGGGGAAATTATGCTAAGTTTATGAGAAGTTCCCATCCCCTGCACTGAATCTATTTCCTTTCCTTCTAAATTAAATTCTAATATTCACACTGAAGCAACACATGTGTTCCTAAGTAAAATAAAGGACCTCATCTAAAGGCATACAAACTGTTAAGTCACAGTAGAGGCAGACAAAAGAAAACTATTGCAGTCCCCCAACCTCACTGCAGGACCTCTGCCTATAGCTAAGAAAAACAGCCAAGTTATAACACTTCGGAGACACCAGGCACTATTCTATATACTTTCCATATATTGACTAATTTAATCCTTCCCAAAACCCTAGGAGGAAGGAGGTATCACATTGACTTTGTGGAGGGGAAAGCTAAGGCAAGCAGCTTGCCAATCCAGGTCTTAACCATGAGACCGAGTCTGACTCTACTTCCTGAGGGGAGCAGTTTGCAAAGACTTCTGGGTTTTCTTCCCACCCCCTCACTGGCTCCTATTATGTGAGAAGTGGCGGTTCCCAGCACTCACTGGCCTACATTAACAGTGAAGTGGACCACTGAAAAGTATGTTTCCCAAACCATGTCATTACACTGGGAACTGTGAATCTGATGTAGAGTGACAAAAATAGGAGGACAAATTGCCCATTACACTATGATTTAAAACTATAATTATGTACTTCTCACCCTAGTTTTACACACACACACACACACACACACACACACACACAGATGCACAAGTAAAAAATACCCAAAATATTAACAGTGGTTATTTGGGGTGATAGAACTCTGGGTGATGTTTTTCTTCATTTATGTAACTGGCCCACATTTTCTTCATGAGGAAATTTGTATAATGAAGGTATGAAATTTTAAATCATGTCACAATTGGGAGTAATTCTGGCAAACCTTGCCTGGGAGTAAGGAGTATGAGCTAAAAGAAAATGTAAAGCTCAGGCTGTTGTCACAGGATCAGTTCTGGAATGTGGCATCAGAAGAGTGGGCTAGCTTGGACAGAAAGCATCATGCGGGTTTAGGAGGGTTGCACACAACCCCACTGACATTCAGTGAGGGACACGTTTCCCACTGTGGGTGGTGTTGTTAGTGTCCTGTTGATCACAATCCCCCGTGAGCCAGGGAACCCCAGTCTTCTTTTTGCTCAGAGCTAAACATGCTGAGAGAGGGTGGTTTCTAAGAAGTCACCAACAGAGCACACCAGCGACTCTCATGGCTGAATCCGAGCTTTCCTTTTCACCTCTCTGCCCGTTTGGCTGGAGCCAGAGGGAAGGGAAGAGGAAGAACCAAGTCAGCGACTGTGCTCTGCAACTGATCCAGTTCTGTCAACGATGACTCCTGACAGAGCACAAAAGTCCTCCCATGAAACCTCTGGCAACTCACGCTCTGTCTTTTCCAAATAAGCTCCTTGTTCGCTGCAGAGACAGGCAGGAACATCATGTCTGTGTAACTCAGTATCCTCTTTAACCCAAACAGAGCTTCTGCATGGGAATATGCAATGAAGCATAGAATACAATCTCTGTTCTCATACAATGTTGATGCACTGATGAGATATTTATTTACACATCTACCTAATAAAAGAGTAACACGCTAATTGACCATACCTTCGCAACACCCACCAGCCAATCAGGAGTGAGTATGCAAATTAACCCAACAAAGATGGCGGGTTAATTTGCATACACAGGCACTGAGCGGCCAGAGGTGGGATGGGACACTTGTGTCGTCGCCATGGGACGACGCAGGCGTTCCGCACCACCCCAGCCACTTCGGGCCTCTGGGCAGCGTGGGAAGGCAGAAAGGCAGCTATGGGCCGGAGCAGAAAGACAGCTCTGGCCAGAGCAAAGGCGGTGCCGGCAGCCAGGGGAAGGAAGGCCCATTCTTGCACGAATCTTCATGCATCGGGCCTCTAGTGAAGAAATAACAACATAGGAAGATATGTAGGCACTAATTTTTAAGTATATTACACAATCTTGTATTACTGGTTATCTTCCAAAATAAATTGCAAGCTTCTTGGGACTAGGTCATAAAGTGACCAGATCGTCCCACTTTTGGCGGGACAAAACCGATTTTTAACAATTTGTCCCGCGCCCCACGGCGTATTAAATTTTTTAAAACGCCGTGGGACGCAGGACAAATTGTTAAAAATCGGGACTGTCCCACCAAAAGCGGGACGATCTGGTCACCTTAGACTAGGATGGCTTTGCATTTCTTCACACACCCTGTGGTGTCTATTCAATGCCTTGACTAGAGCCATGTACTGAATAAATGTTTTAGACTGGAAATTAAATGTCAGTCCTAAAGCCCTGCTGCCTGCTTGGCCGGCAGATGCCTCTATCTAGGAAGGTGAACTGCTTCCTCTCTGAAGACCATCGAGATGACCTAGCTTTAACCTGGTTACCAGAAGACTATGGGAGACTAGACTTTCCCCACCCTGGAAAACAACTCAAACTCAGGAGAGACCCGATCGGAATTAAAAGAGCAATGCATTCCACAAGACTCTTCTAGCCTAAAATTTCAGGATTTCTTTTCCTTAGGAAGGGATATTTTTTTTAAATGTGCCTTAAAATTCCCCAATAAAAAAGGTTAGATGGACATTACCTAAGAACTAGGAATCAAAAACACTGGATGATTATGTACAAAATAAACCAATTAAAATTCATAGAAGGGGATTGTTAGGTTATATACCAAACTGTTGATGGCAGTTATTTCTGGGTGGAGGGCAGGTAAAAGGTGTATATTTGTATGGTTTGAAGCCTGTACAACCAGAGTGTTTTCATGTACAATAATTTTTGCCAATAAAGAAGGGGGACAAAGAGAAGGGAGAGATGGTGGAGAGAGAGGGGGAGGATGGGAAGAGGCCAGCGTCATCTGCAAGGAAGGTTGGGAAATGTGTTACTATTTAACTGGGTCCATAGCCAGCATCCAACAATACAGGGATTCTGTTACTAATGAAAAAGAGGAAATGGTATTAGTAATTAGTAAGCAACTGAGCAGCCTCTGCTTCAGGGAAGAAAAAACACAAGCAGAGAAAGAGAGTCATAAACAGATGGTGTAGGTAGAAGGTTAGGTGACATAAAGAAGCAATGCTTAAAGAGGCAGGGAGGGGCTTGAGAAGAAAGGGCTTTGGGTTTATCACCCAAGCCAGCAAGTCCCTTGCACTTTAGACCTAAGCCCAAGAGATTCACTCAGACAAGGTTTTGGATTTGCTTCTTTAAAGCCCTCCAGGTGAATCTGATTTAGAGAGTGGCTTGCTCTAAGCCAGCTGTTCTCGATGGGATGGTTTCTACCTTTTAGGGGACATTTGGCAACATATAGCTACATTTTGTTTTTGTTGTTAATCCTCACTGAGGATATTTTTCCATTGCTTTTCAGAGAGAGGGTAGAAGGAAGGGCAGGAGAGGGAGAGAGAGAGAGAAACATAGATGTGAGAGACACACTGATTGGTTGCCTCCCGCAGGTGCCCCAACAGGGAGTGGGGAGCGAACCCAAAACCGAGGTATGTGCCCTTGACTGGGAATGGGACCTGAGATCTTTGGTGCTCCGGCTGACACTCAAACCATTGAGCAATACTGGCCAGGACTACAGCGACATTTTTTTATGGTCTCTGCTGTTAAACACCCTACAATGTACAGGACAGTCTCTCCACAAGCAAGATTCACCCAGCCCAAATGTCAACCGAATTGAGGCTGAGAAATCTGCTCCAGGCACTGAGGAACCCTGGAAGATTTTAAACAGTGAAGTAATATCCATTCACTCAAATACTGAGCAGAAATGGAGATGAGGTGGAGGGGAATAGAACAAGATTTATTTAAAAACAATGTGATATGCAGTAGTAATACCTCACACCTGATAGTGATTCAATCAGAACAAAGTTGAGAACCTAAGAAACAAGAGGCATTTAAGTAGCCAAACAAGGTACTGGAAAGTCCATGCGCTTTATTCCCAGAAGAATTTCTTCCTCAGCTTATTTATTCTTATTTTACAAAATCTTCTAAATACTTCGGTTGTCTGGCGGCCTGGCCCTCGTCATACCAGAAGTTGCCCATTAGAAGAGAATGTTCTCAGAGGCAGGCATATTAAGGTCAGAAAAAGTGCCAATTAACACACTAGGGTCAGGACAAACTGTATCTGTAAAAAGCAGACACAGAAATGCAAAACACAGGAGTTGAGAGTAATTCTTTGAAAGGCCAAACTATCCAATGATCTCCCAAAGGCATCACATTATTAGCCAGCACAGTAACACATCACAATTATGTCCAAGTTTTTTAAAAATGTTTTGTTTTAATTGATGAGAGAGAGAGAGAGAGGAGAGAGAAACATTTATCTGAGAGAGAAACATCGATCAGTTGCCTCCTGTACACACCCCGACCAGGGATTGAGCCCACAACCTGGGTACATGCCCTGACTGGGACTCTAACCAGTGACTTTGGTGCACAGGCAGGACAATGCTCAACCAACGAAGCCACACCAGCCAGAACCAATTATGCCCTCGCTTTAAAGCAACATTTGAAATATATATATTCTATTATATTTAAAGTGGATGTTTAACATTTCAGAAAGATTTCTGTACAAATAGTTAAAACAAGGCAATAAATGAAAACATCCTGGTGCATAAAGAAGTAGCATTGCAAATACGCTAGAATTGCAGTATGTGAGTATTATCACATACTCCTAAGGATGGCTAAAAGTGCTGAGTGTAGAGTAGAGCAGTGGTTCTCAACCTTTCTAATGTCGCGACCCTTTACTACAGTTCCTCATGTTGTGGTGACCCCCAACCTTAAAATTATTTTCGTTGCTACTTCATAACTGTAATTTTGCTACTGTTAATGAATCGTAATGTAAATATCTGTGTTTTCCGATGGTCTTAGGCTCTACAGCAGCGGTTCTCAAACTGTGGATCGCGACCCACAGGTTGAGAATCACTAGCAGGGTCGCCTAAGACCATCGGAAAACACAGATATTTACATTACAATTCATAACAGTAGCAAAATTACAGTTATGAAGTAGCAACGAAAATAATTTTAAGGTTGGGGGTCACCACAACATGAGGAACTGTAGTAAAGGGTCGCGGCATCAGAAAGGTTGAGAACCACTGGAGTAGAGGCTCAGTCCAAACTAATTGACTGATTGTGAGCAAAGAAACAATAGAAGGAATCTAGAAAAAACCCATAGCTAACATCATACTCATTGGTGAAAGACTGGATGCTTTCTCCCCAAGATCAAGAATAAGACAAGGATGTGTGTGCTCTGGCCCCTTCTATTCAACATTCTACTGGAAGTTCTAGTCAGAGGAATTAGGCAAGAAGAAGAAATAAAATACATCCAGATTGGAAAGGAAGAAGTAAAAAAGTCCTCTATGCTTAGATGACATAATCTTGTATATAGAAAATGCTAAGGAATCCACTGATAATATTAGAACTAATAAGTGAGTTGAGCAAGGTTGCAGGATACAAAGTCAATATACAAAAGTTAATTGTATTTCTACTCACTTGTAACAAACCATCCAAAAGTGAAATTAAGAAAACAATTTTAGCCCTAGCCGGTTTGGCTCAGTGGATAGAGTGCTGGTCTGTGGACCAAAGGGTCCCAGGTTCCATTCTGGTCAAGGGCACGTGCCTGGGTTGTGGGCTCGGTCCAATGTGCAGGAGGCAGCCAATTAATGATTCCCTCTCATCATTGATGTTTCTCTTTCTTTTCCTCTCCCTTCCTCTCTGAAATCAATAAAAATATATTTAAAACAAAAAAAATTTCACTTGTAATAGCACCAAAAAAATAAAATACTGAGGAATAATACATTTAACAAAAAAGTTATACTCTTAAAACCACAAAACATTGTTGAAAGATATTAAAGAAGATATAAATAAATGGAAAAGGTATTTCATGTTCATGGATACAAAGAGTTAATATTAAGACAGCAGTATTTACCAAATTGATCTACAGATTCAAGGCAATCCTTATCAGAATCCCAGCTGGCTTCTTTGTACAAATTGACAAGCTGATAGAAGCAGCATTTTAAGAAAAATTCAAATGACATTTTAAGGGACCGCAAATAACCCAAACAATCATTGCCTGTCTCCATCCCAATGCAAGTCCCACCAGAGCAGCGACCTTGTCTGTCTTGTTCAGAATGTATCCTTATTGTTTAGCGAAGTCGCTGGAGCATGGCAGATGCTCAAAAATTATTTGTTGACTTGAGTAGCAGGATATCTTTGGTACAAGGCAACCATATTTATTAAGCACCATTATAGTATTTTTTTCTGCTTATAAGCTGCTAGCTGCCTTTATTACTCAGCTCCCTTCTGCCCGGACACATTCCATCATTTATTCAGTTCAGAGTAAGGTAGGAATACATGTACCATATTGTATTTAATGTGGTGAAATTACTAAGGCACTAAATCTTAGGAAAGCCTTACTTTTTGTCAAAATACATATTTTAGGGACTGCAACTCTAGATTCTCTGGTTTAGACAAACCTAAATTCAACACAGTACCCTACCTCCCTCTATATACACTAATTGGACAAATACTTATAAGAGTACTCATCATGATAATGCCTGGGACATAACAATGGTGATGAGGATTCAGAGCTCTTAATCTACTCAGGGAGGGAGAAACGAAACAGTGCAAAGGTACTCGATAGTGCTGTACTAAGGATATTCAGTTCCAAAAACTACCAAAGAAACAAAATGGCCCTGCTGGTTTGGCTCAGTGGATAAAGCATCGGCCTGGGGACTGAAGCATCCTGGGTTTGATTCTAGTCAAGGGCACATGCCCAGGTTGCGGGCTCAATCCCCAGTGGGGGGTGTGCAGGAGGCAGCAGATCAATGATTCTCTCTCATCATTGATGTTTCTTTCTTTTCTTTCTTTCTTTCTTTCTTTCTTTCTTTCTTTCTTTCTTTCTTTCTTTCTTTCTTTCTTTTCTTTCTCTCTCTCTCTCTCTCTCTCTCTCTCTCTCTCTCTCTCTCTCTCTCTCTCTCTCCCCCCCCCCCCCTCTCTCTCTCTCCATCTCCCTCTCCCTTCCTCTTTGAAATCAATAAAAATACATTTTAAAAAAAGAAACAAAATGCACACAGAGACCTTTGTGTTAGGACATCCTTACCCCAGCTTGACACTCAAGTGATGGGCCCATTCTCTTTAACATGGACATTACTGCATAAATCATAGATACCTTAGGGAAAGACATGGGGATTCAGAGACTTGAAAGAATTAAATTCCTAGTAAATATGTCAACCAAGTAGTAAAAGAATCTGTTAGACAGTCATGAACAGAGCAAGGACAATGGGCGAGGCACAGAAACTCACCAGGGCACAAAGCCCTGGATGCCTAGCAAGGAGCAAAAATGGGAAAACAAGAACCTCGCCCCCAGGGAAACCTACCTTCCCCTAGCCCAGTGGTCGGCAAACTCATTAGCCAACAGAGCCAAATATCAACAGTACAACGATTGAAATTTCTTTTGAGAGCCAAATTTTTTTAAACTTAAACTTCTTCTAACACCACTTCTTCAAAATAGACTCGCCCAGGCCGTGGTATTTTGTGGAAGAGCCACACTCAAGGGCCAAAGAGCCGCATGTGGCTCGCGAGCCGCAGTTTGCTGACCACTGCCCTAGCATATCACTGGTCGGTGGTTTGGATCCGCATCTTTCATATCCCTGGTCAGGCAGTTTAGACCCCCTGACCTTTTCCTCCCGAAAGATAACATCTAGGCCTCAGTTATATTTCAGCTCCAGGCCCAGAAAAGCAGCAAAACCAGACAAGTAACACTGTGGCTGCCTCAGGAAGGGCTGCACTGACTAATGACATCAGCCAATCAGTGGAGACCCCTGACCCTAAAAAAGCACACCTGGAAAGCTGATGAATAGTCTATTGAGACCCTCCCCTGAGAGCTCCCCTAAGATTTCCACCTGCAAGAGAGAGAGAAATATGCTCAGGGAAAAGGACCCGATGCATGCTCTCCCACAGGCACGTATCTCCTAACCTCTATGGGACCCCATGACACTTGCAACCAGGGGAGCAGTGGGCAGTGGCAACTCATCCCAGGCCAACCCTCTGAACTGTCTCCAAGGCCCCCTTCCTTTCCTCTAACTTCTCAGTGGACCAAAGCAGCCCAGCCTAGGCTCTCCTGTTGCTTCTTCTGTGCCCTTCCTTGTTTCACTGTCCTAAGTATATTTTTGCTGCCATCATGGACCCAATACTCTTTGTCTCAGTGCTATGTAGCCCTACCCTTTGGATATCCCCATCTCCCAGCCCCTTTTCCTTAAATAAATGCAATTTTTCTTTAATCATCATCTGAGATGGCTATTTAGCCTGCCCCTGCACCACCGACTTTAACCTTTCAGAGTTCTTTTTTGTTTTTTTAATTGCCTCCATACTGAATCTACCTTCCATATTTCAAAAAAAGAGAAACCATACTGGTAAGCTTTTCAACTTATTTGCTCAGTTGCTTGTTAAAAAAACACACAACACAATAAAATTTACCAAGTGGCTAGAATATAATTCTAATGTTGGGTCCTTTGGCACATTATACCAACTCAAATCCTCCCTTGAGAGTAATAGGCTCCCTTCTAGGAAGATAGCATGGTGTTGTGGGAAAGGATAGGATTTGGTCAGAAGACTTCTGAGTCCTACTCTGTCACTGGCTGTGCAACTGTGAATACGTCATTTAACCTTTCTGAACCTATCTCCACACCTATAACATGGAGATACCATTTGACCAAATCATCTCAGAGGTATGAAGAGAGTACCAACTAAGATAATAGATGTCAGACTGTTTTATAAACTACCAAGCAATATAGAAAGATTCATTATTATTCATATATGTATGCCAATGCTTAGAAAATGCCTGGTAAGCATGTACTCGATAAATATTAGTGAAATAAATTAATATCTCAATTGCTTCTGGAGCACAGATCAATGGGAGCTTTAATTGGCTACAATTCAGAAGCCTCAATAAGATGTGGAAAGGGCCCCGATGGAGTGGCTCCGTGGTTGAGCATTGACCTATGAACCAGGAGGTCACAGTTCGATTCCAGATCAGAGCACATGCCTGGGTTGCAAGCTCGATCCCCAGTAAGGGGTGTGCAGGAGGCAGCCAATCGATGATTCTCTCTCATAATTAATGTTTCTATCTCTCTCTCCCTCTCCCTTCCTCTCTGAAATCAATAAAAAATATATATATATATTTTAAAAAGATGTGGAAAGATTTACCTGTTTACACATCAAAACCACTTGTTTAGTACAGATTTAAATTGATTTTTAAATTCAGGGTTGTCAAAATGCCTTAAACCTCTTTTATCTCCTGCTCTGCTTTTTTCTTAATCATTTTTCTGCTTATTGGCACTTCCACCAGGTAGTGAACAAAAATGAGGGACTTATTCAATGGTGGATTAGTCAATTTTGCAAGTTTTTTTTTAGTTTGTTTTAAAACACTTTTGTACTTTTTTTAAAAAAAACTTTTTTGTTAAATATATATATATATTTTTTTAAAAATATATTTTATTGATTTTTTACAGAGAGGAAGAGAGAGGGATAGAGTTAGAAACATCGATGAGAGATAAACATCGAACAGCTGCCTTTTGCACATACCCTACTGGGGATGTGCCCGCAACCAAGGTACATGCCCTTGACCGGAATCGAACCTGGGACCCTCCAGTCCGCAGGCTGATACTCCATCCACTGAGCCAAACCAGTTAGGACAGGGCTGCAAATTTTTATTAGTGTCAATAAAAACCAGTAAAGAGATGGATGTTGCTGGCCAAGAACTGTGTCCTTTTGTTTCTCTGACTTTAATTTCTATTTTTAAAAATATGTTTTTATTAATTTTAGAGAGAGAGGGAGAAGGATGGAGAGACAGAAACATCGATGGGAGAGAAATATCGATTGGCTGCCTCCTGCACACCTCCTACTGGGGATTGAGCCTAAAACCCAGTCATGTGCCCTGACGGGGAATCTCTTGGTTCGTGGGTTGATGCTCAACCACTGAACCACACCGGCCGGGTAATTTCTATTGATATTGAGAGCTACTGGCTTTATCATCTGGACAGGAGAAAACTATAAATTATGGG
The DNA here is from genome assembly GCF_027574615.1 of Eptesicus fuscus. Taxonomy (NCBI): domain Eukaryota; kingdom Metazoa; phylum Chordata; class Mammalia; order Chiroptera; family Vespertilionidae; genus Eptesicus; species Eptesicus fuscus. Next base: position 103,207,004 of record NC_072479.1, read on the forward strand.
TGACAAAATAATTATGCTTGAGGAAAGTAAAAATGTAATTTCAGCAAAATACTACTTACTCCACTCTTTGCTTTTATAGATAAAAAGGGTGCTTCAAGGTAGTGCTCCACCAAGTTCAAGCCACAGTTCCTATTCATTGAGTCTACGAATGTTTGTTTAACTGGGAACAAATTTCACATCTCTAAGAGCAGTGATTTGTAATGATGATATACATGGGAGGCCAACTGCAATGCCCTCTGGTGGCCTAAAGGTTTCTCTATATCTGCAATTGCAAAATAACCGCCCCCGCCCCCAGCCATTTTCTATCAAATAGGAGCTCATTTATAAATTAAAAACTCAACAAAGATAAATTGTGTAAGTTTTCTTTGATTTTCATAACGATCATAATCATAAAGAATTTCTACAGAGACACTTTCCCAATGGAACCCCACATTCATGGTGATTCAAAAAATGATTAAAAGCAAGCCCCCGCCCTCTAGACTTTGTCATCTAACAAAGGCACAGGAACTAGGATGCAGATTTGGAACCAAAGCTTAAAGGGGAAAACTGAGAAAAGAGCATGGGCTTTGGAGCCTTTGCAGAAGAATTAAATAAGAATATATAACAAATGGTAGGGGAGGGGGGTGGTTAGAGAGCAACCAAAGGACTTGTATGCATGCATATTAGCATAACCAATGGACACAGACACTGGGGTGGTGGGGGCTTGCCCGGGGTGGGAATGGCTGGGGGAGGGGGGGCAGTCAATTGGGGAAAAAGGAGACATATGTAAAACTTTAGACAATAAAAAAAAAGAAAAGAAAAGAAAGTAAGACCTAAAGGAATAATAACCAAAAAATAAAAATAAAAAAAAATATATAGCCCTGGCAGGTGTTGCTCAATGGTTAGAGTGTTGGCCCTCACACCAAAGGGTCATGGGTTCGATTCCTGGTCAAGGGCACGTACCTGGGTTGCAGGTTTGATCCCTTACCCCAGTCGAGGAACTTTCAGGAGGCAACCAATCAATGTGTCTCTCTCACATTGATGTTTTCTCTCTCTCTCTCCCTCTTCCTTCCACTCTAAAAGTCAACAGAGCCGAAACCGGTTTGGCTCAGTGGATAGAGCGTCAGACTGCGGACTGAAAGGTCCCAGGTTCGATTCCGGTCAAGGGCATGTACCTTGGTTGCGGGCACATCCCCAGTAGGGGGTGTGCAGGAGGCAGCTGATCAATGTTTCTCTCTCAACGATGTTTCTAACTCTATCTCTCTCCCTTCCTCTCTGTAAAAAATCAATAAAATATATATTTAAAAAATAAAAAAAATAAAATAAAAATCAATAAAAACATATTTAAAAAAAATAAAAGTCAACAGAAAAAATATCCTCAGGTGAGGATTAAAAAAGAAAGAATATACATAAAGCATTCAGTATGACAACTGGTACATAGTAGGTGCTCAATAAATGCTAGTCATTATTATTATACTCTAGTATGTAGTATTTATTGATCTTAGCTACCTGCTGGAAGATATATAATTTTCAGCTCTAAACTCCTATAAGACTTACTTTTTTTTAATATATATATTTTTATTGATTTCAGAGAGGAAGGGAGAGGGAGAGATAGAAACATCAATGATGAGAGAGAATCATTGATCGCCTGCCTCCTGCACGCCCCCTACTGGGGATCGAGCCCACAACCCATGCATGTGCCCTTGACCGGAATTGAACCCGGGACCTTCGGTCCATAGGCCGACGCTCTATCCACTGAACCAAACCAGCTAGGGCAAGACTTACTTTTGATATGCCTCATTTAACTCTATTTCATAGGCTATTGTGAGAATTAAATGAAAATGCATAGAAAGCCCAGCCCCTGGCATAAAACAACATAGAGGTGAAGAAAGAAAGAATTTATGTAGTCCAAAATGAAATGAACATAACGGGACAGAATGACATTTTAATTTAATTACATGTCACAGCATATTTTTTTTTTCACAGCATATTTTTTGACCCAGTAACTGGATTCCTGAAAATTTTTCTTAAAAGAACAGAAAAGTATAAAAAGATGCATATAGTAAGGATTTTATATTACATGTATAAAAGCAAAAAATGAGAAACAACCTAAAAGTCCATTAATAGGAATCTAAATAATGATACACTCACACAATGCAATTCTATGGAGCGACTAAAATGAGATAGATATTTATTGACATTAAATTATATTTGAGATGAAAATTTACAAAATTAGATTGATCTTTTAAAAACCCTATATATAAATATATCTGTATATGTAATCTATGTATGCATATATTTAAACAAGGCTGAAAACAGATATGCTAAAATATTAGCAATATATTTTTGTTCTCTTCATTCTTTTCTAAATTTTCTAAAGTTTTTATGACTATGTATTATAAGAAAAAACAGAAGCTATAAGAAAAATTTTAAACCAAAATTATAAATACAGCTATCTCCAAGTAGTACAAATGAGTGAAAGACTATTAAGTAGAACATCAAGAGGTCTGAATTCCTGTTTTCAAATCCTAATCCTCTGCTATGGGACCTGAGCCAGATTTGTGTCTCAATTTCCCTATCTCTACAGTATAAGTTATTAAAATAGATCTCACAGTAGAGAATAAAATGACAATGAATGTGTTAGAAAGTCTGTAAATGTCACACCTACGAACTAATTGCAAAAATAGAAAGAAACAGAGGACTTTGTCAATTTTTAAATTCCCTTTTCCTTGCGTTCCCACCACTTCTATAATTTTTAATCTGGTAACAAATGCATGATAAAGTACTCGGGGTTTTAGCCTCAACGAGGCTCCAAACTATTTTCAAGTGAACATTTTCACACCGAGTAGATAAGGAGCAAGTCCAGACCTTGACAGTCACAGCAAAGCACAGTAGCCTAAACTGCTCTTGCCGGCTAATCTTCCGCGGTAGAACGAAACTATTCATGTTATGTCTAATTTTCAAAGTATGTGTAAAATTATATTTTAAATTCATTGAGTACAGGGGATATATAGTGTGGGGCAAAAGTAGGTTTACAGTTGTTCATATGGAATATGTTAATAAATAATAATACAAGAAAAAACTTTCTCATATTCACAACTGTAAACCTACTTTTGCCCTACCCTGTATCTTTTTTCTTCTTCTTTCTTTGTATCTTCTTTCTTTAGACCGACGTCTAATTGTAGACAGAATTGCTAAGTAGGACAGGAGTCCTGATCACCTCTTTCCCTTGTTGCATGCAGGCTCTCAATGGCCTAATGGTGGTTCCCCTCCCCCATTCCAGCATGTGTTCAACTTGGAGAATTCAAACCAATTTACAAATAAGAAAGCATCTTCTTTCTTCTTTGCAAATGTTATTTCCTCTGTCAAGAAGGTCCTCTACCCACTATTTAATGTGTTCCTAATTTAAATGTTGCCTTCTGATCACATAGACCAAGACAGAGTTGGGCCCGGCCTGTCCATACTCCCAAAGTAACGCCTGAACATTTATAGTACATTTCTCATCAGAACTCATCAGTGATAGAATTCCAAATTGTTTTTGTCTGACCCCATGCTAAACAATGAGCTACACCAGGGTAGAGACTGAGTACTATTCTTCTGGATAATCCCAGCAACTGGCATAATGGTAGGTATTCAAAAATGATCTTTTGTTTTTGTTAATCCTCACCAGAGATTATTTTTTCCATTGATTTTTTTTAGAGTGGAAGGGAAGGAGGGTAAGAGGGAAGGAGGGCAGGAGAGAAGGAGGAAGAGGAGGAGATGAAGGATGAGGAGAGAGAGAAAGAGAGAAAGATCAATGTGAGCGAAACACATTGATGGTTGTTTCCCAAACTCACCCTGATGGGGATTGGGAATTGAACCTGCAACTCAGGTACATGCCCTTGACCAGGAATCGAACCCAAGACCCTTTGGTGTAAGGGCTATCGCTCTAACCTGAGCAACACTGGTCAGGGCTCAAAAATAATTTCTTGAATAAATAAATAGAATGTTATTCCTAGAATAAAAATTTGCAATTTTATGTGGTCTTCCATACGACATCCACATAGGGAATCACCTATTTGGCTGGCCACCTCCTCTACCAATGGGTTCAACAGAAACTAAAGCAAAACAAGAATGAAGTACACATGAAAGAATTAAATAAATGATGCTACTGAGGCAGATAATTTCAGTGACTCCAATTAAAGCCAAAAAAAAAAGACTTTAAATATTAAAAAAGCTAGTGACTAGCAAAATAAAATATACTTCAAAGAAGTGAGAACTAATTAATCTAAAAAAAAACCCAAATGTGAAAAACTGATCATCACCAAGCAAACACCAGAGTGCAAGAATTCTAAAAACATAAACTCTTAATTAACAGACTGATTTGCTTGGAGAAAGGTCAGCACTGTTTTAAGCCAAAAACACTCATGTAACAACTGAGTGCTTATCACAAGTGAGACATTCTGCTAGTTGACTCATTTCCTGTCCTGAAAGAACTTGATATCTAAGGGAAGACAGAGATGCCTGGTCAGTGTGGCTCAATAGTTGAGCGTCCACCCATGAACCAGGAAGTCATGGTTCGATTCCTGGTCGGGGCACATGCCCAGGTTTCGGTCTCCGTCCCCAGTAGGAGGCATGCAGGAGGTAGACGACTGATGGTTCTCTCTCAACATTGATGTTTCATCTCTCTCCCTTTCCCTTCCTCTCTGAAATAAAACACACACACACACACACACACACACACACACACACACACACACACAGAGAAAAAACATATTTAAGGGAAGACAGATACAGATGGACTTCAAAATAGGATGTAGCAAGTGCAATGATAGATATAGCACAAACTATTTCAGGAGTGGAAAGGTCTTTAGGGGTGGGTGGGTGGGAGGGAGCAAAGTTCCAGAAAGGCTGCCAGGAAAAGGTTGTGCCTGTTTTGGGCAGGAATTCACCAGGAAGCATTAAAAAGGCACTAAGGCCCTAGCCGGTTTGGCTCAGTGGGTAGAGAGTCAGCCTGCAGAGTGAAAAGTCCCAGGTTCGATTCCCAGTCAGGGCACTTGCCTGGGTTACGGGCTCGATCCCCAGTTTGGGGGCGGGAGGGGAGGGGTGCAGGAGGCAGCAGATCAATGATTCTCTCCCATCATTGACGTTTCTATCTCTCTCTCCCTCTCCCTTCCTCTCTGAAATCAATCAAAAAAAAAAAAAAAAAAAAAGGATATTCAGATGGGTATAAACCTGCCCAGCCGGTGTGGCTCAGAGGTTGAACATTGGCCTATGAACCTGGAAGCCATGGTTCAATTACCGGTCAGGGCACATGCCTGGGTTTTAGGCTCGATCCTCAGTGGGGGGCGTACAGGAGGCAGCCGATCTATGATTCTCTCTCATTATTGATGTTTCTATCTCTCTCTCCCTTTCCCTTCCTCTGAAATCATAAAAACATATTTTAAAAAAATGTGTATAAATCAATTATGCCTGGCATTTAGTAGGCCCTCGATGCATGGAAGTCCCATTACTGTCTCATAATTAGTTCCAAACCGAGTTTTCCCTCCTTTTTTACGTCATTACAGATTGGACCTCACTTGCTGGCTTCCACTGTGCAATGCCCAACTACGTACCTATCACACTTGTTTTTGAGTGTGTCCGCTTTAAGTCCTGTGCTAGGAGTTGATGCCTTGTGCCTCCTTCCCCATTCCACATATTCATCTCTTAACTTCCTTTTTCACCTTCTGTCTTTAAATAGTCATTTTCTTTTTCTTTTAACTGTCACTGGAGAATATTTTTTCCATTGATTTTCAGAGAGAGTGGAAACGAGGGAGGAAGATCACTGTGAGAGAGACACAACCATTGGCTGCCGCCTGCACATGCCCCAACCGAGGCCAGGAATTGAACCTATAACCCAGATATGTGCTCTTTACCAGAATCGAACCCGTGACACTTTGGTGCACAGGCCAATGCTCCAATCACTGAACAATGCCAGCCAGAGCAATGATTTTCTTGTCTTCTCTCACCATGTCACAGAAAACTTTTCCTCTTTTAATTGATTTTTAGAGAGAGAAAAAGGGGGAAGGGAGATCAAACCCACAACCTTGGCATATCAGGACAATGCTCTAACCGACCAAGCTACCCAGCCAGGGCATGAAGAACTTTTTTTCTTGTCCATGATGTTCCACTGAACATACTTTTCAGGGGCTACCAGTATGCCCCACAAAGATCAGCACTAACCCAAGCCCTTTCACTTCTATGGTAGTAAAAACCTTGCAGAGTCACAATCAGGTATATTTACCACACACATACATATCCTACAAACGTGTCTTTGTATATATTTGGTACTCTGGTGACAATCAACACTGCCAGGTAAGTAGCTCACCTGCCCAGCGGGAGGGCTCTCCTTAGATATATGGTGTTTGGCTCCACCAAGTCACGATTCTTTAGCTTTTCCAGAGACCAGGTGAGACACTAGCTTAGCCAGTGACTTTCTCTTGTTGAACCAGTCATATTTTACTGGCTAACTAATAAATATTTGGGGGACTTACTTTGAATACTCAATAAACGTAAAATTACTGGATCTGGCTTCTCTTTTGAGGAGACACATCAAAAGGCTCTCAGAAATGTTCACAATGAAAACAAATGGAAAGAGAAAATGCTGCCCCAAAGTAAAACCTAGTTGATTTTCTTAATTCAAACAATATTATCTGATGGATATACATTTCAAATATTTTTACTAATTTTTACAGAGAAAGAGAGAAGGAAAGAGAAATATCAATGATAGAGCAGAACGATATTGATTAGCTGCCTCCTGCAAGCCCCCTACCTGGCATCTACCCTGACCAGGAGTTGAGCCTGCAACCTTCTGGTGCGTGGGACAATGCCCAACCAACTGAGCCACACTGGCCAGGGATATCCGATGGATATTTTAGTAATAGATACTAACTAGACTTACTGTGGTGATCATTTTGCAATATACACATATATTGAGTCATTATGTTGTACTGAAAATGCTATATGTCAATATCTTAATGAAGAAAAACAGCATTTATTAAGCCCATATACATCATGTACTTTGCCAGATACACACATACATACACACACACACACACACACACACACACACACACACTTATATACATACATATACTAGAGGCCTGGTGCATGGATTCGTGCACCAGTGGGGTCGCTAAGCCTGGCCTGCACCCTCTCGCAATCTGGGATCCCTTGGGGGATGTCGGACTGCCAGTTTCGGCCTGATCCCCGCAGGCAGACCGCAAGGATCAGGCCGACATCCCCCGAGGGATATAGTAGTGTGAGAAGCGACAGGCGGCCAGGGAGGAGCTGAGCCCGGGCTGGGCGCCGCTCCTGCTCATCCTGACTCTGCTGTGCCTGCCACCACCACCCAGTAGCGCGAGGCTCACCCCACCACAGCTGCACTTGTCAGCCATGAGCCCCGCGGCATCTGGCACCCGCTGGTCAGCTGAGTGGCACTCCCACTGGGGGAGTTTACTGACCACCAGGGGACAGCGCCTATGTTGAGTGTCTGCCCCCTGGTGGTCAGTGCACATCATAGCGACTGGTCGTTCGGTCACTTAGGCTTTTGTATATATAGATATGTCCTCACTTGTCCAAAAGAAATGATTACCTCACAAGGCTGTTCTGAGGATATATAACAGCATTGCTATTGGGCAGATGAAGGTGTAAACTCAGAAAGGTGCAGAAGTGACTTGTCTGTGGCTATGATATTATTAAGTGGTAGAATGAAAATCTGAACCCAGATCTGGCTCAAAATGCAGAGTGCTTTTCACTGACCCATATCTATCCAAACAGCCGTATCCCTCATCCATCCTATATAATAAAAGGGTGATATGCAAATTGACCCTAGGCAGAATGACTGGGAATGACTGGTCGCTATGATGTGCACTGACCACCAGGGAGCAGACGCTCAACACAGGAGCTGCCCCCTGGTGGTCAGTACACTTCCACAGGGGGAGTGCTGCTCAGCCAGAAGCTGGCTCATGGCTGACCAGTGCAGTGGCAGTGGTGGGAGCTTCTCCCACCTTCGCGGCAGCGCTAAGGATGTCTGACTATTGGCTTAGGCCCGCTCCCCTCGGGGAGCGGTCCTAAGCCATTCTAGTCGGACATCCCCTGAGGGCTCCCAGGCTGCCAGCAGGATGTCTGACTGCCAACTTAGACCTGCTCTCATGGGGAACGGGCCTAAACCATTAGTCGGACATCCCCTGAGGGCTCCTGGGCTGCCAGAGGGATGTCTGACTGCCAGCTTGGGCCTGATCCCCTAGGGCAGTGGTCGGCAAACTCATTAGTCAACAGAGCCAAATATCAACAGTACAACGATTGAAATTTCTTTTGAGAGCCAAATTTTTTAAACTTAAACTTCTTCTAATGCCACTTCTTCAAAATAGACTCACCCAGGCCGTGTTATTTTGCGGAAGAGCCACACTCAAGGGGCCAAAGAGCTACATGTGGCTTGCGAGCCACAGTTTGCCGACCACGGGCATGGGCGAGTCTATTTTGAAGAAGTGGTTCTAACACTGAGCCACACTCAAGGGGCCAAAGAGCTGCATGTGGCTCGCGAGCCGCGGTTTGCCGACCACTGCCCTAGGGAGTGGGCCTAAGCCATTAGTTGGACATTCCCTGAGGGGTCCCGGGTGCAGCCCAGGCTGAGCGACCCAAGTGCACGAATTTTTGTGCACCAGGCCTCTAGTAATACTATAATAGTAGTCGCTGCTAACATTTATCTAGCTCTTCTCATGTGGCAAGCACTGCGCTAAACAATTTATATGATCTTATTTAATCCTCACAACCACATTGTGAGGTAGTTTTTATCAAGATCTCTATTTCACAGCTGAGGAAACGAATTTTTATACAAGTTCAGTAATTACTTTGTTCCCACAGCTGGTAAGAAACAGGACCAGAGTTGAACTTAATTCCAGAACCCATTCTTTTTTTTTTTTAGAACCCATTCTTTTAATCACTACTTTATACCATAGGATACTCACTCTAGTCCTGGCTCCAACCAGGCAAATCATTTGATAGTTCAATTTCCTTGTTAATTAAATGGGAATATTGTTATTTGTCCCTACCTATTTCACAGAGATATTGGGATCATAAAAAGAGAAAGTGTATAAGCTTTAAGAAGGAAAATTGCTATATAAATCTAGGCACTGTCACAAGTTTCACTCAGATCTTCCCTCTCCCAGGATCATAAAGGGATCTTCCCTCTTTCCCACAATCATAAAGGGATTTAGCTGACATCATTAGCTCTCGAACATCTTCTGAAGTGGGTAGTGAGTATTATTATCTCCACTTATCAAAACTCTGAAGCACAAAGAGATGACGTAATTTGCTAGTCAGTGGCATAAAACCCAAAATTCTAACTCCCACTGCTTATGTTCTCATGGTAATTCCTATTTCTGTGTTTCAAACAACTGTAAAATAGACATGGGTAGCATTTTCATGTCAATTCAAAACCCAGATTAAATACTTACAGATATTAAATTTTCTACTGCAGTGACACTTATATAATCTCTAAGGTTCTTAATGCTCACACTCTAGAGAAACTGCATAAAGAATCGAAAAGAAAAATTTCAATTTCCCAAATCTAGTTTTCTCAAATACCTTATTAATCAAAGACTATAAAACTGGGCAAGTCATTACCTAAGTTTCAATTAGTGAGTCTATAAGGGAACATAAAACCTCAGTATTAAGTTGTTCCCTCACAAAATCAGAAAAAAACATCAAATACATTCTCACATCATAAAAACTTAATATCCTATATAATAAAAGGGTAATATGCAAATAGTCCGAACAGTGGTACGACTGGTTGCTCTGACACGCACTGACCACCAGGGGGCAGACACTCCATGAAGGAGCTGCCCCCTAGTGGTCAGTGCGTTCCCATAGGGGGAGTGCCCCTCAGCCACAAGCCAGGCTGACAGCTGGCGAGCGAAGCGGCCCTCCTCCACAGCAGCGCTAAGGATGTCTGATTGACGGCTTAGGCCTGGTCACCACGGGGAGCGGGCCTAATCCATCAGTCGGACATCTGCCTGAGGTCTCCCAGACTGTGAAAGGGCGTAGGCTGGGCTGAAGGGACCCCCCTCTGAGTGCACAAATGTCGTGCACGGGGCCTCTAGTAACTATATAATTTGCCTTGGAAATTATGCAAACATACCATTTCACAATACCTGAGCTCAAAATTCAAGTTCCAACGTGAACTGTATAATTAAAACAAAAACAAAAGTACACATGGCACCTTTATCATCATTCTTCTCCTGCATAAAAATCAAAATCAATTCTGTGCTTCCCACCCAAGCCCCACCACAGATACTCACAAACCTTAAGTAAAATAAAAAGTAGTAATGGGCCAATTCTGCCTACCATTCTGTTTTAAATAGAGGATGAGTATTCAGTCTAGTCCCCAGTTAGTAGCTCCTCCCAATTCTTGTTTTCTAGACCAACACAATGGTTTTTCAATTATTACTAGTTTGATAATCACATATTTTGAAATTACCAACGTGGTCAGAGGAAAAATAACAGAAAGAAATGTCTCCTCTCAAAATGGAACTAAATACCACAGTCCACAGATACTTCATTATTACTCTCTCTGACTGAATTATATTTATTTATACATAAAAAGCCTGTCATTTTATTATAGGGATAAAAATTAAGTCACAGGAACCCAAAAAGCTAGTTTACTAATGTGAAGAGTTTGTTTCTTGAGTGGCTTGAGATGTCTAATTCCGTCCTAGCTACATACTACAAGCCACCTTAACCTGTGCTATGAGGGAAAAGTAAATGACATAGGACTCCCGGTTTTTCCAGAGGTTGTTTTAATACATTAGTCCATCTTTCCTTTGAGAACAATCTTTGTCTTGGTTTCCATAATTGAAAACAATCATATCCTCTGCTGGGTCAGGTGTGCTAAGGTCTCTGCAACTTTAATGTGAGTATGAATCACCTGTCCATCTTGTTAAAATGCAGACTATAATTCAGAAGATCTGGGCCTGCATGTCCAACCAGCTCTCAATACTGCTGCTTGACACACCACACTTTGAGTAGCAGGACTCTAAGGAATGTTTCCCAATAGAAATAATCTCAATCATATGTTTATTGTAAAAAAAAAAAAATACAGCCTCCTCCAAGAGTTTGATAAGGGAGATAATATTCCAGAGCCTAAACAAGGCTCCCTTCCCCTTTTCTGTGATCTTTACCAGGTAGTTGTCAATTCAATGTAATATCTTAATAAAGGTGCTGACAATTTATTGGGGCTTGACTTGATTGAGGCGTGTTTGGATAAACCTAACACTTCAAGCCTTTCGTAATCAAAGAGTTGATTCAAAATAAATATTTTAAAATTACGTCAAATACTAATGAATAAGTGATGTTTACAAATAGTTTATAAGAGAATCATTTGGGATTCATAATTTTAATTTCTCCCACAAAATAAATAGCTCATGTACTAAAGAAGACACCTTTCCTTAAGCAGAAAAAAATCCAACAAAAATAAAATCATGCTCTCATGACATAGTCATATTATTTTCAGTGAGGAAAATAACAAGATTAAGACATAAAAGACATATGAGGAGAATTTCATGGCATAAAATTTGTTCTAGAACCTGGGGGAGAGGTCAGGAAAAGAGAACAGTTGGTAAATTTAAGAAATACTTTAACTAGAAAAGATTACACATGAGAGCAATGGTCCATTCTTTCTTAATAGTCCATTAAGAAAACTAATCAATCCACAAACTTTTAATTTTAGGTTTTCAATAATGCTTTCTCTTCATATAACCACCAGTCCAACCTCCCCCACAAAATTCAACCAATCATCATAAAAATTAAGTTGGCTGTCCTCTATGTTTACGCTTAAATACATTTAAAGCCAACGAGGGTAAAAATTCACGGTGGAAAGAGCAAAAGTAAAAAAAAGAATCACTTCTCTTCAAACAGAAAGAAACTCCCATCTTGAGCACCTGTCCGCGCTCTGCAGGGTAAGGTGTCTCAGTGCTTGGGTCCACTCTTCAGCCCCATAACTGTGAAGGTGGCAGCCACCAGTTTCTCATACACAAGGAACATGAGAGCAGCAGTGAGGACTGTCTGTAGCAGTTTGGCTTCAAGTCCTTTGTAGAGTCCTATTATTCCAAATCTCCTAAAAGGAAAGAAGTTCGAAACATAAAATAAGAGATTTTCTTTATAAAAGTCAACTTCTGCATCAAAGAAACAGTCGCTACTTTGATGGCGACTTTGCAAAGGTTTATCTTCAGGATTAAAACAAGCAATGGAAGTTTTAGATAGTAACAGACTTCTGTTGTCAAACTATTTATTATCTGTCAAGGCACTTGAAGACCGATTAAAGTTCAGTATTCATGAGCCACCAATCCTTTTGTCTTTATAATCACCATTAATTAGCAGAATGCTGACAATATCCCAGATAGGATGCAAATCCTAAAACCATCTCAATGCCAAGATCTGAGTTCTAAGAACTTTTAGATCTTTAACACTCTCCCAACTCAGTTATTTCAACTTAATAGTCCTTAAATGGTAGGAAAACTGCAAATTGTTTTAGATCATTTTAGCCTCAATAGAACTAGGCAAAATGACAAAAGTGAAAGCTACCTGTTTTTCAGTCTTCCTATACATTTGGTCTTCTAACGCAGGGGTTCTCAAAGTTAGCGTACTACATCAGAATCACCTGAAGGTCTTATTAAACCACAGACTGCTGGGTCACATCCCCAGAGTTTCTGATTTATTAAGCCTGGGATGGAACTCAAGAATCTGCATTTCTAATAAATTCCCAGGTGGAGACCAGCCATTTAGAACCACTGCTCTAACCACAGAGAAGACTGCTTCAGCTAAAACCAAAAGCTCAGAGTAAATGATTTCTCCACAGCTCCTGCATGCTGAGAGTGAACTGATCTCATAAGCTAGTTCATCAGCAACTCCAGGCCTATATACAGCATGAACACGGAGATAGTACAGGTGATCAAGTTCTCCATGCACAAGCTATTCTATATTTTAATTGCTAAGTGTGAAAACCTATGATTTGGGGCAAATCATGTGATAAATAGCAATGAAAAGCCTTGTCGAATGAATTGCTAGTTCATTAATTAACGTGAATTATGTTCCCCCAAGAAAGTCCACTTCAGTGTTGCTCAAGGTGAAGTCTGCTGTGAGATAACAGAAAGTATGTATATTGGTCTCTGTCCCTGGTTCCTGGCACAGAGAGCTCCTAAAACCCTTGTGATTACTTGAGTGATAAGAGCAACAGGATCATCTCTTGTTCTAATATTTGGTCTCTGACCCCGGATCCTGACAGAGTTTCTAAATATCAGAATATCCTGGGTAATTGCAGTGTCTCCTATTGTAATGAGATGACTCTTGGTGGGCTCCTGGATGGCGCAGGAGGGGGTGTTGTGTGTGTGTGTGTGTGTGTGTGTGTGTGTGTGTGTGGGGGGGGTAAGCCATGATCAGAAGCTTGGAATTCCCCTACCTCCATCCTCCAGAAAGGGGAGAGAGCCAGACAAAGAGTTGACAGATTGTGCCCACATGATGAAACCTTCATAAAACCCAACAGTATGGGGTTCAAAGAGCTCTCAGGTGGGTGAACACATCCAGGCCCCGGAAGGGTGATGCACGCCAACTCCATGGGCACAGATGCTCCTGTGATAGGACCTTCCCAGACCTCACACTGTGCAGCTCTTCATCTGGCTGTTCGTGTATCATGACATCCTTTAATAAAATGGTAACATGAATGTTTCCCGAGATCTGTGAGACACTCTAGCAAATAATTAAATGCCAGGAGGATGGAGGAATGGGAACCTCAGAGTTGTAGCCAAGTCGGACAGAAGTTATGATGAGTTTTGACTGATGTACATACCCACAAAACCATCACTACATTCAAGATAGTGAACATATCATCACCCCCCAAGTATCCTCAGGTCTCTTTGTAATCATTCCCTCCCTCCTCCTACCCCGGCCCCAGGTAACTACTGATCTGCTTTCTGTCACTACGGATCTGCATTTTCTAAGTTTTATATAAGTAGAATCATGTCTGACTGCTTTCACTCGGCATAATTATTTTGAGATTCATCCATGTTGCTGCATGAATCAATAATTCCTACTTTTTTATTTCTCAGTATGCCATTATATAGAAATATCACAATTTATGTATCTATTCACCCGACGATGAACGTTTGAGTTGTTTCCAGTTTTTGACTCTTACAAATAAAGCTGCTATTAACATTGTGTACAAGTTTTTGTGCAGACACATTTCATGTCCCTCGGGTGGAATGGCTGGGTCCTATGGGAAGTGTGTCTAACTTTTTAAGAAAATGCCAAGCTGCTTTCCAAATGCCAAGCTATATTCCCACTTCCTCTTTCAAAGGAGGCTCCTGCCTTATTTGATGTCCCTAAGGATCAGTTTCTTGAAACAAAACAAGGAAATGACGAAAGTACATGCCTCACAGGACTACTGTTCGGATTAAGTGATATTGCCCACATAAAGCATCAAGATCAGTGTCTGCCACAAAGCAAACACTCAAAAATGTTAGTTACTCTTACCATCATTACTATCATAATTATAAGTGTTATTACTCTCCCTACTGCCCGCTTCCTTCCTTACTATGACTACTGCTCTATAATTCCTACTTATTTCTATCTCTGAGAGAGATCACAGGATATGCCACTCAAGCAGAACAGTATATTAGATTTTGGAGGGTTCCCGTTATACAGGAGTTCTGCATATTTATAACAAAGTACAAGGACCTGAACTTTCCCTAATTTTCTAAAGTTCTGTCATATTGCACCAAAATGAGAAATGTCTGCGCACAGAATCCAAGGGAGAGGTTTCCAGGCTGCCACTAAAAAGGCAGTAGGGCAAGGTCAGCAAATCCAGCCGCTCCCCAGCAGAGGGGGCTGTGGAAAACGCACCTTACTCGCTGGTGAAGAAGATAGAGAACATTGCGAAGACTCCCCAATGTTCTGTTTTCTGGGTTGAGTCTGTGACGTCCAAACTGGGGAAGGAGGAAAAAAAAAAAGACTGTGTAGTTCTGCTTTCTTTATCTTATTTTGTACCTGCAGAGTAAATTCTGTTGGGAGTGATGTCTTACACACCATACAGTAATAAAAATATCCAATTAGTATGTAGATTTAATTAATCCTCTATGTTTCAGTGAAATAAGTGAAAACAAGAAATATGTTTCAATGAAGCAAGCAAGAGAATTTTCACTTTACAGAGAATCATGGGGAAAATTCTACCTCAAAAGAAAAAATACACGCCCACGATGAAGATATAAATATTGATGGTATGTATGGCTTAACTTCCAGTCCTTTAAGACGTTCTGATAAATACTAATCAGTTAGAACCACTAAAGTTTAAGCTTTTCACATTGTTATGTTTATATGATAAAGTCAAAATACATTATTTGAATGCGACTGAATTCCTTTATATTAAGTACTAAGTTTTAAATAGTACATTAGTAAAAATACTTTTAAGAGGTTATAATTTTTTGAACTGACATACTCTCACTACTACCGCCATTTTATCCATCGATGAGTTCTTTGAATTTTTTTACTCTAAAACAGACCATAACTCTTTTTAAAAAAAAACATATTTTTATTGATTTGAGAGAGATAGAAACATCAATGATGAGAATCATTGATCGGCTGCCTTCTGCACACCCCACACTGGGGATCGAGCCCGCAACCCGGGCATATGCTCTGACCAGGAATCGAACCGTAACCTCCTGGTTCATAGGTCGACACTCAACCACTGAGCTATGCCCGCTGGGCCAGATCATAACTCTTTCCATATCTCCTCTCTCCTCTCCACTGCCACCATCACCTCTCACCTGTATTGCTGAAATGGCCTCTTACCTGATTCCTAGCCCCCTTTTCTCTTAGCCTCTGACCAATTCATCAGAATAGCCACACTGATCTAGAAGTGTAAATCAGAACACATTACTCCCTAGTGTAAAACCCTTCAAAGGCTTCCCACGAATTGCGAGTAAACTCTAGACCTTCCCTGCTACTTTTCCAATCTCATCCTGAGCCATTCTCCACCCACAGTGGCCTTTCGGTTCCTAGGATTCACCAAACTCTTAGCACATCATGTTCCCTCTACCTACAATGTTCTTCACATAGCTGGATCCTTATCTCACTTTAAGTCTTGCCAATGCCTCCTCTGAGGAACCCATCCCAACCATCCTATGTAAGGAGATCCCCAACAAGCACCTCTCCACCAAGTCACAGAATGCTGCTTACTTTCTTTGTAGTTATGTTCTCAGTTTGTATTTATTTTGCTTATTTACTTGTTCATTCTCTTCTCAATTACCTCCGTGGAGGCAGGGATTATGACTATTTTATTCGCCATGTGTACCCAGATCTTCACACGGAGTGGGCACTTAATAAACATTTCGATGAATAACCCAGAAATTTGAAAGTGTCCAAAAAAGCAAAACCATTAGCAGATGCAGAGATGCAAACCTTGTGAAGACCCTGACTGGTAAGATCATCACCCTTGAGGTTGAGCCCAGTGACACCATTGAGAATGTCAAAGCTAAATCCAAAACGAGGAGGGCATCCTGCCTGACCAGCAGTGTCTGATGTTTGCAGGCAAACCACTGGCGGATGGCCACATTCTCTTAGACTACAATATTCAGAGTCCACCCTGCACTTGGTGCTTTGTTTGAGGGGTGACATCATCGAATCCTCCCTCCGCCAGCTAGCCTAGAAGTGTAATTGTGACAAGATTACACCTGCCTGCACCCCTGTGCTGTCAACTGTTGAAAGAAGAAGGGTGAAAAAAAAAAAAAGAAGAAGAAGAAGGGTGGCCACACCAACAACCTGCGCCCCAAGAAGTTAAATAAGGCCCCTCCACCACCTCCTCGGGACAACAGGGCACCCTTCCGGCTGAACTGTGACCCTGGGGCCTCAATAAAATGTCTCTTTTGTTGAGTGGAGCAGTAAAAAAAAAAAAAGCAAAACCATTAATTCCTCTAAAATAAACTACAGGAATCAACCTCTGATTTTGTAAAGGATAATTTGCCCTAGGGCACCTTCTCTTGAAGGAGAAGGATGCAAACTTACACTTTCCTGAGTCAAGAACCTTCCTCTACATTTGGGTTTTCTGAGACACTATTGTTACTTAAGAAATTGCAAATGTAAACTTCGTTCCAAGTCAAATAGGACACCAAGTGGCAGCCAGCCTGGTTAGCAGAATATAAGACAAATGGGAAAACGAATGAGGAATGCTTAACTTGCTTTAAACAGAAACCATGTATTTTAGAATGCTGTTTGACTAAATGCAGGAAGAACCCCAGCACTCACCCTCAGAATCGACTGTACTGTCTGCATGGGATAGGTAACTGTGGTGGCAATCGCTTTGGCTACTGCACCAATGATGAACACATCCAATGAAGAAAGCTGGAAAGCAAAGAAAGATGAATCATTCAATCTAAACAATAAGAACAGGAGATTACTGTTTGCTGCTTCCAAAATCAGTATTACCTTCATTCGTTTCTTTAAAAGTTGCCGTTTTAAACCTTCATAGAACATGAACTGGATGGCAGGATTGAAAACCAGCAGCAAGGAGGGAAACGTGCCATTCCATAAAGACAAGATTCCTTCATCTCGAATGATCTGCTGAAAAGCATCTACGCAAGAAATCAAGGACAATCTGATGACAATCCCATAACTAGAGAAGACAAGGCGAATTCTGTTCAAACGGTTCTATCAAGATTTCCTTCTTGCCCAGCTGGCATGGCTCAGTGGTTGAGTGTTGACCTATGAACCAGGAGGTCATGGTTCAATTCCCAGTCAGGGTATACGCCCAGGTTGTGGGCTCAATCCCCAATGGGGAGTGCAGGAGGTAGCCGATCAATGATTCTCTCTCATCACTGATGTTTCTATCTCTCTCTCCGTCTCCCTTCCTCTCTGAAATTAATAAAAACAATATTTTTTTTTAAAAAAAGATTTCCTTCTTGTAATATTTTAGGGGCAAGTTCATCAGTTAACTACTTTTTGATAATTATCAGATACTGACAGTCACCAAGTTATTGAGAGACAACTTCAATCAGGGAACTTTTGATAATCTGGAGTCAGAATGTCAAGTTTTCCTAAGTAATCACCAACTCTGGAAACTCTGTATTATAGAGAATTGTGAAGTGATAGCCTATGTGTTTCACAAAAAAAGGCCAGTAAAACAAATGATAACATAGTTCCTTGGAGTCCATTTTATAGGACTGACTTATAAGAAAATCACTGTCATTGCAAACACAGGAAAGGAGAGCCTGGCAGTGTGATACTGTTAGAATGCAGAAGCTCATGGATAGCAGACATTAATGTGGTATCTTTATCTAAAGCTAACACTAGGGAAAAAAGTACAGTAAATTATTCTTCAGATATACTCAACCCCTCCCACCCACACTCCAAGGTAGTAGTTACTTCTCTACCCCATGGCTTTGAGCTTGGCCATGTAATATGTTTTGGTCAACAGGATGTTAGCAGTCAAGATTCAAAAAGGTACGACTGGGTGTGTCCTCTTGTGTATCACCATTACCAAGAGAAGAATATGCTCAAGCTGGTGCCAGGAAGGTGATGAGACACATGGAGCTGAGACTCCCAGGCTGGGGTTGGCCTAGAGGAGTCAAATCCCTGTCAATTCTAAGACACATGAGCTAAACTAAACAAATGCTTACTATTGAATGTTGAGATTTGAGGTTGTCTTTAATATAAGACTAGAGGCCCGGTGCATGAAATTATTGCACATGGTGGGAGGGGGTCCTCCAGCCCAGCCTGCGCCCTCTCGCAGTCCAGGAGCCCTCGAGGGATGTCTGACTAACGGCTTAGCGCTGCCGAGGATGTGGGAGAGGCTCCCGCCACTGCTGCTGCACTCGCTAGCCATGAGCCTGGCTTCTGGCTGAGTGGTGCTCCCCCTGTGGGAGTGCACTGACCATCAGGGGGCAGCTCCTGCGTTGAGCATCTGCCCCCTGGTGGTCAGTGCGCGTCATAGCGACTGGTCATTCCGCCGTTCAGTTGATTTGTACATTAGCCTTTTATTATTTAGAATTATTGTGGCAATAAATTCCAAATACAAAGAAAACCCTTAAATAGAAACTCACAGACACACTTACCAATAATACCTTTGTAGTTGGTTGGTACAATGTCTTCATTCCTAAATTTTGCCCCTTGCAGCTTTAGTCTGGTGTTTACCACCC
This sequence comes from Eptesicus fuscus, assembly GCF_027574615.1. NCBI lineage: Eukaryota > Metazoa > Chordata > Mammalia > Chiroptera > Vespertilionidae > Eptesicus > Eptesicus fuscus. Next base: position 103,226,182 of record NC_072479.1, read on the forward strand.
AGAGTGGAGTTGTCAGCAACACATTCACCACTCCTTTAAAAAGAAAGAGGGAGAGACAAAGAGTAAGCAAAACGTAACCTTTTGAGCTTTGCTGTCTTATATTGAAGCTACATACCAATGTTTCATTTATTCTTCTGCCACTGACCTACTAGGAGACCCAAGGTACAGTGTCTCTTTGTGCGAGGGTACATCACAAGCCACTATTGTTAGAAGCAATTCAGAAGACTTGCTGATGGCAAAATGGCTGGCAGTAGTACCTCTCCTCATGAAATGAGTGGTAAGTTTCCTTATTTGTGTAACAGGAGGTAATCTGTCAATTTATATAGCATCTAAAGTAGCAATTTTGATATAGTTTTAAATACAATTTTTCAAAAACAGCTTTAAGAGACCAGTGGTTTATTGATCACATGCTAAGTCCATGACAACATCAGATAAAACACACAATTAACAATTCTCTCATAAGTAGCTTACATGGTTTTAAGTGAGTATAGATCTGGTATAATGGGTGACAAGTGGTGACATTGGAAAGTGCTTCGACAGGGACTAGATGATTACAAAAGAGTTCCTCATCACTGAGGGGATTAGGACAGGCAGGCAGCAAGCAGTCATTATGAACTGTCATAAAACACCTGAAACAGCTTTGCAAGCATCATGATCCTTACAAGCTTAAGAATGGGGATCATGGCCCCCCAAGGTTGCCTCAGTGTGGAACAATACAATGATTCAGATGCTTCTTTTTGAAAACACATGATGCCAATTTAACACCATCTTGAGATATTAATATATTCCTCATCAGTCCTGAAATGATTAAAAAACAACAAAACAGAGTTGTAACAAAGTGCCTGACACACAGTATATACTTTATAAATATTTGTCAAATAAATATTGAACAAATGAACCTATGAACAAACTCAGCAAACGACCATACATGGAGCTATCTCTGGCCCTAGTCATGCTGTGAAGAATCAAGAGCTGCAATCCTAAGCAAGAGAAATTTCATTTACTAAAAGTCACTTAAACACAATAGAAGAAAGAAGGTTTTGATTTAAGGAATCTCAAAACATACTACAGTCAAACCTTGGTTCTCGAATGTCTCCCATCTCGAACAATTTGGTTCTTGACCAAGTTGTTCATAGGAAAAAAGGTCTCAGTTTTCTAACAGAACTTCAGTTCTCAACCTGACAACCCTTTCATGCGGACACATCAGCATGACAAAAACATCTCTCAGGCCACAAACAAAGGAGAAAATTCCAGTCCGTTTACAGCTAAATCTCCTTTGTGAACATCTCAGGAAATCAGGAAAGTGTGCTGTGAATATTTTAATGTTTTGTTTGCTTTTGTTGATGGCAAAATGTACACTTATCACAATTTTAAAACATTAAGAGGCCATCAAGTGTGCTGAAGTTGCTAAGGGTGTGAAAGTGCTCATAAAACAGTGATCACAGGCTATTGAAGAGGTAGGAAAAACTGTTGTTGATTGGAATAAGTGTAAAGCAGTTAGCTGGTTACAATTTCAGAGGCAATGCTATGTGAAAAAGCAAGATGCAACTCCCCTGGAACGAGTGCTGAGAGTCATTTAAGGCTAGTAGGGGGTGGTTCGATAAATTTAGGAAAAGAAGTATTTGCTTATAGATTAAACAGTACATTAGAAAGTTTAAAACAGGGAACCATTTAAGGGTCTGGAATGAATTAATTTGATTGACATTATTTCTAATGAAAAAAAATGATCTGGTTTTCGAACAAATCGTTTCTCAAACAGCCTTCTGGAACAAATTAAGTTCGAGAACCAAGGTTCCACTGTACACAGAAAATACAATCTAACCAAGAATAAGCCTGTGTGACAGCCAAGATATTAAAATTGTTTTCATTTGTCGCATACAGAGCAAAAGTAAAATATTTTGCTACTGCTCTCTTGGAAGCATTATGGGAACATATTTCTCAAAATAAAAGACATTATCAAATAATTTTATGAGCTGTATTTGTCATATTTTTATAGAGTGGCATTCCACCAAGAAGCCATCATTAATTAGGACTCAATATATTCATACATTGTCATTTTAGGCATTGATCATAATCTGAATAAGTCTTAACCAGAGATTCCTGCTGGTCTCATTTTTTAAAAGCACCAGCGCCCAAGAGGCCAAGATAAAAGAATATCAATACATGCCTATTTGCCCAGACTTTATAATAATGTATTAGAGGCCCGGTGCACGAAATTCATGCACTCGCGCGGGGGGGGGGGGGGGGGGGGGAAGGGGGCGGTCCCTCAGCCCGGATTGCGAGAGGGTGCAGGCCAGGCCAAGGGACCCCACCGATGCACAATCAGGTCGGGGAGGGATGAGGGGAGGGGCAGCCAGAGGGCTCCAGGACGTGTTCGGCCTGTCTTGCTCAGTCCCAATCGGCTGGACCCCAGCAGCAAGCTAACCTACCAGTCAGAGCATCTGCCCCCTGGTGGTCAGTGCACGTCATAGTGACTCGTCAACCGGTCGACTGTCTGCCCCCTGGTGGTCAGTGCACGTCATAGCAAGCGGTTGAGCGGCCTTGGCATATCATTAGAATATTACCCTTTGATTGGTTGAATGGCCAACCAGACAACCGGACACTTAGCATATTAGGCTTTTATTATATAGGATTCCTATTCAATGCATGGTACACATCACTTAACAGAAAAATCAATAGCCAGCAAAACCAGACTAAAAAGTGCTACTGAGCAAATTGCATTTTTTTTAAAGATGAAGACAGGAGAGTTCAGAAGCAGAGATCATAAGAGTCCATGGATACTGTAGGCAGGCACAGTGTACAGGAAAGATTAACATGGATGGTGTGATGGTACGTACAGGCAGGCTAAATAGCCATCTCAGACGGTGATTAAAGAAAATTTTAATTTATTTAGAGAAAAGAGATGGAGGATGGGATATCCAAAGGGAAGGGCTGCACAGCACAGCACGGAGCCAAGGGGACATAGGGTCGATGATGGCAGCAAAAATATACTTAGGCAACAGGAAAGCCTAGTCTGGGCTGCTTTGGCTCACTGAGAAGTCAAAGAGAAGGGGGCCTTGGAGACAGGTTCAGGGGGTTAGCCTGGGATGAGCTGTCGCTGCCCATTGCTCCCCTGGATGTAAGCCTCATGGGGTCCCTTAGAGGTTAGGGGATGCATACCTGTGGAGGAAGGAGAGGGAGAAGGGAATGACAAGGTAGTGATCCTTGGAGGGTCGGGAAGGGAGGGAAAGGGAAAGGCACAGGCTGGCTCCCTCCGGCCAAAGGGTTTTAAGGGTGGAGATTTTAGGGGCGGTCCCAGGGAAGGATGGTAATAGAATATTCAGCAGCTTTCCAGGTGTGTCCTTTCAGGGTTGTGGTCTCCACTGATTGATTGGCTGGCACTAGGACATGGGTGGTGCCAACCAATCAATCAGCTGGACCTGAGGTCAGCCATGGGGTTGTTGGTCTGGTTTTGCTGCTTTTCTGGGCCTGGAGCTAAAATACAACTAAGGCCTGGATGTTATCTTTAGGGAGGAAAAGGTCAGGAGGTCTAAACTGCATGACCACGGATATGCTAGGGGAGGATAGATTACCCTGGAGGCAAAGTTCTTGTTTTCCCAATTTTGCCCCTTGCTAGGCATCTGGGGCTTTCTGTCCTGGTGAGTTTCTGTACCAGGCCCATTGTCCTTGCTCTGTTCATGTCTATCTAGCACTACATACTTTTCTTTTTTTTCTTTTAAATATTTTTACTGATTTCAGAGAGGAAGAGAGAGGGAGAGAAAGATAGAAACATCACTGATAAGAGGGAACCATTGATCAGCTGCCTCCTGCATGCCCCCCACTGGGTATAGAGCCTGCAACCCAGGCATGTGCCCTTGACCAGAATTGAACCTGAGACTCTTCAATTCGCAGGCCAAGGCTCTATCCACTGAGCCAAACCAGCTAGGGCTAGCACTACATACCTTTCTAAACAAATAAAATAGGTTGCCTATTAAATAAATTCTTTAGAAATCAAAATTTCCTTCATGTTCTATTCAAGGGGTAGGCACACAGAAAACATGTCAGAGGCAAGGCAGCCAAGATTAAGATTTAACCATTATTTAAAATTCTGTTTTCATATTCCCTTTATTAACACGAGTTGAAAGACTGAGAGGGTCCTAAGGACAATCTCAAGTACAAAAATGCACTACATCATTTAAAGAGAATATAAAATCCTTGTAAGAACATTTTGTATTTCAAAGCTTTTTATCTGAGAAGTTCAAGTACTCTGTTCATCCTCTAAGCCAAAATAGATAGAGAGGTATTTCTTAAACACTATAATTTTATGAGTTCTTGGAAAAGACACTCAAAATACTTGAGGATCCGAAACTTTATTAGAAACTTACACCCTATGTTATCAAGCAAAGGACAACATTTCAAGTTGGAAAAACAACTATAAATGGTCATGATGAGTGATTCCAACTCTTACTGAAGCATTAAGGATAAGGCTGAAGGATAAAGAATGTTGTCTGCTTATTTATGAGCCTGTATAGAAAAGTCTTTTTCTAGTGCCAGGCTGTGGCTGCTACTTCAGCTCTAAGATGGGAATACAGGGTACTAATTCTTTATCTACGTCATGATAGGAGATTGATTTTCTTCCAATTCAAATGATTCTATTTTCTTTCTTCTTTTTGTTTTTTTTTTTTTTGTTTTGTTTTAAAAATCATTTAGAGGTGAACAGAACCAAAATTAAGACATGAAGAATAATAACTGAACCCGCTCACTAAAATTATTCACTGATTCAAGGAATAATTAAAACACAGCTATTTACTTCTGAAATCCTCAAAACAAATAGTTTATCAGCAGTGAGTCTCCTATGGTAAGGAGAAAAAACAAAAATGAAGTGCTAATCAGCTATGCACAATGACCCCTGACATAAGAAAATGGCAGATCACGCCCAACTGGTATGGCCCAGCTGTTGAGTGGTAACCCAGGAACCAGGAGGTTAACGGTTCGATTCCCGATCCCCAGTAGGGGTGTGCAGGAGGCAGCCAATCGATGATGTTTCTATCTCTCTATCCCTCTCCCTTCCTCTCTCTCTAAAAATCAATAAAATACATATTAAAAAAGAAAAGAAAATGGCAGATCAATACTATAAATCTAACTATTGTCTCCCTATGAAAGAACGCAACTAGATACACAAAAGGAACAAATCTGCCTTACGAGAGGTAAGGCTGGAGGGCAGTAATATGAACTGTCACAACGATAACACCACTGGCATTCAAAAAGTTATTTTTTAAAATCCCAATTGCATAAAAATGGTCAGTATCTTCTTCATTGAAGTTATCTATAAGGTTCTTTTCACAAATTCTTCCCCAGGGTATCAATTTACAAGGGTTTTCTTCTGTGAAAAAAAATTAATTAATTAAATAAATTTCTAAGTTTCAAGAAGAATTTGAATAACAATGTAGGGGTGGGCAAAAGTAGGTGTACAGTTGTTTGTATGAAAAAAAGACATGCAGGTTACTATTATAATAACACAAGAATAAATTCTGTTTTGTCTACTCACAACGTGTACACCTACTTTTGCCCACCCCTGTACTGTTCCTAGTTTTCCTTGGAAATAATGAAACTTATTTCTACAGTGATTATAATACAATGATAGGGGCTCACAGAAGGAAGTAAAAACTATTCTAATTATTGTAAGAATGCATAGGTATTAAGATATAAAAAATGTTATAAGGAGAAGTTTAAAACTCACAAAAGTAAGTTCCAAGGAATTCCCTACCTTCAGAAACTCATTTGACCAAGGTTCTCAACTGTGACACTACTGACATTTTGGGCTAGATAATTCTTTATTTGGGTGTGTGTGAGGGGTGCTATTGTGTAAGATGGTTAGCAGTATCCCTGATCTACCCACTAGATGCCAGTAGCACCCCCCCAGTTGTGACAACCAAAATATCTCCAGAAATTTGCCATACGGTCCATGTGGGTCAAATCAGCCTCAGTTGAGAACTATTGTTCTAATCCAATCACTAAGTGATTATTCCCTTTATGTTTGAAAGTTTCAAAAGACAACTCTCACCCCAAAGATCTATTTTTTCTAGGCCATGTTAGAAAATGTTATTTTTATTGATATTAAGTCTATCTTCTTAAACAACTGGAAACAGACATGACATTAGCTAGTAAATGATTTTTACCGAAGATATGAATTAGCAACTCTGAAATGACTTTATGTGTACTGTTATCCTGGCCCAATTCCTTTGGGTAATATAGAACAAGTACAATCTTTCTTCCACAAGTCATTCGTTCATGGTCTGCTCATCAAATATATATTGTGTGTCTAGTATGTGATCAGCTCTGTCCTAGGTGCTGACGATAGAGCAGTAAATAAAAATAAAATCCCTGTCCTCATGAAGCTTACATTTTAATGTTGTAAGTAAAATGAATAAAATATGCAAGATGTTAGAGAATAAGAGTTAAGGAGAAAACTTTAGATTATTGAGGTGTCTATTTCAGACATGGTGGCCATTTTGGGGGAAAGACTTTAAAGGAGGTGAAGGAGTGAGCCAGGCAGTTACCAGGCAGAGGAAATGGCAGGGACATGGGTCCTGAGGCAGAAGCATGCCAGGAGTGTTCAGAGAGAAGAGGCAGTGTGGTGCAGTGGTGTGAGTGAAGAGAAGAATAGGAGGGCCAGGTCTTTGACTACAGTGCATTGTAGGACAAGGTAAGGACTTTGGCTTTTACTCTGAGCAAGATTCTGGGAAGCAACTGGAGGGCTTTGAGAAATAATATGATTTTGCTTTTGTTTTAACATGATCACACTGGCTGTTATGTTGAATATAGATTAAAGGGGACAAAATTGAAAGCAGAACATCAGTCCAGGAGGCTCTGAAGATAATCCAGTCAAGATTTTATGGTGGTTTGGATTTTGGTAATAGTGGAGACAAGTGACTGCACTGGATACCATATGGAGAGAGAGGCCGGGTGCATGAATTCGTGCACCAGTGGGGTCCCTCGGCCTGGCCTGTGGGATTGGGCCGAAACTGGCTCTCCGACATCCCCCGAGGGGTCCCGGATTGTGAGAGGGCACAGGCCAGGCCGAGGGACCCCACCGGTGCATGATTCGGGCTGGGGAGGGACGTGGGAGGTTGGCCAGCTGGGGAGGGGCCGCAGGAGGGCTCCAGGGTGTGTCCGGCCCGTCTCGTTCAGTCCCAATCGGCTGGACCCCAGCAGCAAGCTAACCTACTGGTCTGAGCGTCTGCCCCCTGGTGGTCAGTGCACATCATAGCAAGCAGTTGAGCAGCCTTAGCATACCATTAGCATATCATGCTTTGATTGGTTGAACAGACGACTGGACACTTAGCATATTAGGCTTTTATTATATAGGATATATGTGTGTGTATATATATCCTATTTTATAATAGACAAATATGCAAATTGACCATACCTCCGACACACCCACAAGCCACGCCCACAAACCATGCCCACTATCCAATCAGAGCGAGTATGCAAATTAACCCAAACCAAGATGCTACAGCCACAGAGAGCAAGGTTTCCTAGGTAACAGAGGAAGCCAAGCTTTCTGGCAGGCCTAAGCCTCCACTCAAGCTACAAAGTTTCAATTTTAGAAGGTAAACAAATTCAAACAAATGCGGCAGAATGGAGCTTGAGAGAGCAGGCCAGGGTTGCCGCCGGCAACAGGGGAAGCAAAACTTTCCGCACACCCTGGTCGGGCCCACCCGCTTAAGGCAACAAAGTTTCAATTATAACCCCAACACAAATGGCTTCGGGCCTCAGAGGGAGCCCCAGGCTTGGCTCTGCTCCAGGCTACAAAGTTTCAATTGTAGAAGGAAAATAAATCCCAGATACCAGGGCCTCTGCTTGCGTTGCCATGGTGCATGACCGGCCTGAAAACCACCACAGGCCCCTGGCTCAGGCCGCCCCACTCCCCAAGCGAACCCCACCCTGATCAGGGACACCCTTCAGGGCAAACCAGCTGGCACCCACCCCTGTACCAGACCTCTATCCTATCTAATAAAAGAGTACTATGCAGATTGATCATCACTGCAACACACAATATAGCTGCCCCCATGTGGTCAAAGATCCTGCCCCCATGTGGACACAAGATGGCCACCACAAGATTGCCAGCAGGAGAGGGCAGTTGGGAGGCACCCGGCCTGCAAGGGAGGGCAGTTGAGAAGGACCAGGCCTGCAAGGGAGGGCAATTGGAGGTGATCAACCCTGCAGGAGAGGGCAGTTAGGGGTGACTAGGCTGGCAGAGGAGGGAAGTTGGGGGCAAACAGGCTGGCAGCAGAGTGGTTAGGGGGTGATCAGGCTGGCAGGCAGAAGCGGTTAGGGGCAATCAGGAAGGCAGGCAGGCAAGCAGTTGGGAGCCAGCATTTCTGGATTGTGAGAGAGATGTCCGACTGCCCGTTTAGGCCCGATCCCTTGAGGGGTCCCAGATTGGAGAGGGTACTGGCTGGGCTGAGGGACAACCCCCCTCCGTGCACGAATTTCGTGCACCGGGCCTCTAGTATATATATATGTGTGTGTATATATATATATATACACACACACACACATATACACACACACATATACACACATATGTATATATATACACACACACATATGTGTGTGTGTATGTGTGTGTGTATATGTATGTATATATATGTGTGTATATATATACACACACATATGTGTGTGTGTGTGGAAAATAAGCAAGGAAATTATTGAAATCTCATTTTATTTGGAAAAAAACCTTAACTTCCATATATTCTGGGTATAGGCTGCTAAACAGGGATAACTGATCTTCCTCTCTGGGTTAAAAAGATAAAAATAAGCCAGGTCAGCTCAGAAATAAACATTTGTCTGTATGGTCAATGGATCTTCCACAAGGGTGCCAAGACCCACTCAATGAGGAAAGGACAGTATCATCAACAAATGTGTTAGCAAAACTGGATATCTATACACAAAAGAATGAAGATGGAACCTTATCTTATACCACATACAAAAATTGACTTTGTTACCTGCAACAAATCCAACCACCAGATCTTTTCCAGTAGTAGAATGTTGACCTTTGACCCAGACTGTTTTGAGGCTATTAAAAGTGTAGAAATAGACAAAATTGGAGCAGCAGAGACTGGAGATAACTGGAAACCACCCTCGATATGGGGCCAGGCTAGGGAAAAAACAATAAGTAAAGTAAAGATGATGGACAAAAGCCACTAGAAATGAGTTAAGTCCGAGGAAAAGCTGATCATCATTCACATATTTTCAAAGTTCACTCCAACACTACAATGTACTTTGCACTATACACATCTTACATTCTGAAGGATGCCCAAACCAAATCTTTTCTAGCACTAATAACAACAAAGAAACAATACACTTTCAACGGCTGATTTACTGCTTTCCTTTAGTAAATAACTATGTAATACTAGACAATTTCCTCATGGCTGTTAGCTAATACAGTATCATTCACATATTATTACAGGGCAATAATATTTAAAATGAAGTAAATATAGAATATAAGTGCAAAAAAAGTGAGGAGGGAATATTATAACAGTACGGGAACCAGACTAAGAGATTCCCACTGGCCAAACCTGGAACAATTTGAGCACCAAAATAATAAAGTATAGTAATCAATTGTAAACCACTAGTAAAACAGAAATTTCTGAGTCTATATTGATACTAACTAAAATAACTGCTCAGAGAGTGCTTATAATTGCAACAGAGGAAATATAAAATAATTCAGTGGCTAACTCAAATCTAAAAAATCATGATTAACCCAGCCAGTGTGGCTCAGTAGTTGAGCATCGACCTCTGAACCAGGAGGTCACAGTTAGATTCCCAGTCAGGGCCCATGCCCCAGCTGCAGGCTGAATCATGATCCTCAGTAGGGGATGTGTAGGAGGCAGTCGATAAATGATTCTTATCATTGATGTTTCTATCTCTCTCTCCCTCTCCCTTTCTCTCTGAAATTAATAAAAATATGTTTTTAAAAATCATAATTAACCAATAAAGAGCAGATGGGCAATATGTGACTCTAGATGTGACGCCCTGAGAAGGACACAATATCACCTATGCATTATTCTGGCCCAGAATACATAGCCTCATCTAATCATGAAGAAACATGAAGCAAACTTAAAATAAACAGCATTTTATTTTTTAAAAGTGGGAGGAAGACTGACTATATACTTTTTTATAATATATTTTATTGATTTTTCACAGAGAGGAAGGGAGAGAGATAGAGAGTCAGAAACATTGATGAGAGAAACATCGATCAGCTGCCTCCTGCACACCCCCCACCGGGGATGTGCCCGCAACGAAGGCACATGCCCTTGACCGGAATCGAACCTGGGACCCTTCAGTCCGCAGGCCAATGCTCTATCCACTGAGCCAAACTGGTTTCGGCTGACTATATTCTTTAAAAGTGTCAATGGCAGCCCTGTGTGGCTCAGTTGGTTAAGTGTCATCCTGTGCACCAAAAGGTTGCCAGTTCAATTCCCAGTCAGAGCACATGCCCGGGTTACTGGCTTGATCCCCAGTGGGGGTACATGCAGGAAGCAACCATCGATCCATGTTTCTCTCTTACATCGATGTTTCTCTCTCCTCTCCCTTCCTCTCTCTTTAAAAATCAATAAAAACATATTGAAAAATACTTTTGTCATAAGGGTAAAGGGTTTGAATGTATGAAACGTATTCTAAAATAATTTGGAAAAAATCTGTGTATGGTGTGTGTGTGTGGTACAGAGAGAAAAGGAAGGAGAGAGGAAAGGAGGAAAGAATGCATGAGCAAATGACAAAACAAAAAAAAGTGTTAACAATAGGTGAATCTGGGTAAAGCATATACTAGTAATAATCAAGTTTTGCAACTTTTTGTAAATTTGAAATTATTTCCAAATAAAAAGTTAAAACTAAGTACAAAATCTGGATGCACCTGATAGGAATGAACTACACAACTGTTACCTTCTTCAGTTTACTATACAAAAAACAAAATATTGATTTCATGGAAGACTCTATAATCAAGATTCAAAATGGCGAACCACAAGACTTGTACTTACAAGTCAGGTAATTACAAATTCACAACACAATAAGGCTATGAGAACGTAGAGAAAGGAGTGTGGGCCTGTGAACCTCCTAGGGAGGTGCTTTTCTAACAAACATGAAGGCGGTAGTACTCACAGGCCTTCTTCTTTAATGATCTCCAGGAGCACCATGTGTGTAGTTTTGGACTTTCTTTTCTCATCAACTACAAGAGAAAAAATGTATCTGTTATTCATGGATCACAGAATTTTAATTCAATACCTAATACCCAAAGTAAAAGATGTGACAAAAGCCTTGGCTGGTTTGGCTCAGTGGATAGAGCGTTGGCCTGTGGACTGAAGGGTCCCAGGTTCGATTCCAGTCAAAGGTACATGCCTGGGTTGTGGGCTCGATCCCCAGTGGGGGGCGTGCAGGAGGCAGCTGATCAATGATTCCCTCTCATCATTGATGTTTCTATCTCTCTCTCCCTCTCTTTTCCTCTCTGAAATCAATTAAATATATATATATATTTTTAAAAAGATGTGACAAAAGAAATTGATTTCTTAGGGGGGGCAGGGTAGGTTGAAGGGGTTTAATGGGGGGGGGGAGGAAGGGGATAGCTGTAATATTTTCAACAATAAAGATAAAATTTTAAAAAAGAAATTTATTTCTTATATTTATAAGGCTCTCTTGTTTCCCCCCACCCCCAAGTTACATATTCTCATTTTTATCTTAACATCTTATAGAGAGGAAATAAACTATCATCTCCCTTTTAGAAAAAAGGCCGTAGAAACAAAAGCTGTGAAGGACATGTAATTGGCAGCAAAGTCAGGATTAAAACTCAAGCTTCCAAAAACAGAAAAAAAAACCCTCAAGTTTCCAGCCTGGCCAGTGTTGCTCAGTTGGTTGGGCATCGTCCAGTGCACTGAAATATTGCCGGTTCGATTCCCAGTCAGGGCACATGCCCAGGTTGCCGGCTTGATCCCTGGTAGGGGGAGGGGGTGTGCTAGAGGCAGCCCATCGATGTCTCATTCTCACATCAGTGTTTCTCTCTCTTCCTCTCTCTCTAAAAATCAATAAAAATAAAAACAAAAAAACTCAAGTTTCTTGCCGAAACCGGTTTGGCTCAGTGGATAGAGCATCAGCCTGCAGACTGAAAGGTCCTAGGTTCGATTCCGGTCAAGGGCATGTACCTTGGTTGCGGGCACATCCCAAGTAGGGGGTGTGCAAGAGGCAGCTGATCGATGTTTCTAACTCTCTATCTCTCTCCCTTCCTCTCTATAAAAAATCAATAAAATATATTTTAAAAAACAAACAAAAAAAACCCCTCAAGTTTCCAAAGTTTTAGCCTTGTTGTGCTCTCTCCCTTCCACTCTCTCTAAAAATCAGTGGAGAAAATGTGCTCGGGTGAGGATTAACAAAAACACCAACAAGAAAGAATTACATTGGTACCTATATACCCTTTGATCAGCAATCCCACTTCTAGGAATTTATTTCATAGAATTTACAGAAACAGTGGCATATGAGTAAGTCTATTCTACAAAAGAACCAACCAACCCAAGAATCTCCAATTGGGAGCTGGGGTGGGAGGGGGTAAATAGTTATGGTGCATCCACACCATGGATCATTCTGCAGGTAGAAGAGGCTCCCAGTGCACTGATTTGGAAGGCATCCAAAATATGCTGCTACGTGAAAAATGCAAGGTACAGAACAGTGGGAAAAGCATGCTTTTTGGCATAAGGAAGAAAAGAATATATATTCTTATTTGCTTGTTACTCCATAAAGAATTTGAGAAACTAATAAGGACATTCTCTGCAGGGAAGAAAAAAGGAAAAGGGGGGCAGACTAAAGTGAAATTTTTCACTGTACTGTATATTTTTTTAATATTTTGTTTTTTGAGTTGAGTCAGCTGAAATTATTACCTATCCTAAGACTCTAAAATTAATTAAAAATAGTAGTCATGAAGGGTTTTTTTTTTTTTTTTTAAATATATTTTATTGATTTTTCACAGAGAGGAAGGGAGAGGGATAGAGAGCTAGAAACATCGATGAGAGAGAGACATTGACCAGCTGCCTCCTGCACACCCCCCACTGGGGGATGTGCCCGCAACCAATGTACATGCCCTTGACCGGAATCGAACCTGGGACCTTCCAGTCCACAGTCCGACGCTCTATCCACTGAGCCAAACCGGTTTCGGCGTCATGAAGGGTTTTAACATAGGAATTAGTTTATTCAAAACTCATCTTACTCTTATCTCTTCATGTACATTTGGGCATAGGTTTGAGTATTTGGCTCCACTATGTTTCCTATTCTCTCTTCTCTTTTGAGAAAATCTACCCCCAGCAAAAACTCTCCACTGGGCCTTTTAAAAGTCATATTACTTATTAGAAATAATCACAATGATTCAAAACTATTAATGCAAGCCCAACCAGGTTATCTCAGAATAGAAAATGGCTGAGGCTGACTAATCCATGAACCCCTCTCAGTTAATTAGGAAATAACAATGATGATGAGTATTTAAAGTGTCAGTGAAAATGGACAACGGATCTCTAATGAAACAGAATATCTTTGTGTTAATTTAGAACTTACTAGGAAAATATGTTTGCTTCCTGACACTACAAAAGGTACTCACCTTGAAGTCGAAGTCGAGCTGTATCCAAAGGAAAAAACACTGTCATTGCTGTCACGCTGCCCTGAAACGTTTGAAAAGCCGTTAGGCATTACACATCACAAGACAATGAGCCATAACTTTTAAATGAACAAAAGTTCACTATTAACAATGGGTCAAATCAGGTTTTCAGTGAACAAACACATACAACATTTTAACCTATTGGGATTATTATTGTTCACACTTCTATAGTTATGTACCTAAACAGAAGTATTACATTTTCTGGAAGAAATGTCTTTCTATCTCTCTGATATTGAAAAAACATGTAGTGGTTCCCTAGAGATGACAATCTTAAGGGTTTGGAACCTATGACACTTGTCAAAGATAGCAGGTAAATGGATTTGTAATCTTTCACAGGTCAGCTGCTATTCCTATCCACTGGAATAAAAATATCCAGTAATCATACAAATAACTATTTCTATTCTCCATGCTCAATCAAGATATTCACCACAAAGTAAAAGTGTAAGAGCCATATTGTTCTTTTTAAAAAATTATTATTTATTTTTATTTTACTTTATTTTTATTGTTGACACTGTTACAGATGTCTCAATCATCCCTCCCACACTTCCACCTAGTCCCCAATCCCCTTCCCTCTGGCCATCACCACACTATTGTCTGTATCTATGGGTTATGCATATATGTTCTTTGACTAATCTCTTCACCTTCTTTCATCCAGTCCCCCCTGCCGCTCCCCTCTGACAGCTGTCAATTTGTTCCAAATATCTATGCCTCTGTTTCTATTTTGTTCATCACTTTATTTTGTTCATTAGATTCCACATATAAGTGAGATCATATGGTATTTGCCTTTCTCTGACTGGCTTATCATATTATTCTTTATAATTTTGTTTGCTGTGCTTTAAATAAAATAGAGACAATCTCTTTACTAAAAATTATATAAATAATTCATCCAAGCTAACACAATGAAAAAATGATCAAGGGAAAAAAAAAGAAGCCAACAGCCAGTCTTTCCATTCATTAAGATCCTACAAATAAAAACAAGCATATAGTTAGGGATGAAACTATACACATGAAATCTCTCCTAGGTTTATGGTTCTCAACCCAGATGCAGGCCCACTGGTGGTATATACTCTCAGCCAGAAGATCAAGTTTTAGGCTGCTGATAGAATAATGGTTAAGTACAATATTCTAATCATGATAATGGCTGGAAACTAGACCAATTTTACTAGTATATAAAAGAACAAAAATTTACTAGGTCTCTTATCTATTTAAATAGGTCAGCCAGCTCCGGCCAGGTGGCTCAGCTGGTTGGAGCACCGTCCCGAACACCAAAAAGGTCATGGATTGGATTCCCAGTCAGGGCACATACCTAGGTTTCGGGCTCCATACTCGGTTGGGGCATGAACAGGAGGTAATGGATCAATGTTTCTCTCTCACACTGATGTTTCTCTCTCTCTCTCTTAAATCAATAAACATATTCTCTGGTGAGGATTAAATAAATAAATAGCTCAGCCAGCTTGACAGGCAGAACACTGTACTGTCTTATTAGTATTCTTCAAAACTCAGATTAAATGTTACCATCACCCACCCCCTCACCCCCGCCCACTAGGTTCTAATTGGTAGTTCATTCCTCTACATTCCCACAGCACTTGTTTACATCTCTTACAGCACTTACATTATGGTTGAAAAATATTCCACTTTCTTATACATACTAAATAGTTTTTTTCATCCTCATCCAAAAATGTTTTTTTATTGATTTTAGAGAGGAAGGGAGGGAGAGAAAAAAACCCAACACATCAATGTGAGTGAGAAACATTTATAGGTTGCCTCTCCTATGGCCCCGACCAAGGATCAAACCCGCAACCTTTGGTGTACAGAATAACGACGCGCCAACCAACTGGCCAGAGCACTAAACAGCTTTTTAGACTGTGACTGAGCACTCCACTTTCTGACTGTTGCTCTTGTCCATGCTTCTTGCTCACAGCGCCTCGTTTCTCTTTGAGTTTAGTTAGTTGGATTGAGCTGGTCATCTACCTTAGAATTTTATTTTGGGGCATTCTTTTCGGCCCCATGAAGATAAGTATCTCTGGAAAGGATATCTGTTAGGCACTTTGGCTCCATCCTGCTGGAATCACTCTTAAGTTATTGGCTTAAGGTTTTCAAATGATGCAAGTAGTGGGAGGGCTTGTGGTTTCAAAATCTCACTCCCGGCCCCTAATCAGTGCCAAGGTTGGAGATAGCTGATTTTCCTGGGGAGAAGTAAAATTACTTCCTATTCACCTTTATAGCATACTAGAGGCCCGGTGCATGAAAATTCATGAACTGGAGGGAGGGGGCGTTCCTCAGCCCAGCCTGCCCCCTCTCACAGTCCAGGAGCCCTCAGGGGCAGGAGGCGACCCAGTAATCAGGGGAAGGCAATGTCCCATCACACTTCTGCTGTTGCCACTGTTGGCAGTGCAAGCCTTGGCTGGCCCTGGTTACCTGAGCCTCGGGCCAGCCCTGGGCATCTGGGCAGCGGCCATCCAATGTTTGCCTGCACCTCTGGCCAGCCCTGGGCGGCTGGGGGCTGGGCGCCTGGGGGACTCTGGAGGCAGGCGTGCAGAGCGGCCGGGCCCGCCTGGGGGTGCGCCTGGCCTTGCCGCGTGCCTGCCACCCCAGCAGGGCTGAGGGGACTGAGAGCCGCCATCTTGTGGCTGCGGGCACCGCTATCTTTGTGGGCGTGGCATCAATTAGCATATTCCCTCCTTATTGGTTGTGGGCGCCGCCATCTTTCATGGTGGGACAGTCAATTAGCATATTCCCTCCTTATTGGCTGTGGGCGCCACCATCTTTGAGGGCAGAGCAGTCAATTAGCATATTCCCTTCTTATTGGCTGTGGGTGCCACCACCTTTGTGACTGTGTGAGGGTCAATTAGCATATTCCCTCTTTATTAGATAGGATTCCCTTGGGAAAGTCATCTTAGACAGACTTTCTCGCCTTCCCTGTATATCTGGAAGCTACAAATCTAAAGTTCATGTTTATCTGGTTAAGCAATTTCTGCTGTCCTTGCCCCTGGATCCTGCCTTTACTCATTCTCCAGTCTGAGTGTTCCTTATATTCTTGTCACCTTATTAATACTTTTTAAAAGTTATTTTTTAAAGAACATTTTATACAAGTTTTTATTATAAAGGGAAATTTTCAGGAGAAGGTTTGATTAGCTCCTGAATTAGAAATAGAAGTCACAATGTATTTTACAATGTAAGTATTAAAATATTAAATTATTTGAATTATTAAAATATTTAAAATTTGTGAATGTTTACCTTTTACAGTTTATTCTACTTCAATCTTATTTCATGATAAACTTCTATAAGAGCAAGTTGGTAACATATCATATTTTGAATCTATTTCCCCATAATATCTAACACAATTCTTTTATATTCCCTGTATATTTAAATATATTTTGAATTTAACCTTTTGCACTCGGATGTCGAGTGTGACTCGACACGGTTAGCATCGGTAGCAGCTCTTTTTATACTCATTGAATGTATCAATAATTTGAAATATAAAAAAATCCAAATAAATAAGTTTGTATGAAAAGAAACTCCAGTTTTTTATTCTACTGCCGTGCTTTGTAAAATCTGGGGTATTTAAAAAATTAAATCCCGAGTATAATAAAGGAATCGAGAAAAAAGCAAGCGAATGCAAAGGGTTAACCCCTTGCCTCCCAAAAGTTTATACAGTTTAGTAGAGTAACAAGTACTGAACAAAAGCAAATCAAAACAAACATAAAACAGCAACCAGTTTACCCTGGATATGAAAACTAGGAAAATGACAAAATCAGAGAGGAATTCCCTCCCATCCCCCTGCAGAAATCTGAAGGTAGGCACTTTGTACACAGGTATCTGATTAATCACACACCACGGGATTTTTAGGGAGTTATCCAAGTAACCTCAGGAGCTTCCAACCAGAAACACCAGAACACAAATACAAACACTGCTCTAGCAAAGTACATCTGATATAAAATAGCAAGTCATTGAATCAATTTGAGTTGTGGCTAGAAAAACAAAGGGATATCTGCCAGAAGAACTGTAACAGGAGAATCAATATTTCTTGCTGACTTATTGTATGTGGACTACTAGTACAAGAGAGAAGAGAGAGTCTATTTCTTAGCAATCATTGCACTGTACTGTTTAGTTGTTAACGAGTGTTTCTTCTTTATTAGACCACTAGAGGCCTGGTGCACAGATTCGTGCACCGGTGGGGTCCCTCGGCCAGGCCTGTGGGGATTGGGCCAAAAACGACTCTCCGACACCCCCCGAGGGGTTCCGGATTGCGAGAGGGCAGTTCTCAGGTGACACACCCCGGAATCGGGCTCCCTCCTCTCTTCTCCCAATATTATGTCACTTTCTCTCTGTATCTGTCTCGCTTCTTTCATCTCACTTTACCTAAGTTTGGTGGTAACTGACAATGTGTGAGCATTTAGCTGTAAAATGCAATTATTTAGCAAACAGGATTTACTTATCCTGGAATCTAGTCAGCCTAGGGCAGGACCCTGCTCAATGCCAGGCTCCTGCCCAGGCCCTTCGCCAAGGCAGAGTCCTGTGGCAGCGGGAACCTCCTTCTTCCCACCTAAGCTGCATCTTTTCCTACTTCCCTTCCCAGACATTGCCCACTGGCACTACTGTCCACACGGAAGGAGGGAAGCCACAGCCGGTTTAAAATTCACTGCCTCCGCTGGAAATCGATATTAAGCAGATGGGCCGGCACCAGACATTGGGGCCGCAGCCAGTAGGTCCTGCATGTCTCATCATTTAGCTAATCGAGTTGAAAAGTTTCTGTAAGGGCCAGATCCATGACCTCTGCAATGGGCTAGAGGCCCAGTGGGGAGCCAGATCCAAAGTGGGGAGCCAATGGGCTAGAGGCCTGGTGCACCGTTGGGGTCCCTCGGCCTGGCCTGCGGGGATTGGGCTGAAACCAGCTCTCCGACATCCCCCAAGAAGTCCTGGATTGTGAGAGGGAGGTCCTCAGGTGACACACCCTGGAATCAGGCTCCCTCCTCTCTGGTTCTGGATGCATCACCTGAGAACAGCAGCTGCCAAGTCACTGCAGCTTGGCAGCTCCTGCGTTGAGCATCTGCCCTCTGGTGGTCAGTGTGCATCACAGCTACCAGTCGGCCGGTCGGTCTGTTGGACGGTCACTTAGGCATGCATATATATATATATATTTAGTGGCCCGGTGCACGAAATTCGTGCACGGGGGGGGGGGGAGTTTCCCCTCAGCCCAGCCTGCACCCTCTCCAATCGGGGACCCTTTGGGGGATGTCCTACTGATGGCTTAGGAGAGCGGGGAGCAGGCCTAAGCCGCAATCTGGCCTCCTTCTGCGGGAGGTGATCAGTGGGCCGATTGGGATGGTGCGGGCAGCAAGCAGCTGGCCCTGCCCCCAATTGCACCACGGTCACTGGTGGCCTCCCTCTGCGGGAGGCAACCCCAGCAGGCCTATCTGGGGATGGTGCTGGGTGGCCCTGGACAGAATCGCCCTGCTGCTGCTGCCGCCTGTGGCCTCCTTCTGCGGGAGGCAACCAGGTGGGTGATCAGGGGATGGCGCCAGCCCCCATCGCCCCACCGCCACTGGTTGCCGCCGCTCCCCCACCCCATCGCTGTCTCCTCCCTCTGCCGGCTAGCATGCACCTTGGCTGGCCTGGCAACACCTGCTCGCCGGCCCCGCCCCCCACTGACCGGTTGTTCTGCTGTTTGGTCGATTTGCATATTACACTTTTATTAAAATGAGCTCTAGAAGGAGTGTTTTTCAAGGTGTGGTCCTACATTTTAACAGGTAACCCAGATGAGTGTTATGCATTGTATTATTTGAGAGGATCTCTTTTTTAAAAAATATTTTTTTATTGATTTTTTTACAGAGAGGAAGGGAGAGGGATAGAGAGCTAGAAACATCGATGAGAGAGAAACATCGATCAGCTGCCTCCTGCATGCCCCCTACTGGGGATGGAGCCTGCAACCAAGGTACATGCCCTCAACCGGAATGGAACTGGGGGCGTTTCAGTCCAAGGCCAAGGCTCTATCCACTGCGCCAAACAGGTCAGGGCTGAGAGGATCTCTTTTGAAGTGTGACACTTCAGTAAAGAGGCATTGGCTCATTAAAATTATGCCTCTGGCATGACCACATTCAGTATCTGATTTTTATTGTTAAAAATTGAGCACCCAATATCTCTTTATCAATCTATATAGGCTCATAATGTTTCCACATCTTGAAAGTCCCCATACTCACAGAGCATTGATACTTTGATAAGTATTTTTAAGGGATCATGCAGGAAAGCTAATTTAGGTGGTAGGAATGTGTAGTAGGTAGATAATATCCTAGATTAGGAGAAAAGATGGCACATTAGCCTTACATGGTGGTGGCTGAAGGCAGAAAAACAAACGTTGCAGCAAAGAAAGAGCACTAAGTCTGTTCTCTGTCCTAATTGTTTGGCTATTGCTGAACTAAGCAAGCTCCCTTACACTGTTCCTTTTCCTCGATACCGTCTCCCAATTATTAGAATCACCATTCAACGATGTTGCCCAAACTAGAAAACCTGGGCTAATACCATTTGCTTTCATCCCTGTGTAATCAGCCAAATAGTTTCGTCAGGTTTCCTCATAAATATGTCTCTGATCCACTGCCTCTGTCTAGTCCTAGCTCCCAACATCAGTCTCTCTTTTTCTTGGGCCCAAAAACACTGCAGCTGTCTAAATTGATCCTTCCCACAGCCACCAGAATGGTTCACTTAAAATGAAAGCAAGACCAGGATGCTCCCATGCTTCACATTCTTCACTTTTCCTCCTTCTGTGGAATAAAATCTAAGCTCCCTGCTATGGTATATAAGACCCTCAGTGGTCTGTCCTCTGCCTACTTCTCTGGCGCCGGCCGCCACAGAGGTCAGGCCTGACTGGCGCCATGGGTGCCGGGACCCAGGCATTGACTTGCGCAACGCCGGCCACCGCGGACCCGGGCCTGACTGCCGCCGCTAGCAGCCTGGACCTGGGCCTGACTTCCACCCCAGGTCCCTCCTGCCCCCTGCCTGTGTCTGGTCCGGGGCCGCCCGAGCCACCACACAGGCTCGGGCAGGCCCGCCTATCTCTGTCTCATCTTTGCTCTGGGCCTCATCTGTGCACGCAACCTCCTCTTGAATAGTCGTGACAGTTATGGCATCCCGGCCTAATTTGCATATTACTTCTTTTTATAGATAGATAGATAGATATTTAGATAGGTAGACAGATAGATGCCAAGGGCAGGAACCTAATAATTAAGTAATTATTTAATGACTAAATAGCTTTAAAGAATTTTTATTTTATTAATTTTTTTACAGAGAGGAAGGGAGAGAGACAGAGAATTAGAAACATTGATGAGGGAGAAACATCAATCAGCTGGCCCCTGCACACCCCCCACCGGGGATGTGCCCGCAACCAAGGTACATGCCCTTGACTGGAATCGAACCTGGGACCCTTGAGTCCGCAGGCCAACGCTCTATCCACTGAGCCAAACCAGCTAGGGCAAGAAAGTATTTTTGTTGTTTTTTTAGTCCTCACCCAAGGATATGTTTTTAATGATTTTAGAGAGGGAGAGAGAGAGAGAACATCAATGTAAGAGAGACACATTGATCAGTTGCCTCCCGTACACACCGCAAGCAAAGTCAGTTGGCAATACCATACTGCAGCCTAGGAGAGAGATGACAGCTAGAGATTAAGAATAGCAAGAAAAGTCACATAAATAATTTTCAGCCTAAATTCCTGGGCATTTCTGGCTCTCTCTCTCTGTTGTAAATAATCCCAGAGTGGACACCTGGATTTCTTACTGTATCAGTATCTATATTTCAGATTATATATAAAAAACATAGTCTACTCATTTTCTGGGTAGTGTCTCCCCTATAAAGGTCAATAAACATCCAAAGTCTACTTTTTAATTTGGCTAACACAAACACTCATGGAGTTGAACTGAGTACTTAACACCACAGACACAGAATGAAATAGTGGGGTAAACCTGGTAAAGACTTGGTCCCCTATGCATGTGCAATATTATGGAATAAAAGAGACGGGCACACATTGATAAAGAAGCAGAGAATCATGCCTTTTAAGTATAAATAATGATCTTTTGGTTGGCCTTCCAACCAAGTCACCAAATTCTACCATTTCCAAAATGTTTATTCACCCTTGAAAGATGAAAAATAGTAAAAAAAATAAATGAAAAAATGCAATGCCAGTCCCAATAGCAATTTCCAAGAGGAGTCCAAAGCTATTTGAGTCGTAGAAGCACCACTGAAATCAGTGGACAGCACCTCCTGATAAGAGTACATGGCATTATTGGACAGAAGGATTATTTTAAAAAGAAAAACAACTAAAATATATTTTCAGTGGTAGATCTTGAGGTAATACAATTCCAAAGATTTAAAACCACTTACTGTGGCTTTCATATTCAAAAATATATTTTCCACCTAATCCATGTTATAATATGTCTTTCCCCTGATATAACAATCAAGCTAACTCTCACACCTATACACAGACAAATATACAAGTTAAACAAAAGGCCTAATGGATAACACACCTGAGTGTCTAATGGAAAGAGCATGGGCTTTGGAATTAAAAAAAAAAACAAGGTTCAGGTTCTAGTTATAATACATACTGTATAATAAGGGACTATAAATCTCCATGCCTCAATTTCCTCATTTGAAATTTTGGGACCAACAGCTAATTGTTGATGTTGCTGCAAGGAGTGAGAATCAACTTTTGGAAAGCACCTAGCATCATATCAAGCATCTCACCCAGTCCGGCCCCGCTGGCCACCTTTTAATTAATTTCCTTTCAATGTGCACGAATCGTGCACTGGGTCACTAGTACAACTATAAAGACGTCAAATCAAGTAAGAATGGAAAAAGTCAGTAGACTAAGCCATTAGAAAGCTGGTGATGGCCTCTAAAGAGCAGTTCCAGTGGTCAGAGTAGGATCAGGAGGAGAGGCAGTTAAGTACAGAATATTCTTTAAATAAAGTTAGCATAATGGGAAGGGGAATGAGCAACAGCTAAGAAAGGCAGAGTCTCCAGACCATATTGGTATGGTTTTATGATAAGACAGGGCTGAGTGTGTTTGAAGGCCGAAAGGAAGCGAACACTGTAGAAAGATTAAAGCTATAGGAAAGAGGTGAAAATTAATGGAGCAAAGTCCCAAAAGATAACTGGGTTGGGGTAATGGGGAAGGATCAAGATCAAAGGTAGCAGAGGTGGATGCATCTATTTTCCTGAGAAAAGCAGAATGTAGGGAAATGTGTGTACAACTCCAGTTGATTCTGTAATTAGAAAAAAACCAGGAGGGAGGAACCAAGATGGCGGCATAGTTAAACAACTAATCTGCTGCCTCACACAACAATTTCAAAAATACAACTAAAAGACAAAAACGTCTACCACCCAGAACCACGGGAAAGCTGGCTGAGTGGAAGATTTACAACTAAGAAGAGAAAGAAGCACAATCGCTGAAAAGCTGAGGTACGGAGGCACTCGAATCGGGCCGGCGGCGGGCGGCTGGGTGCGCGGCTTTTCTTCAACCCGCAGGGAGACAAGCTCCCAATCACTCTGAAATCCAATTTCTGGGGACACTCGGGGGACCCAGGCACCTACGGGGAGAAGTTGGACTGTCGGCCATCGGGTCAGAAAGTGAGAGTGACTTTTTTGCAGAGGTGCGCCCAGCAATCATTGTTTACTGCGCTGGAGCGCGGGGCGCAGGGACTTGGAAACGTGGAAAGGCAGAGACGGCTGATGGCAGCCATTGCCGTTGGCCACGCCCCAGCCTAGTGACGCCCTGAGGCCCCGCCCAGCCCTGAGACCCCGCCCCGCACATTCTGCCCCGGCTCCACACAGCGGCTTTTGCATATAAATGGCCTGTTCTGGAGCAGCTTAACCAACTGCAGCTCCAGTCAGACTGCTCCAAAACCGCCCAAGCAAAGGAGGAGAAAACTAGCCCTTGCTGTAGCTCCTGCTGGGGGACACACAGTACACAAGGGTACACCAAGAGTGTCCACCTCAAGTAACTGGGAGGCTGACCTGTTGAACCAATAGGACACCTAGTACACAAAACTACCCTACCAACTTAGGGAAGCAGAGAATATGAGAAGGCAAGGAAACAGATCACAAACCAAAGAAATGGAGGAGAACAAGCGACTGGACATAGAGTTCAAAACCACGGTTATAAGGTTTTTCAAGAATTTCATGGAAAAGGCCGATAAATTCCATGAGGACCAACTAGAAATTAAACATACACTGACTGAGATAAAAAATATTATACAGAGACCCAAAAGCAGACTAGAGGATTGCAAGAATCAACTCAAAGATTTGGAATACAAAGAGGCCAAGGACACTCCTCCAGAGAAGCATGAAGAGAAGAGAATTCAGAAAGTTGAAGATAGTGTAAGAAGCCTCTGGGACAACTTCAAGCGAACCAACATCAGAATTATGGGGGTACCAGAAGAAGAGAGAGAGCAAGATGCTGAAAACCTATTTGAAGAAATAATGAAGGAAAACTTCCCCTACCTGATGAAAGAAATAGACTTACAAGTCCAGGAAGCGCACAGAACCCCAAACAAAAGGAATCCAAAGAGGACCACACCAAGACACATCATAATTAAAATGCCAAGAGCAAAAGACAAAGAGAGAATCTTACAAGCAGCAAGAGAAAAACAGTTAGTTACCTACAAGGGAGCTCCCATACGATTATCAGCTAATTTCTCAACAGAAACCATGCAGGCCAGACGGGAGTGGCAAGAAATATTCAAAGTGATGAATAGCAGGAACCTACAACCAAGACTACTCTACCCAGCAAAGTTATCATTCAGAATTGAAGGGCAGATAAAGAGCTTCACAGATAAGAAAAAGCTAAAGGAGTTCATCACCACCAAACCAGCATTATATGAAATGCTGAAAGGTATTCTTTAAAAAGAGGAAAAAGAAGAAGAAAGATAAAAATTATGAACAACAAATACATATCTATCAACAAGTGAATCTAAAAGTCAAGTGAATTAAAAATCTGAGGAACAGAATAAACTGGTGAACTTAATAGAATCAGGCATAGAATGGGAGTGGATTGATAATTCTCAGGGGGAAAGGGGTGTCTGTGTGGGGAGTATGGGAAGAGACTGGACAAAAATCATACACCTATGGATAAGGACAGCGGGGGGGGGAGGTAAGGGAAGAGGGAGGGGTAGGAACTGGGTGGTGGGGAGATATGTGGGGAAAAAGGAGAAACAATTGTAATCTGAACAATAAAGATTCATTAAAAAAAATAATAATAAAAAAAAATAAACTCTGGTAATGAAAAAAAAAAAAAAAAAAAAAAACAGAAAAGGCAGAAAGCTCATCTCATGTAGCCTCTATTTTATCTAGAGAATAAAAGGTGAGATCTGCTACAAGTGAAGGGAATGGGAGAAAACCTCAATTCCATTGGACTTCTAAACCTGGGTACAAATAGTGTATTTGCAAGAAATATCTGAAAAAGAAATGAATAATTATGGCCTTGTGACACTATTCCAGGTATTGTGCTAGGTGCTCTACAAGTGTTACCACATTTACTTCTCAGGAGAACCCAGTAAGTGAAGTGTTATTGTCCGTTTCACAAAAAGTTAGAAAACTAATTAAACTTAGGATGGTGAACACACAATACAATATACAGATGGTGTATTTTAGAACTGTACACTTGAAACCTATATATTATTATTAACCAATGTAAACACAATACACTAAAAAATAAATAAAAGCTAAAAAAAAAAAAAAAGACTGCATAAAACCTTTAAGATTGGGTTCTGAAGTCTTTTTAATGACAGGATATAGTACATGTCTGATGTTTGGGGCCACATAGCACCATTCCCCTTTCCTAAGGGTGGGCCGATTTCCTTTACTTCTTCCCACTGCATACAATCTTGGTAGGATGGTAAATCCAGGTGCCCACCCTCTACCTGTTACAGTCAAGGGGTGAGCACATGGCCTTGAGCATGACTAATAGGGGCTAGGGGGGCTGGAGGGGCAGAAGAAATAGGGATAGAATCCACTGTTTCCAGTGGTGGTGCCCAACAGGCATTCTGTAGCGATTGCTTCAGAAATCTCTTGGGAGTCTGTTGGTTCCTTCCTATTTCAAGCCTTCAGCCTCCCCACTGATCCTGAGAGCTCCCAAAGAACCTGCCAATAGACTTCCGTTTTGTTAAATTACCCAAATTTAACAAATTTCTGTTTCTCCAGCTTGTAACCAGAGAACTCTAAAATACATGGAGAAATGCTTTATATTCTGAAACAAACACATCAAAGAAAACTCAAAAATCCATACCAGTTATATAAACAAAAAAACCTATTTGTAAATACTTATTTGTATATAAATATAAACAGAGAATGAGGAAGACACAACCACTTTTTAACAAACAGTTTCTAATAAATTTCAACCCAAATACCTTTGCATGGTATATGAGACTCTTGGGCTTCATATCCTTCTACTCTCTCCCATCTTTTACACCAGCTATGTCAGAACTAGCTTGAAGTCCCCTGAATGCTGATGTATATTTTAGGGCCTTTGAACATGCTTTTGGTCCGGTCTAAAAGTCTCGTATTGCCTTCCTATTTCATTTTGCCTAACAAATTCCTATTCTTCCTTCAAGACCTGGTCTACATATGTCAACCATGGGGATACATATGTCAACATATGTCAACCTGGTCTACATATGTCAACCACGGGGATTTCCTGTCACCTCTACAAGTGCAGCCCACCTCTTCTTCCTTGGTACCACCAGGGGCCTTGTCCACTCTTCCACTTGGTAGGTGAGAAGAGCTTCTGGAGGACAGGGACTCTCACACTGGCCTTTATATCCAGAAGGCCTTGCACAGTGAATCCGCAAGTTCCTCTACTTGGTTTCTATTTCTAAAGGCAGGTGCTTTGTGTATATGGTAAAAAGTCCAGTGTAGCCTGGCCGGTGTGACCAGTGCACCTAGAGATCGCCGGTTTGATTTCCAGTCAGGGCACATGCCTGGGTTGTGGGTTCGATCCCCAGTATGGGGTGTGCAGGAGGCAGCCAATCAATGATTCTCTCTCATTGATGTTTCTATCTCTCTTTCCCTCTTTCTTCCTCTCTGAAATCAATAAAAAAAATATAATAAAAGCTATAATAATATTAAAAAAATAATAAAAGCAATGCCAAATTTCTTATCAACCGTTGTGACATTTTTGTGATGAAACTTTTTTCCTTTGGAAGCAACCAGAAGAAAATAGGGTCCATGTTGTGTGGCTTAACCTTACTTAATACACAGGTTTGCAAAGAGTTGAGAACCACAAATGAATAACAAAATACAATGCAAATTCTCACTCAGATATGTGCTAGGAATAGTACTGCCCCCAAGGAAAGCTAGATACTTTCCTACAAGTCTTCCTATTGAAAACTCTAACATAGCTTATGGGAGAAAGGCCATAGCCAATTCGGGGTGCATAATTTCAAGAACTTTTAACAAGAGAAAAATAGGCAATAAAAAGAGGGGGGAAGGGATATGTCTTTGTAGGTTAAATAGAAATATATCATCTCTTCCCCCAGTCACTTTCTATAGCAAGGGTCAGAAAACTATGGCCACAACAAATATTTCCCATTCTATCTTGGGAATTATTCTCTTCACCCTACCATTCCATCAAAACGCTAAAAACAACAACACCAAAAAACAAACGATTCTCAAGTAACCATTGGACTTTCATGCTGATAAAACATGAAAATCCAATGGTTATTAAAATCCTCTTATTTGACCCATCCGTAGCATCTGACCCAGTAGGTCTATACCCATCTCCACGTGACATTCAGAACATGACAGTCCGTTAAGTTTTCCTCCTACCCCTACTGGCCTTTCCATAGTCTCCTTTGCTGGTGCTATCTCACTTTCCTAACCTCTTAATGCTGGTGCTCCAAGGCTCGGTCTGGGAGACTTTCCTCTCAGTTCACACTCATTTTCTTTTTTTAAATATATTTTATTGATTTTTTACAGAGAGGAAGGGAGAGAGAGAGGGATAGAGAGTTAGAAACATCGATGAGAGAGAAACATCAATTCAGCTGCCTCCTGCACACTCCCCACTGGGGATGTGCCCGCAACCAAGGAACATGCCCCTGACCGGCATCGAACCTGGGACCCTTCAGTCCGCAGGCCGACGTTCTATCCACTGAGCCAAACCGGTTAGGGCCACACTCATTTTCTTGGTGAACTCATCTAGTCTCATGACTATGCTTAGGCATTTCAAATTAACTAGTCCAGTGGTCGGCAAACTCATTAGTCAACAGAGCCAAATATCAACAGTACAGCGATTGAAATTTCTTTTGAGAGCCAAATTTTTTAAACTTAAACTTCTTCTAACGCAACTTCTTCAAAATAGACTTGCCCAGGCCATGGTATTTTGTGGAAGAGCCACACTCAAGGGGCCAAAGGGCCGCATGTGGCTCGCGAGCCGCAGTTTGCCGACCACGGAACTAGTCCAAAAGCAAAACCAAACGCATGTCCCCCAAAACCTGTTCTGTCAGTCTTCACCAGCTCAATATATGGGAACATCATCCTTCCAGTTGCTGAAGCCAAAAACTCTTGGGAGCCAACCAACCCTCATTCTGTTACACCCCATATCCAATCCACCATCAAACCCTGGTGGCTCAACCTTATATATTCCAGTTTAACGATCACTTTTCACCACCTCCACTCCCATCCTGGTCCACGCCATCATCATCTCTTGCCTGAGATGATGTAATAGCTCCCTGACAGTTTCCTTGCTTCCACCTTTGCTCCCTTACAGTTCACTGTGAACAGAGCAGTCAGGGTGATCATGTTTAAAATGTAAATCAGCAAATTGCTGCATGCTCTAAACCTGCAATTGCCAGCTAGCTCTCTTTCCCACTCAGAGTTAAAGTCTCACACAGTGTGGTCCCCTGAAACCTATCTGCCTCTCTGTTCCCTCCACTCCAAGAACACAGGCCTCCGTGCCCATCCGAGAGCATGTCAAGCAAGCTTCCCACTCAGCCTCTTTACTCTGGCGAAAGGCTCTTCTCATTTAACGAAGGAACCGAGGTTCTCGAATCAGGCACTGCCATGAACTATTGTGTCATCTAATTCTCACAACAACTCTGTGAGGTAAGTGTCTATGCCCCCACTTTACGGTGAGGTTTACGGGCCACCTATCTAACAAATACTGTAGTTGGGGTTCAGCCCTGACAGGTCTGCACAGTACATGAGCTCTCCGTGAGTTTCGAGGGGCTATAAGGAGAGGGATCAGTGATATTTCTCTTAAGTCACACTAATTCCAACAGCTACCGGTGTGTGTTGACAGTTAGAGAAAGATATGAGAAAGGGCAGCAGAGAAATAAGATGAGAACCAGAAGAGGAACTTACCCAAGTCAAGAATGGAAAGTTTCAAGGAAAAGGGGGAGGGGTGTCAAATGGAACTGAGACACCCAGAAGCCCAAGAGCCCAGCACATGCCTCACAGTGAACCACACGTATGATGGACAGCAATTCTGACCTTGATTTTTTTAAAAAAATGTATCTTCTATCAATAACATTCGCCAGAGATAGCCTATTAGGTAGGCACTTGCACATGCCTGCAGTTAAGTGTGTGAAAATAGGTGTAGTTAAGCATGTGATTCAGCAACACGGCATCACATCTAGGTTTTCCTTGGCCCATGTGAGAAGTTTGTGCGTTGGGTTGGCGTGGAGTGACCATTACATGGCAGAAGGCAAAGAAAACAGCAATTACCTTCTGCCCGACCCCCTGGGGTATGTAGGACCACCTGTCTACACCTCAGACAGTCTCTCAAGAAGCCAGACGGTGGCCAGGGCCGGCGGGTGAGTGTCAGCCCTCACACCGAATTCTTCCGGCAACTTCTCGCCTCTGCCCCTTCCTTTCCATCCCACAGTCACCACAGGAGAGCCTCGACCCTAACCCACACGATCTCCCTCTCATCCCTCCCCCCAGACACATCCCGGCAGTGACCCCTGAGAAACCCCAAGACCCGCAGCGGCCCGGGCGTGAAAACCCCGCCTCACCACGGCTCCGGCCACAGCGTGGACCAAGCTTTCGTAGGACAGCACGGAAGCCATTGGTGCGGCTCCCCTCAGACTTAGCCACACTTTTCCCGCAGGAGCCGAGGCCAGGCGGGTGAGGAAAGAGCCAGAGCCCCGGGCGAAGCGTCACAAGCTCCACCCTCTCGGCCCCGCCTCCTCCGGAAGAACCACTTCCGGGTCGTAGGGCGCCCGGTCTCCCAGCTAGAGGACCCCGGGGCTGAAAACGCCCCTTAGCTCTGATTGGCCCGTACAGCGCGTGCGGGGCGGGGCAGCGCAGTGTTGGCTCCACCCCACGGAGCGGTGGGACAGCCTCCTAGAAGTTCCAAAATCTGGGCAGGCTTGCTTCCCTTACCCACACTGGGGACTTCAGGAAGACCAGATGGCCTTTTTCTCCCTTTCCTCCATAATACACTGACGACTGGCAAGATGAGGGACTCAAATCTCCATTTCTCTGACTCATGTTTTCTCTCGCTAGAACATTTTTCTCACTAGTAGTTTTAAAGTCATGTTTTAGCAGAGATATCAATTGGGCAAGGTTCTCCCACTGAAAAACCCTGGGGTGTGGTGGAAAACGTGGCTTCGGAAAGTCAAAATAATCAGATGCAGGTGGGAACATACTCGTTGGCAACAAGGAAAGTCTTTAAACTCTTGGTTTCTCCTTTTGTGAAATGAATGTTATACAGTACTAATAACTTCATTTGCTGTGAGGATTACAAAAGCTAATTTATAGAGCTGTACTTATTCTTTAAAAATTTTTCCATGTTGCAAAATGGGGAACCAAACTACACAGTACTAGAGATACGTATTTCTAACCTAGCACTCTAGATTATATTGAGATACAATGCTTCAGGACTCCAATTTCATTTCTTTACTGGAATACCAGTCACATGCCTCTATCACTTTTGGTACCAGCAAGTTTTATAACATCCTCGCTGGTAATTTTTTTTATTATTATTTCTCACTGGTAATTGAGTTTACTGAAAGGTTAACTGCACTGTAATTTTTAAAACTAATTTTTTCTTGCCCCTATTATTGGGTGTCACAAGTGGACCAAGCACTTCAATTGTTACATCCCTGTTAGGAGAAACACCTGTTGGATGTGCACATCAGCACACCTCATGATGTAACGAACAATTCTGCAAGAAGCAACTTCATACAGACAGGGGCAGGAGAGCATAGAATTTAAGAGAAAAACCTTTGAAACCACAAGCTTGGTTAAAAATCCCAGCTCCACAAATAATCAGGGGTGTCATCCTGGACAGTTCACTAAGTGCTTGTTTCTTCATCTGTATAAAATGGAGACAAGAGCACTTACCTTATGGTCATTACCAGAATTGAGTCACTATTTGCAAACTGATTACAAAGCGCTTGGCAAAAAGTACTCACTTGATGTATGTACCTAGTTGGGTGCATTAATTTCAGATACGGTCAAATCTCTAATATGTAAGTTGTTTCTCCCTATGTCCCATTAGGCCAGTTATTTCCTAGTGTGGCAGATTGCTGAATGTTACTCCAGGTCTTTCCTTCATTTCTTCTGTGGTAATATTTTGTTGAGCTCATGACCACACAGCTATGCTTTTACTCTGCAGCTAAAAAATTTAGGCCTCAAGACTAAGAAAAAGCTGATCAACAGGATATGAGAATGCAATGCCAATTCCATGTATTATCCTAAGCATTTCAGCATATACTTCCCTGGAGCTCTCTTCTGTTTCCTCAGGATAGATATGCTTGCAGAACAAGCATCTTTGGACCCAGAAATGGAAACTAACCAAATACTTACCTCTGGACTGCTACCTGAAAGAAAATAAAAGCTGATTTACTTAGGCCAGCAATTTTCAACCAGTGTGCCACCAAGAATTTTTAAAATATGCAATATCTGACTACTTAATCAGGGGCACTAACCTCTTTTCCCTTAGATTGCCAATTAAAAAATGACAACTGTCAACACAATAGCTGTCTGGTGTGAATGCCCTGCCTTGAACCATCGGTAATATAACAAGAGTTGCATCTTATTGGCTACGTTGCATCTGATTGGTTAATTCTTGGTACCAGGCATCCTTATATACAAGTATAAGCACCTAATATTTTTTAAAAAGTCACTTTGGAACAAAAAGGGCAATTACTATTAATTTTTCTTTGTGTAAATAAAAAGTATACCTATTTTTTGTCAGATTGGCAAAAAACGTATTTTTGTTGTGACACAGAATTTTAGTAGTTTGTGTGCCATGAGATGAAAAAGGTTGAAAATTGCTGACTAATGTATTTTTGTGGGTCCCTGTTAACTGCATTTTATAATCTGAAGCCTACTATGCCAGTAAATAACTTAAGATGAATGCCAGAGACAAAAGAAATAGAGCATGTGCCAGGGCGGGAAAAGGGGGGTGGGGAAGTCAATATCCACTTTGAAACCATACTTTATTCTTAATGTAGCTAGAAACATCCAACAACCATATAATTTTAAGCAGGAAAAACCGTTTACTTTTTCCTTCTTACAGCATTATTAGCACAAAAAAAGAACATTTGTTTAAAATGATATATAGAGTTTCTATGAAAATGAATGTATTTTTTATTTGGGGAACTTAAAAGTCTAAAAGCACAGAACACATTTTCAGAAGACCAGTTTTAGTTTCACCCATTTATGGTTAATATTTGCAATGTTAGAATATACTTAGGTAATGTGTAGTCAAGTAAGTAAATCAAATAAGGAATTCAAAACCAACTGGTCTTGAGTTATTATTCACAGCCTACATTGGAAATTTTGAGAAAGGAGAACACACATTAACAAAAAGAACACTGAGCTTTCAAACGCTAGTTTATATGCTGAGTATTTTTAAAGGGTTTAAAAAGCATGCTCAATTAGCATACAGCTTTTTCTCACTTATATAAGATGCATTTCTAACTGCTTGTGTTCAGCAAAGGATTAGAATCTGAATCGACTTATGATTTCAGATGTGTGCTATTTAATAAATGTATTCAATGGAATTACTTTACTGTTCCTACCACTGATTCTTCAAATAAGCAAAGTACATTAGCATTTAATTGAAAGATAGGTAGAAACCTAAAAATTCCTTGTACAGTGCCTGGAATTAGTCTCATTTAATATAGGAACTGAATATACAACAGAAAATTTATCCTTTTCTTTTATCCTTGGAGAGACAAAAAGAGGTGAAAATATGGCTGCAGTATTTAAGAGCTGATTAGGAGAACAATGAATTCTTTATAATACCAACACCTCTACAATAAAGAGCCATAGATCTCATCGAGTTTATAATTCATGCTGGAGCAAAAACTCAGGTTCCCCTCTATGTATCTCAAGGAATTCAAACCTCAGACTCTCTCCAAAATACAAAGATAAACTCAACTGGTATTTCCTAAGTAAAAGACCAAACACCAAGGGAATCCCTCCTTCCAACATCTTTTGATATAAGATTTCACAAAAGTAGAAATCTAATACTTAAATATGAATTCTCTTGGCCAAGTAGGAAACTACAGCTGTTGTGGGTATTACCCTACAGTCAGTCACTATATGTATTACATATTAAATTAAACCCAGCATTAAATATGCTTGCACAATTATGCTGTGAATTATTCACTAGCAGTGATGATGCTAGTGAAAAAGGACTATCTTTAGCCCAAGAGTAAGGGGGGAAATGTAAAAACAAGTAGAAAGCTGACAAAGAGTTGGGTATTTTCTGACCAGAAAAGGTAATTTTGAACATAGAAATATAAAAAGAAAAGTATTCCTTATTTCCCCTACGTGGAAATAATATGAAACATTTATCTATCAGACAAGAACAGAGCTAAGTAATCCAACTCTACTGCAGCATTATAAAAAATCACCCCTTCACCACAGTATAAGATTTAAATGCATCTGCACAAGGGTATGTGTTATATAAAATGTAGTACGATTGCTGCTGCCCTCCTTAGTACTTCCTGTCCCTACCCAGGTCCTAGTCCTTTTATCGAAATAAATCATTTTTTTAAAAATAAAGCATTTAAAAAGAGAAATCGAAATGGTTACAATATATGGTTACTGAGGTAAGCCATATATCTAACTCAAACTTTATTTAAATGTCATATTTGCTTTCCACTAATAAACCTTTACTTCACTCTGAGCAATAAATCTTCCATCCTGAAGTATTTTTTGCCCAATTAATTCAAAAGAAAACACCAAAATGATTAGTAAAGAAAAATGTAGGGTTTAACACACCCTTTTAATTTGTTTTTAAGTATTTTTAAGATTTAAAGTGTTTAAACTTTGTAATTCCTAGTAGGAAAACATTATCTGAACGAATACCATAATGGCAAACCACTGTAAAATGTTACAGCTGCATTTGGGACAGAGGGGTAGGGATTCTCTTCAAAGCACCCCAGCTTTCTTCATGAGAAGGTCAGAGGTACACTGGTTTGTATTATTGCGACATCCATTGGGTGATCCAAGTTGCTTTTCCTTCAGCAAGGGCTTTATTTGTCAGAAGGGCATTATGCTTGACCTCCAAATTTGGCTGACAATTTACTGATGAGATTCATAACCTTTGGGTTGCTCTGATATTTTGACATATTTGCTGGGTTCTGAGCCACATCCTGGAAGGCCACCATAACTTCTGGATCCTGCAAAGAAAGGTTTTCTTTTTAAGTACTTAAAATTTTTATGGGTCAATAAGTTTTTATATTAAATCCTACCTATTTATTTAGACCTATAATTTTGTCATGGTCAAGTTATTTGGGATTTGGACAAATCCCAAAACTAGAAATATTATTAAATGTGCATGTCAACCCTAACTGGTTTGGCTCAGTGGATAGAACATCGGCCTGTGGATGGAAGGGTCCCAGGTTCGATGCCGGTCAAGGGCACATCCCCAGTAGGGGGTGTGCAGGAGGCAGCTGATCGATGTTTCTCTCTCATCCATGTTTCTAACTCTCTATCCCTGTCCCTTCCTCTCTGTAAAAAATTAATAAAATATCTTTTTAAAAAAATTAAAAAAAAATTTTTTTAAATGTGCACGTCAAAGTCAAACTCAACTATATCATTTTACTTAATGAAAAAAAAGTATATAAAGTCTTGATATAAAGAAAAGGACAACCAAATATAATTACCAACTATTACAAAGTATTTCCTATAAAACAATTTTTAAAAATTTAAATGCCCCGGCCAGTGTGGCCGTTGATTGAGCATTATCCCGTACACCAGTAGGTTGCTGGTTCGATTCCCAGTCAGGGCACCTGTCGGGGTTTCAGGCTCCATTCCTGAGAGGGCCTGCAGGAGGCAGTCAATAAATGTTTCACTCTCAGATCAGTATTTCTCTCTCTCTCTGTCTCTCTCTCTCTCTCTCTCCCTCTCTCTCTCAAAATCAATAAAAAATCTTTAAAAAAATTTTTTTAAGCTACTCATTCTAAAAGAAAATGAGTATCACAAGCTATTTGGCAATTCAGATCAATACAACTTGGCTAACAGAGTAACCTTTGTCCCCACACAGAATTATGAAAGAAATGCCTTAGTGATATAAAGTTCCACTCTGTTTTTCTAAGTCTTACCTGCATGGCTGCAAGGACCTCTGGATCACTAAGAATTTC
Source organism: Eptesicus fuscus (assembly GCF_027574615.1). Classification (NCBI taxonomy): domain Eukaryota; kingdom Metazoa; phylum Chordata; class Mammalia; order Chiroptera; family Vespertilionidae; genus Eptesicus; species Eptesicus fuscus. Next base: position 103,261,444 of record NC_072479.1, read on the forward strand.
ATTGAGCCCAGGCATTCCTGCCATTCCAGGCATGCCGCCTCCCATTCCAGGCATTCCTCCAGGAAAATTACCAGGCATTCCCCCAGGAAAGCCACCTACAAAAATAAGTGAAAAGATAATATAGACACCAACCACGTTTCAAAGTAATCTAATAGTGTACTATTTTCTACTATGGATGAAAAAGGGGATTTATAGAAAGTAACTTCACAGGGTGATCTAATCATAAATTCCTAACTGGGTAGGTGACAGTGAGTAGTTAGGCCCCAGGTATGTAACTTCTTTAGTAAAAGATTTATCTTTGCCCTAAGCCAGCCCTTTCTAGGTTAAGATACCTTTGAAGTAAGTAGCAACCTTGCTCAAGAGAGCACATAATTTTTGTTAACTCTCCTGTAATCCAATTCCCAATTTTGCTTTTTCCCAACTTCATGTAATGTTCCCTCAACTTCAGAAAAGAAATGCATAAAAGAAACTACAAAACTGTCCTTCTCCAAAGCATGAGATGAGCAACTCTCATCAGTTTAGACTCAAACACTTATAAAAAAGTCTCTACAGGTTTGGCTAGAGAATTATAGTATGGTTCAGTTGGTTTGAGCATCATCCCATACATGGAAAGGTTGAGGGTTCAATCCTAGTAAGGGCACACGCCTAGATGTTTCTCTCTCACATCAATGTTTCTCTCTCTCAAAATCAATGAACATGTCCTTGGGTGAGGATTAAAATTAAAAAATTCTCTACAGGTTTGGGCGTTTCTTACGTCCACTACCAATTAAAATAACACACACATACATGCACAAAGAAAAGGGATATTACGCTACTAAACACAAAGTAGTCTGAACATTCTAACTGGATGTAACAAGATAAAATTTTTTGGATTCAATATTTTTCTATAAAATGAGGCTATAAATCAGACTTTGTTACCTTCTGGGTTCATTTTTCCCCTGGCAATAAAACTCTTAAAAAAAAGAAAGAAAACTAATCTTACCTTAAAATAAAAAGAAAGCTAAGAGTCCCTTGGAATTACAAAATTTCTTTATTATTATTTCTGTCTCAATTTAAAGTTAATTCATTCAAGTTTAGTTATTCCTTGAAAAATAACAAAAAACTATATATTCCTCAAGAGCAGTTATTCCTTTAAGAACTACATGGAATGCTTGTTTTAAAAAGCTGTGGACTTTTATCTCCACAACAGACAGAATCAAAATTTCTCAAAGTGAAACTGAAAATCTGCATTTTTAACAAGCACTCCTGGTGTTTCTTCTTTACACTGAGAATAATGCTCTAGCAAAAAGGATTTAATTCTCCCAGCATGTTTTTTAGATTATAAGCTAAAATTATTTTCTACTCAGTTTTTCACTATCTTTAAGTCCACTGGAAGTATTCTGAAATAACAATTATACCAATATAATTCTAAAGGGAAATACAGGTAACATCAATGTATTCTACAGATCAAGAGTCACTGTAATAAAGCCAAAAAAATTTAAAAAATAATAAAAAATATGGATCACAAAGTCATTACTATCTGACTTAATAATTTAAACATGTGCATAAATAACTAACAATCACAAATAAGGAGATCTAAACGGTCTAAAAGCTTCTCTTCCTGCTCCTACTAACTGAAAAACTAGATTATACCCATAAAAAAATTATTGACCAATGCAATAATTGTTAACTAGTCTGCTTGTCAATCTAGGTAATAAAAACTACTAACAAAAAATTATCTCTACACTAGTCTACATTAGTGGTCACTTTCTAAAACAAAGGTACCTGACATAAAATCATTTATTTTAAACAGGAAATAAACTATGAACTAAAATTTTATTGCCTTTTCTCCAAATTGCACTCAGCCCCAGTATATGTTCTTTCTTTTTAGTTGTTTGGCACATGACCTTTTAGAATAGAGGCTACTTGTTTTATTTAGCCAGTGGCAGGCATATAAGCATAAGCAGTATATGGCTGCCTCTAACCCCCTTAAGAGGAAGCTGGTTACTATTAAACAGTTGATTCCCCACTAGAATTATGAACGTTAAAAAAAAATCTCTTCCTAGTTTTTATATAAATTTCAAACTGTCTCATTAAGGAAATATTCATTCATTCTGAGTGCCCTTTTAATTGCTCTTCTACTTGTATTATATAGGATTGGTATCATTCAAGGCTTTGTCTTGCTGGTAATTTCAGATCACATGACATAAGAAAGGGAAGAGTGTGTATTATTTTTACACTGGACTTAAAACATTTTTTGTGCTTAATTCCACACAGCACTTTTACTTACTATCACATGAATAGACAAAATTCCATTATATTTAGAAATACTTTGAATTCATCACAATCATTATAGTCTTAATAAAGGTACAATGCTTGGGCCTCAATAATATAATAAACATATCAGAGCCCTCAGATCAGAACATTCTCCAATTATTTACAATACTAATAGGCTTAATTTTTACTTAAAAATACCTGGAAAAGAGCCAAACTGAGCTCCTGATTGTCGTCTGGCTTCTTCCTCCTTTAATAGAAAAACAAATTATGTAACAGGGAGGGAAAAAGTCCCGCTGTCCACCCCTACCTTATCCATGCAGAATCATGGAAAAATTTGTAAAAATAAGGTAGTTATAGTACTTACAAGAATGAAAAACTTCAAGTGGAAATAATGAACTAAAGGATACACACCTTCACAATCCCACCCCCCCAAATTTCCAATTTAATTTCTCAATGAGCATTACTTTTGATAATGATTCCAAGTAGTGTTTCCCTTCTACTTGGAAAAGGAAAAAAAAAAACCCTGGAAATTTATAATACTGATTTGTTGGTCCATGCTTATAAAAACTACATTCTTATTATTTTTAAATTCCAAAATAAAAGCACATGGTTAGATTACTAAAACTGCCATAACTTTTGTTTCCCAGGTTCATCTTTCCTATACTCTCTCGATGTAATTCAACAACAAATACAACTAGAGATTTACTGAATGATTTTTGTTTTCTTAAACACAAAAAGAAACAAACATAAACTTCCCTCATAACTAATTATAAAGTCATTAGGAGATATATATAAATGTAAAATTACTTTTGAAGATTATAAACTACAATCCCCAAAATCAAGTATGATGCTTAAAAATATTAAATGACAACAAAATTTAGGGTATAATCTCTATATATAAAAGCCTAAGTGATCAAGTGACCAAATGATCAGTTGCTATGATGTGTACTGACCACCAGGGCAGATGCTCAACACAGGAGCTGCCCCCTGCTCAGCTGACCGACCAGGGCCAGACGCAGGGCACACAGCTGGTGAGCACTGCTTGGGAATGACTGGGTGTGAGCCCGTGGTAGGCACAGCGGGGCAGGGATGAGTGGGAGCAGCAGACAGGAGTGGCAAGCAGCGCTGCACTGCCAGTTTTGGCCCGATCCCCACAGGCCACACCAAGGGACCCCACCAGTGCATGAATCCATGCATCAGGCCTCTAGTGTTATCCTATACTATATAATAAAGAACTAATATGCTAATTAGACCGAACAGAACGACTGGACACCTTCCGGACAAAGCCGGGACTGCCGAGGGCCAAGCCCCTTGCACAAATTTCATGCATCAGGCCTCTAGTATAATCATAATACAGCTTTATGTCCTTTTATCTAACAACTAGAGGCCCGGTGCACAAAATTTGTGCACGGGGTGGGGGGAGGGGGGGCGCGCGCCCTCAGCTCAGCCTGCACCCTCTCCAATCCGGGACCCCTCAGACAACCCTCTCACAATCCGAGACCACTGGCTCCTAACCGCTCACCTGCCTGCCTGCCTATCACCCCTAAATGTCCCTGCCCCGCCCCCGCTGGCCTGGTCACACCCGACTGCCCCCCCTTGCCAGCCTGGTCACCCCATGCAGCCTGCTGTTTGGTCATTGTGTGAGGGTGTCCCAACCAATTTGCATATTACCCTTTTATTAGTATAGACTAGAGGCCCTGTGCATAAAATTAGTGCATGGGTGTGGTCCCTAGGCCTGGCTGGCGATCTAAGCGCAAGCATCTGGCATGGAAGGGCAGGTGCCAGCTGACCTCTGGGCCCTGGGCGGGCCCTGGACCCCCTCCGCACCCACTCCACCTGAGTCACGGCGCCCAAGTCCCCACGCACAGATGCGGTGAGCCTGGCCAAATGCTGCGGGCTAAGGCGCAGTGTGGGTCTCTGGGATGCCCAGAGGCGCCTCATGGAAGCCAGGCAGGCAGTGCACTCTCTCCTGGCTGGCCTTGCAGACCAGCTCCTCCACAAACCCACGAGGAGCCTGACCAGCCCCTGCGGTCCCGGCTCCTCACGGGTGCCTGGCACCTGAGCACGGGGGCTTCCCCGACGCACGAGCCCTGGCGTCCTGGGGGAGGCTAGCAGGGGGAGTGATAGAGCTCGGCGGACACCCCATATTCTCACCACACCTCTGTCCCTGTCACCCTCACCCCCAGGTAGCCTCAAGAGGTCGCAGCGCGTTGCCGACGCCTGCCATGTTCCATACTGCCCCCTGGTGGTCAGCACACGTCATAGCGAGCAGTCAAACTCCTGGTCTCCTGGTTGAACGACCGCTCGAGGGGACAATTTGCATATTAGGCTTTTATTATCTAACAATGTTAAAAATAAGTAGATGAAAACTGACAGCATCAATGCAAAAGGCTAGTAATATAGAAAAGGACCAGGAGAAATCTTAACAACAACAACAGTATTTTATAGATAAATTATGGTAACTTCTTTTTTTTCTTAATTTTATATAACACTAATGGCCCAGTGCATGGATTTGTGCACAATGAAAGGAAATTAATTAAAAGAAATATTTTAATATTGCTATTTGCCCTTTTCTATAATAGAAATGTCAACAAAAACAACCAAATTCACGATTGACAATGACAGATCGAAACACACGCACGTGACTGGCACTAGCGAGAGCTTTAGAAGTATTATGCATGCGTGAGTCAACGTTTATTTTTAAATTGCCAGTTTGCGTCATATGTATCCCTCCAGCCAGTCGGACATATGTACATATATATGGTCGATCACTTAGCCTTTTATATATATAGATGACTTTGTAATTAAAAATAAACAGCTAGCATCAATTTTGAATAGCTATGACTAAACAGCTGGAATAGGAGGAACCACAACATCTACACATCAGGGCATGCATCTTCAAGAAAACAAATAATTACTGACAAGTTTTCATTATTTGACGGGGAAAAATTCCTGATTTTAGGAGAACACTAGAATATAATTAGTGAAATATAAACTCACTTAAGAATTTAAAGACTAAAAATATTCCCACAAATTTGCCCTAGTTGGTTTGGCTCAGTGGATAGAGCGTCGGCCTGCGGACTGAAGGGTCCCAGGTTCAATTCTGGCCAAGGGCACATGCCTGGGTTGCGGGCTCGATCCCCAGTAGGGGGGCGTGCAGGAGGCAGCCAATCAATGGTTCTCTCTCATCATTGATGTTTCTATCTCTCTCTCCCTCTCCCTTCCTCTCTGAAATCAATAAAATATATTAAAAAAATAAAAATAAATAAAAGTATTCCCACAAATTAAAGGGAAATAAAACCCCCTTTATCATTATTGTACAGAACTGCATACAGCATGAAAGAAGAGCCAAGAATTAGAATAATATCCTAAAAGCTCTAATCTACTGTATTTTCCATTAATGGTTTAGTTATAGAAACTTTACCCTCTGGGCTTTCTCATGTTCTTCCCGAGCCTTCTTAACCCTTTCCATTCTTTCTTTGATCTCTCGCTCTTCCCGTTTCCGCTCATACTTTCTCCGATGTTCTGCAATTTTCTGGGCCTAGGAAAAAAGAGGCACAGAAAAATGTTCTAAAAATTGAATAAAGTCAATACACATCTACAGTTTTGTTAAAGAATTACTTTTCTTTGTGGAGAGGTCTTTGACATAGTTTTGACTAATGACAGATTTGCCAGATAGAAAAACATGTGAGGTAACTCAGGCTTTAACAAGTCCACTGTGAAATAGTCTAGGATTTGAAGTTAGAAGTATTATAAATCTCAAACTATTAAATATGGCCAGGAAGACAATTAGGTTTCAAATTGCACAACAATTTTCATCTATACCTGCCCTGGGAAGGCAGAAACTGGAAACACATATACCAGTTATTTGCCAGTCTAACGATAATTAACTTTCCTCATCCATAAAATGAGGGGGAAAGGGGTAGAAACATGCAAGTCTTATAGAAATGCTGTAAGAACTAAGAGAGAGCCCTAACTGGTTTGGCTCAGTGGATAGAGCGTCGGCCTGTGGACTGAAGGGTCCCAGGTTCGATTCTGGTCAAGGGCATGTATCTTGGTTGCGGGCACATCCCAGCAGGAGGCAGCTGATTGATATTTCTCTCTCATTGATGTTTCTAACTCTCTATCCCTCTCCCTTCCTCTCTGTTAAAAAAAAAAAAACACCAATAAAATATATTTTAAAAAAAAAGAAATAGAACTAAGAGAGCCCTAGCCGGTTTGGCTCAGTGGATAAAGCTATGGCCTGCAGACTGAAGGGTCCAGAGTTCAATTCGGTCAAGGGCACATGCCCAGGCTGCAGGCTTGATCCCCAGTAGGGGGCGAGCAGGAGTCAGCCGATCAATGATTCTCTCTCATCACTGATGTTTCTATCTCTCGCTCCCTCTCTGAAATCAATAAAAATATATTAAAAAAAAAAGAACTAAGAGAAAATATATGTACCAGGCACTAGTACATCATTCACAACAAATTCTTGAAATCTATTCTTTACTCAGAGAATAACACTGATTAAATGAGATTCATATTCAACCATTAGTTTACTTGTGATTTTTAAAGAACCTCACGTTCTAGAGTATCTCACATAATAATATTGCTGAGGTAACCCTATTATGAGAAAAAAAAAAAGAAGTAACAGTCTCTAATAGTAGCTAAATTAAATAAAATTTGCACTACCTTAAAACCTTTGGGAATGAATTCTGGATAGTATACTACCCACAAAGCTGAAGGATTTACCATGTGAATGCATTAAAATTAATTTCACTGACAATTTTAGACAGAAATTATCTTGAAACAATATTCTAACTTTTGGATTCAATATTATCATTTTTTCAAAGGTTGAACTTGTTAACTATCATAGGTCCTCATATTTTATAATGTGGCTATATATACCTATGATAAATAAAGACAGATCAAACTCAGTCTTGGCTCACATTTTATACATTTTTCCATTTGTCCATTTTCATTTGTTTTTAGTTATAATTCTATTGAAGGCGTGCAAACAAAGTAATAGAGCTTGCCATAATGCAGAATAAAAAAGAAAAGCATGAAAACCAAATAAGATTTCCTGAGTTGCGCAAAGCTCAGTGATTACAGATGATAATTTCCAAATGTTTGTTTCTTTGCATATGTTTTGCAGATAATTTACTGCCAGGGGCTAAGTGCTTAGAGCCATGGAGCATTACAGTAATGACTTTCCTTTCTCGATTTACCATACCTTTGGCTGAACTTCTTTCAGCATTGCACTAGCATCTTCATCATAATCCAATTTACATGCAAGGGCAAGATCATGGGCTGCTTCTTCCCAGTGGCCCAGAAGTCTGAAACAGATTGAAATTCATTTTAGAGTATTTTATACATATTCACTTATGCAGCTCGGTGTCCTTGTTTCTCATTATGAGAAAGGATTGTTACAGCCTGGCCAGTGTGGCTCAACAGTTGAGGGACAACCCATGCACTGAGAGGTCTCTGGTTTGATTCCTAGTTAGGCCACATGGCTGGACTGTGGACCCAATCCCTGTAGGGGGCAGCCAATCGATGATTCTCTCTCTCTCATCAATGTCTCTCTCTCTCTTTACCTCTTCCTTCCTCTCTCTCTAAAAATCAATAAAACAAAGTTTTAAAATAATAATTCAAGTAATTTAAAGGACTTTTCTCAAAATTATCTCCAGGAAAAGAGATAATGACATATCTTCAGTGGGATATAGATAAAAACTGCAACAACAAAAACTTTAAACTTTAAAGATTATATTACCTCCTAGGGTATGATTTTGAAAATTTTATGTATATGGTAGGATAACACCAGTAAGTAAATATATTAGGGGCACAGATTTTGACTTTAGGGTAACGGTATCAAAAATACAAAATACATTTAATGTTGAATTTTAATGAAAAATTATCAATATAAATTTAAAATTTATAACTTTTTCCTTAAAATTATTATTTAAAAATTTTTTTTCTAATTCTGTCCTCTGAAATGACAGAAAGTAAGGACATTTGGTGACCCAACTTTAGTTTCTATAAAAATCCCCACTAAAATTAACTAATGTTTCTTTCTTTTTTTTTTTTAAATTAACTAATGTTTCTTGAAGAAATGGTTTACTACAAAATCTGGGACAAGCAAAGTACAAGATGAGCCCATTCTATGTTCTACCAGAAGACAAGGAAATGCTCAAATACTATTGGGATCTCAAGGATCAATGGCAATGCATAAGCTTTCCTGTACTGACGGAGCATTAATACATTTTATTCCAACATTTTACCTCTATCTTGACATATGTCTTAAAAATCTCTAAAGCTACTTTTTTGAGTCACCTAAGCACAGTTGGCCCAAGCATATCCATCTTCATCTCCACTCACAGTTAAGTACTTTTTCATTCCATGAAAGATGTCAATGTCATTGGACATTTCATCTCAAACCACAAATACCCATTTGTATACCACTGTTTCGTTTCCAGGAATGATTGCTAATCTAGGCTAAATTCACCTCTTTATTTGCTTTCTTTCCTGATATTTCAGATGACGTAGCATTGACTGAAGTAGTTGGAGGCTAGTGTATTCCTTCTTCTATAATATACTGGTTATTTATTAAGTTGCAGAGAGAAAATCTAAAAATAAGAGAAAATCTGATACCAGGTGAGGAATAGAGTGAAGAAATAAAATGGAGTCACTATGGTCAAGCTTCTAAATGATTAACTTCAAGTGGGCTGAGGCACAAGGAAATAATTATTCTTGTTTTAACTGACTCTAGGAACGTCCCATAAGACGCTTGAATAAATCTTTGTCATTTATTTCCAGACAAAGTCCTGACTGTGAGTTTGGTTGATAAAGGCCACTCTCCTTTCCTGGAGATAATTTATATATATATATATATATATATATATATATATATATATATATATATGTATACATACATACACACACACACATACACACACACACATATATATATAAATATAAAAATATATATAATATATATATAAAATTATACACACACACACACACACACACACACACACATATATTTTATTGATTTCTTACAGAGAGGAAGGGAGAGGGATAGAGAGCTAGAAACATCAATGAGAGAGAAACATCGACCAGCTGCCTCCTGCACACCCCCTACCGGGGATGTGACCGCAACCAAGGTACATGTTCTTGACCGGAATCGAACCTGGGACCTTTCAGTCCGTAGGCCGACGCTCTAGCCACTGAGCCAAACCGGTTTCGGCCTGGAGATAATTTTGAAAAAAATCCTTACCTTAAATCTGGCTATATGTGGTCAAAAACTGTAACAGTGGTTTTCTTTGAATAAAAGGAGTAAAGAATTTTTTATTTGTTCCTTACAATATGAATTCTTCATGTTGAGTACATATAATTATTACTTTGAAATTAAATCTTTAGGCAATTTTGTTTTTATAAGAAAGCATATTTAAAAACACCAGATTTAAATAAAGAGTTCTGAAAATAAATAAATTCCATTACTTACCTGTGTGCTTTCCCTCGCCACTTGTAAGGCTGAGCTGAATCAGGATTTATTTCAATAGCTCTGTCACAGTCTCGGATAGCAGCATTTGGCTTCTGTAATTTGATGAAGACACTAAAAAATAAGTGTGATATTAAAAAGTACTCATTTAAAACAGTAACACCCTTGGGATTGCTACAGAAGCAAGTCTATTTAAATAAATGATCAGAAATTATTCACAGGGGCTCAGCCAGTGTGGCTCGGTGGTTGAGTGTTGAGCTATGAACCAGGTCACAGTTCGATTCCCAGTCAGGGCACACATGCCTAGGTTGTGGGCTCAAGCCTCAGTGAGGGTCGTGCAGGAGGTGGCCAATTAATGATTCTCATTATTGATTTGTCTACCTCTCTCCCCCTCTCCCTTCCTCTCTGAAATCAATAAAAATATTTTTTAAAAGAAAAGGAAATTATTCACTAGGGGATGCTATTTTGTTTAGCACTCTCACCTGGCTCTCTTGGCATACAGAATGGCCAAACGAGGATTCAGCTTGATGGCATCTGTGAACAAGTCTATGGCTTTCTGTAGTTCACCTAAAGTGAAACAAGAGTTATTGAGAAATAGTCAGAGGATAAAAAATATTAAGAAAAATTATTGATCTCTTGTCTGATTCATCTTTCACATACTTTATTTAGACCAGAAAAAAAGACTAGTTTCTAAATTAATATACAAAATGGGCTCTTCAAAGCAAACCTTTACCAAACCTATACCGTAAATCACTCAACACAGAGACAATAGCACACTCTTCGGTCTCTTATTGATTTTAATTAAGAAAAAATGGATAAAATTTAAAGAATAAATCAATTTTATTCCATTAATTAAATTTTCTTTTATCCATTAAAAGGATAAAATTTAACTTAACAAAAAAAGTATTCTTACTAAATTCACAGAGCTTATGAAAAAAATTATTTGAATTCATAAGAATGTTATAAAAATTCAAGAAAACTAGAACTCATTGAAGACCATAACCCTCATCATTATATCTATTTAGTTAGCTTCTTTATTAGTTCGTTCAGTGAAGTCATTCAACAAATAAAATGTACTATAGAATCAGAACAGTTCTTTGCATAAAGTCTAATTTACTTGGGCATAGAAAACATGGAAGGCAAGATAAAAACCGAATTTTAAAATAAATGCACAATTCACTTTGAAAATATATTGTATAAATGACCTTAACAGAACTCATGAAAAAAATGTTCAGTCTTATTAGTTATTACAGATGTCTAGTACAAGTTATTACTCTGGGATGTCTAACAAGCAACTCACATCAGGATCTGTCTATGCCCTGAGGCAATGATACCTGAGTGATTTCAGCCTCTTTATTAATGGGGAAGGGTTGGGTGGAAAATAAGCACTTTCTTCTCCAATATAAGATATTCAATAAATTTAAAATCCTTTTCCCTTTCTGTAGTTCTACAGAAACAGTTACTACAGTAGAGAAGAGAAAATCCGGAATATCACAGAAATGTAGCAAAATATAAAAAAATCACTCACCATCATTTAGGGCATCAATGGCAGCCACTTTTTTATCATTTGCCTGATCCATCATCTCGTCAGTTATCTAGGGGAAAATTGAAGGCAGACTTAGAATAGTAAAGAGAGCAAACAGAAGAAGAAAACAATTTGGACTTTTTAGGAATGAGGTAGTCACAAAACCCATTTTTATTCATTTTTCTCTAGTCTACAGAAAGCCAAGAGAGTAATTATGACAACTGAATAACATAGTATACAGAATGAGTTTTAATCTTTTACATGAAACAACACAATTTCCTCCCTACATTCGGCCTTAGATATTACCTTTGCTCCCCTCCATCCCAACCTAGCAGGTTGTTCTGCCCTTGTCTTACCAAGTCCTTTTTAGTTATTCACAAATACCAAAACTCAATCTCCCCACAAGAAGTAACTAAAGCTAGTTCCTTTTAGGTTTGAATTTTCAGAAAAAGAAATATCTCATAATTTGTTCCAACAAAAATCTATTGCATACCTATACTAGAAAGAACACACACTGTAAAAGATGCTGGCAGTAAATGATTAGTACAAAAACTTATAGCAAATATCCTACCTAAAATGGAAAGTCAAGTATTTTTTTGTTTTGTTTGTTAATCCTCACCCGAGGATATTTTTCCATTGACTTTTAGAGAAAGTGGAAGGGAGGGGGAGAGACAGAGAGAGAGAAACATTGATGTGAGAGAGACACATTGATTGGTTGCCTCTCTAACGTCCCTGACCAGGGCCAGGGATCGAGCCTGCAAACGAGATACGTGCCCTTGACCGGAATTGAATCCGAGACCCTTCAGTCCATGGGCCTATGCTCTATTCACTGAGCCAAACTGACTAGGGCCAGAAGTAGTTTCTTTAACAAAAAGGAAAAAAAACAACTTTATCACCATCACTGTGTAAAACATTACTAGAGGTGCTGATTAATTTATTACGACAATAACTTGATAGGTTTAAGAACTGGAAGGAAAGTACTCAGTTGTCTTTATTTATATTTACCTAGAAAATCCAATGAAGTGACAAGTTACTAGATCTCCTAAGATTATTCAATAAAGTTTGCAGAAATAAGAGCAACATAAAAAATAAACCCAGAGTTCCTCCAAATCAGTAAACATCAATTATAAAATAGAACAAGATACCATTCTAAGATCACACAAAACTTTCATGGGGGGAAAAAGTAAAATTCTATAAAAGGACATCAAATATTTATAACATGTTCATGAAAAGATTACTTTGAATATTTCAACCTATCCCCAAGTTACTCAATAAATTCAAAGCAATTCCAACAAAAATTCTTTTAAGTTTTAGACAACTTTTAAAATTTTTTTTAAAAGAACAAAGGAAGAAACACTTTACGAGGTAGTAAGACAGCCTACAAAGCCAGAGTAATAAAATTTTTTTTAAAAAATGATGACGTCAGTTTGACATGCTTGGTTTACAGCAACATGGTACCCATGATACCCTGAACAAATCTAAAAACCATCTTTTAAAAGCAATCTTTAGAAAACAACAGCCCTGGACGGTTTGCTCAGTGGATAGAACATCGGCCTGTGGTTCGATCCCTGGTCCCATGTGGGAGGCAACCAATCATGTGTCTCTCTCACATCGATGTTTCTCTCTTTCTCTCTCCCCCTCCGTTCCAGTCTCTCTAAAAATCAATGGAAAAATAGCCTCAGGTGAGGACTAACAAAATAACAACAACAAAAAACCCCATAACAAACAAAATTAAAAAACAACAAAAGTATATACAAAAAAATGTAAAAAAAAAGGAAATAAAAACAATCTTTGACCTAAGAATGTAGAAATCCTCAAGGAACAAGATTAAATAAAGGCTTGAAATCCAGTGAGATAGCCAAGTGCTCCATCTGCTTTCACCCGTGTGGCAGGTGTCAAACCTGGTAACCGTGCAATTCTGTTTTTGAAGGTAGTGCGGGACACATGAAACAAACGTTAGATTCAGGTGAAGAGTATATGTTGTCTAATCAGATACCCTCCAATATAAATCTGGAACCCCAAATGCCTATAGCTATAAGCATAATGGTAAATCAAAAATAAGCCTACCAAAGAAAGGGACAGTCCAATAGAAAATATCACCTCTGTAAATTCATTACCACAAGCCCGCCTTTCCAGTGCAATTCACATTACTTATGTAAACAACAATAAAGCATGCTGAGAATTAAAAGTGGTCCTTGTGGCAGTGCCATCTCAGTCTAGATGGAAGCAAGTATTTTCCTTTTTGAAGGAATATGCCTTCTACCCATACCTCAAAAACTTTCCACAGTGACGTTTCAAAGAACTCATAGTTTAAATAACACACACAAAATCCAAAAGTAAACAAGGTACCTCAATTAGCAAGTGTCAGGAAAAATCATAGAAAAATCAGCAAAAAGAAAGACAAAGTACTTAATGTGTTTAAGAGAATTAAGGCAAGTTCTGAAATGAATAAGGAGCAAGAGATTTATAAATAAACAAGTGGACTTAATTGTTTTTATTATTATTTTTAACCTTATCTGAGGATATGCTAAGAGAAAGGAAGGAAGAGAGAGAAACATCAATCGCTGCCTCCATATGCCCTCGAGAGAGGAGCACACCCACAACCCAGGTGTGTGCCCTGAACAGGAACCAAACTGGCAACCTTTCTGTGCACAGGACGACGTTGTGCACCAACTGAGCCACTGAGGCTGGGCCCCAGTGGACTTTAAAAAGAATCAAAGTGAAATTATCAAAATGATACATAAGCATTCCAATTAAAATATCAATGGAAAAAAAGACAAAGAGAGCATATATAATTCAGCAGAGTGATAAAGAGATGGAACTTAGTGAAAAAATCTGGCGTATATCTAACTAGGACCCCAGAATGACAACAGAGAGAATGAAAGAGGCAATATCTGAAAGAGATATTCACTGAAAATGTTCCAGAGCTAAAGAAAGTCAACAACCCTAGATTTAAGATGACTAATAAATCCCAAGCAAGATAGAGTATTATAAATCTAGACACTCTGAAATAACACAGCACCACCAATAAACGGAACACACAATTTTAAAAATTCCTTTTATCAATAGTGACATAAAGCACTTACATTTGTTCTTTAAGATGCACAGACCTTTATGGAGAAAATGTAAGTTACTGAAAGATGCCAAAAAAAGACCTAAAAATTAGATACTGCCTGGCCGGCTGCAGTGGCTGGAGCATTGGCCCGCAGACTCAGGGTCTCGGGTTTGAGTCCCAGTCAAGGGCATGTACCTCAGTTGCAGATCCCCCAGCCCTGTAGGGGTGCAAGCAGGAGGCAACCAATCGATGTATCTCTATCACATGGATGTTTTGCTCTCTTTCTCACCCCCACTCTCTCTCAAAATCAATGGAAAAAAATATCCTTGGGTGGGGATAAAAAGAAAAAAAAATTAGATACCACAGTGATGGATAGTTAATCTCAATAGGGAGATGTATCTTCTTCCTAATTTGATTTAAATTTAATGCAACTTTAATGGGGGGGGGGGGATCCTATTTTTTAGGAAGGAACTTGACAATCTGATTCTAAAACTTATGTGGAAAAACAAAGAACAGCCAAAATACTACTGAAGTGTTGGGGCTTTGCCCTACCAATAATATTTAGCATAAAGCTATACTAGACAATGTGTTATTAGTACATGGGAAAATTTAGACAAATAGAACAAAAGATCACCAAAACAGACCCATACACATATGAAAACATTATTGAGGAAAGGAATTCAGTTATAGTGCTGACAGGTGGATAAGGCTGAAAGGCAAACGTATAAAACTTTAAGAAGGAAAAAGCAATATATTATAATTATAACCTTGAAGTAATAAAGCATAATATATAAAATAATTATTTAAATGCGCTAAAAAATTTTAAGAAACATAAAGAAAGTGAAGACCAGTGTGCTTCAGTTGGTTGGGTGTCAACCCCTGCACTGAAAGGTTGCCAGTCCAATTCCCCTGCACTGAAAGGTTGCCAGTCCAATTCCCCTGCACTGAAAGGTTGCCAGTCCAATTCCGGGTCAGGGCACATGCCCAGGTCGTGGGCTGGATTCCAGAAGATGTGCAGGAAGCAGCCTATCGATTTCACTCTCACATGAATGTTTCTTTACCTCTCCCTTCTCCCTTCCCTTCTCTCTCTCAAAAAAAGCAGTAAAAAAATCTTAAACAAACAAAAAGGTCACAAAGACAGCATTTCACTCAGTAAGATCAGTAAAGATGAAATCTAACAGTATTAAGCGTTGGTGAGGATACAGACCAACCTTTTAAGCTGCTATTACTACATTATAGTGTTTCTCAACTCCCAAAGAGCCTTTTTTTTTTTTTTAATATATTTTATTGATTTCTTACAGAGAGGAAGAGAGAGGGATAGAGAGCCAGAAACATCGATGAGAGAGAAACATCAATCAGCTGCCTCTTGCACACCCCCTACTGGGGATGTGCCCGCAACCAAGGTACATGCCCTTGACCGGAATCGAACCTGGGACCCTTGAGTCTGCAGGCCGACGCTCTATCCACTGAGCCAAACCGGTTTCGGCCCAAAGAGCCTTTTTAGAAAAATTTTTCTTAATTTTCACACCCTCTATTTTAATACCACATATTATTTTAATGTATTATGTCTCTTTGGAAGACCAGTAACCATTTTAATATCTAGGTTTTTTTCAATCCCCCTTCCCAAGAATCATTTTTCACCACCTTAAGGGCATGAAAATTAGGAAAACAATTTGGTATTAGACATCCCATTAATAGACAATTCCACAATCAAATAAAATGCAAATGAAGAAGTCAGGTAAAAAGAAAACAAGGATTTCAGAAATTATTAAAGTATGATTAAAAATAATGGGAATTTTCACAAATATTCTCAGTAAAATAAAATGCTTTCCTAAGTACTTTAAGTCAAAGAAAAATTTATTATGTGCTTCTCCTGGAAGAATTATGTCATAAAATCCTGCAATAGGTGGGATCTTCACATTCCTTATAACAAGCAGAAAATAAGCCATCGAACTTACCTCTACATTTTCATCTCCCATTTCTTGAGGGGCGTCAGTGTCTGGTTCAATCACACCCTCATTGTCGATTTCTGCCCAAGAAAAAAATGACACAGGAGACTATTAAAAACTAATGAACTATAGTTACTGCAACTAATTAACTGAGTATTTTACTTTATGTTAATTTCATTTAAACTAATACATTAGGAAATATTTCTCCATTAAACACAACTTTAGCGTTTTTTGTAAGACGACATTTAATTTCAACTGTTAAATTACATTAAGGTGCGCTAACCCAGTGGTCGGCTAACTCATTAGTCAACAGAGCCAAATATCAACAGTACAACGATTGAAATCTCTTTTGAGAGCCAAATTTTTAAACTTAAACTATATAGGTAGGTACATTGTTATTAACTTAATTAGGGTACTCCTAAGCTGGCCTTTGCTAAAAACTCAAGGGGCCAAAGAGCCGCATGTGGCTCGCGAGCCGCAGTTTGCCGACCACCGCCCTAACCGGTTTGGTTCAGTGGATAGAGCGTCCACCTGCAGACTGAAGGGTCCCAGTTCAATTCTGGTCAAGGGCACATGTCCAGGTTGTGGGCTCAATCCCCAGTGTGGGGCATGTGGGAGGCAGCCAATCAATGATTCTATCTTATCAGCGATGTTTCTGTCTCTCTCTCTTTCCTCTCCAAAATCAATAAAAATATATTTCAAACAAACAAACAAAAAACAACAGAGAGAGAATAATTTTTTTGGTTCTCTATGCCATTACTGGAAAACTTTTACCTATGTTTGGAACAACTTGGGTACCTGACCCAACTTTTCAACTTCACATTTCATAAAGTCTGAATACAAATCTAGCACTTCAACTAAAAATGTAACATCTGCACTTAGATATGCTAGAAATGTAAAAATACATTCTGGATTTTGAAAACTTAGTATGAAAAAGATCTCATTAATTATTTTTCCATATTGACTACATGTTAAAAAGTTAATATTTATATATTAGTTTAAATATATTATTGCAGTTAATTTCACCTACTTTTAAAAATGTGGTTACTAGAAAATTTTGTTTCATATGTAGCTCACATCATATTTCTAATACACAGCACTGATTTAGTGCTATTAGAAAAATCAACACAGGATCTTATCATGAGGGTTATCAAATACAAAACTACCATCTCACCTAGATCACTTTCTTCACTTGATGGTTCATCTGTCTTTATGTCTTCCTCCACCTTCTTACTATCTGTTTTTTCCGCCTAGCAAAGGGAAGGCACACAATACTGTCAGTATGCAGTAATACACCCAATATATTTATACTAATTTATACAATTTTATGTATAAACTATTCACATGCATTAGATTTCATGCACACTGCCTTTCTTGTTTTGTTCTGGTAAACGAGTTTTGGTTTTCTGTTTTCATTTCTTTTAACGTTTTATGTAGGTTCACCCCTCATCCAAATCGTTTGGATAATGTTTTAGGATTTAAAATACTTTGAATTTTAGAAAGCTAATACAGATGCATATACAATTATAACACCTTCAAAAGGCACTGAAACCCACAACTCTCCATAATCAAACACATCACTTCTGCAAAATAAAGTTTGAAGTTTGAGCATTCATAATAAGTGGGATTAAAACTATAAATAGCCTCGCCCTGGTCGGGTGGCTCAGTCAGTTGGAGCAACGTCCCGCACACCAAAAGGTTGTAGGTTCGATTCCCAGTTAGGGCACACACACCTACGTTGTGGGTCTGATCCCAGGTTGAGGTGCATATGGGAGGCAATTGATGGATGTTTCTCTCTCATGTCGATGTTTTTGTCTCTCCCTCTCTCTAAAAATCAATAGGAAAACATATCTTGGGAGTGTGCCCTGGAAGGTAGGGCTCAGTTGGTTGAGCATAGTGCCGTGGGCTGGGGTGATAGGGGGCATGCAGGAGGCGGCTGATTGATGTTTCTCTCTTCTCTCTCTCCTTTCTGTTCTCTCAAAAATCAACAAACACATATTTAAAAAATAATAATAAAATAAAACGTTAAGTAGCCCCACGTTTATTCAGAGGTTTTATGGTCAAACAAATAAACTAAAAAGTTTTACATTTTCAAGAGTTTTTTAGTTTTGGAATTCCCAATAAGGAACCATGGAACTGTAATACAAAAATGATGAAAATTCAAAGAATTTAAAGAGCACATCCAAATTTTCTTCCCATCCTGTAAGTAGCCAGTGGGGTTTGAATATCCATTCGTTGAGTCTCTACCATAAACATGGTGCCAGATGCTGTACCATATACTGAGAAACAGATCAGTCATAACTTCTAAGTCAGAATGTTTTCATTACAAAATTTTCTTTAGCAGAGCAGAGGTATAGGGTTAAGTATACTTTTGTTTTAATACATGTTTATCACATGGCAAAGTAATCTTACCTAGGGCTCAGAAACTATTAAACTCTGACAAATGACTTCTCTAAGAAAATAATTACTTTTGGAGCTTTGGGCTTTACTTCTTTATTTCACTTGTTCAAAGATATAACTTCTACTTTCATATAAAAATAGATAAACCTAGTTTAGGATTCTAAATAACACAGCAACACCATGAATCATACTCAAAAATATCCCTCATATGGTAGCACAGAATAAATTGGGAATTACTGATTTTGACTATTTGTTCATTTACTTTGCAAAATTAACAAAGTATCCACAATGCATAAAACACTGTGCTAGATGCTAACTATACAATGTTGAAGACTAAAAAATGCACTCAATCACTGAGCTTTGCCACTTACAGGTCATGCATACAGAGTATTTATTTTTATTTATTCTAAAACACAGTGAACCATCACACCCAAAATTCTCAGTTTTAAATCAGTTTCCAGAGATTTGATGTCCATATAGAAATTTTACAAATATCTTTTTTTTTTCAAGCCTATTTTTTTTTATTGAGGTATTATATGTGTACATATCTTACCATTACCCTCCCCCACCCCACACCCATTCATGCCCTCACCCCCCAGAGTTTTGCGTCCATTGTTTCAATTTTACAAATATCTTATTTCCAAGTGATCTTGGGGAAATCAGGAGTGGTAATTTGAGATCAGCAGTTTTTTTAAAAAAATCCCTACGAGCCCTAGCCAGTTTGGCCCAGTGGATAGAATGTTGGCCCACAGACTGAAGGGTCCCGGGTTCGATTCTATTCAAGGGCACGTACTTCGGTTGCAGGATCAATCCCCAGGCCCAGTCTGGGCTCATGCAGGAGGCAATCAATCAATGTGTCTCTCTCACATTGATGTTTCTCTCTCTCTCTCCCCCCATCCCTTACAATCTAAAAAACAAAACAAAAACAAAAAAAAGGAAAAATATCCTTGGGTGAGGATTAAAAAAAAAAAAAGAAGTCCCTAAGAAACCTTATAGTAGTTTACTACTGAACAAACAAATAAAACTCGTAACTTACCTTATTTTCTTCTGATTTACTTTTATGAGTAGCAGGTGGTATTTTACCTCCCATACTGAGGAAGATGAGAAAAAAAGATATTTGTTTAGAAAAGTAAAATTCACTAAGCCAAGCAACATTTTTTTATGCTAGGAAAAAAAAAGTTAGACATTCAGATGATTACCCTTTTCAAACTTTAAAGCAGGGGTAGGGAACTTTTTTTTCCTGCCAAGGGCCATTTGGATATTTATTACATCATTTGAGGGCCATCCAAAATTATCAACTTAAAAATTAACCTGCTATATTTGGTGAAACCTTTAATTAACTCACCCCTTAATGCCCTGGCAGGGCCAGACTATACAACGTTCCCCACCCCTTGCTTTAAAGAGTAAAAACTCAGATTAATTTGAATAATTCAGTATTATGAGTTTTTTCAGCTTAAAATTTCATTTTTTAGCATACCGGTTAATGAAAATTAAGCCTAATGAACAATCACACAGCAAAAGAAAAACATACAATGACAAAATCATTTGAACAAGTTGTTAGTTTAGAATTCAGAAGGTATATTGAAGTCCACTTAAGAGCACAATGAAATCCAAAAAGGCCATTTAGGAAATAATTATGAAGTCATTGTGTAACAATTCAAAACTTTTGTTTCCTTTGGGACCTATTAAAGATTCTTCTTGCTTACATTCACATGCCGCTCCGATTATAGATTTTCTCATCTCCTCTAAACTTTACCCATCAGTACTTCGTCTTGCAATTGGCAAGCCCTTTTCTCCCAAAATGTTCCAAGGCAAGACCATGAATTACAAACAGCAGGTCTTCACGTAACATTGTTATAGTTGGTGAGATGCTGTAGAAACTTAACTCTTGTTTACATCAATTAGCCTATTGTAAAATTGATTTCATTACATGTCCTCTTGCTTAAAGTTGAAGAATCTATTGCCCAGCCAGTGTGGCTCAGTGATTGAGCATTAACCTATGAATCAGAAGGTCACTGTTTGATTCCTGGTCAAGGCACATGACTAGGTTGTGTGCTCATTCCCAGTGTGGGGCATGCAGTAGGCAGCCAATCAATGATTCTCTCTCATCATTGATGTTTCTCTCTCTCCCTTTCTCTCTGAAATCAATAAAAATATATTTAGCCCTAACTGGTTTGGCTCAGTGGATAGAGCGTCAGCGTGTGGACTGAAGGGTCCCAGGTTCGATTCCGGTCAAGGGCATGTACCTTGGTTGCGGGCACATCCCCATAGGGGGTGTGCAGGAGGCAACTGATCGATGTTTCTCATCGATGTTTCTCTCTATCCTTCTCCCTTCCTCTATTAAAAAAAATCAATAAAATATATATATTTTAAATATATATTTATGAAAAAAACATCTATCAATGTTAGGTGACGACTAACTGTACAAATAACTTTAAAACAAAGGAAAATAAGACTACAAAAAATTAGTGCTTTATGCTCCATTTGGGGCGGACTGTGAAGCATATCAGCTACATGCAACAATGCAATAATTAAAATATTCAGTGGATTAAGAGCACTCCACAATAGTAAAAGCTGGAGGTCACAAAGACAACTAAAATTTGCTTAAAAAAAAAAGCTATTAACTTCTGTGTAAAACAAAGAGATGTATTAACTTGGAAAATAGAAAGGAACCTACTCTAAAACACCCTTAATTGTTTATTCTTTTTTTTTTTAAACATATTTTTATTGAATTCAGAGAGGAAGGGAAAGGGAGAGAGAGAAACATCAATGAGAGAATTGTTGATCGGCTGCCTCCTGCACGCTCCACACTGAGGATCAAGCCCGCAATTCAAGCATGTGCCCTGACTGGGAATCAAACCCTGATCGCCTGCTTCATAGGTCAGTGCTCCACCACCGAGGCACACCTGCTGGGCAGGGTTATTGTTTTTTTTTTAATTGACTTTTACAGACGGGAGAGGGAGAGAGAAACATCAATCGGCTGCGGCTGCCTCCTGTACACCCACTACTGGGGATAAATTATGTTAAAGCTTCAGATGTATTAAGCGCCCGGATGAGTGTGGTTCAGTTAGTTGGGCATCGCCCTGCGCACCAAAGGACTGCCAGTTCAATAGCCGCCAGGGCACATGCCCAGGTTGCAGGCTTGATCCCCAGAAGGAGTAAGCCAATGGATGTTTCCCTCTTATATCAATATTTTTCTCTCTCCCCCTCCTTCTCCTTTCCTCTCTCTCTAAAAAAAAAAAAAAAAAATCAATTAAAAAATCTTTTTTTTTTTTTTTTTTTAAAGATGGCCCTAGCTGGTTTGGCTCAGTGGCTAAAGCGTCGGCCTGTGGATTAAAGGAAATTCTACAAAGTAACTGGCCCGGCAACCATAATTCTTTTAATTCGATAACATTCAATCTACGTTGTGCTATAGTTACTTAAGCACATGTTTAAAAAAACCCAACAATGGATGCTATATTCTAAATTAATTGAGCCCGGCTGGCTATTAACTGGGAGGTCGACACTCAACAACAGAGCCACTATCTCTCCTCCCTTCCTCTATGAAATCAATAATTACATATAAAATAAATTCATTGAGGTTAGAGGTTTTCTGCTCATGTCATTTAAAATTTTTACTGAAGCCTTCGCCAGGTAGCTCAGTTGGCCAGGTAGCTCAGTTGGTCAGTTGGGGGTTCGATTCCCAGTCAGGGCACATACAAGAATCAACCAATGAATGAATAAGTGGAACAATACATTGATGTTTCTCTTCTCTCTCTCAAATCAATAAAACTTACTAAAAAGCACACACAAGATACAAAGTAGACCAAGCTGTTAAATGGGAGAAAAACGAAAATATGCCAAAACATATTTGTTAAAGAGAATATAGTCTCCCTGAACCCCCACCGTCTATTGTGCCAAATATTTTTTCTTCATGTTTTTGTCAAATTTAAAAGCTTGTTAAATTAACAAATTCTCAACATCAACTAAAATGTTAAGCTATAAACAATGGTAGACATGATGACAAGTAAGCCAATATCCTTTGCTGTCTAAGCTTGGGCATCTATGACTAATTTAGTATGGAAAGAACTTTGAAACAGTTTCAACCTGAAGAACCCTCAAAGTATGATTAGGCCTGGGAATATTCCTAGACTAGAAGTCTCCACATTCAGGCAGATCTCCTATAATCTTGGACTGCTTTAAGACTGCTATGAAGGCACACAAGAGGGGAACTAATACATCTCAAGCAAAGGCCTCAGAGAATACAAAAGTTTTAATTTTGATTGAAACACAGATACCAAACGTCTATATTAATATTTCAATCTAAGTTCAGAATAAGGTTCCTAACACATGCCAAAATGTTTCATCCCATACTTGTGTCATCCCACAATTTAGATGACACAAAGAAAATATAAAAACTGGAATTACCTATGGGAAACATTAAAACAAAACACATGGTTAACTTTTAGAAATAATGCCTAACAATATTTTCCAGAACTTAAAACTGGAATTCTCTTCATAGCCATAGCACTCCAAGCATAAGTTACAACATCCTATCCTATATAATAAAAGCCTAATATGCAAATTGACCGAATGGCAGAACGACTGGTCGCTATAATGAGCACTGACCACCAGGGGGCAGACGCTCATGCAGGAGCTGCCCCCAGCCAGCAGGCCCCATCACCCTGATGGTCGCCCCACAGATTAGCCCTGATCGCCAGCCAGGACTAGGCATGAAAATCGTGCACCAGGCTTCTAGTTGTTCTTACATAAGTTTTAACATTTTCTTCATTATCCCCTTTTTCTCTCTAGGAATGGAACAAAACATTGTAGCCACTCAGTATAATGTTCATGTTCACTCTAAGTGCCAGCTTTTTCTTCCTGTGGTATGTGTCTGCTTTACCTGGAATTTTAGGCACAATTTATTAATTGTAGGCACTTTACTCGAATGAGTAGTTATAAGGACAAAAGTGATGCTTTTGGATCAAGTTATTATTAACAGGAGTTATTTAGTTACTATAGTAACTAATTTTAAGTGTTCTCAGAATTTTTTTTTTTGTGTGTGGTGTGTATATATATAAAAATAACATGAGCAAAAATATTATAGTAGCACCCTGGCCGGTGTGGCTCACTTGGTCGGAGGCTGTTCACACATTGTGGTTCCAGTTCTGGTCAGGACACATACCCAGGTTGTGGGTTCGATGTTTCTCTCTCCCTTCCTCTCTCTCAAATCAATTAAATAAATACATAAATAAATAAAATCTTAATAGTAGCTAAAAAAAACTGGTGAGGGGAAATAAGGGCTTAAAAACTTCTTACAGGAAATTATACCCTCATAGACAACATTGAGAACAAGCTTGTTGGAGGAAAGTCTTTCCAATACTTGTTAAGTATGGGTTCATCTTCCCCTATAAAAATATTATTAAAGTAAACAGACCCGTGTTTAGGGTATTACCTCTTAGAAGTCATATTGCCTTGCACTGTCGCTATTGACCACCACGAGGCACAGTGTGTAGGTTATCTCTTTTAAATTCCCCACCAGGAGTAGTGATTTTTAAAAATCATTTCAGGGAAGATCTCCTTTCTGTATTTATTCATCTGTATCCCTAGAGTGTGCTGTTTCCTAGCATCTGGCACAATGCCTATGCAATTAATTGCGTGCACTCTAAAGATAAGAACAGATCATGGAAATACACCGGTCCTTGAAAATTCCTTTTCTTCCCTTCTTTTTTTTTTTAGTGTTTGGAGTGATGGCACTGCGGAGATAGAAGTGATTCCCAAAATAATCCTACGCGGTTAGAATCGCTGTCGTTTTAAAGGCAATTAAACACAGCTATCATTTTTGCAACTTATGGAATAAGGAACCAATGTTACAACACGATTTCAAGGCACAGTCCGTAAAGGAGCTGCTGTGTGGCACTGCCACCTAAGCAGGACACTAGAGATTTCAAGAAAAACAACTCCATGCAACTCTTAAGCCTCCCCTCGTGACTAGCGCCCACGTCCCGGCAAACCTTCTGCATTCACATTGCGCCCAAGACACACCCCCGGCGACCTGAGCGCGCAGGGACCCAGCTCGGCCTCGGTGCTAAGGGGCCCGATTCCCCATTCGCCCCTGGAGGGGGCCTCCCTTTCCCGGCCAAGGGAGCGAGCCACCGGGAGGCGGCGACTCCGCCGGCCTCCGCCGCGGCCCTGCCCACGCCTCCGCCCCGCGCCAGCTCCGGCCCAGCTCCCCCGCCACTCGGCCCGGTTCCCACCCTCAACGGCCCTCAGGCCGGGGTCTCACCTCTCCACCCACTCCCTCAGGAAGCGCAGGTCCTCGGTGTGCAGAACGCTCGGGTCCTGCTTACACATTTTCACGAAGGCCCGGAGCTCGCTCACTTTGCGGGGGTCCATGGCGGGGCGGCGGGGGCGGGCGGCGGGGCTGCTGCAGGAACAGGCGCTCCCAAGGCCAGAGCGTGTGGAAGGGGGCGGCAGCCGCGAGGCAGAACAGACTAGAACTTCCCCGGCCGCCGGCTCCGCCCACCAACGGTCTCGTGACCCCGGGTCCTTCGCCGGTTCATTCCGACTCCCTTCACCTCTACTCCAGCGCACTTGGTTAGAACCTTCTAGAAGTGTGGCTGTTCGCGCCGCTGCCTGCCCCTTTCACGCACGCTTGCTGACATGCTCAACTCGGAGCCAATTCTCTGGGTAGAACAACCGGCTACAGGGTGCCTTCCAGGAGGCGGGAGACAGCAGCCCCTGCCGGGCGTCATTTGGAACCCGACGTCCTGTGACTGGGAGCCCTTAGTGGAGCGTGACGTCACGACGCCAACCAGGCCATCTGGCCAGAGCGGCGGTCACCCACAGCCCCGGCGTGACGTAAGCCCCTGCGCCGCCTCGGGAGAAAAGCCCGGCGAGCAGCGCCGGCCGGAAGGGGCGGGGCGCTTGGCTCGGTTTCCTGGCGACGCAGCCCTGCGGGCCGCCGCTTCCCCCGCCGTCCTCCTCCTTTCCTTCCCGACGCGTGTGCGCGGCCGGCATGCCTCGGCTCCTCTCAGCAGCTAAGCTGGTTCCCGCTATAGCGAGCGCCCGCAGCCTCTCAGGTTAGACTCACCTCCCGCGGGGTGTCCTCCAAGGTTTGCTCTGTGCGAAGCCTGAGGCGCCCCAGAGGGACCCAAGTTGGTCTCAGGGCGATCGCTGGTGCGGCGGACCCTTCTGCTGGGGCCCCCACGCCTCAACCCTCTGTGCGCCCCTCGGATCTCTTTACCTGCGGCTCCCGGGGACCGGGGGGCCCCGTGTTCTCTCTTCCGTTAAGGTATTCTGGGAAGCTGAAATGACTGCGGAGAGCAGTGTGGCCATCCCCTCGAGGGGCTGACTTCAAAGTGACGTGGACTCGGGAGCTTTGTCAGTTACCCCGTTGGCTTAGGTGTCAGAGTGACTCCTGTCAAGTAGCTCTTGTTTCTGCTAGGTCAACCTAAAATTCTATTTTCGTGTTGTTAAAGAGTTTGACTTAAAAACCGGGCCCAGAATGTGCAACAAACACGGTTAGTAACACAGATCCTTTGAGCAATCCCTCTCAGAAGAGGTAACGTTTGGAAATAGCCTTTTTATGTCTGAACTCCCTGTTTGTAAAGACAAGGTGAAGAAGTCTAGGAATAAGGGGGCCAGTCTTTTAGGGTGTACCTAGAGCAGTTGATCTCATGAACATAAAACCTCGTCAGTGAAAGCTGAATCAGCTACGTTGCAGGTGGATCTGCCATTGGATCAGATTTTGCTTTTTTGGGGTCGATGTGTGAACAATGAGTGAACCAGAACATATGGTATTTGACATCAAAGCTATGTCTTGGCATATGTTTCTGATTCTGTTGGTATACTTGAATTTATTGAAAATGGAATGGTAATTAAGTTACGACTTGCTCTAAAAAATAAAAGGTAATCATTGCCCAGTGCACAGACCTTGCTTCATTTCTGCAGAAAGCGTTCCCTTCTGTGGGAGTGGGTGAATAGATGTGCAGTTAGTCTTTTTTTTTTTTATTGAATTTATTGGAGTTAAATTGGTTAATAAAATTACATAGGTTTCAGGAGTACAATTCCATAATACGTCAAATGTATATTGTATTGTGTGTTCACAACCCCAAGTAGTCAGTCTTAATCACAGAGGCCACAACCTATGATTTAGAGCTGGAACCATGCTTTGCTTGTGACTTCTTTTGTATTTGTTAAGGCTTTGTGTAAAACCCAATTAATCAAGGTTTATTATACACATCAAGATCTTTCAGAAAGATATTTATTATGCTTCATTTTGCCTCAATAAAATAAGTAAATTTAACCACCTCTTATATTATCATTTTTATACTATATACATAGGCTTTTTGAATAAATGAGTGATCTACTTGGTTCTTCACAAGTCCAATAAATTAGGGCAGATATTCTTATGTTTCGAACTGGCAACTGAAACTAACACAAGATCACAAGTAGCAAGTCAGGAATGTTGTCAGCTGGTCCTTTTTCTGTTATATCACTGGGTCTTACTCTGGCTTAGTAGAGTCCTTTTGGAACTTTTTATTGAGCCACAATGACTACTAATTCAGTAACCTTTGAGTTAGTAGTCATTGTGGATGAATCTCCACTTCCCTGGAGTTGCTCAAGTCTAGCCAGTGATAAACAATAGATGACAGTATAGCCAAGAATGGTAATA
Source organism: Eptesicus fuscus (assembly GCF_027574615.1). Taxonomy (NCBI): domain Eukaryota; kingdom Metazoa; phylum Chordata; class Mammalia; order Chiroptera; family Vespertilionidae; genus Eptesicus; species Eptesicus fuscus. The sequence continues at coordinate 103,288,762 of NC_072479.1, forward strand.
TAGAGTCTTGACTCAGGTGACATGGGAGCTCAAAAAAGGCACTAATGGGTTGCAAATCTTATGTTATCCTGAGATTTTACTGAATTCTAGAATTTGAAAACTCCTCTGACTTGAGGTGCTCATAAATAGAACTTTTAATGTCTGTGGTGCTCTTGGTTGCCCTTTTTTAGAAAGGCTCTGGGTACAAAGTTTTAAGTACCATCATAGGAAACTTTCTGTGAAAGTCATGCACTTAAGAGTGTGATTTAATTGGTTGGTATATGTAAATATTAACACAATCTAGTCATCTGAGAAAAAGCAAAATAAAGCACTAATAGTGCATAAATAAGTTGTATTTTAAAATACTACATCTAAGATAAATATAAGACTGAGATGGGGAAGGAAAATATTGAAAATATTAAAGAATAGCTCTGCTGGGTTGCCCAGAGGATTGTCCCAATACTCCAAGGTGGTGGGTTTGATCTCCGGTCAGAACACATAGGAGAATCAATAAATGCAGGCATAAATAAGTGGAACAACAAATCAGTTTCTCTCTTTCCCTTTCTCTCTCTAAAATCAATAAATTTTTAATAAGAAAATATTAAATAATAATTTTTAAAAGACTATTTGCAGTTAATTCATTCAACAAACATTAATTGAGCACCACATATGAGCACTGAGCACACCAAGTTTTTACCATCACAAGAGACAGACAAATAAAAGTAAGTAATTATGATATAACATGAAATTTAATCATAGATACCCAGTGATGGGGAGAAGGAAAAAGTGATGGATATTCTCTGGGAGCAGGGAGGGGCTAAGCGGAAATGTGGGCATGCTTTTAAAAATTAGGAGATAATTGATTTAAGACCTGAAAAAAGGCTTTCGCCAAGCAGACTAGAGTAATGGATCTATCCTAGCAGAATGACCATGCAGAGGCACAGAACTCATACAGAATGGGTGTTGCAAAGCTTTGCAATTGTTAATAAGCCTGGAGAAGCCTTTTTTGAAATATGTTCCCAAGTACATTAATAGGTGTTACACCAAAATGGTTCTGTGGAATAAGTACGGGGAATGCTGCATTTCACAGTGCCCACTTCTGGGTCTCTAAGAGGGAAACGTATTTGGCAGTAATTTGCAAAATGTATTTGACCATGGAGCCCTTTTTCTGTGGTGAGTCTTGAACTGGTATCCCTTGGAGCACATTTTGGAAAAACTTGGGCTCAAGCCTAAGATGTGTAGGAAGAGGTGATAAAAAATCAAGCTGAGCCGAAACCGGTTTGGCTCAGTGGATAGAGCGTCGGCCTGCGGACTCAAGGGTCCCGGGTTCGATTCCGGTCAAGGCATGTACCTTGGTTGCGGGCACATCCCCAGTAGGGGGTGTGCAAGAGGCAGCTGATCGATGTTTCTCTCTCATCGATGTTTCTGGCTCTCTATCCCTCTCTCTTCCTCTCTGTAAAAAATCAATAAAATATATTTTAAAAAAAAAATCAAGCTGAGAAGGAAGCTGGTAGCTGGTTCCTGGAAGACCTTGTATATTATGTTAAGAAACAATGAACAGAGCCCTGGCGGAATAGCTCAGTTGGTTAGAGCAGTGGTCGGCTAACCACAGCTCGCGAGCCGCGGTTTGCCGCTCTGTTGACATTATAATGAGTTTGCCGACCACTGTCATATACTACCCTTTACCTCTTTGCACACAATATGCCACAATTGCCTAATCCTCACAGCTTCCAACTACACGGTAACATTTAGTCTAGTCCAGTGGTCGGCAAACTCATTAGTCAACAGAGCGGCAAACTGCGGCTCGCGAGCTGCATGTGGCTCGCGAGCCGCAATTTGCCGACCACTGGGTTAGAGTATCATCCCTGTACACCAAGGCTTAGGGTTCAATCCTTGGTTAAGGCACATGCCCAGGTTGTGGGCTGGATCCCCGGGAGAGGGTGTGGAGGAGGGCAGTCAATTAATATATCACTATCACGTTGATGTTTCTCCCTCCCCCTTTCTCTTCCTGAACATCAATAGAAACATATTTTATAAAATAACCTAGGCTTTTATGATTTTACTAGTGACCCGGTGCACAAAATTCATGCACATTAAAAGGGAATTAGAGGAAATATTTTAATATTGCTATTTGCCCTTTCTCTATAATAGAAGTGTCAGAGATGAAAGAAAATTAGTAAAATGTATATGAAAATCTTTCTCCTGTCAGAGTCTGGGGCACACCACGGGAACCAGAGTCAAGTCCCTGCCCATCCACGTCCGCCTTGAAATCGCACGAGACCCAGACCCAACCAGCCCCACTCCCATTGGGCTATATCCAGACCCGACCAGCCCCACCCCTGTCAAGCCCCGCTGGGTGGAGGGTGCAGCCTCAGGTCTCCCGGCCGGGTGCCGGGGCGGGGTGCACAGCCTGAGGTTCCTGGCCTGGGCCGAGCAGGGGGCACACCTTGAGGTCCCTGTCAAACCCCACCAGGCAGGGGGGCACGGCCTGAGGTCCCCCGTCAAGCCCTGCCAGGCAGGGGGTGCACCCTGAGGTCCCCCATCAAACCCCGCTGGGCTGGGGGGCATGGCCTGAGGTCCCCCATCAAGCCTTGCCGGGTGGGTGGGCACGACCTCAGGTCCCCTGACCCAGCCCAGCTCCAGGCAGCCTCAGGTCCCTGCTGATTGCTTGTTAAGGCTTGTTATGGGAACTCAGCCTCCGCTGTGGATGCATCCATCTTGTGTTATGGGATCCCTGCCTCCGCTGTGGGTGCAGCCATCTTATCACTGCATGACGGTCAATTTGCATATTCCCTCTTTATTAGATAGGGTTTTCTGAAAATAAGTTTTAAGTGCTAATTGTCACCAGTACCTCCTATAAAATAATGACCTTTCCTTCTCACCCACCTACCAACTTAAAAATCAAACATAACAAAAATCTTACACTACTATAAATCATTTAAAAATAGCAGAGCCCTGCTGGTGTGGATCAGTGGTTGACTTGATCCAGGAACCCAGGGGTCTCGGTTGGATTCCTGGTCAGGGCACACACCAGGCTTGATACCAAGTAAGGGGCATGGAGGAGGCAGCGGATCAATGATTCTCTCTCATCATGATGTTTCTATCCTCTCCCTCTTTCTGAAATCAATAATAAAATATAAAAAATAATAGATATATATTTTTTTTGTCTGGTTTCCAAATTTGTTGCACTGCTACATACCACTGAACTTTCTTTTGCCAAAGGTGATTAGGTTTTAGTGCTGCTAGGTTATTTGCTCCTTTTAGTTACATTAAAATTTAATAATAATTATAGTTCTAAGGGCTAAAAGATTAAAATTATATCAATAGGTCTTATTGCTTAAAAAGGAAGAATTCAGTGACAAGTAACATGCAGGATACAAGTCAGTGCAGCATTTCTTTCCAGGTGCTTAATAAAATTAAGCGTCTCAAATGTAGCCCATCCACAACTTAACACCTGCAGCCCTTTTCTCAGATAATAGCAACTCCCTGCTTCCAGTGGCTAAGGCCAAAAACCTTGACTCTTACCATATTCAACATGCAGCCTGTTAGCAAATTCTGTTTGGCCCTACCTTTAGAATATGTCCAGAATGTGACCACTCTTCACCTTCACCATCCTGGACCAACCTACTATAATCTCTTGCCTGGATTGTGGCAGTAGCTGGATGTCTCTGCTTCTATCCCTGCTAACTTTGGGTCTTTTCAATGCCAGCAGCCAGATTGGGCCTGTTTAATTGTGTCAGATTACGTCACTCTTCTGATCAAAGCCTCCAATGGCTTCCTGCCCCACAGATAATAACAAAGTCCATATTGTGATATAGCAAACACTGCATGACATTTCTTACTTCATTTATTTGCTCTTTTAATCAGCTACCACTGAACTTCTCCATTTCCTCAAACAGCTGCCTTAAGAATGTTTCATTTGCTGTTCCTTCTGCCTGGAGTTCCATCTCACCAGGTATACACATGGCCAACTCCTTAACTCTTAACTCAGATTTAACTATCACTTTCCCGGCTACCTTAGCTAAAATATCAGCTCTTGGCCTGGCTGGTGTGGCTCAGTTGGTTGGGTGTAGTCCTTTGCACTGAAAGGTTTGATTCCCAGTCAGGTCACACTCCCAGGTTGCTGGCTTGATCCCCGATAAGGGGGCATGCAGGAGGCAGCCAATCAATGTTATGCTCTCACATCAGTGTTTCTCTCCCTCTCCCTTTCTCTCTCTCCCCCCCCTCTCTAAAAATCAATAAAAGTATTTTTTTATTTCAGCTCTCATACTTCAAAACCTCTATCTCCTTCCCCTACTTTATTCTTTTCCTTAGCAACTATGACTAACATTATATATACTTAATATTTGTTTATTGTTTCTCTCCAGTCTGTGACAACTAAGATTTTTGCTCTTTGTTCATTATTGTACCCCAGGTATCTAGAACACTACTTGAAAAACAGTAGGTACTCTCTCTAAAAATCAATCAAAATTCTTTTTAAAAATACTGTTAAATGAGTAGAAGCAATAGGCTGAAATATATTTTAAAAATTAAATAATTGAAGGAAGCTAAGAAGTCATCATGTTGATATTCAACTAAGTTCATTTGAAAGAACGTATTCAAACATTTAGCTCAAACCACTTGGCTCAGTGTCTAATGTGTCGGTAACTTATTATTTATCTTCTATCATAACCCTAAATTATAGTGGCTAAAGGTGGTATTTTAGAGTAATGTATCCATAGATCCTGTGTACATACCCAAAAAGAAAATAGAGCCTTGGCCGTTGTGGCTCAGTGGTAGAGTGTGGCCTTGCACTGAAGGGTCATGGGTTCAATTCCTGGCCAAGGGCACGTACTTGGGTTGCAAGTTTGTTCCCCGGGCCCGGTCTGGCATGTGCAGGAGGCAACCAATCGATGTGTGTCTGTGTGTCTCTCTCTCTTCTCCCTCCCTCCCTTCCACTCTCTAAAAATCAGTGGAAAAAAAATAATCTCAGGTAAAGATTAACAAAAAAAGAAAATAGAAAGTTTCCTATCTGGAGTGATTCACTGATGGCCTAGAACACATGATACAACCTGGTTGCTCTGAAGAATCCATGGTAAGTCTGGCCTTTATTTATTTATTTTTTATTGTAGTAAAATACATATAACATAAAATTTACCATGGCCCTAACTGGTTTGGCTCAGTGGATAGAGCGTTGGCCTGCGGGCTCAAGGGTCCCAGGTTTGATTCTAGTCAAGGGCATGTACCTTGGTTGCGGGCACATACCCAGTAGGGAGTGTGCAGGAGGCAGCTGATCGATGTTTCTCTCTCATTGATATTTCTAACTCTCCATCCCTCTCCTGTCCTCTTTGTAAAAAATTAATAAAATATTTTTTTAAAATTTTACCATGTTAATAATTTTTAAATATACAGTTGTGAAGCAGATCCCCAGAACTTTTTCATCTTGCAAATCTGAAACTTTACCAATTAACAACTCTTTCTTTCCCCTCCCCCTACTCCCTGCTAACCATGATTTTTTTCTGTTTCTATGAATTGACTTCAGATATCTCATATAAATAGAATCATAAAGTGTCTTCCTGTGACTGGCTTATTCACTTAGCATAATGTCAAAAAGTCCGTCCACGTTGTAGCATTTAACAGGATTTCCTTTCTCTTTATGGCTGAATAATACTCCACTCTATGCCTGTATGTACAGATATTTTACGTATTTACTAATCGGTTGACATTTGGATTGGTTGTACCTCTTGGCTATTGTGAATAATTACTGCTGTGACATGGCTATATAAATATAAGTCTAGCTATTTTTAATTTAAAATAAAATACTTTATACTTTAATTTTTAATTTATAATGTCTTTAAGTTATGTGTCAAATGCTCTACCTCTATTGGAAAAGAAAAAGTCATTTCATGAATAATTATATGATCTGAACCTGTATGTCTCAATACAGTTTTAGTTCCTAATGCTATACATATTTCAGAAGTTTGTATAGTTTTAATTAAAAGAAAAATAATGAAATAGATCATAGACTATTAAAAGCCTAATATGTAAACATTTAGCTCAAAAACAGAAGCAAAATCATCTTTGCCACTTTCCAAATTCTTAATGTAATTGTCACCACAAATACATCTTCCAGACATACCTCCGAACAACCAGACCACAATCCTGCTGATCGTGATAATCATAAATCTTACTCTAGTGTTAAACAAAAGTTACCTACAAAACTGATAAACCAAAACACACAGAGTCGTGTTCCAAATGTTATATGAACATAATGTGTCTGAAGAGCCAATTTAACGATTCCTTTTGGTTGACTTCTTCTTGTGCACCTCTTTATGCTTCTTTTTTTTCCTCTTACCACCTTCTTTGAATCCTGCTGAGAAAACAGGGGGATCCTTGTTGCTGGTGACCCACGGTATACGTTGCTCATTTTCCACACAAGTGTATGGAGGTACATGTTTGGAGCTGTAGGACTTTGGTGAATAATTGTCAAGTGACTGTCTTCTCCAGCTGTGTTCTGCAAAGCCCTCTTCATCTGCCACATCGTTTATAATGAGGAAGGACTCTAACTCGCCATCATCTTCACCTTCTCTTTCCTCAATAATTCTGCTTGTATTGGTCTTTCTGCCGTTAACAGTTTTATGTGAAGTGAAAGGTGTGTAGTTGTCCATCCCACTGTCATCAAACGCCAGGGAAGAGAAAGAATGAATGTCTTCATGGCCCAGTGAATCATATGGTGTATATCTTGTATCATATTCATAAAACCTCTCAAAAACTGGATAGTCACGGGAGGTAGAGAAAAAGGATCTTGCACCTCTGTTTCTGCTTCTATAGGAACTTCTTGGACTCCTTAAAAGGTCCTCAAGTGTGTCTTCAAAGAAAAGACATAAAAATGAGTCCCTTTCACCAAAAATTTCTTTAAAGACATCATCTGGCTTATGGAATGTGAAGCCATATTCAAAAGAATCATCAATATTACTTCCGCCTTCGCCATTTAATCCTTCTTTGCCATATTTATCATAAATGTCCCGTTTTTCATCATTTGATAATACCTCATACGCTTCAGCTACTTCTTTGAATTTTCTCTCCGCTTCTTCTTTATTTTCTGGATTTTTATCAGGGTGCCATTTAAGTGCCACTTTATGATAAGCCTTTTTAATGTCCGCACATGAAGCAGATCTCTGCACTCCTAGAACTTCATAGTAATCTACCATGTTTTAACGAATTGTTAGAAGGGGGTGCCCTGGGTAGTAAGAACCGTGGTTTCCTTTCCGTCCCGGCTCTGCTGGTGGTGGTGGTAGAGTGACTGCAAATAGGCACATTTTTACATTGAAGACATGTTCCTGTGGGTTGCTAGGAGATGATAGGGTACTGATTGTGTGGCAAGCAGAGTTACAAGCTTATGTCAGAGAGCTGCATTATGGTGTCATTCTGGGGTTGGGGTAGGGACTTGACCTTCTAAATGGAGCTAGTCCAGAGTCATATCAGACCATCCTGAACCCTCTGGATGATTTCCCCTATATTTCTCTGGAAGCCTCAAACAATACCTCATAAATCAGTGGAACCTGTTGTTACTGGCCACAGCATGCCACTTGCATAATGTGATCTCTAGGTTACTAAGTCTTAATAACTTACTTCCCAGTTCTTGCATGTTTTGGTTTGGAAAAATGAAGTCTAAAAAACATATAGTTAAAGATTTTGAAAACTGTGTATTTATTCAATACATATTATTGAGTGCCTACTTTGTGCAAGGCTCAGTTTTAGCCACTGGTAATAACAGTATTGAATTTAAAAATGCCAGTTTTCATGGTGTTTACATTATCATAGAGTACCGTGGTTGGCAAACTGCGGCTCGCGAGCCACATGCGGCTCTTTGGCCCCTTGAGTGTGGCTCTTCCACAAAATACCACGGCCTGGGTGAGTCTATTTTGAAGAAGTGGCGTTAGAAGAAGTTTAAGTTTAAAAAATTTGGCTCTCAAAAGAAATTTCGAGAGGGAGGAACCAAGATGGCGGCATAGTTAAACAACTAATCTGCGGCCTCACACAACAATTTCAAAAACACAACTAAAAGACAAAAACGTCTACCACCCAGAACCACGGGAAAGCAGGCTAAGTGGAAGACTGACAACTAAGAACAGAAAGGAGCACAATCGCTGAAAAGCTGAGGTACGAAGGCACGCGAATCGGGCCGGCGGCGGGCGGCTGGGTGCGCGGCTTTTCTTCAACCCGCAGAGAGACAAGCTCCCGATCACTCTGAAATCCAGTTTCTGGGGACACTCGGGGGACCAAGACACCTACGGGGAGAAGCTGGACTCTCGGCCATCGGGTCGGAAAGTGAGAGTGACTTTTTTGCGGTGGTGCGCCCAGCAATCATTGTTTACTGCGCTGGACCGTGGGGCGCAGGGACTTGGAAACGGGAAAGGCAGAGACGGCTGACGGCAGCCATCGCCGTTGGCCACGCCCCAGCCTAGTGACGCCCTGAGACCCCGCCCAGCCCTGAGGCCCCGCCCCGCACATTCTACAAACCCGCCCCGGCTCCACACAGCGGCTTTTGCATATAAATGGCCTGTTCTGGAGCAGCTTAACCAACTGCAGCTCCAGTCAGACTGCTCCAAAACCGCCCAAGCAAAGGAGGAGAAAACTAGCCCTTGCTGTAGCTCCTGCTGGGGGACACACAGTACACAAGGGTACACCAAGAGTGTCCACCTCAAGTAACTGGGAGGCTGACCCGTTGAACCAATAGGACACCTAGTACACAAAACTACCCTACCAACTCAGGGAAGCAGAGAATATGAGAAGGCAAGGAAACAGATCACAAACCAAAGAAATGGAGGAAAACAAGCGATTGGACATAGAGTTCAAAACCACGGTTATAAGGTTTTTCAAGAATTTCATGGAAAAGGCCGATAAATTCCATGAGGACCAACTAGAAATTAAACATACACTGACTGAGATAAAAAATATTATACAGAGACCCAAAAGCAGACTAGAGGATTGCAAGAATCAACTCAAAGATTTGGAATACAAAGAGGCCAAGGACATTCCTCCAGAGAAGCATGAAGAGAAGAGAATTCAGAAAGTTGAAGATAGTGTAAGAAGCCTCTGGGACAACTTCAAGCGAACCAACATCAGAATTATGGGGGTACCAGAAGAAGAGAGAGAGCAAGATGCTGAAAACCTATTTGAAGAAATAATGAACGAAAACTTCCCCCACCTGATGAAAGAAATAGACTTACGAGTCCAGGAAGCGCACAGAACCCCAAACCAAAGGAATCCAAAGAGGACTACACCAAGACACATCATAATTAAAATGCCAAGAGCAAAAGACAAAGAGAGAATCTTACAAGCAGCAAGAGAAAAACAGTTAGTTACCTACAAGGGAGCTCCCATACGATTATCAGCTAATTTCTCAACAGAAACCATGCAGGCCAGACGGGAGTGGCAAGAAATATTCAAAGTGATGAATAGCAGGAACCTACAACCAAGACTACTCTACCCAGCAAAGTTATCATTCAGAATTGAAGGGCAGATAAAGACCTTCACAGATAAGAAAAAGCTAAAGGAGTTCATCACCACCAAACCAGCATTATATGAAATGCTGAAAGGTATTCCTTAAAAAGAGGAAAAAGAAGAAGAAAGATAAAAATTATGAACAACAAATACATATCTATCAACAAGTGAATCTAAAAGTCAAGTGAATTAAAAATCTGAGGAACAGAATAAACTGATAAACTTATTAGAATCAGAGGCATAGAATGGGAGTGGATTGATAATTCTCAGGGGGAAAGGGGTGTCTGTGTGGGGAGTATGGGAAGAGACTGGACAAAAATCATACACCTATGGATAAGGACAGTGGGGGGGGAGGTAAGGGCAGAGGGGGGGTGGGAACTGGGTGGTGGGGAGATATGTGGGGAAAAAGGAGAAACAATTGTAATCTGAACAATAAAGATTCATTAAAAAAATAATAAAAAAAAATAAATAATAAAAAATAAAAAAAAAAAAAAAAGAAATTTCAATCGTTGTACTGTTGATATTTGGCTCTGTTGACTAATGAGTTTGCCGACCACTGATAGAGTACAACGAATAAATGGGAGATAATGTGATACGTGCTTTAAAAAAAAAGTAGCGTGATGGCAGAAAGCTACCTTCAATTGGTTTTACAAGGCCTCTGAAGAGATGACATTAGAGCTGTGATGATCCAGTATAATAGCTACTAGCCATGTGGATGGACATGTTGGTTTTTCCACTTTTGACCCATTATGAATAAAGCTAGCATTCATTTCTAGTGGGAAGCCAATTTTGGGGGTGGGTGGGGAGGTAATGCATCAGATTTACATTTTTAATGGGTCAGTGTCTGCTATGTGGAGAATCAGTTGTATGTGGGAAAGTTAGGATTAGAAAATCCAGGCAGACACTCTCACTCTCCCTCTCTCTCCCTTCACCCCACCCTTTCATTCTCTCTAAAAATCAATTTAAAAAATATCCAGTTAGAAGCAAACTCGACCAAAGTTGCTTTTCTTTGGGGACAATTTAAATTATCAATAGGCTAGGCCTGAATTAAAAAGATGTACATTCTATTCCTGGCTCATTTTATTGTCCTAGGAAATTGCCTGTGGTGATCTGTCTCTGTTTCTCCTCCTCTATATATTATTTGTTTTAGTTTTCATCACACGTATAAACAACTTGTTTAAATGATATTCTAGTGACATAGAAAATAATAGTGTACGTTTCTAGACAGTCTTTCAAGACCATTTGTCAGCTTTGAATATTTTTTACTTTTTGTTTGTATACCAGTTGACTAGAAGTATTGCAAAACTCTTAAACTCAAATCATTTCAATTCTCTCCAGTATCTGTGCTTATACTATGTATGGTATACATGTGATTGTATTTGCCTGCCATTGAAAATAAATAACAGTAATAAAAATATTGAACATTATTTGAGTACCACCATCTTTGGGTTACACCCTGTAGCAAGTGTCTTACATGCAGTTTCTCATTGAACTGTCACAGCATTCCAGCAAAATAAATATTTTGTGTCCATATGAAACCTGAGCCTCTGAAAAATAGTAATTTGCCTAAGGAAACCTAGCTCATTAGTGAAAAATCTGATATTTAAACTTGGGTCTATCTGATTCCAAATTCTGCTCTTTACAACTCTATCTCATTTCTTAGACCAGTATTTAAGAGTTTAGGTTCTAGACATTGCACATTATGAGCCCCTATGGGGGATTGAACCTGAAACTTAGGTATGTGCCCTGACTCAGAATCGAACCCTCAACTCTTTGATGTACAGGATAAAACTACAACCAACTGAGCCACCTGGCCAGGGCTCTTGTAAGAACTTTTAAATTTTACTCTTTTAGCAACTTTCAAATATACAATATATAATTGTTAACTATAGTTACCATACTATACATTACATCCCCAGAACTTATTTATCTTGTAAATTCACCCATTTGGGTTTCTATCTTCTATCCTCCACTAAAACTGTTCTTGTCAGGGTCTCGAGTGACTTCCATGTTGCTAAATCCAGTAGTTGTCTTTTTGGTCTCATATTTAGCAGCACATGGCACAGTTAAGTACTTCCCCTCTCGTAAAACACTTGTTTCTTTAACTTCCTAAATACCACATTCTTACAGTTTTCTTCCTTTCTCCTGTGCTTTTTCTTCTCACACCAAAATAGTAGAGTACCTGGACTTCTCTATACCATCTTCATAGGTAATAATTCAGCCCCAGGACTTCAGATACCACCCATGTGCTTATGACACCTTAATTTATATATCTAACCTATTCCCCCACCCCCCACCCACCGAACTTAAGACTGTTTGACCTCTCCATTGGAGTAGCCAATAATTATCTCAATCTTTTCCATTTCATTTAATGGCATAACCTTCCACCCACTTGCAAAAACCTGGGAATCATCCTTACTAAGCTTTTTTTACTCCCTGCATTTAATCAGAACCCAGATTTGTTGGCTTTTTGACCTTCAAAAATATATCCCAAATCTCATCACTGGGAAAAATAAAGTCAAATAACAAATAATCTCTATCTTCCCAAAGTTCATAGCAAACTAATTTAACAATTATGTGCAGTGTAGTAGGTCTTAAAATAGAATTAATCCCTGGTTGATGTGGCTCAGTAGATAGAGTGTTGGCCTGCGCACAGGGGTCGCAGGTTCGATTCCCAGTCAAGGACTTGTTACCTGGGTTGCAGATTCTATTTCCGCCTGGGTCGGGTGCATACAGGAAGCAACCAATCCATGTTTCTCTTTTTGTCTTCCTTCCACTCTCTCTAAAAAAGCAATGGGAAACATACCTCAGGTTAGGATTAACAACAATAGCAAAATAGAATTAAGTGCAGTAGCATTGAGGAGGGGTCTTCGTATCAGATGCAATAGGGATGGGGAATTAAAATCAGGCTTCCTAGATGTTGGAGCTGATTTTTGAGAAGTTGAGTGATCAGAAACAAGCAAAGGCCATTTTAGACTAAGATAACTGTGTACTTAAAGGCAAATGCTGTTACAATACAGACTAATTAGCTAGCTCTTTGCGTAGTTTAGTGTGGTTGCAATAATGTTTTTTGAGGATTAGGCCAGCCACTAGAGGAGTGAGCAGGGGCCAGATTAAGAAGGGTACTAAGCTAGAGTCAAGCATATTTTGAAAGATAGAAAAATCTAAGCATATGTAGTAGACTAAAGTCACTAAGGGTTAAAATGAGATCACTTCTGTGTTACCAGGGCTCCACACAGGCTCTGGCTGGCACAGAGGAAGGTTCATATATATATATTGAAGGTGAAATTAATTTGCATTTTTCTAAAACACCCAAATGCTGGAGAAAGATAAATGTACACCTGTACTGTGAGGACCTTCTAGATTCCTTCTCCCATTTCATCCTCTTTCTTTCTCCTTAGGATGCATATCCTGTTCTCAGAGAAGGTACTCCCTCCAGCCCATCCCAGACAGGAGGGTTCCAAATCGATACTTGGGCCAGCCCAGCCCCTTCACACACCCACACCTCCTCAGACCAGGTAAGGATTTTAACCATAAAAACTGTCTCTCAGGTGCTTTCTCTAGAGCTGTGCTGTTCAATACAGGAGCCACCAGCCACAAGTGGCTATTGTATATTTACTATGTTGCTAGTACAACTAAGAAACTAAATTTTTAAATTTTATTTTAAATAATTTAGATTTAAACTTAAATAGCTACATGTGGCTACTGGTACTCCATGGACAGCACTATCTAGAGCCATAAACACTTTATTAAGCCTTACCATTCAGAATTATCAGTGACATATGTACTTAGGATTTTCTTAAAGAAAAGTTCTATTGCTTTCTAAGACTTAGTTTCTACAATTGTGTTCTAACTATTGATTCCTAGTGAACTACTATGTTAAAGATGTTTTATAAAACATGTTTTTTTAAAAAAAATATGGAATACTTCATGAATTTGTGTGTTATCCTCGAAAACATGCTTTTCTTGAAAGTGTTAAATACCCATTTCAAACGTTTAACAAAAATATTCCTGTATAGATTATGCAAGATTTCCAGATCTGACTGTCCTGGCTTTGAGAGGTAACAGCACTGTAAAGATGATGCAAACATTGGTGTTTATTTACTTCTCTGGTTTTTGTACTTGATAAAAGTTGACCTCCCCAATATTTTTTTTCTGCTATGAGACTCCAGTGTTGCTGCTAGATATGTCATCACTATCGCTCAAATTTATGCCTAAACGTTTTTATTTTGTTTTATTAAAAAGGCATGAGGGAAGTGAGTGAATATCATCCCAAAGAGGTAGGTGGAGTAAAACCACATGCTTTGTAAGAAAGCAGCCCGGGTTTCATGGGAAATGGTTGCTTCTGCCATGAGAAGTTAAATCTGTATTTTCTGTGTAAGCACAGATACTAATGATCTAAACTGCCTTCAGAAATGTGTTACTCTTTCACTGTCTCCACTCAGTGAACGATACCAGTGTGTCTCTCAGTGAGGGCTTCTTTTTGCTGATTCTTCATGAGACTGGAATTCCTGCTGGAAAGTCGGCTGAGACTCAGGAAATGCAGCTCACCACTGAAACACACGAGAAATCAGAGTTTTTCAAAGCTGTAAGGTAAGCTTAATAGCAATCCAGCTGATATAAATTTAAGTATTTCTCTACCCTATCAACCTACCTTTGGCGTCAATCTTTTTTTAAATGTAGAACTGATACTAAGCTTTACCAGCTTTGAAAATTATTGATTTCTTGTGGTGAGATACTTTTATGTGGTGAGCTGCATTTTCCAGGCCTTGAAACTAGTAATCATATTGTCAAAATGATGGTCTCTGTATCTAGAATGTTTGCTATGTATGTTATATACATGTTAGCAAAATAAAAAATGAGTGTAGCCTTGGCCAGCGTTCTCAGTGGTTAGAGCATCGGCCCACACACCAATTGCTGGTCAAAGGTTTCGAGTTCTTCCCTGGCCCAGTCAGGGCACGTGCTGGAGGCAACCAATCAATGTGTCTCTTTCACATGGATGTTTCTCTCTCTGTCTTTCTCTCTATCTCTGTCTCTCTCTCCCCGCCCCCTACTCCCTCCCTCCCTTCACTCTCTAGAAAACAATGGGAAAAATATCCTCAGGTGAAGATTAAAAACGAAAAATGAATGCAAATAAATATACACACATACATGTTCATACACATTCACGTGTTCATCTCAGCTATGTGGGGAAGGGATGCCTATCATAATTTTTATTCTCCTAGACATAGGCTTTGGACATTGGGGTAAGTGAGAAGGGAGAGAAGATAAAATTTTAAAACAGAATTATCAGTTATACAGTTTTTAGAGGCAAGAACTATGTAAGTATTCAAAGTATTAATCATTTGTCTTTCTCCATGTAGAGATGCAAAACATATGTGTTAAAATGTTTGTGGGGTGAAGAAAGAGTAAATTATTAAGAAAAATTAAAAGGCATGTAATACTGAAAAAAATTTTTTTTCTTTTACATAGCCAATTTGTTAGTTTAGGGTATAAAATTGTGTTGTCTATACTTCAGTTTGCTCCAAAAGGTTTCATGTTTGGCTTAGTTATTTTCTCAATACTTGCCAGTACTTAAAACTTTTTGAAACTGTCTCAATCCCATTCCTAATTATTATACAAGTTTTATATATATTATAGAAAAACTAGAGAATACAGCTAAGCATACATTTTTTAAAAATTATTCATAATCTGCCCTGGTTGGGTGGTTCAATTGGTTGGAGCATTGTCCTGTACACCAAAAGGTTGTGGGTTCAATTCCCAGTAGGGATGAGTATGGGAGGCAACCAATCAATGTCTCTCTCCTCTCAAACCAATAAACATATACTTAGGTGAGGATAAAAAAAATTAATCATAATCCCACCACTTCGAGAAAACCACTGTTGAGATTTTTGTATATGTATATTTCTAGACTTATTTCTTATATAAAAATTGTGTGTGTGCGTGTACATTCTGTATAATGTTCAATTATTTTCTTAAATTCTTAAAAGTGAAACTGTTGTGTCAGTTCCTTCTGAATTTTTGAGAGCTGATTTCTCTTGGCCATACCTACTCAAGTTTCCTGGAGCAACAGTAACTTGGAAAATA
Source organism: Eptesicus fuscus (assembly GCF_027574615.1). Taxonomy (NCBI): domain Eukaryota; kingdom Metazoa; phylum Chordata; class Mammalia; order Chiroptera; family Vespertilionidae; genus Eptesicus; species Eptesicus fuscus. Next base: position 103,304,314 of record NC_072479.1, read on the forward strand.
CTCAGTAGAATAACATGGGAGATAAAGGGACTCTGTTCTGGCTTTACTACTACTATTTTAGATGAAAATAAAGAGTCAGGTTGACTCACCCAGGCCCTCCTAGTGACGTTTAAAAGTTATTATTTTCTTAAAGAAATCTGGGCATTATAGACCATTTCTTCTTTTTCATGACATTGCCATCCCTGTGTCTGTAGAGACAGAAAACGTCAGTTCATCCTTTTCAATCACTAGTATTCCCTCCACTTACCACCTGGGGGAAAATAAAAATGATTCCATGTAGGAAGGCAAGTGGCATTCTGAGCTAGATACTATTATGAGCTGTGAGTCTGTTTTTCTATCTGTACGAGAGAGACACTTGCATAGTTCCCGGACTTGCCACAGGAGTATTGCTGTCACCAGCAGAACAGCAAGGTGTTCAGTTCACGCAAACACTGAAACTCATCAGGGAATAGGAAGCATTAGTGCCTAATGTAGCATTTGTTCCAAAAACCTGTATTTCTAAAATTTCTACACTTCTAACCAAAATAAATTTTAGAATGTGAAGTACAGTTTGGAGTGCTTTATAAGAGGACTATTCAGAAGCTGAGCTGTCAGAATGACTTGTCAGACATATCCAGAACCACTTTTTTGTTTTCCTATCAAGTGTAATATTTAAAATAATAAAAAGATTGGTTCTAGCCTGGCCAGTGTGGCTCATTGGTTGAGCGTCAACCTATGAACCAGGAGGTAACGGTTCGATTCCCTGTCAGGGCACATGCCCAGTTGCAGGCTTGATCCCCAATTGGAGTGTGCAGGAGGTAGCCAATCAATGATCCTCTCTCATCATTTCTATCTCTCCTTCTCCCTTCCTCTCTCTGAAATTAATAAAAATATATTCTAGATTGGTTCTAGAATGATTTAAAGATAATAATCCCCAAATCTTCCCTTAAAAGTTTCATAATCAGTTAGGTGTCCATATTTCAGTGATTGTTTAGTTGTAGTTTTTTTTTGTAATTTTTATTTATTTATTTGAGAGAGAGAGAGAGAAACATTGATTTTTGTTGTTCCACTCATTTACGAACTCACTGGTTCACCTTTGTATGTGCCCCAAACAGGGATTGAACCCACAATATAGGTATGTGTCCTGAAAGGGAATCGAACACGCAACCTTTTGGTGTACAGGACAATGCTCCAGCCAACTGAGCCACCCAGCCAGGGCTTATTATGTCCACTTTAAAGATGATGAAACTGAGGCATAGAGCAGATTGGTAGCTCTCCCCAAGTCAGTTGTTAAGCCAAGATTTCAATTCACAACAGTCTGACAGAGTTCACACTTAACCACAAAACAGTATAGCCCCGCCATTGTGGCTCAGTGGTTGGGTGTCGACCTATGAACCAGGAGGTTTGGTTCGATTCCCGGTCAGGGCACATGCCTGGCTTGCCGGCTCGATCCCCAGTGGGGGGCGTGCAGGAGCAGCTGGTCATTTTCTAACTATCTTGTTTTTTTGTGTTTTTGTGTGTTTTTTGTGTGTGTATGTGTGGGTGTTTTTCAAATTTTTACAATAGAATAGAAAATTTAAACCTGGGTTATCCCGTAATTCTCCATATGCTATGAAGAGATTTGGCCTAAATTGAAGAAATGAACTTGGGTATCTTTATCTAATATTAACTACCTTGCATACTTTGGCACTAATAGAAATGCAAAGCATCACTGTTGTTTGTCATTTCTAGGGGAGGTGACTCCAGGACTATCACAGGTGGAATATGCACTTCGCAGACACAAATTAATGTCTCTGATCCACAAGGAAGCACAAGGGCAGAGTGGGACAGACCAGACAGTGGTTCTGCTATCCAACCCTACATACTATATGAGCAATGATATCCCCTATACTTTCCACCAAGACAACAATTTCCTGTACCTGTGTGGATTCCAAGAGCCCGATAGCATTCTGGTCCTTCAAAGCCTCCCTGGCAAGCAGTTACCAGCACACAAGGCCATGCTTTTTGTGCCTCGGAGAGACCCCAGTCGAGAACTTTGGGATGGCCCTCGATCGGGCACTGACGGAGCAATAGCTCTAACTGGTGTGGATGAAGCCTATACGCTGGAAGAATTTCAACATCTAGTTTCGAAACTGAAAGGTAACCACTGGGAGCAGAAGTCAAATGATAGGCCAGATTGGGATTAAGACCTTCCTTACCTATTTAGACACAGTTCTTAATGTCCTGAAATGATTATCCATAGCAGTGGTTTCTCTTAAGCACCAAGAAAGGAACATAAATTTTTACCACAAGACTGGTCTACTTTAAAAACTTCATTTATTCATTTGCTAAATCTTACTAGAGTATTCATTCACATAGACTGTTAACTGTCCTACTGTGAAATCCCAAAGAGTGAATTTCCTTCTAAAGTGGAGGATGGGCCACTCTTTAAGATTACTGACCAGTCTATTGACCTTTGATCCCTGCTTTTTACTGCTTTTGCCAATACTTCAAAATGAAGTAGTATTCTCAAAAAAGGATCTAAGCATCACCAGCATCAGAATCACCTGGTGATGCATATTAGAATTACAAATGAGGGGAAAAAAAGAATTACAAATGCATAGTAGATATTGGAAATGTAAAATCATAGGCCCCCATTTCATACTGACTAAATCAGAATCTACATTTTTACAAGACTCTTAGATGATTTACATACACAGTTCATACTTCTCAAAATAGTCACTTTCTCTACATTAATTCTGGTGAAATTATGATCACTCAGAATATTTTGGGATTCCTTTTCTTGAACTTTGCAGAACCTACACTACAATATAAACTATCCTTAGAGATTTTTGTAAATCTATAGTTCTGGAAGCATTTTTAAAGTATCCAAAGTCACTTAGAGCCAAATGTGTTAAATAAGATAGATGATCAGGTTTGAAAATACTGGTTTTAGACAAAATAATGCAGGATTGTAAAAAAAAATTTTTTTTTATATTTTATTGATTCTTTACAGAGAGGAAGGGAGAGGGATAGAGAGTTAGAAACATCGATGAGAGAGAAACATCGATCAGCTGCCTCCTGCACACTCCCTACTGGAGATGTGCCCCGCAACCAAGGTACATGCCCTTGACTGGAATCGAACCTGGGACCCTTCAGTCCGCAGGCCGACGCTCTATCCACTGAGCCAAACCTGTCAGGGCAAAAAAATTTTTTTAAGATTTTATTTTTAAGAGAGAAAAACATCAATGTGAGAGTGAAACATCAACCAGCAGCCTCCTGCATGCCCCTACTGGAGATCAAGCTTGCAACCCTGGCATGGGCCCTGACCAGAAATTGAACTGGCAACCTTTCAGTGCATAGGATGGTGCTCAGCCAACTAAACCACACTGCCAGGGCAAGGATTGTAAAATTTTAGTCTGATTTTTCTTATGTGGTTTATAAACCATTTCTGAAGTTAGTTTCTAAAACAGAATTCCAAAATAGTTTCCAACATTCATGGAATTTACTGGACTTGTTTTCTACTAAGACTCCCTTGAAAGAAAATATTTGCTCAAATATGCACATTCTAATAAGTTTCAATTCTTTCCATCTTACCTTATAATAGACAAATATGCAAATTGACCGCACCTTCGCTACGCCCGAGCCACGCCCACCAACCAAGCCACGCCCATGCAGGGACGCTGGGTGTGGCGGAGCCCAAGGCCGGGAAAGCCGCCCGAGGCTTTCCCCGCCTTAGGGGCCAGCGGGGAGCCTGCGCCGATCGCAGGAGACCACTGGGGGTCGGCTCCTGCAATTGGTCGCAGGGACGCTGGGTGCGGCCGAGCCCAAGGCCACCGCCCAGGGCCAAGCCCGGACCCTGAAAGAAGGCAGAAGGCGGTGGCCACAGCCAAGGCCTGGGTCCCTGGTGCCGGCAGAAAACTGGTGCAGGCATCCAGGTGAATGAAGGTCTATTGCACGAATCTTCGTGCAAACGGGCTACTAGTTACTTTATAAAATATTTTCTATTTTGTAGAAATGATTACCCAACTAAGCTAGTGGAACTTCCATAATCTTCAAAGTCTTCATGAATGTGGGCATAGAATCATTTTCTTTGTAGCTATTCTATTTCTTGAAATTACTTTGTCCCTTGCCCTGGCTCAGTTGGTTGAGCATTGTCCTTTGTACCGAAAGATTGCCGGTTTAATTCCCAGGTAGAGCACATGGCAGGCTTGATCCCCAGTAGGTGGCATGCAGGAGGTAGCCAATCGATGTTTTGCTCTCACATTGATGTTTCTCTCTTCCTCTCTCTCAAAATCAATTTTAAATCTTTTTATTAAAACACACAAAACAGCAATAGCTGGTTTGGCTCAGTGGATAGAGCGTCAGCCTGTGGACTGAAGGGTCCCAGGTTCAATTCTGGACAAGGGCACATGCCTGGGATGCGGGCTTGATCCCCATTGTGGGGCGTGCAGGAGGCCGCCGATGATTCTCTCTCATCATTGATGTTTCTATCTCTTTCCCTCTCCCTTCCTCTCTGAAATCAGTAAAAATATTTAAAAATAAAAAAAAATAAGACACACAAAACATACAACCCTTTAGGCATAGTTTGAGAATGCAGTAGTTCATTAGCTACTGTCAGAAAAAAATAAAAGAAAGGTATTATAGAATTGCATACCTGAAATCTATAATAAAATAAAAATGTAATATGTTAATATGCTAATTCGACCGGACGTCCTGTCCTTCCAGACGAAGCCGGGGCGGCAGAGGCCCCCAGCCACCACTGTGGATGGGGGCCGAGCCCCTTGCGTGAATTTCATGCATCAGGCCTCTAATATAATTATATTAACCATGTCACCCCAATAAATTCTATTTAACAAAATAAATAAATAAAAAATGAAAGGAAATGGAGACTTGGTGTAAATGGAAATCATTTTCATAATGAGCCTACTTATTTTATGTCAGGCAAATATAGTTAAAAGATGAATAGTGCTTGTCTATAATGAAAATAGCACATGGGAAAGAAAATATTTCCTGGATAAGAGTGGATTAGCACATACTATCAACTGTAGCATTTCTATAGCCGTGAAGAATTGCTCCTAACCGAGAGAACTTCCTTTTACCAATGCGGAGAGTGTTGGCGAAGGGATGGAATGCTTTTAACCTTTTAATGATCTGAGTACAGTTTTCTATCCTTTTTGTTCAGTTATTCAACAGTGCCTCTGGCTCGGTGGTGGTGTGGAGAACAATTATTGTAATTTTTCTTTAACAGTTAATAAATAATAAATAAAACCAAAGCTTGAATAAATGTTTAATTCCATCTAGGTAGTTCCAAAACTTTGTATTGGGGCAGAAAAGCTGTCAGTTCAGTCTCAGAATATCTTGCTATTTTCCAGGGAATGGCCTTCCCAATGATTTATGATCAAACCCTTCAATTACTTCAGTCCTGTGAGTTTGTGCTCAACCCTTTAGAGCAAGCCGCGAGTTTGACATTCTCGTGTTAGCATTTCACACCACATATTATAGTTTTGACTCTTGTTTAAGTCATCATGACAGTTGGTATTTGTTGTTGTTGCTGTTAGTTTTATTTTACATTGATTTTTTGGCATCTTACTTTAAGCCGAGACAAATACACTTTGGTATGACTGGATGAGGCCCGCTCACGCACAGCTTCACTCGGACTATATGCAGCATCTGACTGAAGTCAAAACCAAGAGCAAGAACAAGGTTCGGGCTGTCCAGCAGCTGGTACAGCGCCTACGGCTGATCAAATCTCCTGCTGAAATTGAACGAATGCAGATTGCTGGAAAGCTGACGTCACAGGTGTGATTCCTACTGCAAAAGCTGTTTTCAAATGAAAAAATTCTAAGCTCTTCGGGTTCAGTGGGCACTTTGAGGTTGTGTACTTAATGCAGTAATTTCATGGCAGGTGAACATCCAGCTTCAACCTTGACATTTAGGGAACACGTCTAGAGACTTGCTCAGTACCTTGCAAGGCAAAGTAAATCTGCCGCCTTGTATTTTTTACCCATGATCTCAGTTGTTTCTCCTTGGAGCAACGTAAATTAATTTTATTTCCTTTCCTGACAATAACTGCAATAATAGTAGCAGTTTGATGGTTAAAAAAGAATCATAGGACCCAAAATGATAATGCTTACAAGTCTCCAATTAACAGGAAAAGGGTGCAGTAGAGCAACAGCATTAACATAAGAATACCTGTCACATCCAATGGCTGTCTTACAGCCAGGAGCCAAAGAAGCCAAGTTCAAGCTCCTCTTGTCCTGTCCGCTCTCAGTAAGAGCTGGACAGGACGCATTTTGTCTCCTGGACCAGGAACCACAGATGCCTGCATGGAACACCTGGAAACCAGGGAGCCCAAAATGGAATCTCAACTAGAGATTTTTCTGGTTTGGATCGTATTGGCAGATTCCTGCTATGTAACAACAAAGCCTTTTGGAGTTCTCGTGGAAACCAAGTACAAACCATTAATCTCACTGTCACCAATACTGACAAACTGATACAAACTGCTCTGAAACTCCTCTCAACACTATTAATCAGTATGTTTCAGGCCTTAACCCATTACATGCAGGACCTTGAACAAAACAGCTCAAGTTAATTCCAGGCCTACTAGAATTGACTTCATGGCATAATAGCACACAAACATTTGAAGGCTATTTTTCTGAGTTCTACCTATAGTCTTCCCAAAGTTAAACATTGTTTCCTGAACTCTTCCCTCATCTGTTTCATTTTACCTCATTTGGTGACTTCCTCAGTAAGTGCTCTAGTTTGTCTAGTACGCTGTACAGTGTTGTAGCTAGACCAGCAAAGACAACTTACAACTAATTACAAATGTGAAAAGTATATGTCTTTGTTTTCCGTCAAATCATTGATTTTTAAAATAAGGAAGAGAAGTAGCTAAGAATAGATTGGGATAATGTTTAGGGCTCCAAGAAATTGGTGATGAGTGATCAGATGTCTTTGCATAAGATGTAAAATCAATTACAAATTTACCTGGGAGTATTCTGATCTGCACTTCTGTCACTTGTCCACACTGTTAGTGAGAGACTATTTTAAATGTGCCAAAATTTAGAAGTATTAAATCTGAGGTATTGTCTTTAAGTATTCCCAATTCTGGTGTAGAATTATTCTGTAAGATTTTTTAATATTTGGGCAAAATAGTTTTCTTAAGAATAATGATGCTATATTTGTGTTTTTCAGCCCAAATGAAAGTTTCCTATCTTTTGGGGAATAAGCCAAATATAATTTGTGTTTATGAATCAATTGGATTTTCTTGCAGTCTGATTTGGTTTACTAGGTGTACCAGTTAATAATGTGGATTTTGTAATCAAAGAAAACACGATAATTTCAAGAGAAACATCAAAAGTGCTTCATTCAAAGTAATGTCCATCACTAGCTACACATTTCCCCCATCTTTCAGGTAATTTGTGGATACTGTCCCAATAGAACTTTTCTTGTTTTGAGGCAAACCATCCAGAGACCCAATTTTCCACTTCTTCGTATGTTTTGAAGTGCTGCTCAGACAGTGCGTGTGCCATCGATCAGAATAAGTGGTCATCTGAAGGAGCAAGGTCTGGTGAATACAGCGGGTGGGTTAATACTTCCCAGGCAAGATCTTTAACTGGTTTTGAAGTGTGTGATGGTGCGTCATCATGAAGCAAAATTACGTTGCCGTGTCTATTGACACATTCTGGTCGTTTCACGATCAAAGCGTGTTTCAAATTGATTATTTGTGGTCGGTAGCGATCAGTATTAACGGTTTCACCTGGTTTTAGAAGCTCATCATACACCACACCTTCCCGATCCCACCAAACGCAGAGAATTGTCTTCTTTCCAAAGCGATTTGGCCTTGCAGTCGATGTTGATGGTTGACCTGGATCAACCCATGATTTTGTGCGTTTGGGATTCTCAAAATAAATCCACCTTTCATCGCCAGTCACAAGTCGATGCAAAAAAGACTTTCTTTCGTGCCTTTGAAGCAACATTTTACTGGTGACGTTTCGGTTTTCCATTTGTCTTTCGTTCAGTTGATGTGGCACCCATTTTCCTTCCTTTAATATCTTTCCCATTGCTTGTAAACAATCGGAAATTGTTTGCTGAGCAACATTTAATCTTCCTGCAAGTTGTTTTTGAGTTTGAAACGCATCTTCATCCAATAATGCTTGTAATTGTTGGTCTCCAAACTTTTTCGGTTGACCTGGACATTCTCTGTCTTTCACATCAAAATCATCACTTTTAAAGCATTTAAACCAGCGTTCACAAGTATCTTGAGATGGAGCATGTTCCCCATAAGCTTCCCGAAGTATACGATAACTTTTTCTTCAAAATAAAGTAATGAATTAAAACTTCCCTCAAACACTCTTTTTTTGGCACGAAGTTGGACATTTTTAAGCGTAAAAATATCTATGATGAACACCTTCAGCAAATTTGAAATATGAAGTTTTGAAGCTTGCTGTCAATACAACAAAATAGCATACATATCGAATCGCATATATATCAACATATGTGTAACTCCATCTATTGAAAAACTCCGCATTATTAACTAGGTACACCTAGTACAATAAGTAAAGGGCCTTGCCATTAGAGTTAAGTAACCTTTCAAGAGAGGAGAATTGGTAGACTGTATGGGCAGAAGTAAAAGCAGGGTGAGTCAGACCTATCCAGGCCAGATCTCTCTTACAACTGAACGTATATCCTGCCTCCTGGACATTTCTACCTGAATTTCCTGTAATTGTCTAAACTTGTGCTCTGCCAGCTCTACCAGACCTTCCTCTTCTCTTGTATTCTATTTCGTGGTTAATAATAACAACATCAACCCAGCTACCTTAGATAGAAATATGGAAGTTACCTAGATAATTGTTCTCCCAGCCCTTGTATCTAATTAACTGGTCCCCAAGTTCTCTTCTCGGGAGGCAGAAGAGTGTAGTGGAAGACAGACTGGGTTTAAATACCAAGCTGTGTTATTTTGGCCTGTGCCTAGCACAGTAGGACACCTAATATCCCTTTGCTGTCTCTTTGCTTCTGCTATTGCCTGTGTCTAACTCTACCCCAGCCACAGTGATCTCTTCAAATCTGACTGCCCTTCTCGTAAAGTTCTTTGGTGGCTCCTTGTTGTTTTTAGGATTAAATTGCAGCATGCTCACGCAGGGCCTTTCATGATCTGGCCTCTTCTGCCTTTCCCTTCCAGCTTTATATCTCGTTCTTCCACAGGCGCTTGACACATACTGAGCAGTCTCAAATGTCACAGGCTCCCTACTCTCACGTCAGCTGCATGTGGACATGCACACAAGGCCCTCATGAAATCATTCCTGCTTTTTCTCTCCACTGTCCCTTCCCCGGAAGCTGTACAGTGTCTACTCATGATGTGTCCTGGGTTATAAGATGCACAGAATGAAATGCAAAGAAATCCCATTTTAAAGAATCAAAATACAAACATTTAAATAGCACCTGGTGAAGTGAGAAGGTCAAGTGTTAATTGAGAGTATGGGCTACGCTGTGATGAGACAACCATAATAAGAAGTGGCAGTCATAAAGTTTGCCCTTGATCTTTATAGGAAAGACAGTGTTTTGAATATTTGAGTAAGCAGAGTAGATAAAATTAGACTTCTTTTCATCCTCCATTCTATTTGCAGGCTTTCATAGAGACCATGTTTGCCAGCAAAGCGCCTGTGGATGAGAGCTTTCTTTATGCTAAGGTGAGCTTTAAATGATTGGAAGGCACACGTAAAGTAATTTCATTGATTTGCAGGTGGCATCTGGTTGACTTTTATGGAAGTGACCAGGAGATCAGTGGAGAGGATTTGGTTCTTAAATGTGACTAGTAATTTATTAGATGAGTCTAAAATATGTGGAGTAACAGTTAAACGAAGAAAATCCACAGAGTAGAGCTATTGAAGAAGAAAAGGCTTACATAAATGTGAGATGAGAAGGCTAGTACTGTTTAAGTAAATGTAAAGGAAGAGACTGAGGTCGAGCTGTAGATAGTAGCACATGGTTGCCAGTCTCAAGCTCCATCCTAGGACATAATGAAATTCATAGAGTTTACCATTTGCCTAGCATATTTTTATTTTTCAGAGCTTGTAGGTCAGTAGCTATTTGAAATGTTGGCATTAGTCATTTAGAGCTGTTGTTAAAAATGCAAGCCATATTCCAGTGTTTATCTAAATAAGAATAAACAAACAGTAACTTTACATAACTGTTATCTTTTTGCTCACCCTTGATCATAGGTTTTCTGTGTCCTCTTCTGGACTTAATTTGAAAATCAGAAATTTAGAGTACTCACAAGAAAAGAACAGATTTAGTAATAGGATTGAATAACAGGCTTGGGGTGAGAGTAAAAGTGGCCTGAAATGAAGCATGAAAAGTTTTGTTAGGGGTGATGAATAGTTTTCCAGTAGTAACTTAAATGGAGGTGAGTGCTGTTGAGGAGAGCCTGGGCTGGGGCAGCCTAAAGAAATCCTTTCTGCAGTCATACTTAGAGTCACACTTCGCTGTGGTTTTCAGTTTGAATTTGAATGCCGAGCCCGGGGAGCAGACATCTTAGCCTACCCACCGGTGGTTGCTGGCGGTAATCGCTCAAACACTTTGCACTATGTGAAGAATAATCAGCTCATCAAGGTACAGTACTAGCCATCAGCGCCGCTTCCTCTGGGTCCAGATGCCCTAGTAGGAAACTCACTAACGTCGGGTCCCCTAATTTTCAGCTTTAACAAAATGCTTTTACAGACGTTCTCTCATTTGATCCTCACGTTAGCGCTATGAGATAGGAGCAGTTATTAACATGCCTGTGTAATAGGTGAGGAAAATAAACTTTTAAAAATGAGGCAATTAGTAGTGCAGAGGCACATATTCTACCCTAAAGCCTCTGCTCATTTTCTTTTATAGCACTCCTCCCCTAAGGACTGGTAGCTGCAGTGGGCTAAGCATATGGGAGCAGACAGACTTTTTAAAAAAAATGTTTTTATTGACTAGGAGAGGAGGGGAGAGGGCGAGAGATATAGAAACATGGATGAGAGAGAAATATCAACATGGATTGGCTGCCCTCACTGGGGATGGAGCCCGCAACCTGTGCTTGTGCCCTGACCCAGAATGGAACCTAGTGCATGGATCGGTGCTCAACCACTGAGAGACACTGGCCAGGCAGATTTTAAGAATGAATACCTTATTAGCTGTGAGAGAATTTCTCTTTTATGGTTTTCTCCCAAAGTGACTATATAAGTAAAGAATTTTGTACTCCTTTGTTAAGTCCACTTTTAATTATCTATTTTAATATTTGGTATATTCAAAAGACTAAATATAGCAAATGTAAATTATACAGCCTATTTTTAAAGTGAATACCCATGACTTACTGGACTTAAAAGATAGAATATTACCGCCCTGGCCAGTGTGGCTCAGTTGGTTGGGCGTTGTCCCATACACCAAAATGTTGCCAGTTCCATTCTGGTCAGGGCACATGCCTGGTTCGATCCCTGGTAGGGGGTTTTCAGGAGGCAGGTGATTGATGTTTTCTGCTCACATTGATGTTTCTCTCTCTCCCTCTCCTTTCCCCTCTCTCTAGAACTCAATTTTTAAAATTTTTTTAAAAAAAAGAAAAATTAGTACATTACAAATACTCTGTATCTGCTTGTGTGCCCTATGCTCTCCATCCTGCTGCCTCCCTCCCTCAGGTCACTAACTGGTATCCTACATTTTTTGTCATTTCCTTGATTTTTTTAAAATACTTGTATTACATGTACATAATAAGCAGTATTATTATGTACATGTAATACATAATTCTGCTTGCTTATGAAGAATACAAATTTATATGTATTGTTTTATTTTACTCATAAGTGTATGATAATATTAGTTGTTTTCTAATAGTAAATTTATTCTACCATTTTGCTAGAAATAAAACCACATGATTCTTCAAAGTTACTGTTACTATATATGCACTCATTTGATCATTGCGGTGTGCCAGGTTCCGTGTTTATTTAGATGTGAATAAGATATGCCCAGTAACATGACATGTAGTAAGATAGAGATGTACCCAAAGTTTTCTTCTTCCCCCACATGCATTTTGATGGGGAGCAGAAAGGGAAGTAACATTCTAAAGTTAAGTGGTTAAGCCCTAGCCAGTTTTGCTCAGTGGATAGAGCATCGGCCTGCGGACCAAAGGGTCCCGGGTTCAATTCTGGTCAAGGGCAAGTACCTTTGGTTGCAGGCTCCTCCCCGGCCCAGGCCCTAGTGGGGCTCATGCAGGAGGCAACCAATTGATGTGTTTCTCTCACATCGATGTTTCTGTCTGTCTTTTCCTCTCTCTTACACTCTCCCTAAAAAAATATAAATAGTTAAATGGTTAAGAGTAATTGTATTTTTAATAAGGCTCTAGATAAAATACTTACCTAAGGTTATGTTAATTAATAGTGATAGTGATAATGGTAACATTATGATGTGCTGATGTTTGCACCTAGTAATTCAAACCCAAGCAGGTTCCAGAGCCAATGTACTTAACCACTATGCAATGGTACCTTCCTATTTTTTTTATTAAAAGAACATTTTTATTGATTGATTGATTGATTGATTTTTAGAGAGAGTGAGGAAGGGAGAGAGAGAAAAAAACATCCACTTGTCCACTTGTTATTCACTTATTTATGCATTCATTGTTTGATTCTTGTATGTACCCTAACTGGGGATTGAACCTGCAACCTTGGCATATCAGGACAATATCTAACCAACTGTGCTACCTGGCCAGAGTGCAATGGCACCTTTCTTAAGCCAATGTGAGTTCATTTGAAACATTTAGATGCTGTTTCTTTTTTTTTTTTTTTTTTTTTCTTAATCCTCACTGGAGGATATTTTTCCATTGATTTTTAGAGAGAGGGAGAGACACATCGATGTGAGAGACACATGGATTGGTTGCCTCCTGCATGCACCCCGACCAGGGCCAGGGAACCTGCAACCAAGGTATGTGCCCTTGACCAGAATCGAACCTGGGACCCTTCACTCTGCAGGCCCAATGCTCTATCCACTGAGTTACACCGGCTAGGGCTAGGTGCCGTTTCTTATGAGAAGGAACCAGAGAGGATTAGTCTCTTTTAAATTAGAGCTTTTAAAACCTATTCTATGTATATAAAAGCCTAAGCCACCGGCCGATATGCTGACCGTCTGGTCGCTATGATGTGCACTGACCACCAGGGAGTAGACGCTCAATGCAGGAGCTGCCAAGCTGCCATGACTTGGCAGCTGCGGTTCTTAGGTAACACACCCAGAACCAGAGAGGAGGGAGCCCGATTCCGGAACCCCTCAGGGGATGTGGGAGAGCCAGTTTTGGCCCAATCCCCACAGGCCAGGCTGAGGAACCCCACCCGTGCACGAATCCATGCTCCAGGCCTCTAGTATATATATAACATGAAAGGCACAAAGGGCTCAAGTTAAAAGAAGAAACAACTGACAATCCAGGGGTCACCGACTTTGACCTATTTTGCTTTTTTTCCAGGATGGGGAAATGGTGCTGCTGGATGGAGGTTGTGAATCTTCTTGCTATGTGAGTGACATCACCCGTACCTGGCCTGTCAATGGCAGGTACGTCTTCTACAGATCCCACTGCTTCTCTGGAGTGTGGTTATATTTGGAGTAAATGGCTAACGAGACAGACAGGTCCCCTTTAGCTCAGGTTAACTGCCTTTGCAAAGCTCCTGATTTTTTCTTTTTAATATTTTTTTATTGATTTCAGAGAGGAAGGGAGAGGGGAGAGAGAGACAGAAACAACAATGATGAGAAAGAATCATTGATCGTTGCCTCCTGTACACGCCACGCTGGGGACCAAGCCTGCAACCCGGGCATGTGCCCTGACCAGGGAATTGAACCGTGACCTCCTGGTTCATAGGTTGACACTCAACCCCTGAGCTACGCCTGCTGGGTGCTCCTGATTATTTTTTTAAGACTGTTTAGTCATCATCACAGGATCAGGCACCTAGAAACACCTAGTTAACCCTTTGCACTCGCTTGCTTTTTTCTCAATTCCTTTATTCTAATGCTAACCGTGTCGAGTCACACTCGACATCCGAGTGCAAAAGGTTAACATTCACACACATACATGTATGTGTATATATATGTATGTAGGTTGGTAGGTAGATTGATTGATAATGATTGATGCATTTAAGGAATTGACTCACGCATTTGTAGGGCAGGCTGGAAACTCACGCAAAAGTTGATGTTGCAGTCTTGAGGCAGAATTCTTTCTCCAGTATACAAGGCAGTTCTGGCATTTGAATTCATTTAGTATAGAGTACCTTATGGCCCATGTTTCAGCCAACCAACCAAATAAACTGTTGGCGCCTTTTTGAACCCTTGAGCTATAACATTGAATCCAGAATCTCTGCTTTGTGGATATACACTGAGTGGCCAGATTATTATGATCTCTGAATGCATAATAATCTGGCCACTCAGTGTGTGTGTGTGTGTGTGTGTGTGTGTGTGTATATTAGAGGCCCAGTGCATGAATTCGTGCATGGGTGGGATCTGGCCAGCCTGACCAGGGGGAGGGGACATGGTCGGTTGACTGGCCTGCCTGCTGGTCAAACTCCTGGTCAAGGGGACAATTTGCATATTAGCCTTTTATTATATAGGATATACACTGAGTGGCCAGATTATTATGCGTTCAGAGATCATAATAATCTGGCCACTCAGTGTATATCAATAAATTCATCCTGATCTAACTTTGTGTTCCTTCCAATTATCCCACATATTACTATCCATTTCCACACATATTCTCAGATTTTTATCTATATAAGTAGGAAAAATCATGCAGTTCTCTTTGGATTATCATGCACTTCCTTGTGGGTCACACTTTGTACCTAACCTTTTGGGGCCTGCTAGGAGTACAATCTAGTTAAAAGTCCAGAGGCAAGTACCAAGGCAACTATCTAAGGGGAGAACCTGTAGGTTCTCAGTCCAAACTAGATTAGTCTCAGATGGTGGTAGAAGGGCTGCTTCTGCCAGCAAAGAAGACTCAACAGAATTTAGGGGGTCAGTGTCCCTAGCTTCATCAGGATCGTTCAGAATTGCACAGCTCAGATTTGTGCATTCCAGTGTGTAAAATTTACATTTAAAAAAACTTTAAAAATATGTACTAGTACTGTGGTGGCATGGAGTATGGGTATAAACATAATGTTGATAAATTTGAACCTGGCAGTTGGGTATGTAGGTGTTCATTATAGCATTATATTTTTATACTTAAATATTAGCAGACATTGAGATTGTATCTATCCTCCTATATAATAAAAGGGTAATATGCAAATCAACCAAACGGCAGAATGACTAGTCGCTATGATGCGCACTGACCACCAGGGGGCAGACGCTCAATGCAGAAGCTGCCCCCTGATAGTCAGTGTGCTCCCACAGTGGGAGCGCCACTCAGCCAGAAGCCAGGCTCATGGCTAGCGAACGCAGCGGCGGTGGTGGGAGCTTCTCCCACCTCCGTGGCAGCGCTAAGGATGTCTGACTGCAGGGAGCGGGCCTAAGCTGTTGGTCATCCCCTGAGGGCTCCCGGACTGCGAGAGGGCACAGGCCGGGCTGAGGGCTCCCCCCCCCCCCAAGTGCACCAATTTCGTGCACCGGGCCTCTAGTTATAATTATAAAAAAGCATTTTATAAAAAAAAAAAAAAAGCATTATAGCGAACATTTTTGTACATATAGCTTTTTTTGTATTTCAATTATTTTCTTAGGATGGATTCTTAGAGCAGAATTACAAGCTCAGATTTTATGAGCATCTTTGAAGGCCTATGACTTCATTGGCTGTCTTACTTTATGGGAGTGTAAAATAGTACATGGAACTACATATCATATGCCACCCCATTTTAATTTTTCCCCATCTTTCCTCATGATTGCTGAAGAAATTATTATTCCAAGGACACCTAGAAACTAGTAAATTACTAGTAACCGAAGTATTGACTAGTTTATCCCATGACATGGCTTTGCCTCTAAGAAATAGGTCCCTAAGCTTTTTTTTTTTAATGGTAAAAAATGGAAAGGATCAAGAATGACCTGGTCTGCCGAAACCGGTTTGGCTCAGTGGATAGAGCATCGGTCTGCGGACTGAAAAGGTCCCAGGTTCGATTCCGGTCAAGGGCATGTACATTGGTTGCAGGCACATCCCCGGTAGGGGGTGTGCAGGAGGCAGCTGGTCGATGTTTCTCTCTCATTGATGTTTCTAGCTCTCTATCCTTCTCCCTTCCTCTCTGTAAAAAAAATCAATTAAAAAAAAAAAAAAAAAGAATGACCTGGTCTGGCCCTCTGACTGCATTCAGGGCTGGGTGCCTCCTCTAGCCTCACCTCATGTATGTCTGCTGACTGTCTGAAGGACTGTTTCTGCCCCAGTTTGAAGGGTTATTGCTCTTCCTGTTGAGCATCTAGGGTATGATTAAGGTCCTGTCAGTAATGCTATGTTGGTATGATTAAACATCTACAGTGCCTCATCATCATCGCCTGGGAGTTTTTCTAATGAAACTGAGAAGCAACTGTTAAACAAAACATAATCACACAGCTGAACATTTTTTGCTTGCTTTTTTGAAAGAAAGGGTTTATTGGGCCATGCTGCTAGCCAGCGAAGGACCAGATCCCGGGGCATGAAGTCTAACCACTAGCAGCAGGGTTTGGTGGAGAAGGCAATATGTTCGCCATCCTAGAGTTGACGGGCGCTTTTACACATTATGTTTTGGGGGAGAAAGATGTAAGTTGTTTTGAAAGAACTTACATTGGCTATAGATAAGGGTTGGGGGGGATGCAGGAGGGCGTTTTAGGATAGGAGCACAGTCTGGAAAAAGAAATATTTACTTCTTTTGATTGGTTGCAGGCAGCAGCCCTGAAAGTTCATGCACATGCTGGCTGCCTTGGTGGCTGGTGGTCAGCTCATAGACCCTGGGAGCTGATTCAGAGCTCTAACATGCATCCAAATATGAGCGGTCTTTGTTAGTTGGCACGATGCTGTTAACTGGTTAACTATTCCTGTCCCTTCCTCTCACTCTCCCACTACTGTAATTTGATTTATAACATCTCAGAATTATTTTCTTGTCACAAACTTCCTGCAACATCAGTCAGTTCCAAATTTGCGATCTTTGGTTTTCCTGTCCGCAGGTTTACGGCACCTCAAGCAGAACTCTACGAAGCTGTTCTAGAGATCCAGAGAGATTGTCTGACCCTCTGCTCCCCCGGAACAAGCTTGGAAAACATCTACAGCATGATGCTGACCCTCATAGGGCAGAAGCTTAAAGAGTTGGGGTTCCTGAAGAACATTAAGGAAAATAATGCCTTCAGGGTACCGCACTTCTTTTGACTCACTTCTCAAGAACACCTTACATGCTGCTCGGTTTTTATGGAAAGCTAATTAGATTTAGAAATGGTCTTTGTGATTCTTCATCTATAAAAGGGATTTACATTGAACCGGGATTACAACAAAGGGAGACAGTTCTTAATTCTCCCAGAAGGTGGCAGCACATTCTGGTTCATTACATACTGCATAGTGCGCAACTAGCTCAGTCGTCAGAAGACATAAAATGAAGTCTGGTGCAGAGGGTGGAAAAGGACACAAAAAGGAGGAGAGGTTAACTCTTGATTCTTTTGGGGTAATTTTGAAAAGGTAGAGGTCGAAGGGGAGGGTGTTTGTTGCTTCAGTGACACTGTTGAGACTTTAACAGTATCCTCAAGGGCATGTCTTTAGTGAATTTCATCTGCATCCAAATGTAATGGTATTCAGTAAAAATGTAAAGCCTCGGCTTTAAATTAAAATGCCGGGTGGTCAAGCCAAACAGACCATTAAGGCATCGCCCAACTCCAAGGTTAGGCTGCCAGGGTTTCTTTTATCGATAGGAAAGAAGCTATAAATTCCTCCTGCTCAGGCCAGCAAATCTTTAATTAATGGATAGAAACATCCAGGCCAGTAAATGCCTAGTAATTGCAGTGTTATTTGATGTTTCAGCCTGCTCCACAAGTTGCTGTGAGATACTTGGGGTCTCCAGAGCAGACTTCCTGAGAGGGATGTGTGAAGGTTGAAAAGAGAACTATTCTAACATAATCACCCTCCTTCAAGAAAAGAGATTTTCATTAGCCCCAGTCATTACTGGGCTTACCCAAGTCGGCGTGTGTGTAGTATATTAAATACTGGGAATGGAAATGTGGATTAGTTAGAATGCATCGGTAGAATTTCATTTGAGAGGTGGCAGTGATCAGGTCTCTTAGTCAGTAGCCTAGGGACAGATTAAACATAGTGGCAGATCCGTGGGGGAGCTGTTAACACCTATCTCGCTGACTTATACATGCCTGACTTCCCCTCAAGGGGCCATTGCTCTAATAATACTGTGGCAATTACCTTTTCCAGGCTGCTCGCAAATACTGCCCTCACCACGTTGGCCATTACCTGGGGATGGATGTCCATGACACTCCAGACATGCCCCGTTCCCTCCCTCTACAGCCCGGCATGGTGATCACCGTGGAGCCAGGTAAGGGGATAGGGAGCATTAGCAGCCTCTAACCCCTTGGGACACGTAATAGTGTCAGGTAGAAAGGTAAACACCATGGTGAGAGTGAAGATTGATATGGCAGGAGTCAGTTTTAAATACTGATGCTGTTTTTATAATGAAAACAGATCTCATTCTTAGAATTCAAGTGTTTTTATCTCTAAATTAAGTAATTATAGCTGGGACAAGTCTTTCACACCACCCTTTGAATCCAGGTAAACGTTACTCTCTGGCCTTGCATACCACTTAGTCCAGTCTAGTCAGTACGTGGGTGCTTCCTTAGACTTTGACTACAAAATTCTTTGCTGACCTTTTCTTTTTATCACGGAGAAGAAGGTGAATCTGTCTGACTTCATGATTAGAGAGGGTACCTTGGGCTCTTAGAATTTTCCAAATGTTTATTAAAGTTTTTTTATTTTTTTTACTTTACATTTATGGCTTATTGAGAGGGCTTATTTGAGTATTTCTACAGCTTCTGGTTGTTCAGGCCAATCTAAATAAGTGATATTTAAATATGTTTTCAAATACCTTATGTCTTTATTTTAGCAAAGTTCCCTTTTTCCAGGGGACTATTAGGCAAAGAAAGAATACATTTATATAATCTACTGGTTCCCAGAATATGCTGACATACTCACAGTTTAAGTAACTTCAGTGGCCTGCTTGAGCCACTAGAATATGACAGAATCATGATCAGCATTACCATATGGAGCCTGTAGTCTACTATCCTATATAATAAAAAGGTAATATGTAAATAGACCGAATGGCAGAACAACCAATCAAAGTGTAATATGCTAATGATATGCTAAGGCTGCTCAACCACTTTCTATGACATGCACTGACCACCAGGGGGCAGACAGTCGACCGGTCGACCAGTCACTATGGCGTGCACTGACCACCAGGGAGCAGATGCTCTGACTGGTAGGTTAGCTTGCTATTGGGGTCCAGCCGATTGGGACTGAGCGAGATGGGCCAGACACACCTTGGTGTCCCTCCCCGGCCTGATCATGCACCGGTGGGGTCTCTCAGCCTGGCCTGCTCCCTCTTACAATCCAGGACCCCAGAGAGCTGGTTTCAGCCCGATCCCGCAGGCCACTCCCCATGGGAGGATGCCAAACACAGGGCTCATGGCTGGCAAGCGCTGCTGCAGCAGAGCAAGCCTCTCCTAGTCGGGACTGATTGGGCACAAGCCCGTGGCAGGCACAGTGGGGCCGGGATGAGTGGGAGCGGCAGGTAGGAGCTGCAGGTGGCATTGGACTGCGGGTTTCGGCCCGAGCCTTACAGGCCACCCAGAGGGACCCCACACATGCACGAATTCGTGCACTGGGCCTCTAGTACAAAATAACTATAATAATAGTTATAATAATGATAGTCAACATTTATTTTAAAAAAACAAAAACATTTATTGACCATTATACTAGACACTTTTATCTGTATTATCTCATTTAATCTCCATGACTCTAGGTCAGTGGTTGGCAAACTCATTAGTCAAGAGCCAAATATCAACAGCACAACGATTGAAATTTCTTTTGAGAGCCAAATTTTTTAAACTTAAACGATATAGGTAGGTACATTGTTATTAACTTAATTAGGGTACTCCTAAGTTGGCCTTTGCTAAAAACTCAAGGGGCCAAAGAGCCGCTTATGGCTCACGAGCCGCAGTTTACCGACCACTGCTCTAGGTGGATACTGTTAAGATTCTAGCTTTACAGATGGATTGTAACACAGAGAGGTTAACTTACTTGCCCCAAATCATCCAGTTACTGCCATTTATGAACAGCACATTCTTTTTCCTACTTCTCAGGCATTTATATTCCAGAGGATGACAGAGATGCCCCAGAGAAGTTTCGTGGTCTTGGTGTACGGATTGAGGATGATGTAGTGGTGACGCAGGACTCACCTCTCATCCTTTCTGCAGATTGTCCCAAAGAGATCAGCGACATCGAGCAGATCTGCAGCAGGGCCTCTTGACCCTCATTGCAGCCCACATGCACCTCAGGTTCCAGGGTGTGCACTGGCATCTGTGCACCTGAGCTTTCTGAGTGCTGTCTGTGTGGGTACGTTTATGTGTGTGTTTCACTTGGGAGTGTGGGACCTGTATGAATGTATGTAATTGTGTGTGTGGTCTTTTCTTTGTTTTAAGTAACTAGAAATCTGGAAAATTGAATTTTGGACTGTATGTTACTGCAACTTGACATTAATTCTATAGAATTAATGGCCCAGGCAAGTTTAACTTTTAAACAGAAAGGTAGATCTTGGTTACATATGTTCATGCATTCCAGTTAACACATTTAACTATACAGAACATCTCTCTTCTCCAGGTCTTTTCCTTGCAGTGCTTTTGCTCAGATCCAGTTAATATCATAAGGTATTTGTATGATGCTTATATTACACTAAAAACCAGTGATTGTGTGAGGCGGCCCGTGTATGCCTTTCATGCTGGTGCCGACCTATTGCAGAGCCTGCACAACTACCGGAGCCACGTGAGCCTTGTGGGCACGGGGGTCCGGCAGTCCCGCCCTTCAGCCACCCTCCAGACTCCAGCAACAGTGTATCGAACAAAACAGCTCTGAGCCTTTCTTGCTACTAGGGCCTGGAAAGTATTTAGATTCTTGATAAGGAAGGACATGGAAGAGAAAGAAAAGTATATATGTGTCTGCTACAGATCCAGACCTCCATCCATCTGTTCTCAATCTAAAGATGAATCCTGTCCTAGACACCCATGCTTCCTGTATAGATTCTTAGTGCGCTGCTCCTCATAGCACATCCTTGAAGCTGCTGCCCTAGCCAAGGGCAGATCCTCTACTTACCCAGTTAAAGTGGGCACCCAGTTTTCAGAGAGCTACCCTTGTTATCGTTCTGTGATTTCTTCTAGTGCTAACAAAAACAAAATATGCCTATGCCACCAAGTGCCTAGAAACAGCCTAAGGTCCTTTTCTTTCTCCGATGTTAGCACTGGAAGCGTCATATTTCTCTCAACCCAACATTGGACACAGTTATGCAAGAACTCGGTTGTACAAGTTTGCAAAGTGAACAGGGCTAGATTATTGCAAATGGTTTATTTGAGACCTTCTGTCAAAAAGGGAAGCTTTTAAGAACTAGTGTGTCCCCCTCTTAAACTTGGGTATGAGCCCAAAACGTATAAAACATGCTGATTGTGGAAGTATAAATTTGAGGGTTTTTAAGAAAATATTTGTATTAGCAAAGCACAGGCTCAGGGATTAACACTCCCTGCAGTGATACAGGCTTGCCTGTCTTATCCCAAGGTGCAGAGCTCACAGCAGACAGATAGTGGCTTCATCAGGAGACAAAGATAATATTATAAACCAAAGTGATGGAGATCGTGTCCTGACAGCATCATCCACAAGTGCTTGCTTTGCTCACCGTATCTCAGCAGCTGTGGGAAGGATGGCTGCACAGCTGG
Source organism: Eptesicus fuscus (assembly GCF_027574615.1). Classification (NCBI taxonomy): domain Eukaryota; kingdom Metazoa; phylum Chordata; class Mammalia; order Chiroptera; family Vespertilionidae; genus Eptesicus; species Eptesicus fuscus. The sequence continues at coordinate 103,326,181 of NC_072479.1, forward strand.
AGTCATCATCCCGTGCCTGCCCTCCCGCCAACCTCTCAGTCCTGTGCTCCTTTCCAGAAGAAGCGGACTTGGAACGAATCCGCAGCGTGGCCTCTCACCCCAGGGCCTCTGTGGCCCTCACGGCCCGTGGGTTGGGTTTCTTTTGTTCATTCACCATCCTGAGAGGAGGTCTTTCCTTTTCCTGTAAATCATTTTCTGTGGTCTTCACCGTTTTAGCTCAACACTTAGGCAGCCTTTATGTACTGCAGCATACTTGGACATGAAACACTCCTTCCAGTTAGATTCCAGTGACACTGTGCAGGTGTTATGAGTAGTCAGAATGGCTGTTGTGGAGTCCCTGATCCAAGAATATTGTCCTTTGAGTCCCAGATGAACCACCGCAGCTAAACATTTGATTCAGAGTATCGGAACCATCACGAGATGACATAGTGAACATCTCAGAGCAGCGTCTTAGGGGCTGTCGGATAGATCCAGGATCTGTGAGCAGATAATCGTGCACAGTGCAGGAACTTCATCCATTCTTCGCCACACCACAGATATGCCCCACATTTCCCTTCATGAAGTATAATAAATACTTAATATATATACACCAGGCTCTCTCCTATAATGAAAACTTTAATTTTTAAAAATCTTTCAGCCCTAGCCAGTTTGGGTCAGTGGATAGAGCATTGACCTGCGGACTGAAGGGTCCCAGGTTCGATTCCGGTCAAGGGCACATGCCAGGTTGCAGGCTCGATCCCCAGTAGAGGGGTGTGCAGGAGGCAGCCAATCAATGATTCTCTCTCATCATTGATGTTTCTACCTATCTCTCCCTCTCCCTTCCTCTCTGAAATCAATAAAAATATAACAAAACAAAAAATCTTTTAAATGTTCCACTGGGATTTTTCTCCCTGAACTGAATAGATGAGATTGGATCTTTAACAATACCATCTAAATGAAGGAAGCATAGCTAGTTCTCTCTGCCGCATACTTTGTTGTTTTTTATTAATCCTCACCTCAGGATATTTTTCCCATTGATTCTTAGAGTGGAAGGGAGGGAAAGGGGGAGAGAGAGAGAAACATTGATGTGAGAGAGACACATTGATTAGTTGTCTCCTGCACACACCTTGACCTGGGCTGGCCGGGTCCGGGCCTGCAACCTAGGTATATGCCCTTAAATGGGAATTGAACCCAGACCCTTCTGTACCCAGACCAACACTCCAACCCTGAGCCAAACCGGCCAGAGCTGCCGCATACGCATACTTTTTTTTTTCTTGTGCCGCATACTTTTATGTGTTTATTTCAGGCATTACTTACTATTACCCCCAAAATCAGGAAATGGACTGTGGAGTAAGAATTCACCCTTCCCATAGTCATAACATCCAAGTTAGAAAGTTACTTCTGATGGTGACTCTTAAGTTCTTGGTGTGGGTCTTCTTTCAAAACATTATTTTCTTACTGATTTTTATAAGGTCGGAAAGAGAAAACTCCTAACTAACATAGACATTATATCTCAATTGAGTTTAAGATCCATGAAACAGCCCTGCTGGGTGGCTCAGTTAGTTGGAATGTCATCCCGTACATCAAAAAAATAGGGTTGCAGTTCCATTCTCGGTCAGGGCACATATCTAGATTGCAAGTTGATCCCCAATTGGGGCATGTACAGGAGGCAACTGATCTATGTTTCTCCCTCCCTCCCTTTTTCTCTCTCTCAAATCAATAAAAACATCTCGGGTGAAAAAATCCATGAAACAAGTTAAATTCTCAGATAAAGACATCGTAACTAATTAAATAGAAAAACTGAGTTAAAAAATATTTTTTAAACTTATGTAACCAATGCCCTCTTGAGCTTTCTTAGTAGTAGATTACAAATCTGATGCATGAGATCTGCTTCTCCCTCTCCTGTACCCATGCCAGAGATCACAAGTAAAGCATAGTGTCTGTCCCATCGGCCCATATGTGACCTCAGTCCTTTTTAGCACAGTTTCCAACAGTTGCTACCAATAAAACCATTGGATTAAGACCCTCTCTGCCATCCCCCCACTGGCATATAATAGATGACAATGTGACTGTGTGTGTGTTGGAAACTGAGTGACAATGTGACTTGTTTGTGCATGTATGTATTGGCCCAGGATGGTGGCAGCATGTGCTTGGAAGAGGTTTTTATGGTTTAGTTAATTTTTTAAATTTAAGCTGTTAGGGTTAAGTTTTAAGCCTGGGCAAATATGCTTCAAGGTAAAGTGTTTTATGCCCTTAATAAAATGAGGAAGTGAATACATCATGAAACCCTATCGTTACAGCAGAATTCCGTTGTCGCAAAGCTTCTGGGTTCTCCTGGCTGCTCTTCTGACCTCTGCCTCTGTCACGGAGGAGCTTGGGGTGAGCATCACTGATGTTCGGATCAGGGGTCCCCATGAACTCAAGGCCTCTTGGGGTGTGCTCATGAGGATCTAAGAGAACTGTAGTCTTTGTGAGCATTTCTTAATGCTTTGTATGACTTTTGTGCAATTATATAAATTCGATTTGGATAAAACGCTGTTACTTTTAAGGCCCTTGCCATTGAAAATAGTTATCTCATTCCCCAACAAGGGAAAAGTATTTGTTACTGCCATTTAAAAAATAAATCATAAAACAATAAAAATGTATGGCGCACATGTGTGTTATTTTCAAATCTAGAGTTTACTGCTTTAACTTGGAGAATATTTTTATTTACAAAATATTTTATTTTACAGAGTGTTCATTAACTTCTGTCACACAATCATGATAGCTCCCGGCCGGCATGGCTCAGTGGTTGAGCATCAACCTATGAACCAGGAGGTCATGGTTTGATTCCCAGTCAGGGCACATGCCTGGGTTGCGGGCTCCATTCCCAGAGTGGGGCGTGCAGGAGACAGCCAATCAATGATTCTCTCATCCTTGATGTTTCTCTCTTTTTCCCTCTCCCTATCTCTCTGAAATCAATAAAAATATATTTTAATAAAATCATTACAAAGCAGTGAGTATCATGTCATAACAGAGTTACAGGGATGACACGAAGGAGGAAGGATGGGCTCCATTTGTGAAGGGAGTCGAGCCCATTGGTCAGAGAAGATACCCCATGAGTTTTATAATGAATTTGCCCACACGTTATAGCACTTTCATTTATACTTTATTATCTCACTTATGCTTATGTTGAGTCTGTGAGCCACGTCACTAACCTCATTGTACAGATGAGGAAAATGGGCTCCCTGAGCATGCGACTCACCCAACGTCATATCGTAAGTAGATCTGGATGGAATTCAGTTTCTTGAACTTGAAACTGATTTGTAAACCTAACACTCACTGAACTCTCATTAGGTCATCAGAGTGCATTATCTCATTTAATCTGTGCAGCAGCAATTCTTATCACTCCTTATTTTTATTTATTTACTTTAAAGTATGTTTTTATTGATTTCAGAGAGGAAGGGGGAGAGAGAGAGAAACATCAATGATAAGAGAATCATTGATCAGGCATATGCCCTGACTGGGAATCGAACCATGACCACCTGATTCATAGGTTGATGCTCAACCACTGAGCCATGCAGGCCGGGCTCACACCTTGTTTTATAAATGAGGAAAGCAATACTTTCAGAAGTTCAAGTAATTTGTCCAAGCCAGGATTTGAACTGAACTACAGCTCAGCACCTGAGCCCTGAACAGCCCTGCTGCACTGTGCTATTTCCCACCTTCTGCAAGTGAGCACTCCAATTTTCAGAGATCCTGACTGCCATGGTGCAGCTGGTGTCAGACACACCTGGGTTAGAATCCCTCCTTGGCCATGTACCAGCTCTCTCACCTTAAGATAATTTTCTTAACTTTCTCTTACCTGCATGTTCCTCGCTTATAGAATAGGAATCATATGTATTTGGCTCATAGCATCTCCACCTTTTCTTTGATTTTGCATTTAACCCAATATATCATCATTACTGTTGTCTGCCTTTATCTGTAGGACATAAGCTACGTGAGGAGAGTCTAGGACTATCTGTACACATCTTGTTCACCATTGTAACTCCTACATGCAGGACCAGGCCTGGCACATGGTAGGTACCCAATAAATATCCTATATAATAAAAGCCTAATATTCTAAGTGTCTGGTCATCTGTTCATCTGTTCAACCAATCAAAGCGTAATATGCAAATGATATGCTAAGGCCACTCAACTGCTTGCTATGACTTGCACTGACCACCAAGGGGCAGATGCTCCGACCAGTAGGTTAGCTTGCTGCTGGGGTCTGGACAATTAGGACTGAGCAAGATGGGCCGGACATGCCCTGGAGCCCTCCTGCGGTCCCTCCCTGGCCCTGATCATGGGTCGGTCAACCAAAGACCATCCTACCTAATAAAAGGCTAATATGCAAATCGATCAAACGGAGGAATGACTGGTCGCTATGATGCACACTGCCCACCAGGGGGCAGACGTTCAAAGCAATAGCTGCCCCCAGGTGGTCAGTGTGCTCCCACGGGGGGAGCACCGCTCAGCCAGAAGCCTGGCTCACCTCCGTGGCAGGGCTAAGGATGTCCATTGGACCTCCCCAAAGGGCTCCTGGACTGCAAGAGGGCGCAAGCCTGGCTGAGGGACCCCCCTCCAAGTGCATGAATTTCATGCACTGGGCCTCTAGTCTGTTCAATAAACAACTCATCCCAGAGGATGGAAAAGTTCCTTCTTTCCCAGCTTCATTAGATATGACTTCCCTGGAAGGATTCTGGTAGAAGTAACCAGGGTAATGAGATATGAATGGCCACCCTTGGGTAATTTGGGACCATCTCCTGCCAAGGGAGGTGGGAGGGTGATTGGCAACCCTACCAGAATCACAAGTGGGACCAGCATCACAAGAGTGTGATGGCTGAAGTCACACAGGCCTCTGGGCTCAGAATGGCCCTGCACATGGGTTAATGCTCTGCTGTTGCTCTCTCGAAATTCTTAATAATTTTTGAACAAGGACCCTTGCATTTTCATTTTGCATGGGGCCCTGCAACTTATGCAGCTGAGCCTGATCACATCCAATGGGTGGTGAGGGACAAACAAAGGGGATCAGGAGGACGTTTTCTACCAAAAACAAGGTTGGAGAATGATAGAAAGTCCCAAACTGGAAACATTGTGTCTGTGTGCCCAGCTCCTCATGAAATAGACTGTGAGCTCCTCTAAAGCAGAGATTATACCTTATTCAGTGCTGTTTGTAGCTTAAAATGGTGCCTCCATTTTCTTTTAATTAAGTTTATTATTTTGAGATAATTTGTAGATTCTACATATGAGATCCTGTGTGTGCTGTACTCAGTTTTCTCCAATGCTAACATCTTGCAAAACTATAGTGCAATATCACACCCAGGATATTGACAGAGAGATGGTCAAGATACAACACTGCCATCACCACAGGGATCCCTTTTAGAGCCACACCCACTTCCCTCCCACCTCCTACCCTACTCCTGGCAAGCACTAATCTGTCCTCCATTTATATAATTTTGTCATTTGAAGAATGTTACATAAATAGACTTATACAGTATGTAGCCTTGTGGGATTGGCTTTTTTTTCACTCAGCATAATTCTCTGGAGAATCATCAGTTGCATGTAACAATAGTTCATTCCTTTTTACAGCCAAGTGGTATAGATGTACCACAATTTAACCATACCCCCATCGGAGGACATCTGGATGTTTCCAGTTTGGGGCTATTATAGATAAAGCTGCTAACATCTGTGTATGGATTTTTATGTGAATAGAAGTTTTTATACTTTGGAATACATGTCCAGGACTGCAATTGCTGAGTTGTACGGTAGTTGCATGTTTACCTTTCAGATATACTGCCAGATTGTTTTCCAGGGTGGCTGTTCCATTTTGCATTCCACCTGCAATGGATGAGGGATCCAGTTTCTCTGCATTCTCTACAACCGTGGCGTTGTCACGGTGTCTTGTTTTGTTTTATACTTTAGCCATTCTAATAGGTGTGGACTGACATCTAATTGTGGCTTTAATTTGCATTTCTGTAATGGCCATTTATGTTGAACATCTCTTTCTGTGTTTATTTGCCATTTGTATATCCTCTGATGAAATAGCTCTTTGTCTTTTGCCCATTTCCTAACTGGATCATTTGATTATTGACTGTTGACTGTTAAGAGTTCTTTCTATATTCTGGATATTAGCGCTTTATCACATATGTGCCTTGCAAAAACTTCCTCTCTGTCTGTAGCTTGTCTTTCCATCCTATTAACAGAGTCACAAAGCAAAAGTTTTAAATTCTGATTAAGTCCAACTTATCAATTGTTCCTTTTATAGATCATGTTTTTGGTGTCAAGTCTTAAGAACTCTAGCCCTAAATCCTGCAAATTTCCTACTGTTTTATTCCAAGAGTTTTATATTTTATATTTATACTATGTTTTATATTTAAGTTCATGATACATGAGGAGCTAGTTTCTGTATAAGGTGTGAGACTAGGTCTACCGCCATGTGTTGTTTTCTTTGCCCATGGATGTCTAATTGCCCCAGCAACATTTGTTGAAAATGCAACCTTTCCTCCGCGGAATTGCTTTTGCGTAGTTGTTAAAATTTAGTTGAGCATATTTGGGTGGACCTCTTCCTGGGTTTTCTGTTCTGTCCCATTGACATATATGTCTGTTCCTCTACCAATAGCACACAGTCTTGATTACTGTAGCTGCAAAGTAAGTCTTATAGGCAGGTAAAGTAACTCCTTTTCAAAAAGATTCTTGATTTTCAAAATTAGTGATTCTTCCTTTTCAAAATTATTTTAGCTATTGTAGTGCTTTTGCCTTTCCATATAAATTTTAGAATAATTTTACCTGAAACTACAAAAAAAAAAAAAACTTCCTGGGATTTTGAGAGGAATTGTGTTAAAACTGTATACTAATTTGGTGAAAGCTGAACTTTTTACTATGATGAATCTTTTCATCCATGAACATGGTATGTCTACTTATTAAAAGTCTTAAAAATAATTTTCAGTGTTGTTAGTTTTAAGATTTCTGTCATCTATTTATTGTGTCCTTGTATCTGTTCATTGACATGTCATTTCCTTACTAGGAGTTTGACACCTTAATCACTGCCTCTCTTCTCTTTATGTCAGGACCTGGATCATACTCAATGAACTCGTTGAATGAAGGATAAATATGCCTTCAATATCTTAATTTACTAAAGGTTTCTAGTCTTCATATAGGGGCCTGCAAGGACACAATAAATAGATGACAGAAATCTTAACATGGAATCATTAACAAAACTTGAGCTAAGAAAAACTTTGTAGGGTTCCTTTCCCTTCCAAGTCTGGTTAAAGCTGTAATGTTTTCACGGATTCGTTGTACCTGTTTATGACTAAGACGGGAAACAAATTGCAGTTATTCTGGTTTAGCAATGGAGTCAACACACTTCATTGCTCTCCGATTTTCTTCCAAGAGAAAATATGCGATTTCAACTAAGCCAATACAAGATTTAGAAGTGATTGGAGTTATACCTCTGCAAGGTTAGAGATACAGAAAGAGGTCCTGGTCTGAGGGTGACATGAAGTACAGGTGTTTGGGCTGGGAAGGGAAGTCCGGTAAGAATAAATAGCTGAATGGGTCACACAAATCCAAGACTAAAGATATGGCTATGGCTAGAGAAGCGGAAAGAGGATCGAATTTAGGGAGAAAGAACCCCATAGATGACCAATTGAGGTCCAGGAAACGTGTGCTCAAGTGCGTCAAATCGTGTTCCTTAAGCAAAGGCCATTCTGGGGCGTAGCGGCGGGCTAGCGATGGCTCCTGAGTCTCCTTCCTCGTTGTTTCAGGTGGGCGGGCAGGTGACGGCGGAGCTGCGGAATGCCTGCTCGGTCTGTCCCTGGCGAGGACGTTCCGTGAGCTTCCTGAGCATTTCCCGAATTGGACTCGAAACCAAACGATGCCAGGGCCCCGGCTCCCCCGGCCTCAGGCCTCCAAGGGAGGCAGCATCTCGGGCCTGGCTCGGGAGCCGGTCACGATTTGCGAACGGCCCGAGTGTGGACTCGGGTTTCGGCAGCAAGAGGGAGGCCGCCCACCCTCACCCCTTTCCCGGCAGAAGGAGGAGGAAAACCCGCCGGCACGCGAGCGGCGGGGTGGCCGGGGAGGCGGGGCGGGGCTGGGGCCGCAGGTCGCGGTCCCGGCGGAGGAAACAGCCGCCGCCCCAGCTGAAGCAGTGTGGCCGGGGCCTTCCCGCGGGAGGGCGACGAGAGCGAGTCCTTTCGAGCTTTTCCACCCCGCACGCTCACGTCGGCCCGGCCCCGCCCGGCCTCGCCCCAGCCGCTCGGGCCACCGCCTCCTCCCCAGCCGACGCAGGAGGGGGGAAAACCTCCGCCAGCGCCTTTAAGGGGCGTGGCCACGGGCCCCGCCCACACACCCCCTCGCGCCAGTAAGGGGTGGGGCGTAGGGGGAGGAGCCAGGGCGGGGGGAGGAGCCAGGGCACTGGTGCGCAGGCGCAGTGGCTGGCCGGCAGACCGTGTGTTTCCAAAATGGCGGCAGCGATGGATGTGGACACCCCGAGCGGCACCAACAGCGGCGCGGGGAAGAAGCGCTTTGAAGTGAAAAAGGTTGGGTCTCGCCAGCGCCTTCCTTAGGGAAGTTAGAGAGGCGCGGATATGGCTGGCAGGCCCTAGGATGACCGAGGCGCGGGGGAAAGGGCTTCATTTCTGGGCGTTCCTAGGACCGGGTACCACGAAAGGAAGCTGGGGGGCGGGTTTTAGGGTTGATCGGCATGACTGTGGCCCACTGTCTATGTCAGTATTGGTTTCACTTAGAGGCTGAGGGGCCAATCACGAAGGTGCTTATTGAGATATGCGGAGTTGCGAGTGGGCTGAGGGAGCCAAGCGTCTGAGCTGTCACTGGAGTGGTGGTGGTGGTGGTGGTGTTGGGGGAGGGCGGGGTGGGTGGAAGGGGGAGTCGGAGCGGTGCGGAGGGTGGAGGATGGGGCAGTGCAGCGAAAGCCGGGAACCTGAAGTACTACCGCCTTGGAGGCCTCTGCGGAGCCGGGCTGATTTCCCTGCCCCGCCCCTTTCCGAAATTGGGGGGCCCTCGCCCTGAGGGACCCATACCCGGCCTCGCCTAATCGAGGCGTCCAATACCATTAGCTCCTTCTCTGTCCCGAGCCCCGCCGAGTAAGTGTCTTGAGTGTAACTCTTGCTTTTGGGCGGTGTGTTGGTTTGTAACAACAAGCCACCCCGGTCATATCACATCCAGAATCCCCCTCCAAAAAAAAAAAAAGCCTGGTGGAATTCGTTAAAAAGAAAATGCGAGCCCAAATTGTATCTTTTAAGGAAGGTTTGAGTAATAGTTGCGAACGACCTGCTAAGAGTGGAAAAGCAAAAAAAATATGGGACGTGTCTTTTTGCATGAAATGCCTTAGAGTGGTGGTTTGCTAAGAGATTGGGAGAAAAGTGCCGAGTCCCGCCTCAGATAAAATAAATCTGTTCGAAGTGAAGATTGTGAAGCAGGGACGGTGTTATTCCTGTACCATTAGGCCAAACGCAGACAGTATTCCCCCCTCCAGCTGCTTCTGGCGTTTCATTGTGGGCACTGCGTGCTCAGTTACAGCCAGCAGCCATATTGAAGAATAATAGAAGTAGGATCTTTTTCCTCCAAGTTGAAGCTATCGCGTGAAAAGTGCTGAAGTTACTGAGAACTGGATTGAAAAAGATGACAGTTTGGAAAGCGGCCCCAAATTAGTGGGTAAAAAGGAAGTTTGGGAATATTTATAATTGCAGAAGCCAGGAGGTTGAGTTACTTCAATGCCAATTTAAATAAACTCTTATTGGGGAATTTTTCTTAATAGAGTCTGAGTGTGAAAAGTAGAAAACATCGGGTTATTTGATGGTAGGAGCTAAGTCAAATTCTGGTGAATTCTAGAGTTTGTTATGAAGTAAATCTTGTAAGATTTAAGTGATGACCTTGTTCTGTGTACTGACACTGGGTAATTAGTTATCCAGCTTATCCCACGATTACCCATTTTATGATCCAGTCAGCATCTTGGTTCATTCTGTACCTAGCGTTCACCTCCCTACTCCTGCATCCAAAGCCGCCTGGAAGAGCAGATATTAACTTATGCAGACATTGATCTCTTCTGCAACTGCACAGTAATTCAACTCTGTGCTTATTAAACCTGAAACAGGCACTTAGAAATTATTCCTGATTTGCTTCATGATGAAATTATTTTAAGCTGTAGAAAAAAGGTAAGATTAAATGGTGACTCATTAATTTCTATGTTGATACACTCAACCATTTGGAGAATGGTTGAGCATATGTGTAGCTTGCTGTTGCCATCTAATATAAGACTGAATTAATGTGCCAAACTATGTAGCATGAAATCCTACAGTGTGTGTTTGTGCATTACAAGGAGAGTGTTTTGTTCCCCCGTTTTTCTCTTTGCAGTGGAATGCAGTAGCCCTCTGGGCCTGGGATATTGTGGTTGATAACTGTGCCATCTGCAGGAACCACATTATGGATCTTTGTAAGTAATTGCAGGAGGATGGGAGGAAATTGAGAAGTTTACAGATTGTGGCTATCCTGATGTGACCAGTTTTATTCTTCACAATGAAATATAAAGCACAGGCAGAGCACTTGGGGTCTTCTGCATCTAGCCCATTGGTATGTTTGAAATAGAGTAGTTTTTTATGATGTTCTGGAGGCATACCCATCTCAGAATAAATCTGTTCAGTCTAAAGACGACAAGGCCACACTTAGAATGAATTGTGGACCCAGAGGCACTGTTGAGTCCTCTACATTTTCCATCTCATACACAGACTCAAAAGCAAAGGTGAAAGGAAGAAAGTAAACTTTGAGCTAAAATATTCAATCAGAGCTAGTTTCTGCTGGGCAAGATATATAAATAAAAGAAGCCTAAGAAGTAAGAATTTTCAGTCTTAGCCCCAATCACAGTTAAGAGGACATCACTGCCAACATCTAAACAGACAATTAATTACACTAAAGACATTTTGTTCAAATCTCCACATATTCCACCACACATGGCGGATTTGATTATAGCTATTGGTGGACTAACTTAGAAATAGGGGCCAGAATGTTGACCACACCAGGAAGAGTTGAGATTACTTTTTCATCCAGGTACTAAAATGGTTTGTTATTGAGATCGGGAATGGGACAAAGAAATTTCAACTTTCTAGAATTGAAATTATGGTAGTTATTTTTTAAATCACTCACCTGCCTCTCCAACTTCATCTTAACTCACTCTCCTGCTCACTCTGGTAGTGTCTCTGGCTTTCTATTCTTGAAGTATCCATGGTCTTTTTTAGATCCCTTACATATACTGTTCTTTTTGCCTGGAATATGCTCTGCCTCTTCTCCCCCCTACCTTGGTCTAACCCACCACTATCCAATCTAAATGTGAGCCACAAATGCAAGCGGCCACAGATGCAAGCGGCAGTGGCAGGTGCAGCGGGGCCCAGGGCCCAGATGAGCGGGAGCGGTGTGGTGTCCAGCCTGGGCTCGGGCTCCTCCCTGGCTGCCAGCCGCTTTGCGGGCCGAAACCGGCTGTCCGACATCCCCTAAGGGGTCCCAGATTGCGAGAGGGCACGGGCCAGGCTGAGGGACCCCACACACTGGGCCTCTGGTTGAATACTAAAAACACAGAATTGAGGGATAGTTTGCGATCATTGAAGTTCGGAAAGCACACATCAAATACTTGGTGTTGGAAAGCTATCATAGCAGGTGTTGGTAGCTAATTGCCCTTGGTTTCTTTGAGTTTGACCCTGTTTGCCTTTTCACACAGCAGTCCAAGCAGATCAGCAGCTACCATGATGTTTAATACAGATAGAAGGATCTCATCACAGGAAAACACACGCACGTTTTTAAGTGTGTTTGGGTGGGGTGTTTGATTACATGCTTGCCAATTTCTTGGCCATGCATTTTCATGAGGAGTTACACCCAAGAAAATTTTACTTTTGGGGGGCTCTCTTCTGTAAATAGTTCATGATTTTATATAATCCTGATTTTTTTTTTTACCTCTATATTTAAGTTGTGTGTCTGTCTAGGTGGAAGAGAATGCACTTCTTGGAAAGATGATAACAGACAAAGGCTGTTGATACTCTGTCTTCTCTTAGAGTTGACCACTTAAGGGATCAATGTAGGCTTCAGTTAGACACCTGCTTTATCATATATTTTAAATGTCAAATGAAAAAGTAGAACACTGAACTCCTATAACAAAAAATTATGAAAGTAGTATTTTCAAGTTGTATCTTTTATTCATTCAATAAATAATTATATCCTGGACCTTTCGCTAGGCACCAGAATAAAAGAATGACTGAGATCAAATCTGTATCCTTAAGAAACATACCCTTTTGTTTAATACAGTCACTAAAGAGAAATCTGATTGCCACAACTGGACTTGTCTTCCTTTCAAAAATAAATGGAATATGATTCTTTTTTTCGGAGAGGAAGGGAGAGCGAGTGAGCGATAGAAACATCAATGGTTGGCTGCCTCCTGCACGTCCCCTACTGGGGATCGAGCCCACAACCTGGGCATGTGCCCTTGACTAGAATCGAACCTGGGACCCTTCAGTCCACAGGCTGACACTCCATCCACTGAGCCAACCTGGCTAGGGCTGGAATATGATTTTTTTTTTCTTTCCTTTTTTTTTTTTTTTAATTTATTTTTCCAATTTTTTTAATTAAGGTATTATATGTATACATATCTTACCATTGCACCCACCCCCACCCCAATGGAATATGATTCTTGAAAAAGACATTTTATTAAAGATGAGAATAAGATTCTTGGTTTACAATGGCCATTTTATAATATATTCTGGTCTGGCATTAAATGAATACGTAGATACATAGCTTTAAATAAATAAGAGTAATTATGGCTGTTCCCCAGTTGGACTCTCCTACAAAGCATTCTTGGTCTGAAAACTTCCTTTTTTGAGCCCAAATTGATACTACATGCCTGTATTTATTTTATATTGCCCCATTTTTTGGTGGCTTACAGAATTGATTAAATACACAGTCTACTGGGTGTTTTTTCTCCACTACCTCAGCTAATCTAGTTCCAGATGAAGAAGGCATCCAGAGAGGCTTAGACCCAGCCTTCGTCCATAAGAAGTTAGTCTCTTCCTAAAACCACAGCTTCATCAATGTTTTGAAAGTGTGGCATCTGTTCACTTTCAAGATGAAGCCATTTCTTCCTTAGCTTTTATTGAAGTTTAAAAATTCCAAAGCTGCCCTAACTGGTTTGGCTCAGTGGATAGAGCATCGGCCTGCGGACTGAAAAGTCCCAGGTTCGATTCTGGTCAAGGGCATGTACCTTGGTTGCGGGCACATCCCCAGTAGGAGGTGTGCAGGAGGCAGCTGATCGATGTTTCTAACTCTCTATAAAAAAGCAATAAAATATATATATTTTTTAAAAAGAATGTCATGATCTCTCTAAAAAAAAAAAATTCCCAAGCTTTGTATGTCACATGAAATAAGCTTCTGCCTTTGCCGGGGGTATGATAGGAACCCTTTCCACGTTGCTTGTCTGGTGCTTTTGGTTGACTGTTCCCCTGTTCTGGCCATAAGCGTCACTAAGTGGCAGGCCCAGATCACTAACCCACTGGCAGAACAGATTTGCTGTGTTGACAGTGTTTTAAAGACCTAAGATTTGACGTCTTCGTGCAGAGCGGGTATAGCTTGCTGCAGGTCTCTTCACCCCCTTCTCGCACTTCTGTCCCAGTTCACATGTGTCTGCCTGACTCCTTTAGGCTTCGGAGCTTCACGTGGGAAGCCTGGGTGTTCTGAGGGCCTACAAGGAAGCATTTGTCAAGAACAGGGAAAAGATACCAGTAATCAGAACAGTAAGAGTTATGAGGTGACTTTGAATTTACGAGATTTACCCAATTAGGAGGGATCACTTTCATTTGGACAAGTCAGGCTATGTTCAGAATTAAAAAGTACCTTTTCTTTCATTACTCTGTTCTTGAACAAGGGTAGGAAATCATTGCAAAGCATACTGTTAAGTCACATCTCTGCCTTATCTGTTCTTCACTCCTTTTCACATTCATTAAAAAAACAAGCCTAATTAATCACTGGAGATTTTGTTCAGTTTTACTCCACCGCTCCCTGCACCCCGCTCCAAGCATGTCATTGTGTAATTGTGCAGGTAGGGCTGCTGTAGATTAAAAGGTGGTTGCTCCTGCCGTCTGTGATCTTGTTGCTCTTGTTCCCGCAGGCATAGAGTGTCAAGCTAACCAGGCATCTGCCACTTCGGAAGAGTGCACCGTTGCGTGGGGAGTCTGTAATGTAAGGAAACATCTCTCCCTATCAGCATGGCTTGTATAAATGTATTACCACTTTTCCTGCTTTGCCAGTCTTGAAAATAACTAGAAAAAAAATGACTAGCCCAACTTTCTCCCAAAAGCTATACAAATAGTTTAACAGATTAGCTTTTGTGCTATTCACCTGTTAGAGGATAAGAATTAGTAGTTATTGTAGAGGCACTAGTTTGTCTTAATACAGGGTGGGCCCACTTTTGTTATCCACATTTTGGAGATTAATCTTTGGGAACTGCTTTCAAGAGCCTATGGCACAGGTTTTGGAATATTGTCCTGTTAGTGGAAATCTTTACCTTCTGAACAGATTTTTTTTTTTAATATATTTCTTTATTGATTTCAGAGAGGGAGGGAAAAGGAGAGAGAGATAGAAACATCAATGATGAGAAAGAATCATTGATCGGCTGCCTCCTGCATGCCCCCTACTAGGGATCGAGCCCGCAACCCAGGCATGTGCCCTTGGCCGGAATCGAACCTGGGACCCTTCGGTCCGCAAGCTGACGCTCTATCCACCGAGCCAAGCTGGCTAGGGCTAAACAGATTTTTTTTTAAGGGCAGGTGTGGAACTAAGTTTGATGAATAAATTGAGTGTTTGTGTGTGCGTGCATGCTTGCGTGTATTTTAAGTGTGGCAAATGTACTATATTCGGATTTTTTTGGGGGTGTTCTTTTTTAAACATGGCTCATGCCAGAAATGTTTTGTGCAGCATCGTTGGACTGAATGTACGGCCTTCCAGGATGTGACAGCTGTGAAGGATAACATACATCAAACATGTTATTTCTAGCATGTGTTAAAATTCATTTATAGCCATATAGTCCCAGTCAGATGAGCTAAAATTGTTCTATCTGGACCTCCTGTGCAAAGGATCCAGAGGACCCACAGCCCTCTGCATGGCACAGACCTACGAGGCTTGGAGTCAGACCACCCTTCCCTATTTTTGTGACTTGACTGACTAAGTGACTTCGGGCAGGTATTTGACAGCTCTCAGCGTGGGTTCCCCCATGTAAAATAGGGCTAACCGTAGACTGCATAGAGTTTAATCAGAATGAAGTGATTTTAAATTCACAGTGCTGAGAACACCTCCTAACACATAGTAAGCATAAGTGTTTGCTAAATGAGTACCAATTGGGAGTAGTGGTGTTTACTGAAGAGATAGCAGCTATCAGCGCTTGAGGCTCACATGCAGCTTGTGGTTACCGTCTTAGTTCTGTCAGGGCCTTCTGGGCAGTGTCACGGGAGCCTGTATTGGCTAAGGAACAGCGTTTGTTGCTTATGGGGATAAAGAAATAAAATATATCGGGCTCTTTGCTCCCCTGGCATTCAGGCATATACTAAGAACCAGGTTACTCTATGGTAGAAGGAAAAGAGAGTGAGCTTCCCCTAAATTTGGCTAAGGAGAGACTTACTCAGCCTGCCATAAAGAGGAGCCAGCATGGCGTGGCAGAAACCTTTGGACTAGTCATGGGTTCTAGTTCTGGGTCTTTTACTAAAACCAGTTCCATGAAATAGGCAGGTCACTTATCTGGGTTTCAGTTTCCTGTCTATAAAATGGAGGTGATAATACCCGTCATGCTTGCTTGCTAGAGTTGCTGTAATGCTCAATGATGGAATATGTTAACATCTGCTGTAAACTGGGAAGACGGGTCAGTGTACTCGGAGACTGCTCAACATTTCCATAATATATCTTAGATTATTAACAGGAAAGGAAGAAAGTTGGGGTCAGGCAGGTTCAGAGTTGCTGTCACCTGCCGTGTAGCCTCATTTGCATCCCCTCTTTCCCTCATTTTCTGAGGTGATTGGGGCATACAAGGACCCTGGACTGCTGCAGAGTGCCTGTTGGGGAGGTGGGAGGTGGGAGGTGGGAGGTTGAGAAGTTGAGAAAGGTGTCTGGATACCTTAGGTGAGTCTGTCCCCGTGATTGAGGAAAATGCCTCAGCTTTCTGCCTTTTATAAGTTTTGTGGGGGGGGTTTTGTTGTTGGTTTGGGGGTTTTTTGTCCGTAATGGGTTGTATGAGAGTCAACAGGAAAGGGATCTTCCAAAAGCTGTCACTGTGTTGACTATCCATAGTGAATTAGCTATGGATTCCACTCTTAATTACAGAATTCTGATTTTGTCAGAAGACAGTTCACAAGATAATAGTCCATATTGTGATTCTTCTTTGAAGTTCCATGCATGTTATGGGAGACATAACTGACCAGATTTCAAGACTGTTATTAATCCAAGCCTGCAAAAGCTTTCATTGTTTGGTTGAGTGTCAGCATTTCTCCCCTGTCCCCACCTCAGCTGCCCCATCACACATTAGATGAGGAGGGACACTTGCCACTTGTACCTTAATACTCTACCCATCTGAGCAGGGGAGGGATAATGGCCGCTGCAGAGGTGCTGTGATTAGCATCTGCAGGTCATTAGGGTACAGGGCACACAGGCTGTCCTTTCCCCCGATCTGAAAGCTAACTCCTAGCTCCGTGTCAGTTGCCAGTATTCTTGGTACTCTTGCCTTTTTAATTCCTGTCTTGATCATGAAATAAGTCCTTTGATGCTCTTTCAGCTGCTTATGGGCTGTTTGCCCATCATAATACTTCCTTTTACCTTAATTTTTTTTACGTCATTCCCTTAAAAGACAAAACCCCTTGCCCATTAAAGGCGTGTTGAGTACTGAGGTCCTGTCATAGCACTGTGTTTATGAACAAATCTGGAAATCAGGTTCTAACAGAGTTGAGCTGGGTGTGGGAAGGTTGGAGACGTACCCATCTCAGCTCTGGGTGGGTGGCGGTGGCAGTGCACTACCAGGGGCTGAGAAGGCTCTTCTCCTGGGGTTCTTCTTCTCCAAGGAGAGGGGAGTACAGCTGGGGACCAAGAATGGGGAGGTTTGACATCTGCATGTGTCCAAGGAGTGTAGAAGCATCCTTTACGGGCCGAGTAGGACTAGGGAGCCACCGTATCTTTCCTTAAGAAAAAGGGAGTCACTGCTAGAACATACACTTCTTCCTAAATAGTTTCCTCCTGTAGTAGTGACATTTCTAGCAGCTGTTTCATTGGGAATGTCCTTGTGCCTAGTCAGAGTGTATGAGTGTGACCTTGGCCTCTCATTGTTTTTTGTCTCCCATTGTTCTTCTCCAGCCCCCTGTGTGTAACCACCCACTGCATTTGAGACATATTGTGAGTAGAGGGTTGAGCCTACACAGTTATTTTTAATAAAATGTATCTTTTCTTCCAGCATGCTTTTCACTTCCACTGCATCTCTCGCTGGCTCAAAACACGGCAGGTGTGTCCGCTGGACAACAGAGAGTGGGAATTCCAAAAGTAGGTGTCTCTGGCTGTTTCGATGTTGTAAACCTGGGCTCTGTGGTCAGGGCTGTTCTTTGTCTCACCTCAGGCTGAAGGCTGCCTAGTCGTAAAACATGGAGCCATGGAAATACCTTGTTTTATAAACTAGCTTTTGGTTATTTAAGGCACTCATTTGTATGGAAAATCCACAGAGGTGTGGCCAGTATTAGAAGTTTGCAGCCTAGAGTTCCCCAACTGTCTTGGGTCTATGAAAGTAGAGAATTTCATAGGATCTGCAAACTATTAAATATTTTCAAAATCACATCGTGATGGAGATAACCATCAGCAAGGGCTTCTTAGCTTTCCTGATTATACATATATGCACTTGTTATGTTGTATATGGGTGGGTATACATATGTAATTTTTTTCCTTAGCATAGATGTGAGCATCTTATATAGTAATTTACCTTCCTTTTTCATTTCATTTTGGAGATTTTTCATATCCACACATGTCAAACTACCTCCTTTCAAATGGTTGCAGAGTATGTTTTTGTGTAGATGTACTATAATTTATATAATCAATTCCTGTTGATAGACATTTGGGTTTCCAGTTTTTCACTGTCAAAAATCATGTGTAGGGATGAGCATCCTTATACATGAACCTTGGTGTGTATATGTGAGTAGTATATATCTGAAACAGTAATTCTTAAAAGAGGTATTTCTGAGTAATGAGTACATTTTTATTTTTGATAGTGTCAGATTTTCCTTTCCTCAGAATATGTACTAATTTACACTCCCTCTAAACAGTGCATATACACCCCTATACTAGTATATGCAAGTTCAAATATGGAGATAATCAGGAAAGCTAAGAAGCTCTTGCTGGTGGTTTCCTCCAGGAGTGAGATTAAAAAGACTAGGTGGGAGACTCATTTTCCATCTTAGCTACTCTGATAGTTGGAAATTAGTATTTAGTTGCATTTTTTACATTTTTATGAGAAGGGGGATTTTTATTTCAATATGAGTTTTGATTAATAGGATATAATTATTTTTAAAAACAAAATAATAAGATTCTTTAGCTTGTATGTGTTTAGAAATCCCTGATTGGTACAGTTATTTTGCTTTTAGACTGGGTTATTTACGTAGGTAAAGAGTTTTGGAAGTCATATCAAATGCATATTCATTTTTAAGAAACCTGCCAAATACTCAGTATCTAACTCATACCATTGCTCTCTGTTCAACAAAGTGCATGCTGGGTAATGTGTAAGGTATACAGATGTCTGAGACGGCCCTTCCCTGTTCTTGGGGAGCTTGCGTTCTGAGTGGAACCTTGACAGTAGTGCATGCCCAGGCGGAAGCACTTTTCTGAGTGCTCAAGAGGCCTTTGTGACTTGCTTTTCCCTAGAGCAGGCTCAGGGTTCTGTTTTGGACCAAAACTGTTTGTGTTGCCCCTTATATATGCCCAGGGCTGAGCCCAAGCCCCGGGGAGTGTGAAGAATTCCGGATGTGAGGCTTTGACACTGTCACTGTATCCAGCCAGCGACTTAGCCAGGGAGTGGTTTTCTCTTTTTTTGTTAATTCTCACCTGAGGTTATTTTTTCCATTGAGAGAGGTTGGAAGGAGGGGAGGGAGTGGCAAGATAGGAAAGAGACACATCAATTGGTTGCCTCCTAGACGCACCCTCACCAGGGCCAGGGAGCGAACCAGCAACCCAGGTACATGCCCATGACTGGGAATCGAATCTATGACCCTTTGGTTCACAAGCCAGTGCTCTAATTACTGAGCACACCGATCAGGGCCAGGCAGTGGTTTTCAGTGCATTCGGAAAATGCTTCCATAAGGAACAGATCACAGCAGTCTTTAACCCGATGGGCAGCTCCTGGGTGTTCTCCAGCTCACTAGCAAACACTACAGCTCTTCCCTGTGTGGAGTTGGGCATACCTTTTTTTTAGACAATATTCAAGTGGATTTCTTATGAAACAAGCCTTTAAGGACCTACTAGCCTTTCAGAATGATCGAAGCAGTGATCTGGAGTTCACATACCCTGGTTTTCATCCATATAATGGAATATTTTAATCAGAGGCTAACTGCCCAGAAAGAACCAGGACAAAAGATGAAGTAAGATAATGAAGAGTTTTGTGTTCAAGAAATCCATTTATATGTGAAGAAATTTCCCGGCCTTGTTTACTTTTATAATCTTATTAGAGCCACATTTGGGCTTCAGGGGAAATCGAAAACCACTTGAAATTCATGCTTAGTTTTCCACATTCCGTAGTGGGGTTTTTGTGTGTGTTCTTTTCCTCTTTCTGATGCTGAATACAGTCATAGCTGCAATGGCCCCTGGTGGTAGATTTTGAAAATGAAGGCCGCCCTGGTACTATTCTCATACTTGCCTTACCCCAGCCTTGCCTGCGTACTGGAGTGGAGGTGCAGAAAAGGCTGCCGTGGGTACAGGGAGGTCAAGAACTCAAACTGTCTGAGCCACTAACTCGAGCCAGCAGGTCGAGTTCCCTTTCACAACCACCAGTTCTGACTTCTTCTCACCTCCCTCATACTGCCCAGCATCTCTCGGGTAACTAGGAGGAGAGGCCGGTGGGCATGGCTGAGTCCCAGGGAGGGACCTTCACTAAGGGGGTGGGGGAGTAGGCAAGATATTACAGAGGATGAGAAGATGAAAGGGGCAAGAGACCAGTGGCATAACCCAGTTAGGGAGCACACTTACATCTCTTCAAAGTTTTCATCCAATTTGCTCATATGTTTAAACAGCTTGTATAGTCTCAAAACAGGAAATTACTGAGGAATTAATAAAATAATTTACTTTGTCTTTCAGGTATGGGCACTAGAAAAAGAATATTCTCCATCAAGCTCAACTGTTTTGTTATTCATTTAATGACTTGCCCTCCTGTTACTTAATTGTAAGTTAGGTAGAACTGGGTCTTTTCTGCTTTGTCTTTTCAGTTTGCTATTCCTGCAGTCCTGTTGTGTTCTGTGTCAAATAAAATCCAGTTGGATTCTATAATAGATGCTGTCTCTTGTGTATGTGAAAAACATGAACATAAATATAGGGTCCCCTCTTCTCGGTCGGACAGCCAGCTTGTGAAAGTGAGACGTTTGTTCCCTAGAGCCAGAGCAGAGGTGTCCTGCGCGCACATCACTCGGTCACAAGGCTCTGTCCACATCCTGGTTCCTGATGGCAATCTTGGGCAAGTCGCCTCTGCTCCAAGCTTTCCTCCTCTATAAAGTGGCTTCTGAGGACTCACTGGCATCATGTGGGCACAGAAAGAGGCTTTGTAAACTGTAAAAGCACTATACAAATGTTAGCTCTGTGTATGACATACTGCGTTCTCCTCTTAGTTTAGAAAAGTAAACTTAAAAAAATCTAATAGGTAATCTTGGCTGGCAAAAAGAATAATACATGAAACCAAGTTAAAAATTGATGTCACTTAAAACTGAATTAACAAGATAACTCCAGTTTCCTTCACCACCATCACTTTTGGAAATTTGTTTGAAATGTGTTGGCCCTGGTGGACTTGCCAGTTATAATATTTAATGTCTGTGTATTGAATCTTTACCTGAGAAGCAGTCTAGTTACTGTGGTGCTTCTCAAAGTGTGGTCCAGAGCAGCGGTCGCCCACCCGTGGTCTGCAGAACCACTGGTGGTCCGGGAGGTCCGAAAGGTTGGCGACCGCTGGTCCAGAGGAGTTCTGGTGGCACCTGAAATGCTTTGAGGAGGTTCATGAAGTTTCTTTTCCAACTGCCTGTCTGTATGAGGGTAGCTTTTCTTTATATAATTTAATCAAAGCAACATACTAAATGAAGAAGCAGACATGAGGATGCAGCTGTCTTCTATTAAGTCAGATACAGAGAGATCTGCAAAAATGTAAAACAGTGCCATTCATCTAATTTTTTTGTTTTTAAAAATAATTACTTGTAATAAAGATATTTATTATGTTAAATGTGATGGGGTTTTGTTTTTTATAAACCTTTTAAATTTCTCAATTTTGATTTCCATTATGGTAACTATAGATATAACCCATACAAACAAAAATTCTTTAAGGTCTTCAATTTGTAAGATCATAAAAGGATTCTGAGACTAAAAAGTTTGAGAGCCTCTAACTTAGTAATAAAGAACTTGAAGTCTTGCCCTGACCGGTTTGGTTCAGTGGATAGAGAGGTCCCAGGTTCGATTCTGGTCAAGGACATGTACCTTGGTTGCGGGCATATCCCCAGTAGGAGGTATGCAGGAGGCAGCTGGTCGATGTTGCTCTCTCATCGATGTTTCTAACTCTCTATCCCTCTCCCTTCCTCTCTGTAAGAAATCAATTTAAAAAAAAAAAGAACTTAAGTCTTGATAAACCTGGACCCAACCCAGCTTCCCCACTTACTATAGCTACCACACACACCTGGCACGGAGCAAGCACTCACATGGAGGTAGCTGCTACTGTTGCTGTTATTTTAGGGCTTCCACCTGGGACAGAAATACGCTGGTCACTTAAACTGCATGAATACTGTCAGTAGCGAAAACCACATTAGCTTTTCGCACAGATGACATTATACAGTGTATATTTGGTGAGTTCCCGGGTATTTGTCAGGACTCGGTTGCCGAGTACAGAAACTTAGCTCCTCCCTAGGTAAAGGGAAACTTACTGAAGAATGTGGCTATGGAATGGATCAGGAGAAAAGGCTAGGGATACAGCCTGACCTAACCGTGTCTAACCAGGGAACCACTGCTGGTATTCTCACTGCTGCTCCTCCACAGAGGCCAACACCTCTGCCACCCCTTCTCCCACCGCTCCTGCCACTTGAGAGGGACTCCCAAGTTCTGATTCTGAAAATCCCAGCTGGGTCCGGTGCCCATAACTGGACGAATTGGTAGATGCATGTAGAAAAGAGGGACTGCCTTGAGAACCTCGCAGTTGGAATGTCGGGTAACAGTTGCCAGGAGAACGGGAGTGGTGCGGGAACGACAAAGCAAGAGGTGTCTAAACACTCGCTGGGAAGATGTACCTTGAGCCAGAGTGTCTTCTGGTAACATACATACTCAGTTATTTTTGTGTTGCCTTATGCAAGTGGTGGACATAAATCTTCCTCAAGAAATTAGTGGAATTATTTGCTGAATGCCTACTATGTGCTCTACCTAGAGGACACAGCTAACTTAGACAAAGTCTCTGCCCTCAAATAGCTCACAGTCTAGGACAGTGATGGCGAACTTATGACACGCGTGTCAGCACTGACACACAGCCATTTCTGATGACACGTGGCCACTGAGGTGGCCGCATGCCGAGGATGAAACATTTGCAAAATGATGTTTTTTCCTCAAAGTGACACACTACCCGAGTTATGCTCAGTTTTTGGGCGAAGTTTGACGCACCAAGCTCAAAAGGTTGCCCATCACTGGTCTAGGAGGAGATTGTTGCAAGAATGAATGAATGATGGAAACATCCTGGAGAGCTTGGCAGGGTCCAGACTAGGCTTGATCTTGAAGTGCCCATTCCCTCTTGGTTTTCCTTCTAACAGCTGTGCCCTGTAGGAGCTTCTCTTCTCCAGTCTGCCCCTGAAGGTTCTGGTCTCGGTCTGGGAGACCTCATCCTCACCTGTAGTCAAACAGTGTACCAGACCCTCAGATGGGCTCCTGCCAGCTAATTGTGTGCCTCTCTTCCCAGAGTCCCTTTCAGGAACCTCGGGTTGGTAGCTTGGAAGTGTATTCATCCACAGAAGTGGGATGAATCAAAGTGTCTCTTCCCGAGAGAGCCTGTTGTTAGTCATTTACCAGCAGACCGCTGCACAGTTGCGCCCATTGTCTATCCCTGATGGTGTATCTCGGACACTCAAACTCAGCATGTCAAAAATAACGGACCTATGATCATTTTCCCGTATTAATGTCATTGTCACTCATCCCATTCCTGAAGCCACAGGCATTTCAGATACTCTCCTTTGCCTCTGCATTTCATTAATCATTAACCTCTATTCATTCTACTCTTGTACTCTCACTAAAATCAGGTTGTGTTTTCCATGCTCACTGCCAGTGACAGAACCCAACCCTCTTCACTTTTTTTAAAAAATACGTTTTTATTGGTTTTAAAGAGAGAAACATAGATGTGAGAAACATCGATTGGCTGCTTTCTGCATGCCCCCCTACAGGGCATTGAGCCTGAAACCTGGGCATGTGCCCTGGCCGGGAATCGAACTGGCGACCTTCGATGCAGAGCACCATGCTCAACCAACAGCTACACTGGCCAGGGCTCATTTTTCCAAAGAAGGTTGAAGTTCCCTGACTGGCCATACTCTCATTAGTCTCCTTGCTACAACCTGAAGTGAATCTTTAATTTGGTCTGATGCCCCTTCCACTGGTTGAGAAATCCCCCACCTTGATGGAAGCAGAGTTCATTTCCCATCGTAGACTTTGAACATGCTGATCTTGGCTCTCCAGCAAGGTGGGTTACCTAACTTCCACCCCTCAGGGGCACTCACCCTGCCACCCATTATGACCTTGGGCAGCAGCACAGGGCCCAGTGCAGGTGGAAAAATGGATTATGAAATCCAGTGTTAAACAGCATCAACAGCCAACACCTTCCCAGACTAGTTTTGTGGCTTGGTGTTGGCTGTGGTCCCCATGGCTGCCCTTTTTCTGACCCCAATTCTCCAACACCCCTACCTACTGCTCCCATGAGCTCTCCAAGACCTTTTAATTGTTTTTGTTGTTCTTAATCCTCACCTGAGGATATTTTTCCCATTGATTTTTAGAGGGAGTGGAGTCGAGAGAGGGAGGACAGGAAGAGAGTGAGAGAAACATTGACGTGAGAGAGACATGGGTCAGTTAGTTGCCTTCCATACCAACCGAGGCAGGGTATTGAACCTGCAACCCAGGTATGTGCCCTTGACTGGGAATTGATCCCATGAGTCTACACTCTTAACCACTGAGCAACACCAGCAAGGGCTCTCCAAGTCCTTTTAGTATTGACTCCACTATAAAAAATCAGCCAGCTCTTTGGAGCCCACTGCCCCACTCTCTAAACTGGGCCCTGACCCCATGGTCTGCAGAGCCTCACACAGCCTGTAGTGTCACAGAGTGACCCTGTTTCTGCCTGTTCTTTCCAGCTCTGCCTGAGTCCCTCAGCCCATCGGCAAAGCTAACCTCAGTTTGGAGAGCTCGGCCTGAAAACATTGACTCTTTGTATCACCTAACTAACTTTAAAGAACCCGCCACTGGCTTCTCCTTTAACTTAAAATGGGAACTTCTCACCCAGGCTGACTCATCTGCAGGTGAGCTGGCCCCTCCCTGCCTTCCTTCCTGATCGCATCTAAGAATGCCATTCACTCTGGCGTGCCCAGAGCTCCAGCCACCCTGAAGGGATCAGCAGCTGCCTGTGGCCTTGGCCAGGGACTCCCCCACGTCTCCCAATGGCTGGCTTCTTCGAGTCTCAGAACACACCTTCACAGTCACCTCCCCAAGGCGGACTTCCCTGCCCCGCTGTGGAAATGGCCGTCCAGTTCACTCTATCCCATCAGCCCATTTTATTGTGTAGAAAGCACTTTGTGTGCCTGGTCCCTGATCTGATCACTTGCTTGCCTACCTTCTGATTCTGAAGCTCCAGGAGAGCAAAACCTTCTGTCCTATTTGCCCCTGAATCTTCAGCACCTACCCCTGTGCCTTCACTGGATAAAGAAAGAAAGAACAAATGCACTGCCCTTGGTTTTATTTCGTTCCTGCCTGCCAAGCCAACTGATCAGGATTGGGGGTCCACTAGGAAAGAGTATTAAACTGATGGTGTAGATGTGAGTATTTTTTCTGATCCCTGTAGTAGTTCACTTTGAACTTATTTTTGTGTTATATGAGCTTAAGAGCTTGGTAATTATTGTTGATGTTTGTTATTATTATTTACTATTCATTGACTCTCAGTGATGTGCCAGCCATCGATGGGAACTTGACCATTCACTGAGTCTTCACCAAAATGGAATCTGAATGCTGTTACAGATCAGGAAACTGAGGCTCAGAGAGCTTAAGTGACTGTAAGTTCTCATTGTAGGGAATGGTAGAGGCAAAATTTGAATCGGGGTCAGTCTGACTCCTACCCCTGGGCACAGGGTTGATTGACACCAGGCCCTTTCCACTCCCCACCCAGAGGATTCGGCTCACCCTCTCTTGGTCTTTGCTGATAATATTTCCAACTCACCCCACCCCTTGCACAGGCCTGCCCACGCTGCAGTGCCGTCACCCATAGGCAATCTTTTCATTTTAAACTGTAGCTTTTTTTCTCTTCCAAAGACATGAACTTTAGGGAAGGAGTGAAGACATCACCTGTTGTTTTTCATTAGTTTGTTTGCTTTGTTTTGTTTTTAAGAACCCCAAGTCTTAGTATATTAAAGGTCAGAGTTGAGTGTACAAATCAATAATAATAATGCTCGTCATCAAATTGAGGCTGAAGGAACAGCCACGTTCCCTGATTAATAAGGAGCCCTGACATTTGCGCAGCCCTTACCTGTTTACCGAGGGCTTTCACTCCCTTCTCTCATTTCCCCCTCACTAGCCCTCAGAGAGGCAGCGTGGTGGAGAGGAGGCAATCTGGGAAGGAGATAAACCTGCCACTGTGGCCATGTGACCTTGGGCAGGCCACTCAATCTGTCTGAGTCCCTCGTTTATACTTTACTTTAAATTACCATGCAATAAATTTGACTTTAAGAAAATTTCGGTGAATAGTCCCATGAATTTTAACAGAACACGGGTCATTATAATCGCCACCACAGTCAGCATACAGAGTAGGTCCACCTCCCAAATACCCCCCTTGTGCTATCCTATATAATAAAAGGCTAATATGCAACTAGACTGAATGGCAGAACAACCAAACAACCGGTCGCTATGATGTGCACTGGCCACCAGGGAGCATATGTAGAACATGGCGGGCGTCAGCCGTGGTGGGGTGGTGGAGCAGGTGAGGGGGGGGCACCAGACCAAGGCGGGGCTCTAGTTGCTGTCATCGGAGCGAGCCTCTGGTGGTTACTGAAAATTCTTTGCTCCCGAGTACCATGGTCCTGCCCTGCTGCCAGCACCAGCCCCATTTGCACCCGCTGCCAGTGCCAAAGCCACCGCTTGCACCCACTGCCAGTGCCAACCCCGCTTGCACCTGCTGCCAGCACCGGAGCCGCTGCTCGCACCTGTTGCCGGTGCCCAGCGCCTGTCCCAATTGCTCGGCACTATCAGCAGGTGCGAGCGGCAGCTGCGGGCCCTGATCACCTCGGAGGGCTTCTGCACCTCCCCCTGCTCCTGAGGGGCGATCAGGGCAGCCGCCGCCACTCGTACCTGCTGACTGCGCCGGCCCCGCTCACACCTGCTGCTGGCACCAGCCCCAATCACTCTGCACCTTCAGCGAGTGCAAGCGGGGCCGGCCATCAGTGCGTGGGAGCGGGACTGTCGGCAGACAGGGGATGGGGTGGGGTGGCCCCAAGACCTGCCCCTGTGCCCACTGCAGCTTCGCAGCCCACAGTTCCTTTCAAGGTGCACGAATTTGTGCACTGGGCCCCTAGTCTCTTTATAAACACACTTTCCCCACTCCTAACCCCTGACCACCACCGACCTGTTCTCCATCCCTAAAGGGTTGTCTTTTTGAGAATATCATGTAAGGGAATCACACAGTATGGCACCTTTTGAGATCGGCTTCTTTCACTCAACATAATGACGTAGTGCTTAACCAAGTGGTTGTCTGTATGACTTACTTGTTCCATTTTATTTCAACATTTGGATGATAACAAGTTGCTTATCCATTGAAAAACATTTGGGAAACATGTTTGAGTCACTTGTCTTGGTTTTTTGATAAATGGTGGTAAAATATACACACTATAAAACTTACCATTTTAAGTATACAATTCAGTAGCATTAAGTATTACATTTAAAAAGTTGTATAACCATCACCAACTATTTTCAGAACCTTTTCATCACAAACATATTCTCTACCCATTAGACAATTAACTCCCCATTCCTCCCCAGCCCTGGTAACCTCCATTCTTTCTGTCTCTATAAATTTTCCTGTTCTAGGGACCTCATATAAGTGGGATCATACAATATCTGTTCTTTTGCATCTGAGTTCCTTCACTTAGCACAATGTCTTAAAGATTCATCGATGTTGTAGCTTGTGTCAGAATTTTATTCCTTTTTAGACTGAATAGTATTCAATTGTATGTTTATACTACATTTTGTTTGTGCTTTCATCTATTGGGTGTTTTCCACCTTTTGTCTATCATGAATACTTTTGCAATTATATATAAATATTTAATTATATACAAATACAAATTATAGTATACACAAATATTTGTATATAATGTATACAAATACCTCTTTGAGACCCTGCTTTCAATTCTATATACCTAGAAGTGGAATTGCTGAATCATATGGTAAATTCTATACTTAGCTTTTTAAAGAACTGCCAAATTGTCTTCCATAGAGGGTGCACTATTTTTACATTCTGTGGCTTAAACAGAAATGTATTATTTCTCACAATTCTGGAGGCTGAGAAGTCCAAGATCAAGGTATTGGCAAATTTGGTTCCTGGTGAGAGCTTTCTTTCTGGCTTATAGATGGAGGTCTGTTGGCTAGGTCCTCACATGGCCTTTCCTTGATATTGGTATGAGTGCTCAGGGACGGAAAGAGAGAGAGAGAGCCCGACCACCATGGCTCAGTGGTTGAGCATGGAGTCCTCAACCAGGAGGTCATGGTTCGATTCCCGGTCAGGGCATATGCCAGGGTTGCGGGCTTGTTCCCCAGTGTAAGGCGTGCAGGAGGCAGCCAGTCAATGATTCTCTTTCATCATTGATATTTCTCTCTCTCTCTTCCTAACCCTTCCTCTCTGAAATCAATAAAAATATATTATTTTAAAAAAGAGAGAGCTCTTGCCCCTCTTCTTATTATTTATTTATTTATTTATTGCTGCAAAAATCTTTTATTTTTTTAAAAATATTT
The DNA here is from genome assembly GCF_027574615.1 of Eptesicus fuscus. Taxonomy (NCBI): domain Eukaryota; kingdom Metazoa; phylum Chordata; class Mammalia; order Chiroptera; family Vespertilionidae; genus Eptesicus; species Eptesicus fuscus. The sequence goes on from NC_072479.1 coordinate 103,354,654, forward strand.
TTTTACTGATTTTTTAACAGAGAGAAAGGGAGAGGGATAGAGAGTTAGAAACATCGATGAGAGAGAGACATCGATCAGCTGCCTCCTGCACACCCCCTACTGGGGATGTGCCCGCAACCAAGGTACATGCCCTTGACCGGAATCGAACCTGGGACCCTTCAGTCTGCAGGCCGACACTCTATCCACTGAGCCAAACCAGTCAGGGTTGCTGCAAAAATCTCTATTGTTCCATTTGGTCCAGTGCATGGGAGAGGGCTTCAGGGTGGTTAAAGAATGGGTAGTGGTTTCCGGGAGAGGCTCAGACAAAAACCAGACACCAGGGGAGTGCTGAGGGGCCGCTCAAAGGCCTCTGGGCTCCAAAGGCTCCTAGTCGTACTTGAGGATGAGCCTTTCGAAGAGATACTCGCCCAGCCCAGCCTGGGGGCCAGCCAGCCTGCGGAGGGGAGTCAGGTGTCGCCCCTCTTCTTGATGAGTTTCACCTCCTCGCCCCGGAAGTGGTTCTGCAGGAAGTCGCAGAGACGAGGGCCTGCAGGTAGAACTCAGGCCTGCAGCGCCACACGGGCCTGGCTCAGGCTCCTCTCCCAGGCCAGGGCGGCTGCCACGGCGTCCTGAGTTTGCCCACTCACCTGGGGAGGCTCCCGCACGTCCTGGAAGAGGACGCGGCCACCTCGCTGGTTTGGCAGCTTTAAGATGCTCAGCGCCCTCACGCTTCTTCTCCGCCACCTGGAGGAAGAAGTGGCCCAGCCCTGGAGAGCCACATGGTCCCCATCGAAACAGAGGCCCAGGGAGAGGTGGGTGTGGGGGCCGCAGAGGCAGGGGGCCAGGCGGTGACCGCAGCCTCCACCTCGGTGGGATAACGGTGACGGATTTGGGAGCTCATGGTTGTTGGGTAACGAGGAGTTCAGGTAGAAAATAACCCGGTGTGTCGGCTGGTCCTGGGGGTGGTCCTGAAGGTGGGGGCTGGATTAGATGCAGGAGGGTGGCCCGAGGCTGGGAGAAGGGGCGTCCCTGGGCCTGTTCCGTCCAAACGCTGTTGAAGCAGGAGACAGACCCACCTCTTTCTCTTCTTATGAGGACACCATCACGTTAGGAGCTAGGGCTTCAACATGTGACTTTGCGAGTGGGGAGGAGACACAATTCAATCCATTGTAACATCCTCGCCAACACTTACTATTTTCCGTTTTTATAAAATAACCATCCTAGAGGTGTGAAGTGGTATCTGACTGTAGTTTTGATGTCCATTTCCCGAAGGACTAATGGTGTTGAGCATCTTTTCATGTGCTTATTGGTTACTTTTATATCTTCTTTAGTAAAATGCCTTAAGTTCTTGGCCCATTTTTTAGTTAGGTTGGTTGTTGTTTGGTGATGATTTGCAGGAGTTTTTTTAATATAAACTGGATATTAAATCCTTATCAGATAAATGATTCACAAAATTTGTTCCCATTCTGTGGATTGTCTTTTCACTCTCTCTTTTTAAAAATATATATTTTATTGATTTTTTACTGAGAGGGAGAGAGAGTTAGAAACATCGATGAGAGAGAAACATCAATCAGCTGCCTCCCGCACACCCCCTACTGGGTATGTGCCCGCAACCAAGGTACATGCCCTTGACCGGAATCGAACCTGGGACCCTTGAGTCTACAGGCCAACGCTCTATCTACTGAGCCAAACTGGTTAGGGCTCTCTTTTTAAAAAAAAATAAATATTTTTTATTGATTTTAGAGAGAGGGATAGAGAGATAGAAACATCAATGAGAGAGAAACATGGCTGCCTTCTGCATGCCCCCCACTGGGGATCAAGCGCACAAGCAACCCGGGCATGTGCCCTGATCGTGACCTCCTGGTTCATGATCCGACGCACAACCTCTGAGCCTCACCGGCCGGGCTCTTTTCGCTCTCTTGATAATGTCCCTTGATGCACAAAAGTTTTAAATTTTGATTAAGTCCAATTTATCTGTTTCTTCTTTTGTTGCCTGTGCTTTTGGTATCATATGTAAGAAACCATTGCCAAATCCAACATCATAACTATTTGCTCTTATGTTTTATTCTAAGCGTTGTATAATTTTAGCTCTTAGCTTTAGCTCTTTGATCTATTTTGAGTTAAATGTTGATCTATTTTGACTTAAATGTGGTACGAGGTGAAGGTACAACCGCATTCTCCTGCACGTGGATATCCAGTTTTCCCAACTCGATTTGGGAAAGAGACTGTTCTTTCCCTCCAAAACCAATTGACTTTATATCTGAAGATTTTCTTCTGGGCGCTCTATTCTAATCCATTGGTCTACATGTCTATCTTTAAGCCAGTACCACACCGTTTTGTCTGTTAGAAGAGAATATTACCTCCTTTGCGAGCTGTCACGAGAATGAGAGAGAATGCCTGGCACAGAGCCTGACACACAGTAGGTGCTTAGCAAACAGCTGGCATCCTCAGGAGGAGTCTGGTTAGGTGCTTCCGGGTTGAGAGGAGCAGAGACCCCTCAGGTTCCTTCAGCTACACTGGGAAGTTCACTAATGGGAAACCCTCCCCGTCGGCACAATGGGCCTTGGCGACCGGACTGTCCCTCAGGAGGCAGCGGGCCCTCCTCTGGCTGTCCCTGAGCATCTGTCCACAGCTCCTCAGCGCCTGAGGTAGGTTTTCCCTTTCTGCTTCTCTCCTCTAGTGCTGCTGTCTAAATTCAGATGCCCCCAAAGACCCTGAGGCGAGAACGTGGTCGTTTATTTTGGAAGAGATTCCAGGAAGCACAGCGAGGGAGAGGGAAAGTGAGACAGGGGTTACCTCGTGGGGCTCAGTCCCTCTGGGGCCAGGGAGGGGCCCTGCAGAGCACAGCGCAGCCCTGTGGGGATGTAGCCACGGCCTCCCACGGCCTCCCACGGCCTGGAGCTTTGAAACCTCTGGCCCTTCTGGGCCGCCCTGCACTACGAGCTGAGCAAGTTCCAGAAAAAGCCCTCAGGCTGAGCAGCAGAGCCAGGAGGGCACTGGAGGAGAAAGCGGGCCGCACGCAGGCCCCCGGCTCCTGCGCCTGCGGGTGGACTGAGAAGGACCAGAGGGATGCGGGGCGGGTACCAGCAGCCTCTGCAGCCTCTGCAGCCAGCACCGCCAGCGCCTCTCTGCCCAGACTCCTCCTCGCGGCTCCCGCCTGCTCGGGACTCCGACTTCCCCTCTGAGCTCCCGTCCCTGTCCCTGGGTGGCCGTGTCCCCCCGCTGCCCAAGTCTGTGGAAGTCTTGCTTTTGGCCTGTCCTGTTGAGTCACCGCCTTGACTGGGCAGGGCTTTCCCACCAGCCCGGCCCCTGGGGCTCAGGGAGCACTAACCTCCAAGGCCGGCCGCCTTGCCCCAGGCCCGGATCCTCCTCGGTCCGCATCTCTGAGGGCTGAGGAACAAAGCATAACTTTGGCATGAAAACCGCTTCTGCCTCCGTCTTCAGTGGGGGCTGCCAGGGTTTTCCCGATGGCTGGCCAGCGGTACAGTTAGCTATCTCCCTTTACAAATGAGGAGAGTGGAGCTCAGAGCGTTTTAGAGACTTGCCTAAGGGCACACAGTTAGCTAAGGGCAAGCTTGGACTTGTACACGGTCTCCTGAGTCTAAATCTCCCGCTCTTTCCACGCCATCGTTTTATCTCTCCCGCAGGAAACAAAAGCTCCAAGTGCTGAGAGCCCTGGGAACCTTCCCATCGGGCGGGTTATCTCGCCATGGGAAGGGATCTCAGACTTTCAGGGTCCTGGGTTCCTGGACGGCAGAGCACAAGATTGGGGTTAGTACTGACCCCGCAGTAAGTCAACCCGTTCCCTATGGGCCAGATCAAATATCACCCTTTGTGAAATTCCAGTTGAAGCAAGAGGTAGCAGACATCAAAGATTCCAGAAAAAAATTTCAGGAAGAAAGCATGAGATTGAGGAAGCTTCAGTTCATTCCCTTCAATATTCCTGAGAGCTGGGGAAAGCTGCTTGGACCAGTCATGTTCTTGGTGGCAAATGCAGGAAACCAGCCAGCTGGCTTGTGCAGGAAAGGGATTTATTGGTAGAATGTGGAACAGGCCTGCCCGGCAGGCGTGGCTGAGTGGATGAGCATCAACCTGTGAACCAGGAGGTCACAGTTCGATTACCGGTCAGGGCACATGCCCAGGTTGGGGGCTCGATCCCCAGTGGGGGATGTGCAGGAAGCAGCCAATCAATGATTCTCTCTCATCATTGATGTTTCTATCTCTCTTCCCTCTCCCTTCCTCTCTGAAATCAATAAAAATATATTAAAAAAGGAAAAAGAAAACAGGCCTGAACCAAGAGGGCAAAGGGCAGCCAAGACCGAATCACAGAAATGGTCGCTGGCACAGCCACTCCAGGACAAGTCACCTTCTTGGGGGCCCGGACGGCCCGGTCTGGGTCATACGCCCATGTTGGGTGCCCAGAGGGTAGAAGCGGGTAATGTCTGAGCCATTTCTGTTTCTGTGATGGGAGGTGTGGGTGTAAGATAATTCCCCAAGTTGGAGGAGTATTTGGAGGCTGAGCCGCCAAAATGACAGATATTTTCAGTCTTGCTGTTACTCAGCCTCAATGCTGGGCACTCCTGGTTCCCTCCTCAACACAGAGCTAGAGCCTCTTCCTCCTTACAACACCTTCCCTCAAAAGACTGTCTCCTGCAGCCCGTCACCCTTTGCCTCCAGGTTTCTTGAAGGGACTGTTCACACTCATGGCGCCCCATTTGTCACCATCCCTCCCAGAAGTCTGCCATTTCTCATCCCCTGGAAGTGCCCACTTCAGTGACTAGGGGCTTTCAGATGACGAACCAACTTGCAGCCCTTCTCGGCGAGAATCCAGACACTTGGTGAGACCCTCCCCCTCTAGGTATCTGCCTCCTTTGTTTTTACTTATTTTTATTTTATTTTTTAAATAGATGTTTTATTTATTTGTACGTAAACTTATAAACCAACCAGCCAAACTGGTATTATTGTCATGACACAGCAAATTACGTGAGTAATAAATTAAGGGTTGTAGTAAAACGGCAAAAGGGGCAGAGGAAATCAGTGAAGCATACGATAGCTTAACCATTCACCTGAATTGAGGTTTTTAACAAGCCTCCCAACCCCAGAAAATAGAAACAATCCTTTCTCACACACCTTTGTAGTTTTACTTTCTATTTTTGAGATTAAGAGTCTCAATCTAGAGTTAGTTATCCAAATACTAGATCTAGTATTGTATCTAATTCTGTATAATAAAGAGGTAATATGCAAATTGACTGTCACACCCTCACACAAGATAGCCGCCACAGGCCGATGCTCTATCCACTGAGCCAAACCTGTTTCAGCCAGAGGCATCTTTTATCATTTGTCTAATAGCAGCAAGACTACAGAAACCTCTTTGCTTAGACTCCAGTCATTACCCCCACCCCCCTCCAAATTGGCACAGTAGGCATAATGAGAAGCCGCATATAAAGGCAGAGATACATAGAAAAGTCCTAGGAGAGGTAATACAGCCACTGCCCAAACTGAGATTGAGTAATATACCCATCGTCACACTGTGTTCATGGCTATATGTTTGTGGACTCAGGCTATATGTTCATGGAGTAATCTGGGAATGAATCTGTGGTTTTCTGGGTACCACAATACTTAGGGGCTTGCAGTATTGCATCAGAGGTTTCCCCAGCAGTTTCCAAGGTGGCCTCCAAATCACGGACAGGACTTTGCTGGAACTGGATCTGGGGCTGCAGGGATTCCTCTCCATAACGATAGAACTGGGTGTTCCAAGCCTGGTTGTTCCAAACCAGGTTATCCCAGGCTTAGGGACACCAGGTGTGACCATTCCAGGCAGGGTTGTTCCAAGACGGGCTCTTCCAGGAATGGTTGCTCCACAGGGAAAGGTTTCCCGTGACAGCAGGAGAGGCCCAGGTACTCTGTAGTTGCTGAGCTCATCTGGGTCACACGGTGGCTATTCTGTGGCCCGTTGTATTTCTGCCACCTCTTACATTTCGTTCTCTGGTTCTGGAACCAGGTCTTACTCTGTTTGTAGCGAAGGTTCGGGATGTTGGAAAGTTCTTGCCTCTGCTGGAGGCTGAGATGTTCCTGTCTCTGGAATCTCTCACTGAGTACACAGAGCTGGGTCTGTGAGCAGACGGTTCCGATTTTCTGTTTCTTGACCTGGGCTTTCTCCTCCGCCCCTGTCCTGTTCTCTGCAGAAGTGGGTAGTGTTGTGCTGGAACTGGTGGGAGAATCAGGGCTGTCCTGAACAAGCAGGTCCATGGAAGGAGGAAGAGAAGAGACTGCCATCTCCGTGTGGAGCGTCTCAGCAGGTGATATTCACAAAGATGCAGAGTTTTCCTCAGGCTCATAAATCTCAGGCACGGGTGAAGACTCCCTAGAATTGGATGATCAGAGCAGCGCAGGCTCTGGGGATAAGCCGAATCCACACTCATGTTGCTGAGTTGAAGGAGAGAGAAAAACACACCAAAGAGGTAGATTGTAAGAAAGACTCAGCCCTGGCCACTTAAGCTCAGCCTGTAGACTGAAGGGTCCTGGGTTTGATTCCGGTCAAGGGCACATGCCCGGGTTGCAGGCTCAATCCCTAGTGGGGGGCATGCAGGAGGCAGCTGATCAATGATTCTCTCTCATTATTGATGTTTCTATCTCTCTCTCTCTCCCTTCTTCTCTGAAATCAATAAAAAAATATTTTTTAAAAAGAAAAAGACCCAGGCTTAAGTATTTAGCTAGAAGAGCTTAGAGAAATATGAAGATCTCCAGATGTAAAAGTATGAAAAAGAAGGGAGAAAATAAGTCAGCTTTGGAGTAATAGGTACCAACCAGCCAATTTTGCAAAAAGATATGTTTTTATTTTTTTTAAATTTTTACTTATCGCCCTAGCTGGTTTGGCTCCGTGGATGGAGCATCGGCCTGCGGACTGAAGGGTCCCGGGTTTGATTCTGGTTAAGGGCACATGCCCGGGTTGTGGGCTCTAGGCAGCTGATCAATGATTCTCTCTCATCATTGATGTTTCTGTCTCTCTCTCTCTCTCTCTCTCTCTCTCTCTCTTCCTCTCTGAAGTCAATAAAAATACAAAATATACAAAAATATATTTTACTTATTGATTGAGAGAGAGAAAGAGAAAGAGAGAGAGAGAGAGAAACATCAATTGGTTGTTCCACTTACTTATGCATTCATTGGTTGATTCTTGTGTGTCCTGACCGGGGATTAAACCTGCAACATGGGTGTGTCAGGATGCAGCTCTAACCAACGGAGTTCCTGGGCCAGGGCTGCCTTGTTCTTTTAAAACTGCTGTCATGTGTTATAAAGTGTAACGGGGGCAGATTCATGTTTTATGGGGCCTGAAGCTTATGCATTTGTGGGGAACCTCTTTAAGAAAACTAGTACAAAGTTACCTGGAGAAATTCCTAGAGCCCCTCTGGGAGCCGATGCAAGTGAGGGGCCCTGGAGCTTAAGCTTCCTTAACTTCACAGGGAACCCTCCCAAACCCGTTTTTGTAACCATTCTCTATCAGTGGACGGGATGGGTCTGTCGGCTTGTGCTATTACAAAATCACTGCAAAGAACATAACTCTTTTGTAAGCACATGTCTTTCTCCATGATAGAAAGACCAGGAATCTCGGAGTTCTAGGTCATGGGCCTTTTGACTTTTATTTGATGGTGTGCTGCCAAATGGCCCTTCAAATAGGTGTCGGTAAACCCCACTCCAACCAGCAGTTGTGTGGGAATTTTCTCACATTCTTGCCAGCACTGGATATTAGAATCCTTGTGTGTGGTTGTGTGTGTGTGTGGTGTGTGTGTGTGGTTGTGTGTGTGTGTGTGTGTGTGGTTGTGTGTGTGTGTGTGTGTGTGTGTTGTGTGTGTGTGTGTTGTGTTTTTCCCTTTTTGCCAAGCTGATGTTTTAATTTACTGTATTAGTTTCTAGGACTATTGTAACGAAGGACCACAAACTTGGTGACTTTAAAGAAACAGAGATGTAGGTCTGGCCTGATGGCTCAGTTGGTTGTCCCATACACCAAAAGGTTTCAGGTTCAATTCCTAGTTGGGGTGTGTACAGAAGGCAACCGTTTGCTATGTCTCTCTCACGTTGATGTTTCTCTTTCTGCCTCTCTCTTCCTTCCCCTCTCTCTAAAATCAATAAGAACATATCGCCCTAGCTGGTTTGGCTCAGTGGATAGAGCGTCGGCCTGTGGACTGAAGGGTCCCAGGTTCAATTCCAGTCAAGGGCACATGCCTGGGTTGCAGGCTCGATCCCCAGTAGGGGGCATGCAGGAGGCAGCCGATCAATGATTCTCTCTCATCATTGCTGTTTCTATCTCTCCCTCTCCCTTCCTCTCTGAAGTCAATAAAACATATGTGTATATATATTTTTAAAAGCTGGTTCTTCAGAAAAAAGTAGTAAAACTAATAAAATTAAATAAAAAAAAGGAACATATCCTCTGGTGAGGATTTTTAAAAATCCGTGTCTTTAAAAAACAGCACAAATGTCTCACAGTTCTGGAGACTAGAAGTGCAAGGTCAAGTTTCCAGAGGGCCATGCTCCCTCTGAACTCAATAGGGGGATTCTCCCTTCCCTCTCCCTAGCTTCCGTGAGGCTCAGTCTTGGTTCTTCATTCCAATTCTCTGTCCTCACGTGGCACTCTCCCTGCGCTTCTGTCATCAAGCGGCTTTCATTTTAGAAGAAGGACACTAGTCATTTTGGATGAGGGCACAAATCTACCCAAATCTGAACTCATTTTAATTACTTCCATCTGTGACAACCCTATTTCCTCAGAAGGCCACATTTTGAGATACTGGGTTTTAGGACCTCAACGTATCTTAGTTGAGGGGACACAACTCAACCCATCACATTTACATTCCTCGAAATCCTAGGGGCATTGGGCATATTTTCATACGTTTCCTGGAGATTTGGACCCTTTATTCTGCATATCACCTTCCATGTTAGCTGCCCAGGTTTCTATCAGGTCATTTGCCATTTTCCTATTTCTTTCACGATCCTCTGTTTTTCATGCTGAAGCTGTTGTATAGGTGGCCAAGGTTTGCTCTCAGCCCATCGCACATGCTTTAACTTTGGTTTTGGTGTTTGTTCTGTGACACTTGGGGTAGCCCTCTTCTCTGTTCAGCATCTGTGGTGCTTCCTCCTCTGCCTCTTCACTCCGAGTCCTCCCCGCCTCATAACTGGCACCCCACCCACCCACGCTCCAGCAGGAAGCACGGGTGTCTCCTTGATCTTCCTTCTCCCTCATCCTCTGTATCTGACTTATCACCAGTCTCCATCAACTGAACTCCTAATACTGGTAAAATGCATGCATTTTGCACCACCTTTCTCACTGGTCTAAAGGCACCATCATCTCTCACTTAGCCATTTGCCAACAGATTCCCTGGTTTCCCTGCATCTTCTCTGCCCACTCCAATCCATTCCACCAGGATCTGTTTTTTTTTTTTTTGTTTTGTTGTTGTTGTTTTTTCCAAAAAAAAAAAAAATAATTTTTTTTTTTTTTTCGAGAGAGACATCGATGTGAGAATGAAACATTGATCTGCTGCCTCCTGCACATCCCTTACACGGGATCGAGCCTGCAATCCAAGCATGTGCCCTGACTGTGACTTGAACCCGAAACCTTTTGGTGCATGGGATGATGCCCAACCAACTGAGCAATTGATCTTGTCACATTTTGAAAGGGCTGCTTCTCACCCTGAGTCAAGTTCAAACTTGTTCTTGTAGCCCACAGGACCCTGCCTGGTCTGGCCAGAGTCCCTTTTCTCCCCCATGTCACTCTCCAAGGCTCTCCGGCCATAGCAACCTTCAGAGCCAATCTGTCTCGTTCCTACTTCCTGGAAGGCTTTTCCCTTGTGGTGCCTTCTCTCTTGAAAGCTTCTGTCCCCACCCCTCCTCCTTCAGATACCGCATTTCACTTTCTCAAACGAGAATGACCTTTCTTCTCCCCCAGCCTCACGTTCAGGTAGAGTTCCCCCACCAGGGTTCAGCCAGATGATCACTGATGTGCACCAGCCCCTGGACTCCAAAAGGCAATTCACGAGTGGGGTGCAGGCGGCTGCTCCAAGCCTGCTTCCTTCCTCCTTTCAGAGGTCACAGAGGCTCAGGCCATGGAAGGCAGAAAGTTGTTCCTGACCTTTAGGAAAAGGGCATGTTTGTTATTACGCTGAGAAATGCATATTCTCTTCCTGCGCTGCCCAAGACCTCGTATCGACACCAAAAATAAAATATACATCGACAAGCTCTTCACTGCTGCTCCCCCCAGACCCTCTGCCTACCGTAGAAGATTAATTACCTCGGAGGAGAATTAGAATTGCTACAGGAATGCATACAACAAACGGTCAGGATTCAGCCTTTGACAGTCACGATGAGCTCTTGAGGCCCATGTCACATAGAATAGCCTTCTTTACTTTACTTTTTTTTTTTTTTTTTAACAAATACTTATTGCGCCCCCACTGTGAGCTGGGAGCAGTTTGAAGCAGAGTGTGGAGATACAGCCAAGAAAACGGTGGGATGCCCGCCAAGAACCCACTCCAGTGGAGACAGAAAAGAATCCAATAAGCAGGTACAGTATTGAGCTCTATGGAGGATGTGGTATATGTGAAGAAAAACAAAGCAGAATAAGGGACGGGGAGGGGGCTGTTTGGGGGAGAACGGACAGGGAAGGCCTCTCTCTGAGAAGGTGACATTGGAGCAGAGCTCTGAAGGTGGCAAGGAACGAGCATTCCAGGCAAAGACCTCAGCTGGGGATGGCTCGAATGTCTGAGAAGGGCAAGGAGGCCAGTGTGGCTGGGGTGGAGTGAACAAGGGTGAACACAGTGGGACTGGGGTGCAGAGTAGCCGGATCTTACACGGCTTGGACATGGACCCGAGGTTCTGCTGTGGGGACTGAGGGACGCCAAAGGAGAGGAGTCACTGGCTTTGATGTATGTTTTGGAAAATTCACTCTGGCTGCTCCATGACAATAGACTGAGGGGGCAGGTGTGGCAGCGGGGACCAGGTGAGAAGTGACTGCAGCAAGGATGACAGCAGCAGCGGGAAAGGCCATGAGATATGGGTTTGGGGGGCACTTTGAAGCTAGGGCTTTTAGCACTTGGTGATGGGTTGAATAGAGAAGGGTAAAGGAAATAGAGGTTTCTAGGGTGATGCTTAGGCCTTTGCCGAAAAACAAAAGGCTGAATGGCAGCGTTGCCTTTTACTTGAGGAAAAGTGAATTTATAGATTCACGCCTCCAATTTGGAGGGTCTTTTATTTATTATTATTTATTTATTTATTATAATAATAATAATAATAATTATTATTATTATTATTATTATTATTATGTTTTAAACAAATCATCCCAAGCACTTTATTGTTGTTGTTAATCCTCACCTGAGGATATTTTCCCATTGATTTTTAGGGAGAATGGAAGAGAGAGGGAAAGACAGAGAGAAACATTGATGAGATAGAAACACATTGATTGGTTGCCTCCTGCACAAACCCTGACCAGGGCCTAGGCGGGGGAGGAGACTGCAACCAAGGTACATGCCCTTGACCAGAATCAAACCCGGGACCCGTCAGTCCACAGGCTGACGCTCTATCCACTGAGCCAAACCAGCAAGGGCTTGGAGGGTCTTTTAAACATCCAAATGGAAATGTCTACAGGCGATCACATGTGCTCGTCGGAGCTCTATGGAGAGGCTGAAGGTGAAGATGTAACTGGGACCCACTGGCAGAGAGTGGTCCAAGGCGTGACATTGGGTTAGATCACCGATGGAGTGAGTTTCAGGAGAGAAAAGAAGGGGTCTACGGAACATGCAGGTAGAGGAAAGGACCCCATCATGCTCCATCCAGCCCCACACCCATGGCTCCCACCTCGTCCCCTGGACCCCAACCCCATATGACTCTGATCTGCCCAGTCTCACTCCTCATCTGCCAAATGCTCCCACCATGTCTGGAGACCCACAGCCTACCCCCAGCAAAACCTTCTCTATCCCCAACTTCTTTTCTACCCACCCGACTCTCTCCTGAGGACACTGCTTCCTTCAGTCCTTAAGGAGGAGTGGTTTTATCCTCCAAGATCCATGCACCAAAGACCTGGCGGTGGGAGTAGCCTCTTCCACGTTCCTCATTGCCACTTCCTGGCCCTTGTCCCTCTCTCCTCCCTCAAACTTCCCAACACCTTTGGTGCAAGGTGGAAAGCGAAACATGGATGTGAGAGAGAAACATCAATCGATTGTCTCCCATACATGCCCTGACCAGAGATCAAAACCTCAACCTAGGCATGTGCCCTGGGGACGATGTAGAGCGCCCATAGGAAGGGAGGTGACTTGCAATCAGGAAGATCATTCAGCTGTTCAGCAAGGGATAGATCAAAACGATGGCCCTGGCTAGGAGGCTCAGTTAGTTAGAGCGTCATCCATACATCAAAAGGTTGCAGGTTCGATTCCTGGTCAGGGCACATGCCTAGGTTGAGGTTTTGATCTCTGGTCAGGGCATGTATGGGAGACAACCGATTGATGTCCACCTCTACTCCTTCCCAACTTTCTTCTTCATGAATTCTGCATCCATGTAGACAATTAATCCAAAACCTAGGCTATCAGTTCCTTGACCTCCATGCTGCCAAGGCCATCTGCTACCCTTGTCATACCCTGGACCTCATCATAGCAAGAGCAGCACCACTTTCAGAATTTCCATGTCTGACATCCCAGTCTTCCACCTCTACCTCCCACTGTATTTCTAGCTCCTTCCTTTATTCTGATATGACAATTCTTCCTCACATTTGGGATCCCTAAGCCACCGGCCCTCCATCTTTTAACTGGTCATCACCTCCTTTCCAATCATCACATCCCTTCTTGCTCATATTTTTCATATGTTTTTATTGATTTGAGAGAAAGGGAGAGAGAAACATGGCTGTGAGAAACATCCATCGGTTGTCTCCCGTACATGCCCCGACCAGAGATTGAAACCTCAACCTAGGCATGTGCCCTGACCAGGAATCGCACCTGCAACCTTTTGGTGTACAAGATGATGCTCCAATTCACTGAGCCTCCCGGCCAGGGCCATCATTTTCATCTATTCCTTGCTGGACAGCAGAATGTGGCCGGGGAGAAAACACTCAGTCGTGCTGAAGGTTCACACTTTGACTTTGTCACACAAAACTCAAGTGGGGCCTCAGTGCTGCTCAGCAACCCAACCCTCTCCCCAAATGCAGGTCCATTTCTTCTCCCACCTCTCTTAGAGATAGAGCAGTAATCAATGCTAAACACAGCCTCCTTCTCGACACTTTTTTTTTAGGCATTTTGTCAGGGGGTAAGGAGATCTGAGAAACGCCCACCTGCTGTGGGAAGGGCTGAGGCAGAGAGCCAGAGTTTTGATTTACGCAAGCTGGGTTTTGAGACTACCGAGGTGGCCCGTGAATAGGGAAGGACATGGTATTTATCCATCAACAGTAGCTTGGGAAGAAAAGAGATAAAGGGTTAGGCTTCACCTAGCGTGGGAGGAGATTATATCTGGGGGTACAGGTGGAGGAAGAGAGTCGGGAGGAGTGTGGTGGAGCCTTCCTGACCCAGGAAAAGAGCAGATGTTGGAATCCTCTCTGGATGCCCACACTCTACAGGGAACTAAACCAACTCCCAGGACCATCAGACACCCATCACTCGAGTGAACATTGCATGCCACCTCTCACCTGTGTCAGGGAAGACTGAGCTATATGTCTTGCTCTCAAAGGAGGCTCTCCCATGACCAGCTGCCTGCTTGATCATGACTGTCACCCACTCCCCTGAGTTCCCACTGGCCTCCCATTGTGCTGACCTTCTGCCTCAAAGCCTTGCTCATTTTATCCTAAATATTCCACGTGAACAATGCTCTTGTCAACAGCCCACAACACTTGTAAGCACTCCCCCAAACTGAGAGAGTCTCTGGACACCTACGGGGCTCATGGTAGTGGAAAGCCCAGGATTTATTCTTGGGGAGAATCTACCCAGAAGTAGCTTGTGATTATTCCCATTTGTGAAGACACTGGTGATACCTACTCCCCTAACCCTGGCTTTTAGGGATCATGCTTTTTCCCAGGGAGCGAGGTAGGAAGGAAAGGTACCAATCCTATTTAATTCTTCCCCTAATTAGGATGTGGCAGGGGAGCTTTCTAAGCCCTCTCTGGCACAGTATCTCCCTAATCCACCCCCTGCTCCATCCTCATGGCCGCTTATCTAGGTGTTTATCTTCCCTCCCAGATTGTTTGCTCACCAGTCTCTTTGGCTGGCATTCTTGCTCCCACTCTGGTCCATCTTTCTAAAAACCAGTTCCAATCATGTCACTCTCTTGCTTTCCATCAGAGTTGGCCAACTTCAGCCTTTGGGCCAAACCTAGACAGCTGCCTGTTTTTGTATAGCCCGTGAGCTAAGAATAGTTTTTTCATTTTTAAGTGGTCGGAAAAAATTCAAAAGAATAGTATTTCCTGACATAGAAAAAGTATATGAAAGCCCTAACCGGTTTGGCTCAGTGGATAGAGCGTTGACCTGTGGACTGAAGGGTCCCAGGTTCGATTCCGACCAAGGGCACAGGCCCGGGTTGCGGGCTCGATCCCCAGTGGGGAGCGTGCAGGAGGCAGCCTATCAATGATTCTCTCTCATCATTGATTGATTCTCTCTCTCTTCCTTCCTCTCTGAAATTAATAAAAATATATAAAATAAAAAGTATATTAAATATGGAATTTTGTTTATTTATTATTATTCTAGCAGGCTTAATTCACTTTATTTTCTTGTGTAAAATTATGTGCCACAGCTGGAGCCTGGGCCCTCTGCACAGAAACTCTGGTGTGGGTCTTTACAAGATGGCCAGTGAGTTCCTGACAGGGAGACTTGGCGAACACTGTCTCTTTCCAGAGATCCGGGGTGAGACAGCTGTAGGTCTTAGAGATGGCATCGAAGGGGGCCCTGGCGAAGTTGCCCAGGGTGGCAGTGCAGCCCCTGGCCAAGGTGTAGCAGAGGCCAATACTGGCCATCAGCAGCAGCTTCTTAGGCACAATACTGGCCAGCAACTTCTTATGCCAGTGCCCTGGGGGCAGGGATGAGGCGCACCAGGACAGAGCCACAGCGGCCAGTCACCTTGCAAGGACCGTTGACCTGTTAGTTTCACAAATTCTGAAAAGTCCTCCCACTTTTTAAATGCTCTTATTTCCCTTCTCTGCTTGGGCAATTTAGACATATCTTTTCAGGCTCTGCCCTGATGTCATCTCCTTCAAGGAGCCCTCCCTGACCCTCCCCAGGCTGGATGAAATGTCTCTCCCGTGAGTTCCCACAATCTCCATCGCATCACCTGCCACTTTGCAGGTCCATGGGGTGTTCGATGCTGCGGAGAAGCCAAACAAGTGAATGACTTGGTTAGATTGGGCAACAAGGACGTTGGGGGATGGTCTGCAAGAAATGTTTCCGTGCCGAAACCGGTTTTGCTCGGTGGATAGAGCGTTGGCCTGCGGACTCAAAGGTCCCAGGTTCGATTCCGCTCAAGGGCATGTACCTTGGTTGCGGGCACATCCCCAATAGGAGGTGTGCAGGAGACAGCTGATCGATGTTTCTCTCTTATCGATGTTTCTAACTCTATCTCTCTCCCTTCCTCTCTGTAAAAAAATCAATAAAATATATTTTTTAAAAAAGAAAAAGTAAAGAAATGTTTCCGTGGAATTGCGGGCAGAAGCCAGGTTGCTTTGGGGAGCGAGTGATGTATGTGGAACTGAGGCAGCCAGTGTGGACCACTCTTTCAAACCTTCTTTGGCTTAGCAGGGGAAGAGGCTAGTTGCTAGCAAAGGTCAGAGGGTGGGGGGCCGGAGGTAGACATATGAGGATTCTTGTTTGCTCTTGGCCAGGAATCAGCGGAGAGATCACCGAAGCCTGAGAGAGCTTCTAGGAGCAAAAGGTGGAATTGGGGGCATGGGATCTAGCACAGGGGAGGATGGCCTTAGATGATGTCAGTCTGTTCCAGCTGCTGGAACCAAGTACCGTAGACTGGGTGGCTTATAAACAACAAACGGTTGTTTCGGTTTTGGAGGCTGGAAGTCCAAGGGCAGATTCAGTGAAGGCCCTGATCAGGTTGCAGACCGCCCCGGATGGCAGAGGGGCAAGGGGTCCTCCAGGGCCTCTTGTATAAGGGCACTAACCCCATTCACGCCCCCATCACCTCCCAAAGACCCACCTCCTCCTACCATCACACTGGGCATTCGGATTTAACCTGTGAATTTGCTAATATTTGTATTATAAATACAAGTATTCAGACCATGGCAAATAGAAAAAGGACATGTCTTCCCCTCGGGAGGTGACAGACAAGTGGGTGCAATCAGCCAGGTGGGCATCTTGATGGCAGGTGATGGGAGCGTTCCTGTCGGAAAACTTCGGTTTCTGTGTAACAGAGGGGGAAGTCAGAGGGCGGGGGACCGTGGAGAGCGTTTGAAGTAGCCACTGTGGGGGATGACAGGGTGAGCTGATGAGGGAGGCAGAGTCGCTGGTGTGCAGTATTGATGGCTTGGTTACAGTTGATGTCTGTGAATTAACGGCACCGGATTCTGAGGCCACGTGATCTTCCCCAGCGTAGCTCAGGGCCCAGGCTGACCTGACTTGGGTTTTCCAGGCAAGTGCAACAGAGAGATGCGTCAAGAGAAGCGAGGATGTTGTCAAGAGAGGGGTCAAGGTGAGGAACTGTGGAATCCCTGTGGGAGGGGGAAGGAAGTGAAGGCAGGAGGAGGGGAATCGGAGACCAGCGGGAGGTCAAAGACTAGGAAGTGCGAGCCCTGAGCAGACAGCTGGAAAGGAGAGGCCACAGTGACTCAGGCCAATGGCAGCTGAGATGGAGGGAAGGTGAAAGGACTCGAGGAAGGCAAGGAGCTGAGCAGACAGGTTGTCTGTGGTGTGGGCCACAGACACGGACAGTGGGACAAAGGCGGGGCCGGGGAGGAGAGGAAAGGAGTAAGTTTGGGTCTGTTGTTGCCCGTGAATGTTCTTGCAGCTCAGGGGCCAGGACTTCAGAGGAGACAGGGTCTTTGACAGCCAGCCAAGGATAGAGGTCGGGAAGAGGCCTTGGGGCGGTTGCAAGAGGGAAAAGGAAGGGGAGGAAAGAAAGCCGACAGGAGGGAGGGGGGCTGAGACGTGATGACTTCAGAGAAGAGCATGATTTATGTTGAAAGCTTTGGAACTGGTGGCCTGCAGGCCAAACCCTAGTTTGCTCTGCTTGGTCAAAAAATAAGTCAATACGAAAAGCATCCCACGGTCCTCACAGAGATCCAGATTGCTGGGCTCTTTCTACTTTCTCTGTTTGCTTGCTTGTTTCTGAGATAGAATTCCCCTACCGTAAAATTCATCATTTTTGCGTGTACAGGTCAGTGGTTTTTAGTATATTTGTAAAGTTGTCCAACCATCGTCATGATCTAATTCTAGAACATGTTCTTCATCTCAGATCGAAAGCCTGCACCTGTCAGCTATCACTCCACATTTCTCCTCTCCCCTAGTCCCCCCCCCCCACACACACATCTGCTTCCTGTCTCTATGGACTTGCCTGTTCCAGACGTTTCACCTGAAGGAGTCCTACAGTGAGCGGGCTTTCGTGACGGCCTCCTTCCACTTGGCGTCATCTTCCTAAGGTTCATCCCCGTTGCAGCATGAATCGGTACCTCGTTCCTTTTTCTGGCTGAGTAATATTCCATCGCCTGGCTACACCTCTTGTGCAGACATTCAGCCACTGATCGACTTCCAGGTTGTTTCCACTTTGGGGACGTCATGAACACTGCTACTAGGCACATTCTTGTACAAGCTTTTGTTTTTTTTTGTTTTTTAATATATATTTTATTGATTTTTTTATAGAGGAAGGGAGAGGGATATAGAGTTAGAAACATCGATGAGAGAGAAACATCGATCAGCTGCCTCCTGCACACTCCCTACTGGGGATGTCCCCGCAACCAAGGTACATGCCCTTGACTGGAATCGAACCTGGGACCCTTCCGTCTGAAGGCCGATGCTCTATCCACTGAGCCAAACCGGTTAGGGCAGTGGTCAGCAAACTCATTAGTCAACAGAGCCAAATATCAACAGGACAATGATTGAAATTTCTTTTGAGAGCCACATTTTTTAAACTTAAACTTCTTCTAACACCACTTCTTCAAAATAGACTCGCCCAGGCGGTGGTATTTTGTGGAAGAGCCACACTCAAGGGGCCAAAGAGCCGCATGTGGCTCGCGAGCCGCAGTTTGCCGACCACGGGGTTAGGGCCATTCTTGTACAGGTTTTTGTGTGAACTTTTTTCAGTTCTCCCAGGTGAATACCGAAGAATGGAATTGCTGGGTCGTATACTAACTCTGTGTTTAACCTTCTGAGGCACTGTCAAGCTGTGTCCAAGGCGCTGCACCATTTTGCATTCCCACCAGCAGTGTACGGGGGTTTCTTGCCTCTCCTGAAACTTCTGAAGACCTGGCCATGCTCGTTCCACATTCCCCCATGGAGCTGGGCCAGGGCTCTCCGCCTGCCAACTTCTCACCACGCACCGTGTGGGCACAGGCATTGACCCCTTGCCACGAGCCCTTCACCCTTCACCTATTTTCCTTACCTGCCTGGCCCCAGAGTAAACCATAGTCAGGGCCAGGAAAGAGTAAGAGTGATTTTTACCCAAGAACTCGTTTTCCAAAGGGCCAAGTAAAAAAGTTTGGAAAAATAAAAAAAGGTTTGGAAGGGTGGGAAGCAGGGGGTTGTTCAGACAAGAGGGATTACAGAGCAGTGGGGAGAGAGAGATGGCCAAGGGGCTGGTGTTGGGGGCATGAAGGAGGATCACAGGTATGGCAGGGAGAGCATCCTTGCCTGGGCCTCAGAGGGCTGAGGCCGGGCGTCTCCCACAGCGGTCCTGGTGGATATGAAGGACCAGGCCTCTGGGCCCTGAAGCTCAGTGACTTAGCAGCTCAAGGGGACTTTGTCTCAATCTAGCTCAGAACTATCTAATAACAATAGATCACAAGCCAGACGTGTTATCAGCAATACTAGTTTTATCTTTGCCAATCATTGAGTCTAAGCGGCATCTCATTGTGGCTTTAAGTGAGGTTGAGCATTTATACAAGTTGTTCTTATGCTACGAACTTCGTCTCTCACTTGTGTTGCATATATTATTGTTCAGTCATCCTTTGATTTTCTTTTTTTCCATGGAAAATTTAAAAATGTTTTTTGTGGTCAAAGTTGATGACTTCTTAGTTATGAGTCATACTTAAGTAAACCCATCCCAAGATATCTAAAAAAAAATTTTTTTTAATCTGGTACTTTAATGCTTTCCTATTTTAGATTTATATCTTTGAGCTGTTTGAAGCTTATTTTAGTGTAGTAAGGCAGGAAAGATACAAATGTGTTTCCAAATATTCCCCCAAACAATTTATTGCATAATCTATTTCCTGTGTGTGTTTGGGTCTGTTTCTGGGTATTCTATTCTATTCTATTCTATTCTATTCTATTCTATTCTATTCTATTCTATTCTATTGATCTGTCCACTCATGTTCCCAAACAAAAAGTATTTTCAAATTGTAAACCATAGTTGTTGTTTTTTAAAATATTTTTTAAAATATATTTTTATTGATTTCAGAGAGGAAGGGAGAGGGGGAGAGAGATAGAAACATCGATGATGAAAGAGAATCACTGATTGGCTGCTTCCTGCACACCCCCTACTGGGGATCATGTGCCCTTGGCCGGAATCGAACCTGGGACCCTTCGGTCTGCAGGCCAATGCTCTATCCACCGAGCCAAACCAGCTAGGGCTAAACCATAGTTTTACAATGTTTTAATGTCTGGTTGGACTAGCCCCCCTTCTTACTCTTCTTTTTAAGAATTTTCTGCCCAGCTAGCATGGCTCAATGGTTGAGTGTTAATCTATGAACCAGGAGGTCATGGGTTCAATTCCCGGTCAGGGCACATGCCTGGGTTGCAGACTCCATCCCCAGTGTGGGGCGTGCAGGAGGCAGCTGATTAATGATTCTCTCTCTTCATTGATGTTTCTCTCTCTCACTCCCTCTCCCTTCCTCTCTGAAATCAATAAAAATATATTATTTTAAAAAAAAAGAATTTTCTTAGCTCTTAAAAAGTAGCTTTTCTGCCCAGCTGGTATGGCTAAGTGGTTGAGTGTCAACCTATGGACCAGGAGGTCACGGTTTGATTCCCGTCGGGCATGCGCCTGAGTTTCCAGCTTGATCCCCGGTAGAAGGGATATGCAGGGGGCAGCCGATCAATGTTTCTTTCTCATCAGTGTTTCTGTCTCTCTATCCCTCTCTTCCTCTCTGTCTAAAATCAATAAAATAAAATATTTTTTTAAAAGTAGCTTTTCTGTTTCTTTTGGGGAACCCGTATTAAATTTATAAGTTAATTGAGAAAGAATTGGCATCTTCCTAATATTGATTTCCCCCTTTTCTTATACAAAGCCAACATACTATATAATCTGTTTCACTCCTTGCTTTCTTTTGTTAAGATTTTTTAATGATTTTTAGAGAGAGAGGAAGGGAGAGGGAGAGAGAAAGAGAAACATCGATGTAAGAGCAAAACATTGATGGCCATCTCCTGCGTGCCCCTTACCAGGGATTAAGCCTGCAACCCAGGCAGGTGCCCTGACCAGGAATAGAATCAGCAGCCTTTCAGTGTACGGGATGATGCCCAACCAACTGAACCACACTGGCCAGGGCAACGCCTTGCTTTTTTTCATTCTCCAGGGTGTCCTGGAGATCATTCCATGTGACATCATAGAGACTGTCCTTATGCTTTTGGATAGCTGCATAGTATTCCATAGCCATCCCGTGTCTGTTTAACTGGTCCTCTTCAGATGAACACACATCCCACGAACCCTTTGCTATTACAGACATAACTCCTTTTGTGTGCACACACCAGGCTCAATCCCACGCCAGGGACGTTGTGCTCCCTCATCGCACCTCCATATCCCCATGGTTCACACATTTCCATTTACCTCCTTCCTTCTCCAGGAGTCCCATCCCGACCACCCAGCTTTCCCAGTCTCCCTATCCTGCGCAGTTTCTTTTCTGATAGCACACTTTATTATTTACTTTGTAAATTATGTTTAATATGTGTTTCCTACCGCCAGATTGTAAGGGTTTCATTGTTGCTATTGTTTGTTTTTGTCTCATTTGTTTCCTCCTGTATTTGTGGCACTCGGGAATCGAACACTGAATGAGTAAGCATTCAATAATAACTGCTGAATGAAGGAATGGATAAATGAATGAATATACAAGTATCTTAGTAAGGTAAATCTCTATAACTGGGATTTCTGGATCAAAATGTAAATCTTCCATTATGTTTTCAAAAAATATTTTTAAAAGATATTTTTATTGATATCAGAGAGGAAGGGAGAGGGATAGAGAGATAGAAACAACAATGATGAGAGAGAATCATTGATCGGCTGCCTCCTGCACGCCCCCTACTTGGTCAGAATCAAACCTGGGACCCTTCAGTCTGTAGGCTGACACTCTATCCACCGAGCCAAACCGGCTAGGGCTTTCCATTGATTTTTAGAGAGAGAGAGGAAGAGAGAGAGAGAGATAGAGAGAAGCATTGATGTGAGAGAGATACATCAATTGGCTGTCTCCCGCACACGCCCGATCCAGGGCCAGGGATCTGGGATTGGGCCAACGCTCTATCCACTGAGCCAAACTGGCTAGGGCAGTAGGTATCATTTTTATTTTAATTAATTAATTAATTTATTTATTTTTAATCCTCATATTTTTCCGTTGATTTTTAGAGACTGGAATAGAGAGGGGAAAACAGAGAGAAATATCAGATGTGAGAGAAACACATCGATTGGTTGCCTCCTGCATGCGCCCCGGCCAGGGCCCAGGCCAGGGAGGAGCCTGCAACCCAGGTGCGTGCCCCTGACGGGACCCTTTGGTCCACAGGCCGATGCCCTATCCACTGAGCCAAACCAGTTAGGGCAGTGGTCGGCAAACTCATTAGTCAACAGAGCCAAATATCAACAGGACAACGATTGACATTTCTTTTGAGAGCCAAATTTTTTTAAACTTAAACTTCTTCTAACGCCACTTCTTCAAAATAGACTCACCCAGGCCGTGGTATTTTGTGGAAGAGCCACACTCAAGGGGCCAAAGAGCCACATGTGGCTCGAGAGCCGCAGTTTGCCTACCACAGAGTTAGGGCATTTTTATTTTCATTTTTTAAAATATTTTTTTATTGACGTCAGAGAGGAAGGGAGAAGGAGAGACAGACAGAAACATCAATGATGAGAGAGAATCATTGATTGGCTGCCTTCTGCACGCCCCCCACTGGGGATCGAGCTTGCAACCCGGGTATGTGCCCGGATTGGGAATTGAACTGTGCCCTCCTGGTTCATAAGTCAGTGCTCAACCATGGAGCCACACTGGCTGGATTCATTCTTAAACCACAGATCTGTGGTAAGGTGACAACGGAGGGGCAGACAAAGGGCCCCTGGTTAATAACCACGGTCAAGAGTAAGGCAGGTGTGTTGGGAAACCTCTCTCTAGCTCTTTGCTGCTTTGTGTTAACCCTTGCCAGCTTTTTCTCTTTAAAAAAAAAAAATTTTTTTTTTTTTTATTGATATCAGAGAGGAAGGGAGAGGGAGAGAGAGATAGAAACATTAATGATGAGAGAAAATCGTTGACCAGCCTCCTGCACACCCTCCCCTGGGGACACAGCCCGCAACCTGGGCATGTGCCCTGAACCGTGACCTCCTGGTTCATAGGTCGGCAATCAGTTACTGAGCCACACCTGCCGGGCAACCCTTATCAGCTTTGACAGAAAAGCCTTAACTCTCTAGTTTATCAAGAAGAGGGTTCACTGGTTTTGTCCTGGACTGCCTGCAGCTGTTGTTGCTAAAAGTTCAGTTACCATGGTAACGAAGCGAGCGCCCCAGGGCATCTATTAACTTTGAACAGGGAAAATCTGGATGAAGGTGTGGGAGAGGGGAAAGGGCTTGGTGTGCCGCAGTCAGTGGAGACGCATCTGTGAACCAGGCGGGTCACGGTCTTCCAAAGGAGTCAGACCCAGGCAGACCCCTGTTCAACCGCCAGCCCTGCCTGTTCA
Organism: Eptesicus fuscus; assembly: GCF_027574615.1. NCBI lineage: Eukaryota > Metazoa > Chordata > Mammalia > Chiroptera > Vespertilionidae > Eptesicus > Eptesicus fuscus. Next base: position 103,377,666 of record NC_072479.1, read on the forward strand.
GAGCTGGGTGGTGAAGGCAAAGTCACGGAGCCTCTCTGAGCCTCCTATGCAGCATGGAGCTACTAACACCAGTTTTGCAGGGGGGTTGAGACAGTGTCCATATGGTTCCTGGATGTGGTTTGGCGTAGGTGCCATGGGACCGTCCGCTCCCTTCAGCCCTTTCCAGGCTGCGTGGCTTGGGAGGAGGTCTTTATCGCCTTGGAGCCTCCAATTCCTCCTAGATGATCTCTCAAGTCCCTTCCTGCTCGGGAGCCTTGGACCCTGAGGATGGAACAGGGAAGCCTGGAGGAGCCAGGCTGGCTGCTCCTGCTTCTTCCTTCCCACCGGGAACAAACCGGAAGGACGGAGAGCAACCCCCGGCCACAGGTTCCCCAGGGCAGGGCTGATTGCACCTCTGAACCCCGTGCCTGTCAGACCAGATTTCCTGGTTTCGGAAACCCAGGTGTCCTGAGCTGATCTCGCAGGGAACACATCCCTCTGCTTCTCTGAGGTTCTCTTCTCGCAGGGGCACGGCCTCACGGCCACAGACTTGTGCCAAACAGCCGAGGGAGGCCCTGGCCGTGCGGGCGGAGCCTCCCACTGGGCTCTCCGCAGAGGTGGTGGGTTTTTGTTGTGGTTGTTTTATTTTTTATTTTTAAAAATATATATACTTTATTGATTTTTACAGAGAGGAAGGGAGAGGGACAGAGAGTTAGAAACATCAGATGAGAGAGAAACATCGATCAGCAGCCTCCTGCACACTCCCCACAGGGGATGTGCCCACAACCAAGGTACGTGCCCTTGACCGGAATCGAACCTGGGACCCTTCAGTCCGCAGGCCAACGCCCTGTCCACTGAGCCAAACCGGTTTCAGCTGTTGTGGTTTTTTTTAAAAGTTGTGGTAAAAGTCACATAACAAAAAGTGAACCATTGTAAAATGTTTACATTTACATTCGGTGACATTTAGTACATTTTCAGTGTTGTGCAACCATCACCTCTATCTAGTTCCAGAACATTTTCGTCCTGTGCTCATTAAGTAGTCACTCCCACTGCCCCTCCCCCGGCTCCTGCCAACCACTCATCTGCTTTCGCTCCGAAGATGGACCTCGCCTGGATGGCTGGTATGAACGGAATCATGAAACATGTGGCCTTTTGTGCTTCTTTCGTTTAGTATGTTGTTTCCGAGGTCCGTCCACCTGATCGCGTGTATTGGTCTTTCATTCTTTTTGGCTGAATAATATCCCATTGCAGGGATAGGCCAGTGCTTATACACCCATTTATTAGCGGATGGGTATTTGAGTTGTGTCCACCTTGTGACTGCTGTGAATAGCGCTGCTATGGACATGCTTTGTGCCAGTCTTTGTCTGAGTACCCGCTTTCCGTTCTGACACGCACTCTTCACAGGACTTCCCTTCTGTCCGCTGGGAGGACACCCCGCCGTCTCACTGGCTGGTGCGAGGGCCGAGGATGAGAGGGGAGGAAAACAGTGAGCCGTTCTTGGGGGGGATGAAAGGGTAATGGGGGAATAAGGACACATATGTAACACCGTAATCAATAAAGAAATTAAAAAAAACAACAACAACAACAAAAAACAGTGAGCAGTTCTAACAGCTCCCCAGTTTACATCTGCCGCCCGTTAGAATCTTTGTGGGGATACCTACCTGGCATCCAGATCCGTACCCTGAGCCAGGGAGCATCCCCAAAGGGAGTCCGCACGTGTGTGTCTTTCCACAACGCCAGCTTTCTTAGGGGAGACCCCATGAAGCCAACAGAGCCACACCCAGGTCACACACACACACACACAGGGGAGCTCACATGATAGAAGCAGCAGAGCCAGCGTCCAACGCCACGTCCGCGTGGCTGGCGGTGTCCACAGGTGGGGAGGCGGGCGACAGTCTCCAGCCAGGCGGCTGCAGTGGCGGCTGCGTCGGGTGCAGGGTAGTCCAGCAGGGCTCCAGGGGTGACTGTGGTGGGGTGGTTGGAGCTCTGAGTTCTTATAGCCCCCAGGGGTGGACTTCCCACGCATATCGGTGTCCAGATGGTGTCCTTATCCGAGTGTCCAGACTTGTGGCTTTGGGCATTCCAGGCCCCTCCTCAGTACATTCTTATTACACCCAATTACCTCAGTCTTGACATAACCGGCGTGGCTATAGTGGCTCCATATTGAAATGTCAAAGGTGTCCAAAGTGCCTGCTCTGCTCTGTACACTTTGAATACACCCGAAACTGAGCCCTTGATCTCCTCCCCAAACCCATTTCACTTACAGCCTCCACCATCTCAGTTGGTGGCGATTGATTGCTCCCACTTGTCCAGGCTCCAAACCCCAGCATCATCCTCTCTTTCCACCTTCCACATCCAACCCTTCAGGAAACCAAGCTGGCGCTACCTTCAAAATGGATCCAGAATCCGACTATGTACTTCTCCCCACCCCACCACTGCCACCCCTTGGTACCGGCACAAGGTTTCAGCATCCGCTCTCCTGGCCTCTTCCCTTACCCTTTATAGTCTACTAGAGGCCCGGTGCACAAAATTTGTGTACTTGGGGGGGTCCCTCAGCCCAGTCTGTGCCCTCTTGCAGTCCGGGGGATGTCCGACTGATGGCTTAGGCCCACTCCTAAGCCAGCAGTCAGACATCCTTAGCGCTGCTGTGGAGGAGGGAGAGGCTCCTGCCCCCGCCGCTGTGCTTGCCAGCTGTGAGCCCAGCTTCTGGCTGAGCGGCGCTCTCCCTGTGGGAGTGCACTGACCACCAGGGGGCAGCTCCTGCATTGAGCGTCTGCCCCCTGGTGGTCAGTGCACGTCATAGGACAGGTCGTTCTGCTGTCCGGTTGATTTGCATATTGTGCTTTTATAATATAGGATGCTCAATCCTGCAGCCAAGGTTTTTCTTTATTTTATTTTTTTGCTAATCCTCACCAGAGGATTTTTTTCCATCGCTTTTTCAGAGAGAGTGTAAAGAAGGGGTGGCGGGGGGGAGGGGGAGAGAGAAAGATTGATGTAAGAGAGACACATCAATTAGTTACCCCCCAACCCCACCCCCGCACGCGCCCCAATGGGGGTGGGGAGCGAACTGGAGACCCTTTGGTGCATGGGCTGACACTCTAACCACTGATCCAGGGCCAAGGTTATTCTTTTAAATGCAAGTTGGGCCCTGACTGGTTTGGCTCAGTGGATAAAGCATTGGCCTGCAAACTCAAGGGTCCCAGGTTCGATTCCAGTCAAGGGCATGTACCTTGGTTGCGGGCACATGCCTCAGTAGGGCACATCAGTGCAGGAGGCAGCTGATTGATGTTTCTCTCTCATCCATGTTTCTGACTCTCTCCCTCTCCCTTCCTCTCTGTAAAAAAAAAAAAAAATCAATAAAATATATTAAAAAAATAAAATGCAAGTTGGGCCCTAGCCAGTTTGGCTCAGGGGATAGAATGTCGGCCTGCAGGCTGAAGGGTCCCAGGTTCGGTTCTGGTCAAGGGCTCTGGTCAAGGGCACGTACCTTGGTTGCAGGTTCCCAGCCCTGGTTGGGGTGTGTGCAGAAGGCAACCAATTGATGTGTCTCTCTCACATCGATGTTTCTCTCTGTCTCTCCTTCTCCCTTCCACTCTCTCTAAAAATCCATGGGAAAATACCCTCGGGTGAGGATTAACTATACATATAACTTTTTTTTAATGCAAGTTGGATCATGTTCTTCTGCTCAAAACCCTGCAGTAGCTCCTCTTCACTTGGCCTAAAAGCCAAGTTCACAATGGCTGGCAATGACCTACACGATCTGGCCACCTTACCTCTGACTTCCTCTCCCCAACTCCAGCCACTCCCACGTTTCGCCTGGGGAACGTGGCACTGGCCTGCCCCTTCTGACTCTCTTCCTTGAGATTCTGGCAAGTCTGTCTCCCTCACCTCCAGCCGTAGCTCAAATGACACCCTCATTTGAGTGCCTACTCTGTCTTCCTATTCAAAATAGCAGTCCAGCCCATCCCCCTGCCCTCCTACTCCCAAAGTGACGTTTATCACTTTCCAACGCGCTGCTTCCTTCACTCAGTTGTTGTTGACTGTCTCTCTCCTCTGCTTGAATGTAAACCCCATAAGGGGACGGGTCTTGGTGTGTTTTGTCCAGTGACCTGGTCCAAGTGCCTGGCACACAGTAGGCACTTCATGCATAGTTGTTAAATTCGTAAACAATAGTAATAATAATAGGGACCATTTATTAAGCCTATTATGTGCCACAGTCTCTACAAAGGTCCCACGTAAGTCTCATAAACAAGGCAGAATTGTTGGCTTCCATCGTACAGTTGAGACCCCGGACCCAGAACATTTTAGGTGACCTGCCCCGCGGTACGTGGCAGAGAAATGCCGTGCGCCCAGGTCTGTCCGCTGGACTTGGGAACTCCTGCTCTTTTCTACTTTGCCCTGGGGTCACTGCTGTACTTAACATCATTCACTCATTCATTCATTCATTCATTCATTCATTCAATATTTCCCAAGCCGCCTCCACCTCTCTCGCCAAAATGCTAGGCCCCAGACTGAGGACCCACACACAGATGGGTCATGGATCCTGCCCAGAGGAGCTCAGGTCCCGCAGCCCGGGCAGCAGTGTCCCCAGGGGCTTTGTAAACTTGAGCAAGGGGGCTCCCGCTCCCCAGCGACTCCTCATTAGCTCCACTAAATGGGAGTCCACCTGAACTGATGCCCCTCATTTACAGCAGAAACAAACTAGCTCTCATGGTGTGGCCCCTGCCGGCCCCCAGGCTGAGTGAGGCTGAGGGTGGCCCCCCACAGCACCCTGCACCTTGCCAGGTCAACAGCCCCAAGGGGAGAGGCTGTGGGCGTGGGCACAGGCCAGGGCAAACCAGACAGGAGCAAGCGAAGGCAGAGAGGCAAGGCGGAAAGATTAGGAGGAAGTGTGGGCGAGTGGGAGTGCTAGGTCTGGAGCAATCACGATTGCCAAATGGGGAAGACACCAGCCCGAGAGAAAGGGGCCCATCCTCTAGCTCCCTTTCCTCCCCAGCTCACAGCTCTGCACCCTGTCCCGCCTCCTGGCTGTTGGCTGCGATTCACCCCCTTCACCCCTGCATCTCCCAAGAAAAGCGGGGAAACCACTCAGCTAGCAGCTAATCCTCAACTGCCCTGGCACTTCCTCTTGTACACTCGCTGAGGAGTTGGTATTCGGGTTGGGAATTGATTAAACACACACCCTTGGTCATGCAATCTGGGTGGCTGTTCTTTCATGTTTCATTTAGTCTGCACACATTATGAAAGCTTCCTCTGTGCCCGACCCTCTGCCGGGTGCTGGGGGCCTGAGGCGCTCGGGGTCTGCTGGAGAAGCGAGAAAGGCCAGGGACACCACATCGAAGCTATGGGAGGAGCCGGGGCTCTGGGGCCCCAGAGAAGTCCGAGATGCAGCCTGGAAGGCGGGGTCCTGCCCAGGGAAAGATGTACATGACCTTAACATAACGTGATCCAATGAGGCCCTGGGCTCTGAAGGGAAGCTCATTATTGTTAAGTGCCTACACCCAAGGACACTGTCCTTCAGAGGCCTGGAGGCGACTGGGCAGTAGAGTGAACTTCTGTCCTTGAAACTGCATAGCTGGGAGGTAGAAAGGGCGCGCCCATTATATAGAGGAACAAACTGAGTCACAGAGGTGAATTTGCTCACTCCCCTAGACCAAAGGCTGCCTTGGACATAGGAAATCAGGCTTAAATCCACATCTGCAGCACTTAGGGCATGAAAGAGTTTTAAAATTATACAGTGGTAGGCCTGGCCGACGTGGCTCAGTGGTTGAGCATCAACATATGAACCAGGAGGTCACAGTTCGGTTCCCAGTCAGGGCACATGCCCGGGTTGTGGGCTTGGTCCTCAGTGTGGGGTGTGCAGGAGGCAGAAGATCAATGATTCTCTCTCACAATTGATGTTTCTATCTCTGTCTCACTCTCCTTTCCTCTCTGAAATCAATAAAAATATATTTTCTAAATTATACAGTGGTAGGATATTTATTGCTAGGGTAACATAGAAACAGGTTACTAAAACATTATATGTTATATGATCCAAATGTTATAAAATACACACACACACACACATATATTTAAAGACTGACATAAGTAGACTACAAAATGTTAATAGTTGTTTTAAGTTGTAGATCGCAAATGTTTTTAAAAGACTTTACAATATAGAATATTGTACGTACACAGGAAAACAGACAGAATAAGATAATGAGTCTTCATTAGCCCACTAATCAGCCCATGTCTGACATGCCCCATCCACCCCTCCGTGATGTATTTCATGACAGTAAGTCCTACACATCAACCATTTCTTCTCTAAATACTGCAGTGTACGCCCTGGCCAGTGTTGCTCAGTTGATTGGAGCGTCGTCCTGTACACCAAAAGTTTGCAGGTTCAATTCCCCATCAGGTCACATACTTAGGTTTCGGGTTCGATCCCCAACTGGGGCGCATACTGGAGGCAACTGATTGTTTCTCTCTCACTGCGATGTCTCTCTTCTTCTCACTCTCTCTCTCTCTCAAATCAATAAGCATGTCTTCAAATCAGTAGACATAGCCCTGGCCAGTTTGGCTCAATGGTTGGAGTGTCAGCCCACGGATCTAAGGGTCTCAGGTTCAATTCCGGTAAAGGGCACGTACCTCGGTTGGTTGCAGGCGTGTCGGGTTGCATGCAGGAGGCAGCCAATCAATGTGTCTCTCTCACATCGATGTCTCTTCCCCTTCCTTCCACTCTCTCTAAAAATCAATGGAAAAAAATATCCTCTGATGAGGATTAACAACAACAAAAAAAAAAAAAACACAGACAACATAACCACAATACCATTACAACTAGAAGATGTACAATTATTCCTAATATTACCAAATGCCCAGGCAATGGTCAGATTTCCAATAGTCTCATAAATGGCATCGATGTTTCATTTTGCAGTTTTTTAAAAATCAGGATAAAGATAAGGACCGCACTGTTCAATTAGCTCATGTGTGTATTAGGTCTCTTTTATCCAGTTTGCCCTCCGTCTCTTTTTATTTTCTTTGCAGACACATGATTTATCCTTTCTCATCCCACAGTTGGGATCTTGCTGATTGCATCCCTGAGACATAATTTGACAAGCTTCTCTGTCCTTTGTATTTCTTGTAAACTGTTAGCTTAATCTACAGTCTGATTAGATTTAGATTATAGTGGTTTTTTTGACAAGACTAATTCATAGGAGGTGTTTTGTGATTTCATTAGGAGGCAAATAATGTCTGGCTGTCTTTCTTGGTGCGACATACATGGCCATTGCTGTTCAATACTTAGATCCCTGAATTCATGGGGGGTTGCAAGATGAAAACCATTGAATTTGATCGTTCTCACTCTACTATTAGCTGGAATACTTCTCTGAAGAGAAAACTCCCACCTCACCCCTTTCATTCCTCTGAAGGAAGGGCAGGATAAATGCTTCATTCTTGCCTTTCATTTACTAGTCTTCAAACTAACGAGTTGGTTCTCTAGCACCCGCCAATGGGGAGAAATCAAGTGTTTTTTGTTGTTGTTTTTAAATATATTTTATTGATTTTTTACAGAGAGGAAGAAAGAGGGATAGAGAGTTAGAAACATCAATGAGGGAGAAACATAGATCAGTCACTTCTGCACACCTCCTACTGGGGATGTGCCCCCAACCAAGGTACATGCCCTTGACCAGAATCGAACCCGGGACCTTTCAGTCCACAGGCCGACGCTCTATCCACTGAGCCAAACCGGTTAGGGCTCAAGTGTTTTTTTGTTTTCAGTATATTTTTATTGATTTCAAAGAGGAAGGGAGAGGGAGAGAGAGAGAGAGAAACATCAATGATGAGAAAGAGAATCATTGATCCGCTGCCTCCTGCACGCCTCCTCCTGGGAATGGAGCCCACAACCTGGACATGTGCCCTTGGATGGAATGGAACCTGGGGCCCTTCAGTCCGAAGGCCGATGCTCTATCTACTCAGTAAAAGCCGCTAGGGCTGTTTGTTTGTTTTAAGTATTATTTTTATATCATTGTGGATTTACACTTATAGGTTTAACCATTTAATGTACTTTATAGTTCATTACAGTTGTTATTATTGATATTCAAATTATCCCATTTTTGGCCTATGGAAATCTCTCCAACGTGGAGGGAAATAGTATTTAGAGATCACAAGCTGAGTGCTAGGGTTATAACAGGCTTTTTTTTTTTTTTTTTACTTTTTATTTTGAAATAATTTTAGAGTTACAGAAAAGTTGCAAAAACAGCACCAAGAGTTCCCGTATATCCTCTTACCGAGCTTCCTCTCAGGTTAGCATCTTACATAACCATACAGAGTAAAATGAACAAAACCAAGAGCATGATATTTGCTAAACTACAGACTTGATTCAGATGTCACCAACTTTTCCATTAATGTCCTTTTTTGTTGTCGTCCCAGGATCCAATCCAGGATCCCCACCATGAACTTACTTACCACGTCTGCTTTAGCCCCTCTAACCTGTAACAGCTCCTCAGTCTTCCCTTATCTTTCATGACCTTGACACATTTAAAGAGGACTGCTCAGGTGTTTTGGAGAATGTCCTTCCGTTTGGGTGTGTTTCATGTCTTCTCATGTTGAGATTGAGGTCACGCCTTCTGGGGAAAGAATAACCTGATGTGGTCCCCTCTGGGGGCATCGGGGTACACACATGACATTGACCTGTCTCATTCCGGGATGTTAGCTTCATTTGGTTAAGATGGTGTCTTCCAGGTTTCTCTACCGCCCAATTATTATTTTTCCATTTGCAGTTAATAAATATTCGGGGGAGGAGCTTTTCAGACAATGCCAATAGTCTGATTCCCCTCAAACTTTTGCCCATTAATTCTGACCTCCATCGCTGGGTCTTGCCTGCAATGACTATTATTATGGTGTTCCAATGGTGAGCGCCCATGTCCCTCACTCCTTTCGCATTTATTAATTAGAATCCTTCCGTATGAAAGAGCTGCCCCTCCCTCCCTGCCCCTATTTATTTATTCACGTCGGTAAGGACTTGCGGATATTTTATTCTGTGGGGGGTAACCCAGAACTGCAGCTAGTGTAACAGGCTTTGAATTCGTCTGGAAGAAAGAAGGCAAGCAGGGAAGGAGAAAGAAGAGGAGAGACTAGAAGTGGAACTTGTCTTATTTATTTATTTATTTATTTATTAATAATATATTTTTATTGATTTCAGAGAGGAAGGGAGAGGGAGAGAGAGAGATAGAAACATCAATGATGAGAGAGAATCATTGATTGGCTGCCTTCTTCATGCCCCCCTCTGGGGATCAAGCCTGCAACCCATGCATGTGCCCTTGACTGGAATTAAACCCAGGACCTTTCAGTCCGCAGGCAGACGCTCTATCCCCTGAGCCAAACTGGCTAGGGCTGTCTTATTCATTTGTATTTAATAAATCTTTCTTGGAACACACTATACAGGCCAGCAAAGTGTCCCCCGTGCTGGTGGGAGTGACTCTTCTACAATGCAAATCTGAATAGGTTGGGGGACACCCCGCTGCCCTAGGAGCCCCTGCGAAGTCCCCCCTCTCACTCAGTGTAAGAGCAGAAAGCCTTACAATGGTCTCAGGGGCTACTTACTTCACGCCCCCTCCTCCCTGCCCTCTTCTCCTCTCTGCCCCTCCGTCAGTCACCTTGGCTCCGTGCCTGGGAGGCCGGGTCTTGGCACTGGCCCGGATTGCTCTTCCCCTACATGTCTCTGTGGCTCCCCAGTCCCCTTCTTCCTTCAGGTCTTAAATGTCACCCTCCTCAGCGAGAACTTCCCTGACCACCTTACCCCCACCTGCCCCTTTCCCACACTGCCTCCTACCTTTCCTCCATAGCACTGTATATTTTTTCCTATGTTTTTTTCTTTTTTCATTTTTTGTGTTCTTCCACTGGAATCTAAGCTCCAGGAAAAGCAGAGGTACTGTCTGTGTTGCAAATCTGACCTTTTTCTAGGGTTTAAAATTGTTCAAAGGCTTAAAGACTCTCTCACCCAGCGCTCTTTAGCAAAGGAGACGGAGGCTGGCGCGTGCTGTGGGTCCCAGAGCTACGCTGGTCAGCCCCGTGGAGATGGAGCCCGGTTGGAGCTTGAACAAAGCTTTAGCCTCTCTGTTCCCCTGCGAGGGCCCTGCGTTCACTGCCTGCAGACTAACGGACAGGATGCCCTCCAGGCTCCCGCCCCGCCCGGCCCTCAAGCCTCTTCTTTCTTTCATCTCTTCTTCCGGACCCGGTCCCTCCGGCTGCTCACCTTGTCTTTCTGAGCATTTCAGACATGGCGCTCCCCCCTCCTTACACTCAGCAGGACTGGATTTGGACGGCTCTCTTCCAGGAGGTGGGGAGGGGTCAGCTTTGCCCCTTGTTGAGTCCCTAGCTCCTAGCATTGCCTCCGGCTAAGAGCAAGAGGTTGAAGAAATATTACTTGAGCAAATGGATGCTTGTAGGGGCAGAATAGTGAAGTTATTACAGCGATCAAGGTGAAATGAATGTAGGTCTGCTCTTGGTTAGTGATAGTTGTGATTTGTGTGTGTGTGTGTGGGGGGGGAGGTCGGTGGGGGAAGAGAAAGGAGTCCAAATGGGAGCAGGTTTGCAGAGGTGGGATTTATTTTTTTATCCTCACCCAAGGGTATTTTTTCCCATTGATTTTTAGAGAGTGGAAGGGAGGGAGGGAAGAAGGGGAAAGAGACACCTCTGTTGGTTGCCTCCTGCACGCACCCCAGCTGAGGGCAGGGATCGAACCTGCAACCCAGGTATGTGCCCTTGACCAGGAATCAAACCTGCTACCCTTTGGTGCCGGTGCCGATGCTCTAACCACTGTTCAGGGCGCGCAGAGGTGGAATTTAGGTGTTTGTTCCACACCTTTCGGCCCGTCCACATTCTATTTGTCCCAGTGTGGCAGAGTACTTGGAGCTGCTGCAGAGTTCTCCATAGATGAGCAATTGCTCTCTGATAGGCACTGTTCTGACATTTTGTATTTTAGAAGTTGCCTCAGTCTGGAGGTTCTAGGGGCCTGGGCCTGGCCTGGAGGGCCCCTCACCCCTGGGCCAGCCCATTTACCCCCCTGGAATCTGAGTACGTGTGGCCACTTTGAGGATGCCCGGACCCTTGGGCCAGGCATGTGCAGGTATGGCTGATAGTCCACCTGCAAAATCAGTTGCAGTGGCAGGGCTGTTGCCATGGTAACAAGGTAGCTTTTGCAGGTACCCTCAGACTCTCCTAAACCACACTGAGAGGGAGGGAAGGCCAATGTATCGCCAGGTGGCCCATGGCCCCGGCAAGCCAGTGAACTGAGAAAAGGCCCACTTTCTTTAAAAAAATGTTCTTTTGATTTTAGAGAAAGAGGAAGGGAGAGGGAGAGAAACATTGATGAGAGAGAAACATCGATTGGCTGCCTCCTGCACACCCCTACTGGGGAACGAGCCCACAACCCAGGCATGTGCCCTGACCAGGAATCAAACCAGAGACTTCTTTGTGCATGGGCTGTCACTCAAGCCCTGGGCCACACCGGCCAGGCAAAAGGCCCACTTTTTATCCTAGATTCAAATCACAGCGGAGGGCCACAACTTACACTCAAATCCCAGCTCTCACCCTGTCTGTCCTCACAAGTTACTGAACTTCTCTGTGCCTCATTTTCCTGAACGGAAAAATGGAAATGTGAGAAGTAAGTGAGGTCATACATGTGGTAAATGTTAGCCGATATCCAATCACCTCAGACACACGCCCCTCACCCATCCTCTGCAGAAAAGTCCGACAGGAACCCCAGAGGTGTTTTCACACAGCGCAGCCACACTGGGGTGCAGGGCAGTTTTCTGGGATGGTCAGAGGAGCCCGAGATGAGAGAGGGAGAGAAGGCGGTTCTCACACGGGCCTCGGCAGCTGCCTCTGGCCGGCCAGGGGCTTCCTGGACCTTCGGGTGGCCCGCACAGCTCCCACCCTCCACCGGCCTCCGGTCTTCTCTGCTGCTGTGGGTGGCAGTACAACCACATTAGGATTAATTGCTTGAGGTGAATCTTGGCAACTCACTGGAGACCAACCACGAAAGCAAGCGGGTCCAACCTGCACCCCATCATCCTTTTATTCTTTCTACTTTATTTTCTAAAACATATTTTTATTGATTTCAGAGAGGAAGGAAGAGGGAGAGAGAGATAGGGACATTAACGATGAGAGAGACTCATTGATCAGCTGCCTCCTGCAGCCCCACACTAGGGATCGAGCCCACAACCCGGGCATGTGCCCTGACGGGGAATCGAACCATGACCTCTTAGTTCATAGGTCAAAGTTCAACCACTGAGCCATGTCGGCCAAGCCATTTATTCTTTCATTCATTCGACTCAGCACATGCTGTGCTAGCTGTTAGCGAGTCCACGTGTAATAAGACAGGCCTGCCCTCAAGGAGCTCCCAGTCCTTGCAGAGGAACCGGAAGAGCAAACAGGTGACCGCCACCTGGCAGCATCCAGCCATTGAGTCCTGCCCGGGGGCCAGGTGACCCAGGGGCACCCCAATGGAGGCCCAGCTGTGCGAGGCAAGGACGTAAGAACTGTCCAGTGCTGCTATGTCTTAATGCCTACAGTGGGGTGGCTGGGGGACAAGCTGAAAATGTGACCCAGATCCTTATAAGCCGCCCGAGGAAGTGTGGATTTTATTCAGAGGGCAGAGGGCCACCTTTAGGGGGCTTAAGGGTGTAATTTGGTTTTTTTTTATTATTATTATTATTTTTAAATATATATTTTTATTGATTTCAGAAAGGAAGGGAGAAGGAGAGATAGAAACATCAATGACGACAGAGAATCATTGATTGGCTGCTTCCTGCATGCCTCCTACTGGGGATTGAGCCCACAATCGGGGCATGTGCCCTTGACCAGAATCGAACCCGGGACCCTTCAATCCGCAGGCCGATGCTCTATCCACTGAGCCAAACTGGCTAGAGCTGTTTTTGTTTTTTTGATGTTGCAGGACAGGGATGGATGAAAAACGGAGAACTGGCAGTTGGGGTTGTTTGGGGCAGGGGGGTGCTCTGTGTGGTGATATGGGGACACCTGATGAGACCTGGATGGATTTGAGGGACGTTAGGGGTAGAATTGGTAGGGCCTGGATCCTGGCTGAGCTGATGGTCCTGCGAGCTTCCAGAATGACAGTCCAGGCCCCTGTGCTGACTCTGGCCCTGGCACTGGGCGTGCCAGGCTGCTCAGCTGCCACTGGCGTTGAGGGAGCCCAGCAGGGCAGGGCGGGAAGCCCGCTGCCCTCAGAGTCTACCCATCGGGGTCCCGCCTGGGCTTGCGGGCCTGCCTGAGCGACTTGGCTATGTCCCCGCTGACACGAGAGCATGAATGTGGCACTCGGCATAGAACCTGGCCCAGCAGAGGCACTCTGACCGGGACCCAGGATTATTAATTTGTGTGACTCTGCGGGGAGCACTGGGAGGGAGACAAAGGAAGACGCCCTCCCCTCACTCAGAACACCTGGGACAGGCCCGGGACCGAGCAGCTAAGCCACGGTGTGGAAACTGCGTCAGGCACTAAGCCCCGCAGGACGGAGGGAAGTTGGAGAGCTCTTCAGTGCAGAGGGGCCAGCAAAAGGGACCATTCGGGGCCTGCAGGGGGGTCGGGGCCCGTCTCCTCCACGTCTAACCTGAGCATCGCACCGCCTTTCGGAAGAAACACCAACAGTGTTCGGGCCGCAGGGCCTTTTACAAAACATGCCAGGGAGCAAATATTCCACGTGCAGGGCACTGCCCTGGGCCCTGACACGCGGGAGGGCTCAGGCAGAGCAGGGCCCCTGGCCGGCTGGCTTCCAGCAGCTTCCAGGGCCTACTTCCTGGTCCTAAGGAAAGAGTCAGGGCTTTTATTGGCTTCTCCAGGCCCGGCCTGCTGCCTTCCTCAGCAGCCTCCGCCCAGCTCAGGCCCGGTGCCAGGAGCCTGAGCACTTCCTGGGTGGAAGGAAGGAAAACCCGTGTGACTGGGTCTGCCCCACACTGCAGTGTGTCACGGCATGTTGGTGGCGTGCTGTTCCTTCAGAGCAAGGAGGCCAGGGATGGTTCCCCCACCCCGCACCCCGCACTGCAGCTGCCAAGCACCAAAGCTCCCCTTGAAACGGCCACTCCCATTATAGAGACCAGGAAACTGAGGCACGGAGACGCGATTTGCTGAGGTCACACAGATCCTGCCCCGAAATCAGTGTCCTGTCCACTCTGTCCCTGTCCTTTCGGTCCAGGAGCCCAGAGTTGAGGTCAGGGTAGGCCCCTCCGTTCCGTGGTTGGCAGGATGACCCAGCCCAGGTCTCCATCCCCTGGCCACCGCTGGGCGCGTTTCCTGGCCGCAGCCACCGCCACGGTGCCCTGGACTCTGCCTGAACCCCCTCCCTCCAACCCTGCGCCCAGCACCCCGCACCCCGCACCCCGCACCCAGCCCTGAAATGCCAGTGAGTGGGGAAGCCACGGCACACGCTGGTCCCCCTGGCTTTGCAGGCAGGCCACCACGCTCACACCTGTCTCCGGATCGTGACCTGGCTGCAGTCGGGACACCGGCGCCATGGATGGGGGCGGCGCGTCCAGGGCACGGACGCCACCGCAGCTCCGCTGGGGACGCGATTGTTTTTAAATAAACAAGTGTTTGCTCCGGCCTCCCAGGGCGTCGGCCCCGCCAAAGGCGCGGGTGGGACTGGAAAAGGGAACTCGGTCGGAGGAAAAGAAACAAAACCGACTTGGTTTCCTGGACGCAGACCCGCAGACACAAAGGCAGCGGCGCAGGGCTGGGGCGGGGCGGGGCGGGGGGGGGGCCGGGGCGCGCGGGGAGGCGGCGCTGACATTCCGCAGCGCGTCCCCGGGCCCCGCCGCCAGCGCCCGGGGACTTCCGCAAACCCCCGCCGGGGAGACCGGGGCGGCCGAGGCCGGCCGGGGGCGGCCACACCCAGGCAGACACCTGGGCCGGGCGCGCCGGCGTCCCGGGGGCGGAGGAGCCGGGTCCGGGGTGCAGCCACCGGGCGGCACCGCCCTCCCAGCCCCGGGCCGGCGGACCCGCCTCGGGCTCTCCCTTCCAGCCTTTGTGACGGCGGAAACCACGGAGCTCCCCGGCCACCCACCCACCCACCCACCCCCAGGGCTCTGCCTGGGCTGCGACCGTGAACTTTCCCGATCCTCTCCGCCCGCCCGCCCGCCCGCAGTCACGGCGCGAATCCGGCCGCGGAGCCGCGAGCCCCGGGCCTGCGGTGGGGGCGGGGCAGAGGGGGGAGGGCGCTGCGTTCGCTCGGGTTTGCACAAAGGTGTCCTGGGCCCCCGGCTGGAGAACCCTCGCCCCGCCCGGTAGGAGCTGGAGGGATGCGCTCTCGGGGCCGCACCCTTAGTCGTGCGTAACCCAGAGCCCCCGCCAGAGCCCCCGTTACCGATCGCCGTAACTGGGTGTGAGTTTAAGACCCGATCGGAGAGTTCCGTCCACAAAGCCGGTTACGGAGGAGCTGGTCATCTTGGGTATTCCGTTACATTTCTTTACGGAGAATTTTGACATAAACGAAAGTCGCGGCGGTAAAATGAGCCCCCAGATGCGCATCACCCAGATACAAGGATGGACGCACTGACAGCCGCGGTCTGTCCGTCCCTCCATGGACACGGAGCGCCCCTCCGATTGTGGAGAAACAGATCCCGGGCTCCAGGCCACGGTCCTTTTTGCCCCCAGAAACCATCACTGGGTTTTGATGAAAAGCTCATTGTCTAGAAAACTTTTTTTTTTTAACAAGCGGAGTGGATTAAACATATTGAGGAGTGGAGATAAAGATGTTGATAGGAGTGGGGAGGAAGATGAAGGAGAGAAACGCAGTGGGAGGGGTGGGAGGACTGGCGGGAAGGGGGGAAGCCCTGTCTCTGTCTGTGGGGCATCAGGGGGCCCAGGTGGGAGTCTGAGCAGTGCCAGAGCCGGTGGATGGCCAGCCAGCGCGAAGAGGTGGATTCAGGCTCTAACTGAAAGTGGAAGGGACCAGGTTTGCTGATAGATTGAGAAGGGGCGTTGGGAAGTGAGGGAAAGAGAAGCTTTTTTTTTTTTTTTTTAGGATTTGATCTTTAATAGTCAAGTACTTTGTTTTTTAACATATCCACTATATAATTATCACACCTAAAAATACTAACAATAATTCATTAATATCATCTAGTCAAACATGTTCACATTTTCCTGACTATCCATATAAATAATTTCTTGTATAATTGGTTTGTTACAATCAAGAACCAAATATATCACATTTGGTTGATAAGTCTCTTAAGGCTCTTCTAATCTATAACCTCTTTCTTTTTTTTCTTTTTTTTTTTTTAATATATTTTATTGATTTTTTTATAGAGAGGAAGAGAGAGGGATAGAGAGCTAGAAACATCAATGAGAGAGAAACATCGATCAGCTGCCTCTTGCACACCCCCTACTGGGGATGTGCCCGCAACCAAGGTACATGCCCTTGACCGGAATCGAACCTGGGACCCTTGAGTCCGCAGGCCGACGCTCTATCCACTGAGCCAAACCGGTCTCGGCTATAAACTCTTTCTTAAAAAAATATATTTTTTTATTGATTACAGAGAGGAAGGGAGAGGGAGAGAGAGTTGGAAACATCAATGATGAGAACCATTGATCGGCTGCCTCCTGCACGCCCCACACTGGAGGTCAAGCCCCCAACCCGGGCATGTGCCCTGACCAGGAATCAAACCCTGACCTCCTGGTTCATGGATTAATGCTCAACCACTGAGCCATGCTGGCCGGGCAATCTATAACCTCTTTTAATCTATTTCCTTCATTCCTTTTAAATGCTTTTTAAGAAACCAGATAATTTGTCTTTGAGGATTTACCACATTTCTGGATTTTGCTGATGGCATCCTTATATAATGGTGCTGTGAACTTTCCATTCTATCACATGAAATCTGGTTGTCTCTCTTTGTGACTGATAAGGGTGGTTTCTGCCAGATCCTTCCAGCATAAAGTTTCCCATCAGTATTTCACCTGTTCACCCATCAGCATTGCAACCCCAATCAAGAGTGCTCTTGACAAAACAATGGTGAAGAGAAATTCTCCCAAGGAGCAGAACTTAGAGATGACCTGAAATTGAACTTATGCTCATTGGTTCACAGAAACTTGAAGGAACAGGCCTGGAAGGTGGGTCAGGGAAACCTTAGGGATGAAGTATGTGGCTGGGCACCGTGTGGACATATCTGTGGCCCATGTGAATGCTCTTCAAAGGACATCTATAGCAGAGGGGACTCTCAGTGAAGTAGACGAAATGACTCATTCTGAGGATGTCAGTCAGCCTCTTAACCGGCCACCCTGGCATTTATTCAGTGGGTCCATGTGGCAGAGATGGGGGATAAACAGCAAGGACATCCCCTTATCAAGACAGGCCTGGCTACTGCCATTCCTCACTGTTTAACCTTCCAACAGCAGAGACTAACCACCAATATGCCATCATCCCCCAGTAGGATCAGTGTCAATCTGTTGGCAGGTTGGTTATGTTGGACCCCTTTCTTCATGAGGGGGGCAGCAATTTGCCCTCACTGGAATAAATATGCATTCTGGATAGGATTTGCCTTCCCTGTCTACAGAGTTCCTGCCAGGGCCACCATCCATGGACTTCTGGAATGCCTAATGTGCCCTCATGGCATTCCACACAGCAGTGCTTCTGATCAAAGGAATAATTTCCTAGGAAAAGAATTGCAGCTGTGAGCATCCTATCTAATAAAGAGGGAATATGCTAATTGACCCTCATGCCATCGCAAAGATGGCGGTGCCCACAGCCAATAAGGAGGGAATATGCTAATTGACTGCCATGCCCTCAAAGATGGTGGTGCCCAGTCCCCTCAGCCCCCTAGGGGCAGGCCCAGACGCTCCGCATGCCTGCCTCCGAAGTCCCCCAGTCCCCTCAGCCCCCTAGCTGCCCAGGGCTGGCCCAAAGTGCAGGCAAGCCTCAGATGGCGATTGCCCAGCCACCCAGGGCTGCCCGAGGCTCAGGTAACTAGGGCCGACCAAGACTTTGCACTGCCAGCAGTGGCAACA
Organism: Eptesicus fuscus; assembly: GCF_027574615.1. Lineage (NCBI taxonomy): Eukaryota > Metazoa > Chordata > Mammalia > Chiroptera > Vespertilionidae > Eptesicus > Eptesicus fuscus. The sequence continues at coordinate 103,395,639 of NC_072479.1, forward strand.
GCGAGGTGTGATGGGGCGTCGCCTTCCCCTGATCACCAGGTTGCCTCCCGCCTCTGAGGGCTCCTGGACTGTAAGAGGGGGCAGGCTGGGCTGAGGGCACCCCCCTTCTCCAGTGCATGAATTTTCATGCACTGGACCTCTAGTGTGTACATAGAATTCACTAATATTACCATGTAACCCGTCACCCAGGAGCAGCTGGCCTGAAAGAATGATAGAATGACCCTAGCTGGTTTTGCTCAGTGGATAGAGCTTTGGCCTGTGGACTGAAGGTCCCAGGTTTGATTCTGGTCAAGGGCACATGCCTGGGTTGTGTGTGTGCAGGAGGCAGCCGATCAATGATTCTCTCTCATCATTGATGTTTCCCTCTCTCTCTCTCTCTCTCTCTCTCTCTCTCTCTCTCTCTCCGTCTCCCTTCCTCTCTGAAATCAATATATATGATAGAATGACCTACTGAGGATTTTGTTCAGGCATCAATTGAGAAAAACACCCTGAAAGGATGGTGTGTGTCTCACACAATGTTTGAACCAGTGATCAGTAGATGGTGTTCTTTGACTCTCATTATTACATCTACTGTTAAATCCTGCTCCCACAACTTTCAGCTTGATGGGGAGGGGGGGGTCTTAGTTCCCACAGGAGAAATATTTCCTAATCTGAGGGACACAACTGTGGTTCCATTGAATTGAAATCTAGACATTTTGCATTTCTCATTTGGTGAAAAAGAGGTTATTCCACTGGCTGAGATGTTTCATCCCAATTACCAAATCATGTTGTTGCTTACAATGGGGGCGGCAAAACTACATTTGGAACCCAGAGGATTCTATGTGCCACCTCTATGACCTCCATGCTCAGAAGTAAAAGTTAATGGGAAATTAAAGCAACCCCAATAAGCAGGACCACTGAGTATTTGGACTTTTTAGAAATGAAGTTTTGAGGCACTCTACCAGGTAAGGAATATGCCGAAGTCTTGGCTGTGGGCAAAAGAAACGTAGGGTGGGTAGAGGAAGAAGGAATTAATAAACATTAACCACCGCCTCCTGAGCGGTTACAGACCCCAGACGGAGGATTGTAGCAGCTAGAAACCACTGCAGCTGTGCCTTTCAGAGATCATGCTAGCATGCTGTTAGACCAGTAGCTTCATGGTGATGTGGTGTATGGTAGGATCCATGTCAAGTTGGTAGAGTCTTTAGGACTATATTTAGCAGCAAAGTTAACTTAGCCCTGGGGTAAGGCTATGGATGTGGCCTGCTGTTCATCACGGGTGAATGCAGTCTGCTCTGTGCCTCCTTCCTGGTAGCCATTGGAAAGAATGCATTTGCCAGATCAATATCTGCCTACCAAGTGCCACAAGCTGTGTTGCTCTATCACAGTAAATATACTGCATCTGGCCCAGCAGGTGGTTAGGGCTAGCATTTGGTTACGTTATGGTAGTCCACTGTCACCTCCCATGCTACATCTGGCTTTTGCAAGGGCTATATCAGTGAATTAAACAGGATACTAATCTTTTTTTTAAAAAATTTATTTTTATTGATTTCAGAGAGGAAGGGAGAGGGAAAGAGAGAGAAATACCAATGATGAGAGAGAACCATTCATCAGTTGCCTTCTGCACGCCCCCTACTGGGGATCGAGCCCGAAACCCAGGCATGTGGCCTTGACTGGAATCGAACCTGGGACCCTTCAGTCTGCAGGCTGATGCTCTATCCACTGAGCCAAACCAGCGAGGGCAGGATACTAATCTTTACCATTTCATCTAGGACAGCGGTTCCCAACCTTTTCTTGGCCATGCCCCACCTAAGCATCTCTACATCCTGATGCCCTCACCACCACCCTGACATAGAATTCTTATTATTCAAAAAGTGAACTCCTATGCACGTGGAGGAAGCCTAAAAGGCCATTATCTTGGTCTAAACAAGCTTCCAACGAACATGGCATCCATGAAAGAGAAAAATAAAAGAACAAAAGGACAGTTGACGTACTGAGGAAGAAATCACTAAAAAATTGTTAAAATAATAATAATAATAATATGAAGTGATATGAAAAAAATAGCCAAGTTTCAAAACATAATAGAGAACTGAAATGTATAAATATGTCACAATATATTTATATACTGTATATGAGGCCCCTAGAACCGTAAGAAATGCACAAAATTCACTGTGAATAACTCATTCTCGAATTGCCCCCACTTAAAAATCAAATTGCCCCCTGATGGGGCATGTGCCCCCCGTTGGGAACCACTGGTCTAGGATGTAGGAGTGCTTCTGACTTTCTGTGTTGGCCATAGTTCCCTGGGAAGTGTTCTCCAGCTGGGGCTTATAGCAGTATTGGGCCAGGGGAGACCAGGTCTGAAAATTCCCAGCTTTGTAAAATCTTAATTTTCTTTTAACATTGAAAAATTGGGAGCCCCGCCAGAATGGCTCAGTGGTTGAGTATCGACCTATGAACCAGGAAGGTTACGATTTGATTCCTGGTCAGGGCACATGCCTGGGTTGGTGGTTCGATCTCCAGTGTGGGGCATGCAGGAGGCAACCGATCAATGATTCTCTCTCATCACTGATATTTCTCTCTCTCTCTCTCCCTCTCCCTTCCTCTCTGAAATCAACAAAAATATAAAAATATATTTTTTTAAAATTGGGAGATTATGCATTAAAACCTGCACGTGTGGCCTCTCCTGAAAATTTGGAAAGTCTTGCAACATTGGGCCCACCATTCCTCCAGGTGACCATGTCTTTGCGCTGGGTGCCAGTGGCTACCTCCGGGCACGAACCACATGCTCCTGCGGGCAGCTTCTCTCACTTCCGCCTTCTTGTGTTGAACCTGCCCCCTCAGTTTCTTCATTACTCTTATGGAGAAAGCTTGTAACTCCATGATTCTCCACTCGAAAGATAGAGGGAAGCCTCTTAGGGATTTTTCAAACTACTCTTCTATACTGGGAAGATTCCGACACAGCTCCCTCCTCCCGTCCTCCCTCTCCCCGTGCACAATGAAAACCACTGTCAGAAGCCCAGCCGCACCCCTGCCTCGTTGGCAGTGCTGAAGTGTGGAACTCCCACCCGCAACGTTTCCCTGATCCTGCAGGAAGGTGTGTAAGGCGTACTCTCATCTCACACAACAGCACTCACCCCCTCCCTCTCTAACCATCACTAGAGCTAGTCACCTAGCAACACAGCATTCATCAGGGTGGCAACCACTCACCAATCCATTCATCCCTTCCACAGACACTGATGGAGCTGCTCCCACGCATGGAAAAGGAAGTGACTCAAAAAGATTTGTTGCGTGAATGAACGAAGAAACAGGGATGAATGAGGCCACAAAGGAGATCATAACCTGGGCAGGAGAAAAGCAATTTCATTCTTTAAAAAGTTGTAATATAGGCCATAGTAGATATGTGTGTGTGTACATGCAAATTCTAAACAGGAAGCTACAATCCGGTTTAGGAAAGTCAGAGAAAGTGCAGCGTGCTGGGTGAGTGGTTGTACTGGATGCTTACCTGTTCCCTCCAGCTTCCCTGGTTCGTGCTTCCTTAGAGCAAAACTGAGTGAATTACTAAATTAGGCCACGGAGGCTGTGCCTCCAGGCGGACCTGGGTTTGAATCCAGGCTCTGCCACTTAGCTGTGCCACCACCACGGGTGGGGCACTTCACCCTCTCTGAGCACAAGTAACTCATCGTTTAGGTGCCCAGGATGCTTCTCACCTCTTCTCTCCTCCGGGCCTCTGACCCACAGGGTGAACACAGCAGTCTAACTTGGAGCAGGCACTAAAGCCAGCAGTTACGGTGGAAGTTGTTTGTGGTTGAAAGTGCTCTTCAAGCCCGAGCCGGTTTGGCGCAGTGGGTAGAGCATCGGCCTCCCCGGGTTGTGGGCTCGATCCCCGGTGTGGGGCATGCAGGAGGCAGCCAGTCAATGATTCCTTCTCATCGTTGATGTTTCTCTGTCTCTCCCTCTCCCTTCCTCTCTGAAATTAATTATATATATATAAAGTGCTCTTCAAAATCCCTAGGAAGGTGCCGTGTGGGCAACTGTCCTGGCCCACACTGAGTCCAACACAACCGATTTCCCCGCCTATTTTAGAGAAGAAAATCATTGGTGAGCACCAGAGGATACCTCTCCGTTGGCGTCTAATGTTTTATGGAAAATACCCACCCGTAGGCGTTAGAGCCACATTTATTTATTTTTATTTTTTAAAATATATTTTATTGATTTTTCACAGAGAGGAAGAGAGAGGGATAGAGAGTTAGAAACTTCGATCAGCTGCCTCCTGCACATCCCCCACCGGGGATGTGCCCGCAACCAAGGTACATGCCCTTGACCGGAATCGAACCTGGGACCCTTGAGCCCGCAGGCCGATGCTCTATCCACTGAGCCAAACCGGTTTTGGCTAGAGCCACATTTAGTGAGGTGAGCTGCCCGCACTCCAGGGGCATGTTGGAACTGAGCAGACTGCAGCAACTGCAGATTTGGGTCTTCTCTCTCCCCTTCTGGTCCAGAAACTCACTGAGATGAATGATGGGTAGAATCCCCTATATTACTCAAATCATTAGTTTTTCTCTCAGTCTCTCCTTTCTGTATTTGCCGAGCCCATGTACCTGAATCGTCATAGGTTACTTGAGCATCTGATAAAAGTACTCTATCCAACTGGGCAATCTTTAACTGCAATCCAGGGCTTTTGGTTAACTGTGTTGAGAATTTGGCTTAGGCCTGGCCCTACGTCAGGCCTTTCTACTCTCATCAGCTGGGCCTACAGTGCGAACTGACTCACCTTCTACAGGCGTCCTCAGACTACGGCCCGCGGGCCACAGGCGGGTGTTTTTGCCGCTTTGTTTTTTTACTTCAAAATAAGATATGTGCAGTGTGCATAGGAATTTGTCCATAGTTTTTTTTTTAAACTATAGTCCGGCCCTCCAGTGGTCTGAGGGACAGTGAACTGGCCCCCTGTTTAAAAAGTTTGAGGACCCCTGCCAGGTGTAGGTGGAAAAGCTGCGAGAGAGTGAGACCAGCCTTCTGTCCCACACCGCTATGACAGGGCGGACAGAAAGGCAACGGGCGCCTGCCCCTCGTTTGAACGTGACCCCACCCACTAATAAATGATTAACTCTAAGCCTTGGGTTAGCTCCTCTTCCCATAAGGAGAAGCAAGGAAGTGGGAGAAAGAAAGGCTGGGAGTGTTCTTTGTGGGCATTTGGATGGAAACACCTTCCTTTACAGTGGAGGCGGCCACGCGAGGAGGGGGTTGTAAACATGGCGTGCCCCCCACGCTCACCTGCTGTGCAATCATTCCCTGGAGAGGGCTTAGCACAGGGCCTGGCACACAGTAAGACTTCAAAAAATGTTCATTGTAGCACATAATGGTAGTCGACAATTAATATAATAACACATGTATTTGTAGTAAATACAGATAAGGAAAATGAAGCTTAGGGGAAAGTGGAGTAATATAACCAGATTTATCCTGCTAGTGGATTTACAAACCCATGTAACCTGGCTTCAGAACCATGCTCTTAAGAATTCCGCTCTAGCCCTGACCGGTTTGGCTCAGTGGATAGAGCGTTGGCCTGCGGACTGAAGGGTCCCAGGTTTGATTCCAGTCAAGGGCACGTGCCCAGGTTGTGGGCGCGATCCCCAGTGGGGGGGTGCAGGAGGCAGCTGATTGATGTTTTTCTCTCATCAATGTTTCTAACTGTCTATCCCTCTTCCTTCCTCTCTGTAAAAAAAAAAAAAAAAAAAAAAAATCAATAAAATAAAATAAAGAATTCCCCTCTACTTATTCACTGAGGTTGGGACATTTTACTTTTCTAAATAATAACTGGTGATCCTGGAAACCTGCCAGATGAAATATACTTGGTCCTCATCTTGAACTGTAATCAGGAACTGGTGTAGAAATTGGGTAGTAATTTGTTGATCCAGGTAATTATGAAGCCGAGGCGAGGTATTGGCTGTAGGCATGGCTGGATGGTACAGGGTAGATAAGGCTCTCCATTTCTTTCTTTTGTACATTTTTTAAATTGATTGATTGATTTTAGAGAGAGAAAGAAACATTAATTTGTTGTTCCACTAATTTACGCATTCGTTGGTTGATTCTTGTATGGACCCTCACCGGAGACCAAACCAGCAGCCTTGGCGTATCAGGACAACGCTCTAACCAGCTGAGCCACCCGGCCAGGGCCAAGGCTAAGGCTCTTCATTCCTTGACTCTGCTTGTTCTTATTTCTCTTTTCATGCTTGTCTTTTAGCCACAGCCAGACTCTCTCTCCTCTCAAATTCACAACCTAAAAGAAGAATCCTGTCCCTCCTAATGTTCCTACAGCAAATGGACTGGGAAGAACGGATTGGTTACGACTGAACTACATGCCCCTTTGACTAGTCACTCTTGACAGGTGATGGGGCACCATTATCGTCCACACCTTGACTACAGGGCCCAGTCCCACAGTTAGGTGGCAGTCAGTGCCCTGTGAGTGACCATCCCACTATGCCATGGGCTGGGGTCAGGCTGCCAGTGGAAAAAGAGGTGCTAGGAAAACAAAAGCAGGCATCCATTACTGGGAGGCAGACAACATGGTAGGTAATGGGTTCTTGCAAGTTTGGACTCCGGGATCTGTCATTTCTGGTTGGGGTGGAAGGAAGCCTGGCTGGCGTGGCCTGGCACCAAGGGCGATGCAGCTGAGCGGTGATCCTAGGCTGCTCCCACACTCCCTGGAGGCCCACCTCCTCTGTGGTTCCCCAGCTTCCCCAGCTCGGAGCAGTGAAAAGGGCAGTGAGTGGAGACATCAGAGCACTGGAATTCGTGTCTAGCTCTGCTGCCCAAGCTGTGTGACCTTGTGCTGATGGCATCAGCAAGGGAGGAGTTTGCACAGCAAGAATGGTCCCTGGCCGGTGTGGCTCAATGGGTAGAGTGTCAGCCTGCATACCAAAGGGTCTTGGATTTGATTCCTGGTATGTATCTGGGTTGCAGGTTCCATCCTTAGCTCCAACCAGGGCCCTGTGGGAGGCAACCAGTTGATGTGTCTCTCTCACATCGATGTTTCTCTCTCTCTCTCCCTCTCCCTCTCTCCCTTCCACTTTCTAAAAATCAATGGAAAAAAATATCCTCCGGTGAGGATTAACAAAAAGAAAAAAGAAGTGAAAGATCGCCCCTTGGCTCATTGCTGAGTCTCTCCATGGACACTCCATACCCCTCCTCCTTTCCACCCAGGCCCTTCCCTCTGCTGGACTCTCTGAGTTTACCTGGCAGGGAGGAAGACAAGAGCGAAATGAAACCTTTCTGCAGCAAACTGAGTGATATAATTTTCCATCCAAAATTTTAAATCATGCTTGTCTTTTAGCCACAATAAAATAAAATAAAGAATTCCCCTCTACTTATTCACTGAGGTTGGGACATTTTACTTTTCTAAATAATAACTGGTGATCCTGGAAACCTGCCAGATGAAATATACTTGGTCCTCATCTTGAACCATAAGCGGTAATAAGTAGTATATGTGAAATATATGTGTGTGCGCCCTTTCTATCCACTACTACTTGTACCATTTTATTTCCCTCTACTTCATAAGGCAAACATTTTAATTATGATGATTGAATATTTATAAATATTTAAGGATGTTTATTTGACATTAAAGTAAGGTGCAAGTTACAACAACGTAGGAATTTAACTTTTAAAATAGATTTGAAGGGTGTATTAATCAGAAATGATAAGGAAATAGAAGCAACTCAAAGTTAACAATCACAGAACAGCTAATTACATGATAGTATATATGCTATCTTGACAGCATGCTAAGCAGCCATTACAAATGAGAATCCTCAGCATTATGTTGCAACATGAAAAACCACTCCTGCTACATTATGTGAAAAAGCAGAACTAGAAATTTAATGTACCTCTACAGTTGTTTGCCTAGCACCCAGGAAACACTCAATAAATGGTAGATATTATTATGATCAGTTGTAACAGTGTAAAAATATGTATGTCTAGCCCAGTGGTTGAGCATCGACCTATGAACCAGGAGGTCATGGTTTGATTCCCGGTCAGGGCACATGCCCAGGTTGTGGGCTCGATCCTCAGTGTGGGCCATGCAGGAGGCAGCCGATCAATGATTTTCTCTCATCATTGATGTTCCCATCTCTCCCTCTCCCTTCCTCTCTGAAATCAATAAAAAATATATATTTTTAAATATGCATGCCTATAGAAAAGAGCATCAAAGGACCACACCAAAAGTAACTGTGATTTTTGTGCTGAACAAGTACGATTTTTTTCATTCTATAAAGTATATTCTCTAAGTAAAAATTTGGTTTTTATAAAAACTGACAACCCAATGAAAGAAATGGACTAGAAAAATGGACAGAGGATATGGAGAGACAGTTCTCATAGTGAAAAATCAAAAATCAAACCAATGCAGAGAATGTTCAGGGTTCAGTGTGTGTTGTTAACTGATAGGAGCAGGGTGTAGCATGGTGTGTCCAGTATGTTCCCTTCTGTGGGAATAAGAGGGGAGCACATTTATCATGCACAGACTATCTCTGGAAGATGCACAGACGTCCCTACAGTGGCACCTGGGGCAGGGGTGGGGCAAAGCCCCTAAGAAACCATGAGAAGGAGGTTTTGCATTATGTACTTTTTTGGTGTTGTTGTGTGTGTGTGGTTTTTTTTTTTAATTTTTTAGCTTTGGCACCTATAACTAATTCAAAACTAACTAAAATAACGACTATTTAATTTAAAAAGATGCCAAAAGGGAATCACTGTTCTTTTAAAAATCAATAAAACCCTGGTCCTCTAAAAGGTTTCTTAATTCAAACTTACTTACTGAGAAAACATAAATGAGTAAATAAACTTACTTGCTGAGGTCACCTAGTTCAGTGGAATGGGGACCCAGAGGTTCCGAAGACCCAGTTCTGGTCCTGCCCCTGACTCCGGGAGCCTGCCTTTCTCATCAGTACAGCATGGAATTTGATGGGTAATCCTAAAGTCCCTTTCACCCTCTGAGGGCCTTCGAAAATATTTTATTGTCTACAAAAAAGAAGATATCATTCACAGATTTTTGTTAAAGCAAACATTTTATTGAAGTACTAGGGGCCCAGTGCACGAATTTGTGCACCTTGAAAGGAACTGTGGGCTGTGAGGCTACGGTAGGCACAGGGGCGGGTCTCGGCCCATCCTCTGTGCCCCGCCCGGCCCTCCCGCCCCGGTCCACTGTCTGCCACAGCCCTGCTCTTGCAGCCCAGCTCCTGCCACTGCCGCTCCCACACGCTGACCTGACGGCACAGGCCCCACTCGCACCCACTGACGGCGCGGAGCAATTGGGGCCAGTGCCATCAGCAGGTGTGAGCAGTGGCTGCTACCCCGATCGCCCCTCAGGAGTAGGGGGAGGTGGAGAAGCCCTCAGGGGTGATCAGGGCCAGCAGCCACCGCTCGCACCCGCTGATGATGTTGAGTGATTGGGACCGGCGCCCGGCACCGGGCACCGGCAGCGGGTACGAGCGGGGTCGGCACCGACAGCAGGTGCAAGTGCCCGGCGGGACTGCGGCACGCGGGAGCAAAGAATTTTCAGTAACCACAGAGGCTCGCCCCAATGACAGCGACTGGTGCCCTGCCTTGGTCTGGCGCCCTCACTCACCTGCTCCACCATCCTGCCATGGCCAAAGCCCACCATGTTCCGCACACCCCCCCTGGTGGTCAGTGCACATCATCGTGACCTGTTGTTCGGTTATTCGGTTGTTCGGTTGTTCGGTTGTTCCGGTTGTTCCACCGTTCGGTCTATTTGCATATTAGCCTTTTACTATATAGGATAACACACGGAAAAGCTTGGTGAATAAAGTGAACACATCCACAGAGCAACGCTTCCCTAAGTGGAGGGAAGACCATCACCTGCACCCCCAGAAACCCTGCCCCGTCACCACCCCACCCCAGGGCAACCGTTACTCTGGCCCCCCCAGATTCTTGTTCTGCTGAGGACAGTTATAAGCAAATGCTCCCAGCACCCGGAAACAATGGTTTCCACGTTTGTACTTTACTTGCGAGTCTTTTCAGGGTGTAAAAGGGTGTCGTTGACAGAATACAGGTGACACCCAGGTTTGTCCCACCCCCTGCCAATTCTCTGCCATTCCTAACCTAATGACAGATGATCCTTATAGTGTGTTTCTCTCCGCTGCCTGTTACAGTGTTCATAGGAAAAGGCCGTTACAGACCTTTCTGGACGAACCACCCCGGAGCAAAGTAAAAGCCATGAACTGCCTGGAATCCACCCTCAGGAGATGAGGGGCCAATCCAGGCTGCCTCTGACAGCCCGCACTGACACGCAGGACTGGGCCTGGTCCCCGGGCCGGGGCCCCCTCGCCTTGGGCTCCAGTGCGTGGTGCGGGTTAGAGGAATTCGGATTCGCCAGGTCCACTTCCCCAGCCCAGGAGAGCCTGCAGGCCTGCGGGCCCCACAGTGTGTGTGAGGGATTTTTACGGCAGCCTTTCCAGTTTCCAGCTCTGCGTGTACACACGTAGCCTCCCCCTATACACACGTAGCCTCCCCCTGTACACACGTAGCCTCCCCCTATACACACGTAGCCTCCCCCATAAGCCCACGGTGCCCCTGTTGTGTGGTGTGGAGAGAGCTGTGGGGTTAAGAAAAGTTTGCCCAGAGGATGCAAAGCCTCCACCCCGGGCTTGGAGGCAGCGGGTGGGGTTTGGGGGTTGAGGGGAGGGAGAGTGTTTCTGAGCCCCCGCCTGCCTGCTCCTCCCCCCCTCCCCCTCCACCACAGCCTGGAGCAGCCGGCGACCACGCTCAGCTTGTGTCATCAGTGATTTATGGCCCGCGGGGCCCAGCTGTTGGCGTGGACTCGGCAGCTGCTCAAGGTTAAGAGGCCTTCCGTGGGGTTCGCCTGCCATGGGACTGCCCCAGGGCAGCTGCTGCCTCTCGGGGGTCGAGCGGGCGATCGTGTTGCCAGTCTGGGAGCCAATACAAGCTAAGGAGAGGCTGCAGGCTCCCCACGTCCCCAACATGCGCACCTCACCCCCTTCCAGCCAAGGCACGCACCTCTGCTCTCAGGCCTGACCCTCGGCCAGCCAGCCCTGCAGGATCCGAAGTGGGCTGTCCGAGCTGCCCCCGTGGCTCCCGCTGCCACCGGATGTCACCCAGCAAAGGCACGCATCAGGGCAAGGGCTGAGAGCAGAGGGGACATCCAGCTCTTTCTTCACGGAACCCTACTGTTCCCAGGCCCGGTGCCAAATGCTCTGCTTGCAGTTTCTCATCTAATTCTCGCCATAAGCCAGTGAGGTTCATTTTGCTAATATTCCCCTGAACCTTCCGAAAACCGGGGTTCAGAGAGGTTAAGGAAACTGACCAAGATCACACAGCGAGCTGCCTGTCTGGAGCCAGAGTTGGTGTGTTTTTTTTAACAACTAACGTGCCCCATTCAAGTCAGGCAGCTTCCATAGGCTACAGTCTCTCCCGAGCTCCTCCTCCACCCTAACCGGCCAGCAACCTGCTGGTCCCACTGGCCCCCTTTGGGAGCCGAGGATGCAGGCTGTGTCCTTCCAAAGGTCACATAAGCAATGGGTGGCGGAGCTGAGATTGTCCCTGTGGTGCTGGACACCAGACTCTGTGCTTTTTTTTCTATTCCTTCTATACCTTCTAATACTTCGTGCGGGGCGGTGACCACCACTGACTTTTTGCCAAAGATGTAGGACAGTCTGGGTTGGGCCCTGCTTCCTACCTGCACCTTCCTGCCCACTTTGCTGCCTTGACACACAACCATCCCCCTTCCCAAAACACTCCTCTCTTGGCCTCAGCTGCTCCACATTACCCAGGTTTCTCCTACCCTGGTGACTGCTCCTATTCGGCCTTCTTTCCTGAATTCCCTTCGTTCCTCCCTCCAACAAGGAAGCGTCTCAGGACTTGATCCCGAATCCTCTGACCCTCAGTGAGTCTTTTCAGTGAGAGCTCACCCATGTGTGACCCGATAACTTCTAAAGTTGGTTCTACTGCTCCAGCCGCTCCTCTAAGGGGGCACGCCCACTGTCCCCTTAACACTCTTTAAAAAAAAAAATTTTGATTTCAGAGAGGAAGGGAGAGGGAGAGAGAGATAGAAACATCAACGATAAGAGAGAATCATGGATTGGCTGCCTCCTGCATGCCCCCTACTGAGGCTCGAGCCCGCAACCTGAGCATGTGCCCTTGACCAGAATTGAACCCAAACCTTCCAGTCTGCAGTCCAATGCTCTATCCACTGAGCCAAACCAGCTAGGGCTTTTTAAAAAGTATATATTTTTGCCAAAACCGGTTTGGCTCAGTGGATAGAGCGTCGGCCTGAGGACTGAAAGGTCCCAGGTTCGATTCCAGTCAAGGGCATGTACCTTGGTTGCGGGCACATCCCCAGTAGGGGGTGTGCAAGAGGCAGCTGATCGATGTTTCTCTATCATCGATGTTTCTAACTCTCTATCCCTCTCTCTTCCTCACTGTAAAAAATCAATAAAATATATTTTTAAAAAGTATATATTTTTATTGATTTCAAGAGGAAGGGAGAGGGAGAGATAGAAACATCAATGATGAGAGAGTATCATTAACCCTTAACACTCTTTAACAAATTTATTGAGATGTACTTCACATACCATACAATTCATCCACTGAGAGTGAATAATTCAATGGTTTTAGTATACAGAAGTCCCCCTTTAACCGCGGGTGATACATTCCAAAACTCCCAGTGGACGCCTAAAACCATAGATGGTACTTAACTCCTATACACACATACCCATGAAAAAGTTCAATATATAAATTAGGCACAGTAAGAGATTAGCACAATAACTAATAATAAAATAGCACAATTATAGCAATAGACTGTAATAAAAGTTATGTGCATGTGGCCTCTCAAATTATCTTATTGCGCCGCACTCACCCGTGTGAAGATCTGAGATGACACAACGGCTGTGTGATGAGATGCAGTGAGGTGAATGGCGCAGGCACTGTGACTAGGTTACTATCAAGGTGACTTGAAAACAAGCGCTTCAATACTGTCACAGCGGATCTGAGCCCCAAGACGGCTGCTGAGTGACTAATGGGCGGATAGTATACACGGTGTGGATATGCTGGACAAAGGGGTGACCCACCTCCTGGGTGGGAAGATGGTACAAGATTTAATCTTGGTACTTAGAACAGCATTCAATTTAAAGTTTATGAATTGTTTACTTCTGGAATTTTCTATTTAATGTTTTTGGACCACTGTTGATTGCAGGTAACTAAAACTGCAGAAAGGGGCCCTAGCTGGTTTGGCTCAGTGGAAAGAGTGTCGGCCTGCAGACTGAAGGGTCCCAGGTTCAATTCAAATCAAGGGCACATGCCTGGGTTGCGCGCTCGATCCCTAGTAGGGGTTGTGCAGAAGGCAGCTGATCAATGATTCTCTCATCATGGATGTTTCTATCTCTCTCTCTTCTTCTCTGAAATCCATTAAAAAATATAAAAATAAATAAAATAAAAGCTGTTGAACAAAATATGTTACTTTAAAAATAAATAAATAAAACTGCAGAAAAGGAATCCACAGATAAGGGGGACTTCTGTATCCACACAGTATTTGAACTGTCAATTCCCTTTCAATGATCTACATGCCTATCCTTAGTTTTGAAATCAGAAAGTTTCAGTCCTCCAACTGTTCTCTTCTTTTGCAAGATTATTTTGGCTATTCTTGGTCCCTTGCATTTTCATTTAAATATTAAGAACAGCTTGCCAATTTCTTTTTCAAAAGTCAGCTGGGATTTTGATAGAGATTGCATTGAACGTGTAGATTAATTTGGAGTATAATGCAACCTTAAAATGTTAAGTCTTCTGATCTATGAATGTATAATGTCTTTCTATTTATTTTCATTTTATTTAATTTCTTTCAATGATGTCCTGTAGCTTTCATTGTGCAAGTTTTCCATATCTTTTGTTAACTCTATGGCTAAGTATTTTATTCTTTGGTTGCTATTGTAACAAATTGTTTTCTTAAATTCATGTTTGGAATGTTCGTTGCCAGCACACAATTGATGTCCACATATTGACCTTGTATCCTACAATCTGTTGAGCACGTTTATTAGTTTTAATAGTTTTCTAGTGGTTTTCTTAGAATTTCCTATATATAAGATCATGTCATCTGTAAATGGAGATAGTTTTACTTATTCCAGTCTAATATGAGTGCGTTTTATTTCTTTTTCTTGCCTGATTACCCTGGCTGGAGCCTCCAAACAATGTTAAGAAGAAGTGGTAACAGAGGACATACTTGTCTGTTCTTGATCTTAGGAGAGCAACACTCAGTCTTTCAGCATTGAGTTTGACATTAGCTATGGGTTTTTCTTATATACCTTTCCCACCTTGTAGAAGTTCCCTCCTGTTCTTAGTTGGTTGAATATTCTTTTTTTTTTTAAATTCTTTTTTAAAAAAATATATATATTTTTTATTGCTTTCAGAGAGGAAGGGAGAGGGGGAGAGAGATAGGAACATCAATGATGAGAGAGGACCATTGATTGGCTGCCTCCTGCACGCTCCCTACCAGGGATCGAGCCAGCAACCTGGGCACGTGCCCCTGACCAGAATCGAACCCAGGACCTCTCAGTCCACAGGCTGATGCTCTATCCACTGAACCAAACCGGCCAGGGCTTGTTGAATATTCTTATCATGAAAGGATGTTTCATTTTGTCAAATGCTTTTTTCTGCATCTATTGAGATGATTGTATTTTTGTCCTTTATTCTATTTTTTCAAAATATGTTTTTATTGATTTCAGAGAGGAAGGGAGAGGGAGAGAGTGATATAAACATCAATGATGAGAGAGAATCATTGATTGGCTGCCTCCTGCACGCCCACAACCCGGCATGTCCCCGTGACCAGAATCAATCCTGGGACCCTTCTGTCTGCAGGCTGACGCTCTATCCACTGAGCCAAACCGGCTGGGGTTTTTATTCTATTAATGTGATACAGAACATGAATTAATTTTGGTATGTGTGTTGGGGATCCCCAAGAGTACCTTCAGGGTCAGCGAGTCACAGGGGGGAGTCAGAGGACTCAGCATGCAGTCACACTCACAGCTACGTTTTAGTACGGTGAGAGGACACAGCGCAGATGAGCAAAGGGAAACAACACCTGGGCCAAAGTCCAGAGGAAACCAAAAGCTTCCAGCGTGCTCTGCCAGCGGAGTCAACATAGGACATGCCCCCTTCCTTCAACAGCCGTGACAGCGTGTGTGGAATGCTGTCTGCCAGGGAAGCTCCCCTGAGACTCAGTACCCAAGGTCTTAATAGGCGCTGGTCATGTGAGCACCCTCTGCCTAGCCCATTGGTCGAAACGCATTAGTCCACAGAGCCAAATACCAACAGCACAACGATTGAAATTTCTTTTGAGAGCCAAATTTTTTAAACGTAAACTTCTTCTAATGCCACTTCTTCAAAATAGACTCGCCCAAGGCCGTGGTATTTTGTGGAAGAGCCACACTCTAGGGGCCAAAGAGCCGCATGTGGCTCGCGAGCCGTGGTTTGCTGACCACTGGCCTAGCATGTACCAGGACTCCCGACTCCCAGAGGACACTAGGGATTCAGCATAAACCATATTGTCTGCACAAACAATGGAGGTACAGTGAGCCCCTCCTTCCGATCCCGATGGCATGTTCCCAGATGGCAGCCACGGGGCAAACTCACACGCAGGATTGCGAAGGCGGCATTCTCACGCTTGACAGGTTCACTCTTTTCTGCACAAGATGTTAAATCGACCTTGTATTCCCGAGATAAGCCCCACTTGATCATAGTATATAGTTCTTTTTTACACACAGGGTGTCCCCCCAAAATGTTTGCTACACACATTAACAGCTGATAGTTCCATTCTGAAAGTGAAATGTATTTTAATAAACACTGCCTTTATAATTATTCAAAGTGTGTGTATACCACATTCTTTTGGAACATCCTATATTGTTGGATTCAGTTCCCTAGTATTTTGTTCTGGATTTTTGTGTTTAAATTCATAAGGAAAATTGGTCTGTAGTTTTTCTTTTCGTGTAGCATCTTTGTCTGGTTTTGATATCAGAGTAATACTGGCCTCATACAAGAATTGGAAAGTGTCCCCTCTTCTTCTGTTTTTATTTTTTAAATTTTTATTGATTTCAGAGAGAAAGGGAGAGGGAGAGAGAGATAGAAACATCAATGATGAGAGAGAATCATTGATCGGCTGCCTCCTGCACGCCCCCTACTGGGGATCAAGCCTGCAACCCGGGCATGTGCTCTTGACCAGAATCGAATCCGGGACCCTTCAGTCCACAGACTGACGCTCTATCCACTGAACCAAACCAGCTAGGGCCATCTCGAGATTCTTAATCACATCTGCAAAATCCTTTTTGTCCTCTAAATTAACATTCAGAGGTTCTTCAGATTAAGACATGGATATCTTTGGGGAACCATTATTCAGCCTAAAAATGAATCACAACTAGTATTCATTCTTCTTTTTATTTTTCTTGATTTCAGAGAGGAAGGGAGAAGAAGAGAGAAATAGGAATTTCAATGATGAGAGAGAATCATTGATCAGCTGCCTCTTGCACGCCCCGCACTAGGGATCAAGCCGCCGGGCATGTGCCCTGACTGGGAATCGAACCGTGACCTCCTGGTTCATAGGTCGGCGCTCAACCACTGAGCCACGCCGGCCAGACTCTTCTTTGAATGTTTGGAATTCATCAGTGAAGCTATCTGAGGCTGGACTTTTCTGTGTGGGAAGTTTTTAATTATTAATTAAGAAGACATTTAATTGATGTCTTTACTTGTTATAAACCGACTCAGAGTTTCAGTTTCTTGGAGAGTTGTTTGATTATCCAGGAGCCAGGCTAATCTCTGCATCATTCCCATTTTAGTACATGTGCTGCTGAAGCAAGCACTGGTCAGTTTTAATCTTTGTGTTTTTCTATAATTTTTCCTTTTCATCAAAGTTATCTAATTTGTTGGACTACAGTTGTATGCGTTGGGAGTTTATTCCTTTTTATGGCTGAGTAGTATTCCATTGTATGGATGTACCACAGTTTATCTACTCACCTGTTGATGGTAATTTGGGTTGTTTCCAGGTTTTGGCTATGACAAATAAAGCTGTTCTGAACAGTCAGTATTTGTATGGACATATATGCTTTTTTTTTTTTTTCTCTTGGGTAAATATCTCAAACTTTTTTTGTTTGCAGTAAAATATACTTCACAAAATTTACCATTTTTACAGTTTTTAAGTATTCAGGTGGCATCAGGTATATTCACATTGTTGTGCTGCCGTCACCCTATCCATTTCTAGAAGTTTTTCAGCATCCCAAGTAGAAACCCTATACCTGTTAAACAATAATTCCCCTTCCCTTCACCAGCCCCTCATAACCACTTCCTGTCTCTATGCCTTTGTTTAGTCTAGGTACTTCATAAAAGTAGAATCAAACAATGTTTGTCCTTTTGTGTTTGGCTTTTTTTCACTAAACATAATGTTTTTAAGGTTAATCCATGTTGTGGCATGAATCAGCACTTCATTTCTCTCTCTCTCTCTCTTCCTTTTTTTTTTTTTTTTTTTTTTACTGATTTCAGAGAGGAAGGGAAAGGGAAAGAGAAAGAAAGAGAGAAACATCAATGATGAGAGAAAATCATTGATCGGCTGCCTCCTGCATGCCCCAGACTGGAGATCAAGCCTGCAACCTGGGCTTGTGCCTTGACCAGGAATCGAACCAAGACCTCCTGGTTCATAGGTGGACGCTCAGCCCTGAGCCCTGCTGGCCGGGGTGTACTTCACTTCTTTTCTGGCTGAATAATATTTCATTGCATATATATTTCATGCTTTGTTTATGCTTCGATCTGTTGATAGACACCTGGCTGTCTCCACCTTTTGGCTATTTTGAATAATGCTGCTATGAAGAGGAGGGCACAAGTATCCGAGTCTCTGCTTTCAGTTCTTCTGGGTCTACATCTAGCATTGTTGGATCACATGGCGATTCCATGGTTAACTTTATGAGGAACCACCAAACTTTTTTTTTTTTTACTTTTGAGTGAAAAGGAATGCTGTTAATAATTATGTGGGGATAACAGTGTAAACCATGACTATCTCATGCAAATTGGGATGTCATCTTTCATAGCCATGGATATATGTATGGGTGGAATGTGGCAGAGAAAATTACTTGTTCCCTAATATGTGTTCCACACTCGGTCTGTGAGATGTAGGTGTGCACGTAGGTAACCCACGCTTCCAAGGCGGCCTTGCAGCCAGGCGCAGCCATGGAACTAGGTGCTGGCTGGCCTCTGGGATGTGTAAGGCAGTGCAGCTTCAGGGAGAGCCCTCCCAGGAGGGGCACACCTCCCCTCCCATTCCTCCTTCTCCGGCTGGGACGGGAATGTGATGGCTGCTGGAGCCTGGAGCAGAGCTACCGCGGGAAAAGAAGGTGCACAGGCAGAGAGAGGGCAGAAGGAGGCTGGGTCCCTGATACCAGCGGAAGTCCCTAACACCAGCCCTGGGCACCTACCTCTGGACTTTTACTGGAGAAAGAAATACATTCTTATTTTATTTGTTCCGAGGTTTTCTACTCCTAACTCTTACAGGTGCTCGTAGCAGCTAGTCATTGGTTATTGTGATCTCTCAATGGGGTCGCCGTAGGTTACTGATACTGGAGGCAGTGTGTGGCCAGCCAGCCCAGGCTCTGGCTCTCTTTGCTTCGTTGAACCCTAATCTGTTTTGAGGGCCTCGCCCTTCACACCTCCTCCTTCCTTT
The DNA here is from genome assembly GCF_027574615.1 of Eptesicus fuscus. NCBI lineage: Eukaryota > Metazoa > Chordata > Mammalia > Chiroptera > Vespertilionidae > Eptesicus > Eptesicus fuscus. Next base: position 103,414,327 of record NC_072479.1, read on the forward strand.
TCTCCTTGGCCCTCGGCTCCCCCTTCTGTGGCAAACCAAGCCTTCCTCCAGCGGCCTGTTTCCACTGCGCCCCAGCCTGGCTGCGGCCCAGCAACCCCAGGAGCAGAGGCCCCGGGGCTCCCTCTCCTCCTAGCCTCCCCTTGCTAGTTCTCACCTCTATTCCTCAGTCACTCTGTCACGCCCTGGAGAACCAGGCATCTGGCCCGGAGGGTCCCAGCCTCTCAGAAATCTCAGTCCCGAGCCTAGATGGGCCCGGCCGGTGTGGCTCAGCGGTTGAGTGTCGACCTATGAACCTGGAGGTAACAGTTTGATTCCGGGTCAGGGCACATGCCCCGGCTGCCGGCTTCATCTCTGGGGGAGGACGGGTGCAGGAGGCAGCCAATCAACAATTCTCTCTCATCATTGATATTCCTCTCTCTCTCCCTCTCCCTTCCTCTCTGACATCAATAAAAAGGGGGGGGCATGCGTGTGGAGGGGTTTGGGATGGGAATGGGGGGGGGGTTGAGGACAAATATGTGATACCTTAATCAATAAAGTAATTTAAATAAATAAATAAATAAATAAATAAAATTTAAAAAATAAAAAGGGGGGGAAAAGGAAAAAGGAATCTTAGTCTCTAACGACCTTCTAGCTGTCCAACTCCACCGCCCCCTCTGCCTCTCAGAAGCATCCAGCCCCCCATTTCTTCCCCCTGAACCGCTTTCCTTTCTCTCCCACCCCCCTTCATCATGCTGCTTTTCCTCCTGGGCGTGGCCTCACCGTCACTCTCTTGAAGCCATTATTCTCTCTCCAGCCTCACCCGCATCTTTGACGTCTGTGCCCCAATTCCTGCTCCTGCCTCCTCGAGGGCAGGATCAGCAAACTTTCTGGAAAGGGAAGGCGAGCGCGCACACACACACACACACACACACACACATACACACACATACACACACACACACACACACACACATACACACACACATACACACACACATACACACATACACACACACACACACACACAGCTGGCTCTATACTTGCGTAGGTGTCACTTCATGAAGACTTACCTCCAGCCACACCTTCTATGAAGGAACCCCTGCCCAAAGCGGATTTAGATCCCTCCCGCCTCTTTCTCCACAGCACCCTGAGGCCACCTACTCCTCTCAAAGCACGAGGCTCACTAACCTCACTTCTTGGCCCTGAACGTCCACGAGGTCCAGGATGGGGTCTGGTTTGTCTCTGTTTCTTGGGCTTGGTGGTCCCTGGCCAAAGTATTCGGTGACGCTGGGAAGGTGCTAAAGGAAAGCATGGATGCATGTGCTGGATTTTTAACTACCTGTTTCTCCATATCGGCCAATCTTCCGCATTGCTGCCAGCCTTATCTTCCCATCAACAGGATTAGTGAGAAAGGACTGAATGACAGAATCAAGCCAAATTCTGGGCAGGTGCTACCACTTAGTAAATCCTTACCAACTGTTAGCCTTTATTATTATAATGATCCTCTCTCTCCTTTTACCCCATCCCCCAGCCATTAATCTGTAGATTCTACATCTTCACTATCTCTTAAGTCTGTCCTATCCTTTCTGTCCCCATTTCCATTTTTTTATATATATATATATATATATATATATATATATATATATATTTATTTATTTATTTATTATTATTATTATTATTTTTACAGAGAGAAATAGAGAGTTAGAAACATCTATGAGAGAGAAACATCGATCAGCTGCCTCCTGCACACCTCCCACTGGGGATGTGCTCGCAACCAGGGTACATGCCCTTGACCAGAATCGAACCCGGGACCCTTCAGTCCGCAGGCCAACGTTCTATCCACTGAGCCAAACCGGTTAGGGCTTCCACCTTCTTAATTCAGCCTCTTGTCCCCTCATGACTGCAGAAGCTTCTTAGCCAGTCTTCTTGACTCCACTTTTGCCCGCTTTCAATCTTCTTTCCATACTTCTAGTGTGTCTTTTTCTGGAAACAGACTCAGCTCATGTCAGCTTCCGGCTGAGCGGGACTTTCAGTTCCTCAAATGGACAGAGGTCTGCTCTCCCTCCACAAGGGCCGTTTCCTCTGCTGGGGCCGCCGGCCTCTGTGAGCCACCGCCACCGGCCGGCTCCCTCTCCTTTCTGCTCCCACGGAGACGGCAGGCAGCCTGTCCACCTCCAAGGCTCTGTGAGATGTCCTGCCTGGTGTCGCTTTCCTCCACAGCACCTCAGTGTCCCCTATGGGAGCCCTTGCCACCCGGCACCACGGTGATGGTTCCAGTGACTATCTTCCATCACTGGACTGGGAGCTCCGAGAGGCAACGTCTGTATTACTCACCACCGTATGTATCTCTCGTGTTTAGCAAAGGCCTGGCCCACAAGGGGAGCGCCACACATTTTAAGTGTATTTAATTTATTTGTAATTTATTTGTGATGGGTAACGCATGTACCTAGTAGAAAAATCCAAAAGGCGCAAAGGGACTTACAGTGAAAACTAAGCCCCTCTCCACCCCGATTCCCCAACCACCTTCCAAGTATCCTTCCAAGATGTTCTACGCGAATGCAAGCATCGTGCACATGGACTGCGGGTGTGGGCGCACCTTCTCCCCAGTACTCCGCCCTTGGTTATTTTCTCCCTTAACCATGTATCTTGGAAGATATTCCTTTTCAGCCCATATACAGTTTTTTTTAAATATGCATTAGTGTTCCCTTGTAAATATGTATCATAAATTATTTAAGTGGTCCTCAGCCACTGGGTATTTCAGTTTCTCATATCTTGTTATTATAAACAGTGTTACCATGAGTATCCCTGAACATGTTACTTCACACATACGTGAATGTGGGTAGCTGCAGGATAAATTCCTAGAAATGAAATAGCCGAGTCACACCGTACATGCATTCCATAGTATGTTAGATATGCCAAAGTGATCGCCGTACCAACTCACCAATGTACACACCCAGCCTGCACTGTACTACTAAGCATTCTTCACCTGCTTGCCAACGCAGTGTTATCACGCTGCCTGATCTTGGGCCAATCTGATAGTGACAAAAAGAATAAAGAACACCATCATAGTTGTGCTATCTCTTTTATCATTGGAGGTGAGCATCTTATCACACTTGTGATCCACTTGCAAAGTTGGACAAATAACAAAATGGGGTATTACAAATTATATTAATCAGACAAGGACAAACAAGCCAATGGAAAATTGAACAAGAACTTGAATTGGCGCTTCATAAAGAAGAAATCCAAGTGGACATTAAGGGAAATACAAATTAGCCCTGACCGGTTTGGCTCAGTGGATAGAGCGTCGGCCTGAGGACTCAAGGGTCCCAGGTTCGATTCCGGTCAAGGGCATGTACCTTAGTTGCAGGCACATCCCCAGTGAGGGGGGTGTAGGAGGCAGCTGATTGATGTTTCTCTCTCACTGATGTTTCTAACTCTCTATCCCTCTCCTTTCCTCTCTGTAAAAAAATCAATAAAATATATTTTAAAAAAATAAAAGGGAAATACAAATTGAAATCACACTAAGGCCCAGCCAGTGTGGCTCAGTGGTTGAGCATCGACCTATGAGCCAGGAGGTCACGGTTCAATTCCAGTCAGGGCCACATGCCAGGGTTTCGGGCTTGATCCCCAGTAGGGGGCCTGCAGAAGGCAGTCAATCTATGATTGTCTCATCATTAATGTTTCTATCTCTCTCTCCCTCTCACTTCCTCTTTCTGAAATCAATAAAAATATATATATTTTAAAAATCACACTAAGACAGCACTGCATACCGACCAGAGTGGTTAAAACGAAGCAGTCTGACAATACCAAATGTTGGGGATGGAGTGGAGCAGCAGAAACTCTCACACTGTTGGCAGAGTGTAAGTTGGTAAAACTGGTGATATGAATGTCCTACACCCCAGAAATTCCACTCCTAGGATCAAGAATGCTTGAAAGAAGCCTTGCCCATGTGCACCAGGAGTCAGGTAAATGAATGTTCAAAACAAAACTGTTTCTAATAGAACAAAAATGGAAAGCCTTGAACGTCCATTTATGGTAGCGTGGAAAAAAAATTGTGGTTTATTAGCACAGTGGAAAACCAGACAGCAAGAGAATGAGCAAATTATAATTTCATGCATCAAGATGGCTAGTTTGCATAAAAAAGTTGAGCTAAATAAGTAAGTCACAAAAGAAGAGTAAGTTTCCCTTTATGTGAAGGTCAAAAGTGGACTAAATTAAACTGCTGTACAGCATCTGAGGATGCATGCATCGCAGGAAGAAACTACATGAAAAAGACCAGGGAATGATAACGGCTGAAGTCGCTGTGGTGGTGGCCATGTCCTCAGAGAAGCAAGTGTGATAAGAGAGGCTACATGGCCAGGGGCGGGGCTTCCAAGACACTGGCTCTATTTTATTTCATGACCTGCATGAGGGTTACACAAGTGTTGGCTTTGTCTTTAAATAGCACATATATGTTTCATACACTCCTGCGTGTATGCTGTATTTTATAATTTGAAGAAAAAAAAAGAGCCCTAGCTGGTTTGGCTCAGTGGATACAGCACTGGCCTGTGGACTGAAGGGTGCTGGGTTCGATTCTGGTTGGGGGCACATGGCCTGGGTTGCAGGCTCGATCCCCAGTGTATGTGTGTGTGTGTGTGGGGGGGAGTGCAGGAGGCAGCCGATCAGTTATTCTCTCTCATTATTGATATTTCTATCTCTCTCTCCTGCTCCCTCCCTCTCTGAAATCAATAAAAAAAATTTTTTTTAAATGAAAAGGTTCAGAACAGCATATATATAGTAAGTAAAGAAAATATAAAGAAATATAAATTTGTTTGCTCAAATATGCACTGATTAGCTCTGGACACATATGCAAGAAATTGGTAACAAAGATTATCACTGGGCTGGGGCATTGGGCGACTTGGGGACACGGGTAGGAGGAAAAATACACCTTTTATAAAGTGTTGAACCATGTTACTATATTACCTACTTTAAAATACATTTTCTTTTTTAAAAAAAGAAGTCCCATTTGTATTTTCTTTCCTGATCTGTTGTGTTAGTTTTCTATTGCTACATAATAAGTTATCATAAATTCAGTGGCTTCAAATGATTTATACCTTTATTATCTCACAGCTTATGTGGGTCAGGAGTCCACATAGATCAGCTGGGTCCTCAGCTCAGGGTCTCCCAGAGTTGTTTTAGGGGAAGAAGAGAGCTAAGGGAAAGAAGAAGGAGAATGGTGGGGAGAGTGTGCTGGGCTGCATTTTCATCCGGAGACTCAAAGGGGGAAGAATCTGCTTCCATACTCATTCAGAGGGTGGGCAGAACTAATTTCCTTATAGCTATGTGACTGAGGGCCCCAGCCTTTTGTTGCTTTTGTCTGTTGACCTGCAATTCCTAGAGACCACCCACGTAAAGCCTTCTTTTATTTTTTGATATTTTTTTTTATTGATTTCAGAGAGGAAGGGAGAGGTAGAGAGAGATAGAAATATCAATGATGAGAGGGAATCATTGATCAGCTGCCTCCTGCACGCCACCTATTGGGGATTGAGCCCGCAACCCAGGCATGTGACCCTGACCGGAATCGAACTTGGGACCCTTCAGTCTGCAGGCGGAGGTCTATCCAGCCAAACCAGGTAGGGCGTAAAGGCTTCTTAATGTGGCTGTTAACTTTATCAAGCCAGCAAGGAGAATCTCTCTCTCTCTCTTTTTTTTATTGTCTGAAGTTTTACATATGTCTCCCTTTTCCCCAGTTGACACCCCCAGCCCCAGCCATTCCCACCCCGGGCAAGCCCCCACCGCCCCAGTGTCTGTGTCCATTGGTTATGCTAATATGCATGCATACAAGTCCTTTGGTTGTTCTCTACCCCCCCTCCCCTGCCATTTGTCTCTGGATCTATTCTTGTTTATCAAATTATGTTGATCATTATATCCCACATATGAGTGAGATCATGTGATATTTATCTTTCTCCAACTGGCTTATTTCACTTAGCATGGATGCTCTCCATCCATGCTGTTGCAAATGGTAAAAGTTCCTTCATCAGGAGTAGTATTCCATTGCGTAGATGTACCACAGTTTTTTAATCCACTCACCTGCTGATAAGGAGCATCTCTTGATGCAACCTTACCTAAGACTTGATGCCATCTTACCTAACACAGCATGTTCTGGGAGTAACATCCCATCACCTTTGCTATATTCCACTGGTTAGAAGTGAGTCACAGACTCTGCCCACACTTAGAGGAGGGGATAACACAGAGGTGTGGACACCAGGAGGTGGGAATTATTGGGAGTCACCTGAGGGTGTGTCAACCACAAGTGACTATTGTTTGAGGAGGCTTTCTTGCCACTTTTTTTCTTTTTTTTTTTTTCCTCATCCATTTGCAAGAGCTCTGTGGATTAAATGAATTGACCCTTTTTTTTTTTTTTTTGCCATGTGAGGTGCCAGTTCAATACATTTATGATAAATTTTTTAAACATATGTTTTTATTGATTTCAGAGAGAAGAAGGGAGAAGGAGAGAGCGATAGAAACATCAGTAATGAGAGAGAATCATTGATTGGCTGCCTCCTGCATGTCCCCTATGGGGGACTGAGCCCGCAACTGGGCATGAGCCGTGACTGGGAATTGAACTGTGACTTCCTAGTTCATAGGTTGATGCTCAACCACTGAGCCACACGGGTTGGTCCATTTTGGTAAATTAATAAAAGACTTGATGAATGTCCTACATGCTTTTAGCTGCAGCAACAGTGACTTCCTCAGGCCTTTGTGGAGCCTGTTTCCATTACCTGGAAAGCTAAGCAGGATCAAAGCCCAGAATCTAATTGAGGTTCAAGGATAGGTGAGAATATGGATTTGAACTTGACTTGAAATTGCTCTGACTTAGATTTATGCCAAGATGAGTCAAAGATGTAGTGCACCCTGGCCAGTGTGGCTCAGTGGTTGAGCGTCAATCTGTGAACCAGGAGGTCACAATTCGATTCCCAGTCAGGGCATTCGCCCGGGTTGCGGGCTTGATCCCCAGTTGGGGGCATGCAGGAGGCAGCCGATCAATGATTCTTTCTCACCATTGATGTTTCTATCTTCTTCTCCCTTCCTCTCTGACATGAATAAGAAAATAGATTTTAAAAAAAGAAGAAGTGCAAAGAATAAACCTGCAATGGGGCCGCAGGGAGGAGGCCACGGCAGGGCCTCCACCTGTCTCAGGGAGAGGCACCTGAAGTCCTGGCGAATGAGATGTCTGTCAGGTGGGCACAGTGCGGAGCTGGGGTTCGCTGCTTTGTATGCCTCTAACCACCTCAGCACCCCAAAACATCTTATGTGGCTGGGTAATGCCATACATTCAGCTCCCCGGCGAGCCACATCACTGGTGCCCATTGTCCAGGCCTGGACTTCAACGGTGTTTGCTGTGCCAGCTCAGGGCACTCTCTCTTTAGTGCCTGGACTGCAGAGCCAAGGAGTGGCTCCGTTATTATTATTTTCCCCACCAGGATTTACACTCTGGATCATTCAACGCTCAGCTCCGAGGCTGTCTCCTAGAGGAACATCCAAACTTCCAGGCCAAGTAGTTGTGCCATCGTGTTCTTACGAGCCTCCATGCTAGCATTCAGCACAGAGTATTGTAATTGATTTATTGTATTTACATTTCTTTCTTTTTTAAAATAAATCTAGTAACTTTTCTTTTAAAAAAGTATTTTTATTGATTTCAGAGAATAAGAGAGAGGGAGAGATAGAAACATCAATGATGAGAGAGAATCACTGATCAGCTGTCTCCTGCACACCCCCTACTAAGGATCAAACCCACAACCCAGACATGTGCCCTTGACCTGAATCGAACCGGGGTCCCTTCAGTCCACAGGCCGATGCTTTATCCACTGAGCATCCAAAGCAGCTAGGGCTGTATTTACATTTCTATCTCTCACTCGATAGCACGATCCTCCAGGGCCAGGACTGGGTCTGATTTCCCTGTTCACCTGTACGTCCAGCTGTCCATGGGAGACCTCCATATGCGTTTTCCGCAAGCACATCACCATGTCCAAAGCTGAGTCCATCTGAAGTACCCCCTCTGAGTGTCAACATAGCACCCAAGCCTCTAGCATTGCATCTCGTGTGTTAGGTTGCACTTTTCTGTTTATAAGACTCTCTCTCCCACTAGCTAGTGAGCAACTGAGAGCAGACAGCATGTGAACTGTATTTATTTTTACATCCCTGGAGCCCAGCAGAGTGCCTCTCATATAGGAGCCATTCAATAAATATTCATTGAGCTGAACTGGATGTCTGCATCTTCAGGGGCAGGTACCGTAAGGGTCCCTGGGAAATGCTCAGGACGTGTTTGTTCCATTAGATTCTAGGAAAGATGCTTCTCCCAAAGCCCTCTTCCCGCCCTCCTCCGGCAGGCTTGGATTAACACCGAGCCAATAGTTTGTCACATAGCAACAATAGTAAAGAATGAGCTACTACCCAATAGAGCAGACGCTGGCCTGCCGCAGAGCGCAGAGCAGAGCTATTTTGAGATCCTTTAGGTAGAGTCACATTCTGATAGGCCCACACATTGTGGCGATAGTTTCCATCAGCTTAGGGGTACAAGGCATTGAATATCTTATTTGCATATCTGTCTCTTTTGCCATCCTTTGGAGTACCGTTTTAGAATACAAAGGACCAAATTTGAGACCATGGTTTTCCTATTTTGAAGTCAATCAGATTTTTATTTACAATACTACTGAATTGCTGTACAGATGTGCAGATGTATAGATCCAATGACCACAAATTCCAAACGAAAACAAGTCCGAGGCCTCAGCCCAAACTTCCTAGCATGGCACACAAGGTCCTTTGTGGCCTGGCTGGGCCCCCTTTTCCATATCCTCTCCTACCTGGGTGCTCCATTAGCATATGCTTCAGGCTTGGTGGGCAGCATCCAGGCACCAATGTGACAAGTGCTTTCACTCACAAATTACCCATCCTTGAGAGAGCCTCCATCCCTCTGTATGGTACCCGGTTAGCTCTGTGAGTTTCTCTCCAACCAGATAGTGTGCCCAGAGGACAGGAATAGTGGCTTGTCCATCTCGAAATCCACAGTACCCAGCAAAGTGCACAGAGAAGATGCCCAGGAAAAGGTTGGTTCAGGGTATAAAGAGTGTAGGTTCCTTGGTTACCGTAGGCTCTGCTAGTCCACTTCAGGCCTGATGGTGGGACACCATGCCTACTGACAGGGAAAGCTACATGTTCTGTGGCTGCTTTGGTGGCTTCGGCATTATTTGTTCTAATTTTACAGAAAAGATATTGTGAGTATATGTGTGTTTGTCAGTGTGTGTTTACGTATAAACCTTCATTCATTCATTTGACGAACACCCATTGGCTATGAATTATGTGGCAGTTACTGTACGAGGACCAGAGACTCGAGGAAGCAGAGGACCTGCTTCCTGCCCTAAACGTTCAGCGGTAAGGGGCCTGTATGTGGTGTTGGAAGACCTGAGTTCGAGCTTTCCCTTTGCCTCGGCTTGGGGTCTCATGAAGGTCATTTTACTTGCTTTAGAGCCCTCGTTTCCCAGATCATTAATGAATACAAATTCTTATTCTATTTATGTTGTAATTATAAAGACTCCGCGTCAAGATATTCAAGATTCCAGGAGAGAGGGAGATTGGCTGGCACCTTGATGGACAGGAAGGATATATCACATCCTTTTCAGGACCGAAAGTCCTGTTGCTGCAGTAGAACGGACCCACCCAGCCAGCCCAGATTCACAAATCAATGCTACCTATTCATTTGTTCAGGAAGTTTGAGTTGAGCCCTAACCGGTTTGGCTCAGTGGATAGGGCGTCGGCCTGCAGACTGAAGGGTCCCAGGTTCGATTCCAGTCAAGGCATGTGCCTTGATTGCGGGCACATCCCCAGTAGGGGGTGTGCAGGAGGCAGCTGATGGATGTTTCTCTCTCATCTGATGTTTCTAACTCTCTATCCCTCCCCCTTCCTCTCTGTAAAAAATCAATAAAATATATTTTTTTAAAAAGAAGTTTGAGTTGAGTTCCTACTATGCATCATGTCCTGAGTCAGGAGATGGGGGTAGACAGATGAACAACATGGTCACCCTTCCGGGCTGTTACAGGGAAAGGCCGACAAGGACTGTAACTCAGTGTGAAATGTGAGGTCATTTGGAAGTATAGGATGTTAGCCATGGGAGGGCAGAGGAGGAGTGTGTAACCAGGATTCAGGGGGAATCAGGGAGGGCTTTACATGAAAAGGGATGTGTAAGCCCCTGAAGGGTGTTGGAATTAGCCACCTAATTCAAAGGGGTGAGGGTGGTGAGTGTTCCAGACTGAAGGAGTGTATGTATGAATGTCCCGAGGACAGAGAAAGCACGGCACAAGCAGAATAGAAATGATTCCACTGGGCTATAAGGAGAGAAGATGAGAGGAATGAGATAGGTAAGCAGTGGCCATCTCTTGCACATGAAATTTTATTCTGACAGCAAAGAGGAACAATGGAAGGTTGTTCTATTTGTTTTATAATGCTTGTTGGTTCTGATTTCACATACCTCACCAAAAATGTGGTATGTAGAAGGGAAGCTCCCAGTAGTAATTTTCTTACCCCAACACTGTTAACAGTTTGGTGCATATTCTTTCAGCTTCTAACTCATTGTTATTATTCACTACACTTATAACAATAGAGCCATTCTATACCCGCTGTTCTTTACTTTTCTTTTTGTCCTTAGCAATATATGGATATCTTTCTATGGCAGTACATATGGAGCTACTCATTTTTAAATTACTGCATAATATGACATCGTCGTAAGCCTATGGGATAGTCATTGTTTCATTTTTTTACTGTGATAAAATATATGTAACATAAAAGTTACCATTTGGGCCCTGGCTGGTTTGGCTCAGTGGATAGAGCGTCGGCCTGTGGACTCAAGGGTCCCAGATTCAATTCCGGTCAAGGGCACATGCTCTGGTTGTGGGCTCGCATGAGGCAGCCAATCGATGATTCTCTCTCATCATGGATATTTCTATCTCTCCCTACCTCTCCCTTCCTCTGTGAAATCAATAAAAAAATGTATTTTTAAAAAGTTACCCTTTGGGACCATTAAGATTTTTAAATGAATGGTGGTAAAACACACAAAACATAAAATGTATCATCATAACCATTTTTAAGTGCAGTTTAGTGGCAATCAGTGCATTCACACTGTTGTACAACCATCACCACCATTCATCTCCAGAAGTTTTTCATCGTACCAACCTGAAACTCTGTCCCTATTAAACAATAACTCCCCATTCTTCTCAGCCCCTGGCAAGCACCGTCCTACTTTCTGAATCTATGAATATGACCACATTAAGTGGAATCATATCCATGGTGTTTTTTTCAACCATTCATCTGGAGATGGGCTGGTGGTTTATTTCTCCTTTCCTTGGGTCGGGGAGAGACTACTACGATGCTACAGGGAACATTTTCATATACAGCTATCTCCCTTTATTTATGGGGCATATGTTCCAAGACCCCGGTGGATGCCTGTAACCACAGTACCGCACCCTATATATACTATGTACAGGTTATGGCTTCTCTTTGGCATACCTGAGTTGCCAGCATCACTACTCTTGCACTTGGAGGCCATTATTCAGTAAAATAAGGATAACTTGAACACAAGCACTGTGATATCTCGACAGTCAATCTAATAACTGAGACAGCTATGCATATACAGTGTGGAGATGCTGAACAAAGAAATGATTCACATCCCAGGCAGGACAGAGCGGGGCAGAGTGAGATTTCATCACACTACTGAGAACGGTGCACAGTTGAAAATTTATGAATTGTTTATTTTGGTAAGTTTCCATTTAGTATTTTTGGACAATGGTAGACCGAGGGTTACTGAAACTGTGGAAAGTTAAACAGTGATAAAGAGAGACTACCTATACATCTCTGTACACTTGTAGAATACATCCTAGACATACCGGGATTTTCAAAGTCTACAAGCATTTGGCATGAACCTAAAAGTTTATACCATGCGTTATTACCACTAACAGTGTATGAAAGCACCAACTCTCCATGCCCTCACTAATAGTGGCTATTAAAATTTTTTCAAGAACATAATTAATTGGTTGATTCTTGTATGTGCCCTGCCAGGGATCAAACCCGCATCCTTGGTATGTTGGGACAATGCGCTAACCAACTGAGCTACCCCGCCAGGGCTCAAGAACAGATTTTATTAAAGGTGTAATATAAAAATGTATTCTTGCAAATGCTGGCAACATTGTAGAACAGTATCTAAATCGACAATTTCTTTTATATATATATATTTTTTATTGATTTCAGAGAGGAACGGAGAGGGAGCGAGAGATAGAAACATCAATGATGAGAGAGAGAATCATTGATTGGCTGCCTCCTGCACGCCCCCTACTGGGGATCAAGCCTGCAACCTGGGCATGTGCCCCTGACTGGGAATCGAACCTGGGACCCTTCGATCCGCAGGCTGACGCTCTATCCCCTGAGCCACACCAGTTAGGGCTAAATCGATAATTTCTTATAAAAAAAATGTGCAGCCACGTTCACAATCCTGAGCACATTCACATTTGTGGCAGCAACCCAAGTTCCTGAACCATTTTTCCCTTGACAAGTATTTTGGAAAAAATGTTGTTGAGGCCACTCCTATGAGAACCCTTTCTAATTTTTTCATAGGTAACACTTGCACATGGTTCATCGTCCATTTGATTTGGAAGGTGATTCAGGAAGTAGAACCCATAGGACTTGATGACTGGGTGTGTGAAAGAAGGAATAGGGAGGACTATGTGGACTCATGGATGGCGTCCAGTTTTCCAGCTGGAATAGCAGGGGGACAGTGGGGCCATGCATAGGAATAAGGTGTAGATCCTGGGGAAGGGATATGTATAAGCTAAGGCTAAGGTACCTGTGGGTCATATAGGTAGCATCTTGACCATATGCAACTGATGGATTTATCCGGAGGTTATACCTTTCTCCTATTCTTGTGCCCACTATCTAGGGGTCTCCTTTTTGGCAATCAGGGCACCTGGAAAGCTGGATTAGTCATCAGGAGGATTCAAGGTGAACAGAGAATGCCTTAAAGGAGATGGGTGATCCTGTGAGACATTTCCTTCTGACTATGGAGAAGCCACAGTGGTAGCCCGGGAGCATTTGCCAGGCTCTGGGCACTGCTAAGCTCCTTACCTGCAGCCATCACATTTTCATTCTCCTAGCAACTCTTTTGCGTGAGGTAAGGTCCTTTCCCTTTTAGAACGAATAGGACTAGAAGCAGCTAAGGTATCTTGAGTGCTTACTATTTGCCAGGCACTGTGGTGAGCATTATCCATAAACTATCCTGCTTACTCTTGGCTACAATAAAATAGATCTCCTCAAGAAATCCCTTTTGCAGATGAGGAGCCGGCCCAAGTCACACAGCTGCTACGTGGCAGAACCAGAATTTAAACCCAGTCCTGCCTGACTTCAGTGCAACTGCTTTTACCTGACAATCTCTACTATCTCATGTGTGTTTCTCTGCCCCCCCAGCTCCACCCACCCCTCTCCCCCCACAGCTCCTGGCAGACAATTCCTTCTTCATGAATGCACTTTTAATCTACACAACTGGTTACACTGCCGTTTGATTAGGTTATGTATAATCCATGCCGATGATTCAATTCTGCTTTCTTGAAACCATCTAAAGTCTCATCTTGATTGCATTAGTGTGATTCTATTTTCTCCAGCCACTTCCAACGCGGCTGACTTCAGGGTTCCAGGTAAAGATGCAGAAAAGGGCACCCCAGGAAGGAGCAGAATTCCCGATTACAGCAGAGCCAGGCCCATGGCTCCTGACTCGAGACCTTCCTTTGATCTTCGAGAGGCTTCCTGTACCTGGTCCCACAGTGGTTTTGGCTGAGCTGGACAGGTTTGTTCGAATGCTGCTGAGACTCAAGATGGACCCTCTGCAAAAGGTTTTTCCAAAGGTTAGAAATTCTTCCAAAAAATCAGGTGAGCAACCTCCCACAAGGAAATTACCGGCCATGCTTCCAGGCGTTGCCCACATTTCTTTCCTCTCTTCTGTTTACTGTGAATGTGGGTATAAATGATTAAAAATAACTGAAGGCCGCCCTAACTGGTTTGGCTCAGTGGATAGAGTGTAGGCCTGCCGACTGAAGAGTCCCAGGTTCGATTCCGGTCAGGCGCATGTACCTCGGTCGTGGGCACATCCCCAGTGGGGGCCGTGCAGGAGGCAGCTGATCAATGTTTCTAACTCTCTGTCCCTCTCCCTTCCTCTCTGTAAAAAATCAATAAAATATATTTTAAAAAAATACAATAACTGAAGGCCAACTTTGGCCTTAGCTCTACATATTGGATCCATCCTGTAACAACTTTTATTTTTTTATTAAAAAATATTTTCATTGAGTTCAGAGAGGAAGGGAGGGGGAGAGAGAGAGATAGAAATATCCATGATGAAAGAGAATCATGGATCAGCTGCCTCACACTCGGGATGGAGCCCGCACCCCGGCACGTGTCCTTGGCTGGAATCGAACCTGGGGCCTTCAGTCCGCAAGCCAACACTCTGTCTACTGAGCCAAACCAGCTAGGGCCTATAGCAACTTTTATAAGCGGGCATTGCCCTTTTCAATTTGCTGCTTTTCTACTGCAGTTTGGATGAATGAGGCCTGAACGTCACACAACTTACTTTATCCTTGTTGGCAACCTGAGTTTCAGCTTAAGATTTTCACTCCTAGGTTCTCCTTTACTCTCATCATTCATTTAAAATGCAAACCATAGCAACAAAAACTGAAGTGAACTCAACAAGAAGCAAACACCAACTGAGGCGCGTAAGACTTTAAGCATGTTAAAAAGCTTTTAACTCTCTCCACAGATGCTGGTTTGGGGGTGTCCTTGGGGAGCACTAACGACTTTCTCAAGTACCAATTTACCCCAGGCCAAGCCCGGCGGAGTCCTGGAATGTGCAGGAATGTGAAAGCAGGCGGCGGCCCTCCTCTGCAGAGCTCTTGTCTCGCACAGCGCACTTTATTTAAGCATCTCCTCCATCCTTACATTACCTTTAGCGCATTACGTCTTTGCTTTTTTCCATAATTACATTATCTTGAAGGCACTGCATAAACGTGGTCTTTTATTAAGCTGGTCTATTGGGGGTGGGTGGAAAGAAATGTCTTCAAATGACCTCCGGTCCCAGAGGAGATCAGAAAAAAATAAATTCAAGGCCCCTTCGGTGGCGGGGATATCGGGTAGGGGCGTGTGGACACGTGGTCGGCAAGAAACGAATTTAGGTCTGGTCCTACGACGTCTTCCCTCTGCTGTGATTTTTGTTTTCCGATTCTCAAAATAATATATGTTCGTTGTCAAAATAATTGTTACAATTCAGAGAAAAAGTAAACAACTCGCAATCGGTGTGGTTTTGGGGAGTAAACCGTTCGCTTTGGGAAAGCGATGGAGAGGAGAGGACACATTAGGTCTCTGGCCCGGAACACCGGGCAGCCGGGTACCCCAGATGGACGGATTCAATCGGGGTTCGAAGGGCCGGCGCCACCCCAGGGCCCAGGGCGCAGGGCCATCTCCTTGTCCGCCACCTGCGCGGTGACTGGCGCCTCCCCGGACTCCGCCACCCGGTTCCTACGGTCCTCTACGCGGAGACCCTACCCGGGGACCGTCCCCGTAAGTGTCTACCGACTGAAAATAGATCCCGAGTCCGTCCCCGGCCCCCTGCACATCCTCCCCTTTAAAGGGAGCCACCGAGCGACTCCGGGGGGAGTTTGCGGAAGCGCCAGCCGCGGCCGGGCCTGGGCGGATCCCGCACGGCGCTGGCCCCGCCCCCGGCCCTCTCCCCCATTGTGCGAGCCGCTCGCGCCCAGGCCCCGCCCCGCCCCGCCCCCGGAGGGCCGGCCCCGCCCCCTCCTCACCCCCCCCTTGGCTCATTTCCGGCCGCCGCCGCTACCGCTAGCCCGTCAGGAGGGTTCGGCGGAGGGAAGAAACAACAGCCGCCATCTTGTTTGTGTGCTAGGCCGGGGGGAGCGAGGGAGCGGGCCAGCGGGCCAGCGGGACGCCGGGCTGAGTGCGGACTGCGGGAGCCAGAGCGCGGAGCGGCGCCGGGCCGGGGAGAGGCGGCAGGGGCCGCGACAGTAGCGGGGGGCCCGGGGCGCACGAGCCGAAGCCACCGACCCCGAGCCCCCTCCCGCCTGCACACACCCCCACCGCGGCTCGGGAGCCGGGCCGGCGTCGACGCCTAGGGGGGACCATTACATAACCCCGCGCCCCGCGGCGCCTTCCCCGCCGCCGAGGGCGGCCCCGAGCGGAGCCCGGGGGGCGGGCGCTCCCGGCACCTGGCCGCCGGGGGTGGGGGCCGGAGCGGCGGCCGTATTTATTTTCCGCGGCCGAGGAGGGCGAAGGAGAGCGCGGAGCGAGCGGAGGCTGCCTGCGCCACCGCCGTCGCCGGGCCTCCTCGGTGGCTCGGCGTCCGCTCGGGCGGCGGCGCTGTTCGGCTCGGCCCTCGGGTCGGGGAGCTCCGCGCCCGGCGTCCTGGCCGCGCCTCCGCCGCGCGATGTGAGTCGGCGGCGCCAGCCTGGCTCTCGGCTCGGGCGAGCTCCGTGTGGCCATTAGGGGCCGGTGCGGCGGCAGGAGGAGAGTTCGGAGGGTGGGGGCGCAGGTCCGGGAGGGGGCACCGGGAGGAGGTGAGTGTGCCTCGTCGCCTCCTCCTCTCCCCCCTCTTCGCCCCCGCCTCCTTGTGGCGATGAGAAGGAGGAGGACAGCGCCGAGGAGGAAGAGGCTGATGGCGGCGGCGGAGCTCCGAGAGACCTCGGCTCGGCAGGGACCGGCCGCGGCGGGCCGGGGACTGCGCCGCTAGAGCCGCGCGTTCTCGGGAATTCGCCGCAGCGGACTCGCTCGGCGGGTCGGTGTGTGCGCCCTCCTCCGGGCCTGCGCCCGGGCCCGGCCCCTCGCACTTGCCCTTACCTTTCTGTCGGGTCCGCATCCCTTCCCAGTCCCCGCGACCCGGCGGAGAGAAAAAGGAACTTCCCCCAACCCCCCTCGGGGGCCGGCGGAGCCCCCCGAGCCCACCCCGAAGAGCGGGGCGGGGACCCCGTCTGAAGAAGAGATTTCCCGGGGATTCTCGCTTTCCTCGCCTGTATCTCCGAAAGAATTAAAAATGGCCGAGAATGTGGTGGAACCGGGGCCGCCTTCAGCCAAGCGGCCTAAACTCTCGTCTCCGGCCCTCTCGGCGTCGGCCAGCGATGGCACAGGTTAGTCCGCGGGGCCCTCGCCTCCCACCTCCCCTTCCATCCTGTCGCTCCCGCACCTTTATCTTCTGCGTGTGTGTGTGTTTTCCCCCCTTTTCTCTCTCTCCTCGGTTCTCTCTCCCGATTAATTTTAAAGGTGTTTGAATGAGCTGGTCGAAGGCGTCCAGTAGCCCAACCATTTTCTTTGCTTCCTAATACATTCGTTGCAACATTATGTCATATCGGTGTGTGTCCTGGAATTGGGGCTCTTTAGGGGAGCTCTAGAAATGGCCTTTATTATTGCTCCCGTGCAGTTTAATGTTGGAAATGCCGATGCATTTGTGTGTAAGGGTTTGTTTTTTTTATACAATTTTACTTTTAATTTTGTTGTTGTTGGTAAATGAGGAATTGCAAATCTTTTCTCCTCGGTTTCTCTTACTCTGTTTCCACTACTTTCCACTCTTCCTTTTCAGTATTTTCGTTGCACAAGATTTTTCTGTTGAGAATGAGGGTGTAAAAAAATAATCTTTGTTTTATTTATTTGTGTGTGTGTGTGCGCCAGGATTTCAGGTTTGACGTGAGGTTTAAACGTCAAATGTGAAATTTGGTTTGAATTGTTTTACCTATCATTCCTAGCTTTTTTTTTTTTTTTCTCTCTCTCTTTAAGAATCAATATGGAGCGTAGTTCATTTTACATCTTCCATTCTTCGGTTTAGGACCAAAATGTCTGAAACTCTGGGTTTTCGGGTTGGGGGAGAGGGATATTTTCTTTGCAGTTTGTAGTCACTTTCTCTTTGGTGTGGGGAAGAAAAGAGATAACTGATTTTGTGGAATGAGTTACTTGGAAATCAAGATAAGAAATGGAAAGAGTCCCAAATATGAACTGCAAACATGAATTGATCGAACATGTTTGAAATGTGCATTAGGTTTAGCATCTGTGTGTTTTTACCTTTTTATGCTTTAAACAGTATTTGGAGATTTCTGTTTAAAAAGCTCTACGGATTCTTGACTTCACTCAGTTGTGGACTAGCCCTTTCTCAAGAGAGAATTCAGGGAGACCTCCTTCCATCATTCCTTCTTACAGTTCGTTTGGTGCTACCCTGGTGGCCACCGATCTTTTTTGCTGTCACAGTTGTTTGAGGTGCCAGGATAATGAAGAGGAAGAATGGTGGCCATCTGACAGTCCCCAAGATGTTCCCCTTCCTAGGAGCATCTCTTTAAGGCCCGGAGAACCGGCTCAGCGTCATCCCTCCATCTACCAGTGAGAGTGCTTAATGGAGTTAAATGCACCCTTTGAGTTTGTAGAGAACTTCTGAGCACGTTTCTGAGTAGGCTTCATTGTAAAGGGTGAAAATGTA
The DNA here is from genome assembly GCF_027574615.1 of Eptesicus fuscus. Taxonomy (NCBI): domain Eukaryota; kingdom Metazoa; phylum Chordata; class Mammalia; order Chiroptera; family Vespertilionidae; genus Eptesicus; species Eptesicus fuscus. The sequence goes on from NC_072479.1 coordinate 103,432,841, forward strand.
AGGCTATAGCAAACGCTTTCGTTTCTTTGTTTTTATAAGAAAGATAACCTGAAGCATTTGAGGATTTTTGCAGAGTTCCTCTACTTCAGGATTGTAACATTGGCAATGCATGAACTTTGATCTGTCCTTATTCCTTGAAGTTTCTGTAGTCTTCAGGGGTTTTTCTTAACCTGTCTTTTTTTCTCAATTCATGCACATAAATATTGTATTCCTTTGTACTTATTAAAGTCACTCAGAAATTCTTATAGATCACGATTAGACATGTTTTCACATATCGATTTTTGGATTGTTTCTTTAATTTTTGTGTAACGTGGTAATGGATTTTACATTTGAGTTAGCCAGTGACTTGGGATATTTTAGAAAAAACTCCTTTTCTGTGCATTATTTTGATGACTCCTTATTTGAGTAGCTTAGTCTTGGAGTGATGCAAGGCCTGAAAGGAAGGCTCTGCTCAGCTTCCAAACCCCTCTGCTCAGTTGCACTACTGCATTCTCCATACTCGATCTGTGTAGTTGGTAACTTCAGCTAACTCACTCTGGTGTAGTGTTCACATGTCTGTTACACAGAAACTGTTTTGCTACTTGGTATATCTTTGAATAGTTGTGAGACCTAAATGTATCAAGTGGGTTTTTATAATAAAAAAACCTCTCAACATTGAGATTAACTCAGTCTTGGTACTAAGTGTTTTAGTTAGCTTTCTCTAAATTTTATTGTGGAGGTTGGTTCCCACCCCCCTAAACACCCCAAGTCCCCCAGTTAAGATTCTATTCTAAGATTTTTTTTGTTCATTTTTTAAATCTTAATAGTCTGGGTTTTGTTTTGTGTTTTTGTTATTGTTGTAGGGGTGGGGAGGGAAGTGTCAAGAAAATACTGTCCCCCTGTGAACTTTAAGTTGGTTCCTATTACATTTTTATTTTCTTATTTTTTTGTCCACTAGTGTGTAGTATAAGTTTGCAAGCAACTTCTAACAGAGAGATACTTCACTTTTAACAACTTTAAAATTTCAAACTTGTAACTTCTACATTTTGAGTTTTGAGTTGTCACCTAGGTATTTTATAAATGTGAAAGTAAGTTGTTCCTTATACTTGGTTGTGAGTTTTATCTAGAACTGGTCAAAATGATGCCATAATTATCGACCACAGAAACTTTTTATTTTCTTAATAGTGTTAGGTAGACCTACCAAGAGTTTGCTTGTGTCAGTTTTATAGGACAGAAGACTAGAATCCAATTGGGTTGACATTCGAAAGCATTACAAAACAAATTAGCATAGGACTGGTGCAGAATAAAAATGTTACTCAACAATTGTTCTAAAAAGTTTCCAGGTTGATTCAAATAACTTGAATTAAGTTTAAGTTTTCATGTGTTGGAATGAGTAGGAAGAGATTTATTTTTTAGCTTTTGCATCTTTATGTTCCTGTTTCAATATTTGCACTTGAGTCATTGAAAGTTTTCCTTTACTGTGGTTAGGTTGGAACTATTTGATAAATCAAATGACTTATTCTCCCCCCAAAAGATCATAAAAGCCACTTGTAAAAAAAATTTGGTAAAATTATTGACAGAAAAGTTAACAGGTAAGTCCTGGAAGAATTTCTTGAACCTATTTCTAATAATAACCTGAGTGATGGGAATGATGAGAATTACATGTTGCCTTCATTGCACACTGGACATGTTCTGTCACTGCTCTGTAAACACTTAATGCTGTATGCACTGAGAGAACAGACTCCGGAACGATGGGTGACAGCAAACAGCACTAGGATCTGGCATACTAAGTAGGTAAAGATCTTTCTGGTCCTGGTATAGTTTTGTGTCCCCACTGTGTACTCCCGTGTCAGAATTGGTTTGAGTTTCATGCCTGTTTTTCATTTTAAAGGCACAGGACAGCTAGAATGTAAAATATACTGCATTTTTTAAATATATATATATATTTTTAAAATATATATATTTTATTGATTTCAGAGAGGAAGGGAGAGAGAGAGAAGCATCAATGATGAGAGAGAATCGTTGAGTGGCTGCCTCCTGCACACTCCACACTGGGGATCGAACCTGCAACCCAGCATGTGCCCTGACCAGGAATCGAACCATGACCTCCTGGTTCCTAGATCGACGCTCAACCACTGAGCCACGACAGCCAGGCTAAAATATACTGCATTTTAACCACTAGATTAATGTACACAATAGAGAAGTGGCAAGGATTTATTTTATTTTATTTTGTTTTTGGTAAAGAGTGAGGGAGTGGGTTGGGTGTAAGGGGGAGGGAGAGAGGTAAAGAGAGGGAGGGTCCGGGAAAAATCAATGTGTGAGAGAGAGACATTAATTGGTTGGCTCTCGCATGCACCCAACTGCATGCCCAGGATGGAGCCTGCAACTCAGGTACATGCCCTTGACTGGGGCCAGTGCTCTAACCACTGAATAACACCTGCCAGGGCGTGGCAAGGATTTTTTAAATGTCAATTTTACTTCCTCAAAATACCATTGTATATTAGTGGTTTATCATCCTAACCAATGTTTTTGGTGGAAGCCATTTCTTTTTTCAGCTCTTAAACCTGCCAGATTATGTTTTAGTTTTTACACATTAATGTTTACGTTAGAGTTCTGCTTCTGGAGTTTTTCAGTTACAGCTCTTTGACCCAGTGAGATATTACTGTTAAAATTAAAGTGCAAGGCCTTTTACCAAGTGCCTTGAACTCTGGCTATTGCTTATTCTCAAAGCTTTGTAAGTTCATGTATAGGGCTTCAGGAAGGCTATCTGTGCTTGATGTGAGGTGAAGTGCCTGTTGTTAAGTTGTAATCTTGTGTGTGTTACAATACGGGTGCCCTCTCCAGCATAAGTTCATGTTCTGTTGCAGAGGTAAGAGATGCATTGTCCTATCCAGTGAAGGGATGATGGGGATGGAGGAAAGGGTTTCTGCCTTGGTTGCCTTTTGGTATTTCCTGTTTTACTTTGCTTTTCTACCTTCTCCTTAGTCTAGTCTAAAAAGGGTGACGGGTGTGTGATTAAAACAATAAATTGAGAATTGGTGCCTAGTGTTATTTGTAGGGGCATTAAGTGGTAAATAGGAAAGGAAAAAAATAGCAAAAATGTTGCAGATACAGTGGGAGTGTAACTTCCTGGTATATTTATAAAAGTATTTCAGGAGTTATTCTGCTAAACACCCATAGATTAATGGAAAAATAAGACCTGCTTCTTTAGTGGCTTTTGTTGTTGAGATTTTAGGGTTCTCTCCTTTTAGAATTTTTGAAGTTGAATTTTTTTAATGTGGCTTACATTAGAAAAATTAATGAACCTTGGCCAGGTAACTTAATTGGTTAAAGCAGTGGTCGGCAACTGGTGGTCCGTGAGGTCCGAAAGGTTGGTGACCGCTTGGTTAGAGCATCATCCCCATATACCAAGGTTGTGTGTTCCACCCCTAGTTAGGGAGCACGAAAGAATCAACCAGTGAATGCAAAAATAAGTGAAACAAAAAGTTTCTCTTCCTCCCTCCCTCCTTCCCTCGCCCCCTTCCTCTCTAAAAATCAATCAGTAAGTTTAAGAAATTAATGAGTAAGTTAAAACTTAAATTATGCCAAGTGTAAAATTTTTACAACACTGAATTTTGCCAATGATTTTTTTTTCATGTGATGGATGGTCGTTTTCTTTTAAATTTTTAATGGGAATTTTTTATTATTCAGTTCTCAAAAACAGGTTTAAGAGAATAAATATTAATTGAAGTGTTAAGCCTCTTCTAAACAATTTGGATCTTATTTGTTTTTAGATGTAGATCTTTTTAAATAAATGGCCAAGAAGGTAATTAGAAGTAATTTAGTTGAGAGAGAAATTAAAACGGGGAGGGGGGGGAGTGAGTGGTTAAAAGATTGGGTTTTGAAGTCAGACTACGTACTAGAGTTCAAATCCCAGACCTGCCGTTATTCATTGTGAACCTTAGGCCAGTTTCATAACTTCTCTGTATTAGCTTCCTCACCTATAGTACCCACCCTACAGTATTGTGGCAAGGAATAAATGAGAATTCTCTTTATCATATGCTTAAGGTAGTGCTTGCTGTAGCATAGTATGTGCTCATTAATTAACTGTTTTTAACTTCACTACTAAGAAATAATGGTAGATTTTAAAAAACCTTTAAAATTTACTGATTTTTATAGAGAGAGAGGAAAGGGGGGAGAGGAACATTGATTTGTTGTCCCACTTTTTTATGCATTCATTGGTTGCATAAAACTTTGGCATATCAAGACGATCCTCTAACCAATTAAGTACCCGGCCAGGGCAGTGGTAGACTTTTTAATGACTTATAGAGACTAGAAAAAGAAAGCCAAGTGCATGAAGTTCAGAGAGTAGTCTTAGAAGTAAGGCTATGGTACAGCGTTAGCCTATAGATCACCTACTCAGATTAAGTTTTTTGAGAATATAAGAATGTGGCAGCAAAGATTAAAATCAAAGTACTACATATACTACTGTCACATTGGATATCTTGTTTATGTAATTGAAATTAAAATTCAACAAAATTTTAAGGCATAATGATAAATCAGAAAACATTTTCTTGGAAATGCTTACGATAAGAATGGCTTTTTGCTAAAGAATTGTGTGGTTGAGCACTATTTTTTCTGTTACGTATTTGCTTATCTGGGTCTTAAAAGAATACTTTCTTATAAAAGGAGGAGGAAGGAAAGAAGAAGGAGCAGTGCAGTGCTTCTCAAATTTTTTTGACTACACACAAGAACTATATTTTGCGTGTAAAAACAGACCCTGTCTTAGCAAGTGAACACATAATATTACCCTTTTTGTAATATTTGCATTTTTATTTGTAATAATTGAATTTCATAGTTGTGGCCCACTATGTTGAGTTCGTGCCCCTCTGTTGGCTTATGACCCACAATTTGAAAAATACTGGCTTAGAAAAGTTGACAAGGTAACAGTTGTCCTGTATTGGACCAACATTTTCTCTATGCTAGGTATTTGTCTTCAGTACAGGGAATACTCTGATAATCCAGAGTATCCTGGAATTTATAGATAGGGGAGGAGAACAACATTCAAGTCTGATGTGACCAGCATTGTACTTGGGAAGTACAGTGTATATTGGGAGAATCAGGAAGACCTAACCTGTAATACTATTTATTACTCTGGTGGCTATCTTTGAGGAATTGGTGTCTGATCTTGGGATCTGAAGGATAGATCTAGGGTTAGTTAGTAAGAGCGAACCAAGCTGGGAACAAGAGAGTATGGCCTGTTCAGGTCCCCTGTAAGTTCCATCTGGCTGGGAGGAGCAAGAAATGTCCGGAGAGATGAACAAGGGGCCGATTATGCAGAGCTTATAATGCTTATTGGAGTTTAGACTTTCCATTTTAGCTCTTTTAAATGAATGGAGCAGTATTGTACCTTAGATGATTGGCTAAGTGAGGAATTATTTGGATAGGAAGAGGGAAAAATATGAAGCTGAGAGACCAGTGAGATGGCTGTATTAGGATTCTAGCTGTGATGAGGGTGGCCTGGATTAGAAGATGGAAAGAAGTGAAAAAGATTTGAGGGAAGGTGATGGTCAACAGAATTTAGATGTTAGGATATTGCAATGGAGGAATCAAGGATAAGTTCCAAGTTTCAAGTTAGGGTAGCTGGATTGGTGAGGATGCCATTTACTAAAATAGCAAACATAGGAAAAGAAGTATTTGTGTATAGCTATGGGAGGGGGTGGTTATGATGAGTTAAATTTTGGACATTTTGAAGTGTGATTCTCCTAAATTGAGTAGTCACTGTTTTTATTTGGTATGCCTTTCTTTCATCTCAGCCAAGAAACATTTACTACTCACCAAGTTTTAGACACTCTGAATTAAAGATGAATTAAGGTGTAGTTTCTTCTCTCAAATCCTTTAGGATGTGATGGGGTTGGTATACATGTATACACAATTTTTCCATAAATTATACTCTAATAAGTTTTTAAAATAATCTGAATAAAGGCAGAGAATAGGAATTATTTCTAACAGGGTAGGCTTACTGTATTGGGGAAAAACTTTATGAAAAAAATTTAGGGCCCTAACTGGTTTGGCTCAGTGGATAGAGCGTCGGCCTGCAGACTGAAAAGTCCCAGGTTCGATTCCGGTCAAGGGCATGTACCTTGGTTGCGGGCACATCCCCAGTAGGAGGTGTGCAGGAGACAGCTGATTGATGTTTCTCTGTCATCATTGTTTCTAACTCTCTAGCCCTCTCTCTTCCTCTCTGTAAAAAATCAATAAAATTAAAAAAAAAATTTAGGAGAGCTTGAGGGGTAACTTACTTTTTCATAGAAGTAAGAAAAGTTGGGTATTTCAGGTGGAACAAATACAAGTGATTCTTTTTTTATTATTATTGAAGATATAGTCATTGATTTGAGATAGAGACACACACACACATTGATTGATTGCCTCCAGGACCTGCCCCAAACAGTGAATTGAACTTGCAACCAGGGCCAAATACAAGTGGTTCTTATGTGACTGGAATACAGACTGTATGGTAGAGTAAATACCATAAAATGGGAGACAGATTGAAAAGGATGTTGGGGTCCTTTTATGAAAAAACAGGCTAAGGAATTTGACATTTATCCTACCATCAGGAGAAAAATCTATGAGCCAGGGGAGTGGCATGGTCAGGGAAAGTGGAAAGACTAATTCTGGTCATGGTGTACAGAATCGGTAGCAGGATAAGAACCTAATGGTAAGAGGACCATGGGTATGTCATTTATCTCTTGAAATGCATTTATCATATGCATTTATCATTTGTAATTACCAAAGTTAATTTTTTTAAGATCCGTTTTGCCTTGGCCTGGTTGCTCAGTTGGTTGGAGTGCCATCTGGTGCACCAGAAGATTGCGTGTTCGATCCCTGGTCCAGGCGTGTAGTGGAGGCAACTGATCAATATTTCTCTCTCACATAATGTTTCTCTCTCCCCCCTCGATCCCTTCCTTGGGTGAGGATTTAAACATATCCTCGGGTGAGGATTAAAAAAACACACCAAGTTTTGTTTACCAGTTGACATAATTATAGAATAATCCTACCACTACAGAGTTGGATTATTTACAGGTTGAGTTAGTAGGGTTCATATTCAATAACAAAATAGTATAATCTTAGGGAAGCCAATGTTAGCGCCAGTTACTGCAGCTATACAATGAGGAATCAGTCATTTCACACTCGGGTCTTCCCTAGCAGGGGCAGTGTTCTAGGAGAACTGAGTAGGATGGATATTTATTTTCCCAATTGCTCTTCAGCCAAAACTGTTCTGCTTTTTTGTTTTGTTTTGTGTGTGTTTTTTTCCATGTAAACACTACCAAGATGATCCTGAAGGATCCTTTTGCTCTAGGTTAATAAATTTACACATTTATATGCTTTAAAATCTTTTAGAATCTTTAAGAGGCATTTCATTTGGTTCTTTTTTATTTTTTAATGTATTTTTATCAATTTCAGAGAGGAGGGAGAGAGAGATAGAAACATCAATGATGAGAGAGAATCATTGATCAGCTGCCTCCTGCACATCCCTACTGGGGATTGAGTGCACAATCCCGGCATGTGCCCTGACCGGGAATCAAACTGCAACCTCCTGGCTCATAGGTTGACACTCAATCACTGAGCCATGCTGGCTGGGTTTATTGGTTCTTAAAACAATTCCATGAGGGAGGGAGAGAGGTAGAATAAGTTTTTTACTACGACAGTTGGGACGTGACGGCTCAATGAGGTCAGCTTGAAGACTTGGGTTTAAATCCAGGTCTTTAGACTCCTTGAGCAGTGCCAAGTTAGATACCAGTGGCTGCTGATGGCATTTAGGAATCATAAATGCCCAGAACTTTGAGGAACAATCAAAATAGCAAAAGAGTAATAATGACAGTCAGTGATAACAGATGAAATAATAGGGTCTGTTTGATTGGAGGTCAAAGTATATGTGACTTTTTTTACATAGTCTTCCAGTTTTAATAGTTGAAAGTAAATGGTTTAAAGTTGATGTAAGAGAACTTTTTATAAAGTTATACCAAATCAAATACAAGTAATTATAGTATGCAGTTGTAGAATTGCTAGAAACATCTTATTGCATGAGCATATCCTAGGTGCTATAGGAAATGTAAATAATAAATGAGACCCCTTTTTCAGATACTTATAATTTGGTAAAGAAGTAAGATGTACACAAATATTATTTAGCTGTAACAAAAGATGGAAGATACGAAGTACATAGTTGAGGTTGTAACAAAGTGAGACATCTTGGGAAATAGGACTACTGGGACCAGAGTTGAAAACCTGAGTGGTGACTACAGTCAGGTCTGTTGAATGTACAGGATTGCCAGTAAAAAAAGAATGACCCTAAACCTTTATTTTTCAAGACCTACCAATGTAAACCCTCCTATCTGCTTCAAAATGGAGCCTAATTTTGTAATGTGAGATCACGTTTTGCATAAACATAAAACAACAACCAAGTGCCTTCAGCTTTAGAATCCTTCTATATGATAAAAGGCTAATATGCAAATTGTCCCCTCTACCAGGAGTTTGGGGGCGGGGCCACCTGGCCAAGCGTCTGTGGTCCCTCCCCCCAGCCCAATTGGCCCGGACCACACCCGTGCACGACTTCATGCACTGAGCCTCTAGTAAGTTAAATGAAAATCATCAAGACTCTAGGGCCTAGAGCAGTGATGGCGAACCTATGACATGCGTGTTAGCACTGACACGCGTAGCCATTTCTGATGACACGTGGCCGCTGAGGCTGCCGCATGCCGAGGATGAAACATTTGCTGCTCCTGAGGATGAAACATTTGCGAAATAATGTTTTTTCCTCAAAGTGACACACTACCTGAGTTATGCTCAGTTTTTGGGTGAAGTTTGACACACCAAGCTCAAAAGGTTGCCCATTACTGGCCTAGAGTAAGATTTCTATATTACTGAAGTTAATTTCTCCTCAGTGAACTCTGTATATGGCTGTTATCTACTTCTGACATTGAGAGGACTAATAAGAATAATACAATTATTGAGGTGTTAAGAACAATGCTTGCCTCATTGAAAGTGCCTGATGAAAGTTTGCTCTTATTATTATAAACCAGTCTTAACTCCTAATAAGGTTATGATTCTATTGAATAATAATACTCGATAACATTTTCATATTTTTAATATGTGCCAGGCAATGTTTTAAATACTTTACATTTATTAACTCATTTAATCCTCACAAATAACCTGTGAGTATTGAAGTAATAAGCACATGGAAGTTCTCGATCCTATTGAATTGAAATTTCCAATGCCTGGTGTTTACTGGCCATAACTTTCTAATTTATACAGAGTTGGAAACTAGGTTCTTCTGTATATACTAAAAAATGTAAGGATTTTTATTGGCATTGCATTGAATCTTTTGGGGCAGAATAGATGTCTTTATATAATATCAAGGATTTGTATCCAGATGTTTGGGATATTATTCTATTTATGTAGTCTTTACTTTCACAACTTACATATATTTTATAGTAACATATTGTTAGGTTTTTTTCCTAAGCTTTCCCCATGCTATCATAAATTGTATTAAAATTTTTTTCTAAACATTTATCACTGATGTACAGAAATGTAGTTTAATTTTTTAGTGTTTGTGGTATATTTAGTCACTGCTAACCTCTCACTATTTCCATTTCTTTGCTTTGGATTTTCTATATTGATTTATCTCCATAAAATAAGTTGTGTTTCTTCCTTCTCAGTCTTTTAACTTATCTTTTCTTTCTTTTTTTTTTTTTAATATTATTGCTTTGGCTAGATACTCTAGTACAGTGGTCGGCAAACTGCGGCTCGCAAGCCACATGCGGCTCTTTGGCCCCTTGAGTGTCGCTCTTCCACAAAATACCACGGCCTGGGCGAGTCTATTTTGAAGAAGTGGCGTTAGAAGAAATTTAAGTTTAAAAAATTTAGCTCTCAAAAGAAATTTCAATCATACTGTTGATATTTGGCTCTGTTACTAATGAGTTTGCCGACCACTGCTCTAGTACACGATTGAGTAGAAGTGGCTGTCATGAGTATCTTTGTTTTGGTCTGATGCTAGACTACTTTTAATGTTGGTCCATTATGCATATTTGCTGTCAGTTTTTAGGTTTTGGAAGAAACTTACCAATTTAAAGAAGTTCCCATCACTTTCTTGATTTTTTAAAATGTGATTTGGTATTGAATTTTATCCAGTGCTTTTCTTGTTCCATTTATTTATGCATTCATTGGTTGATTCTTCTATGTGCCCTCACCAGGGGTTCGAGCCTACAACCTTAGTGCATCAGGATGATGTTCTTACCTAGTGAGTTACGGGCCAGGGCCTCCAGTGCTTTTCTTATAGCTATTGAGGTTAACCTTATATTTTCTTCTTTGTTAATATGGTGAATGCCCATCTATATACTTATAGATAGTCTAAGGTTCCATTGCAAACCTTTCCCCCTTGGATTCCTGAGATATCCCAACTTGATCACGACAATACATTTTTAAGGCACTAATGAACTGGTTTGCTTTCTTTTCTTTCAAGGGTTTTTGCTTCTTTGTTCATGGTTTTTATTGGCCATGTATGATTTTTAGAGTATTCTATTTTTTTAAGATATATTTTTATTGATTTCAGAAAGGAGGGGAAAGGGAGAGAAGAGATATAAACATCAGTGATGAGAGAGAATCATTGATCAGCTGCCTCCTGCACGCTCCCTACTGAGGAACGGGCGCACAACCCGGGCATGTGCCCTTGACTAGAATGGAACCCGAGACCCTTCAGTTTGCAGGCTGACGCTCTATCCACTGAGCCACACCAGCCAGGGCTCTTTCTATTTTCTAGAAGTGTTCGTGTAAGATGAAGTTGTCTTTTCCTTGAAAGTCTGAAGGACATGTCTGTAGAAACATTTAGATCTGGAAAGACTAACCAATGATAAATTTTTGTTAATAGTAATGGGATTATTCAGGCTTTCTATATCCTCCTTTTGAACTTTTTAAATGGGAAATTTCAATTCAGTAGGATAGAGAACTTCCATATGCTTATTACTTCAAGTTACCAGTATTTTTGTGTGCCTTCCCCCGCCCCCCTCTTTTTACAATGGGTTTGAATCAGAAGTTAAACAAGGTATATCTGGTTGTTGACTCTTTTATTTGATAATATCTCCTCTCATTCTCTTTTTTGCCATTGATTTGTTGGAGAAACTGGGACATTTATTCTTTATAATTTATTTTTGATAAGGTTTGGTGAGTGTTTTATCAGGAATTCATGTCTCTTCAAATTTTTTTGCATGAAGTTGATTAGTATTGTTGCTTTCTCATTTTATTTTTTTCTTAATTTTCCCAGAAGTTTATCTTTATTACTCCTTCAAATAACCAAATTCTGGTTTGTTGATACCTTCTCAGTTGTATCTCTGTCTTTCTCATGTTGATAATTAACTGCTTTTTATCTTTTTAAAAAATATGTTGCCCTAGCCGGTTTGGCTTAGTGGATAGAGCGACGGCCTGTGGACTGAGGGTCCCGGGTTCGATTCTGGTCAAGGACACATGCCTGGGTTGTGGGCTTGATCCCCAGTGGGATAGAGCCAGTCAGTGATTCTCTCTCATTGATGTTTCTATTTCTCTCTCCCCTCTCCCTTCCTCTCTGAAATCAATAAAAATATATTTTTAAAAATATATGTTGGATTAAGTGAGAGGAAGAGATAGGGTGAGAAACATGGATTGGCTGCCTCCTTCATGCCCTCTACTGGGATCAAATCCCCGACCTCTTGGCATAGGGCACCTTGCTCAACCGACTGACCCACACCGGCCAAGCTGCTTTTTATCTTTGATCATCTTCCTGCTGTTCTTCTAACATAATCATTTGGATACTTAACTCATTAATTTTTAGCTTTATTTTCTAACAAAGCCTTTAAGTTTTGAAATCTAGTGTTTTTATTCAGTTTCTTTTCTGATTTCGTCTTTAATTTGTCACTTAGGTATATGTACGTTTTTTTAAATTTCTAAATGGGCAGAGATTTTTATTTTTCCCTAACTGTGCAACTGTAAAAATACATTTCTTTGTATACTTCAGGGGAAAAGTAGAATGCAAAATTGCTCATAAAGTATGTATGATCCCAGTTTTGTGAGTTAATGTAAGTAAAAATGATTAAGGAAATATATCAATATATTAAAGTCTTCTTTGAGTAATGATATCAGATACGTTTTGAGACTTATATTCCAAAACTACTCATAAGATACCTTTTATTTTTTTAAAAAAATGTATTATATTGGTTTGTGTTTTTTTTGTTTGTTTGGGTTTTTTTTTTTAGAGAGAGCAGGGGAGAGGGATAGAGATAGAGACACATCGATGAGAGAGAAACATCATCATTGATTGGCTGCCTCCTGTACACCCCCCACAGGGGATTGAGCCGCAACCCAAGCATGTGCCCTGACTGGGATTGAACTGGTTCCTGGCTCGATGCTCAACCGTTGAGCTACACCACCTGGGCAAGGCACCCTTTATTATAATGGATGGGCACAAATGATTTTTCAGAAGGAAAGAAATTCTGTAAAAGTCTGGACTCTAATCATATCCTGAGATCCTGGGACCATTTGGTTCAATTAAAATATGACCAGAATGCTTAACTGTGTTAGGCATTAGGCAAGGAGTTGGTCTATAAGTGGTAAGATGTGTGCTTTCCAAAGAGCTACATGGGTGCAGGCGTGGGTGGGGAGGGGAGAGAAAGACAGACTAACGATTTCAGTGCTATGATAGAGGGCTATAAGAACTGGAAGGGCATGTAAAGGAGTTGTGCTTAAAAAGCAAGGATTGGACCAAATAGATCATTTAAAGTAGAATCTTTTTCAAGCAATGAACTATTTTTAAGGGGATAGTCAGTTGTACAGTCAGGTATATTTAATTATTAAATACCCAGTAATGCCTATTTAATATGAAAACTACTTGGAGAATTAAAAGGGAAGAAAACTCGGCAGTAGAGAGAGAGAGAAAAAAAAGCAAACTCAAATACCTAAATATATAAAATGAGTTAAGACTGTCAACAGGTCAATCAGGGACAGTTTTGCCCTTCCAAGAGATATTTTAGTGATACTGAAGACATTTTTGGTTGTCACAGATGGGGTATGGATACTAATGGCATTGAGAAAAGAGAGCAGGTATCTATGGATTATCTTAACAATGCTCCCTTCCCTCCCAACAAAGAATTATCCAGCCCAAAATGTTTAATAGTAGCAAGATTGAGAAAAACCTGGGCTAATCTCTGATTTCACCCTCTTTTGGTGGCAGTGGGGCCAGGGGTAGGGTGGGAGTGATTTGTGTGTTAAAGGAGCTAGAGGCATGTTTTTATATCCTATTTCAGCTAGATTTTGGTTAAGGAAATCTAATCTGTAGGCTGAAGTCAGGTGAAAGCAAATTCACTCAGCAGATTGAGGATCTGTTTTGTGATGGAACTTGGCGAAGAATGGTAGACAGCCCCTTGCTTCATGGAGCTCACACTGAATGTTCTACAAATGAAGGGTCTTTTGTATCATTTGTCTTTTTATTATGATAGTTTAAACCTTTTGTTCTGAATTAGTTTGCATTTGGTAAATTATTTTAACCTCTTCTATGGAATTCTGGAATATTATCTAAATTGTACATCTTTTTTCATGACTATTAATACAAACTTTTAGCAACTCATAATGGGTATTGTACTGAGATTTTAGTCCTTTTTCCTTGGTCTTATTTAAATACAGTTCATTAAGTGTTTAAACTTGTTGGTATGATCAAACATTTTCCTATTTTTAAATATGTAGATATCAAAAAAGGCTTTTTAGTATAACATGAAAAACCTCAATACAAATACATAGTATTCCATAGAGTGCGGTATAGAAATGTAATGTTTATCAATAACAAATTATAAAGCAGTTTTTAATTTTGATTTTGTCAAACTTTACCTTTTCTCTTGCTTTCAGATTTTGGCTCTCTATTTGACTTGGAGCATGACTTACCAGATGAATTAATCAACTCTACAGAATTGGGACTGACCAATGGTGGTGATATTAGTCAGCTTCAGACAAGTCTTGGCATGGTACAAGATGCAGCCTCTAAACATAAACAACTGTCAGAATTGCTACGGTCTGGTAGTTCCCCTAACCTCAATATGGGGGTTGGTGGCCCAGGCCAAGGCATGGCCAGCCAGGCCCAACAGAACAGTCCTGGATTAGGTTTGATAAATAGCATGGTCAAAAGCCCAATCCCCAACATGGGGATGGGCACTAGTGGACCAAATCAGGGTCCCACACCACCATCTGCAACAGGTATGATGAACAGTCCAGTAAATCAACCTGCCATGGGAATGAACACAGGGATGAATGCTGGCATGAATCCTGGAATGTTGACTGCAGGCAATGGACAGGGGATGATGCCTAATCAAGTCATGAACGGTTCAATTGGAGCCGGCAGGGGGCGACCTAATATGCAGTACCCAAACCCAGGCATGGGAAATGCTGGCAACTTAATAACTGAGCCCCTGCAGCAAGGCTCTCCCCAGATGGGAGGACAGGCGGGACTAAGAGGCCCCCAGCCTCTTAAGGTGAGTGCAGCTTGGGTTGTGTGCACTATCAGTATGTTTCTTAGTGTTCAGTGTTGGAGGGAGGGGTGAGGTCAGGTCATTTATTTTTATTGTTCACATTTAATCTTCTTACATTGTGTAGCGTTTTCCACATATTTTTTTGCTAAGGCTCTATAAATCCTAAGTATTGTCACAAATTTTATGAAGCTCTTCTGTTAAATTAAGTAAAACATTTTACACAGCTTATTAGTATACCTTCACAGTTTGTTACAAATTATTGCCAGCTAATTCCTATTCTCTCTGGCATAAGTATTAGAATATTTTCATATTATTTCTAAACCCACTTTAGCCTTCATAGCCTCCTTATAAAAATGCATTTTGAGATAACTGCTTTATACTGTCTTCAGGTAGACTTCATTTGTTTCCACTGCTTTGACTGTCCCTGGTTTTTAAGAGATATTTCTTGTAAGATTTTTTTAAAATGTTATTTTTCCTTATTGCTTGATGGAAATTAAGGTGTATTCATTTAGTATGAAAACTTAGCTAATATTCCAGGTGTTCCAATGCCTACTTTTAGTTTTATGAATTAGAGAATGCTAAGTATGTTTAAAAAAAAAAACAACCTTAAAATGAGTTCTCTCTATATAATTAAGACATTTTAAACAGATTCTTGATGCTTATTCTGCCATATTTTTCCTGTATATTTTATTCTTTTTTCTTAAAATGGTATCACACTATAGTTGCCACTGCCTGGAATGTGGTTAGTAAATATTTGCTGAATGAAAGAGATGGCTTTGCTTGAAAGGTATTATTGGAGATGGGTAAGGAGTCAAGAGCAGGTTTTTTCTGTAAGAGGAATAATTTTTAGCAGGCATTAGGATTTTCGTGCTCCTGAGAATCGTGATGGTGAGAGCCCTAGGATTAAATTAAGACATAGGCATGAATCAGGAATATGGGAACTAGGGTCAAATGTAGCTGTATGAAAAGTCCTTATAGCTTTTTTACTACACAGTAAAGAATATTGACCTGCCCTAGCTGATTTGGCTCAGTGGATAGAGCGTCGGGCCTGCCGACTGAAGGGTCCCAGGTTCGATTCTGGCCAAGGGCACATGCCCGGGTTGTGGGCTCGATCCCCAGTAGGGGGCGTGCAGGAGGCAGCCGATCAGTGATTCTCTCTCATCATTGATGTATCTATCTCTCGCTCTCCCTTCCTCTCTGAAATCAATAAAAATATATATTTAAAAAAAAAGAAAAAAGAATATTGATCTTAAACTTGGGAAGGGATTCTGTTTGGCATCCCTACCTATGCTGTAATTCTCTCTTGCTGGCACTTTTATGTTGTTGTGTTGATGTAGTTTACCTAGAATATTTGGAGTGAAAACCAGAAACAAGAGGTAAAATATTTATTAGGTACCTCTTCTAGGTTCTAGGAACGTAGTTGTGAAGAGTCCCTGCCTTTCTGATATTTATATTCCATTGGGGAGAAGAGGGATGACAGACAGTAAATCTTTACTGATTGTTCAGATATTTATCGAGTCCCAGTTTTGGTGCTGAAGATAGAGCAGTGAAAAACTTATTCCATGGAACTTACTTTCTAGTGTTCACATAAGATGTAAATGTATAGTATTCCAGGTAAGTGCTATGAAAAATAAAGTAAGGGTAAGGATCATGGGGAGAATGCCTCAGTTGGGAGTTGGGCACTGTTTTATTTATAATCTAAGTCACAGATTACTTTTTCTTTTTTTAAAAGATTTTTAAAATCGATATTTGGAGAGAGAGAGGAAGGGAGAGGGAGAGAGGGAAACATTGATCGGCTGCCTCCTGCACACTCCCTACCAGGGATTAAGCCCGAAACCTGGACATGGCTCTGACCATGAATTGAATTCCTGGACTTTTGGTGCACGGGATGACGTTTAACTAATTGAGCCACACTGACCAGGGCAAAATCACAGATTTCTTGCATTGCCATTGTTTGAGGAACTGGGTGTACACAATGAATAAAACAGACAAAATTCCCTGTCCTTGTGGAGCTTTATTTTCACAGGAAGGGGGGATCCAAATATAAAAACTTTATTATTATTAAAATATTTCCTTATTTTAGCCTTGGCCAGTTGCTCAGTGGTTAGAGCGTTGGCCCAAGGTCTGAAGGATCTCGGGTTCGATTCCCAGTCAAGGGCACATACCTTGGTTTCAGGTTGGAGCCATGGCCGTGGGATGCAACCAATCAATGTGCTTCTCTCACATTGATATCTCCTCCCCCCCCCAGCCTCCCTCTCTCTCTCTTTCTCTCTCTCTCTCTCTCTCTCTCTCTCTCTCTATATATATATATATATATATATGTGTGTGTATATAGATATAGATAGATATAGATATATCCTATATAATAAAAGCCTAATGTGCTAAGTGTCCAATTATCTGTTCAATCAAAGCATAATATGCTAATGATAAGCTAAGGCTGCTCAACCGCTTGTTATGATGTGCACTGATCACCAGGGGGCAGACAGTCGACCGGTCAACCAGTTGCTATGATGTGCACTGACCACCAGGGAGCAGATGCTCCAACCAGTAGGTTAGCTTGCTGCTGGGGCCTGACCAATCGCGACTGAGCAAGATGGGCCAGACATGCCCTGGAGCCTTCCCACGATCCCTCCCCGGCTGGCCAACCTCCCACATCCCTCCCTGGCCCTGATCATGCACCAGTAAGGTCCCTTGGCCAGGCCTGCGCCCTCTCGGGGATGTCAGAGAGCCCATTTTGGCCTGATCTCACAGGCTAGGCTGAGGGACCCACTGGTGCACGAATTTGTGCACCAGGCCTCTAGTGTGTGTGTGTGTGTGTGTGTGTGTGTGTGTGTGTGTGTCTTTGCCTCTCTCCTCCCTCCCTCCCTCCTTTCCACTCTGTTTCAAAACCAATGGAAAAAAATATCCTCGGGTGAGGATTAAAAAAACACATATATTTCCTTGTTTTAAATGAGTGCCCAGATTTTGAACCATATTACCTGAGTTAGGATATTGGCTATCCCACATCCTTCTCTAAATTTAGCTGCATTTTGTGAAGCTTCTTGGTTAAATCATTTCACAAGATATATCTGCCTCCTAAAAAATGCTGGTAAAAGAAATTTGAAAATTATTTTTTTAAAATACCTCTCCTTTGTGTATGAAAGAAGAAATGAAGTTAACTAATAAACACATCATAATTAATGGTGTGGACTATGGAACTACACTGCCTGGGTTAAAAATGGATCAGCCACTTATATAGTAGCTATATTACATCAGGCAATTTGCCTGCTGTGCCTCTGTTTTCCCATCTGTAGAATGTGAATAGTCAGAGTGAGGTGTAAACTACTTCAGCACTATTGAAGAACTAAATGAGTTGATAAAATAAGCTCTTTATGCATGGCATATAGTGAGCACTTACTAGTGCAGTAGGAGTAGGAGTAGCAAGTGCCCAGTATTATAGTAGTTGCCATTCTCTGATGATGTTTTAAAACATTTTTATGGGGCAGGAAAGAAATCAAAGCTACATCATATGGTTAAGCTACAGTCTTTTAGAAGGGCAGCTGTCAGCTATAATGGAGAATAAATTGATGTACCACATGAACAGCAATTGACTGGAGGATGTGGAAGATGCTACTAGTAGAGACTTCAGTGTGTTAATATGTATATTTGAAGGAAAGTTTACTTTCTTTGGAACTAAGGGTTATTTATTTAAGAAGTGCTCATTAATATTCTGGAGTTTTTAGTTTTTGGTTTTTATAGAAATACAAAATAACTCTGTCTATGAAATAGCTTGTGATTAAGGTGACACTCAAACCACTAAGCCATACTGGCCGGGCTCAGATTATTTTTAAAGAAAGAAAAATATAATCCCCTGTATGTCCTTTCTGTTTTAGTTTCCTAGAACTGTTTGTGATTTCCTGGTCATTTGCCTTTTCAGTTTAGGTAGTTATCTGTATTGCTGTGGTCTAGGTAGGTGATGGGTAATTGGTCATCTTGATCATGTTCGCTATAGAGAAGGGAACAAGATCAAATCATTAGTGTAGCAGAAATTAAATACAGTATATTCCCTTCCAATTACATTTGGTGAGGGAGTGGTTGGGTCTGGGGTTACTTTCTAATGGGCTGAGGAACTCTGAAGGAAACTGCAAAACTAAAGCCTGAGTCTGTTGGTCCGAGTGACCAGAAGTGTGGGGAATGAATACTATCAACTGACGAGCAGTCAGTATATTTGAGACCAGTCTGCTAGAGAGTAAACTTGGAATTTCTAGGTAATGCATTGTGATTGAGGAAACAAGCAATTCAAGGAACTAATTGAAACTCAGTATAGGCAGGCAAGTCAGTGACTATGTGAACAAATATGAAGGACCAGATTCTGCTGGGATGTAGTATTTGAATAAATAAAGACATTATGCTTACGAGACATTAAGGCAGCTTATAAATCCCCTGCATTTCATTTATGTAAATAATGGACACTTAAAAACATAACTTATTATCTGTTGGTGTGTTATGGCCTGTCATGCAGGTTCTGTGATAGAATGGCTTTCATGTTATGTCTAGCACAAATTTCCATGCTAATAGCAAACACAAGCGAAATATAACTCCTCCAGGTATAGGCGTGCATGTTATTGGAAATGTCTATATATATAAAAGCCTAAGCGACCGTTACAACAGAACGACCGGTCAACCAGTCGCTGTGATGTACACTGACCACCAGGGAGCAGGCGCTCAATGCAGGAGCTGCCCCCTGGTGATCAGTGTGCTCCCACAGGGGGTGGGGGTGGGGTGCCGCTCATCCAGAAGTCGGGCTCCTCCCTGGTGGCTTGGCACACTGCTGCATCCCGGGGGGGGGGGGGGGGGGTTGGCGGTGAGAGGGTGCAGGCCAGGCTGAGGGACTCTCCCCCCACCCCCACACACAAATCCAAGCACCGGGCCTCTAGTATTAGTGTAAATATTAGTAATTTGAGCACATATGTACTAATGTGTGTCAGAGACATGGCATGCCTTATATATTTTATTGATTTTTTTACAGAGAAGAAGGGAGAGGGTTAGAGAGTTAGAAACATCGATGAGAAACATCCATCAGCTGCCTCCTGCACACTCCTCACCGGGGATGTGCCCGCAACCAAGATACATGCCCTTGACCAGAATTAAACCTGGGACCCTTCAGTTTGCAGGCCGATGCTCTATCCACTGAGCCAAACCGGTTAGGCTAAATATTAGTACTTTAAAAGCATATGTAAAAAAAAAAAGCATATGTAGCAGCAGCAGCACTTACAGCCACATTTGAAACTACCAAAAGAAACTTAAATTGCATTGAAGCATATTTCTGTATCTGATTGTCCTTATAATCTTACTGGCCAGATACACAGGAAATTCCAATTATTGGAGACCGAATCAGCAAGTTTTTTACTTTGGATGCTTTTCCTTTAGACTGCCCATTCTTTTTTTCTTTTTTCTTTTTTTTAATTCTTTATTATTGAAAGTATTACATATGTTTCCTTTTTACCCCCATTGATTGCTCCCACCCCTTAGCACAGGCCCTCATTCCCCTACTGTCTGTGTCCATTGGTTATGTTTATATGCATGCATACAAGTCCTTTGGTTAATCTCTTACCCCTCTCCCCCGCCGCCCCATTCTTTATGCTTTCACCCAAACCATGCTACTTCCCTTTAATCATTAGAGCACCGTCAAGTTACTTAACGCCTAGGCTCCAGTCTCATCTGGAAAATATGAATGTACTTAAATTTTTTTCTTTATTATTTTGCCTTTCCACTAAAGGCAAACCTTTGAATGGACAAATATGTCATATTCTTATAAATTTGCAGAGTATAGATATTGCATATTATTTTAAAAACTGAATTTTATTTACAGAGGTTTATGCCATTTATTTTATGCTTTTTATAATTTGTTTTCCTGAGGTAACAAGCTCTATTGTCAGTCAGGTTATGGTGATGGTGCTACAAAGATAAATTAAGGTTCTTTCCCTTTTGTACGTGTTCTGGGAATAGAGGCATGCATTTTAAATGATTTTATCACCTGTATTGTATCATAAATAAAGGCATGAACATTTGTATGAAGATAGAAAGAGAGCTCTTGAGCTGTTTCGGACAGTAAACAGATGCTTCACATAGATGGTAACTTTTGGATGAGTAGAATATGTAGCTGCTGCTTAGTGATAGTTGTACCAACTGAGTAAGCAACCAAAAAATGAAAATTGGACTGCCTCTTTATGAACTTTACTTTTATTTCTTTTATAGTTAACATTCAGGAGTTAAATAGGAAAGGAAGATATATCACTGCCTAGTTTTAGGGAAAATGAAAAGCTTAAGGCAAATACTGGAGATTTAAGAAGCATGATGCCCTCAGATTTGCAAGTTATAGGATACCATGGAGAAGTAGCCAGGCCTCATGCACACCATGAAGGCTCTGGAGTACCATGATTTTCCCCCCTTGCGAATTGAATAAGTGAGGACAGAAGGCAAGAAAACCTGTTGGGCACAGCCTCCATAGGCTGCGATGAGGGGTTTGAATTAAGACAGTGACAGTGGGCATGGATTTATGGGAAGGATTTGGGCGTAGTGGTGTAGAGGTAGAACTTGAAGGACCCTTTGATAGAATTGGATCTGCCTGAGAAGGATAAAAGTCTGGTATGACTCCTTTTAATTGGGCAGTAGCTGTGGTGTCCTTGTTTCTACTGAGTGCTTGCTGTATGTTTCCAGCAGGCAATGATTGCCTCATGGTGGGAACTTAATGGAAGAATAGGATTGTAAGTTGCTTGCATTGTTATCACCAAAACATTTGGCTCTTTGATAATTAATACTCTGTTTCAAGTAATTAGTATACAGTATGATGGCTCCAGATGAACTTACATAAACACAGGACTGGGGGGGGGGGGGGGCAACTACTTTTTAAAGTATATAACGGTTGCAAAGAAAATCAAATTACTTTTAAGTACCAAGTAGGTAACTTAATGAATAAAGAAGCTAGGTTTAAGAGAGCAAGAAATGGTGTGGACTCTGAAGTTTACATGCTCTGTATAAAGGATTCGGATTCAAAAAGTTTAAATCACTGTGCCATCGTGTTCCTAAATAAAAAAGGACATATTCCTCGAATCGATCAGTTTTCTACCTTTTATATAAACAAAATGTCTGGAATAAACATTCAAATGCTTTGACATATTAAACTCTTAATATATTTAGGGATTATGCAAGTTACTTAGTTGAATTCATTAAGCCCATAGTTTGTACATTAAATGAAAGTGCATTTAATTCATTAAAAGTGAAGATGAATGCCTAGCCGTGTGTAGCTCAGCGGTTGAGCGTCGACCCAGGAACCAAGAGGTCACCAGTCACCAGTTTGATTGCTGGTCAGGGCATATGCCCAGGTTGTGGGCTGGATCCCCAGTGGGGAGCGTGCAGGAGGCAGCCAGTCAATGATTCTCTCTCATCATTGATGTTTCTATCTCTCTCTCTCCCTCTCCTTTCCTCTCTGAAATAAGTAAAAACATTTTTTAAAAAAAACAAACTTGGAGATGAATGATAAACCTTGCTTAGCAGGTATAGCTAAATAAAAAAGTTTATAAGTTTTTCTAAAGCGCATTTATCTCAAATATTTACAGAAGATAGCCCTGTAAATTTACTGTACCTTAGAACCCTAAATCTTAATCGTTATTTTCATGAGCATACTTCTACAATGTGTTCATATGTGCAGAGGGTGTCCTTTAAATTTTTCTTTGTAATTTAGGAAGTGAAAAATGAAAGGGTCTGTTAATGTTTTATTAATACTAGAGGCCCAGTGCACAGGATTCATAAACTGGTGAGGGGCATGGCCTGTGGGGATCGGCCCACTGTCGGAGCACCGCTCATTCCGGTCAGCAGAGCGGCTGTGGACCCATCCTCTGAGTGGCTGCTCCCTGGTCCAGCATCTTGCGTGGAGCCAGAGCACTCATCTCTCCAGGGGACCCAGTTGGGGCCGGACCCAGGGACAATAGCACCGAGAGGCAATGGAGTAGGCCTCAGTCCCATGGCACCACGAACCAGCCTCCAGGGTTAACTCTAGCCCAGCGGCGCCAGTGGCTCCACTACGCAGCATGTGGGCTGCCCGTCCCCGTCAGTCGAGCAGCGCTCCCACTGTGGGAGCACACTGACCACCAGGGGGCAGCTCCTGCATTGAGCGTCTGCCCCTGGTGGTCAGTGAGTGTCATAGCAACTAGTCAACCAGTCGTTCTGATTGTTCTGCCATTCGGTCGGTGGGCTTTTATTATATAGGATGGGAAATAAGATTTAATTTTTTTCTGCTTCTTGTTCTTAGATGGGAATGATGAACAACCCTAATCCTTATGGTTCACCGTACACTCAGAGTTCTGGACAACAGATTGGAACCGGTGGCCTTGGTCTCCAAATTCAGACAAAGCCTGTACTGCCAAATAGCTTATCTCCATTTGCAATGGACAAAAAAGCAGTTCCTGGTGGAGGAATGCCCAACATGGTGGGTAGTAATCTATTTACAAATTTGTCTTCAAATTGGCATTTTAACAAAAGAATTATGTTAAACTTTTATCCCTTCTAGTATACACACTACAATCAATGACCCCTGTGATTGAGGAGACTTGTACCCTCCTTCCAGTTCACATGGTATTTTGTCACTTGTGAACAGTAAGGGGGCAAGTCCAAGTAGGAGTGAGTAGGGTTGCTAAAGTGAAAGTTTTGGAGGTCTGCGATAAGCTTCTGCTTGTGAGCATGTCTGTAGGATAGGAAAGCGGAACCATTCTCCCTGGGAAGGATCTCTGGCAAAGGATTCCAACTCCTAATGAAAGTACCTGCTGATTTGAATCTAATACTACTACACAAAAGGAACATCCCTCTTAAAGTTACGTGTTGTTTTAAACATTGATTTATTATTATTTATTTTTTTTTGGAGAAAAATTTCTAACACTTTCAACACTGCTCTTTTTCTGAAGTAAAACTATTTCTAGTTGTAAATGTGTCAGGTTGTCCACATTCACTTTTTGGAAAAAATTGTCCTATGGGAATACTTTTTCTCAGATATTTTTAGTTTTTTGCTTTGTGTCATATATTTATTGAATGCCGCCTAGATTTGATACTCTAGGAAGTGAGGCAGTGAAGTTAAAAGGATGACCAGAATGTGGCATTTCTGTCCCCAGAAATGTTTGCCTTTTTACTGGGGAGAAAAAGAAAACCCACAGGTCTCTTCCAGAATATTTAAAAGCTGGTTTTTCAGCCACTGAAAGATGTGCTTCCCAAGAAGCTCCTTGTCCTTCAGAGCCTTCCGTGGAATGCTCTTCACTACCGATTCCCTGCTTTTCCCTGTCCCCCTGGAGCTGGCCGTGTCCACCTCTTTCCCTCCCTCTCTCTATTACACATTCTTTGATTATATCATTTGGTAATACAGTATTTGGTTTTCTTACTAAGTTGAACTTCTCAATGGAAGGAACATTTATTTTGGAATCTCCTGTATCAAAAAATGGAGTCTGGCTTATAGGTTTTAACTGAAAATATCCAGGTTTGTATTTATTAGAGATGGCACATTGGAACACGGAACACTAAGTGTGTCTTTATGGTTTTCTCCCTTAGGGCCAGCAGCAGGCCCCTCAGGTCCAGCAGCCAGGCCTTGTGACGCCAGTAGCCCAAGGGATGGGCTCTGGAGCCCACACGGCTGATCCCGAGAAGCGCAAACTCATCCAGCAGCAGCTTGTTCTCCTTTTGCACGCTCACAAGTGCCAGCGCCGGGAGCAGGCTAACGGGGAGGTGAGGCAGTGCAACCTTCCCCACTGTCGCACGATGAAGAACGTCCTAAACCACATGACACACTGCCAGTCAGGCAAATCCTGCCAAGGTGAGTTCTCACAGGGTTTGTGCTCAGCAGTTAATGTTTACAGCAGAGAGAAAATATGGTCAACTGTTTTGAGGCTCCTTTTCTGATGTCTTCCTATATATAGTAGGATCGTGGTCGGCAAACTGCAGCTCGCGAGCCACATGCGGCTCTTTGGCCCCTTGAGTGTGGCTCTTCCACAAAATACCACGGCCTGGGCGAGTCTATTTTGAAGAAGTGGCGTTAGAAGAAGTTTAAGTTTAAAAAATATGGCTCTCAAAAGAAATTTCAATCTTTGTACTGTTGATATTTGGCTCTGTTGACTAATGAGTTTGCCGACCACTATAGCAGGATATTCTAAAATACAGTATCATTTGTGAGTATCTAGGGATGTGGTAGGAGAAGAAAGTTTAAGGACTTCTTTTTTGTGTTGATACTTACTGACTTTGATTTGCCCAGCATAGCACACCTAAAGTATTATTGAGGGTTTGGTAACTGACATACAATTTATATATTTGTGGAATCATTAGAAATTTACTTTTATAGAATAAAGTACATTGCACAGCTTGGTGGTGAAAAATATGGGGCCTGGCCCTTGCCGAGTTGCGGGTTTGATTCCTGGTCGGCACAATACCTCGGTTGTGGGTTCCTTCCCCTGTCGTGGTGCACAGTGGAGGCAACTCACCGATATTTCTCCCTCCCCTTTCCCTTCTCTCTAAAAATGAATTTTTCAAAAAATACATATCGGCTGAAACCGGTTTGGCTCAGTGGATAGAGCATCGGCCTGCGGACTCAAGGGTCCCGGGTTCAATTCCGGTCAAGGGCATGTACCTTGGTTGCAGGCACATCCCCAGTAGGGGATGTGCAGAAAGGAAGCTGATCAATGTTTCTCTCTCATCGATGTTTCTAACTATCCCTCTCTCTTCCTCTCTGTAAAAAATCAATAAAAAATATATATATTTTTTAAAAATACATATCCTCAAGTGAGGATTTTTAAAAAGTGTGTGTTTTTTTTTTAATGGGCTCTGGAGCCAAACTGCTTGATATTGAATCCCATTTGGGGTACTCTCTGACTTTGTGCACATTACCCACTTTTTGCCTGCTTTCTCAACTATGAAATATGAGTACTAATAGCTACCCTGTAGGACGGTTATAAAGATGAAATCAGTTAATAACATCTGTGACACTTGTTAAGTAGTCAATAAGTTAGCTGGCACTAATGTAAAGATGTAACCTGCACTTTAAAAAAAGTTATTTTTCTTTTTTTTAGTGGCCCACTGTGCATCTTCTCGACAAATCATCTCCCACTGGAAGAACTGTACGAGGCATGACTGTCCTGTGTGTCTCCCCCTGAAAAATGCGGGGGATAAGAGAAATCAGCAGTGTAAGCGATTAAATCGTGTGTGTGTGTGTGTGTGTGTGTGTGTGTGTGTGTGTTTTATTGATTTCAGAGAGGAAGGGAGACGGGGAGAGAGATAGAAAGCAATTAAATCTTTTATACCAAAAGTATTCCTAGACTCTCTTCATACAGTTTGGTGGGATTTAGAGTATTTGATTATGTGAAGTTCCTGTGGCTGCCTAGTTGTTTTCACTTTTCATTAACTTCATATTAATGAAGTTAGATGTGAACTGTTTATTACCTAAAATAAGATCCAGAAACTTAGTCATTTTTTATAAAAAATGATGGATGGCCTGGCTCAGTGTGGTGAGGCTCAGTAGTTGAGCATCGACTCAGGAACCAAGAGGCCACCCCTTCGATTACCGATCAGGGCCCATGCCTGGGTTGAGGCTCAATCCCCAAAAGGGGGCGTGCAGGAGGCAGCTGATCGATGATGTTTCTCTCTCTCTCCCTTCCTCTCTAAAAATCAATAAAAACATTGAAACAAAAACGATGGGTGAATTTATGCTCTATTTTTAAATTCATGAAAACGTAAAAGATTAATGCTTTAACATTGAGCAAATCATTCCTCTATATCTGTGATCTAAATATTTATATAATTTGAAATTATTTTAAAAGAGTGAAAAAAATGGAAATTATTTTTAGAAACCTGAAGCGATAATGTGTTTTTCATAGAGAAAAGGCAAGTCGAGTAGAAAGATAGAAGTGCAGCTAACACATCTCCACTCTAGAAACAAAACATTAAGCGTTTAGGATTGAAAGACAAATTCGGAGATACATATAGAGCACGTGGAAAAGAAATTAGACTTCATAAATGAATGAGGAAATCATAAGGAGCCCAGTAGAAAATTTAGACTAGGAAACAGTTCACTTAGCGGGAGGAAATACCAAGAAGTTCACTGTAAAGTAAGAAATGAAGTACCATCTCCCATCGCCTCGGCGGAAGTAATGCTGCTCCCTAGTGTTGGCATGAGTATGGTTCTGAGGCTTCCTACACTGTTGCTGGGACATTAATACGGCTTGCAGGAAGGATTTTGGGTATTTTGGATCAAAAGCCTTTTCATGCCAATGATCCCCTTTAACCTATCAGTTCTGCATCTAGAAATTTTTTCCAGGGAAATAATGGGGGAAAGATGCATGTACTGAGATGTTTCACAAAACAATAGTTTTATGGTTTTAAAAATTCATTTAAACATGTTAGTCTTTTTTTTTTTTTAACCATCTTTAATATTGTAATTCTTTTTCTTTCTATAGCAATTCTGACTGGAACACCAGTTGGACTTGGAAATACTAGCTCTCTAGGTGTGGGTCAGCAGTCTACACCCAGCCTAAGCACTGTCAGTCAGATTGACCCCAGCTCTATAGAAAGAGCCTATGCAGCCCTTGGACTGCCTTATCAAGTCAATCAAATGCCGACACAGCCCCAGGTACAAGCAAAGAGCCAGCAGAATCAGCCGTCGGGGCAGTCTCCCCAAGGCATGCGGCCCATGAGCAACATGAGTAAGTTTGTGTCCTAGTGAAAAATGTGATGTGTCTATAAATGCCATGTAATACATATAGGATTAACTCCTTAGGTTATTTACTCTATGTGTCTGTACCTTTCTCCCCTACCCTCAATTTCTTTGTCACGTTTAACTTTTGAAGTAATTTTATTTTTTAAGATTGTAGGTGCCTTGTAATCCATATACCAGAGGCAGCTGCTACTGGTTTATATCCTTCTAAATCCTTTTAAGCATGTGTAACTTTAATTTCTAGACTAGAATTCCATGTGTTATTATATAAGACAATTTCTTTATGTCCTTTTTAGTGGTTGTATAGTGCTTCATTGTATAAAATCATCTCTAACAGATGGATATTTGGATTTCCAGGATTTTTGTTTGGTTCTTTGTCTTTTGTTGTTGTTATTTATATATATATATATATATATATATATATATATATATATATATATTTGGATTTTTTTATTTTTTTTATTGCCCCACCAGCTTGGCTCAGTGGTTGAGCGTCGACCTATGAACCAGGAGGTTATGGTTCAGTTCCTGGTCAGAGCACATGCCCAGGTTGTGGGCTTGATCCCCAGTGTGGGGTGTGTAGGAGGCAGCCGATAGATATTAACTCTGTCTCCCTCTCCCTTCCTCTCTCTCTAAAATCAATAAAAAATATTTTTAAAATAATATATATTCTGGGTTCTTAATAGTCATTGCAGGTTTAAGGAACAAAGTAGTATTTTGGTGACTTCTTTTTGAGTACATTTTCTTCTAAATTTTAATTTGGACCAACATTTGTTCACTAATGTCATGTAATGTACAGTTTATATTTTAATTACTCCATTTGGTGTTAGCTATTTTTCAGCTACTTTATGGAAATTCTGGAACTATTACCATCAAAAACTTCCCGAGTTTTGCATCCTCTTCTAAAAGTTTTGTATCTCGCCCTAGCTGGTTTGGCTCAGTGGATAGAACGTCGGCCTGCGGACTGAAGGGTCCTGGGTTCGATTCCGTTCAAGGGCACATGCCCGGATTGCGGGCTCCATCTCCAGTAGGGGGCGTGCAGGAGGCAGCCAATCAATGATTCTCTCTTATCATTGATGTTTCTATCTCTCTTTCTCTTCCTCTCTGAAATCAATAAAATATATTTTTAAAAATAAATAAATGAAAGTTTGTATCTCATTTATTTAGTAGATATGATCTCTATTTTATGCTTCCAAGCTGCTGGATTTTTAGAGAAAGTATTTGTTTATGGGTCTGTGTCATAGCATCTTTATCTGAGTAGTACTGGGGAGGATGAAACACCTAAGTAAACATTTACACTGATGCTTTCATGGGGAAACTGTATTCACCATAACAACTTGATATTACAAATGTGTCTCCGTGGCAGAACTGGCTATAATGCTGGATGGAATATTCTCAGAGCTAAAAATTTTAGGCACCTTTGATTGACAAGAACATTTGAATAATTGAATAAGCAACATTCATTCAGATGTGCTTTGTGCTGAAAAACATACCAAAGGGACCTGTTCTTTACTTTGTAACATTTCTAGTCTGGATGGGCGGGTAAGTGATTAAACAGACAAAACTACAGGATCTCTATTATATGTAAGGTTATCAAGATTCTGTAGCAGGGAGGCGAAGAAGGAATCCCCTCTGGAGCCCCAAATCAGAGATTTTTGCTGTAAACCTTCCACAATCACATTCTCAATCTTCTAGTTGCTATTGAATTCACTTATTCTGTAAAGATTTTTCAGTGCCCAGCCGGTGTGGGTCAGTGGTTGACAGTCGACCTTTGAACCAGGAGGTCATGGTCAGGATAAAAATTTCTTGTGACAATTTCAACACTTCTATAACTTTTCCTTCTTTTTTGGTGTTTTGTTGTTGTTGTTACTGGTATTTAAAATATTCTTGTTTTCTTTTGTTTTAACCTAGATGCTAGTCCTATGGGAGTAAATGGAGGTGTAGGCGTTCAAACATCAAATCTTCTTTCTGACTCGATGTTGCATTCAGCCATAAATTCTCAAAAGTAAGTTTTATTTTGGATGTGGTCTGTGTTGTGTTCTAAACATGTTAGAATTTCTTAGATTCGAAGATAATTCTTGATGTATAAATGCAAATATAGTGTTTGAGACCATACTTTTAGGCTTTCTATAACATTTTTGAAATCGTATTAATTATTTGGGGAAATCTACAACTTCCCATATACTTGCTGTAGAAAGTTGCAAGTCTGCAGCTACTTAAAAAGTGAATTTGCTCTATTCCACTGTTCAGAATTAATCCATTGCCTATCGAATTCCCTGGGATAATCTGTGTCAAAATGTCAGCATAGTCTTACAATATAAGAGTTAGGTGTCTTCCTCCCCTTCGCATAATGAAATGTTGTGGGTTAACACTTTCCCTCACAGAAGTACAAACACATTTACACTGTCTCCCCACCCCATCTAATAAATAGACCTGCCACAGTGTATTAGACCCATTGCAGGCATCACTTTCCACTCTACTTAAATGAGATCTTGCTCCTGTAATCTTCACTTAAACTATTTCTCCTTTGTAAAGCCCAATGATGAGTGAAAATGCCAGTGTGGCCTCCCTGGGTCCTATGCCAACAGCAGCTCAACCATCCAGTACTGGAATTCGGAAACAATGGCATGAAGATATTACTCAGGATCTTCGAAATCATCTTGTTCACAAACTGTAAGATTGTAGGCATGTCTTAGTCATAAAGAGTTACCATGTCAGCATGCTTCTAATCTGCCAGGCACTTAACCACAAGAGGAATATTATTGATTTTTCTCTAGCCTGGCTGTTGTTGCTAATATACTTCTGCTCCTGTGGCTTTCATGCTTCTTAGTTTCTGCTCCTCAAGTTTTTCATCGTCTTTGTTAGGAGTATCTCAGCTTTAACTATTCTGCCTAGTGACAGTAATAAATATATTAGTTAAAAATTATTCACGTTATTGTTACTGCTTTTACAAAATTCATAATTTCAAAAGAAAGCCTAGGTCTCAGCTCATTAAAATGTGGCAGCAATTTTTTGTTATCCCTGAGCTTTTATTATGTTGACAAGTTAAATCTGGTAGGATGTTTTTCTGATCCTGCAATAGTATATATATCAATAATTTGTGTAATAGTTCGCCCTATTCGTTGGAAAGTTTATATATTTCAGGCACTCTGCCTCACAAACACTGTCTTATTTAAAGAGTGCTTGTCAGAATAAAGAGGGGAAAGGCAGATAGAGTGGGAAAATGTAATGCACCCAGTATCAAAAAGATAGAGCCTAGACCTCTCTGATTATAGAACTTACACTTCAATACACAGCATTTTTATTTTTGGAGAAAACAGTCTTTGGTTATCTTTTCTCCACTTAATAGAGGGATTTCGTTCATTCCATCCACATTTTTACTTAATGAACAGAGATAATTATTTGGGGTTGATCATCTGACTTGATGTTATTTTTTTTACCAACTCAAGTATTCATCTAAACTTCCACTTATTTCTTCCTCTTCTGGATCTTCAAGTACTATTAAACTGAACATGAGATAGCCAAATGATAAAATTAGTGGCTTGAAATCACATTGGTCAATTTTTAGGAATACTAATGCTAAGCATTTTGTAGGAAATGGCCAGAGAGTAAAAGACTTTTAGCAGAATTATGATGCATTTCTGCCCCCTCCACTTCAAGTTTTTTATATTTTAAGATTTCATAGTGATGATTAGGTTTTATTTTACTAAACGGAATACATTTAGTAGAGTAGAAGGATCTGAAGGCTGTTGCTAATTGATAATGTACCAAAGGTCAGGTTTCCTCACTTCCTTTATGCAAATTGTACAGTATAATTGTTTGTTCCAAATTACAGTCATAGAGAGGGGCCAGAGAGTATTTTTTTTTAAATATATTTTATTGATTTTTTTTACAGAGAGGAAGGGAGAGGGATAGAGAGCTAGAAACATCAATGAGAGAGAAACATCAACCAGCTGCCTCCTGCACAACCCCCACGGGGGATGTGCCCGCAACCAATGTACATGCCCTTGACCGGAATCGAACCTGGGACCCTCCAGTCCGCAGACTGACACTCTATCCACTGAGCCAAACCGGTTTCGGCAAGAGAGAGTATTTTTATGGAGTCGTTTCTTTATTCTGATCAGGAAAACCTTTCGTTTACCACAAAAGGACAATTTCATCTTGGTCAGTATTTTATATGAGAGTACATTCCACCCGTTCCCTTTATTTATTTTATTTTTAAATGTTGTTTTATTGATTTTAGAGAGGAAGGGAGAGAAAGAAAAACATCAGTGATGAGAGAGACTCGTTGATTGGTTGCCTCCTATACACCCTACACGAGATCAAGCCTAAAACCCCAGCATGTGCCTGACGGGGAATCGAACCATGATCTTCTGGTTCATAGGTCAACGCTCACCTACTGTGCCACACTCACCAGGTTCACCCCTCACTTTTAAATTTTATTTAATGTGAACACTGTACAAAAATGAGGGGAAAATTTAAAGTACAGTATATTTCTATGATGAGTTTGAAAAGCTTTTGTGATATAACAGTGTTAGGATTCTCTATTCTTAGTGTTCAAGCCATATTTCCTACTCCGGATCCTGCTGCTTTAAAAGACAGACGAATGGAAAACCTAGTTGCATATGCCCGGAAAGTGGAAGGGGACATGTATGAATCTGCAAATAATCGCGTGAGCACCTGTTTTTTTCCTGTAGAAAGTCAGAAATGGCCCTGTATTTATTCCTCTTTGTAATATGTACTTCAGAAGATACCTTTAGCTATCCTGTCTTATTCTCATTATGCATAGTCAAGATAACAAAGTAATTTTCTTAAAGTGTACATCATCAAGACTTTTACGTTTTTCCTCTTAGTAATACAGTCCACTCATGTGGCACTTTATCTGGGTTGTCCTTCTGTCAACTTAGAAAGTGGTTGAGCTGTTTCCAGCTCTGTGCTATTTTCACTAGAATATGGTGAATCAGCTGCTTAGTCAAGTAGTATTGCAGTTTCTGAATCAGTTGAACTTTCTTCTCTAAATTGGCACTTCTTAAAAATGTAGCATAGTCTTTGCATGTGCTGTAAATTGCCAGTACATACTTTGTAAACCGACTTTGAGAGGTCATACTTATTTTATAGATTCATAATGAAGCTGCCTTTCACATTATCATTCCAAAATGAGCTCATGTTTGGAATGATACAATAAAGTAGATTAGGTTCTTCCCACTTTTGGTTTCTGCCTACTTAAGTGCAGCTAAAATCTCTTCTTAGTTCATTTTTTCTGTTACCAAATGGTAGTTCTTTTTTCCTCATCTCCATTTTATTTCCAAAATTTATAAAGGCGGAATACTACCACCTGCTAGCTGAGAAGATCTATAAAATCCAGAAAGAACTAGAAGAAAAACGAAGGACTAGACTACAGAAACAAAACATGCTACCAAATGCTGCAGGCATGGTGCCAGTTTCTATGAATCCAGGGCCTAACATGGGGCAACCACAACCAGGAATGACTTCTAGTAAGTGCTTTTTGTTATATTTGATTTGGAGAAAATTTGGTAATAAATGATTTCTCACCAAAGTCATTAATTTGCATAAGCTTATGCAGCTATTCTAGTTTTCTTTGCATTTTTTGCCTATGCAAAGAAAATTTATCCTCTGGTAAAAACAGTAGCTGAGCAGCACATTTAAGATTTCTGAGCAAGTTATTTAACATGTCCTGATAATCTGGCATCATTTGAGAGCCCCAGATACCTTTCTCTCATAGTGACACTTAGGAAATGCTAGCCCACAGGTTTTCACTAACTTGCACATAGTAGGCAACCAATAAATGTAGACTGAGCAGGTTCAAAGGCCCCACCAGTTTTCATATATCCTAAACACACAAGTTATTTCTGTTGACACAATATGTTCAAAGTCTAAGAACTATTTTTTAGAAGCATTGTTTAAAATTCATCTTGACACTGTGTTCTGGTTATAGCAGCCTTCTCAGCCTGATGATTTAACCAGATAGTCAGGATTGTTTACTTCCTTATTCATTCATTGACTGGTTGGTGGGTTCCAAGCAGTGGTGTTAGGTACACAATGGTGAGAAAGAATATAGATTATTTAAATCATGTGAAGAAAGGCTGTGATAGGGAAAACGCTGTATTTCTTCACCAGCTGAGCTAACAGGTACCAACTCTATATGCCTTTGATAGATTTATATATGGATTCCTCCTCAGGCCTCAACATAGTCAAGTGGAGAACAGTTGGTTGCCTGGCCTGTAGTAGCAACCTCATTTGTTAACTGCCACGTGCTAGATACGTTTTCTCATTGGCTTATGATATGAAAAAAATTGAGAAGACTGACATTTCTGGCTGAAGAAATAGTATACACAAGGCCCACTGGTAAATGAAAGTGCAGGTATATTTTGAGTAGGTACGAGAACAGATGTTCAGAAACAAAGTCAAGTCTAGAGTTGAGACTGCTTTAGTGCTAATGGTTTGAACTAGGGGCATAACTAAGTTACAGAGACAAGTGGACAAACTTGAGATACTTGGGTGTGGTGAATTTACTTGAGCTCTTTAGAAATTTGAGCCAAGTTTAAAGTCTATCATATATTAAATTGTAGTGCTGTGTTAAGGACAGTATAGTACAATGCAGGATCACGTGTTAGTAGAACCAAGTAGTCCTAAATATATGTTGACTTTTAGCTTATACTAAATCTGACATTTTGTAGAAGATTAAGGAGGAGATTCCTACCATACCCAGTACACAGAAATTAATAGTAAATACTTAAAATTTTTAAACTTTAAACAAAAAACTAATGGACAAGCCAAGGAAAAATTTTTTCCTTTTTTAAAAAATTTTCACCCGAGGATATTTTTCTGTTGATTTTTAGAGAAAGTGGAAGAGAGAAGGAAAGGCAGAGAAATATTGATGTGAGAGGAAACACATCAATTGGTTGCCTCCTGCACGAGCCCGGGCCAGAGCCGGGGCCAGGGCCAGGGCCAGAGAGGAGAGCCTACAAGCCGAGGTGCGTGCCCTTGACTGGAATCGAACCCGGGACTCTTTGGTCCACAGGCCGATGCTCTATCCACTGGGCCAAACCGGTTAGGGCTCAAGGAAAATATTTTCAGTAGTGAAGATACTAATTGAAGAAACATTTACAAAGAAAAGTAGGAAAAGGAAACTAAAGAATAAGTAAAGTCAGTACATACCTTTTTGGATCTCTAAAGGTTAAAATGGGTGATAGTGACGACATAACTTAAAATATGTACTGTTGATAAGAATTTAAATAGTTCATTCTCTGAAATCTAATTGCTCCATTTCTAGGAATTTAATTCCAAGCAATAATGGTATAATTGCACAGAAGTTGTGTGGAAACATCAGAAATATCCTGAAAGTGCCCCAGCATTTAGCTTGGAGTACCCATGCATATTATTGACAAGAGAAAAAGTTCCACTTATATTAAGTGAAAACTTTTTTTTGTATAAAGTGTATGTGAATATATAATATGGAATATTAAAGCTATTAATGGAGGTTTATCTCTTTTTGCTATGTTCTCTAAATTTTTATATAGTGAACACAGGTTACACATTAATTTTGTAAGTCTTGCACAGTTGCAGTTAAATTATATGACTTAAGTGTTCAGCATTCTTCAGTTTTAAATTTGACTATCTTATTGTTTTATTAGGAGCAATATTAGTGATAAGTCCTTAGGAATTTAGTAACTTGAATTGCAATAAGCTACATAGTTGTGGGATCATTTTATTAAATGAACAAAAGTGACAGTAAAATTTGAGAGTTGTCTGATGTGGTGGGTTTGTCTTTAGAGCACAGTGTGCCACAAGTGTTCCTAATGTTTGAGCACACAACACTGGGTCGGGGGTGTATGGGATATAGCTGGTTCACTCCCAAGCATTCTGCCTTTCCCCCAGTGCTATAGAAATACTATTTTCTCTGTGCAGTATGGTGTGAAATGGGTTGGGAATGTTGCAGTAGAACATAATCTAAGAAAATATTAGAACCTTATATATTCACTAGAGGCCCGGTGCACGAAATTCATGCACTTGGGCATGGGTCCCTCAGCCCAGCCTGTGCCCTCTTGCAATCTGGGAGCCCTCAGGTGATGTCCTAAGCTATCAGTCGGACATCCTTAGTGCTGCACATCCTTAGTGCTGCTGCAGAGGCAGGAGCGGCTCCCACCACTGCCACTGCACTCACCAGCCGTGAGCCCAGCTCAGGGCTTCTGGCTGAGTGCTCCCCCTGTGGGAGCACACTGACCACCTGCAGGCAACTCCTGCATTGTGTGTCTGCCCCCTGGTGGTCAGTGTGCGTCATAGTGACCGTTCCGTCCGTTTGCATATTAGCCTTTTATTATATAGGATATTTTAATTATATCTATTTTTTGTATTTATTTTAAGAGGTGCATAATATGTAATTCTGTATAATAAGTATTTTATTTAAAGCCAATATTCACAGCACTTAAAAAAACATTATTGGTGTACACAATCAAATTTTGCTACTGGACAAAATCTGTGGCCCTTATCTCGAGGTATTCTGCTGCATACAAACCAAAGAATCGGGGTTAGTTAAATAGCATATTAAATGCTATAATAGCATTTTTTCTTTTAAGATTTTCCTGTCCATACTGAAAGCACCATAGTTCATAAAGGAATGTACTAAAACCTTTTGGAAGCATTTTAAAAAATATTTCAGAACTAACATTTTCTTCCAGTTCCTGTTTGAGTCATAATTTTTGTTATTGTGTGATTCAGACTGAATTCTTCAAGATGTAACTAAAAATATGATGTGGGTTTGTTTTTTTTTAAAGGGAAAGAAACTTAGCTGAAAGATGCTTTTCTAACCATTTCTCTATTCCACTCCAGACGGCCCTTTACCTGATCCATCTATGATCCGTGGCAGTGTGCCAAACCAGATGATGCCTCGGATAACTCCTCAACCTGGTAAGTTATGGAAGAAAACCATGTATTTAATTGTGACCTCTAACAGAGTCCCTGGTGTACTACGAGATTATACTTGCACCTTGATTCTTGCCCCAGGCCAGCAAAATAGGTATCATAATTGCTTGCCTGAGAAATCTGAAATCCTTTTGAAGTTTGGAGCCCAGAGAGGAAGGGGAGGGGTGAAGAGCAGGTTGGCTGACAGGTTGAGAGGCAAAAGGCATTAAAGTGATCAAGCATCCATTTAAAAACAATGGACCAAGATGGAATTGATGATAACAATGCCCTTCTATTGCTATTGTAAATTATGCAGATTCATTCACAGTTGAAAACAGGTTCATTTGTCCTTATAAAAGGATGTAGAATCAGAAATAAGAACTGTCTTTTATTCTTTGATCCCCTAAAAGTGTTCAAATCTAGTATTTTACACTTACAGGTTTGAATCAATTTGGCCAGATGAATATGCCGCAGCCCCCTATTGGGCCCCGCCAAACCTCTCCTCTTCAGCACCATGGACAGTTAGCTCAGCCTGGAACTCTAAACCCAGTAAGTTTGGCCTGTTTGGGTCATCTCTTTTGACCTATACCTGACAATTTTAAAATCCTTTTTTTCTTTGTTTTTACTTTGTATATAAAAATTCTGGCACATGCTTAAACAGCTGACTATAAGTGATTCTTGTGTAATTCTTTTGTATTCTATGGCCCTAATATAGACATTAAGTGAGTATGTATTTCAGAAATGAGGATAAATAGGCATTGGACACTAAAATTAATTTTCACCTTTCTCTTTATCTATAAATTGTTTTTTCAGAATTTATCCTACAGAAATAATCACTGAGATACTAAAAGGATATACTTTGAAGAAGATTTGTGTGAAAGATGTTGCATTATATATTCTCTTTTGAAATAAAACCATATCCTGAATGCGCACTAGGGGATTTGTTAGGTCAAATTATGGTACATCTGTAAATTGGAATGCTCTGTGTCAGAACTTCTATAATGGCTTGAAAGCTTTAAATGGAAAAACCAGGTTTCTAAAGTATATGTATATGTGTGTATATATATATATATATATATATATCTCCTGGAATTCAATATATATGTTAAGAACTATCTTGATTGTAATCTATATAAAATACTATAAGAAAGATTTGCTTCCAACTACTGTTCATAGTCATAGTATTGAAAAGCTGATAAGAATGGCCAGTCAGTCACCTTTCGCTGGAATCTCAGCATTTGGTAGCCTATACACTTTGACATACTCACCTCTCTTCTCTAATGTCTGTCTTCCCCAGGAAGGTAACTGTCTTTTGCAATGGAGGGGCAGTTGCCTGTTCGTAGAGACTGGAGAAGAAGGACTCTTAGCATCTCATTGCTCCTATTGCAAACTCTAAACCTATTAACCTTTGGTTGGCCCCAACCCTTACCTTGTCTTTGCGTTAGCTAGTGCCTCTAATTCCTGAGGCTCTTTAGCATTGTGTAGCATAATGTCTTCCATATTTAATGAGGAGGCTTACTAGTCTTCATTTTAGTATGTCCATACCTTTCTTAGATTATGGTGTTTTGGGGCCTTTGGTACTCCATAATTCTTCATTGAAGGCCTGTATTTGTTTGGGATATAATTTTATAAATGAAATGTAACAATTCATTGGGGACCATGTATGCTGCACCTTGTTCAGCACAACTTGTAATATTTTACTTCTTTGTACCCATTACGGAGTCTTACAGTTTACTCTGTTACAATATCACTTACATAAGCAAAGAGCAAAGGTCTGAAATTTTGATTCATCCTTCTTCCTTAAGCAGAGTTTGTGAAGAAACAATTACCTTTACTCTGTCAGTTTTGGGTGCATTTGTATAGCAGAGAATTTGTTTGTCACCTCTTGTAATTTCTCTAAAGTAGGATTAGGTAAACTGTGAGACTATCCTCCATTATCTTGGCATGAATACAGCTGTTGCAACACTTTCTTCCTTTCCTGCCCTACCCCGTCCTCCCCACAGCAGGGCCAGACCAGTTGGTGATTCCAGCTGCTCTAGTAGAATAACTGTAATGAAGCTATTTGGTGCTGTGTTTTTGTGTGCAGCCTATGGGCTATGGGCCTCGAATGCAGCAGCCTTCCAGCCAGAGCCAGTACCTTCCCCAGACTCCGTTCTCAACACAGGGAATGAATGTAACGAATATGCCTTTGGCTCCGTCTGGAGGTCAAGCACCAGTGTCTCAAGTATGTCTCACAAATGGATTTTCTTACTTGGTTTTGTGATTCTTGAACCTGAACCTCTGGTCTAGGTTTTATACAGGGAAGGGTGGCAGCAATAGTGGATAAGAGTAGATGATTTTTTTAAAGTTTTTATTTAGAACAGTATAGCCCTAGCAGGTTTGACTCAGTGGATAGAGCGTTAGTTAGCCTATGGACCGAAAGGCCCGTGTTTCACTTCTGGTCAAGGGCATGTACCTCAGCTGCAGGTTCCTCCCCAGTCTGGGTCCTGGTCAGGACGCGTGCAGGAGGCAACCAATCGATGTGATGTGTTCCTCTCACATCAATATTTCTGTCTTCCCCTCTCTCTTCCATTCTCTCTAAAAAGATCAATGGACAAATGTCCTCAGTGAGGATTGAAAATAAACAGTATAGACATGTGTTATTCTGAACAATGAAGTGATTACTCTGTGGCATAGCCATGTTAATTGTTATAAACCAGGAAAGAAATTAAATTGATAGTATTAACCATTTTTTAAAGTAGTGAACACGTTAAAATGAAATCTTCATTACAACTGCTGTGCAGAATGAAGAACTCGAGCTGAAGAGAGCATAGGAAGGCCAAAATCCACTGTGTATGTGTACTCACCTGTTCCGTGCCCCTGTAGAGACTGAGGCCATTCAGCTGAATTTTTTGAAGTTTACTTAATTGTACTATATTATCCAAAGATATATGCCCCCAATAACAGTTTTTATCACATTTTTAAATGAAGGCATTCATTGCATTTTTTGTTTGTGTCCTTAAATGCATATAGCCTGCCTGTGTAAATATTGCTTTCTCTTCTTAATTTCCATCTTACTCTGTTTCTCATTTTAACAGGCACAAATGTCCAGTTCTTCCTGCCCTGTGAACTCTCCTATAATGCCTCCAGGGTCTCAAGGGAGCCACATTCACTGTCCTCCTCTCCCTCAACCAGCTCTGCACCAGAATTCACCCTCTCCTGTACCTAGTCGGACTCCCACCCCTCACCACACTCCCCCAAGCATAGGGGCTCAGCCTCCACCAGCAACAGCAATTCCAGCTCCTGTTCCCACACCTCCAGCAATGCCACCTGGACCACAGTCCCAGGCTCTACATCCACCTCCAAGGCAGACACCTACACCTCCACCAACGCAACTTCCTCCCCAAGTACAGCCTTCACTTCCTGCTGCTGCTTCAGCTGACCAGCCGCAGCAGCAGCCTCTCTCACAGCAGAGTACGTCAGCGTCTGTTCCCACCCCGACGGCACCACTGCTGCCTCCACAGCCTGCCACTCCAGTAAGCAGACTTGGGTTTAGGCGGAATTGGTTCAGCTGTACTGTGGTGTTAACGTACTTCTGTGCCGTGTTAATTCTGTTGTCTACTGTTTCATCTCTTGTTGTCTGCCCAGCTAGACTAGATTCGACTTTCTTCTTTCTTTCTTACTTTCCCTACCCTTTTTAAATTTCTTTTTCCTGTTGTAGTACCTAGCATAGATGGAGTTCAGAGATTTTGTTTAGGTCTGATGTTGACCATGCTGTTTCATATTGTATTCGGAGGCTTTAAGGCACCTAAGGGGGACCATCAGGGGAGAGACTCAAGTACATTTAGTATACCCACATGAATTTTAAAGAATCTTTTTCAAATAGTCTGAGCTGTATTATATGAGAGCAAATGATCAAAACAAAATCATGAATTTATGGGTGTTTGTGGTCCTAGCCGAAGTTAGAAAATTATGATCTAAGATGAGAGAAAAGTATGGGCTTGGAACAACTTGTAGCTTCTTTGTGAGAGGCTCATTTTATGTATAGTAGACATCTAAATTCACATCTAATAGTTGCATCCTTATTAATAGAACTCGATGGATGAAGGCTTAGAGCCTTCTACTTGATTACTAATACTATTTTCATTCTCTGTCAATATTGAGCTAAAAGTCTACTTTATAAAATACTGTTCACTAGTGACTGGATCATCTGGCCTTTGATGGGCAAGAGAGGGCAGAGTGCAAAAGGAAACTTGATTTTATTCTACGTAGGGTAGTTCCTGAAAATGCTAACCTCTCATTATGAGGTTTCTTATTGGAAGACTTAGGAGAGTGGACATTTATCCTTTAGAATTTGATTGTTCCAAACAGCCATGCAGTATGAGGGCTCATTATATTCTATTTTTCTGTACATTTGAAATGTCCTAACGAGAAGTGTTAAAAACAAAACAAGACAGGCAGTCAACCTTTTTTCTTTTCTTTCCATTTCTCTATAAATGTGAGCTCCTCCTGGCAGTCATCTCTGAAACCTTCCCCCCTCACACACTACCACAGAATGAGAATCACCAAAAAGCCAGTTGGTGGCTCTTTTATGTGCAAACGGTGAACCAGTATTCCTCAGTCCTCAATCTCCTGTTCCAAAGCATAATGCACGCCGGCCAGAGTGACTCGGCTGGCGTCATCCTGTGTACCAAAGGGTTGCTGGGGTAACTCGGACAGGACACATTCTTGGGTTACGGCTTTGATCCCCAGTGAGGGAACGTGCGGAAGACACCCAGTCCATGTCTCTCTCTCACACTGATGTTTCTCTCTCCCCTCCTCTCTCTAAGCATATCCGAGTGAGGATTTAAAATAAAATAAAGCATGATTTATTACAAGGGGATGAAATAGGCAGTAAGTTAAAGCTCTATAAAAGGATGTAATGATACCAGCCTAGAAATGGGTTAACCATGCCATCCTATTGTGTAGCTTAAATTCTGGTTGTATAATTGGCAAATTTTTTGTGTCGTCCCCCCCTCTCTGCCCAGCTTTCCCAGCCAGCTGTAAGCATTGAGGGGCAGGTGTCAAACCCACCATCTACTAGTAGCACAGAAGTGAATTCTCAGGCCATTCCTGAGAAGCAGCCTTCACAGGAAGTGAAAATGGAGGCTAAAATGGAAGTGGATCAGCCAGAACCAGCAGATACTCAGCCAGAGGATATTCCAGAGGTGAGAGTAGGGCAATTATTGTGATTTGGTAAGGAACTCAGTCTAGAAACCCAATTAAACATATTACAGGAACGTATACTGATAATTAGATCTCATTTCATTGATTTCCATTTGAGAAAAGGGTCTTCAGATACTCATACGGGGGGGCTGGGGGAGGCGGCGACAGTCAGTCAGTGATCTTTACTGCTTCCAGTTGCATGTCTTTGGAATACTAAAATACCTACCTTGCCTTTTAGACTAAAGCAGAAGACTGTAAAGTGGAACCTACAGAAACAGAAGAGAGAGGCACTGAAATAAAAACTGAAATGAAAGAGGAGGAAGACCAGCCGAGTACTTCAGTTACTCAGTCGTCTCCAGCTCCAGGACAGTCAAAGAAGAAGAGTAAGTCTCAGGCTCTGTGTTCCTGAAGGCAGGGAACAACAAAGACCTTGAGAAGAGTGGGCTCAGGCTTCTTGGACCTCGGAAATGGACTCTAATGTGGTTTCATTAAGCTTGGAGCCCTTGGCCTGGTCTTTTCATTAACTAATGTTGGAAAAGAATTTATTTATTTATTTATTTAAAGGTATATTTCCTTCCTGGAATTACTGGGTCAGTCATACCCATCATTTCTTCATTGTTGGGTGGTTAACACCCTGTCAAAATTGGGTTTTTCAGAGGAGAGAAATTAAGTAATATTCTTGAAATGCAAAAAATAATAGCAATAATAACATTGTTAACCTACTCTGCACCAGGCATTATGCCACACACCTGCATTGTCTCATTTGATAAGTTTATAAAAACTCTGATGCTGTTGATCCCATTATACAGGCAGGAAAACTGATGCTCAACAAGTAACTTGCCCCAGCTTACTCAGCTTAGTGAACCCAGGTCAGCTATGCAGTCTCTGCTTTGAACCACCCTGCTGAATATTGATGAATCAAGTTGACCAAGCAGTGCTGCTTAACACAGTGTTTAACTCAAACAATTCCCACAGAAATTAACTAGTGTAGGGCTAGAACTTACTGTAACTCTAGTGACCTCTTCAGTGGCACAGGCAGGGCTTATCCAAGGGATAGTCTCCTGACTCCTGGAGAGGATGTTTATAAAAGTGTTCCATTAATGTATTTTAAAATGTTGGGGTTAAAACATTATTTTCACTTAAAAGTAAGGTTGTATATATTGAGTTGTTTTAATGTGGGCTGCAACAAACCCAATGTTCCTATTCAGATTCTCTTTAAAACAGCTAATCACACAAGTTTGCTCAAAATCTATTTTTAATACAACTTAGTATGAGAGACAAAAGAAGCCATCTGTTTGTCTGATTTTATTGTTATGGCAGCCCCCATAATGAGGTGAAAAATACCTGAAGTGCTAACATTTATACCCTCCTGAAGATAAAATTTATTTGTAAATAGTAGAAATAAGGCCCGTGCTCTAAGTGTAATTTTAAAGCTCAAAATTGGACCTTTTAGGCTAGCTTCTTGAATGACAGCTTAAACTGATTCCATTTGTGACACATGCGCAACTCTTTCTGACTTTTGCAAAACACACTTGAACATAATTTGGTAAACTGAGTCCAGTGTTCTGGCAATAACAATTCAGTCTGTTTCCTTAAACTGAAACCTGACATTTGCCATTAAAATTGTAAATATGTCTTCCTCCTAAGCTCTGAAACATAAGGGACTCTTCTTTGAGTGCTTCTGATACCTTCAGCAATAAGACAATACCAGATCCCATTTCTGTCTTGTTAAATACTGATGTTGTGGCTGAGTTCTTTCTATTCTTACTTGATAGCCTCCTCCTCTTCCTATATTATTTTGACAAATCTCTTCATAAATTTTTGGAAGGCTTGGGATTCTTTTTCTACTTGGTCAAGACCATCTTAACTACTCTGGCTCAGTTGGTTGGAGCATCATCCCATACACTGAAAGGTCACGGGTTCCAATCCCAGGTGGGGCACGTACCTAGGTCCCAGGTTCAATTCCTGGTCAGGGCACATACCCAGGTTGTAGGTTCCTTCCCGGATGGGGCACATACTAGAGGCAACCAACCTGTTTCTCACATTGATGCTTCTGTGTCTCTCTCCCTTCCTTCCTCTAAAAATCAATGAATAGGTCCTTGGGTGAGGGAGTAACAAAAAAAAAAAAACGTTAACTAAATTTCTGACTGAAAAATTAGCTGAGCCATAAAAGGTGTTTAAGGATTACAAGACATGGTGTTTTGAAGGTGCTCCCCACCCTTAGTGATACTTCCATGGGGACAACGTAGGCGTTTTTGTATTTTGTAATTCTTGAGATATATTCATAGCTTTGACTTGAACTTTTTCTCTTTCTATGATTAATGACTAATTTTAAATGTACTCTTAAGTTTTCAAACCAGAAGAATTACGCCAGGCACTGATGCCAACATTGGAGGCACTTTACCGACAGGATCCAGAATCCCTCCCCTTTCGTCAACCTGTGGACCCTCAGCTTCTAGGAATCCCTGTAAGTATATGGTGGTACTTCTGATTTTGTTCTTTAACTTGTTAACAGCTTTATTCAGATATAATTCACATATGGTGTAAGTCATTAATGTAAAGTATACAATTCAATGGTTTGTGCATTCACAGAATTATGTAACCATCACCACAGTTTTGGGTCATTTTTATCAGCCCACCAAAGAAAAGAAACACCATATCCATAAGCAGTCATTCCCCATCTGCCTCCCAACCCCACAGCCAGTACCCCCAGCCAACCATAAGTCTGCTTTCTTGAGTTGTCCATTCTGGGCATTTCACTAAATGGAGTTATACAGTATGTGGTACTTTGTAACTGGCTTATTTCACTTAGCAAAATGTTTTCAGGGTCCATCCTGTTTAGCACAAGTCAGTTATTTCAGTTCTTTTTATGGGCCCAGGAATATTCCTTTGTGTGGCTATATCATATTTTCTTCACCAGTTTATTTTTTGTTAGGTATTTGGGTTGTTTACACATTTTTACTGTTGACACTGGTGCTACTGGGAATATTCGCATACAAATTTTGT
This sequence comes from Eptesicus fuscus, assembly GCF_027574615.1. Lineage (NCBI taxonomy): Eukaryota > Metazoa > Chordata > Mammalia > Chiroptera > Vespertilionidae > Eptesicus > Eptesicus fuscus. The sequence continues at coordinate 103,477,172 of NC_072479.1, forward strand.
GTAGTGGATGTTTTTATTTCTCTTGGATATATACTTAGTGGGCTTCCTGAGTCATATAGGTTATGTTTATCACTGGAGTAGCAGTTTTGTTTTTTGGTTGTTTTTTGTTTTGTTTTGTTTTGTGTGTTTTTTTATGGAAAAGATAAACCCAAATTAGCTTCATCAGCTTTTTTTAACTGGAAGATCTTAAAGACCTATTTGAATCAGCTGATGTCTTAAGTTCTCCAGAGGATTTTTGTGGGATTTTTTATTTGTTTTTTACTTGATTTCAGAGAGAGGGAGAGGGAGAGAAGAGAAACGTCAATGATGAGATTGCCTCCTGCACAAACCCTACTGGGAATCGAACCGTGACTCCTGGTTCATGGGTGGATGTTCAACCTCTAAGCCACATCAGCCAGGCAGCTTCATCTGCTTTTAAAGTTGCCTTTACACCAGTCTGCTAGCAGGTTCCATTTGAGGATTTTAAGTAGTATTGAATAAGACAATGGAGTGCTTCGAGGGGTGGAAATCCGTCAGGAACTTCCCCTCCCCCTATATTTTTCTGTGGCCTTAGATGGAGCACTGATGTTGTGGACTTAGTTTCCTTCTAGTACTGAAATGTTAGGGGTCTTTAAACTGAGTGCACATATACTGTGTGGTGAAGCACCTGCAGCTGTTCCTGTAGACCATAGCCTGGCGTATGGAAAGTCTGGTAGCTCTGTTCTCCACTCTTTCCTTTGACCTGCTCCACATAGACTAATGATTTAAAGGGTGTTGGATCAGTCAACTCTTCTGAAATATAGACAGGTCAAAGACTCAACATTACCTGGAAAATTAATGATAATAGGAAGAGAGGCCATCTACCTTAAATATATTGAGGCTTTGAGTAATGTTGCTTGGTGTTACTTGTCCTAGGATTATTTTGATATTGTGAAGAGCCCCATGGATCTCTCCACCATCAAGAGGAAGTTAGACACTGGACAGTATCAGGAGCCCTGGCAGTATGTGGATGACATTTGGCTTATGTTCAACAATGCCTGGTTATATAATCGGAAAACATCGCGGGTGTACAAATACTGCTCCAAGCTGTCTGAGGTCTTTGAACAAGAAATTGACCCAGTCATGCAAAGCCTTGGATATTGTTGTGGTAGAAAGGTAAGAATATTTGCACAGATAAAAATTGTGTTGAAAACTTGACTAATTAGAATCCTGCATCATTAGATTATAAATTCATCTGGAGTAGGGATTTGATCATAACCTCCTGTGGGTGCATACTACCTGTCATGTCCTGGTTTGCCTGTGCATACCAACTCACATTAAGCTCCTCTTGTCCTGTTGAGTTCTTTGGTAAGTCATGAGAGGATATGACCACTAAGTCTACTCAGTGGTGAAATAATACACAAGTAAACTAGAATGGTTTTAGTTCTGTGAACTGTCTTGGAAACAGCACATTATGATTAACACAAATGAGAATTAAGACTTCACTGACTTGGTTTTTTATTTGTTTGTGTAAATATTCTAGCTTGTCCTTCAGGCCTGTGTACTATTTAATGAATGGTTTCTTTTGCAGTTGGAATTCTCTCCACAGACACTCTGTTGCTATGGCAAACAGTTGTGCACAATCCCTCGTGATGCCACATATTACAGTTACCAGAACAGGTAAGCTTGACCATGTGTGGCCCATGGTCCATGTGTGTGCATGTCTAGAGAGTGCATGCACATGGACCAACACACATAAGGTCATGGTTCATGTGTAACTTGCTTGAAAACAACTGTACAGCACAAGCTCTGATTTTGCAATTTGCCTTTGTAGAAATATACAGTTTTATAGCAGAAAGTAGCCTTGTGTCAATTGGGCCCTGGTTTATAAAAATACTAGTGTCCCAGTGCACGGATTCGTGCACATTGAGAAGAAATTAGAAGAAATATTTTAATACCACTATTCACCCTTTCTCTATAATGTTTCCTTTTGGCAGTAATTACAGAAATTCACTCATGTTATCTTAACCATGATTCATCTCCTGTTTTCAGTATTAGAGTGTTTACTGTGGGCTCTGAGACAATCAAGAGCAAGGCTAGTGATTAACACTCTTCTGTAATAAAACCAAGCCCTTGGTGGTGTTTTTTCTGAACTTGTGTGCTACAGATGCAGTTCTAGCTTTGAAAGAGTCACTTAAACTTTTTGCTTTATTTACAAAAAGTTAGGTGCACTCCCTTAGTGCTTTGTAGTCATTAGTATCCATAGTGTTTTACTGATTAAAACCTGGAAAAAGTGGGTCTCAAGTTGTTTTAAGCACCTTATGTTCAAAAAAGCAAGTAACAACCAGCATGAAACATTCCTTCTCATGCTACAATCTTAACATTCATACCATTTTTGTATTTTTAACATCAATCTACATTGTTTGTAATCTTTCTACCAAGGAATCTACACACACTACTGCCTTCCTTTTATCTTTTTAACTATGCCAATTGATGTTTACAATCTGTATTTAACTACTTGTGCAGACTTTTCATTGAAAAACGTTGTTTTTTAATGTGACTTCCTTGGGATCAAAAAGAAAATTTTTCCAACCCACAATTGTTTTTGGATAAGTTGTTCCCTGGTACTGTATCCATAATGGATTTTTTTATTTTTTTAAGAAGTGGGGAGAAGTGTGTGAAAACGATGTTTAGGTAACAGGATGGCAATTATTCTCTCCCCAGTATATTTATCCTCCTTCCTTCTTCTGATTAATTTGTACCAATGAGTATTAATTACTAAAATGAAGGGTGTAGGTCTGTGTAAGTGAAACTTTTTTATTTGCTACTTGTGATCCCATTTGAGATATTTAATGCTAATCTGTGCTTTGCCTTGGCTTTCTGCTTTGTGTTGTCTTGTCTTGCATTGTTTTGTTATCCTGCAATCCCTCATTTCTTCGTTTGTTTTGTTTTTTGTTTTTTTTCCCTCCCTCATGCTTGTCGTTGTCTGCATTTGGCTTTGATTGCAAAAACAAAAACAAAAAAACAAACCAAAAACAAAACCCATTCTGTGGGGCCCATAAATCTGCATCATTGAATGTCCTTGTCGCCGTTGATGACCTGCTCTCTGCTCCCGTCCCCCTCCTTGGCCTGCTGTGATTGGTGGCTTCGTTGCTTGGCTTGGGCTGTGTTGTGTGAACGGAACAGTTCACCCCAGTATGGCCTTCTTGCCGACAGGTATCATTTCTGTGAGAAGTGTTTCAATGAAATCCAAGGGGAGAGCGTTTCTTTGGGGGATGACCCTTCCCAGCCTCAAACGTAAGTACCTGCTTATTTTCAAAAGTGCCATCTTAGTCTCAGTTTGTTATCAGGTGATTATGCTCAGGCTTCTGAGTAGTCTTGGATTATGCTGTCCAATATGGTAGCCATTAGCCACAGGTGGCTACTTAAACACAAACTAATTAAAAGTAAATAAAATGTAAAGTTGTTTCTCACTTGCACTTGCTACTTATTAAATGCTTAATAGACATCTGTGGTTAGTGGCTGCCATATTGATTAGCACAGATAAAGGAAGTTTCTATCGGTTCTGTTAGTGCTGATTGAGGGACTACATCAGTACTGGATGGTCATTTTAGATATATTTCTTCTATAAGGAAACACTTAGCTTCTTTCCTAGATGTTGAAAGTGTGTAGTGCCAGTGAACTTCGTTATTAACAGTTTTGAATTTGAGGGGAATTGAACGAAATCTTACAGCCTTCTCATCTAAGTTAATACAGAAATCACTATAATTGTGAATAGTATTAAACAACCTTTGTTAGAGTGACTTAATTAGAGACTTCGTTGGGCTTTTTGAGATCTTAACAAGTTCTTGTTTTTTGGTAAATGCCAAGGGAAAAAATTTCAAACATGTCCCGAACTGCCTCATTATACTTGTTGTTTTGTTTTTTTTGTTAATCCTCACCTCGGTATATTTTTTCCATTGATTTGTAGAGAGAGGAAGGGAGGGATAGAAGGAGAAAGAGGGGAAACATCAATGTGAAAAAGACATATCGATTGTTTGCCTCCCACACGCACCCTGACTTTGGTCAGGGCTCAGAGATTTAGACAGACATTGTATTTCAAATTTGGACTGTTTTAGGAAGAAAGAACTGTTTGGTGTACTTTTAATATTCTTCAGCTTCTTTTCTGGTTTAACCCATAATAAACAGAAGCAGCACCGAGCACTCTAAAAAAACATATGGAATTGTTATGTTACTAGTAAAATAGGGCTTCTTTGAAAAACATTAATTTTTCCAAATTGGGTTTTTTGAAGTTGCACTTTAACTTTAATCACCACTGAAGTACAATGTAGTACAGTCAGGCTTTGATCTGGGGAGTAGGTTCTAGGTCCCTTGAGCCTTAAGGAGATTTTCTGACGTTTGGCTAACCCAGGGAAGTCAGGCCTCTGGCTAGGTTTCCCTGATGCAGGAAAGGAAGGCAGCCTTACTATTGGCACTCGTGAGTGTCTTACCACATGTTCCCACAGTGCATCTGTGGCTTTGAAGAATGCAGAAACCGCCTTCCGATGCTGCGAACCAGAGAGTCTGCAGTACTAGCAAGGTCGGCTTCTGCTGCTGGTCTTCAGAGTAGCAAGGTCTCAAGCCATGTAGAGATGTGTTGCTGGACTGTAACTAGTAGGAAACCATTTAAATGTGGACGTGCCCTCATTTTTGTGAAGAAGAATCACAGTAGTCAGAGTTGGGCCCTCTTAAGTTTATTGTGGATGGAGAATGATAAAAGTGTTAGCTTCTGTATTTGTGAGGCTGTCAGAGAGTGTGGTGTGCCAGTTCTGGATGGTTGGGAGGCCATGTGAAAAATTTCAAATAATTATAAAATAAGGAATTTTAACCTTAAAACTAAAATACGTTTTTTGATATTGAAATTTTCTATAATATAAAAAGTTATTTGATTAGACTTCCCTGAAAAATGAGTATTATTTTTAAATAGTGATTTAGTTGCCTCTGTTAACTATCTTTTATAGTTCAGTCTAGGAACATTAAACGATTAAAAGGCAAAAATACATAAAATTAAGAGTAGCAGGCAAGATTTTAAAAGGAAAAGGAGAATTACCTCATGTTTCTAAGTTCTTCCTGGTTTCTCCACTTCCTACAAAGAGAAATAGATTTACTCTAAAGTCCTTCCCAAAAACATAGGTATTCCTTTATGTAAACATGCTTTTTGTGTGAGCCAGAAATGTACCTGCTTAATGTATGCTCAGTGTATTCTCAAAAGATTTAAATAAACCACTTATCATATGAGATTTGTTTCTTGGGATAGAACAGTGGTCAGAATGCTCACCTTTCTACATCGCTTTTTCTCATTGTGTCCCTCTTCTCTCTCTAGTACAATAAATAAAGAACAGTTTTCCAAGAGAAAAAATGACACACTGGATCCTGAACTGTAAGTAGATTTCCTTGAATAGTCAGTACACTTTGATTTTCCTTCATTTTCTTGGTTTGCATGGCAGTGAGATGATTCTATATTGGGTTGAATCTACATACATAAAACTAACGTAGATGGTAGAAATGTAGATGTTTACATTACAGTTAGTATTTGTTTACATTTCACTAAAGCGACCTAATATTGGTGTTGCATAGGCCCCAGGGGAGCACCAAGCTACCTCTGCCCAGGGCCATGTGTTCCATCCCTGCTGTCCTCTGCATTTTCCATCAAGCTCGCAGGCCCTACTCTGTGGTGAGGCCTTTCAGAGCGCTGACGGGTACCACTGTGGTAGGCATTCCTAGAGCGGCTGGGGCAGTGTCAGACTCGTTTGGAAGTAGGAATCATTCACATTTTACTGCCTTTCCCGTCACATTTAAAAATGTCACATTTCTTTGAAATTTGTTCTACCTGTAACAGTAAAGATCTTTTAAAAACTATTATTTCGAGTCTTTAGATATTTTGGCATTTTACTTCCAGGTTTGTTGAATGTACAGAATGTGGAAGAAAGATGCATCAGATCTGTGTCCTTCATCATGAGATCATCTGGCCATCTGGGTGAGACACCAGTATTTTATCTAGACTCTTTCTTCATCATGAGTCTTAATGAGTTTTTTGTCTTTGCAATGATTATATCATATCTTTAAAGTTACTGTCTCTGAAAATTGTTATTTGGATTGGGAAAAGCTCATTTAAACCTAGATTTAAAACATTAAATAACCTAGAATCAAAAAAATCATTCTCTTGTTTGCATGCAGTTTTTTAATCCATATACAATTATTCTACTGGTTTTTATTTTAAACTAGAGGCCCAGTGCACAAAATTAATGCACTCGGGGGGGGGGGTGTCCCTCAGCCTGGCCTGGGCCCTCTCGCCCTTCGGGAGCCCTCAGGGACATGTCCTACTGACAGCTTAGGTCCAATCCCCGTGGGGAGCGGGTCTAAGCCTGCAGGTGGACATCCTTAGCGCTGCTGTGGAGATGGGAAAGGCTCCTACCACCACCGCTGTGCTCACCAGCCATGAGTCGGCTCAGGGCTTCTGGCTGAGCGCACTCCCCCTGTGGGAGTGCACTTATACCAGGGGGGCAGCTCCTGTGTTGAGCGTCTGCCCCCTGGTGGTCAGTGCACATCATAGCGAACAGTCGTTCCACCTTCTGGTTGATTTGCATATTAGCCTTTTATTATATAGGATTATTTTGTGATCTTTGGTTACATTAAAAGTAAATGCTTTTTAAAGATTTATGAATAGAGGTAACAAGAAATCTCTAGCACCTGGAATCTAGCAAGGAGGTGTTAGATGCAATTAAATTTACCAAATTTTGAATGTTTGCTTCTACTGCATTAGACAAATTAGAAGATACAGATATGAAGGGTGCTAAGGGAACACCTCTTTTTCCCTTTGAGAAAACATTCCACTGAATAGTATATTAAATGATGGCCCTGGTTAGGATTAGACTTAAACACCTTTTGGGAGGTTGGACAGTAAGGTTAATGGCTATAGTAATAAGGCACATAGCTGTTGTTCAGTGAAAGGCAGAGTTGCATAAAGTGACTAGATACAGACTTCAGTTAACTAGTTGTTCTTGGGCCAGTGTTCTGTTTCTGAATATTCTGCACATACTTATCCAAGCTGCCCATCTTCACTGACTTTGATGTGGATATTTTGGGACACTTAACCTGCTACTGCTATGGACCACTTCTCACTCTCCAATAATGGGGCTAGTCCCCACTCTGTCCAAGGGGAAGGGGGTGAGGAGAGTCTGTGCATCAAGTGACTTGTTAGGATGGGATTTCTATCTATACTTTCCTCTGCTCTTTTCTTGGATTATTGATGCTGGTTTGAAGGTCACAGGAAAGAGAAGGCTAACAAGTTTCCAGAAAATAACTCAGGAAACTCGTAGTAGTTGATATTTATGTGGCTTGTCTTTAGATATGATTTTTTAGTGTTCTTAATTACAGAGTGGGTGAGAATAATTAACAGATTGGCAGTGGTTCCTGCAACTTCTGATCACTCAGCTAGCTGATGACCTCTCAGGTTTTTGTAAGAAATTCAGCTCAGGTACACATCCTTATGTAACTGCAGGAACAAAAAGAATGTACATTTGGCCCTGGCCGGTATGGCTCAGTTAGTTGGAATGTCGTCCCGTGCATCAGAAGGTCTCGGATTCGATTTCCCATTCAGGGAACTTACCCAAGGTTGCGGGTTTGATCCCTGTGTGGGAGGCAGCTTCTCTCTTTTTCTCTTTCTCTCTCCTCCTTTCCTCTCTAAATAATCAATTTTTTTTTTTTAAATCTCCTCAGGTGAGGGTTTTTAAAAATGTACATTTTAAATCTATTGGTACTTCTGAATGTACTCACTTAAATATCCATCAGAAGCAAAGAGACTGATACCAAAATTTTGCCAAAAACCAAAATTCCTATCTTAACCTGTAATCCTTTGTCATTTTCACATGTAAGGCAGTTTATATGCCCTTCACATTTCTTCATGTCTTTTATTTTTCAGTTAGGTTTTTCCTTTTTGTATGTGAATGGTATCTACAAGCTCTTCACATACTGTTTGTATTAACTTTTTGTTATATATTTAGAAATGTTTCTATTTCTCCCAAGTCATCTTTTGAATTTTAACTTGACACAGACCAGTACATAAGCTAGATTATATAGTATCCATTACTTTGTTTCTCAAAGTTTTGTAAGCAAAGTCTTGTTTACATTTTAGGTTTGTCTGTGATGGCTGTTTAAAGAAAACTGCACGAACTAGGAAAGAAAATAAGTTTTCTGCTAAGAGTAAGTTTCATTTTTACAGGTACAGCTTGGCAAAACTTCACTGAAGCATAGTTAAGAATAAGCTATCTATAATGAATTGCTTTGTTTCAATCTTATTTAAAGTATTTAACCAAACTAAAAATAAATAACGTTTCTATAATATATGTACTTAGAATTGAACTGTAGTATACTTTTTGATGTGAAATTCGTTAGACCTAAGGAAAACATTGTAGGCATAAGGGTTTGTAAAATGGAGGCTTTGTTTCCTTGTTTCTGCATTTCTCCATATTTGGGCCATTTCTAATGGGCCCGGCGTGGGAATGTTGGGCCAGGATTGCCATTCCGTGAGGAGTTCTCTTAAGTTTTGTCCGCACCGTTAGCGGGGCTGCTTTGAGACCTGTGACCTTTTCAATTGAGGGTTTGGGCCGGGGGGGTTAAAAATTTTATATTAGTATTAATTTATCTTAAGAGTATTTCGTTTAGTTTCGTAAGTGCCTTTGCAATTCTTTGCTGACCTGCAGGTCACTTTTATTCCTGCAAGGTTTCTCATAATATCCAACGTTTTTAAAAATTATTTTTGCAGCACTGGCCGTGTGGCTCAGTTGGTTGGGCATCATCCCGTGCTGGTTCAGTTCCTGGTCAGGGCATATGCCTGGGTTTCGGGTTCGGTCCCAGGTGGGGGTGTGCGCAGGAGGCAACTGGTCAATGTCTCTCTCTCACATTGGTATCTTTTTCTTACTCTAAAATAAAAAACTTTTTTTTAATTAGTTTTGCAAATCGAGGCAAAGTGCATATGGATATTTGGTCTATTTTTTAACTTCTGAAATTATTAAGTTTTCAAAATAAGAAGTTGGGGGAAATAACATTTAAAAAGTATTGACTACCTTGCTTGCTTTGACTGCATATGCACTGTAATTGGAATGATTCAGACAAGATCAGCATGGCCCCTGTGCAAGGAGGAATGCAAATTCTTGAAGTCTTCCATGGGGGGAAATTGACTACATTGCTTGCTTTTAACAGTAATAATTTTGCATCTTGGTTATTACTGAACTTTAAACTTCTACATTCCTAGGGTTGCCATCCACTAGGCTTGGCACCTTTCTAGAGAATCGTGTGAATGATTTTCTGAGGAGACAAAATCACCCTGAGTCAGGAGAAGTCACTGTTCGTGTCGTTCATGCTTCTGACAAAACTGTGGAAGTCAAACCAGGCATGAAAGCAAGGTATCATCTTCTCTTGTGGATCCACACTTGCTCACCCACAGTTACTATTGATGATTCTAATCGGAATGACGTGTTGTGTTTTTTCCCTCCCATCTGAACTGTGTAGGTTTGTGGATAGTGGAGAGATGGCAGAGTCCTTTCCCTATCGAACCAAAGCCCTCTTTGCCTTTGAAGAGATTGATGGTGTTGACTTGTGCTTCTTTGGCATGCATGTTCAGGAGTATGGCTCCGACTGCCCTCCACCCAACCAGAGGTAAGGGTTACTAGGGCTGCCTTCTGATGTGGGTGGAAGCTTGTAGTTAGATGAAAGACAAAATGGGCCAAAGAACGTGTTTGATGTGCTTGGTTTGGAAATGCAAATTCTCAAATGTAGTATTGAAACCAAAAACACAAAGTACTGCTCAATACTGCTTTTCTGTGGTCATATTAATAAGGAAAGGGTTGTGAATAGCAGCCTGGAATGGGAAACAAACACTTCTTTTCAGAAAATGGGCTTAAATCTAGATAGTACCTTGCTGAGGTACTAATGTGAACGAATGTCATGCAGATCAGCTGGAAATATGGCTTAGAATTTGTTTCCAAAATAGTATAAAGGCCAGGATAAGAATGCTGCCAGAATACATTTGGATCCATAAATATTGATTGATACACTATGTTTCAGGCACTACTGGGTGCTGAGATTATAATAGAGCCTTAGGCTCATTAAGCTCCCCTAAAGGATTCACAATCTAGTCATTTAAATACCTGACAATAATACCATGTTGACAAGGTGAGCTTTAAAAAACATGGAGAGCATGTATTTTTAGCCACATTGGTAAGAAATCATGTGATGACCTGCCGTGGTTTCTTTCTCCCCACTTGTTACAGGAGAGTATACATATCATATCTCGACAGTGTTCACTTCTTCCGCCCGAAATGCTTAAGGACCGCAGTCTATTATGAAATCCTAATTGGATATTTAGAATATGTCAAGAAACTAGGGTAAGCGTATTAATAACAAATGGCATTTTTTTAAAATGGTTTAAATTAATTACCACTGTGGTATCGTGGTAAGATATAAATTGAAACGTACAAATATATAACTTTTTACCCTTTTTTCTCAGCTTTGGTTTTCATCTAATAGAATTGGAACTTTACTTTCGCTGGAGAGCTTTGATGTTACACCCATCCCAGATTAGTTTTATTTTGTTGAGTTAAGCTGTTTGGTACAGTTTTATTTCAGAGTTGATTGTTACTCGTTTAGAACCAGAACCTTGAACATTTGCATTGATCCTTTTACATCTGAGAACCAAAAGCAAAAGTCTGGAGATCGGGATATAGAAATTGGTCAGACTGGTTCCTTACACCTCACCTTGCAGGCTGTTCTTAGCAACAACTTGCATTTTGTTCAGCTTTCTTATTGAAATGGATCGATTTCCCTTTGCATTGTAGCTTTCATTTGATTTTAAATGCAAATTTTGGATCCCCCCTCCCCACCCCCCAACAACAACTAGCCTCCATGAAACCTCTAAGAAGCACTCGGCATTGTGAGCTCCATTGTTACTGCTGGGGTTATGCTAGTTCTGGCCTAAGAACTTGGATCTAATGCTGGATTATCTACTTTGTATTGTCTTGAGGGCGAATCATTGGTTTCTCTTTTGACTTCACCTTGTAGTTTAGTGTGGCATTCTTGCCAGAATTGATGATCATTTCTCTTGAATGTTCCTTCTCTTTTTATTGTTAGTTATACAACAGGGCATATTTGGGCATGTCCCCCAAGTGAAGGAGACGACTATATTTTCCATTGCCATCCACCTGACCAGAAGATACCCAAGCCCAAGCGACTACAGGAGTGGTACAAAAAGATGCTTGACAAGTCCGTGTCTGAGCGGATTGTCCATGACTACAAGGTCAGGAGGAGTGGGGGGAATGATAGAAGTGGAAATTTACTAATCCTGCTGCTCTGTATTCTGCACTTAAATGTCTTAAAAAGCTTCTGTGTGTTCTCCCTCTTCCATGTAACTTATAAAATTATGCTAATTTTGTAAAGTGTTTTTATTTTGCTTGGATTATTAAGAAGACTTGTATCTGGCAAAATGTTTAAAAACTGTTAAATCTAGTCAGTTGATTGTATCAGTGTTTAATATTCTCTTTTCTATAGTCAAACTTTTTCAAAGTAAGGAAAACAACAAACCTAGATCAACAAATTTCTGTTTTAAAGATTTGACTAAGAATGTATTCTTAATAGCCGTTTGTTAATAACAGGGTCTCTCAAAATAAGAACTTGTACTGAATTTCTTACCTGTTTTTAGTCTTGGGGAGGAAATCATTAGCTGGGTGTTTTCCCAGCAGCACAGCAGAATCTCTGTAGCCATGTAGTTCCTGGGCTTTGTAGTTTTTGTGTTGAACATAGTGCTCAGTGAAAGCTGCTGGAACTCCCAAGGAGGATCCGAGGCAGGCGTGCCTCCCATGGCGCTGCCTGTGTCATCCGGAGTGGTCAGAGCCACGCGTGAATGCCGATGCCTCTGCCGTGGTTCCTGGCGGGATAATCTACCACGGGGCTATGTAAAGGCAGATGATCTTCCTGCCTGCGTTGTGGGTAGAGGAAAAAGAAAACCAGAAGTTCTAACTTGAGACAGCCCTCTTACTATGTATGACACTAAATGTCTTCCTGGGCATGATGCTGAGATTTTTTTAAAAAAAATCTCTGCCATCATTTTAGAACTTTTTTTTTTTTTTTTTGTAATCCTCACCCAAGGGTATTTTTTCTACTGTTTTGTTTTTGTTGTTTTCAAAGAATGGGGCGGGGGTGGGGGGGAGAGGAGAGAAAGAGAGAGAAACATTGATGTGAGTGATTGGTTGCCTCCCACATGCACCCCTCCCCCGGGCCAGGGATTGAACGTACAACCCAGGTACATGCCCTTGACTGGGAATTGAACCCACGACCCTTGAGTGCACAGGCAGGCACTCGCCACTGAACCACACGGCCAGGACTAGAAGACATTTTAATCTTTGGTGTTTCGTATGTGCATTAGCTGTGACTGCTTTTGTATAGTACATGCCTTTTAAAAAAAAAATAGAAATTTCATTTTGTGCCTGGGTATTTTCACAGGATATTTTTAAACAAGCTACTGAAGATCGGTTAACAAGTGCAAAGGAATTGCCCTACTTTGAAGGTGATTTCTGGCCCAATGTTCTGGAAGAGAGCATTAAGGAACTGGAACAGGAGGAGGAAGAGAGGAAGCGAGAGGAAAACACCAGTAATGAAAGCACAGATGTAAGGGCTTTTCATTTTCCTTTCCAACTTGTACCTTGATTCTCATCTATAAACCAGAAGTGAGCGTAAACTTTCAACTTGGTCTTACAGCTCTCCGGTTTTGTGAAAGAACTCTTTAATGTTTTGTTTGTCTTAGAGTGGAAGGCAGCCGGGGGAGGGGAGAGAGAAACATCAATTGGTTGCCTCCCCAACTAGGGCAGGGAACCTGCAACCTGGTAGGTACCCTTAACTGGAATCGATCCCATCACCCTTCAGTTTGGGGCCGATGCTCTGTCCATTGAACAGCGCTGGCCAGTGCTGAAAGACCTCTTTAAATTGGGCAAGAATATTGGCTAAGTTACCGAGGTTCTAGTTCTGTGGTTTTAAACTCCTAACATGGACCCCCTTTGTAAACGGAAGCTGATCATGGAAACAGAAGGGAAACCTTGAGTAACTGGTAACCTTGATAACTGAAAATTAGAAGGGGGTTGGTAAACTTCAGTTTGTCTAAAGGTCCAGATTATGGATATTTGGGGGCTTGTAGGCCATATATTGTCTCCGACGCTTTTTTTTTTTTTTTTTTTCCTTTTAACAACAAAAACAGGCCTGACCACGGTTTACTAGTCCCCTGTGTACAGAGCCTGGTTTTGTAGGAGGATCATCTGAGGAGCTTTTCCAGTCTGTTACTTACAGCGTGTCTAGAATTGCCCTCATTTAGTTTGGCCTTCTAAAGTCATCCTTACATAGTCTGTAGAACTCTTTACAGCCTTATTGTTTAAATTCATTGATTGGATGTTTTTCAAGAGGTTTTTTCAAGTAGGTCCATAAAATTCTAGAATGTGAGTATATGGCAATGAGTCCAAGTCCTTGGCTCATCACTTCTGTGCACCTTCACCGCCCACACTGCCACTCCTTGTTCCCCATCCTTAATTCTGAGATAGGGTTGCTGGATCTGAAGGGTCTCCAAACTATGGGGCTCTCCTGGTCAAAAAGCTAAGACTGCCGTTGCCTTAATGAAGGGTCTCAGTACAGGGATTCTTCATTGGGAGGAAATGTTTACTGTAAATAACAGCTTAAAAACAGTACAGAGCATTTGGTGGAAGACATAATATGATCTCTAGTTTCAAAGAAAGGAGTCTTTTTTACCATTCGTATTATTCCAATCACTTCCTAACAAAACATTAACATCTTCTTGTCTCCTTTCTGCTATCCTGCAGGTGACAAAGGGAGACAGCAAAAATGCTAAAAAGAAGAATAATAAGAAAACCAGCAAAAACAAGAGCAGCCTGAGCAGAGGCAATAAGAAGAAGCCAGGCATGCCCAATGTATCCAACGACCTCTCGCAGAAACTGTATGCCACCATGGAGAAACACAAAGAGGTAAGGTGGAGCCTCCGAGAATAGGAGAAAGGCAGGGCAGGACTTCTAAAAAAACTGCCCACCGTGGTTGGCATGGACGATGTGAGCCCCAGATTGGAAATTCAGAACGAAGAAGTCGTTTGAATGAGAAGGAAGGAAGAAGAGGATGGCTAGGCTGCGTGATAAGAACAGGAAAATAAGGTTGCTTTGATTTGCAGCTGTCGTACATCTAGATGGTGTTGGATTGTGTCTTACACGGTCATGTGCTGCCTAGTGACCTTTGGCCAGTGGTGGACTGCATCTACAGTGGTGGTCCCATAAGATAATGAAGCTGGAAAATGCCTGTCACCTAGCAACATGACAGCTGTTGTAATGTCATAGCACAACATTACTCAGGTTTATGGTGATGCTGGTGTAAATAAACCTACAGTGCTGCCAGGCGTATAAAAGTATAGCATGTACATCTAGGTTTGTGTAAGCACCATGACTTTCGCATAATGATGCATTTCTTAGAATATATCCCAGTTGTGAGGTGGCACATGACAATGGACTTTGAAAGCACAGTCTATCTTGTTGGCTCACCGTTGTTCAGGAGATTGTCTTAAATCAGGTTCCTTAGAACGCCACTGGCTGTTCCAGTTTGTCTGTAATGGGCCTTTGGCCAAACAAAGGAATCAGAATGTTGACCTTCCTGAAAGTGAATTGGGAGGTGAAAAGTTAAACTTTCATAAATACACTTGTAACCTCTTCTCAGAGAAGTTAAAACTTTGAATTATTTCATCATTTAAATTACCTACTTGTAGGGTGTGCTGGGGTTCTTTTTCCTTTCAACATCATCACTGGTGAGAGGAGAAGGGTAACTCATATCTGATTTTTAATATCTCAATTCAGTTCTGTTCAGACATCATAATCAAGTTCTTATAGGAAGTGGCTAATTACGTGGAGAGGGAACTGAAGGCTGGAGTTTTAGAGTTACTTATTGTAATGGTATTGACCTATACAGCTTTTGAAAGTATCTTTTCCCATACACCACTACTCTACCCCCAGTGCCTTTAAATATACACTGAGTGGCCAGATTATGCATTCAGAGATCATATAATCTGGCCACTCAGTGTACATCCTATATAATAAAAGGCTAATATGCAAATTGTCCCCTTGACCAGGAGTTTGACCAGCAGGCAGGCCGGCCAACCATCCATGTCATGTCCCCTCCCCCTGGCCAGGCTGGCCGGATTCCACCCATGCACGAATTCATGCACCGGGCCTCTAACGCACATGCACGCACTCTGAGTGGCCAGATTATTATGCATTCAGAGATCATAATCTGGCCACTCACTGTATATGTGTGTGTTTTCTTTTATTGATTTCAAGAGAGGAAGAAAGAGAGAGAGACATCAATAATGAGAGAGAACCACTGATTGGCTGCCTCCTGCATGCCCTCTACTGGGGATCAAGCCTGCAACCCGAGCATATGCCCTGACTGGGAGTCAAACTGTGCCCTTCTGATTCATAGGTCAATGCTCAACCACTGAATCACACCAGCTGGACCCCCCCATGCCTTCTTTGTTGAAGCCTAAAGAAGTAAGGTCAGCAGGCTAGCCTACAATGATAGAGGACTAATACCATTGCCTCAGCCATGCTAGTGAAACGGAAGAGTTTCTTAGTTCTAATGGGTGCCTTTCTGAGATGATAATTAGCTATTTAGAGCAATATGTAGTGTCACAAAATTCTAACATAACAGAGCAATTGGGAAAGGTCCTGTTGTAATAGGTTTGACTTAGATTGAACGAAAGTCATAGCACATACCCACTATTTAAGATGTAGGTAGTAGTAGTCACTTGTTAGGAATGAAAATCTAAGGTTGTCGATTCAGGTTAAATTCCAGTACTGTCTTAGCTAGAGTGGCATACAATGGACTCAATCATGGTTGTTATTAGAGGGTTGGCCATGGAGCAGATTTCCTAGGGAGTCACCAGCTGGTTTTTGTTCACCTCTATTTTGAATGGGTTAGGCATTCCCCACTTGTTAGAGTGTTTTCCTCTGTGTCACATTTTCAAACGCTTTCTTGCTTTATGAGTGCTTCCTTTGAGCCACAATCTTAACCCCCATCACAGTCCTCCCTTTATGCTTTTAACTTCTGGCATTTGTTTGGTATTTGCCTCTACTCCATGTGTGCTCTCTTCTGTGTATCTTATCTTAAATGATTTGTTTCATGCTAACATGGCTTTCCAAGCTTATTGTGAGGCTCACTGCTAGTTTGCACAGGTTTTAGTCTCTGGAAAACTGGCACAGTTCAGAGGGCAGTACAGCACCTGCTCACAGCATCCTGGTCTCAGGAAAGGTACCATTTTACATTTTATTAGGTTAATAAGAGCTTATAGTTTATGTACTAATTAACTTCAAACTTATATATACCAGCTTCTTAGTGCAGCCTTTCCACTAATGGTAATGAGAATTAATGGGTGTTGTGTGCTTTCAAACTTCCATGAGCAAAAACATTTGCTGCTACTACAGCAAGGAATAAGATTTTGCTTTGTTTATCTTTCCTACCCCCACCATTTTTGTTTCAAACTTCATAAAGGACCTTCTCCCACACCCGTCACTGAGAGGCACCAATGGCTACCATTTTGCTGCATTTCCTTTATCTGTTTCAGCGAGTACCTTCTAAAAAAGACCACCACCTCTGCCTGGCCAAGCGATGGCTTCGTACTCAGTGTCACTATCTAATGCCTGGTCCTTGTATGACCCAGTTAAGGAGTATGTTGAGCTGCCATGCCTTAGCTCCCAGCCTTACTTCTTTCATGATATGGGCATTTTGTTGAAGGCGCAGGCCAATTGTTTTGTAAAATTTGTCTTGATTTTTTTTTTCTTTCTCGTGATTAGATTCAGATTAAACCATGGGTTGCATCTTAAAAGTAGACTTCTCTGAGGTGAAATGTCCACTGTACATGTACTGTACCTGACCTGTTTATTCTTTTTTTTTTTTTTTAAATATATTTTATTGATTTTTTTACAGAGAGGAAGGGAGAGAGACAGAGAGTCAGAAACATCGATGAGAGAGAAACATCGATCAGCTGCCTCCTGCACACCCCCACTGGGGATATGCCCGCAACCAAGGCACATGCCCTTGACCGGAATCGAACCCGGGACCCTTGAGTCCGAAGGCCGACGCTCTATCCACTGAGCCAAACCGGTTTCGGCGACCTGTTTATTCTTATTTTAAAGAAATTATTGAGCCGAAACCGGTTTGGCTCAGTGGATAGAGCGTCGGTCTGCGGACTTGGAAGGTCCCAGGTTCGATTCTGGTCAAGGGCATGTACATTGGTTGCGGGCACATCCCCCGGTGTGGGGTGTGCAAGGAGGCAGCTGGTCAATGTCTCTCTCTCATCGATGTTTCTAGCTCTCTATCCCTCTCCCTTCCTCTCTGTGAAAAATCAATAAAATATATTTTTTTTAAAAAAAAAATTATTGAATGGGGTAGAAAAGATCAGGTGTAGATTTTAGGCCCATTGTAGACAGTCTCAGAGAAAGACCAGAGACATGTGAAGCAGGAGGGGGACAGTATCACTGACTCGGTGTTCATCGGCCTCACAGGGTCCAGTCTGACTCACCTGTCCACTGGTACTGACCCCGCTCAGTGTGGTGCTCTAGTTCCAGAGGCAGAATGAGATCATCTGTTTTGCAGGTTTTCTTTGTCATCCGTCTCATCGCTGGCCCTGCCGCCAACTCCCTGCCTCCCATCATTGATCCTGACCCCCTCATCCCTTGCGACCTGATGGATGGGCGGGACGCCTTTCTCACCCTCGCAAGGGACAAGCACCTGGAGTTCTCATCCCTCCGAAGAGCGCAGTGGTCCACCATGTGCATGCTGGTGGAGCTGCACACCCAGAGCCAGGACCGCTTTGTCTACACCTGCAACGAGTGCAAGCACCATGTGGAGACGCGCTGGCACTGCACGGTCTGCGAGGTGGGTTCCGGGGGCCTGGCCTTCGTATTTGAGTGGTAGAACTAAAGGGGCTTTTGAGCTCGAGCAGAATATGTAAAACTTAAAGGCCCAGTGCACAGATTCATGCACCAGTGGGGTCCCTCGGGCCAGTGGGGATCAGGCCTGAACCGGTTCTCCAACATCCCCCAGAGGGATCCCGGATTGTGAGAGGGTGGTTCTTGGGTGACACACCCTGGAATCGGGCTCCCTCCTCTCTGGTTCTGGGTTTGTCACCCAAGAACCACAGCTGCCAGGTCACCGCAGCTCAGCAACTCCTGCATTGAGCATCTGCCTCCTGGTGGTCAGTGTGCATCATGGCTACTGGTTGGATGGTCGCTTAGGCTTTTGTGCATATAGATGCTTTTGAATGACTTCAGTCTTGGACAGTTGACCTTACACCTGTGTTTCCCCCGCCCTAGGATTACGATTTGTGTATCACCTGCTATAACACTAAAAACCATGACCACAAGATGGAGAAACTAGGTCTCGGCTTAGATGATGAGAGCAACAACCAGCAGGCCGCGGCCACCCAGAGCCCAGGAGACTCTCGCCGCCTGAGCATCCAGCGCTGCATCCAGTCTCTGGTCCACGCCTGCCAGTGCCGGAATGCCAACTGTTCCCTGCCCTCCTGCCAGAAGATGAAGCGGGTTGTGCAGCACACCAAGGGCTGCAAGCGGAAAACCAACGGAGGGTGCCCCATCTGCAAGCAGCTCATCGCCCTCTGCTGCTACCACGCCAAGCACTGCCAGGAGAACAAGTGCCCCGTGCCCTTCTGCCTCAACATCAAGCAGAAGCTCCGGCAGCAGCAGCTGCAGCACCGGCTCCAGCAGGCCCAGATGCTCCGCAGGAGGATGGCCAGCATGCAGCGGACTGGTGTGGTGGGACAGCAACAGGGCCTGCCCTCCCCGACTCCTGCCACTCCCACCACGCCGACCAGCCAACAGCCCACCACCCCACAGACGCCCCAACCCCAGCCCCCTTCTCAGCCTCAGCCCACCCCTCCCAACAGCATGCCGCCCTACCTGCCCAGGACTCAAGCTGCTGGCCCTGTGTCCCAAGGTAAAGCACCCGGCCAGGTGACCCCTCCAACCCCCCCTCAGACGACTCAGCCACCCCTCCCGGGGCCCCCGCCTGCAGCAGTGGAAGTGGCAATGCAGATTCAGAGGGCAGCGGAGACGCAGCGCCAGATGGCCCACGTGCAGATCTTCCAAAGGCCAATCCAGCACCAGATGCCCCAGATGGCGCCCATGGCCCCCATGGGCATGAACCCACCTCCCATGGCCAGAGGCCCCAGTGGACATTTGGAGCCAGGGATGGGGCCCCCTGGGATGCAGCAACAGCCACCGTGGGCCCAAGGAGGATTGCCTCAGCCCCAACAACTACAGTCCGGGATGCCAAGGCCTGCCATGATGTCAGTGGCCCAACATGGTCAGCCCTTGAACATGGCTCCCCAACCAGGATTGGGCCAGGTCGGTGTGAGCCCTCTCAAACCAGGCACTGTGTCTCAACAAGCCTTACAAAACCTTTTGCGGACTCTCAGGTCTCCCAGCTCTCCCCTCCAGCAGCAACAGGTGCTTAGTATCCTTCACGCCAACCCCCAGCTGTTGGCTGCGTTCATCAAGCAGCGGGCTGCCAAGTACGCCAACTCTAATCCACAAAACCTCCCTGGGCAGCCTGGCATGCCCCAGGGCCAGCCAGGGCTGCAGCCCCCTGCCATGCCTGTTCAGCAGGGGGTCCACTCCAATCCAGCCATGCAGAACATGAATCCCATGCAGGCGGGTGTCCAGAGGGCCGGCCTGCCCCCGCAGCAACCGCAGCAGCAAATGCAGCCACCCATGGGAGGGATGAGTCCCCAGGCCCAGCAGATGAACATGAACCACAACACCATGCCTGCACAGTTCCGAGACATCCTGAGGCGGCAGCAGATGATGCAGCAGCAGGGAGCGGGGCCCGGAATTGGCCCTGGGATGGCCAACCACAGCCAGTTCCAGCAACCCCAAGGAGTTGGCTACCCCCCGCAGCAGCAGCAGCAGCAGCAGCAGCAGCAAAGGATGCAGCATCACATGCAACAGATGCAACAAGGAAACATGGGACAGATGGGCCAGCTCCCCCAGGCCTTGGGAGCAGAGGCCGGAGCCAGTCTGCAGGCCTACCAGCAGCGACTCCTTCAGCAACAGATGGGGTCCCCTGCTCAGCCCAACCCCATGAGCCCCCAGCAGCATATGCTCCCAAACCAGGCTCAGTCCCCGCACCTACAAGGCCAGCAGCTCCCTCCTTCTCTCTCCAATCAAGTGCGTTCTCCCCAGCCTGTCCCTTCTCCACGGCCGCAGTCTCAGCCCCCCCACTCCAGCCCTTCCCCGAGGATGCAGCCTCAGCCTTCTCCACACCACGTTTCCCCACAAACCAGTTCTCCACATCCGGGACTGATAGCTGCCCAGGCCAACCCCATGGAACAAGGGCACTTTGCCAGCCCGGACCAGAATTCAATGCTTTCTCAGCTCACTGGCAATCCAGGCATGGCAAACCTCCATGGTGCAAGCGCCACGGACCTGGGACTCAGCACCGATAACTCAGACTTGAATTCAAACCTCTCACAGAGTACACTAGACATACACTAGAGACACCTTGTAGTATTTTGGGAGCAAAAAAATTATTTTCTCTTAACAAGACTGTTTTGTACTGAAAACAATTTTTTTGAAACTTTCTTAGCCTAAAAGACAATTTTCCTTGGAACACATACGAACTGTGCAGTAGCTGTTTGTGGTTTAAAGCAAACATGCAAGATGAACCTGAGGGATGATAGAACACAAAGAATATATTTTTGTTAGTGCTGGTTACCACCAGCCTTTTCCCCTTCGTGTGTGTGGTTCAAGTGTGCACTGGGAGGACGCTAAGGCCTGTGAAGCCACCCACGTGCTCCTGCCTTGCACCTCCAATAGGTTTTATTATTTTTTTTAAATTAATGAAAATATGTAATATTAATAGTTATTATTTACTGGTGCAGATGGTTGACATTTTTCCCTATTTTCCTCACTTTATGGAAGAGTTAAAAAAGAACATTTCTAAAACCAGAGGACAAAAGGGGTTAATGTTACTTTAAAATTACATTCTATATATATATATATATATATATAAATATATATAAATATATATTAAATTACCAATTTTTTTCTCTGGGTGCAAAGATGTTCATTCTTTTTAAAATGTAAAACAAAACAAAAAAAATCCTTTCCTTCCCCTCAAGTCAACTTTTGTGCTCCAGAAAATTTTCTATTCCTTAAGTCTGAGCGTAAAAACTTCAAGTATTAAAATAATTTGTACATGTAGAGAGAAAAATGACTTTTTCAAAATATACAGGGGCAGCTGCCAAATTGATGTATTATATACTGTGGTTCTGTTTCTCGGAAGATTTTTTTTGTTATTTTTACATCTAACAGAAAAAAAAATTAAAAAGAGGGTAAGAAACACTTCCATTGGGATGATTTAACCTGCAAATGTCCCTGGGGTTTCTCTGCTTGCTTTCTTCCTCCTGACCCTGCCCCCTGACACACACACTTTCTGTAAAACTTGAAAATAGAAAGCAAAAACCCTCAACTGTTGTAAATCATGCAATTAAAATTGATTACTTATAAATATGAACTTTGGATCACTGTATAGACTGTTAAATTTGATTTCTTATTACCTATTGTTAAATAAACTGTGTGAGACAGACAGCTAACTTTGTTTCACTTTTTTCCGACACAACTTTGTCTTAGAAGACATCAGTTTTAAGTCCCTGATGCATAGGGTTCAGAGGAAAAAGCAAAACCACTAACTTACAGCCTAGCCTCTCTGGATATTCAAGTGAACTTAAAAACGGACTTGGGTAAATTTGTCAAACATTCAGGGAAAAACACTGCAAGTACCAGCCAAATGTCTATTTTATCTATTTGAGTTTATATTATTTAGCATTTAACATGCTCTATGATCCCCTATGGATGATTCATGGTCTTCCAATCAACCTTACCTTACAGGGATGAAAACGAGCAACTAAGTCACAGTAGTTTCTTGGAAAAGGAGTACTTAAAGGGCTACAATACATCCCTCTTCTGTCACACTGTGGTTGCCAACTGCCAACCAAGAAGACAAGGGGTGGGGAGGAGATGGGGTCTAGTAGGAAAAGAAAATGGGTGGGAATAAGACTGGAAGGCTAAGAAAGAGAGAGCTAATTATAACAGAGAGACCAGTACTTGCCAGGTATTAAAAAGAACTGAGGTGCTGGCTGGTTTGCTCAGTGGTTAGTGTTGGCCCACAGACCAAAAGGTCGCGGGTTCGATTCCTGGTCAAGGGCATGTACCTTAGTTGCAGGTTCTCAGTCCTAATAGAGGCTTGTGTGGGAGGCAGCCAATCATGTCTCTTACTTCCATGTCTCTCCCTTCCACTCTAAAAACCAATGGAAAAAAATATCCTAAGGTAAGAATTTTTTTAAAAGCCCTAGCCGATTTGGCTCTCTGGATAGAGCAGTGGTCGGCAATCCGCGGCTCGCGAGCCACATGTGGCTCTTTGGCCCCTTGAGTTTTTAGCAAAGGCCAACTTAGGAGTACCCTAATTAAGTTAATAACAATGTACCTACCTATATAGTTTAAGTTTAAAAAATTTGGCTCTCAAAAGAAATTTCAGCCCTGGCCGGCTTGGCTCAGTGGATACAGCGTCAGCCTGCGGACTGAAGGGTCCCAGGTTCGATTCCGGCCACGGGCACATGCCTGGGTTGCGGGCGCGATCCCCAGTAGGGGACGTGCAGAAGGCAGCCGATCAATGATTCTCATCATTGATGGTTCTATCTCTGTCTCCCTTCCTCTCTGAAATCAATAAAGAAATATATTTAAAAAAAAGAAAGAAAGAAATTTCAATCGTTGTACTGTTGATATTTGGCTCTGTTAACTAATGAGTTTGCCGACCACTGGAATAGAGCATCGGCCTGTGGACTGAAGGGTCCCAAGTTCGATTCCTGGTCAAGGGCACATGCCCAGGTTGTGAACTCATCCCCACTGGGGGTGCGTGCAGGAGGCGGCCAATTGGTGATTCTCATTATTAATGTTTCTATCTCTCTCCCCACTTCCTCTGAAATCAATTTTAAAAAATTTTTTAATTAAAAAAAAAAATTTGCCCCACTGGTGTGGCTCAGTGGTTGATCATCAACTTATGAACCAGGAGGTATGGTTCAGTTTCCCATGAGGGCACATGCCCGGGTTGTGGGTTCGATCCCCAGTGTGAGGCGTGCAAGAGGCAGCCGATTGATGATTCTCATCATTTCTCCCTTCCTCTCTGAAATCGATTTTTTTTTTTTTTAATTTCAGAGAGTAAGGAAGAGGGAGAAAGAGAGAGAGAAACATCCATGTTGATTGAGAATCATTCATTGCTGCCTCCAAACCTGGGACTTTTCAGTTCACAGGCCAAGGCTCTATCCACTGAGCCAAACCGGTTAGGGCAAAATATATTTTTAAAAATAAATAAAAAATGAGAGATAACTGATCCTCCAACTTCATATTACATTGGCTATGAACAAGTTTGAAAAATTAGAATACCGTTAGTAAGCTGCTTTGACATTGTTATTCAAACTCCTTTTTATTCCTATTTTATATTGTCTCATAAAAAATAACTAGTATCTTAACCCTTTTAGTGCCAGCCTCTTAGGCCTGGTATACGTGAAAAATGCCACGGCTTTTTTGACGAATTTGCACGTTTGTACTAAGAAATTTATATTAAGCTTAATACTTATTTGTTGAAGCTAGTTTTTTTTACATACACTCTTAATACTTTCAGGTATGATAAAAAAGTTCATTTATGTTGTTATCTCTTCTATAAATTTATGAAAAAAATAAATTTTAAAATTTATTATTAAAAAATTTAAACTTTTACATTCAGATTAGAAAATTTGTTCTTTAGTATTTTTTGACAGTATTAATTTAGCATTAGTTTCTACTACTATTTATTAGCTCACCAACAATTTTTATGCTTTGCCATTATTTTTTAAATAGTAACATTGAATTTACTAAAATGTCCCCCACACAATTGAACACGCGCACTTCTGTCCAGGACAGCACGCACCAGGAAGACCGTGTTCACATCCACCCCACACTGCGCAGCTGCTTCTTCGCTGCCCTCTCCCCGTTTCACACCTTTTGCTGCACACACAACAGTCCTTCTCCTTTTTTCCAGGTAACGTTTTTAACGGCTTCCTGTCTTGTCTCAGATGTTCCTCTGATTTCCCACATTTGTTATTTTTCTCTAGGAGCCATTCATTCCCACGATCTTCAACAATACCAATAGTAAAATCCAAACGAGACATAGGGCTTTTCTCAGAGGGGCGGTCATCGGAAGTGTTTATGAAAAGAGGAACGAGCTTGATAGCAATACAAAGACGGATGATACAAGGTCAACTTATGTAGATATGGCATCCGCTACGCAGTAAAAGCAGGTACGCTACAAAGCAGAAAATACCTTATGTTCTTCTAGCCAAAAAAAGAACATATATTTAATTTTCACAATGAAAATTAGTCAATAATGATTAGGAAGCATGACAGGTACTAAAAATATGTCTACAAAACCTATAGGATGCACAGAAAAGAAAAGGCGTGAGCGTAAAAACACCCGGCCGATAGATCGGCCCGTGGCATTCTTCGCACATACCCCATGGGCCGATAGATCGGCCCGTGGCACTAAAAGGGTTAATGTGAGGTTAACTTGTCAGTATTTTTAGAGCCCTCCCCAGAAAATGTCTCAAGCACACACCTGCTCAGGTCAGTGGTCCAGCAGATGGACCTGAAGCTACAATCTTCCAGGCCAGACAGAGTACACATGGACAAGATGTAGCCCTGCCCTCAAGCAAGCCAGGTTGAGATCTAGAAAAGAGAATGATGCTGGAATAAGATGAAATAGAGAATGTTCACGGGTGTAAGCAGGAACAAGGTTCAGAGAATGGGACGGGGGCACCTGGCTGATGGGAATTGGGAACGTTTCTGGAAAGGCTAGTATTTAAATGGATCTTGGAGAGGAGTGAGGAACTGCACCCAGAAGAGTGCAGAATTAGATCCTGGTGAGGAAAGCACTTCAGAACCACTTGGCTGAGGCCAGATTGTAGATGATGGTGAATGCCTGTGACAGAAAGACATCTCCCCACTTTGCTTCCTGTTACTAGGGACCCAGGATCTGAATCCCCAAAAGGGAAATATTTTGAATTCCAAGCAGTAAATTTCCAGCTTTTATAGCTCTAGCCTCTGACTAAAGACATGTAGGTTGGAGCATGAGACCACATTTCACTGCAATATTGCACGAAGTGAGAGAAGAAACGTTAATTCAATGGGAAGGAGGAAATAAAGCTGTCCTAGCCCTGGTGCTAAGGAGGGGCAAAATAGATTATTCTAGAGTCAGGAATACAAGAACATAATTTCAATACTAATGTGTATTTGAAAATTACTACAATGAAAAGCTGGGACGAGAGAGAACCAAGATGGCGGCATAGGTAAAAACCTAAACTGCTGCCTCACACAACAATTTCAAAACTACAACTAAAAGACAAAACATCTATCACCCAGAACCACGGGAAAGCTGGCTGAGTGGAAGTTCTACAACTAGAAGGAAAGAGAAAAGAGCATTGAGACATGCACAAGTGCTGAAAAGCTGAGGTACAGAGGCGCGCGAATTGGGCTGGCGGCAGGTGTCTGGGTGCGCTACTTTCTTCAACCCGAAGGGAGACAAGCTCCCGATTACTCTGAACTCCAGTTTCTGGGGAGACGCTGGGGACCCAAACTCCCACGGGGAGAAGCTGGACTGTCGGCCATCAGGTCGGAAAGTGAGGGTGATTTTCTTGCAGAGGTGCGCCCAGCAATCATTGTTTACTGCACACGGGGACTTGGAAACGCGGAGACGCAGAGACGGCTGGCTGGCAGCCATCGCTGTTTGCCACACCCTAGCCTAGTGCCTCCCTGAGACCCCGCCCCGCACAATCTACAAACCCAAGCTCCACGCAGCGGCTTTTGCATGTAAATGGCCTGCCCTATCGCAGCTTAACCTAACAAACTGCAGCTCTGGTCAGACAGCTCCAAAACCTCCAAACCCCAAGCAAAGAGGAGAAAACTGTAGTTCTCACTGTAGCTCCTGCTGGGTGGCCTCAGACAGTAGCTGACCTGCACCGCATTGGAGATCCAGAAGCTAGTGTATCTAGTGCTCAGTGTGAGATGACACCAGATTTCAACTACTCACATCCATAAGTGACACATTCAAGAGGCAGACTCAGTGAGCACCAAAGCCCCACTGAAGCAAGTCCTGCCCTATAAGCATGTCTCCAGCACAGCAGTTCTTCCACTCCATCAACACAGGGAAGTAGCAAAATGCGGAGACAAAGAAACATGTCACGAATGAAAGAAATGGAGGAAAGCAAACTACTGGACATAGACTTCAAAACCACATTTATAAGGTTACTCAAGAATCTTCTAAAAACCACCGAGAAACTTGATGAGACCTCCAAGGAGCTTAGTGAGACCTTCAAGGACCTTAATGAGAATGCCAAAAAAATGGAAAAGGACCAGTCAGAAATTAAGCATACACTGTTTGAAATAAAGAATATACAGAAATTCAACTGTAGATCAAAGGACCCCAAGAATCAAACCAAAGGTCTGAAATATGAGGAAACAAAAAACACCCAACCAGAAAAAAAAAAAAAAAAAAGAATCCAAAAATATGAAGATAGTGTAAGGAGCCTCTGGGACAACTTTAAGCGTACCAACATCCGAATTATTGGGGTGCCAGAAGAAGAGAGAGAGCAAAATATTGAAAACCTATTAGAAGAAATAATAACAGAAAACTTCCCCCACCTGGTGAAAGAAATAGACTTACAAGTCCAGGAAGCGCACAGAACCCCAAACAAGAGGAATCCAAAGAGGACCACACCAAGACACATCATAATTAAAATGCCAAGGGCAAAAGACAAAGAGAGAATCTTGAAAGCAGCAAGAGAAAAACAGTTAGTTACCTACAAGGGAGCACCCATACGACTGTCAGCTGATTTCTCAACAGAAACTATGCAGGCCAGAAGGGAGTGGCAAGAAATATTCAAAGTGATGAACAGCAAGAACCTACAACCAAGATTACTCTACCCAGCAAAGCTATCATTCAGAATTGAAGGTCAGATAAAGAGCTTCACAGACAAGAAAAAGCTAAAGGAGTTCATCACCACCAAACCAGAATTATATGAAATGCTGAAGGGTATTCTTTAAGAAGAGGAAGAAGAAGAAAAAGGTAAAGATAAAAATTATGAACAACAAAATGACAACAAATACATACCTACCAACAAGTGAATCTAAAAATCAAGTGAATAAAAAATCTGATGAACAGAATAAACTGGTGAATATAATAGAATCAGGGACATAGAAAGGGAGTGGACTGACAATTCTCAGGGGGAATGAGGGGTACAGGAAGAGATTGGACAAAAATCTTACACCTATGGATGAAGACAGTAGCGGGGGGTAAGGGCATGGGGTGGGGTGGGGAATCAGGGGGAGGGAAGCTATGGGGGGAAAAAAAGAGGAACACTTGTAATAATCTGAACAATAAAGATTTATTTTTTTATTATTTTTTTTTTTACATATATTTTTATTGATTTCAGAGAGGAAGGGAGAGGGAGAGAGAGATAGAAACATCAATGATGAGAGAGAATCATTGATCGGCTGCCTTCTGCAGACCCCCTACTGGGGATCAAGCTGCAATCCAGGCATATGCCCTTGACTGGAATCGAACCCAGGACCTTCAGTCCGCAGGCTGATGCTCTATCCACAGAGCCAAACCAGCTAGGGCTGAACAATAAAGATTTATTTAAAAAAGAAAGAAAAAAAAGAAGAGCTGGGACGAGCTCAAAGCCACAAATTGTGCTGTTTCTAACCTATCAACCTAGGAAGGGACCCACTGGGGGCTGGCAGTATTCCAGGTGCTCTCACTGACTTAGTTACTAAATCCCCCAACAGCCCCAACGGACAAATGAGAAAACTACAGCTAAGATGAAACAACGTGCTCAAGATCTCACAGTCAGTAAGAGGCTTATCAGAAAGTCAAAGTCATCTTCCGTACTGGAGAGAAGCCCTAGTGATGGCTGCAAATTAACTAATACATATGACACGGGTCCTGTTACTCTTCCAAGCAAATTTAAAATACAGACTAAATGAAAGGTTTGGGGCTAAGGAAAATCTGAATAGCTCCTAATCTATTTAAGAAATTGGATTTATAATTAAAACCTTCCCACAAACAAAATTCCAGGACAGCCAAGGTTATGTCAATGATGAATTCTATCAAACATATAAGGAAGAAATAATATAAATCATATACAAATTCTTTCAGAAAATAGCAGGAACACTTCTAATTTTATGAAATTAACACTACCCTGATGCCAAAATTTTTTTTTAATTATAAGAAAATTA
This sequence comes from Eptesicus fuscus, assembly GCF_027574615.1. Taxonomy (NCBI): domain Eukaryota; kingdom Metazoa; phylum Chordata; class Mammalia; order Chiroptera; family Vespertilionidae; genus Eptesicus; species Eptesicus fuscus. The sequence goes on from NC_072479.1 coordinate 103,505,599, forward strand.
AAGAACAATTGCCCACCCTAACCGGTTTGGCTCAGTGGATAGAGCATTGGCCTGCGGTCTGCAGGTTCCCAGGTTCAATTCCGGTCAAGGGCATGTACCTTGGTTGCGGGCACATCCCCAGTAGGGAGTGTGCAGGAGGCAGCTGATGGTCTCATCGATGTTTCTAGCTCTCTATCCCTCTCCCTTACTCTCCGTAAAAAATCAACAAAATATATATTTTTTAAAAAGACCAATTGCCCTCATGAACATAATATGAAATAATCCTAAGCAAAATATTAACAAATTAAGTCCAGCAATATATTTAAAAAAAAATACTGGCCGAAGCCGGTTTGGCTCAGTGGATAGAGCGTCGGCCTGCGGACTGAAAGGTCCCAGGTTCGATTCCGGTCAAGGGCATGTACATTGGTTGCGGGCACATCCCCAGTAGGGGGTGTGCAGGAGGCAGCTGGTCGATGTTTCTCTCTCATCGATGTTTCTAGCTCTCTATTCCCTCTCCCTTCCTCTCTGTAAAAAATCAATAATATATATATAAAAAAAAAAATACTGTATCATGATCAAGTTGGGTTTATCCCAAGAATTCAAGGTTTGCTTAATATTCAAAAATCAGTCTAATCCGCCATACTAACAGAACGAAGGAGACAGACAATATGATCATCTCAACAGATCACCTATTCATAATAAAAACTCAACAAATTAGGAACAGAAGTGAACCTCATAGCCTAAAAATGTGCATCTACAAAAAAACCCACAGTTAACACCATCCTTCCTATATAATAAAAGCCTAATATGCAAATTGTTCAACTGGGAGTTTGACCACTCACTATGACGTAAACTGACCACCAGGGGGCGGCATGGACCATGGCAGACATCTGCGATGCTGTGCCGGCAGTGGGCGGCACTGGAGGCGCTGCTGACCCAGGACTGCAGTGAGATGGTGGAGCAGGTGAGCAGGCCAAGGCAGGTGCGAGCAGGGGCCCAATCACCCCAACTGAGCACCCGGCAGGCAGGATGGTGAGAAGGAGGTGCCAGCCCACAGTGGGGTGCCAGGTGGGGCTGCAGGGTTGCGAGGCTGGGGGCATGAGCTGGGGCTGTGAGCCTGGGGTGCAAGCTGGGGCCTGATCCCCGCAGGTCACCACAAGGGACCCCACCCATGCATGAATTCATGCACCGGGCCTCTAGTATGTACTATAAAGAGCAAATGCTTTGTCTCTACTCTTAGGAAGGAAGGAAGAATCTCCATTCTCACCAATTCTTTTCAACATATATGTTGGATATTCTAGCCAGCAATATAAACCAAGAAAAATAAATCAAAGACAAAATTGTAGAAAAGGAAGAAGTAGAAAAGGTGTCATAATCATATAAGTAAAAAACCCTAAGGATCTATAAAAAAGCTACTCAAACTAATTAATGAATTTAACAAGGTTGCAGGATACAAGAAAAATTTACAAAGATCACTTGCATTTCTATATACCAGCAATTAACAGTTAGAAAATAAAACATAGATTCCAGATATGAATCTCTGTCAGATATGTGGTTTGCAAATATTTTCTGCCTGTTTATGGTTTGTCTTTTCATCCTTTTAGCCGGGTTCTTACAGAGTAAAGTTTTACATTTGATGAACTCCAATAACGTTATCATTTTTTCTTTTATAAATCATGCTTTTGGCCCTAGCTGGTTTGGCTCAGTGGATAGAGCATCAGCCTGAGGACTGAAGGGTCCTGGGCTCCATCCCCAGTAGGAGGCCTGCAGGAGGCGGCCGATCAATGATTCTCTCACCATTGATGTTTCTCTCTCTCTCTCTCACCCTCTCCCTTCCTCTCTGAAATCAATAAAAATGTATTTTAAAAAAATTATACTTTCTCCATTGAATTGCTTCCCCACCACTGTAAAAACTCATTTGGTTGTATTTGTGTGGAACTATTTCTGGGTTCTCCATTCTGTTCCATTGATCTGTCGGTCTATCCCTCTGCCAATACAACCACAGTCTTGAATAATGTAGCTGTAAGTCTAAAATCAGATAGAGTGGTTCTTCCCCCTGCATTAATCTTGTTCAGAATTGTGTGGGCTCTTCTAGTTCTTTTACCTTTACATATAAATTTTAGAATAACATTATATATATTTACAAAAAAACCTTGCTGGGAGGCAGCTGATCAATGATTCTCTCTCATAATTGATTTTCTATCTTTCTCTTCCTTCCTCTCTGAAATCAATAAAAATATATATTTTTAAAAATCTTGCTGTAGTTTTAACAGGAATTGTGATAAACCTGTTTGTCAATTGAGGGAGAATTGACATCTTTACCATGTTGAATCTTCCAATCCATGAATACAATGTCTGTTTATTTAGATCTTCTTTGATTTCTTTCATCAGCATTTTGTAGTTTTTAGAATACAAGTCCTGGACATGTTTTCTTACATTTACACCTAATTTCTTTTTCTTTCTTTTTTTTAAAAATATATTTTATTGATTTTTTACAGAGGAAGGGAGAGCGATAGAGAGTTAGAAACTTCGATCAGATGCCTCCTGCACACTCCCCACTGGGGATGTTTAAGACATTTATATATCCTATCTAATAATAGACAAATATGCAAATTGACCATACCTCCGACACGCCCACAAAGCCACGCCCACCATCCAATCAGAGCGAGTATGCAAATTAACCCAAACCAAGATGGCTACAGCCCCAGAGAACAAGGTTTCCTAGGTAACAGAGGAAGCCAAGCTTTCTGCCAGCCATTGCAGGCCTAAGCCTCCACTCAAGCTACAAAGTTTCAATTATAGAAGGTAAACAAATTCAAACAAATGGCGGCAGAATGGAGCTTGAGAGAGCAGGCCAGGGTTGCCGCTGGCAACAGGGGAAGCAAAGCTTTCCACACACCCTGGCTGGGCCCACCCGCTTAAGGAAACAAAGTTTCGATTATAACCCCAACACAAATGGCTATGGGCCTCCGAGGGAGCCCCAGGCTTGGCTCTGCTCCAGGCTACAAAGTTTCAATTGTAGAAGGAAAATAAATTCCAGATACCAGGGCCTCCGCTTGCGTTGCCAGGGAGCGTGGCCGGCCTGCAAACCACCACAGGCCCCTCGCTCAGGCCGCCCCACACCCCAAGGGAACCCCACCCTGATCAGGGACACCCTTCAGGGCAAACCAGCTGGCCCCCACCCCTGTACCAGGCCTCTATCCTATCTAATAAAAGAGTACTATGCAGATTGATCATCACTGCAACACACAATATAGCTGCCCCCATGTGGTCAAAGATCCTGCCCCCATGTGGACACAAGATGGCCACCACAAGATGGCCAGCAGGAGAGGGCAGTTGGGAGGCACCCAGCCTGCAAGGGAGGGCAGTTGGAGGTGATCAACCCTGCAGGAGAGGACAGTTAGGGGTAACCAGGCCAGCAGAGGAGGGAAGTTGGGGGCAAACAGGCTGGCAACAGAGTGGTTAGGGGGTGATCAGGCTGGCAGGCAGAAGCAGTTAGGGGCAATCAGGAAGGCAGGCAGGCAAGCAGTTGGGAGCCAGCAGTCCTGGATTGTGAGAGGGATGTCCGACTGCCCGTTTAGGCCCGATCCCAGGGATCAGGCCTAAACGGGCAGTCGGACATCCCTTGAGGGGTCCCAGATTGGAGAGGGTACAGGCTGGGCTGAGGGACAACCCCCCTCGGTTGGTTGCACCGGGCCTCTAGTATATATATAAAATTTATATATATTCTAATTTATATATATAAATTGATTTTTTTACAGAGAGGATAGGAGAGGAAGAGAGAGTCAGAAACATCGATGAGAGAGAAACATCAATCAGCTGCCTCCTGCACACCCCCCACTGGAGATGTGCCCGCAACCAAAGTACATGCCCTTGACCAGATTCGAACCTGGCACCCTTGAGTCCACAGGCCGACGCTCTAACCACTGAGCCAAACTGGTTAAGGATATTTCTATTTTTAAGGTTCTTAAATTTTCAGACTCATGAATAGTATATAGAAATAGAATTGATTTTTGTATGTTTATCTTGTATCCTGGAGCCTTACTAAACTCATTTATTAGGTCTAGTGGGATTTTCTAAATAGACCATCATGTCATCTGCAAAAAGAAATATTTTATTTCTCCTTTTCTAATCCACATCACAATTTTGGCCAATCCCTCAAGTATTGGTATTTTTTAGATTGCTGCTCCTCTCTTGGCTGACCTCCTCCACTTTCTAAGTTTTACATAATAACCTCTTATCTTGGGCCCAGATCTGGCCCATAAGCTTCAGGCCCACACTTTTCCCAAAGGTAAGGGCAACAGCTCCACCTCAAATGTGCTGTAGACACCTCCAACTCCATGTGCCCTGTACCAGGCCCATCACCTACTCCTTAAACATGCATGGGCCATAAATGACCACTGACGCTCAGCTGCACAACTAAGAAACCAGGAAGTCTTCCGTATTCCTCCCTCAGATTAGTTCCCCCGTCCAAGTCTTGCCTATTCTGAGTCATTCATGAAATGTCCCCTTCTGTCCACCCACACTGAGCTGGGCCAGGCCCTCAGAGATTCTCTTTCCTAGTCTATTATGGTAACTTCCAAACTGGTCTCCTGATCTCCAGCCCTTCTCCCTCCAATGCATACTCCTAACCACGTCCAGATTACCTTTGTCATTCTCTTGATTAAGAACTTTCTAGAACATAGCTTACCTATATAGGTCAGATTCCAAATTCCAAATTAGCATGGCATTCACATCCGGTCTTGCTTACTTCTCCATTATCACCTTCTTCCAACATCATCTTGCAACAATTCCAACCCATAAAGCATCCACTCTCTCTCATTAAAACATGCTTCGGATGTGTTTTCTCTTCCCTGCGCTCATGTTCCCTTTGTCTTCAATGCCTTGGCCATTGTTTCCTGGTAAACAATCCCCACTCATCCTTCAGGACCTAGTTCCATGTTCCCTTTCAATGCTCTCAGAACACTTGACATCTATATTCCTCACTCTGTAAGCATATATCACACTGCATAATAACTTTCTGCATTTGAATCTGTCTCCACTAGATTGTGAGCTCCTAAAGAGTCACTCTCTCATTCATCTGTTTCTCCATAGCCCTTGATCCGAATTGAACCTGGGACCCTTCAGTCCGCAGGCCGACGCTCTATCCACTGAGCCACACCGGTTAGGGCCTGAAAATTCTTGTATAAGCCATCACAGTGTTGGCCTGGTCAAGCAGTTGCCATGGGAACAGGAGAATCATTGCACAAACACCTTTAGAGATCCCTGATGCTCTTTACATCAACCCTGTTTCTTCTTCATTCCCTAGCCAGTGGGAGTGCAGAGAAAATCTACAAGGGCAGCCAAGGGGGTTCAGAACTTTGGCCCAAATTTTCCCTTGCAGCTGATGAGTTCCAGGAAAAATCTGAAGTTAGAAGAAGCAACAAAGGAACAGCCGGTGCAAGGAGAGGTCTGGATGGTTTCCTTCTTAAAGAACTAAAGCAAGGCCCAGCTCAAGGTTCAGCTTCTCCATGGAGCCTTCCCTACCACACCCTCCAGCACATGTGACGTCCCTTCTCTGCCCCCTGCAAGCTTCAGTGAGGCTATGAGGAATCTTTCCATTCACACAGCACATGGACCCTCCGGGGGGCTGTAATCTGATGGTGGGTTGATTCACAAAGACACATCCTGTCTTTTAGACAAACGTCCTGGCCACAGGCCCCTTCTTCTCTAATCTCTCCCCCGCCCCCCACCCCCAGGCCACCAATCCCAGCCACCACTTGCTGAACTCCAAGCCATGTGCTGTGTTTATACACTTATTGCACTGAACTCTAGATAGGACACTCTGTGATGGTGGAAAAGTTCTAGATATGCCCTGTCCAATACAGAGCCACTGGCCACATGTGGCTACTGAGTAATTGAAAGATGCCCAGTGAAACTGGGGAACTGAATTTTGTTTAATTTTTAAAAAATATTTGTATTGGTTTTAGAAAGGAGGAGAGGGAGAGAGAGAAGCATCACTGAAAGAGGACCATCAATAGGCTGCCTCCCACCCTGGGTTGAGCCTGCAATGCAGGCATATGCCCTGACCAAGAATCAAATGGCAATCTGTCAAACTGGCAATCTCTCTTTGTAAATATATTTTTTAATTTCAGACAGGAAGAAAGAGGGGGAGAGAGATAGAAACATCAGTGATGAGAGAGAATCAGTGATCAGCTGCCTCCTGCACGCCCCCTACTGAGGATCAAGCCCAAAACCCAGACATGTGCCCTTGACTGGAATCAAACCCAGGCTGCAGGCCGATGCTTTATCCACTGAGCCAAACTGGATAGGGCTTAAATGGATGGATTTTATTGAGAGAATTTGATTAGGATTGAATTGAATCTATATAGATCAAGTTGGGAAGAAATAACATCTTGACAATATTGAGTCTTCCTATCCATGAACATGGAATATCTGTTTAATTAATTCTTTGATATCTTTCATCAAAGTTTTTTAGTTTTCCTCATATAGATTTTGTATGATATAATTTTTAAAAATGCCATAGATGTATTCAGTACATCAATTGCATTTTGTCCATGTAATCACTATCAATCTTTGAGGTCAGGGCCATGTCTGCTTAAGTAACAGATGGTCATGACAACATTTGCACATGTGGGTGTCAAAAATACTGATGAAGAGGAAAAAAATCTGATGGATTCCATTAGAATCTGGATTCTAGTCCCAGCTCAGCCCCTAACTTGCTATATGACCTCTGGCAAGAAATATCCCTTTGTAGGCCTCAATGAAGGGGTTCGACTAGACCAGAGGATCCCAAAACTGACCCAGGTTCCTAAGATCAACTCCCAAATGTTTTTTCAATAGGTCTGGGGTTGGTCTTGAAACAAAATCTGTATAATTAAAAATTTCCCCTGGTGTTTCTGATCTCTGGGATCCACTAACTTATTGGAGTAAAGGTTCCCAAGTATTCATTCACAGTGGCTTTGATGTTTCAATAACTGTTTCATGATATTCCTAGGCCTACAGAAATAACTAACAGTCTGTTCATTAAGAAGATAAGTCCAGCTGGTTTGGCTCAGTGGTTAGAGCATCAGCCTGTGGACTGAAGGGGTCCCAGGTTTGATACCAGTAGAGGGCACATGCCCGGGTTGTGGGCTCGATCCCCAGTACGGGGCGTGCAAGAGGCAGGCAATCAATGATTCTCTCTCATCATTGATGTTGCTATCTCTCTCTCTCCCTTCCTCTCTGAATTCAATAAAAATATTTTTTTAAAAAAAGAAGATAAGTCCAAAGAAACAGTATTTATGTCCTAAGAACTTAATGCCTTTGGGACACAGCACACCTTCTTGAACCTCAGAATCACATAGGACACTGCCATTATCATTTCTTGTTCCATATTAATTTGTACACAATACTTGCTTTTTGTCACAACCATGTCCAAAAACCTCAGCTTCGAATAGATATGACATTATCAAAAGGAATGTAGTGCGAACTAATGCAAAAACGGCCTCAGACAGATGTCATGTGTTGTAAGCTGAATTATGTCCCCCCTTCAAATCCACATGTTGAAGTCCTAACGCGCAGTACCTCACTATGACTATGACTGTATCTGAAGATAGGCCTTTGAAGAAATAATCAAGGTAAATGAGGTCATATGTGTGGGTCCTAATCCAATATGACCAGTGCCCTTATAGGAAGAGGAGATTAGGATACAAGTATGCATGCACACAGAGGAAAGACCACAGAAGGACACAGTGGCCATCAGTAAGCCGAAGAGAGAGGCCTCAGAAGAAACATAACCTGCCAACACTTTGATTTTGAACTTCTAGCCTCCAGAACTATGAGAAGATTAATTTCTGTTTAAGCCCCTGGCTGTGATATTTTGTTATGGCAACCTAACAAACAAACACCCTAGGGTTCCCCTAAGATTTTAAAATTCCCCTCAGCACCCCTGTGAGTTCTCCAACTGTGAGCACCTCAACACACAGTTGGAGAACCACAACCTGGGGGCTTACATATGCCCTGAGTCTGACCCCACTCAAACCACTAATGGAGATAAATGGACAGATTGCCGGGGTATAAGTCAGCTAGCAAATTTCATTCAACACAAATCAACATTTCTGCCCTAATAACACACCTGATTGCTGGCTTCAGCAGATATTAATCACCAGTTGGAAGTTACCCCAGGCCAGTGATTTAGGTAGCCAGTTGGGAGGTTGCTATGGTGGTAGAGGAGAAAGCTGGTTATGACCTGGACAGGATGGTGGCAGTGAGAATGCAGAACAGTGGGCATATTGGGATATATTTTGTGGTAAAGGAGTTGTCACTCAGAACTTGCAGATGGGTTTGTGAGTGGGAGAGCGCAGAATCAAGGATAATTCCTAGAGTTTGTTTACAATGGAGTCTATTTCTATTGTGACTGCACTCTTTCATTTCTACAGTTTTTATTGAGAGCCTGCTTACTGTCATGCTATGTCCAAGGTGCTGGGTTACTGGGGTGGGAAAAATAGGATTCTTACTTTTGCTTGATTAAGAATGTGGATGTTGGAGCTGGACTGCCTAGGTTCAAATCCCAGCTCTGCACTTATTAGCTGTGTGGCCTTGGGCAAGTTACTTAACCTACCTCAGTTTTCTTATCTGTAAAACTAGTGACCAGGTGCATGAAATTCATGCACATTAAAAGGGGATTAATTGGAGGAAATAATTTAATATTGCTATTTGCCCTTTCTCTATAATAGAAGTGTCAGAGATGAAAGAAAATTAGTAAAATGTATATGAAAACCTTCCTCCTGTCAGAGTCTGGGGCTCACCACGGGACCCAGAGTCAAGTCCTCGCCCACCCACATGCACCTCAAAATCACTTGAGACCCAGACCAGGCCGGCCTCCCCACCCCATTGGGCTAGATCCAGACCCGGCCAGTCCCACCCTTGTCAAGCCCTGCCGGGCAGGGCGCGTAGCCTCAGGTCCCCCAGCCCAGACTGGGGTGAGGGGTGTGCCTTGAGATCCTCCATCAAGCCCTGCCAGGCAGGGATGCGCAGCCTCAGGTCCCCTGGCCCTGTGCTGGGGTGGGGGGCGTGGCCTGAGGTCCTCTGTCAAGCCCCACCTAGTGGGGGGCGTGGCCTGAGGTCCCCCCTGAGGTCCCCTAGCCCAGCACCAGGATGGGAAGCGCACCTTGAGGTCCCCGGTCAAGCCCTGCCAGGCGGAGGGTGCAGCCTGAGGTCTCCTGTCAAGCCCCACGGGGGGGGGGGGGGGGGGGCGGGGGAGGGCGTAGCCTCAGGTCCCTGCTGATTGCTCGTTAAGGCTCCTTATGGGAACTTGGCCTCAGCTGTGGGTGCAGCCATCTTTGTGACGGAGTGATGGTCAATTAGGAAATTTGAAAGGGTGATGGAGCACTTCATGAACTACTTCACATTGGATGCTCACCAAAGGCCTTTCAGAGGTGATAACAGTTAAAATAAGACTTAAATGCAAGAAGGAGCCAGGCGTGAGCATATCTAGGAAAAGAATATTCTAGAAGGAAACAAATGTAAATTCCCTCAGCAAGAATAAGCTTGACATGTGCCAGCGACAGAAAGCAGGGCAGTAGGGGCAGTAGGGCTGGAATTCAATGAGGGAGTGAATGATGCCGAATGAAGTTGGCGAGGCTGGCAGTTGACAGATCAGGGCAGGGAATTCGGTTTTATTTTAAGAGCCAGAGGGGCCAGGGGGATGTTTTCAGGAGGAGGATGGCGTGGTTTGACTCACATTTTAGAGACCAGCTGGATGACTATGAGCAGGTTTGGGTGGCACAGAGGACGCAGGGAGACTACTGAGGACTGCAGGCAAGAAGGATGGCTTCATCTGGGTGGCGGGGGACAGGTAGGAGGACAGGTCTGGGATGTGCCTTAGATGTAGCATCAGCTAGACTTGGACTTTACACGCAGGTTCTGCCGGACACAGTTCTGGAGAGTCCGCCCAACGCCTGTCTCGGCGTTTCAGTGTGCAGCACAGATCAGGTAAAGTGGAGGACAGACTGGAACAGGTGGAACTGGGGGCAGTGAGTTCAATGGAATGAATGTGGAAACGTCCAGTAACTGATAAAAAGGTAACAACATTCCCTGAGCTCTTCCTGTGTGGCCAGATTCCACGTGAAGTGCTTTGTGTGCATCATTTATTTCATTTTATTGATTTCTTAGAGAGGAAGGGAGAGGGATGGAGAGTTAGAAACATCGATGAGAGAGAAACATCCATCAGCTGCCTCCTGCACACTCCCCACTGGGGATGTGCCCGCAACCAAGGTACATGCCCTTGACCGGAATCGAACCTGGGACCCTTCAGTCTGCAGGCCGACGCTCTATCCACTGAGCCAAACCGGTTAGGGCATGTGCATCATTTTATTTAACTTTCACAACTACCCTCTGAGCTAAGTATCGGTATCCCCATTTTATAGGGGAGGAGCTGTGAAGATGGCTGTGTAAGGGTCACACAGTGATGGAATTCAAAGCCCATTTAAAAAAAAATATGTTATATATATATATATATCTATATATATATATACCTATATATCTATATCTATATCTATATCTATATCTATATCTATATCTCTATATCTATATCTATATCTATATCTATATATATTTCAGAGAGGAAGGGAGAGGGAGAGAGAAAGAAACATCAATAATGAGAGAGAATCATTGATTGGCTGCCTCCTGCACGCCTTGTACTGGGGATCAAACCTGCAACCTGGGCTTGTGCCCTGACCAGGAATTGAACCGTGACCTCCTGGTTCCTAGGTTGACGCTCAACCACACCGGCTGGGCGCACCACTCCTTTTGGGATGCCAGGAGTGTATTAACGGAATCCATGCTGTTGGCACCCCCACGGCACCATACCACACCATACCATCGTTAGAAGGGGCATAACAATGGATTTACAAATGCTTATCTCCCGGGCTGCATGGGCTGCGTTTTTAAGGCTCACTAACTGATTTCAATGTGATCAGCTGAAATGCGCAAAAGGCATCGAGGGTTGTCCTGAGGACTCAGTACGATACTCAGAAGCACCTGGCACAGGCAGGTGCTCATTCAGTATTTGTCGACTCTGAACCTGGATCAACAACGTAGAAAGCGTTGTTGAGTGAGTTTTCTTCGGCACCAACAAGGCTGGCCGTACTGAACTTGCCTAAGCTTCAGTCTCCTCAGTTCTGAAAAGGGTAAGAATTCCTCCTGCCTTTCAGGTTTGTTTTGAGGACAAACGAGGTTGTAGGGTAGGTGAGCACACAGCTGGCAGTCAACACAGCCCTTAGAAACACGGGGCCCCTCTTCCGTCACTGGCCTGGGGGCTGAAAAGCCTCCCTCTCTCTCTCTCTGTCCGCTTTGGGGGTGACGGGCAGTCCGCACACCCTCTCTGCCTGTTTTATTAGCGAATATACTCCTCAAAAGTGGGCATTTGAAAGGCACCTACCAGTGAACTTCATACATCCAGAAATGGTACCACCAGATTAAATGGTATCCTATAAACAAACAATTTCAGTTCCTTTAACTGACACTTCAAAATCTCTACTTACACTTCTCATGATCCTTCCAAGAATTTGCCAGAAGGTGGACCTGTCAATAGAAAGGACACAGATTATTACTGACCACCAATGCCGTCAAAACAATTGTTACTTAGAAAGCCCAAAACACAGCTGGAATTTTCAGAATTTAATCAACACACCCCCACACCCACACCCCCACCCCCAACTACCTCCCCATTTTGACTTTGCCTACAAGGGCTCCTCACAGTTGATCCAGCCCAAACCACAAAGGAACATTCAAAAAAATAATAATAATCATTTAAACTGCCGTGTGGTGGTAATCTGGGTTGCTGGGCTGTGGTTGTTGGTAGTTGGGGAGGGGCAAGCAGATCCAGCAAAAGTGTTGTTTTAAACTGGTAGCTAGGAGCTCAGATAATGAGGTCACAGGGTGGTTGTGTTTTGGAACTTTCTGCTCCTTCAAGGCAGTTACCCTGAAAACCCTCTGAGCGAGTCTGTGTCCTGCTCCGCCGCGGCTCCCTGAGCCAAGAAACCGCTGCGGGACGCCCGTCTCCACCTGCGAGCGGCGGCTGCTCCACACGCTCACCTGTGAGCTCAGGGCGCGGTGGTGCCTCTGCCCGCGCCGCTCCAAGTGCCGTACAAACCGCGGAGCTCTCCTCACAGGGCGGTTCCTCGTCTCCCGCGTCCAGCCATTCCCACGGAGGAGGGCACCGTGGCCTGCGGACCAGACGTCTTCCCAGGTCTTCGAGGATCGGGCGGAGCTCGCTCAGCCGCCTCCATCCATCAGACCCGCCCACCCCGGGGTCGCAGCCCGGCCCCGCCTCGGCCAGCGCCCGCGGTCCCGGCGCCTGCCCGCCCGGTGCGGGGCGGCCCCGCGGGGAGGGCGGGTGGCGGGGCGGCCAGGCCCCGGGGCTGGGTAATGGCAGTTGCCCTGGGCAGCTCAGTGATCGAACACTCCCTGCCCGGGTGGTGCCCGCGCTGCGGTTGCAATCAAGGCCGGGGCACCGAGGGCTCGCCCCGCGCCGGGCACCGCGCTGCTCGCTCCGGCCCCGCTCACGGCGCGGCCCCGGCCCGCGGGGTCCTGGACGGGACGGGTCTCGCCGTCCACTCAGTGGTTCTCGGGTGTCGCTGCCCGCCACGCCCCCCGCCCCCCGCGCCTCCCTCCTCCTCGGCCACCGCGGACCCTCAGCCTGGACCCAGCTGCTCAGCGAGCCCGCGCCGCGCTCCAACCCGGCGCTCGGCTTCCAGAAGCGGGTGGGGGCGCCGGGGGGCCGCGCGGGGGCGGGCCGGGGGGCGGGGCGGGGCGGGCGGAACGGCCGGCGGTTGGAGTTCCGCTCCGACGCGCGCCGCCCAGCCACGTGACGGTCGGCCCCGCCCCTCGGGGCCGGGAGTTGGCGGGGGTGGGGGGTCGGGTGGGGGCGGGGTGGGTAGAGTAATCACCTCTGACCGCGGCCTGACCCCCTACCTACCCCCGACCAAGGGGGCGCCAGGGCCTGAGCTACCTGTGATCAGCCCATTTTGCAGATGAGGAGAACTGAGTCCTGCCCGGGGGAGCGGGGCGCAGGCCCTCGGCCAAAGCAGTCAGCGCCGCCGCCCGTTGTTTGGACCTGAAGGCATTGGTCTCCTTTCCGATCCAGTGACCATCTGATCCAGTGACCATCTGATCCAGTGACCATGTTGGAATGGAAGCCCCATGAGAGCAAGAACTCTGCTGTCCTCTCATTCACTGCTCCCTCCCCAAAGGTTTTTTTAAAATATATTTTTATTCAGAGAGGAAGGGAGAGGGAGGGAGAGATAGAAACATCAATGGTGAGAGAGAATCATTGGTTGGCTGCCTCCTGCACGCCCCCCACTGGGGATGGAGCCCACAACCCAGCACATGCCCGTGACCAGAATGGAACCTGGGACCTTTCGGTCCACAGGCCGACACTGAGCCAAACCGGCCAAGGCCCTCTCCAAAGATCTCATGAAAATAATTGGGGGAAGGCCAGACAGAAGTGAGGGATACGATAAAGAGCATCCAGCCCCTGCCGGTGTGGCTCAACGGGTGGAGCGTTGTCCTGTGCATAGAAGGGGCGCCAGAGGGATTCCGGTCAGGGCAGGTACCCAGGTTGCGGTGTGCGCCTTGGTCTGGGCGTTGCAGGAGGCAATTAATGGGTGTTTCTCTCTCACATCAGTGTTTCTCTCCCTCTTCCTTCCCCTCTCTCTCAAAATCAATAAACTCAGGTGAGGACTAATTAAAAAAAGAAAAAGAAAAAAAAAAAAAAAGAAAAAGAGCACCCAGCCTATAGAGCAGGCGAGTTAATTGATCCAATTTACGGACGGGGCAGGAGAGGAGACCAGCTGGGACACTTCAGTGGAATACAGAGGCGGAAAGATGGTGGTCTGCAGTTAAATGGTGGCAGTGGGGACAGAAAGAAGTGGAAGTTGTCCTAGCCGGTGTGGCTCAGTGGATAGAGCCTCGGCCTGCGGACTGAAGGGTCCCAGGTTCCGTTCTGGTCAAGGGCACATGTCCAGGTTGCAGGCTTGATCCCCAGTAGGGGGCGTGCAGGAGGCAGCCAACCAATGATTCATTCATCATTGATGTTTCTATCTCTCTCTCCCTCTCCCTTCCTGTCTGAAATCAATAAAAATATATATTTTTTAGAAAGTGGAAGTATTTGAGGGAGGTTTGGGAAAAATAAAGGATTTGCTGATGGGTAGAAAGTGCGGGATGGAGAAGGAGGAATCAGGAGGAAGTTCCTGAGTTGTTGGTAGTTCCGTGCACTGACATGGGTTTGGGGTAAGGGATAAAGTTCTGTGGTTTATGATGCAATCTACAGATGGATATAGGAATCTGGAGCTCAGAGGACAAACGCAGGGGCTGGAGATGTGAATCTGGGGCATGGAAACGGTATTTACAGCACTGAGAATGAAAGACATCACTTATGGTGAAAAGTAAAAGAGGAGGGCTCAGGACAAAGCCATGGAGAATGCTAGCCAATACTTAGAATGCAGGTAGAAGAAAGGAAAAATTAATAAAAAGAATTCAGGTAGAAGAGGAGGGTCCTGCAAAGGAGAGAGAATTGGCCATTGGCCGGAGAGGCGGGACTAAAACCAAGGGGCCCAAGAAAGGAGGGGCGTGGCTATGCCTCGGAGAAGCTGTACGTGGGCGTGGCTATGCCTCGGAGAAGCTGTACGTAAACTTGACAAAGCAGTCTTGGTCAGGGTGAGGATGCAGGGACTCTCATTCTGTCTTAAAGGGAGGATGCCAAAATTTGCAGAATTTAGATCTCCAGTCAGGGCTCTCTGATGAGCCCCAACTGCCTTCTTGCCCCCCCCCCCGCCCTCCCTTTTTTAATCCTCACCCAAGGAGGATATTTTTTCCCATTTATCTTTTTTTTTAAATATATTTTATTGATTTTTTTATAGAGAAGAAGGGAGAGGGATAGAGAGCTAGAAACATCGATGAGAGAAAAACATTGACCAGCTGCCTCCTGCACACTCCCCACTGGGGATGGGCCCACAACCAAGGTACATGCCCTTGACCGGAATCGAACCTGGGACCCTTCCGTCCGCAGGCCGACGCTCTATCCACTGAGCCAAACCGGTTCCGGCTTCCCATCTATCTTTAGAGAGAGAAAGAAACATTGAGGTGACAGGGATACAGCAATTGGTTGCCTCCCACCACCGGGGCTAGGGACCAAACCCGCAAGTAAGGTACGTGCCCTTCATGGGAATCGAACCCTCAACCCTTAGGTCCAAGGCTGATGCTCTAACCACACTGAACCGGCCAGGGCCCTTCTTGCCCTCTTGGAGACATCTCAGACTAAGCAAAATTCTTATGCCTCTATTCAACTACCCAAACAATGTTTTTAATTTTTTTATTGATCTTCCTTTTTGTATTTAGAGAGAGAGGGAGGGCAAGAGAGGAAAAACATCTATGTGAGAGAGAAACATTGATCTGCTGCCTCCTGCACACCCCCTACCGAAGACAAAGCCTGCAACATGGGCATGTGCCCTGGCTGGGAATCGAACCGTGATCTCCTGGTTCATGGGTTGATGCTCAACCGAGCCACACCGGCCAGGGCCCTCCTAAAATGTTTAACCATTACAGAACACGGTCTCACTATCTACCCAGCTGACATGTTTGGAGTCATTCCGGATTCCCCCCTCTTCCAAACCCACTCCATGCAATTAATGACTGCTTCCAACTTTTTTCTCACCTTCTCCTTCTCTGCATGCCCTCTGCGCCTGCCCTGGTCCAAGCCATGATCATCCCTCACCTGGATCATTAGAAGAGTCTCCAACTTGGTCTCCCGGCTGCCTCCCTTCATCCTCTTCCAACCCATTCTCCACAGCAGCCAGAGAGGGCTCAACCACACACAATCTGAGCCCTGGCGGGCGTGCTCAGTTGGTTAGAATGTTGTCCAGTACACCGAAAGGCAACCGATCAATGTTTCTCTCACTCTCTCTCTCTCTTTCTCTCTCTCTCTCTCTCAAGCAATAAAAACATATCCTTTGTAAAAAAACAACCACATAAATCAATTCACTCCCCTGCTTAAAACCTTCACTGGTTTCCCATTATATTCTCCTGCGACTGGAGCTGTTCGCCTCCTTCCCTGCATTCTGTACCTCTGCCTGGCATGCCCTTCCCTCTGCTCCTAACTGCTCCTTCAAATCCTGTAAGTCAAGGGTGTTCCTAGGCAGCAGGCCTTCTCTGGACATCCCCGACCAGCCGACCAGCCGCTCCCTTCCCGTTTCTCCAGCCCAGCACCCTGGTAGGAATGAGCTGTTCTCACTGTCCCCCTGCAGGAGGCAGGAAACTCCCGGAGGAAGAGATACGCACCGGTGTCTTCTCAGAGTCCAGCACGGCCCTGGCACACAGTAGGCACTAAATAAATATTTAACGAGTACGATGATTCGCCACGAGTAGATTATCTGCCTGTGAGGCTTACGGTTGCTCTCTTATAAAAATTAAAAGATTAAGTAAACCATGCCCTGACCAGGTAATTCAGTTGCAAAGGTTGCGGGTTCAATCCCTGGTCAACCAATGAATACAACCAATATTCTTCTGGTTGCTGCCATTCCAATGTCTAATAGGATGATAATAACTCCCATGTACCGTGTCCAGTCTATGGCAAGCACTGCACATTGTTATTTCTAACAACAACCCAATGAGGAGGGTCCTGTATTTCCATTTTGCAAATTAATACCTCGACTCCATTTATTTATCATGTTTGACGTTTAGTCTTGAATTGCTTATTGTACTTTGAAATCATGGAACTCTTCAAGTGGAGGGAGATTAACTCAATCCCGTTTACTTGATGAGGCAGGTGAGGCCCAGAAAAGGCAAGCCTCGCTCTCTTGGTGGAGGATCTGGGCCTGGAGCCTGTTAGTGGTAAAGCCAAAGAGTTTACAAGCGTCAGGATAGCAAGCTGCCCACTCCAGTGCTCCCCCTTCAGGCAGCAGCCTGTTGCCAGACACAGGAGGACAAATACCGTACGATTTCACTCATATGTGGAATCTAAAAAACAAAACAAAACCCAACAGAAACAGAGATTCATAGAGACAGAGAATAAACTGATGCTTGCCAGAGAGCAGGGGGTGAAAGGGCAAAAAAGGTGAAGAGGATTGAGAGGAACAAACTTTCAGTTATCAAATACGTCACAGTGATCTAATGTACAGCACAGGGAATACAGTCAATTATAATGATTAATGTTGTACAGCGACAGATGGTTACTAGACTTATCTTCATAAAGTATATGAATGTTGAACCCCTTTGTTGTACACCTGAAAGTAATATAATATTTTATGTCAACTATATACTTTAATTTTTTTTAAAGCAGTGGCCTGTTGTAATCCTTGAAGTCTTATTATTTAGCTCTTAAGTTATTAAGCACCTCATGTATGTGAGGCCCTGTTCTTGACTCTGGAAATACAGCAGAGAACAAGAGAGACTAGGTTCCTGCCCTCATGGGGCTTACATTCCAGCGGTGGGAGAATGGCAATGAACAAGTAAATAAACAAACAGGATGATTTCAGACAGAAACGAGTGCTACCAAGGACTGTAAAATGGGTGAAGGGATACAGGGAGGGGAGAGAACAGCTACTTTAAATAAGGTTCCGGAGAAGGTGACATTGAGCTGAAATCTGAAAAAATGAAGAGCCATCCTTGAGAAGAGCCATGGAAAGAATTTCCCGCACATATGGAACAGCACGTGCTAAGGCCCTGAGGCCAACTCAAGCCAGGCCGTCACGGACAGGAAGAGGTGAGTGGGTGGACACAATGGAAAGGGGGAGAGGATGGCACAAGAGGAGGCTGGAGAGACAGCTGGGGCCAGTCACTAAGCGTTCTTGGGAGTGTTTGGATTTTATTCGTCAAGTTTTAACCAAGAGAATAAACATGAACCAGTTTATGGTATTAAAAGAGCACTTGTGTGGACTAAAGAAGGTGAGTTTTCCAAACAAGGAGACCAGTCAGATGGCTGTTGCAGTGCCCTGGTGGCTCGTATTAGGACGGTAGTCGTGGAGGAATAAGGATATATATTGGAGATGGAACAATCAACAGTACTTATTGATAGCATGAAGGTGGAAAAGGTTGAAGGAAAGAGTTCAAGGAAGACTTTCGCTTCTATGTAGTGGAACACAAATTTAGAAATATAATGCCCTGGCTTTGTAGCTCAGTTGGTTAGAGCATGGGCCAGATACAGCACGTTTTGTGGGTTTGATCCCCAGTCAGCACACATGCAAGACTCAACCAATGAATGCATGGAAGGGCAGAGTGGCAAGTTGGTGCTTCTCTCTCTCAAATCAATCAATAACATTTTTTTAAATTTCTTTATTGATTAAGGTGTCACATATTTGTCCTCATCCCCCCATTCCCCAATAACATTTTTAATTCATTTTTTAAATTGATTTAGAGAGAGAGGAAGGGAAAGGAATAGAGAGAAACATTGATGATAGAGAAACAGCAATTGGCTGCCTCCCGCATGCCCCCGACCTGGGGTCGAGCCCACAACCCAGGCATGTGCCCTGACCAGGAATCAACCAGTGACCTCTTGGTTCATGGGTCGCACCCAACCACTGAGCCACACTGGCTGGGCAATTTCAAAAAAATTTTATTAAAGAAATATACTTAACACATATTTAGCCTCCACTTACTACAGTTAGATTCTCAATTAAATCAGATAACATAGGGAAATAATTTAAACTAATTCTTAAATTCCAATCCAGTGTGATCTTGGAAATTGTCTAAACACAAAGAGCCACTGTTTCCTCGTCTTTCAAAGGGTGACGGCGTCCCCGGATTTGAGATGTTTGTGAAGCTCCAGGACAGCACCGGGAACTGGGAGCCTGAAGAAGGTTGTGGGAAATGCAAACGGAATGAGGCAGAGCGCCTCATACTTGAGGTTTTACTCAGGAGATGGCGATGCAGGGCCAGTGTTGCAGGATTGTAAACATGCGGAACATGTATAGCATTGGGCATGAGAATATTCCCGTTTCTACCTAAATTGGAACTGAGTTTCTCCGCTAGGCATCCGGTCCTGGAACAGTACCTGCCTATCGCAGGTATCAATAATTGATTAATGCAGAATGGGATCTGGGTGACGGGAAGAGGTTGTCTTAGAGAAATAAAAAGAACCAGCGCCGGGGATTTTCAGGTCGCTATTGTAACGCCCTCCCCCCCGCCCGCCGCCACCAGCACCCACGGGTGAACTACAAGTCCCACAAGACCCCGCCTCAAGGGGAGGAGGGGCGCAGGCGAGGGCGGCACCGGCTGCTGCTCTTTCTTGAAGCGTGATTGGCTCGCGGCTCTGGAAGGCGACCAATGAGCGCACTCGGGAAAAGCGGCGAGGCCAACATGGCTTCCTGCACCTGGTGACGGTCGTGGAAACTGTTGGGGCTCATGGAGAAGCCGCGCGGCGTCGAGGTGAGTGGGAGAGGGCGTTTGGTGTGTGGGGAAGGGGACCCCGAGAGCCTAGCTCGGGGGACCCCGCTGCAGGCCTTGTAGCGACGCCTTGCGGTGCTGGGTGGGAGATGGATAAACAGGCTGAGCAGGGCCAGAAGGGGTTGGTGCTGCCTTTTGGTCCGAGGTTGCTGGGGTCGACGTCTGGCGAGTAGTTCCGGGAGGAACCGCCTCCCTGGCCTCGGGGAAGGGGAACTGGGGTGGGGGTCCGAGAGCTCCCGAATCTTCGTCGTCCCTCCTGTCGCGTGGCCCCGTTCTTCAGGGATGGTGAGGCCTGTCACATCCCGGCGTGACGTGGAGGGAGATGAAGGCTTAACAAACATTCCGTGCCCGGGGTGTCCACGTGCACTGTCTCCCAGGACACGCACGACAGTCCTGGGTTACTGTTTCGCTTTTATGGTTCTCGTAGCTGCGGCTTCGGTAGCGAGACTCCGGGAAGCGGAGGAGGCTGGCGCCAGGCGCGGCAGGCTCCCAAACTCCGCCTGTTAGCGTCTCCCACTCTGCTACGACCTGTGACCCACTCACGCTTTCATCATTGGCTTCTGGTCACCTTGTGGGGTTTTTGTTTGTTTGTTTGTTTGTTTTTGGAGACGAGAAAGGAGAGGGAGAGAGAAACATCCATCGGCTGCCTCCTGCACGCCCCCTACTGGGCATTTGGGGATCGAGCCCGCAACCCAGGCTGCTGCCCTGACTGGGAATCCAACTGGCCACCTCCTGGGACCAGGCCCAGCTAACTTAGCCTCGATGGCCAGAGCCTTGTCACCTTGTATTTGAATTCAGTTTCCTTTCTAGCACATTTGCATGTGCAGTTGAAAATATAAAGTGGAATAGCCCTTGAACCCGGGGGTCACGGTTGAATTCCTGGTCTGGGCACATGCCCGGCTTGCGGGATCAACCCTCTGTAGGAGGCGTGCAGGAGGCAGCCAACTGTTGATTCTCTCTCATCGTTGATGTTTCTATCTCTCTCTCCCTCTCCCCTCCTCTCTCTGAAATCAATTGGGGGGGAATATTTGCGAATAAGAGCTCACACTTTGAGAGCTGTCACTAACGGCTGGAACAGATCTAGGCTTCACATATCTCCATCCTCATAACAGTCTTCTAAAGAAGGCTTGCTATTATCTCTGGGGCACTAATGAAGAACCAGAGCCGCAAGGGTGACTGACTTGCACCAAAGCACACAGAAAGGTGGCAGAGCCAGGATTCAAACCTGGGCAAAGCTGATCTGAAATGCCATGCTTTATCCAGTAAAAGGTGCCAGTGTTGATTGAATACTTACTACGTGCAGGTCACTGTTCCCAGTGCTTTACACGTATTAATCCTTACTTTCCCCCTGAAGCCTATGAACTAGGTGGTATGTGCTCATTTACAGATGGGGAAGCTGAGACACTGAAAGACTGGCTTACCGCAGATCATACAGCTAGTGAAACTGCGATGGGCCCTGCAGTGTGCTCAGTGGTTAGAGCATCACGATTAGAGCATCACACTGCGCACCCAAGGGTTGTTCGCTCCCACCCTGGGTCGGGTGGAGGCGTGTGGGGTGGCTACCAATAGATGTGTCTCTCTCACAATGTTTCTCTCTTTCTCCTCCTCCTTCCTCCCCCCCTCCCACACTCCCTCTGAAAAGCAATGGGAAAAATATCCTCAGGTGAGGATTAACAACAACAAAAAAACTAGAGATGGCATTTGAGCCCTGACCTAGAGTCCAGATTCTTCACACCTTTTCTTTTTTTTTTTTTAAATATATTTTATTGATTTTTTACAGAGAGGAAGAGAGAGGGATAGAGAGTTAGAAACATCGATGAGAGAGAAACATCGATCAGCTGCCTCTTGCACACCCCCTACTGGGGATGTGCCCGCAACCAAGGTACATGCCCTTGACCGGAATCGAACCCGGGACCCTTGAGTCCACAGGCTGACGCTCTATCCACTGAGCCAAACCGGCTTCGGCCAGATTCTTCACACCTTTTCTACACGACAGGTAGATGCATATACACTATCTCATTTACATCCCACATCCTGTGAGCCAAGTTTTTTATTCTTTTATAGCTGAGAAAATTGAGGCCCAGAGAGGGGAATGACTTGCCCCAGAGCCCCAGCTAGTTAGGATCAGAGCTAAGGCCAAAGTTGTGATACATTCCACTGTGCTACAGCTAATGTGTCTTCTGCCTTCCAAATCCTTCTTCTGGCAGCCTGGGTCCCAAAATAACTGTTCTCTGACTTAATTTGGTTTTGAGTTGAGGTTATTTTGATGTACATTTGCTGGAGGGGGAAGAGTAGAATTTCTACTGCGTTCAGTTCCAGACACCCCAACAAAGACAGTCGCAATCTTTTTGCTGGTGGAGGGTCTTGCCTTCAATTTGTAAAAATTGCAACATCTGTGAAGTGCAGTAAAGCAAAGTGCAATAAAATGAGGTATGCCTGTACAGTTTTCCCTCAGAATCCATGGGGGATTGGTTCCAGGAACCCCCACAGACCACAAAATCTGCAGATGCTCAAGTCCCTTATATAAAATATCATAGTATTTGCAAATAACCTATGCACATCCTCCCATATATCTTAAATCATCTCCTGATTACTTATAATACCTAATACAATAGAAATGCTATATAAACAGTTATTATTCTGTATCACTTAAGGAATAATGAAAAGAAAATTGTCTTCGTATATTCAGTACAGATGCAACCATAGGCCTAACTATATAGTACATGTCAGCAACACTGTAACATTGTATTGATATATATATATATTTTTACAGGAATGTGGAACCCACTGATAAGGAGGGCTGACTGTATATTTCTTTCCCAGAAAGTCTTCATGAGGCACCTCACTTAGGATATTTTCATATCATTGTATTCTATTGAATCATGTTAAAATATCATCACTTACAAATCCACAGGAGGAGCTTGGTTAATTCCTAAAACATGTTTTTTCCTGTTTTAAGCTATTCTGTTGAATTATGCCTGCAAAGTGTATGAACAAGAGTAATGATTCTGGTGTTCGCAAAGGGGTATTTGATTCTGCTGCCATTTTGCCCAAAAATGTTGACTGACCAAAAACTGGAAAGGGAGCAGCTAGCGCTCTGCAGCTGCCCTCCCTGTACACGAAGCCAACCATGATTCCTGCCTGCTCTGTGCCATTCTTTCTTGCACTAGGAGACTCCTTCTTCAGAACCAATGGAGGAAGAAGAGGAAGATGACGACTTGGAGCTCTTTGGTGGCTATGACAGTTTCCGGGGTTACAACAGCAGTGCGGGCAGCGAGAGCAGCTCCTATCTAGAGGAGTCAAGTGAAGCAGAAAACGAAGAGAGGGAAGCAGGGGAGCTGCCCACCTCCCCCCTGCATCTGCTCAGCCCTGGGACTCCTCGCTCCTTGGACGGCAGTGGTTCCGAGCCAGGTGCCTTCAGAGTGTCCCTGAAGATGGGAGGTTTCAGGAGGCTGTGGCGGAAGAGGGGGGATATAGGCCATGTGCACAGAGTTGTCAGGTGTAAAGGGCTGTTTGATCTTAAGTGTAAGGGATCAGATGTGTAAGGACCTGTGAGAGAGACAGAAGCATCCCAAGTATCCCCAAGGGTCATTTCCCCCGGTCTGATTTCAAATTGTGATCTCACTCCCTCTTTCATACAACTGATTTTATTCAGCACATATTAGATGCTAGTCATTAACATGATACTACTTTTACATTTGTGTGACTAGCTGGTGGATTAAAAAAAATTATTAATTTCAAAGAGGAAGAGAGAAGGTAGAGAGAGAAACATCAATGATGAGAGAGAATCATTGATCGGCTGCCTCCTGCATGCCCCCTACTGGGGATTGATCCCACAACCCAGGCATGTGCCCTTGACCAGAATCAAACCCAGGACCTTTCAGGCCAATGCTCTATCCACTGAGCCAGGGTAGCTGGTGGATTTTTATTTTTTGATATTTTTTTATTGATTTCAGAGAGGTAGGGAGCGGGAGAGAGAGATAGAAACATCAATGATGAGAGAGAATCATTGATCAGCTGCCTTCTGAGGATTGAGCCTACAATCCGGGCATGTGCCCTTGACCGGGATCGAACCTGGGACCCTTCAGTCCACAGGCCGATGCTCTATCCACTGAGCCAAACCAGCGAGGGCAGCTGGTGGATTTTTAATCGTGGATGTTGAAAAGGTAGGATACCTGAAGTGTTCTGATTATTATCCAGGAAGCAACAAGAAATAGCTTCTGGTGTGGAAGTGACAGTGAGGGAAGTAGAGAATACAGTGACCCTGGGTAAGAGGACTAAGGTGGGTTGGGCAGAGAAGAATCCCATGGAGCAAATGGAAGCCAGCTGGCTTCAGTGAGGTGACGCTTGGACAGCTGCTGGACCCATGTCCGGGTCTCCACATGTGACTGCCTGTGAAAAGGCAGGTTAGGCGGTCTCTGAGGACACTCTGTTCCTTGGTGCCCAAACCCTTTGGAACAATGATCTAAGACTGTTTGCCAGTGGAATCTTATTTCCTTCCTATTCATCCTGTCTTCTCTGCCTTCGTGTGTCTTTCTCCCTTCTGTCTTCTAGTTGATCTCTTAGAATCTCAGAACTTTAGGAATAGAAAGACCCGATAGAGACCATCTAGCCCAGGGTTCTCTAGCTCTGCTTGGGCGTTTTTAAAAGCTCCCAAGTGATTCTAATGTGAAGTTGGGGTTAAAACACTGATCTAGTTCAGTCTTTTTATGGATGAGAAAAAGATAGACTCAGAAGTTAAATGATTTGGGCACTTTTTTTCTACTTTTTTCCTCTGCAAACTTCCCCACACGTGTCTTCGTGGATTTTTCTTAGCCCCACTATTGGCACAGAGCCAAGGGATGCCAAGCAGCTTATCTCAGGTGAAACAGATTCAGGACTTACCCGGTTAATGCAGTGCCCAGGTTTTGAAGGGCCTATCATTCTGTGTGATTTGGGGTGACAGATCAGGTGAGTCATGTGCTAAGTTCTCTTCCCAGCTGTCTGTGAGATGTGTGGTATCGTGGGTACAAGGGAAGCCTTCTTCTCCAAGACCAAGAGGTTCTGCAGCGTCTCCTGTTCCAGGAGCTACTCCTCCAACTCCAAGAAAGCCAGCATCTTGGCTAGATTACAGGTGAGAGGCAGTCGCTTGGGAAGACCCTTCCCGGGGCCCAGGGTGCTGAGGCAGGAACAGCCAACTGACTGATGGCAAGGGGCCAAGAGGCTGGGGAGGACCTTGCTTGTGTCCATCGAGGATGTAAATTGCCTGGGATTTATTATGACCTCAAACTTTAGAGGGAGAGGAATGTGTTTATGGAGCTTATTAACTTGCAGGTTCCTGGAGCTGCATCACTCCGTTCCCCCTCTGGGGAGGTTCAATAAGTTTTAAAAATGCCCTTGGTCCTTGCACCACACTTTTATAAATGTTCTGAAAGGAAGCTGGGAACCAGCCACAGTGGGTGTAGATAGTTGATGCCTCATCTCTGACTCCATGTCATAGGCAGCCACCCAGAAAGTCTTACCAATCTCTAGTTGATGACTGACATTCATGGAAGTTTCAGAAATGGAAAGAGTCTGATGTGCTGTCTGACCCGTACGTTAACCTGTACGTGTGCTGGAGTGCAGAGGAAGAAGGACTTCCCTCGGGTGGCTCTGTGGGAGGAGGGCAGCAGAGCGAGGCTGAAGCTAATCTCAGGTGCCGGCCTTGTGTTGTTTATGGTGACTGGCTGCCATCCACACGCTTGTTCTCAGACGTGACTGCATGTTGAGGTCACCTAGGAGGTTTTAGAAATACTGATGCTTGGGTCTCCCTCCCAGAGAGCCTGCTTTAATGGGGATGAAGTGTGGCCTGGACACAGGGGCTTCAAAGACCCGAATGTGCAGGCAGGCTGTGGCCCTGCTCTGATGTGTAGTGAGTCAGGGGCCAGTTCTGCTCGGTGCTTCCTACGCTCTGTCACCTTCATGAGACCATTACGGTTGTTTCCCTCATGTTGTATGTAGTCAGGGCATGGAAAAATCCTTCCTCAGTGAGCTGATGACATTGTTAATAGCTACAATTTGGAGGTACTTACTAAGGGCTTGGCACTCTTGGTATAACTAGTGATCTCTAAAAAAATAATTTTTAAAAATTCCTTTTAAAGGGCCAATACATTTTAGTAACTTGCTGAAAGGTACACAAATAAAATTGAGCCAGGATTTGACCCCAGGTCTGTGTGGGTTCTAAACCCACATTTCTACTACACTGATCTCTAGTAAATTCTCTGGGCCTCTCTGAGCGGTGCTTAAGTTACAAGTTACAGAATGGATCGGCGTCCTTCGGCTTTGGGGGAGGCCTCTGAGCACTGATAGAAGCAGAACAGTCATGTATATACAGAATGTCTCCTGGTTCAGGTCACAGATCCACTGAAGCCCATTCTCCGCCATAAATCTGTAGAAGCGCAGGAGCAAGTAATGGCTGAGAGTTCAAGCCACTAGGAAAAGGTTGCTAGAGGAAGCAAAAGTTTAAAAGATGGAACAGGTGTCCCTCTCTGCCTTACTGCTCTGCCATCTGTCCCCAGTCCCTCCCCAGTGAACAGGAGTTAAGCCCTTATCCCATCCTTGCAGCCCTTATTGTTATTAGTATCGCCTTGCTTTACAAATGGAGAAACGAGCCCCAGAGAGCTTACTAGGAACTGACCCATGTTAAGATTTAAACCTGGGCAGTCTAAGTCCAGAGCTAGATGCTTAGCCAATGTTCCACACACATCCTCTCCGCCCTTCAGGGAAAACCGCCGACCAAGAAAGCCAAAGTCCTGCACAAAGCAGCCTGGTCTGCCAAAATTGGAGCCTTTCTCCACTCGCAAGGGACGGGGCAGCTAGCAGATGGGACACCAACAGGGCAAGACGGTAAGAGGGCAGAGGACTGCTCAGAAAGCTGCTGGGCATGGGTATGGGGTGCCGGGACGGGGTGGCCCACGCTGGGAGCGAGGAGAAAAGATGGTCTGCTAGAAAGAGCCCTGACCCAGGCGTACTTTGGGTTGCATCTTCCTCGCCTGGTAGGTATTGTGGGAATTACTGCAGAAAATCCCTTCAGACACCCTAAATGGCAGGACCCCCACTGATCATTCAAAAGCCTTGAATTGGCCTCTATTGTTTTGCATTGATTTGCGCTCTGTGCTGTTTCCCTGGGCGGTGGAAAACCAGGTCTAGTTGGGAGAGGGGTGGTGCAGTAAGAAAGGGAACTTTCTGAGTGTGGAGCAATTTCTGAGCAAGTTAAATACAGGCACAAAGCAACTCTGCTGAGTGGTCTGAGTCTCTGACAGGAATTGAGCTCCTTAGGCGTGAGGGTTGCGTGCTGTAGCCAATGACAGGTCAGGGGAGGTCCGAGGAATTTAAGCTCAAGGGTCTTTGAATTTCATTTTTCTTTGGGGAAAGAAAGGTCAGACATTTCCTTCTGATTGTTTACTCCTGAGAGTCTGGCAGCTGTTGGATAAGGTCCCGATGGCCTCTAGTGGGGCAGGTATGGAGACAGGTGGCCTCGCCATGCTGCTGTGGTGGGAAAGGGACCTGCCTCTCCAGGCTCCTCAGGGGCCGGGTTCCTGGAGTGGCTGCTGCCTGAGCTCCCAGACTCCACTCTCTTCAGCTCCTCTTTGTGTCTGCAGCGCTGGTCTTGGGGTTCGACTGGGGGAAGTTCCTGAAGGATCACAGTTACAAGGCTGCTCCTGTCAGCTGTTTTAAACACGTGAGTGCCCTGGTGGGAAGGGGAGAGGGAGCAGGGAACCCAGGGGCTCAGCACCCATCTCACCTCGCTGCCTCGCAAACTGTTCCGGGCTGGACGTTGCTTTGGCACCCCGAGAGAACAGTGGTGGAGGAGGGGTCCTGGGTGGTTGGTGCTTTGGCACCCCGAGAGAACAGTGGTGGAGGAGGGGTCCTGGGTGGTTGAAGTCCAACTTACTCGTTTACCTTTCTGTTCACTTTGCAAAAGTCTTCCCTCCAGCCCTCACTGAGGGCTTCAGCACGCACTGCCCTCTGAGGGGAGTCTGTTATTTACATAATGGAACTCTGTGCTAGCTTCTGTCTGAGCACCAGTGTGAGCTCCTGTTCTCCTTTCTTCCCATGTTCATGTTCCCATTGAAAGCTTGGTGCTTCTGAACTACCCTGGGCCCCGGGCCGGGGAGGCCGATGTGGATGCCTCCTGGCCCCATCATTGAGAAGCCCCAGCAGGGTGAGCCCTGGGGGCTGGGCGCGGAGTGGAGGCACTGAATGTGAAGCATCCACAGGCGGAGGTTGCAGGCCGGAGGCCGGAGGGCGGAGGGCGGAGGGCGGAGGCCTAGAGCAGCACTCTGGTTTTGTCTTCCAAGCCCATTTCCAAAACGCCAGGAAATGGAGGAGGAGGCCTCTCACCAGAGTAAACCCACCCCCTGGCCTCCTTTCTGAGCTGCTGGGAACTCTGCAGGGCGCCCTGAACAGTGAAAAGTTGGCCCCCAGCGCAGCCTCCACTCCTCTGAGTTGGTGGGGTGCCCTTTCCTAGTTGCCCTGAATTCTCCAGCACTCCTGGCATTGGCACCTGTACTGCGGGGGAGTGAACATCACGCTTGCATTTAACATCCGGTTCATGTGCTCTGGGAACAGCCCACTCCTGTGTGCCTGGGTAGCATTTCTAGGTTCTATGATGACCCCAATCTCTGCGGCCAGGGAGATGGGACAGGATGCCGATTGGCTTAAGCTAGGCTGAGAATGCCGAAAAGGAGAATTCCCCCAAAGGAGAATCAAGGTGCCATGGGCAGCAAAGTGAGGATCAGTTATTGGGAAGGCACCCGAAAAGCAGTCGCTTGCTGTCAGGGGAGCACTTTAACAGCAGGAGAGGAGCAGCTAGAGGTGGCGAAAGAGCTGGGAGTAATGTGTGGTGGGCAGCTCTGGGAGAGCCGGTGTGGCGATGGCTGAGGACCAGGGGGTCATGATCCTTACTGCCCAGGCTTGAGTGACGATTGAAGGAGGTGATATTTGTGCCAAGAACAGGGCTTGGCACGTGGTAAGCACTAGCAACTGTCATGTGTCATGCAGGCGGGCACAGGTGTGATGTGCTCAAGATGATACAGCTAGGAGCTGGTCCTGTACAGACCAGTACTCGGGGCTGCTGACCGGATCTCTGACCGTTCCCCCTGGCCACCCCCTCTCCAGTCCCTGACTCTGCGCTTCAATGACAGCAGACACATCTTGCTCACCTCTTCCTCCCTCTTCCTGTGCCTGGTTTTCCGCGTCTGGTGACTGATGCGAAAAGGCAAAAGACACAATAAATTAGGAAGCCATGGGGCTAGTGCTCTCCTGTGCCAGCCAGGCAGTTAGCTCACGGGTTCCTTTGGGCTCTCTCATCCCCACCAGGTCCCACTCTATGACCAGTGGGAGGATGTGACGAAGGGGATGAAGGTGGAGGTGCTCAACAGTGACGCTGTGCTCCCCAGCCGGGTGTACTGGATCGCCTCTGTCATCCAGGCCGCAGGTGGGTGTTCCTCGGGCCAAAGCAGGAGCAGGGTCTGGAGAGGGGCGCCTGCAGGTGGGTGGGCAGTGCTGAGGCAACAGATCCCCACCTGCTGGAGTCTCTGGCTCCCTTGCAACCTGCCTTGCCTGCCTTACAGGGGACCCCAGAGCTTGGTGAGTTTGGAAACTCCCATTTTTTAAAGTTTATTCCAGGGATAATCAGGCTATAGAAAATTAATTCTCCCCGTTATGCCACACTGCTTTCCAAGTCAGTGGCATGGGTTTGCTTTGGCCATGACTCTGGGCAGCAGAGACCACAGTGTCCACAAGGAGTTCGTGGAGGTGGCAGCGGAAAGTCCGGGTTAGGCCGCGGAGGAGGAAGGCCTAAGAACATCCCTTTCCCCGTCGCACCCGCCCTCACTGCGGCTCCTGTCCTCTCCAGGGTACCGAGTGCTGCTTCGGTATGAGGGCTTTGAAAATGATGCCAGCCACGACTTCTGGTGCAACCTGGGAACTGTGGATGTCCACCCCATCGGCTGGTGTGCCATCAACAGCAAGATCCTGGTGCCCCCGCGGAGTGAGTGGAGGAGGGCTGTGCGCTGGTTTCTGCAGGCCCTTGGGTCAGGCAGAAGAGAACCCACTTGCCCCCTCTGTCCCAGAGGCTTCGTGGCAGCTCCAGCTTGTGGAGCCTGATTCTATGGGTTGAGGTGATTGCTGACCCGAAAGGCAGACAGAAGTTGTCCATCTCCTCTGCTGATCTCTGGGGTGGCTCTGGCGCCCTCTGTCGGTGGAAGTGTTGTCAGCGTGTAACCAGGAATCTTCTGTCTCGCAGCCATCCACGCCAAATTCACCGACTGGAAGGGCTACCTCATGAAACGGTTGGTGGGCTCCAGGACGCTTCCCGTGGATTTTCATATCAAGGTCTGGCACTGAGCCCTTGGGGTCTCCTAAGTGACCTCCTTCCTGCCCCTCCTATTTTACGTGCTTCCTGCTACTCATTGGCGTATCCTTCCCGAGACCCCTTGTTCACAATCTGTAGTGGCTCCATGTTTCTCAAAGAAGGATGGTGGTTCTTGCCTCCTCCCCACCCAGGCTCTGATCCCGCCGCATCGACCACCCTGCCTTGTCTGCCGTTTGTTCTTCTGGGCGCTTACCTTTGCTCATAGCATTTTTCAGGAGCATTCACTCAGTAGGCTTTATTAAGTGCTGTGGGAATACAGACCCTGTGTCCCAGGTCTCTCCTGTCCGGCAGAGGACACGAAGTCATGCACATGAGTAATTATAAAGTAGCCTTGGCTCTGAACCAGGGAGGTGCTTCAGAACCACCTGTGTGGCAGTGAATTGTGATTTTAAAAATTATTTAGTTCTTTAACCTAAAAGGCCATACACATGGTAAAAAGTCAAAGGGATCTTAAGGGGACAGAGTGAAGACTTAGTCTCTCCCACTCTAGAGGCCAGATTGCTCGGGGCTCACTCACCTCTGGTCTCCTGACCCAGATCTCACAGGTGTGGTTCCCGTTGCCTGGGTGTCGTCACACAGTGAGCAGGGGAATGCGGGGCAGGTGCTGCCATGACACGAAATTGAACGGGAACAAGTATTAAAGGCGGCTTCATGGAAAAAGTGGCATTTGGCTTTGACCTTGGTCAGTAGGTATGGGTGGCAGGGAAGCCAGCATTGGAAAACAAGGATGGAGTGGAAGTTGGGGCCATCTCCCCCAAGGCACTGGGCACCGGCCTTCAGCGAGGGGTGGCTCCCAGCCCCTCAGGGAGGCATTCTCGGACTTTTCCCCCAAGTAGAAATGATTTTTCCAGGCTTTGAACTCAGTGGGTGCTACTCATTTGCTACTTATCTCTCCATCTATTGTTATCTTTTTATATTCTCTTTCCAACCAAACGGTAAGCTTTTTCTCCTGTATTTCCCATAGTGCCTTGCACAGTTGACAGATTTGCCATTAAGATGACAGTTTACTCTTTCTCAGCTGGCCCTTGTCTTAAGATGAGGCGGAGGACTGTGGTGGTGCAGGGCACTATGAGTATCAAGGTGGCCTCTTTCTGCCTAAATTACAAGGACTTTGGCTCTGGTGGCAGAACAGGGTTCCATGTGAACCAGTCAGCAAGCATGTGGGTACTGTCTGTCACCCACCCAGTTGTGCATGCGTGCTGGAGCGGACACAAAGGCAGCTGCCTGTGAAGACGGGGGGAGGGTAAGAGGGGTGGGTTTGGGGAGGAAGCTTCAACTCCAACCTGCCCTTTGATGCCTGCAGTGTGGTCAGTGCCTAGTAAAATCTTGAATGAATGACCCACCAGCCCGTGTCTGGTGTGTGCCTGTGTTTCGTTCGTTGTTGAGAAAAACCATTAACTGAGCACTAACTCTGTGCCTAGTTCTGTGCTCGGGCCGAGAATGTCGACAGGGATCCAGGCGAACCTCGTTTCTGCCCTTAGGGAGCTCAGGCTCCGGCTGTGGCCGGAAACACGGCAGTAGGGTTGTTGGGTTGCGGGCTGCCATGGGTGGGTGCAGAGGAAAGGAATGTGTCAGGGAGGCTGGTGGGGAGGCCGCCCAGAGGGACCCCAGTCCAGGCCTTGCCTGCCTCTCCCCCTCGCCCAAATGGACCAGGCAGGCAGGCGGTGTGGGGTGGTGCATTCCAGCCTTGAGTTGAAGGCTGAGGGTCTGGTGGAGGACGGGGTCAGCCTTCCCAGGTGATCTGGAGATGCTTTCCTTTCCGGTGGGATCTGAATAGCACAGCTCAGTCTCCCCATGCCAGGGCTGGGCTGGTGCCCCTGAGCCAGCAGTGCCCGGGGCGAGAGCCCTGCGGAGCTCGCTGTCCCCAGTCCTCCCCAAAGTTACCGCAAACACAGCATCTCCCCTCGTCACCCAGGCCCGCCACAGGCTCCAGAGCAGCTGGTGGGCCGCGTGGTCTGTCCTCGCTGGGTCAGAGGGGCAGGCATTGCCACTGAGGTGCGAAAGCCACTCAGAGGCGCGGCCCGGGGAGGCCAGAGCTGGAATTGGATGGATGGAAGCGAAGGCGTCTCTGCTCAGGAGGCTTGTGTGTGCCACCAGCAGGCGGCCGGCAGGAGAGGGGAGTGTGGGGCACCTGTGGTCAGAACGCAGGTCCTGCAGGAGCACCAGGCTGGTACTGGGGCCGGGTTCAAGGCTCAGCTCTGGCACGAATGACGGTGTGACTCTGGGCAAGTCACCTGACCCTCTGGGCACGCGCTCCCTTCGTCTGCAGAGGGTTTGTCCCTCCCCTCAGGCTGGCTCGCTGGCACTGTGGTGTGTGCGTTGAAGCTGCGTGCCTCCTCAGTGTCGTCCTCAGGGCGTGGCGGCCAGGGTGGAATCGGGGGACAGGAGGACTCGCTTCCTGACTCGGTGTTCGGGCGGCTCCACCCCACGTGCCCTGTCCTCTGGTTGCTTGAAGAAGGTGGTGGCAGGGCCCATGCCCACGGCAGGCCTGTGTTCTGATGTTGCAGATGGTGGAGAGCATGAAGTACCCCTTTCGGCAGGGCATGCGGCTGGAGGTGGTGGACAAGTCCCAGGTGTCTCGGACCCGCATGGCCGTGGTGGACACGGTCATTGGGGGTCGCCTGCGGCTCCTGTACGAGGACGGCGACAGTGACGACGACTTCTGGTGCCACATGTGGAGCCCGCTGATCCATCCAGTGGGTTGGTCACGGCGTGTCGGCCACGGCATCAAGCTGTCAGGTTAGCAGAGCCCCAGGCAGCGTGACCCAGCTCTGCCACCCCAAGGCTGGGTAGGAGCACCTCTGTACCCCACAACCACGCTCTATGGTATAGGGGCTCATCTCCACCCTGCAGTTGGCAATACTGAGGCCCAGAGAGGTTGAGTGACTTGACCAAGGTCACTCAGCTTGCAGGTGGTAAAACTGATTTGGAACTAGAGACCACAGGCCCCATCTTCCTCCTTGTCACATGGGAGGAGAATGGGTCTGAAGGGCTAAATAGTTCCTAGAGGGTGCCTGCTGCTTTTGGTCTTCGGGGGCTGAGATACAGATCGTGGCATCTGCAGGGCAGCACCCACGTTTCTGGGGAGTGTAGCGATGGCCCTGTTAGCAGCCTTCAGCTCCCTTCTCTCCCTCACCCCTCTGCCATCTCCCCAAAAGAGAGGCGCAGCGACATGGCGCATCACCCCACCTTCCGGAAAATCTACTGTGACGCTGTTCCTTATTTGTTCAAGAAGGTGAGGCACCGCTCTTGGGCCCTTTCCCCTTGACCTGGGGTCCATTCCAGGCCTTAGGCCCAGGCCCTCCCTGGTCCCTCCCAGGCCCATGGCAGGAGAGGCCTGTCCCTCCGCCCTGCCCTTGGGCTGTCCCAGATGCCCCAGCTGTCCCATTCCTTTAAGGTTCGAGCTGTCTACACAGAAGGCGGTTGGTTCGAGGAGGGGATGAAGCTGGAGGCCATTGACCCCCTGAATCTGGGCAACATCTGCGTGGCAACCATCTGCAAGGTGAGCCTGTGGCTGCCCTCACACCCCCGGTGGCGGTCAGGGAGGGAGCTGGTGCAGAGCCCGGCACTGCATGCCCACCACGTTCCCGGCTGGCTGCTGCTGGAGCCCCTGAGTTCTGTGAGCTCCCCACTGAGAACAAGAGGCACAAAGACAGACCTGGGCCCCGGGGCACGGATGGCTGTCCGCTGAGGAAGGTCAGTCATCTCACAAGCACAGGCTGCAGTGCCGTAGCTGGAGCAGCAGCTCAGGGAGCGGACGTCTGGCTCCGGTTGGAGCCATGGCCTCGTGTCCCCACCACAGCCACCTTGCCCTGGGATGGGGTGCAGCTCATGCTACTGTGTTCTCTGTGTACCCCTCTCGACCACCCCCAGGTCCTCCTGGATGGCTACCTGATGATCTGTGTGGACGGGGGGCCCTCCACCGATGGCTCGGACTGGTTCTGTTACCACGCCTCCTCCCACGCCATCTTCCCAGCCACCTTCTGCCAGAAGAATGACATTGAGCTCACACTCCCAAAAGGTAAGACTGGCCTGACCAGGCTGCAGGCGCCCTTTGGCTGTGTGCTCCCTCCTGGGCTCCGCCCACTCCCCCTCCTCCCTCCGCATCTCCCTCTGCTCCTCCAGGCTACGACACACGCACTTTCAGCTGGGACACCTACTTGGAGAAGACCAAGGCGAAGGCAGCTCCGTCGAGACTCTTCAACATGGTGAGGAGACTGAGGACTAGGCCCCCGGTGGCCTCGGGATTGGCCCTGCCCACTGTCAGCGAGTATCTGCTGCTGCCATCAGCCACTTCCGGGGAGAGGGCCCAGCTCCGACACAGGCACCGCGCCCCAATGGTCAGCGGTCCCTTTCCCACAGGGACTGGTGCTTGGGCACCAAGTTCAGGGGGGCCGTTGGTCAGAGGGACCTTCCCCTGCAGGCACTCACCACGGGGGCAGGGAGCTGGCTGGCTAGGTCACTGCCTTCTTCCTCCTGCCAGGACTGCCCGAACCACGGCTTCAAGGTGGGCATGAAGCTGGAGGCCGTGGACCTGATGGAGCCCCGGCTCATCTGCGTGGCCACGGTGAAGCGGGTGGTGCACCGGCTCCTCAGCATCCACTTCGACGGTTGGGACAACGAGTACGACCAGTGGGTGGACTGTGAGTCCCCGGACATCTACCCCGTCGGCTGGTGCGAGCTCACCGGCTACCAGCTCCAGCCACCCGTGGCCACAGGTCTGGGTTCTTGCAGCCCCAAGGGGCTCCTGACTTTCATTTTTCCTTCCTTCCAACCACGCCCCCTGCCCCATGCCCACCTCGTTCTGTGGCATGAGATCGAGAAGTCTCCTGGACCACCCTTGCTCCTGACTTCTCTGTCTCCCTTTCCCTCTGGCCTGCAGAGCTCCTTCCTTGATCTTGCCCACTCTGTCATATGCTCGTGCCCTTATGCACCCAGGTAAACTACCCAGGTCCCTCGGAGCAGCCCTGGTGACGAGGGTGGGAAGGGACAGCTGCTCTCCAGTCCCTCCCCCACCCCTTCCCCTTTCTCATTGCCCAACTTTGGCTTTCCTTCTTGGGGTGTCCCGAGTGTCAGGGAGGCTCTGAGGGGTGGGCAGGGGTCTCGGGCTGTGCCTCTACCCTGTGTGCTCTCAGAACTCTCTCCTCACCTCTTGTCCTTTTCTTTCAACAACAGAGCCAACCACGCCTCTGAAGGCCAAAGAGGCCACGAAGAAGAGGAAGAAGCAGTTTGGAAAGAAGAGTAAGTGGCGCTCTGACGCTGCCTGGGCCCGTGCGGGATCCGGATCAGCGTGGCCTGTGGCCCTGGGAGCAGAGCTTCCCATTTGGCCCCACGGCCGTCATCCTGTCTCCAGTGACCCCGAGCAGAGTAGGGAGCCTTCAGTCCCTGGCAGGGGTCAGGATGCCAGGGAAAGACAGGAGGTTGTATCTGAGAGAGAGAAGTGGGGGGCCCCTCTGCTGGGGTGGAAGTCAGGTGCTGGGGAAGCGAAGCTGCTCCCCAAGGCGGCGGTCTTCCCTCTGCCCCTCAGGGGCGAGAGCAAGGGCAGCCACAGCTTCAGGGCCACTCCCCCGGCGGTGCCACGCTCAGAGGTCCTGAGTCCAGCACGGGCTTAGCTTGGGGCAGCCGGTTGGAGGGGACAGGGAGTAGAGGGTGGTGGCGAGGTGGCCTCCATGACCGGCAGCACCCAGAGAAGAGGTGCCCCCAATGGGCGGCCGCTGAGCGGGATCAGGTTGTGGGAGGGTGTGAAGGGCTCTGAGCCTCGGGGCACAGGGCCTGAGGGGGGGTGTCAGAAGTTCAGGCCAATTCCCCTAAATGGTTCCATCCCCTCTGCTCTGCCGCCCGCCCAGCCGCTGGATGAGATCAGCCTTCCAGCCTCACATGGAGTAACCCTAAGGCTGGTTTAATTCCGTTTTTATTCAAAGGGAAAAGAATCCCACCGACCAAGACGCGGCCCCTGAGACAGGGTTCCAAGAAGCCCCCGCTGGATGAAGACCCTCGGGCCACAGAGAAGGTCACGGCGGGGGCCGTTCCCGACGAGAGTAAGAGCCCAGCGCGGGCGGGCGGGCGGGCGGGCGGCCCGCGGCAGGGCTCAGGGGCGGCGCCTCTCCTTCCCCACCTGGCACAGAAGGGTACAGTCAGTTTTGAAGGGAATTTTCTGGGCACCGAGCAGCCCTTCTCAGACCACTGGGCAGGAGAGCTTCCGAAACACCCACCCCCAGATCTGAGCAGAGCCAAGCAGCTCGGCCTGGCCTCTCCACCTCGCGTGCTGGGTGGGGGCGGGGGGGGGGGGGTGTGTGGAGGGGCAGGTGCAGCGTCTCTAGCACAGCCAGCCTGGCGAGCATGCGACGGGGCCTGGGCCTTCTCCCCTCCACATACTGAGCCCCCATCTGGGGGGAGTGAGATCCTGAGCCCCCCCTTCCCGGCCGTACATGCACAGCCTCTCTGTCTCTGTCTCTCCCCACCCCCCACCCCCTTCAGTCATCGCTGTGCGCGTGAAGGAAGAGCTCGGGGAAGCGGCCACACCTGACGAGGCCCCGAGTCCAGAGCTGCCCGTTTCCATCGAGAACATCAAGCAGGAGGCAGACGACTGAGCCGCCCTCTGCCAGCCTGGCCCCCGGGCGGCCAGCGCAGCTCCTCTAGCGCCACCTCCCTCCCACGTCAGTCTGGAGACTGAGCCTTTTTGCGTAAATTCCGCCTGGTGCTGAGGGCCCGGCACTGAAGGATGAGCCGGGTCTCCTTTGACCTGCCTTGTGACCTCTGCCCTCTGGCAAGGCCCAGTGACTGGGGCTGCCTGGGGTCCCCACATGGTCCGAGTGGCTCCCTCTCCAGCTACAGTTCCCGAAGCTCTCCCTCCCAGTAGCCACCCTCCACACCCCTCAGCGCCGGGTCGGGGGGCTGTCGTCCAGTTACACGGCAAGACAAGACAGTGAAGTGTGCGTGCGTGCGCCTGTGTGTGCGGCCAAGCTCGTCACATAAATAAAGGCCTGCAGCCGCTCTTGAGGGGGAGGCAGTCACCTGATGGGTGGTGAGTGGTGTGATGGGTTCGAACATTTTACCAAGTGGCCGGTCTTGCCTCCTGGGCTGGTGCTCTCCTCCCAGTACTGTAGGGACAGCCATGTCTGTCAGGCAGCAGAGAAGCAGCGACCAGGGTGTGGGACTCAGTGGCTTGTGAGATGTCCTTGCCCTATTTTCTCTGTTGGCATGAGCACCAATTCCCATTTCTAAAAGGACAGAGGGGGGTCTGCTCCCAGGGTAGGGGGCTTGCAGGGACCTGGCGAGGGGAAGACCACACTAGCCCGCGCCCCTTGGGGAGGGTTGACGGTGGATGGGATTGGGGGTAGCAGGTGTGGTGGAGGCCCACCTGAGAGGGAGATGACCTCCAGCATCGATCTGACCTGCCCCAGAGGCCAGCGGGGCCGGGGCCTGTCCTTCTGTTAACCAGGGTCAGGTACAGCCTCGCCAGAGTCACAGCTGCGACGGGAGTGTAACCGGACACACTTCTGGTTCCCTCCCCGCTCCTGTCCGAGCCCTGAACTCCTTAGCACAGGTTCCCTGCTCCTCGGAAATTACATTCTAGTTCGCCTCGTGTTTGCCCACATTCGTCTCCTTTGAAACTGTCTCCTTTCTGATCAGCCCTGTCTTCACTGGCTCCCCTTTCTGGAACCTGAGGCGGAAGCTGCAGGCCTCAGCCCCTCTCTTTCCTCTGCTGTGGGTAGAGCACCGCACTGGCAGGCCTGGCGTCCAGCTGCCCCCTGCGCGCTGGTCGGTCAGGCTGCTGTGCCTGTGCTCGCCACACGGGGTGCTGTTGCTCAGGGCCTGGGCTATTTGGTGTCCTCCCAGAGGTGGGGTGATCAGCCCAAGGGGAGCCATGTCCAGTCAGTTTGGAGAGAACTTGTTCTGGTCTCCTTTGGGGGCACTAGGCAGCCCACGTGGTGCAGAAACGAGCCCAGAAAGCAGCCTGTTGGTGCAGCCTGATTTCTCCAAAAAGCGACTGGGTTTGGGATCAGTGAAGGCCAGAAACGGACAGACCTGGGTGTGACAGGCAGTGGCACCAACCCCAGGGACGAAGATGGCCTAGGTCAGTGGTCGGCAAACTCATTAGTCAACAGAGCGGCAAACTGCGGCTGCTCGTGAGCTGCAGTTTGCCGACCACTGGCCTAGGTGTTCCCCTGGCTTCTGGGGAAACTGGAATCGTATAGCATTTTGGCCTTAGTTTCTTCTTGAATGAAGAAGTGATGCCTACAGGTGCCATGGCTCCGAGGTTCTGACGGCAGAGCTGAAGGACAAGTTTAGCTGCTACTCAGGCCCTGGAGGCCTCCCCAGGCAGTGAGATCATTAAATCCCGGACTTGCTGAAGTCCAGTTTGTCAGATTTTTGTTCCCTACAGCAGCGTGTTCTGATACTCGCCTCATAGTAACAGTTTACGAGGTGAGTTCACATGTGAAGAAACAATAAAGAATAAATGGCACCTGTCTCCTGAGCACCTGTCTCCATAGCAACCACACATATTGCCCTTATTTCTGCCATTCCCCTCCCCCAGACCCCGAGTTCCCCGAGGCCTAGCTGTGCCTTGCCCCTCGTGCCCTCTGCTGGGCCTGGTACAGTGAGTGTGTGTCGGGCCTGAAGGCCAATTTGATGTGTCGCAGGTGCAAGTGTTGACCTTTGGGGCGTTCTTACTCAAGGCACAGAATGACTGTGTCTCAGCCCCCGATGGCCTCACGGGGGCTGCTGGCTGGGCAGCATCCTGAAGGGCCCTCTGTCTCCCTGCTCCCACTGCAGGACACGCAGTGGCTTCCGGTGCGGATTACACCAAGTCCAAATGCACCTCACACGTTTCCTGCCACCTGGGCCACACCCTCCGCTCTGCCCGAGGGACCGGGAAAACCGAGGGGCCAGCCGTTCAGACAATCTCACATGCCAGCCCCGGTTTATACACATTTACAGCTTCATCTCCACAGCCGGCCTGCGAGGTACCTGACCATTTTACAGACGGGACAAGAGAGGCTCATTAAGGTCTAATAACTTGGTTGCTTAAATTTACTACTTAAATGATGGCAGCGGGCCCTAACCGGTTTGGCTCAGTGGATAGAGCGTCGGCCTGCGGACTGAAAGGTCCCAGGTTTGATCCCGGTCAAGGGCATGTACCTTGGTTGCGGGCACATCCCCAGTAGGGAGTGTGCAGGAGGCAGCTGATCGATGT
Organism: Eptesicus fuscus; assembly: GCF_027574615.1. Lineage (NCBI taxonomy): Eukaryota > Metazoa > Chordata > Mammalia > Chiroptera > Vespertilionidae > Eptesicus > Eptesicus fuscus. The sequence continues at coordinate 103,544,595 of NC_072479.1, forward strand.
TTCTCATTGATGTTTCTAGCTCTCCATCCCTCTCCCTTCCTCTCTGTAAAAAATCAAAATATATATGTTTTTAAAAATGACGGCAGTGCTATTAAACCATTAAGCCCCGGTTATCAGCCATATTTCTGCTGGGACTATTCATTCCCTCAACATGAAGCTTCTTGCATGTGCTGGACCCCAACTAGAGGTTAGGCTCCAAGGAGAGGCAGGCGTGTGTGGTCCAGCCTCGTGCCTCCAGCAAGTCAGCATCCCGACCCAGAACATCCTGCCACAGCTCAGGACCCTTAGCCTTCAATTCCTTTGTGTTCCTGGGAGAAAACTGCCACTTTCAACAAAATAAAAACAAAAACCCCAGAACTCCAGGCTGGCCTTCAGTGGAACATCTGCGTGTCAGAGAGGGTGGCTGGAAGGCATGGCTGAGGTGTCCCCATTCCTGCCACACCACCGTACTCATGGGGAGGGGGGGCCCTTTGTGTTTTGTTTTTTAAATATACTTTTATTGATTTCAGAGGGAAAGGGAGAGGGAGAAAGAAACATCAATGATAAGAGAATCATTGATGGGCTGCCTCCTGCACACCCCCTACTGGGGACTGAGCCCGTAACCCGGGCATGTGCCCTTGACCGGAATCGAACCTGGGACCCTTCAGTCCACAGGCCAGAGCTCAGAGCTCTACCCACTGAACCAAACTGGCTAGGGCGGCGGTGTGTGTGGGGGGTGGTCCCTTTGAACCAAAGCCCTGGCCTGGAGTTGGAGCTGGAGCCGTCAGAGCTCCAGGAGCTCCCGGGCAGGTGCAGAGAGAGCCCCGTGCCGCTCGTGAGCACACGCCTGGTGCAAGTCCATGCACACGAGTGTCAGCTGACACCTGCTGCTGCTGTCACACTCGTTCCAGGCCTTGCTTCTACGGTAGAACTGCTCGCCTTCAGCTTGGGGTCTTATGAGGGGTTCTTTCTCACTCCCACCTACCCCCACAAGGAACACTGTTAAATACCTCAGAATGCGACCTTATTTAGAAATAGGAACTTCACAGAGGTAATCAAGGTCAAATGAGGTCATTAGGGTGGACCCTAATCCAATAGGTCTGTGTTCTTATATGGCAAAAAGGGGCGATCTGAAAAATAAAAAAAAAGAAGAGGAAACCTGGACACAGGATGTTGGGAGATGATGTGAAGAGAAGGAGATACCAGGGGTTGGAGCTGTGCTGCCACAGGCAAGGACATCTGGGGCCCCAAGAGGCTGCAAGGGGCAGGAAGGACCCTCCCCTACAGCGTCAGCAGGAGCATGGCCATGCCTTGATTTCAGACTCCTGACCTCTGGAACAGTGAGGTAACACATGTGCCGTTTGTGGTACTTGGTTCTGCAGCCCCAGGGAACTAGACACCATCTAACGGTCCCCAGGCACCCCAACTCTTCCAAGGCAGGTCCTCTCCCTCCCAGTGCCTCCTTATTCTGTTCTCATTTTCCCTCTAAGGGCTGGCTGTTCCCCTATGGACCCTCCCGCCCCCAGTGCCCTCGCCACACAGCAGGGGCCCCACGTGGAGAGGAGCCCACACCTCGCTCTCCTCTCTGCTGTGCTGCGAGATCTGGCTACAGCTGACCTTTCAGTGGGAGCGTATTTGCCGGGATGGTGAACATAATGCCAAGGGTTGACGGGCTGCCGCAGAGTGGAGTCCAGCTGGTGGCCGAGAAGCAGGGAGCCATCGGCACTGCTGGTTGCCCGCCCCAGGGACAGCCAGGCCCTCGGGGTCAGAGTGGGAATGGTCGAGTCAGCAGGGATGCAGCCTTTCAGTAACAGCGGGATTGATGTCATGAACACGTCAGTCCAGTGTGCTGAGGCCTAGCTGTCCCACAGGATGAAATCGCGTGAAGCAGCGAGTCCTCACAGACCCACCCTGGGCCCAGCCCAGAGGCAGAGGCGGTGAGGAGGCGGGCATGGGCATTGCTGAATGGAAGCAATGGGCCCTTGCCCAGATCTAGAACCACATGAAACTGAGACCGAGAGAAGTCAGAGCCCTGCTGCCCTGGGCGCTTGGGAACCTGCCCCGCCCCCTCAGGGCTCCCCCCACCTGCCAACCTTGCCGGCTCCCCGCTGTCTGCCCTCCACGCGGGCTCTCCGGGCACTGGGCATCCGCTTGGCCTTCCTGGACGCCCAGCTCGGGCAGGCTTCAAAGACAGCAGCGGCAGCCTTCACCCTCTGGCCACGGGCACTGGGAGGGGCGGCACAGGTGGCCCCCACGCGCAGGTTCAGCCCAGTGAGCCACCTGAGGAGAAAGTGCGGGGAACCCACGGTGCTGAGCTTTCCAAGGCAGGGTCGGGTCCTCGGGAATTCGGGGCAGTGGGGCCTAGTGCCTGAGAACCGACTCCAGAGAGTCCTGGTTCGGCCACTCAAGTCTGTGACCCTGAGCAAGTCACTTCCAACCTCACATCCCTTCTCCGCAACAGGCGGGCAGTAGTAGCGATAAACACGCACACGGGCTGTGATTGTTCAAACCAATCCGTACACGTGACTAATTCAATGCCGCTGCGGACAGGCCGCCCCATGCGGTGGACACGACTACCATCAGTCCCTCACAGAAGAGGGTTGTGTGGCCCAAGTCAGACGGCCGGCCAGGCGGGCAGAGCTGGACGTCAGCGGGTCTGCGGGACCCCAGGTGCCCGCTGCTTGTAATTATGTGTAATTATGTGACGCGCCCACGAATACCGGTGAGGTGCGGCCCCGCTGGGCTGGGCAGATCTCATTCCCACTCTATGAGGAGGGACTCGAGGCCCAGAGAAGCCACCCCAAGCTTGTGCCCTGGCAGGACCCCGCTCCCCGAAAGCTGCAGGGGAACCCGGGCAGACATGGGGCCCTGGAGAGACAGTGGGACTTGACTGAGAGCAGCTGCTGGGTCCCGCTGGGGGTCCAGGTGGAGGTGCTCACCTGTGGAGTGGGAGCAGCTGGCAGTCACAGCGGAAGGGATTGCCACTGAGGTCGACCAGCTCCAGCTGGCTGAGACCGGGCAGGGCGGGCAGGGCCTGCAGCTGGTTCTTCTGCAGGTGTAGGCTCTGCAGCCGGGGCCCCAGGCCTGAGAAGGCCCCAGGAGAAACCTGCAAGGAGGTGCCAGGCCCGGTGTGAGCTCCTGTCAGGCCCAGGGGCGGCCCGTGCTCCCCTAGCACAAGGGCAGGGGCCCTCAGGTGGCCAGGCAGGAAGGCAGCGCTCGGGGGGACACGTAGGTGCGTCTGATGCCAGAGCACTCGCCCTTGGCAAGTCACCTGGACCCGGATCAGGGTGCTTTCTGCTTTGCCTGAACCACCCCCACCCCGCCTAATGGCAATGCCTCTTGAGGGCTCCCCCCTGCCTCAAAGTGCACACAGTAGGTGACCCTGAGGGCCCAGGTCCCTCCCTCCTCGGCGCCCCAGCAGTGCCCTCCCTGGCAGGCCTCTGTGTGGCATGGATTCTGATGCTCTGTCACCCACACCCAGTTCCCTGGGGCAGGACAGTCTGGCTTATCTAAGGGTCCCCTGCCCAGCCTCGGGCCTGGCACTGCCGGGCCGGCAGTGTTTGTTGAGTTAATGCTCCCTACATAGGGCCAAGCTGCGCCCCTCCCTCCCCCCACCCCCGGCCCACCCCCTGCGCCCACCTGCTCCAGGCCACTGCTGTTCAGGAAGAGGTGCTGCAGCGACCCGCCCACGGGCCGGAAGGCGCCATCCCGCAGGGCCCCGAGCGGGTTCCCCGAGAGCTGCAGCTCCCGGAGGGCAGGCAGCCCCTCCAGGGCCCCCGTGGGCACCTCTCGCAGCTGGTTCCTGTCCAGGTGCAGCTTCTCCAGCTCCGGGGCGGGGCCCAGGGCGCCGGGGGACACCTGGGTGAGGCGGTTCCCGCTCAGGTAGAGCCAGCGCAAGGCCTGCGTGCCCGCCAGGTCCCCGGGCGCCAGGCGCTCCACCGCGTTGTCCTGCAGGTGCAGGGAGAAGAGGCGCGGCAGGGCGCGCAGGGCGGGCCCCGGCACCTGCAGGAAGCGGTTGCGCTCCAGGTACAGGTAGCCGAGGCGGGGCACCCCCTCCAGCGCGGCGGCGCCCAGGCCCGAGAGCTGGTTGTCGGAGAGGTAGAGGTAGAGCAGGCTGCCCAGCCCGGCCAGGGCGCCCGCCTCCAGCGCCGCGATGCCGCAGTGCTGCAGGTGCAGCGACACCAGCCGGCCCAGGCCCGGGAAGGCCGCGCGGGGCAGCGCCGGGAAGCGGTTCCGCCTCAGGTCCAGGAGCTGGGTGTCGCCGGGGAAGCCGCGGGGCACGGCCTGCAGGCCTCGGCCCTCGCAGCCGCTGTGCCGGGACGCGGAGGCGCACACGCAGGCGCGCGGGCAGGGCTGGGCCGCGCCGTCCTCCTCCGCGGGGCCCGGGGGGGCGCGGGGCCGCGCGGCCGCCAGCTCCTCGTCCTCGTCCTCGTCCTCCGCCGGGTCCCCGGGGCAGCGCAGGTCGGAGGGCCGCAGGGCGTCCAGGGCCTCGCCCCGCAGCCGCCGGGGCCCCCGGCACGCGCCATCGGAGCGCACGCGCGCCCGCGCCAGCCACTCGAGCAGCGGCCGGGCCCGGCAGCCGCACCACAGCGGGTTCCCCTGCAGCCTCAGCCGGCGCAGCTGCCCCGGGCCCTGCAGCGGCGGCAGCGTGTCCAGCTGGTTCCCGCGGAGGTCCAGGGTGTGCAGGCGCGGGCAGTGGGCGAAGGCCCGGGGGTCCAGGGCCTGCAGGGCGCCGTGGTCCAGCGCCAGCTCCCGCAGGCCGGGCAGGGCCAGCCCGTCCTCCTCGCCCGCGTAGGTGAAAGGGTTGTGGCCCAGCTCGAGGCGCGCCAGGCCGCGGGCCTGGGCCAGCGCGGCGCCGGGCAGGGCCTGCAGCTCGTTGTGGTGCAGGCTGAGCCGGCGCAGGGCGGGCAGGCCGGCCAGGGCCTCGGGGGCCAGCACGCTGAGCGCGTTGTGGGCCAGCTGCAGCCCGCGCGTGCGCAGCAGCCCCTGGAAGGCCATGGGGGGCAGGTAGACGAGGGCGTTGTGCGCCAGGTTGAGGGTGACCAGTGCGCCCAGCGCCCCGAACGCCCCGGGCCGCAGCTCCTCCAGCAGGTTCCGCTCCAGCTCCAGGCGCCGCAGCGAGCCCAGCCCGTCCAGGGCCTCCTGGGGCAGCGCGCTCAGGCGGTTGGAGGCCAGGTTGAGGACCAGCAGGCGGCCCAGGCCGCGGAAGGCGCCCTCGGCCACCAGCTCCACCTGGCAGTGCCGCAGGTCCAGGTGGGTCAGGTGAGGCAGGGCCTGGAAGGCGGCGGGGGCGATCACCTTCAGCTGGTTGCCCTGGAGGTCCAGCCGCTGGGTCAGCTGAGGGGGAGGGGAGCGGAGACTGAGCACCACAAGGCCTACCTGTGGCCTGGGCCCCTGGCTGTTCCCTCACCTGGACACTCCCCCCCCTTCCCTCTCATTCTCCTCACCCTGCTCCCTGACACCTCCTCCAGGGAGCCCTCCTCCCCAGCCGCCTGGGCATCCCCAGCTCTGGCACTTTTTGCATTGAATTATCACTGCTTATTTACTTCCTTTTTGTAAAAAAAAATATTTTTATTGATTTCAGAGAGGAGAGAGAGAGAGAGAGAGAGAGAAAAAAAAACATCAATGATGAGAATTATCGATTGGCTGCCTACTGCACAGCCCACGCTGGGAATCGAGCCTGCAACCCGGGCATGTGCCCTGATCAGGAATCGAGCTGTGACCTCCTGGTTCATAGGTCGATGCTCAACCACTGAGCCACACGGGCTGGGCATGCCCATTTACTTTCGTCCTCACTAAGTTCTTGAGTCTCAAGAGCAGACACCATATCTTCCTCTAATACTGTGGTCGGCAAACTGCGGCTCGCGAGCCACATGCGGCTCTTTGGCCCCTTGAGTGTGGCTCTCCCACAAAATAGCACGGCCTGGGCGTTAGAAGAAGTTTAAGTTTAAAAAATGTGACTCTCAAAAGAGATTTCAATCGTTGTCCTGTTGATATTTGGCTCTGTTGACGAATGAGTTTGCCGACCACTGTCTAATATAGCCCCAGTTCTCTGCCACAGGGTCTGCCACTAACTCAGTGTTTATCTATAGGTCACCTACGTGTGCCAGTCAGAGGGTTTTAAACAGCTTGTCTGTCTTGTTGCCGATTGTCATCTTACAGAGGTGCGACAGGCTCAGAGAGGAAAAGTGACCTCCGGGTCTCCTCCCAGCCAGGCAGTGGCAGGTCCTCGCATGCCGGCCAGAGTCCCGCCGACCGCCCCCCCCCCCCTCACCCTGCTGACCTCAGGGATGGCGTGGGGCACCTCGGTGAGGTTCTGGTGCCGGCAGGCCACATGCCGCCTGGAGTTGTCGCAGACGCAGGTCCGCGGGCAGCGCTGGGCGGCCGTGTGCCCCGCTGGGCCCAGCAGCGGCAGCAGGAACAGCAGCAGGACCGAGGAGATGCTTTGGGGACGGGGAGAGAGAGGGGGAGCCCGTTGTCCCACATCGTCCACTCACTGAGCCCCGGCTCTGGTCCTTTGGCCCCAGGGAAGATGTCACCTCCCCCGTCCCCCACGCAGCAGAGCTTCTATTAGCCGTTTTACACAGGAGGAAACTGAGGCTGAGGTGACCTGGCACCTCCCTTTGGCTGTCAGCCCAGTGCTCCCCGAGGCCTTGCTAAACCCTAGCATGCCTCTGGGTTCGGTCTGTGCCGCTGTGGGGAGGCTCCCAGGTCCGCGGAGGCCCGGACCTCCCGGCCCGAGGCTGGAGGCGTAGGGAGCAGCAGCCCAGCCCGTGGTGGCAGGGAGCACAGTGACACCCTCCTCGAGAGGACAGAGGGGAGGGCTTGGGTCCAGCCCGAGTTGTGGGGTAAGACTTGGGGGACCAGCAATTGTGGGGTCCGAGAGCCTTGAGGAGCCTTAACGGCTGGTCAGAGCCACCTGGCAGGTGAGCCCATGGCCCGGCCCTCTCCTCTCCTGTTTATTCCCTGTTGTCCTTTCCTTTGAGTGTCACTAGCTGGCCAGGACCGGGAAGGGAAACTGAGGGTCTGGGATTAGGGCTGAGCTTTGGGCAAGGTCTGTCCACTTACCTGTCTGTCCCCCATCTGTCCCTCCACCCCGCCCCCGCTCACCCATCACCCACTGGGGCCTCTTCATGTCACGACGTCAGCCACTGCCTACTGCTTCCTGGGGACAGTTGCTGCCACAGCGGGTCACCTGCCTCCGTAACGCTCCGCTCACCACCAAAGGGAACTTTCCAGCGTACAGATGGGCCCGCCCCCCGGCAGGAAGCCCTCACACCTCCCGCTGCCTGTGCTGGGAGGCCCCTCCTGGTTCCAGTGGGAATCGGCTCCAACACTTGAGGTCCAGCCTTTGGCTCCCCCCACCCCAAAAGCCCAGAGCTCCCTCCTCACCCACAGCACCTAACAGCGGCCCTTCCTTCTGTTTACAGCTCTGCCAGGGCCCCTAGCCGCCTGGCCTGCCCCCGGGCTCCTTCCACCCTGGGCCTCCCATTCCCACTCACTGCTCTGTCACCGTCTGTTTTTCACTCTCCTTGGGGTCTCAGGGCTGAGCCCTGGCCTCGGGGCTGGTGGCATCCCCGTCTGTGGTGAGGCTGAGGTTCAGGGTGGACCAGGGAGGGGGGCCTGGAGGAGGGGACAGATCCCTGAGGGACAAGCCCCCAGGGACTAGCCTACATTCCCACTCCCTGCCTCCTTAGAACCCATTTCGAGGCAACCCTTGGAGTCTCTGCCCAGGCAGATGCCAGAGGCCTGGAGAGGGGCGGGGTGGGCTGGGGTGAGGGGAGGGCTTGACTGCAGCCACTCAGCTTCTCTAACGCCCCCCCTCCCCCCAGACTCCCGGGGCCCAAAGACTCACCCCTCCATGCCGTCTCACGGGCAGTCCAGCCTGGAAGAGCAGCAGCACAAGGGAAGGCTGCGTCTGTCCCTGTCTGGATGCTGGCAGGAGCCCCCTCCCCGCCAGCAGGCCTGGCAGTGGGGACAGGGCTGAATGGGAGGCATTGTGGGCAGCCCAGCAGAGGCTGAGGTGAAGGAGGGGCGGGCAGGGGCGGGAGCAGCGGCTGGAGTTACAAGGCCTCCCGTCCAGCGCCAGCTCAGGATTCCAGCCCAGGCCTGAAGGCCGGGCCTGGGCAGCCAAGTCCCAGGGGGGCCCGGCAGGGAGGGGCCTGGAGGGGCTGAGGGACCTCCAGCCGTGGGGTCCTGGGTGGGGCTGTGCCTCACGAGCCTCAGCTTCCTACTCTGTGAGGAGAAACCATAATTAGTAACTAGCTCGGGGGTTCCTGTGGGCATTAAATTAGGCACCTGGCACATAGTGGGTGCTTAAGAATGGTTAACTGTCTTTCCCGTTGGTGATTATACATTTACCTACACTGTTCAATACCATACATACAACATTCTGCAATGTTGTTTTTCCCCCACTCAATATCAAATTATTGTAAGCTATCCAAATTGATTCTTAGCCATACTCATTCATTTTGACAGCTGTATAGTATTTCCCGGTATAAATGTATCAACTTTACTTACCCATTAATTTCTGTTACTTCCAAGTGTGTTGCTACAATGTTATAAAAATATACAAATAATTACCTTCTTGGAAACATGCGTTTTCATTTGTTTATTTTGGTTAATCTCACTTGAATATTTTTTCCATTGAATTTTCAAGAGAGTGGAAGGTAGGGGGAGAAGGAAAGGGGAGAAGGATAGCCGGGGATCAAACCTGTAACCCTTTGATTCGAGGGCCAATGCTGTAACCATTGAGCAACACAGTTGCAATTTTAAAGGAAATAGTTCATCCAGACCAGTGGTCGGCAAACTCATTAGTCAACAGAACCAAATATCAACAGTACAATGATTGAAATTACTTTTGAGAGCCAAATTTTTAAAAATATATAATTTCTTTTAAAAAAAAACATATTTTATTGATTTTTTACAGAGAGGAAGATAGAGAGAAACATCGATCAGCTGCCTCCTGCACACCCCCCGACTGGGGATGTGCCCGCAACCAAGGTACATGCCCTTGACCAGAATCGAACCTGGGACCTTTCAGTCTGCAGGCTGAGGCTCTATCCACTGAGCCAAACCGGTTTCGGCAAGAGCCAAATTTTTTAAACTTAAACTTCTAACTCCACTTCTTCAAAATAGACTCGCCCAGGCTGTGGTATTTTGTGGAAGAGCCACACTCAAGAGGCCAAAGAGCCACATGTGGCTCGCGAGCCGCAGTTTGCCAACCACGGATCCAGACCATAGCAAACATGAAATTGCATTATTCATTATTTCAATTGACTTAATTTTTAAATATATATGTATATTTTATTGATTCAGAGAGTAAGGGAGAGGGGGAGAGATAAATAGAAACATTAATGATAGAGAATTATTGACTGGCTGCCTCCTGTATGCCCCCTACTGGCATGTGCCCTTGACCAGAATCGAACCTAGGACCCTTCAGTCTACAGGCCGACACTCTATCCACTGAGCAAAACCAGCTAGGGCACTTTTTATTTTTACTGATTTGAGAGAGAGGGAGAGAGAGGAGCATCAATGATGAGAATCATCAATCTGCTGCCTCCTGCACAACCCCTACTGGGAATCGAGCCCAAAACCTGGGCATGTGCCCTGACCGGGAATTGGACTGACCTCATGGCTCATAAGTCAATGCTCAACCACTGAGCCACACCAGCTAAGCTTTGTTTCTTTTTTAAGCAGAAATAGTGCCACATCACACACAACCTCTGCATGTGCTGTTTCACTCAGCAAACCCCCTATCAACCGAGTCACAGTGCACACCCTTTATGGCCGGCTTTCTTCACTCAACGTTTAGTCGGTGAGATTCACCCGTGGTGCTGTTTTTTAACTTGTTAATTTTTATAGAGCATCCAGCATTCCCTCTGTAAGTCCTCCACAACAGTGGGTGTATATTCTCAGCACCAGTCCCTGTTCTATGCTCTGCGTGCGCCAGGTCTTTCCCCTCTCACCTTGTCTTCACTTTCATGGTATTTTCCCATCACGCAGGCAGAGGTCCCATGTTTTAAGCTTTTTCTGTGTCCAAAACACATGCTCTCCTGGGTCCTATTTCCATTTGAAGACTATGGCTCTTAGGTGGGTGGACTTGGGTCACTTGGAATGCTTGGTGCTTCCACCCCACCCTGTCCCCTGCCTTTCCCAGACTAAGTCCTATTGTGAATGCTGGGTTTAGTGCCCCTTTTATTGATCACAGCATCGTCACATACATACGGATGCCTAAACACACGTGAACTTGCTAATGTATCGCCAAGATTTCCTTCACGCAGCACTGCCACGGCCTCACCTGTGGCGTGCGTGGTATGCTCCTACCCAGCTGACACGTTGTCACCGTGGACGCGCCCACTGGCCGCATCGCCTTTGATCCGTTTCCCTGACACTGGCTCCTGCCGTCAGGATGGGCTGCTAGGGGCACCCTTGACCACACTTCCGGGCTTCCCTAGCCCGAGTTTCAGAATGGAATTGGTGGGTTAGCCCCGAGCCAGAGGTTGTTCCCTTTAGTGGGGACAGCCTGGTGCTGAGCAGGCCCTTCACATGGGGGATCCCAGGCCAGAGCTCCTATGACCTTGCAGACCCCCAATCACGGTGCTTGCGGGCTTGCAGCCTCTGCCATCTTAGGGCTGGCTGGAGCTCGGGAGCCCGGGGGCAACCCCAAAGCGGCAGCTTTCTCAGACCCGGCGCTGTCCCGAACCTGCAGCTGCGGGGTGCCCACAGCTGAGCTGGTCTGAGGAGGGGCTGGGCAGTCAGAGCCTGCACTCCTGGGACCTAGAGGGAGGGCCAGCCAGGCCAGGCTCCTGCCATCAGGATGGGCTGCTAGGGCCACCCTTGACCACACTACCCTCGGACAGGCCCTCTTCAGCCTCGAGCCTGTTTCTCTGCCTGTCAATGTCGCCTGTGAGAAGTCCTGTTTGAACCTCAAGACTGTTCTTGCATCCCTAACTCTGGAGCTTCCCTGCCCTCACGGCCACTGTCCCCACGATGGGCCACAATTGTCGGTCTGCACTGGCCCGGGAGCTCCCCAAAGGCAGCCTGCAGCTCCAGAGCCCGAGACACAGCCCAGCACCCCCAAGGCAGAGGTCTTGCCCTGCTCCTCCCCACCTGGCCAAGGGTCACTGGAGCGGCCCACAGCCAGCAGGAAATCTGCCCGTCAGAAAACTCAGAGGGACCTCTTCACCCAGTGGTCCAGGAACGCTGCTCTCTAGGGTGTGAGGGGAGGAGGGTCTGCGGGCCTGTCCTTCCCCCACGTGGCAACGGCAGGAAAGAACCTCCAGGGAGGTGTCCTCTATCCCAGGCCCCACAGCCAAACATCCTTCCGGGGCTCCCCGCCAGGCCCCACCCTGTCATGTGACCTCGCTGGCCAGCCCGGGGGTCCTGACTGCAGGCGCAGAGCCTGCGGTGAAGTGGCCGTGTCCAGCCCAGCCGGGCCCACAGATGGAGCAATGCCAGGGCCGGGGGCGCTGTGCTCAGAGGGGGGAGGGTGGCATGGAGCCGGGCAGGTGAATCAGGCCAGGGGGAGCCTGATCCTTGGCAACACGGCGCGGCTGTCAGGGCGCTGGCGTGCCCACAAGGAGAACGCATCGGGCCATGGTGGGAGACCTGCACGGGGTGATGGAGGCTGGCACGGGGACTCCTGGGCAGGAAGGAGTCCTTGCTCTTCATTACTTGACTGGCCAGCACCCATCAGCCCCAGGATCCTCCAGGCCAAGGCCAAGGTTTTCACAGCCGGTGGCCTAGGCTGCTGTGGGAGTGGACACAGACTGAGGTGGGGCGCCAGGTGCTGAGGCCCCGAATGCCCCCTCCCACCCCCCCAAAAAAACTTTTCCAGTCCCCCTTCTGCGGGGAAGAGCTTCTCAGTCTCCAGGGTTGTCACACGACTTTATTATGAAGCCTCAGGCACAGCCCGGACACAGAGCACGAAGGGAACAGGACGGCTGAGGGGCATCGCTGGCCAGTCCAGCCCCTGGCCGCCCCGTCCTCTAAGAGCTCAGTAAGTAGCTCAGGCAGCAGGGGCCCGGCCCGGCCCTCGCCCCCGCCCCCCTGGCTGGAGAACAGGTGTGGCCTGTCCAGGTGCCCCTCCAGGCCAGGCACTGACATCTCCTCCGAGTCCAGAGCCAGCGCCGTCGGGCATCTTCTACTCCAGGACCCTCTGGTGTCTGCCCGCTGGCTTTTTGTCTTGTCCACATGGCATGGCACCAGGCCCTGGCCCTCTGCTGACCACCCCGGGGCTCCACCCATGGCCGTCTCTGCCTCTCATGGGAGGGGTCGGCACAGCAGGGATGGACGGTGGGGACTGCGGTGGCTGCAGGGCCAGGGCTTGGTGACAGGAAGCAGAGGCCCAGGCAGTGAGAAATGCAGCCGAGTCACAGCCCAGAGGGAGGGACAGCACGTGGGCAGCAACACCCCCGGCTCTGGTGCAGCCTGAGGGTAAGGAAGGCAAAGTGGTGGGAACAGCCACAGGCCCTGAGCCTGAGGCACAGACCAGCAGAGCGCCCTCAGATGGCGGTGAATTTAATGGCAGAGCAGCTCGCAGCTCACAGCCCTTTCTCCTGGGCCAGCTCCCCTCCAGTGGACCAGGGCCAGCCCAGCAGGGAGACGTTAAAAACCCAAATCCCGACAGGAAGCACACACTGGCACGCATACCACACCGACACACATACTCGGGACCAGCACGACACACGCAACAAAGACCCTCCCTGCCTCTGGCCAGAGTCCTTCATCCGAGTCCCTTCCCAAGTCACTGGTCCAGGCTGAGGGTCGAGGAGAGGCCGCCTCGTGTCCAGGTCTAGACCTTGTACAGCGTCTGCAGCAGGTTGTGGCGTGCGAAGGAGCAGGCCTCCAGGGCGCCGTTGGGCCTGCGGGGAAAGGCACCTGTGGGTCGGGAGCTCAGGTGGCAGCAGAGCGTGGGGCCATTTCTGTGGCTAGAAATGTGCCTGACTCCACTCTGCTAATTTTCACAAGGACTTTTCTTTTTTCAATTTTCATAATATATTTTATTTAGCCCAGTGGATGCAAAATATTATCCTTTCAATATATAATTACTGTGAGATGAATGAAATAGGAGAACTATCGATGTATTTTGCCCTGCCACGTTCTCACTAAGTCTGTGGAACGCAGTGTTCCTGAGCCGCCTCAGCGGCCACGTGGCCGGTGTTAGGACGCGGCGCACAGCCCTCGGTTGTCCCGTCTCCTCAGTCTCCCCCAGTCCCTCTCTCCACTGCGGCCAGTGGGGCTTATCTGCTGGTGTCACTGCTTTTTAAGATCCTTGCTTGATGCCCCGCTGCTTCAGACCTCAAGGCCCGTGATACTACAATAAGCTGTACTTACCTCCCCAGCCTCGTCTCACTCACTCCCACCCGGAACCCCATCCACCCGGATTCAGTTCATGGCGACTTTTCAAAGGAGATGCACAGGCGGGTGGGGGTGGCCGATGCACTGGCCCCCCTATCCCACCCCTGCCCACCCCTTTCCCCCAAGGCACTGGATTCACTGGCAGTGTGGCTGGTCAGAGCCCTTGGAGACAACCTTGGTCGGTCATAGGGGGAGACTGAGGACTGAGGCCTCCATGAGGACAGGGGACAACCTCCCCCCTCTTCATAGTGGGCCCCAACAGGACCCGGAGGCTCTTCATTACTTGACTGGCCAGCACCCACCAGCCCCAGGATCCTCCAGGCCAAGGCCAAGGTTTTCACAGCCGGTGGCCTAGGCTGCTGTGGGAGTGGACACAGAACTGCTGGAGGGACGTCGCCGAGCGCGGGTGTGGGCAAGCTCCTGACTGACTGGGTTCCCCTCTGGAAAACGGGGCGCTACGTCCTCAGTCTCTCCAAGGAGAGGCTTTGTCCCTGAGTCCTGTGTCCTCAGCTGGGCCCAGGGAGGAGGCCTCAGGAGTGGTGGTCACACAGGAGAAGCGAGACCCAAACATGAATGCCAAGAGCCTGGAGGCACGAGGGCCTCTCACAAGCCGAGTGGCAGCCCAGGGAAGCCTCGGCAGAGCGCAGGCGCCGCCGTGGACACACTCACTTGGTCATAAATGCCTGCAGCAGGGGAGCGAGGGCCTTGGGGAAGTAGTCCTGTTGCACCATGTGGTTCAGTGCCATCAGGGGACCGTACAGGTTGGCAATGGCCTTGACCTTGTCTTCACTCTGTAAGGGGAACACACGGAGCAGCAGGTGAGCTCTGTCTCCACCACCCAGTGCCGCTCAGAGCCCCACGGCCAAGGTGCTGAAGCAGAGACAAGCCCGGGACGGTGTGGGGGGCAGGCCCCTGCAGGACTCCCGTGGGACACCCCCTCCGCCCCTCCCACCGCTCCTTCCAGCGCACCTTGAGCAGACCCATGTGGATGAGGAGCCTGGTGAGGAAGGCATTGGGGTTGAAGGAGGATGAGCTGAAGGCCTTCTTCATCAGGGCGTCTGCAAGGCAGAAGCAGCGTGGGCAGAGCGCCCACTGCAGCAAAGGCCTGGCCACGGGCCCAAGGGCATCAGCCCTTTCCCAAGCCAGTCCTGCGAGGGGACAGCCGGCACCGGGAAGGGCTAGCTCTACCGGCTGTGACATCGTGGCCCTTCCCTGTCCTGGCCCCTCACGTGAAATGGGCTCGGGGACTCGCACCGCTAGGGTGGAGGTGAAGTAAGGGTTCGGCCACTTTGTGGAGGCGAGGGAGATGGACAGGGAGATGGGACGAGAGTGGCCGAGGGCCTGCAGAGATCGCCGTGGCCACTCGCGTCTGTGCTGGGCTGCTCAGGGAAACCATTTGGGTAACTTGTCCTCACCAACGGGGCTGGGCTCTCAGGGAGGAGACCTGGAGACTCCCACCTGGCTCTCACCCACCCTCCTGCCTCAATGCTGCCCTTTCCGCGTTCTGTGCCCCTCACATGCAGGCCCTTCCTCTCGTCTGCCTAACAGGACCTGGACCACCCCAGACACTCGCTGACAAGGTGGGAGGTTGATGGAGGTAACAGAACCAGGTGGGAGAGGGAACTCATGACAGGGCTTGGGGGAGGGGGACCAGAGGTCCCAGGAAGCCTGGGAAAGATATGAAGGAAGCAGGGGAACCTGCAGGTGGAGAGGACACGTGCGCAAAGGCTCTGTCCTCACACCCCCCTCCTAGAGCAGTGCGACCCCAGGGTCCTGGGCTGTGGCCAGCTGGTCTTCTGTGCGGCTGTCCCGGCCTGAGTCCTAAATACATAGAGCTGAGCTGACCTGGGAAAGGCCTCTGTCTCCCCATTTACAAAAACCAGAGAGAAGCGCCTCCAGCGAGAACCCAAGAGGAACAGGTGGGAGGGGCCGAGAGCAGTTAGTGCTGGAGGGGTATCCAAGTCACTGGGAATGCCCCCTGCCTGGAGCAGCAAAGAGGCAGGGCCACCCGGGTCCCACACCCCACGTTACCTACTGCGTCCTGGACTGCCGTCCTCACGGCGGCTTCATCCTTGAACACAGAGGACACCTTCAGGAAGGCGGAGACCACCTTCTCTGGGTCAGAGGTGTCAGTCTGAGGACACAGAGACAGTGGCTGGTCAGCAAGGGGCCAGGGCCCCAGGTCCTGCCTGGCCCACACGGTCCCCGCAGAGCCTGGCGTGGACCTGGCCCAGGCAGGTGGGCCAGACACAGAGTGAGTGAGTGAAGCAGCAACCGTCACCCTGTGACTGATCCCCTTCTCATGATCTAACCTAACAATCCCCGGTGCAGACAACATACCCACACAACGAAGTGACCTAAACTGTACTGATAACGAGAAAAGTAGAAACAACGCCAACGTCCAGAAACCGGGGACTGCCTAACTGCTCCATCTGCTCACCGGGCAAAGGGCACAGGAGAGTTTTACTGACAGGAAAACGGGGAACCGTAGCCGATGAAAAGGTGGGCCACAAACAGGTTTACATTATATAATCTCACTTATCATGAACAAACAAAACAAAAACAATAAAACAAGGAAATCAGCCAAGCCAGCTGTGAGCCAGCCCATTTAAAAAAATATATATTTTTATTGATTTCAGAGAGGAAGGGAGAGAGATAGAAACATCAATGATAATCACTGATCGGCTGCCTCCTGCACACCCTCTACTGGGGCATGTGCCCTTGACCAGAATCAAACCCAGGACCCTTCAGTCGGCAGGCCGATGCTCTATCCACTGAGCCACACCAGCTAGAGCGAGTGAGCCCCTTTAACGGTATTTATCACTCACCCTCTTTGAGCCTCAGTTTTTTCATCTGTACAGTAAGAGTAACAGGTCTCTATTTCTAGTTGCCAAGAGTGTTAAATAAAACCATGCCCAGGTATCAGAACAGTGCCCAGCAGACAGGAGGTGCTTGATAATCACCTCAGAATGAATGAGGGAAAGAATGAATGAACGACCGAACCCACTAACCAGCCAGCAAGTGAGGCCAGAGCAAGGGCAGCCTGCCAGCAATACACATGAGATGGATGGCCACAGGAGTCCTGGGCAGCAGATTGTTCTAGAAGCAGCTGGTCGTACAGAACATGCAGAGGGAAGCCTAGGGCTAGGTGTGTGTAAGAGAACACACTCCTTAATTACAGTCGCCTGAAGTGCGGCAGGCCCGCCCGTCTGCATTCTGCCTTATAACAACGCCACACTCATTTACATATTGCCACACTCATTTACATATTGCCACACTCATTTACATATTTACGTACAAAAGGAACCCTGGCAGCCCCTTCCCGCTGTCATCCGCCCCGCCCAGTCCCGCGCTCAGCTCGTCCCTTCTCTCTGGCAGCTCTGCTCGGCAGGCCCGGCACTCTCACCTGTTGGGCTATCAGCACGGAGCTCTTGGGCCCCAGGCGCAGCAGCTTCTCAGGGGAGGGGAAGGCCAGGAAGGTGGAGACATCAGCGGGAGGCGGGGAGGACAGCACGGGAGCTGGGTCCTGGATGGGTGGCACAGGCAGCACTGTAAGGTCTGAACCCAGAGTCCTCACCCAGAACATGAGCCAATCACGGCTCAGAGTCTGGAATTCTTCCTACCACTCATGTGCACTTCCCCAAAGGGCAGAGCCCAGACACTGGCTCCCAGCACTCAAGCCTCTGAGCTGGGGACAAGCCACCTCCCTCGGATTCCAAGAGCCTTTCAAGACCAAGTGGGTCCTCGCCATGACATGACATGCCCCAGAAATGACTCAAGAGGCATGTGGGCCCTAACGTGGACCCACCAGAACTGGATGGAGCCTGGCCCGAATAAGCACTGCTAGTGAGCACCAGCGGTGCCCAGAGAAAAACTAAAACTGCCGCGTGCTGGCTGAAATGCTTCCATAAAACTAGGAACGCCAAATTCAACAAGAGTAGGGGATCCTTGTCCAACCCAAAGTTCTCCAGAAGCTTTACTGGGGAACCTATGAGGGAACAGGATCAGTGAATCAGGACATGGCAGCCCTGGCTCCACCAGCCTCCTGGCCAAGGACGGCACCACGTGCCCCGCTGGGTCATGTCCTGGCCAGCCTATGGGATGGGGCTGTCCCCCCAGGTCACCAAGATAACCCACTGATGGGTGGGAAAATTCTCTCTATTCTTATTCTTTTAGAAATATTTATGTATGTCTTATACATAGCATAGCAACATTACATATGCTGTAATTTCTAAGTAGACACATCTATACTGGGCTCAATACAAACATAGCAAAAATAGTTCACAGCCTCTGTGTTCAAGTGGATTCCGCGCCTGCCCTGTGGCCCCGAGAAGCTGTCTCAGGATTTCACGGTCAGGGGCCCGGGCTCTGATCCTGGCAAATGATGAGGAACTCACCCCACTGTTAGGGTCCAGGATCTTCCTTGACGGTGTGGATGACTCCTCTCCTTGCCCTTCCTGCTGTGGCTCTTCCTCCTCCTCCTCCTCTTCCTCTTCTTCCTCCTCCTCTTCATCTTCATCCTCCTCCTCTTCTTCTCCTTCCTCTTCCTCCTCGTCCTCCTCATCCTCATCTTCACCCTCATCATCACTGCAGACGGGAGTTGGCTAAAGCAGACCCTCCCAGCCCATGGCCCATGTTGGCTCTGAGGCCTGGCTTTGAACCCACAGACCCCAGCTGCGCAGCTGCTCTCAGGGCGGGCAAGTGGGTCACCAGGGAGCCGTCACTCATAGCTCAGCACCCAGGGAAGCCCATGCTGAGAATCAGATCTCGTCGCTGTCAAAAGAGCCCCCAGACCCACTGGGGGAACACAGGGGAGGAAGAGAACGGTCTCAGGGGCCCAGGGTCTGGCAGGAACACTGCCCAGGCTGAGATGCCCAGGGCCGTGCCACCTATATCTTGCTGACCATAAGAAGCCCCAGCTGGGGGAGGGCTGATGGGGGGGGGGAGAGTCCTGCCCCAAGGACAGCTGTTCTGTTTCCCCTGGACCCTGAGCCTTGAGCCCATCGAGTCCCCACGTTCTAGCAGCAGCAGAGCTCTAGCAGTGACTGAGGATGACAGTGAATGAAACCAACTTGGAGGTTACAGGGGCGGAGGGAGAGGGTGCAATCTACTGGAGGAGGACGCCCCCCACGCCTCCAGTGGGCTCTGCAAACCCAGAACCCCCACCCTCCTGCATCAGTCCCTCCCTTTCTAGTCGCCACCCCGGCCTCATGCTGGCTGCCCTGCCTTATCCGTGAGCATCAGACCAGCCGTCATCCCTTCAGAGCTTTCCCCAGCGCCCTGCTCTAAAGGGGACATTCCCCCAGCCCTCCTTTCTTCCTCTGCTGAACGTGTAATAATAACGTGACTATCCTGGACCCCCTGCCCCACTAGAATGAAGTGGCACCTTCACTGTTGTATTTTCACATCCCTAACCCTAGCACAGCACCTGGCACTACCAGAGCCTCAGCCAATGTTCATGGAATGGATAAAAGGAAGGAGTCCCTACGCGCCCAGAGCCGCACCTGAGGGACGCCAGCACCTGGGCCATGTGGAAGCTGTCCAGAACCTCCTGGAGCTGCTCACAGCCTTCTTCTCCCAGGGCGTTGCCTGCTCGGGGGGAGAGGGGGAAACCAGGGTCAGGGTCAGGGTCAGACCCACCGCAGCCCTGTGCTGAGGCCACCGCCACTATTTACCATTGAGGTCCAGTTTCTCCAGCTCGGCCTTGTCTGCCACAGCCTCAGCCACAGACAGAGCAGCATCTCTCTTGATTTCACAGAACGACAAGTTCAGCTCCTAAAAATAAGAGGAAGGGGTGGTGGCCGGCAGAAACGTGGGCCAGAGAACCAGGTCCCACTCGGAAGCCTCCATTTCCCCAGGGGAGGAGGGGAGGCTCCGTCCCCAGATGGCCAGACCACCACCAACAGAAATGCCACGTACCCAGTGATGTGCCACGCACCCAGGATGTTTATATACAGTCAACTATGACCTCATTTTAACAATTAAGAAACTGCCCAGCCTGCGTGGCTCAATGGTTGAGAGTTAACCGATGAACCAGGTGGTCATGGGTTGTAGGCATGATCCCCAGTGGGGGGCATGCAGGAGGCAGCCAATCGATGACTGTCTCTCATTATGGATGTTTCTGTCTCTCTCTCCCTCTCCCTTCCTCTCTGAACTCAATAAAAATGTTTTTTGTTTGTTTGTTTTTTAAAGAAGAAACTGTGGCCCAAAGGGGAGAAGGCACTGGCACAAGGGAGGATGCAGGAGAACCCAGGCCCACGTGCCTCTGCCACGTGCCAGACCCTCTGCCATCCCCTGACCAAGTGGGGGAAACCCTGACCCTGGAGCACCTTCAGCTTGGGCAGGCCCCCGCGGACGGCGTCTGCAATGGCCACAGCGCCCTTGGAGCGCACCAGGCAGTCTCCGAAGTTGATCACCTCCACCTGCCGCAAGGCCTTCAGGGTCTGCAGGAGGAAGTGAGGGCCAGGGTGAGGATGCAGGCCTCACCCAGGCCCCGAGCCAACGTCACCCCCGCGTCCCCCGCCTCACCTTGGCCATGGCCACAGCGCCCTTCTCAGTGAAGGTGTTGTCGTTCAGGTTGATGACCCGCAGCAGGGGGTTGATGGCGAAAGCCTGGGCCAGGGCAGTGATGCCAGGGTGATTGATCCCATTCTGGGGCATGTGGACCTCCTTCAGAGTCCCTATGACCTTCGAGGGGCAGGAAGGAGAGCAGAGAGGTGGGCCTCTGAGCGCCAGCTGCAGGCCCATGCCAGTGACAACCAGCAGGCGGGAGGGCCGCACTACAGACATGGGGAGGAGCTGATGGGAATGTTCTGGGCAGATCAGACCTCAAAGCGTGCTTTTGGACATGGCTGCATTTGAGCCTCTCCACAAGCTCATGAGGGAGACCTACCTGGGATCAGGATCACCACAAACAGAGAAGACTAGGGATCAGAGAGGTTAAGTGACTTGCCCAGGGTCACACAGCTCTAACACAAGTTTCTTAGTAAGATGTCCTCCACACTGTGAGAACCTTGGACTCCAGCTCGGCAGTCAACCATGGCCCTTCTGTGCATAATGCAGCCCCACTGGGCCTTTCTTTCTTGGGCCCTCCTGCCCTACTTGTATCCCACGTGCCACGCCCTCTTTGGGGGTTAGGAGGGTCTCCCCTAATGCACCTGGCCCTTTTGTAACCAAACCTTTTGACACTCCATTCTCCCTGCCAGAACACTCTTGTCTCCTTATTGGTTGGTATTTTCTTGGTAGGTTGACCATTATGCATTCTACAGCTCTCATTCTGATGCCTCCTCCCCAGGAAGGTTTCCTGGGTCCCCCAGCACAGTCCAGTGCTCTCCCTCTGTGCCCCAGAGCCCCGTCCTTCCGCTGTCATGGTGTTCACCATCCACTTACATTCCTGACTGAAGTGAGGTCATACTTTAGCCATGTTAATGATGAAATCATGTGATTTCCCCCATCCATGTGCTAAGGCTCCCTGCTGTATCCAGGCTAGTGGGATCCCATTGGCCGGGTTAAGAACCCCGTAACAGGGCCCGGAGGACACCTGATGACAGCCCAGAACCCCCCCCATGTACCCGCTCCCAGCACGGAGGACGGCGGCTGAGGGGGGGGTGCAGAGAAGGCGCCATCCTTTGCGAGGATGGTAACCTGCTCCTCCACTCCAGAGGGGAAGGCTCCCCGGCAGCCAGGGGTCCAGTCAGACACAGGCCCTGCTCCCCTGCCACGTCCACTCTGACTGGAGGCAGCGAGCTTCGGCAGGGAGACCCCTCAGGGCAGGACTGTGGGGGACACTATTCTGGCCTCAGTACCATTAATGCTGCGAGAATATTCTTGGCCAAAGAAAACGTTTAAATTAAGAGGAGGGACACAGACCCCCTGGAGGCAGGTCTGTTCCTCTCACGGAGCTCACCACCAGGGACTCAGCAGTGTCCTGTGGGAGGAGGTGGGGCACCTGGGCCACCGCTCCTTCCCACCTCCCTGTCTCAAGGGCCAGTCTGTGCCCTGCCCATTAGAGGCCAGAGACGCTGACCCCACCGCTCCAGCATCACCACGCCTGCTCCTGCGCCTGGCAGACGCCCCCGACTCTCAGAGCAGCCTCACCATCTTCTCGGGCAGCACTCCCGGGGCCACTGCCAGCTCACCTGGGTGGAGTGTGTGCAACTTTCAGGCACACACACAGGAACCTGCCCCCGTAGGACGAGCTAGCAGGATCGGGCGGGGAAGCGCCTTGCTTAGGTCTCAGCTCTGTCCCAGAGCTGGGAGGTACCCCCAGGACATGCGGAACCCACTCACCCCAAAAGCTTCTGCCAAGGCAGTGGCTCCGTCGTTCTCGAGACGGTTCCTGCCAGCCACGAAGACCTTCAGGGCCAGCGGCTTGCCTTGGGCACTGGACTTTCGGTGACATTCAGTCAGAGCTGCCGCCAGGATCTGTGGGGAAAAGGTAAGAGGCCCAGGCCTAGGCAGGAGGCCCTTCTCCCAGTAGGGCAGCAATGTCACTGAATGGGTCTTCAATGTCCATGCCACCCACTGGTGGTGGATACAGGGACAAAGAACTGCTCAAGCCCTGGCCGGGTAGCTCAGTTGGCTGGAGCATCGTCTCAAAACACCAAGGTTTGCAGGTTCAATCCCCGGTCGGGGCACATTCAAGAGACAACCAACGAATGCATAAATAAGTGGAACAAATCAATTTTCTCTCTCTCTCTCAAAATGTTTTAAAAAGAAGAACTGCTCAAAAACTGAAGGGTCACCTCTCACATGTGCCCAGCACCCTATAATTTACAAAGAGCTTTTACATCTATTGCTTCATGTGCGGGTCCCACCACCCTGGGGGTTTAGCCTCATGGTAGAGATGGGTGACCAAGGCCCAGAGGGAAGGGAGAGACCAACCCCAAGTGGCCAACTTGAAGCCAGGTCCAGGGAAGGGGTTTCACAATTAACCCACTTTACTGTCTGTCACAAGCCCTCTCTCAGGCGGGGACCATCAGGAGTCCCTTTCCAGCTGAAGCGACTCAGGCTCAGGGAAGGACAGAAACGTTCTTATGGTTGCTAAGCAAGTGGCAGACTCTGGACAGGACCCAAATCTTCCAGTGTCTCTTCCATGCTCCCCAAGATCTAAGGGGAGCCGGCCAAGGAGACCACGGCCCCACTGAGCCCGTCTGAGACACGCCAGTGTCCAGGCAGCCACACAAAGCAGGGTCTCCGCTGCTGGGAGCAAAAACCGAACCCCAGTCTCTCCTGTCCTTGGGGTGGTGCCTGGAGCAGCTTCTCAGCCTCAGTTCCCTGAGCAGAGTGAGGTGAGGGGTGGAAAATGGAAGCATTTTACACGGATGAGTCTGGCTCCCCCAATACATCACACTCTAGGCAGGGTTGGGCCTGATTTCTGTGCTGACTCAAATCTATTTAGGTCGTAACGCATCCCAAACTTATTTCCCAATCAGGCTGGGGGGAGGGCTGGCCGGGACAGCAGGGGAGCGTGGCCCTTGCTCCCCCTCCCAGGGGGCAGGGCAACAGGCACCCTCGGCAGGGGAGGCCGCTCTGGTCCTCAGCCTGGAGCACTGCACGCATCACACAGGTCTTCCTGCTGCTCTGACAGGGCCACTGGATGAACATTCAAATCCCACATTACCTGGTGCACTCGGCCCAAGATCTCTAAGCCCAGGTCTACTCATCTGAGAAGGTGGGGACAGCATCACCCACCTGTCACTGTGGGTAGGAGAGTTAAGGTTATGCACATAACACAACCTCAAAGGGAAGGGGTCCCGACCGCGGTCCATTCCTGCATCCCAGCCCTGTTCTACTTTAGGTCAGAACGTGAGGGGAGGCACTTAGTCCTTCTAGAACCTGGGCCTAAAGGAGCCAGAAAGGAGCCAGAAGAGACTACACAGCCTCCTCCCTCTGGGCAGGTTCTAGAAGAAAAGAGGAGCCTTTCTACACGGACCAGCGGGCTGACCAGCCGGATGGGGGAGCATCGGGGCCCCCAGGAACAAAGGCGAGTTGCGCCGTCTCTTTCTGGGCTCCTTCCCCACATGCACAGCCAGGCCTCACGAGGCTCTGCCAACTGTTCTGAGGGCACAGCAGGCCTAGGGACACCCAAAGCCCTGCGTTTTGAAGAGCCAGCAAGTCAGAGCACGTATGCAATACTGCCTGTGTTGCCAAGCAACACAAGAACTGGGATGGTTGCTTGGCAACCCCACCCTCATGAACTCCATCTCCTCTCCCCACTGGCCACAGGCTGCCACCTTTCAGGCCTTTCTCCTTTGAAGAGAAAAACAGGCCAACCAACCCAGATGGTGGGTGGCCAGGGCACACACTGCAGGCGGAGGCAAGTGTGGTAGGGGACTGGGCAGGGAGGGAGAGTGAAGGACAGCGGGGAAGTGAAGGAGGGGCCCCTGCACCCACCTTGCCACCACCGATGCCCATGCCACAGTTGTTGAGCTTGAGCTCGTGCAGAGTGAAGCAGGCGGAACTCTTCAGCAGGGCCTCGAAGCCTCGCACTCCATCAGGCCCGAACGCATTGTCACTTAGGTCCAACTCCACCAGCTGGGCCCCGGCGGTGATGAGTCCCTCCCCTAGTGAGATCTGGGCACAGAGGGAGCTCATGTCAGTGTCCTACCAGGTGCTGCTTCTGTGCCAGGGGCACTCAGGCTGGTGAGAACCGGCAGAGGGCTCCCAATTCTGCTGGGGAGTGGGGCTTGGTGCATGTCATGTGGTCAGGGAAGGCTCCCTGTAGAAGGTAACATTTGAACTCAGTCTGGATGAGAATCAGCCAATCAAACACGAGGTTCCAGGCAGCAGTAAAACCATGAGCAGAGACATAAGCACAAAGCAGCACGTGTGTGCCTGGGGCAACAGCTGGTAGATTCCAGAGAGGCTGAGGCTAGAAGGGAATCGGGTTTTGCTAGAAAGAAAATGAGGCGTCAGATCAGGCGAGAGCCTTGAAGGCCAGGCCAAGAGCTGTGAACTTGAGACTGAGAGCAATGGGCTTTGAGGTGGGAGAGGGATGTGCAAGAAACAGCCCCCAAACCTGAGGAGGGCAGAGTGAGGGGCAGACGGAGGCTGGAGGCAAGTGCCCACCAGGAGTGGAGACAGCAATCGAGGGCCCCGAGGAGGAGGCTGTGTGTTGGGAGACGGAGGAGAGGAGACCGAAGCCTCTGCCCAGGACCAGATGTGGCAAAAAGGTGCCGAGCAATCCTGGGAACTCCTAGCCATGGGGTACCTGCAGTGCCCCAGGAGAAATGGGCGCGGAGAGGAGGCTCTAAGACCGGGGCAGAATGAGGCTGGGCAAGGATCAGGGAATGGGGGAGGGGAGACAATGCCTAAACTGGTCTCTGGCTGCCCCACCCACAGGAGGAGGCCCAGCCCTAGGAATCTGCCCCAATTGACCTCTCACCCTCAAGCAGTCAGAGCTGCTCAAACCCTCTGAGCCTGCTCCACCTTCCCTGTATTACACGCAGGGCAGATGCTGTGCTCGCCTGCCTTCCGTGTCAGCATCTCAGTCACCCACAGGACATATCTGAGCCTCCAGAAGGTGTTAGAAAAAGGCCTGGGAATGGCCGAGGGGTCCTGTGCCAGAGGGGAAAGGCCTGGGAATGGCCGAGGGGTCCTGTGCCAGAGGGGAAAGGCCTGGGAATGGCCGAGGGGTCCTGTGCCAGAGGGGAAAGGCCTGGGAATGGCCGAGGGGTCCTGTGCCAGAGGGGAAAGGCCTGGGAACGGCCGAGGGGTCCTGTGCCAGAGGGGAAAGGCCTGGGAACGGCCGAGGGGTCCTGTGCCAGAGGGGAAAGGCCTGGGAACGGCCGAGGGGTCCTGTGCCAGAGGGGAAAGGCCTGGGAATGGCCGAGGGGTCCTGTGCCAGAGGGGAAAGGCCTGGAAATGGCTGAGGGGTCCTGTGCCAGAGGGGAAAGGCCTGGGAATGGCCGAGGGGTCCTGTGCCAGAGGGGAAAGGCCTGGGAACGGCCGAGGGGTCCTGTGCCAGAGGGGAAAGGCCTGGGAACGGCCGAGGGGTCCTGTGCCAGAGGGGAAAGGCCTGGGAACGGCCGAGGGGTCCTGTGCCAGAGGGGAGGGATGCCGGGCCCGTTCACTTACCAGGGCTGGTGGGATCTCAGACCGCAGCCGCCCTGTGAACATGTCGCTCCAGTGGCATCGCTTTGAAAGGAGGAAGAAGAGTTAGCTGAGACCTCACCTCGCGGACTTACACTACCAAGCACTACAAGACTTCTTCATTTGGGCTTTGTCAGCGAAAAGTTGGACCAGCTCTGGCCAAAGCTGGTGGGACCTGGAGACCCGCAAGGGCCATGGGAGCTCAGCAGAAAGGTTAGGAAAACCCCCGATCTGCCCAACCCTCTGGCTTCTGGGAGGGGTGGGGGGGACATCAGCGTGAGAGAAAGGAGATGCTCCAGGCCCCACGGCAGGGCAGTGGCAGGACCAGGACCAGGACCAGGACCAGGACCAGGACGGCCAAGTGCTCCTCTCTAATACAGTTTCCCACACGGGCTGGGGGGCAGCGACGTGGAACATGACTGGGTGGTGGAGGAACAGAAAAGTTAACAATGGGGGATCCAGCAGCAAGGAAGTTCCTCTTTTTAAGTCTCTTTTCAGCCCTCCTGCCACCTCAGGAGGCGAGCTCACCTTGAGGCTGGCGGGTCTTGCCCACCTCCCCGCGTCTCAATCGTCTGCCTTCTGAGCAAAGGAGAAACCTGAGGCTCAGGGCCTTTGGGTGGCCTTGTGGGTTGGGACACCTGTGGACTGTGTGCGTGAAGTGTCCCAGAACAGAATAACACGTCCCCATTTACAGAAGGGATCGGTGTGCTTTTCAATTACTTCAAAGTGAGCTGATTTCGAGGAAATACTAGGTAAGTGGCACAGAAGTGGTGGCCACAGCACTGGTCTTATGCTGGCCAGCCGTTTAGTCGCCATGCATGGGCACAACCCTCCCCTCCCACTCTGGCCGCTGTGTCCATCTAAAATATCACTGGCATCTCCGGCCTTTCCTGACCAAACCTGGGAATGCTGAGACATGGCCTGGGTTCTGATTCTGACTTAACGGGCCCCAGGATCAGAACCCAGGCCCGACAATCCCCATCTCTGACTTGGAAAAAGGCTTCAGGCCTCACAATCTCAAGTGGCAGCAGAGCAGTTAGGAGGCTGGGCTAACAGCTGGGCTCCAATTCCTGAGATGTGTAACTGTGGGCCCCACTTTTCTCCTCTGTCATGACCTACCTTGTGCACGTGTCACAACAGGGGAGATAACACCTCCCATCAGCATGTGCCCAGAGCACAGTGGGCATCAAGGGCAGCTCCCCCGCCCCTGCCGCAACCCTGGGCTCCTTCCTGCACAGAAGCAGGCCCGCGATGCTGTGCGGGGTGACTCAGGCACTGGGTCTGCACAGGGAACAAGACGCACGCAGCGCTGCCCCTGGCCGAGCTCTCATGACATGAGCCTGCACCCGGCCATCACAACCACCTCTCAGGGAGGAAAAGCTTTTCATGAAGGAGCCCAGGCTCACTGAGCTTAGTGCAAGGCCACGTCACGCAAGGAGGTGGTGGTGCTGGGGCTGGAAGCCAAAGCTCAGCTCCTGCAGCCTCCAGGCCCAGGCCCAGGCCCAGGCCCAGGCCGCATCTGCTCCGTTCCCTTCCTGACCAGGCCACCGGCCACGGGAAGGGCTAAACTCTTCTGTAGGAAAATGTCTGGCTTCTGCTCAAAGAAGGGCCTCCCGGACAGAGGAATAGACACAAGCACTGCCCGGCTGCTCACCCGGCCGTGACCTTCCTGAGCAAACAAGCCCCAGGGGCCACTTCATAAACCAGCCCAGCCCTCCCTAGACAAGTCCACTCCACTTCTCTCGTGGCCCCCGCCCTGCATGCCTTCCTTTCCCCAAGCCCAGGGAGGAGCACTGGACGCACGAGTGCGAAATGCACTCAGCCACTCAGCAGCAGTAGGCTCCCCGGCCATTACTCAGCCCCCGGAGCCTCCGTTGCCCTGACTTCCAGAATGGACACTCTTTATTGCCTGGTGGCTGTGAGGATTCAGTGACCGTGCAGCGGAGGCCAGCACGAGCCCAGCCTTGTATGAACTAAGAGCCGTTCCGCCTGCAAAGCAGGGCCCTTTCCCTCCGGACTCTTTGGGGCTTTACTACACTCATACACGCCGATCCCGGCAAAAAGAGCACGCGGCATCTTCCCGATGATTTGAACGTGGTAACCACTTTCCCCAAAGAGCATCTTGAAGTACTGGCCTTCAGTGGCACCCACTTTGGGACGCACTAGGAGGGTCACCCCTTGGATCTAGCCCATAAGAGGCCGCCAATCAGCTGTGAGGAGGGCAGTCAGCCGGCTGCCGAGGCATCCAAGCTAAGGCCGGGCCATTTCTGCCCAACACGAGACTCCCCTCTAGGGCAGGGCAGCCTTTGCTTGGAGCAGGCTGAGCGTTTGCGAGAGCAGGGAGGTTCTCAAGCCGGTTCTGTGCCCTTCCCTCCTCACAGGCGCCAGAGCTGCCGTGCAGGTGAAGGCTCGCCCTGTCCAGTTCTGCTCCTCCCCCTTTATCTTCACACGTGTAGCCCAATAAACCCGCTACACTCCCAATACCATCTCTGTGTCGCCGCTGGAGGACCCGAATGGACACGTCATGCAGGGGCAGGGCTCTGGCCAGTGCCGAGTGCCCTGGGGAAGCCAGAGGCAGGAGCTGGTCGTGGGCCTGAGAAGGTCTGTGGCCGTGTGAGTGGAAGCTCATCCCCAGCTAGTCCCCCTGGGGCGGCTCACCTTCAACTCCGACTTCTTCTCCAAGGCCTTGGCGATCACCCTGGCTGCCTCCACGCCCACCGTGTTGCCCTCCAGGCGCAGAGCCTCTAAGCCATCAAAGTCTTCAATCTCTTTAATCACATCCTTGGCTGCCCAAGACCAAAGAAGAGAATCTTAGACTTTTGGAATCACAAACAGCCGAGGCAGGAGAGAGCCCAGACACTACCTTGTCACTCAAGTCCCTACAGCTATGATCTGCCTACCATGTGCCAGGCCCTGGCTCACAAACATCACACAGGCTCACAGTCTAGCAGGGGACACAGCTACCCCGACCATTTTTCTGTAACAAGTGTTAAAACAAGACATGTGTGAAAAGGTCTGGGAGCAAGGGAAAGACCAACTGGCTGCTTGAGGCAAAGAAAGAGCTTGGGACACCTAGTGGGTGGTGTGCATGGAGCCTCCCAGGACAGGGGGGGCACCAGGCCACGTGGGAAAACGGCACCCAAGTCAGAGGGCCAGCAGGTACAATGGCACGAAGGCTTTCGAGTGTTCCATTGTTCATGTTTGGGGTGTTCATTACTGTGCTGTTTTATGATGATGAAAAATTCCACACAACCGAAATGTCCATCAACAGCAGATAGGTTGATAGATTAATTCATTGGAGTACACTTACACTAATGTCATTATGAATGGTGACACAGGCGTCTGACTTAGAAAATATTCATGTTAGATGGTAAGTAAAAAATGAGGTTATTCCATGGTATTTGGTCTGATAACACCTTAAAAATGTTATTTGTATTCTCTCTCGTATGCGCATCTTAGCATACAAACATACACATTCACACAGCAAGGTCCAGAAAGATAGAAACCAAATGTTAAAGCAGTTATGTCTAGGTGGTGGGATTATAAGTGATTCAGGTTATAAAGTAGCTTTTAAAATATCTGTAATATGATCCTAATTGTTTTTTAAAAAAGGAAAAAGGAACTTAGCTATGTTTAGGAAAAACACACGCGCAACAAATGACTAAAAAAATGTACAAAAATTAACAGTAGTTATATCCCTGGGCTGTGTGATAATTAAGTTACAGAGTTTTTATCCTTCTTCCAATGTTTCTGTATTCTATAATGTGCATGTATTAACTTTACAATCTGAACAAAACACACTAGTTACATGAAACAAATAGTGGAGAACAGATGGGAGATATATATATGGGAGATAAAAGTTTGAACTTGACCTTCCAGGTTACAAAGCCCACAGAGGGTCTTTTTAAAAAATAAAAATAAAAACATTTTATTGTTTTTTTACAGAGAGGAAGAGAGAGGGACAGAGAGTTAGAAACATCGATGAGAGAGAAACATCGACCAGCTGCCTCCTGCACACCCCCTACTGGGGATGTGCCCACAACCAAGGTACATGCCCTTGACCGGAATCGAACCTAGGAACCTTCAGTCCACAGGCCAACGCTCTATCCACTGAGCCAAACCGGTTAAGGCCCACAGAGGGTCTTGAGAAAGGTTTCAACTTGCGACCTCTAAGGGGGTCCCTTCGGAGCTGTCCAAGCTGGGGACCTCCATACACCCCTGCCTCCCTCCGTCTCCCCTCTGCTGCACGTCCTCAGAAGCCCTTGCTAAGCTCCCAACAGGGTCAAATCTTCACAGGCAGCACAGCCCCATCTCCTATGGAGCCTGCTACAATGTTACCCCGTCTACATGAACTTGCTCATTATGGTGACTTTGTTAACACGTCTTCCCACTGGGTCATGAGGAAAGGGGCTCGCTCTGCCTCTGCTCACTACCTCCTCTGCTCACTACCTCTTACGGATAAGCACTTACCACACTAACATGTGCGTTTTACACACACTGACTCCTCCATTCCCCACATCACCTAATGAGGTGGCTACTGTTACATCTATTTTATGTGGATATATTAAGACACAGAGAGGGGAAGTAAATGCCTACCAAGGTCACACCGCTAGAAAACGAATGACTCAGCATCATTTTCCACTTCTCGACAGGGAGGCTGGACAGGTATGGGCCTCCATGTATAAAAGAGGAAGCTGACGTTCCAAGGAACGAAGCAACATTGCTCGGGAGTCAGGGAAACCAGCAGGGCTGCTCTTCAGACTGCTTTTCCAGAACCGAACCTACATGCTCCCCGCTTTACCCGTGTCTCTGTGGACAGCCATGGACTTCAAGCAGCCCCCCAGCAGAGAAGCTCCGTAACCCCTCCCCTCCCTGCCCCCCTCTCCTGGGTGACTGCTCTGGAGCTAGCAGCCTGTGCAAGGGCCGAATGACCAGTTCCATAGGGGAGCGCCCCTTAACACCCAGGGACTGGCCGGGTCCAGCATGCTCATGCAGTCCTTGAAAGCAAGGCAGCAGCGGCCAGGGCCCCGAGGGAAGACAGCCTCTGCTGCCCAAGCGACCTACGGACAGAAGTAGGTGCTGTGCTTTCCACAGACCGACCTCGGAAGGAAATGCACCAACGTGGGAAGAGCAGGGGCAGGAGGCGGTGGGGGTCGCACGTGAGTTGCCCCTCACTTGGTTTCCGATCCAAATGGAGTTACACCTAACTTAAAAACAGACCAGAAATGGGCCCCAACCATCCCTAAATAACCAGCTGTCACGTGGCTGTGTGGCAGGGATTTCTCTCTCAGCCTCACAAAGTAACAAGTTCCAGGTTTAATCACTCTGCCACATAAAGCAGGAAGGCCTTTCGTTGGTCCTTGAACGACTTCCTGGGGAGAAAAGGGCCTGACCTAATAATCATCAGGCACATGGCCTCCTCGCACAGGCCCTTGCCCACCCCTGTCTGCGCGGGCTCACTCCCAGCCAAGACGGAGCCCTTTCTGGGTCCAAGATGAGGCTGCCAGGCTCCTCGGCACAGCATTCAAGGGCCTCTGCCCTGGGCTCCCTGTGGGACTCTGACTTTTCTTCCAAGCCCAGCCTGTGTGTCTCAGCGTCGGTGTCTAGCTCACGTGTTTCTCCCAGCCTGCAGTGCTCTCTCCTTAAATCTTCCTTCCAGGACAGTTCAAATACCACCTCATCCACAGAGACTTCCTGGACCCTCCTGCACTCAGTGGTCCCTTTCCCCTCCATGCTTCCCGCGCCTTCCATTCAGGTCTCAGAGTATATTTCACCTCCTGCCTCCTGTTCGTTACTTGAGTACCTCATTCCCGTCCCAAGTTATGAGCTCCTCGGAGGCGAGGGCTGTAAGCTGGGCATCCTTAGTGACCTTCTAATTGGGAGGAGCGTGTCCAGCCTGTGCTGGGGAAGTGGTGGGCTATCTGCACAGATGTTAGGGCCACAGAAACCTGAGTTCTAATCCAGCTGCACTACTTAGAGCTGTGCCCTCAGGTAATCATACCACCTCCCTGAGCCTTAATGGAGATGAAACCTACTTCAAGGGCTTTTGTGAGGATAAACTGAGATGCTGTTTGTAAGGCACTTAAGACTCTGCCTGACACTGTGTTCAGTGAATAGCGTTTAATAGCAAATCCACGCTGACCGCACTGAGCTGAAGGTCCACGGAGAAGCAGAGGAACAGGGTGCAGCCGGGCCTCTCTTAACATCCTGGCTCTACTTACCAGCTGTACGACCTTGGGCAAGTTACTTAAGTTTCCGAAGTCCTTTTTCCTTATTTATAAAATAGCAACATTTGTATCTCAGGGTGATGCAAGAATCAAAAGGAACAAAAGCACAGGAGGAGCTCCGGAAATTCTAAGAGCCTGCAGCACGGTAGGAGTGTGCAGCACCGTGCTCCCAGCACCCAAAGACTAAAGCAGTCTGACAGGGCGGAGGGGCAAGCCTGCCACACTCCGGACCCGTTTCCTGGTTGGGCCAAAAGTAACAACATAGCCGAAACCGGTTTGGCTCAGTGGATAGAGCGTCGGCCTGCAAACTGAAAGGTCCCAGGTTCGATTCCGGTCAAGGGCATGTACGTTGGTTGCGGGCACATCCCCGGTAGCGGGTGTGATAAAAATATACTTAAAAAAAAAAAGTAACAACATAGGTGCCTTCACTTCCAGACACCAGGGGATTCAGGGTCGGTCAGTGCCGGGCATGCCTTGGCCAGGGATGGAAGACAGGGTCTGCACTGATTCCTAGTTCTCTCCCATCCTCGCGCCTGCACACAGGCAGGGCCGGCCATCCTCCCTCGGGGAGATTCAGCTGCATCCACCAGACCTCCGGAGAGGGACCACACTGTGGTTTAATGCAGCGCCAGGAGGGAGGGCCTCCGCTCTGGGGAAGGTGACAGGTATTCCCAGACCATCTTGGCATCATGGGGGTAAGGTGGGGGTGGATCTGAAGTAAGAAGTTAGCAACTATACCTTGGGACTGCCACAAACTGTGGTCTCTCACTGCCTCTGTCCCCCCAAGAGATAAAGGGGCTCTCCCCACCTGCCAGCCTGAGCCGTCATGGCAGGAATGCCCACCGCAAACATGGAGACAGGGGAAGCCTGCGCATACTCAAGGGCAAGTCACACATTTCAAACTGTGTGACAATGCGGCTAAAGGAGCCCGACAACCAGGCAGAGTGAGCACTATTCCCACACTCCCTTTCCGCCCCGGGTCAGCCCCCCGCCCCCCGCGGGAACTCACCGTCTTCTGCAGTG
The DNA here is from genome assembly GCF_027574615.1 of Eptesicus fuscus. NCBI lineage: Eukaryota > Metazoa > Chordata > Mammalia > Chiroptera > Vespertilionidae > Eptesicus > Eptesicus fuscus. The sequence continues at coordinate 103,577,279 of NC_072479.1, forward strand.
TTGAGTTTGAGGCTCTTGCCCTTGAAACTCAGCTGTCCCCCGGCCACCTGGGTTTTGGCTAGCGTCTCTGCCAACTTGGCAATGTCTTCCGAGGCCATGCTGGACACACTGGTGGGCTCCCCCAGAAACCTGCAAACTGAGGTGACCAGTTTCATTGAGAGGAGGAGGCTCATTCCAGAGAACATCAAAGAGCTGCTTCTGCACAAGAAATGCACTCACTAACCACTTACAAGCAAGCTACGCTAGCAAATCAATTCACGTCGTAAGTATACACGAGTGCTGTAGGGTGTCACTGACGTGATTAGTTTTGTGTTTTAAATAAAATCTTTAAATGGTAGAACACAATCCAATTTGGGAGAACGGTACTTTGTAATAAGATGGAGAATGGCTATGATGCAAGAATCAAAAGTAACCACATCAGGTTCACTGGTTAGTCGGTGGCAGACCGCTGAGAAGCAACATCACATTTATGGCAGCCAAGCATTTTTCTTTTACACGATGACAAAGAATGCTATTTTATTGCCCTCTTCAGTGGCGACGGGTGGCTGACATTACTATGCCCTATAAACATGTATGTATTTTTTGGGGGGGAAACCCCAAACAAACATACTTTATCTCTATTTTTAAAGTAATGATAGCTACAATGAACAAGAAGGTAACTGAGACCCATGTTATGGAGAGAATGTTTTCCTATTTAATGTTTGTAATTATTTTCTTTTTTTTGTTGTTATTCTTTACTTTTTATTTAATGTACTGTGGTGACACTGCTTAACAAAATTATACAGGTTTCAGATGCACAATTCTACAACACATCACCTGTACACTGTACTGTGTGTTCATCACCCCAAGTCAAGTTTCCTTCCATCAACTCCTTGTAAAGAGTCTGCCCCCTCACCCCTCCTTGTAATTATTTTCATTATAATGTAATTTGTTGCTAAAGCTAATGTTATTGTAAAACTCGAGTTTCTGTATAATTTTAAAACTGTACCTGAATACTTGGAACAAAATTTTATAACTTGTTTTAAAATCTTTCAAATGAAATCTTTAAATCAGTTTAACAAAAAATATTTTGTTAAAAAATTAAAATGTGTGTGCTGGTGTGCTCAATGGTTAGTGTCATTGGCCCTCACACCGAAGGTTTGCAGGTTCGATTCCCAGTCAAGGCCATGTACCCAGTCAAGGCAGGTTTGATTCCTGGCCCCAGGCTCTGGTCTGGGCGCATTCTTGGGGGCAACCAATCTATGTCTCTCTCTCACATCCATGTTTCTCACTCTCTCTCTGCGCCCCCCCACTTCTTCCCTAAAATAAATAAACGGGAAAATACATTCTTATGTGAGGATTAACCAAAATAATAATAATAATAATAATAATAATAAATGCTACATATATAAGAGAGACAGAGGGAGGGAAGGGGGGAGGGAGGGTGGGAGGGAGGGAGGGAGGGAACTCCTGGGTCTCCTGGTTGGGGAGAACCAAATGCCCCAGCTGGGACACCTAGCAAAGCCCTGTGAGTCGCCCAGTTCCTGGGCCCCAGTGAGAGGCAGTTAAGTCCCAGACCCATGGCTGTAAGGAGTCTGCCCCAGGCACACACCTGCCTGATCATCTTGGCTACTTTCTGTTTGAGGGTCCCATTCCTCAAACAGGACATAGAAGGCTACAGGATCCAGGTCATCCATCCCGGAGAATGCCCCACCACCCACGCTGGCATGACTCTGGGGGTGGGGCACAGGGGTCAGCCCACTGCACATCTGGTTTCAACCTTGGCCAGGAGACTAGGCAGCCCACGGGGGTCAGACCTCAGGGGTTCCTAGGACACCAGAGGTCTCTACATCACAACAGCCGAGCCGCCATCACAATAGACCAGGGGCAGAGTTGCTGGAAAAAGGAGCGACCAGCCTGGAGTCCAGCAGACTCAGAAAGGACCACTCCATTTCTCCAAAGAGGAAATGGCAGGTAATCAGGGGAGATGAAGGCAGACTGATGGGGGGACAGAACTAAGAGATGTCCACAGAGACCGCTTCCGTCCGGACGGCTTCCTCCCCGAAACGACTCACCTTCCAGATACAGTTGTGACAGCTCCCCATCTTCTCACTCCCCCAGGCTTCCTCTGGGCCTAAACAGCCAGCTTCCCACCCCTTCTCCTGATCTTAACCCTTTTCACCCTGGTCTGTCTTTATTTTTATTTTTATTTTTTTTTGAGGAAGAGGAAAGGAAAGAGAAACATCGATTTATTATTTCACTTATTTATGCCTTCATTGGCTGGTTGTTATTATGTGCCCTGACTGGAGATCGAACCCACAACCGTGGAGTATTGGGACGATGCTCTAACCCCGTGGTCAGCAAACTGCGGCTCACAAGCCACATGCGGCTCTTTGGCTCCTTGAGTGTGGCTCTTCCACAAAATACCACGGCCTGGGCGAGTCTATTTTGAAGAAGTGGCGTTAGAAGAAGTTTAAGTTTAAAAAATTTGGCTCTCAAAAGAAATGTCAATCGTTGTACTGTTGGTATTTGGCTCTGTTGACTAATGAGTTTGCCGGCCACTGCTCTAACCAACTGAGCTACCCGGCCAGGGCCTGTCTGTTTTTATCAATAAGCATGAATTATTCTTCTGGGTAAGGAGGCATCCGTCACTCATTCATTCAACATTTATGAGTACTACTGTGTGCTGGACACTGTTCCAGGTACCGGCAGTGAATGATGAAACAAAAACCCTGCACTGTTGAAACACATGTTCTAAACAAGATATTTAGTATCTTAAACAAGATACTCAGTATCTGAAGAAAAACAAACAGAAAAGGAGGCGGGTAAAGAATTTTTTGGGGTGTGTGTGTGTGTGCCTGCGCAATTTCAAGTAGAATGGTTAGAGAACTTATTAGGAAAGACTTGGAGGAAGAAAATTCTTGCAAATTCAACTGCTCTTGTGGGGGGACTTCAAGAAGGCCAGCGGGGCTGGAGAGCAGAGCAGGGAGAAAGGAGGTAAGAACGAGGAGAGAAAACGAACCACGGCCCAAGTCGCAAAGGCCATTTTAAGAACTGTGGCTTTTCTGGGCCGGGGTTTCCTACGTAGCAGAGCAGCTCCCTCGCTGAGATCTATTGAAAGTCAGCCCTCGACACGAGGGTTTGTAAAAAAAAAAAAAGAAGAAGAAGAAGAACTGTGGCTTTTATTCTGAGTGGCAAGGAGAGCCACCGGAAGGGTCCCAGCAGAGGAGAGGGGTGATCTGACACGATCACTCTTATCGGCGTGGCATTTGGAAAGTGCTCCAACAGCGGTTTGAAACGGAATAAAAATCAGCCTGAAACTCCACCACCTCTGGCAGTTCTGGGAGGGAACCATTTGAGGCTAGAAAAATGGTGGTGAGGCCTCCAAAGGTAACAGGCACACAGACCTTACCAGCCAGAGAAGAGCCCACCATTCAGTCTAGTGTGTACACACACACACACACACACACACACACACACACGATCCACGGGGAAAGAACCCGAAGCACAGAGAGGTGCCTTAATGTGTCCAAGGAGCCAAGACAAACAGTAAATACAAACAGCCGTCTCGCTTCTCGGAAGGGGCGGCACACGTTTTTTGATGCACATCCATCGCCCCCGCGAGGCGCCGGCGGGGACTCAGCCGGCCCGGGCCCTCGGCGGCGGGCGTGGGTCTAGGGGAGGCGGCGAGCGCGGGCCGCGAGTGACAGGCGGGCGGCGCGGGAGCCCCGCCCGGGATCCCGGGAGGACGCGCACCGCCCCCAGGTGACACCGACGCTGACAGGAAACGTCGGGGCGGCCAGGCGAGCCAGACGCCCGCTCTAAGCCTCAGTTTCCCCACTCGTGAGCGGGGCCAGCACCTCACTCCCAGCCCCTCCGCGCTAGGCCATGGAAGGCGCGGGGGAGAACACGCTCAGGAGGCCCCACACCTCCCACGTCCAGTTCCAGGGACGCGCCAACCCCACCCCACCCCACCCCACCCCAGGCAGGTGACGGGAAAGGAAGGGGACCCGACTCTACCGTAAACAGCCGGCGCCGCCGCGCGGGGAGACCCGAGCAGGCGCGTACTCCGCCGGAGCGAGGACTGACCGAGGGTCCGGCAGCGCAGGTCGGCGTCGCCGCCTCCGAGGCCTGCGGTCCCGATGCCCAGCCCGCCCGTCCGTCCGTCAGTTCTCCTGACGGTTCTCCCCGCTCGCGTCTCGACACCACCTGCTCGCCGCACGGCGGAGGATGATGGCGGAGGAGGAGGATTTTGAAAGCCGGCAGTTTCTTTCCTTCGATTTGATTTGTTCGAGGCCCTGACGGCTTCCCCAGCCCCCGCGCGGGTGGCCTATGGGGAGTGGTAGTCCAGTTCTCCCGCTTGGGGCGCGGCGGAGGGCGGCCGCGAACTACCAATCCCGTGATGCAACGCGCCCAGAGCGCCGCCGCCGGCCCGCTCTCCGCCCTCCCTTTTCAGCTTCTGGCTCTTTCTGCCGGAGACCACAGGGCGGCGTTAAGACGGGAGCGCCCCGGAAGACTACAATTCCCTTTATGCTTTGCGGCCCAGCATCCCCGCCCTTCCGGAAAGGTGCCAATTCACTTAACAAAGCCGTTTACCGAAGGCACGCTGTTGGGTCAGTTCAGCAAGCAGTAGGTATTTCCTTGGAAGGAAAGCCGCGCCTTTTTTTTTTTTTGGTCCCGTGAACTTGAAAAGACATTGGAAGCTTTCCATGTAAATAGCCACAAATTACTTGATAATTAAAAAGGGGAAATAGTAACCCGATTGTCCCAAGTAGATCCCAGGAAAGGATCTGGGGCGCTCATCTAAGGCGTCCCTTGAGATAAACTTGAACCGTGCAGGAATCGGGACATTCAAGTAGTTGCTGATGGAGAGACTGCTCTGCATCAGCAGGACCAGAGTGGCAGGCTTAGGACCAACAAAGACCAAAGGCTTTAATTTAAATTTTAAGCGTACGCAAATTAATTCAATTAACTGCCGGAGGAATTACACCACATGAAACAGATGCAGTTGCAAATCACACAGCTTTTTATTACTCACACAAATTCCTGAGCGGCTGCGGGTACAGACTTAGTTAGGGATCCCCGTGGTGTTGTCCTCTGTGGTCCGGCAGCTGGGCTGGGCTGGGCTGGGCTGGTCCGGGTGCAGCGGGCCGGCGTTCTTCTCCCGAGAGCTCGGTCACGTCTCCATTGGGGATTACTGGCCGTTCTTCTGTCATCTGGCAGGAAGAGGAGCGTGGAGCGGCGTCGCTTGTCAGACCCACCAAGGGACGGGCCTTTGTAATGTCTCCACAAGACGAGCATCGTTGGCTGGCAGGGGTCCATATTTCAGGCCTGTTCGTACCCGTAGCAGCCCAGGTGGCTATCAATGATTTAGGTCAATGCACATATGTTCATCTTAAACACGGCGAGGGGGCTAAGGAGAGTACGTCACTCAGTCAAGTGTTTATCAAGTCACTCTGCCTCAGTTCCAATCCTTATCTCTGGGGTACACACACTTCAGGGCAGTGGGGAATGTATCTTTAATATCAGACTTTAAGTTTTAAGGGAAGTTAACTGAAACATTTTTAACTTTTCTCACATTCTTTAAGCATTTTTAAACATTTCTATATTTTTTACTACAACACCTATGGTAGAGACACTCAGTGACATTACACTACCTTAACCCAAGTGGTCCACCTGAACATCGATAACGGGACAAACTGACATCCATCGTACACCTCCCGATGCGATGCACTGAGAACGCAGGCAGCATCACCATCCAGTGAGCAATGCATACAATTCATCTCATAATGAGGGAACATCAGACAATCCCAAGCATGTTCCAGAATAACTAGTCTGTACTCTTCCAAAAACCGTCTGTCATGAAATAGACAAAGAAAGGCTGAGGAATTCTTGCAGATTAAGGGAGACTAACAAAACAGGACAACTAAATGCAATAAATACATGTACTATAAAGGGTAATATTGAGCCCGGCTAGCATGGTTCAGTGGTTGAGCGTGGATCTATGAACCAAGAGGTCATGGTGGATTCCTGGTCAGGACACATGCGCCCCCCCGCCCCGCCCTTGATCCCCAGGAGGGGCCCCCAGTAGGGGGTGTGTAGGAGAGCCAATCCATTATTCTCTCTCATCATTGATGTTTCTCTCTCTGTGTGTCCTTCTCCCTTCCTCTCTGAAATCAATTAAAAAAATATTTTAAAAAAAGGTAATATTGAGACAATTAGCAGAAGCTGAAAAGGGAGGGTGAAGAGGGGACCGGTGGCAGCGCTCTGGGCACGTTGCATCACGGGACTGAAAGATAATAGTATTGTATCAACATTAAATTTATTGATTTTTATTACTGTACCGGGTTATGTAAGAGATGCCCTTGTTCTTGGAAAATACATGCTGAAATTATTAGGAGCATGAGGTCTGCAACTTACTCTCAAATGATTCAAACATTCCTGCAAGCCTCCAGGATGGAAAGCAACGAAGCAATTGCCATTCATTTACATGGGAAAAATTTTAAGGGTTCCCAGACTCAAAAAATAACCTAGCCAATCACAGCAAATAACATAAAATCTAAGCTAACACCAGCATAGAGTGAAAACAAGAATGATGTGCTACACAGCCCACAGAAAGTGAAATAACGTACGGACAGTGCAGTTTCACTTACTACAGCACTCGGTGTGTATAACAGCTCGCTGCAAAGCCCAGTCGTAGCTCACCACAAACACGCTATTTTTGGTTTCCATCCATTTTCTGAAATCTTTCCGATTTCGTTCAGTTATGAAAAAGAGGTAGTCACCCCTCAGTATCCATGGTGGATGGGTTCCAGGAACCCACCTGGGTGCCAAAATCGGCAGATGCTCAAGTCCCTATATGAAATAGTGTAGTATTTGCATATCACCTAAGCACATCATCCTGTATACTTTAACCATTTCCAGATCACTTGTAACACCTAACACAATGTAAATGCCATGTAAACAGTTGCTACACTATATTGTTTAGGGACCAATGACCGGAAAGAAAGTCTACCTGTTTGGTAAAGATGTAACCACTGTGAGGCCTAACTACACGGACAACAGCATCACTTTTCCCCAGAAAATATTTTCCAGCCTTGTTGACTGAACCTGAGGATGCAGAACCCACAGGGACAGTGGGCTGACTCTACAGAGTGTGTCTTTCATAAAAAAGAGTTGCATAGTGGACTTTCAAAAATGGGGATACATATATATATATATATATATATATATATGTATATTATATACACACACACACACACACACACATATATATATATATATAGAGAGAGAGAGAGAGAGAGAGCGCAAATGTGGCAAAATGTTAACAGTAAGTGAATATGAGAATTCTTTGAATATTTTGGCTTTTCTGTAGGTGTGAATTTTCTGAAGTATCAATGCACAAGTAGCTTTTCCTTTTTTCTTTTCATAAAAACGGTTTTCACCATTATATAAATAACACATGTTCATCATAATCACTTCAACCAATATAGAACAGGATAAAGGGAAAAGTAAACATTACCCCAGAAACTCTAGCACCCAGAGGTAATCACCATCAACATACACAGCTGTCTTTTCCGAGGTTCCCTCGCACAACTTGGCCCCCACACATGCTTTTGCTCTACCTGCAATTCCGTTATATTCAGGGTGGGGAAAAAGGGGGTTTACAGTTTTAATAATATAAGAATAAACTGTTTCGTATACTCACAACTATAAACCTGCTTTTACAAGCCAGAGCCTTACACACACAGTTAATTTAATCTTTTTTTCTTTAAATATATTTTATTGATTTTTTACAGAGAGGAAAGGAGAGGGATAGAGAGCTAGAAACATCGATGAGAGAGAAACATGGACCAGCTGCCTCCAGCACAAACCCCCACCAGGGATGTGCCCGCAACTAATGTACATGCCCTTGACCGGAATCGAACCTGGGACCCTTCAGTCCGCAGACCGACGCTCTATCCACTGAGCCAAACCGGTTTCGGCTAATTTAATCTTTATAACCATCAAGGAGGTGGACACCATCACCACCCTTCCCAGCTCACAGGTGAGAAAACTGAAGCTCCAGCCCGGTTCCCACAACATGTGGGTCATCCTTCTATCCTCTTTTTCATCATATATATATATATTTTTTAATTGATTTTTTACAGAGAGGAAGGGAGAGGGATAGAGAGATAGAAACATCGATGAGAGAGAAACATCAATCAGCTGCCTCCTACACATGCCCCACTGGGGATGTGCCTACAACCAAGGTACATGCCCTTGACCGGAATCAAACCTGGGACCTTTCAGTCCGCAGGCCGACGCTCTATCCACTGAGCCAAACCGGTCAGGGCCTCTTTTTCATTCTTTGCCTACAAGGCTCATATCAAATGCCCCTTCTTCAGGAGGCTTTCCTACACCGCTCCAGCCAAGAGGAGTCGCTTTCCGCTGGCCCCCACAGCGCTTGGTCTGTGGGCTTTTTCACGGCCAGAGTTAATGGCATTCTTGGCAGCTTCCTCCTCAACCTGGGGGAGCCTCCGGGATAGGTACTATTTCTGTCTTGGCAGCACCCTCTGGGGCCAGGCCTGTCATAGGTGCTTCAGGTTTCCTCATTTGAATGGGATTCCAGTCAGAGTCATTGGATGTTTCCTTAAAATGAATCATCAGCCCTACCTGGTTTGGCTCAGTAGAAGGAGCGTCGGCCTCCTGTGGACTGAAGGGTCCCGGGGTTGATCCCAGTCAAGGGCACATACTTTGGTTGCAGGCTCCTCCGTGGCCTGGGCCCTGGTCGGGGCTGTGCAGGAGGCAACGGATGGATGTGCTTCTCTCACGTCGATGTTTCTCTCTGTCTCTCCCTACCTCTTCCAATCTCCCTAAACATCAATGGGAAAATATCCTTGGGTGAGGATTAAAAAAAATAATAATAATAAAATGAATCATCATCTGAGAAGGCTGAGATGCTCCCATTTAGGCCTGATGGCATTCCCGTGCTGACTCCAGCTGGGATCGATCAAGTCTGAGGTTATCTTGGGGTGATCCCCAGGCTCCCTTTTCCAGGTTACTTCTGGAGCCTTTCCAGGCCCTTGGACACATACCTCCCAAAGAGAAGAGGAAGATGGGCAGGAGAACATATTAAACATATTAGGCGATCTCCCCTTTCCTCATCCAGCTGCGGGGGGCGGTGGGGGGGCGGTCAGGGAGGTAATGGGAGGTAACAGGAGTCACCTGGAGAGTAGGTGGTCTGCTTGAAGATGTTCACATTCTAAGCTAAGAATCACGAACCCAGCCTGACAGATTCTGTTTGCTACCCTGAATCTAGATTCTATCTCAAACCCCTTCAAGATGGAGACTGGGGTTTAAAAATAAGAAGGGAAAGGGGTTGGCCCAAGGGTGTACAGTGAGTCAGAAGTGTCCAGAACCATCAGCGTTTCCAAGCAACCCATTTGTCATCTCCTCTCATTCCTTCTCTTTCTCCAACTCTCCCTCCTTTGTTACCACATGAGAGCTGGTCTGTTTGCCTGGCTCTAGAAGCGGAATCATAGCCTTTGGCAGGCAGATGAAGCGATCTTAGCTACCCCTTTCCTCTTTAAAATAGATGAAGACCTGCAGCCCAGAGAGGTCAAGTAACCTGCCCAAGTTACACAGAAATTTAGACAAGAGACAGAAGCCGGATCTCTAGGCTTCTTTTCAAATTCTCCCCCCACCCCAACACACACACACACACACCAAGTCATTTTGTGAGTGTGAGGTGGGAATAAGAGGAGAGGGAATGTTCCAGACCTTTCTCTCGTTTTCTATTTTAATGTTTTGAAGAGGAAAGCAGGCTGCCTCTGATTAGGTTTGGCTTATTTTAACTGAGTGTTTTAAATTCCATTCTGGTGCCTGGAATCAAACTTAATTGCCAATTGTAAATGATATAAATAATATTTACCCTGGTTTCCTGAAGAGCTACCAAGGCTGCAGACTTGCCATTTAGTCATATCAAAAACAAATGCCTTAAGCATGCCAAACAGTGAGGAGGAATGTGGCGAGAAATTCCTAAGATCCAATGAGTGCTGCCCTTGGGCCTAGGAGAGAGATGTGTGGGCCTGGCCTACCCACATGCAGGGAGCCTGCCCCTCATTCCCAGGGGGACACCTCCTGGTGGGAGGGGGTCTCTACATAGTTTATAAAAGACAACTCAACCCACATTCCCCCCTGGGTTCAAGCTCCATCAGAACATACTCTCTCTCTTTTTTTAACCTCGATAAACACCCATAATTAAAATAATTCATTAAGTCTATTAATAGTTATCGAGCATCTACTCTGTGCCAGGCACTGTTCCAGCTGCGGAGCAGACAGTGATGAATGAAAAGGAAAAGGATGGTGTCTGCAGAGGAGCTTAAATTCCGAACTAACATTTGTGAAGGGTTTCCTAGTACCAGATGCTTTGGGTAGATTATTTTCTCCTTTAATAAGTATCTTGTTCCAAAACAGCAATTAAAAAAACACACACACACACAAAAAAAAACTGCTGGTAATTAAGAAAATTAGTATACTAGTAAATGCAAAAGAGCATAAAGAAGAAAGTTAAAATTTTTTTTTAATTTTATATACTTTTGAAGGTTTGCACTTTTTAAAAAATATATATTTTTATTGATTTCAGAGAGGAAGGGAGACGGAGAGATAGAAACATCAATGATGAGAGAGAATCATTGATTGCCTGTCTCCTGCACGCCCCCTACTGGGGAATTGAGCCTGAAATCCAGGCATGTGCCCCTGATCGGAATCGAACCCGAGACCCTTCAGTCCGCAGGCCGACACTCTATCCACTGAGCCAAACCAGCTGAGGCCTGTTTTGTTTTTAACATAAATGTTATGTGGATTGCTGGATGGATGGATGAATAGAAGGATAAATATGTGACAGAGCAAATACAACAAAAGGTTCATAATCACAGCATAATTTAGGGTATGCAAATATGGTTCTCTCAGCTTTCTGCATGCTTGAACATTTTTATAACATGTGGGGGACAAATGTGACCATGTTTTATTGCCTACATTTCATCCTCTGTATTATAGGCTGACCTCTAGGCTCCTGGGTCCTGCCCTCTCTCTCTTTTTTTAATATATTTTATTGATTTTTTACAGAGAGGAAGAGAGAGAGACAGAGAGTCAGAAACATCGATGAGAGAGAAACATCGATCAGCTGCCTCCTGCACACCCCCTACTGGGAATGTGCCGCAACCAAGGTGGTACATGCCCTTGACCGGAATCGAACCCGGGACCCTTCAGTCCGCAGGCCGACACTCTATCCACCGAGCCAAACCGGCTTCGGCGTCCCTCTCTTTTTTTTTAAAGTCACCTTTGAGAATCTGAATGCTATGGACTGTTTCCCAGGAGAATGTATTTGTTATTTATTTTCTAGTCAACCACACATTTATCAGTGCTTTGCATTGCTTCATCGTCACAGTGACACTATGGGGAAAGTACCCTTATATCCCCAACCTAAGCCTGAAATTGTGCCTACGTCCTCGGGGACCCAGGGTGAGAATCTGTGCCGGAGGACTGGGCCTGGGACTCTGCCCGAGCTGTGGGCACATGGGGCTTCTCTGCACTCCCAGGACCCAGCGAAGAAAGGAACGTTTGTCACGTGAGTGAAGAAACTGCACATGGGTGCAGCTCAGGCCCTGCCCAGGACACAGCAAGGCATCTCTGGGGGCCGGGGGGTGGCAGGCCCGAGCCTGGAGCAGGCGGTGCTCACTGGAGAAGGGGTAACCTGTCTGTTCCTCGAAGGCCGGAGCATGAATGTCCGGTTGCCATTCTCCTGCAACCCACTCACGTGACAGGCCCTCGTGATGCATGCGGATCGAAGATGCCCACGTCTCCGTGGGTGCCGTGGCCAGGCCTTCCCGGTGGACAAGCCTGGGATGGAACTGTCTGCCTCTTCCTGAGCCCTGGGATCTCAAGCAAGTCACTTCCTACTTCGTGTCCGTTCCTTCACCTGAAAAGCCCACCCTGGGGGCTTGGGGAGGGTAAAGAACCAGCATGTGCAGAGTGTGGCTCCCGGTAGACAAGACGTGGTGGCCGGGACCGCTGTGTCAGCTCTAACGTGGGGGCGGGGAACACTGCTGCCCAAGGGACATGGGGCGCTGGGCTCCCCAGAAAGCAACCTGCCGTGCCGGCCTCGCCGCCTTTCTCTCCCCAGCGCCACTTGGCCCGTTTACCACCTCAGACAGTTGAACTAGCTGGCGTCCAGCTGCAGTCCCCCCTGCACGATGCTGCCTGGAGGCTCACAGCTGGCCTCCCTCCTTGGCGGCCTCCCCTTACCTTCTGGGTCCTCCAAGCAGCCTCAGCCCCTGGCAGGAACGATCCCGCTCCTAGAACACCGACCAGGCGAGGTCCCGGCGCCCCCCTGCGCCCCAGGGCCTCGCCCAGGACAGGGCACGCCGCGGCCGGGGAGCCTTCAGTGAGCGCCCCGGGACCCCGGGCGCCTTCACACCCCGGGGAGGGCGGAGGCGCGAGTCGGCCCAGCACCCGCCCAGAAATGCAGAAAGGCCCCAAGGACGAGCCCTGCGAGAGAGGGACCCTGGGCGAAAGTAAAGATGAACCCCAGGCTGAGCTTTCCGGGGGGAAGCGGGACTTCCCCGCCCCCGGGGCCCCCCCTCCCGGCGCCTGGCTGGGGAGCCGCGCTAGGACCCGAGGAGGAAGCGCCCGGCGCGGACGGGCCTCCACCCGGTGCTGCCCCAGCGGCGGCCGAGCGGCTGCTGATGGAAGTGCAGCGCCGGGGCCGCACGCACGGAGCTGCCGGGGCGGCGGCGCCGCGAGCAGGATGCGGCCGCCCGTAATTAAATAGCACTTACTCTTATTATTACTAATAATAATAACGTAATCATACCTCTAGTCATAGCATACCACTTATCGGGCTCGGCGCGGGCCCGCGGGGAGCGCAGCCGGAGGGGTGAGTGCAGGGGCGCCCGCGCCCCGGGGCGAGGCCGGGCCGAGCGTCCGGGCGGCCGGCGGGAGGGCGCCGGGCCGGGCGCGGGGCGGGGGCGCGGGGCCGGGGGCCGGCGAGGGAGCCCGGTCCGGCCGGAGCTGCGCGGGGCCCCCTGGAGAGTGCATTCGGCGGAGCTGAAGCCATGGCCCCCCACCCCCGTTTCCTCCTTTTGGGGGCTCCCCCTCCCGGTCCCCGTGCCCTGCCCCAAAGTTTCAAAGTTACTGGGCGGCCGGGGGCACCTGCCGCTGGGTGATCGGGGCGCCCCTGAAGCTCGGGGGGCTGGGGGGTGCCTGGGAATTTTCTTTAGGGGGTGCTCTGGGCGATCGGAGCTTCGGGGTGCGCGGAGGCTGGGCCCATGCCCGCGAAGGGGCCCGGCCTTTTGTGTGCGCCTCGGCCCCGCCGCGCCGGCAGCTGGAGGGACCACAGCGAGAGCCGTGGACTGCGCCCGCCGACGGGCCGCGCCAGCCGGCTGCGGCGGCCACGCGAGCCCGGGGATCCCGGGCCTGCAGCCCGGCGGGGGTGGGGGGGGCGGCAGGAAAGGGGGGCGCGGTCGGGGCGGTGGGCATTTCCGGTCGCGGGGCCGGCCCCGGGGCCCCAAGTCCTCGGAGGAGCGGGGCGCACGGGGGCTGCGAGGGGCGCCCCAGCGCCTGGGGTGGGGGGCGCCCCTGGGAGAGGAGGCCCCCAGAACTGCCGACCCCGGCCTCGGACCCCCTCCATCTTCAGTGGCCTCGGACCGCCCGGCCTGCTCCCTCGTTTTACCCATTTCCCTGTAAAATCCGCCTGCAGGTTTGGGGGTCACAGACACAAAGCCGGTCCCCAGGGGAAAGCAGGTGGGAGGGGTCCCTGACAGACCCCGGTGGCTGTGTGACAAATGGCATTAGTGGGCAACAGTAGAGTTGGGGTCCAGGATGGGAGCTGAAGGGGGGTCCACCGCAGCCTTGTCAGGAATTTCATTTCTCTGGGGTTGCTCACTGGGACTTTGGTTCCCAGGGACCAGACTAGGAACCCCAACTTCTTACCATTTTTCTCAGCGCCTGGAATCCATCGAGTCTCAGGAAAACAGCAGAACGCAGGTCCTTGAATTTCCACAAGAATTCCATAATCACAGTCCACTGAGCCATGGTTGGAGGCAAAATTCCAGCGGGATCTTCAGTTGTACCACCATGACTGCCCCCCTCGCTCCCCACACACAGCCAAACCCGCAGTGCTGTCTTTCTCCACCTCCACTTCCCATAGGGACCCGCCAAAGTCGCCGGGAAGGAGAGACCCGTGTCCCCGGGATGAGACCTGAGGGGGGAGAGAGATGTGTGGCCCTGAGCTGGGGTGGGTTGTGTGTTCCATGGAGGCAGGGGATTCTCAGCTCTTGGCCTTTTGTTTCTGACGGACAGTTAAGAATGTGGGTTTGGGCCCGGCCGGCGTGGCTCAGTGGTTCAGCGTCCACCTATGAACCAGGAGGTCAGGGTTCCGATTCCCAGTCCAGGCACATGCCCCAGTGGGGGCGGGGGAGGGGGGGAGGTTGTAGGAGGCAGCTGATCAATGATTCTCTCTCATCATTGATGTTTTTTTTTAAAAAAAAGAATGTGGGTTTGGGTGGCTAAGGAGCTCTGGGATGAGCTAGTCTCGAGTCTCAGGCATAGGAAAGTTGAGGCGTCGGTAGGTTTGGATGTGAGAGTCTGCAGATAATACGCGCTCAACCAGCACTCCTAGTTCATAACCGAAGGGCTCCCACGTGTGCTGGCTCCTCTGCCCTCCACGGCAGCCATGTCACGGCGACATGTCTCAGTCCTCACTTTCCAGTTGAGAAACCTGACGCTTCGAGAATAGAATGTCTCGCTCTGTAACCTTCCTGCCTGGCTTTCTGGTTCCCAGTCTTCACCCTTTCCCAGAGTGCTGGGCTCCCTCAGCAAGTGACTTTTCAAGCGCCTCCTGTGACCCTGGGGAAGTGCGCCGGGGCAGGCGCGGGCTTGGATTGGTGAACCGAGGAGAGAGAACAAGGAAGCGCTCGGTACTGGGGTCACGCAGGGGCAGTGGGGAGGAGAGAGAGCTCTGGGGTAACCTGGGAAAGTTGGGGAAGCCTCCCTCCAGGAAGTGGGGCTTGCACTTGGAAGGACGGGGAGGCTTGGCCGGGTGGAGAAGGCCGTAATCCTGGGCTCCCCACACTCGCCGCTGCGCTGGGAGGTGGACATGCGTTCTCTCTGATTCTTCCTGGCTCCGTGAGGGCTGGGGGTTCCTGGTCTCCATTTCACAGTTGAAGACACTGAGAAACAGGATTTAGGTGGCTGGCCCAAGACCGCCCAGCTGGATTTGAACCCAGACCTGTGAGACCGTTGACAACGCAATGGCTGTAATAGGTGACGCCATGTTATCGGGCCACCTCCGTCTTTGCTGTGTAGACAAGAGCAGAGACCAGGACAATCTGAACTGGCAAATGCAGCAGGGGTGGAGGCTCAAGCTAAAAGGTCAGCGGGCTCCCCACGGCCAGGGAGCTTTACTAAAATGGCCCCATGTCCCAGGGCCTCGCAGGGCTGGCCCAGTCAGTGTCCCCTCGGAGATTTCTGGAAGTGAGACCGGGGAAGGCAGGATGGCCATGGAAGGAGGATGGGGCCCCTGAGCGTGGAGATCTACGGTCAGTTCCTTGGTGCCTGGCGGGTACCATGGAGGAGCTTGTAGCTTGGACAGGAAGAAGATATGGATTTGATTAACTTGAGCTGCCCGAGGACAGGAACTGGGTCTGACTCACTCTGTGCCCCAGGCCTCCGTGGAGGTGCCAGGAGGACGCCTCCAGCCATTGTGCTGTCAAAGTGAATCAGGGCCCACCGGGAAGGAGGAAGGAGGACGGGAAGGAGGAAGGAGGACGGGAAGGAGGAAGGAGGACGAGGACGGCTTGTTTTGTCTGGAGGTGGAAGTTCTTCCTGGAAGAGCCATTTGAATATGTGGAAGATGGCTTGAGAAAGGCCATGACAAGGGTGTTCTAAGGAGATGCACGGAGACGTATAAGGGCAGGGCCACGTATGGAAGGAACGGGCAGATCATCTGGCGCAGCCACAGTATAGGCGACAGGCCCTGGCCAGTGTGGCGCAGTTAGTGGGAGCGTTGTCCTGTACACCCAAAGGTTGTGGGTTCAGTCCCCAGTTGGGGCACATGCTGGAGGCAGCTGATGGATGTTTGTTTCTCACATCGATGTTTCTCTCTATTCCTCCCCCGCTCTCTAAATGTCAGTAAAACATATGCTAGAATGTGACAGGGGTGAGTTCAGGTTCAAGTCTGGCTCTGCCACGGAGCTCCCGTGGGTTCTCGGGGCCTAAGTTTTCCTTCCTGAAAATGAACCCTGAGATTTGATGATGTGTGATGGTAACTTGTGGGAGAAGCTCGGTGCCCAGGGATCACAGATGAGAGGAACTAGAGGAGTGTATACATTTTTTTTTAAATAGTTTTTTAAAAAATATATTTTATTGATTTTTTACAGAGAGGAAGAGAGAGGGATAGAGAGTTAGAAACATCGATGAGAGAGAAACATCGATCAGCTGCCTCCTGCACATGCCCCCTACTGGGGATGTGCCCGCAACCAAGGTACATGCCCTTGACCGGAATCGAACCTGGGACCCTTCAGTCTGCAGGCCGACGCTCTATCCACTGAGCCAAACCGGTTTTGGCAAGTGTATACATTTTTAATAATTTAAAAACACCGATCCAGCAGTTACCTAGCGGTCAGGCCCCGTGTGAGTGCTTTTTCCTAGATCAGATTATTTAATTTTTGTAATAGCCCTATAGGTAGGCACTATCATTGTCCCCATTTTATTTATTTATTTATTATTTATTATTTTTATTTTTTTAATTGATCTTAGAGAGAGGAAGGGAGGGAGGGAGAAACATCCATGGGAGAGAGAAAAATAAATCAGCTGCCTCCTGCATGGGCCCTGACCGGAAATCAAACACGCCACCTGTTGGTGTACAGGATGACGCTCCAACCAACTGAGCCACACCGGCCAGGGCTAATCATCCCCATTTTACAGATGAAGAAACGGTGGCCCAGAGAGATTGACACTGTGTAAGAGGCAGAGCTAGAGAGCAAACCCAGGGAGTCCGGCTCCGGAGCGAGCCCGGTGTGGGCCTCAGTGTGGCTGGGAGGAAGGGAGGGCGGGGACCGATGGGGCCGGCGGTGGTGGTCTTCAGACAGCAGAGGGGGAGGGGTCCCCCGAGGAAGTCGGGCTGCGACATGAAGCTGGAGCCGCAGCCGGGGTTGATGAAGTGACAGCGCCGTGTCCGCTCCCAGGGGCCTCCCCGGAAGCCAGCTCTTCTCATCACGTTTAATGGCCCGTAGCACACGGGCTCCTTTTCCTTTCTCTGTCATCTCCCGCTCCAGGGCTGCCTCCCCCTCACTCGTCCCCCTGCTCGGCTGCTTTCTTTGCGAGCGTCCTGATGGCCTCCGCAGGTGCATGAGCGCTGTGTCCCCGTCAGGCTGTGGAGGCCCCGAGGGAGGGGCAGCGAGCGCATTTCTGATTCGGAGCCCAGCCACAGCCGACTTCCGGTCAGCAGCGACCCCTGAGCCCCGTGTCCGCCCCGGGACACCCGCTGGATGGTAACGGTGGCAGGAGTCACCGCGGCCACCACGTTTCACACGGCTCGGTGCCAGCACGGTGCTTGGCACTTTGTGTCTAATTGAAACCTCTTAACAACTCGTTGAGGCAGGAGCGGTTATCAACAGCCCCATTTTGCAGACGAGAAGACTAAGGCTCCAAGATCACACGCTGTGGGGGAGCAGGGGGTCAGAGGGAGCCAGGCACTGTAGGCTCCGAGTCGGAGGTCTTAGCCGCCGTGCAGGGGCGACGTCTTATTTTGGTCTCCATGGAGCTCTTAGATCTGTCTGGAAATCCTAATTATCTAACGTTTGTATCACGCTTTTGCCCACGGTCTCTCGTTAATCCTCATGACGGTCCTTTAAGGTTAGAGATGGGGCCCAGAGAGATTGACACTGTGTGAGAGGCAGAGCCAGAGAGCAGACCCAGGGAGCCCGGCTCCGGAGCGAGATCGGTGTGGGCTGATGGAAAAGGACTCCAGGCTAATTGTTCAGGAGAAAACGAAGGGTCACCCACGCTCCAGCCCCTCCTACCCTGTCCACACTGCGACGCAGAAAAGGGACAGCGAGGCAGCGCCGTGTCTCCCGAAGGGCGGGGGTCAGCCAGCGAGCAGCCGCGGAGCGCTTCCTGCGAGGGCGGCGGGGAGGTGGCCGCGGTGACCCTGCTGGGGTTTTCCGAGGTCCATCGGCTCCCCACAGCCTTCCCTGTCCCTCCCCGCCCCTCCGCAGGCAGAGGCGTGCCGGGCAGGGAGTCCAAGGTCCTGAGGTTCACTCCCAGCTCCGGCGCGTGCTGGCTGCGTGACCCGGGGCACGAGCATGTCACCAGGCGTGGCCTCGGTCTCCTGGTCTGTGAAATGGCCTGGCTGGTTCAGTCCTGTCCGCCTGGGGTTTGCTGTGAGCCTCAAATGAGGGAACATTGGAAGCTATAAAGACCACCCCGTGTCTTTATAGGGCACACTCATAGTTGTGGTTGTGGCTCCATGAGCGTGAAATAACTTCCAGAATGTTCCTGAATGGGCTCCACAGCCCTCTTGATCCAGGCCTGGACCACTGCACTCGCCTCCCAGCTTCCCCTCTTGGCATCCATCCTCAGCGCAGCAGCCAAAGGCATCTTCTCAAGATTTAAATGAGCCCTGTCTCTCCTCTGCTCAACACCTGCCAGTGGTTTCCTGACCCACGCGGAGCACGGCGCCGTCACCCGCGGGGCCTGCCCCTCGCACCTCGCTTCCTACTTGGCTTGCCTTCACTCCAGCGCTGACACACGGGCCTCTGTCTTCTCCTTGCACATCCTAAGCTCGTCCCCACCTCAGGGCCGCTGCCTTTGCCGTACCCTCGGCCGGGTGCCC
Source organism: Eptesicus fuscus (assembly GCF_027574615.1). NCBI lineage: Eukaryota > Metazoa > Chordata > Mammalia > Chiroptera > Vespertilionidae > Eptesicus > Eptesicus fuscus. Next base: position 103,596,135 of record NC_072479.1, read on the forward strand.
TCTTACCCACCTCCCATGTCCTCGTGCTGGCTCCTCCTTTTGTCTCTTAAACGCCACCTCCTCAGAAGGGCCTTCCCTAAGCTCCCAGCCCTCCCCCATCACTCCCTGCCGTTTCCTATTTTCGTTTCTTTGTAACTCCTAGCTGTATCTTTACTTGTGCACTTGACACTGACCTGTTTCTTTGTCTTCCCACGCCTGGAACACCAGCTCCACACGGCCAAGGACTTGGTTCCCCTCGCCCCCCAGCGTCTGGCAGCGCCCCTGGCACCTGCAGATGTTCTGTGGCTATGTGTTGAATAAATGAGCGATAGTAGCAGGGTGTTCCAGAACAGCCCTTGCCAAAAATGAGTGGCCTAGACAGAAACGGCAAAGAAATGGGTGTGGACTGATTGAAAGGGACTTTAGGCTGATGTTGTGAGTTGCCAGGGGGTCTCGTGACATCCAGCTCGGCCGAAACACAGATTTCCCAACTCCTCTGTCAGGGCACACTTCGTAAATCTGCAAATTGTCTTGCCAAGTGCATATCATTCGCTCCACATTGCAAAGGACGAAAGCTTAGGCTCAGTGGGGTGCCCCGGAAGCCAGTGTGGGGCGGTGCTGGGATGGGAACCCAGGTCTGCACCGGCACACGGCTCCTGGCGCCCACCCGCCCCGCCTCCCTGTCTTCAGGCCGTGAAGCAGGCAGAGCAGCCCGTGACACGCTCCACGTACCCGGCGGTACAGCCGCCGGGATTTCTGGGCTCCCACGAGCAGGAGTGGCGACTTCTCAATTGCTCAAAAGAAAGAAACACTCCACAATGTTAAGCGGTCACTCTGAGCTACGGGACTTGGAGTATTTTCTGTTTTGTTTTGTTATCCTAGCCCATAATTCCCAAGGGTTGTACAATGAGCTTCTGTTACTTTTCTGTTAAAAAAAAAAGAAAAAAAAAAGAGTTCTTGTTGAAACATCTCACTTGAGCACCACAGCTGGTGGGCGGGGATGGAGCAGGGGCCTGGCCCCCGACGCAAGATGTGGCTTCCTGTGCGGTTTGGCCCCCCGGTTGTCGGGAGCCTGCGGGATGAGGACAGTTAAAGCTCCCTATAACCGGAGCACCGAACACGCGGCCGGAGGAGTGAGCTGTGCTGCTGCCGACGCTTAGTTTGGTTTAGGGGGAGGCAGTGTGTGTGTGTGGCGGGGGAGGCAGGGGGCAGTTTCCTGAACTTTGGTTTCTGTTGAGGTGGCCAGTTTAAAGTAAACAGAGTGCAAGTTGCTGAGGCCTGGGCGGGGGCATTCCGGTCCATGTTCCTTCCTTCACAGGGGCTCCTGGTGGCGCCTGGGGGCGTGCGGGTGCCGCCAGCTTTCTCCCTTGGCAGCCACGTGGCCGTGGGCAAGTCTAGGACCTGCCAAGCCTCACTTTTTAATTTTATTTTTAATACATTTTATTGATTTTTTACAGAGAGGAAGGGAGAGGGATAGAGAGTTAGAAATATCAATGAGAGAGAAACCTCAATCAGCCACTTCCTGCACACCTCCTACAGGGGATGTGCCCGCAACCAAGGTACATGCCCTTGACCGGAATCGAACCTGGGACCCTTCAGTCCTCAGGCCGACGCTCTATCCACTGAGCCAAACCAGTTAGGGCTAATTTTATTTTTAAATATACTTTTTTAAAAAATAGACTTTTTATTGATTTTAGTGAGGAAGGGAGAGGGAGAGAGAGATAGGAACATCAATAATGAGAGAGAATCGACAGACACGTGAAAAGATCTTGCCTGGGAAGTATGAACCCACCCGCCGTGTTCACCAGACCTTGCTCCTTCAGATGACCACGTGTCCCGATCAATAGCACACGCACTGTCTGAGCAGCACTTCAACACGTATGCAGAAGTGAAAAATGGGGTCTCTGAATGGTCTGCCTCAAAACAAGAAAAGTCCTATTGGGACGGAATCCACCAATGACCTGAAAGATGGGGGAAATGTGTGGCTAGCGATGACATTACTTTGAATAAAGCACTTTAGCCGGGAAAAAAAAAATAAATAATGAGAGAGAATCATTGATTGGCTGCTTCCTGCACGCTCCCCACTGGGGATCGAGCCCGCAACCCAGGCATATGCCCTTGATCGGGATTGAACCCGGGTCCTTTCAGTTTGCAGGCCGACGCTCTATCCACTGAGCCAAACCGGGCTAGGGCTAAATATACTTTTATTGATTTCAAAGAAGGGAGAGAGAGAGAGCGATAGAAACATCAATGACGAGAGAGAATCATTGATCCGCTGCTTCCTGCATGCCCCACACGGGGGATCGAACCCACAAACCGGGCATGTGCCCTGACCAGGAATCGAACCATGACCACTGAGCACACTGGCCAGGCACACTTTTTGTTTTATGATTTTATTTTTTCAAGCCTTGCTTTTCTGTGGAAAGTGGGGGTCATAACACCTACTTGTGAGATTATTGGAGGGATAAAAACATGATTCCTTAGAACAGAGCTTTTAAATCATCGCTGCCCCACTGACCCGTCAGGCAGCCTCCTCAGATGCTGCTTTTAAATGCATTAAACGTGAAATGCACAGGCTACAGAGGAAACCAGCCCTGCTGGCCTGTGGCCGTGCACTAAAAAGCAAAACCCAGCGGTGAGAGCATGACCACCATGACTTGGCCGTGGTGATGAGTGTGAGCGATGTTTGTTACGTCTGCAGTAGCTGGAATGTGCTGGGAAAGCAGTGGTTTCCTGCACTGAGGCTATAGCGGTGGATTGCCTACCTCCATAATTGAAGGGCATCCTAAATATCAGGTACAGGTTCGTGCAAAAAGCTTGTAAATGGCCCTCGCCGGTGTGCTCAGTGGTTAAAGCGTCGACCTGGGCACTGAAGGGTGGCAGGTTCGATGCAGGTCAAGGACACATACCTGGGTTGCAGGTTTGACCCCTGGCCCCAGTTAGGGTCAGTGCAGGAGGCAACCAATCGATGTGTTTCTCTCACATCATTGTTTCTCTCTCTCTTTCTCTCTCTCCCCTACACCCTCCTCCTTTCTACTTTCTCTGAAAAACAATGGGGGAAAATATTCTCAGGTGAGGATTAAAAAACAAAACAAACGAACTTGTAAATGGACCCCTGAATTCTCTCGTGGACCCCAGGTTCAAACCCCTGCCATAGAAGGTGCTTGACGCTCAGTGAATAATCTCCAAAAATGAGCCGAAACCCCTTCCTGGCCTCCTTGGAGCCGAGGGTCCGAGGGTGGCCTGGCAGGGCCCATAGCACTGTGGGGTGGGGATGGGTGCAGACCTGGTGCTGACAGGTGAGGTCGGGATGGGGGAAGAAACCTTGCCAGGTTTCCGAGTAAGCCACTGAGGCTGGTGAGTCAGGAGACCCAGGGATTTTGCAGATGACACAACCTCTGGTAGTGCGCATGCGTGTGTGCGTGCAGGCGTGCAGGCGTGTGCTTGAGTGCGTATGTGCGCATGCGTGTGTGCGTGCATGCATGTGTGTTTGTATGTGCGTGTGTGCGTGCATACTTGTGCTTGTGTGCGTGCATGTGTGTGCTCGTGTGTGCTCATGCGTGTGCGTGTGCGCATATGAGTGTGTGTGCGTGCGTGTGTGTGCTCGTGTGTGCATGCGTGCGTGCGTGCGTGTATGCATGCGGGTGTGCGTATGAGTGTGTGCGTGTGCGTGTGTGTGCTCGTGCGTGCGCATGCACGTGTGCGTGCGTTTATGCATGTGGGTGTGCGTATGAGTGCGCGTGCATGTGTGTGCTCGTGTGTGCGCATGCGTGTGTGCGTGCATGTGTGCGTGCGCATGAGTGCGTGCGTGCGCATGAGTGCGTGTGCGTGCATGTGTGTGCTTGTGTGCGTGCATGCGTGAGTGCGTGCGTGCATGCGCGTGTGCGTATGAGTGCGTGCGCGTGCATGTGTGTGCTCGTGTGTGCGCATGCGTGCGTGCATGCGCGTGCGTGCGTGCATGCGTGTGTGCGTATGAGTGCGTGCGTGTGTGTGTGTGGTCTGCAGTCTGCACTCTGCATTCTGCACTCTGCACTGGCTGCTGCTTTTTCAAGAAGCCGGGGACAGGTGAGTGCCAGGCGGTGGCGTGTGGCTGAGACTGGCGACGTCCTGTGGGCATGGGGATGGGGAGGAACACGTTGAGTTGGGAGGTGACTGGTGGCCTCCAGAGTCCAACTGCCAGGGTCCAAACCCCAGCTCATGACTTACTAACTATCAGATCATTTCACTCCTTGAGCCTCGGTTTCCTCATCTGTAAAATGGGGATGATGATAGTATCTTCGTAGGGATGTGGTCAGCGTTGAGTATTACATTTAAAGCTCCTAGAACAATGTCTGGTAGGAGAAAGTGGTTGGTAACCGAAGACTGAAATCAGTCTCTACGCTGTTATGCTGGGGTTCGCGGGGCTCCCCTTCCCCACAGTGGGTTCTGGGCCTTCCTCTGGCTCCCAGAGATGAACCAGGGGCAGCCTCTGCCTTTAGGCGCTCATAGTTTGGAGAGAGCTGGGCACACAGCACCTGAGGTCAGTTAACCAGGACAGGTGCAGCGGTTGTGGTGAGCTCGGGGCCGTCGGGGAAGGCAGGCTTCCTGTAGAGGACCCCCTGGGCCGAGCTTCACTGAAGCACCGGGCGTGGCCAGGGTGGGAAGGAAGCGAGGGTCTGAAGGGCGTTCCAGACAGATGGGCAGCGTGAATGGGACGTTGCTAGAGTGTGAGAGTCCAGGCTGGGCCGGGCTGGAGGGAGGCCGTGCCTACAGTGCTGTGTGCCCGGGACTTGCCCTGCTAGTAGGTGTCATGGAAGGCTTTGTTTGTTAAACTTTTTATTCGCAGAGAATTGCAAAAATAGCACAGAGTTCCCTACCCAGCTTTCCCGGAGGGTAATTTATAGTTGTCTTATCTTATCAGGCCCAGAAAACTGGCATTGCTACATTACTAGGCGGCAGAGTGTATTCGGGTTTCAACTTTTAAAAAAACACATGCATTCTTTTGTGTGTGCGCGCGCATGCACGCCCGGAAGGGTGTTGAGCTGGGGCGTGGCACTGACGTGTGTTAGACAGATATCCTTGACCGCCAGCCCGTGGCCGCAGGTGGGAGGGGCCTCCTGGAGGCTGCTGGCAGGAGCCCCGAGGGCCTGAGCGACAGCCCGGGCTGTGGAAGGGCGGGAGGGGCTGCGGAGGGAGAAACGTTCCACAGGTAAAGGTGGAAGACGGAACAGGATGGCAGTCGCAGCTATGACTAGAGTTGGGGGTTAATGGAAGAGAAACTGGGTTAGGGAGAAGCTGCTGAGTTAAGATTGGGATGTTTTGCCCGGCCAATGTGGTTCAGTGGTTGCGTGTCAACCTATGAATCAGGAGGTCACAGTTCGAGTCCCAGTCGGGGCTCATGCCCGGGTTGCAGACTCGATTCCCAGTGTGGGGTGTGCAGGAGGCAGCCATAAATGATCCTCTGTCATCATTGATGTTTCTATCCCTCTCTTCCCTCTCCCTTCCTCTCTGAAATCAATAATAAAAATATAGCCGAGACCGGTTTGGCTCAGTGGATAGAGCGTCGGCCTGCGGACTCAAGGGTCCCAGGTTCGATTCCGGTCAAGGGCATGTACCTTGGTTGCGGGCACATCCCCAGTAGGGGGTGTGCAGGAGGCAGCTGATCAATGTTTCTCTCTCATCGATGTTCCTAACTCTCTATCCCTCTCTCTTCCTCTCTGTAAAAAATCAATAAAATATATTTTAAAAAAAATAATAATAAAAATATAGCCGAAACCGGTTTGGCTCAGTGGATAGAGCGTCGGTCTGTGGACTGAAAGGTCCCAGGTTCGATTCCGGTCAAGGGCATGTACATTGGCTGCGGGCAAATCCCTGGTAGGGGGTGTGCAGGAGGCAGCTGGTCGATGATTCTCTCTCATCGATGTTTCTAGCTCTCTATCCCTCTCCTTTCCTCTCTGTAAAAAAATCAATAAAATATATTAAAAATATATATATACACTGAGTGGCCAGATTATTATGATCTCTGAACGCATAATAATCTGGCCACTCAGTAAATATATATATGTATACTAGAGGCCCAGTGCACGAAATTTGTGCACAGGGGTGGGGGGTGTCCCTCAGCCCAGCCTGCACCCTCTCCAATCTGGGACTGGGCCTAAACGGGCAGTCGGATATCCCTCTCACAATCTAGAACTGCTGGCTCCCAACTGCTCGCCTGCCTGCTGTCCTGATTGCCCCTAACCGCTTCTGCCTGCCAGCCTGATCACCCCCTAACCACTCCCCTGCCAGCCTGATTGATGCCTAACTGCTCCCCTGCCAGCCTGATTGCCCCTAACTGCCCTCCCCTGCAGGCCTGGTCACCCCTAACTGCCCTCCCCGGCAGGCCTGGGTCCTGCCCAACTGCCCTTCCCTGCAGGCCTGGTCGCCCTCAACTTCCCTCCTCTGCCAGCCTGGTCGCCCCTAACTGCCCTCCCTTGCAGGCCTGGTCCCTCCCAACTGCCCTCCCCTGCTGGCCTGATTCCTCCCAACTGCCCTCCCCTGCTGGCCATCTTGTGGCGGCCATCTTGTGTCCACATGGGAGCAGCCATCTTTGACCACATGGGGGCAGCCATCTTGTGTGTTGGAGTGACAGTCAATTTGCATATTACGCTTTTATTAGATAGGATATTAGAGGCCCGGTGCATGAATTCGTGCATGGGTGGGGTCCAGCCAGCCTGGCCAGGGGGAGGGGATATGGGCGGTTGGCTGGCCTGCCTGCTGGTCTAACTCCTGGTCGAGGGGACAATTTGCATATTAGCCTTTTATTATATAGGACTAGCAGCCCGTTTGCACGAAGATTCGTGCAATAGACCTTCATTCACCTGACTGCCTGCACCAGTTTTCTGCCGGCACCAGGGACCCAGGCCTTGGCTGTGGCCACCGCCTCCTGCCTTCTTTCAGGGTCGGGGCTTGGCCCCAGGCAGCGGCCTTGGCTCTGCTGCACCCCAGCCTCCCTGCTACAGATCGTAGGAGCCGACCCCCTGTGGTTGCCTGCGATCCATGCAGGCTCCCCGCTGGTGCCCAAGGCCTGGAAAGCCTCCGCCCGAGGCTTTCCCAGCCTCGGGCTCCGCCACACCCCAACGTCCCTGCAACGGTTTCCTGGTGGGTGTGGTTGGTGGGCGTGGCTTGTGGATGTAGCGAAGGTACAGTCAATTTGCATATTACTCTATTATTAGGTAGGACTAGCAACCCGTTTGCACGAAGATTCGTGCAATAGACTTTCATTCACCTGGCTGCCTGCACCAGTTTTCTGCTGGCACCGGGGACCCAGGCCTTGCCTGTGGCCACCGCCTTCTGCCTTCTTTCAGGATTGGGGCTTGGCCCCGGGCGGCGGCCTTGGGCTCTGCTGCACCCCAGCATCCCTGCTACAGATCTTAGGAGCCGACCCCCTGGTCGTTGCCTGCGATCCGTGCAGGCTCCCCGCTGGTGCCCAAGGCCGGGAAAGCCTCTGCCCGAGGCTTTCCCGGCCTTGGGCTCAGCCGCACCCAGTGTCCCTGCGACGGATCTTAGGAGCCGTCCCTGCAACGGTTTCTTGGTGGGCGTGGCTGGTGGGCATGGTGAAGGTATGGTCAATTTGCATATTACTCTATTATTAGGTAGGATATACACTGAGTGGCCAGATTATTATGCGTTCAGAGATCATAATAATCTGGCCACTCAGTGTATTTTTTAAAAGATTGGGATGTTATGAGTTCAAGGATCAAGCAACCCAGCGGGGGTGGGCCAGAGAGGACTTTCTGGATCCGGACGCCTCCGAGCTGGGTCTTTTTTTTTTTTTTTTTTTTGAGCTGGGTCTTGAAGGGTGAATGGGATTGGCTAGGTGTGTGGGTGCGGTGGGGGGTGGGCATTCTAGGTAGAGAGCCTAGGATTGGGAAAGACATGGAAGTCATTGGACATCCAGGTAGCTCTACCCAGAAAGCCAGAGATAGGAATCTGAAATATGGGGGAGGGGGGGCTGGTGAGCGGGACAGATTTGTGAGTCATCGAGGTGACTCAGGGGTAATCAAGTGCAAGGGCTCCCCTGGGGAGAGCGTGTGGCCTGAGGAGAACAGGAGTGTTGTCCCTGGAAGCCCGTGCCTTGGTCTGGAGACCTGGGCAGGGGAAGAGGAGCCCCTACTGGACGGAGCGGGATGATGGGGGAGGTGGCTGTGAGGAGGGCCGGGCAGGTGCAGCGGGGGCGCCAGGAAAGGCGGGTGAAACCTGTCCCTCTGCCAGACGGACGGACGCAGCAGTGAGAGGGCCCTGGGGTGGGGGGCCCTTGGCCGGCGGCTGCGGAGCCGTGGGAGTGGGTGGGGTGCGTGGGGAGTGGCGTGGGAGGTGAGGGTATGGAGACAGTGTGGACAGCTCTTTCCCTGCCTGTGACCCAGAAAGGAGGGGAGGCTGTGCAGCAGGCAGCAGGGGCACCGGGCCAGGCTGAGGGGTCCCCGGGGGGTGGGGGCGGCGGGGCCGATTGCTTAGTGGGTGACAGGAAGGGTGATAGTGATGTGTGGGGGCTCTGGAGCCAGGTTGCGGGGTTTGAATCTCAGCTCCCCCGTGAACGATCTGTGTGACCTTGGGCAGGTCTCTCTAACGTCTCTGTGCCTCTGATTCCTCCTCTGCAAAGTGGGGACATGATGGCAGCCCCTCCTGAGGGTGGTGCGGGGAGTAAGGGTGAAGGAAGGAACTGCGTGTAAAACGATCGTGGCAACCCCCGGCACGTGGTTACCACTCAGCAACTGTTGGTGTTATTATCTGATTGTTAACGTCTCAGGGTCAGTTCTTCTCATCTGTAGGAAGTCCGAGTTGGGTGAGTTGCTGCTCGTTCGTCTGGTTCTCTTACCGTCACGTACTGTATGAAGATGGTGCACGTAGGGCTGAGGGGAGGGGCTCCTGGGGGCGGGGCATGAAAGGAGAGGGGCCTGGGTTCAAACCCTGCCTCAGCGGTACGCCAGCTCGTGGTGGGGGCTCCCCGAGCTCCGGCTCCTCCTTGGTAAGATGGGGGCAGAATGACACCCGCCTCGCTGTGCGGTTGAAAGGTTCAGTCCGAGCCTGGCCCAGGGCGTGGCACTACATTGTATCTCTAGTCAGGGGCGTCATGTTGCTCTTTCTGTCTCTTCTCCCCAGACTGAGTGTGATGGTTAGACAAGGTTGTTCCCCTTGAACTTGAGGGTGTCCCGTGCAGTACTGCAGCCCAAGCCATGCTGTGGGAAAGGGCGGGGGCCTCCATGCAGCCCCGTGGCCGTCGAGGGCCCGCGACAGGCTCCACGTCCGGGGGGACTCGGGCGCGGAGGGCAGGAGCTGCGTGGCGTGGCTCAGTCTTCGGAGGCCCTGAGACAGGTTACTGCCCTCGGTACCTCCCCTCTGCTCCTGAGAAAAGGGATGAGTGAGGGCGAGTCCGTGGCGGGGGGCAGATGGGCCCGGCCCCTGCTGACGGACTGATGGACCGTTCTCTCCCCCAGAGACTGATGGAGAGGCAGAGACGGAAGGCGGACATCGAGAAGGGGCTGCAGTTCATCCAGTGAGTGCGCGCCGGGCGGGCGGGCCGAGCAGGGCGTCCTCCGAAGGCGACGCCGAAGCGGCAGGCTCTCTCCAGCCTCCTCCTCTTGCTCACGGAGCCTTTGCTGTTCGGGTCCCGTGTGCCTTGGGGTGTGGGGAGGTGGGGTGTGCTGGGAAGGGGCTGGCATGGCAGGGGCTCGGGGACTGGATCTGCGCGCCCCACATGTGAGCCACGAACCCCACACGCACCCGCGCTCCCTGGCCCTGGTCACCCTTCGGTCTTGTCCCGGGTACCACTTCCCCTACCGGCCACCCGGCTCGGTGATGCTCTCGCTGAGCACACCCTCCGGGCTCCGGGCGGGCCTTGGCGCGCGTCGTGGTCCTAGTCTTCACCGCGGCCCGGGAAAGGAGGCGGTCTTGCCTCCGGGTTGCAGATGAGAAAGCTGGGGTTCAGAGACCAGGAACTTGTTTAGGGTCTCACAGGATTCGAAGAGTCCCAGGGGGTGCCGGCTCTGAGGAGGCCTGGCATTGGCGGGTCCTGTGTTTAGTGAAGGGACGGGAGAAGGGGACGGGGGGGGGGGCTGCTGGAGGTGCTGGGGCTGCAGAGTCAGGTCTGGTGTGGGGGGCACGGTCATTCCCAGAGGACCGGTCTCTTAGGCAGAGGACAGCCGCTCGCCTGGAGCACCTGCTCCCGGGAAAGCCCGGCTGCCGGGCCTGGGGCAGACACGAGCCTCCCTCCCTCCCTGTCACGGGAGATGGAAGGCCAGGATGGTGAGGATTTAGGGAGAAAAAAGTGCTGCCCCCTCACCCTGATCCCGAAGCTGACATCTGAGGACGGAGCTGGAGCAGCCGCTCCAGGCATGACCTCTGGCCCGTGGCCCCGGCTCCTGGACCTCCACGCGGCCGGATCCCTGCTCACCAGACCTCGTGTTCCTCTCCTTTTCCTGCTAGGTCGACACTACCCCTAAAGCAAGAAGAATATGAGGTGAGTGCCGGCGGCCGGGCCGGGGGTGGTGAAGGGGCGTGGGGGCCGGCGGCCGGGCCGGGCTGGATGGGGAAAGCCCTGAGCCCCGCTGTGTGCCCCCCCCCCCCCCCCGCAGGCCTTTCTGCTCAAGCTGGTGCAGAACCTGTTTGCCGAGGGCAACGACCTGTTCCGGGAGAAGGACCACAAGCAGGCGCTGGTGCAGTACATGGAGGGGCTGAACGTGGCCGACTACGCCGCCTCCGACCAGGTGCACCTGCCCCAGGAGCTGCTGTGCAAGCTGCACGTCAACAGGGCCGCCTGCTACTTCACCATGGTGAGCCTGGCGCCCTCCCCGCTCCCCCCGCCCCCGCCCCGATCGCCCCCCGTCCCCGGCCGCCCAGTGAGCCAGGCCGGCTGTGCATCCTCCTGGCTGACCCTCACCATCACCCCCTGGGCTCTCAGCCCGGCTGCCCGGGAACTCACCTGGAGCTTTTAAAGCCCTAACACATAGTAACGATTTGTAAGTGATGCTGTTGTCCAGCCCTGGCCGGGGAGCTCGGTGGTTAGAGCACTGTCCCCATACACCAATGCTGCAGATTCGATCCCTGGTCAGGGCATATACAAGAGTCAACCAAGGAGTGCATGACTAAGTGGAACAACAAATCGATGTTTCTCTCTCTCCCTCCCTTTCTCTAAAATCAATCCGTAAAAGTTTCCGATAAAGAAACGGTTTTTAAAATGCTACTGGCGCCCTAGCTGGTTTGCTCAGTGGATAGATCGTGGGCCTGCGGACTGAAGAGTCCCGGGTTTGAGTCCAGTCCAGGGCACATGCCCGGGTTGTGGGCTCGATCCCCAGTCGGGGGGGGGCGTGCAGGAGGCAGCCAATCAATGATTCTCATCACTGATGTTTCTATGTCTATCTCTCCCTCTCCCTTCCTCTCTGAAATCAATGAAATATATATTTAAAATAAATAAGTAAAATAAAATGGTACTGGTGCCTAAGCCCAACCCCAGATGGATCACATTAGAATCTGGGGCGGGGGGGGGGGGGGGGGGGGGCGGGGAACTGGGCATTGGCAGGAGTCTGTGGGCAGTCAGAGCTGAGAACCCCTCTTCTCATCCCCCTGCCTCTTTCTGCAAACCTCTGGCCTCTTCCCCGCCCTCCTGGGCTCCTTGCCTCCATCACACCCTCACGTCTTTTTTCGCACTTCAGTCTCCTCTCCGCCCTCAGAGCTCCAGCCTCCCCCTCGTGCCCGCCCTGCTCGCTCGCGGCCTCAGGCGCGCGCCAGATCCTGTGAGGCTGTGCTGTGGGCTCTGTGGAGGCTCAGCGACACCTGAACTCACAGTGGACTGTTCTGGACAAACGGGCCCGCCAGGGGCCTGCGCACACTCTTCAGTACGCCGGCTGCCTTCCTGAGCTCACGTCCTCTTGAAGGCGCCTTTGTTATTCTTCTTTAAAAAGACTTTGTATGGATTTTCAGAGAGAGAGGAAGGGAGAGGGGGAGAGCGGAACGTAGATGTGAGAGCAGAACATTGATCGGCTGCCTCCTACATGCCCCCTCCTGGAGATCAAGCCCACAACCGGGGCATGTGCCCTGACCGGGAATCGAACCAGCAACGTTTTGGCGCACAGGACGATGCCCAACCAACGGAGCCACACCGGCCAGGGCGCAGTCCATGGTGTTCTGAGCTGAAGGCAGACACGGAACAGACGTGCCTGAGTGACTGGGCTCATCACGGTAGCATGGAGGCTCCTCCCTCCATGTCCTGACAATGCCTATTGGCCGCCCCTGCAGCTGGACACAGGGATGCCCTTGACCGGAGTGTGAACACCAGAGCTGTTTCCTGTGGCTCTGGAGCCTCTCCCTCAGGGAGCCGGGTCCTCCAGCATCCTCTGTCTCTGTTACCCATCCTCTGAAGGGAGGCCAGTCTTCGGGGGGCGGGGGGAAGCGGCAAAGGCTTGGGGGAGGGAGGGTAACGGGTTGACAGAGCACCTGCTCCTCTCCGGCAGGGCCTGTATGAGAAGGCGCTGGAGGACAGCGAGAAGGCGCTGAGCCTGGACGGCGAGAACATCCGGGCGCTGTTCCGCAAGGCGCGCGCCCTCAACGAGCTGGGACGCCACAAGGAGGCCTATGAGTGCAGCAGCCGCTGCTCGCTCGCCCTGCCCCACGTGAGTGTGGCTCTGCATCCACGCCAGGGCCCCCGGCGTAGGGCCAGGCGCCAGCCCTCTGCACTGGCCCTCACTCGGGCCAAGCCACCCCATCTCTCTGAGCCTCGGTTTCCTCTGTCACATGGAGCTGCAGATACTTTTGTTAGCACTGAGCTCTGTGCCGGGTGTTGCTAAAGATACGTTGTGTTAACTCAGTTGCAACAAACAACGCTTGGAGGCGGATACAGTTATCCCCATTTTAAAGATGAGGACAGAGAGGAAGGAACTTCCCCAGCGTCACCGCTAGGGGGCGGCAGAGCTGAGATTTGAACCCAGGCATTCTGATCCTAGAGCCGGTGAGACCCTCGGAGTGCAGGGTGGCAGTGAGACTAAAAGGGGTGCCACCTGTGTGGGTCCCAATGTCCAGGCTGTCATTAGGTCGGGAGGAGACGGTGGGAAATGGCCAACAGAGAGCATTGCTTGCCCCGGCCCACGCATGCTGGGCACATCACCCCTCCCCATTTCCCCACCCACTTAGCAAGCATCTACTCAGTGCCCACACGGCGCCCAGTCTGTGCCTTTCGGGGACCCACCGTCTACTAGGAGACAAATGGAAATATCCCAGCTTAGGCCTGGCTCCACCATGGACCCCTGGCATGGCTTTAGACAAAGCACTTCCCCTCTCTGCGTATCAGCCCCACGTTTATAATGTGTCCATCCTACTTTATCCCTGAAATAATGGGTGTGAGAGGACTGGGGGTGGTCAGTGCTTCCTGGGAAGGGCTGGGAGGACTCCCTGAGGAGGCGGGGCTTGGGTGGGGCTGGAAGAAGCAAGAAAGATTTGGGTGAGCAGAGCAGAGAGGAAGTCACTGCACGATGGTCCAAGGGTCTCGGTGCAGGCTGCTGGCCTGGCTTTGGGTCCTAGTCTTGGGTCTGCCACCTGCTAGCTGTATGACCTTGGACACATGGCGTAGCCTCTCGGAGCCTTGGTTTGCACCCCTGCAAAATGGGGGTGATGGCATACCATGCATCATAGTACTGTGCGGAGGATGGAAGGGAATCAGAAAACCAGACAAGGCCGTGAGAGAGTCACACAAGTCACATAGCGAGAGCGCGGGGGTGCCCTCATCTGGGTACTTCCCTTAGGCACGTTACCACCCTCGCCGGGCTGGACAGCGGGTAAAGCCTCCTGCCCTCCCCGGAGTCGTAGCTATGACAACTAGGTGACATGGACCTGCTGTGAATGCTGGAGAATGCTGTGTGGATGGGGACAACTGTCCAAAGAAAGGTTCTCACTGAACTGAACTGAATTGGGGGAGCAGGAATAATAAACAAAAAGTAGAATAACGGTGAATGTTTTCTGAACACTTACTGTGTCCAGCAACGGGACAATATTAATATAAACAAAAATCACCCCATTGCTCTCCCTACAAGACAAAAACAGCAGCACGGAGTCTGGTCCCAGCCCGCCACGCTCTCGCCGTGGGACTTGGGCAGCCAGCGTCCCCTCCGGGAGCTTGCTTCCTCGTCCGCAGCGTGGGCTCCCGCGGCCCCCTCGCCGGGTGAGCCGGGCGGACGACCGCTCCACCCCGTGTCTTGTCTCCTCAGGATGAAAGCGTCACCCAGCTGGGTCAGGAGCTGGCTCAGAAGCTGGGGCTGCGAGTTCGGAAGGCGTATAAGAGGCCCCAGGTAGGTGGGCTCGGGGTGCTGGGGGGCCGGCGGGGGTGGAGGTGGGGAGACCGGAAGAGGGGGACCAGGCGCCTAGGGGAGAAGTAGGTGAGGGTGGCCAGAGCCAGGCCAGGCCAGAAGGGAGTGGCAGCAGGTGGGCCTCCCTCTCGCGGCTGAAAGCCCGGGGACGACTTTCAGCATCTTTAGGGCGAGGAAAGCGCAGCCAGAGCGCGCAGCTCACCGACACCAGCCCTGAGGCCGTGCCCTCCCGCCTGCGCCTCCGCACCTGGGCGCACCTGGGCCTTCAGCCTCATGTCCTCAAATAACCCCGATGGCGCGTATTTGAAATGTTGGTGTCCGTTTGGTTCACTTGGCACCTACTGTGTGCCGGGAAGCTGCACGTAGGAAGGGTCCGGCTCTCGAGTCTTGCTGTGACCTTGAGCATGTTAGTTCCCTCTCCACCTGGAACGTGGGATAATGGTGCCCACCTGAGAGGATCAAAACGAGAGGATGAGATGGCACACAGCAGGAGTGTGTGCTTGGAAGTCCTCTCTCCAGGTCATGGTGGCAGAAAGGAGGCGCCCAAATATGACCCCGAGAGAGTGCAGGTGACTCTCAGCAGCCCTGGGGGCAGGGAGCTTGGGAGGGACCGCAGACCCCGACCGACCGCCTGGGTGATGGGACCCTGAGCATCTCTCCGGGATCTTCACCTCTCCCCCCCCCCCCCAATCTCTGGCAGGAACTGGAAACCTTTTCTCTGCTCAGTAACGGCACTGCGGCTGGTGTGGCAGAACAGGTAGGGCGGGCCAGGGCCCCGAGCCTCCCTCCCCACCTCTAGGAGCAGCTAGCGTGTTCATCCACCACAGAGCTCTGAGCCCACTCCCTGGGGTGTCTGTGACCTCAGGCAGCAGGTGCCGGGGCATCAGACTGAAGGGCTGGCCTCAGTCTCTCCTCATCCCCGCTGCTGAGCCAGGCGCCTGCTCTGGGGAGAGGGGTGACTGCAGCCCGGCCCCGGGCCCGGGCCTGAGCCAGGCTTGTGAGGACAGCTCTGGGGTGCACGGCGGCGTGGGGACAGGCGGTGCTGCTGCTGGTGGGAGTGGTCACTGCAGGGGCCCTCCGGGATAGCCCATGGGCAGCGGGAGGGAAGGAAAGGTGGTTGGGGCCAGCCACGCGGGCCTCCTCATGTGGGTGTGGCAGGGCTCAGCACATGCATGACTCCCCACCACTCACCGCACACGGACTGCTGGGCGGACTTGGAGGCTTTCTGCAAGATGAGGGACAGGCTGTAAGAGGACCGATGGAGCCTGTGTCCTGCCTCGTTATCCACAAGGAGAGATTGAGGCACAGAGTGGGCAGGGGCCTGGGCCAGCATCACACAGCAAGGCAGCAGCAGGCCTCCCTCCAGGGCGCTATAGCACTGCCATCCATCCACTCAACACATCCAGGGAGCCCCTTCTAAGCCCTGGGCGCCGCTGTGCCCGGGCCGCGGGAGGCGTGGCTTTGCCCTTGGGGGCCTCGCAGGCTGCGTGGAGGCAGGCGCGACCTCCCCTGGTTTGTAACCGTCACTCATCGTGGTGTGTAACCAGGAATTGTTAGCCTCGCACATAGTGAGTGTTCAGAAAGAGAATGAATGAACGCATCAGTCTGTTCGGGCTGCCATGGCCAAGAGTTATCGTTGGTGCTGGAGACTGGGATGTGCAAGATCAGGGTGCTGGCAGAGCCCACGGTGCAGGACCCAGGGGGCCGGGGAGGACGTGCTGGGGCCGAGGAAGGAGGGGAGGAGCCATGCACGGGACCGAAGGTGGAGGCTGCGGGTGAGAGCCCAGTCCACCCGGCCAGCTCTGAGCGCGTGGGTCTGACATTTCACGTTACCATTTACCAAGCGCGTGGAGCCCTCCCTGCAGGTCGGCATGTTCCAAGCTCGGTGCAAGTGTCCAAGGGTTTCTCCTAAAGCCCCGGGGGGGGGGGGGTGACGGTGTTACCCACTTTATACAAAAGGAAGCGGCCGGAGCGGGTGAGGCCCTCGGCTCTGCCAGAGCCAGCTCTGCCGGGTTCCCTCAACAGACAGTGGGTCCCACCGGCCGACTCAGCCGGGGCGGGGCCTGGGGCGGACACTGGTGATGGGGGCGTGGCCCTTTGGCGCCCTCCTGGCCGTCCTGTCCAGGCCCGAGGTTAACAGCAGCCGTAGTCCCTCGGGCCCGGGGACACCCGAGCGCTGGGCGCCGTGGCCTCCCAGCCCGGGCCTGCCTGACCCCTGTCCTTCCTCCCACAGGGACCCTCCAACGGACCGGGCTCCATCGATGACATCGAGACAGGTAGTGTCCCTCTCGCAAGGGCACGGGGTGGAGACGGGCCCAGGGAAGGGCTCAGCCAGCCCCAGCCCTGCAGACAAGGGCTCCTGGGGACTCCCTGAAGCAGGAGAGCAAGTAGTGGGTTCAGGAAGAGTCCCCACAGGGAGGGGAAAGCACCTGTCCAGGCTGGGGGGGGGCACCTCAAAGTGAGGGGTGCTGGTCCCATGTTCTGCACTCCGGCCCCCTCACCCGGCGTCCACCTCTGTCTAAGTCCTCTGCCTTTGTTCTCACTGGTTCCCGAAGGTCACTTTAAAAGTGTCCCTCAGAGAAGGAGGCTTGCCCAGGTTGGGATATTCAGGCACTGCGCCAGGCCCGTCAGGGACACACTGTGGGGCTCAAGGACCCTGCCCCACTTCCTGGACTAAGACTGAGCCTCGGCCACTGGGTCAGGCCAGCGGGCAGGCAGGGTTAGGGGAGGAGCTGGGGGAGGAGGAAGGGTGTTGGGGGAGGACCCAGGGCCCTGGGACACGGCCCCCACTCCCACCAAGCAGGACCTCCTGCAGCTACTGAGCCCCCCCCCCCCACCCCACAGACTGCTACATGGACCTGCAAGGCTCCCCGGCCCTCCTCCCCACCCCCCCCACGATGCCCCTGTTCCCCCATGTGCTGGACCTGCTGGCGCCCCTGGAAGGCAGCAGCAGGGCGCTGCCCAGCACCGAGGGCCTGGACGACTTCTCCGACGGGGACGTCTTTGGTCCGGAGCTGGACACCCTTCTGGACTCACTGGTGAGCCCTCTCTTCTCTCCGGAACCCCCTCCTGCCTGGGCCCCGCCACAGTCATCCTCACGTCCCACAGCGGGTGGAGGGATGGCCCCATCTCTGTCACGGGGGCGGGGGGGGGGGAACAGGCTTTGGGGGCAGACACGTGAAGCTGCAGTATGTGCAGGGGGGGCAGCGTGGGGGGGGGCGGCGGTTCCTGGTTCCCCCAGGGGTCAGGCAGGGCTGAGGCCGGAGGGCTGGCTTGTCCCAGTGCCGACCGTGCCAGGCCTGGGCAGGTGCGTTCTCTGACCCCGGCCCTCCACCCTGCAGTCCCTGGTCCAGGGCGGCCTGCCTGGCAGCGGTGTGCCCAGCGAGCTGCCCCAGCTGATACCCGTGTTCCCCGGCGGGACCCCGCTGCTGCCACCGGTGGTGGGTGGGTCCATCCCCGTCTCCAGCCCCCTGCCCCCCGCCTCCTTTGGCCTCGTCATGGACCCCTCCAAGAAGCTGGCTGCCTCCGTGCTGGATGCCCTTGACCCCCCGGGCTCCGCGTTGGACTCCCTGGAACTGCTGCCCTACTCAGAGACCCGCCTGGACGCCTTGGACAGCTTCGGGTCAACCCGGGGCTCCCTGGACAAGCCCAGCTCCTTCATGGGTGAGGCCCGGGTGGCAGTCACCCCTCACCCCCCTGACGGTGTGCAAGGGGCCGTCACGGCTCCAGTCTCCGGAGAGCGGAGTTGGGATCACAGCTGTTTGCCAAAGCCCGGGTCCTGTCACCGTCAGGCCCAGGGCCATGTCCCCCTGAGGCTCTCGGCTCAGGGCCGGGCCGGTATCGTGTTCAAAATCGAACTGCAGAGCTGGGACAGGCTAGGACTCCAGACCTGTGGTCTGGTGCTCTCTGTCCAGCCTCCCAGGGACTGGGGTCGCTAGGCCGGTGGGTTCAAGGCCATGGGCTCCCTCAGTCCCACACAGCTGGGTGCCAGGAACCCAGACAGGCACAGGCCCACGTGGGCCCCTCCAGGCACGGCTTTCCACAGACGGGGCCCAGAGAGCTCCCGGCTGAGGGAATTCCCGGCCGCAGGAGCGCAGAGGGGCTCCCCGCACCTCAGGGCCAGAGGGGCTCCAGGGGAGGTGATGCGCCTCCTGCAGGAGGCCTCTGCCAGCAGAGGGAGCCGTCCCCACAGGCCCGCATGACAGGGATGTCTCCCAAGGCAGGAGCAGAGGAGGGCGGGCAGGATGGGGGCCTTGGAGACCTGAGCTAGTCTCTGAGGACCTGCGGCCAAGCTGAGGGGCTGCGGCTGTCTCCTGGGCCCGTGGGGGTGCGGGAGGTGTGGGGACATGCGCAGGCTGGGGTGCTTCCCTGTCCCCGGGGGTAGAGTTAGGCCAGTGGTCGGCAAACTGCGGCTCGCAAGCCACATGCGGCTCTTTGGCCCCTTGAGTGTGGCTCTGCCACAAAATACTACGGCCTGGGCGAGTCTATTTTGAAGAAGTGGCGTTAGAAGAAGTTTAAGTTTAAAAAATGTGGCTCTCCAAAGAAATTTCAATCGTTGTACTGTTGATATTTGGCTCTGTTGACGAATGAGTTTGCCGACCACTGAGATAGGAGAAGGTATGTAGCCTGGGTGGCTCCTCTGGGTTAGAAACATGGAGAAAGTCCTCGGAGGGCCCCTCACACCCTTCAGAGCAGGGCTGTGACCCCCTGTCTTCTCCTTGCCCAGAGGACACCAACTCACAGGACCAGCGTCCCCCCAGCGGTACTCAGAAACCAGCCGCCTCGGTGAGTGACGCGGTGAGGATGCGTGACCAGCCATCCCATGCACCTGGGGGTGGAAGGCGAGGGCTGTGGGCTCCAGAGTGGGGGTGAGCCCTCTGCCTGGGACAAGGGGCTGCACCCCCCTGGGAGGGGCCCAGGAGCAGGTGGCCTCTCAGCCCTTCCCGACTGAGCCGCGTGCTGGGAGGGTGAGCAGAGGGCCGGGTCTGGCAGAAGAGGGCATGGAGGCTCAGGGGGGCTGAGTGACTTCTCCAGCGTTAGTAACATCCCTGGTTTCGGGACTCAGCCAGGCTCGGCGGGTGGGCGCGCACTTGACCAGGAGTTGGGCAGCCTGGCCTCCTGCCTCAGCTGCACACCAGCTGTGTGGCCCCGGGGAAGTCCCCAACCTCGCCTCGTCTTGTGGGGCTTGGGAAATGGAGGCTGGGGCGTGCACAGCCCCACGGGGTCCACTCCTCTTGCTCTGCTGTCCTGCTGGGCTTGTGTCCCAGGCGGGGCTCTAGGACGAGATCACCGTTACCCCCAGGCTTCTCCAGTCCCCATGTTCTGGATTCTTGGATCATAGAAGGAGCTCCCGGGCTGGGAGGGCAGAGGAAGAGGGAGGGTCCTGGGCTACAGTTCTGCTCTTGGGTGGGTCATAGAGCCCCCACTTCTGGTGCCCAGGCTGGCCCTGGTGGCTCCAGCCCTCGTCCAGTGGTCAAGATGCCCAACTTCCTCTTGTCACAGCCGGAGCCCTCCATGCCCAACACCGCCTTGCTCATCAAGAACCCCTTGGCTGCCACCCACGAGTTCAAGCAGGCCTGCCAGCTCTGCTACCCCAAAACAGGTACCGTGCACCCGCACCTCGCCCCTCTGCCCAGAGATGCTGGGGATCGCGAGCGTGGACACCCAGAATGACAGGTCCTCGTGTGCCCGTCAGAGAGGAGGGCGGGCACAGGAGCAGACAGGGAGACAGTGGGGGTTGGGGCTTTCACCAGTGCGGGGAAGGCTGGAGGGCATGAGGGGCGCTGCTGGTGCGTCTCGGAGGCTGGGACCTGGCTGCGGCGTGCAGAGCCCGCTGGCTGCGGCAGACCCCGCCCGCCGCGGGAACGCAGCTGCGCCCCTCCACGCCCCCCTGAGTGTCTCTCACGGGGTGACTGCAGACCTTGCCCAGCACCCAGGTGGCAAAGGAGTTTGGGAGAGGACACTAGCTGGGTGGCCCCAGGGGAGTCCCTAGACCCCAAATCCAAGGGAGGCGGTGGAAGGCGCTCAGAGATGCCCGGGATTGGGAGATGATTTTCAGCTCACCAGAGTCTCAGGATTCTGGACTCTCAGGCTCGGGGTTTCTCTGCCAGAAGCCGACGGCCCCGAATTTCTAGGCCAGTGGTCGGCAAACTCATTAGCCAACAGAGCCAAATATCAACAGTACAACGATTGACATTTCTTTTGAGAGCCATATTTTTTAAACTTAAACTATATAGGTAGGTACATTGTTATTAACTTAATTAGGGTCCTCCTAAGCTGGCCTTTGCTAAAAACTCAAGGGGCCAAAGAGCCGCATGTGGCTCGCGAGCCGCGGTTTGCTGACCACTGTTCTAGGCGATACAGGATCCCAGGTTAGACATCCCAGCAGGCTGCATCCCCCCTCAGGGTGTTGGAGTTGGCGGGGCCTTCGGGGTCATCCAGTTACTGTCCTCCACCTGCTGCCAGACCCCCCGGCCCACCCCCACACACGTCGCCCCGCCTGCGTCATCCCCCAGAGCTCCACGGGCCCGCGGGGACGAGAGCAGAAGCCACCTTGGCGGATGGCTGTGTCCGTGAGGAAGTTCTTCCCGACCCCCCCGCCCGCTGCCCCTGCGCTGAGGAAGCCACAGGCCGGGAGCCGGGGCCCACCTGGTGCTGGCAGCCAGACCGCAGGGGGCCCCCACAGGGCCGTTTCCTGTTGGTCCCTTTAAGGAGATCACCCCACTCCAATGTCCGGGGACAGCGGCCCCTTGGCCAGGAAGAGAAAGGAGCAGGGGAGGGAGGATGAATCCGGGCGATGCCATTCAGACAGGAAAAGAGGGGGGCGTTGTGGAGGTCTGCTCTCTGCTGGGCACTGTCTTCATAATTCGCTTAAGGAAACACGGAAATGCTCAGGCTCACCAGAGGGCCGGGGGGCGGGGGGCGGGGGGCTGAGAAGGGGCTCCTTGAAGGGCTTCCCCCCTCCCAGGCCCCAGAGAGCATATGGATGGAGGTGGGGGTGGCGGAGGCCCCGGTGAAGGAGGCAGGTTTGTAGACAGGGGGCCGATTCCCACTGCTTGGGCCCGTCAGCCATCGCCTTCAGTTCTGCTCCCCGAGTCACCGTCCCTGCCCCCCTGCCCCCACAGGCCCCAGGGCCGGCGACTACACCTACCGCGAGGGCCTTGAGCACAAGTGCAAGCGGGACATCCTGCTCGGCCGGCTCCGGAGCTCCGAGGACCAGACCTGGAAGCGGATCCGGCCCCGGCCCACCAAGACCAGCTTCGTGGGCTCCTACTACCTGTGCAAAGGTGGGCGGCCTGCGGCGGGGCGGAGTTCCCACGCCAGGCTGCCGCTCTGCCCCTCACGGCAGGCAGGCGGGCAGGGCAGGTGTGGCCCATCGAGGATGACTCCCACATCCGAGAGAGCGTCTCCGCCGGACCAGCCCTGCAGACGGGCGGGAACATTGGGGGGCTCCATTCGAGCTGGTGGCCGCACCGTTGGTGGAGAGCTAGCCTGCTATGCGGCAGGGCCACTGGCTGCGGGAAGGTGCGGAAAGAACCCGTGTACAGCACTGAGGACTGGCACATAGTAAGGCTCCATACATGTTAGCTCTTACTTATTTTTTATTTTTATTTATTTTTTTGTTAATCCTCATCGGAGGATATTTTTCCATCGATCTTTTAGAGAGAGGGGAAGAGAGAGGGAAAGACAGAGAGAAACATCGATGTGAGAGAAACACATCGATGGGTTGCCTCCTGCACGAGCCCCGACCAGGGCCCGGGCTGGGGAGGAGCCTGCAACCAAGGTGCGTGCCCTTGATTGGAATCGAACCTGGGACCCTTTTTTAATATATATATATTTTTAATTGATTTTTTACAGAGAAGAAGGGAGAGAGATAGAGTTTTAGAAACATCGATGAGAGAGAGACATCGATTCAGCTGCCTCCTGCACACCCCCTACTGGGAATGTGCCCGCAACCAAGGCACATGCCCTTGACCAGGATCAAACCCAGGACCCTTCAGTCCGCAGGCCGACGCTCTATCCACTGAGCCAAACCAGCCAGGACAATAAATGTTAGCTTTTAAAAAGTATTCTGTTGCCATTGCCCTCACTCCTGGCTCATGTCGACTTGGTTGAAATTGAATAGACAGCTATATACCTTATATGCGTTCTTCTATTCCTCAGCCAAGCGTCTTGGTGCGTCTACATAGCAAATATGACAGCCACAGTGTTGTTAAGTGCTTAATGTTGTCAGCGATTTTTTGTTGTTGTTGTCACCGTTTTGTACCCACCCTCCTGCACCCTCAAACTCTGGGGGTGCCTGATGGTAGCCATGTTTTGCAGATGAAGATGTGCATCCCCACCCCCACCCACCCGGTGGAGAGCTAAGAGGATGCGCCCTCCCCAGTCCTCGTGCGGGCAGGGCACCACCCACGTGTCGGAGATGAGCCCCAGCCCCGCCAGGGGGTGCTGCACCCCCCGGGCCGCGGCAATGGTCCTGGGGGCGCAGGGGGCCGCCTTCCCGCCTGGCAGAACGTGTGTCCTGTTGCCTCTTTGCAGACATGATTAACAAGCAGGACTGTAAGTACGGGGATAACTGCACCTTCGCCTACCATCAGGAGGAGATCGACGTGTGGACCGAGGAGCGGAAGGGCACCCTCAACCGCGACCTGCTCTTCGACCCGCTGGGGGGCGTCAAGCGCGGCAGCCTCACCATCGCCAAGCTCCTCAAGGAGCACCAGGGCATCTTCACCTTCCTCTGCGAGGTACCTGCCGCCGCCCCGCGCCGCCCGCCGCCGCCCCCGGCGGAGGCACAGTCAGGGCTGGGAGGGCTCCCTGGCGCATTCCCCCGGAATGGCAGCCCTGGAGCCTGTGGTTTGGGAGGCCTGGCCCTAGAGTCCGTGGGTCCTCGGACTGATAGACAGTGAGGCTCAGAGGCTCTGTCCAGCCCCTCACCGAGGGCGGCGGAAACTGAGGCCAGAAGAGAAGTGACCGCACCGGCTCTTCCCTCCCGGCCGCCGTGGGCCGGGCTGGGGCCGGGCGCTGTAGGTTCTCCTTCCACCCTCCTCACCGCCTTGCCCGGTGGTGCTGACTTCAGTGCCCGCTGCCCCTCCCTGCCTATTTCCCTGCGTGTGGCCGGCCTGTATCCTCTCCCGGGGGTATCCTCGGACCCTCGGAGGCCCAGCTGCGATCCAGCCAGCCCCACAGGCTGCTGTCCATTCCCTCCCCAGAGCGGTCACAGAAGGCCCTGCTGGGCCCTGCCTCCCCACCCAGCCATGGCCTGTGAGGGTCCACTTCTGTGGAGTGAGAGCGCTGGTCCTGGATGCTGGCCGGGTTTGGTGCAGCTCAGCCCCACCCCGATCCATCACACAGCCAGCCCTCCCCCCGACTCGGAGCGGGCAGGGAGACGCGGACAGCAGGCAGCCCGGGTGTCCGCTCCCGGTCGGACGGCTGCGTGTACTTTACAGAGCACCTGCAGTTCGGTTACATCCTTTCTGAGCTTCACAGGGAACCTGTGGGACAGACCCTGTGTGGTCATCCCCAGTGCACAGTTAAGGAAACTGAGGCTGAGGCATGGGGTAACCCCTGCCCTCGGCATGGCATGGTGAATCCCAACCCAAGGAAGGGTGGGAGCAGAGAGCCAGGGCCCAGGTTACCTGTGAGCGAGAGCCAGAGAGGCGGGGACCACAGACCCTGGGACTCCCTTCCTCACTTCCCAGACTCAGGCACTCAGAACAGGGCTTCCAGGGACCCATGTGTCCACCCCCACCCGGGTGGTCATGCCGGGTTCCAGCCCAGGCCCTCCCCGGGCAGATCTGCTTTGACAGTAAACCCCGGATCATCAGCAAAGGCACAAAGGACTCTCCATCCGTCTGCTCCAACCTGGCTGCCAAGCACAGCTTTTATAACAACAAGTGAGTGTGACCCACAGCCCAGCCCGGGGACGGGGGCGCATGGAGAGGCTCCCGGGGGCGGCTCAGAGGCCTGGGGAGCAGCTGAGGTCAGAGGGTCGATGGAGGGTGTCAAGGCAAGGAGCAGAATTTGGGACTCAGAGCCAGCACCCCCCTGGAAAGGACAGACAGACCACCTCTATGGAGCATCTCTATCCCAAGCACCCTTTTGGGTATCAGAACGGTCCCCTAGTCCTGAGGGCAGAGATGCTGTCTGTGGCCTACGGATGAGAACGCTGAGGCTCTGAAGCAGGTCACCCATCAGGCAAGCGGGAGGCCACACCTCTGACTCCTGTCCGGTGCCCTCCACTCTCGTGACATCAGCGTCGGCAGAGTGGGAGGGGCTGGGTGAGCCAGGCACCCACGTTTGCTCCCTCTGACCCCCCTTGGCTCTGCCCCATCGGGGATGATGGAGCCCAGGCCCTGGAGTCCCAGCTGGTCGGGGAGTGGCCTGTCCTGTGTCCTCTGGCCACCCTGACCCTTGATTTCCTCACTGAGCAGTTGATGATTCCGAACCTCCTAAGGTTGCTGGGAGGGTGATTAGCATCCCTGGCCTGAGGAGGTGCTTTATTATCCCTCTGGGTGCAAGCCCAGTTCTGGAGCATCGGGCTGGGAACCCGAGGGAAAGGCTCCCTTCTCCCAGCCCCGCAGCAGGGGGGAGCTGTTGTCCTGCTCCTGCTGGCAGCTCTGCCCTTGAGCTTGCCCCAGACTGAGGGGGCGCGGGGCACACAGCTGGACTCTCACCAGGGCTGCCTGAGTGTGGGACCCCCACCTGCCGCCTCCTGTGCCATTGCTTGTAGATACGGTCAGCAGGGCAGGAGGCACCCAGGAGGCACCCTCCCCTCAGGCCCAGCAGAAGGGGGCTGCAGCCTGCATTTCCCCCCACCTGCCCCCAGGTGCCTGGTGCACATCGTCCGCTCCACCTCCCTCAAGTACTCCAAGATCCGCCAGTTCCAGGAGCACTTCCAGTTCGACGTGTGCCGCCACGAGGTGCGCTACGGCTGCCTGCGGGAAGACAGCTGCCACTTCGCCCACAGCTTCATCGAGCTCAAAGTCTGGCTGCTGCAGCAGTACTCAGGTGGGCCGGCAGGGCAGGCTCCCCCGAGGGCGGCGGCAGGTGCAGAGGGGGGCGACCCCTGGGGGGCTGCCTCGGGAGGAGCCGGTGCTTCCTAAACATCCCAGAGGCTCTGCTCTCAGGCAGCGGCCCGGCCTGGGGGACCCAGGCTTCTCCCTCTCCGGGCACTGCCAGGGGAGCAGGCAGAGGCAGGTGGACCGTGGGTGGCACCAGCACCTCACAGAGCGCTGCCTCTCCTTGCCGGCCGAGCTCCTTCAAGGACACCAGGTCCGCTCTCCCTCCCCAGGCATGACCCACGAAGACATCGTCCAGGAATCCAAGAAATACTGGCAGCAGATGGAGGCCCACGTGGGGAAGGCCAGCAGCAGCTTGGTAAGGCCCTGGCCTTGGGACGCACATAATTTCAGATTTACCAGAAAATTATCAGAATCGTACATGGACTATGTATACCCTTTTCTGGATTCCCCAGATGTTAACATTTTACCACATCCCACGCTTTGTCCTGTGAGCGTGTGTGTGTACCTACACGTATACGTTTATATACAGAATGCACACACTTTTTTCCTGAACCATTTGAGAATAAGTTGCAGACACGATGCCCCATTTCCCCTAAATTCTTCAGTGTGTGTTTCCTGAAAATGCAGACGCTCCCGTCCGTAATAACCACAGGACCGTTATCAGCCCACAAAGCTGACGTCGGCGTGCCTGTGCCGTCTGGCGGGCTGCGTTCAGATTCTGCGAGCCGTGCCCAATCCCGAGCACCGCGCAGCTTTCCCGTCGTGTCTCTTTAGTGTCCTTTCCCCAGAGCCGCCCCTCCGTCTCTCTGTCTCTCGTGACCTTGACATTGGTGAAGAGCCGGTTGCTTTGTGAAAGGCGCGTCCACCCGGGATTGTCCGGTGGTTCCTCAGACCTCAGGGGGATGTTCTGTTCCTCCCGGGTCCCTCCCCGGGCGGCCCGCCGTCCGATTTGCCCTTTTACTGGCGACGACTTGCTATGAGGTGCCCCCGCCGTGCCGGTCTCTCTGCTGCGAGGTTATGCTTCCCCCCCTTACAGTTCATAGCTGTCTTCCGGGAGGTCCTGGAGACCATGTCAGTGTCCTGGTGCTCCTCACACTTTCACCCGCGCAGTGTATCGCCTCCCTCCCTCGTGAGCCTCACCCGGTCCTGAAGATGGCACTGCGGCATCACGGCTTTTGCGGACGCGGGCACGGAGGCTCGGCACGCTCAGACCTGCCCAGGGGCACACTTAGTGGAGTAAATCCCAGCTTCTCTGACGTCTGGTCTGGAGCTCCCCCTGCTCCGTCCCACCCTGCACCGTGCCCTTCACCCCTGAGGGCTCCTCGTCCCTAAAATGGGGACCATAGTCCTGCCTGCCATCTCCCAGGGTAGGGCTGAGACTCACAGGAGCCGATCACGCTGCAGCTCGCTGAGTCCCTCTGTGCCATCCCCATCCTCACCCCTGCCCCAGGAGGCAGGGATCCTTGTAACTTAGGGGACAGCGGGGAGAGAGAAGGGGTGGCCTCAGGGCACAGGAGACGGTGACTTGTGCCATCCACACATGAGGGACGACCCCCGCACGGCAGACCCACCTGAGGCCAGAGGTGTGGCAGGGAGCCAGGGAGCAGGTCAGGCTGGTTGGCCAACAGAGCTGCCCAGCCCCTCGGTCCTTCCCTCTCTCTTCTTAGCCCCCTGGTTGCTGGTCCTTTTCCTTTCTCTCCCCTAGTCCTGGTTGCTCCCTTCCCCTGTCCCTCTCCCATGCGTGTAGTTTTGCTCCTGGCCGGGCACCAGTGAGGGGCTAAGCCTGGACCTGAGCATCATCTTCTAGAGAGAAGACTGTCCTTGCCACCACCTGTCCTGACCCCTTCATCCTGCCCAGGGCAGCTGCCGGGGTCCCCAGGAACGGGGGCAGGCCTGGCTGCTCAAGGTACCATGACAGCTTTCCACCCCCTCTTGCTGCCAGGCCCCACCCTCCCCACCAAGATGCCTCTCTCGGGCCTGGCTCCGGAGCAGGGCTTCTGTGCCAGGCCCGGTCACGTGGGCACGGGCGTCTTGTTTGTTTGCCATCATAGGGTGGGGCCAGTGGCACGGTGGGACCGGGAGGGAGATGCCAGGGTGTCTGGACAGTGCCTGTGGCACAGCTGTGCCATCCCGCAGAGAAGCACGAGCACCCGCCTCACGCCAGGCCCCTGTCCTCGGCCGCTTACCTGTGGGTGGCTTAGTAACCTCGCTGAGCCTCTGCTTCTCCGTCCAACGGGAAAGACCCACCTACCCCCAGGCTGCAGCGAGGGGGAGGCTGGCTGTTGTGAGAGTGAACGGGTGTGGCAGTTCACTCACCAGCGGCTGAGCCACGGTGCCCCTCCAGGCCCCACTCCCCTCACCTGTGGACAGGGGAGCATCCCGTGGGACACGCAGACATCCAGCTGCCGCGGATAAGCGTCCTGTGCGCTCTAGTGTAGGCCGTGGCCCGGGGATAAAGGGGTGGGTTTATGTCATCATCGGGACGACGTGTGTCATCCTGGGGCTGAGCCAGCGCTCAGTCAGCACCCGACAAGGACAGAACCCCTTCCTGCCCCGGGGCAGCCCCTGGGCTGGGCAGTGCCAGGGACAGCGCACCCATGGCAGGGGACTCGAACCTGCAGCCTGGAGGAGAGTGCTGCCTGGAGGGGCGGCCCCGTCTCAGATTCCAGGGAGGCTGGGAGGCTCTCGCTAACGGAGGGAGGGACAGCGAGGTTGCAGGGAGTGAGGCTGAGTGGGCATCTTCTCACCGCCTGCCCCACCCTGGCCCAGGATGCTCAGAGCAGGAACTCCTGCCTGCGAGGGAAAGGCTGGGGCAGAGGACGGGCATGAACGCGTGGGGCCTTGGAGAGTCCAGGGCTGCCCAGCGGTCTGTCCCACCGCCCATCGCAGGCCCCTCCATCCCCACCCGCTGCAGGGGGCTGTCCACCTCCTGGGCCCTGCTCTCCAGCGGGCCCGGCCCTCGGAACTGGATGAGTCCATCACCATGGGGCAGCTTCGGTGCTGTGGGAGCTCGGAGGATGGGCAGCTGCCACTTAGGAGAGCTCTAGGAAGGCTTCCTGAAGGAGGTGCTTGAGCTGAGTCGTGAAAGTTTCTAGACCAAACCTATGAAGAACAGAGAAAGGGCATTCCAGGAAGAGGGAACGGCCTGTGCAAAGGCAGGGAGCTATGAGGTCGCATGCTGTGCCCAGAGAAATGCCAGCAGCCCCACAGACCAGGCCGATGTGGACTAGCCAGCTAAGGCGGAGAGCACGGGGTCAGGAGTCGGGACTCCCATTCCGGGCCTCGCTCCCACGTGGAGAGGCGATGGGCCTGGAGCTGGGGGTCACTTCCCGCCAGTGGTAATGGACTGGCCCATCCCAAGGCTCCGGGCAGTCCCAATGCCCCTGGAGGGGCCTCATGATGGACCTCAGGCCTTAGCCCTGGTGCCTGAGCTTCACCAGCCCCTCTGCCCACAGGGTGCCCCGCGGACACATGGGCCCAGCACCTTTGACCTGCAGATGAAGTTCGTGTGTGGCCAGTGCTGGAGGAACGGGCAGGTGGTGGAGCCTGACAAAGACCTCAAGTACTGCAGTGCCAAGGCCCGGCACTGGTGAGTGGGCGCGGGCTGGGTGAGGGCACGGGCACTGGTGAGTGGGTATGGGCTGGGCTGGGTGAGGGCACGGGCACTGGTGAGTGGGCATGGGCACGGGCTGGGTGAGGGCACGGGCACTGGTGAGTGGGCATGCGCTGGTTGGGGGCCACCCGAGTGCCACGGGTGAGGAGGCCACGGCTCTCTGCGGAGGCCACACAGCCAGAGGCTCTGCCCACGCCCTCCCGACGGCCCGCTCTGCCCACAGCTGGACCAAGGAGCGGCGGGTCCTGCTGGTGATGTCCAAGGCCAAGAGGAAGTGGGTGTCAGTGAGGCCACTGCCCTCCATTCGCAACTTCCCACAGCAATACGACGTGAGCCCTGGCGGGGAGGGTGGCGATGGGGCCTCGGAGGGGTGCCGTGGGGCCCCGGAGGGCTTGCCCTCTGGTGGGCAGTGGCGCCATCCGGCGGTACTCAGCAGGACCTCCCCGCGCCCCCACAGCTCTGCATCCACGCGCAGAACGGCCGCAAGTGCCAGTACGTGGGGAACTGCTCCTTCGCACACAGCCCCGAGGAGCGGGACATGTGGACCTTCATGAAGGAGAACAAGAGTGAGTGGCAGACCGGCCAAGGCGGGGCCTGGCCCTGTGTCCCCTCGTTGCCGGACACCCCGACTCTTCAGCAGGCCTGAGAGCACCTTGGCCACCGGGCCCTTCTCCGGGTGTACCAGGCCACGCTCTCTGGGGTTGCCCGGGCAGCCCAGCAGCAGGGCCTGAGAAGCCCCAGTTGTCCAGCAGGGGTCCCGGGCAGCACGGATGGAGCACCCTCCCATGCACTCTGTCCCCTGTGTCCCTCCAGTCCTGGACATGCAGCAGACCTACGACATGTGGCTGAAGAAGCACAACCCGGGGAAGCCGGGGGAAGGCACCCCCATCAGCTCCCGGGAAGGGGAGAAGCAGATCCAGATGCCCACGGACTACGCCGACATCATGGTAATGCCCACGCGCGCTTGGGCCGCGGGGAGGGGCCCAGCCTCCGGCAGGGGTGTGCGGAGCGGGCACCCATGGTGGCTGTGCCCCCAGATGGGCTACCACTGCTGGCTCTGCGGCAAGAACAGCAACAGCAAGAAGCAGTGGCAGCAGCACATCCAGTCCGAGAAGCACAAGGAGAAGGTCTTCACGTCCGACAGCGACGCCAGCGGCTGGGCCTACCGCTTCCCCATGGGCGAGTTCCGGCTCTGCGACAGGTGCTGGCGGGGCGGGCGCGGGGCGCGGGGAGGGCGGACGGGCCGCGGCCCCGGGAAACAGAGGCCGTGGCTAGCTCCGGCTCTGCTGGGTCTGGAGATGGCACTCCAGGGATGGCGTGTCCAGAAACAGCTGCCCCTGGACGTGAGGAGCCTGGCGCCGGGCAGGGCAGGGTTGGAGGGGTGAGGTGGGTGGGCCTGGCCAGACCCTACTCCGCAGCCCTGGGTCCCTAGAAAAGGCTGGGACGTGCCGGCACGCAGCAGCACCGAAGCCGCCCGGGGTGGAGCTTGTCTTGGGGGAGGCTAAGCTGCTGGCCCAGGTCCCGCCGACGTGGTGGACAGGGCACAGGGCACAGGGCGTGGGCAGTGAGCCTCCTGCTGCCAACAGGCTCCAGAAGGGCAAGGCCTGCCCGGACGGGGACAAGTGCCGCTGCGCCCACGGGCAGGAGGAGCTCAACGAGTGGCTGGACCGGCGCGAGGTGCTGAAGCAGAAGCTGGCCAAGGCCCGCAAGGACATGCTTCTGTGTCCCCGGGACGACGACTTCGGCAAATACAACTTCCTGCTGCAGGAGGACGGCACCGCGGGCGCCGCCCCAGAAGCCCCTGCTGCTGCCACGGTCCCCGGGGAGTAGGCCAGGTCTTGCTTGTGGGTGAAGTCCTAGGGTCAGGGGTGTGGGTGGGAACAGAGGGCCTGGCGGAAGGGCCGGGGCAGCCTGGGGGGTTCGGGGGCCGCCCTCATCAGGCAGCCCCTGGCCCTGGAGGCCCTACCCATCCCATCCGCTCCCACTACCCAGTGTGCAAGCCAGGTGCACGTGCTGTGGCTCAAGGGGTCCCAGGGTCCTCATCCCCCTGAAGCCCTGGGCAGCCCCTTCCCCCCAGCCCCAGCGCCCCTGGTTGGACCCCTCCAGCTTCAGCTACAGCTTTAACTTCTGTCTGCTCCTAAAGGGGGCCCGAAGCTCAGGGCTGGGGAGCCTGGGGTCCCCACTTGAATCTGCAGCAGGAGGGTCCTCTCTACCCACCTTCATTCCACCCCCACCTCCCTGGGGACAGATCAGGACACAACAGAGGGTAGGAGGCCCCAATTAGCTTTAAAGTGCAGCCCCAGAATGGAGCTGGGACACGGTATTGGTCACTTACCCTCTGGGGCCTCAATTTTCCCTCCGGTTGGAAGAGTGGGAGGGACTGGGCTAGATGATCTCTGGGGTCCAGCCCTTTAGTGAGGCCGCCAGCCCAGCCCCTCTCATTCTTGAGCCATTGAATGTAGATTGTAGATCCTCAGAGCCTTTGGTGACGACCCAGCCCAAAGCCCCCATTCTGCAGATAGGAAAACTGAGGCCTAAAGGGGAGGAGTGACCTACACAGGGTCTCCATCCCACGGCATGAGGTAGACCTGGGGTGCAGACTGGTCAGGAGACTCAGGGCCCGTCATTAGCTATGTGACCGCCTCTGGATCAGTGTGCAGCTGGGGTCCCAGGCAGCGCCACCCAGGGGCTGGGGAAGGAAGCTCAGGGGTTTGGTCTTGTCAGCACGGAGGAGGGGAAGTCCTCTCCTGAGGATGGTTGTGGGGAGCGTCCAGCAGAGGTCTCTTCCCACACCACTCGGGGACAGGTGGGAGGGGCAGGGAATGAGGTGCTGAGGCGAGGGGATGCTGAGAAAAGGGAGACATGACCCCGGGGCATCATGGGCCATTCTAGGACCAGACACAGCCCCTCTTTTTGGGGGACCCAGCATGGTCCTTTCCTCCTTCTCCCTTAGACCCAGAAATACCATTATGACTATCTGTCCTGGCCCCTCCCTGCTCCCTGGCCCTGCCAGCTGCCTAGGACCCCAGTTGACCCCCCAGCCCCTGCCCCCACCCACCAAGCCCCTCTCCTGTCCTCGTGTAGTCTAATGTCTGTGTGCGCCCTCTGCTCTCCATCCCACCCCCTGTGTGCAGGCCCAGTCTCCCCTGGTTCCCTAGACATTCCAGAATGCCCCACACCATTGGCACAGAAGTGGGGCCCCCCCAGAAGGAACCAGGGACCCAGGCTGGGGTCGGGGGTGAGACGGAGAGTATAGAGCACCCCTTACTTCTCCTCAAGCAATGATTGACAGTGTGATGATAGGACGACGGGCATCGGGCTCAGAGAAGCCTGTTTCTCTTGCCACCACTGCCCACCCTTCCCCCAATGATTGTGGCATGCACCCCTCCCTCCCCCTGCCCCCTCCCCCGCAGGCCAGCACTGCAGAGTGCGGGTGCTGGCGGCGTGGCCGGAGGGCAGGAGAGACCACACCCAGTGTGGGGGCCGTGGCCATGAATGTTTCCCCTGGTCCGTGGTGTTGCAGTCTGTTGTCACCAGCCTTGTTTTAGTGTGTATATATGTCGCCCCGTGATGCATATATACACAGGTATTAAATATATCGCTCTATATAATATTATATATGTGTGTGGTATCCAACGAATCACTTCTGTGGAGGGCTAAAGATAAAGAATTTGACCAGAAAAATGCAGCCACCCTGGTGTAATGTGGAGAGGTTTTCAAGGTCGTCAGGCCATTTCCGGGGATTCAGGGACTAGGGCCAGGGCCAGAGGTGACTGGGCAGCAGGCAGAGGGGGATCTGCAGGGGGCCCAGCTCTGCCTGCAGCTCCCAGCGCCCCCTCCTGGGCAGAGAGCAGGAGTGCGCAAGAACAGCAGAGGATTGGTGTTTACCCCTCACCCAAGGGAAAAGGATTAGAGTCCGGATTTTTCTTCAACCCGTTTTTCGTCCCAGGGCCTCCGGATCTGGGCCTTCCTGGCCTGGCCGAGCTGGATCCCCAGCAGGAGGCAGGAAGGGGTGGGGAGGGAGACAGGAGTGCGCTTGGAATGATGAGGGCGATGATTTCAGTTGTGATCCTGACGGGGAGGCTCGGAGAGGGGAACCAGGGCCTGTGCCCACCGCCCTCGGGCAGGCACAAGAGGTCACGCCCCATGGCGATGGGCAGGCGCCCTTGATGGAGTGTCCCTTTGGGGCGGGGCAGGGAGGGAGGCTGCATTTCTCAGCTGGGCAGGAATCAATGCAATGGTCCTTTTAAAATGTGTATTAAAATTTTAAGAATACCACACTTTAATATTAAATATCCATAAGGTCTAGTATCTTGATAATAATGTAGATGTTTTAATAACAATTTTTGTCCTTCTTAAAATAAAATGAAAGAAACTTGCTTCTTTTAGCCTTTGTTCTAGAAAACCAACGTGTGCATTTTGGCCTCTGTCCCCCAGGTGGCGCTCCTGTTCCTCCCTGCCTGGCACTGGTGCCTGGGGCAGAGCTGGCTGGTGCTGGGCAGGCTTCCGCCAGACATTCCAAGGGGTGCAGGGCAGGTCCGTCCCTGTGTAAACAGGGCCACTCAGCTGACCCTGGCTCGGGCAGCCCGGGCTGACGGGGACAAGCTGTGCTCTGCATAAGTGGCCCCAGTGGCCACCCTTTGCCGGCTCCTCCGCAGCCTGCCTGCTGTGGCGCTCCCGCGAGCTGTGCAGCAGTCCCCACGCCTCCCTGCGTTCTCCTTGTGCACTGTCCTGGGGTCCAGAGGTCTAGCTCTGTGCCCTTTCTGGGTGTGGCTTTTCCAGAAAGGTGAGGGCCGTGTCATGCTTTGGAATATGATCCTGACCGCAACCCAGACTCCTCTGGGCCCAGTCACCTGGGCTTCCTCATCTTTAAAAGGAGAGAGTGTACTAGGCCAGGAGTTCTCAATGAGGGATCTGCTGGAGGTACTTTCTCAAATCTCCGATTGGGTGTGGTTACAGGTGACGGAGCGGGGACCTGGTGTGAGAGGCTGCAAATGATCATGATCAGACAGCTTGAAACAACAGTACAACCCTAGTTGGTTTGGCCCAGTGGATAGCGTGAACAGTCCCAGGTTCCATTCTGGTCAAGGGCACATGCCCCACCCTGGCCTACATCACGACCTCCCTTGAACTCAGGAAATCAAAAAGAGTAAAATAAGGAAGTGGACTAAGCTCTTAAATTCCCCTAAATTCCCCTCTGGTCCTTGTTTAGCTCAGGTTTGTAAGCATGAACTGAGCACCCACACCAACTCAGATCCTGGGGATGCAAATTACTAAAGATGGCTTTCCTGAATCCATCATCTGCCAGGGAGACACACCTGCAGGGATGAATGTAGGATGATGTGACAGGCTCAGTTGTGGGACAGACACTCCCAAGTGCCAGCGAAGGCACCTCATCTAGGCTAAGGGAACCGGGAGGGCTACCTGGAGGAGGTGACACTGGAATTGAGGCTTTAAAAAATTATGTCATTGTAATCAATGTGCACTTACTGATCTGCATCTTGCTTTCTTCTCTCAATTGTATTTCACATGTGCATCTCCGTGCCCCAATGTAACCTAGATATTCATGGTCCGTGGCTGGCACTTCATCGAGGTGCCAGAGCCGGCGTGAGCAGCCCCAGTTATTGAATGCAGGCTCGTTTCTGGTCTTTAGTCCTGTGACGAGGGACTGCGGTGACGACCACCGCCACCAGTGCAGGCTCCTCCTCCTCCCTGCCTTTGGGGAAACTGCTTTCGAGGAGAGATGACTGTCCGG
Source organism: Eptesicus fuscus (assembly GCF_027574615.1). Classification (NCBI taxonomy): domain Eukaryota; kingdom Metazoa; phylum Chordata; class Mammalia; order Chiroptera; family Vespertilionidae; genus Eptesicus; species Eptesicus fuscus. The sequence continues at coordinate 103,630,815 of NC_072479.1, forward strand.
GACCTGGGGGTGCAGATGGGTGCAGGTGAGAGCTCTGCCAGAAACTGCATCCACATATACCCCGACCAGGGGAGCTATCTCAGCAAGACCTCTGAGCCAGGAAACCCAAGAAGTGCAGACAGCCCTGGCCGGTTCGGCTCAGTGGATAGAGTGTCAACCTGCAGACTGAAGGGTACCGGGTTCGATTCCAGTCAAGGGCACATGCCCAGGTTTCAGGCTCCATCCCTAGGAGGCAGCTGATCAATGATTCTCTCTCATCATTGATGTTTCTATCTCTCCCTCTCCCTTAGTCTCTGAAATTAATATATACACTGGGGTGGGGGGGACAATGGTAAGATATGTACACATATAATACCTTAATTAAATAAATACATACACACACACACACACACACACACACACACACTGAGTGGCCAGATTATATGATCTCTGAACGCATAATAATCTGGCCACTCAGTATAAAAGGCTAATATGCGAATTGTCCCCTCAACCAGGAGTTCGATCAGCAGGCAGGCCAGCCAACAGCACATGTCCCCTCCCCCTGGCCAGGCTGGCCGGACTCCACACATGCACGAATTCATGCACCAGGCCTTTAATACACACACACACACACACACACACACACTGAGTGGCCAGATTATTATGCATTCAGAGATCATAATAATCTGGCCACTCAGTGTATTTTTTAAAAAAGTGCAGACAATCCCAACACACCTGCCATGTGGCTCCTCTGAATGTCCCCAGGCTTGTATATGGCCTCCCCTCTCCATACCTCTGCCCTCCCTAGCATCTTTTTGGTTGTTGTTATTAATCTTTACCCGAGGATATTTTTCCATTGATTTTTAGAGAGAGAGTGGAAGGGAGGGGGAGAGACAGAGAAAGAGAAACATTGATGTGAGACAGACACATCGATTGGTTGCCTCCCGCACGCACCGGACTGGGGCTGGGGATCAAACCTGCAACCAAGGAATGTGCCCTTGACCGGGAATTGAACCCAGGACCCTTCAGTCCGAGAGCCGACGCTCTATCCGCTGAACAAACTGGCTAGTGCGTCCCTAGCATCTTGATTCAGCAACCTGCTGATGTGGCCCGTGTGTGACCATAGGTGATGCTGCTGGCTGGACACCCTGGGTGCAGAGTGGGGGTGCCAGGTGGACTGACTCAGTGGCATGAAAATTCCTTAAGGGTAGGGACTTGCCTGGCTGGGTTTGTTATTTGACTTTGAATTCCTCACAGGAGCTAGGCTGGGCCAGGTATGCAGTAAGCACTCATTCCTACATTGAAGGGGTCTGCAGAGAGCTCGCAGGAACGATCTCTGAGAATGAAATGTCGTGCAGCCAGTGGGTATTTTGAGACATGTAGTCCTATTGCCTCTGAAATCACGCTCCGTGGGCACCTCCCCACTCCAACTTTGTGGCAAGCCTACCTTGCACGTGGCAGGGTTCTCGGGCCAAGGAGTGGTTACTGTACCAGCTCAGCCTCAGTCAGCCCCAGCCTACAAGTGCAGGCAGCCTGCACACCGGGCCCCCGCGTCCTCGTGTCCTCGCCCCGGGCTCACAGAGGCTAAGGGCACTAGAAGGCTAAACACAAAATTAAATTAGTTATGAAGAAGGGGAGTGGGGAGGAGGGACAGGGATAGATATGACATGTTTAAAGGATACCTTTATCAAAAGTTTTGAACTTTGAGCCATATACTGTTTTATTAAATTTAAAAATTGACATTAATTTTTCATTAATTTGGGAAAAGAACATGGTTTGGGGAGGGCCCTTAGGAAGGGAGGGAGGGTCGTTAGAAGATAAGATGAGGGCTGTTTGGAAGAGGCCAGGAAAGGTTCCTGGAGTATGATTCTGTGCGAAGTGGGATCTTGGAGAGCAGTGGAGGACTGCAGAGAGATCAGCTACAGTAAAGGAAGCAACTGCTTACTGCATCCAACTAGAGCGTCAGAGCCAGAGCCCCAGCCGAAGGTCACAATGTCCAGCAGCTTTGGCCTGGAGACCCAGACTATCTGCACAGCTTGTTCAAGATCCCACACCAGTGTGTGGCATGACTGACAGCTGACAACCCCTACTCTGATGTTGGTCTTCTGTGGAAGGTGACATACAGAACCTTGGCTTCAACCACACATTCAGTGGCCTGGGGACCACAGAGGCCAGCACCTTGGTGAGAGGGCCAGGGAGAGGACTACAGCAAAGAGCCAGTTGTCACCGAGGTTCCTAGGATGGGCTGGGAAGCAGGACATCATCCAGGACAAGCCTGAGCCAGGTCTGCAGAGCTGCCCCTCCCACCTGCCCCTCCTTCCCTCTCCGGAAGACTAGAGGGACCAGGCCGCAGGTTTTGTCACTTCCCTTAGGACCATGGTCGGCAAACTGCGGCACGCGAGCCACATGCGGCTTTTTGGCCCCTTGAGTGTGGCTCTTCCACAAAATACCACGGCCTGGGCGAGTCTATTTTGAAGAAGTGGCGTTAGAAGAAGTTTAAGTTTAAAAAATGTGGCTCTCAAAGAAATTTCAATCGCTGTCCTGTTGATATTTGGCTCTGTGGACGAATGGGTTTGCCGACCACTGCCCTAGGAGAACAGACTTCAGGCTCTGCGGATGGTAGAAAGCCCCAATGATGCATGCCACATGCACACCCGTGCACCTAGCCGGGCACATGTGGATCAGCTTCAAAACCCACAAACAACCCCGGGAGGCTCACAAGCCCGCATGTGACCGCATGATGCGCCTTCATGCCCCTGTAAATGCCAACACACAGTTTATCCTTTGTGCTGAGCTGCCTGCAGTGCCGAGTCTCACCTCCCAGCTGAGCTGGTTTCCACGGCAGGCCCTGCCATCCGCTGCACCCGGGCTCCTCTGCCCAGTGTGCCTGATGGGGCGGTGCGCCTCACTGTGGGCATGGAGCTGGCTCCCGGCTCTCACCTGGCAGGCCCTGGTCATGGCGCCCAGCCTGAGGGGAGAACTTCCCTTAGCAAAGTTAGATAACAGCACGGGCTCCCTGGCAGAGGATTGGCGCAGTGGCTCCACGGGTTGCAGCTGGCACGAGGCCAGGCTGCCTTGCCAGGCAGCGGGAAGGGAAGGCCTGGCTGCAGCCAGGGCTGGCAGGTGGCCAATCTGGGGGGTGGATGGGCGGGCCAGGGTCCATGCTGCCCATTGGCTGCCTCCGGCTCCCGCCCCGCCCCCCTCCAGAGCCTGTGGCTCCCAGGCCAGCTTCTGCCTCTCCAGCTGCTTCTAAACTCCCAGAGCAAGCTCCTCCTGCCGGGCCATATCGAGCTGCGACCGGATCGGGGTGGCCCCCGCCATGGACATGCCTGAGGTCCTCAAGTCCCTGCTGGAGCACTCTCTGCCTTGGCCAGAGAAGAGGACAGGTAGGAACGGAGGTGGCCGGCATTGGCTGGCCGCCCAGGTGCCCAAGGGGCTGGGGGCAGCCACAGACACAGTGGCAGGACAGGCATCGCCAACCTAGCGAGGGTCCCCAGCAGGGTCTACTGGCCCTTGGTCCCTTCCTGGGCAGGAGGAAGGGCTGGGGTGCAGAGAGAGACACGGGGGGGGGGGGGTGGGCACTGCAACTCGGGGACTGCCCCTCCGCCTGCTAGCTTGCGGAAGCCACCAGTGTGTGGCCACTGACAGGTGCTGTGCTCACGTGGGCCAAGAACAGGGCCCTCTGGCCCTGCCGAGGGAATGCACTGGATGCAATTGCCTGTTAAGTGCCCTCCCTCTGCATGTTGGGGTGGCAGAGACGGTGGACTTGGGCAGTCTCCTGCCTGGAGGGCAGGCTTCCTCCACGCGCCTGCTTCAGCTCCTGCTCGCTGGAGGGCTGAGCCCATGGATGGGAGGGAAGCTGTTATGTAACAGGACCACAGGCTCAGAGCCCGCGTTCCTAGGATACCACAGGCAAACACGGGACGAGGGAGCCGGCAGAGGAGGGCGTGGACGGAGGGGCAGAGCCCGCAGCCAGCACCAGGTGTCCCCCAAGTTCTGCCTGAGAAACCCAAGGCCACGGCTAGCTTTGGGGGCCACCTGCTCAGGCGAATCCCCTGGTAAATGTTCCTCCCACTCTCTTCTGCTCCAATCTGTGAGGGGCTCACACCAGGTCCCCACTGCTTAAAGGAGCCCAGCTGTCTTCTGCGGCCTGAGTCTGACTTAGGAGCCCCGGGGTCCCCTCAGGCGACCTTTCTCAGGCCGCTGCCTCATCCTGCTGTGCTGGCAACTGACGTGTCTCATCACCAGGTAGCCTGGATGTCCCCACGGGGCTTCATCCCCAGGACTCCCAGCCCCCTCCCAAACTCTGGAGCCTAAGGACAGACAGCAAAGCCCAGGCCCTCTCTCACCCCTCGGGGAGCGGGCTCAGGGAAAGAGGGGCGCAGGCTCTGCTCGGAGGAGACGCTGCCTGAGGAGAGAAAGGTGGGTCCCAGAGCTCAGGGCCGGGTCTCTGTGGGCTCTCACAGAGCTCTAGGCCCCAGCTCCTCAGACCACACCTGCGGTTCCTGCTGGGGCGGCCTGGGCCCCCCTCGGAGGCGGGCAGCACGGGAGGGAGTCCCTGTGCCCTCCTCGCACTCAGGACCCCTGCTGCTCACCGGGGGGAGCCCATCTCCTCAGGACACCCTCAGCTCAGCCTGGCGGATGAGTCACAGCTGACTTTTTCTTGCCACCTCTGAACGGCCGTGTCGGGGGGCGAAGCTGAAGGCCTTCCGGAAGCAGGAGGTGGGGGTCCAGCTTCTCGGTCCAGGCACCCAGGGAAGGTGGGGGTCCAGGATGGCCCCGTGCACGCGCAGGGAGCGGCTTGCAGGGACAGCTCCCAGCGGGGCAGGGGAGGCTTGTGGGGGCAACTCGGAGTGCTGCTCCTCCTCCGATGAGGATAGCAAGGCCTTGGAAGGGTGGCAGCAGCTGCTGGTCGCCGGCCCCAGCTGGTCCGCAGACCCTGTGACAGCCGGAAAATCCCCATCACTCACTAGGGATGAGAGAGTCGGGCCCAGCCCTGCGAGGACTTGCCAGAGGTCCTGGCCAGAGCCTGGCCAAGTGTTGGCGAGCCCTGGCTGAGGATCAGCTGTCTGCAGAGGCTGGGTGGGTGGAGGGGTGCGGACCAGTGTCTCAGGCCACCTCCTGTCCCTTGTCCAGGTGCTATCTCACTGAGGGTCAGAAGCATGAGGCCCCGTGGAACTGACAGACGCCAAGGGGGAGATAAAATGAGGGGTCAGTGCACCCACAAAGACCTCGCCCACATTCTTGCCCCAACCTGGAATCACCACTTCCACAGCTCCAACTCTCCAAATCTTTTATAAGAATAAGTCTACCTGAAAGGCCATACACCTTGGTAAAAAGGGTGCGCACGCCACACCGCGCTGGAGTGTCTAGCCGTCACCGAGCTAGTGCTCCCAGTTGTTGATGAAGCGGCTTCTTTCCCTGGGTCCCCTACTCTGGCTTGGACCTCAGTCAGAGGAAGGCAGCGGAGCGGCCAGTTGCCCCGGAAACAGTTGCCCTCAGGATCACTTGCCCTTTGCCGGGATGTAGAAGGAAGGGCAGGTTTCTCGTGCGGGGCTGCGGCCTGTTTACAAACGCCTCGCTTTCTCCAGCCCCCTGACTGCTTCCACACACGTTTAGGTCACGTGCAGAGCATAGCCTGGGTCCAGAGTGAAGGAATTTCAGGGGAAGGGGAGTGGCGTGGGAGAAAGTCCAGGTGTGCTCTCAGGAGACCGCTTTCCCCACAGCCTCTGGCTTTCTAGTTCAAAGACGCTCCCCGAGAGCAGCCGTGGGGTTTCTCCCTCTCCCGCGTGCCTCCCACCCCAGCCTGCACAGACAGACCCCACCCCGTCCTTGTCCCTAGGGAAGCAGCTTTTGTCTAGCAGAGCTGGCCGGACTCTAGCCGCCCTTGGCTCCAGGTCTCAATGGCCACCTGGCCGCCCCACACTCTGGGCCACCAGTGTGACCAACTTTCCTGTGGGCAGAGAAATCCACGCCCAGCAAAAGGGTGGTCTGTACCCCAAGCCCTGACTCAGTTTCCCCTCTGTCTCTGAGCCCTTCCTGTTTCCACTCCTGCCCTTTCTCCCCAGGATCCTCTTGCAGGATTCTGTTCCAGGCTGCTCACTCGCTCTTTCTTCTCCAGCTTCTGGAAGGACCCTGCTTCTCTAAACCGTGCTGTCAGCTCTCTACACCCGTCCCTTACCTCACCCTAGAGGGCCTTGGCTGTGCTCAGAGGCTGGTCCCCCATCTTTCCGCCAGCTTTGGTCACTCGGGCCTTCCAAGGAGCCATGTAGCCTGAAACACACCCACAGGTTGAACAAGGCCTCCACTGTGAGCTGGCCAGGCAGCGTCCCCACCTCAGGGAGCTCCTACTAGAATCACTAGGGGGCCACCTAGGAGGGTGTCCTAGACACACCTCTCTCTCTCTCCATCCCCAATCTGTAAAAATGGGGGGAAGAATACCTGCTCCACTAGCTTGTTGCCAGGATCACGTGTTATCCCACGTGAAAGTGTTTGCAAACTGTGACGTGCCACGCTGTTTTCTCTGTGAAAGGCAAAGAGCAGCTGGGCCTGGCACTATGCTCCTTCCCCCAACATCACGTTTGCAATCTGACCCTCACGTCCTTCTTTCTACCCTCCTTCCGGTGAATAGCCTCCTTAAAACAACTGAATGTTGCAAGTTTGTGCTGTCTCCTTGGAAACGTGTGCTGAGGCTCTTGGGGACAGGGTGCCATCAGCCCCGCTGGACTGGCCAGGGAAACAGCTGAATGATAACAGGCCGGAAGTCAGGGGCACTTCCTGGGACAGAGACAGTGGTGCAGAGGAGGAGCCTGGGTAGCTTCCTCTTGGAGGACTGAGCTCAATGGCCCGGGAGTGTGGACTCCCTGCAGCCGGGCTGACCTGAGGTCAGCCTCAGTAAGGTCCATGCGGTCGCCTCCACTCCCAGCCTGGGGTAGCAGGCAAAGACGAGAGATCTTGGCGTTTTCTTTCAGGGAAGAGGAGGTGGAGGAAGCCTTATGTGCTGGAAGCCTTAGCTCCCTTAACCCTTACTACTACCTTCTAAATGCTGAGGAAATGCACTCAGAGGTTGGCCAGCCTCTCTCCTTGCTCCAACCTTAGGGACCCGACTGCCTTCTCTACCTGTGCCCTGTCCCTAATCTGAGAAACTCAATCTCATCGGGGCCAGGAACTGACCGCAGTGTCCAGAAGCCCCCTTCCAGATGGCTTTGCATCTGGACGGGCCCTGACCCAAGGCCAGGCTGCTCCAGGAATGCACCCTGAATCGAAGGCCACTGCTCCTGGGTGTCGTGCTAAGTGCTCTGACATCACCGCTTTTGAAATGGCTTTGCAAGGGGGGTGTCACGATCAGTTGTACAGATGGGGAGGCCACGGTTGTGAGGGGTTCCAACCCCTCTCCGCCTGCTTCCAGGCTCCGCCCTCCCACGGGGCCCCAGGGTCTCTGAAACCGAGACTCGGCGCAGCACCTCTTCGGTCCTCCTTTGCTTTTTCATCACTTGCTTATCGAACATTGACTACACGCGTGGCAGGGGGTGAATGAGACGTGCACGGCCCCTGGCGCCCGCCTGGCAGCTGCGCCCCCTGGGAAAGGACAGTCAGCAATCAGGAGTCAGGGCCGTCTCCGAGGGGGGTCACATGTAAACCAAGGCCTGGGAAGTGAGGGAGAGCCGGCTGCGCCAAGAACGCTCAGGCTGAGGGAACAGCACCTGCAAAGGCCCTTTCCGGGGGCAGGAAAGACAAGTGTCTGAGCAATAAAAGGCCACTGTGGCTGCAGAAGGTGAGCAAGCGGGGAGAGAAGGACGAGGTGAGGTTGGAGGGACCCGGAACAGGGAGAGCCTGCAGGGCCCTGAAGGTCATAAAGGCAGTGAGGCTGTCATCTCCCTGTCTGCAAGGCCCCACCCACCCACCCACCCCTATTCTCAGGGAAGTGGCAGGTGGAAAGGAGTGGGGAAGTCCCAGAACGATTCAAGATGGAATTGTACTAAGAGTTAACTTCAATCGAGCATTTGCTATGCAGTGTGCCTGAACCGCCTCCTGTACCTCTGCCACTCGGGCACAGAGAGGTTAAGTAACTCGCCTGAGGTCACACTGTTAGGAAGTGGTCAAACCAGGAATCAGACCCTAATGGCCGACTCTGGAGCCCACACCCTGCCTCTGCACCACCAACACGGCTTGTACAGGAGCGTCCCTGGCCGTCAGGCAGTGGCTGTTGAGACGGCAGAGACTGGAGCTGAGGGCTTCGCTCTGCAAATGGCCCTCTTGGGGCAGCTCTCCATCTGTAATCCATCTGAACCCTGGGAGTGGGCAAATGCAAGCCAAACAGGAAATCAGTGCTCTTGAGAGGACTGAAGAGATGGACAAGAGTTAGTGAAGGGCCTTCACCCACCACTTCTGCCCTAGAACACACGGAGACCAAGGTGCAAACCACAGCCACAGGTATGTGGCTCGAAAGCGGGCAGCTGTTGGTTAGGCTGGTGCTGGGGGACTTGCCACGTTATTCCAAGTTCGACGGTGGAACACAATGACTGTTATTTCATGTGAATAACGTTCCAAATGTATATGACTTGGCTCTGAAAGGTTTTGTTAGCCGGCACCAACAACAAACGAGCCAGCAAATATTTACTGAGTTACCACCTGGAACAAAGCTCTGTCCTCTCCTGCATCTGGTATTGGCAGAGCACACAGAGAACTGGGCTTTGTTAGGGCTCAACGGAGGCCTTACTATTGCCCTGTTCTCACACACACAAGACTTAGAGCACATACTTCAGTAAGTCGAAAGATGGAATGGTCCTGTCTTGCTAGACACTGAATACGGGGCGAAAGAGATCGTTATGGGGCCCCCACGCTGGAGTTTTAGCTCCTCTAAACTCTGAGTTTAACTGATACTCCAAACTGGTGTAATGGCTTAATGAAAGGCACTTGTTCTGCGTCTGCTCAATTGAATTGAGTTAAGTTTTAAGCTTGGGTTGGTTAGCAGGTTTCTGGAACATGAAAGAATAGAATTTAAAGCCAGCCCAGCTCCAGGATGCTTCAGCATAGACTCCGGAGGCCAACCTTAACCGCACAGCCTTGTCCCCACACCCCAAATAATGCCACTCCAGGCCCAACAGCAGCCGGGTGGACGCACCCCCACTCCATGCCACACGGTTCCAGCCGAGCACTTGTCACTGCTTCTCACACTTAATCCTCACAACCACTCGTGAGGTAAGCATACCCATCTCTGTCTCCCAGGATTAGGCAGGAAAAGTCACAAGGCTGGTCAGCATCCCAGGGGAGATTTTATTTCATTATTATTTTTTTAAACAATTTTTTTTATATTATTTCAGAGAGTAAGGGAGAGGGAGAGGGAGAGAGAGAAAACATCAATGATGAGAGACTATCATTGATCAGCTGCCTCCTGCACGCACTCTACTGGGAACCAAGCCCAAAACCCAGGCATGTGCCCTTGACCAGAATCGAACCTGGCACCCTTCAGTCCGCAGGCCAAACGGCGAGGGCCCGAGGGGAGATTTTACCTCGGTCGGCCCCCTAAGCCCACAAAGCTGTCCCCAAGGAGTGGCTGCACTGAAAACCTATTACTAAAGAACTCCGAGGTGCCACTTCCTACCTTAAAGCCTTAACCACGTAATCACATGTTCTTTTTACAGAGGTGATTTCCCTGGAAGGGTTCACAAACACTGTGGAAATTAGCTAATTACATCTCACAACATTTATTTCTCCCCTAAGAGAAGGGGCAAGGTTGCACTTCGTTGGCAGGAACCGGAGGTAGAGGGGGCGGCTGTGGCTCTTGGCGGGTCAGCTTGAGAAGGAAGACTAGAACAGAATGGCTCCCGCCTCCAGGACGGCGCTGCTGAAGGCTGCCAGCCGGCGATGTAGCTAACCTCCCAGCTTGCAAGCAGGCACGAGAGGGAACATGTTTGTGGTGTTCCTGCAGTGTCTGTGACACACCATTTACCCTGTGGTTATCCGGGGAAAAACCCTCTCTGGGGAGTGTCAGTACATAAACAGAGAACCAAATCAAAACCAACGTTTGAAGCCTTAACCTGCTTGCCTTGCTTCTCACCAGTGCCTCACAGATAACTGGGCTTGGTAGGCTAGTTGCTCCAGGCTGGATGATGAGTGGAGTAGGCATTTTCCCTTTTGGATAATTGTAGCTTTAACAATATCTCAATCTTTATCCTTAATACATCCCACTCCTGTTGTAAGCAAATGCTGTAACTTTCCACTGTTATCTTATAAATCCGCCCTAATACCTTGAGAATTATTTTGCCCCTTCCACAATGTCACATCAGCCATAAAAATACACATTTGACTCTAACCCAGTAAAGTCTCTTTTTCACCAAAGTAGCTATTTAAAAAAAAAAAGTTTCATATATTGTTTCAATCAATCTCCCTTAGATACTTCTTTAAAATTTGTTTCTAAAAACCTCTAGGTCCGTTTCACTTAAAGATATCTTAGCCACGTACAGAATTCCCACTCACCCTGCAACACAACAGATTTCGTGTTTCCACTAAAATGAGAGGGACATGGGCCCTGTGCTGGCCTCCAGGATAATGGATACACCAGGCAGTGGATGTGTACCTGTAAGTTTTCTTTCTAGTTTTATAAAAATTATGAAAACGACCATTTGTTGCAGGTTTCCAATTGTGCATTTTACATACGTTGGCCTACAGACGACCCACAAGGTGCAGTGGTCGGCAAACTGCGGCTCGCGAGCCACCTGCGGCTCTTTGGCCCCTTGAGTTTTTAGCAAAGGCCAGCTTAGGAGGACCCTAATTAAGTTAATAACAATGTACCTACCTATATAGTTTAAGTTTAAAAAATGTGGCTCTCAAAAGAAATGTCAATCGTTGTGCTGTTGATATTTGGCTCTGTTGGCTAATGAGTTTGCCGACCACTGCACAAGGTGGATCCATTTGACATATAAGGAAAGGAAGCAACTGGCTAGCATCAAGCCGGACAGTGACTGAAGCCTAAGGAGGTTGTTCTGGAGTCAGACCCCATCACCCTGCCCCGACCACCACCTTCCCAGCCTGTCGGGGAGCCCCGGTCCTTGTTCCTTCCCCGCTCCCAGCAGCGTTCTCATTGCATCAGCGGGACAGCGTCCAGCGAGCTGGGCGTTGCGGCCACGCCCCTCCCGGTGAACCCGGGGCGCCGTCCGAGTTCCCAGCGCCCCGCCTTTGGCAGATACAGGATCAACAAGCCGAAGTCCGGCCCTCTGGGAGTGCAGGCAGGCGGAGGCTTGTACTGTTTGGGTTCAAAGCACAGTGGGGTTTGTTGTAACGAGGGACAAAGTTGTGGGCGCCGCTTCGCAGCAGCTTCCTGCAGTGTCTCCACGTGTGTGCGCCCCTCACACGTGTCGCGGCCTGAGGAACGCCCAGGAGTGTTTGCCTTTTCAGAGGTGGTTTTCCCACTGGGTGTCACCGGCCCCCTCTGCAGAGGAGCTTGTTTTCTGTTTCTTGTCCCCAAGATAAGGATGGGAGGTCCTGGAGAGGAACAGACTTGCAGAGCTCAGTGTTTAGGGCTTTAGAGAGTATTTGGTCCAACCCCTTGAACGAGAGAACAGGCTCAAGGGAGGCAACTGGACTTTCCCAAGGTCACAGCCGGTCCAAAAGCTAGTGGGAGGACAACAGACTGTACCCCAGCCCTGGGCTCAGAGCTGGGCCCTTCTCTCCCCTTCACCTCACCCCACCCCGCCCCGCCCCGGCCTCAGGAATGCTCCCGCCACGCTACTGTTTATCTGGCCGCCACGCCCGCACCAGAAACAGGGATCCGTGAGGAACCCGACACCCCCTTCAGCGGCGGCCAAGCCTGCTCCGGCTCGGGCCACCCCCCGCCCTGCCCTCAGCCAACCTCTGGGTCGCGAGGGAGGAGGGGTGCAAGCTCGACTCCGTGTCCCGGCCCCACGACCCGGGCAGTACCCGGTACAAAAGGCCCGCCCCGCCCCGCCCCGCCCCACCCCTACCCTCCGTCCCCGCAGCAGGCCGCACGTGCTGCGCCTCGTGCACGGACTCGGGCCCCGCCCCCGCCCTCCATTGGCTGCTCCTCGACTTCCTCCTCTCTCCTCCTCCCCCAGCGACTGGACTCGGCTGGGGCTCCACGTGACCTGCGGAGGCCGGGCCTGGCGGCCCGAACAGGCTTTGTGATAGGTCCTCCCGGCCGCTCTCAGCCCCGCCTCCCTCCCGTGTCGAGTCCCGAAGGCGGCGAGATTGGGATGAGAGGGAAAAGAGAGCGGCCACGATGGTCTGGGAGGAGAGTGGGGGTTATGAAGAGGAAGGCGAAGGTGAAACCTCTGGTGGAAGGGAAGGAGCTGCCGCCGAAGAAGGCCTACGGCACAGACTCCAGCCGGCGCCAATCAGGTGACCCGGGAGGGCGGGGCGGGGCCTCTGGCGTTGCTCCTCACCTGGCCCCGCACGTGTCTCACTTACCCCGTCAGCCGAACCAATCACGGCTCAGAAGGCTGCTCCCGCCCCCCTCGCTGGGTGGGCCAATCCAAGGCCACGATCTGGGGACGTTGGCCTGGCCTCATGAATAATGAATATCCCAGAGCTAGTCCACTGGCGGGGTAGGGATGGAGGGAGGCGGGGGAGCTGTTGGGCGCCTGCGCAGTAGCTGCCCGTGTTGGCAGCTGCGGCGGGTCGCACGGCTCCGGCCTTTCTCGGGGGGCGGGCGGGGGAGGCGAGGCGCGCGAGCGGAGCGCGGAGCACGATGTCCGACACGGGCGGCGGAAAGAAGCCGCCTGTGGAGCCGCAGGCGGGGCCAGGCCCAGGTCCGGGGCGCGCAGCTGGGGAACGGGGCCTGCCGGGCTCCTTCCCGCTGGTCCTGAGGAAGCTGATGGAGAACCCCCCGCGCGAGGCGCGCCTCGGTGAGGGCGGGGGTCGGCGCGTGCCCGGGGGCGGGGTCTTGCAGGGGCGGGGCCTTATGGGGGCGGGGCCGGGGAGGTCGGAGGTCTGGGCGCAGTGGTCCCGCTGCGGGGCTCGGGGCCAGGGATGACGGAGGGCCTGGTGGGCGAGGCCAGAAGGTTGGGAGCAGGTCGGGGGGGAATTGAGAGAGGTTGGGTCAGATGGGCGTTGGCGGAAAAAGCGGTCCGGAAGGAGAAGGGTGGTGGTGAGGAGGTTCTTGGGGGCAGCTGAGCGCGCGCGGGGTGCCGGGGTTACTGAGCAGGCTGGAGCGGGTCGCAGCAGCCCCTTAGGTGACGCTCCAGGGCGCCTTCTCGGGGACAGCTTCCTCAGAACCACTTGGGATGCTTGTTTAGAATGCCGGTTCCTGGGCGCCACCCATCACCCACCGAATCTGCAGCTCCTGGGCCAGGAGTCCGCATCTTCAGGAGTACCCCTCCTCCGTGATTCCAAAGTCCACTAAAGTTTGAGGAGCGCAGATTTACATGGCAGGTTGTCTTCAGCATGTGGCTTTGCCCCCTCCTGGGAGGAGGCCCTGTCTCCCTCCCCACTCCTAGGCGCACACTGGAGGTTTTCTGGAAGTGTGTCTCAGGCTGCTGCTGAGGTGGGGGAGGGGTGCCAAGGCACCTTCTAAGGTGGAGAGGGGGGCGAGGCAGGTGAGGGATGAAGATCAGAATAGGGCCCTTCACCTGGTGTTTTGGGATTGACCCTAGACTTGGGGCCACAGTGGCAGAGCTGAGCTTCATCCTGTTCCCTAGGCCACACAGGTCCCTGGGGCCTGTGTGGAAAGCAGGTTTGGCCTTGTTTTTCTGGCCTGGGAGCATGAGGTTCAGGGAGAAGCCGAGCACCACCTATTGTGGTTTTAGGTGGAGGTTTCAATCTGAGACCTTTGAATTTCCAAGACCATCAGTGTGGTTTAGGGGTTTGAGGTGGAATAGGCCTTCTGTGAATTCCCTGTCTTGGGGAATTAATTTTCTTGTTTAAAATGCCATCTCTCTTTCCCTGGTGTGTTCTGAGGCTTCCATTCCTATGGCTTGTCTCCATTGGGTTATAAATAGCTTCAGCATATCAGGTGAGACCAGGCATTCTCCTCCGGCTACCGACCCTTTCGTTTTTAAGGCAATGCTTTGTTCCGGTTCTGGGGCTGAGACGAGCTGCCGGGACAGGTACACACGTCTGTTAGGCTCTGGTTCAAGATTCCCAAATAAGAGCCATCCGTAACAGTGACTCTACTTTACGTTAGCAGAATGCTCACAAAGCTCTTTGACAGAATTCCTGTTTTATTTAGTCTTCCACTGCAGTCCTATAGAGTATTATCCCCACTTCCCAGATAAGGGAAGTTGAAGCTCAGAAAGGAAGGGGGATACTTCTTCAAGGTCACATAGCTAGGCCTTATAACTCTCAGTCTGGTGCTTTTTACTGTATCACTGGCAACCACTAATGCCAATCCCTGTGACCCAAGTGATGGGCCTAATTCTTTATCATCTCTACAATTAAAACTCCATTTTTTAAAAATATTGGTTTAAAATATCCTTAATTGCTTAGGCCAGGCAAAACCTGGAACTTACTGTTACTTGTCCTTCAGTGTGGCTGTTTTTCTCTCTCCTTCCTTCTCCTGTCTCCTTTGATCCCCATGACTCTACCCAATGTGGATCTGAACAGAATGTAGGTCAAGATCTCCGGGAGCAGAACAGCGAGGCCATCTGGCCCACCCAGCCCACCAAAGCTTGGCTTTCTTACTTCCCATTTGGTTTTCAACCAAAGCCTGGTACAGAAAACAGTTGCAAGCATTCAGGTTAATTTGTCTTAGAAGCCATTACCAAATTCTGTTTGTCAAAACCTCCACCTTCTCAACCCACTGGTGTGTCCATTTTTATTGGACCAATAGGCTTTTTGGCCGGCTAAGGTCTGTGAGTCCATGTATGACTGGTTTATTTCCACCATAATTATATTTGATTTCTCTTTTTCACTTCAGAATCCAGAGTGCAAAGTTGTGTCCCTCAATTTGAAAACCCAGTATGAACTTGTCATGATTTTATCTCCCACTTCCCCGATTATCCTCCCTGTCACTTTGATTTCCTTTCAACCTTGTCACATTTCTCTCTTGTCTTTTTTCCCTAATTTGCTCTTTCTTCATTATCCACGCAGGTAACTTTTTGACTGAGACAATTTAGGTGAGATTCAGTCCCTGCTAATTTATTAGTTTTGCTTTGAATGGGAGCAAGCTTTCTTCTTAAGTTCTGCCTTCTCCGTCCCAGAAAACCTGCCTTCAGTCTTCTCTGCTTACTCAGGGATAAACTTCTCTTGAAATTGTTGCTCTGAAAAGGTTCTGAAAAGACAGCTCCAGCATTCTTCATTCAGTATGCAAATTTTCCCATAGGCCATGGTCAGCCTGCTCCTGTGTTGGCCCTGAAATCTAGAAATGAATCAGACTCAGAATCAATGAGCTCACTGTAGTAATGAATACTTGCCATTTGCCAGGAACTATATAAGACACTTGCATATGTTATCTCTAGTCTACACCAAAGAGAAAGCTTTATTCTTATATACAACTAGGGGCCCAGTGCACAAATTCATGCACCTTGAAAGGACTTCATGTGCTCTAAGGGGGCTGCCAGGCTGCGGTGGGCACAGGGGGCGTTCTTGGCCCATTCTCTGTGCCCCTGCCTGGCACCTCCTGACGTAGCTCCTGGTCCCCCGTCTGCCAGCAGCCCCGCTCCTGCTGCCACCGCTCCCATGTGCTGATGACTGGCCCTGCTAACACCACTGACAGCACAGAGTGGTCGGGGCTGGCGCTGCCATCAGCAGGTATGAGCGGCGGCTGCTGTCCCAATCGCCCCTCAGGAGCAGGGGGAAGTGGAGAAAATGTCAGGAGTGGTCGGGGCTGGCGCTGGGCGCCGGCAGTGGGTGCGAGCGGCAGCTCCAGCACCGGCAATGGGTGTAAGTGGGGCCGGTGCCGGCAGCAGGTGCGAGCACCAGGTGGGACCAGGGTGCGTGGGAGCAAAGAATTTTCAGTAACCACCAGAGGCTCGCCCCGATGACAGCGACCAGCACCTCACCTTGGTCTGGCACCCCCGCTCATTTGATCCACCATCCCGCCGTGGCCGACGCCCGCCATGTTCCACACTCTGCCTCCTGCTGCCAATGCCCACCATGGTCCGCACGCACCCCCAGGTGGTCAGCGCACGTCATAGTGACCAGTTGTTCGGTTGTTCAGTTGTTCTGCAATTTGGTCTATTTGCATATTGGAGTTTTATATATATAGATGGATGGCACAGAGGCTGGGAGAGGTTAAATACATAGCTAAAGTAACACACCACAGCAACTGGTTGGCAGAACTGGGATTCGAGCCCTGGGCTGAGTTGCTATGGAGAAGCATATCTGGTAGAGACAGGACAGGAGAAAACACAAGTTCTTGGCCTGAGGAATCACCCTTTCCTACCACAGGGATAAGATCTCGGGAAGACTCAGAAATTCCATTTCCTCCCTGTAGCCTCTCTCTTCCAAATGCTAATTCCACAGCCCATTCTGAATTAACCACATTAAGCCTTAGAGCTTGTGGTGAGCATTCTGGGGAGCCCAAGCGTGGATAAGGATATGCTGCCATCTCTGAAGGAGACCAGTGGGCCTGGGTCAAGTACCAGGTTAAAATGAGAACACAGTGGGCTCTTGAAATGCATGGGATGGATCAGGACGCGAGAGCTGGGCCAGCCCTGTGAGGCCCACTGCTCCCCTCTTGGGATTGAATTACCCTCTTGTGTGGAGTCTCATCACAGATTTTGTGTCTGCAGATAAGGAAAAGGGGAAGGAAAAGCTGGAGGAAGACGAGGCCGCAGCAGCCAGCACCATGGCCGTTTCAGCCTCCCTCATGCCACCTATCTGGGACAAGACCATCCCGTATGATGGCGAGTCCTTCCATCTGGAGTACATGGACCTGGACGAGTTCCTGCTGGAGAATGGCATCCCTGCCAGCCCCACCCACCTGGCCCAGAACCTGCTGCTGCCTGTGGCAGAGCTAGAAGGAAAGGAATCTGCCAGCTCTTCCACAGCATCCCCACCATCCTCTTCCAACGCCATCTTTCAGCCCTCTGAAACTGTGTCCAGCACAGGTTGGTGACGAGACTTTGGGCAGGGCCACCTGTCCTAACTAAGGAAGTCCATTTCCCACGGAGGTCCCGGTGGGCCTGCAGTGTGGAGAAACCCTCTGCTCCCCACCCTTCTGCACAGTCCCCAAGTCTAAAGAAAAATAGCAGTCATCGGTTTTGTCGGAACCTTTCTGTTGGTTGGTGTGCTGCAAGTGGTCAGGACAGTGGAGCAAGATCTTCCAGTCTGAGGTTTTGCAGGATAGAAATCCCATTCTGCATTTTATCAGAGCAGCTCTTTACCCCCCACTCTCCGCCCATGCACTTTGCCACAGATTATTGGGAAGCTTGGGCAATAATAATAATAATACCAGCTAACATTTATTTAGCACTTACTCTGTGCCAGGCATTAATATGTAATCCTCACAACAACCTTATCAAATTGGTAATATTATCTGTGTGTTATAGGTGAGAAACTGAGACGTTAAGTAACTTGCCCAAGGTCACACAGCTGGTAGGTAGTAGAGGCAGTACTTGAACCCAGGATGTCTGACTCCATAGCCAAGTACTGCTTAGGAACAGGCACAAAGAAGGCATCATCTTCAGGATTTCTCCTTAGTCCTCTTGTCCTTTTTCTGTTTTACCTCTGGGGGTTGGTTATTTGGTTTTCATGCCCCTGGGACATGAACCCTCCAGAGGACCAATGACCCCTGTTTCAGGAGTCTGCAAAGCTTTCTTTAGGCTCAGTGAGAGGCATGTAGGCTGATGGCTCCTGGAAGGACCCCAGGCGCTGGTATGCAACCCAGGGAACCCACACCCAAAGAATTCTCATGCTCTGTTTTTTAAATTATTTTTTTATTTTAATAATCACTGAGGATATGTTTTTATTGATTTTTTTAGAGAGAGAGGAGGCAGGAGGAGAGAGAAGGAGAGAAACATTGATGTCAGAGAGAAACATTGATTGGTTGCCTTCCGTACATGCCCTGATCAGGAATTGAGCCCGCAACCTTTTGGTGTACAGGACAATGCTCCAACCAACTGAGTAGTGCTCATGCTCTGTTTTATTTTGTTTTAATTTTACTTTTTATTATGGACAAATTTTCAAATACAAAAGTAAAAGACTACTCTAATGAACATCCATGTAACCATCACTCAGCTTCCATAATTCTTAATTTATAACCGATCTTGTTTTCGGTAACCTCTTCCATTCCCCTCACTTAATTATTTACAATCAAATCCTAGATATTATTTCAGCCATAAATATTTCAATAAGTATACAAAATACAAGGGTTCTTTTTAAAAAGTAACAAAACAACAACAACAAAGTAACAAAAACACCAATTTTACATCTGAACTTGACAATAAATTCATCAGCATTCAAATTTTGAAAAAGTTGTCTCATAAATGCTATTGTTTTGCAGTTTATTTGAATCAGGATCCAAACAAGACCCACACATTCCATTTAGTTATGCCCTTAAATCTCTAGTAATCTATAGGGTTCCCTCTCCTTTTTATTTTTTCTTTGCAATTTGTTGAGGATATGGAATCATATATAAATGGAATCATTTATATAAGCATATAGTCAGAGTTTAGCACATGCTGTGTTTTTTTCTGACTATATCCCCGTGGTCCCATTTATCATGTTTTTTCCCCTGTAAACGGGTTAGAAGCTTCAGCCAAATTCTCGTTGAAGGCAGATCATTTTTGTGCTGGTTGGGTTGTCCTAGAGGGCTGGTTTCATGTGTGGGAAGGGAGCAAAGGTGAAAATGAGCCCCCATCTTGTACCTTGGACCCCCTATGTAACATTTTCCTTTGATTCTGTTTTTAAGTAAATGTTCTTAAATATGGTGCACAAAAGTGCCCACATCATAAGTATACATCTCAGTGAATCTTCACAAAGTGAACCCACCCATGTGACTCCCACCCAAATCAAGAAATAGAATATTATTGTTGTTCCCAAAGTGCCTTGTGACCCCACTCAGTCATTACTCCCCAGAGGTGACACTATCTTTATTTCCATCACTAAAGATTCCTTTTCCTTGTTACTGAACATTCTATAAATGGAATTGTATATCATGTCCTCTTTCTTGTTTTCAACTATTATACGTTGATTACATTTATACTTGCTTATATGTATAGCTTTCTGTAGCTAGCTTTATGGTACACACATAAATTATGTGGGCACCAAAATCTCCTTACACTAACAACATAGATTTACAGAACATACTTATGGAATACTCGTGTGACAGAGAAAAACCACAATACAGATAAGAAATGAAGGCAGAATCTCCCCTCTTAATTTTTCAGTTCCTTCTATAGGAAAGACATAAGTAGTATGCATTCTTTTGTTTAGCTTCTTTCCTAACTTTGTTTATGAGACCCATTCATGTTGTTGCCTATAGCATAGTTTGTTCATTTTCATTGCCAAGTGGTATTCCGTTGTATGACGATACCACAGGTTTCCATTCTACAGTGATGGGCATTTGAGGTGCTTCTGGTTTGGGGTTATGCATAGCAATGCCATGAACACTTGTATACATGTCATTTGGTAAATATATGTGTACATTCGAATAGTCATTTACCTAGGAGTAGAATGGCTGGGTCATTGGACATATGCATATATTCAGCTTTTGTAGATACTACCAAGTAGTGTACAATGTGGCTGTAGCCGTTAATAACTCCCAGCAGTGGGGTATGGCAGTTCTAGGTGTCAGCCTCTGGTACCTTGAACAAGTAGGCCAAAGGTCTGTGTCTTTTTTTATTTTTTTAATATGTTTTTATTGATTTCAGAGATGGCGAGAGAAACACATCAATGATGAGAGAAAATCATTGATCATCTGCCTCCTGCACACATCCCACTGGGGATCGAGCCCACAACCCGGGCATGTGCCCTTACTGGGATTCGAACCATGACCTCCTGGTTCATAGGTCATCCTCTCACCCACACTGGCTGGGAAGTCTATGTTTTTTTTTTTAATAAGTTTATCTCTAACAATCTTTGAATTCTGAAAGTGCCTTAAATCCGATGTCCACTATAAAATGGCAGCCAGGTAGGACAGAGAAGAATGATTTGGAATCAGCCAGAATCAGACTCAAATTTTAGTTTAGTCTCTTATCTTCCGTGTGACCCTGGGAAAACCATGTCCTTTCTCTGAGCCTTAGTTTCCTCATCTGTAAAGTAAGGTTAACATCCATTTTGCTTTCAGAGTTGTCGTAAGACTAAATGAGCACTGCAATGATCTGTCTCTAGGGAGTCCATTGTGGAAGCTGTTTCATTATTCAGTCTGTCCCCAACCCATTATGGTTCACGGAGATTCAGCTGTTTCTCATTACTTCAGAGCTTGAAACCACAGGGAGTTAAGGAGGATAATGACTTCATGTTTTGCTTAATATTTCGGGGGGTTGGGGGGGGGGCTGAAAACCCTGTCTTTTTCAAGGGCCTCTGTTTCCTTTTGAATATTTTATTCCTAAAGGGAAGTATTTTTTCTATGTTTGTGTTATTGATTTGAATCACATATGCCAGTCTAGCTTGGGGGTTGGTCCCTCCAAGTAGCAATGGCTGTGCGACATTGAGCTTCAAGCCGGTATCTGGGTATGTGACATGGGTCTTTGCTGTCCAGTGGCTGCTTCAGGACCACCTGCCTCTGTGTCTTTCAGAATCCTCCCTGGAAAAGGAAAGGGAGACGCCCAGTCCCATCGACCCCAGCTGTGTGGAGGTGGATGTGAACTTCAATCCTGACCCTGCCGATCTGGTCCTTTCCAGTGTGCCAGGCGGGGAGCTCTTCAACCCTCGGAAGCACAAGTTTGCAGAGGAGGACCTGAAGCCCCAGCCTATGATCAAAAAGGCCAAGAAGGTCTTTGTGCCTGATGAGCAGAAGGTAATCTGATGTCTGTATAAGGCAGGGGTCCTCAAACTTTTTAAACGGGGGGCCAGTTCACTGTCCCTCAGACCGTTGGAGGGCCGGACTATAGTTTAAAAAAAACTATGAACAAATTCCTATGTACACTGCACATATCTTATTTTGAAGTAAAAAAACAAAACGGCAAAAACACCCGCATGTGGCCCGCGGGCCGTAGTTGGAGGACGCCTGGTATAAGGGAAGGTACAGCATTGGTTCAAGAGCCGAGGGCTGCCCTTCCTCACGTTGGTTTTATCTGGAGATTCCTGTGGACACCATTTAGAAAGGCATGCGTTCAGAGCATAGAGCCATTCCTCCCTGCAGCAGCTCGTGAAAGAAAGGGAGTCAAGTCGCGTTTGGCCCAGCGTGACTCCCTGCAGCTTCTCTGTTTCCTTACTGGCCGGTGGCTGTGTTGATGTTCTTGCTTCCCTGGCTGTAGCCCAGCCTTTGGGCAAGAGCTCACTCAGCCACAGGAACTGGGCTGAACAAGCCCTCACTTTGAAGGACAAAGACAGTTGTATTGTTCCGAGCAAACAGCTTTCAAGCTGATGGTTTTATAGGAGTTGGGGTGGGCAGGGAGAGGAAGATTCGGTGGTTTTTCCATCCTCTCCTATGGAAAATTCACAGGAAGGGCTTTTCACCCAAGCTTTGGCGTTAGGCAGAGCTGGGTCCAGACCCCACTTTGCCACCTAGAACTGCCTGGGTCTCCGGTTCCTCGTTTGTAAAATGGGAACAACTGTACCTGCCTCTCAGGAGGTTTCTGAGGCTTTCATAATGATATTGATGAAAATGTAAACCTTTATGTGATCCTTACTGCAGTAGGCACTTT